>NW_026535807.1:17095000-19935000 GCF_028551555.1 Melozone crissalis | reverse complement strand
GCCAAAAGTGTCTCTGGGGTGGAACACCACAGTTGCCGCTATTTGGTTCAGCTGCAGGGGCCAGACAAGCCAAGGCATGTGCCATCAGTAGTATTGGTGTAATATATGGTATGAAAAATTCATGCTGTTAATGAATGGTATAAAATATTGTGAAACCCAAAATCATGTCGTTGACCTCCTGGCTGGGAGCAGCTCTCTATTTAGATTCAACTATCTCCTGGACACAAGATAACAATCAACACCTTAACATAAGAATAGAAGCTTCCATGGCGATGATCACCGGTTTCTTGAGTCATGGGGAGCCACCTAAGGGTGATTATCACCTTGCCAGTTGCATCTATCAAGATAGTCAGCGGTGCCAAACTGATGCAGCTGAATACACGGCATTCCCGGAACTGATTGACGCTGATAGCACACCTGGACTCAGCCTTTGTCCAGCTCTGCACATGGAAATAAACAGCAATGCACGTGAAGAGATACAAAGGAAATTTGGTCATCTTTGCCTCGGGCAGAATAAACTGCATAAAACCTCGTTGCAAGAAGCAGCGTGCGTGAACGGGGGAGACTCTGACACTCAGGAGGTCAGATACAGGTTCACCCGGCGGCAATCCCGGGCTCAATGCTGTCTCTTTGGCTGTGGTGGTTTCAAGGACCAAAATTCGGTGTCATAGACAAATTAATAAACCTTTGCTTAATTTTTGACAATTTTGGCTCATGATTTGATAATTTATAACATTGGTAATTCCAATAAAGGAAAAACAGGAGAGGAACACGGCATCCAGTTCAGATAAGTGCCACCATTTTGCTGCCTATACCTGGTTAAGAAATAAAGGAATGTCCTGAAGATCCCTTCATGTGGGTGCATTATTGGCTGTATCAGTACTTGTGTTCGGTAAAACAGGGAAGTTGTTACAGCTTCTCTCCCCATTTATCACTGGATGAAACCCAAATACTGCATTGCTCCTTGTCTACTTGCTTCCAAGTCAAGGCAAATTTTGGTCATGATTGAGTGGGACATATTCATCTGTTCACAAGCAAATTCTTCTTGCCATTCACACAGTGGCAAGGTTGCTTTGTGGATTTGCTCTAATCGGACAGGAATTAAGGCCTACCTCTCACTAGAACTAAAGCTGATGCATTGGGAGGCAAAGTCTTGAGTAATTTGTCCTGGTGTCTGGCACTGTAGAGAGTTCTTCTGGAATTAAATGACACTTGAAGACACGTGTAGTCTACCATACTTCTGGCACACTAGAAGTGAAAAAACAGCCTTTGAAACACCATTTTATACTTTCTTCCTTCTATTCCTCCCAGGAATTTCAATCTCTGAGGTCTAAGCTCTTCAGCTGCCTCACAAACATTTGTTTTCATTCAGACAGGCATCCATGCATTGAGCCACAAATCAGGCCTGCGGTGTGAAGCCAGAGTGCCATCAAAATTACAAATACAGCTTTCTGAGATCTTTCTATTCCTATAGAAAGTGATTCAAAATTGTTCATACATGCAAGAATGACTAGAAGTGAATGAAAGATTGTCAAAATAATTGCTTGGGGAACCAAAAGACATAAATAAAAATAAGTTTACATGTAGATAATAAGTAAACCATCACGCTAAGGACAAAACCAGACCTGCCAAAAGTAAAACCAGTAAGGCTGTTTCATCTGTCTCAATACAAAAAAATTGCTGAAAAGTATCAGAGATCCTTAAGAGCATTACTATATACAGGAAATTCCAGGTATTGGGAAAAATGAAGAAAATTTTAGTATGCAATTCACAGAGGTAACCTGTAATTTATTGGTGGGTTTGTTGCAATATTTCAGAGAGCAGACTGGAAAAGCATAGGGGCTGGTCAGGCCATGTGTGGGCATTTAGAGCAGTGTGAGGGATGTTTCTGGGACCAAGTGCAGGGAAGAAGAGCAGCAGACAATTACTGGGGCAATCTCTTTGCTGGCTGTGGAGTTTGTGTCAGTCAGTTCCCTGGGGCTGGGGGAGCTGTCACGGGGCAGGGAGGGCCAGGGCTGGCAGTGGCTGCTCAGGGATGGCTTTGGCCCGTGTCCCTCCAAGCAGCCACTGCCCAAGCAGCTGCGCTGCCCCCGGGCTCTCCTCCCGGCCTGCTGGGCTTTGTTGGGTGGCACAGCCTGTGCCAAGGGGCGGCAAGGTGCCCGCAGGCCCCAGCTCTGGGGCAAACGGAGAACGTCCTGCCCGCATCCACCGTGCTGCCAGCTCAGCAGCGCAGTACAGCACGGGCTGACGCTCCCCATTGCTCACACAGGTGCAGCCGGCCCCACCACACGTGTTCCTGATTCCCAGAAGAGGTGTGAAAAATGTTAATCATGTGTTTTTAAAGTTTTGAAATTTTATTAATAATAAAATGTTTATAAAAATAGCAATATCATTAGCGTGATAAATATTTTGGACAATTTGGATTAGGAGAATAGGAGACAATACAAACAAAGAGTTACGAACATCTGGGTACCTATTTTCTGGGCAACAGAAATCCAAAAATTAACACATGTTAACAGCTTAAAAACAATAAGCTGTTGCATGTTCATACATCTCATACATGATGCATAAATTCCATTCAAACACAGGATTTTGTCTGGTCATCGTCAACTTCTCCCTCTTCATCCTTACTGGCTTCCTGAGGGCTGAACGACGCAGGAGGAAATTAGTTTCTTCTGAGAGGAGAGCCATAAATTCTTTTTCTCTGAAAAATTTCAGTGTTCTATGGCTGCTATATTGCTATGAGCCCTTGCTTTCAAACAAGTATCTTACAGAGTGTCGTTTATATTTTAACATTGTTATAACCTAAAATTTAATTTATAAGACTACTTGAGAAAATTAATATAACATTAGTTCTAAAATAACACAGATAATATTCATTTTAATATTTGCAAAAAGCCAATCATAAAACAACATTGTTTCACAAGGGTTTGGAAGTGGTTGCTGTTGGGCAACACTCTTGTTTACTTGTGATAAGGGCAAGTTTGACCTTCTGTTGATGCCAGGAAAGGATTTGGAAATGCTCAACAGAGCCATGACTGAGAGCTTCCCTGTTGCGGTGCATGTTTTTGATTGTAATTTGTCCTAGTAGTCAGTTTTATGAAACCCCCTTATTTGGTATTGTTATACCATATTTTATTGCCAATGGGTTGTTCCTTTCCCCCCCGTGTTGTTGGCTTTTCCCTAGTTGTCCATCTCCGCAAAAAGCTGCCCTTTTGTTCCCTGTTCCTCCTCCCATTCAATGTCAATCCCTCCCCAAGCCTGCCCCTTTCTCTAGAAACTTCCCTATCAATTTGGTATCATTTGAAACCCTATTGCTTTGTTTTACTTGTCCTCCTCCCCTGTAATCCCCTATTGGTTTAAACAATGTATTCCCCGCCTTGTGTTCCACCCTCGGTTTCTCCCAATTGGCTAAAGACTGTATCCTCCCCAGGGACCTCCCCAGTTTGGAAATCGGTGTATGGCTTTAATTCAGTGTCTTTCTGTCGCCGAGTTGGAAGGGAACAAACATAGAGAAGAGCTCTCCCTGTTCCTTGTCCCTACCCCAGCGCAGTCCACCTGTGCTGTAAAGCAGCTGTGCCCTACAGCCAAACCCCAGAGTTGACAGCTTTCTGGGGGCGGCCCACTCTGGGTGTTGGTGTTGGCAGCTAGTCGGGCTGAAGAAATCGGGCACTGCAGCACTTCCCAAATGAGCTCTTCTCTTGCAATAAAGAGATGGAGCTGGCAGCCCAGTGTCTGGGTGGCAGCAGCAGCAAAGCCCACCGGGCAGCAGCACAGGCTGGGCTCCATGGCCAGGAGCAGCCGTGGATGCCCACGGTGTGGGCAGGCAGGAGCCAGGCAGGGGCTGCTGTGACCAGCGGCGGGGCCCTGAGGGCTGGGGGAGCCCATGCTGAGCGTCCCTGGGCTGAGGGCACATTTCCTTCCCTGGCATCAGCTGGGCCTGGGCCTCCTCCTGTGGCATGCCCAGGGAAAGAGGGAAGCCATCGGGAGGTGCTTGCCTTGAGAACAATGGAAAGAGGCTGGACTCTGAAGGAAGTCCTTCATAGCCTGAGGGATGAGCTCAGAGCCCGACAGACACTGGGCCTGTGGCAGCCCCGGATCTCTTATGAGCAGAGTGGGGATTTGCCCCCCAGGCCTCATCTGTTCCCCCAGGGACACATGGTGAACACACACACACAGAAGATGGCTCAGCACTGGTGCTGCTCCCTGAGTGTTATGTTTGGGTCCCTCTAAAGGCATGCAGGGGCTTTGTGTCACTTCTGTGCTGTGGAGGGGACTGGGGACACCATGAAATTGTGCAGGGAATTTAATGTATGTCCAAAGGTGTGCAGGGGCTGAGAGACAGCTGTAAATTGAGCAGGGCTTGGGGGTCTCTTGTGGAGGCCACAGGGGGATTTTAGGGTGGCTGAGGACACCCATAAGATGTGCACGGGGTTTGGGTTTCCCCTAAAGTGTGCAGGTATACTCTGATGTCCCGTGTTGCATATTTTTTGTCAGCTTTGGCATCAAGTTGTTCACTTTTTAAATACGGGCCAAATGGCCACACAGCGCAGAGCAGGGACTCGGTGTTAGCATGGCAGGGCTGCTGCTGCCTGCAATAGTGGGAATCACCACCATGAGTGGAATTCTGGATTTGGCATTGCTGTTGTATGTAGAACCATGAAAAGCCTCACTTCTCCAATGTTTTATAACTCACTTCCTGTGAAAAACAAAATGACATTGCAAATAGGTACCAGGAGGGACATCCTCTCCTAACTGGAAGGGTACCTCTTGAGATCCATTCTGAAAAAATCCTGCCCCAGCCATGAGGTCACAGCAGGCTCTGAGGTCACAGAGGTGCCAGAGCCCCGTGGTTGCACAGCAGCACAAGGAGCGAGCAGTCAGTGCTTGAGCGCAACTGTTGCGGCAGCAGCAGCGGCGGTGGCAGCAGTGGTACTGACATTGGGAGAGCTGTGTCAGGACAGCGGTGGCAGCAAGAGCTGCGGGACTGGCAGAGGGCAAGGCAGCATGGCCCTTGCTCTGCGCCTCTTCCTCCTGCTCCTCCTGGCCGTGGCCCTGCCTGCCAGGGCTGCCCAGGCTGCTCCGCTGCAAGCGTGGCAAGCCGGTGAGCCGGCAGCCTGGCTCCCCTTTCCCGGGACGGCGCTCCCTGCTCCCTGGGAAGCGCTGGGGATGGTTTTCCCCAGGCCTTTAGAAAGGGTTTCCTCTGGGAGAGGGAGGGAGCCCCCAGGGCTCTGGGCTGCCCCCGTTTTCTTCTCCCGGGATGTGTCACAGGGCCTGCAAAGAGGGTGCAGAGTGACCAGGAGCCAGCCCAGAGCTCCCCTGGCCCCTGTGCAGCTTTGGCCATGTCCATTGACATCTGGCCCCCACAGCCTTACCCGACGCCCTTGAAGTGCCCAGTTCCCGGAGGCAGAAGGGGATGCCAGCGCATCATTGAAATGGGTCTGGTCTTTGCTCCCTTCTAGATTTGGATCGCGAGTTTAATAATTTAGAGTTGTTGTTGAATGATACTTCGAATGTCTTGAAGAATGCTATAGGTAAGTTCTGAATTTCCCTTATTAGTGACATATTAATCAGTATCCAAGTGGCAAGAGCTCGTTCATCTGCCATTTTCATTAGAGGCTAAGTCAGGGTAGAAGGGTTCTGAAAACCTTGCCCTGCTGCTTTCTGGAGCCCTGAGTGATCCCACAGGATGACTGTCAGTGGGAGGAAGGAGCATTTAGCCGTCCAACCTCCTCCCATGTGCAATGCCTCTGTGTCCTTCCGTGCGGTCTGTGCAGTCACAGAGAAAAGCAGAGAGGGAAGGGGCTGGGCCCAGGGCTGTTCCCCGGGGCTGAGACTTTCCTGCAGCCTGAGGATCTCCTAAAGTGCCATGGGTGCTGCTCTGTCCTGCCTTTCTTTGCAGCTGAACCTGTTGGTGAAGGTGATCTGGCTTCCCAACCCACGTTCAGGATTGAGCCTCTGGGACATGGCGAGGGTAGGTCAAGGCCTTTCCCCTGGGAGAGCTGCCAGCTCAGAGCCCAAAGCTCGGCCAGGGGGGCATCGCTGCAGGTGCCAGGACAGAGCCATGCACGTGTGTGCCCTTGCCCTGCACAATCCCCTCACACCTTCTGGTCAGGCCTGGCAGCTATTTGGAGGAAAGTGGGCCCTGGCCCAGCCCCAAAAGGCCTGATGGTTTTGAATCTTATCCCCATTTTGATAAGCATGATGTCTTGAAGATGCCACCAAAAGAAATCAGAAATTGTTCCATCTGATCCAGCTGAACTTTTTCCTTTTTCAAGTGATAGAGCAAAAGGCAGGACAGAAGGGAGTGTTTCCCCAAGCAAGCAGAGGCCAACTGGCAGCCCCTGCTGCAGGGAAGGAGGAGATGCCAGACATGGGCACTGGCACAGGAGGTAATTGCTCTGCCACGGTCAGCCCTTGGAGGGGCTGTGTGGTGGCAGCTCTTTCCACCAGAGCCTACACTTGCATGGCCCAGCAGCAGCCAAAGCTGCAGTAGCCTCTGGTGGCTTGGAGGCCTCTGGAGCCTTGGAGGCCTCTGGAGCTCATTCACAGCCCCGGGGAAAGGGGACCTGTGCACCAACGTCCCTCCCGCTGCAGCTGCTCCGGGGCTGGCCCTGAGTGCCCAAAGGCCCAAGGCACAGGAGCAGCCCCGAGCGGGAGCCCTTTCGCGAGCCCAGGGCCAGAGCCAGCCTTGGCTCCCGACTGGGCAGGGGCTGCACTGGGTCCTGACAGGGCCTGACTCTGTGCCCTGGGGCTGGGGGAGCTGTCACGGGGCAGGGAGGGCCAGGGCGGCAGTGGCTGCTCAGGGATGGCTTTGGCCCGTGTCCCTCCAAGCAGCCACTGCCCAAGCAGCTGCGCTGCCCCCGGGCTCTCCTCCCGGCCTGCTGGGCTTTGTTGGGTGGCACAGCCTGTGCCAAGGGGCGGCAAGGTGCCTGCAGGCCCCAGCTCTGGGGCAAACGGAGAACGTCCTGCCCGCATCCACCGTGCTGCCAGCTCAGCAGCGCAGCACAGCACGGGCTGACACTCCCCATTGCTCCCACAGGTGCAGCCGGCCCCACCACACGTGTTCCTGATTCCCAGAAGAGGTGTGAAAAATGTTAATCCCTTGTTTTTAAAAGTTTGAAATTTTATTAATAATAAAATGTTTATAAAAATAGCAATATCATTAGAGAGATAAAAATTTTGGACAATTTGCATTAGGAGAATAGGAGACAATAGAAACAAAGAGTTACGGACATGTGGGTTTTTGGGCAATAAAAGTCGAAAAATAACACATGTTAACAGAGGATTAACCCTTAAAAAAAAAACCTGTTGCATATTCATGCATCTCATACATGATGCATAAATTCCATTCAAGCACAGGATTTTGTCTGGTCATCGTCAACCTCTCCCTCTTAGTCCTAACCAGCTTTCTGAGGGCTGAGCGAGGCAGGCAGAATTTAGTTTCTTCTGATAGGAGAGCAATAAATTCTTTTTCTCTGGCAAATTGCAGTGTTCTATGGCTGCTACCTCGCTATGAGCCCTTGCTTTCAAACAAGTATCTTACATAGTGTCGTTTATATTTTAACATTCTGTTATAACCTAAAATTTAATTTATAAGACTACTTGAGAAAATTAATACAGCATTAGTTTCTAAGATAACACATATAAATTTCATTTTAATATTTGCAAAAAGCCAATCATAAAACAAGCATGTTTCACAGAGGTTTGGAAGAGGTTGCTGTTGGGGAAAACTCTGTTTGCTTGTGATAAGGGCAAGTTTGGCCTTCTATTGGTGCCAGGAAAGGATTTGGAAGTGCTCAACAGAGCCCTGACTGAGAGCTTCCCTGTTGCGGTGCATGTTTTTGATTGTAATTCGGTCCCAGTAGTCAGTTTTATGACACCCCCTTATTTGGTATTGTTATACCATATTTTATTGCCAATGGGTTGTTCCTTTGCCCTCTGTGTTGTTGGCTTTGCCCTAGTTGTCCATCTCCCCAAAGTCCTGCCCTTTTGTTCCCTGTTCTTGCTCCCATCCAATGTCAATCCCTCCCCAAGCCTAGAAAATTCCCTATCCATTTGGTATCCTTTGCAAACCTATTGCTTTGTTTAAGTTGTCCTCCTCCCCTGTAATCCCCTATTGGTTTAAACAATGTATTCCCTGCCTTGTGTTCCACCCTCAGTTTCTCCCAATTGGCTAAAGACTGTATCCTCCCCAGGGACCTCCCCAGTTTGGAAATGGGTGTATGGCTTTAATTCAGTGTCTTTCTGTCGCCGAGTTGGAAGGGAGCAAACATAGAGAAGAGCTCTCCCTGTTCCTTGTCCCTACCCCAGCGCAGTCTACCTGTGCTGTAAAGCAGCTGTGCCCTACAGCCAAACCCCAGAGTTGACAGCTTTCTGGGGGCGGCCCACTCTGGGGGTTGGTGTTGGCAGCTAGTCGGGCTGAAGAGATCGGGCACTGCAGCACTTCCCAAATGAACTCTTCTCTTGCAATAAAGAGATGGAGCTGCCAGCCCAGTGTCCGGGTGGCAGCAGCAGCAAAGCCCACCGGGCAGCAGCACAGGCTGAGCTCCATGGCCAGGAGCAGCCGTGGATGCCCACGGTGTGGGCAGGCAGGAGCCAGGCAGGGGCTGCTGTGACCAGCGGCGGGGCCCTGAGGGCTGGGGGAGCCCATGCTGAGCGTCCCTGGGCTGAGGGCACATTTCCTTCCCTGGCATCAGCTGGGCCTGGGCCTCCTCCTGTGGCATGCCCAGGGAAAGAGGGAAGCCATTGGGAGGTGCTTGCCTTGAGAACAATGGAAAGAGGCTGGACTCTGAAGGAAGTCCTTCATAGCCTGAGGGATGAGCTCAGAGCCCGACAGACACTGGGCCTGTGGCAGCCCCGGATCTCTTATGAGCAGAGTGGGGATTTACCCCCCAGGCCTCATCTGTTCCCCCAGGGACACATGGGGAACACACACACACAGAAGATGGCTCAGCACTGGTGCTGCTCCCTGAGTGTTATGTTTGGGTCCCTCTAAAGGCATGCAGGGGCTTTGGGTCACCTCTGTGCTGTGCAGGGGACTGGGGACACCAAGAAATTGTGCAGGGAATTTAATGTATGTCCAAAGGTGTGCAGGGGCTGAGGGACAGCTGTAAATTGAGCAGGGCTTGGGGGTCTCTTGTGGAGGCCACAGGGGAATTTTAGGGTGGCTGAGGACACCCATAAGATGTGCACGGGGTTTGGGTGTCCCCTAAAGCGTGCAGGTATACTCTGATGTCCTGTGTTGCATAATTTTTGTCAGCTTTGGCCTCAAGTTGTTCACTTTTTAAATACGGGCCAAATGGCCACACAGCGCAGAGCAGGGACTCGGTGTTAGCATGGCAGGGCTGCTGCTGCCTGCAATAGTGGGAATCACCACCATGAGTGGAATTCTGGATTTGGCATTGCTGTTGTATGTAGAACCATGAAAAGCCTCACTTCTCCAATGTTTTATAACTCACTTCCTGTGAAAAACAAAATGACATTGCAAATAGGTACCAGGAGGGACATCCTCTCCTCGCTGGAAGGGTACCTCTTGAGATCCATTCTGAAAAAATCCTGCCCCAGCCATGAGGTCACAGAAGGCTCTGAGGTCACAGAGGTGCCAGAGCCCCGTGGTTGCACAGCAGCACAAGGAGCGAGCAGTCAGTGCTTGAGCACAACTGTTGCGGCAGCAGCAGCGGTGGTGGCAGCAGTGGTGCTGACATTGGGACAGCGGTGTCAGGACAGCGGTGGCAGCAAGAGCTGCGGGACTGGCAGAGGGCAAGGCAGCATGGCCCTTGCTCTGCGCCTCTTCCTCCTGCTCCTCCTGGCTGTGGCCCTGCCTGCCAGGGCTGCCCAGGCTGCTCCGCTGCAAGCGTGGCGAGCAGGTGAGCTGGCAGCCTGGCTCCCCTTTCCTGGGACAGCGCTCCCTGCTCCCCGGGAAGCGCTGGGGATGGTTTTCCCCAGGCCTTTAAGGGAGGGTTTCCTCTGGGGGAGGGAGAGAGCCCCCAGGGCCCTGGGCTGCCCCAGTTTCCCCTCCCGGGATGTGTCACAGGGCCTGCAAAGAGGGTGGAGAGTGACCAGGAGCCAGCCCAGAGCTCCCCAGGCCCCTGTGCAGCTTTGGCCTTGTCCATTCACATCTGGCCCCCACAGCCTTACCCGACGCCATTGCAGTGCCCAGTTCCCGGAGGGAAAATGGGATGCCAGCGCATCATTGAAATGGGTCTGGTCTTTGCTCCCTTCTAGATTTGGATCGCGACTTCGATGATATGGAATTGTTGTTGAATGAGATTTCGAATGTATTGAAGAATGCTGGAGGCAAGTTCAGAATTTCCCTTTCTAGTGACATATTAATCAGTATCCAAGTGGCAAGAGCTCGTTCATCTGCCATTTTCGTTAGAGGCTAAGTCAGGGCAGAACGGTTCTGAAAACCTTGCCCTGCTCTTTTCTGGAGCCCTGAGAGATCCCACAGGATGAGTGTCAGTGGGAGGAAGGAGCATTTAGCCGTCCAAACTCCTCCCATGATCAATGCCACTGTGTCCTTCCATGTGCTCTGTGCAGTCACAGAGAAAAGCAGAGAGGGAAGGGGCCGGGCCCAGGGCTGTTCCCCGGGGCTGAGCCTTTCCTAGAGCCTGAGGATCTCCTGCAGTGTCACAGGAGCTGTTCTGTCCTCCCTTTCTTTGCAGCTGAACCTGTTGGTGAAGGTGATCTGGCTTCCCAACCCACGTTCAGGATTGAGCCTCTGGGACATGGCGAGGGTAGGTCAAGGCCTTTCACCTGGGAGAGCTGCCAGCTCAGAGCCCAAAGCTCGGCCAGGGGGGCATCGCTGCAGGTGCCAGGACAGAGCCATGCACGTGTGTGCCCTTGCCCTGCACAATCCCCTCACACCTTCTGCTCAGGCCTGGCAGCTATTTGGAGGAAGGTGGGCCCTGGCCCAGCCCCAAAAGGCCAGATGGTTTTGAATCTTATCCCCATTTTTGATAAGCATGATGTCTTGAAGATGCCGCCAAAAGAAATCAGAAATTGTTCCATCTGATCCAGCTGAACTTTTTCCTTTTTCAAGTGATAGAGCAAAAGGCAGGACAGAAGGGAGTGTTTTCCCAAGCAAGCAGAGGCCGACTGGCAGCCCCTGCTGCAGGGAAGGAGGCGATGCCAGACATGGGCACAGGCACAGGAGGTAATTGCTCTGCCACGGTCAGCCCTTGGAGGGGCTGTGTGGTGGCAGCTCTTTCCACCAGAGCCTACACTTGCATGGCCCAGCAGCAGCCAAAGCTGGAGTAGCTTCTGGAGGCTTGGAGGCCTCTGGAGCCTTGGAGGCCTCTGGAGCTCGTTCACAGCCCTGGGGAAAGGGGACCCGTGAACCAACGTCCCTCCCGCTGCAGCTGCTCCGGAGCTGGCCCTGAGTGCCCAGAGGCCCAAGGCACAGGAGCAGCCCTGAGCGGGAGCCCTGCCGCGAGCCCAGGGCCAGAGCCAGCCTTGGCTCCCGACTGGGCAGGGGCTGCACTGGGTCCTGACAGGGCCTGACTCTGTGCCCTGGCGCTGGGGGAGCTGTCACGGGGCAGGGAGGGCCAGGGCGGCAGTGGCTGCTCAGGGATGGCTTTGGCCCGTGTCCCTCCAAGCAGCCACTGCCCAAGCAGCTGCGCTGCCCCCGGGCTCTCCTCCTGGCCTGCTGGGCTTTGTTGGGTGGCACAGCCTGTGCCAAGGGGCAGTAAGGTGCCTGCAGGCCCCAGCTCTGGGGGAAACAGAAAATGTCCTGCCCGCACCCACCGTGCTGCCAGCTCAGCAGCGCAGCACCGCACGGGCTCACGCTCCCCATTGCTCCCACAGGTGCAGCCGGCCCCACCACCTGTGTTCTGAATTCCCAGATAAGCCCTGGAAGGGGTTTCAGTAAGGGAACAGGCTGCTGGATAGGATTAATTGCAGGCCTGCTATTTTGGAGCTTATTTTCATCTTATGCTGTGTCCAAATTTGGACTTACTGGAAGAGAAAAGGGTGAGTGTTTTGTTCATCTTTCCGTCAAACAGCTTCTTTTAAAAGTCTAATGTTGTAGACAGGAAACATTCCCAGAGAAGCTGCAGTGCAGTTTTGGCCAGTCCATGGTTGTCCAAAGAACTCTGCTGAGTGTTCTGCTGCTGCCTAGTGCTTTAATTGGCCTCTGAATTGCTGGGCCTTGTCCTGGGGGGCCCGTTGGGGCTGCAGCAAGTGCTGGCTCCCACTGAGGCTGCCTGGCCAAGAGCAGCCCCAGGGGCACAGGGCAGAGGCAGAGCAAAGTGGAGAGGAGAAAAAGCAGGGACGAGATTGCCCTTGAAAGGCAGAGGGGCTCTGGGGCCCGCTCCTGGCCAGGGAGCCTGCCCAGAGCCGTGCCCTGCTCGCCGGGGCCTTGAGGGGCAGCTGTGCAGCTGGGCCAAGCTGTGCCAGCAGCTCCAGCTGTGCTGGGGAGCCTTGCCAGCTCTGGGCCCTGCTGTGCAGGAGGCTCCCTGTGGGCCGCTGGCAGCTGGGGCCTCAGCCACCTCCTCTCTCCACAGGGATGCCTCTGCAGCTTCACAAGACTGGCCAAATAACTCAGCCAGGGAGAACTGGACCTGTCATCTCACATCTCCGGGCCCATGTCCGTTGTCCCTTCCACGGCTGCATTACCAGCTCATTGCTAGGGACAGCTTGTTGGTATCACCACCCAGAGCAGGAGCCTCTGTCCCCAAAGGTCCTGCCCCTGGTGTCCAGCCAGGCCAGGAGGTGCAGCCCTCCTACCAGGGATTGGTCTGAGCCTGGCAACATCTTTGGGGTTCAGCTCAGGTGTGTCTGTGCTACCACCAGCACTGCTGGAGCTGCTTGTCTGGGCACAGCCAGGGCTGGGCAGGCAGCAGCTGAGCACGGGACTCCTGAGTCAAAGCAACCTCATTTTCTCTTTGTTTTACATTTATACACAGCAGAACATTTTAGAAAAATTTAGAAACATTTTTTGTAGAAAAATACCCCCAAATATTTCTTCCCATTTTCGCATTGTAGTTGAGGATTTTTCAAAGTAGTTTTCGAATTTTTAAAAATTTGGAACACTTTTACGCTTGCCAAATAAAAAATAAAACTGCTTGTAATTTTGATCTTTACTCTTAGATGAGCTAAGTCATCACAGGACGCCCAGTGCACTGGAGAGTCTCTTTTCCCACTGGAGACTTTTACCTAGTGACAACAACGGACCTAAAGCCCTTTCCCTGATAATTTCCGGGATTTCTTACAAGCTCCTCTCTCAGTCTTCAGAGGCAAACTTTGAGCACAGTGGGAATCTCCTGCTCTGCAGGAGGGTCTCTGTGAGCCAGCGGACACTGGGGCCGGTTTTGCAGAGATAAATGCAACTCCAGGACGTTGTGAAAGTTGTAAAGTTGGTATGTTTATTACTGTGCTGGATGCATATGGAGATTCCCTTCCTTAAAAGACATGCGTACCTCTGGAAACTCCAGATCCTTTTTTATCCGCCTCTCAAATAGGTATGCATCCAATTTTACGATAGGTTCATACATATTCATTTTTACGAATTTGGCATGACATTTACCGCTAGTTAATCTTTATCAGAAAGAATTCCCAGGTCAGGTTGGCCTGTTCTCATAGCAGTTCCTCTGTCTCTCTTTGCCCCCCCCGATCTCTATCCTTCATTGAAGCAGTTTCTCTGAGCCTAGGCTTTTTACCAGAACAGGAAGTCAGACTAAACAGCTATGTTTTCAAACTACAGACTGTAGTACATTTCACCTAAACCAAAATGGATTTCTACTCTGGAAAATTTCTACTCTGTCTCTTTTCCCCCCTTTCCTAGACAATAGGTAAATTCTTTTATCTAATGCAAATGCCTATGACAATAAGTGTCTCTTAATGCTTTGCCATGTACATTTGATAAGGAGGTTAACACAGCTGTTCACTGTAGTATTCTCCAATTTCAAATTAGCAATATAATGGATAACCCTAAACTTAGTCCAACTAATATTAACAAAACTACAACGGGATGACATATTTTTTTAAGGATTCCATTCTCAGTCGGTGACCACCCAAAGATCACATCCCACCAATGATGATCTGCAGTTTGCTTTACTCTTTGCAGAATTCTGGTTATTTCTTTGTTATCATGTTGGACATTAATTAAGGTTTTCTCTGCTTTCTGGAATTTCCTTCAAGATCTGTAGTAGGTCTTGGTGCTTAATTGATTGTTTTATCAAGGTAAGGTCCATCCAAACAGGAGTAGGTGATAGTCTGTGTTACATTGTGTAATTGGTTTTAATCAACTGGTGGGATGTCACTGGGGCCACGTACAAAAAATCACACCCGATAATCTTACACAAAATTACAAATACAAAAATTAAAATTATTTCTTCTAGAGAAAAACGCATTGTTGCTATCATTTTTTACAGTAGCACAAGCAGTTCCCAGGCACACATAACTTTTACTAGTATATACGAGCACATTTTTTCTGATCAGTGACTGGGTGAATCTCAAAGTGGCAAATACTCTGTTCAGTGTCTAGACACACATCTTGGCCATTAATTGTATTGCTTTCACAAATGAATCCTAGTTGTTCTCTAGTAATGCAGGATTCTAACTTTACTGTTGGCCACTTTTCATTCACCTTTCCTGCCCACACCCTATGTTCTGAAGGGTAGAGCACTGTTTTTTCATGATTTAATCTCAGTGCAATGATGGGGCGGATAACATAAACAGTGGCATTACGTATGGTAAGCACAAAGGCAGTGGCCACATAAGAAGCAGGAAAATTACCTTCACCCTCTTCCCGTATGATCTGAGCTGCTTTTGCCTGCATCTATAACTCTGCTTGTATACAACTGAAAGCTTAAGACACATTATCTTGAACTGTACCAAGTGCTTCTACTATTACTTGTGGTCTTGGCCCTCGACCTTTTACCACTTTGCCAGTCAGTACTTTGGAAATCTGCCACTGGCTAGTTCCTAATGCCAATAGAGATGACTGTAAAGGCCGCATCAATTTTGCAAGGTCACTTGCTGCAGTGGCCAGCTTATTCAACAGTATTTCTGAATCAATTCCATTTAAAACTTTCAATCCATTCCCTAACATCCCAGTTAGATCATTTCTTATTCTGCTCCTGAGCTATATCTGTCTTAGTAACCACGTTGTGCAGCCCTCAAAGGATGTTCTTAGGAAAGGGGAGCAGGCTGGTTGGATTTTTGAGATGTTCATTTGCACTAGCAACTCAACACGTTTGAGAGCATTCTGGATTGAACAACTGTCGTTGTTCACCCACATTCCTCACTATGTACAGGCCTATTTCATACACTTCAAATTTAGGTTGGGTCTGAACTATTTGATTACTAGTGTGGGTTGTATAAGGTCCTGCCATTGTAAAAAGTGCAGTGTCGATTTGAAATTTAAATGAGAGCCCTATAGCATCTCGACCTTAAAGGCAAGTCACTTCTACAGGCTGTACCAAGTTGAAATTACACCAACAATCTGATGCACTTAGGCCACCACAAAATTGAGACACTAATTTCATTTGGCTGTGGCAACTAGTTGCTTGGAGAGGTAAGCAACTGCCCTCTGATATGGACCCGAGTCCTGAGCCAATATTCCCAGGGCAATGCCCTGTCTTTCATGGGAAACCAGAAAGAATGGTTCACTTACATCTGGAAGTCCCAAAGCTGGAGCTGACATGAGGGCACCCTTTAGCTGGTGAAAGGCCCGTGTGCCTTCCTTTGTCCACTGGAGATCTCTGTTTCCACTGGCAATAAGAGCATAGAGGAGTCTGATGAGCAGTGCATAATTATAAACCCCAGCCGGCACCACCCTGCCATACCTAAGAAGGTTTGGAGTTCCTTTATTGTCTGGGGTTTTGGGGTTTGGCATATGGCTCCTTGCGAGCCTGCCCTAACGTCCGTTGCCCAGCACTCACCTGGTACCCCAGGTAGATTACTTTCTCTTTCACTGCCTGTGCCTTTTTCTTTGATACTCTGTGTCCTTGGGGTCCTAGGAAATTCAAAAGGCTTACTGTCCAGGCCAGACATGCTTCCCTCATCCGAGTGGCTACTAGAAGATCACCCAGGTACTACAAAAGCCTTCCGTCTTCCTGTGGAGCTTCCCAGGACTCTGGATCTTTGCAAGTTGTTCTCTAATCTGAGTGGGGGAATCTTTGAAGCCTTCAGGCGCATGGACCATGTGAGCTGGGTTTTGCGCCCACTTTTAGGGCTTTCCCATTCTAATGCAAAAATTTTCTTGCTGGCTTTGTGGATATGGAGGCAAAAGAAGGCATCTTTTGATTCTTAAATGGTTAACCAGGTTAGCTCAGGTGTTAAACAAGGTCATGAAGTATATGGATTGGCTACCACAGGATACAAATCTTCTCTTGCTTTATTGACAGCTCTCAAATCCTGTACTGTCCGGTCTGACCCATCAGATTGCCCAACGGGTAAAATGGGAGTATTGGAATCAGATTGGCATTCTTTTAATAACCCTAACCGCAGAAAATTTTCAATTATTGGGCTGATTCCTTCCCTGTCTTCATTCTTTAGGAGGTATTGCTGCCTAATTCTGACTTGTTGTGTCCCTTCCTTAAGCTTAATTACTATGGAGGAGGCATTTTTCGCCATCCCTGGTACACCAGAGGTCCATACCCTGGGAAATACTTGACTTAGTATCTCTTCATCAATTTCCCCCTCAATTTCAACAGCTGTTAATGTTTAACTTAATACCTCGATGTACTTTTGATCATTCAGCTCCAGAGGACCCTCTCCATTTTTTAATGTACAAGTGGCTTCAAAACTCCTTCAATAAATCACTTCCCACAAATGCCTATGCTGAATGGGGCATATACAAAAACCTATGCATAGCCCGTTGTTTTCCCAATTTCCCAGCCATCTTCTCTCTTCACAGGGATGATTCTGCAGCTACACAAGACCTGTCAAATAACTCAGGCAGGGAAAACTAGACCTGTCATCTCTCATTTCTGTGCCAGTGTCTGTTGTCCCTTCCACGGCTGCGCTACCAGCTTATTGCTGGGGACATGCTGTTGCTACCACCACCCAGAGCAGGACCCTCTGTCCCCAGAGGTGCTGGCCCTGGCAACCAGAAGCACAGGGAGCACAAATGGACACAGCCAGGAGACCCAGCAGCTCCTTGCTGAGGGCCAATTTCATGCAAGACCTGGCCCTCAGATTAATAAACAAAATAAAAAAAAATGGGTGGGGGCAGGCAGAAGTGAGGTGGCCTCAGAGCTTCAACTCTGCACTCTGCTTTTGTCACCAGCATTATCCAAGTTCCTGTACTTTTTTCCTGGAGAATTTGCAGTCAACAGAGCTTCAGTCCCTCTCATCAAATCAGTCTTAAGGCCAGCTTCGGGCTGGGTCATTCATTTAAACTCGAGCACTGACTGGGGTCCAGGCTACAAAAGAACATTAGCTGCAGGCCACCCATACAGCTTTTCATATTAATGAGCACTAATAAAAGCCTTTATTTCTGCAAGCTCAGGGATGCTGGGGGGATCTTTGCACCATCAGGCCAAAGTACAAGGCTCTGGATCCTCCAAAGGAACAGAGCCAGCCGCCTTGAGTAGGAGAAGGTGCAGCCTCAGCTGCAGGACCCGGGTGCCTCCTGTGGGCCAGGGCACGGCCCTGGCTGTAAATGTGTTGGGCTGCAGCACAGGGCCAGGGCGGAGCTCAGCAGCCTCATCAGAGCCCAGGGCCGTGGCCCTTCCCTGCCGCTACTTCAGCAGGTCTCTGAGAGAAAGGCAGCAGAAAGGGCAACAGAAGCTCATAAGAGGAATATAGGGTATGGTCGTGAGGATGATCCCTTAGCACCCTCTGTAACTCAGATACTTATGCCTAAGGCTCCCCAGCAAAATGGTGTGGAAAACTTTCCCTTAGATACAGTGGAACCATCTGCACCCTTCCTGTCAGAGGGGGAGGGCGAGTTGGATGGTGGAGGTAAGAGCAAGCCAGCTTTGCCTCCGCCGCCAGCTTCAGGCGAGTTGGATGGTGGAGGTAAGAGCAAGCCAGCTTTGCCTCCGCCGCCAGCTTCAGGCGGGTCGGATGGTGGGGGTGGGAGCAAGCCGGCTTTGCCTCCGCCGCTAGCTTCAGGCGGGTCGGATGGTGGGGTTGGGAGCAAGCCAGCTGCGCCTCCGCCGCCACCTTTGCCTCCGCCGCTTCCCCCGAGCGGGCCGCCTCCGGTGGGGGGGCCGCTTTCCCCGCGCGAGCTGGCTCCTGCTCCACCGCCTTTCCCGTGCGAGAGCTCGGTCTCGGTACCGAAGTGCCAGCAGCATAGCACCCTTAAAAAGTCAGATCCCATCCCGGGGGCACACAGTGACCTATGGGGGGAGATGGCTAAACAGAGGAGGGAAGCTTGGGCTGCTGTGGCAAAAGAAGTAATGCAAATGGGGGATGGCGAGGCGGTGGAAATAGTTTCTAATCTTGCATGTCAGGTCACATACACACCACAGTAGGAAGCACAGGGGAACCTCACGCATAATAAAGCGGAATATACTCCCTTAGATTGGAAGATGTTAGCTCAATTACGTTCTACGGTTAGTTTGGAGTAAAAAGTGAACCTGTTAGGCAAATGCAAGAGCGTTAGCTACTTTAGGGGCAAATTGGACTATTGAGGAAGCTTTAGAGCGAATGGCATTAATGCCAACAGCTTCACAGGCATTTATAGCAGAAACTTTAAAGGAATTAGGATTAGGGTTACAAAAGCAAGCAGAGTCTACTCAAAATCAGGTGTTAGCTGCTCAGAATCAGGTGTTAGCTGCTCTTGCTCCTCTCCGAAGCGGCTCACTGGCGGACACGCAGAGCTCGAGACCATTCATCAAGTGTTACTGATGCGGCAATGAGGGACATACGCGCCCAGACACAAGTTGCCGCCGTGACATCGGAGACACCAGCTGCCGACGCAACATCGCTGTCACCTCCTGTCTGCAACCGCAACAGCAGGGAGCCTCGGTTTGGATTTATCAGCAGCAGTAGACGTCACACTAATGACGAACTGGCCTGAGAGGATACAAACTGGAGTAAAGGGTCCTCTTATATTAAATGGATAAAGATGTGGAGCATTGTTATTAGGACGTTCTTCAATAACTATGCTTGGATTATTTGTATTACCTGGTGTTATCGATGCGGACTATACAGGGGGAATACAAATCATGGTTTACACCCTTTATCCTCCTATTAAAATAACAAAAGGACAACGCATTGCACAATTAATACCACTATCACAAATGACATCTGGTATACCATCATTTACTGGACAAACGCGGGATGAAAAGGGTTTTGGCTCTACTGGTGTTACACTTTTAACTGTGGATTTACAAAATAGACCAAAACAAAAGGTGGAAATTACCCATGGACATCAAAGCATAACCCTTTATGGATTATTGGATACAGGAGCAGATACCAGCATTATTTCTCCAGAAGCATGGCCACAACATTGGCCTCTATTCCCATCATCAAATATGCTCACCGGAGTAGGAGGATTTACATTAGCAAGTAGATCACCACTTTTGTTAGTGTGTATTGATGATCAACAAATATCTGCTGTGTTTTCAGTTGTTCAATTACCTCCTACAGTTTCTTGTTTAATTGGAAGGGACATTTTAACACAATTGGGAGTGGTGTTAACTAATCATCACCCTTTGGGGTAGTTGCCATTGCTTGGACTTTCCCCATTTCCACTCACCTGGAAAACGGACACACCGGTGATGGTTAAGCAATGGCCATTAAAAGGGGAGAGTCTTATGCATGCCCATGAATTGGTAAAGAAACAATATTCACAGGGACACTTACGACTTTCTACGAGCCCTTGGAATACACCTATTTTTGTTATCAAGAAGAAATCAGGGAAATATCGTTTGATACGTGATTTACGGGCTGTAAATGAACAAATGGAACCAATGGGGCCTTACAACCTGGTCTTCCAAATCCAGCTATGATCCCAGAACACTGGCCACTTTTAATTATTGATCTAAAGGATTGTTTTTTCACTATTGGGCTGCATCCTGATGATATGAAGAGATTTGCTTTTACTTTACCGGCAATAAATCGTGGAGAGCCAGATAAAAGATTTGAATGGACGACTCTTCCGCAAGGCATGCGGAATTCCCCGATGTTGTGTCAGCTTTATGTTGATGCTGCATTACAGCCACTACGTCGTAAGTGGCCAGCAACTATAATATATCATTACATGGACGATATTTTGTTTGCACAGCAACAACCATTCTCCTCTCTGCAGACTGACAGTATTAGAGATACTCTTTCAGCATATTCGCTTGTTATTGCTGCTGAGAAAATTCAGACCACCACACCATGGAAATATCTGGGATGGACTTTAACGGATCAAAAAGTAATACCTCAAAAATTGGAATTACAATTGGACATTAAAACTTTGCATGATGCACAGAAGTTGCTGGGAGATTTACAGTGGTTAAAACCTATTGTGGGAATACCAAATCATTTATTAGAAACCCTGCGGCCTTTGTTAAAGGGTATTGATCCTACTACTCCTGTACACCTGACAAAGGAGCACCACCTTGCCTTGCAACAAATTAGTAATTGTGTACAACAGGGATATGTGTCTCGTCGACAACTCGACTGCCCTATTGACCTTACTATTTGGAATAGTCCTTGCCATTTGCTTGGTGCTCTCTCTCAACAACAGGAGAAAACGGGGGAGATACGAGTTCTGGAATGGTTGTCACCATCACTACAACATAAAAGAACTATATTTTCAAAAATTGAACAATTGGCTGTGTTAGTCAAAAAAGGGCGTCTCAGAATTATTGAAGTGGATGGTCGAGAACCTGCTACCATTAGATTGCCTATGGAGAAAGAGACTTTGGACTGGTACTTGATTAATTCAAAGAACTTGCAGGAAGCATTATTAGCATCATCTGCTAAAGTAAAAACCAGCAAATTAGTGCCTAAAGTTTTGCAATGGATGACAGAATGGAACTGGATTACTCGACCATTGAGAGAAGAACGCCCTATAGAAGGAGCTATTACAGCTTTTACAGATGCGGGAAAGAAATCAAGGCGTGCTGCTGTCACCTGGCAAGAAAAAGGACAATGGAAGCATCAACTTCTTACAGCAGATCCTGCAGATAGTTTACAAACTTTGGAATTGTTGGCAGTAGTATGGGCAGTGTCTAATTTACAGGAGCCTTTAAATGTGGTCACAGACTCTATGTATGTTGCAGGAGTAGTCAGACGAATAGAGGAAGCAGCAATTAAGGGAGTGAATAATAAACGATTGTATGAGTTATTGATACAATTAAGGAAAGCTTTACGAGAGAGAAATGCAGTGTATTCTGTGATTCATATTGGGAGTCATAAATGGTCTGAAGGTTTAGGAGAAGGGAATGAACGTGCAGACAAATTGGTTACTTTACCCATTGATAACTCTTGTCCTATTGACAAGCATACATTGGCCAGAGAAGCACATAGCAGATATCATCAAAATGCAAGAGGGCTTGCAAAACATTTTGAGCTGAGTTTATCAGAAGCTAAAGCCATTGTTAGAGCATGTCCA
Organism: Melozone crissalis; assembly: GCF_028551555.1. Classification (NCBI taxonomy): domain Eukaryota; kingdom Metazoa; phylum Chordata; class Aves; order Passeriformes; family Passerellidae; genus Melozone; species Melozone crissalis. Next base: position 19,913,495 of record NW_026535807.1, on the reverse strand, counting down.
ATATGTAGTTATCATAATGAGGGAATAGGTTTAGGCATGGGAGTTAATCCTCGAGGTTTGGAAATAAATGAAAAATGGCAAATGGATGTTACACAGGTACCTAGATTTGGTAAAGTTAAGTGTGTGCATGTCACTGTAGATACATATAGTCACTACATATGGGCTACGGCTCAGGCAGGAGAAAAAGCTACACATGTTATTAGGCACCTGTTAAGTTGCTTTGCTGTCATGGGAGTTCCAAGAAGTATCAAAACGGATAATGGTCGAGCTTATGTGTGTGCTAGGGTCCAGAAATTCTTAAATCGGTGGTCCATTAAGCATGTGACAGGTATTCCACACTCTTCTGCTGGACAGGCAATAGTGGAAAGGTGTTTCTTCACCTACAGGACCTTTGTGGGTGCCTGCTAAGTGGACTAAAACCTGTTTTTGATACAGCCTCTGGTGGACCACCTCATGAAGGAGGACAAGGAGCGACTGGGGAAGAAACTGCTTCTAGTCCTACGACCACTACTGTTACAGTTAAAGGGACACTTGAAAGTGTTGGACAAAGCACTGACATGTCACTATCGGACGGCCCAGGAGCTGATTGGTTTTATTGACTCATTATCAACTTTTCGTTTAACAAATCCAGCAAAGGAACATTGTCTTGACTGTCACGATCCACATTGTGCTGCCTGGATAGCTCTACCTTGTGATAATACTTTTTGGATAGAGCAATCATTATTATGGGATTTATGGTGTCACATTTGTGAGCACGAGCACACGTGGGGTAAAAACTGGCAAGATGAATTAAGGAGACAAACGGGGCAAAATGCATATATAGCTTTAAATCTTTATGAGTCTCCTGAACAGAAAATTCTTGCTTATTATCAATGGGAAGTACAATGTGTTGTAAATAGAATTAAGGTTCAAAGTAAATCACGTATAGTCTCTGTAAGGTGTAGAAAATTAGTACCTTTAACGCAACGTTCTATTGTAGGGCCTTTCAGGGGGAATCCTGAAAGAGCACTAGACTGCTGCATTGAAAAGATAGGGAACAACCTCATCTAAATAAGGCTATTAGTGATTGCTAATTAGCTTTCTATGATTAGGGCAATTTCACATCTATGGGACCCTGCCTTGTGGGATGCTGTAGCTCCATGGGACCCTGCTTCGTGGCATGCTATAGGTGTTGAAGAACAAGAACAGCGATTACGAGATAAGATACATTTTGTATTAAAGAAGGAGCTTGAATTGGTAGCTGTATATAGTAAGAAAGCTGAAGAGGCTTTGCAATCACCACCATTGAACTGGTTGGATTGGATCACACAGACAAACTTTAATACTGACCCTTTCTTATATACACTTCCTTGTTATGTTTGCAAAAGGGATAATGATAAGTGCTATGCTTGGGTAGCTTTGCATTGTGCTGATTGCAATAAGGTTTATTGGTATTCACAGAGGACAGTAGGAATTTTATGGTGTCACCCTTGTTTTGGGAAGTGGATTCGATATTCTTTCTGGTTTAGAGCTCTTGAACAAAGTACTGGCCTGCCAGGAAGGGCAGGATTAGAGCTTTTTGAGAGTGCAGAACAAGTGGCTATAGCATACATTAGATGGAAGTTACAGCAAGTACTTAGAGAGCTTGAAGTTACTACATCCTCATGCATCATAGCAGCTCGCTGTAAAGCTGATTTGCTTTTAAACCTACCTGATGCTATACCTGTAAGCAAAGATGCTGATTTGGAATTAGACCAATGCATTCAAAAATTGACTCAGCCTTACAATAGACATTCTAACAAACCAGGGAAAAGACAACGAAGAAAGGAAAAACAGAGAAAGCAGAAAGAAAAATGAGGTTTGTTTTTATTATACTGCTTAACGCTGTAGCGATTAAAGCAGTAGGAATAACACGTTTCAGTCAGCCAAGAGAAAATCTATGGGTAACACTTGCTAATCAAATTAATCAATCATCGCTTTGTCTTAGTCTTGGAGGAATTACTAACCCATTTCGAACATGCTTGGTAGGACTTCCAGTGTGGTCTCCTGGAGAATTTTGCAGTTTAATAAGTAATCGAACTTTATGCATGCGTAACATGTCTAACATCACATTGCCAGCACAGCAAGGATATACTGCAGGTCAGAGTGATGGCTATCGCCAATGCTTACTAATCCAATCACTTAACACCTCTTTGCATTCTCCTCCTGAGGAATTGGATCTTTTTGGAAGTGCAAATGCCAGTATGCCTACAGCTGGAGGATAGTTTAGTTTCAAACCCTTGGATGTTCAAAATTTAAATCAACCTAAAGACACATGGGCCACCTTAGATTCATCCCTGAATTTGAGTGAATTTTCTCCACAGCATTACAGTCAATGTAACGGCACAAACATCACGGCACCAATGAAGTTACCTATAGGAATATTTCTAATTTGTGGAGACAGGGCGTGGAATGGTGTACCAGCTAAGCCACAGGGTGGACCCTGTTATTTGGGAAAATTGTCCTTGTTTCATCCTAATGTGTCCTTGCTAATGCAGCTCAGTCAAACATCAAACAGGAAAAAGTGTAGTATCCATGACTTGGACTGCGGCCAGATTGGAGATCAAAAGTTTTGGGGTACATTCAGACAAGTAGTAGTTTCAACTATCTTACCAGGAGGATCTGCCAATAAGGCTATGAATTTAGAAAAACAATTAGGGTGCTGGACAAGAAATGAGCTGAACCAGACATCCCAAATTCTGGACATGATGACTGCAGATGTGCAAAGTGTTAACCATGCTGTTTTACAAAATAGAGCTGCTGTAGATTTTTTGCTCTTAGCACAAGGGCATGGATGTGAAGAATTTGAGGGAATGTGTTGTATGAATTTGTCTGATCATTCGGTGTCCATTCATACTAAGATAAAAGAACTACAACAGGGACTTCACAATCTCAAAGAAGAAGAAGGTTTAGGAATTGACGAATGGTTTAAAGGCTTAGGGCTTGGACCATGGCTAAGGAACATTGTGACATATGCTATCGGCTTACTGGGTGTGATCTTAATGTTTTTTGCTTATTTTGCCTTGTATTTTTACTTGTATTCAAAACATGGTTAGTCGTATGATAGCAAAAACCTGGCAAACTAATCTCCTTGCTCAAGAAGAAAACGGGGGAAATGTGGAGGATTTTATTAAGAGTTAGTTAGCTGAGAAAGGCCATACTGACATAATGCCACTGGTTAAGCTGAAAGAGGGAGATCAGCAGTCTCTGATTCAGTGACTGCTGACAAGCAAGAATGCCGGATGGCCTTGCTGCAACATGAGGAAAGGGAGGTGAGATTAGTTCTGAATATCTGCAGAATGTAACAGAAGAATAAGCACAAGAATGTAGAAGTAGGTGTAGTTGCTGATATGTAATTAACCAATCCTGAGCTCAACTTTTGCAATATGTATGAAGCTTATTAAGAACTATATTTAACCCGCCGTATTTGATCAATAAATTGGACTTGGATGAACCAACTGGTGTCTGGGTCTCCTTCCTCCGACATGTGATTTTTTGTACGTGGCCCCAGTGACATCCCACCAGTTGATTAAAACCAATTACACAATGTAACACAGACTATCACCTACTCCTATTGGGATGGACCTTACATTGGTAAAACAATCAATTAAGCACCAAGACCAACTGGAGATCTTGAAGGAAATTCCAGAAAACAGAGAAAACCTTAATTACTGTCTAACATGACACCAAGGAAGTAAGCAGAATTCTACAAATAGTAAAGGAAGCTGCAGATCATCACTGGTGGGATGTGATCTTTGGGTGACCACCAAATGCAATAATCCTGAATAAATGGTGTCATCCCGTTGTAGTTTTGTTAATATTAGTTGGACTAAGTTTAGGGTTATCCATTATATTGCTAATTTGAAATTGGAGAATACTACAGCGAACAGCTGTGTTAACCTCCTTATCAAACGTACATGTTAAAGCATTAAGAGACACTTATTATCATAGGGATTTGCATTAGATGCACGAGTACACTTATTTCTAGGAAAGGGGGGAAAAGAGACAGAGTAGAAATTTTCCAGAGTAGAAATCCATTTTGATTTAGGTGAAATGTACATCTTTGAGTTAAATCTGTAGTTGGAAAATATAGCTGTTTAGTCTGACTGGTAAAAAGCCTAGGCTCAGAGAAACTGCTTCAGTGAAGGACAGAGATAAGGGGGTGGCAGGGGACACAGAGACAGAGGAACTGCTGTGAGAAGAGGCCAACCTGACCTGGGAATTCTTTCTGATAAAGATTAACTAGTGGTAAATGTCACGCCAAATTTGTAGAAATGAATATATATGAACCTATCGTAAAATTGGATGCATATCTATTTGAGAGGGTGATGAAAAAGGATCTGGAGTTCCCAGAGGTACGCATGTCTTTTAAGGAGAGGAATCTCCACATGCATCCGGCACAGTAATAAACATACAAACTTTACAACTTTCACAAAGTCGTGGAATTGCGTTTATCTCTGCAAAACAGGCCCCAGTGTCAGCTGGCTCACAGAGACCCTCCTGCAGAGCAGGGGATTCCCACTGTGCTCAAAGTTTGCCTTTGAAGACTGAGAGAGGAGCTTGTAAGAAATCGCGGAAATTATCAGGGACAGGGCTTTAGGTCTGTTGCTGTCAGTAGGTAAAAATCTCCAGTGGGAAAAGAGACTCTCCAGTGCACCGGGTGTCTTGTGATGACTTAGTTCATCTAAGAGTAATGATCACCAATTAAATGCAGTTTTATTTTTTATTGGGCAAGTGTAAAAGTGTTCCAAATTTTTCAGAATTCTAAAACTACTTTGAAAAATCCTAAACTACAATGGGAAAAGGGAAGAAATATTTGGGGATATTTTTCTACAAAAAATGTTTCTAAATATTTCTAAAATGTTCTGCTGTGTATAAATGTAAAACAAAGAGAAAATGAGGTTGCTTTGTCTCAGGAGCCCCGTGCTCAGCTGTTGCCTGCCCAGCCCTGGCTGTGCCCAGACAAGCAGCTCCAGCAGTGCTGGTGGTAGCACAGACACACCTGAGCTGAACCCCAAAGATGTTGCCAGGCTCAGGCCCATCCCTGGTAGGAGGGCTGCACCTCCTGGCCTGGCTGGACACCAGGGGCAGGACCTTTGGGGACAGAGGCTCCTGCTCTGGGTGGTGATACCAACAAGCTGTCCCTAGCAATGAGCTGGTAATGCAGCCGTGGAAGGGACAACGGACACGGACACGGAGATGTGAGATGACAGGTCCAGTTCTCCCTGGCTGAGTTATTTGGCCAGTCTTGTGAAGCTGCAGAGTCATCCCTGTGGAGAGAGGAGGTGGCTGAGGCCCCAGCTGCCAGTGGCACACAGGGAGCCTCCTGCACAGCAGGGCCCAGAGCTGGCAAGGCTGCCCAGCTTCTCTGGACAATCACAGACTGGCAACAACACCACAGCAGCTTCTCTGGGAACATTTCCTGTCTACAACATAAGACTGTTAAAAGAAGCTGTTTTAGGGAAAAGTGAACAAAACACTCACCCTTTTCTCTTCCAGTAAGTCCAAATTTGGACACAGAATAAGATGAAAATAAGCTCCAAAAAAAGCAGGCCTGCAATTAATCCTATCCAGCAGCCTGTTCCCTTACAAAAATCCCTTCCAGGGTCCTTCTGGGAATCCGGAACACGTGTGGTGGGGCTGGCTGCACCTGTGGGAGCAATGGGGAGCGTGAGCCCGTGCGGTGCTGCGCTGCTGAGCTGGCAGCACGGTGGATGCGGGCAGGACATTTTCCTTTTCCCCCAAAGCTGGGGCCTGCAGGCACCTTGCCGCCCCTTGGCACAGGCTGTGCCACCCAACAAAGCCCAGCAGGCCGGGAGGAGAGCCCGGGGGCAGCGCAGCTGCTTGGGCAGTGGCTGCTTGGAGGGACACGGGCCAAAGCCATCCCTGAGCAGCCACTGCCAGCCCTGGCCCTCCCTGCCCCGTGACAGCTCCCCCAGCCCCAGGGCACAGAGTCAGGCCCTGTCAGGACCCAGTGCAGCACCTGCCCACTCGGGAGCCAAGGCTGGCTCTGGCCCTGGGCTCACGGAAGGGCTCCCGCTCGGGGCTGCTCCTGTGTCTTGGGCCTCTGGGCACTCAGGGCCAGCGCCAGAGGAGCTGCAGCGGGAGGGACATTGGTGCACAGGTCCCCTTTCCCCAGGGCTGTGAATGAGCTCCAGAGGCCTCCAAGCCTCCAGATGTGCCTCCAGCTTTGGCTGCTGCTGGGCCATGCAAGGGCAGGACCTGGGGGGAAGAGGTGCCACCACACAGCCCAGCTAAATGGCTGACCGTGGCAGAGCAATTACCTCCTGTGCCAGTGCCCATGTCTGGCATCTCCTCCTTTCCTGCAGCAGGGGCGGCCAGTCGGCCTCTGCTTGCTTGGGGAAACACTCCCTTCTGTCCTGCCTTTTGCGCTATCACTTGAAAAAGGAAAAAGTTCAGCTGGATCAGATGGAACAATTTCTGATTTCTTTTGGTGGCATCTTCAGGACATCATGCTTATCAAAAATGGGGATAAGATTCAAAACCATCAGGCCTTTTGGGGCTGGGCCAGGGCCCACCTTCCTCCAAATAGCTGCCAGGCCTGAGCAGAAGGTGTGAGGGGATTGTGCAGGGCAAACACGTGCATGTCTCTGTCCTGGCACCTGCAGCGATGCCCCCCTGGCCGAGCTTTGGGCTCTGAGCTGGCGGCTCTCCCAGGGGAAAGGCCTTGACCTACCCTCGCCATGTCCCAGAGGCTCAATCCTGAATGTGGGTTGGGAAGCCAGATCACCTTCACCAACAGGTTCAGCTGCAAAGAAAGGGAGGACAGAAGAGCTCCTGTGACACTGCAGGAGATCCTCAGGCTCTAGGAAAGGCTCAGCCCCGGGGCACAGCCCTGGGCCCAGCCCCTTCCCTCTCTGCTTTTTTCTGTGACTGCAGAGAGCACATGGAAGGACACAGTGGCATTGCACATGGGAGGAGGTTGGACAGCTAAATGCTCCTTCCTCCCACTGACAGTCATCCTGTGGGATCTCTCAGGGCTCCAGAAGGGAGCAGGGCAAAGTTTCCAGAACTGAAAAACCTTTAGAGGAACTTAAAGGAAATGCCATATGAGTGAGCTCTTGCCACATAAGACACTGATTATTCTGTCAGGAAAGGTACGTTGAGAACTTGTCTCCAGCATCTGACAACATCTTCAAACCACCATTTACCAGCATTTCCAAATAACCCAAGTCATGATCCCAATCTAGAAGGGAGCAGAGATGCTACAGAACCATTTCTATGATGTGCTGGGATCCCCTTCTGACTTGGGGAATTGGGCAATGCAAGGGGGTGGAGTAAGGCTGTGGGAGCCTGTGGCTCCTGATCACTCTCCAGACACTTTGCAGTCCCTGTGCAACATCCCTGGAGGGGCAGCTGGAGTAGCCCAGGGCTTTGGGGCTCTCTCGCTGACACACAGGAAACCCTCACTAAATGCTCGGGGAAATCTGCAGTGCCACAGCTATTGCTCCCAATCTCCGTCCCTCCCTCCTGTTGTCCCACCTACCCATGGAACAGCTTCCCCAGCCCAAGGGCACATAGCCAGGTTCTGGCAGGACCCAGGGGAGCCTTGATCTCCCCCTCTGCCCTTTCCCCACCATGGGCAGCCCGTGCAGCCGCTCCCAGGTTTCGGGACGTGTCTCCCATGGAGGGAGCCCAGCAGGACAGCTCAGTACCCGAGTGACCTGAGCCTGCTCGGGACAATTCCTCTGGGCTGTGCCCGTCTTGTCCGGGCTGTGCCCACAGTGCCAAGCAGCAGAGAGGGCAGCTCAAGCCTCAGCAGGGCTCAGGCCCAGAGGCACAGCAATTACCTCCTGTGGCTGTGCCTGGCATCGCCTCCCTTCCTGCAGGAAATGCCGCCTTCCACAGAGCCTCTCTGTCCATCCCTTGAGAAAGGAAGAGGCTTGGTGGGATCAGATGCAATCATTGCACATGCAGGTGGTGGCCTCTTCAGGAGGCAATACTTGTCCACAACATGGATAAGAATCAGGAAAATCCTGATCCCCACAGGCCTTTGGGGCTACCTATGGCCCTCCCTCTGCCAAGCAGGCACACCTCAGGATGTGCTCAGACACCGGGAAAATGCAGGGGGATCCATGGTGCAGTTTGGGCTCTCTGTCAGTTGATGCCAAATACCTTCCTGCAGAGGCTGGGGAGAAGCTGCAGCCAGGCCAGGCTAGCAAGCAGCCCTGCAGGGCTTGGAAGGAGCAGCGGGGCAGCGAGGCTGCCATGGATCCCTTCCCGCTGTGCCGGGCACGGCATATCCAGATGTGCAGCCAAAGCCCCCGGCTGCTGAGCCCCAGGACAAGGCTGAGGGAAATGCTCTCACCATTCCCTTTGTGCAGTTCTGTCACCATTTGTTTAAGGATGTTATTTGGCTCATGGGCTTTCTTCTCCCCTGTGCCTTTTTTCTTCCCTCTCAGAGGACCTTAAGAGAAAGTGGTTCCATTTCCAATGAATGGATCCCACAGATGAAGGGCTCAATCTGTGGGGTCAGCAGGGACACACTACTCACCCCTGCGATGAGAGCCTGGCTTCGGTGAAGGAACCAGCAAAGGAACAAGAAAAGTCCTCCCTGCAGACACATCTGTAACACAACAGTCACAGAAGCTTCTCTAACCAAGTTCCTGCCAGGTTGTCAACAATTATTCTCTGGTGGGACAATGAGAACAAACCTGCACGAGGCTCCAAAGGCTTCAAAATTTTCTTCAGCCAATCTAATGGAGAAATCTTCCTAGCAAGCTCATCTAGAACAGAGCAGAGATGAGAACACTTTTCAGGGCATGCTGGGATGCCCGTTTGCTTCTGGGAAATGGGTGCTGCAAGGGGGTCGAGAAAGGCTGTGGGAGCCAGATGTCAATGGACAAGGCCAAAGATGCACAGGGGCCTGGGGAGCTCTGGGCTGGCTCCTGGTCACTCTGCACCCTCTTTTCCATGCCCTGTGCAACATCCCTGGTGGGGCGGCTGAAGCAGCCCAAGGCCCTGGGTGCTCTCACTCCCACAGCTGCAACTCTTGCTAAAGCCCTGGGGAAAACTGCAGCAGGCAGTGCCACAGCTATCCCCCTTTTCCCTCTGACTCTCCTGTCCTTTCTCCTGCCTTTCCCACCTTCTTCTATCTCTCCATCTCTCTTTGCCTTGGGACCCCTTCCCCATCCCAAGGGCACATGGCCAAGCCCTCTCAGGACCCAGTGCAGCCTTGCTCTCCCCCTCTGCCCTTTCCCCACCATGGGCACCCCGTGCAGCCGCTCCCAGGTTTCGGGCCGTGTCTCCCACGGAGGGAGCCCAGCAGGACAGCTCAGTACCCGAGTGCCCTGAGCCTGCTCGGGACAATTCCTCTGGGCTGTGCCTGTCTTGTTGTCGTGGTTTGACCGGAAATGGGACATCTGGGATATTTTGTTTTGCTGTGATTACCAATGGGTAATTGGAATTTAAGATGGGCACTTAGTTTGACCAGTGGGACATTTGGATCCGCCTCTTGAGACTACGAACTCAAGGGGTTAAAAGCAGGGCTCTTGGCCTTCGGAGCCCTCTTGGGATTTCCGGCGTGAAGAAGTCTCTCCCCCGGCCCAGTTTCTGGCTGGGCTGGGGGAGGGGAGAGCCACGTGGGCCATCTACGGTAGGCCCGGGTTCGGAGGAAGGGTGGCAGACCCTTGAGCGACCAGTTTATTCCCCCCCCAGAGAATGCAGCCCGTGCTCGAACTGTATATCTTGAAACTTGATATCATGTGCCGGCAGGCAGCACGGCTGGGAGGAGAAAGGGGGGGCAGCGGGCAGTCCGGCCGCCTGGGAGACCTTTTAACCCTTTGGGGAATGAAGGCTTCGCAGAACATTGCCTTTCCTGGGAAAGGGACAGGAGTGGAAGATGAAGGAAGAAAATTAGGCCAGTAAGGAGGGTCTGGCAAAGGGAGAAGAGAGATGTTGAAGGAATGGAGGAAGATGGAGTGGCAGTTTTTGCTGGACTCTTTTTTGTTGTATTTCCATGGACTGTTTCCTGGTGAGGCAGAGGCTGTATTGCAGGGGGAAGCGGAGGCTCGGCGTCAAGAGAGTTTGGTTTTGAGACCCCTCGGCCCCAGGGGGTATAGAAGACATGGGGGGGACAGAGGTCCCAGGATTGTGACTGTACTCTGCTTGGAACGAGACGAGGCATTCTTAAAAGGCCCTGAAGGCAGGCCCCTGCCCCATCCCATGCCAGGTGGTGAGAGCACCTCGGCATGGAAAGGAGATGTCACGAGGTAGCAAGATACCGGGCGGATTGCTGATTGTGACAAGAAGTCCGTGGCACAAGGAAGGACTCCGTCTATCCCTTATGAGCTGAAGATTTGATTTTTTTTTCCAAAGGGTGGTGCCAGACCGAGTGTGGATAATTTTTTGGGAAATGTAAATGTGTTTGGGAATTTGGTGGGAGGAGGATAAGGAAGTGTTTCTGTGTAGTTCTCATTCTCCTTGTTTTTTTTCCCTGTGTGTGTGTAGGTTAGTAATTGTGTGTGTAGTTTAGTAATTGTGTGTGTAGTTTAGTTAATAAACTTCTCTTTATGTTTAAGTTGGAGCCTGCTTTGCTTATTTCCTGGCCACATCTCACAGCAGGTATCAGGTAAAAGGTATATTTATGGGGGCCTTGGCTTTGCCAGGCCTTAAACCATAACATTGTTTGGTTTCCCCTGACCGGGAATCGAATTTTAAGAGAGTGATGGGATGAAGCTGTGAGATGGGACCAAAGAGGAATAAGAACAAAGCATGTATTAAGTGGGGTTTTTTTTTTTTCTGTGTAGAAATGTTTTGTAATTTATTTAATAGTTTTAGTGTTTGTAGTCTCAAGAGGCGAAGGGTGGAATGTCGTGGTTTGACCGGAAATGGGACATCTGGGATATTTTGTTTTGCTGTGATTACCAATGGGTAATTGGAATTTAAGATGGGCACTTAGTTTGACCAGTGGGACATTTGGATCCGCCTCTTGAGACTACGAACTCAAGGGGTTAAAAGCAGGGCTCTTGGCCTTCGGAGCCCTCTTGGGATTTCCGGCGTGAAGAAGTCTCTCCCCCGGCCCAGTTTCTGGCTGGGCTGGGGGAGGGGAGAGCCACGTGGGCCATCTACGGTAGGCCCGGGTTCGGAGGAAGGGTGGCAGACCCTTGAGCGACCAGTTTATTCCCCCCCCAGAGAATGCAGCCCGTGCTCGAACTGTATATCTTGAAACTTGATATCATGTGCCGGCAGGCAGCACGGCTGGGAGGAGAAAGGGGGGGGGGGGCAGCGGGCAGTCCGGCCGCCTGGGAGACCTTTTAACCCTTTGGGGAATGAAGGCTTCGCAGAACATTGCCTTTCCTGGGAAAGGGACAGGAGTGGAAGATGAAGGAAGAAAATTAGGCCAGTAAGGAGGGTCTGGCAAAGGGAGAAGAGAGATGTTGAAGGAATGGAGGAAGATGGAGTGGCAGTTTTTGCTGGACTCTTTTTTGTTGTATTTCCATGGACTGTTTCCTGGTGAGGCAGAGGCTGTATTGCAGGGGGAAGCGGAGGCTCGGCGTCAAGAGAGTTTGGTTTTGAGACCCCTCGGCCCCAGGGGGTATAGAAGACATGGGGGGGACAGAGGTCCCAGGATTGTGACTGTACTCTGCTTGGAACGAGACGAGGCATTCTTAAAAGGCCCTGAAGGCAGGCCCCTGCCCCATCCCATGCCAGGTGGTGAGAGCACCTCGGCATGGAAAGGAGATGTCACGAGGTAGCAAGATACCGGGCGGATTGCTGATTGTGACAAGAAGTCCGTGGCACAAGGAAGGACTCCGTCTATCCCTTATGAGCTGAAGATTTGATTTTTTTTTCCAAAGGGTGGTGCCAGACCGAGTGTGGATAATTTTTTGGGAAATGTAAATGTGTTTGGGAATTTGGTGGGAGGAGGATAAGGAAGTGTTTCTGTGTAGTTCTCATTCTCCTTGTTTTTTTTCCCTGTGTGTGTGTAGGTTAGTAATTGTGTGTGTAGTTTAGTAATTGTGTGTGTAGTTTAGTTAATAAACTTCTCTTTATGTTTAAGTTGGAGCCTGCTTTGCTTATTTCCTGGCCACATCTCACAGCAGGTATCAGGTAAAAGGTATATTTATGGGGGCCTTGGCTTTGCCAGGCCTTAAACCATAACACTTGTCCAGGCTGTGCCCGCAGTGCCAAGCAGCAGAGAGGGCAGCTCAAGCCTCAGCAGGGCTCAGGCCCAGAGGCACAGCAATTACCTCCTGTGGCTGTGCCTGGCATTGCCTCCCTTCCTGCAGCAGAAGTTGCCAATGAGCCACTGCTTCCTCCGGGAAACTGAGCCTTCATCACAGCCTCTCCATCTGCTTCTGGAGAAAGGATGTGGAACAGCTGGGTCAGGTGGGGCTGTTCCCCTTTGAGGATGGGGACCCTTCAGAAGGCAATGCTTGTCACAGACATGGTTAAGAATGGTTAGGAAATCCCTATAAAATTTTTGTTTAGACCAGGGCCCTGTGTACTCCAAACAGCTGCCCCTTCTGATTTGACTGGCGACAGGGAAATCGCAGGGGATCTGAGGCCCCTGCTGCTGTTTGGTCTGCCTGTGAACAGATGCCCAATGCCTTCCTGCAGAGGCTGGGGAGAAGCTGCAGCCAGGCCAGGCTAGCAAGCAGCCCTGCAGGGCGTGGAAGCAGCAGCGGGGTGGCGAGGCTGCCATGGATCCCTTCACGCTGTGCTGGGCACGGCGTGTCCAGATGTGCAGCCAAAGACCCCGGCTGCTGAGCCCCAGGACAAGGCTGAGGGAAATGCACCCACCTTGTCCTGCCTGCTGCATTTCCTTCGTCCTTTGCCTCATGTGTTCAGATGGCTCATGAGCTTCCTTCTGTGCTGTAGATTTGTACTTTCCTGTTGGAGGACCTTAGAAAACATGGTTTGATTTCCTATGAACGGATATCACAAAAGCAGAACTCAGCCTGTGGGGTCAGCAGGGACACACTACTCACCCCTGCGATGAGAGCCTGGCTTCGGTGAAGGAACCAGCAAAGGAACAGGAAAAGTCCTCCCAGCAGACACATCTGTAACACAACAGTCACCACAACTTCTGTCACCTGGTTCATGCCAGGTTGCCAACAATTATTCTGTGGTGGGACAATGAGAACATACCTGCAGGAGGTTCCAAAGGCTTCAAAACTTTATGCCGTCCATCTAATGGAGAAGCCTTTCCAGACACCTCATCTAGAACAGAGCAGAGATGAGAACATTTTTCAGGGCATGCTGGGATCCCTGTTTGCTTCTGGGAAATGGGCGCTGCAAGGGGGTCGAGTAAGGCTGTGGGAGCCAGATGTCAATGGACAAGGCCAAAGCTGCACAGGGGCCTGGGGAGCTCTGGGCTGGCTCCTGGTCACTCTGCACCCTCTTTTCCATGCCCTGTGCAACATCCCTGGTGGGGCAGCTGAAGCAGCCCAAAGCCCTGGGTGCTCTCACTCCCACAGCTGCAACTCTTGCTAAAGCCCTGGGGAAAACTGCAGCAGGCAGTGCCACAGCTATCCCCCTTTTCCCTCTGACTCTCCTGTCCTTTCTCCTGCCTTTCCCACCCTCTTCTATCTCTCCATCTCTCTCTGCCTTGGGACCACTTCCCCATCCCAAGGGCACATGGCCAAGCCCTCTCAGGACCCAGTGCAGCCTTGCTCTCCCCCTCTGCCCTTTCCCCACCATGGGCACCCTGTGCAGCCGCTCGCAGGTTTCGGGACGTGTCTCCCACGGAGGGAGCCCAGCAGGACAGCTCAGTACCCGAATGCCCGGAGCCTGCTCGGGACAATTCCTCTGGGCTGTGCCCGTCTTGTCCAGGTTTTCCCGCAGTGCCAAGCAGCAGAGAGGGCAGCTCAAAACTCAGCAGGGCTCAGGCCCAGAGGCACAGCAATTACCTCCTGTGGCTGTGCCTGGCATTGCCTCCCTTCCTGCAGCAGAAGTTGCCAATGAGCCACTGCTTCCTCCGGGAAACTGAGCCTTCAGCACAGCCTCTCCATCTGCTTCTGGAGAAAGGATGTGGAACAGCTGGGTCAGGTGGTGCTGTTCCCCTTTGAGGATGGGGACCCGTCAAGAGGCAATGCTTGTCACAGACATGGTTAAGAATGGTTAGGAAATCCCTATAAAATTTTTGGTTAGGCCACGGCCCTGTGTACTCCAAACAGCTGCCCATTCTGATTTGACTGGCGACAGGGAAATTGCAGGGGATCTGAGGTCCCTGCTGCTGTTTTGTCTGCCTGTGAACTGATGCCCAATGCCTTCCTGCAGAGGCTGGGGAGAAGCTGCAGCCAGGCCAGGCTAGCAAGCAGCCCTGCAGGGCGTGGAAGCAGCAGCGGGGCAGCGAGGCTGCCATGGATCCCTTCCCGCTGTGCTGGGCACGGCATGTCCAGATGTGCAGCCAAAGCCCCCGGCTGCTGAGCCCCAGGACAAGGCTGAGGGAAATGCACCCACCTTGTCCTGCCTGCTGCATTTCCTTCGTCCTTTGCCTCATGAGTTCAGATGACTCATGGGCTTTCTTCTGTCCTGCAGCTTTGTTCTTTCCTTTTAGAGGACCTTAGAAAAACATGTTTCCTCTTCCCATTAATGGATCCCACAGAAGCAGGGCTCAGCCTGTGGGGTCAGCAGGGACACACTACTCACCCCTGTGATGGGAGGCAGGCTTCTGTGTAGGAATGAGGGAAGGATCAGGAAGAGTCCTCCCTGCAGACACATCTGTAACACAACAGCCACAGAAGCTTCTGCCGCCTCTACTCAGCTGCACGGGCACTACTGAGCCTCAGGAGCGGTGAGGGGATGGCACAGGGCGAGGGCAAACACGTGTATGGCTCTGTCCTGGAACCTGCAGCGATGCCCCCCTGGCCGAGCTTTGGGCTCTGAGCTGGCAGCTCTCCCAGGGGAAAGGCCTTGACCTACCCTCGCCATGTCCCAGAGGCTCAGTCGTGGACGTGGGTTGGGAAGCCAGATCACCTTCACCAACAGGTTCAGCTGCAAAGAAAGGCAGGACAGAGCAGCACCCATGGCACTGTAGGAGATCCTCAGGCTGCAGGAAAGGCTCAGCCCTGGGGCACAGCCCTGGGCCCAGCCCCTTCCCTCTCTGCTTTTCTCTGTGACTGCACAGACCGCACGGAAGGACACAGAGGCATTGCACATGGGAGGAGGTTGGACGGCTAAATGCTCCTTCCTCCCACTGACAGTCATCCTGTGGGATCTCTCAGGGCTCCAGAAAGGAGCAGGGCAAGGTTTTCAGAACCCTTCTGCCTTGACTTAACCTCTAACGAAAATGGCAGATGAACGAGCTCTTGCCACTTGGATACTGATTAATATGTCACTAGTAAGGGAAATTCAGAACTTACCTATAGCATTCTTCAAGACATTCGAAATATCATTCAACAACAACTCCAAATCATTAAACTCGCGATCCAAATCTAGAAGGGAGCAAAGACCAGACCCAATTCAATGATGCGCTGGCATCCCCTTCTGCCTCCAGGAACTGGGCACTGCAAGGGTGTCGGGTAAGGCTGTGGGGGCCAGATGTCAATGGACAAGGCCAAAGCTGCACAGGGGCCTGGGGAGCTCTGGGCTGGCTCCTGGTCACTCTGCACCCTCTTTGCAGGCCCTGTGCAACATCCCTGGTGGGGTGGCTGAAGCAGCCCAAGGCCCTGGGTGCTCTCACTCCCACAGCTGCAACTCTTGCTAAAGCCCTGGGGAAAACTGCAGCAGGCAGTGCCACAGCTATCCCCCTTTTCGCTCTGACTCTCCTGTCCTTTCTCCTGCCTTTCCCACCTTCTTCTATCTCTCCATCTCTCTTTGCCTTGGGACCCCTTCCCCATCCCAAGGGCACATGGCCAAGCCCTCTCAGGACCCAGTGCAGCCTTGCTCTCCCCCTCTGCCCTTTCCCCACCATGGGCACCCCATGCAGCCGCTCGCAGGTTTCGGGACGTGTCTCCCACGGAGGGAGCCCAGCAGGACAGCTCAGTACCCGAGTGACCTGAGCCTGCTCGGGACAATTCCTCTGGGCTGTGCCTGTCTTGTCCGGGCTGTGCCCACAGTGCCAAGCAGCAGAGAGGGCAGCTCAAGCCCCAGCAGGGCTCAGGCCCAGAGGCACAGCAATTACCTCCTGTGGCTGTGCCTGGCATTGCCTCCCTTCCTGCAGCAGAAGTTGCCAATGAACCACTGCTTCCTCCGGGAAACTGAGCCTTCATCACAGCCTTTCCATCTGCTTCTGGAGAAAGGATGTGGTACAGCTGGATTGGGTGGTGCTGTTCCCCATTGAGGATGGGGAATCTTCAAGAGGCAATGCTTGTCACAGACATGGTTAAGAATGTTTAGGAAATCCCTATAAAATTTTTGTTTAGACCAGGGCCCTCTGTACTCCAAACATCTGCCCCTTCTGATTTGCTTGGAGATGGGAAATTGCAGGGGACCTGAGGTGCATTTTGCAGTTTGGGATTCCTGTGAGCTGATGCCACAATCAATCCTGCAGTGGCCGGGGAGGAGCTGCAGCCAGGCCAGGCTGGCAAACAGCCCTGCAGGGCGTGGAAGCAGCAGCGGGGCAGCGAGGCTGCCATGGATCCCTTCCCGCTGTGCCGGGCACGGCGTGTCCAGATGTGCAGCCAAAGCCCCCGGCTGCTGAGCCCCAGGACAAGGCTGAGGGAAATGCACCCACCTTGTCCTGCCTGCTGCATTTCCTTCGTCCTTTGCCTCATGTGTTCAGATGACTCATGGGCTTTCTTCTGTCCTGCAGCTTTGTTCTTTCCTTTTAGAGGACCTTAGAAAAACATGTTTCCTCTTCCCATTAATGGATCCCACAGAAGCAGGGCTCAGCCTGTGGGGTCAGCAGGGACACACTACTCACCCCTGTGATGGGAGGCAGGCTTCTGTGTAGGAATGAGGGAAGGATCAGGAAGAGTCCTCCCTGCAGACACATCTGTAACACAACAGCCACAGAAGCTTCTGCCGCCTCTACTCAGCTGCACGGGCACTACTGAGCCTCAGGAGCGGTGAGGGGATGGCACAGGGCGAGGGCAAACACGTGTATGGCTCTCTCCTGGAACCTGCAGCGATGCCCCCCTGGCCGAGCTTTGGGCTCTGAGCTGGCAGCTCTCCCAGGGGAAAGGCCTTGACCTACCCTCGCCATGTCCCAGAGGCTCAGTCGTGGACGTGGGTTGGGAAGCCAGATCACCTTCACCAACAGGTTCAGCTGCAAAGAAAGGCAGGACAGAGCAGCACCCATGGCACTGTAGGAGATCCTCAGGCTGCAGGAAAGGCTCAGCCCCGGGGCACAGCCCTGGGCCC
This sequence comes from Melozone crissalis, assembly GCF_028551555.1. NCBI lineage: Eukaryota > Metazoa > Chordata > Aves > Passeriformes > Passerellidae > Melozone > Melozone crissalis. Next base: position 19,896,206 of record NW_026535807.1, on the reverse strand, counting down.
AGCCCCTTCCCTCTCTGCTTTTCTCTGTGACTGCACAGACCGCACGGAAGGACACAGAGGCATTGCACATGGGAGGAGTTTGGACGGCTAAATGCTCCTTCCTCCCACTGACAGTCATCCTGTGGGATCACTCAGGGCTCCACAAAGGAGCAGGGCAAGGTATTCAGAACCCTTCTGCCCTGACTTAGCCTCTAACGAAAATGGCAGATGAACGAGCTCTTGCCACTTGGATACTGATTAATATGTCACTAGTAAGGGAAATTCAGAACTTACCTATAGCATTCTTCAAGACATTCGAAATATCATTCAACAACAACTCCAAATCATTAAACTCGCGATCCAAATCTAGAAGGGAGCAAAGACCAGACCCATTTCAATGATGCGCTGGCATCCCCTTCTGCCTCCAGGAACTGGGCACTGCAAGGGTGTCGGGTAAGGCTGTGGGGGCCAGATGTCAATGGACAAGGCCAAAGCTGCACAGGGGCCTGCGGAGCTCTGGGCTGGCTCCTGGTCACTCTCCACCCTCTTTGCAGGCCCTGTGACACATCCCGGGAGAGGAAACAGGGCCAGCCCAGGGCCCTGGGGGCTCTCTCCCTCCCCCAGAGGAAACCCTCCCTTAAAGGCCTGGGGAAAACCATCCCCAGCGCTTCCCGGGGAGCAGGGAGCGCTGTCCCGGGAAAGGGGAGCCAGGCTGCCGGCTCACCTGCTCGCCGCGCTTGCAGTGGAGCAGCCTGGGCAGCCCTGGCAGGCAGGGCCACGGCCAGGAGGAGCAGGAGGAAGAGGCGCAGAGCAAGGGCCATGCTGCCTTGCCCTCTGCCAGTCCCGCAGCTCTTGCTGCCACCGCTGTCCTGACACCGCTGTCCCAATGTCAGCACCACTGCTGCCACCGCCGCTGCTGCTGCCGCAACAGTTGTGCTCAAGCACTGACTGCTCGCTCCTTGTGCTGCTGTGCAACCACGGGGCTCTGGCACCTCTGTGACCTCAGGGCCTGCTGTGACCTCATGGCTGGGGCAGGATTTAGTTTGAGTTGATCTCCAACGGTGCCCTTCCAGCAAGGAGAGGATGTCCCGCCCAGTACCTATTTGCAAGCTCGAATTATTTCACAACTGAGGTACACGATATTGCACAAGTGAGACTTTTTGTGGTTCTACATATAATAGCAATGTCAAGTCCAAAATTCAACTCATGATTCCCACTACTGCAGGCAGCAGCAGTCCTGCCATGCTGACACCAACTCCCTACTCTGCATTGTTCTGTCCTTTGGCCCGTATTTAAAAAGTGAAGAACTTGATGCCAAAGCTGACAAAAATAATGCAACACAGGCCTTCAGGGTAGCTGCACACTTTAGGGGACACCCAAACCCCGTGCACATCTTATGGGTGTCCTCAGCCACCCTAAAATCCCCCTGTGTCCTAAAAAAAAGGCCTCCGAGATCTGCTCAACTTACAAATGCCCCTGCACACCTTTGGACATACATTAAATTCCCTGCAAAATTTCCTTGGTGTCCCCAGTCCCCTGCACAGCACAGAGGTGGCCCAAAGCCCCTGCATGCCTTTAGAGGGACCCAAACATAACACTCAGGGAGCAGCACCAGTGCTGAGCCATCTTCTGTGTGTGTGTGTTCACCATGTGTCCCTGGGGGAACAGATGAGGCCTGGGGTGCAAATCCCCACTCTGCTCATAAGAGATCTGGGGCTGCCACAGGCCCAGTGTCTGTCGGGCTCTGAGCTCATCCCTCAGGCTATGAAGGACTTCCTTCAGAGTCCAGCCACTTTCCATTGTTCTCAAGGCAAGCACCTCCCAATGGCTTCCCTCTTTCCCTGGGCATGCTACTGGTGGAGGCCCAGGCCCAGCTGATGCCAGGGAAGGAAATGTGCCCTCAGCCCAGGGACGCTCAGCATGGGCTCCCCCAGCCCTGGGGGCCCCGCCGCTGGTCACAGCAGCCCCTGCCTGGCTCCTGCCTGCCCACACCGTGGGCATCCACGGCTGCTCCTGGCCATGAAGCCCAGCCTGTGCTGCTGCCCGGTGGGCTTTGCTGCTGCTGCCACCCGGACACTGGGCTGGCAGCTCCATCTCTTTATTGCAAGAGAAGAGCTCATTTGGGAAGTGCTGCAGTGCCCGATTTCTTCAGCCCGACTAGCTGCCAACACAAACCCCCAGAGTGGGCCGCCCCCAGAAAACTGTCAACTCTGGGGTTTGGCTGTAGGGCACAGCTGCTTTACAGCACAGGTAGACTGCGCTGGGGTAGGGACAAGGAACAGGGAGAGCTCTTCTCTATGTTTGCTCCCTGCCAACTCGGCGACAGAAAGACACTGAATTAAAGCCATACACCCATTTCCAAACTGGGGAGGTCCCTGGGGAGGATACAGTCTTCAGCCACTTGGGAGAAACTGAGGGTGGAACACAAGGCAGGGAATACTTTGTTTAAAGCAATAGGGGATTACAGGGGAGGAGGACAACTTAAACAACGCAATAGGTTTGCAAAGGATACCAAATGGATTGGGAAGTTTCTAGGCTTGGGGAGGGATTGACATTGGATGGGAGCAAGAACAGGGAACAAAAGGGCAGGACTTTGGGGAGATGGACAACTAGGGCAAAGCCAACAACACAGAGGGCAAAGGAACAACCCATTGGCAATAAAATATGGTATAACAATACCAAATAAGGGGGTGTCATAAAACTGACTACTGGGACCGAATTACAATCAAAAACATGCACCGCAACAGGGAAGCTCTCAGTCAGGGCTCTGTTGAGCACTTCCAAATCCTTTCCTGGCACCAATAGAAGGCCAAACTTGCCCTTATCACAAGCAAACAGAGTTTTCCCCAACAGCAACCTCTTCCAAACCTCTGTGAAACATGCTTGTTTTATGATTGGCTTTTTGCAAATATTAAAATGAAATTTATATGTGTTATCTTAGAAACTAAGGCTGTATTGATTTTCTCAAGTAGCCTTATAAATTAAATTTTAGGTTATAACAGAATGTTAAAATATAAACGACACTATGTAAGATACTTGTTTGAAAGCAAGGGCTCATAGCGAGGTAGCAGCCATAGAACACTGCAATTTGCCAGAGAAAAAGAATTTATTGCTCTCCTATCAGAAGAAACTAAATTCTGCCTGCCTCGCTCAGCCCTCAGAAAGCTGGTTAGGACTAAGAGGGAGAGGTTGACGATGACCAGACAAAATCCTGTGCTTGAATGGAATTTATGCATCATGTATGAGATGCATGAATATGCAACAGGTTATTTTTTAAAAGGGTTAATCCTCTGTTAACATATGTTATTTTTTGACTTTTATTGCCCAAAAAATAGGTACCCAGATGTCCGTAACTCTTTCTTTCTATTGTCTCCTATTCTCCTAATACAAATTGTCCAAAATTTTTATCACTCTAATGATATTGCTATTTTTATAAACATTTTATTATGAATAAAATTTCAAACTTTTAAAAACAAGGGATTAACATTTTTCACACCTCTTCTGGGAATCAGGAACACGTGTGGTGGGGCTGGCTGCACCTGTGGGAGCAATGGGGAGTGTCAGCCCGTGCTGTACTGCGCTGCTGAGCTGGCAGCACGGTGGATGCGGGCAGGACGTTCTCCGTTTGCCCCAGAGCTGGGGCCTGCGGGCACCTTGCCGCCCCTTGGCACAGGCTGTGCCACCCAACAAAGCCCAGCAGGCCGGGAGGAGAGCCCGGGGGCAGCGCAGCTGCTTGGGCAGTGGCTGCTTGGAGGGACACGGGCCAAAGCCATCCCTGAGCAGCCACTGCCAGCCCTGGCCCTCCCTGCCCCGTGACAGCTCCCCCAGCCCCAGGGAACTGACTGACACAAACTCCACAGCCAGCAAAGAGATTGCCCCAGTAATTGTCTGCTGCTCTTCTTCCCTGCACTTGGTCCCAGAAACATCCCTCACACTGCTCTAAATGCCCACACATGGCCTGACCAGCCCCTATGCTTTTCCAGTCTGCTCTCTGAAATTTATCAACAAATCCACCAATAAATTACAGGTTACCTCTGTGAATTGCATACTAAAATTTTCTTCATTTTTCCCAATACCTGGAATTTCCTGTATATAGTAATGCTCTTAAGGATCTCTGATACTTTTCAGCAATTTTTTTGTATTGAGACAGATGAAACAGCCTTACTGGTTTTACTTTTGGCAGGTCTGGTTTTGTCCTTAGCGTGATGGTTTACTTATTATCTACATGTAAACTTATTTTTATTTATGTCTTTTGGTTCCCCAAGCAATTATTTTGACAATCTGTCATTCACTTCTTAGTCAATGTTGCATGTATGAACAATTTTGAATCTCTTTCCATAGGAATAGAAAGATCTCAGAAAGCTGTATTTGTAATTTTGATGGCACTCTGGCTTCACACCGCAGGCCTGATTTGTGGCTCAATGCATGGATGCCTGTCTGAATGAAAACAATGTTTGTGCGGCAGCTGAAGAGCTTAGACCTCAGAGATTAAAATTTTTGGGAGGAGGAGAAGGAAGAACGTAAAAAATCATGTTTCAAAGGCTGTTTTTTCACTTCTAGTATGCCAGAAGTATGGTAGACTACACGTGTCTTCAAGTGTCATTTAATTCCAGAACAACTCTCTACAGTGCCAGACACCAGGACAAATTACTCAAGACTTTGCCTCCCAATGCATCAGCTTTAGTTCTAGTGAGAGGTAGGCCTTAATTCCTGTCCGATTAGAGCAAATCCACAAAGCAACCTTGCCACTGTGTGAATGGCAAGAAGAATTTGCTTGTGAACAGATGAATATGTCCCACTCAATCATGACCAAAATTTGCCTTGACTTGGAAGCAAGTAGACAAGGAGCAATGCAGTATTTGGGTTTCATCCAGTGATAAATGGGGAGAGAAGCTGTAACAACTTCCCTGTTTTACAGAACACAAGTACTGATACAGCCAATAATGTACCCACATGAAGGGATCTTAAGGACATTCCTTTATTTCTTAACCAGGTATAGGCAGCAAAATGGTGGCACTTATCTGAACTGGAAGCCGTGTTCCTCTCCTGTTTTTCCTTTATTGGAATTACCAATGTTATAAATGATCAAATCATGAGCCAAAATTGTCAAAAATTAAGCAAAGGTTTATTAATTTGTCTGTGACACCGAATTTTGGTCCTTGAAACCACCACAGCCAAAGAGACAGCGTGGAGCCCAGGATCGCCGCTTCCACGCCCTGCAGGGCTGTTTGCCAGCCTGGCCTGGCTGCAGCTCCTCCCCAGCCTCTGCAGGAAGGCATTTGGCATTAGCTGACAGGGAGATCAATCTGCACCATGGGCCTGAGATCCCCTGCGATTTCCCCGATCGCCAGGCAAATCAGAACGGGCAGCTGTTTTGAGAACAGAGGGCCCTGGCCTACCCAAAAGTTGACAGGGATTTCCTGCATTTTGACCGTGTCTTTGACAAGCACTGGCTCCTGAAGATGCCATGTGCCCAGTGGGGAACATCCCTACCTGATCCAGTTATAACTCATCTTTTCTCCAGAAGCAGAGGTAGAGGCTTGGAAGAAGGAAACACTTCCCAGCAGAAGCACTGGCTCATTGGCAGCCTCTGCTGCAAGAAGGGAGGTGATGCCAGGCACAGTCACAGGAGGTAATTGCTGTGCCTCTGGGCCTGAGCCGGGCTGATGCTTGAGCTGTCCTCTCAGCTGCTTCGCAATGCGGGCACAGCCCAGACAAGACGCTCAGTTCTGGAAACCTTGCCCTGCTCCCTTCCAGAGCCCTGAGTGATTCCACAAGATCACTGTCAGTAGGAGGAAGGAGCCTTTAGCTGTCCAACCTCTTCCCATGTGCAATGCCACTGTGTCCTTCCGTGTGGTCTGTGCAGTCACAGAGAAAATCAGAGAGGGAAGGGGCCGGGCCCAGGGCTGTGCCCCGGGGCTGAGCGTTTCCTGGAGCCGGAGGATCTCCTGCAGTGTCACAGGAGCTGTTCTGTCCTGCCTTTCTTTGCAGCTGAACCTGTTGGTGAAGGTGATCTGGCTTCCCAACCCACGTTCAGGATTGAGCCTCTGTGACATGGCGAGGGTAGGTCAAGGCCTTTCCCCTGGGAGAGCTGCCAGCTCAGAGCCCAAAGCTCGGCCAGGGGGGCATCGCTGCAGGTGCCAGGACAGAGCCATGCACGTGTGTGCCCGTGCCCTGCACAATCCCCTCACACCTTCTGCTCAGGCCTGGCAGCTATTTGGAGGAAGGTGGGCCCTGGCCCAGCCCCAAAAAACCAGATCTTTTTTGAATCTTATCCCCATTTTTGATAGGAATGATGTCCTGAAGATGCCACCAAAAGAAATCAGGAATTGTTCCATCTGATCCAGCTGAACCTTTTCCTTTATCAAGTGACAGCGCAAAAGGCAGGACAGAAGGGAGTGTTTCCACAAGGAAGTAGAGGCCGATTGGCAGCCTCTACTGCAGGAAATGAGGAGATGCCAGACATCGTCACAGGCACAGGAGGTAATTGCTCTGCCACAGTCAGCCCTTGGAGGGGCTGTGTGGCAGCAGCTCTTTCCACCAGAGCCTACCCTTGCATGGCCCAGCAGCAGCCAATGCTGGAGGCACCTCTGGAGCCTTGGAGGCCTCTGGAGCTCATTCACAGCCCCGGGGAAAGGGGACCCGTGCACCAATGTCCCTCCCGCTGCAGCTGCTCTGGAGCTGACCCTGAGTTCCCAGAGGCCCAAGGCACAGGAGCAGCCCCGAGCGGGAGCCCTGCCGTGAGCCCAGGGCCAGAGGCAGCCTTGGCTCCCGACTGGGCAGGGGCTGCACTGGGTCCTGACAGGGCCTGACTCTGTGCCCTGGGGCTGGGGGAGCTGTCACGGGGCAGGGAGGGCCAGGGCTGGCAGTGGCTGCTCAGGGATGGCTTTGGCCCGTGTCCCTCCAAGCAGCCACTGCCCAAGCAGCTGCGCTGCCCCCGGGCTCTCCTTCCGGCCTGCTGGGCTTTGTTGGGTGGCACAGCCTGTGCCAAGGGGCGGCAAGGTGCCCGCAGGCCCCAGCTCTGGCGGAAACACAAAATGTCCTGCCCGCATCCACCGTGCTGCCAGCTCAGCAGCGCAGTACAGCACTGGCTGACGCTCCCCACTGCTCCCACAGGTGCAGCCGGCCCCACCACCTGTGTTCTGAATTCCCAGATAGGCCCTGGAAGGGGTTTCGGTAAAGGAACAAGCTGCTGGATAGGATTAATTGCAGGTCTGCTATTTTGGAGCTTACTTTCTTGTTATGCTGTGTCCAAATTTGGACTTACTGGAAGAGAAAAGGGTGAGTGTTTTGTTCATCTTTCTGTCAAACAGCTTCTTTTAAAAGTCTAATGTTGTAGACAGGAAACATTCCCAGAGAAGCTGCAGTGCAGTTTTGGCCAGTCCATGGTTGTCCAAAGAACTCTGCTGAGGGTTCTGCTGCTGCCCAGTGCTTTCATTGGCCTCTTAATTGCTGGGCCTTGTCCTGGGAGACCCGCTGGGGCTGCAGCCAGTGCTGGCTCCCACTGAGGCTGCCTGGCCAGGAGCAGCCCCAGGGGCTCAAGGCAGAGGCAGAGCAAGGTGGGGAGGAGAAAGAGCAGGGACGAGATTGCCCCTGAAAGGCAGAGGCGCTCTGGGGCCTGCTCCTGGCCAGGGAGCCTGCCCAGAGCCGTGCCCTGCTCGCCGGAGCCTTGAGGGGCAGCTGTGCAGCTGGGCCAAGCTGTGCCAGCAGCTCCAGCCGTGCTGGGCAGCCTTGCCAGCTCTGGGCCCTGCTGTGCAGGAGGCTCCCTGTGTGCCACTGGCAGCTGGGGCCTCAGCCACCTCCTCTCTCCACAGGGATGCCTCTGCAGCTTCACAAGACTGGCCAAATAACTCAGCCAGGGGGAACTGGACCTGTTAACTCACATCTCCTTGCCCGTGTCCATTGTCCCTTCCACGGCTTCATTACCAGCTCATTGCTAGGGACAGCTTGTTGGTATCACCACCCAGAGCAGGAGCCTCTGTCCCCAAAGGTGCTGCCCCTGGTGTCCAGCCAGGCCAGGAAGTGCAGCCCTCCTACCAGGGATGGGCCTGAGCCTGGCAACATCTTTGGGGTTCAGCTCAGGTGTGTCTGTGCTACCACCAGCACTGGCGGAGCTGCTTGTCTGGGCACAGCCAGGGCTGGGCAGGTAGCAGCTGAGCACGGGGCTCCTGAGACAAAGCAACCTCATTTTCTCTTTGTTTTACATTTATACACAGCAGAACATTTTAGAAATATTTAGAAACATTTTTTGTAGAAAAATACCCCCAAATATTTCTTCCCATTTTCGCATTGTAGTTGAGGATTTTTCAAAGTAGTTTTATAATTTTTAAAAATTTGGAACACTTTTACGCTTGCCGAATAAAAAATAAAACTGGTTGTAATTTTGATCTTTACTCTTAGATGAGCTAAGTCATCACAGCACGCCCACTGTACTGGAGAGTCTGTTTTCCCACTGGAGACTTTTACTTAGTGACAGCAACGGACCTAAAGCCCTTTCCCTGATAATTTCCGGGATTTCTTACAAGCTCATCTCTCAGTCTTCAGAGGCAAACCTCGAGCACAGTGGGAATCTCCTGCCATGCAGGAGGGTCTCTGTGAGCCAGCGGACACTGGGGCCGGTTTTGCAGAGATAAATGCAACTCCAGGACTTTGTGAAAGTTGTAAAGTTGGTATGTTTATTACTGTGCTGGATGCATGTGGAGATTCCTCTCCTTAAAAGACATGCATACCACTGGGAACTCCAGATCCTTTTTTATCACCCTCTCAAATAGATATGCATCCAATTTTACATAGGTTCATGCATATTCATTTTTACAAATTTGGCATGGCATTTACCGCTAGTTAATATTTATCAGAAAGAATTCCCAGATCAGGTTGGCCTGTTCACATAGTAGTTCCTCTGTCTCTCTTTGCCCCCCCCCATCTCTGTCCTTCACTGAAGCAGTTTCTCTGAGCCTAGGCTTTTTACCAGAACAGGCAGTCAGACTCAACAGCTATGTTTTCAAACTACAGACTGTAGTACATTTCACCTAAATCAAAATGGATTTCTACTCTGGAAAATTTCTACTCTGTCTCTTTTCCCCCCTTTCCTAGACAATAGGTAAATTCTTTTATCTAATGCAAATGCCTACGACAATAAGTGTCTCTTAATGCTTTGCCATGTACATTTGATTAGGAGGTTAAATGCCTAGGACAATAAGTGTCTCTTAATGCTTTGCCATGTACATTTGATAAGGAGGTTAACACAGCTGTTCACTGTAGTATTCTCCAATTTCAAATTAGCAATATAATGGATAACCCTAAAATTAGTCCAGCTAATATTAACAAAACTACAATGGGATGATATATTTTTTTAAGGATTCCATTGTCAGTCGGTGACCACCCAAAGATCACATCCCACCAGTGATGACCTGCAGTTTCCTTTACTCTTTGCAGAATTCTGGTTATTTCTTTGTTATCATGTTGGACATTAATTAGGGTTTTCTCTGCTTTCTGGAATTTCCTTCAAGATCTGTAGTAGGCCTTGGTGCTTAAATAATTTTTTTATCAAGGTAAGGTCCATCCCAACAGGAGTAGGTGATAGTCTGTGTTACATTGTGTAATTGGTTTTAATCAACTGGTGGGATGTCACTGGGGCCACGTACAAAAAATCACACCCGATAATCTTAACAAAATTACAAATACAAAAATTAAAATGATTTCTTCTAGAGAAAAACGCATGGTTGCTATCAATTTTTACAGTACCACAAGCAGTTCTCGGGCACACATAACTTTTACTAGTAGATACGAGCACATTTTTTCTGATCAGTGACTGGATGAATCTCAAAGTGGCAAATACTCTGTTCAGTGTCTAGACACACATCTTGAGCATTAATTGTATTGCTTTCACAAATGAATCCTAGTTGTTCTCTAGTAATGCAGGATTCTAACTGTACTGTTGGCCACTTTTCATTCACCTTTCCTGCGCACACCCTATGTTCTGAAGGGTAGAGCACAGTTTTTTCATTATTTAATCCTAGTGCAATATGGGGCGGATAACATAAACAGTGGCATTACATATGGTAAGGACAAAGGCAGTGGCCACATAAGAAGCAGGAAAATTACCTTCACCCTCTTCCCGTATGATCAGAGCTGCTTTTGCCTACATCTATAACTGTGCTTGTATACAACTGAAAGCTAAAGACACATTATCTTGAACTGTACCAAGTGCTTCTACTATTACTTGTGGTCCTGGCCCCCAAGGTTTTCCTACTTTTGTAGTACTTTGGAAATCTGCCACTGGCTAGTTCCCAATGCCAATAGAGATGACTGTAAAGGCTGCTTCAATTTTGCAAGGTCACCTGCTGCAGTGGCCAGCTTATTCATCAGTATTTCTGAATCAATTCCATTGAAAACTCTCAATCCATTCCCTAACATCCCAGAGAGATCATTTCTTATTCTGCTCCTGATCTACATCTGTCTTTGTAACCACGATGTGCAGCCTTCAAAGGATGTTCTTAGGAAAGGGGAGCAAGCTGGTTGGATTTTTGAGATGTTCATTTGCACTAGCAACTCAACACGTTTGAGAGACCATTCTGGATTGAACAACTGTCGTTGTTCACCCACATTCCTCACTATGTACAGGCCTATTTCATACACTTCAGGTTCAGTTTTAGGTTTGGTCTGAACTATTTGATTACTAGTGTGGGTTGTATAAGATCCTGCCATTGTAAAAAGTTCTGTGTCGATTTAAAATTTAAATGAGAGCCCTATAGCATCTCGAGCTTAAAGGCAAGTCACTTCTACAGGCTGTACCAAGGAGAAATTACACCAACAATCTGATGCACTTAGGCCACCACAAACTTGAGACACTAATTTCATTTGGCCGTGGCAACTAGTTGCTTGGAGAGGTAAGCAACTGCCCTCTGATATGGACCCGAGTCCTGAGCCAATATTCCCAGGGCAATGCCCTGTCTTTCATGGGAAACCAGAAAGAATGATTCACTTACATCGGGAAGTCCCAAAGCTAGAGCTGACATGAGGGCACTCTTTAGCTGGTGAAAGGCCCGTGTGCCTTCCTTTGTCCACTGGAGATCTCTGTTTCCACTGGCCATAAGAGCATAGAGGAGTCTGACGAGCAGTGCATAATTATAAACCACAGCCGGCACCACCCTGTCATGCCTACGAAGGTTTGGAGTTCCTTTATTGTCTGGGGTTTTGGGGTTTGGCATATGGCTCCTTGCGAGCCTGCCCTAACGTCCGTTGCCCAGCACTCACCTGGTACCCCAGGTCGACTACTTTCTCTTTCTCTGCCTGTGCCTTTTTCTTTGATACTCTGTGTCCTTGGGGTCCTAGGAAATTCAAAAGGCTTACTGTCCAGGCCAGACATGCTTCCCTCGTCCGAGTGGCTACTAGAAGATCATCCATGTACTACAAAAGCCTTCCTTCTTCCTGTGGAGCTTCCCAGGACTCTGGATCTTTGCAAGTTGTTCTCTAATCGGAATGGGGCAATTTTTTGAAGCCTTCAGGCGCATGGACCATGTGAGCTGGGTTTTGCACTGCTTTTAGGGCTTTCTCATTTGATTGCAAAAATTTTCTGGCTGGATTTGTGGATAGGGGGGCAAAAGAAGGCATCTTTTGATTCTTAAATGGTTAACCAGGTTAGCTCAGGTGTTAAACAAGTTCATGAAGTATATGGATTTGCTACCACAGGATACAAATCTTCTCTTGCTTTATTGACAGCCCTCAAATCCTGTACTATCCGGTCTGACCCATCAGATTGCCCAACGGGTAAAATGGGAGTATTGGAATCAGATTGGCATTCTTTCAATATTCCCAACCGCAGAAAATTTTCAATTATTGGGCTGATTCCTTCCCTGTCTTCATTCTTTAGGAGGTATTGCTGCCTAATTCTGACTTGTTGTGTCCCTTCCTTAAGCTTAATTACTATGCAGGAGGCATTTTTCGCCATCCCTGGTACACCAGAGGTCCATACCCTGGGAAATACTTGACTTAGTATCTCTTCATCAATTTCCCCCTCAATTTCAACAGCTGTTAAGGTTAAACTTAACACCTCTATGTACTTTTGATCATTCAGCTCCAGAGGCCCCTCTCCATTTTTGAATGCAACGGTTGCTTCAAAACTCCTTCAACAAATCACTTCCCACAAATGCCTATGCTGAATGGGGCATATACAAAAACTTATGCATACCCCATTGTTTTCCAATTTCCCCAGTCTCCTCCTCTCTTCACAGGGAGGATTCTGCAGCTTCACAAGACCTGTCAAATAACTCAGGCAGGGAAAACTAGACCTGTCATCTCTCATTTCTGTGCCAGTGTCTGTTGTCCCTTCCACGGCTGCGCTACCAGCTTATTGCTGGGGACATGCTGTTGCCACCACCACCCATAGCAGGAGCCTCTGTCCCCAGAGGTGCTGGCCCTGGCAACCAGAAGCACAGGGAGCACAAATGGACACAGCCAGGAGACCCAGCAGCTCCTTGCTGAGGGCCCATTTCATGCAAGAACTGCCCCTCAGAATATTAAACAAAATTGAAAAAAATGGGTGGGGTCAGGCAGAAGTGAGGTGGCCTCAGAGCTTCAACTCTGCACTCTGCTTTTGTCACCAGCATTATCCAAGTTCCTGTACTTTTTTCCTGGAGAATTTGCAGTCAACAGAGCTTCAGTCCCTCTCATCAAATCAGTCTTTAGGCCAGCTTCGGGCTGGGTCATTCATTTAAACTCGAGCACTGACTGGGGTCCAGGCTACAAAAGAACATTAGCTGCAGGCCACCCATACAGCTTTTCATATTAATGAGCACAAAGTCTTTATTTCTGCAAGCTCAGGGATGCTGGGGGGATCTTTGCACCATCAGGCCAAAGTACAAGGCTCTGGATCCTCCAAAGGAACAGAGCCAGCCGCCTTGAGTGGGAGAAGGTGCAGCCTCAGCTGCAGGACCCGGGTGCCTCCTGTGGGCCAGGGCAGGGCCCTGGCTGTAAATGTGTTGGGCTGCAGCACAGGGGCAGGGCGGAGCTCAGCAGCCTCATCAGAGCCCAGGGCCACGGCCCTTCCCTCCCGGGCCCCGAGCCTGGCCCGACCCGGCCCGGTCTGAGCAGCCCGGCCTGGCCCCAGGGGATGGGCTCTGCCCGCCCGCTGTGCCTGCAGGCTGGGCCCAAGGCTTTGCAAGAGTCTTTCTCCCAGCTTTGCCAAACCTCGGCCAAGTGACCCTTTGCTGTGCTGAGAAGAGTAAAGAACCCCCTGAAATGTAACCCAGCTGCACACCTCATGAGGGATGCCTGCACACCTTAGGAGAGGCCATCAATACTCCTTTGTGATTCATGAGGGATCCCTGCACCCCTAAGCAGGGACCCCAAAATATCCATGCCTGCCTCATGAGGTTCAGGCCCAGATCATCCCCCAGAAGGCAATGTGCCCTCAGCCCATGGACGCTCAGCATGGGCTCCCCCAGCCCTGGGGGCCCCGCCGCTGGTCACAGCAGCCCCTGCCTGGCTCCTTCCTGCCCACACCATGGGCATCCACGGCTGCTCCTGGCCATGGAGCTCAGCCTGTGCTTCTGCGGAGTGGCTTTTGCACCTGTTACCACCAGGACAGAGGTGTGACAACTCCATTTCTTTCTTGAAATATAAAATGTTGGCCAAGCCCGGCCCTGGCAGACAGGGGCTGCCCACCTTCTCTCCTGGCTGGGGAACAGGACCAGGGGGCTCTGGGGTAGAGGGTCTCGTTTTGGAGGAGGGGAATTTGGGAAGGCCTCTTGATGGTGCTACAGCCCCAGCAGGGCAGATAAGGGCATAAGTGGAGACCGGGGATAACAGGTCAAGTTCTCTTTGCCCGAGTTGCTAGGCCCCTCTTCTGAAGATGCACAGGAGCACCTGTGGAGAGAGGAGGTGGCTGAGACCCCAGCTGCCAGTGGCACACAGGGAGCCTCCTGCACAGCAGGGCCCAAAGCTGGCAAGGCTCCCCAGCACGGCTGGAGCTGCTGGCACAGCTTGGCCCAGCTGCACAGCTGCCCCTCAAGGCCCTGGCGAGCAGGGCACGACTCTGGGAAGGCTCCCTGGCCAGGAGCGGGCCCCAGAGCGCCTCTGCCTTTCAAGGGCAATCTCGTCTCTGCTCTTTCTCCTCCCCACCTTGCTCTGCCTCTGCCCTGTGCCCCTGGGGCTGCTCTTGGCCAGGCAGCCTCAGTGGGAGCCAGCACTGGCTGCAGCCCCACTGGGCCCCCAAGGACAAGGCCCAGCTATTAAGAGGCCAATGAAAGCACTGGGCAGCAGCAGAACCCTCAGCAGAATTCTTTGGACAACCATGGATTGGCCACAGCTCCACAGCAGCATGACTACGAGTCAGGCTACCAATGCTATGGAGCAGAGTTATAAGAAAACCATGGAGAAAAACCAGCAACTCAGGTGCTGGCTGAGGCAGGCTGTGGGGGCAGGGAGCCCCCTGCAGAGATGTAGAACAAGTGGAGAAACATCAGTGAGGATATTTATTGTGTTTAAATATGGTGATTTTGTAGATTTGGCACATTTTAACCGTGAGTACAAGCTCAGGGAGTTTCTTTGCCCTGGTAGTTTGAACTTGATCTCTGGAATTTTACTGTGTTATTTTGATTTTGTGTCCAGAGAAAGCTGATGTGGGTAAATGTTGAATTATTGTATGCTGTGCTGTGTTGAGGAAAGTGGGCACGTGGAGAGATATGCCCTTTCCCAGTGATTTTGTGTAGTTCTTCGTCCACATTGTAGTAATTTGAGTCTTGGATTGTATAGTGGTGTTTGTGGAGATTTTAAGATTTTGTTTGCAACAAGTGTAGCATTTTACACAGAAGAACTATAGTATGGTGATTTATGTTTAAGGGTGGTAAAGCAAATTAAAGGAATTCCAAGAATTCCCCCCCACAGCAATTCAAGCCCTGGCTCTAGTGAATTTGAGATAGATGTGTGTGTGTGTGTGTGTGTGTGTGTGTGTGTGTGTGTGTTTGTAGGCATTTCACAGTTTTTGCTGTAATAAGCAAGGCAGTAAAGTGAGTGTCCGTAGAAACAATGCTTTAATTAGATTGTGCAAGAAGAGAACTAGAAAAGACTGAGATTTTGTAAAACAGAGTTTAGATAGAAGAGATGGGACTTCAGTGGGTAATATAGTAAGTTTAGAGGGAGAACAATCTGCCGTAGAGGTTAAGTGATAAACGCCAAAATGCTAAACGGGATAGCCTGCAGGCAATTCCCGGGAGTTTTTGGTGCATTGAGAGGCTGGCACCTTTCGTGCAATGCAGAGTTTGTGAGAGGCACTAGTATTACTGTTCTGTGTCTTAAGTGGAACTTAAAGTTTCCTGATCAAACCAATTCAGAACCTGAGATCTTAAAGCTTATGTGTGGAGAATCACTTCTGATACCTGCCACCTGGAGGTCTGTGTGTGAAGAAAAACTGAGAAAAGACACTGTGAGGCTTGGGTAGAAACAAGATAGTATAAGAAGAAGGAGATAATGAGAACTAACCAGAGTAAAGAGGTTCCTGAACTAGCCCCTTTTGAAAAGAGCTCACTGGGAGAAGGCTGTCAGTAGGGGCGGCTCAGAAAATAAAAAGATTTATAATACCTTATTGCAGTTAATGCTGTTTTAAAATGAGAAGGTAAATGAGAGAACATCCCGTATGCTGATGTGTTTTTTGCTCTAAAAAATCACCCAGTATAGCTGAGAAACTGTGGGTTCAGAGCTCCCTCTGACCTACTCGTGTAGCTCTCAGAAAACTAAAAAACAAAACAAAGCAAAGAGCAGGCAAATCAAACGTGTTGTTCAGCATGCGGCGTAAGATAGCAATGTATGAAGTCAGACAAAGATTATCATGCTGAAACGCAAAGCAATCACAATTCGCAAATTGAGTACATAGGATTTGTTACAGGCTCCTCCTAAGGTAAGGCAGGAAGGATAAAGATGACCTCTCCAAAAGGCACGAGGACTAAGGCTCCAAAGGTATACCCACTCGCACCCATCCCCCTCCTGGCAGTTCAATTTCATCCAGAGCTAGGATGTAACAGACCCCTCTGCGAGAGGCAGTGAGACCAGAAGAAAAGAAAAGGATAGAATTTTAGTTGATACAGAGGCCATATATTCAGTTTTAAAGAAAACATTAGTACCTGTGGAGAATGTTTATGTTGTAATGTAGGGAACAACTGGCCAGTCTAATAAGGCATACTTTTGCAAACCTTTAAAGTAACGTGTACTTAGAAGCTTTTGTGTATGACCAATTCGCAAAACATTCTCAAACGGAGAGGTTACTCTGGAGGCAAATGAGATATAGATGTTAAGCTTTACATTAACAGCCATTGAAATTAAAAAAAACATGAGTAAAGAGGTATGAGAATAAGTAAATAAGTATTTTCGGGGGGTATGGGCCTCTGCTGTACAAGGGAAGGTGAAAAATGCTCTCCGATATTAGTCAAGCTTAAAGAAAAAAGTCAACCAGTGAGAATAAAGTAGTATGCCCTCAAAAAGAAGATAGGGAAGAAATCAGCCCAATAATTGATAGTACTGGATTGAGGGCTGTCAATAAGATAACAAAGAATTTATACCCCGTGGTAGCAAATCCATATACTTTACTAACTTGTTTAACACCTGAGCTAACCTGGTTTGCTGTTTTAGACCTGAGAGATGCCTTCTTTTGCCTCCATACCCTCGAATCCAGCCAGAAAAATTTTGCAATCAAATGGGAAAGCCCTAAAAGCAGTGCAAAGCCCAGCTCACATGGTCCATGCACCTGAAGGCTTCAAAAAATTCCCCCACTCCGATTAGAGAACAACTTGCAAAGATCCAGAGTCCTGGGAAGCTCCACGGGAAGAAGGAAGGCTTTTGTAGTACCAGGATGATCTTCTAATAGCCACTCGGACGAGGGAAGCATGTCTGGCCTGGACCGTAAGCATTGCCCTGGGAATATTGGCTCCGGACTTGGGTCCATATCAGAGGGCAGTTGCTTACCTCTCCAAGCAGCTAGATGCAACAGCCAAAGGATGGCCAGGTTGCCTCAGAGCTGTAGCAGCAGTCGTGCTGGACATTCAAGAGGCACGCAAGTTTACCCTGGGACAAAAATGGCTGTGCTAGTGTCCCACACAGTGTCTGCAGTACTGGAAGCAAAGGGTGGCCTCTGGCTTTCACCACAGAAGTTTCTGAAATACCAGGCCATCATGGTAGAGCAAGATGATGTAGAGATAGTGGTGACTAATATTGTCAACCCAGCTTCTTTTCTCAGTGGAAATCAAGGAGAAGCAGTACACTACGATTGCCTGGAGACCATTGAAGCTACTTACTCCAGATGCCCAGACTTGAAAGACACTCCTCTGGACGATGCAGAGACCTGGTTCACTGATGGCAGTAATAGCCACGTTGCCAGTGCAAAGAGACATGCTGGATCCACAGTGACTGCCTGCAGAGAAGTAATAGAATCCAGGCCCTTACAGACAGGCACCTCTGCGCAGAAGGCTGCGATAATTGCCCTGACCCGTGCCTTGGAAATGGCAAAAGGAAAGAGAATAAACATCTATACGGACTCGAGGCATGCATTCAGTGTTGTGCATGCACATGGAGCCATCTGGAAAGAGAGGGGACTGCTAAGCTCACAAAAAGGAGAGAAAATGCAGCTGCTGGAAGCAGTTCAGCTGCCTGAAAAGGCATATTAAGGCACACCAGAGAGTGAGCTCAGAACTGGAAGAAGGAAATGAGCTAGCGGATGGAGAGGAAAATAAGGCAGCAAAAAGTGGAGTAATTATGGACAGATTTCCCTCAAAAGTAAGCCAAAATATAATAGTACTAATCAAAAGAGACATGCAACCACAAGGGGTGGGCTACCATTGAAAGAGAGCCAGTAATCCCTTCCCATTTTTGTGATGTGAAAGAAAAGCACCAGAAAACACACTGGGGCCTAACTACTTAAAAGCTTCTATGAAGTGTGGCTCCTTTCCCAGAATGATCAAGGCTGCCAGTGATACAGAGTGCATCAAAATAAAGTGTTGACTTTTAGGTAGTAGTTTCCACAGGCTTTCTAAAATGCATATCTGATTGAAAGAATCATTGCCAAGAATTAATCTGCCACTATTACTCAGGTAAACCAACAGTGAGATCCTTGCCTCCAGACTAACGCCAAAAATACCCCCAGGCCGAAACTCGGTCAAATTAAGAGAGGCCATGGGCCTGGACAGCCGTGGCAAATTAACTTTTCAGAACTCCCAAGGAAAAGGGGGGTATCTGTATTTATTAGTATTGACAGATACATTTTCAGGGTAGCCAGAAGCATTCCCCACCAGAACTGTCCAAGCTCGAGAGGTGACCAGGGTATTATTACAAGAAATAATACCATGCTTCAGAGCCCCAGCCACAATATCCTCGGATAGAGGAACACCTTTCATTTCCAAAATAGTGCCACAGATTAGTAGCCACCTGGGCATAGATTCATAGATTGAGAACTTCACACTCCATACCACCCGCAATCAAGCAGCCAGGTGGAGAAAATGAATCATTTGATTAAGCAGCAGATTGTAAGACTGGGGCAGGATGTTAATCTACCCTGGCCCCAAGCTCTTCCACTGGCACTATTGCGAATTCAGACTAAACGACGAGCTAAAGAAAAGCTGAGTCCTTTTGAAATGCTTTATGGAAGACCATATGGAATACAAAAGAGAATGTCTACCCACATTGGAGAGATAACCCTGGCCACCTGCATGGTGGCTTTAAGCAAACAGCTCAGAGAAATTGAGAAACACGTGGCTAGAACTCGGAGCAAAGAGCTGGACAGACCAGTACATAACATACAGTCTAGAGATTATGTATATGCTAAGCCTCTTGCAGAAAAGACTTAGGATGCATAGTGAGAGAGATCACTGCAAGTGCTTCTCACCACCTTCACTGCAATCCAGATGAAGGAGCAGAATGCCTGGATCCATCGCTCTCGAGTGAAGAAAGCCCCAGGAGCCCCTTAGAGAGGGACATCAAGAAACAATGAACTGAGATTAAAACTTACTCAGGCAAAATGAGTATATTGCAGCCAGGGGTAGTTTGTCATTTCAATTACAGAATTGATTTGCATGTAATTATAACTGGAGTCTTAGAATTAGAGAGTACCTCTCTCCAAAGCAATGCTGAATGGCCTTGGTCCCAAGCTTTCAATCTGTATACTGGATGCATGGGAGAACTTTCAGAGATAAAAGAGCTAAACCTATCCACTGTAGTAATTCATGAAGATCAGGTATATGAGGAGCAAGAGTGGCAAGAACGAGAACTGTGGGCACTTCAGGAGATCAAGAGAGAAGAAATCAAAATAGAGTGCTAGGTAGTCAATGAGACAGCTTATGAGAAACCAGATGAAATTAGTGTCTCAACCTCCCCGTATACAGGCACCAAGAAGTTTGTGATAGCCCAAGTGAATCAGACTGTTGGTGTAATTTCTCCTTGATACAGCCTGTAGAAGTGACCTGCCTTTAAGCTCGAGATGCTATCAACCTCTCATTAAATTTTAAATAGACACTGCAATTTTACAGCAGCAGAACCTTATACAACCCACACTAGTAATCAAATAGTACAGACCCAACCCAAACTTGAACCTGAAGTGTATGAAATAGGCCCCTACATAGTGAAGAATGTAAGTGAAAACAACTGTTGTTCAATCCAGAACCGTCTCTCAAACGTGTTGAGTTGCTAGTGCAAATGAAGATCTCAAAAATCCAACCAGCCTGCTCCCCTTTCCTAAGAACATCCTTTGAGGGCTGCACAACGTGGTTACAAAGACAGATATAGCTCAGGAGCAGAATAAGAAATGATCTAACTGGGATGTTAGGGAATGGATTGAGAGTTTTCAATGGAATTGATTCAGAAATACTGATGAATAAACTGGCCACTGCAGCAGGTGACCTAGCAAAATTGAAGCAGCCTTTACAGTCATCTCTATTGGCATTGGGAACTAGCCAGTGGCAGATCTCCAAAGTACTGACTGCCAAAGTGGGAAAAGGTCGGGGGCCAAGACCACAAGTTAATATTAGAAGCACTTGGTACAGTTCAAAATAATGTGTCTTTAGCTTTCAGTTGTATACAAGCAGAGTTATAGATGCAGGCAACAGCAGCTCAGATCATACGGGAAGGGGGTGAAGGTAATTTTCCAGCTGAAATTCAGAAAGTTGTCTGGGATAATGTGACTGATTTTGAAAAGAAGTTTCAATCCTGGTGGACTATATTAAATTTCACCTATGATCCTGCATCTAATGTGGCCACTGCCTTTGTGCTTACCATACGTAATGCCACTGTTTATGTTATCCGCCCCATCGTTGCACTGGGATTAAATAATGAAAAAACAGTGCTCTACCCTTCAGAACATAGGGTGTGCGCAGGAAAGGTGAATGAAAAGTGGCCAAGAGAGTAAAGTTAGAATCCTGCATTACTAGGGAACAACTAGGATTCATTTGTGAAAGCAATACAATTAATGCTCAAGATGTGTGTCTAGACACTGAACAGAGTATTTGCCACTTTGAGATTCATCCAGTCACTGATCAGAAAACTGTGCTCGTATATACTAGTAAAAGTTATGTGTGCCTGGGAACTGCTTGTGCTACTGTAAAAAATGATAGCAACAATGCGTTTTTCTCTAGAAGAAATATTTTAATTTTTGTGCTTGCAATTTTGTTAAGATTATCGGGTGTGATTTTTTGTACGTGGCCCCAGTGACATCCCACCATTTGATTAAAACCAATTACCCAATTCAACACAGACCATCACCTACTCCTGCTGGGATGGACCTTACATTGGTAAAACAATCAATTAAGCACCAGACCTACTGGAGATTTTGAAGGAAATTCCAGAAAACAGAGAAAACCTAAATTACTGTCTAACATGACACCAAGGAAGTAAGCAGAATTCTACAAATAGTAAAGGAAACTGCAGATCATCACTGGTGGAATGTGATCTTTGGGTGACCACCAATTGCAATTGTCCTTAATAAATAGTGTCATTCCATTGTAGTTTTGTTAATATTAGCTGGAATAAGCTAATTTTAGGGTTATCCATTATATTGCTAATGTGAAATTGGAGAATACTACAATGAACAGCTGAGTTAACCTCCGTATCAAACGTACATGGTAAAGCATTAAGAGACACTTATTGTCATAGGGATTTGCTTTAGATAAAAGAATTTACTTATTTTCTAGGAAAGGGGGGAAAAGAGACAGAGTAGAAATTTTCCACAGTAGAAATCCATTTTGATTTAGGTGAAATGTACATTTTTTAGTTAAGTCTGTAGTTGGAAAATATAGCTGTTTAGTCTGACTGGTAAAAAGCCTAGGCTCAGAGAAACTACTTCCGTGAAGGACAGAGATAAGGGGGTGGCAGGGGACACAGAGACAGAGGAACTGCTGTGAGAAGAGGCCAACCTGACCTGGGAATTCTTTCTGATAAAGATTAACTAGCGGTAAATGTCACATCAAATTTGTAAAATGAATATGTATGAACCTATCGTAAAATTGGATGCATATCTATTTGAGAGGGTGATGAAAAAGGATCTGGAGTTCCCAGAGGTACGCATGTCTTTTAGGGAGAGGAATCTCCACATGCATCCAGCACAGTAATAAACATACCAACTTTACAACTTTCACAAAGTCATGGAGTTGCGTTTATCTCTACAAAACAGGCCCCAGTGTCAGCTGGCTCACAGAGACCCTCCTGCACAGCAGGAGATTCTCACTGTGCTCAAAGTTTGCCTTTGAAGACTGAGAGATGAGCTTGTAAGAAATGCCGGAAATTATCAGGGAAAGGGTTTTAAGTCTGTTGTTGTCACTAAGTAAAAATCTCCAGTGGGAAAAGAACCTCTCCAGAACTCTGGGTGTCTTGTGATGACTTAGTTCGTCTAAGTGTAATGATCACCAATTAAAAGTGAAATAAACAAGGGGCCAGGAGACTTCTTCTCCTTTTTAATGCCTTTATTGAAAGTGATCAGCTCAGGATTGGGTGGCTCGACGGGTCTGCAGTCTCCGTCGTCTTCCCGGGCGACTCAGAGGAGGAGGATATGAGCAGCTCTGTCCACAAGGGGCAGAGCTGGGGGAATCCAGTCCTCGTGGGAGCCTTTAGGGCGTGACTCCCCGTCAGATGGTTGCCCCACCCACTCAGTCGGCCTGGTCTCACCGCCGGGGTCATTTCTCTTGGTCAGGGCGAGAGGGTCTGAAGGTGTTCCGCATCTCTGCAGGCTCAGCACTCGGCTCCTCACGTCCAGACATCACTCCAGTCTCTCAACTCTTAGGTGGCTCGTCGATTTGGGGTCTTCTCTGTACACCGGGGGACCCATGCTGCATTATGGTCTTGGAGTCACTTTGCATAGCCCCCCTCACCTTCTCAGGTCTCTTCTACTGTTCGGGAAGGTTCCCACCCTTCTGGGAAAGGTACAACTTAGGCTCGGGCGAGGCTCTGCTGATACAAAAGGAGTGATTAGCCACAACGACTCGTGATTACAATAACAAAACACGAAGAACTTCAGCAGCTACCCGTGGTCTGGCTGCTTTTTTGTAACTTTTTCTCACAAAAAAAATATTACCCGAATTTTTGGTCATAACAGTCCCCCCTCTTTTTCTTTGATCGAGCTTAAATTCTAAGCTCGCATCAACTCACAATTTTTTTGTTTTGAATCTACTATAAATCTCTTGTGCACTTTGGTAATCATGGTTACTTAACCTTGTTACTTTCCTTGGTTTCTTCAGGTTGGTCTGCCCGGCAAGTAGTATTCTACTAAAACAGATAAATAAGCATAGTAAAAAAAGCAATCCTCCAAGTACACACACAGTGAGAAAAACTACCTTTTCCCATACATCCCTTTTGAAAATCTCCAAGTTCTCCCACCCACTGGGATCAAGTGTAGGAGTTTGTTCTTCATTATTTACACATGCTAATCTTTTTATTTCGTTTGAAATGTTCCTAATAATTGAATTCTTTATTCTTAATACTGCCTGGAGGCGGATTACTTTATTTAACATAGATATTGGGATCCGAATTTGGCTTTTACAATTTTGGATTTTCTCAATTTCTATTTCACTTTCCCGGTTCTGTTTATTTTCTCCCAAATCATTATATATAGGAACTCCCAAACTTGATCCAGTTTCTTTGGGTAATAAGAAAATTGGTTTTATCACTCTAGCAATGCAACTGCCAGGCGAGATTAAACCTAGGGGTTTAGGGTTCCCCTGAAATGTGTTCCAAAAGGGGTTTATCTCCTTCCCAGTACACTCATATAAATACTTGTAACAAACAATTTTTCTTACCATTTTCACTATTTCTTTTCTTTTTACTAGATCTGCTGAGCTTGTTTCAGCAGCATCACATTCAAAGCACAACCAGGCTTCCCCTATAGTACACTCTCCTAGGAGTGGCTGCCTAAAAGTGGCAGTATTGTATGCTCTCCAATACACTCTCTTATTTTTCTGATAAAGGACCAATTGGGAGGGGTTAACACGATCAGGGTCAGAACTGATGTGGACTCTCGACAAGGAGCTCACTTCCTCCTCAGAGGGGTCGGTAGCACTCACAGCATGGCTCAGCTGGGCTTCTCAGAGCACCACCAGCCATCAGAGCCATCAGTACTACCCTTCCCAAGAGTCCGGTATGGGTCATCTTGCACAGCCTGCCCACCCGGCCTTGCCTCTTGGGGAATTTTACTGAGGAAAAGCTTCCAAGCTCTTTAGAGTCCCTTCTACCCGCTTCTCTGGTTAAACCTCTCTTGGTCTGTTCCCTACCAATTTTGGTTTCCCCTCCCAGGGGAGTGTTCTGTAGGGGATTAACCTGGAGTCTTTAGAATTAGATTAAGGAACTTAACCAGAATTACTTATTTACAGTCTTAAACTTTTTACCAACATAGTTTACACAGAACAGTTTTGAAACATTTTAAGCAATATTAGAACTCCTGATACCAATTTTTTTCCCACACAGTTCAGTCTATTTGACTCTTCCTTCTGAGAGTCAACTTTAAATCCTTTGGTCCTTTTACCACAGTATACTCAGGTGATTTAGCTTGTGAAGCAGATGAATCCTTATCCAGTGCCTGGAGGTGAGAGTGGTGTGGACTCTGGCCCAATGCCAGAGGGAAAAACTGGGAGTCTGGCCCAATGCCAGAAGGAGAAAGGGGTGGAGTCCAGTCCAATGCCAGAGGGAGAATGGGGTGCAGTCCGGTCCAATGCCAGAATGCCAGAGGGAAAAAAACCTGATGTTGAATCCTGGTCCAATGCCAGGGGGTGAGAGTGATGTGAGTCCAACCTTTTTCCTTTGGTCTGCACAGTCGAATTAGTAATGAAGAGTACCTGAAACGGGCTTTCAAACACAGGCATTAATGGTCTGCTATTTAATGATTTATCAAAACTCAGTTTCTCTGTTTAATGTTATTGGTTAATTTCTTTTTCCATAGCTTGCATGTTTCTCTCATCAACTTCTGCATACTCTGTATTTTGCAAGGAGTTGTATTTCTCAGCTAACTTAACTCCCAAAGTATTTTTATTCTCTTATATCTCTGTGTATTTAATTCACTGGTTTTCTGTTCTATTTTCAAGATCTTATTTATCTCTTGCTTCTGTTTCTTACTTTCACTTAGAGCCTAAATATTTCTTTCAACCCCTTACACTTAAATTTTTGGGGTTTTTTTCTTACACTATTCTTCTACACAATACACTTCTCTTTAAGGAAATGTGGTAAAACTTATAATGCACAATCTACATTACTTCTATTCTAATTTGTCTATATTCACTCTCACACATTCCTTCACACCCTCAAGACACAAACTGGATCTTTATTGCTAGAAAATCACGGGTCCCTGTAGCCCCCCCCTCACCTTGGGGTTGGCCCTCAGGTCTCAGAATCCCTGGGCCTCTTGGAAGGGCCCTGACTCTGGTTGCCTCTGGTGCACATTCACCTGTGAGGCTGTCTGCGTGTACAGCTATGGCTACCTCACACACCTGAGGAGCACTAGTCTGGTTTGCAGGTCACACACATACACACACACACACACACACACACACACTTCAGCCACAGCCCCCACCCGCCCGGGGGACACAGGCCTGGTTTGCAGCTCACACACACACACACAACAAGACAACAAAAAGGTACCTTTTACTTTCACATAATTTATTACACGTTAAGTATTACTGGCCAGTTTTGGTGCTACTGGATATCCTTTCTACCCAACTGTTTTTTTGTCTAACTTCAGATGTTTTTCACTATTCTATACTATACTTCTTAGTACTTTGTTGAGACAGGACTTATCTGCTCCTGTATCTACTCAAAAATTCAAATTCTTCATTTAGGGGTCCCACTTCAAAGTTTACCAAGGGGCTCTTCTAGATGTTGCATCGGGTCCCCTAAAGTGTAAAGCCCCTGACCCTCTAATCGTCACCTCTAAGGATCTTCCCTAAATTATCTTGTTCCCTGGCTATTGCAGCATCGAGACTGAGCTTTCTACAAAACCTCCTGACGTGTCCTGGCTCTCCACAGTAATAGCAATGTCGCTCTCTCAAAGGGCCTTGAGGTGTCTCCATCCCTCTTGCACCTGACAGTACTGACCTATCCTTGCCTCCTCCTGGTGGTGGACCCGCCCACCCTGCACTTTCTCTAGCTACAGCAACCATGACCTTAGCCTTGGCCTTTGCTTTTTCTTCCTCCCTCCTTAAATACACCTTCAATGCTTCTCTTAATAACTCATTAATGTCCTTCTCTTGCCAATCTTCCATCTTTTCCAGTTTTCTCCTTATATCAGGCCAAGATTTGGTAACAAATTGGACTTTCAGTAGCATTTGACCTTCTGGGGTGTCTGTGTCTATTTTAGAGTACAACTGGAAGTTCCGCCTTAGGCGATTTAGCCAAGCAGCAGGAGCTTCATCCTTCTCCTGTGTACCCTCAAATGCCAATTGGGTATTAGTTCCTTTGGGAACTGACTCTTTGATCCCCCGTATCATCAAAGACCTATATTCCATCATGGCCTTCCTCCCCTCCTCCTGGTTAGGGTTCCAGCTGGGCTCCGTTAGTGGCAATTTCTGTTCACCTGTTGGCACCTGGGGTCCTGGACTGTTATCTTTCTCCCATATTCTTATGCCAGCCGCCCTTATCATCTGGACCTCTTCTGGGGAAAATAATATACTCAGGATGGAATTCATCTCCCCCCAAGTGTAGATATTTGGACCTAGAAATTGATCCACTTGGTTGGCTATGCCCACTGGGTCCTCAACTAAATGCCCCAACTCTTTCTTGAATCCTCTCACCTCAGAAGCAGTTAGGGGAGCATTCACAAAGCCAACACCTCCCGCTACTCCTCCCATAGGAACCTCTCTGAGGGGAAAGAGTCTCTCCGCCTTGCAGGTCTTGGATCTGGTGCTGCAGTATGGCCCATCTTCAGATGCCAAACTACTTTGAGGGGCATCTGGGTTACCCTGAACTTCCTGCCCATCAGCGGGTGTATTTGCTGATAGCTGTTCATCGGGCAAGGAGGCATGTGTGCCCCAACTAGGAGGAGGAAAAGGGACAGCAATAGGAGGGGGAGAAGAGCCCGAGTGTGTATTAAGCGGAGCTGGAGAAGGGGTAGAGAATACAGCAGGTGGAGTAGGCGCTTGTGGTGATGCAGAAGGATCTGGAGGAGCTGAAGGGGGTGGTGAAGGAGTGGTTGGAGGAGATACTGGGTTTACCATAGCGGAAGCTGAAGAGGTAGAAGGAGGAATTTGAGCAGGTGGTAGTGAGATGGCAGCCGGGGGAGGAACCGGACCTGCCCTTTGAGGTGCTTGAAGAAGAGGATTATAAGGTGGAGGGGCAGAAGGAGGCAAATAATCCAGGGGGTCCCATCTTTTACCAGTCCTATCATCCCCTCCTTCATTCCCCCCTTTCTTCCTCTGTACCTTACAAATTCGCACCCCTTCATCCTCAACAGCGCTCTTTACCCAGCAAGCTACATACAATAATTGCTCAGGATCAGTATCTCCTTGAGCTGTCCGATAATGACTCACTTGTTGGCACATCCACTTATCCTTTGTCCCACACCAAGGCCATCCTCCTTGGACCTCTAAGTCTGGCCAGACTTCTACACAATAATGGATCGTTTTCACTTTATCTAATCCCTCCGTGGCCTCTATAGAATCCTATTTCTCTAACAGTTCTCCTAAGGGATTATTGGGATGTATATCCCTCAGTCTCTTGCGGTCTTTTTACTATTACACCCTCCCATTTTACATGTCTCAATAATAAAAAGTGCCAAAGGTGCCTCTACTGACCAGTAATTTCAAAAAAAACCTTGTTTGAGGAGCTTCAGTCTCCTCCACCGAACTTCAAATTTCTGCCTGATGCTCAGGACTTTATACTGAAACAACTGCCCGATCTCTTGATTGCCCACCTTTCCTAACGTCAGGTCTTACATCTATTGGGACTTGAACACACGAAGCCTCGGCCGAAGAGTCCAGGTCGTGCCTGACTCCCTCAGTCAGGAAAAACAACTGCCTGATTTTTAGTTTGCCTAACCTGCCAATTTTTAGGCTTCACCGTATCAGGACTTAAATGCAAATCGCAACCTCCTTCGCTAGGGTTTGTGCCTGACTCCTTTGTCAGGACTTACTTTGCCTGCAGGACTTGAGCTTACGCGAATCCTTCTCGGGACTTAAAAATCTTACCCGAATCCTTCTCGGGACTTACAATTCTTACCCGAATCCTTCTCGGGACTTACAATCTGCCTGACTTCCCTCTGTCAGGACTTACTTTGGGTGCGTGCCACTCATACAACTATTCCCTCCGCACGCCCGGGGTGGGGGGAGAGGGGGCCCTTTTTTTTTCCCCCTTAGGAGACGACTCACTCACACTAATTCCACTCGCTTTCCCCTGTTCCCGGCCGGCTTTCTCGTGAAAGTTTGGAAACGCGGTACTGAGGGGTCCACTCTCAGGTCAAGGGTCTGGCTGCCAGCCCTCATCTCACTCATACACACACGCGCTTGTCTCCCACTCCCGCCACGGGATTTCTCACCAGTCCGGTGCTCCGGTGCTCCTCTGCATCGCTGCTCCTGAGCCGATCCCTCTGGTCCTGGTAGCCAGCTGTCCTGGAGGTCCAAAATGGCCAGTCCTGGTACCCTCTTTCGGCGTGGCTATCCAGGACGAGTGCCCCAGCTGAAATAAACAGGGCAAGGAGACTTATTCTCCTTTTTAATGCCTTTATTATAAGTGAGCAGCTCAGGATTGGGCAGCTCGGACGGGTCTGCAGCTTCCCATCGCCTCTCCCAGGGCAACTCAGAGGAGGAGGATATGCATAGCTTTGCCCACTAGGGGCAGAGCTGGGGGTCCGGTCCTCGTGGGAACCTTTAAGGACATGGTGACCCCTTCCGATGTCACTGCTGCCAGCTCTCTTAGCCGGCACTCAGCATCAGGGACGACTCCCGTGCTCACGGTGAGAGGGACTCCGAAGGTGTTCCGCATCTCTGCTGGCCCAGCACTCCGCTCCTCACGTCCAGACATCACTGCAATCTCTCAGCTCTTAGGTGGCTCGTTGTTTTTGGGGTTTTCTCAGTATGTTTGGAGCAGTGGTCACACACAGCATGCTGGGGCTTGGAGTCACTTTGCATAGCCCCCCTCACCCTCTCAGGTCTCTTCGCCATTCTGGGGAAAAGTACAACTTGGCCTAGGGCAAGACTCTGCTAATACAAAAGGAGCAATTAGACAGAATGACCCGTGATTACAATAACAAAACAAGCAGAACTTCCGCAGCAACAGTGATCTCAGCTGATTTTTGTAACCTTTTCTCACAAAAAAATTAACAGAATTTTTGTTCATAACAGTAGCAGCAATTTTAATTGAATAGTTTAGAAAATATATAAAATTGGATACACTTGAAATATTGACAATATAATTTGATTAAAAATGAGGGATCATTTGGTTCCAATAATAGTGCATAAGCAAAAGATAACCGCAGGGTAGGGGTGCATGCTTCTTGGACCCTTGCCACCTCACGTACAAGCTTGCCAAGTGAAGATTCTCCCCTTCTATGCCATATGTCAATGCCATCTCCTCCCATTTTCGATTCATCACACTTCTACCTCCGCCCTCATCACCACCTTTACCACGCATGCTCCACCACTCGTTTTGGTGGTCGCACCCCTTTTTGGGGTTCGCCTTTGGATGAAGGCTGTCTTCTTCTTCGATGTCTTTTGATTCACTTTTGGGTTACGCATGTGCACCAAGCCAGCATAATACCAGCCAAAGTAACATAATAATATTTTTAAGCATCAAAGCAATAAATCTCTTATAGCTGGCATTTTCCGGGGACCCAACCCAGGTTTTCCTTTCTTTCTGCTCATTTTTAGTAATCAGATCCCTGCTTGGCTTCATTTGCTAAAAAGGCCAACAAGTACCAGCTTTTGTTGTGTGCAGCTCTCTGACATTCCCAGTGAAATAAACAAGGCCAGAAGACTTCTTCTCCTTTTTAATGCCTTTATTAAAAGTGATCAGCTCAGGATTGGGCAGCTCGGCGGGGCTGCAATCTCCCGTCGTCTCTCCCAGGGCAACTCAGAGGAGGAGGATAAGCACAGCTCTGTCCATTAGGGGCAGAGCTGGGGAATCACATCCTCGTGGGAGCTTTTAGGGCATGGTGATCCCATCCGATGTTACTTTTCCCGGCACCGTCTCCCGTGGTCAGGGCGAGAGGGACTCCGAGGGTGTTCAGCATCTCTGCAGGCTCAGCACTCGCCTCCTCACGTCCAGACATCACTCCAGTCTCTCAACTCTTATTTGGCTCGTTGTTTTTGGGGTTTTCCCAGTACGTTTGGAGCCATCGTGCCCCACAGCATGCTGGTCCTGGAGTCACTTTGCATAACCCCCCCCTCCAGGTCTCTTCTCCTCACTGTTCAGGAAGGTCACCACCCGTTACTGTCTCGGAGAAGGGCCATTACCTCGCCCCAGCCAGGGCTTTCACTGAACAAAAAAAACCATTAACAACAACGACCCGTAATTACCATAATACAGGCAGCAGCCCAGCAGTAGTGGTAACTTTTTTCTCACAGAAAAAAATCAACTGAATTTTTGTTCATAACACCCAGGAACATAGCAGAGGTGTAAAGAGGGAAAATGCCTGGAAATGATGAAATGAGCCTGATCTGTGTGTTCAGGAGCTAAAAAGGAACTTGGGGATACTTCTAAGAGCCAAAAAAAGGGATGTGGGACTTCAAGGACTCACAAAATTGCCATTTATTAGATCCAAAATGCAGTTTATTCCATCCAAAATGCAGTTCCTTGTATACAAAATGCAGTTTATTCCATCCAAGAGCTTACAGCAGTCCAGGGTTGTGGGTGACAGAGCTGTGCCCACAGCTGTCAGCTCCAGCTGCAGCCAGGCCTGGAGACCCTTTGGTTTTGGTTACAATGCATTACACACTTTTCTTTGCTGAGCATCTTCATACAGCAGAACCAATCCATACTTTAACTTTTATCTCTAGCCTGACATAACTACTAAAATTACCATAATCATGCTACTGTTCTCCGATCAACAAAAGTTAATACATTACAGTTTAAGTTAGAAGTTGTTTTCCAGTTTTCTTGCAGTGGAAATTTAAGTGACCTTTTTTCTATTTGTAACATTAGCATGCTTGTTTGCCTGTGCTGTCTTCCTGCTTGGTAAAAACATCTTCTTGTTTGAGGTGGCTTTATCCTTTCCTCTAAGTCCTAAAACCCCTTCTAACTAACACACCCTTTGCTTCCTTGGTTATCCAGTAAGACTGGCTCAGCAATTCTTTTCTCCTATATCAAAACTTGCTTCCTGCCAAGCACAGACATATCTGTGAGACTTTCTTGTCCCACTTTCATCCTTCCCAGCAGGTACTGGTGACAGCAGGCTGGACATGAGGCAGCAGAGTGCCCTGGTGGCCAAGGAGGCCAATGGCTCCTGGCCTGGATCAGGAATGGTGAGGCCAGCAGGAGCAGGGAGGTCGTTCTGCCCCTGCCCTGGGCACTGCTGAGGGCACACCCTGAGTGCTGTGCCCAGCTCCGGCCCCTCCGTTTGGGAAGGACCTTGGGACACTGAGCACATCCAGAGGGGACAACGAGGCTGGAGAGGGGCTGGGAACACAAACCCTGTGAGGAACCCCGGAGGGAGCTGGGGGTGCTGAGCCTGGAGAAAAGGATGCTCAGGGCTGCCCTCATCACGCTGCACAGCTCCTGAAAGGTGCCTGTGCTCAGCTGGGGCTGGGCTCTTCTCAGGGGCTCTCGCTGCCCAGAGTGACCCTGAGATGTGTTAGAAAGTCCCTTTTCCCAGCCCGGTGCTCAAGGAAGGAGTCGGAACACTTCAGTTGTCAGTCTCAAGGTTGTTTATTGTATCTTACCTATAAAATTCTTTCTTCTGACCTGTTGAGGTCTGCTCAGCAGGACACTCAGAGGCACTCTGCCTGCCCCAACATGGTATTATGTCTTTATTCTAAAAACTATGTATACAATACTTACAGTTACTTCCCAATACCTATCACCTATGTTAGACTGTGAGCTTCTACTCTAAACCAATCCAAAAGTGCCACCATCACAGCAGAAAATGGAGGCCAAGGAGAAGAAGGAGAAAGGCTGGACAAGCCCAGATTCCTCCATCTTGCCCCCTTTTAGAATCCCCATTCTAAAACCAGCAAAAATCTATTTTTCCACTCTGGGATAAATTCACTATCCTTCTACTAAAACTTTTGTGGGCTGTAATTCTTCATACAAGGTTGATAATTGTTTTTTCCAAGGGCTGAATCAAAGGCACAGGGGTCTTGGGCTCTGTGCCAAGGTCTCTGAGCCCCCTGACAGAGTCTTGAGTCCTCCAGGGCAACCAGATGAATTTCCTGGGTTTCCACAGGCTCTTTCTCCAGGCAGCACTGACAGAACCAGATGACACAGCCTCAATCTGCACCAAGGGAAATACAGGTTGGATATCTGGAAAAAGTTTTTACAGAAAGGTGATAAAGTTCTGGAATGGCCAGAGAGGTGGTGGAGTCCCCATCCCTGGGTGTGTTTAACAAAGCCTGGATGTGGCACTGGGTGCCAGGCTTTAGTTGGGGTGTTGGGGCTGGGTTGGACTCAATGAACTTGAAGGTGTCCCCAAGCAGGTTGTTCTGACACTTCTGTGAATTCTGTGAAAGGGGAAAGACACAAACTGTGCATTTTGCCTCCCATAACTGCTTTTTCCAACTGCTTAAACATTCTCTTAACCAAAACCTGACCAGGGAAAGGCTGTACCACAAAAGGAACACTGCCACATCAAACACCACGCCTGCATTGTAAATACAAAATGTTGAAATATGTTGGAAAATTTCTCTTGGAACACTGTGCCCACCAAGCCATAACTCAAGTCAACTTGGTTTTCATGAGCAATTTTGGTGATTGTTCTACATCCCCAGTGGAAATGAATGGTTGCTACTGCAGAGAATTCAGAAAATTCACTGTGTCCTCACAGAGTTTCTGAGCTTTCAGGGCTGGCAGTGGCTGCTCAGGGATGGCTTTGGCCCGTGTCCCTCCAAGCAGCCACTGCCCAAGCAGCTGCGCTGGCCCCGGGCTCTCCTCCTGGCCTGCTGGGCTTTGTTGGGTGGCACAGCCTGTGCCAAGGGGCGGCAAGGTGCCCGCAGGCCCCAGCTCTGGGGGAAACGGGAACATCCTGCCCGCATCCACCGTGCTGCCAGCTCAGCAGCGCAGCACAGCACTGGCTGACGCTCCCCATTGCTCCCACAGGTGCAGCCGGCCCCACCACACGTGTTCCTGATTCCCAGAAGGGGTGTGAAAAACGGCAATAGCTTGTTTGTAAAATTTTATTAATAATAAAATGTTTATAAAAATAGCAATATCATTAGAGTGATAAAAATTTTGGACAATTTCAATTGGGAAAATCAGAGACAATAGGAAAAAAGAGATACAGAAATCTGGGTACCTATTTTCTCAGCAGCATTGGCCCAAAAAAGGACACACTTGAACGGATGATTAACCCTTAAAAACAATAACCTGTTGCATATTCATACATCTCATACATGATGCATAAATTCCATTCAAACACAGGATTCTGCCTGGTCATCGTCAATTTCTCCCTCTTGATCCTAACCAGCTTCCTGAGGGCTGAGCGAGGCAGGAAGAAGTTAGTTTCTTCTGATAGGAGAGCAATAAATTCTTTCTCTGTGAAAGATTTCGGTGTCCTGTGGCCGCTATATTTGCAAAAAGCCAATCATAAAATACACATTTCTCAGACAACCTCAGAATGGCTTGCTGTTGGGGAACACTCTGTTTGCTTGGGATAAGGGCAAGTTTGACCTTCTGTTGATGCTGGAAAGGATTTGGAAGCGCTCAACAGAGCCCTGACTGAGAGCTTCCCTGTTGTGGTACATGTTTTTGATTGTAATTCGGCCCTAGTAGTCAGTTTTATGACACCCCCTTATTTGGTATTGTTATACCATATTTTATTGCCAATGAGTTGCTCAATTCCCCCCTGTATTGTTGGTTTTTCCCTAGTTGTCCATCTCCCCAAAGACCTACCCTTTTGTTCCCTGTTCCTCCTCCCATTCAATGTCAATCCCTCCCCAAGCCTGCCCCTTTCTCTGGAAACTTCCCTATCCATTTTGTATCCTTTGAAACCCTAATGGTTTTTTTAAGTTGTCCTCCTCCCCTGTAATCCCCTATTGGTATAAACAATGTATTCCCTGCCTTGTGTTCCACCCTCAGTTTCTCCCAAGTGGCTAAAGACTGTATCCTCCCCAGGGACCTCCCCAGTTTGGAAATGGGTGTATGGCAGTAATTCAGTGTCTTTCTGCCGCTGAGTCGGCAGGGAACAAACATAGAGAAGAGCTCTCCCTGTTCCTTGTCCCTACCCCAGCGCAGTCCACCTGTGCTGTAAAGCAGCTGTGCCCTACAGCCAAAACCCAGAGTTGACAGCTTTCTGGGGGCGGCCCACTCTGGGGGTTGGTGTTGGCAGCAAGTCGGGCTGAAGAAATCGGGCACTGCAGCACTTCCCAAATGAGCTCTTCTCTTGCAATAAAGAGATGGAGCTGGCAGCCCAGTGTCTGGGTGGCAGCAGCAGCAAAGCCCACCGGGCAGCAGCACAGGCTGGGCTCCATGGCCAGGAGCAGCCGTGGATGCCCACGGTGTGGGCAGGCAGGAGCCAGGCAGGGGCTGCTGTGACCAGCGGCGGGGCCCCCAGGGCTGGGGGAGCCCATGCTGAGCGTCCCTGAGCTGAGGGCACATTGCCTTCCCTGGCATCAGCTGGGCCTGGGCCTCCTCCAGTGGCATGCCCAGGGAAAGAGGGAAGCCATCGGGAGGTGCTTGCCTTGAGAACAATGGAAAGAGGCTGGACTCTGAAGGAAGTCCTTCATAGCCTGAGGGATGAGCTCAGAGCCCGACAGACTCTGGGCCTGTGGCAGCCCCAGACCTCTTATGAGCAGAGTGGGGATTTGTCCCCCAGGCCTCATCTGTTGCCCCAGGGACACATGGTGAACACACACACACAGAAGATGGCTAGGCACTGGTGCTGCTCCCTGAGTGTTATGTTTGGGTCCCTCTAAAGGCATGCAGGGGCTTTG
Source organism: Melozone crissalis (assembly GCF_028551555.1). Taxonomy (NCBI): domain Eukaryota; kingdom Metazoa; phylum Chordata; class Aves; order Passeriformes; family Passerellidae; genus Melozone; species Melozone crissalis. The sequence continues at coordinate 19,861,704 of NW_026535807.1, read as the reverse complement.
GGCCACCTCTGTGCTGTGCAGGGGACTGGGGACACCCAGAAATTTTGCAGGGAATTGAATGTATGTCCAAAGGTGTGTGGGGGCATCTGTAAATTGAGCAGGTCTCGGAGGACTTTTTTCAAGGACACAGGGGGATTTTAGGGTGGCTGAGGACACCCATAAGATGTGCACAGGGTTTGGGTGTCCCCTAAAGTGTGCAGCTACCCTGAAGGCCTGTGTTGAATTATTTTTGTCAGCTTTGGCATCAAGTTCTTCACTTTTTAAATATGGGCCAAAGCACAGCACAATGCAGAGTAGGGAGTTGGTGTCAGAATGGCAGGACTGCTGCTGCATGCAATAATGGGAATCATGAGTTGAATTTTTGACTTGACATTGCTATTATATGTAGAACCACAAAAAGTGTCACTTGTGCAATATCGTGTACCTCAGTTGTGAAAAAAACCGAGCTTGCAAATAGGTACTGGGCGGGACATCATCTCCTTGCTGGAAGGGCACCGTTGGAGATCAACTCCAACTAAATCCTGCCCCAGCCATGAGGTCACAGCAGGCTCTGAGGTCACAGAAGTGCCAGAGCCCCGTGGTAGCACAGCAGCACAAGGAGCGAGCAGTCAGTGCTTGAGCACAACTGTTGCGGCAGCAGCAGCGGCGGTGGCAGCAGTGGTGCTGACATTGGGACAGGGGTGTCAGGACAGCGGTGGCAGCAAGAGCTGCGGGACTGGCAGAGGGCAAGGCAGCATGGCCCTTGCTCTGCGCCTCTTCCTCCTGCTCCTCCTGGCCGTGGCCCTGCCTGCCAGGGCTGCCCAGGCTGCTTCGCTGCAAGCGTGGCGAGCAGGTGAGCCGGCACCCTGGCTCCCCTTTCCCGGGACATCGCTCCCTGCTCCCTGGGAAGCGCTGGGGATGGTTTTCCCCAGGCCTTTAGGGAGGGTTTCCTCTGGGGGAGGGAGAGAGCTCCCAGGGCCCTGGGCTGCCCCAGTTTCCCCTCCCGGGATGTGTCACAGGGCCTGCAAAGAGGGTGCAGAGTGACCAGGAGCCAGCCCAGAGCTCCCCAGGCCCCTGTGCAGCTTTGGCCTTGTCCATTGACATCTGGCCCCCACAGCCCTTGCCAACTCCCTTGCAGTGCCCAGTTCCCGGAGGGAGAAGGGGATGCCAGCGCATCATTGAAATGGGTCTGGTCTTTGCTCCCTTCTAGATTTGGATCGCGAGTTTAATGATTTAGATTTGTTGTTGAATGATATTTCGAATGTCTTGAAGAATGCTATAGGTAAGTTCTGAATTTCCGTTACTAGTGACATATTAATCAGTATCGAAGTTGCAAGAGCTCGTTCATCTGCCATTTTCATTAGAAGGGTTCTGAAAACCTTGCCCTGCTCTTTTCTGGAGCCCTGAGAGATCCCACAGGATGACTGTCAGTGGGAGGAAGGAGCATTTAGCCGTCCAACCTCCTCCCATGTTCAATGCCACTGTGTCCTTCCGTGCGGTCTGTGCAGTCACAGACAAAAGCAGAGAGGGAAGGTGCAGGGCCCAGGGCTGTGCCCCAGGGCTGAGCCTTTCCTGCAGCCTGAGGATCTCCTACACTGCCATGGGTGCTGCTCTGTCCTGCCTTTCTTTGCAGCTGAACCTGTTGGTGAAGGTGATCTGGCTTCCCAACCCACGTCCACGACTGAGCCTCTGGGACATGGCGAGGGTAGGTCAAGGCCTTTCCCCTGGGAGAGCTGCCAGCTCAGAGCCCAAAGCTCGGCCAGGGGGGCATCGCTGCAGGTTCCAGGACAGAGCCATACACGTGTTTGCCCTCGCCCTGCGCCATCCCCTCACCGCTCCTGAGGCTCAGTGGTGCCCGTGCAGCTGAGTAGAGGCGGCAGAAGCTTCTGTGGCTGTTGTGTTACAGATGTGTCTGCAGGGAGGACTCTTCCTGATCCTTCCCTCATTCCTACACAGAAGCCTGCCTCCCATCACAGGGGTGAGTAGTGTGTCCCTGCTGACCCCACAGACTGAGCCCTGCTTCTGTGGGATCCATTAATGGGAAGAGGAAACATGTTTTTCTAAGGTCCTCTAAAAGGAAAGAACAAAGCTGCAGGACAGAAGAAAGCCCATGAGTCATCTGAACACATGAGGCAAAGGACGAAGGAAATGCAGCAGGCAGGACAAGGTGGGTGCATTTCCCTCAGCCTTGTCCTGGGGCTCAGCAGCTGGGGGCTTTGGCTGCACATCTGGACACGCCGTGCCCGGCACAGCAGGAAGGGATCCATGGCAGCCTCGCTGCCCCGCTGCTGCTTCCACGCCCTGCAGGGCTGTTTGCCAGCCTGGCCTGGCTGCAGCTGCTCCCCGGCCACTGCAGGATTGATTGTGGCATCAGCTGACAGGCAGCCCAAACTGCAAAATGCACCTCAGATCCCCTGCAATTTCCCATCTCCAGGCAAATCAGAAGGGGCAGCTGTTTGGAGTACAGAGGGCTCTGGTCTAAACAAAAATTTTATAGGAATTTCCTCACCATTCTTTACCATGTCTGTGACAAGCATTGCCTCTTGAAGATTCCCCATCCTCAATGGGGAACAGCACCACCCAATCCAGCTGTACCACATCTTTTCTCCAGAAGCAGATGGAGAGGCTGTGATGAAGGCTCAGTTTCCTGGAGGAAGCAGTGGCTCATTGGCAACTTCTGCTGCAGGAAGGGAGGCAATGCCAGGCACAGCCACAGGAGGTAATTGTTGTGCCTCTGGGCCTGAGCCCTGCTGAGTTTTGAGCTGCCCTCTCTGCTGCTTGGCACTGTGGGCACAGCCCGGACAAGACGGGCACAGCCTAAAGGAATTGTCCCGAGCAGGCTCAGGGTACTCGGGTACTGAGCTGTCCTGCTGGGCTCCCTCCATGGGAGACACGTCCTGAAACCTGGGAGCGGCTGCACGGGGTGCCCATGGTGGGGAAAGGGCAGAGGGGGAGAGCAAGGCTGCACTGGGTCCTGAGAGGGCTTGGCCATGTGCCCTTGGGATGGAGAAAGGGGTCCCAAGGCAAAGAGAGATGGAGAGATAGAAGAAGGTGGGAAAGGCAGGAGAAAGGACAGGAGAGTCAGAGGGACAGGGTGATAGCTGTGGCACTGCCTGCTGCAGTTTTCCCCAGGGCTTTAGCAAGAGTTGCAGCTGTGGGAGTGAGAGCACCCAGGGCCTTGGGCTGCTTCAGCCGCCCCACCAGGGATGTTGCACAGGGCATGGAACGAGGGTGCAGAGTGACCAGGAGCCAGCCCAGAGCTCCCCAGGCCCCTGTGCAGCTTTGGCCTTGTCCATTGACATCTGGCTCCCACAGCCTTACTCGACCCCCTTGCAGCGCCCATTTCCCAGAAGCAAACGGGGATCCCAGCATGCCCTGAAAAATGTTCTCATCTCTGCTCTGTTCTAGATGAGGTGTCTGGAAAGGCTTCTCCATTAGATGGACGGCATAAAATTTTGAAGCCTTTGGAGCCTCGTGCAGGTATGTTCTCATTGTCCCACCACAGAATAATTGTTGGCAACCTGGCAGGAACCAGGTGACAGAAGTTGCTGTGGCTGTTGTGTTACAGATGTGTCTGCAGGGAGGACTTTTCTTGTTCCTTTGCTGGTTCCTTCACCGAAGCCAGGCTGTCATCGCAGGGGTGAGTAGTGGGTCCCTGCTGACCCCACAGGCTGAGTTCTGCTTTTGTGATATCCGTTCATAGGAAATCAAACCATGTTTTCTAAGGTCCTCCAACAGGAAAGTACAAATCTACAGCACAGAAGGAAGCTCATGAGCCATCTGAATACATGAGGCAAAGGACAAAGGAAATGCAGCAGGAAGGACAAGGTGGGTGCATTTCCCTCAGCCTTGTCCTGGGGCTCAGCAGCCGGGGGCTGTGGCTGCACATCTGGACACGCCGTGCCCGGCACAGCGGGAAGGGATCCATGGCAGCCTCACTGCCCCGCTGCTGCTTCCATGCCCTGCAGGGCTGTTTGCCAGCCTGGCCTGGCTGCAGCTTCTCCCCAGCCTCTGCAGGAAGGCATTGGGCATCAGTTCACAGGCAGACCAAACAGCAGCAGGGGCCTCAGATCCCCTGCAATTTCCCTGTCGCCAGTCAAATCAGAAGGGGCAGCTTTTTGAGTACACAGGGCCCTGGCCTAACCAAAAATTTTATAGGGATTTCCTAACCATTCTTAACCATGTCTGTGACAAGCATTGCCTTCTGAAGGGTCCCCATCCTCAAAGGGGAACAGCCCCACCTGACCCAGCTGTACCACATCCTTTCTCCAGAATCAGATGGAGAGGGTGTGATGAAGGCTCAGTTTCCCGGAGGAAGCAGTGGCTCATTGGCAACTTCTGCTGCAGGAAGGGAGGCAATGCCAGGCACAGCCACAGGAGGTAATTGCTGTGCCTCTGGGCCTGAGCCCTGCTGGGGCTTGAGCTGCCCTCTCTGCTGCTTGGCACTGTGGGCACAGCCTGGACAAGACGGGCACAACCCAGAGGAATTGTCCCGAGCAGGCTCAGGTCACTCGGGTACTGAGCTGTCCTGCTGGGCTCCCTCCGTGGGAGACACGTCCCGAAACCTGCGAGCGGCTGCACGGGGTGCCCATGGTGGGGAAAGGGCAGAGGGGGAGAGCAAGGCTCCCCTGGGTCCTGAGAGGGCTTGGCCATGTGCCCTTGGGATGGGGAAGGGGTCCCAAGGCAAAGAGAGATGGAGAGATAGAAGAAGGTGGGAAAGGCAGGAGAAAGGACAGGAGAGTCAGAGGGAAAAGGGGGATAGCTGTGGCACTGCCTGCTGCAGTTTTCCCCAGGGCTTTAGCAAGAGTTGCAGCTGTGGGAGTGAGAGCACCCAGGGCCTTGGGCTGCTTCAGCTGCCCCACCAGGGATGTTGCACAGGGCATGGAAAGAGGGTGCAGAGTGACCAGGAGCCAGCCCAGAGCTCCCCAGGCCCCTGTGCAGCTTTGGCCTTGACCATTGACATCTGGCTCCCACAGCCTTACCCGACCCACTTGCAGTGCCGATTTCCCAGAGGCAAATGGGGATCCCAGCATGCCCTGAAAAATGTTCTCATCTCTGCTCTGTTCTAGATGAGCTTGCTAGGAAGATTTCTCCATTAGATTGGCTGAAGAAAATTTTGAAGCCTTTGGAGCCTCGTGCAGGTTTGTTCTCATTGTCCCACCAGAGAATAATTGTTGACAACCTGGCAGGAACTTGGTTAGAGAAGCTTCTGTGGCTGTTGTGTTACAGATGTGTCTGCAGGGAGGACTTTTCTTGTTCCTTTGCTGGTTCCTTCACCGAAGCCAGGCTCTCATCGCAGGGGTGAGTAGTGTGTCCCTGCTGACCCCACAGGCTGAGTTCTGCTTTTGTGATATCCGTTCATAGGAAATCAAACCATGTTTTCTAAGGTCCTCCAACAGGAAAGTACAAATCTACAGCACAGAAGGAAGCTCATGAGCCATCTGAATACATGAGGCAAAGGACAAAGGAAATGCAGCAGGCAGGACAAGGTGGGTGCATTTCCCTCAGCCTTGTCCTGGGGCTCAGCAGCCGGGGGCTGTGGCTGCACATCTGGACACGCCGTGCCCGGCACAGCAGGAAGGGATCCATGGCAGCCTCGCTGCCCCGCTGCTGCTTCCACGCCCTGCAGGGCTGTTTGCCAGCCTGGCCTGGCTGCACCTTCTCCCCAGCCTCTGCAGGAAGGCATTTGGCATCAAGTGACAGAGAGCCCAAACTGCACCATGGATCCCCCTGCATTTTCCCGGTGTCTGAGCACATCCTGAGGTGTGCCTTCTTGGCAGAGGGAGGGCCATAGGAAGCCCCAAAGGCCTGTGGGGATCAGGATTTTCCTGATTCTTATCCATGTTGTGGACAAGTATTGCCTCCTGAAGAGGCCACCACCTGGATGTGCAATGATTGCATCTGATCCCACCAAGCCTCTTCCTTTCTCAAGGGATGGACAGAGAGGCTCTGTGGAAGGCGGCATTTCCTGCAGGAAGGGAGGCGATGCCAGGCACAGCCACAGGAGGTAATTGCTGTGCCTTTGGCCCTGAGCCCTGCTGAGGCTGGAGCTGCCCTCTCTGCTGCTTGGCACTGTGGGCACAGCCCGGACAAGACGGGCACAGCCCAGAGGAATTGTCCCGAGCAGGCTCAGGGCACTCGGGTACTGAGCTGTCCTGCTGGGCTCCCTCCATGGGAGACACGTCCCGAAACCTGCGAGCGGCTGCACGGGGTGCCCATGGTGGGGAAAGGGCAGAGGGGGAGAGCAAGGCTCCCCTGGGTCCTGAGGTTAAGTCCGGGCAGAAGGGTTCTGAAAACCTTGCCCTGCTCCCTTCTGGAGCCCTGAGGGATCCCACAGGATGACTGTCAGTGGGGGGAAGGAGCATTTAGCTGTCCATCCTTCTTCCGTGTTCAATGTCAATGTGTCCTTCTGTGTGCTCTGTGCAGCCATGCAGAAGGGCAAAACGGAAAGGGGCTGGGCCTAGGGCTGTGCCCCGGGGCTGAGCCTTTCCTAGAGCCTGAGGATCTCCTGCAGTGTCACAGGAGCTCTTCTGTCCTCCCTGTCTTTGCAGCTGAACCTGTTGGTGAAGGTGATCTGGCTTCCCAACCCACGTTCAGGATTGAGCCTCTGGGACATGGCGAGGGTAGGTCAAGGCCTTTCCCCTGGGAGAGCTGCCAGCTCAGAGCCCAAAGCTCGGCCAGGGGGGCATCGCTGCAGGTGCCAGGACAGAGCCATGTCCGTTTGTGCCCTTGCCCTGCACAATCCCCTCACACCTTCTGCTCAGGCCTGGCAGCTATTTGTAGGAAGGTGGGCCCTGACCCAGCCCCAAAGACCAGATGGTTTTGAATCTTATCCCCATTTTTGATAAGCATGATGTCCTAAAGATGCCACCAAAAGAAATCAGAAATTGTTCCATCTGATCCAGCTGAACTTTTTCCTTTTTCAAGTGATAGCGCAAAAGGCAGGACAGAAGGGAGTGTTTCCCCAAGCAGGCAGAGGCCGACTGGCAGCCCCTGCTGCAGGAAAGGAGGAGATGCCAGACATAGGCACTGGCACAGGAGGTAATTTCTCTGCCATGGTCAGCCATTTAGCTGGGCTGTGTGGTGGCACCTCTTCCCCCCAGGTCCTGCCCTTGCATGGCCCAGAAGCAGCCAATGCTGGAGGCACATCTGGAGGCTTGGAGGCCTCTGGAGCTCATTCACAGCTCTTGGGAAAGGGGACCCGTGCACTAATGTCCCTCCCACTGCAGCTGCTCCCGAGCTGGCCCTGAGTGCCCAGAGGCCCAAGGCACAGGAGCAGCTCCCAGCGGGAGCCCTGCCGCGAGCCCAGGGCCAGAGCCAGCCTTGGCTCCCGACTGGGCAGGGGCTGCACTGGGTCCTGACAGGGCCTGACTCTGTGCCCTGGGGCTGGGGGAGCAGCCACGGGGCAGGGAGGGCCAGGGCTGGCAGTGGCTGCTCAGGGATGGCTTTGGCCCGTGTCCCTCCAAGCAGCCACTGCCCAAGCAGCTGCGCTGCCCCCGGGCTCTCCTCCCAGCCTGCTGGGCTTTGTTGGGTGGCACAGCCTGTGCCAAGGGGTGGCAAGGTGCCCGCAGGCCCCAGCTCTGGGGCAAACGGAGAACGTCCTGCCCGCATCCACCGTGCTGCCAGCTCAGCAGCGCAGCACCGCACGGGCTCACGCTCCCAAATGCTCCCACAGGTGCAGCCAGCCCCACCACACGTGTTCCGGATTCCCAGAAGGACCCTGGAAGGGTTTTCTGTAAGGGAACAGGCTGCTGGATAGGATTAATTGCAGGCCTGCTTTTTTTGGAGCTTATTTTCATCTTATTCTGTGTCCAAATTTGGACTTACTGGAAGAGAAAAGGGTGAGTGTTTTGTTCACTTTTCCCTAAAACAGCTTCTTTTAACAGTCTTATGTTGTAGACAGGAAATGTTCCCAGAGAAGCTGCTGTGGTGTTGTTGCCAGTCTGTGATTGTCCAGAGAAGCTGGGCAGCCTTGCCAGCTCTGGGCCCTGCTGTGCAGGAGGCTCCCTGTGTGCCACTGGCAGCTGGGGCCTCAGCCACCTCCTCTCTCCACAGGGATGACTCTGCAGCTTCACAAGACTGGCCAAAAAACTCAGCCAGGGGGAACTGGACCTGTTAACTCACATCTCCTTGCTCGTGTCCGTTGTCCCTTCCACGGCTGCATTACCAGCTCATTGCTAGGGACAGCTTGTTTATATCACCACCCAGAGCAGGAGCCTCTGTCCCCAAAGGTGCTGCCCCTGGTGTCCAGCCAGGCCAGGAGGTGCAGCCCTCCTACCAGGGATGGGCCTGAGCCTGGCAACATCTTTGGGGTTCAGCTCAGGTGTGTCTGTGCTACCACCAGCACTGGCGGAGCTGCTTGTCTGGGCACAGCCAGGGCTGGGCAGGCAACAGCTGAGCACGGGGCTCCTGAGACAAAGCAACCTCATTTTCTCTTTGTTTTACATTTATACACAGCAGAACATTTTAGAAATATTTAGAAACATTTTTTGTAGAAAAATATCCCCAAATATTTCTTCCCTTTTCTCATTGTAGTTTAAGATTTTTCAAAGTAGTTTTAGAATTCTGAAAAATTTGGAACACTTTTACACTTGCCGAATAAAAAATAAAACTGCATTTAATTGGTGATCATTACTCTTAGATGAACTAAGTTATCACAAGACACCCGGTGTACTGGAGAGGCTCTTTTCCCACTGGAGATTTTTACCTACTGACAGCAACAGACCTAAAGCCCTGTCTCTGATAATTTCCAGCATTTCTTACAAGCTCCTCTCTCAGTCTTCAAAGGCAAACTTTGAGCACAGTGGGAATCTCCTGCTGTGCAGGAGGGTCTCTGTGAGCCAGCTGACACTGGGGCCTGTTTTGCAGAGATAAACGCAATTCCACGACTTTGTGAAAGTTGTAAAGTCGGTATGTTTATTACTGTGCTGGATGCATGTGGAGATTCCTCTCCTTAAAAGACATGCATACCTCTGGGAACTCCAGATCCTTTTTCATCACCCTCTCAAATAGATATGCATCCAATTTTACGATAGGTTCATACATATTCATTTTACAAATTTGGTGTGACATTTACCGCTAGTTAATATTTATCAGAAAGAATTCCCAGGTCAGGTTGGCCTCTTCTCACAGCAGTTCCTCTGTCTCTGTGTCCCCTGCCACCCCCTTATCTCTGTCCTTCACTGAAGTAGTTTCTCTGAGCCTAGGCTTTTTACCAGTCAGACTAAACAGCTATAATTTCCAACTACAGACTTAACTAAAAAACGCCCATTTCGCCTAAATCAAAATGGATTTCTACTCTGGAAAATTTCTACTCTGTCTCTTTTCCCACCTTTCCTAGAAAATAAGTAAATTCTTTTATCTAAAGCAAATCCCTATGACAATAAGTGTCTCTTAATGCTTTACCATGTACGTTTGATACGGAGGTTAACTCAGCTGTTCATTGTAGTATTCTCCAATTTCACATTAGCAATATAATGGATAACCCTAAAATTAGCTTATTCCAGCTAATATTAACAAAACTACAATGGAATGACACTATTTATTAAGGACAATTGCAATTGGTGGTCACCCAAAGATCACATTCCACCAGTGATGATCTGCAGTTTCCTTTACTATTTGTAGAATTCTGCTTACTTCCTTGGTGTCATGTTAGACAGTAATTTAGGTTTTCTCTGTTTTCTGGAATTTCGTTCAAGATCTCCACTAGGTCTTGGTGCTTAATTAATTGTTTTACCAATGTAAGGTCCATCCCAGCAGGAGTAGGTGATGGTCTGTGTTGAATTGTGTAATTGGTTTTAATCAACTGGTGGGATGTCACTGGGGCCAGGTACAAAAAATCACACCCGATAATCTTAACAAAATTGCAAGCACAAAAATTAAAAATATTTCTTTTAGACAAAAAAACGTTGTTATCAATTTTAACAGTAGCACAAGCAGTTCTCAGGCACACATAATTTTTACTAGTATATACGAGCAGTTTTCTGATCAGTGACTGGATGAATCTCAAAGTGGCAAATACTCTGTTCAGTGTCTAGACACACATCTTGGCCATTAATTGTATTGCTTTCACAAATGAATCCTAGTTGTTCTCTAGTAATGCAGGATTCTAACTTTACTCTCTTGGCCACTTTTCATTCACCTTTCCTGCGCACACCCTATGTTCTGAAGGGTAGAGCACTGTTTTTTCATTATTTAATCCTAGTGCAACGATGGGGCGGATAACATAAACAGTGGCATTACGTATGGTAAGCACAAAGGCAGTGGCCACATTAGATGCAGGATCATAGGTGAAATTTAATATAGTCCACAAGGATTGAAACTTCTTTTCAAAATCAATCACATTATCCCAGACAACTTTCCAAATTTCACCTGGAAAATTACCTTCACCCCCTTCCCGTATGATCTGAGCTGCTGTTGCCTGCATCTATAACTCTGCTTTTATACAACTGAAAGCTAAAGACACATTATTTTGAACTGTACCAAGTGCTTCTAATATTAACTTGTGGTCTTGGCCCCCGACCTTTTCCCACTTTGGCAGTCAGTACTTTGGAAATCTGCCACTGGCTAGTTCCCAATGCCAATAGAGGTGACTGTAAAGGCTGCTTGAATTTTGCAAGGTCATCTGCTGCAGTGGCCAGTTTATTCATCAGTATTTCTGAATCAATTCCATTGAAAACTCTCAATCCATTCCCTAACATCCCAGTTAGATCATTTCTTATTCTGCTCCTGAGCTATATCTGTCTTAGTAACCACGTTGTGCAGCCCTCAAAGGATGTTCTTAGGAAAGGGGAGCAGGCTGGTTGGATTTTTGAGATGTTCATTTGCACTAGCAACTCAACACGTTTGAGAGACGGTTCTGGATTGAACAACAGTTGTTTTCACTTACATTCTTCACTATGTAGGGGCCTATTTCATACACTTCAGGTTCAAGTTTGGGTTGGGTCTGTACTATTTGATTACTAGTGTGGGTTGTATAAGGTTCTGCTGCTGTAAAATTGCAGTGTCTATTTAAAATTTAATGAGAAGTTGATAGCATCTCGAGCTTAAAGGCAGGTCACTTCTACAGGCTGTATCAAGGAGAAATTACACCAACAGTCTGATTCACTTGGGCTATCACAAACTTCTTGGTGCCTGTATACGGGGAGGTTGAGACACTTATTTCATCTGGTTTCCCATAAGCTGTCTCATTGACTACCTAGCACTCTATTTTGATTTCTTCTCTCTTGATCTCCTGAAGTGCCCACAGTTCTCGTTCTTGCCACTCTTGCTCCTCATATACCTGATCTTCATGAATTACTACAGTGGATAGGTTTAGCTCTTTTATCTCTGAAAGTTCTCCCATGCATCCAGTATACAGATTGAAAGCTTGGGACCAAGGCCATTCAGCATTGCTTTGGAGAGAGGTACTCTCTAATTCTAAGACTCCAGTTATAATTACATACAAATCAATTCTGTAACTGAAATGACAAACTACCCCTGGCTGCAATATACTCATTTTGCCTGAGTAAGTTTTAATCTCAGTTCATTGTTTCTTGATGTCCCTCTCTAAGGGGCTCCTGGGGCTTTCTTCACTCGAGAGCGATGGATCCAGGCATTCTGCTCCTTCATCTGGATTGCAGTGAAGGTGGTGAGAAGCACTTGCAGTGATCTCTCTCACTATGCATCCAAAGTCTTTTCTGCAAGAGGCTTAGCATATACATAATCTCTAGACTGTATGTTATGTACTGGTCTGTCCAGCTCTTTGCTCCGAGTTCTAGCCACGTGTTTCTCAATTTCTCTGAGCTGTTTGCTTAAAGCCACCATGCAGGTGGCCAGGGTTATCTCTCCAATGTGGGTAGACATTCTCTTTTGTATTCCATATGGTCTTCCATAAAGCATTTCAAAAGGACTCAGCTTTTCTTTAGCTCGTGGTTTAGTCTGAATTCGCAATAGTGCCAGTGGAAGAGCTTGGGGCCAGGGTAGATTAACATCCTGCCCCAGTCTTACAATCTGCTGCTTAATCAAATGATTCATTTTCTCCACCTGGCTGCTTGATTGCGGGTGGTATGGAGTGTGAAGTTCTCAATCTATGAATCTATGCCCAGGTGGCTACTAATCTGTGGCACTATTTTGGAAATGAAAGGTGATCCTCTATCCGAGGATATTGTGGCTGGGGCTCTGAAGCATGGTATTATTTCTTGTAATAATACCCTGGTCACCTCTCGAGCTTGGACAGTTCTGGTGGGGAATGCTTCTGGCTACCCTGAAAATGTATCTGTCAATACTAATAAATACAGATACCCCCCTTTCCTTGGGAGTTCTGAAAAGTTAATTTGCCATGGCTGTCCAGGCCCATGGCCTCTCTTAATTTGACCGAGTTTCTGCCTGGGGGTCTTTTTGGCATTAGTCTGGAGGCAAGGATCTCACTGTTGGTTTACCTGAGTAATAGTGGCAGATTAATTCTTGGCAATGATTCTTTCAACCAGATATGCATTTTAGAAAGCCTGTGGAAACTACTACCTAAAAGTCAACACTTTATTTTGATGCACTCTGTATCACTGGCAGCCTTGATCATTCTGGGAAAGGAGCCACACTTCATAGAAGCTTTTAAGTAGTTAGGCCCCAGTGTGTTTTCTGGTGCTCTTCTTTCACTAGTGATCACAAAAATGGGAAGGGATTACTGGCTCTCTTTCAATGGTAGCCCACCCCTTGTGGTTGCATGTCTCTTTTGATTAGTACTATTATATTTTGGCTTACTTTTGAGGGAAATCTGTCCATAATTACTCCACTTTTTGCTGCCTTATTTGCCTCTCCATCCACTAGCTCACTGCCTTCTTCCAGTTCTGAGCTCACTCTCTGGTGTGCCTTAATATGCCTTTTCAGGCAGCTGAACTGCTTCCAGCAGCTGCATTGTCTCTTCTTTTTGTGAGGTTAGCAGTCCCCTCTCTTTGCAGATGGCTCCATGTGCATGCACAACACTGAATGCATGCCTCGAGTCCGTATAGATGTTTATTCTCTTTCCTTTTGCCATTTCCAAGGCACGGGTCAGGGCAATTATCGCAGCCTTCTGCGCAGAGGTGCCTGTCTGTAAGGGCCTGGATTCTATTACTTCTCTGCAGGCAGTCACTGTGGATCCAGCATGTCGCTTTGCACTGGCAACGTGGCTACTACTGCCATCAGTGAACCAGGTCTCTGCATCGTCCAGAGGAGTGTCTTTCAAGTCTGGGCATCTGGAGTAAGTAGCTTCAATGGTCTCCAGGCAATCGTGGTGTACTGCTTCTCCTTGATTTCCACTGAGAAAAGAAGCTGGGTTGACAATATTAGTCACCACTATCTCTACATCATCTTGCTCTACCATGATGGCCTGGTATTTCAGAAACTTCTGTGGTGAAAGCCAGAGGCCACCCTTTGCTTCCAGTACTGCGGACACTGTGTGGGACACTAGCACAGCCATTTTTGTCCCAGGGTAAACTTGCGTGCCTCTTGAATGTCCAGCACGACTGCTGCTACAGCTCTGAGGCAACCTGGCCATCCTTTGGCTGTTGCATCTAGCTGCTTGGAGAGGTAAGCAACTGCCCTCTGATATGGACCCAAGTCCTGAGCCAATATTCCCAGGGCAATGCTTACGGTCCAGGCCAGACATGCTTCCCTCGTCCGAGTGGCTATTAGAAGATCATCCTGGTACTACAAAAGCCTTCCTTCTTCCTGTGGAGCTTCCCAGGACTCTGGATCTTTGCAAGTTGTTCTCTAATCGGAGTGGGGGAATTTTTTGAAGCCTTCAGGTGCATGGACCATGTGAGCTGGGCTTTGCACTGCTTTTAGGGCTTTCCCATTTGATTGCAAAAATTTTCTGGCTGGCTTCGTGGGTATGGAGGCAAAAGAAGGCATCTCTCAGGTCTAAAAGAGCAAACCAGGTTAGCTCAGGTGTTAAACAAGTTAGTAAAGTATATGGATTTGCTACCACGGGGTATAAATTCTTTGTTATCTTATTGACAGCCCTCTATCCAGTACTATCAATTATTGGGCTGATTTCTTCCCTATCTTCTTTTTGAGGGCATACTACTTTATTCTCACTGGTTGACTTTTTTCTTTAAGCTTGACTAATATGGGAGGGCATTTTTCACCTTCCCTTGTACAGCAGAGGCCCATACCCCCCGAAAATACTTATTTACTTATTCTCATACCTTTTTACTCATGTTTTTTTTTAATTTCAATGGCTGTTAATGTAAAGCTTAACATCTGTATCACATTTGCCTCCAGAGTAACCTCTCCGTTTGAGAATGTTTTGCGAATTGGTCATACACAAAAGCTTCTAAGTACATGTTACTTTAAAGGTTTGCAAAAGTATGCCTTATTAGACTGGCCAGTTGTTCCCTACACTACAACATAAACATTCTCCACAGGTACTAAAGCTTTCTTTAAAACTGAATATATGGCCTCTGTATCAACTAAAATTCTATCCTTTTCTTTTCTTCTGGTCTCACTGCCTCTCGCAGAGGGGTCTGTTACATCCTAGCTCTGGATGAAATTGAACTGCCAGGAGGGGGATGGGTGCGAGTGGGTATACCTTTGGAGCCTGAGTCCTCGTGCCTTTTGGAGAGGTCATCTTTATCCTTCCTGCCTTACCTTAGGAGGAGTCTGTAACTAATCCTATGTACTCAATTTGCGAATTGTGATTGCTTTGCGTTTCAGCATGATAATCTTTGTCTGACTTCATACATTGCTATCTTACGCCGCATGCTGAACAACACGTTTGATTTGCCTGCTCTTTGCTTTGTTTTGTTTTTTAGTTTTCTGAGAGCTACACGAGTAGGTCAGAGGGAGCTCTGAACCCACAGTTTCTCAGCTATACTGGGTGATTTTTTAGAGCAAAAAACACATCAGCATACGGGATGTTCTCTCATTTACCTTCTCATTTTAAAACAGCATTAACTGCAATAAGGTATTATAAATCTTTTTATTTTCTGAGCCGCCCCTACTGACAGCCTTCTCCCAGTGAGCTCTTTTGAAAAGGGGCTAGTTCAGGAACCTCTTTACTCTGATTAGTTCTCATTATCTCCTTTTCCTTATACTATCTTGTTTCTGCCCAAGCCTCACAATGTCTTTTCTCAGTTTTTCTTCACACACAGACCTCCAGGTGGCAGGTATCAGAAGTGATTCTCCACACATAAGCTTTAAGATCTCAGGTTCTGAATTGGTTTGATCAGGAACCTTTAAGTTCCACTTAAGACACAGAACAGTAATACTAGTGCCTCTCACAAACTCTGCATTGCACATAAGGTGCCAGCCTCTCAATGCACCAAAAACTCCCGGGAATTGCCTGCAGGCTATCCCATTTATCATTTTGGCGTTTATCACTTAACCTCTATGGCAGATTGTTCTCCCTCTAAACTTACTATATTACCCACTGAAGTCCCATCTCTTCTATCTAAACTCTGTTTTACAAAATCTCAGTCTTTTCTAGTTCTCTTCTTGCACAATCTAATTAAAGCATTGTTTCTACGGACACTCACTTTACTGCCTTGCTTGTTACAGAAAACACTGTGAAATGCATACAAACACACACACACACACACACACACACACACACACACACACACACATCTATCTCAGATTCACTAGAGCCAGGGCTTGAATTGCTGTGGGGGGGAATTCTTGGAATTCCTTTAATTTGCTTTACCACCATTAAACATAAATCACCATACTATAGTTCTTCTGTGTAAAAAGCTACACTTCTTGCAAACAAAATCTTTAAATCTCCACAAACACCACTATACAATCCAAGACTCAAATTACTACAATGTGGACGAAGAACTACACAAAATCACTGGGAAAGGGCATATCTCTCCACGTGCCCACTTTCCTCAACACAGCACAGCATACAGTAATTGAACATTTACCCACATCAGCTTTCTCTGGACACAAAATCAAAATAACAAAGTAAAATTCCAGAGATCAAGTCCAAACTACCAGGGCAAAGAAACTCCCTGAGCTTGTACTCACGGTTAAAATGTGCCAAATCTACATAAATCACCATATTTAAACACAATAAATATCCTCACTGATGTTTCTCCACTTGTTCTACATCGCTGCAGGGGGCTCCCTGCCCCCACAGCCTGCCTCAGCCGGTGCCTGAGTTGCTGGTTTTTCTCCATGGTTTTCTTATAACTCTGCTCCATAGCATTGGTAGCCTGACTCGTAGTCATGCTGCTGTGGAGTTGTGGCCAATCCATGGTTGTCCAAAGAACTCTGCTGAGGGTTCTGCTGCTGCCCAGTGCTTTCATTGGCCTCTTAATTGCTGGGCCTTGTCCTTGGGGGCCTGCTGGGGCTGCAGCCAGTGCTGGCTCCCACTGAGGCTGCCTGGCCAAGAGCAGTCCCAAGGGCTCAAGGCAGAGGCAGAGCAAGGTGGGGAGGAGAAAGAGCAGGGACGAGATTGCCCTTGAAAGGCAGAGGCGCTCTGGGGCCCGCTCCTGGCCAGGGAGCCTGCCCAGAGCCGTGCCCTGCTCGCCGGGGCCTTGAGGGGCAGCTGTGCAGCTGGGCCAAGCTGTGCCAGCAGCTCCAGCCGTGCTGGGGAGCCTTGCCAGCTCTGGGCCCTGCTGTGCAGGAGGCTCCCTGTGTGCCACCGGCAGCTGGGGCCTCAGCCACCTCCTCTCTCCACAGGTGCTCCTGTCATCTTCAGAAGAGGGGCCTAGCAACTCGGGCAAAGAGAACTTGACCTGTTATCCCAGTTCTCCACTTATGCCCTTATCTGCCCTGCCGGGGCTGCAGCACCGTCAAGAGGCCTTCCCAAATTCCCCTCCTCCAAAACGAGACCCTCTACCTCAGAGCCCCCTGGTCCTGTTCCCCAGCCAGTAGTGAAGGTGGGCAGCCCCTGTCTGCAGGGCTGGGCTTGGCCCATATTTCATATTTCAGTAAAGAGATGGAGTTGTCACATCTCTGTCCTGGTGGCAACAGGTGCAAAAGCCACTCTGCAGAAGCACAGGCTTAGCTCCATGGCTAGGAGCAGCCGTGGATGCCCACGGTGTGGGCAGGCAGGAGCCAGGCAGGGGCTGCTGTGACCAGCGGCAGGGCCCCCAGGGCTGGGGGAGCCCATGCTGAACGTCCCTGGGCTGAGGGCACATTGCCTTTTGGGGGATGATCTGGGCTTGAACCTCATGAGGCAGGCATGGATATTTTGGGGTCCCTGCTTAGGGGTGCAGGGATCCCTCATGAATCACATAAAAGAATTTATGGCCTCTCCTAAGGTGTGCAGGGATCCCTCATGAGGTGTGCAGCTGGGTTACATTTCAGGGGGTTCTTTACTCTTCTCAGCACAGCAAAGGGTCACTTGGCCGAGGTTTTGCAAAGCTGGGAGAAAGCCTCTTGCAAAGCCTTGGGCCTGGCCTGCGGGCACAGCGGGCGGGCAGAGCCCATCCTCTGGGGCCAGGCCGGGCTGCTCAGGCCGGGCCAGGCCGGGCCAGGTTCAGGCCCCGGGAGGGAAGGGCCGCGGCCCTGGGCTCTGATGAGGCTGCTGAGCTCCGCCCTGGCTCTGTGCTGCAGCCCAACACATTTACAGCCAGGGCCGTGCCCTGGCCCACAGGAGGCACCCGGGGCTGCAATTGCTGCTGCATCTTCTCCCACTCAAGGCGGCTGGCTCTGTTCCTTTGGAGGATCCAGAGCCTTGTACTTCGGCCTGATGGTGCAAAGATCCCCCCAGCATCCCTGAGCTTGCAGAAATAAAGGCTTTTATTTGTGCTCATTAATATGAAAAGCTGTATGGGAGGCCTGCAGCTAATGTTCTTTTGTAGCCTGGACCCCAGTCAGTGCTCGACTTTTAATGAATGACCCAGCCCGAAGCTGGTCTTAAGACTGATTTGGTGAGAGGGACTAAAGCTCTGTTGACTGCAAATTCTCCAGGAAAAAAGTACAGGAACTTGGATAATGCTGGTGACAAAAGCAGAGTGCAGAGTTTAACCTGTGAGGCCACGTCAATGCCGCCTCCCCCCACCCTTTTGTTTTTATTTTGTTTAATATTCTGAGGGCCAGGTCTTGCATGAAATGGGCCCTCAGCAAGGAGCTGCTGGGTCTCCTGGCTGTGTCCATTTGTGCTCCCTGTGCTTCTGGTTGCCAGGGCCAGCACCTCTGGGGACAGAGGGTCCTGCTCTGGGTGGTGGTGGCAACAGCATGTCCCCAGCAATAAGCTGGTAGCGCAGCCGTGGAAGGGACAACGGACACTGGCACAGAAATGAGAGATGACAGGTCTAGTTTTCCCTGCCTGAGTTATTTGACAGGTCTTGTGTAGCTGCAGAATCATCCCTGTGAAGAGAGAAGATGGCTGGGAAATTGGGAAAACAATGGGGTATGCATAAGTTTTTGTATATGCCCCATTCAGCATAGGCATTTGTGGGAAGTGATTTATTGAAGGAGTTTTGAGGCAACCATTACATTCAAAAATGGAGAGGGTCCTCTGGAGCTGAATGATCAAAAGTACATCAAGGTATTAAGTTAAACCTTAACAGCTGTTGAAATTGAGGGGGAAATTGATGAAGAGATACTAAGTCAAGTATTTCCCAGGGTATGGACCTCTTGTGTACCAGGGATGGCGGAAAATGCCTCCTCCATAGTAATTAAGCTTAAGGAAGGGACACAACAAGTCAGAATTAGGCAGCAGTACCTCCTAAAGAATGAAGACAGGGAAGGAATCAGCCCAATAATTGAAAATTTTCTGCGGTTAGGGTTATTAAAAGAATGCCAATCTGATTCCAATGCTCCCATTTTACCCGTTGGGCAATCTGATGGGTCAGACCGGATAGTACAGGATTTGAGGGCTGTCAATAAAGCAAGAGAAGATTTGTATCCTGTGGTAGCCAATCCATATACTTCATGACCTTGTTTAACACCTGAGCTAACCTGGTTAACCATTTAAGAATCAAAAGATGCCTTCTTTTGCCTCCATATCCACAAAGCCAGCAAGAAAATTTTTGCATTAGAATGGGAAAGCCCTAAAAGTGGGCGCAAAACCCAGCTCACATGGTCCATGCACCTGAAGGCTTCAAAGATTCCCCCACTCAGATTAGAGAACAACTTGCAAAGATCCAGAGTCCTGGGAAGCTCCACAGGAAGACGGAAGGCTTTTGTAGTACCTGGGTGATCTTCTAGTAGCCACTCGGACGAGGGAAGCATGTCTGGCCTGAACAGTAAGGCTTTTGAATTTCCTAGGACCCCAAGGACACAGAGTATCAGGAAAAAGGCACAGGCAGTGAAAGAGAAAGTAATCTACCTGGGGTACCAGGTGAGTGCTGGGCAACGGACGTTAGGGCAGGCTCGCAAGGAGCCATATTCCAAACCCCAAAACCCCAGACAATAAAGGAACTCCAAACCTTCTTAGGCATGGCAGGGTGGTGCCGGCTGTGGTTTATAATTATGGACTGCTCGTCAGACTCCTCTATGCTCTTATGGCCAGTGCAAACAGAGATCTCCAGTGGACAAAGGAAGGCACATAGGCCTTTCACCAGCTAAAGGGTGCTCTCATGTCAGCTCCAGCTTTGGAACTTCCAGATGTAAGTGAACCATTCTTTCTGGTTTCCCATGAAAGACAGGGAATTTCCCCGGGAATATTGGCTCAGGACACGGGTCCATATCAGAGGGCAGTTGCTTACCTCTCCAAGCAACTAGTTGCAACAGCCAAATGAAATTAGTGTCTCAAGTTTGTGGTGGCCTAAGTGCATCAGATTGTTGGTGTAATTTCTCCTTGGTACAGCCTGTAGAAGTGACCTGCCTTTAAGCTCGAGATGCTGTCGGGCTCTCATTTAAATTTTAAATCAACACTGCACTTTTTACAATGGCAGGATCTTATACAACCCACACTAGTAATCAAATAGTTCAGACCAAACCTAAAACTGAACCTGAAGTGTATGAAATAGGCCCATACATAGTGAGGAATGTGGGTGAACAACGACTGTTGTTCAATCCAGAATGGTCTCTCAAACGTGTTGAGTTGCTAGTGCAAATGAACATCTCAAAAATCCAACCAGCCTGCTCCCCTTTCCTAAGAACATCCTTTGAGGGCTGCACAATGTGGTTACTAAGATAGATATAGATCAGGAGCAGAATAAGAAATGATCTAACTGGGATGTTAGGGAATGGATTGAAAGTTTTAAATGGAATTGATTCAGAAATACTGATGAATAAGCTGGCCACTGCAGCAGGTGACCTTGCAAAATTCAAGCAGCCTTTACAGTCATCTCTATTGGCATTGGGAACTAGCCAGTGGCAGATTTCCAAAGTACTGCCAAAGTGGGAAAAGCTTGGGGGCCAAAACCACAAGTTAATAGTAGAAGCACTTGGTACAGTTCAAGATAATGTGTCTTTAGCTTTCAGTTGTATACAAGCACAGTTATAGATGTAGGCAAAAGCAGCTCAGATCATACGGGAAGAGGGTGAAGGTAATTTTCCTGCTTCTTATGTGGCCACTGCCTTTGTGCTTACCATACGTAATGCCACTGTTTATGTTATCCACCCCATATTGCACTAGGATTAAATCATGAAAAAACAGTGCTCTACCCTTCAGAACATAGGGTGTGGGCAGGAAAGGTGAATGAAAAGTGGCCAACAGTACAGTTAGAATCCTGCATTACTAGAGAACAACTAGGATTCATTTGTGAAAGCAATACAATTAATGCCCAAATGTGTGTCTAGACACTGAACAGAGTATTTGCCACTTTGAGATTCATCCAGTCACTGATCAGAAAAAATGTGCTCGTATCTACTAGTAAAAGTTATGTGTGCCTGGGAACTGCTTGTGCTACTGTAAAAAATGATAGCAACAATGCGTTTTTCTCTAGAAGAAATCATTTTAATTTTTGTATTTGTAATTTTGTTAAGATTATCGGGTGTGATTTTTTTGTACGTGGCCCCAGTGACATCCCACCAGTTGGTAAAAACCAATTACACAATGTAACACAGACTATCACCTACTCCTGTTGGGATGGACCTTACATTGATAAAACAATTAATTAAGCACCAAGACCTACTACAGATCTTGATGGAAATTCCAGAAAGCAGAGAAAACCTTAATTAATGTCCAACATGATAACAAAGAAATAACCAGAATTCTGCAAAGAGTAAAGCAAACTGCAGATCATCATTGGTGGGATGTGATCTTTGGGTGGTCACCGACTGAGAATGGAATCCTTAAAAAAATATGTCATCCCGTTGTAGTTTTGTTAATATTAGTTGGACTAAGTTTAGGGTTATCCATTATATTGCTAATTTGAAATTGGAGAATACTACAGTGAACAGCTGTGTTAACCTCCTTATCAAATGTACATGGCAAAGCTTTAAGAGACACTTATTGTCATAGGCATTTGCATTAGATAAAAGAATTTACCTATTATCTAGGAAAGGGGGGACAAGAGACAGAATAGAAATTTTCCAGAGTAGAAATCCATTTTGATTTAGGTGAAATGTACTACAGTCTGTAGTTTGAAAACATAGCTGTTTAGTCTGACTTCCTGTTCTGGTAAAAAGCCTAGGCTCAGAGAAATTGCTTCAATGAAGGATAGAGATGGGGGGGGGCGAAGAGAGACAGAGGAACTGCTATGAGAACAGGCCAACCGGACCTGGGAATTCTTTCTGATAAAGATTAACTAGCGGTAAATGTCATGCCAAATTTGTAAAAATGAATATGTATGAACCTATCGTAAAATTGGATGCATACCTATTTGAGAGGCGGATAAAAAAGGATCTGGAGTTCCCAGAGATACACATGTCTTTTAAGGAAGGGAATCTCCACATGCATCCAGCACAGTAATAAACATACCAACTTTACAACTTTCACAACGTCCTGGAGTTGCGTTTATCTCTGCAAAACCGGCCCCAGTGTCAGCTGGCTCACAGAGACCCTCCTGCACAGCAGGAGATTCCCACTGTGCTCAAAGTTTGCCTCTGAAGACTGAGAGATGAGCTTGTAAGAAATGCCGGAAATTATGAGGGAAAGGGCTTTAAGTCCGTTGTTGTCACTAGGTAAAATCTCCAGTGGGAAAAGAGACTCTCCAGTGCACTGGGCGTCCTGTGATGACTTAGCTCATCTAAGAGTAAAGATCAAAATTACAAGCAGTTTTATTTTTTATTCGGCAAGTGTAAAAGTGTTCCAAATTTTTCAAAATTCTAAAACTACTTTCAAAAATCTTAAACTACAATGGGAAAAGGGACAAAATATTTGAGGATATTCTTCTACAAAAAATGTTTCTAAATTTTTCTAAAATCTTCTGCTGTGTATAAATGTAAAACAAAGACAAAATGAGGTTGCTTTGACTCAGGAGTCCCGTGCTCAGCTGCTGCCTGCCTAGCCCTGGCTGTGCCCAGACAAGCAGCTCCAGCAGTGCTGGTGGTAGCACAGACACACCTGAGCTGAACCCCAAAGATGTTGCCAGGCTCAGGCCAATCCCTGGTAGGAGGGCTGCACCTCCTGGCCTGGCTGGACACCAGGGGCAGGACCTTTGGGGACAGAGGCTCCTGCTCTGGGTGGTGATACCAACAAGCTGTCCCTAGCAATGAGCTGGTAATGCAACCGTGGAAGGGACAACGGACATGGGCCCGGAGATGTGAGTTAACAGGTCCAGTTCCCCCTGGCTGAGTTATTTGGCCAGTCTTGTGAAGCTGCAGAGGCATCCCTGTGGAGAGAGGAGGTGGTTGAGACCCCAGCTGCCAGTGGCACACAGGGAGCCTCCTGCACAGCAGGGCCCAGAGCTGGCAAGGCTCCCCAGCACGGCTGGAGGTGCTGGCACAGCTTGGCCCAGCTGCACAGCTGCCCCTCAATGCCCGGCGAGCAGAGCACGGCTCTGGGCAGGCTCCCTGGCCAGGAGCGGGCCCCAGAGCGCCTCTGCCTTTCAAGGGTAATCTCGTCCCTGCTCTTTCTCCTCCCCACCTTGCTCTGCCTCTGCCCTGTGCCCCTGGGGCTGCTCTTGGCCAGGCAGCCTCAGTGGGAGCCAGCACTGGCTGCAGCCCCAGCGGGCCGCCCAGGACAAGGCCCAGCAATTAGGAGGCCAAGGAAAGCTCAGGGCAGCAGCAGAACCCTCAGCAGAGTTCTTTGGACAACCATGGACTGGCCAAAACTGCACTGCAGCTTCTCTGGGAATGTTTCCTGTCTACAACATTAGACTTTTAAAAGAAGCTGTTTGACGGAAAGGTGAACAAAACACTCACCCTTTTCTCTTCCAGTAAGTCCAAATTTGGACACAGCATAACATGAAAGTAAGCTCCAAAATAGCAGGCCTGCAATTAATCCTATCCAGCAGCCTGTTCCCTTACAGAAACCCCTTCCAGGCCCTATCTGGGAATTCAGAACACAGGTGGTGTGGCCGACTGCACCTGTGGGAGCAATGGGGAGTGTCAGCCCGTGCGGTGCTGCGCTGCTGAGCTGGCAGCACGGTGGATGCGGGCAGGACGTTCTCCGTTTGCCCCAGAGCTGGGGCCTGCAGGCACCTTGCCGCCCCTTGGCACAGGCTGTGCCACCCAACAAAGCCCAGCAGGCCAGGAGGAGAGCCCGGGGCCAGCGCAGCTGCTTGGGCAGTGGCTGCTTGGAGGGACACGGACCAAAGCCATCCCTGAGCAGCCACTGCCAGCCCTGGCCCTCCCTGCCCCGTGACAGCTCCCCCAACACCAGGGCACAGAGTCAGGCCCTGTCAGGACCCAGTGCAGCCCATGCCCATTTGGGAGTCAAGGCTGGCTCTGGCCCTGGGCTCGCGGCAGGGCTCCCGCTCGGGGCTGCTCTTGTGCCTTGGGCCTCTGGGCACTCAGTACCAGCGCCAGAGCAGCTGCAGCGGGAGGGACATTGGTGCACGGGTCCCCTTTCCCCAGGGCTGTGAATTAGCTCCAGAGGCCTCCAAGTCTCAAGAGGTGCCTCCAGCATTGGCTCCTGCTGGGCCATGCAAGGGTAGGCTCTGGTGGAAAGAGCTGCTGCCACACAGCCCCTCCAAGGGCTGACCGTGGCAGAGCAATTACCTCCTGTGCCAGTGCCCATGTCTGGCATCTCCTCCTTTCCTGCAGCAGAGGCTGCCAATCGGCCTCTACTTCCTTGTGGAAACACCTCCTTCTGTCCTGCCTTTTGCGCTATCACTTGAAAAAGGAAAAAGTTCAGCTGGATCAGATGGAACAATTCCCGATTTTTTTGGTGGCATCTTCAGGACATCATTCCTATCAAAAATGGAGATAAGATTCAAAAAACATCTGTTTTTTTGGGGCTGGGCCAGGGCCCACCTTCCTCCAAATAGCTGCCAGGCCTGAGCAGAAGGTTTGAGGGGATTGTGCAGGGCAAGGGTACACACGGGCATGGCTCTGTCCTGGCACCTGCAGCGATGCCCCCCTGGCCGAGCTTTGGGCTCTGAGCTGGCAGCTCTCCCAGGGGAAAGGCCTTGACCTACCCTCGCCATGTCCCAGAGGCTCAGTCGTGGACGTGGGTTGGGAAGCCAGATCACCTTCACCAACAGGTTCAGTTGCAAAGAACGGCAGGACAGAAGAGCTCCCGTGACACTGCAGGAGATCTTCAGGCTGTAGGAAAGACTCAGCCCCGGGGCACAGCCCTGGGCCCGGCCCCTTCCCTCCCTGTTCTTCTCCATGGCTGCACAGAGCACACGGAAGGACACACTGCCATTGCACACAGAAGAAGGATGGACAGCTAAATGCTCCTTCCTCCTACTGGCAGTGATCTTGTGGAATCACTCAGGGCTCTAGACAAGAGCAGGGCAAGGTTTCCAGAACTGAGCATCTTGTCTGGGCTGTGCCCGCAGTGCCAAGCAGCCGAGAGGGTAGCTCAAGACTCAGCCCGGCTCTGGCCCAGCGGCAATTACCTCCTCTGACTGTACCTGGCATCGCCTCCCTTTCTGCAGCAGAGGCTGCCAATGAGCCACTGCTTCTGCTGGGAAGTGCTTCCTTCTTCCAAGCCTCTACCTCTGCTTCTGGAGAAAAGATGAGGTATAAATGGATCAGGTAGGGCTGTTCCCCACTGGGCACATGGCATCTTCAGGAGCCAATGCTTGTCAAAGACACAGTTAAAAAGCAGGAAATCCCTTTCAAATTTTTGGGTAGGCCAGGGCCCTCTGTTCTCCAAACAGCTGCCCGATCTGATTTGCCTGGCGACAGGGAAATCACAGGGGATCTCAGGTCCATGGTGCAGGTTGATCTCCCTGTCAGCTAATGCCAAATGCCTTCCTGCAGAGGCTGGGGAGAAGCTGCAGCCAGGCCAGGCTGGCAAACAGCCCTGCAGGGCGTGGAAGCAGCAGCGGGGCAGCGAGGCTGCCATGGATCCCTTCCCACTGTGCCGGGCACAGCGTTTCCATATGTGCAGCCAAAGCCCCCGGCTGCTGAGCCCCAGGACAAGGCTGAGGGAAATGCACCCACCACGGTGTGTCGGATGAAGGAGACCCAGACACCAGTTGGTTCATCCAAGTCCAATTTATTGATTGAATATGGCGGGTTAAATATAGTTCTTAATAAGCTTCATACATATTGCAAAAGTTGAGCTCAGGATTGGTTAGTTACATATCTGCAACTACACCTACTTCTAACATTCTTGTGCTTATTCTTCTGTTACATTCTGCAGATATTCAGGACTAATCTCACCTCCCTTTCCTCATGTTGCAGCAAGGCCATCCGGCATTCTTGCCTGTCAGCAGTCACTGAATCAGAGACTGCTGACCTCCCTTTCAAGCTTAACCAGCGGCATTAAGTCAGTATGGCCTTTCTCAGCTAACCAACTCTTAATAAAATCCTCCACAACGGTGCCTCTCCAGGTCTCTCAGGATCCTGGCCTTGTCTTTTGCTGCCTCCAGAGATTTCTTGTCTTCTGTGACTTGCTTCTAGGTGTGAGAGTCTGTGCGAATTTTCCCTCATCTGCCTCACGATCGTCATTTGGGGAGCACTGAAGAGAAGACCCCCCCTGCCTAGCTCTGTAGGAGAAAGTCACACGTCAAAGGCCCTGAGACCTGAGAGCACCGTGCTAAGTTGTTGTTTTCACAGGTGTTGTTTGCTGTATGCTGCACTGAGCCCAAAGAAAGGGGCACTGTGCCCTTTCTGCAACAATAGCCCTTGGAAGCTCTCCCACCTCTCAGCCTGGCTGGACTTCTCCTGAGTTTCGGGTGGTCTCCCACAGAAGACCCACACCTGTTTTACAACCACCATGACAGACAGACGGAAATGTAAGAAGCCTCTCCATCAAGGACTGAGACATGAAACCCCTATGTGAAAAGGCCCCTCTCCTCCTTCTAAGGAATGGGACTGAACCCCCCAAACCGGGGGAAGTGTGTGAGGGTGGCAAGCTGACCAAAGCGAGATGTTTGCCTGCAGATTGTGACCACTGGGCCACAAAAACATTGCCTCACCCTTTCTCTCCTCCCCTCCTTCGGGTAAAAGGGCGAGTAATCATACGGTCCAGGAGTTCCATTGGAGCAGTTGCTGGATTCAGTGGCCTTTGGGCCAGAATAAAGCTCTGGATTAAAACCCTCCATCAGAACCGACTCCTTTCCTTCACTACCGCCTTAAAGCTCCTCTGGCAGAGGGAAGCCTGAGGAGAAGACCCTCCACGGGAGGAAGCTCCATCCCGCTGGCACCGGAGTCCTGGCATGACTGGACTTGTCCCCACGCGCCCAGCTGCAACATCCAGCTGGCCAAAAGTGTCTCTGGGGTGGAACACCACAGTTGCCGCTATTTGGTTCAGCTGCAGGGGCCAGACAAGCCAAGGCATGTGCCATCAGTAGTATTGGTGTAATATATGGTATGAAAAATTCATGCTGTTAATGAATGGTATAAAATATTGTGAAACCCAAAATCATGTCTTTGACCTCCTGGCTGGGAGCAGCTCTCTATTTAGATTCAACTATCTCCTGGACACAAGATAACAATCAACACCTTAACATAAGAATAGAAGCTTCCATGGCGATGATCACCGGTTTCTTGAGTCATGGGGAGCCACCTAAGAGTGATTATCACCTTGCCAGTTGCATCTATCAAGATAGTCAGCGGTGCCAAACTGATGCAGCTGAATACATGGCATTCCCGGAACTGATTGACGCTGATGGCACACCTGGATTCAGCCTTTGTCCAGCTCTGCACATGGAAATAAACAGCAATGCACGTGAAGAGATACAAAGGAAATTTGGTCATCTTTGCCTCGGGCAGAATAAACTGCAGAAAACCTCGTTGCAAGAAGCAGCGTGCGTGAACGGGGGAGACTCTGACACTCGGGAGGTCATATACAGGTTCACCCGGCGGCAATCCCGGGCTCAATGCTGTCTCTTTGGCTGTGGTGGTTTCAAGGACCAAAATTCGGTGTCATAGACAAATTAATAAACCTTTGCTTAATTTTTGACAATTTTGGCTCATGATTTGATAATTTATAACATTGGTAATTCCAATAAAGGAAAAACAGGAGAGGAACACGGCATCCAGTTCAGATAAGTGCCACCATTTTGCTGCCTATACCTGGTTAAGAAATAAAGGAATGTCCTGAAGATCCCTTCATGTGGGTGCATTATTGGCTGTATCAGTACTTGTGTTCGGTAAAACAGGGAAGTTGTTACAGCTTCTCTCCCCATTTATCACTGGATGAAACCCAAATACTGCATTGCTCCTTGTCTACTTGCTTCCAAGTCAAGGCAAATTTTGGTCATGATTGAGTGGGACATATTCATCTGTTCACAAGCAAATTCTTCTTGCCATTCACACAGTGGCAAGGTTGCTTTGTGGATTTGCTCTAATCGGACAGGAATTAAGGCCTACCTCTCACTAGAACTAAAGCTGATGCATTGGGAGGCAAAGTCTTGAGTAATTTGTCCTGGTGTCTGGCACTGTAGAGAGTTGTTCTGGAATTAAATGACACTTGAAGACACGTGTAGTCTACCATACTTCTGGCATACTAGAAGTGAAAAAACAGCCTTTGAAACATGATTTTTTACGTTCTTCCTTCTCCTCCTCCCAAAAATTTTAATCTCTGAGGTCTAAGCTCTTCAGCTGCCGCACAAACATTGTTTTCATTCAGACAGGCATCCATGCATTGAGCCACAAATCAGGCCTGCGGTGTGAAGCCAGAGTGCCATCAAAATTACAAATACAGCTTTCTGAGATCTTTCTATTCCTATGGAAAGAGATTCAAAATTGTTCATACATGCAACATTGATTAAGAAGGGAATGACAGATTGTCAAAATAATTGCTTGGGGAACCAAAAGACATAAATAAAAATAAGTTTACATGTAGATAATAAGTAAACCATCACGCTAAGGACAAAACCACACCTGCCAAAAGTAAAACCAGTAAGGCTGTTTCATCTGTCTCAATACAAAAAAATTGCTGAAAAGTATCAGAGATCCTTAAGAGCATTACTATATGCAGGAAATTCCAGGTATTGGGAAAAATGAAGAAAATTTTAGTATGCAATTCACAGAGGTAACCTGTAATTTATTGGTGGATTTGTTGATAAATTTCAGAGAGCAGACTGGAAAAGCATAGGGGCTGGTCAGGCCATGTGTGGGCATTTAGAGCAGTGTGAGGGATGTTTCTGGGACCAAGTGCAGGGAAGAAGAGCAGCAGACAATTACTGGGGCAATCTCTTTGCTGGCTGTGGAGTTTGTGTCAGTCAGTTCCCTGGGGCTGGGGGAGCTGTCACGGGGCAGGGAGGGCCAGGGCTGGCAGTGGCTGCTCAGGGATGGCTTTGGCCCGTGTCCCTCCAAGCAGCCACTGCCCAAGCAGCTGCGCTGCCCCCGGGCTCTCCTCCCGGCCTGCTGGGCTTTGTTGGGTGGCACAGCCTGTGCCAAGGGGCGGCAAGGTGCCCGCAGGCCCCAGCTCTGGGGGAAACGGAACGTCCTGCCCGCATCCACCGTGCTGCCAGCTCAGCAGCGCAGTACAGCACGGGCTGACACTCCCTATTGCTCCCACAGGTGCAGCCAGCCCCACCACAGGTGTTCCTGATGCCGAGAAGAGGTGTGAAAAATGTTAATCCCTTGTTTTTAAAAGTTTGAAATTTTATTAATATTAAAATGTTTATAAATATAGCAATATCAGTAGACTGATAAAAATTTTGGACAATTTGGATTAGGAGAATAGGAGACAATAGAAACAAAGAGTTACGGACATCTGGGTACCTATTTTCTGGGCAATAAAAGTCAAAAAATAACACATGTAAATGGAGGATTAACCCTTAAAAAAAATAACCTGTTGCATATTCATGCATATCATACATGATGCATAAATTCCATTCAAGCACAGGATTTTGTCTGGTCATCCTCAACCTCTCCCTCTTAGTCCTAACCAGCTTTCTGAGGGCTGAGCGAGGCAGGCAGAATTTAGTTTCTTCTGATAGGAGAGCAATAAATTCTTTTTCTCTGGCAAATTGCAGTGTTCTATGGCTGCTACCACGCTATGAGCCCTTGCTTTCAAACAAGTATCTTACATAGTGTCGTTTATATTTTAACATTCTGTTATAACCTAAAATTTAATTTATAAGACTACTTGAGAAAATTAATACAGCATTAGTTTCTAAGATAACACATATAAATTTCATTTTAATATTTGCAAAAAGCCAATCATAAAACAAGCATGTTTCACAGAGGTTTGGAAGAGGTTGCTGTTGGGGAAAATTCTGTTTGCTTGTGATAAGGGC
Source organism: Melozone crissalis (assembly GCF_028551555.1). Classification (NCBI taxonomy): domain Eukaryota; kingdom Metazoa; phylum Chordata; class Aves; order Passeriformes; family Passerellidae; genus Melozone; species Melozone crissalis. The sequence goes on along the minus strand of NW_026535807.1, from coordinate 19,832,113 downwards.
AAGTTTCACCTTCTATTGGTGCCAGGAAAGGATTTGGAAGTGCTCAACAGAGCCCTGACTGAGAGCTTCCCTGTTGCGGTGCATGTTTTTGATTGTAATTCGGTCCCAGTAGTCAGTTTTATGACACCCCCTTATTTGGTATTGCTATACCATATTTTATTGCCAATGGGTTGTTCCTTTGCCCTCTGTGTTGTTGGCTTTGCCCTAGTTGTCCATCTCCCCAAAGTCCTGCCCTTTTGTTCCCTGTTCTTGCTCCCTTCCAATGTCAATCCCTCCCCAAGCCTAGAAACTTCCCAATCCATTTGGTATCCTTTGCAAACCTATTGCTTTGTTTAAGTTGTCCTCCTCCCCTGTAATCCCCTATTGGTTTAAACAATGTATTCCCTGCCTTGTGTTCCACCCTCAGTTTCTCCCAATTGGCTAAAGACTGTATCCTCCCCAGGGACCTCCCCAGTTTGGAAATCGGTGTATGGCTTTAATTCAGTGTCTTTCTGTCGCCGAGTTGGAAGGGAACAAACATAGAGAAGAGCTCTCCCTGTTCCTTGTCCCTACCCCAGCGCAGTCCACCTGTGCTGTAAAGCAGCTGTGCCCTACAGCCAAACCCCAGAGTTGACAGTTTTCTGGGGGCGGCCCACTCTGGGGGTTGGTGTTGGCAGCAAGTCGGGCTGAAGAAATCGGGCACTGCAGCACTTCCCAAATGAGCTCTTCTCTTGCAATAAAGAGATGGAGCTGCCAGCCCAGTGTCCGGGTGGCAGCAGCAGCAAAGCCCAACGGGCAGCAGCACAGGCTGAGCTCCATGGCCAGGAGCAGCCGTGGATGCCCATGGTGTGGGCAGGCAGGAGCCAGGCAGGGGCTGCTGTGACCAGCGGCGGGGCCCCCAGGGCTGGGGGAGCCCATGCTGAGCGTCCCTGGGCTGAGGGCACATTTCCTTCCCTGGCATCAGCTGGGCCTGGGCCTCCTCCAGTGGCATGCCCAGGGAAAGAGGGAAGCCATCGGGAGGTGCTTGCCTTGAGAACAATGGAAAGAGGCTGGACTCTGAAGGAAGTCCTTCATAGCCTGAGGGATGAGCTCAGAGCCCGACAGACACTGGGCCTGTGGCAGCCCCAGATCTCTTACGAGCAGAGTGGGGATTTGTCCCCCAGGCCTCATCTGTTCCCCCAGGGACACATGGTGAACACACACACACAGAAGATGGCTCAGCACTGGTGCTGCTCCCTGAGTGTTATGTTTGGGTCCCTCTAAAGGCACGCAGGGGCTTTGGGTCACCTCTGCGCTGTGCAGGGGACTGGGGACACCAAGAAATTGTGCAGGGAATTTAATGTATGTCCAAAGGTGTGCAGGGGCTGAGGGACGGCTGTAAATTGAGCAGGGCTTAGGGGTCGCTTGGGGGTCGCTTGTGGAGGCCACAGGGGGATTTTAGGGTGGCTGAGGACACCCATAAGATGTGCATGGGGTTTGGGTGTCCCCTAAAGCGTGCAGGTATACTATGATGTCCCGTGTTCCATGATTTTTGTCAGCTTTGGCATCAAGTTGTTCACTTTTTAAATACAGGCCAAATGGCCGCACAGCCCAGAGCAGGGACTCGGTGTTAGCATGGCAGGGCTGCTGCTGCCTGCAATAGTGGGAATCACCACCATGAGTGGAATTTTGGATTTGGCATTGCTGTTGTATGTAGAACCATGAAAAGCCTCACTTGAACAATGTTTTATAACTCACTTCCTGTGAAAAACAAAATGACATTGCAAATAGGTACCAGGAGGGACATCCTCTCCTCGCTGGAAGGGTACCTCTTGAGATCCATTCTAACAAAGTCCTGCCCCAGCCTGGCTCCCCTTTCCCAGGACAGCGCTCCCTGCTCCCCGGGTATCGCTGGGGATGGTTTTCCCCAGGCCTTTAGGGAGGGTTTCCTCTGGGGCAGGGAGAGAGCCCCCAGGGCCCTGGGCTGCCCCCGTTGTCTTCTCCAGGGATGTGTCACAGGGCCTGCAAAGAGGGTGGAGAGTGACCAGGAGCCAGCCCAGAGCTCCCCAGGCCCCTGTGCAGCTTTGGCCTTTTCCATTGACATCTGGCTCCCCCAGCCTTACCCGACGCCCTTGCAGTGCCCAGTTGCCCAAGGTAGATGGGGTGGCAGCACACCATGGAAATGGGTCTGTTTGTGCTGCCTTCTAGACTGGGATGGCAACATGCATTATCTGGATGACCTATCGGATGATGGCTGAAATCTCTTAAAAAACATGGAGGCAAGTTCTCCTGGGCCTTTTCTGGCAAAATAATCAGTTTCTATGTGAAAAGAGGTCACTTATGACCCCTTTCCCTTAACAGAATCTCATGGTTGAAAGAATCTGATAACCTGGTCCTGTTCCTTTCTGGAGCCTGAGGGATCCCACTGTGGATGCACCCCCTAAATTACACCCCATGAGCTCCTTCCCCTCTTCCAATGTGCCTGAACCACTGCCTCCCATTTCCTTGATTGGCCCTTTGTAGTGCCCTGATACCAAGGTCAGACCCCAGGCCCCCAGAGAGAGAACGCTGGACCCACCCTGTGTGTGTGCCTGCGGCCTGAATATTTCACCTTGCGGCTCCATTAAACATCTGAGGATATTTTGCAAAGGCCCTTTTTGCTAATAACACAGGATCGCTGTCAGTGGCAGTGAGGATCATTTATCTGTCCATCCTCCTCCCACGTTCAAGCCAGTGTGTCCTTCTGTGTGCTCTGTGCAGCCACAGAGAAGAGCAGAGAGGGAAGGGTCCACACCCAGTGCTGTGCCCCAGGGCTGAGCCTTTCTCGGCTCCTTTGGTGGCCCCAGGGAGCCTGAGCTGCTCCTGCTGCCGCTGCCAAGCCCTGGCCCTGCCTGGGGCTGGGTTCAGAGCGGCAGCAGCTCCAGGGAGTCCTTTCTGCCCCGACTGCCCCGCAAGGGGCTCCTTCCATCTCAGTGTGGGGCCACTGCATGCACGAGGTCCCCCTGGCCCTGCTCCTGAGTGGAAGGCAGAGCTGAGGGAGTGCCTTGGAGGGCACCAATCACCCAGGTGCCCTCTCTGCCACTCAGGCCTGAAGGAGAATTGGAACACTTTTCTATTAAGATCATCCTAGTATGAAGAACCAAGATACAGGAGAGAAGAAATCACTGGAGACAGCCAAACTTCTGGACAAGATGCTGAATGACCTGGAGAGACGCCGTGGTGGGTGCATTCCCTTAGCCTTGTCCTGGGGCTCAGCAGCCGGGGGCTTTGGCTGCACATCTGGACACGCCGTGCCCGGCACAGCGGGAAGGGATCCATGGCAGCCTCGCTGCCCCGCTGCTGCTTCCACGCCCTGCAGGGCTGTTTGCCAGCCTGGCCTGGCTGCAGCTTCTCCCCAGCCTCTGCAGGAAGGCATTGGGCATTAGCTGACAGGCAGCCCAAACTGCACCCCTGCGATTTCCCAGTCTATGGGCAGATCCGGAGGGGCAGCTGTTTGGAGGAGGGAGGGCTCTGGGCAGCCCCAAGAGCTTTGGCCTTTCCCTGATCCTTATCTATTCCTTTAACTAGGGGTACTTCGTGATGCTGTCATCCCCCTAATCGGGATTGGCTCCATGTGATCCGGCTGTCCCTTTTCCTTTCTCCAGAGATGGACCAAAAGTCTTTCCGGAAGGCAGCACATCCTGAAGGACACAATGTACCGATGGCAGGCACTGACACAGGAAGTGAGGAGATGCCAGACAGTGCCACAGAAGGTGATTGCTGTGCCAGGCTCAGCCAGTCTGAGCAGTCCTGCTGGGGTCCCTCCATGTGGGACATGTCCTGAAACCTGCGAGCCACTGCATGGGGTGCCCATGGTAGGGAAAGGGCAGAGGGGGAGGGCAAGGCTCCAGTGACTCCTGAGAGGGCCTGGCTGTGTGTCCCTGGGCAGGGGGAGCTGTCACGGGGCAGGGAGGGCCAGGGCTGGCAGTGGCTGCTCAGGGATGGCTTTGGCCCGTGTCCCTCCAAGCAGCCACTGCCCAAGCAGCTGCACTGCCCCCGGGCTCTCCTCCCGGCCTGCTGGGCTTTGTTGGGTGGCACAGCCTGTGCCAAGGGGCGGCAAGGTGCCCGCAGGCCCCCGCTCTGGGGGAAACGGAGAACGTCCTGCCCGCATCCACCGTGCTGCCAGCTCAGCAGTGCAGCACAGCAAGGTCTGACGCTCCCCATTGCTCCCACAGACGTTGCCACTGAAGCGGGAATATATGGCCCGGATCCAGTGCACCTCCCAAGAATTGTCTGCCCCCAGGATGCGCAGAGGACGTGCATGATAGGCACAGTGGTGATAGTGTGCACTGTGCCACTTGTGCTGCTAGGCTGCTATCTTGGCATTCGCAAGCTGGCAATCGAGATGAGACGGTCAGTTGCTGATTTTTCTCCACGATTTTTTTATAACACTGCTCCATAGCATTGCTGGCCTGACTCGTAGTCATGCTGCTGTGGAGTTGTGGCCAGTCCATGGTTGTCCAAAGAACTCTGCTGAGGGTTCTGCTGCTGCCCTGAGCTTTCCTTGGCCTCCTAATTGCTGGGCCTTGTCCTGGGCGGCCCGCTGGGGCTGCAGCCAGTGCTGGCTCCCACTGAGGCTGCCTGGCCAAGAGCAGCCCCAGGGGCACAGGGCAGAGGCACAGCAAGTTCTCAGCACTGTTTGGGCAGTGCAGTTCACGACAGGACAGTGCTTATTTACTGCCTCATGAAAAGTTTAACGGCAACAGTGTTGTTGCAGCTCAAGCAAATTTTCTCCAGTTCTGTGTTAAAACACGGTTTTCTTTATAAATGTCATTCACTGTTTTAAAACTTAGTTTTAAATATAACTCTTTTCCAGTGCTTTTTACCGTTATTTGGTATAATGAATGATGGCATTATTATCCCACGGCTGAATTAGAAGACTGTAAGTACTATAAAATGGAATCATTTTCACACTCTTATGTCTTTCACAGACTTATGAAACTTTTGTTGGTTTGATGTGACCAAGAGAAGAGTTTTTCTCTGCTTTTAATTCAAACAAGCAGCAGAGCTGGAACCTGTTGAGAAGAGTCTCTTCACTTCATAGTTAAGCAAACTGCCAGGGTTTTTTATTCAGTGCCATAAAATCTATATTTTATGTATAGACTCCTGTCAAGTGACTGATAGAAATGAGGGATTTGGACTTTTTGAGAAGTACTGAGCTACTGCGCGATGGCTTGCCATAGTTAAGTCTGTAATAATCAGTCTTTTACAGAAAACAATGTTAAGTTTCTTCCTGGCACTCACTCTTACATTTGTACTCAAAAACGCTTCATGAAAGAAATTTACAATGGCTTTTTATGTTCCTTAGTAACTTTTCTCTCTTTCTCCAGTGATGCCAATGAAAACCTGGATGATTCAATGAAAAAAGCTTCAAAGCAGATGCTAGAGAAGAGGGCATACATCGGCTCCCACCCTCTGGAGAGGACCTTCTGATCCCTCCCTGACAGCAGGCACTCATGAATGTCAGTCAGGGAGGGATTGGCTGCAGTTGCAGTATTTCACACAATAAAAGCACCTGTTATTTAATGTCTTTACTAAATGTAACTGTATAAAATAAAATTTCTTTCTAATGACTACTACATAGGATAAGGATTAATAAAGAGATTTTATTATCAGCTGAAGTTTTTTTTTAGATAGGTAGGTAGGAAGGTAGGTAGATAGATAGATAGATAGATAGATAGATAGATAGATAGATAGATGTATATACATGTCTCTTCCTCTTGGAGGTTTGGATGGGGAGATGTTTCTTCCCAGGAAAGGGATTGTGTGGTTTCTCAGTATCTTTTAACATCAGTGAGCTCCTCATTTCCTGAGCAAGTCTGAAAGACTTGGGCAATCACAACAGTCCTGCTTTTGAGGCACCTTCAGCTCTCTTGTCCAGCAGCACCACCAAGACACTGAGTCCCCAGTGTCCAGGGAGCTTCTGCTGCCACCCTGAGGGACACCACTGGTCACTGACGTCCATCGGGCCTCTGAGCCATTGACCACAACCCCCTGGATGTGACCAGCCAGGCAATTGCTCATTCTCCAAACTGTGCCTCCATCAGATCCATAGCTCACCAAAGGAGGGACAAGGATGCTGGGCAGGGCTGATGTGTCCAGGGCATGGCAGAAGTCCAGAGTGGTGGCATCTCTAGCTCTTCCCTTGTGCCCTGGGGTGTAACTTCGCCGACTGGGTCACAGGCAATATGTTCTCTGGCCAGCTCACTGCCTGAGTCCCATGGACAGTCACAAGAGAGGCTGCCCCTGGATCCCTACAGGGACCTTCCCGGCTGGCGGTGCGTACAGGGGCTTGCAGCTCCCTGCAGCCAACACCTGTGGCATGGGTGACACAGCAGCAACCCAGTACGAGGGACTGAGGTGAAGGCACCGAGAGAGATCACTTGTTTGAGTTCTAAGGAAGGTTTATGTCACCAGAGGAGTCAGGGAGAAGCGACAATAACTGAGGGCAAAACACTGATTTTTAAGGAAGGGAGGGAAGAAGGGGAGGACACAACCTTTTACCAAGGGGAAGGCATTGGGGAAGGAGTGCAGGGCAAGGGCTATCCTATAGAAACCAACAAGGGGAAGGAGCAAACCTTGAAATCCAATCTTGCTTTGAGGAGGGGATGAACGACAGTGTACACACCAGAAGAAAAGGCTGTGCTTTGTTGGACAGGGGCATTGACATATACTTGGTGAATAAACAACTCAGGACTGAACCACCAGAGAAACCAAGTGTGATACGTGGAATGAAGCATTACAAACATATAACAAGGAATATTTAAAACTTACTACAGAAGAACAAACTGTAAAATAACAGACTACCACACTGGGACACTGGGGTGTTGCGCTGTGTCTCTACTGTGTTTTCAACTGCAATTCAGTTTCAATGGTCAGTTCTAAAATACCCCCCCCCCCCCCGTCTCTTGTATTGTTATAGCATATTTTATCCTTAATGCATTGTTCCTTTGCACCTCTCTTGTTGGTTTTGTCCTGGTTTTCCATCTTCTCAAAGACCTGCCCTTTGTTCCTCAACGTTTCCTGTTCCTTCTCCTAGGAGGAGCAATGTCAATCTCTCCTCATACCTGCCCCTTTCTCCAGAAACTTCCCTGTCATTTTTGTAACCCTCAAGTTCTCATTGGTTTGTTTAAACTCTTCCCCTCCCCTGTAATTCCCAATTGGTTTAAACACTGTATTGCCTGCCTTATGCTTCTCCCCAGGTTTCTCCCCCTTGGTTAAAGTTTTGTACTCTCCTCTTGACCTCCCCTTGTTGAAAAACCCCTTCTAGAGCCTGGACTTGTGTCTTTCTGTGCCTGACCTTCCTGGGCAAAAATACCTTTGGGAGTCATACAGAAGACCTCTCCTTGTTCCTTGTCCCTGCCCTTGAGGCATTCCCCCTGTGCCACACAGCAGTTGTGCCCTACAGCCGCACCCCAAATTGTGTGGCTTTTTGGGGGCAGCCCCCTCCTGGTGACAGTGCTGGGAGCAGCCCAGGCTGAAGAACTCGGGCACCACATCACTGAGGAAGCCACTCCATCATTGAAGGGCTCTGGCTTGGTCAAGCAGCACAGACCCACCTTGTGCTTCTCAAGGTTTCCTTTGGCATATCCAAGCATTGAAGAAGTTGGGTTGTTTTTCCCCCTGTTTTATTGACTGTATCCTTTGAGAACCACAAGAGGAAGCAGAGCCTTAAATTGCACATGAAGAGCAAATGGTGAAGTAAAGGCTTCACCTTTCCTATGAAGCCAAAGGACTGTGTTAGCCATGGCCTCCCCAAGGTGCCAAATTTCCAGCTGGGAAGCTGCTGACAGGAGGGAATGTGGCACTTGTCTCCAGCCAGAGATCACTCACTCCTCAACGTGCTGGGCTGTGGCTGACAGTGCCTGAGGAGCTCAGAAATCCTTGGATGTGATCTCCTGTGCCAGTGCCCAGGACACAGAGCAGTGAGCTCAACTTGGGGGGGGGGGCAAGTCCAGCCGTTGGACACAACTGCCAGGCAGGAGGAGCTCCCTCCCAGAGACGGAAAATTCCAGCCATGAGCAACCTGGTATTGCTGAAAGAGAAAATCGTGTTTTGTAATTCTCGACCTCAAACAGCTTCCTTTAAATGCTTCTCATAGGAAGGGAACATTCTCAGTGAGGCTGCAGTGTAGGTGTGGCCAGTCCATGGTTATCCAAAGAACTGTGCTGAGGGTTCTGCTGCTGCCCAGTGCTTTCATTGGCCTCTTAATTGCTGGGCCTTTTCCTGGGGGTCCCGCTGGGGCTGCAGCCAGTGCTGGCTCCCACTGAGGCTGCCTGGCCAAGAGCAGCCCCAGGGGCACAGGGCAGAGGCAGAGCAAGGTGGGGAGGAGAAAGAGCAGGGACGAGATTGCCCTTGAAAGGCAGAGGCGCTCTGGGGCCTGCTCCTGGCCAGGGAGCCTTCCCAGAGCCGTGCCCTGCTCGCCGGGGCCTTGCGGGCAGCTGTGCAGCTGGGCCAAGCTGTGCCAGCAGCTCCAGCCGTGCTGGGCAGCCTTGCCAGCACTGGGCCCTGCTGTGCAGGAGGCTCCCTGTGTGCCACTGGCACCTGGGGCCTCAGCCACCTCCTCTCTCCACAGGTGCTCCTGTTCATTGTCAGAAGAGGAGCCTAACAACTCAGTCAAAGTTCTTCCGACCTCTTATCCGAATTCTCCACGTCTGCCCCTATCTTCTCTTCGCTAGCTGCAGCACCGTCATGAACCCTTCCCAAAACCCACCCCTCCCAAATGAGACCCTCTTCCCCTGAGACCCCTGGTCCTGTTCCCCAGCCAGCACTGAAGTTGGCCAGCCCCTGTCTGCCAGGGCAGGGCTTGGCCCACATTTGATGTTTTAATAAAGAAATGGAGTTTTCACAGCTCTGTCCAGGTGGTAGCATGTGCAAAGCCCACCCAGCGGAAGCACAGGCTGAGCTCCATGGCCAGGAGCAGCCGCGGATGCCCACGGTGGGGGCAGGCATGAGTCCAGCAGGGGCTGGTCAGAGCGGCGGGGCCCCGAGGGCTGGGGGAGCCCATTCCGAGCGTCCCTGGGCTGAGGGCACATTCCCTTCTGGGGGATGATCTGGGCCTGAACCTCATGAGACACAATGTGATATTTTGGGGTTTGTGCTCAGAGGTGAAGGGGTCCCTCATGAGGCATACAGTGATATTTTGGGGTCCCTGCTGAGGGGTGAAGAGATCCCTCATGAGACACACAGTGATATTTTTGGGTCCCTACCGAGGGGTGCAGGGATCCCTCATGAATCACAAAGGAGTATTGATGGCCGCTCCTAAGGTGTGCAGGCATCCCTCATGAGGTGTGTAGCGAGGTTACATTTGAGGGGGTTTTTTACTCTTCTCAGCACAGCAAAGCGTCACTTGGCCGAGGTTTTGCAAAGCTGGGAGAAAGCCTCTTGCAAAGCCTTGGGCCCGGCCTGCAGGCACAGCGGGCGGGCAGAGCCCATTCCCTGGGGCCAGGCCGGGCTGCTCAGGCCGGGCCGGGCCGGGCCAGGTTCAGGCCCCGGCAGGGAAGGGCCGCGGCCCTGGGCTCTGATGAGGCTGCTGAGCTCCGCCCTGGCTCTGTGCTGCAGCCCAACACATTTACAGCCAGGGCCGTGCCCTGGCCCACAGGAGGCACCCGGGGCTGCAACTGAGGCCGCACCTTCTCCCACTCAAGGCGGCTGGCTCTGTTCCCTTGGAGGCTCCAGAGCCTTGTACCTCGGCCTGATGGTGCAAAGATCCCCCCAGCATCCCTGAGCTTGCAGAAATGAAGGCTTTGTGCTCAGTGTTATGTTTGCCCATTTACCCCATCATCAGAAAAACCAAACAATATTAGAGGTATTAGCAAATCTAATTGAATAGTTTAGAAAATATATAAAATTGGATACACTTGAAATATTGACAATATAATTTGATTAAAAATAAGGGATCATTTGGTTCCAATAATAGTGCATAAGCAAAAGATTACTGTGGGGTACGGGGTGCAAGGTTCTTGGACCCTTGCCACTTCACGAACAAGCTTACCAAGTGAAGATTCTCCCCTTCTATGCTATATGTCAATGCCATCTCCTCCCATTTTCGATTCATCACACTTCTACCTCCGCCCTCATCACCACCTTTACCGCGCATGCTCCACCACTCATTTTGCTGGTCACACCCCTTTTTGGGGGTCATCTTTAGATGAAGGCTGTCCTCTTCTTCGATGTCTTTTGATTCACTTTTGGGTTACGCATGTGCACTAAGCTAGCATAATGCAAGCCAAAATGAACGTAATATTATATTTAAGCTTCAAAGCAAAAAGTCTCTTATAACTGGCATTTTCCTGGGACCCAACCAGATTTTCCTTTCTTTCTCTTAATTTTTAGTACCTGATATCTCTTGCTTTTTCCTGCTTTGAACATCTGCAGGAAAGAGGGGGGTCAAACCCCTCCTCTCCCTTTCTTTCTTGGCATGACACGTTTTAACTGTGTTCTTATTTCCAAATATTAATTACTCTATGAATATTGATTACTGTTTTTATTTTGTCAGCACAAATCATACCTATTTACCACAAATCCCCCATTTCTCTTCTTCATCATTGATTTGTGCTTTATTAAAAAACTGTGCCCTGATATCCTTTATATTCTTCAGAATTTGGATTTTCTTCTTGTCTCATTTCAACTTCAAACTTTTCTAGCATTTCTCTTGCTGCCTCTAGTTTTTCACACTCTTTTTCAAATTTGGTTAGCATTTCCTGGGTTATTTCAATCTCTCCAGGTCCTGCCCACAGTTAATTGGTTCCTTGTTCTTTAAGACAGGTCGATTTAGCTCTTACTACCATTATAGATCTTGGTTTTCCTTTTCACAGCTGATTCTGGATCTAGAGGCATTGTTGTAATCTGCATCCCTTGAATCACTGAGGAAATTAGCCTACTAAAACACGGAATCATACAAGGCAGAAACAAAAGTCCCAAACCTGAACATAACAACATGAATCCTAACTTTTTCCACCAAACACCTCCAAAGAGGTTATCTCACCAATCTGCTTTCAAGATTGAATTCTACTTTTGTACTGGCACATGGGCCACCCTTTTAATTTCCTCCGCTTGTTCGGTGATAGCTTCTCCATAATCATCAATTTCTATGCAGCACTCAGATTCATTAAATCTGCCAGAAACGCTTCCTTCTTCTGCTAACAGATAGTCTAGGGCAATCCTGTTTTTGTACACAAACGCCCGCATTTGTGAATATTGCCTGGCCAGTAATTTTAGGGCACCGGAGGTGTGATTTGACACCACCTCCACTACTGCTTGCAGCCTTATGAATCAATTCAACAGGTAAATTGGGGTCCTATATCCCCATGGCCCATCCTGAGCCCATGTTGCTGGGTCATAATATGCTATAATTCTTTCTGCAGGCCATTTGTCCTCTCCCCATTTTTGGTTCCCTCCTGCTGTTGGAAAATTGAAATTCAAATCTCTTTTATTCCGCTGCAGGGTTTCATACAATGGAGCTCCTAACATATTGTACCTAGACCTCAGTAGAACAAAGAAGGATTGTATTACTCCTAAGGTAGAGGTTCCTCCCCATTTTTGAAGTAACTCACTGTATGCTCGTTGCCCACAAATCTAATATATCCCCTATGGGGCTTTCCATTTCTTATCAGTTTTCTCTGGCTGTTCCCAATAAGACCTCAGGCTGTTGATGGATTGGTAGGGGTTAGCTCCAGGACTTCTGTACCAGCATAAATCAATTTGATCATCCCACTCACAGTTTATTTCTTTTATTGGTCCCCCATATCCATCAGGAGTTTCAGGTCGCCAAACTTTTGAACCATTATCCATATTGACTACTAATGTGGACTTAACAGGAGTACGCTGCACTATTTTATTACATTTCTTTCCTTCTCGGGTTATACAAAAGGTTACAATTACTTGATGGCTTAAAATCTATCCTTCAGGTCTCTTCAGTGTTCCAGAAATTTGGGTGTGGTTCCATTTTAAAAATTGCTCTGGAGCTAAGCTCTCACCTTTCCATGGCCCCGTTTCAGCCATTTTTAGACCCCCATTGCGGCGAGGGTGTGTCTGGCCTGGATGGTCAGTGTCCGGCTAGCAGTGGGCAGGCCGACACCCAGCTGCAATCCAAAGCAAGCACCACTCGGTGTCTGAGGGCCTCGGGCTGTGCTCGCCTGCGGACCGATCTCACTGCCAACGCGACTGGAAATAAGGAGCTGGACTCTTGATGGGGTCAAGTCAGGTTTAATGAGAAACCCAAGACGACATCCAGGGAGAGACCCCGGGGAGAGACCCCAAGGAGAGATCCCAAGGAAAAACCCCAAGGAGAGACATCGAAATGGGGGTGAAACGAGGTTATAAAGGGGGTGGGTGTACAAAGGAGGGGTTTACACTGAACCAATAAGGAAGGGTGGAGGGATGAACTTAACACAACTGACATAAAGGGGAATCCAATGAATACAAAGTAAAGGAGGGGCCCCGGGACCACAGCCAACCACAACCCCCAGAGAGAAGAAGATTCTGGAAAGTGAGGAGGAGTGGCGGTAGATTGACTGGGCCCAGGGAGGAGAGAAAGTCCACATATAAGGAAATAAGGGGGAGGAGGAATTATATAACTTAACTGACAGTTTATGCCAATGGCGGGAAAACTGGGAAGGGCAGAACCATTTGCAAACATAGCGGGGAACAATACAAAATGGGGGAGCTATACAATAAACTTGTCAAACACACTACTACACCCCATAAATCCAACATTTGGATAATCCCAATTCTGTGGCAATCTCTTGCATCAATCCCACAAACGGATTCTTTTTTGAGGCTGGCAGGTCCCAATCTTTGTAGTGCTGTTTTAGTTGCCTATACAATTCAGCCAGTTCTTTTGACTCTTTTTTCTCCTGTTCTTTCCTCTATTCCCCTTTGGTTCCTTTTCTTCTTTCCTGTTCTCTTTTAATTTTTCTCTCATTTCCTGGCCTCCTGTGCCTATACTTGGATCATCTCCATTATCCTCGCTTTCAAAACAAAAGAATCTTTCATATTGAGGGCAAATCTGATGGCCATGGGGATAAGGAGCTCATTCATTGTATTCCAAATTTTTCCTTACCCAATACATCTTTCCCTTTTAAACACAAACATCTATAAAGCTGCTGCAATTGCAGCAGGCAGAACTAACACAGATTCTATTTTGTCCCTAATCCAAACAGGGTGATTGCAATAGTCACAAATGTTGAAATTGCTGGGACTTGGTTTTTGCTCTGTTTGCTTTTTCATTGCCGATCCTTTCATTTCTTGAACTCTGTCCAGTGTGGCTTTCTGGCTTTGGCCAACCGTCCAGGGTACCATAATAAACACAGTGAAAATAATCCTCGGGAAATCTACCTTTCTTCCTTTCTCAAGGCCCCTTGGGTTGCAACCAAGGGCCGAGATGCCAGTCTTCTCAATAGCAAAGGTAATATCCCGGGATCTAGTCACTGCTGGTTTTAGTTTCCTTGGTATCCATAGCCCCACAGAGTTTGCTTTTCCCCTTTTAAATGCCATTCAGGCTGGTTAAGAAAAGATCATTAAAATTAAAAGAACAGGGAAAAGGTTAGACTGAAACCCCATAAACCTATATTTTCCAAAATTTCAGGGATGTGCCAACCACAATAGGATTTTACCAATTATTTTCTGCTTCAAGGGCGGGGAGTTCATTAAGTCGCCGCCTCCAACAGGCAAACTCGCAGCACCAATATGCCCCGGAATGTGCCTATGATGTGGTATATAGACTTCTTCTCCACAACAACTATTGATTATGAGACACTGGTCTATAAGGCCATTAATTGCTCGTTCTCTTATTTGTGCTACAGCCAATATAGCAAGAACCAATTGATCGAAGTTCTCTATTAATCCAATTGTTGCTGGAAGGGTCCTGTCTCCCAGTCTCAAAGGTATCTCAAAAAATCACTAGCAATGCCTTCTATAGTTAGCCAGCTAAATACATAACCATAGCAAAACCAACAAATCAATTGTCTCTCCTTCTCTTCCCTCTTAGTTACTTTCAACCATAAGTTAAAGCAAAGTGTGCAAACAATACACATCCAGGGATGACACTTTAAACCATGTTCACCGCACTCCCAACCTTTTACTTGTCTCTGAGGTCTTTTAACAACAGGTATTATCAATCTCAGTTTCTAAAATTGCAGTGAAATGCGTACCCTGGTCTGAATCAATGACCCTCACTAAACCAAATCTTGGAATTACATGTTCTAACAATATTTTAGCCACCGTTTGAGCTGTAGCCCAAGCTGCTGGAAATGCTTCTCCCACAGAGTTAATTGATCTATTATAACTAACAAATACTTCCACTGACCGACTTTAGACAATTCTGTGAAGTCAGCCTGGATCTTTTCAAATGGCCTGTAGGATGTTTTGTACCCTCCAGAGAGAGGCTCCTCAACATGTTCTTAGACACCCCTGGGTAATTTGTTTTCCACTTTCAAATATCTCTATACACCCATAAAATTTTAAAAAGTGATCCCAAAGGGCTCTTGTTCCCCAGTGTGTCTGTCTATGCAAGTTATCTAAGATCTGACGTGCCCCTGGCTTTGGCATCATAATCCTGCCATCAGGAAGAACCCACTTTCCCTCCTTCAGTGTTGCTCCTAATTTCCTTATAGCTGCCAGTTCTGCTAGTGAAAGGGAAGGTGTCTCCTGCTGAATGTCTGTTTCTTTTAAGGTCATGATTTCAGTATCACTTTTCCTTAAGGCTGCTCTTCTTGCTTCTTCATTGGCCAGATTATTTCCTCTGACTCTAATATCCCTCCCTCTCTGGTGCCCCTTTACACGAACCACTGCTATTTTCTTTGGGCCCTTTAAAGCTTCAAGTATCTGAATTATCAATCTCTCGTGTACTAACCCTTTTCCTTGAGTGCTTATAAGTCTCCTTTCCTTCCAAATTTTTCCAGAAGTATGTACTACACTGAAAGCATATCTGGAGTCCATATAAATAGTCCCTTCTCACCCTTTTAGTATTAATGATGCACGGAGTAATGCATTAAGTTCACAAGCTTGTGCTGACCAGGATGGACTAAGGGGACCAGACTCCTTCACCTCAAGCTGTCCCCCACTGATTATAGCATAACCTGATTTTCTTTGCCCACTCACTAACTGAGATGACCCATCTGTAACTAACTTTTCTCCCCTTTGTAATTCTTGGTCTCCCAAATCTGGACGTATTTTTGTTTGTAATTCTGTAACCTCTATGCAATCATGTACCAGCTGTTCCCCTGGATCCCCATAAAGAAACTGAGCAGGGCTCTGTACTTGTGTCACCTTCAAGTCTAATTCAGGGGAGGTAATCAAGACAGCCTCGTACTTCAGTATTCGTCTATCTCTTAACCATTTTTCAGCTTTTTGTGCCAGAATTCCCCCAATATTGTGAGGGGTGTATACTTCCAAAGGTGCACCAAAGGTTACTTTTTGGGCCTCTTCCACTAGCAACGCAGGCGCTACCAAAGCCTGTAAACATGTTGGCCAGCCTTTACTAACTGGATCTAATAGTTTTGAACAATAGCCCACTGGTTTCAAGCTTCCTGCCCAGTCTTGAGTCAGTACCCCATAGGCTGTCTGATGAGTTGTACTTACAAATAACTGAAAGGGTTTTCCCAAATCAGGAAGACTTAGTACAGGAGCCTGCAACAAAACTTCTTTAACCTCTTCAAATTTTTTCTAATCTTCCCTAGTCCTCTTAAAATGGTTTGTAGGAAATTTTTCATACAAAAATTTCACTTTTCCACTAAATCCTTCAATCCACTGTCTGCAATAACCCAAAAGACCTAAAAACTGTCTTATTTCTCTTTTTTATTTCAGGGGTCCCATGTTTCATTTTCCTCAAACTCTCTCAGGGTCCAGCTTTTTCTTTCCCTTACTGATCCAACGACCTAAGTACTTGACTTCTGATTCCACAAACTGTAATTTGGATCTGAATATTTTCAGACCATTTTCACCTAAAAACTTCAGCAAATGAATAGTGCTCCTTCTAGTTTTCTCCTCCCTTTCCTCTGCTAATAACAAATCATCCACATACTGTAACAACTTGATTCCTTCAGGCAACTCAAAACTTTTTAAGAGATTTTATAATGCTCTCCCAAAAAGATTAGGTGACTTGGTGAAACCCTGCGGTAGTACCGTCCACCTGAGCTGTTCTCTTCTACCTGTCTCCCAATCTTCCCACTCAAAAGCAAAATAATCTCTACTGCCCTCATCCAAAGGGCAAGTCCAAAAGGCATCTTTTAAATCCACCACACTATACCACACGTAATTAGGAGGCAATTGACTCAACAAAGTATATGGGTTAGCCACTATTGGAAAATGTGTAATAGTCCTTTGTTTTATTGCTCTTAAATCTTGAACCAGCCTGTAACTCCCATCAGGTTTCTTTACCTGTAAGATGGGAGTATTAGGGGGTGACGTGAAAGGTTCTAATATTCCTTGCTGTGTTAAATTTTCAGTCACTGGTTTTAATCCCTTCTGCCCCTCTAGTGATATTGAATATTGCTTCACTCAGATTGGTACTTCTCGATTCTGTATTTCAATTTTAATAGGCAGAATGTTCAGCTTCCCCTCTTCACCCGAATGCCAAACTGTATCATTAATTTCCAGATTATCCTCTTCAGTTAAAGAGTAACTTTTAAGTTTTTCTTCACAGGGTTTTATCTGTAAATACAAAGCTGTTCTTAGATCTCTACCTAATAAATTATTCTCGGCCTCCAGTATCAACAATAAATCATTTACTCCAAATTTGTCATCTGTTTCAATTTGCACCCCTTTAATTACAGGAAGGGGAAAAGACTCTCCCTTAACTCCAATTACTGGAACTCGCTCACGACTTATCTTACATCCCTGGGGTAATTTTCTAACTGTTGCCCGAGAAGCTCCAGTATCCACTAAAAATACAACTTCTTTACTATGGGGACCTATCTTGAACTTTATCAAGGGCTCTTCTGGTGGTGTTTTGGTCCCCTTCATTAACTAGAGCCCCTGACCTCCCTAATCCTCCTGAAAATTTTTCTCCTCTTGCTGTTTCTTCCTAAAACTTTTTTGTAGGTGCCCCTTTTTATGACAGTAAAAACAGGTGGGTCCTGCACCCCTCAAGGTAGGGCAAGAATTTTTAAATGCCCCTTCTTGTGGCAAGAAAAACACATGGGTCCTGTGTTCCTAAAAATAGATCCTGACATCTGCTCTGTTCTTTCCTGCAGGTTTTTCTGTAATCAAAGCTGCCTGCATTTCTTTAACTGCCGCCACCAAAATTCATGCATCTGCCTTCTGCTCTTCCTCATCTCTCCTTACGTACACCTTTTGTGCTTCTCTCACTAACTCCTGAAGTCCCCTGTCCTGCCAATCTTCTAATTTTTCCAGCTTCTTCCTGATGTCTCCCCAGGATTTTGCTACAAACTGAATTTTTAAAAGAACCTGCCCTGCTGCAGTATCAGTATCTATACCTGAATAAAATTGCAAGTCTTTCTTTAATCTCTCTAACTATTCTGCCGGGGACTCATTCTTTCTCTGCTGCTCACTCAAAGCTTTTCCTATATTATGCCCCCTAGGCACTGCCCCACAAATTCCTTGAACAATTATCCACCGGAGATCACTCCTATTCTACCTATGCTCTGCATTCTGATTATTCCAATTTGGATCCTGCATAGGCCATTTCTGATCACTCCGCCCTTGTCCCTCAGTTCTCTGTCCCAAATCCGCATTCCTGCCTGTCCGATCACCTCTCTCTCTTCTCTTGTAAACAGAATTCCTAGCATAGACTGCATCTGCACCCAGGTATATGTGTTTGGTCCCAAAAACTGATCTAACTTTTCTGGCACTCCGATGGGGTCCTCTATCAGTGTACCCATCTCCTTCTTAAATTCCCTGACATTCCCGGTCTTTAGGGGAACACTCACATAATCAATAGGTGGCCTCTGTCCTGGATTTGCCATGGGAACCTCTCTAAGTGGGTACAATTGATTCTCCCTTTCTTCCCCCTCATCTCCATCATTTTCCTCCCCTTTTCTCCCTCTGCTTCTGGTTCTGTGTGCCACCAGCTCCTCTTGAATAGGAGGTGCATTTGGATTTACGGGGGGACTCTCAGGGGCCTGTGGCTGAGCTAGCTGGTTGGGTTGTCCATAAGGGGGTGGGAGTTGATTTAGTGGGTCCCACGGCTCCTGCCTGTTCCTTTTAACCACCTGCCTTTTGGTTAATAAAGGATACATCGGGAACCCCCAGCTTCCTGCCTCTGAACAACAAACCTACTTCTCCCCTCAGGACTCCATAAGGCAGCATACTCACTCGCCTCCTGATTAACAGGGTTTTTTGAATTCACATAAATATTTAGAGCCTGGCAAATCCAATCCTCAAATGATCCAAACTTAGGCTAAATATATCTTTCAGGATCATTTCATTTGTCCATTCAAACATGCAATACTTAATCATTTTCGCTTAATTTTTCCCCTTCGGGATTCCCATTCCATCCCAAAACCGTATCATCATCGCCAGTGGGCTGTCCTGAGGAATGCTCCCTTCCTGAGAACCCCCCTCAAAGTTCCCAGATACCCTAAACTCCTGCGAATTTTTCACTCAATCTGCAGCCCCTGGGTCTAAGGACTTACTTTTTCCCTGGCCCATCTCTGGCGGCAGCAAACTAAGAGATCCCCGGTACCAGGAGAGTCTTGGTTTTCCACACTCACCTCATGATTCAACTTCCTCACTTACTACTCTGTCTCACTGCCTTTTCAATCTACTTGTTCCACTCCTATTTCTCACTCTTTCTCAATCTATTAGCCACGTCCTCTCACCATCTAATTTCATACTAAATTGCCAGCTACCAACCCCTCCAAGGAAATGGAACCTATTCAATCACTCTCCTTCTCATTCTCCCTACTGAGTCAATCCCTCCTGCTCAAGGACCTTCCCAAAGGTGCTTGGACCAGGGACACCCTCCTTCCCCCTGGGTCAAACCCTCCTGGGGTCCCCACTCGTTCACTTTCACTTCCCTCCTTTACTGGCCGGTCTCCTTGCGGATATCTTGGAAACGTGGTACCAGGAGGCCTCACCCGCTTTAGGGGTCCAGGACTGCCCAGCCTCTGTCTCAGATACTCCACACACACTCACACATGCATACAGCCGCCCCCCAGACCCAAAACCTGGTGATACTCACAGCCTCCTTTTCTCTTTGGGGGTCATTTTTGATGAAGGCCTCTCCTCTTCTTCGATGTCCTTAACTCACCCTTGAGTTACACATGTGCACCAAGCCAGTAGAATGTAAGGCAAAACTAACATATTACCACATTTAAGCATCAAAGTAACAAATCTTTTATAGCTGGCATTTTCCTGGGACCCAACCAGATTTTCCCTTCTTTCTGTTAATTTTTAGTAACTGTTATCTCTTGCTTTTTCGTGTCCTTGAACATCTGCAGGAAAGAGGCGGGGGGGGGGTGGAAACCCTCCTCTCCCTTTCTTTCTTGGCATGACACGTTTTAACTGTTTTATTATTTCCAAATATTAACTACTGTATCAATATTGATTACTGTATAAATTTTGGCAGCAAAATTTATACCTATTTACCACAAAACCAATCCGGCTGATAGGTGAGGAAAGAGAATTCAAGTTCATTTAAAGCACTGCTCAATTGTTGGCTTTCTATTGACTGAGCTGATGCTAAGAACTATTTTCTCACATATGGCGGCGTTTCTCTGCAAGGAGGCTTTGATGAGAAATTTCTGACCACATTTGCTATTGCTCTTTAAGATAAGTCAAGAACATGAGTAACTTTGTTGAGGAATGGAGAATTGTTTATAGCTCAGGAAGAACCTTACATTTTAGCACAGGAGGAAGGTAAGGCACAGGTTTAAATGCTTTCTCCTCCTGGAGTGACACACTTTCAGAGGAGTCTGTGACGAGAAGTCCCCTCAACCACTGCCAGAGCTGCCTGCCTCCTCTGCAGGCTCAGTATTCTGGGAGATCCACGAGCCTCGCCTGCAACTGTATTTTCCTCTGAATATTTCTTGTTGTGCAGTACACAGGAAGAATGTTTGGTGCTAGATTCCATATCTGGGCTTTGAGGTAAATCTCAGTAATGCTGGTGATTTTTATGTTCAGATGACCTTTTTATGGATAGTAAGGAAAAAAGAAGCAGTACCATGGAAAATTAATTGCTGAAAATGTGAGCAGCCCAACCACACTAAAAATGAAATCAAAACTGAAGAATTTTTTTATTTTTTTTCCCTTGAAAGGTAAGGTAAAAGATGCAGTGCTAATAAAAGTTTAAGAGATGCAACTAGCTCCCAACTGTATAAAAATCAAAGAGGTAAAGGATGAGAAAGGGCATGGGAAGAATCTTCCCCCCTTCCTGTTAAAGGTCCAAGAGTATGAAAACGGACTCTGGCTGTTGCCTGTAGGTAACACATGCTCATTGTAGAGGAGGGCAGGTGGCCAAGCTGTTGGTGGCCCAAGCCCTGCGTGGCTGGCCAAGTGGAAGTCCTAGTTGGACCAGGGCGGCGGGCTCGGGAGGGGAGGAGGTGGGGGGATCTCGGGAGGCTTCCGCTTCAAGGCCGGGCTGGGGGGCCGTGGGGGAGGCACGGAGGGCTGGTGCTCTGCTTTCTTGGGCAACTGCTGCTGCCGAGGCCTCGTGTGAGAGCTGTCAAAGGCGACGGTCTCTGGGCTCTCTGGGGGCGAGGGAGAGGCACGCCTTCTCGGCCGGGATGCTGGAGCGGCGGCAGCGCGACTGTGGAGAGAGGAGGCGGCTGAGGCCCCAGGTGCCAGATGCACACAGGGAGCCTCCTGCACAGCAGGGCCCAGAGCTGGCAAGGCTCCCCAGCACGGCTGGAGCTGCTGGCACGGCTTGGCCCAGCTGCACAGCTGCCCCTCAAGGCCCCGGCGAGCAGGGCACGGCTCTGGGAAGGCTCCCTGGCTAGGAGCGGGCCCCAGAGTACCTCTGCCTTTCAAGGGCAATCTCATCCCTGCTCTTTCTCCTCCCCACCTTGCTCTGCCTCTGCCCTGTGCCCCTGGGGCTGCTCTTGGCCAGGCAGCCTCAGTGGGAGCCAGCACTGGCTGCAGCCCCAGCGGGCCACCCAGGACAAGGCCCAGCAATTAGGAGGCCAATGAAAGCTCTGGGCAGCAGCAGAACCCTCAGCAGAGTTCTTTGGACAGCCATGGACTGGCCACACCTACACTGCAGCCTCTCTGTTCCCTGAATGTTCCCTGACTGTGTGCAGCCTTTAAAGAAGCTGGTGGGTAGAAATTAGCGACAACTTACTGTTTCTTTTCCTTCCACCACCGGAACCCAACATAACACAGCACCATGGAAATTGGCACTGTGAACAGTGTCACTACCGTGCCTATCATGCAGGACCTGCGCACATCCTGGGGGCAGATAATTCTTGGGGTCTTCCGTGGATTCTGGGCGTTAGAGTCCGACTTGCCAAGCACTTCTGTGGGAGCAATGGGGAGCGTCAGCCCGTGCTGTGCTCCACTGCTGAGCTGGCAGCACGGTGTATGCGGGCAGGACATTCTCCATTTCCCCCAGAGCTGGGGCCTGCAGGCACCTTGCCGCCCCTTGGCACAGGCTGTGCCACCCAACAAAGCCCAGCAGGCCAGGAGGAGTGCCCGGGGCCAGCACAGCTGCTTGGGCAGTGGCTGCTTGGAGGGACACGGGCCAAAGCCATCCCTGAGCAGCCACTGCCAACCCTGGCCCTCCCTGCCCCGTGACAGCTCCCCCAGCCCCAGGGCACAGAGTCAGGCCCTGTCAGGACCCACTGCAGCCCCTGCCCAGTCGGGAGCCAAGGCTGGCTCTGGCCCTGGGCTCGCGGCAGGGCTCCCGCTCGGGGCTGCTCCTGTGCCTTGGGCCTCTGGGCACTCAGGGCCAGCTCCGGAGCAGCTGCAGCGGGAGGGACATTGGTGCACGGGTCCCCTTTCCCCGGGGCTGTGAATGAGCTCCAGAGGCCTCCAAGCCTCCAGAGGCTCCTCCAGCTTTTGCTGCTGCCGGGCTGGGAAAGGGAAGACCCTGGGGGAAGAGCTGCTGCCACACAGCCCCGCCAAGGGCTGAGCCTGGTGGAGCAATTATCTCCTGTACCTGTGCCCATGTCTGGCATCTCCTCCTTTGCTGCACCAGTGGCTGGCACAAAGCCATTGCTTCCTACAGGATATGGCCCCATCTGCATGGACTTTTGCTCCATCGCTTGAGAAAGGAAAAAGCACAGCTGGATCCAATGGAATCATTGCAGGAGGTGGCAACTTCAGGAGACAATACTTATAAAGTCATAGATAAGGATCAGGAAAATAGCCAGGTTATTGGGGCTGGGCCAGGGCCCTCTCTGACCAAAAAAGCCCCTACACCTGATCTGACTGGAGATTAGGATATTGCAGGGGATCTCAGGGCATGTATGGCCCGTGGTGCAGTTTGGGCTGCCTGTGAACTGATGCCAAATGCCTTCCTGCAGAGGCTGGGGAGAAGCTGCAGCCAGGCCAGGCTGGCAAACAGCCCTGCAGAGCGTCGAAGCAGCAGCGGGGCAGAGAGGCTGCCATGGATCCCTTCCTGCTGTGCCGGGCACGGCGTGTCCAGATGTGCAGCCAAAGCCCCCGGCTGCTGAGCCCCAGGACAAGGGGCTGACGGAAATGCACCCACCTCGGCGTCTCTCCAGGTCATTCAGCATCTGGTCCAGATGTTTGGCTGCCTCCAAGGATTTTGTGTCTCCTATGTCGCGGTTCTTCCATTTAGGAGGACCTTAATGGAAAGTTCCTTTTCTCCTTCAGGCCCGAGTAGCAGAGAGGGCACCTGCGTGATTGGTGCCCTCCAAGGCACTCCCTCAGCTCTTCCTTCTACTCAAGAGCAGGGCCAGGGGTCACCTCGTGCCTGCAGTGGCCCCACACTGGGATGGAAGGAGCCCCTTGCGGGGCAGTCGGGGCAGAAAGGACTCCCTGGAGCTGCTGCCGCTCTGAACCCAGCCCCAGGCAGGGCCAGGGCTTGGCAGCGGCAGCAGGAGCAGCTCAGGCTCCCTGGGGCCGCCAAAGGAGCTGAGAAAGGCTCAGCCCTGGGGCACAGCACTTGGTCTGGACCCTTCCCTCTCTGCTCTTCTCTGTGGCTGCACAGAGCACACAGAAGGACACACTGGCATTGCACACGGGAGGAGGATGGAGAGGTAAATGATCCTTCCTCCCACTGACAGCGATCCTGTGGGATCACAGAAGGGAGCAGGGCAAGATTTCCAGCTTCTTTAAACCCTGAGATTATGTTCAGGGACAGGGCTCATGACTGAGCCGTTGCCACATTGATATTGATTTTTTTTCAGGAAAGGAACACAGAGAACTTGCCTGCACCATGCCCTAGAGTCTTCATACTGTCGTTCACCAGCATTTCCATATAGGCCATCTTATCGTTCCAGTCTAGAAGAGAGCAAAGACCAGGACATTTCCGTGGTGTGCTGGGATCCCCCACTGCCTATAGGAAATGGGCACTGCAAGGGGGTCATGTAAGGCTGTGGGGGCCAGATGTGAATGGACAAGGCCAAAGCTGCACAGGGGCCTGGGGAGCTCTGGGCTGGCTCCTGTTCACTCTCCACCCTCTTTGCAGGCCCTGTGACACATCCCTGGAGAGGAAACAGAGGCAGCCCAGGGCCCTGGGGGCTCTCTCCCTGCCCCAGAGGAAACCCTCCCTAAAGGCCTGGGGAAAACCATCCCCAGCGCTTCCCGGGGAGCAGGGAGCACTGTCCCGGGAAAGGGGAGCCAGGCTGCCGGCTCACCTGCTCGCCGCGCTTGCAGCGGAGCAGCCTGGGCAGCCCTGGCAAGCAGGTCCACAGCCAGGAGGAGCAGGAGGAAGAGGCGCAGAGCAAGGGCCATGCTGCCTTGCCCTCTGCCAGTCCCGCAGCTCTTGCTGCCACCGCTGTCCTGACACCGCTGTCCCAATGTCAGCACCACTGCTGCCACCGCCGCTGCTGCTGCCGCAACAGTTGTGCTCAAGCACTGACTGCTCGCTCCTTGTGCTGCTGTGCAACCACGGGGCTCTGGCACCTCTGTGACCTCAGAGCCTGCTGTGACCTCATGGCCAGGGTAGAGTTGTGTGGGGAGTGGGATCTGCCTTCTTTGGCAGGGAGCTCATCCTGCCCAGCTGCTCTGTCCAAGGGCTGTGACACAGTCCCAGCTCAGCTGATCTCCCAGGCTGGGCCATGAAGGGATGGAGAGCAGCCTTGCCAAGAAGGAGTTGAGGGTGCTGCAAGATGAGAGGCTGCACATGAGCCAGCCATGTGCATCCAAAGGAGAGTGCCCAGCAGCTTGAAGGAGGTGATTCCACCCCTCTGCTCTGGTGAGACCCCACCTGGAGTACTGTGGAAGAGGTTTTACAGTGACCTCTGTGAGCCACTGAGAACTTTGTTAAGAGGATCCATGTTTACCCCTGAAAGAATTTCCTACCAAGGTGTTTGACATAGAAACCAAGAAAGAAAGAAGGATAAATAAGATAAATCTGCAACTGCCTAGTCCAGGAAGCATTTAGCTTGTCTCTCGTGACCAGTGAGTAAAATGTAAATTATGAGCTTTGTAAGAATGTAGAACAAGCATGCATGCTAATATAAAAACAGTATTTGAAGCTTTCTGGAAACGGAGTGTGTTGCTTTGTACTGTCTGTATCTGTACCACAACAGAGTACTGCATCCAGCTCTGGGCTCCCCACACAGGAATGCCATGGTCCTGTTGGGTCTAGTCCAGAGGAGGGACAAAATGCTCTGAGGGCTGGAGCCCTTCTGCTTTGGAGACAGGCTGGGAGAGCTGGCGATGTTCAGCCTGCAAGGGAGCAGACTCCAGGGAGACTTGATTGCTGCCTTTCAGTACCTAAGGGGGCTTGTAAAAGAGATGGGAGAGAACTTCTAGTATAGTCTTTTTTGAGCAGACCGAGAGGGAATGCTTTTAATCTAAAAGATGGTGAACTCAGACTGGACAAAATAAACCCATTTTTTTCACTGTAGACTTTGAAAGCCTGGCTCAGGTTGCCCAGAGACGTGGATATCCATCCCTGCAGACATTCAAGCTCATGCTCTCAGTGACATGACCTACTTAAAGGTGTCCCTGCTCACTGCAGGGCATTGGACTAGATGGCCTTTAAATATCCCTTCCAAGCCAAGCCATTCTGTGCTCCTGGGCACCATCAAAGCAGTGCTGGATTAGTGCTGGGGTGATTATGTGGGGTCTGCATTTTGCTAGCTCTGTCATTTAGCAATTGGCCTTGAGAGCATTCATGGTCTGGGCAGTGAAGTCTGCAAACAACAGACAGTGTGCTCAAAGAGAAACAGGGGAGGAACACTGCTTCAATTTCAGATAAATGCCCGCATTTTGCTGCCCATTCCTAGTTAAGAAATAAAGGAATGTCCTGAAGATCCTCTCATGTAGGCGCATTTTTGGCTGCGTCAGTATTTATGTTCTGTAAAACAGGTAAGTTGTTAATGCTTCTTGCCCCATTTATCACTGCATGAAACACAAATACTGCATTGCTCCTTGTCTACTTTCTTCCAAGTCAAGGCAAATTTTCATCAAGATTGAGTGGGACATATTCATCTGTTCACAAACAAATTCTTCTTTCCATTCACACAATGGCAAGATTGCTTTGTGGATTTGCTAATCGGACTGGAATTAAGGCCTACCTCTCACTAGAATTAAAGCTGATGCATCAGGATGTAAAGTTTTGCATAATTTGTCCTGGTGTCTGCAACTGTAGAGAGTTGTTCTGGAATTAAATGACACTTGAAGACACGTGTAGTCTACCATACTTCTGGCACACTAGAAGTGAAAAAACAGCCTTTGAAACACAATTTTATCCTTTCTTCCTCCTTGTCCCAGGAATTTCAATGTCTGAGGTCTAAGCTCTTCAGCTGCCTCACAAACATTGTTTTCATTCAGACAGGCATCCATGCATTGAGCCACAAATCAGGCCAGTGGTGTGAAGCCAGAATGCCATCAAAATTACAAATACAGCTTTCTGAGGTCTTTCTATTCCTATAGAAAGAGATTCAAAATTGTTCATACATGCAACATTGACTAAAAGTGAATGACAGATTGTCAAAATAATTGCTTGGGGAACTAAAGGACATAAATAAAAATAAGTTTACATGGAGATAATAAGTAAACCATGACACTAAGGACAAAACCACACCTGCCAAAAGTAAAACCAGTAAGGCTGTTTCATCTGTCTCAATACAAAAAAATTGCTGAAAAGTATCAGAGATCCTTAGGAGCATTACTATACACAGAAAAATTCCAGGTATTGAGAAAAATGAAGAAAATTTTAGTATGCAATTCACAGAGGTAACCTGTAATTTACTGGTGGGTTTGTTGCAATATTTCAGAGAGCAGACTGGAAAAGCATAGGGGCTGGTCAGGCCATGTGTGGGCATTTAGAGCAGTGTGAGGGATGTTTCTGGGACCAAGTGCAGGGAAGAAGAGCAGCAGACAATTACTGGGGCAATCTCTTTGCTGGCTGTGGAGTTTGTGTCAGTCAGTTCCCTGGGGCTGGGGGAGCTGTCACGGGGCAGGGAGGGCCAGGGCTGGCAGTGGCTGCTCAGGGATGGCTTTGGCCCGTGTCCCTCCAAGCAGCCACTGCCCAAGCAGCTGCGCTGGCCCCGGGCTCTCCTCCCGGCCTGCTGGGCTTTGTTGGGTGGCACAGCCTGTGCCAAGGGGCGGCAAGGTGCTCGCAGGCCCCAGCTCTGGGGCAAACGGAGAACGTCCTGCCCGCATCCACCGTGCTGCCAGCTCAGCAGCGCAGCACAGCACGGGCTGACGCTCCCCATTGCTCCCACAGGTGCAGCCAGCCCCACCCACGTGTTTCTGATTTCCAGAAGAGGTGTGAAAAATGGCAATCCCTTGTTTGTAAAGTTTTAAAATTTTATTAATAATAAAATGTTTATAAAACTACCAATATCATTAGAGTGATAAAAATTTTGGACAATTTGGATTAGGCGAATAGGAGACAATAGAAACAAAGAGTTACGAACATCTGGGTACCTATTTTCTGGGCAACAGAAATCCAAAAAGGAACACATGTTAACGGAGGATTAACCCTTAAAATCAATAAGCTGTTGCATGTTCATACATCTCATACATGATGCATGAATTCCATTCAAACTCAGGATTTTGTCTGGTCCTCGTCAACTTCTCCCTCTTAATCTTTACCGGCTTCCTGAGGGCTGAACGACGCAGGAGGAAGTTAATTTCATCTGAGAGGAGAGCAATAAATTCTTTTTCTCTGGCAAATTGCAGTGTTCTATGGCTGCTACCTCGCTATGAGCCCTTGCTTACAAACAAGTATCTTACATAGTGTAGCTTATATTTAAACAGTCTGTTATAACCAAATTATATTTATAAGACTACTTGAGAAAATTAATACAACATTCGTTCTAAAATAACACATATAATATTCATTTTAATATTTGCAAAAAGCCAATCATAAAACAACCATGTTTCACAAGGGTTTGGAAGTGGTTGCTGTTGGGGAACACTCTTGTTTACTTGTGATAAGGGCAAGTTTGAGCTTCTGTTGATGCCAGAAAAGGATTTGGAAATGCTCAACAGAGCCCTGACTGCGAGCTTCCCTGTTGCGGTGCATGTTTTTGATTGTAATTTGTCCTAGTAGTCACTTTTATGACACTCCCTTTTTTTGTATTGTTATACCATATTTTATTGCCAATGGGTCGCTCCTTTCCCCGCCCTGAGTTGTTGGCTTTGCCCTAGTTGTCTATCTCCGCAAAAACCTGCCCTTTTGTTCCCTGTTCCTCCTCCCATTCAATGTCAATCCCTCCCCAAGGCTGCCCCTTTCTCTAGAAACTTCCCTATCAGTTTGGTATCCTTTGAAACCCTATTGGTTTGTTTAAGTTGTCCTCCTCCCCTGTAATCCCCTATTGGTTTAAACAATGTATACCCCGCCTTGTGTTCCACCCTCAGTTTCTCCCAATTGGCTAAAGACTGTATCCTCCCCAGGGACCTCCCCAGTTTGGAAATCTGTGTATGGCATTAATTCAGTGTCTTTCTGCCGCCGAGTCAGCAGGGAGCAAACATAGAGAAGAGCTCTCCCTGTTCCTTGTCCCTACCCCAGCGCAGTCCACCTGTGCTGTAAAGCAGCTGTGCCCTACAGCCAAACCCCAGAGTTGACAGTTTTCTGGGGGCGGCCCACTCTGGGGGTTGGTGTTGGCAGCTAGTCGGGCTGAAGAAATCGGGCACTGCAGCACTTCCCAAATGAGCTCTTCTCTTGCAATAAAGAGATGGAGCTGCCAGCCCAGTGTCCGGGTGGCAGCAGCAGCAAAGCCCACCGGGCAGCAGCACAGGCTGGGCTCCATGGCCAGGAGCAGCCGTGGATGCCCACGGTGTGGGCAGGCAGGAGCCAGGCAGGGGCTGCTGTGACCAGCGGCGGTGCCCCCAGGGCTGGGGGAGCCCATGCTGAGCGTCCCTGGGCTGAGGGCACATTTCCTTCTGGGGGATGATCTGGGCCTGAACCTCATGAGGCAGGCATGGATATTTTGGGTTCCCTGCTTAGGGGTGCTGGGATCCCTCATGAATTACAAAGGAGTATTGATGGCCTCTCCTAAGGTGTGCAGGCATCCCTCATGAGGTGTGCAGCGGGGTTACATTTCAGGGGGTTCTTTACTCTTCTTAGCACAGCAAAGGGTCATTTGACCAAGGTTTTGCAATGCTGGGAGAAAGCCTCTTGAAAAGCCTTGGGCCCTGCCTGCAGGCACAGCGGGCGGACAGAGCCCATCCTCTGGGGCCAGGCCGGGCTGCACTTTTTACAATGGCAGGACCTTATACAACCCACACTAGTAATCAAATAGTTCAGACCCAACCTAAACTTGAACCTGAAGTGTATGAAATAGGCCCATACATAGTGAGGAATGTGGGTGAACAACGACTGTTGTTCAATCCACAATGGTCTCTCAAACGTGTTGAGTTGCTAGTGCAAATGAACATCTCAAAAATCCAACCAGCCTGCTCCCCTTTCCTAAGAACATCCTTTGAGGGCTTCACAACGTGGTTACAAAGACAGATATAGCTCAGGAGCAGAATAAGAAATGATCTAACTGGGATGTTAGGGAATGGATTGAAAGTTTTAAATGGAATTGATTCAGAAATACTGATGAATAAGCTGGCCACTGCAGCAGGTGACCTAGCAAAATTGAAGCAGCCTTTACAGTCATCTCTATTGGCATTAGGAACTAGCCAGTGGCAGATTTCCAAAGTACTGCCAAAGTGGGAAAAGCTTGGGGGCCAAGACCACAAGGTAATAGTAGAAGCACTTGGTACAGTTCAAGATAATGTGTCTTTAGCTTTCAGTTGTATACAAGCACAGTTATAGATGTAGGCAACAGCAGCTCAGATCATACGGGAAGGGGGTGAAGGTAATTTTCCTGCTTCTTATGTGGCCACTGCCTTTGTGCTTACCATACGTAATGCCACTGTTTATGTTATCCACCCCATATTGCACTAAGATTAAATCATGAAAAAACAGTGCTCTACCCTTCAGAACATAGGGTGTGCGCAGGAAAGGTGAATGAAAAGTGGCCAACAGTAAAGTTAGAATCCTGCATTACTAGAGAACAACTAGGATTCATTTGTGAAAGCAATAAAATTAATGCCCAAATGTGTGTCTAGGCACTGAACAGAGTATTGCCGCTTTGAGATTCACCCAGTCACTCATCAGGAAACTGTGCTCGTATATACTAGTAAAAGTTATGTGTGCCTGAGACCTGCTTGTGCTGCTGTAAAAATTGATAGCAACGATTTTATTTTGTCTAGAAGAAATCATTTTAATTTTTGTATTTGTAATTTTGTTAAGATTATCGGGTGTGATTTTTCGTACGTGGCCCCAGTGACATCCCACTGGTTGATTAAAACCAATTACACAATGTAACACAGACTATCACCTACTCCTGTTGGGATGGCCCTTACATTGACAAAACAATTAATTAAGCACCAAGACCTACTACAGATCTTGAAGGAAATTCTAGAAAGCAGAGAAAACCCTAATTAATGTCCAACATGATAACAAAGAAATAACCAGAATTCTGCAAAGAGTAAAGCAAACTGCAGATCATCGCTGGTGGGATGTGATCTTTGGGTAATCACCACCTGAGAATGGAATCATTAATTAATGTGTCATCCCATTTAAGTTTTGTTAATATTAGTTGGACTAAGTTTAGAGTTATCCATTATATTGCTAATTTGAAATTGGAGAATACTACAGCGAACAGCTGTGTTAACCTCCTTATCAAATGTTCATGGTAAAGCATTAAGAGACACTTATTATCGTAGTGATTTACATTAGATGTAAGAATTTACTAATTTCTAGGAAAGGGGGGAAAAGAGACAGAGTAGAAATTTTCCAGAGTAGAAATCCATTTTGATTTAGGTGAAATGTACTACAGTCTGTAGTTTGAAAACATAGCTGTTGAGTCTGACTGCCTGTTCTGGTAAAAAGCCTAGGCTCAGAGAAACTGCTTCAGTCAAGGACAGAGATAAGAGGGTGGCAGGGGACACAGAGACAGAGGAACTGCTATGAGAACAGGCCAACCTGACCTGGGAATTCTTTCTGATAAAGATTAACTAGCGGTAAATGTCACCCCAAATTTATAAAAATGAATATGTATGAACCTATCGTAAAATTGGATGCATATCTATTTGAGTGGGTAAAAAACAAAGGATGTGGAGTTCCCAGAGGGATGCATGTCTTTTAAGGAGAGGAATCTCCACATGCATCCAGCACAGTAATAAACATACCAACTTTACAACTTTCACAAAGTCATGGAGTTGCCTTTATCTCCACAAAACAGGCCCCAGTGTCAGCTGGCTCACAGAGACCCTCCTGCACAGCAGGAGATTCCCACTGTGCTCAAGGTTTGCCTCTGAAGACTGAGAGATGAGCTTGTAAGAAATGCCGGAAATTATCAGGGACAGGGCTTTAAGTCCCTTGCTGTCACTAGGTAAAAATCTCCAGTGGGAATAGGGCCTCACCATACACCAGGTGTCGTCTGATGACTTAGTTCATCTAAGAGTAAAGATCACCAATTAAATGCAGTTTTATTTTTTATTCAGCAAGTGTAAAAGTGCTCCAAATTTTTCACAATTCTAAAACAACTTTGAAAAATCCTAAACTACAATGGGAAGAGGGAAGAAATATTTGGGGATATTTTTCTTAAAAAATGTTTCTCAATTTGTCTAAAATCTTCTGCTGTGTATAAATGTAAAACAAAGACAAAATGAGGTTGCTTTGTCTCAGGAGCCCCGTGCTCAGCTGCTGCCAGCCCAGCCCTGGCTGTGCCCAGACAAGCAGCTCCAGCAGTGCTGGTGGTAGCACAGACACACCTGGGCTGAACCCCAAAGATGTTGCCAGGCTCAGGCCCGTCCCTGGTAGTAGCACTGCACCTCCTGGCCTGGCTGGACACCAGGGGCAGGACCTTTGGGGACAGAGGCTCCTGCTCTGGGTGGTGATACCAACAAGCTGTCCCTAGCAATGAGCTGGTAATGCAGCCGTGGAAGGGACAATGATCACAGGCAAGGAGATGCGAGATGACAGGTCCAGTTCTCCCTGGCTGAGTTATTTGGCCAGTCTTGTGAAGCTGCAGAGGCATCCCTGTGGAGAGAGGAGGTGGCTGAGGCCCCAGCTGCCAGTGGCACACAGGGAGCCTCCTGCACAGCAGGGCCCAGAGCTGGCAAGGCTGCCCAGCACGGCTGGAGCTGCTGGCACAGCTTGGCCCAGCTGCACAGCTGCCCCTCAAGGCCCCGGCGAGCAGGGCACGGCTCTGGGCAGGCTCCCTGGCCAGGAGCGGGCCCCAGAGCGCCTCTGCCTTTCAGGGGCAATTTCGTCCCTGCTCTTTCTCCTCCCTATATTGCTCTGCCTCTGCCTTGAGCCCCTGGGGCTGCTCTTGGCCAGGCAGCCTCAGTGGGAGCCAGCACTGGCTGCAGCCCCAGCGGGCCCCCCAGGACAAGGCCCAGAAATTAGGAGGCCAGTGAAAGCACTGGGCAGCAGCAGAACCCTCAGCAGAGTTCTTTGGACAACCATGGACTGGCCACACCTACACTGCAGCTTCTCTTGGAATGTTTCCTGTCTATATTAGACTTTCAAAAGAAGCTGTTTGAGGGAAAGAGGAAAAAAGCACTCACCCTTTTCTCTTCCTGTAAGTCAAATTTGGACACAGCATAAGATGAAAATAAGCTCCAAAATAGCAGGCCTGCCATTAATCTTATCCAGCAGCCTGTTCCCTTACAGAAACCCCTTCCAGGGCCCTCCTGGGATCCAGAACACGTGTGGTAGGGCTGGCTGCACCTGTGGGAGGAATGGGGAGCGTGAGCCCGTGCTGTGCTGCACTGCTGAGCTGGCAGCACGGTGGATGTGGGCAGGACATTTTCCTTTTCCCCCAGAGCTGGGGCCTGCGGGCACCTTGCCGCCCCTTGGAACAGGCTGTGCCACCCAACAAAGCCCAGCGGGCCGGGAGGAGAGCCCGGGGCCAGCGCAGCTGCTTGGGCAGTGGCTGCTTGGAGGGACACGGGCTAAAGCCATCCCTGAGCAGCCACTGCCAGCCCTGGCCCTCCCTACCCCGTGACAGCTCCCCCAGCGCCAGGGCACAGAGTCAGGCCCTGTCAGGACCCAGTGCAGCCCCTGCCCACTCGGGAGCCAAGGCTGGCTCTGGCCCTGGGCTCGCGGCAGGGCTCCCGCTCGGGGCTGCTCCTGTGCCTTGGGCCTCTGGGCACTCAGGGCCAGCTCCGGAGCAGCTGCAGCGGGAGGGACGTTGGTGCACGGGTCCCCTTTCCCCGGGGCTGTGAATGAGCTCCAGAGGCCTCCAAGGCTCCAGAGGCCTCCAAGCCTCCAGAGGCTACTCCTGCTGTGGCTGCTGATGGGCCATGCAAGGGTAGGCTCTGGTGGAAAGAGCTGCCACCACACAGCCCCTCCAAGGGCTGACCGTGGCAGAGCAATTACCTCCTGTGCCAGTGCCCATGTCTGGCATCTCCTCCTTTCCTGCAGCAGGGGCTGCCAGTCGGCCTCTGCTTGCTTGGGGAAACACTCCCTTCTGTCCTGCCTTTTGCTCCATCACTTGAAAAAGGAAAAAGTTCAGCTGGATCAGATGGAACAATTTCTGATTTCTTTTGGTGGCATCTTCAGGACATCATGCTTATCAAAAATGGGGATAAGATTCAAAACCATCTAGCCTTTTGGGGCTGGGCAAGGGCCCACTTTCCTCCAAATACCTGCCAGGCCTGAGCAGAAGGTGTGAGGGGATTGTGCAGGGCAAGGGCACACACCTGCATGGCTCTGTCCTGGCACCTGCAGCGATGCCCCCCTGGCCGAGCTTTGGGCTCTGAGCTGGCACCTCTCCCAGGGGAAAGGCCTTGACCTACCCTCACCATGTACCAGAGGCTCAATCCCGAACGTGGGTTGCGAAGCCAGATCACCTTCACCAACAGGTTCAGCTGCAAAGAAAGGGAGGACAGAACAGCTCCTGTGACACTGCAGGAGATCCTCAGGCTCCAGGAAAGGCTCAGCTCCGGGGCACAGCCCTGGGCCCGGCCCCTTCCCTCTCTGCTTTTCTCTGTGACTGCACAGAGCACACGGAAGGACACAGTGGCATTGCACATGGGAGGAGGTTGGACAGCTAAATGCTCCTTCATCCCACTGACTGTCATCCTGTGGGATCTCTCAGGGCTCCAGAAAAGAGCAGGGCAAGGTTTTCAGAACCCTTCTGCCCTGACTTAGCCTCTAACGAAAATGGCAGATGAACGAGCTCTTGCCACTTGGGTACTGATTAATATGGCACTAGAAAGGGAAATTCCGAACTTGCCTCCAGCATTCTTCAATACATTCGAAATATCATTCAACAACAATTCCAAATCATCGAAGTCGCGATCCAAATCTAGAAGGGAGCAAAGACCAGACCCATTTCAATGATGCACTGGCATCCCCTTCTGCCTCCGGGAACTGGGCACTGCAAGGGCGTCGGGTAAGGCTGTGTGGGCCAGATGTGAATGGACAAGGCCAAAGCTGCACAGGGGCCTGGGGAGCTCTGAGCTGGCTCCTGGTCACTCTCCACCCTCTTTGCAGGCCCTGTGACACATCCCAGGAGAGGAAACTGGGGCAGCTCACGGCCCTGGGGGCTCTCTCCCTCCCCCAGAGGAAACCCTCCCTTAAAGGCCTGGGGAAAACCATCCCCAGCGCTTCCCGTGGAGGAGGGAGTGCTGTCCCGGGAAAGGGGAGCCAGGCTGCCGGCTCACCTGCTCCCCGCGCTTGCAGCGGAGCAGCCTGGGCAGCCCTGGCAGGCAGGGCCACGGCCAGGAGGAGCAGGAGGAAGAGGCGCAGAGCAAGGGCCATGCTGCCTTGCCCTCTGCCAGTCCCGCAGCTCTTGCTGCCACCGCTGTCCTGACACCGCTGTCCCAATGTCAGCACCACTGCTGCCACCACCGCTGCTGCTGCCGCAACAGTTGTGCTCAAGCACTGACTGCTCGCTCCTTGTGCTGCTGTGCAACCACGGGGCTCTGGCACCTCTGTGACCTCAGATCCTGCTGTGACCTCAGGCTGCTGCGACCCCTGAGCTTGCTGTGACCTCATGGCCTCAGCTGTACCCCCAGAGTGGCCCCTCAAGTGAAGCAATGGACTGCCATGTCTGTAAATATTTCGCTTCAATAAAGGGCCACTGCCCAAGCAAAACATTTGTTGTGCCTGCTGACATTGCTGGTCAGGCTGTGTCCCTGGAGATGGTCCAGGCCCAGATGATGCCAGGGAAGAAAATGTGCCCTCAGCCCAGGGACGCTCAGCATGGGCTCCCCCAGCCCTGGGGGCCCCGCCGCTGGTCACAGCAGCCCCTGCCTGGCTCCTGCCTGCCCACACCGTGGGCATCCACGGCTGCTCCTGGCCATGGAGCTCAGCCTGTGCTGCTGCCCGGTGGGCTTTGCTGCAGCTTCCACCTGGACAGTGAGGTTACAGCTCCATCTCTTTATTGTAGCTGAAGAGCTGGGCAAAGCTCTGGAATGGAGACGGAGGGGGTGGGGACAGAAGCACCTTCAGTGTCATTTGGCAGGCAGGTAAGATGGTTTTGGGAGGAGGGGGACATGGTGGACTCAGCTGGGTATGGAAGGTGCTGAACTGGTTTTGGGGTTGTGGCAGTTGTTAGGATGGACTGGGAGGGGGTGGAGGCATATTGGTGATCCCTGTGGGGAGTGGAGGAGGCTCAGGGATCCCCGCAGGGAGCGGAGGAGGCTCAGGGATTCCCGCACGGAGAGGAGGTGGCACTGGGACTTCCACAGGCAGTTTCCTCATAGATGGCAGCTCTTCTGGGGTTGTCCTCTGAGGGCTTCTGATGGGTCTGCCCAGGTCCTCACCCCTGCTGGAGGAACTGCTCAAGTTATCTGGACGTGAGATCATGCCACTCTCCTTCAGCTGCTGTCAAGAGGTGTGACTGTAGAGAGAGGAGGTGG
Organism: Melozone crissalis; assembly: GCF_028551555.1. Lineage (NCBI taxonomy): Eukaryota > Metazoa > Chordata > Aves > Passeriformes > Passerellidae > Melozone > Melozone crissalis. The sequence goes on along the minus strand of NW_026535807.1, from coordinate 19,796,698 downwards.
CTGAGGCCCCAGCTGCCAGCTGCACACAGGGAGCCTCCTGCACAGCAGGGCCCAGAGCTGGCAAGGCTGCCCAGCACGGCTGGAGCTGCTGGCACAGCTTGGCCCAGCTGCACAGCTGCCCCTCAAGGCCCCGGCGAGCAGGGCACGGCTCTGGGCAGGCTCCCTGGCCAGGAGCGGGCCCCAGAGCGCCTCTGCCTTTCAAGGGCAATTTCGTCCCTGCTCTTTCTCCTCCCCACCTTGCTCTGCCTCTGCCCTGTGCCCCTGGGGCTGCTCTTGGCCAGGCAGCCTCAGTGGGAGCCAGCACTGGCTGCAGCCCCAGCGGGCCCCCCAGGACAAGGCCCAGCAATTACGAGGCCATTTAATGCACTGGGCAGCAGCAGAACCCTCACAGAAGTTCTTTGGATACCCATGGACTGGCCACACCTACACTGCAGCCTCACTGGTAATGTTCCCTTCTTATGAGAAGCATTTAAAGGAAGCTGTTTGAGGTCGAGAATTACAAAACATGATTTTGTCTTCCAGCAATACCAGATTGCTCATGGCTGGAATTTTCCTTCTCTGGGAGGGAGCTCCTCCTGCCTGGCAGTTGTGTCCAATGGCTGGACTTGCTCCCCCCCAAGTTGAGCTCAGTGCTCTGTGTTCTGGGCACTGGCACAGGAGATCACATCCAATGATTTCTGAGCTCCTCAGGCACTGTCAGCCACAGCCCAGCATGCTGAGGAGTGAGTGATCTCTGGCTGGAGACAAGTGCCACATTCCTTCCTGTCAGCAGCTTCCCAGCTGGAAATTTGGCACCTTGGGGAGGCCATGGCTAACACAGTCCTTTGGCTTCATAGGAAAGGTGAAGCCTTTACTTCACCATTTGCTCTTCATGTGCAATTTGAGGCACTGCTTCCTCTTGTGGTTCTCAAAGGACACAGTGAATAAAACAGGGGGAAAAACCACCCAACTTCTTCAATGCTTGGATATGCCAAAGGAAACCTTGAGAAGCACAAGGTGGGTCTGTGCTGCCTGACCAAGCCAGAGCCCTTCCATGATGGAGTGGCTGCCTCAGTGACGCGGTGCCAGAGTTCTTCAGCCTGGGCTGCTCCCAGCACTGTCACCAGGAGGGGGCTGCCCCCAAAAAGCCACACAATTTGGGGTGTAGCTGTAGGGCACAACTGCTGTATGGCACAGGGGGAATGCTTCAAGGGCAGGGACAAGGAACAAGGAGAGGTCTTCTGTATGACTCCCAAAGGTGTTTATGTCCAGGAAAGTCAGGCACAGAAAGACACAAGTCCAGGCTCTAGAAGGGGTTTTTCAACAAGGGGAGGTTCAAGAGGAGAGTACAAAACTTTAACCAAGTGGGAGAAACCTGGGGAGAAGCATAAGGCAGGCAATACAGTGTTTAAACCAATTGGGAATTACAGGGGAGGGGAAGAGTTTAAACAAACCAATGAGACCTCAAGGGATACAAAAATGTCAGGGAAGATTCTGGAGAAAGGGGCAGGTATGAGGAGAGATTGACATTGATCCCCCTAGGAGAAGGAACAGGGAACATTCAGGAACAAAGGGCAGGTCTTTGGGAAGATGGAAAACCAGGACAAAACCAACAAGAGAGGTGCAAAGGAACAATGCATTAAGGATAAAATATGCTATAACAATACAAGAGAGGGGGGGAGGGGGGGATTTTAGAACTGACCATTGAAACTGAATTGCTGTTATAAACACAGTAGAGACACACGGCAACACCCCAGTGTGGTAGTCTGTGATTTTACAGGTTGTTCTTCTGTAGTAAGTTTTAAATATTCCTTGTTCTATGTTTGTAATGCTTCATTCCACGTATCACACTTGGTTTCTCTGGTGGTTCAGTCCTGAGTTGTTTATTCACCAAGTATATGTCAATGCCCCTGTCCAACAAAGCACAGCCTTTTCTTCTGGTGTGTACACTGTCATTCATCCCCTCCTCAAAGCAAGATTGGATTTCAAGGTTTGCTCCTTCCCCTTGTTGATTTCTATAGGATAGCCCTTGCCCTGCACTCCTTCCCCAATGCCTTCCCCTTGGTAAAAGGTTGTGTCACTCCCCTTCTTCCCTCCCTTCCTTAAAAATCAGTGTTTTGCCCTCAGTAATTGTCACTTGTCCCTGACTCCTCTGGCGACATAAACCTTCCTTAGAACTCAAAGAAGTGATCTCTCTCGGTTCCTTCGCCTCAGTCCCTCGTACTGGGTTGCTGCTGTGTCACCCGTGCCACAGGTGTCGGCTGCAGGGAGCTGCGAGCCCCTGTACGCACCGCCAGCCGGGAAGGTCCCTGTAGGGATCCAGGGGCAGCCTCTCTTGTGACTGTCCACGGGACTCAGGCAGTGAGCTGGCCAGAGAACATATTGCCTGTGACCCAGTCGGCGAAGTTACACCCCAGGGCAGAAGGGAAGAGCTAGAGATGCCACCACTCTGGACTTCTGCCATGCCCTGGACACATCAGCCCTGCCCAGCATCCTTGTCCCTCCTTTGGTGAGCTATGGATCTGATGGAGGCACAGTTTGGAGAATGAGCAATTGCCTGGCTGGTCACATCCAGGGGGTTGTGGTCAATGGCTCAGAGGCCCAATGGACGTCAGTGACCAATGGTGTCCCTCAGGGTGACAGCAGAAGCTCCCTGGACACTGGGGACTCAGTTTCCTGGTGGTGCTGCTGGACAAGAGAGCTGGAGGGGCCTCCAAAAGAGAACTGTTGTGATTGCCCAAGTCTTTCAGACTTGCTCAGGGAATGAGGAGCTCACTGAAGTGAGAAGATACTGAGAAACCACACAGTCCCTTCCCTGGGAAGAAACATCTCCCCATCCAAACTTCCTCTCCCTGTCTTTATCCAGCTCCAAGAGGAACAGACATGTATATACATCTGTCTATCTATCTATTTATCTATCTATCTATCTATCTATCTATCTATGCCTATCTTAGTTATTTAGCTATCTAGCTATCTAAGTATCTACCTATCTTCCTATATATCTACCCATCTATCTATCTGACAAAATAATTTCAGCTTTATATTAAATCTCTTTATTTATCCTTATCCTTTGAAGTAGAGTTTAGAAAGAAGTATTTTCATACAATTACATTTATTAAAGACATTAAATAACAGATGCTTTTAAGCTGTCCATTATGGAAACTGCAGCAAATCCCTCCCTGACTGACGTTCAGGAGTGCTTGCTGTCAGGGAGGGATCAGAAGGTCCTGTCCAGACGGTGGGAGCAGATGTATGCCCTCTTCTCCAGGATCTGCTTTGCAGCTTTTTTCATTGAATCATCCCGGTTTTCATCGGCATCTCTGGAGTAAGAGAGAAAAGTCAACTAAGGGACCATAAAGAGTCATTGTAAATTTCATGCAAGAAGTGTTTTTGAGTACAAATGCAAGAGTGAGTGCCAGGAAGAAACTGAACATTCTCTTCTGAAAAAGATTGATTATTACAGACTGAGCTTTGGAGAGCCAATGCACAGCTCGTCAGTACTTCCCACAGAGTCCAAATCCCTCATTTCTATCAGTCACTTGACAGGAGTATATACATAAAATATAGATTTTATATTGCTCAATAAAGAACCCTGGCAGTTGGCTTTAGCAATGAAGTGAAGAGACTCTTCTCAACAGGTTCCAACTCTGCCGCTTGTTTGAATTCAAAGCAGAGAAAAACTCTTCTGTTTGTCACATCAAAGCAACAAAAGTTTCATGAGTCTGTGAAAGACATAAGACCGTAAAAATCATTCCGGTTTATAGTACTTACAGTCTTTTAATTCAGCCATGGGATAATTAGGCCATCATTCACTATATCAAAAAACTGGAAAAGGCACTGGAAAACAAGTTATTTTCAAAACTAAGTTTAGAAAAAGGGAATGAATTTCATAAAGAAAAACATGTAGAAAAAACATAGGAATTTAAACTTCTCAAAGCCATTTGATAATAGAGCCCTGATTCCCAGTCATGTGCAGTGCAGTCTCAGCTGTCCCTTTGAGGCCAGAACTACCAAGGCTCAGGGCTGGGATGCGCCTTCACCCAGAACTGGCTCCAAGACTGATTGGGAATCAATCTAGAATAGGGCTGACAAAAAGAGCAAAGTTTCACGGCCAAATCCAATCCTTCATCAGGTTGGATTTGTTTTAACACTGAACTGGAGCATATTTGCTTGTGCTGCAACACCGTTGCCATTAAACTTTACATGAGCTACAAAATAAGCATTGCCCTGTCCTGAACTGTGCTGCCCAAAAAGTGCTGAGAACTTGCTGTGCCTCTGCCCTGTGCCCCTGGGGCTGCTCTTGGCCAGGCAGCCTCAGTGGGAGCCAGCACTGGCTGCAGCTCCAGCGGGCCCCCCAGGACAAGGCCCAGCAATTAGGAGGCCAAGGAAAGCTCAGGGCAGCAGCAGAACCCTCAGAAGAGTTCTTTGGACAACCATGGACTGGCCACAACTCCACAGCAGCACGACTATGAGTCAGGCTACCAATGCTATGGAGCAGAGTTATAGGAAAACTGTGCAGAAAAATCAGCAACTGACCGTCTCATCTCATACAGCTTGCGAATGCCAAGATAGCAGATTAGCAGCAGAAGTGGCACAGTGAACACGATCACCACTGTGCCTATCATGCATTTCCTGCGAACATCCTGGGGGCAGACAATTCTTGGGAGGCGCACTGGATCCGGGCCATATATTCCTGCTTCAGTGACAACGTCTGTGGGAGCAATGGGGAGCGTCAGCCCGTGCTGTGCTGCGCTGCTGAGCTGGCAGCACGGTGGATGCGGGCAGGACGTTCTCCGTTTGCCCCTGAGCTGGGGCCTGCGGGCACCTTGCCGCCCCTTGGCACAGGCTGTGCCACCCAACAAAGCCCAGCAGGCCGGGAGGAGAGCCCGGGGCCAGCGCAGCTGCTTGGGCAGTGGCTGCTTGGAGGGACATGGGCCAAAGCCATCCCTGAGCAGCCACTGCCAGCCCTGGCCCTCCCTGCCCCGTGACAGCTCCCCCAGCCCCCAGGCACAGAGTCAGGCCCTCTAAAAACACAATGGAGCCTTGCTCTCCCCCTGTGCCCTTTCCCCACCATGCGCACCCCGTGCAGTCTCTCCCAGGTTTCAGGACATGTCTCACACGGAGGGACCCCAGCAGGACTGCTCAGACTGGCTGAGCCTGGCACAGCAATCACCTTCTGTGGCACTGTCTGGCATCTCCTCACTTCCTGTATCAGTGGCTAGCACGGGTACATTGCGTCCTCCAGGATGTGCTGCCTTCGGGAAAGTCTTTTGGTCCATCTCTGGAGAAAGGAAAAGGGACAGCCGGATCAGGTGGAGCCATTGCACACTGGGGAGGTGGCATCTTCAGGAGGTACCACTTGTGAAAGACATGGATAAGGATCAGGGAAAGGCCAAGGCTCTTGGGTCTGCAACAGGGTCCTCCCTCCCCCAAACATCTGCCCCTCCGGATCTGGCCAGAGAATGGGAAATCCCAGGCCCATGGTGTAGTTTGGGCTCTCACTTAGTTGATGCCAAATGCCTTCCCGCAGAGGCTGGGGATAAGCTGCAGCCCGGCCAGGCTGGCAAACAGCCCTGCAGGGCATGGAAGCAGCAGCGGGGCAGCGAGGCTGCCATGGATCCCTTCCGGCTGTGCCGGGCACGGCGTGTCTAGATGTGCAGCCAAAGCCCCCGGCTGCTGAGCCCCAGGACAAGGCTGAGGGAAATGCACCCACCACGGTGCCTCTCCAGGTCAATCGGGGTTTGGTCCAGTTGTTTGGATTCCTCCAGGGGCACATTCTGTTTTGTAGGCTTTTTCCTCCCTCTCAGAGGACCTTAAGAGAAAGTATTTCCATTTCACCAGGAATAGATCTCATAGAAGCAGGGCTCAGCTCGTGGGGTCAGCTGGGACACACTACTCACCCCTGCGATGGGAGCTGGGCTTGTGTGCAACATCCACCAAAGGACCTGGGAGGATCCTCCCTGCAGACACACCTGTAACTCAAGAGCCACAGAAGCTTCTGTCGCCTGGTTCCTGCCAGGTTGCCAGTGATTATTCTCTGAGAACATACCTGCAGAAGCTCCCAAGTGCTCCAAACCATCTTCCATCCCAGCTGCTGGCAAAGCCATGCCACCACTCTCATCTGGAAGGGAGCACAGACCAGACCCATTTCCGTGGTGTGCTGGGATCCCCCTCTGCCTATGGGAACTGTGCACTGCAACGTGATCGGGTATAGCTGTGGGAGCCAGATGTGAATGGACAAGGCCAAACAGCACAGGGGCCTGGGGAGCTCTGGGCTGGCTCCTGGTCACTCTCCACCCTCTTTGCAGGGCCTGTCTGACATCCCTGGAGGGCAGGCACTGACGCACAGCCAAGATGGCAGCTCAAGCCTCAGCAGGGCTCAGGCCCAGAGGCACAGCAATTACCTCCCCTGACTGTAGTGGGCATCACCTCCCTTCCTGCAGCAGAGGCTGCCAATGAGCCCCTGCTTCCTCCAGGAAATGCTGTTTTTGGCACAGCCTTTTGGTTCATCTCTGGAGAGAGAAAAAGAGACAGCTAAATTAGATGGAGATGTTCCCCTTTCTGGGAGGTGGCATCTTCAGGAGGCATTACTGGTCAAACTGATGGATAAGGAGCAGGAAATCATAAAAACTTTTGGGATTGGCCAGGATTTGCCCTTCTAAAAACTGCTGTCATTCCTGATCTCCCCATGGTCCAGGCAATTGCAGGGGATCTCAGGGCATGTATGACCCATGGTTCGGTTCGGCCTCTTGGTCAGCAGATGCCCAATGCCTTCCTGCAGAGGCTGGGGAGAAGCTGCAGCCAGGCCAGGCTGGCAAACAGCCCTGCAGGGCGTGGAAGCAGCAGCGGGGCAGCGAGGCTGCCATGGATCCCTTCCTGCTGTGCCGGGCACGGCGTGTCCAGATGTGCAGCCAAAGCCCCCGGCTGCTGAGCCCCAGGACAAGACTGAGGGAAATGCACCCACCATGGGGCCTCTCCAGGTCACTGAGCACCTGGTCCAGAAGTTTGGCAGCCTCCAGGGATTTCTTGTCTCCTGTACCTTGGTTCATCGAACTCGGAGGACCTTAAGAGAAAGTTGTTCCATTTCTACTTCTTGCCTGGAGTGGCAGTGAGGGCGCCTGGGTGATTGGTGCCCTCCAAGGCACTCCCTCAGCTCTGCCTTCCACTCAGGAGCAGGGCCAGGGGCACCTCGTGCCTGCAGTGGCCCCACACTGGGATGGAAGGAGCCCCTTGCGGGGCAGTTGGGGCAGAAAGGACTCCCTGGAGCTGCTGCCGCTCTGAAGTAAGCCCCAGGCAGGGCCAGGGCTTGGCAGCGGCAGCAGGAGCAGCTCAGGTTCCCTGGGGCCGCCAAAGGAGCTGAGAAAGGCTCAGCCCCGGGGCACAGCCCTGGGCCCGGCCCCTTCTCTGTCTGCTCTTCTCCATGGATGCACAGAGCCCACAGAAGAACACACTGGCATTGCACATGGGAGGGAGATGGACAGATAAATGATCCTTTTTCTCTATGACTGAGATCCTGTGGGATCACTGTTGGATACAGGAGCAGAAATTTGGAAGCCAGGATTCCCACAATTTATCAAACTTCAGCGGATCTTGAGGGGAATGACACAGGAATATTACTCTGAGTGAGGATTTCACTTGGACAATGATTACTGTTTTAGGAAAGGGTTGCTGGTAGCCTACCTTCACCAAGCTCCAGCATCCTTAAGTATTGCTTTACCAGCATTTCCAATCCATGCAACTCAGGATCCCAGTCTAGAAAGGAGCACAGATGGGAACCATTCCATGCTGTGCTGGGATTCCCCCTCTATAGGGAACCCAGCACTGGAAGGGTGTCAGGTTATGCTGCGTGCCAGGAGTGCCAAGCAGCAGAGAGGGAGAAACCTTCCTAGAATGCTCATCTAGAGGGAAGCAAACACCCAAAACCATTTCCATGGTGTCCTGGGATCCCCCCTCTGCCTTTGGGACCTGGGCACTGCAAGGGAGTCGGGTAAGGCTGGGGGAGCCAGATGTCAATGGACAAGGCCATAGCTGCACACGGGCCTGGGGAGCTCTGGGCTGGCTCCTGGTGACTCTCTACCCTCTTTGCAGGCCCTGTGACACATCCCGGGAGAGGAAACAGGGCCAGCCGAGGGGCCTGTGGGGGCTTTCTCCCTCTCCCAGAGGAAACCCTCCCTAAAGGCCTGCAGAAAACCATCCCCAGCGCTTCCCGGGGAACAGGGAGCGCTGTCCCGGGAAAGGGGAGCCAGGCTGCCGGCTCACCTGCTCGCCGCGCTTGCAGTGGAGCAGCCTGGGCAGCCCTGGCAGGCAGGGCCACGGCCAGGAGGAGCAGGAGGAAGAGGCGCAGAGCAAGGGCCATGCTGCCTTGCCCTCTGCCAGTCCCGCAGCTCTTGCTGCCACCGCTGTCCTGTCACCGCTGTCCCAATGTCAGCACCACTGCTGCCACCGCCGCTGCTGCTGCTGCCGCAACAGTTGTGCTCAAGCACTGACTGCTCGCTCCTTGTGCTGCTGTGCAACCACGGGGCTCTGGCGCCTCTGTGACCTCAGAGCCTGCTGTGACCTCATGGCTGGGGCAGGATTTCATTGGAATGGATCTCCAGCGGTGCCCTTCCAGCAAGGAGAGGATGTCCCGCCCAGTACCTATTTGCAAGCTCGGATTTTGTCACAACTGAGATACACGATATTGCACAAGTGAGACTTTTTGTGGTTCTACATATGATAGCAATGTCAAGTCAAAAATTCCACTCATGTTGGTGATTCCCACTATTGCAGGCAGCAGCAACCCTGCCATGCTAACACCGAGTCCCTGCTCTGCGCTGTGTGGCCATTTGGCCCGTATTTAAAAAGTGAAGAACTTGATGCCAAAGCTGACAAAAATTATGCAACACAGACCTTCAGGGTAGCTCACACTTTAGGGGACACCCAAACTCTGTGCACATCTTATGGGTGTCCTCAGCCACCATAAAATCCCCGTATGTCCTCAAAGAAAGACATATGACCTCTGCTCAATTTTAAAGATGCCCCTGCAAAACTTGGGACATACATTAAACTCGCTGCACAACTTCTTTGTGTCCCCAGTCCCCTGCACAGCACAGAGGTGACCCAAAGCCCCTGCATGCCTTTAGAGGGACCCAAACATAACACTCAGGGAGCAGTACCAGTGCTGAGCCATCTTCTGTGTGTGTGTGTTCACCATGTGTCCCTAGGTGAACAGATGAGGCCTGGGGGGAAAATCCCCTCTCTGCTGATAAGAGATCCCGGGCTGCCACAGGCCCAGTGTCTCTCAGGCTCTGAGTTCATCCCTCAGGCTCTGAAGGACTTCCTTCAGAGTCCAGCCTCTTTCCATTGTTCTCAAGGCAAGCACCTCCCGATGGCTTCCCTCTTTCCCTGGGCATGCCACTGGAGGAGGCCCAGGCCCAGCTGATGCCAGGGAAGGAAATGTGCCCTCAGCCCGGGGACGCTCAGCATGGGCTCCCCCAGCCCTCGGGGCCCCGCTGCTGGTCACAGCAGCCCCTGCCTGGCTCCTGCCTGCCCACACCGTGGGCATCCACGGCTGCTCCTGGCCATGGAGCTCAGCTTCTGCTGGTGCCGCGTGGGCTTTGCTACTGCTATCACCTGGACAGAGCTGTGACAACTCCATATCTTTATTGAAATATAAAATGTGGGCCAAGCCCAGCCATGGCAGAAACGAGCTGCCCACCTTCAATCCTGGCTGGGGAACAGGAGAAGGGGGCCTTGATGTATAGGGTCTCGTTTTGGAGGAGAGTAATTTGGGAAGGCCTCGTGATGGTGCTGCAGCCGCGACAGGGCAGATAAGGGCATAATTGTAGACCTGGCATAACAGGCCAAGTTCTCTTTGACCAAGTTGCTAGGCCTCTGTTCTGAAGGTGCACAGGAGCACCTATGGAGAGAGGAGGTGGCTGAGGCCCCAGCTGCCAGTGGCACACAGGGAACCTCCTGCACAGCAGGGCCCAGAGCTGGCAAGGCTCCCCAGCAGGGCTGGAGCTGCTGGCACGGCTTGGCCCAGCTGCACAGCTGCCCCTCAAGGCCCCAGCGAGCAGGGCACAGCTCTGGGCAGGCTTCCTGGTAAGGAGCAGACTCCAGAGCGCCTCTGCCTTTCAAGGGCAATCTCGTCCCCGCTCTTTCTCCTCCCCACCTTGCTCTGCCCCTGCCTTGAGCCCCTGGGGTTTCCCTTGGCCAGGTAGCCTCAGTGGGAGCCAGCACTGGCTGCAGCCCCAGCGGGCCCCCCAGGACAAGGCCCAGAAATTAGGAGGCCAGTGAAAGCACTGGGTAGCAGCAGAACCCTCAGCAGAGTTCTTTGGAAAACCATGGACTGGCCACAACTCCACTGCAGCTTCTCTGGGAATGTTTCCTGTCTACATTAGACTTTAAAAAGAAGCTGTTTGAGGGAAAGGTGAACAAAAAACTCACCCTTTTCTCTTCCAATAAGTCCAAATTTGGACACAGCATAACATGAAAATAAACTCCAAAATAGCAGGCCTGCCATTAATCCTATCCAGCATCATTTTACCTTACCGAAACCCCTTGCGGGGCCTATCTGGGAATCCAGAACACAGGTGGTGTGGCCGGCTGCACCTGTGGGAGCAATGGGGAGTGTCAGCCCGTGCTGTGCTGCGCTGCTGAGCTGGCAGCACGATGGATGCGGGCAGGACGTTCTCCGTTTCCCCCAGATCTGGGGACTGCAGGCACCTTGCCGCCCCTTGGCACAGGCTGTGCCACCCAACAAAGCCCAGCAGGCCGGGAGAAGGGCCCAGGGGCAGCGCAGCTGCTTGGGCAGTGGCTGCTTGGAGGGACACGGGCCAAAGCCATCCCTGAGCAGCCACTGCCAGCCCTGGCCCTCCCTGCCCCGTGACAGCTCCCCCAGCCCCAGGGCACAGAGTCAGGCCCTGTCAGGACCCAGTGCAGCCCCTGCCCAGTTGGGAGCCAAGGCTGGCTCTGGCCCTGGGCTCGCGGCAGGGCTCCCGCTCGGGGCTGCTCCTGTGCCTTGGGCCTCTGGGCACTCAGGGCCAGCTCCGGAGCAGCTGCAGCGGGAGGGACGTTGGTGCACGGGTCCCCTTTCCCCGGGGCTGTGAACGAGCTCCAGAGGCCTCCAAGCCTCCAGAGGCTACTCCAGCTTTGGCTCCTGCTGGGCCATGCAAGGGTAGGCTCTGGTGGAAAGTGCTGCCACCACACAGCCCCCCAAGGGCTGACCGTGGCAGAGCAATTACCTCCTGTGCCAGTGCCCATGTCTGGCATCTCCTCCTTTCCTGCAGCAGAGGCTGCCAATTGGCCTCTACTTCCTTGTGGAAACACATCCTTCTGTCCTGCCTTTTGCGCTATCACTTGAAAAAGGAAAAAGTTCAGCTGGATCAGATGGAACAATTCCCGATTTCTTTTGGTGGCATGCTCAGGACATCATGCCTATCAAAAATGGGGATAAGATTCAAAAAACATCTGGCCTTTTGGGGCTGGGCCAGGGCCCACCTTCCTCCAAATAGCTGCCAGGCCTGAGCAGAAGGTGTGAGGGGATTGTTCAGGGCAAGGGCACACACGTGCATGGCTCTGTCCTGGCACCTGCAGTGATGCCCCCCTGGCTGAGCTTTGGGCTCTGAGCTGGCAGCTCTCCCAGGGGAAAGGCCTTGACCTACCCTCGCCATGTCCCAGAGGCTCAATCCTGAACATCAGTTGGGAAGCCAGATCACTTTCACCAACAGGTTCAGTTGCAAAGAACGGCAGGACAGAACAGCTCCTGTGGCACTGTATGAGCTCCTCAGGCTGCAGGCAAGGCTCAGCCCCGGGGCACAGCCCTGGGCCCGGCCCCTTCCCTCCCTGTTCTTCTCCATGGCTGCACAGAGCACACGGAAGGACACACTGCCATTGCACACAGAAGAAGAATGGACAGCTAAATGCTACTTCCTCCTACTGACAGTGATCTTGTGGAATCACTCAGGGCTCTAGACAAGAGCAGGGCAAGGTTTCCAGAACTGAGCATCTTGTCTGGGCTGTGCCCGCAGTGCCAAGCAGCCGAGAGGGCAGCTCAAGAATCAGCCCGGCTCAGGCCCAGCGGCAATTACCTCCTGTGACTGTACCTGGCATCGCCTCCCTTTCTGCAGCAGAGACTGCCAATGAGCCACTGCTTCTGCTGGGAAGTGCTTCCTTCTGCCATGCCTCTACCTCTGTTTCTGGAGAAAAGATGAGGTATAAATGGATCAGGTGGGGCTGTTCCCCACTGGGCACATGGCATCTTTAGGAGCCAATGCTTCTCAAAGACACAGTTAAAAAGCAGGAAATCCCTGTCAACTTTTTCGGTAGGCCAGGGCCCTCTGTTCTCCAAAATGCTGCCCGTTCTGATTTACCTGGCGACAGGGAAATCGCAGGGGATCTCAGGTCCATGGTGCAGGTTGATCTCCCTGTCAGCTAATGCCAAATGCCTTCCTGCAGAGGCTGGGGAGAAGCTGCAGCCAGGCCAGGCTGGCAAACAGCCCTGCAGGGCGTGGAAGCAGCAGCGGGGCAGCGAGGCTGCCATGGATCCCTTCCCACTGTGCCGGGCATGGCATTTCCAGATGTGCAGCCAAAGCCCCCGGCTGCTGAGCTGCAGGACAAGGCTGAGGGAAATGCACCCACCACGGTGCCTCTCCAGGTCAATCAGGTTCCTGTCCATGTGTTTTGCTGCCTCCAGAGATTTCTTGTCTTCTGTGACTTGCTTCTAGGTGTGAGAGTCTGTGTGAATTTTCCCTCATCTGCCTCACGATCGTCATTTGGGGAGCACTGAAGAGAAGACCACCCCTGCCTTGCTCTGTAGGAGAAAATCACACGCCAAAGGCCCTGAGACCTGAGAGCACCGTGCTAAGTATTTGTTTTCACAGGTGTTGTTTGCTGTATGCTGCACTGAGCCCAAAGAAGGGGGCACTGTGCCCTTTCTGCAACAATAGCCCTTGGAAGCTCTCCCACCTATCAGCCTGGCTGGACTTCTCCTGAGTTTCGGGTGGTCTCCCACAGAAGACCCTCACCTGTTTTATGTTTTACCATGACAGACAGACTGAGATGTAAGAAGCCTCTCCATCAAGGACTGAGACATGAGACCCCTATGTGAAAAGGCCCCTCTCCTCCTTCTAAGGACTGGGACTGAAACGCCCAACCCGGGGGAGGTGTGTGGGGGCGGCAAGGTGACCAAAGCGAGATATTTGCCTGCAGGTTGTGACCACTGGGCCACAAAAACATTGCCTCACCCTTTCTCTACTCCCCTCCTTCGGGTAAAAGGGCGAGTAATCATACGGTCCAGGAGTTCCATTGGAGCAGTTGCTGGATTCAGTGGCCTTTGGGCCAGAATAAAGCTCTGGATTAAAACCCTCCATCAGAACCGACTCCTTTCCTTCACTACCGCCTTAAAGCTTCTCTGGCAGAGGGAAGCCTGAGGAGCAGACCCTCCACGGGAGGAAGCTCCATCCCGCTGGCACCGGAGTCCCAGCATGACTGGACTTGTCCCCACGCGCCCAGCTGCAACATCCAGCTGGCCAAAAGTGTCTCTGGGGTGGAACACCACAGTTGCCGCTATTTGCTTCAGCTGCAGGGGCTAGACAAGCCAAGGCATGTGCCATTAGTAGTATTGGTGTAATATATGGTATGAAAAATTCATGCTGTTAATGAATGGTATAAAATATTGTGAAACCCAAAATCATGTCGTTGACCTCCTGGCTGGGAGCAGCTCTCTATTTAGATTCAACTATCTCCTGGACACAAGATAACAATCAACACCTTAACATAAGAATAGAAGCTTCCATGGCGATGATCACCGGTTTCTTGAGTCATGGGGAGCCACCTAAGAGTGATTATCACCTTGCCAGTTGCATCTATCAAGATAGTCAGCGGTGCCAAACTGATGCAGCTGAATACACGGCATTCCCGGAACTGATTGACGCTGATGGCACACCTGGACTCAGCCTTTGTCCAGCTCTGCACATGGAAATAAACAGCAATGCACGTGAAGAGATACAAAGGAAATTTGGTCATCTGTGCCTCGGGCAGAATAAACTGCAGAAAACCTCGTTGCAAGAAGCAGCATGCGTGAACGGGGGAGACTCTGACACTCGGGAGGTCAGATACAGGTTCACCCGGCGGCGATCCCGGGCTCAATGCTGTCTCTTTGTCTGTGGTGGTTTCAAGGACCAAAATTCGGTGTCATAGACAAATTAATAAACCTTTGCTTAATTTTTGACAATTTTGGCTCATGATTTGATCATTTATAACATTGGTAATTCCAATAAAGAAAAAACAGGAGAGGAACATGGCATCCAGTTCAGATAAATGCCACCATTTTGCTGCCTATTCCTGGTTAAAAAATAAAGGAATGTCCTGAAGATCCCTTCATGTGGGTGCATTATTGGCTGTATCAGTACTTGTGTTCGGTAAAACAGGGAAGTTGTTACAGCTTCTCTCCCCATTTATCACTGGATGAAACCCAAATACTGCATTGCTCCTTGTCTACTTGCTTCCAAGTCAAGGCAAATTTTGGTCATGATTGAGTAGGACACATTCATCTGTTCAGAAGCAAATTCTTCTTTCCATTCACACAGTGGCAAGGTTGCTTTGTGGATTTGCTCTAATCGGACAGGAATTAAGGCCTACCTCTCACTAGAACTAAAGCTGATGCATTGGGAGGCAAAGTCTTGAGTAATTTGTCCTGGTGTCTGGCACTGTAGAGAGTTGTTCTGGAATTAAATGACACTTGAAGACACGTGTAGTCTACCATACTTCTGGCACACTAGAAGTGAAAAAACAGCCTTTGAAACACCATTTTATACTTTCTTCCTTCTCCTTCTCCCAGGAATTTCAATCTCTGAGGTCTAAGCTCTTCAGCTGCCTCACAAACATTGTTTTCATTCAGACAGACATCCATGCATTGAGCCACAAATCAGGCCTGCGGTGTGAAGCCAGAGTGCCATCAAAATTACAAATACAGCTTTCTGAGATCTTTCTATACCTATAGAAAGAGATTCAAACTTGTTCATACATGCAACATTGACTAGAAGTGAATGACAGATTGTCACAATAATTGCTTGGGGAACCAAAAGACATAAATAAAAATAAGTTTACATGAAGATAATAAGCAAACCATGACACTGATGACAAAACCAGACCTGCCAAAAGTAAAACCAGTAAGGTTGTTTCATCTGTCTCAGTACAAAAAAATTGCTGAAAAGTATCAGAGATCCTTAAGAGCATTACTATATACAGGAAATTCGAGGTATTGGAAAAAATGAAGAAAATTTTAGTATGCAATTCACAGAGGTAACCTGTAATTTATTGGCGGGTTTGTTGCAAAATTTCAGAGAGCAGACTGGAAAAGCATAGGGGCTGGTGAGCCCATGTGTGGGCATTTAGAGCAGTGTGAGGGATGTTTCTGGGAGCGACTGCAGGGAAGAAGAGCTGCAGACAATTACTGGGGCAATCTCTTTGCTGGCTGTGGAGTTTGTGTCAGTCAGTTCCCTGGGGCTGGGGGAGCTGTCACGGGGCAGGGAGGGCCAGGGCTGGCAGTGGCTGCTCAGGGATGGCTTTGGCCCGTGTCCCTCCAAGCAGCCACTGCCCAAGCAGCTGCGCTGGCCCCGGGCTCTCCTGCCGGCCTGCTGGGCTTTGTTGGGTGGCACAGCCTGTGCCAAGGGGCGGCAAGGTGCCCGCAGGCCCCAGCTCTGGGGCAAACGGAGAACGTCCTGCCCGCATCCACCGTGCTGCCAGCTCAGCAGCGCAGCACAGCACGGGCTGACGTTCCCCATTGCTCCCACAGGTGCAGCCGGCCCCACCACACGTGTTCCTGATTCCCAGAAGAGGTGTGAAAAATGTTAATCACGTGTTTTTAAAGTTTTGAAATTTTATTAATAATTAAATGTTTCTAAAAATAGCACTATCATTAGCGTGATAAATATTTTGGACAATTTGGATTAGGAGAATAGGAGACAATACAAGCAAAGAGTTACGAACATCTGGGTACCTATTTTCCTGGCAACAGAAGTCCAAAAAGGAACACATGTTAACAGCTTAAAAAGAATAACCTGTTGCATGTTCATACATCTCATACATGATGCATAAATTCCATTCAAACACAGGATTTTGTCTGGTCATCGTCAACTTCTCCCTCTTCATCCTTACTGGCTTCCTGAGGGCTGAACGACGCAGGAGGAAGTTAGTTTCTTCTGAGAGGAGAGCAATAAATTCTTTTTCTCTGAAAAATTTCAGTGTTCTATGGCTGCTAACTCGCTATGAGCCCTTGCTTTCAAACAAGTATCTTACATAGTGTCGTTTATATTTTAACATTCTGTTATAACCTAAAATTTAAATTATAAGTCTACTTGAGAAAATTAATACAACATTAATTCTAAAATAACACATATATTATTCATTTTAATATTTGCAAAAAGCCAATCATAAAACAAGCATGTTTCACAAGGGTTTGGAAGAGGTTGCTGTTGGGGAACACTCTCGTTTACTTGTGATAAGGGCAAGTTTGAGCTTCTGTTTATGCCAGGAAAGGATTTGGAAATGCTCAACAGAGCCCTGACTGAGAGCTTCCCTGTTGCGGTGCATGTTTTTGATTGTAATTTGTCCTAGTAGTCACTTTTATGACACTCCCTTTTTTGGTATTGTTATACCATATTTTATTGCCAATGGGTTGCTCCTTTCCCCCTTGTGTTTTTGGCTTTGCCCTAGTTGTCCTTCTCCGCAAAAACCTGCCCTTTTGTTCCCTGTTCCTCCTCCCATCCAATGTCAATCCCTCCCCAAGCCTAGAAACTTCCTATCCATTTGGTATCCTTTGAAACCCTATTGGTTTGTTTAAGTTGTCCTCCTCCCCTGTAATCCCCTATTGGTTTAAACAATGTATTCCCTGCCTTGTGTTCCACCCTCAGTTTCTCCCAAGTGGCTAAAGACTGTATCCTCCCCAGGGACCTCCCCAGTTTGGAAATCGGTGTATGGCATTAATTCAGTGTCTTTGTGTCGCCGAGTCGGCAGGGAGCAAACATAGAGAAGAGCTCTCCCTGTTCCTTGTCCCTACCCCAGCGCAGTCCACCTGTGCTGTAAAGCAGCTGTGCCCTACAGCCAAACCCCAGAGTTGACAGCTTTCTGGGGGCGACCCACTCTGGGGGTTGGTGTTGGCAGCAAGTCGGGCTGAAGAAATCGGGCACTGCAGCACTTCCCAAATGAGCTCTTCTCTTGCAATAAAGAGATGGAGCTGCCAGCCCAGTGTCTGGGTGGCAGCAGCAGCAAAGCCCACCGGGCAGCAGCACAGGCTGAGCTCCATGGCCAGGAGCAGCCGTGGATGCCCACGGTGTGGACAGGCAGGAGCCAGGCAGGGGCTGCTGTGACCAGCGGCGGGGCCCCCAGGGCTGGGGGAGCCCATGCTGAGCGTCCCTGGGCTGAGGGCACATTGCCTTCTGGGGGATGATCTGGGCCTGAACCTCATGAGGCAGGCATGGATATTTGGGGTCCCTGCTGAGGGGTGCTGGGATCCCTCATGAATCACAAAGGAGTATTGATGGCCTCTCCTAAGGTGTGCAGGCATCCCTCATGAGGTGTGCAGTGGGGTTACATTTCAGGGGGTTCTTTACTCTTCTCAGCACAGCAAAGTGTCACTTGGCCGAGGTTTTGCAATGCTGGGAGAAAGCCTCTTGCAAAGCCTTGACCCTGGACTGCAGGCACAGCGGGCGGACAGAGCCCATCCTCTGGGGCCAGGGCCGGCCAGGCCGGGGCAGGCTCGGGCCAGGCAGGGAAGGGCTGCGGCCCTGGGCTCTGATGAGGCTGCTGAGCTCCGCCCTGGCTCTGTGCTGCAGCCCAACACATTTACAGCCAGGGCCGTGCCCTGGCCCACAGGAGGCACCCGGGTCCTGCAGCTGAGGCTGCACCTTCTCCCACTCAAGGCGGCTGGCTCTGTTCCTTTGGAGGATCCAGAGCCTTGTACTTCGGCCTGATGGTGCAAAGATCCCCCCAGCATCCCTGAGCTTGCAGAAATAAAGGCTTTGTGCTCATTAATATGAAAAGGTGTATGGGTGGCCTGCAGCTAATGTTCTTTTGTAGCCTGGACCCCAGTCAGTGCTCGACTTTTAATGAATGACCCAGCCCAAAGCTGGCCTTAAGACTGATTTGATGAGAGGGAGTGAAGCTCTGTTGACTGCAAAATCTCCAGGAAGAAAGTACAGGAACTTGGATAATGCTGGTGACAAAAGCAGAGTGCAGAGTTGAAGCTCTGAGGCCACCTCAATGCTGCCTCCCCCCACCCTTTTGTTTTTATTTTGTTTAATATTCTGAGGGCCAGTTCTTTCATGAAATGGGCCCTCAGCAAGGAGCTGCTGGGTCTACTGGCTGTGTCCATTTGTGCTCCCTGTGCATCTGGTCACCAGGGCCAGCACCTCTGGGGACAGGGGGTCCTGCTATGGGTGGTATTGGCACCAGAATGTCCCCAGCCATAAGCTGGTAGCGCAGCCGTGGAAGGGACAACAGACACTGGCACAGAAATGAGAGATGACAGGTCTAGTTTTCCCTGCCTGAGTTATTTGACAGGTCTTGTGAAGCTGCAGAATCATCCCTGTGAAGAGAGGAGGAGACTGGGGAATTGTGAAAACAATGGGGTATGCATAAGTTTTTGTATATGCCCCATTCGGCATAGGCATTTTTAGGAAGTGATTTATTGTAGGAGTTTTGAAGCAACCATTACATTCAAAAATGGAGAGTGTCCTCTGGAGCTGAATGATCAAAAGTACATAGAGGTGTTAAATTTAACCTTAACAGCTATTGAAATTGAGGGGGAAATTGATGAAGAGATACTAAGTCAAGTATTTCCCAGGGTATGGACCTCTGGTGTACCAGGGATGGCGAAAAATGCCTCCTCCATAGTAATTAAGCTTCAGGAAGGGACACAACAAGTCAGAATTAGGCAGCAGTACCTCCTAAAGAATGAAGACAGGGAAGGAATCAGCCCAATAATTGAAAATTTTCTGCGGTTGGGGTTATTGAAAGAATGCCAATCTGATTTCAATACTCCCATTTTACCCGTTGGGCAATCTGATGGGTCAGACCGGATAGTACAGGATTTGAGGGCTGTCAATAAAGCAAGAGAAGATTTGTATCCTGTGGTAGCAAATCCATATACTTCATGAACTTGTTTAACACCTGAGCTAACATGGTTAACCATTTTAGAATCAAATGATGCCTTCTTTTGCCTCCCTATCCACAAATCCAGCCAGAAAACTTTTGCATTAGAATGGGAAAGCCCTAAAAGTGGGCGCAAAACCCAGCTCACATGGTCCATGCACCTGAAGGCTTCAAAAAAATCCCCCATTCCGATTAGAGAACAACTTGCAAAGATCCAGAGTCCTGGGAAGCTCCACAGGAAGAAGGAAGGCTTTTGTAGTACCGGGATGATCTTCTAGTAGCCACTCGGACGAGGGAAGCATGTCTGGCCTGGACAGTAAGCCTTTTGAATTTCCTAGGACCCCAAGGACACAGCGTATCAAAGAAAAAGGCATAGGCAGAGAAAGAGAAAGTAATCTACCTGGGGTACCAGGTGAGTGCTGGGCAACGGACGTTAGGGCAGGCTCGAAAGGAGCCATATTCCAAACCCCAAAACCCCAGACAATAAAGGAACTCCAAACCTTCTTAGGCATGGCAGGGTGGTGCCGGCTGTGGTTTATAATTATGCACTGCTCGTCAGACTCCTCTATGCTCTTATGGCCAGTGGAAACAGAGATCTCCAGTGGACAAAGGAAGGCACACGGGCCTTTCACCAGCTAAAGAGTGCCCTCATGTCAGCTCCAGCTTTGGGACTTCCAGATGTAAGTGAACCATTCTTTCTGGTTTCCCATGAAAGACAGGGCATTGCCCTGGGAATATTGGCTCAGGACTTGGGTCCATATCAGAGGGCAGTTGCTTCCCTCTCCAAGCAACTAGTTGCCACAGCCAAATGAAATTAGTGTCTCAAGTTTGTGGTGGCCTAAGTGCATCAGATTGTTGGTGTAATTTCACCTTGGTACAGCCTGTACAAGTGACTTGCCTTTAAGCTCGAGATGCTGTCGGGCTCTCATTTAAATTTTAAATTGACACTGCACTTTTTACAATGGCAGGACCTTATACAACCCACATTAGTAATCAAATAGTTCAGACCCAACCTAAACTTGAACCTGAAGTGTATGAAATAGGCCCGTACATAATGAGGAATGTGGGTGAACAACGAGTGTTGTTCAATCCAGAATGGTCTCTCAAACGTGTTGAGTTGCTAGTGCAAATGAACATCTCAAAAATCCAACCAGCCTGCTCCCCTTTCCTAAGAACTTCCTTTGAGGGCTGCACAATGTGGTTACTGAGACAGATATAGCTCAGGAGCAGAATAAGAAATGATCTAACTGGGATGTTTGGGAATGGATTGAAAGTTTTAAATGGAATTGATTCAGAAATACTGATGAATAAGCTGGCCACTGCAGCAGGTGACCTAGCAAAATTGAAGCCGCATTTACAGTCATCTCTATTGGCATTAGGAACTAGCCAGTGGCAGATTTCCAAAGTACTGCCAAAGTGGGAAAAGCTTGGGGGCCAAGACCACAAGGTAATAGTAGAAGCACTTGGTACAGTTCAAGATAATGTGTCTTTAGCTTTCAGTTGTATACAAGCTGAGTTATTGATGCAGGCAACAGCAGCTCAGATCATATGGGAAGGGGGCGAAGGTAATTTTCCTGCTTCTTATGTGGCCACTGGCTTTGTCCTTTCCATACATAATGCCACTGTTTATGTTATCCACCCCATATTGCACTAGGATTAAATCATGAAAAAACAGTGCTCTACCCTTCAGAACATAGGGTGTGGGCAGGAAAGGTGAATGAAAAGTGGCCAACAGAGTAAAGTTAGAATCCTGCATTACTAGAGAACAACTAGGATTCATTTGTGAAAGCAATACAATTAATGCCTAAATGTGTGTCTTGACATTGAACAGAGTATTTGCCACTTTGAGATTCATCCAGTCACTGATCAGAAAAAATGTGCTCGTATCTACTAGTAAAAGTTATGTGTGCCTGAGAACTGCTTGTGCTGCTGTAAAAATTGATAGCAATGATGTTATTTTGTCTAGAAGAAATAATTTTAAGTTTTGTATTTGTAATTTTGTGTAAGATTATCGGGTGTGATTTTTTGTACGTGGCCCCAGTGACATCCCACCAGTTGATTAAAACCAATTACACAATGTAACACAGACTATCACCTACTCCTGTTGGGATGGACCTTACCTTGATAAAACAATTAATTAAGCACCAAGACCTACTACAGATCTCGAAGGAAATTCCAGAAAGCAGAGAAAACCTTAATTAATGTCCAACATGATAACAAAGAAATAACCAGAATTCTGCAAAGAATAGAACAAACTACAGATCATCACTGGTGGGATGTGATCTTTGGGTGGTCACCAACTGCCAATGGAATCCTTAATAAAATATGTCAACCCGTTGTAGTTTTGTTATTATTAGTTTGACTAAGTTTAGGGTTATCCATTATATTGCTAATTTCAAATTGGAGAATACTACAGCGAACAGCTGTGTTAACCTCCTTATCAAATGTTCATGGTAAAGCATTAAGAGACACTTATTGTCGTAGGCATTTGCATTAGATAAAAGAATTTCCCTATTGTCTAGGAAAAGGGGGAAAAGAGACAGAGTAGAAATTTTCCAGAGTAGAAATCCATTTTGATTTAGGTGAAATGTACTACAGTCTGTAGTTTGAAAACATAGCTGTTGAGTCTGACTGCCTGTTCTGGTAAAAAGCCTAGGCTCAGAGAAACTGCTTCAATGAAGGACAGAGATGGGGGGGGCACAGAGAGACAGAGGAACTGCTATGAGAACAGGCCAACCTGACCTGGAAATTCTTTCTGATAAAGATTAACTAGCGGTAAATGTCACGCCAAATTTGTAAAAATGAATATGTATGAACCTATGTAAAATTGGATGCATATCTATTTGAGAGGGTGATAAAAAAGGATCTGGAGTTCCCAGAGGCACATATGTCTTTTAAGGAGCGGAATCTCCACATGCATCCAGCACAGTAATAAACATACCAACTTTACAACTTTCGCAAAGTCGTGTTTATCTCCACAAAACAGGACCCGGCATCAGCTGGCTCACAGAGACCCTCCTGCACAGCAGGAGATTCCCACTGTTCTCAAAGTTTGCCTCTGAAGACCGAGAGATGAGCTTGTAAGAAATGCTGGAAATTATCAGGGAAAGGGCTTTAAGTCCCTTGTTGTCACTAGGTAAAATCTCCAGTGGGAAGAGGGCCTCACCATACACCAGGTGTCCTGTGATGACTTAGTTCATCTAAGAGTAAAGATCACCAATTAAATGCAGTTTTATTTTTCATTCGGCAAGTGTTAAAGTGTTCCAAATTTTTCAGAATTCTAAAACTACTTTGAAAAATCCTAAACTACAATGAGAAAAGGGAAGAAATATTTGGGGATATTTTTCTACAAAAAATGTTTCTAAATCTTTCTAAAATCTTTTGCTGTGTATAAATGTAAAACAAAGACAAAATGAGGTTGCTTTGACTCAGGAGCCCCGTGCTCAGCTGCTGCCAGCCCAGCCCTGGCTGTGCCCAGACAAGCAGCTCCGCCAGAGCTGGTGGTAGCACAGACACACCTGAGCTGAACCCCAAAGATGTTGCCAGGCTCAGGCCCGTCCCTGGTAGGAGGGCTGCACCTCCTGGCCTGGCTGGACACCAGGGGCAGGACCTTTGGGGACAGAGGCTCCTGCTCTGGGTGGTGATACCAACAAGCTGTCCCTAGCAATGAGCTGGTAATGCAGCCGTGGAAGGGACAACGGTCACGGGCACAGAGATGCGAGATGACAGGTCCCGTTCCCCCTGGCTGAGTTATTTGGCCAGTCTTGTGAAGCTGCAGAGGCATCCCTGTGGAGAGAGGAGGTGGCTGAGGCCCCAGCTGCCAGTGGCACACAGGGAGCCTCCTGCACAGCAGGGCCCAGAGCTGGCAAGGCTCCCCAGCACGGCTGGAGCTGCTGACACAGCTTGGCCCAGCTGCACAGCTGCCCCTCAAGGCCCCGGCGAGCAGGGCACGGCTCTGGGCAGGCTCCCTGGCCAGGAGCGGGTCCCAGAGCGCCTCTGCCTTTCAAGGGCAATCTCGTCCCTGCTCTTTCTCCTCCCCACCTTGCTCGGCCTCTGCCTTGAGCCCCTGGGGCTGCTCTTGGCCAGGCAGCCTCAGTGGGAGCCAGCACTGGCTGCAGCCCCAGCGGGCCCTCCAGGACAAGGCCCTGACATTAGGAGGCCAATGAAAGCACTGGGCAGCAGCAGAACCCTCAGCAGAGTTAGATGGAAAACCATGGACTGGCCACAACTCCACTGCAGCCTTACAGGGAATGTTGTCTTCCTATGAGAACCATTTAAAGGAAGCTGTTTGAGGTCGAGAATTACAAAACATGATTTTCTTTTCCAGCAATGCCAGATTGCTCATGCCTGGAATTTTCCTTCTCTGGGAGGGAGCTCCTCCTGCCTGGCAGTTGTGTCCAATGGCTGGACTTGCCCCCCCCCCCCCCCAAGTTGAATTCAGTGCTCTGTGTTCTGGGCACTGGCACAGGAGATCACATCCAAGGATTTCTGAGCTCCTCAGGCACTGTCAGCCACAGCCCAGCATGCTGAGGAATGAGTGATCTCTGGCTGGAGACAAGTGCCACATTCCCTCCTGTCAGCAGCTTCCCAGCTGGAAATTTGGCACCTTGGGGAGGCCATGGCTAACACAGTCCTTTGGCTTCATAGGAAAGGTGAAGCCTTTACTTCACCATTTGCTCTTCATGTGCAATTTAAGGCACTGCTTCCTCTTGTGGTCCTCAAAGGACACCGTGAATAAAACAGGGGGGGAAACCCACCCAACCTCTTCAATGCTTGGATATGTCAAAGGAAACCTTGAGGAGCACAGAGTGGGTCTGTGCTGCCTGACCAAGCCAGAGCCCTTCCATGATGGAGTGGCTGCCTCAGTGATGTGGTGCCAGAGTTCTTCAGCCTGGGCTGCTCCCAGCACTGTCACCAGGAGGGGGCTGCCCCCAAAAAGCCACACAATGTGGGGTGCGGCTGTAGGGCACAACTGCTTTATGGCACAGGGGGAATGCTTCAAGGGCAGGGACAAGGAGCAAGGAGAGGTCTTCTGTATGACTCCCAAAGGTGTTTATTCCCAGGAAGGTCAGGCACAGAAAGACACAAGTCCAGGCTCTAGAAGGGGTTTTTCAACAAGAAGAGGTTCAAGAGGAGGGTACAAAACTTTAACCAAGTGGGAGAAACCAGGGGAGAAGCATAAGGCAGGCAATACAGTGTTTAAACCAATTGGGAGTTACAGGGGAGGGGAACAATTAAAACAAACCAAGGGGACCTCAAGGGATACAAAAATGTCAGGGAAGTTTCTGGAGAAAGGGGCAGGTATGAGGAGGGATTGACATTGCTTCTCTTAGGAGAAGGAGCAGGGAATATTGAGGAACAAATGGCAGGTCTTTGAGAAGATGGAATACCAGGAAAAACCGACAAGAGAGGTGCAAAGGAATAATCCATTAAGGACAAAATATGGTATAACTATACAAAAGACGGGGGGGGATTTTAGAACTGACCATTGAAACTTAATTGCAGTTGAAAACACAGTAGAGACACACCGCAACAACCCCAGTGTGGTAGTCTGTGATTTTACAGTTTGTTCTTCTGTAGTAAGTTTTAAATATTCCTTGTTATATGTTTGTAATGCTTCATTCCACGTATCCCACTTGGTTTCTCTGGTGGTTCAGTCCTGAATTGTTTATTCCCTAAGTATATGTCAATGCCCCTGTCCAACAAAGCACAGCCTTTTCTTCTGGTGTGTACACTGTCGTTCATCCCCTCCTCAAAGCAAGATTGGATTTCAAGGTTTGCTCCTTCCCCTTGTTGGTTTCTATAGGATAGCCCTTGCCCTGCACTCCTTCCCCAATGCCTTCCCCTTGGTAAAAGGTTGTGTCACTCCCCTTCTTCCCTCCCTTCCTTAAAAATCAGTGTTTTGCCCTCAGTTATTGTCGCTTCTCCCTGACGCCTCTGGCGACATAAACCTTCCTTAGAACTCAAAGAAGTGATCTCTCTCGGT
This sequence comes from Melozone crissalis, assembly GCF_028551555.1. Classification (NCBI taxonomy): domain Eukaryota; kingdom Metazoa; phylum Chordata; class Aves; order Passeriformes; family Passerellidae; genus Melozone; species Melozone crissalis. Next base: position 19,771,599 of record NW_026535807.1, on the reverse strand, counting down.
TCCTTCGCCTCAGTCCCTCGTACTGGGTTGCTGCTGTGTCACCCGTGCCACAGGTGTCGGCAGCAGGGAGCTGCGAGCCCCTGTACGCACCGCCAGCCGGGAAGGTCCCTGTAGGGATCCAGGGGCAGCCTCTCTTGTGACTGTCCATGGGACTCAGGCAGTGAGCTGGCCAGAGAACATATTGCCTGTGACCCAGCCACGAAGTTACACCCCAGGGCACAAGGGAAGAGCTAGAGATGCCACCACTCTGGACTTCTGCCATGCCCTGGACACATCAGCCCTGCCCAGCATCCTTGTCCCTCCTTTGGTGAGCTATGGATCTGATGGAGGCACAGTTTGGAGAATGAGCAATTGCCTGGCTGGTCACATCCAGGGGGTTGTGGTCAATGGCTCAGAGGCCCGATGGACGTCAGTGACCAGTGGTGTCCCTCAGGGTGGCAGCAGAAGCTCCCTGGACACTGGGGACTCAGTGTCTTGTTGGTGCTGCTGGACAAGAGAGCTGGAGGGGCCTCAAAAGCAGAACTGTTGTGATTGCCCAAGTCTTTCAGACTTGCTCAGGGAATGAGCAGCTGATTGAAGTTAAAGGATACTGAGAAACCACACAATCCTTTATCTGAGAAGAAACATCTCCCCATCCAAACCTCCCCTCCCTGTCTTAATCCAGCTCTAAGAGGAGCAAACATATATATACATCCATCTATCCATCTATGTATCTATCTATCTATCTATCTACCCATCTATCTACCTATATATCTGAGAAAATACTGTCAGCTATAAATGAAATCTGGGTTTTTATCTTTATCATATAAAGTAATATTTTACAAAGAAGTTTTATTTTATACAGTTGCATTTATTAAAGACATTAATTAACAGATGCTTTTAAGCTGTTAAATATGGAAACTGCAGCAAATCCCTCCCTGACTGACGTTTAGGAGTGCCTGCTGTCAGGGAGGGATCAGAAGGTCCTGTCCAGAGGGTGGGAGCAGATGTATGCCCTCTTCTCCAGGATCTGCTTTGCAGCTTTTTTAATGCAATCATCCGTGTTTTCATCAGCATCTCTGGAGAAAGAGAGAAAAGTCATCTAAGGGAGCATAAAGAGCCGTTGTAAATTTCTTTCAAGAAGTGTTTTTGAGTACAAAGGCAAGAGTGAGTGCCAGGAAGAAACTGAACATTCTCTTCTGAAAAAGATTGATTATTACCGACTGAGCTTTGGACAGCCAATGCACAGCTGGTCAGTACATCCCACAGAGTCCAAATCCCTCATTCCTATCAGTCAATTGACAGGAGTATATATATATAATATCGATTTTTTATTGTTCCATAAAGAACCCTGGCAGTTTGCTTTAGCTATGAAGTGAAGAGACTCTTCTCAACAGGTTCCAGCTCTGCCACTTGTTTGAATTAAAGGAGAGAAAAACTCTTGTGTTGGTCACATTAAACAACAAAAGTTTCATGAGTCTGTGAAAGACATAAGAGCAGAGAAATGATTCCATTTTAAAGTACTTACAGTCTTCTAATTCAGGCATGGGAAAATTAGGCCATCATTCTTTAAACCAAATAACGGTATAAAGCACTGGAAAAGAAGTTATATTTTAAACTAAGTTTTAAAACAGTGAATGAATTTGTAAAGAAAACAATGTTTTAAGACTGAAATGGACCACATTTTCTTGTGCTGCAACACCACTGTTGCCATGAAACTTTTCATGAGGCAGTAAATAAGCACTGTCCTGTCCTGAACTGTGCTGCCCAAACACTGCTGAGAACTTGCTGTGCCTCTGCCCTGTGCCCCTGGGGCTGCTCTTGGCCAGGCAGCCTCAGTGGGAGCCAGCACTGGCTGCAGCCCCAGCGTGCCCCCAGGACAAGGCCCAGCAATTAGGAGGCCAAGGAAAGCACTGGGCAGCAGCAGAACCCTCAGCAGAGTTCTTTGGACAACCATGGACTGGCCACAACTCCACAGCAGCACGACTACGAGTCAGGCCAGCAATGCTGTGGAGCACAGTTATAAGAAAACTGTGGAGAAAAATCAGCAACTGACCGTCTCATCTCATACAGCTTGCGAATGCCAAGATAGCAGCCTAGCAGCACAAGTGGCACAGTGAACACTATCACCACTGTGCCTATCATGCACTTCCTGCTAACATCCTGGGGGCAGACAATTCTTGGCAGGCGCACTGGATCCGGGCCATATATTCCTGCTTCAGTGACAACGTCTGTGGGAGCAATGGGGAGCGTCAGACCTTGCTGTGCTGCTCTGCTGAGCTGCCAGCACGGTGGATGCGGGCAGGACGTTCTCCATTTCCCCCAGAGCTGGGGCCTGCAGGCACCTTGCCGCCCCGTGGCACAGGCTGTGCCACCCAACAAAGCCCAGCAGGCCGGGAGGAGAGCCCGGGGACAGCGAAGCTGCTTGGGCAGTGGCTGCTTGGAGGGACATGGGCCAAAGCCATCCCTGAGCAGCCACTGCCAGCCCTGGCCCTCCCTGCCCTGTGTCAGCTCCCCCTGCCCAGGGACACACAGCCAGGCCCCGTTGGGACCCACTGGAGCCTTGCTCTCCCCCTCTGCCCTTTCCCCACCATGGGCACCCCATGCAGTCTCTCCCAGGTTTCAGGACATGTCCCACATGGAGGGACCCCAGCAGGACTGCTCAGACTGGCTGAGCCTGGCACAGCAATCACCTTCTGTGGCACTGTCTGGCATCTCCTCACTTCCTGTATCAGTGGCTAGCACAGGTACATTGCGTCCTCCAGGTTGTGCTGCCTTCCGCAAAGACTTTTGGTCCATCTCTGGAGAAAGGAAAAGAGACAGCCGGATCAGGTGGAGCCATTGCCCACTGGGGAGGTGGCATCTCCAGGAGGTACCACTTGTGAAAGACATGGATAAGGATCAGGGAGAGGCAAAGGCTCTTGGTGCTGCCACAGGACCGTCCCTCCTCCAAACATGTGCCCCTCTGTCTCTGCCCAGAGATCAGGAAATCCCAGGGAATTTCAGGGTCATGGTGCAGTTCGGGCTGTCTGTGAACCGATGCCAAATGCCTTCCTGGAGAGGCTGGGGAGAAGCTGCAGCCAGGCCAGGCTGGCAAACAGCCCTGCAGGGCTTGGAAGCAGCAGCGGGGCAGCGAGCCTGCCATGGATCCCTTCCCGCTGTGCCGGGCACGGCGTGTCCAGATGTGCAGCCAAAGCCCCCGGCTGCTGAGCCCCAGGACAAGGCTGAGGGAATGCACCCACCACGGCGTCTCTCCAGGTCACTCAGGATCCTTTCCATGTGTTGGGACTCCTCTAGGGAATTCGTGCCTCCTCCAGGCTTGTTCGTCCCTCTCGGGGGACCTTAAGAGAAGTGTTTGCATGTCAGAAGAGTGGATCCCACAGAAGCAGGGCTCAGTCCTTCGGGTAAGCAGGGACACACTACTCACCCCTGCAATGAGAGCCGGGCTTGTGAGCAGCAACCAGGAAAGGAGCCTGAAAAGTCCTCACTGCAGACACTCCTGTAACCCAACAGCCACAGAAGCTTCTGTCACCAAGTTCCTGCCAGGTTGTCAAGGATTATCCACTTCGGGGAACACTGAAAACATACCTGCAGGAGGCTTAAGAGGCTGCAAATCTTCATGGAGCCAAGGTGCCTGAGAAACCTTCCTAGCATGCTCATCTAGAGGGGATGCACAGATGGACTTATTCTGTGGTGTGCTGGGATCCTCCTCTGCCTATTGTAAATGGGCACTGCAAGGTGATCAGGTAAGGCTGTGGGAGCCAGATATGAATGGACAAGGCCAAAGCTGCACAGGGGCCTGGGGAGCTCTGGGCTGGCTCCTGGTCACTCTCCACCCTCTTTGCAGGCCCTGTGACACATCCCGGGAAAGGAAACAGGGCCAGCCGAGGGGCCTGTGGGGGCTCTCTCCCTCCCCCAGAGGAAACCCTCCCTTAAAGGCCTGGGGAAAACCATCCCCAGCGCTTCCCGGGGAGCAGGGAGCGCTGTCCCGGGAAAGGGGAGCCAGGCTGCCGGCTCACCTGCTCCCCGCGCTTGCAGCGGAGCAGCCTGGGCCGCCCTGGCAGGCAGGGCCACGGCCAGGAGGAGCAGGAGGAAGAGGCGCAGAGCAAGGGCCATGCTGCCTTGCCCTCTGCCAGTCCCGCAGCTCTTGCTGCCACCGCTGTCCTGACACCGCTGTCCCAATGTCAGCACCACTGCTGCCACCGCCGCTGCTGCTGCCGCAACAGTTGTGCTCAAGCACTGACTGCTCGCTCCTTGTGCTGCTGTGCAACCACGGGGCTCTGGCACCTCTGTGACCTCAGAGCCTGCTGTGACCTCATGGCCAGGGTGGAGTTGTGTGGGGAGTGGGATCTGCCTTCTTTGGCAGGGAGCTCATCCTGCCCAGCTGCTCTGTCCAAGGTCTGTGACACAGTCCCAGCCCAGCTGATCTCCCAGGCTGGGCCATGAAGGGATGGAGAGCAGCCCTGCCAAGAAGGACTTGGGGGTGCTGCAAGATGAGAGGCTGCACATGAGCCAGCCATGTGCATCCAAAGGAGAGTGCCCAGCAGCTTGAAGGAGGTGATTCCACCCCTCTGCTCTGGTGAGACCCCACCGGGAGTACTGTGGAAGAGGTTTTACATCAACCTCTGTGAGCCATTGAGAAGTTTGACATGAAAATCCATGTTTACCCCTGAAAGAATTTTGTAACAATGTCGTTGACATAGAAACCAAAAAAGAAAGAAGGAGAAATAAGTGAAACTTGTAACTGCTTATTTCCAAAAGCACCTTGGTTGTCTCTCTTGACCAGTGAGTAAAGTGTATACTTAAGAGCTTTGTAAGAATGTAGAATAAGCATGCATGCTAGAATAAAAACAGTGTTTGAAGACTTCTTGAAACGGAGTGCGTTGCTTTGTGCTGTCTTTGTCTGTACCACAACAGAGTACTGCATCCAGCTCTGGGCTCCCCATACAGGAAGGCCATGGTCCTGTTGGGTCTAGTCCAGAGGAGGGACAAAATGCTCTGAGGGCTGGAGCCCTTCTGCTTTGGAGACAGGCTGGGAGAGCTGGTGATGTTCAGCCTGCAAGGGAGCAGACTCCAGGGAGACTTGATTGCTGCCTTTCAGTACCTAAGGGGGCTTGTAAAAGAGATGGGACAGAACTTTTACTAGAGCCTTTTGTGAGCAGACCGAGAGGGAATGCTTTTAATCTAAAAGATTGTCGATTCAGACTGGACAAAAGAAACCCATTTTTTACACTAGGTCTGGAAGGCCTGGCACAGGTTGCCCAAAGAGGTGGACATCCATCCCTGCAGACATTCAAACTCATGCTCTCAGCAACCTGACCTACTTAAAGGTGTCCCTGCTCACTGCAGGGCATTGGACTAGATGGCCTTTAAATGTCCCTTCCAAGCCAAGCCATTCTGTGCTCCTGGGCACCATCAAAGCAGTGCTGGATTAGTGCTGGGATGATTATGTGGCACCTGTATTTTGGTAGTTGTGTCCTTTAGCAATTGGCCCTGAGAGCATTCATGGTCTGGGCAGTGAAGTCTGCAAATAACAGACAGTGTGCTCCAGGAGTGTTGCAGTGCGATTTCATGGTTTACCCCAGAACCCTGGGTTTCTCCCCTGAAGATTCCCTTCCAGGTGTGTCCATCATCCCTCCTTTCCCCAGTCTTACCCCTGCCGAGCACTGTCTGTCAATCCTGGGATTCCAGAAGGGCATTGAGTTATTGGCAGATTCAAAAGATGCCCTCTACCCGGGGTGGGGGTGGGCATTGGGCCATCCATGTGTCATTTGTCCCTGGAGATCTCCTCTCCTGTCCCAGGTTGGTGGGCTCCCTCTCCCTTCCCTCCTGCCCTCCCTCGGGTAAAAGGGCGAGCAACCATGCGGTCCAGGAGTTCCATTGGAGCAGTTGCTGGATTCAGTGTCCTGTGGGCCAGAATAAAGCTCTGGATTAAAACCCTCCATCAGAACCGACTCCTTTCCTTCACTACCGCCTTAAAGCTTCTCTGGCAGAGGGAAGCCTGAGGAGCAGACCCTCCACGGGAGGAAGCTCCATCCCGCTGGCACCGGAGTCCCGGCATGACTGGACTTGTCCCCACGCGCCCAGCTGCAACATCCAGCTGGCCAAAAGTGTCTCTGGGGTGGAACACCACAGTTGCCGCTATTTGGTTCAGCTGCAGGGGCCAGACAAGCCAAGGCGCGCCCCGTCAGCAATGTAATATATGTTAGAAATAATTCATGCTATAAAAGATTGTATTTTATAAACATTGTGAAATCCAAACCAGTCTCTGACCACAGGCAGCCCAAGAAGCAGACATCTATTTAAACTCTGAAATTCCTGAAGTAGGCAAGATAACGATCGGCATTTTAGCCTGAGAATAGACGCATCCAGGGCGATGATCACCGCCATCCTGAGCCACGGGAAGGTGCCTAAGAGTGATCATCACCCTGTTGTTAACATCCATCAAGATAGCCAAATTTGCCAGGAACATGCATGTGAATACATGGCTTCCCTGAACTCAATCAAGGCTGGCTATCAGCCAGGAGACAGCCTTTGTCCGGCTCTGCACAGTGAAACAGCCAACTATGAATATGCAGAGTTAGAAAAGAACCTTGAACTCCTTCACCTCTGGCACAATAAACTGTATAAAACATCCTTGCTAGAGGCGGCTCTTGTGAACGAGGGGGAATCTGATGCGATAGACGTTAGATCCAGGTTCACCCAGTGCTGAACCCAGGCTCAACGCTGTCTCTTTGGCTGTGGTGGTTTTGAGGACCGTATTTTGGTTGCGGAAAAGGTAAATAAATTATTTCTCATTTTTTGATAATTTGACTTTCAATTGATCATTTATAACAATTAGGGCCACCCTGATGTGATTTGAATTTTGGATTTGGGCTCCCTTTCCTGTCAGGAGGCTCCCCGCTGATATCAGCGGGGTGACGGTATTGGGAGTTCACGAAACCAATCTGTGGGAATCCACAAAAATAAAGGCTTTTGGGAAAGCTGCAAAAGGCAGGCCTCAGAGACAGTAGAACTGTGATTAGACCTAAGCAGCAGTCACTAGATAGGTCAGCAGAAAAATTATTTGAAAAGTAGAAAGGCAAGGACAAATAGAACAATGGTCTGTGTATTAACGCTTGTCTAGAATAACTCTCTAAGCTACAGAAAAGTTTATCTAACAAGATATTAGGAAGCTTAAGCTTAATAATGGAGCTCTGTGCATTGTGTTTTCAGGCTTACAAGTAGGTATTGTATTTGAAATAAGCAAGCATTGTTTTAATCAAAGGTACGTGTGCTTATAGTGGTTGGATAGAACTACTGTCAATATGCTTTTGCTTTGTGTGATTGGTCAAAAAACATATACAGTAAGTTGTATTATTAAGGTCTTTGTCTGCTGCCTGGGATGTGAGCTGGTGGCATCTTCCCATTGTCATAACCATGTAATGAGACTGATGCTGAAAAATGAAACAAACAAGGCATGTTCCACAGCAGTCCTGTCCCGTTTGTGATTTGTACACAGCCCCTGGCCGGCGGTACCAATCAAATACCAAACTGAAGCCAGAACCACAGCCAAAGATGGATAAAATGAGCCCAGAGCTCTTGGAAATTCGGAACGATCCGAAGAGGGATCTCCGAGGCCGTGGTGCTTTTCCTTCACTCAGAAAATTGACGTGCAGAAGGAATCCACCTGGGAAAAGGAACTGTGAGTACCATGTGGTTGAGTGGGGTGTGATCGAGCGTGTGTGAGACGTGATTTTATCATGAAGCAAGTGTGGATACCACGATTGCAGTTCCCCTCTCCCACGGGGAAAGTGGTTGGTGAAAGGGGAAGCAAGCGCTTTTTCTTGTCACACTTTTTCTTTTTCTTGTGGGACCTGGGACTTATTGTGAGTTCAGGGGATCAATCATGGTTGGGGTCAGGAGGGGAAAGAACGTTCCCGAAATAGTTTGGGAGCCAGTCTGCCTTCTGATCTAGAGAATCAGATAAGAGAGCTTGATACCAGTCAAAAGACCCGCAGAAGGGTTCTCCACGTGGCTGAGTAGACTGGTAGTGTTTCACAGACTTAGGAAATCGACATTGGACAAAGACTTGGGACTCACGTCGAGAATCCCAGCTGAAGGACACAAGGTGAGAAAATTGGCGAATGGGGTTTTTGGGAAAATGGGATTGAAAAAGTGTAAGTGCCACAAAAAGCCCCAGGAAAAACCTCCCCAAGATCCCGGGAAGGTTATGCCTGAAATCTTGAGGAGAAGCCCATTGGGATGGATATTAGAACACTGGGATGACAGCCCCAGGAGGGTGGGAAAGTCCAAGGAAAAGATGATACATTTTTGTATGGAAAAGTGGGGGGGAAAGGAGATTGCAAAATATGTGGTTTGGCCGGTGTTCGGCACTTTCAAGGATTTTGAGGAAATTGAGTATGTTGAGATGTGGAAATACGCTTGTTCAGGACCATACCCGATCAGAGCTCTCAGATGCTTGGCAAACCAGGGCAAGGAGTGGGAACTGCTGGAAAACCTTCCACCACCCTACCTTGTCCCTTCACCCCAACCCGTGCCAGCCCAGGTACCTCAGGTGCCCACGTTGCCTCCCGAGGCATCGATCCCACTGGGACAGGCTTCGGCACCGCTGCTCCCACCGGAGATGGCCGCGGCACCTTCTCTCCCATGTGAGCAGGTATTGGCGGCTCCACTCCCATGCGAGCAGTCCCAGCCACTGACCCTTCCCAAAATCAAGGAGAAACAGATAATTTCCCTAAAGAAAGCAAACTCTCCTCCAGCCCATTGAACAAGGTGGAGGACGAGGAGGGCAACCACTGAAGATAGTGATGACGACAAAGAAAAGCCTGGACTCTTCCCTTTACGGGAAGTACCGACGGTTCCAGGGGTTATTGGCTTTGTACCTGCGCCGATCGACATCGGGGACGTGAGGGCTTTCAAGAAAGAGATGGGGAAGTTGATGGAGGATCCTTTGGGGGTGGCAGAACGACTAGATGAATTTCTAGGAACCAGCACCTACACCTACAGGGATCTCGGTGCGATCCTGAGGTCACTGTTCAACAATGAAGAAAGAGAAATGATCAGACAAGCCGTGATCAGGGATTGGGAGAACAGGAATCCCCAGGAGGAGTGAGGAGATTAGATGTGACCATCTTGGAACGCCCAAATGGAGGAAGGGATGCAGAAAAGGATAAACTAGAGAAATATGATAATAGAAGGTATCAGGGAGGCAGTGCCATAGGGACAAAACATGAGCAAAGTACTCAGGGAATGCCAGGGAAAAGATGAGACCCCCATGGAATGGCTGGAAAGGCTCCAAAAGAGCTTGAGAATGTATTCCGGGACGGACCCCGAATCTCCGATTGGGGCAGTCTTGCTGAAGACCCAATTTGTGGTGAAATCATGGGAGGACATAAGGAAGAAATTGGAAAAGATAGATGGGTGGCAGGATAGGGAACTGCAGGAATTGCTCTGAGAAGCCCAGAAAAATCTACATTAGAAGCGACAAAGAAAAGCAAAAGATTCAGGCGAAAGTTCTAGTGGCTGCAGTGAGGGGGGCACAAGAACGGGAACAGGTCAGAGACTTGGCAAAAACAGCGCCAGTGAAGAAACAAAATCCTTCCCAAGGAAAAGTTTCAAACAGCCAGAAAAAGGACTTCAAGTGCTATGCTACTACTGCAAGCCAAGAGGACGCATTCAGAGGAATTGTCCCAACAAGGTCAAGGATCAAACTATATTTCAGGAAGATTAGGGGTGTCAGGGGCTTCTCAGTTTGGGGTCTGAAACACCAAGGGAGCCCTTGATAAAATTGAGAGTGGGACCTCACAGGCAGGAAATTTGGTTTTCAGTAGATTCTGGGGCTGAACGGGCCATGATGCAGCAGTTACTGCGAGGGTGCTCTCTAAGCGATGATGCAATGATGGTAATTGGAGCAAAGGGGAACCTTTTAAGGTTCCGATCATAAAGAATGTTGAAATAGAGACAGAAAGTAAAAAGTGTAAAGGAAAAATGTTATTGATAAAAGATGCAGACTTTAATTTGGTGGGGTGGTATTTGATGGTGGCATTGGAAATGGGTTTAGCAGTGCAAGATTCCCAGCTCAAAGTGAGATTGTATAAACTCACCACCCAGGATGAGGAGATGATTAATCCACAGGTTTGGTATGTGCAGAGGGAGGCTGGCAAGTTGGACTTACAGCCAATCCATGTTGAAATTGAAAGGCCAGAAGACCCCATTCGGGTCAAACAGTACCCCATCCCCATGGAAGGGAGGAGGAGGCTGAAACCGGTGACTGATGAATTGATAAAAAAGGGAACGTTGGAGCCATGCATGCCCCAACACAACACCCCGACTTTGGCAGTGTGAAAAACGGATGGTAGCCACAGGCTAGTGCAGGATTTAAGGGCTGTGAATCAAAGGACTAAGACACTGTTCCCCACAGTCTCGAATCCTTACACCCTGCTGAATAACATCTCTCCCGAGGACACATGGTACAGCGTGATCGGTTTGAAAGATGCTTTCTGGACCTGTCCTTTAGCAGAGGACAGCAGAGATTACTTTGCGTTTCAGTGGGAAGACCCAGAAACAAACAGAAAGCAGCAGCTCAGATGGACATCGTTGCCTCAGGGCTTCGTTAATTCTCCAAACTTTTTGGGCAAGCACTCGAGCAAGTGCTGAGTCACTTTGTACCAATAGAGGGAACACAATTGCTACAATACGTAGATGATTTGTTGATTGTAGGTCTGAGGGAGGAGGATGTGAGGACGAGTACCATTGAACTTTTGAACTTTTTAGGGGAAAAAGAATTGAAGGTGTCTAAGTCAAAGTTGCAGTTCACAGAGCCAGAGGTCAGATATTGGGGACATTGGTTAGCAAAAGGGAAAAAGTTGGATCCTGAAACGGTGGCAGGGATTATTGCCCTACCACCCCCACGGACAAAAAGAGAAGTGAGGCAACTTCTGGGGTTGTTGGGATATTGTCGGCTGCGCGTGGGCGTACATGGCCCTATGTCCGGCTAGCTGAAGGGGTGAAGCGGCCGACGCCCCTGCGCATCGGAAGCCAGCCCCCCTTGGCGTCCTGGCCTCGGGCTGGGCTGGATTGTGGGCTTGGATTCGCGCTGGACGAGACGAGAGAGGAGGCGACCACTTGCTGGGGGTAAAACGTCGGTTTATTGAAGAGCCCACATGCAGCACAGGGCAAACCAACAGGTGGAAAAACCCACAGCAAAATGGCCCCGAACACAGGGGGAGACAGAGTTTTACAGGGAAGGGGTGGAGACGGGAGGGAAAGCCCAGCTAACCAATAGGGGAACATGTGGGGAGGTACATAAGAAAACTGACACAAGAACTTATCCAATAAACATAGAACAAAGGAGGGGCCCCGGGACGCCAGCCAACCACAACCCCCAGAGAGAAGAATGTTCTAGAAAGCAGGGAGGAGTGGGGGGTGATTGACTGGGCTCAGGGAGGAGGAAAACTTTACTTATATGGTGGGATAAGGGAGGAGCAGTTATGTAACTTGGGAGATTGACAATTAACAGGGGCAGGGGTAACCATAGTAACATAAGTGCCAAAGGCTCTGTGGCGAGAAAACTGGAGGGGGAAGAACCATCTTACAAAGAACAGGGAGGGGAATAATACATAAAATGGGGGAACAAAACAAGAAATTTAAAAACACACTACAACAGTCGGCAGTGGATCGAAGGATAGAGTGAGAAGGTGAAGTTTTTGTATGAAAATCTCACCATGGACAGAATCAAATGGACAGAAAAGGATGAGGAAGAATTTAGGGGAGTCAAGGAAGTGCTCACAGCAGTACCAGTGCTGAGGCTCCCCGATGTGAGACGGCCATTCCAGTTGTTTATGGATGTGAGCAATCACACAGCACATGGTGTGCTGACACAGGACTGGGCAGGGGTCAGGAAACCGGGTGCTTACTTATCTAGGCTTTTGGACCCTGTAAGCAGGGGCTGGCCTGCGTGCTTGCAAGCGATCGTAGCTGTAGTATTGTTGCTGGAGGAAGCCAAGAAAGTAACTTTTGGAGCACCTTTGGTAGTATTTGCACTGCACAATACTACAACACTGGGGAATTCCCCAATTGCACTGGGGAATACTACAACAAAAGGCAGATAAATGGCTCATGGATGCTAGATTGCTGAAGTATGAAGCCACTTTGATTCACTCACCGGACTTGGAATTGCGGACATCAACCGCGCAAAACCTGGCTCAGTTTTTGTTTCGGGAAGCTTCGGAAAAACTCGTCCATGATTGTGTGGAAGCAGTCAAATTGCAGACAAAGAGCAGATTTGGAAGAAGAGGAATTAGACGAAGGAGGAAAAGGGCTTGTAGATGGCTCAAGCAGAGTGATTGAAGGGAAAAGGAAGTCACAATATACAGTTGTCGACAGGCAAACAGGAAAAGTGATAGAAGCAGGCCTCCTGAACGCGGGTTGGCCAGCACAGGCTTGTGAATTGTATGCAGTTCTGAGAGCCTTGAAAGAACTGAAGGGAAAGAAAGGAACAATTTCTACAGACTCTAGGTATGCCTTTGGGAAGGTTCACACCTTTGGGAAAATTTGAGAAGAAAGGGGGACGATCAACACCTAGGGACAGGCACTGATGCACAGGGAATTGTTCCGGCAAATTCTGGAAGCAATAACGGAGCTGGAGGAAATATCGGTTGTCCATGTGAAGGGACATCAGGCAGGGATGCAGTTCCAGACCTGGGGAAACCACTTGGCAGACCAGGAGGCAAAAACCACGGCATTGATGATGGTAAGTACCCCGGAGATCAAAGGGATCGAGGTCCCAAATGACCCTCCTCCATCCTCCCCAAAGGAGATTGAAAGTTATGAGAAGATTGGGGAAAAATTGGAGGAAGGTAAGTGGAAACTACTGGATGGGAGAGAACTAGCCTCTGAAGGTTTTGCCAGGAGAATTTTGAGGAGACTGCTCCAGCAAACACGCTGGGGCGTTCAGGCCTTGGCTGAACAAGTTTGGAAATTTTTCTGGTGCAGAGGAATTTCTGAATTGGCCAAACAAGAGGTACAGGATGCCTGATCTGTCAGAAAGTTAACAAAATCAAGGCAAGACAGGCAATCCTGGGGAGTCGCCACATTGGGTACTGAGCTTTGGAGAGAATTCAAGTTGATTTTACTGAATTGCCCCAGCTGAGAAGGTTCAAATTTGTGCTTGTAAAAGTTGACAAATTGACCCATTTGGTGGAAACTTCCCCCAGTCCAAGGGCAACAGCTCAGACAGTGTCCAAGAAATTGCTGGAAGAAATTGTGCCCTGATATGGGGTGATGAATTACATTGACTCGGATCAAGGGACTGATTTTACTTCAGAAATTATTAAGCAGATGGCAGAGGCACTGGGCATTCGGTGTGAATACCACTCCGTGGCATCCCCAGAGCTTGGGACAAGTTGAAAGGATGACTCAGACTTTGAAGGCGCAGTTCTCTAAATTAATTTTAGAAACTCAGATGTCCTGGCTGAAATGCCTCCCTCTGGCCTTGCTTAGTATCAGGACGATGCCTCATTCAGAAACAGAGCTCTCACCCTTTGAAATGCTATATGGAATGCCATATAAGCATGGGACACCGGTGGGACACCCCAGATTGGAGGACAGCCAAATTTTAGTAGCGATTAACAGAAACTTACAGGAATTGAGAGAACAGGGGATAGTATCTCAGAGTGCCCCTCTGGGATTTGCTATCCACAAAATTCAGCCAGGTGACAGAGTACTTGTGAAAGTATGGAAAGATTTACCCCTCTCCCCCCACTGGGAAGGCCCCTGTCTTGTCCTGACAAAAGACATGGCCATTCGGATGGCAGAAAAAGGTTGGACACACATGTCCAGGGTGAAGAAAGTCGAGCATCAGGAGGAGGCTCCCGAGTAGAGGATTACCTCTTCTCCAGGTGACCTAAAGATCAAACTCCAACGTCCTCATAAATGACCGATGGTGAACGGATAGGTTGTATACTGTCTGACTGTGTATGCTATCCGTTTGTACACTTCAAGTGTGAATATTGTCAAGGGGTTTTTGTTGTATACTGTAGGAGGGGGCAGAGACCAAACGGATTGTGCACCCAGTGTCTGGAAGAGGAGCTTGAGCTGACTGACCACAGTCTAACCCTAGACGCAAATTTACGAATTATCGAATTAGATTCACAAGAGTGGTTCCACGTTTTCCAGAACGGCGTGCATGGAAAACTCAAATCTAAGGCAGAAATATTGGATGTGGAGTTTCAGAAGTCAATCAAAGTACCACGTAGCTCAGATGCTGTCAAGATCTCCTTTAAGAAGAGGAATGTGGCTAGGTCAGAGAATGTGTTCCCTGAAGAATACTCCTGCTGCCGCAAAGATGTTCTTCCTCTCCGCTGGTGGCACCCCAGGGAGTGGAGGCAAAGGCAGAGGAGTACGCCTGGTGGGAATCCTGATTGGCCTGAGCCTAGCCATGTGCGGGACACAGAGTCTGCACATTGAGACTCTGATCCATGTGGGAAATCAGAGCTCCGTGGATGAGTGCAGTAAGTGCACTCAGATGGTCCCGACTGAGCGAAGGGGCAAGGGGATCTTAGCATGCCAAGTCCCAGAGAAATGCATCAAGGGAATCTGGCAGGTACTGTTTGATAAACGGCACTCGGGTCAAATTGTGCAGATTGGGCAAAGAGATCCTGTGTTGAGATCTGAAGGCTGGGACGCTGAACGGGCAGTCAGACAAGCACCAACACTGAGTGCTGAAAAGAAATGTAGAACCAATGCTGATCCCCGTTTGCAGTCAATGTAACCAAACAACGTGGGTTGGGGGAAAGACAGAATCAATTTTTGTAGTGTATCACCAGGTGAATCCATTGTGTTACGACAATTTGAATCTGGGAATGTGCGTGAAGAACAGGAAAATGTACTGTGTGGGAAGAAATATGAAATTTGATAGCAAATTCACCCTGAACAGAGAGCCGATCATGTTGGACTTAGCACAGGCAAACGATGATAGAGTCTGCCTGCAATATGTTTAGGGCTGTCTGTTTTGCAAGGAACAAAGATGGAATAGATCCTGAGGGAAAAATGAGAGAGATTACTCAGGAGCTGAAAAGGAGGGAGTCAGAACTGAGAAAGAAAAGGGTGGAACAGGAAAGATTGAAAACTTTGAGTGATCAGTAGGAACAGCTTAGGGGACAATACGCTGATGGGGAACTACCTTCCCAGATCGAAACTTACTCATTGATTTAGTTCAGGAAATTGCCACGGAATTGGGACTGTCAAACTATTGGATTTGTAGGGGGCTGAAATTGGCAGAGAAGTGGCCTTGGAAGGGTGAAGGTTTGGCTCCAGAACAGCTTTTGAAATGGGACAACCCAAGGGTCTCAAAATTGGCGCTAAGACCTAAGGGATGGGTGTTGGAGCAGCGAGTGATTGGGACTATCTGCATCAGTCGAGAAGGGAAAGAATATACTGAAATGGTGGGACACACACCGTGTATAACCACTTTTTTGGTGAATTCAGACAGCAAGAGCAAAGTCTGGCAACCAGAACCTCCTATGGTGTACTGGAGTCAGAAGAATGAAACAAATTGTGATTGGAATGGTCAGATGGCACTTTGTTGGGTCAAGAGTCCCGGAGCTAATCCTTACCAATCCTTGGCAGGACTGAGAGAATATTGGGGAGACCCAGGGAAAACTAATATCAGATGGAAAGCCCCAGATGGAATTTATTGGATTTGTGGAAAGAAAGCCTACAGTGAGTTACCTCCAAGGTGGAAGGGATCATGCACTTTGGGCATGATCCAGCCAGTTTTCTTCACTCTTCCTCAAACAAAAAGCAACTTACTCGGGGCTCCTCTGTATGAGACCCTGAGGAGGGAGAGAAGAAGCTTGAAGAAAATGATACCTGTCCTAAGTGGCAGGCAAACTTGGGGAGAGGAGGAGTGGCTGGCAGCAAGGATAATTGGTTATTATGGGCCGGCCACATGAGTTCAGGACAGAAGCTATGGATATAGGACTGCAGTCTATCTACTGAACCGGTTGATCAGGCTGCAGGCAGTGGAGGAAATTGTGTCGAATCACACCTCAGAGGCCCTGGATTGTTGAGTCGGCAGCACACTCAGGTACAGGCTTTTGTGTACCAGAATCAAATAGTTTTAGACTATTTGCTGGCTGAAGAAGAGGGAGTCTGTGGAAAATTCAATGAATCATAATGTTGTATTGAAATTGATGATTATGGGGAAACCATAAGAGGATTGGCAGCCAAAATTAAGAAAGTGGCCCATGTCCCAGTCCAGAAATGGAATTTGATCTTGCAGTCATCTTGGTGGGACAGATTATTTGAGGGGGCCTGGTGGAACAAAATAATATTTTTTGTGCTGTGTTCACTAGCAGGAGTCATATTCCTCCCTTGTCTAATACCTTGTTTTAATAGACTGATACACTCCGTGGTAGAGGGTATGCAGATAGCTATAGTGGCTGTGGACCTGGAGTTGGCTTCCAGAAACAACGTGCCCATGATCATGAACCTGGGAGACGGGAAGTGTACAAGCAATGCTGCTGAGGTCTTGGCAAAATTTGAGAAACAGGTCAAAACAAATGGGAACAATTATAATGGTTATCAGGGAATCCCGCAATGAGTGCGTGGCATGAGAATTTAATAAAGCCTGCTCTTTGTAGGGGACCCTTAACAGTGGAGGGTAGATGTAGGAAGTAAATAGATAATGGTAATTTGGGATGTAGAGGGAGCATAAATTAATGTGTTGACATTAAAGGGGAGGCATTGTAATATATGTTGGGAAATAATTCATGCTATAAAAGAATGTATTTTATAAAGATTGTGAAATCCAAACAGGTCTCTGACCACAAGCAGCCCAAGAAGCAGACGTCTATTCAAACTCCGAAATTCCGGAAGGAGGCAGGATAACGCTCAGCATTTAGCTTATGAATAAACGCACCCAGCATGATGATCACCGCCGTCCTGAGCCATCGGAAGATGCCTAAGAGCGATCATCGCCCTGTTGGTAACATCCATCAAGATAGCCAAAGTCACCAGGAACAGACATGTGAATAAGCGACTTCCCAGGATTCGATCAACGCTGGCTATTACCAGGAAATGGCAATTGTCCAGCTCTGCACAGTGAAAGAACTAACTAAGAATGTGAAGAGTTCCAAAAGAAACTTGGACTCCTTCTCCTCGGGCACAATAAACTTATAAAACATCCCCGCTAGAAGCGGCTCTTGTGAACAAGGAGGGCTCTGATGTGATAGAGATTTGATCCAGGCTCACCCAGCACCGAACCCAGGCTCGATGCTGTCTCTTTGGCTATGGTGGTTTTGAAGACCGTATTTTGGTTGCAGAAAAAGATAAATAAATCTTTTCTCATTCTTTTATAATTTGGCTTTCGATTGATCATTTATAACAGCAATATTGGTAATTCCAATAAAGGAGAAACAGGAGAGGAATACAGTTTCCAGTTCAGATAAATGCCAGCATTTTGCTTCCCATTCCTGGTTAAGAAATAAAGGAATGTCCTGAAGATCCCTTCATGTGGGTGCATTATCGGCTGTATCAGTACTTGTGTTCTGTAAAACAGGTAAGTTGTTAATGCTTCTTGCCCCATTTATCACTGGATGAAACCCAAATACTGCATTGCTTCTTGTCTACTTGCTTCCAAGTCAAGGCAAATTTTGGTCATGATTGAGTGGGACATATTCATCTGTTCACAAGCAAATTCTTCTTTCCATTCACACAATGGCAAGATTGCTTTGTGGATTTGCTCTAATTGCACGGTAAATAAGGCCTACCACTCACTAGAATTAAAGCTAATGCATTAGGATACAAAGTTTTGCATAATTTGTCCTGGTGTCTGGCACTGTAGAGAGTTGTTCTGGATTTAAATGACATTTGAAAACACGTATATTCTACCATACTTCTGGCATACTAGAAGTGAAAAAACAGCCTTTGAAACACAATTTTATCCTTTCTTCCTTCTCCTCGTCCCAGGAATTTCAATGTCTGAGGTCCAAGCTCTGCAGTTGCCTCACAAACATTGTTTTAATTCAGACAGGCATCCATGACTTGAGCCACAAATCACGACTGTGGATGTGAAGCTTGAAGCAATGTAGGTTTATAGCATTAAAAATGATAATCCATTCCCAGGTTAAGCCAAGCATTTTTCAAAAAACTCTACCTATTCTCAAGGATGTTTCAAAAAGGATCATTATAAAAGCTGGGAATGGGGAGAAGGAGTGTCTTCAAAATTAAAAATACAGCTTTCTGAAATCTATATATTCCTATAAAAAGAGATTCAAAATTGTTCATATACAGAACATTACCTATGAAGTGAATGACAGATTGTCAAAATAATTGCATGGGAAACAAAAAAAAACATAAATAAAAATAAGTTTACATGTAGATAATAAGTAAACCATCACTCTAAGAAAAAAACCAGAGCTGCAAAAACTAAAACCAATAAGGCTCTTTCATCTGTCTCAATACAAAAAAAATACTGAAAAGAATTGGAGATCCTCAAGACCATTAGCATATGCAGGAACTTCCAGCTATTGGAAAAAAAATGAAGGAAACTGCAGAGTGCAATTCACAGAGGTAATCTGGAATTTATTGGTGGATTTGTTGAAAAATTTCTGAGAGCAGACTGGAAAGGCATAGGGGCTGGTCAGCCCATGGGTGGGCATTTAGAGAAGTGTGAGGGATATTTCTGAGACCAGCTGCAGGGAAGAAAAGCAGAAATCACTGGGACAATCTCTTTGCTGGCTGTAGAGTTTGTGTCAGTCAGTTCCCTGGGGCTGGGGGAGCTGTCACGGGGCAGGGAGGGCCAGGGCTGGCAGTGGCTGCTCAGGGATGGCTTTGGCCCGTGTCCCTCCAAGCAGCCACTGCCCAAGCAGCTGCACTGCCCCCGGGCTCTCCTCCCGGCCTGCTGGGCTTTGTTGGGTGGCACAGCCTGTGCCAAGGGGCGGCAAGGTGCCCGCAGGCCCCAGCTCTGGGGCAAACGGGAACGTCCTGCCCGCATCCACCATGCTGCCAGCTCAGCAGCGCAGCACAGCACGGGCTGACGCTCCCCATTGCTCCCACAGACGTTGCCACTGAAGCGGGAATATATGGCCCGGATCCTGTGCGCCTGCCAAGAATTGTCTGCCCCCAGGATGCGCAGAGGACGTGCATGATAGGCACAGTGGTGATAGTGTGCACTGTGCCACTTGTGCTGCTAGGCTGCTATCTTGGCATTCGCAAGCTGTATGAGATCAGACGGTCAGTTGCTGATTTTTCTCCACAGTTTTCTTATAACTCTGCTCCACAGCATTGCTGGCCTGACTCGTAGTCGTGCTGCTGTGGAGTTGTGGCCAGTCCATGGTTGTCCAAAGAACTCTTCTGAGGGTTCTGCTGCTGCCCTGAGCTTTCCTTGGCCTCCTAATTGCTGGGCCTTGTCCTGGGGGGCCCGCTGGGGCTGCAGCCAGTGCTGGCTCCCACTGAGGCTGCCTGGCCAAGAGCAGCCCCAGGGGCACAGGGCAGAGGCACAGCAAGTTCTCAGCAGTGTTTGGGCAGCACAGTTCAGGACAGGACAGTGCTTATTTACTGCCTCATGAAAAGTTTAACGGCAACAGTGGTGTTGCAGCACAAGCAAATTTTCTCCAGTTCTGTGTTTAAACGTGGTTTTCTTTATGAAATTCATTCACTGTTTTAAAACTTAGTTTTAAATATAACTTCTTTTCCAGTGCTTTTTACCGTTATTTGGTATAATGAATGATGGCCTAATTATCCCATGGCTGAATTAGAAGACTGTAAGTACTATAAAATGGAATCATTTTTCTGCTCTTATGTCTTTCACAGACTTATGTAACTTTTGTTGGTTGATTTGACCAACAGAAGAGTTTTTCTCTGCTTTTAATTCAAACAAGCAGCACAGCTGGAACCTGTTGAGAAGAGTCTCTTCACTTCATAGCTAAAGCAAACTGCCAGGGTTCTTTATGGAACAATTTAAAATCGATATTTTATGTAGACTCCTGTCAAGTGACTGATAGAAATGAGGGATTTGGACTCTTTGGGATGTACTGACCAGCTGTGCATTGGCTGTCCAAAGCTCAGTCGGTAATAATCAATCTTTTTCAGAAGAAAATGTTCACTTTCTTCCTGGCACTCCCTCTTGCATTTGTACTCAAAACCACTTCTTGAAAGAAATTTACAATGGCTCTTTATGTTCCCTTAGTTGACTTTTCCCTGTTTCACCATAGATGCAGATGAAAATCAGGAGGATTCCATTCAAAGTGCTGCAAAGCAGATCCTGGAGAAGAGGGCATACAACTGCTCCCACCCTCTGGACAGGACCTTCTGATCCCTCCCTGACAGCAGGCACTCATGAATGTCAGTCAGGGAGGGATTTGCTGCAGTTTCCATATTTGACAGCTTAAAATGATCCCTTATTTACTGTCTTTAATCAATGTAATTGTACAAAATAAAACTTCTTTCTAAACAATACTTCATAGGATAGGGATAAATAAAGAGATTTAATTTAAAGCTGAAATTATTTTTTCAGATAGATAGATGGGTAGATATATAGGAAGATAGGTAGATACTTAGATCGCTAGACAGCTAGATAACTAAAATAGACATAGATAGATAGATAGATAGATAGATAGATAGATAGACAGATAGATGGATGGATGTATTTACATGTCTGTTCCTCTTGTAGCTGGATAAAGAGAGGGAGGGGAGGTTTGGATGGGGAGATGTTTCTTCCCAGATAAAGGATTGTGTGGTTTCTCAGTATCTTTTCACTTCAGTGAGCTCCTCATTCCCTGAGCAAGTCTGAAAGACTTGGGCAATCACAACAGTTCTGTTTTGGAGGCCCCTCCAGCAGCACCACCAAGACACTGAGTCCCCAGTGTCCAGGGAGCTTCTGCTGTCACCCTGAGGGACACCATTGGTCACTGACGTCCATCGGGCCTCTGAGCCATTGACCACAACCCCCTGGATGTGACCAGCCAGGCAATTGCTCATTCTCCAAACTGTGCCTCCATCAGATCCATAGCTCACCAAAGGAGGGACAAGGATGCTGGGCAGGGCTGATGTGTCCAGGGCATGGCAGAAGTCCAGAGTGGTGGCATCTCTAGCTCTTCCCTTGTGCCCTGGGGTGTAACTTCGCGGCTGGGTCACAGGCAATATGTTCTCTGGCCAGCTCACTGCCTGAGTCCCATGGACAGTCACAAGAGAGGCTGCCCCTGGATCCCTACAGGGACCTTCCCGGCTGGCGGTGCGTACAGGGGCTCGCAGCTCCCTGCAGCCGACACCTGTGGCACGGGTGACACAGCAGCAACCCAGTACGAGGGACTGAGGCGAAGGAACCGAGAGAGATCACTTGTTTGAGTTCTAAGGAAGGTTTATGTCACCAGAGGAGTCAGGGAGAAGTGACAATAACTGAGGGCAAAAAACTGATTTTTAAGGAAGGGAGGGAAGAAGGGGAGTGACACAACCTTTTCCCAAGGGGAAGGCATTGGGGAAGGAGTGCAGGGCAAGGGCTATCCTATAGAAACCAACAAGGGGAAGGAGCAAACCTTGAAATCCAATCTTGCTTTGAGGAGGGGATGAACGACAGTGTACACACCAGAACAAAAGACTGTGCTTTGTTGGACAGGGGCATT
The DNA here is from genome assembly GCF_028551555.1 of Melozone crissalis. Classification (NCBI taxonomy): domain Eukaryota; kingdom Metazoa; phylum Chordata; class Aves; order Passeriformes; family Passerellidae; genus Melozone; species Melozone crissalis. The sequence goes on along the minus strand of NW_026535807.1, from coordinate 19,749,994 downwards.
GACATATACTTGGTGAATAAACAACTCAGGACTGAACCACCAGAGAAACCAGATGGGATACGTGGAATGAAGCATTACAAACATATAACAAGGAATATTTAAAACTTACTACAGAAGAACAAACTGTAAAATAACAGACTACCACACTGGGGTGTTGCGGTGTGTCTCTACTGTGTTTATAACTGCAATTCAGTTTCAATGGTCAGTTCTAAAATCCCCCCCCATCCCCGTCTCTTGTATTGTTATAGCATATTTTATCCTTAATGGATTGTTCCTTTGCACCTCTCCTGTTGGTTTTGTCTGGTTTTCCATCTTCCCAAAGACCTGCCCTTTGTTCCTGAATGTTCCCGGTTCTTTCTACTAGGAGGAGCAATGTCAATACCTCCTCATACCTGCCCCTTTCTCCAGAAACTTCCCTGTCATTTTTGTATCCCTTAAGGTCTCATTGGTTTGTTTAAACTCTTCCCCTCCCCTGGGGATGAGTTGGTTTAAACACTGTATTCCCTGCCTTATTCTTCTCCCCAGGTTTCTCCCACTTGGTTAAAGTTTTGTACTCTCCTCTTGAACCTCTCCTTGTTGAAAAACCCCTTCTGGAGCCTGGACTTGTGTCTTTCTGTGCCTGACCTTCCTGGGCATAAACACCTTTGGGAGTCATACAGAAGACCTCTCCTTTTGTTCCTTGTCCCTGCCCTTGAAGCATTCCCCCTGTGCCATACAGCAGTTGTGCCCTACAGCCACACCCCAAATTGTGTGGCTTTTTGGGGGCAGCCCCCTCCTGGTGACAGTGCTGGGAGCAGCCCAGGCTGAAGAACTCTGGCACCACATCACTGAGGCAGCCACTCCATCATGGAAGGGCTCTGGCTTGGTCAGGCAGCACAGACCCACCTTGTGCTCCTCAAGGTTTCCTTTGACATATCCAAGCATTGAAGAGTTTGGGTGGTTTTTCCCCCTGTTTTATTGGCTGTGTCCTTTGAGAACCACAAGAGGAAGCAGTGCCTCAAATTGCACATGAAGAGCAAATGGTGAAGTAAAGGCTTCACCTTTCCTATGAAGCCAAAGTGTTTGCCATGGCCTCCCCAAGATGCCAAATTTCCAGCTGGGAAGCTGCTGACAGGAGGGAATGTGGCACTTGTCTCCAGCCAGAGATCACTCATTCCTCAACATGCTGGGCTGTGGCTGACAGTGCCTGAGGAGCTCAGAAATCCTTGGATGTGATCTCCTGTGCCAGTGCCCAGAACACAGAGCAAGGAGCTCAACTTGGGGGGGGGGGGGGGGGGGGCAAGTCCAGCCATTGGACACAACTGCCAGGCAGGATGAGCTCCCTCCCAGAGACGGAAAATTCCAGCCATGAGCAATCTGGTATTGCTGGAAGAGAAAATCGTGTTTTGTAATTCTCGACCTCAAACAGCTTCCTTTAAATGCCTCTCATAGGCAGGGAACATTCCCAGTGAGGCTGCAGTGTAGGAGTGGCCAGTCCATGGTTGTCCAAAGAACTCTGGGGAGGGTTCTGCTGCTGCCCAGTGCTTTCATTGGCCTCCTAATTGCTGGGCCTTGTCCTGGGGGGCCCGCTGGGGCTGCAGCCAGTGCTGGCTCCCACTGAGGCTGCCTGGCCAAGAGCAGCCCCAGGGGCTCAAGGCAGAGGCAGAGCAAGGTGGGGAGGAGAAAGTGCAGGGACGAGATTGCCCTTGAAAGGCAGAGGCGCTCTGGGGCCCGCTCCTGGCCAGGGAGCCTGCCCAGAGCCGTGCTCTGCTCGCCGGGGCCTTGAGGGGCAGCTGTGCAGCTGGGCCAAGTTGTGCCAGCAGCTCCAGCCGTGCTGGGGAGCCTTGCCAGCTCTGGGCTTTGCTGTGCAGGAGGCTCTCTGTGTGCCACTGGCAGCTGGGGCCTCAGCCACCTCCTCTCTCCACAGGTGCTCCTGTTCATTTTCAAAAGAGGAGCCTAACAACTCAGGCAAAGTTTTTCTGACCTCTTATCCCACTTCTCCATGTCTGCCCCTATCTGCTCTTCTGTAGCTACAGCACTGTCATGAACCCTTCCCAAAACCCACCCCTCCCAAACGAGACCCTCTTCCCCTGAGCCCCCTGGTCCTGTTCCCCGGCCAGCACTGAAGTTGACCAGCCCCTGTCTGCCAGGGCAGGGCTTGGCCCACATTTGATGTTTTAATAACGAAATGGAGTTGTCCCAGTCTGTCCAGGTGGTAGCATGTGCAAAGCCCACCCAGCGGAAGCACAGGCTGAGCTCCATGGCCAGGAGCAGCCTGGATGCCCAGGGTGTGGGCAGGCAGGAGTCCGGCAGGGGCTGCTGTGACCAGCGGCGGGGCCCCGAGGGCTGGGGGAGCCCATGCTGAGCGTCCTTGGGCTGATGGCACATTGCTTTCTGGGGGATGATCTTGGCCTGAACCTCATGAGGCAGGCATGGATATTTTGGGGTCTGTGCTCAGAGGTGAAGGGGTCCCTCATGAGGCACACAGTGATATTTTGGGGTCCCTGCTGAGGGGTGAAGGGATCCCTCATGAGACACACAGTGATATTTTTGGGTCCCTACTGAGGGGTGCAGGGATCCCTCATGAATCCCAAAGGAGTATTGATGGCCGCTCCTAAGGTGTGCAGGGATCCCTCATGAGGTGTGCAGCGAGGTTACATTGGAGGGGGTTTTTTACTCTTCTCAGCACAGCAAAGGCTGTGGTTTTGCAAAGCTGGGAGAAAGCCTCTTGCAAAGCCTTGGGCCCAGCCTGCAGGCACAGTGGGCAGGCAGAGCCCATCCTCTGGGGCCAGGCCGGGCTGCTCAGGCCGGGCCGGGGCGGGCCAGGCTCGGGCCCGGCAGGAAAGGGCCGCGGCCCTGGGCTCTGATGAGGCTGCTGAGCTCCGCCCTGGCCCTGTGCTGCAGCCCAACACATTTACAGCCAGGGCCGTGCCCGGGCCCACAGGAGGCACCCGGGGCTGCAACTGAGGCCGCACCTTCTCCCACTCAAGGCGGCTGGCTCTGTTCCCTTGGAGGCTCCAGAGCCTTGTACCTCGGCCTGATGGTGCAAAGATCCCCCCAGCATCCCTGAGCTTGCAGAAATAAAGGCTTGGTGCTCATTGTTATGTTTGCCCGTTTACCCCATCATCAGAAAAACCAAACAATATTAGACGTATTAGCAAATCTAATTGAATAGTTTAGAAAATATATAAAATTGGATACACTTGAAATATTGACAATATAATTTGATTAACAATAAGGGATCATTTGGTTCCAATAATAGTGCATAAGCAAAAGATAACCGTGGGGTACGGGGTGCAAGGTTCTTGGACCCTTGCCACCTCACCAACAAGCTTGCCAAGTGAAGATTCTCCCCTTCTATGCCATATGTCAATGCCATCTCCTCCCATTTTCGATTCATCACACTTCTACCTCCGCCCTCATCACCACCTTTACCACGCATGCTCCACCACTCATTTTGGTGGTCGCACCCCTTTTTGGGGGTCATCTTTAGATGAAGGCTGTCCTCTTCTTCGATGTCTTTTGATTCACTTTTGGGTTACGCATGTGCACTAAGCTAGCATAATGCAAGCCAAAACGAACATAATATTATATTTAAGCTTCAAAGCAAAAAAATCTCTTATAACTGGCATTTTCCTGGGACCCAACCAGATTTTCCTTTCTTTCTCTTAATTTTAAGTACCTGATATCTCTTGCTTTTTCTTGCTTTGAACATCTGCAGGAAAGAGGGGGGTCGAACTCCCCCTCTCCCTTTCTTTCTTGGCATGACACGTTTTAACTGTGTTCTTATTTCCAAATATTAATTACTGTATGAATATTGATTACTGTATAAATTTTGTCAGCATGAATCATACCTATTTACCACAAATCCCCCATTTCTCTTCTTCATCATTGATTTGTGCTTTATTAAAAAACTGTGCCCTGATATCCTTTATATTCTTTAGAATTTGGATTTTCTTGTTTTCCCATTTCAACTTCAAACTTTTCTAGCATTTCTCTCACTGCCTCTAGTGTTTCACACTCTTTTTCAAATTTGGTTAGCATTTCCTGGGTTATTTCAATCTCTCCAGGTCCTGCCCCCAGTTAATAGGTTCCTTTTTCTATAAGACAGGTTGATTTAGCTCTTAGTGCCATTATAGTTCTTGGTTTTCCTTTCACAGCTGATTCTGGATCTAGACGCATTGTTGTAATCTGCATCCCTTGAATCACTGAGGAAATTAGCCTACTAAAACACGGAATCATACAAGGCAGAAACAAAAGTCCCAAACCTGAACATAACAACATGAATCCTAACTTTTTCCACCAAACACCTCCAAAGAGGTAATCTCACCAATCTGCTTTCAAGATTGAATTCTACTTTTGTACTGGCACATGGGCCACCCTTTTAATTTCCTCCGCTTGTTCGGTGATAGCTTCTCCATAATCATCAATTTCTATGCAGCACTCAGATTCATTAAATCTGCCAGAAACGCTTCCTTCTTCTGCTAACAGATAGTCTAGGGCAATCCTGTTTTTGTACACAAACGCCCGCATTTGTGAATATTGCCTGGCCAGTAATTTTAGGGCACCGGAGGTGTGATTTGACACCACCTCCACTACTGCTTGCAGCCTTATGAATCAATTCAACAGGTAAATTGGGGTCCTATATCCCCATGGCCCATCCTGAGCCCATGTTGCTGGGTCATAATATGCTATAATTCTTTCTGCAGGCCATTTGTCCTCTCCCCATTTTTGGTTCCCTCCTGCTGTTGGAAAATTGAAATTCAAATCTCTTTTATTCCGCTGCAGGGTTTCATACAATGGAGCTCCTAACATATTGTACCTAGACCTCAGTAGAACAAAGAAGGATTGTATTACTCCTAAGGTAGAGGTTCCTCCCCATTTTTGAAGTAACTCACTGTATGCTCGTTGCCCACAAATCTAATATATCCCCTATGGGGCTTTCCATTTCTTATCAGTTTTCTCTGGCTGTTCCCAATAAGACCTCAGGCTGTTGATGGATTGGTAGGGGTTAGCTCCAGGACTTCTGTACCAGCATAAATCAATTTGATCATCCCACTCACAGTTTATTTCTTTTATTGGTCCCCCATATCCATCAGGAGTTTCAGGTCGCCAAACTTTTGAACCATTATCCATATTGACTACTAATGTGGACTTAACAGGAGTACGCTGCACTATTTTATTACATTTCTTTCCTTCTCGGGTTATACAAAAGGTTACAATTACTTGATGACTTAAAATCTATCCTTCAGGTCTCTTCAGTGTTCCAGAAATTTGGGTGTGGTTCCATTTTAAAAATTGCTCTGGAGCTAAGCTCTCACCTTTCCATGGCCCCGTTTCAGCCATTTTTAGACCCCCATTGCGGCGAGGGTGTGTCTGGCCTGGATGGTCAGTGTCCGGCTAGCAGTGGGCAGGCCGACACCCAGCTGCAATCCAAAGCAAGCACCACTCGGCGTCTGAGGGCCTCGGGCTGTGCTTGCCTGCGGACCGATCTCACCGCCAACGCGACTGGAAATAAGGAGCTGGACTCTTGATGGGGTCAAGTCAGGTTTAATGAGAAACCCAAGACGACATCCAGGGAGAGACCCCGGGGAGAGACCCCAAGGAGAGATCCCAAGGAAAAGCCCCAAGGAGAGACATCGAAATGGGGGTGAAACGAGGTTATAAAGGGGGTGGGTGTACAAAGGAGGGGTTTACACTGAACCAATAAGGAAGGGTGGAGGGATAAACTTAACACAACTGACATAAAGGGGAATCCAATGAATACAAAGTAAAGGAGGGGCCCCGGGACCACAGCCAACCACAACCCCCAGAGAGAAGAAGATTCTGGAAAGTGAGGAGGAGTGGCGGGTGATTGACTGGGCCCAGGGAGGAGAGAAAGTCCACATATAAGGAAATAAGGGGGAGGGGGAATTATATAACTTAACTGACAGTTTATGCCAATGGCGGGAAAACTGGGAAGGGCAGAACCATTTGCAAACATAGCGGGGAACAATACAAAATGGGGGAGCTATACAATAAACTTGTCAAACACACTACTACACCCCATAAATCCAACATTTGGATAATCCCAATTCTGTGGCAATCTCTTGCATCAATCCCACAAACGGATTCTTTTTTGAGGCTGGCAGGTCCCAATCTTTGTAGTGCTGTTTTAGTTGCTTATACAATTCAGCCAGTTCTTTTGACTCTTTTTTCTCCTGTTCTTTCCTCTATTCCTCTTTGGTTCCTTTTCTTCTTTCCTGTTCTCTTTTAATTTTTCTCTTATTTCCCGGCCTCCTGTGCCTATACTTGGATCATCTCCATTATCCTTACTTTCAAAACAAGAGAATCTTTCATATTGAGGGCAAATCTGATGGCCATGGGGATAAGGAGCTCATTCATTGTATTCCAAATTTTTCCTTACCCAATACATCTTTCCCTTTTTAACACAAACATCTATAAAGCTGCTGCAATTGCAGCAGGCAGAACTAACACAGATTCTATTTTGTCCCTAATCCAAACAGGGTGATTGCAATAGTCACAAATGTTGAAATTGCTGGGACTTGGTTTTTGCTCTGTTTGCTTTTTCATTGCCGATCCTTTCATTTCTTGAACTCTGTCCAGTGTGGCTTTCTGGCTTTGGCCAACTGTCCAGGGTACCATAATAAACACAGTGAAAATAATCCTCGGGAAATCTACCTTTCTACCTTTCTCAAGGCCCCTTGGGTTGCAACCAAGGGCCGAGATGCCAGTCTTCTCAATAGCAAAGGTAATATCCCGGGATCTAGTCACTGCTGGTTTTAGTTTCCTTGGTATCCATAGCCCCACAGAGTTTGCTTTTCCCCTTTTAAATGCCATTCAGGCTGGTTAAGAAAAGATCATTAAAATTAAAAGAACAGGGAAAAGGTTAGACTGAAACCCCATAAACCTATATTTTCCAAAATTTCAGGGATGTGCCAACCACAATAGGATTTTACCAATTATTTTCTGCTTCAAGGGCGGGGAGTTCATTAAGTCGCCGCCTCCAATAGGCAAACTCGCAGCACCAATATGCCCCGGAATGTGCCTATGATGTGGTATATAGACTTCTTCTCCACAACAACTATTGATTATGAGACACTGGTCTATAAGGCCATTAATTGCTCGTTCTCTTATTTGTGCTACAGCCAATAAAGCAAGAACCAATTGATCGAAGTTCTCTATTAATCCAATTGTTGCTGGAAGGGTCCCGTCTCCCAGTCTCAAAGGTATCTCAAAAAATCACTAGCAATGCGTTCTATAGTTAGCCAGCTAAATACATAACCATAGCAAAACCAACAAATCAATTGTCTCTCCTTCTCTTCCCTCTTAGTTACTTTCAACCATAAGTTAAAGCAAAGTGTGCAAACAATACACATCCAGGGATGACACTTTAAACCATGTTCACCGCACTCCCAACCTTTTACTTGTCTCTGAGGTCTTTTAACAACAGGTGTTATCAATCTCAGTTTCTAAAATTGCAGTGAAATGCGTACCCTGGTCTGAATCAATGACCCTCACTAAACCAAATCTTGGAATTACATGTTCTAACAATATTTTAGCCACTGTTTGAGCTGTAGCCCAAGCTGCTGGAAATGCTTCTCCCACAGAGTTAATTGATCTATTATACTTAACAAATACTTCCACTGACCGACTTTAGACAATTCTGTGAAGTCAGCCTGGATCTTTTCAAATGGCCTGTAGGCTGTTTTGTACCCTCCAGAGTGATTGCTCCTCAACATGTTCTTAGACACCCCCGGGTGATTTGTTTTCCACTTTCAAATATCTCTATATACCCATAAAATTTTAAAAAGTGATCACAAAGGGCTCTTGTTCGCCAGTGTGTCTGTCTATGCAAGTTATCTAAGATCTGACGTGCCACTGGCTTTGGCATCATAATCCTGCCATCAGGAAGAACCCACTTTCCCTCCTTCAGTGTTGCTCCTAATTTCCTTATAGCTGCCAGTTCTGCTAGTGAAAGGGAAGGTGTCTCCTGCTGAATGTCTGTTTCTTGTAAGGTCATGATTTCAGTATCTCTTTTCCTTAAGGCTGCTCTTCTTGCTTCTTCATTGGCCAGATTATTTCCTCTGACTCTAATATCCCTCCCTCTCTGGTGCCCCTTTACATGAACCACTGCTATTCTCTTTGGGCCCTTTAAAGCTTCAAGTATCTGAATTATCAGTCTCTCATGTACTAACCCTTTTCCTTGAGTGCTTATAAGTCTCCTTTCCTTCCAAATTTTTCCAAAGGTATGTACTACACTGAAAGCATATCTGGAGTCCATATAAATAGTCCCTTCTCACCCTTTTAGTATTAATGATGCACGGAGTAATGCATTAAGTTCACAAGCTTGTGCTGACCAGGATGGACTAAGGGGACCAGACTCCTTTACCTCAAGCTGTGCCCCACTGATTATAGCATAACCTGATTTTCTTTTCCCACTCACTACCCAAGATGACCCATCTCTAACTAACTTTTCTCCCCTTTGTAATTCTCGGTCTCCCAAATCTGGACGTATTTTTGTTTGTAATTCTGTAACCTCTATGCAATCATGTACCAGCTGTTCCCCTGGATCCCCATAAAGAAACTGAGCAGGGCTCTGTACTTGTGTCACCTTCAAGTCTAATTCGGGGGAGGTAATCAAGACAGCCTCGTACTTCAGTATTCGTCTATCTCTTAACCATTTTTCAGCTTTTTGTGCCAGAATTCCCCCAATATTGTGAGGGGTGTATACTTCCAAAGGTGCACCAAAGGTTACTTTTTGGGCCTCTTCCACTAGCAACGCAGGCGCTACCAAAGCCTGTAAACATGTTGGCCAGCCTTTACTAACTGGATCTAATAGTTTTGAACAATAGCCCACTGGTTTCCAGCTTCCTGCACAGTCTTGAGTCAGTACCCCATAGGCTGTCTGATGAGTTGTACTTACAAATAACTGAAAGGGTTTTCCCAAATCAGGAAGACTTAGTACAGGAGCCTGCAACAAAACTTCTTTAACCTCTTCAAATTTTTTCTAATCCTCACTAGTCCTCTTAAAATGGTTTGTAGGCAATTTTTCATACAAAAATTTCACTTTTCCACTAAATCCTTCAATCCACTGTCTGCAATAACCCAAAAGACCTAAAACCTGTCTTATTTCTCTTTTTTATTTCAGGGGACCCATGTTTCTTATTCCTCAAACTCTCTCAGGGTCCAGCTTTTTCTTTCCCTTACTGATCCAATGACCTAAGTACCTGACTTCTGATTCCACAAACTGTAATTTGGATCTGAATATTTTCAGACCATTTTCACCTAAAAAATTCAGCAAATGAATAGTGCTCCTCCTAGTTTTCTCCTCCCTTTCCTCTGCTTAAACCAAATCATCCACATACTGTAACGACTTGATTCCTTCAGGCAACTCAAAAGTTTTTAAGAGATTTTCTAATGCTCTCCCAAAAAGATTAGGTGACTTGGTGAAACCCTGTGGTAGTACCCTCCACCTGAGCTGTTCTCTTCTACCTGTCTCCCAATCTTCCCACTCAAAAGCAAAATAATCTCTACTGCCCTCATCCAAAGGGCAAGTCCAAAAGGCATCTTTTAAATCCACCACACTATACCACATGTAATTAGGAGGCAATTGACTCAACAAAGTATATGGGTTAGCCACTATTGGAAAATGTGTAATAGTCCTTTGTTTTATTGCCCTTAAATCTTGAACCAGCCTGTAACTCCCATCAGGTTTCTTTACCTGTAAGATGGGAGTATTAGGGGGTGACGTGAAAGGTTCTAATATTCCTTGCTGTGTTAAATTTTCAGTCACTGGTTTTAATCCCTTCTGCCCCTCTAGTGATATTGAATATTGCTTCACTCAGATTGGTACTTCTCGATTCTGTATTTCAATTTTAATAGGCAGAATGTTCAGCTTCCCCTCTTCACCCGAATGCCAAACTGTATCATTAATTTCCAGATTATCCTCTTCAGTTAAAGAGTAACTTTTAAGTTTTTCTTCACAGGGTTTTATCTGTAAATACAAAGCTGTTCTTAGATCTCTGCCTAATAAATTATTCTCGGCCTCCAGTATCAACAATAAATCATTTACTCCAAATTTGTCATCTGTTTCAATTTGCACCCCTTTAATTACAGGAAGGGGAAAAGACTCTCCCTTAACTCCAATTACTGGAACTCGCTCACGACTTATCTTACATCCCTGGGGTAATTTTCTAACTGTTGCCCGAGAAGCTCCAGTATCCACTAAAAATACAACTTCTTTACTATGGGGACCTATCTTGAACTTTATCAAGGGCTCTTCTGGTGGTGTTTTGGTCCCCTTCATTAACTAGAGCCCCTGACCTCCCTAATCCTCCTGAAAATTTTTCTCCTCTTGCTGTTTCTTCCTAAAACTTTTTTGTAGGTGCCCCTTTTTATGACAGTAAAAACAGGTGGGTCCTGCACCCCTCAAGGTAGGGCAAGAATTTTTAAATGCCCCTTCTTGTGGCAAGAAAAACACATGGGTCCTGTGTTCCTAAAAAGAGATCCTGACATCTGCTCTGTTCTTTCCTGCAGGTTTTTCTGTAATCAAAGCTGCCTGCATTTCTTTAACTGCCGCCACCAAAATTCATGCATCTGCCTTCTGCTCTTCCTCATCTCTCCTTACGTACACCTTTTGTGCTTCTCTCACTAACTCCTGAAGTCCCCTGTCCTGCCAATCTTCTAATTTTTCCAGCTTCTTCCTGATGTCTCCCCAGGATTTTGCTACAAACTGAATTTTTAAAAGAACCTGCCCTGCTGCAGTATCAGTATCTATACCTGAATAAAATTGCAAGTCTTTCTTTAATCTCTCTAACTATTCTGCCGGGGACTCATTCTTTCTCTGCTGCTCACTCAAAGCTTTTCCTATATTATGCCCCCTAGGCACTGCCCCACAAATTCCTTGAACAATTATCCACCGGAGATCACTCCTATTCTACCTATGCTCTGCATTCTGATTATTCCAATTTGGATCCTGCATAGGCCATTTCTGATCACTCCGCCCTTGTCCCTCAGTTCTCTGTCCCAAATCCGCATTCCTGCCTGTCCGATCACCTCTCTCTCTTCTCTTGTAAACAGAATTCCTAGCATAGACTGCATCTGCACCCAGGTATATGTGTTTGGTCCCAAAAACTGATCTAACTTTTCTGGCACTCCGATGGGGTCCTCTATCAGTGTACCCATCTCCTTCTTAAATTCCCTGACATTCCCGGTCTTTAGGGGAACACTCACATAATCAATAGGTGGCCTCTGTCCTGGATTTGCCATGGGAACCTCTCTAAGTGGGTACAATTGATTCTCTCTTTCTTCCCCCTCATCTCCATCATTTTCCTCCCCTTTTCTCCCTCTGCTTCTGGTTCTGTGTGCCACCAGCTCCTCTTGAATAGGAGGTGCATTTGGATTTACGGGGGGACTCTCAGGGGCCTGTGGCTGAGCTAGCTGGTTGGGTTGTCCATAAGGGGGTGGGAGTTGATTTAGTGGGTCCCACGGCTCCTGCCTGTTCCTTTTAACCACCTGCCTTTTGGTTAATAAAGGATACATCGGGAACCCCCAGCTTCCTGCCTCTGAACAACAAAGCTACTTCTCCCTCAGGACTCCATAAGGCAGCATACTCACTCGCCTCCTGATTAACAGGGTTTTTTGAATTCACATAAATATTTAGAGCCTGGCAAATCCAATCCTCAAATGATCCAAACTTAGGCCAATATATCTCTCAGGATCATTTCCTTTGTCCATTCAAACATGCAATACTTAACCATTTTCGTTTACTTTTTCCCCTTCGGGATTCCCATTCCATCCCAAAACTGTATCATCATCACCAGTGGGCTGTCCTGAGGAATGCTCCCTTCCTGAGAACCTCCCTCAAAGTTCCCAGATACCCTAAACTCCTGCGAATTTTTCATTCAATCTGCAGCCCCTGGGTCTAAGGACTTACTTTTTCCCTGACCCATCTCTGGCGGCAGTAAACTAAGAGATCCCCGGTACCAGGAGAGTCTTGGTTTTCCACACTCACCTCGTGGTTCAACTTCCTCAATTACTACTCTGTCTCACTGCCTTTTCAATCTACTTGTTCCACTCCTATTTCTCACTCTTTCTCAATCTATTAGCCACGTCCTCTCACCATCTAATCTCATTCTAAATTGCCAGGTACCAACCCCTCCAAGGAAATGGAACCTATTCAATCACTCTCCTTCTCATTCTCCCTACTGAGTCAATCCCTCCTGCTCAAGGACCTTCCCACAGGTGCTTGGACCAGGGACACCCTCCTTCCCCCTGGGTCAAACCCTCCTGGGGTCCCCACTCGTTCACTTTCACTTCCCTCCTTTACTGGCCGGTCTCCTTGCGGATATCTTGGAAACGTGGTACCGGGAGGCCTCACCCGCTTCAGGGGTCCAGGACTGCCCAGCCTCTGTCTCAGATACTCCACACACACTCACACATGCATACAGCCGCCCCCCAGACCCAAAACCTGGTGATACTCACAGCCTCCTTTTCTCTTTGGGGGTCATTTTTGATAAAGGCCTCTCCTCTTCTGCGATGTCCCTAACTCACCCTTGAGTTACACATGTGCACCAAGCCAGTAGAATGTAAGGCAAAACTAACATATTACCACATTTAAGCATCAAAGCAACAAATCTTTTATAGCTGGCATTTTCCTGGGACCCAACCAGATTTTCCCTTCTTTCTGTTAATTTTTAGTAACTGTTATCTCTTGCTTTTTCGTGTCCTTGAACATCTGCAGGAAAGAGGCGGGGGGGTGGAAACCCTCCTCTCCCTTTCTTTCTTGGCATGACACGTTTTAACTGTTTTATTATTTCCAAATATTAATTACTGTATCAATATTGATTACTGTATAAATTTTGGCAGCAAAATTTATACCTATTTACCACAAAACCAATCCGGCTGATAGGTGAGGAAAGAGAATTCAAGTTCATTTAAAGCACTGCTCAATTGTTGGCTTTCTATTGACTGAGCTGATGCTAAGAACTATTTTCTCACATATGGCGGCGTTTCTCTGCAAGGAGGCTTTGATGAGAAATTTCTGACCACATTTGCTATTGCTCTTTAAGATAAGTCAAGAACATGAGTAACTTTGTTGAGGAATGGAGAATTGTTTGTAGCTCAGGAAGAACCTTACATTTTAGCAGAGGAGGAAGGTAAGGCACAGGCTTAAATGCTTTCTCTTCGTGGAGTGATACACTTTCAGAGGAGTCTGTGACGAGAAGTCCCCTCAGCCACTGCCAGAGCTGTCTGCCTCCTCGGCAGGCTCAGTATTCTGGGAGTTCCATGAGCCTCACCTGCAACTGTATTTTCCTCTGAATATTTCTTGTTGTGCAGTACACAGGAAGAATGTTTGGTGCTAGATTCCCTATCTGGGCTTTGAGGTAAATCTCAGTAATGCTGGTGATTTTTATGTTCAGATGAACTTTTTATGGATAGTAAGGAAAAAGGAAGCACTACCATGGAAAATTAATTGCTGAAAATGTGAGCAGCCCAACCACACTAAAAATGAAACAAAAACTGAAGAATTTTTTTATTTTTTTTCCCTTGAAAGGTAAGGTAAAAGATGCAGTGCTAATAAAGTCTTTAAGAGATGCAACCAGCTCCCAACTGTATAAAAATCAAAGAGGTAAAGGATGAGAAAGGGCATGGGAAGAATCTTCCCCCCTTCCTGTTGAAGGTCCAAGAGTATGAAAACGGACTCTGGCTGTTGCCTGTAGGTAACACATGCTCATTGTAGAGGAGGGCAGGTGGCCAAGCTGTTGGTGGCCCAAGCCCTGCGTGGCTGGCCCAGTTGCAGTCCTAGTTGGACCAGGGCGGCGGGCTCGGGAGGGGAGGAGGTGGGGGGATCTCGGGAGGCTTCCGCTTCAAGGCCGGGCTGGGGGGCCGTGGGGGAGGCACGGAGGGCTGGTGCTCTGCTTTCTTGGGCAACTGCTGCTGCCGAGGCCTCGTGTGAGAGCTGTCAAAGGCGACGGTCTCTGGGCTCTCTGGGGGCAAGGGAGAGGCACGCCTTCTCGGCCGGGATGCTGGAGCGGCGGCAGCGCGACTCTGGAGAGAGGAGGTGGCTGAGGGCCCAGCTGCCAGATGCACACAGGAACCCTCCTGCACAGCAGGGCCCAGAGCTGGCAAGGCTCCCCAGCACGGCTGGAGCTGCTGGCACAGCTTGGCCCAGCTGCACAGCTGCCCCTCAAGGCCCCGGCGAGCAGGGCACGGCTCTGGGCAGGCTCCCTGGCCAGGAGCGGGCCCCAGAGCGCCTCTGCCTTTCAAGGGAAATCTCGTCCCTGCTCTTTCTCCTCCCCACCTTGCTCTGCCTCTGCCCTGTGCCCCTGGGGCTGCTCTTGGCCAGGCAGCCTCAGTGGGAGCCAGCACTGGCTGCAGCCCAAGCGGGCCCCCCAGGACAAGGCCCAGAAATTTGGAGGCCAATGAAAGCTCTGGGCAGCAGCAGAACCCTCAGCAGAGTTCTTTGGACAACCATGGACTGGCCACAACTCCACAGCAGCCTCACTGGGAATGTTCCCTGCCTATGAGCAGCCTTTAAAGGGAGCTGTTTGAGGTAGAGAAATCACAAAGCAGTCACGATTTTCTCTTCCAGCAATACTTGTCAAAGGCATGGAAAATGGAAAAGACAAGAAAAATGCCCAGGGTTTTGGAGCTGCATCAGGGCCCTCCCTCCTGCAAACAACTGCCTCTCTGCATCTACCAAGAGACTGGGAAATCGCAGGGGATCTCAGGCCTGTGATGCATTTTGGGCTCTCTGTCAGTAGATGCCCAATGCCTTCCTGCAGAAGCTCGGGAGAAGCTGCAGCCAGGCCAGGATGGCAAACAGCCCTGCAGGACGTGGAAGCAGCAGCGGGGCAGCGAGGCTGCAATGGATCCCTTCCCGCTGTGCCAGGCACAGCGTGTCCAGATGCCAGATGTGGAGCCAAAGCCCCCGGCTGCTGAGCCCCAGGACAAGGCTGACAGAATGCACCCACCACGCTGGCTGTCCACATCACTCCGTTTTTGTTCTGGATGTTGGGATTCCTTCAGGGACTCAGTTGCTCCTCCAGGTTTGCTCTTCCTTCTCAGGGGACCTTAAGAGAAATATTTCCATTTCCCATGAATGGATGCCACAGAAACAGGGCTCAGCCTGTGGTGTCAGCAGGGACACCTGGCTCTTTCCTGGCATCTGCAGCGATGCCTGCTGGCCGAGCTTTGGGCTCTGAGCTGGCAGCTCTCCCAAGGGAAAGGCCTTGACCTACCATCACCATCTCTCCGTGGCCCAGTAATGGGTATGGGCTGGGAATCCATATCAACGTCATCATCAGGATCATCTTCCTCATCAGGTTCATCTGCAAAGCAAGGCAGGAAAGAACAGCTCCTGTGACACCGCTGAAGATTCTCCTTCAGACCCAAGTGGCAGTGAGGGCACCTGGGTGATTGCTGCCCTCCAAGGCACTCCCTCAGCTCTGCCTTCCCCTCAGGAGCAGGGCCAGGGGCACCTCGTGCCTGCAGTGGCCCCACACTGGGATGGAAGGAGCCCCTTGCGGAGCAGTTGGGGCAGAAAGGACTCCCTGGAGCTGCCAGCAACTCCAAACCCAGTCCCAGGCAAGGCCAGGGCTTGGCAGTGGCAGCAGGAGCAGCTCAGGCTCCCTGGGGCTGGCAAAGGAGCTGAGAAAGGCTCAGCCCTGGAGCACAGCCCTGGGCCCAGCCCCTTCCATATCTGCTCTTCTCTGTGGCTGCACAGAGCACACAGGAGGACACACTGGCATTGCACACAGGAGGAGGATGGAGAGATAAATACTACTTCCTCCCACGGACAGCGATCCTGTGGGACCAGTGTTGGGCACAAGAGGTGAAATTTGGATGCCAGGATTTCCAGAATCCATCAAACTTCAGAGGATCTTAAGGGAAATGATGCTCTAATATTACTTGGGCAATGATTAGTCTGTTAGGAAAGGATTGCTGATACCCTGCCTTCACCAAGCTCCAACATCCTTAACTTGTGCTCTACCAGCCTTTCCAAATGGCGCAAGTCAGGATCCCAGTCTAGAAAGGAGCACAGATGGAAACCATTCCATGCTGTGCTGGGATCCCCTTCTATAGGGAACCCAGCACTGCAAGGGAGTCAGGTAATGCTGTGTGCCAGGAGTGCCAAGCAGCAGAGAGGGCAGCTCAAGCCTCAGCAGGGCTCAGGCCCAGAGGCACAGCAATTACCTCCTGTGGCTGTGCCTGGCATCGCCTCCCTTCCTGCAGCAGAGGCTGCCAATGAGCCCCTGCTTCCTCCGGGAAACTGCGCCTTCAGCACAGCCTCTCCTTCCATCTCTGCAGAATGGAAAAGGGACAGCTGGATCAGGTGGGGCTGTTCCACAATGGGAAGGTGGCATCTTCAGGAGGCAATGCTTGTCCAAGTAATGGATAAGATGCAGAAGAAAGATCAGGTTACTGGGGCGGATCAAGAGCCCTCCCTTTTACAAAGAGCTGCCCCTCCAGATGTGCTCAGAGACCGGAAAATTGCAGGGGATCTCAGGCCCATGTTGCAGATGGTGCTCTCTGTCAGTAGATGCCAAATGCCTTCCTGCAGAGGCTGGGGAGAAGCTGCAGCCAGGCCAGGCTGGCAAACAGCCCTGCAGGGCGTGGAAGCAGCAGCGGGGCAGCGAGGCTGCCATGGATCCCTTCCCGCTGTGCCAGGCACGGCGTGTCCAGATGTGCAGCCAAGGCCCCAGGCTGCTGAGCCCCAGGACAAGGCTGAGGGAAATGCACCCACCATGGTGCCTCTCCAGGTCAATCAAGATTTGGTCCAGTTGTTTGGATTCCTCCAGGGGCACAATCTGTTTTGTAGGTTTTTTCCTCCCTCTCAGAGGACCTTAAGAGAAAGTATTTCCATTTCACCAGGAATAGATCCCACAGAAGCAGGGCTCCACCTGTGGGGTCAGCTGGGACTAACTACTCACCCCTGCTATGGGAGCTGGGCTTGTGTGCAACATCCACCAAAGGACCTGGGAGGATCCTCCCTGCAGACACACCTGTAACTCAAGAGCCACAGAAGCTTCTGTCACCTGGTTCCTGCCAGGTTGCCAGTGATTATTCTCTGAGAACATACCTGCAGAAGCTCTCAAGTGCTCCA
The DNA here is from genome assembly GCF_028551555.1 of Melozone crissalis. Lineage (NCBI taxonomy): Eukaryota > Metazoa > Chordata > Aves > Passeriformes > Passerellidae > Melozone > Melozone crissalis. Next base: position 19,732,905 of record NW_026535807.1, on the reverse strand, counting down.
AACCATCTTCCATCCCAGCTGCTGGCAAAGCCATGCCACCACTCTCATCTAGAAGGGAGCACAGACCAGACCCATTTCCATGGTGTGCTGGGATCCCCCTCTGCCTATGGGAACTGTGCACTGCAAGGGGATCGGGTATAGCTGTGGGAGCCAGATGTGAATGGACAAGGCCAAACAGCACAGGGGCCTGGGGAGCTCTGGGCTGGCTCCAGGTCACTCTCCACCCTCTTTGCAGGGCCTCTCTGACATCCCTGGAGGGCAGGCACTGACACACACCCACGATGGCAGCTCAAGCCTCAGCAGGGCTCAGGCCCAGAGGCACAGCAATTACCTCCACTGACTGTAGTGGGCATCACCTCCCTTCCTGCAGCAGAGGCTGCCAATGAGCCCCTGCTTCCTGCAGGAAATGCTGTTTTTGGCACAGCCTTTTGGTTCATCTCCGGAGAGAGAAAAAGAGACAGCTAAATTAGATGGAGATGTTCCCCTTTCTGGGAGGTGGCATCTTCAGGAGGCATTACTGGTCAAACTGATGGATAAGGAGCAGGAAATCATAAAAACTTTTGGGATTGGCCAGGATTTGCCCTTCTAAAAACTGCTGTCATTCCTGATCTCCCCATGGTCCAGGCAATTGCAGGGGATCTCAGGGCATGTATGACCCATGGTGCGGTTTGGGCTCTGTGTCAGCAGATGCCAAATGCCTTCCTGCAGAGGCTGGGGAGAAGCTGCAGCCAGGCCAGGCTGGCAAACAGCCCTGCAGGGCGTGGAAGCAGCAGCGGGGCAGCGAGGCTGCCATGGATCCCTTCCCACTGTGCTGGGCACGGCGTGTCCAGATGTGCAGCCAAAGCCCCCGGCTGCTGAGCCCCAGGACAAGGCTGAGCGAAATGCACCCACCATGGGGCCTCTCCAGGTCACTGAGCATCTTGTCCAGAAGTTGGGCTGCCTCCAGGGATTTCTTGTCTCCTGTTCCTTGGTTCATCGAACTCGGAGGACCTTAAGAGAAAGTTGTTCCATTTCTACTTCTTGCCAGAGTGGCAGTGAGGGCACCTGGGTGATTGGTGCCCTCCAAGGCACTCCCTCAGCTCTGCCTTCCACTCAGGAGCAGGGTCAGGGGCACCTCGTGCCTGCAGTGGCCCCACACTGGGATGGAAGGAGCAATTTGCGGGGCAGTCGGGGCAGAAAGGACTCCCTGGAGCTGCTGCAGCTCCAAACCCAGCCCCAGGCAAGGCCAGGGCTTGGCAGTGGCAGCAGGAGCAGCTCAGGCTCCCTGGGGCCGCCAAAGGAGCTGAGAAAGGCTCAGCCCAGGGGAACAGCCCTGGGCCCGGCCCCTTCCCTCTCTGCTCTTCTCTGTGGCTGCACAGAGCACACAGAAGGACACAGTGGCATTGCACATGGGAGGGAGATGGACAGATAAATGATCCTTTTTCTTTATGACTGAGATCCTGTGGGATCACTGTTGGACACAGGAGCAGAAATTTGGAAGCCAGGATTCCCACAATTTATCAAACTTCAGCGGATCTTGAGGGGAATGACACAGGAATATTACTCTGAGTGAGGATTTCACTTGGACAATGATTACTCTTTTAGGGAAGGGTTGATGGTAGCCTACCTTCACCAAGCTCCAGCCTCCTTAAGTACTGCTTTACCAGCATTTCCAATCCACGCAACTCAGGATCCCAGTCTAGAAAGGAGCACAGATGGGAACCATTCCATGCTGTGCTGGGATCCCCCTCTATAGGGGTTCAGGTAATGTTGTGGGCCAGGAGTGCCAAGCAGAAGAGAGGGAGAAACCTTCCTAGAATGCTCATCTAGACGGAAGCAAACACCCAAAACCATTTCCATGGTGTCCTGGGATCCCCCCTCTGCCTTTGGGACCTGGGCACTGCAAGGGGGTCGGGAAAGTCCGTGTGGGCCAGATGTCAATGGACAAGGCCAGAGCTGCACAGGGGCCTGGGGAGCTCTGGGCTGGCTCCTGGTCACTCTCCACCCTCTTTGCAGGCCCTGTGACACATCCCGGGAAAGGAAACAGGGCCAGCCGAGGGGCCTGTGGGGGCTCTCTCCCTCCCCCAGAGGAAACCCTCCCTAAAGGCCTGGGGAAAACCATCCCCAGCGCTTCCCGGGGAGCAGGGAGCGCTGTCCCGGGAAAGGGGAGCCAGGCTGCCGGCTCACCTGCTCCCCGCGCTTGCAGTGGAGCAGCCTGGGCAGCCCTGGCAGGCAGGGCCACGGCCAGGAGGAGCAGGAGGAAGAGGCGCAGAGCAAGGGCCATGCTGCCTTGCCCTCTGCCAGTCCCGCAGCTCTTGCTGCCACCGCTGTCCTGACACCCCTGTCCCAATGTCAGCACCACTGCTGCCACCGCCGCTGCTGCTGCCGCAACAGTTGTGCTCAAGCACTGACTGCTCGCTCCTTGTGCTGCTGTGCAACCACGGGACTCTGGCACCTCTGTGACCTCAGAGCCTGCTGTGACCTCATGGCTGGGGCAGGATTTCATTGGAATGGATCTCCAGCGGTGCCCTTCCAGCAAGGAGAGGATGTCCCGCCCAGTACCTATTGCAAGCTCGGATTTTTTCACAACTGAGATACACGATATTGCACAAGTGAGACTTTTTGTGGTTCTACATATGATAGCAATGTCAAGTCAAAAATTCCACTCATGTTGGTGATTCCCACTATTGCAGGCAGCAGCAACCCTGCCATGCTAACACCGAGTCCCTGCTCTGCGCTGTGTGGCCATTTGGCCCGTATTTAAAAAGTGAAGAACTTGATGCCAAAGCTGACAAAAATAATGCCACACAGGCCTTCAGGGTAGCTCACACTTTAGGGGACACCCAAACCCTGTGCACATCTTATGGGTGTCCTCAGCCACCCTAAAATCCCCGTATGTCCTCAAAGAAAGACATACGACCTCTGCTCAAGTTTACAGATGCCCCTGCACAACTTGGGACATACATTAAACTCCCTGCACAATTTCTTGGTGTCCCCAGCCCCCTGCACAGCACAGAGGTGACCCAAAGCCCCTGCATGCCTTTAGAGGGACCCAAACATAACACTCAGGGAGCAGTACCAATGCTGAGCCATCTTCTGTGTGTGTGTGTTCACCATGTGTCCCTGGGTGAACAGATTAGTCCTGGGGGGACAATCCCCTCTCTGCTGATAAGAGATCCCGGGCTGCCACAGGCCCAGTGTCTCTCAGGCTCTGAGTTCATCCCCCAGGCTATGAAGGACTTCCTTCAGAGTCCAGCCTCTTTCCATTGTTCTCAAGGCAAGCACCTCCCGATGGCTTCCCTCTTTCCCTGGGCATGCCACTGGAGGAGGCCCAGGCCCAGCTGATGCCAGGGAAGGAAATGTGCCCTCAGCCCAGGGACGCTCAGCATGGGCTCCCCCAGCCCTGGGGGCCCCGCCGCTGGTCACAGCAGCCCCTGCCTGGCTCCTGCCTGCCCACACCGTAGGAATCCACAGCTGCTCCTGGCCATGGAGCTCAGCTTGTGCTGGTGCCGCGTGGGCTTTGCTACTGCTATCACCTGGACAGAGCTGTGACAACTCCATATCTTTATTGAAGTATAAAATGTGGGCCAAGCCCGGCCATGGCAGACACGAGCTGCCCACCTTCAATCCTGGCTGGGGAACAGGACAAGGGGGCCCTGAGGTATAGGGTCGCGTTTTGGAGGAGAGTAATTTGGGAAGGCCTCGTGATGGTGCTGCAGCCGCGGCAGGGCAGATAAGGGCATAAGTGGAGACCTGGCATAACAGGCCAAGTTCTCTTTGACCGAGTTGCTAGGCCTCTGTTCTGAAGATGCACAGGAGCACCTGTGGAGAGAGGAGGTGGCTGAGGCCCCAGCTGCCACTGGCACACAGGGAGCCTCCTGCACAGCAGGGCCCAGAGCTGGCAAGGCTGCCCAGCACGGCTGGAGTTGCTGGCACAGCTTGGCCCAGCTGCACAGCTGCCCCTCAAGGCCCCAGCGAGCAGGGCATGGCTCTGGGCAGGCTCCCTGACCAGGAGCGGGCCCCAGAGCGCCTCTGCCTTTCATGGGCAATCTCGTCCCTGCTCTTTCTCCTCCCCACCTTGCTCTGCCTCTGCCCTGTGCCCATGGGGCTGCTCTTGGCCAGGCAGCCTCAGTGGGAGCCAGCACTGGCTGCAGCCCCAGTGGGACCCCCAGGACAAGGCCCAGCTATTAGGAGGCCAAGGAAAGCTCAGAGCAGCAGCAGAACCCTCAATGGAGTTCTTTGGACAACCATGGACTGGCCACAACTGCACTGCAGCTTCTCTGGGAATGTTTCCTGTCTACATTAGACTTTCAAAAGAAGCTGTTTGAGGGAAAGGTGAACAAAACACTCACCCTTTTCTCTTCCAGTAAGTCCAAATTTGGACACAGAATAAGATGAAAATAAGCTCCAAAATAGCAGGCCTGCCATTAATCCTATCCAGCAGCCTGTTCCCTTACAGAAACCCCTTCCAGGGCCCTTCTGGAATCCAGAACACAGGTGGTGTGGCCGGCTGCACCTGTGGGAGCAATGGAGAGTGTGAGCCTGTGCTGTGCTGCGCTGCTGAGCTGGCAGCACAGTGGATGCGGGCAGAACATTTTCCGTTTCCCTCAGAGCTGCGGCCTGCGGGCACCTTGCCGCCCCTTGGCACAGGCTGTGCCACCCAACAAAGCCCAGCAGGCCGGGAGGAGAGCCCGGGGCCAGCGCAGCTGCTTGGGCAGTGGCTGCTTGGAGGGACACGGGCCAAAGCCATCCCTGAGCAGCCACTGCCAGCCCTGGCCCTCCCTGCCCCGTGACAGCTCCCCCAGCTCCAGGGCATAGAGTCAGGCCCTGTCAGAACCCAGTGCAGCCCCTGCCCAGTCGGTAGCCAAGGCTGGCTCTGGCCCTGGGCTAGCGGCAGGGCTCCCGCTCGGGGCTGCTCCTGTGCCTTGGGCCTCTGGGCACTCAGGGCCAGCTCCGGAGCAGCTGCAGCGGGAGGGACGTTGGTGCACGGGTCCCCTTTCCCCGGGGCTGTGAATGAGCTCCAGAGGCCTCCAAGTCTCAAGAGGTGCCTCCAGCTTTGGCTGGTGCTGGGCCATGCAAGGGCAGGCTCTGGTGGAAAGTGCTGCCACCACACAGCCCCTCCAAGGGCTGACCGTGGCAGAGCAATTACCTCCTGTGCCTGTGCCCATGTCTGGCATCTCCTCCTTTCCTGCAGCAGAGGCTGCCAATCGGCCTCTCCTTCCTTGTGGAAACACCTCCTTCTGTCCTGCCTTTTGCGCTATCACTTGAAAAATGAAAATGTTCAGCTGGATCAGATGGAACAATTCCAGATATCTTTTGGTGGCATCCTCTGGACATCATGCCTATCAAAAATGGGGATAAGATTCAAAACACATCTGGCCTTTTGGGGCTGGGCCAGGGCCCACCTTCCTCCAAATAGCTGCCAGGCCTGAGCAGAAGGTGTGAGAGGATCGTGGAGAGCGAGGGCACACACGTGCATGGCTCTGTCCTGGCACCTGCAGCGATGCCCCCCTGGCCGAGCTTTGGGCTCTGAGCTGGCACCTCTCCCAGGGGAAAGGCCTTGACCTACTCTCGCCATGTCCCAGAGCCTCAATCCTGAACTTGGGTTGGGAAGCCAGATCACCTTCACCAACAGGTTCAGTTGCAAAGAACGGCACAACAGAACAGCTCCTGTGGAACTGTAGGAGATCCTCAGGCTGCAGGCAAGGCTCAGCCCCGGGCACAGCCCTGGGCCCGGCCACTTCCCTCTGTGCTCTTCTCCATGGCTGCACAGACCACACGGAAGGACACACTGCCATTGCACACAGAAGAAGAATGGACAGCTAAATGCTACTTCCTCCTACAGACAGTGATCTTGTGGAATCACTCAGGGTTCTCGACAAGAGTAGGGCAAGGTTTCCAGAACTGAGAGTCTTGTCTGGGCAGTGCCCGCCGTGCCAAGCAGCCGAGAGGGCAGCCCAAGCATCAGCAGGGCTCAGGCCCAGAGGCACAGCAATTACCTCCTGTGACTGTACCTGGCATCGCCTCCCTTCCTGCAGCAGAGGCTGCCAATGAGCCACTGCTTCTGCTGGGAAGTGCTTCCTTCTGCCAAGCCTCTACCTCTGCTTCTGGAGAAAAGATGAGGTATAACTGGATCAGGTGAGGCTGTTCCCCACTGGGCCCATGGCATCTTCAGGAGCCAATGCTTCTCAAAGACACAGTTAAAAACAGGAAATCCCTGTCAAATTTTTGGGTAGGCCAGGGCCCTCTGTTCTCCAAACAGCTGCCCGTTCTGATTTGCCTGGCGACAGGGTAATCGCAGGGGATCTCAGGGCCATGGTGCAGGTTGATCTCCCTGTCAGCTAATGCCAATGCCTTCCTGCAGAGGCTGGGGAGAAGCTGCAGCCAGGCCAGGCTGGCAAACAGCCCTGCAGGGCATGGAAGCAGCAGCGGGGCAGCGAGGCTGCCATGGATCCCTTCCCGCTGTGCCGGGCATGGCGTGTCCAGATGTGCAGCCAAAGCTCCCGGCTGCTGAGCTGCAGGACAAGGCTGAGGGAAATGCACCCACCACGGTGCCTCTCCAGGTCTCTCAGGATCCTGGCCATGTGTTTGGCTGCCTCCAGAGATTTCTTGTCTTCTGTGACTTGCTTCTAGGTGTGAGAGTCTGTGTGAATTTTCCCTCATCTGCCTCACGATCGTCATTTGGGGAGCACTAAAGAGAAGACCACCCCTGTCTAGCTCTGTAGGAGAAAGTCACACGCCAAAGGCCCTGAGACCTGAGAGCACCGTGCTAAGTTGTTGTTTTCACAGGTGTTGTTTGCTGTATGCTGCACTGAGCCCAAAGAAGGGGGCACTGTGCCCTTTCTGCAACAATAGCCTTGGAAGCTCTCCCACCTCTCGGCCTGGCTGGACTTCTCCTGAGTTTCGGGTGGTCTCCCACAGAAGACCCTCACCTGTTTTATGTTTTACCATGACAGACAGACTGAGATGTAAGAAGCCTCTCCATCAAGGACTGAGACATGAAACCCCTATGTGAAAAGGCCCTTCTCCTACTTCTAAGGACTGGGACTGAAACGCCCAACCCGGGGGAGGTGTGTGGGAGCGGCAAGGTGACCAAAGCGAGATGTTTGCCTGCAGGTTGTGACCACTGGGCCACAAAAGCATTGCCTCACCCTTTCTCTCCTCCCCTCCTTCGGGTAAAAGGGCGAGTAATCATACGGTCCAGGAGTTCCATTGGAGCAGTTACTGGATTCAGTGGCCTTTGGGCCAGAATAAAGCTCTGGATTAAAACCCTCCATCAGAACCGACTCCTTTCCTTCACTACCGCCTTAAAGCTTCTCTGGCAGAGGGAAGCCTGAGGAGAAGACCCTCCACGGGAGGAAGCTCCATCCCAATGGCACCGGAGTCCCGGCATGACTGGACTTGTCCCCACGCGCCCAGCTGCAACATCCAGCTGGCCAAAAGTGTCTCTGGGGTGGAATACCACAGTTGCCGCTATTTGCTTCAGCTGCAGGGGCCAGACAAGCCAAGGCATGTGCCATCAGTAGTATTGGTGTAATATATGGTATGAAAAATTCATGCTGTTAATGAATGGTATAAAATATTGTGAAACCCAAAACCATGTCTTTCACCTCCTGGCTGGGAGCAGCTCTCTATTTAGATTCAACTATCTCCTGGACACAAGTTAAGATAACAATCAACACCTTAACATAAGAAGAGAAGCTTCCATGGCGATGATCACCGGTTTCTTGAGTCATGGGGAGCCACCTAAGAGTGATTATCACCTTGCCAGTTGCATCTATCAAGATAGTCAGCGGTGCCAAACTGATGCAGCTGAATACACGGCATCCCCTGAACCGATTGACGCTGATGGCACACCTGGACTCGGCCTTTTTCCAGCTGTGCACATGGAAAGAAACAGCAATGCACGTGAAGAGATACAAAGGAAATTTGATCATCTTTGCCTCGGGCAGAATAAACTGCATAAAACCTCGTTGCAAGAAGCAGCGTGCGTGAACGGGGGAGACTCTGACACTCAGGAGGTCAGATACAGGTTCACCCGGCGGCAATCCCGGGCTCAATGCTGTCTCTTTGTCTGTGGTGGTTCCAAGGACCAAAATTCGGTGTCACAGACAAATTAATAAACCTTTGCTTAATTTTTGACAATTTTGGCTCATGATTTGATCATTTATAACATTGGTAATTCCAATAAAGGAAAAACAGGAGAGGAACACGGCTTCCAGTTCAGACAAGTGCCACCATTTTGCTGCCTATTCCTGGTTAAGAAATAAAGGAATGTCCTGAAGATCCCTTCATGTGGGTGCATTATTGTCTGTATCAGTACTTGTGTTCTGTAAAACAGGGAAGTTGTTACAGCTTCTTGCCCCATTTATCACTGGATGAAACCCAAATACTGCATTTCTCCTTGTCTACTTGCTTCCAAGTCAAGGCAAATTTTGGTCATGATTGAGTGGGACATATTCATCTGTTCACAAGCAAATTCTTCTTGCCATTCACGCAGTGGCAAGGTTGCTTTGTGGATTTGCTCTAATCGGACAGGAATTAGGGCCTAGCTCTCACTAGAACTAAAGCTGATGCATTGGGAGGCAAAGTCTTGAGTAATTTGTCCTGGTGTCTGGCACTGTAGAGAGTTCTTCTGGAATTAACTGACACTTGAAGACACGTGTAATCTACAATATTTCTGGCACACTAGAAGTGAAAAAACAGCCTTTGAAACACCATTTTATACTTTCTTCCTTCTATTCCTCCCAGGAATTTCAATCTCTGAGGTCTAAGCTCTTCAGCTGCCTCACAAACATTGTTTTCATTCAGACAGGCATCCATGCATTGAGCCACAAATCAGGCCAGTGGTGTGAAGCCAGAATGCCATCAAAATTACAAATACAGCTTTCTGAGGTCTTTCTATTCCTATAGAAAGAGATTCAAAATTGTTCATACATGCAACATTGACTAAAAGTGAATGACAGATTGTCAAAATAATTGCTTGGGGAACTAAAGGACATAAATAAAAATAAGTTTACATGGAGATAATAAGTAAACCATGACACTAAGGACAAAACCACACCTGCCAAAAGTAAAACCAGTAAGGCTGTTTCATCTGTCTCAATACAAAAAAATTGCTGAAAAGTATCAGAGATCCTTAGGAGCATTACTATACACAGAAAAATTCCAGGTATTGAGAAAAATGAAGAAAATTTTAGTATGCAATTCACAGAGGTAACCTGTAATTTACTGGTGGGTTTGTTGCAATATTTCAGAGAGCAGACTGGAAAAGCATAGGGGCTGGTCAGGCCATGTGTGGGCATTTAGAGCAGTGTGAGGGATGTTTCTGGGACCAAGTGCAGGGAAGAAGAGCAGCAGACAATTACTGGGGCAATCTCTTTGCTGGCTGTGGAGTTTGTGTCAGTCAGTTCCCTGGGGCTGGGGGAGCTGTCACGGGGCAGGGAGGGCCAGGGCTGGCAGTGGCTGCTCAGGGATGGCTTTGGCCCGTGTCCCTCCAAGCAGCCACTGCCCAAGCAGCTGCGCTGGCCCCGGGCTCTCCTCCCGGCCTGCTGGGCTTTGTTGGGTGGCACAGCCTGTGCCAAGGGGCGGCAAGGTGCTCGCAGGCCCCAGCTCTGGGGGAAACGGAGAACGTCCTGCCCGCATCCACCGTGCTGCCAGCTCAGCAGCGCAGCACAGCACGGGCTGACACTCCCCATTGCTCCCACAGGTGCAGCCAGCCCCACCCACGTGTTTCTGATTTCCAGAAGAGGTGTGAAAAATGGCAATCCCTTGTTTGTAAAGTTTTAAAATTTTATTAATAATAAAATGTTTATAAAACTACCAATATCATTAGAGTGATAAAAATTTTGGACAATTTGGATTAGGCGAATAGGAGACAATAGAAACAAAGAGTTACGAACATCTGGGTACCTATTTTCTGGGCAACAGAAATCCAAAAAGGAACACATGTTAACGGAGGATTAACCCTTAAAATCAATAAGCTGTTGCATGTTCATACATCTCATACATGATGCATGAATTCCATTCAAACTCAGGATTTTGTCTGGTCCTCGTCAACTTCTCCCTCTTAATCTTTACCGGCTTCCTGAGGGCTGAACGACGCAGGAGGAAGTTAATTTCATCTGAGAGGAGAGCAATAAATTCTTTTTCTCTGGCAAATTGCAGTGTTCTATGGCTGCTACCTCGCTATGAGCCCTTGCTTACAAACAAGTATCTTACATAGTGTAGCTTATATTTAAACAGTCTGTTATAACCAAATTATATTTATAAGACTACTTGAGAAAATTAATACAACATTCGTTCTAAAATAACACATATAATATTCATTTTAATATTTGGAAAAAGCCAATCATAAAACAACCATGTTTCACAAGGGTTTGGAAGTGGTTGCTGTTGGGGAACACTCTTGTTTACTTGTGATAAGGGCAAGTTTGAGCTTCTGTTGATGCCAGAAAAGGATTTGGAAATGCTCAACAGAGCCCTGACTGCGAGCTTCCCTGTTGCGGTGCATGTTTTTGATTGTAATTTGTCCTAGTAGTCACTTTTATGACACTCCCTTTTTTTGTATTGTTATACCATATTTTATTGCCAATGGGTCGCTCCTTTCCCCGCCCTGAGTTGTTGGCTTTGCCCTAGTTGTCTATCTCCGCAAAAACCTGCCCTTTTGTTCCCTGTTCCTCCTCCCATTCAATGTCAATCCCTCCCCAAGGCTGCCCCTTTCTCTAGAAACTTCCCTATCAGTTTGGTATCCTTTGAAACCCTATTGGTTTGTTTAAGTTGTCCTCCTCCCCTGTAATCCCCTATTGGTTTAAACAATGTATACCCCGCCTTGTGTTCCACCCTCAGTTTCTCCCAATTGGCTAAAGACTGTATCCTCCCCAGGGACCTCCCCATTTTGGAAATCTGTGTATGGCATTAATTCAGTGTCTTTCTGCCGCCGAGTCAGCAGGGAGCAAACATAGAGAAGAGCTCTCCCTGTTCCTTGTCCCTACCCCAGCGCAGTCCACCTGTGCTGTAAAGCAGCTGTGCCCTACAGCCAAACCCCAGAGTTGACAGTTTTCTGGGGGCGGCCCACTCTGGGGGTTGGTGTTGGCAGCTAGTCGGGCTGAAGAAATCGGGCACTGCAGCACTTCCCAAATGAGCTCTTCTCTTGCAATAAAGAGATGGAGCTGCCAGCCCAGTGTCCGGGTGGCAGCAGCAGCAAAGCCCACCGGGCAGCAGCACAGGCTGGGCTCCATGGCCAGGAGCAGCCGTGGATGCCCACGGTGTGGGCAGGCAGGAGCCAGGCAGGGGCTGCTGTGACCAGCGGCGGTGCCCCCAGGGCTGGGGGAGCCCATGCTGAGCGTCCCTGGGCTGAGGGCACATTTCCTTCTGGGGGATGATCTGGGCCTGAACCTCATGAGGCAGGCATGGATATTTTGGGTTCCCTGCTTAGGGGTGCTGGGATCCCTCATGAATTACAAAGGAGTATTGATGGCCTCTCCTAAGGTGTGCAGGCATCCCTCATGAGGTGTGCAGCGGGGTTACATTTCAGGGGGTTCTTTACTCTTCTTAGCACAGCAAAGGGTCATTTGACCAAGGTTTTGCAATGCTGGGAGAAAGCCTCTTGAAAAGCCTTGGGCCCTGCCTGCAGGCACAGCGGGCGGACAGAGCCCATCCTCTGGGGCCAGGCCGGGCTGCACTTTTTACAATGGCAGGACCTTATACAACCCACACTAGTAATCAAATAGTTCAGACCCAACCTAAACTTGAACCTGAAGTGTATGAAATAGGCCCATACATAGTGAGGAATGTGGGTGAACAACGACTGTTGTTCAATCCACAATGGTCTCTCAAACGTGTTGAGTTGCTAGTGCAAATGAACATCTCAAAAATCCAACCAGCCTGCTCCCCTTTCCTAAGAACATCCTTTGAGGGCTTCACAACGTGGTTACAAAGACAGATATAGCTCAGGAGCAGAATAAGAAATGATCTAACTGGGATGTTAGGGAATGGATTGAAAGTTTTAAATGGAATTGATTCAGAAATACTGATGAATAAGCTGGCCACTGCAGCAGGTGACCTAGCAAAATTGAAGCAGCCTTTACAGTCATCTCTATTGGCATTAGGAACTAGCCAGTGGCAGATTTCCAAAGTACTGCCAAAGTGGGAAAAGCTTGGGGGCCAAGACCACAAGGTAATAGTAGAAGCACTTGGTACAGTTCAAGATAATGTGTCTTTAGCTTTCAGTTGTATACAAGCACAGTTATAGATGTAGGCAACAGCAGCTCAGATCATACGGGAAGGGGGTGAAGGTAATTTTCCTGCTTCTTATGTGGCCACTGCCTTTGTGCTTACCATACGTAATGCCACTGTTTATGTTATCCACCCCATATTGCACTAAGATTAAATCATGAAAAAACAGTGCTCTACCCTTCAGAACATAGGGTGTGCGCAGGAAAGGTGAATGAAAAGTGGCCAACAGTAAAGTTAGAATCCTGCATTACTAGAGAACAACTAGGATTCATTTGTGAAAGCAATAAAATTAATGCCCAAATGTGTGTCTAGGCACTGAACAGAGTATTGCCGCTTTGAGATTCACCCAGTCACTCATCAGGAAACTGTGCTCGTATATACTAGTAAAAGTTATGTGTGCCTGAGACCTGCTTGTGCTGCTGTAAAAATTGATAGCAACGATTTTATTTTGTCTAGAAGAAATCATTTTAATTTTTGTATTTGTAATTTTGTTAAGATTATCGGGTGTGATTTTTCGTACGTGGCCCCAGTGACATCCCACTGGTTGATTAAAACCAATTACACAATGTAACACAGACTATCACCTACTCCTGTTGGGATGGCCCTTACATTGACAAAACAATTAATTAAGCACCAAGACCTACTACAGATCTTGAAGGAAATTCTAGAAAGCAGAGAAAACCCTAATTAATGTCCAACATGATAACAAAGAAATAACCAGAATTCTGCAAAGAGTAAAGCAAACTGCAGATCATCGCTGGTGGGATGTGATCTTTGGGTAATCACCACCTGAGAATGGAATCATTAATTAATGTGTCATCCCATTTAAGTTTTGTTAATATTAGTTGGACTAAGTTTAGAGTTATCCATTATATTGCTAATTTGAAATTGGAGAATACTACAGCGAACAGCTGTGTTAACCTCCTTATCAAATGTTCATGGTAAAGCATTAAGAGACACTTATTATCGTAGTGATTTACATTAGATGTAAGAATTTACTAATTTCTAGGAAAGGGGGGAAAAGAGACAGAGTAGAAATTTTCCAGAGTAGAAATCCATTTTGATTTAGGTGAAATGTACTACAGTCTGTAGTTTGAAAACATAGCTGTTGAGTCTGACTGCCTGTTCTGGTAAAAAGCCTAGGCTCAGAGAAACTGCTTCAGTCAAGGACAGAGATAAGAGGGTGGCAGGGGACACAGAGACAGAGGAACTGCTATGAGAACAGGCCAACCTGACCTGGGAATTCTTTCTGATAAAGATTAACTAGCGGTAAATGTCACCCCAAATTTATAAAAATGAATATGTATGAACCTATCGTAAAATTGGATGCATATCTATTTGAGTGGGTAAAAAACAAAGGATGTGGAGTTCCCAGAGGGATGCATGTCTTTTAAGGAGAGGAATCTCCACATGCATCCAGCACAGTAATAAACATACCAACTTTACAACTTTCACAAAGTCATGGAGTTGCCTTTATCTCCACAAAACAGGCCCCAGTGTCAGCTGGCTCACAGAGACCCTCCTGCACAGCAGGAGATTCCCACTGTGCTCAAGGTTTGCCTCTGAAGACTGAGAGATGAGCTTGTAAGAAATGCCGGAAATTATCAGGGACAGGGCTTTAAGTCCCTTGCTGTCACTAGGTAAAAATCTCCAGTGGGAATAGGGCCTCACCATACACCAGGTGTCGTCTGATGACTTAGTTCATCTAAGAGTAAAGATCACCAATTAAATGCAGTTTTATTTTTTATTCAGCAAGTGTAAAAGTGCTCCAAATTTTTCACAATTCTAAAACAACTTTGAAAAATCCTAAACTACAATGGGAAGAGGGAAGAAATATTTGGGGATATTTTTCTTAAAAAATGTTTCTCAATTTGTCTAAAATCTTCTGCTGTGTATAAATGTAAAACAAAGACAAAATGAGGTTGCTTTGTCTCAGGAGCCCCGTGCTCAGCTGCTGCCAGCCCAGCCCTGGCTGTGCCCAGACAAGCAGCTCCAGCAGTGCTGGTGGTAGCACAGACACACCTGGGCTGAACCCCAAAGATGTTGCCAGGCTCAGGCCCGTCCCTGGTAGTAGCACTGCACCTCCTGGCCTGGCTGGACACCAGGGGCAGGACCTTTGGGGACAGAGGCTCCTGCTCTGGGTGGTGATACCAACAAGCTGTCCCTAGCAATGAGCTGGTAATGCAGCCGTGGAAGGGACAATGATCACAGGCAAGGAGATGCGAGATGACAGGTCCAGTTCTCCCTGGCTGAGTTATTTGGCCAGTCTTGTGAAGCTGCAGAGGCATCCCTGTGGAGAGAGGAGGTGGCTGAGGCCCCAGCTGCCAGTGGCACACAGGGAGCCTCCTGCACAGCAGGGCCCAGAGCTGGCAAGGCTGCCCAGCACGGCTGGAGCTGCTGGCACAGCTTGGCCCAGCTGCACAGCTGCCCCTCAAGGCCCCGGCGAGCAGGGCACGGCTCTGGGCAGGCTCCCTGGCCAGGAGCGGGCCCCAGAGCGCCTCTGCCTTTCAGGGGCAATTTCGTCCCTGCTCTTTCTCCTCCCTATATTGCTCTGCCTCTGCCTTGAGCCCCTGGGGCTGCTCTTGGCCAGGCAGCCTCAGTGGGAGCCAGCACTGGCTGCAGCCCCAGCGGGCCCCCCAGGACAAGGCCCAGCAATTAGGAGGCCAGTGAAAGCACTGGGCAGCAGCAGAACCCTCAGCAGAGTTCTTTGGACAACCATGGACTGGCCACACCTACACTGCAGCTTCTCTTGGAATGTTTCCTGTCTATATTAGACTTTCAAAAGAAGCTGTTTGAGGGAAAGAGGAAAAAAGCACTCACCCTTTTCTCTTCCTGTAAGTCAAATTTGGACACAGCATAAGATGAAAATAAGCTCCAAAATAGCAGGCCTGCCATTAATCTTATCCAGCAGCCTGTTCCCTTACAGAAACCCCTTCCAGGGCCCTCCTGGGATCCAGAACACGTGTGGTAGGGCTGGCTGCACCTGTGGGAGGAATGGGGAGCGTGAGCCCGTGCTGTGCTGCACTGCTGAGCTGGCAGCACGGTGGATGTGGGCAGGACATTTTCCTTTTCCCCCAGAGCTGGGGCCTGCGGGCACCTTGCCGCCCCTTGGAACAGGCTGTGCCACCCAACAAAGCCCAGCGGGCCGGGAGGAGAGCCCGGGGCCAGCGCAGCTGCTTGGGCAGTGGCTGCTTGGAGGGACACGGGCTAAAGCCATCCCTGAGCAGCCACTGCCAGCCCTGGCCCTCCCTACCCCGTGACAGCTCCCCCAGCGCCAGGGCACAGAGTCAGGCCCTGTCAGGACCCAGTGCAGCCCCTGCCCACTCGGGAGCCAAGGCTGGCTCTGGCCCTGGGCTCGCGGCAGGGCTCCCGCTCGGGGCTGCTCCTGTGCCTTGGGCCTCTGGGCACTCAGGGCCAGCTCCGGAGCAGCTGCAGCGGGAGGGACGTTGGTGCACGGGTCCCCTTTCCCCGGGGCTGTGAATGAGCTCCAGAGGCCTCCAAGGCTCCAGAGGCCTCCAAGCCTCCAGAGGCTACTCCTGCTGTGGCTGCTGATGGGCCATGCAAGGGTAGGCTCTGGTGGAAAGAGCTGCCACCACACAGCCCCTCCAAGGGCTGACCGTGGCAGAGCAATTACCTCCTGTGCCAGTGCCCATGTCTGGCATCTCCTCCTTTCCTGCAGCAGGGGCTGCCAGTCGGCCTCTGCTTGCTTGGGGAAACACTCCCTTCTGTCCTGCCTTTTGCTCCATCACTTGAAAAAGGAAAAAGTTCAGCTGGATCAGATGGAACAATTTCTGATTTCTTTTGGTGGCATCTTCAGGACATCATGCTTATCAAAAATGGGGATAAGATTCAAAACCATCTAGCCTTTTGGGGCTGGGCAAGGGCCCACTTTCCTCCAAATACCTGCCAGGCCTGAGCAGAAGGTGTGAGGGGATTGTGCAGGGCAAGGGCACACACCTGCATGGCTCTGTCCTGGCACCTGCAGCGATGCCCCCCTGGCCGAGCTTTGGGCTCTGAGCTGGCACCTCTCCCAGGGGAAAGGCCTTGACCTACCCTCACCATGTACCAGAGGCTCAATCCCGAACGTGGGTTGCGAAGCCAGATCACCTTCACCAACAGGTTCAGCTGCAAAGAAAGGGAGGACAGAACAGCTCCTGTGACACTGCAGGAGATCCTCAGGCTCCAGGAAAGGCTCAGCTCCGGGGCACAGCCCTGGGCCCGGCCCCTTCCCTCTCTGCTTTTCTCTGTGACTGCACAGAGCACACGGAAGGACACAGTGGCATTGCACATGGGAGGAGGTTGGACAGCTAAATGCTCCTTCATCCCACTGACTGTCATCCTGTGGGATCTCTCAGGGCTCCAGAAAAGAGCAGGGCAAGGTTTTCAGAACCCTTCTGCCCTGACTTAGCCTCTAACGAAAATGGCAGATGAACGAGCTCTTGCCACTTGGGTACTGATTAATATGGCACTAGAAAGGGAAATTCCGAACTTGCCTCCAGCATTCTTCAATACATTCGAAATATCATTCAACAACAATTCCAAATCATCGAAGTCGCGATCCAAATCTAGAAGGGAGCAAAGACCAGACCCATTTCAATGATGCACTGGCATCCCCTTCTGCCTCCGGGAACTGGGCACTGCAAGGGCGTCGGGTAAGGCTGTGTGGGCCAGATGTGAATGGACAAGGCCAAAGCTGCACAGGGGCCTGGGGAGCTCTGAGCTGGCTCCTGGTCACTCTCCACCCTCTTTGCAGGCCCTGTGACACATCCCAGGAGAGGAAACTGGGGCAGCTCACGGCCCTGGGGGCTCTCTCCCTCCCCCAGAGGAAACCCTCCCTTAAAGGCCTGGGGAAAACCATCCCCAGCGCTTCCCGTGGAGGAGGGAGTGCTGTCCCGGGAAAGGGGAGCCAGGCTGCCGGCTCACCTGCTCCCCGCGCTTGCAGCGGAGCAGCCTGGGCAGCCCTGGCAGGCAGGGCCACGGCCAGGAGGAGCAGGAGGAAGAGGCGCAGAGCAAGGGCCATGCTGCCTTGCCCTCTGCCAGTCCCGCAGCTCTTGCTGCCACCGCTGTCCTGACACCGCTGTCCCAATGTCAGCACCACTGCTGCCACCACCGCTGCTGCTGCCGCAACAGTTGTGCTCAAGCACTGACTGCTCGCTCCTTGTGCTGCTGTGCAACCACGGGGCTCTGGCACCTCTGTGACCTCAGATCCTGCTGTGACCTCAGGCTGCTGCGACCCCTGAGCTTGCTGTGACCTCATGGCCTCAGCTGTACCCCCAGAGTGGCCCCTCAAGTGAAGCAATGGACTGCCATGTCTGTAAATATTTCGCTTCAATAAAGGGCCACTGCCCAAGCAAAACATTTGTTGTGCCTGCTGACATTGCTGGTCAGGCTGTGTCCCTGGAGATGGTCCAGGCCCAGATGATGCCAGGGAAGAAAATGTGCCCTCAGCCCAGGGACGCTCAGCATGGGCTCCCCCAGCCCTGGGGGCCCCGCCGCTGGTCACAGCAGCCCCTGCCTGGCTCCTGCCTGCCCACACCGTGGGCATCCACGGCTGCTCCTGGCCATGGAGCTCAGCCTGTGCTGCTGCCCGGTGGGCTTTGCTGCAGCTTCCACCTGGACAGTGAGGTTACAGCTCCATCTCTTTATTGTAGCTGAAGAGCTGGGCAAAGCTCTGGAATGGAGACGGAGGGGGTGGGGACAGAAGCACCTTCAGTGTCATTTGGCAGGCAGGTAAGATGGTTTTGGGAGGAGGGGGACATGGTGGACTCAGCTGGGTATGGAAGGTGCTGAACTGGTTTTGGGGTTGTGGCAGTTGTTAGGATGGACTGGGAGGGGGTGGAGGCATATTGGTGATCCCTGTGGGGAGTGGAGGAGGCTCAGGGATCCCCGCAGGGAGCGGAGGAGGCTCAGGGATTCCCGCACGGAGAGGAGGTGGCACTGGGACTTCCACAGGCAGTTTCCTCATAGATGGCAGCTCTTCTGGGGTTGTCCTCTGAGGGCTTCTGATGGGTCTGCCCAGGTCCTCACCCCTGCTGGAGGAACTGCTCAAGTTATCTGGACGTGAGATCATGCCACTCTCCTTCAGCTGCTGTCAAGAGGTGTGACTGTAGAGAGAGGAGGTGGCTGAGGCCCCAGCTGCCAGCTGCACACAGGGAGCCTCCTGCACAGCAGGGCCCAGAGCTGGCAAGGCTGCCCAGCACGGCTGGAGCTGCTGGCACAGCTTGGCCCAGCTGCACAGCTGCCCCTCAAGGCCCCGGCGAGCAGGGCACGGCTCTGGGCAGGCTCCCTGGCCAGGAGCGGGCCCCAGAGCGCCTCTGCCTTTCAAGGGCAATTTCGTCCCTGCTCTTTCTCCTCCCCACCTTGCTCTGCCTCTGCCCTGTGCCCCTGGGGCTGCTCTTGGCCAGGCAGCCTCAGTGGGAGCCAGCACTGGCTGCAGCCCCAGCGGGCCCCCCAGGACAAGGCCCAGCAATTACGAGGCCATTTAATGCACTGGGCAGCAGCAGAACCCTCACAGAAGTTCTTTGGATACCCATGGACTGGCCACACCTACACTGCAGCCTCACTGGTAATGTTCCCTTCTTATGAGAAGCATTTAAAGGAAGCTGTTTGAGGTCGAGAATTACAAAACATGATTTTGTCTTCCAGCAATACCAGATTGCTCATGGCTGGAATTTTCCTTCTCTGGGAGGGAGCTCCTCCTGCCTGGCAGTTGTGTCCAATGGCTGGACTTGCTCCCCCCCAAGTTGAGCTCAGTGCTCTGTGTTCTGGGCACTGGCACAGGAGATCACATCCAATGATTTCTGAGCTCCTCAGGCACTGTCAGCCACAGCCCAGCATGCTGAGGAGTGAGTGATCTCTGGCTGGAGACAAGTGCCACATTCCTTCCTGTCAGCAGCTTCCCAGCTGGAAATTTGGCACCTTGGGGAGGCCATGGCTAACACAGTCCTTTGGCTTCATAGGAAAGGTGAAGCCTTTACTTCACCATTTGCTCTTCATGTGCAATTTGAGGCACTGCTTCCTCTTGTGGTTCTCAAAGGACACAGTGAATAAAACAGGGGGAAAAACCACCCAACTTCTTCAATGCTTGGATATGCCAAAGGAAACCTTGAGAAGCACAAGGTGGGTCTGTGCTGCCTGACCAAGCCAGAGCCCTTCCATGATGGAGTGGCTGCCTCAGTGACGCGGTGCCAGAGTTCTTCAGCCTGGGCTGCTCCCAGCACTGTCACCAGGAGGGGGCTGCCCCCAAAAAGCCACACAATTTGGGGTGTAGCTGTAGGGCACAACTGCTGTATGGCACAGGGGGAATGCTTCAAGGGCAGGGACAAGGAACAAGGAGAGGTCTTCTGTATGACTCCCAAAGGTGTTTATGTCCAGGAAAGTCAGGCACAGAAAGACACAAGTCCAGGCTCTAGAAGGGGTTTTTCAACAAGGGGAGGTTCAAGAGGAGAGTACAAAACTTTAACCAAGTGGGAGAAACCTGGGGAGAAGCATAAGGCAGGCAATACAGTGTTTAAACCAATTGGGAATTACAGGGGAGGGGAAGAGTTTAAACAAACCAATGAGACCTCAAGGGATACAAAAATGTCAGGGAAGATTCTGGAGAAAGGGGCAGGTATGAGGAGGGATTGACATTGATCCCCCTAGGAGAAGGAACAGGGAACATTCAGGAACAAAGGGCAGGTCTTTGGGAAGATGGAAAACCAGGACAAAACCAACAAGAGAGGTGCAAAGGAACAATGCATTAAGGATAAAATATGCTATAACAATACAAGAGAGGGGGGGAGGGGGGGATTTTAGAACTGACCATTGAAACTGAATTGCTGTTATAAACACAGTAGAGACACACGGCAACACCCCAGTGTGGTAGTCTGTGATTTTACAGGTTGTTCTTCTGTAGTAAGTTTTAAATATTCCTTGTTCTATGTTTGTAATGCTTCATTCCACGTATCACACTTGGTTTCTCTGGTGGTTCAGTCCTGAGTTGTTTATTCACCAAGTATATGTCAATGCCCCTGTCCAACAAAGCACAGCCTTTTCTTCTGGTGTGTACACTGTCATTCATCCCCTCCTCAAAGCAAGATTGGATTTCAAGGTTTGCTCCTTCCCCTTGTTGATTTCTATAGGATAGCCCTTGCCCTGCACTCCTTCCCCAATGCCTTCCCCTTGGTAAAAGGTTGTGTCACTCCCCTTCTTCCCTCCCTTCCTTAAAAATCAGTGTTTTGCCCTCAGTAATTGTCACTTGTCCCTGACTCCTCTGGCGACATAAACCTTCCTTAGAACTCAAAGAAGTGATCTCTCTCGGTTCCTTCGCCTCAGTCCCTCGTACTGGGTTGCTGCTGTGTCACCCGTGCCACAGGTGTCGGCTGCAGGGAGCTGCGAGCCCCTGTACGCACCGCCAGCCGGGAAGGTCCCTGTAGGGATCCAGGGGCAGCCTCTCTTGTGACTGTCCACGGGACTCAGGCAGTGAGCTGGCCAGAGAACATATTGCCTGTGACCCAGTCGGCGAAGTTACACCCCAGGGCAGAAGGGAAGAGCTAGAGATGCCACCACTCTGGACTTCTGCCATGCCCTGGACACATCAGCCCTGCCCAGCATCCTTGTCCCTCCTTTGGTGAGCTATGGATCTGATGGAGGCACAGTTTGGAGAATGAGCAATTGCCTGGCTGGTCACATCCAGGGGGTTGTGGTCAATGGCTCAGAGGCCCAATGGACGTCAGTGACCAATGGTGTCCCTCAGGGTGACAGCAGAAGCTCCCTGGACACTGGGGACTCAGTTTCCTGGTGGTGCTGCTGGACAAGAGAGCTGGAGGGGCCTCCAAAAGAGAACTGTTGTGATTGCCCAAGTCTTTCAGACTTGCTCAGGGAATGAGGAGCTCACTGAAGTGAGAAGATACTGAGAAACCACACAGTCCCTTCCCTGGGAAGAAACATCTCCCCATCCAAACTTCCTCTCCCTGTCTTTATCCAGCTCCAAGAGGAACAGACATGTATATACATCTGTCTATCTATCTATTTATCTATCTATCTATCTATCTATCTATCTATGCCTATCTTAGTTATTTAGCTATCTAGCTATCTAAGTATCTACCTATCTTCCTATATATCTACCCATCTATCTATCTGACAAAATAATTTCAGCTTTATATTAAATCTCTTTATTTATCCTTATCCTTTGAAGTAGAGTTTAGAAAGAAGTATTTTCATACAATTACATTTATTAAAGACATTAAATAACAGATGCTTTTAAGCTGTCCATTATGGAAACTGCAGCAAATCCCTCCCTGACTGACGTTCAGGAGTGCTTGCTGTCAGGGAGGGATCAGAAGGTCCTGTCCAGACGGTGGGAGCAGATGTATGCCCTCTTCTCCAGGATCTGCTTTGCAGCTTTTTTCATTGAATCATCCCGGTTTTCATCGGCATCTCTGGAGTAAGAGAGAAAAGTCAACTAAGGGACCATAAAGAGTCATTGTAAATTTCATGCAAGAAGTGTTTTTGAGTACAAATGCAAGAGTGAGTGCCAGGAAGAAACTGAACATTCTCTTCTGAAAAAGATTGATTATTACAGACTGAGCTTTGGAGAGCCAATGCACAGCTCGTCAGTACTTCCCACAGAGTCCAAATCCCTCATTTCTATCAGTCACTTGACAGGAGTATATACATAAAATATAGATTTTATATTGCTCAATAAAGAACCCTGGCAGTTGGCTTTAGCAATGAAGTGAAGAGACTCTTCTCAACAGGTTCCAACTCTGCCGCTTGTTTGAATTCAAAGCAGAGAAAAACTCTTCTGTTTGTCACATCAAAGCAACAAAAGTTTCATGAGTCTGTGAAAGACATAAGACCGTAAAAATCATTCCGGTTTATAGTACTTACAGTCTTTTAATTCAGCCATGGGATAATTAGGCCATCATTCACTATATCAAAAAACTGGAAAAGGCACTGGAAAACAAGTTATTTTCAAAACTAAGTTTAGAAAAAGGGAATGAATTTCATAAAGAAAAACATGTAGAAAAAACATAGGAATTTAAACTTCTCAAAGCCATTTGATAATAGAGCCCTGATTCCCAGTCATGTGCAGTGCAGTCTCAGCTGTCCCTTTGAGGCCAGAACTACCAAGGCTCAGGGCTGGGATGCGCCTTCACCCAGAACTGGCTCCAAGACTGATTGGGAATCAATCTAGAATAGGGCTGACAAAAAGAGCAAAGTTTCACGGCCAAATCCAATCCTTCATCAGGTTGGATTTGTTTTAACACTGAACTGGAGCATATTTGCTTGTGCTGCAACACCGTTGCCATTAAACTTTACATGAGCTACAAAATAAGCATTGCCCTGTCCTGAACTGTGCTGCCCAAAAAGTGCTGAGAACTTGCTGTGCCTCTGCCCTGTGCCCCTGGGGCTGCTCTTGGCCAGGCAGCCTCAGTGGGAGCCAGCACTGGCTGCAGCTCCAGCGGGCCCCCCAGGACAAGGCCCAGCAATTAGGAGGCCAAGGAAAGCTCAGGGCAGCAGCAGAACCCTCAGAAGAGTTCTTTGGACAACCATGGACTGGCCACAACTCCACAGCAGCACGACTATGAGTCAGGCTACCAATGCTATGGAGCAGAGTTATAGGAAAACTGTGCAGAAAAATCAGCAACTGACCGTCTCATCTCATACAGCTTGCGAATGCCAAGATAGCAGATTAGCAGCAGAAGTGGCACAGTGAACACGATCACCACTGTGCCTATCATGCATTTCCTGCGAACATCCTGGGGGCAGACAATTCTTGGGAGGCGCACTGGATCCGGGCCATATATTCCTGCTTCAGTGACAACGTCTGTGGGAGCAATGGGGAGCGTCAGCCCGTGCTGTGCTGCGCTGCTGAGCTGGCAGCACGGTGGATGCGGGCAGGACGTTCTCCGTTTGCCCCTGAGCTGGGGCCTGCGGGCACCTTGCCGCCCCTTGGCACAGGCTGTGCCACCCAACAAAGCCCAGCAGGCCGGGAGGAGAGCCCGGGGCCAGCGCAGCTGCTTGGGCAGTGGCTGCTTGGAGGGACATGGGCCAAAGCCATCCCTGAGCAGCCACTGCCAGCCCTGGCCCTCCCTGCCCCGTGACAGCTCCCCCAGCCCCCAGGCACAGAGTCAGGCCCTCTAAAAACACAATGGAGCCTTGCTCTCCCCCTGTGCCCTTTCCCCACCATGCGCACCCCGTGCAGTCTCTCCCAGGTTTCAGGACATGTCTCACACGGAGGGACCCCAGCAGGACTGCTCAGACTGGCTGAGCCTGGCACAGCAATCACCTTCTGTGGCACTGTCTGGCATCTCCTCACTTCCTGTATCAGTGGCTAGCACGGGTACATTGCGTCCTCCAGGATGTGCTGCCTTCGGGAAAGTCTTTTGGTCCATCTCTGGAGAAAGGAAAAGGGACAGCCGGATCAGGTGGAGCCATTGCACACTGGGGAGGTGGCATCTTCAGGAGGTACCACTTGTGAAAGACATGGATAAGGATCAGGGAAAGGCCAAGGCTCTTGGGTCTGCAACAGGGTCCTCCCTCCCCCAAACATCTGCCCCTCCGGATCTGGCCAGAGAATGGGAAATCCCAGGCCCATGGTGTAGTTTGGGCTCTCACTTAGTTGATGCCAAATGCCTTCCCGCAGAGGCTGGGGATAAGCTGCAGCCCGGCCAGGCTGGCAAACAGCCCTGCAGGGCATGGAAGCAGCAGCGGGGCAGCGAGGCTGCCATGGATCCCTTCCGGCTGTGCCGGGCACGGCGTGTCTAGATGTGCAGCCAAAGCCCCCGGCTGCTGAGCCCCAGGACAAGGCTGAGGGAAATGCACCCACCACGGTGCCTCTCCAGGTCAATCGGGGTTTGGTCCAGTTGTTTGGATTCCTCCAGGGGCACATTCTGTTTTGTAGGCTTTTTCCTCCCTCTCAGAGGACCTTAAGAGAAAGTATTTCCATTTCACCAGGAATAGATCTCATAGAAGCAGGGCTCAGCTCGTGGGGTCAGCTGGGACACACTACTCACCCCTGCGATGGGAGCTGGGCTTGTGTGCAACATCCACCAAAGGACCTGGGAGGATCCTCCCTGCAGACACACCTGTAACTCAAGAGCCACAGAAGCTTCTGTCGCCTGGTTCCTGCCAGGTTGCCAGTGATTATTCTCTGAGAACATACCTGCAGAAGCTCCCAAGTGCTCCAAACCATCTTCCATCCCAGCTGCTGGCAAAGCCATGCCACCACTCTCATCTGGAAGGGAGCACAGACCAGACCCATTTCCGTGGTGTGCTGGGATCCCCCTCTGCCTATGGGAACTGTGCACTGCAACGTGATCGGGTATAGCTGTGGGAGCCAGATGTGAATGGACAAGGCCAAACAGCACAGGGGCCTGGGGAGCTCTGGGCTGGCTCCTGGTCACTCTCCACCCTCTTTGCAGGGCCTGTCTGACATCCCTGGAGGGCAGGCACTGACGCACAGCCAAGATGGCAGCTCAAGCCTCAGCAGGGCTCAGGCCCAGAGGCACAGCAATTACCTCCCCTGACTGTAGTGGGCATCACCTCCCTTCCTGCAGCAGAGGCTGCCAATGAGCCCCTGCTTCCTCCAGGAAATGCTGTTTTTGGCACAGCCTTTTGGTTCATCTCTGGAGAGAGAAAAAGAGACAGCTAAATTAGATGGAGATGTTCCCCTTTCTGGGAGGTGGCATCTTCAGGAGGCATTACTGGTCAAACTGATGGATAAGGAGCAGGAAATCATAAAAACTTTTGGGATTGGCCAGGATTTGCCCTTCTAAAAACTGCTGTCATTCCTGATCTCCCCATGGTCCAGGCAATTGCAGGGGATCTCAGGGCATGTATGACCCATGGTTCGGTTCGGCCTCTTGGTCAGCAGATGCCCAATGCCTTCCTGCAGAGGCTGGGGAGAAGCTGCAGCCAGGCCAGGCTGGCAAACAGCCCTGCAGGGCGTGGAAGCAGCAGCGGGGCAGCGAGGCTGCCATGGATCCCTTCCTGCTGTGCCGGGCACGGCGTGTCCAGATGTGCAGCCAAAGCCCCCGGCTGCTGAGCCCCAGGACAAGACTGAGGGAAATGCACCCACCATGGGGCCTCTCCAGGTCACTGAGCACCTGGTCCAGAAGTTTGGCAGCCTCCAGGGATTTCTTGTCTCCTGTACCTTGGTTCATCGAACTCGGAGGACCTTAAGAGAAAGTTGTTCCATTTCTACTTCTTGCCTGGAGTGGCAGTGAGGGCGCCTGGGTGATTGGTGCCCTCCAAGGCACTCCCTCAGCTCTGCCTTCCACTCAGGAGCAGGGCCAGGGGCACCTCGTGCCTGCAGTGGCCCCACACTGGGATGGAAGGAGCCCCTTGCGGGGCAGTTGGGGCAGAAAGGACTCCCTGGAGCTGCTGCCGCTCTGAAGTAAGCCCCAGGCAGGGCCAGGGCTTGGCAGCGGCAGCAGGAGCAGCTCAGGTTCCCTGGGGCCGCCAAAGGAGCTGAGAAAGGCTCAGCCCCGGGGCACAGCCCTGGGCCCGGCCCCTTCTCTGTCTGCTCTTCTCCATGGATGCACAGAGCCCACAGAAGAACACACTGGCATTGCACATGGGAGGGAGATGGACAGATAAATGATCCTTTTTCTCTATGACTGAGATCCTGTGGGATCACTGTTGGATACAGGAGCAGAAATTTGGAAGCCAGGATTCCCACAATTTATCAAACTTCAGCGGATCTTGAGGGGAATGACACAGGAATATTACTCTGAGTGAGGATTTCACTTGGACAATGATTACTGTTTTAGGAAAGGGTTGCTGGTAGCCTACCTTCACCAAGCTCCAGCATCCTTAAGTATTGCTTTACCAGCATTTCCAATCCATGCAACTCAGGATCCCAGTCTAGAAAGGAGCACAGATGGGAACCATTCCATGCTGTGCTGGGATTCCCCCTCTATAGGGAACCCAGCACTGGAAGGGTGTCAGGTTATGCTGCGTGCCAGGAGTGCCAAGCAGCAGAGAGGGAGAAACCTTCCTAGAATGCTCATCTAGAGGGAAGCAAACACCCAAAACCATTTCCATGGTGTCCTGGGATCCCCCCTCTGCCTTTGGGACCTGGGCACTGCAAGGGAGTCGGGTAAGGCTGGGGGAGCCAGATGTCAATGGACAAGGCCATAGCTGCACACGGGCCTGGGGAGCTCTGGGCTGGCTCCTGGTG
This sequence comes from Melozone crissalis, assembly GCF_028551555.1. Lineage (NCBI taxonomy): Eukaryota > Metazoa > Chordata > Aves > Passeriformes > Passerellidae > Melozone > Melozone crissalis. Next base: position 19,706,519 of record NW_026535807.1, on the reverse strand, counting down.
ACTCTCTACCCTCTTTGCAGGCCCTGTGACACATCCCGGGAGAGGAAACAGGGCCAGCCGAGGGGCCTGTGGGGGCTTTCTCCCTCTCCCAGAGGAAACCCTCCCTAAAGGCCTGCAGAAAACCATCCCCAGCGCTTCCCGGGGAACAGGGAGCGCTGTCCCGGGAAAGGGGAGCCAGGCTGCCGGCTCACCTGCTCGCCGCGCTTGCAGTGGAGCAGCCTGGGCAGCCCTGGCAGGCAGGGCCACGGCCAGGAGGAGCAGGAGGAAGAGGCGCAGAGCAAGGGCCATGCTGCCTTGCCCTCTGCCAGTCCCGCAGCTCTTGCTGCCACCGCTGTCCTGTCACCGCTGTCCCAATGTCAGCACCACTGCTGCCACCGCCGCTGCTGCTGCTGCCGCAACAGTTGTGCTCAAGCACTGACTGCTCGCTCCTTGTGCTGCTGTGCAACCACGGGGCTCTGGCGCCTCTGTGACCTCAGAGCCTGCTGTGACCTCATGGCTGGGGCAGGATTTCATTGGAATGGATCTCCAGCGGTGCCCTTCCAGCAAGGAGAGGATGTCCCGCCCAGTACCTATTTGCAAGCTCGGATTTTGTCACAACTGAGATACACGATATTGCACAAGTGAGACTTTTTGTGGTTCTACATATGATAGCAATGTCAAGTCAAAAATTCCACTCATGTTGGTGATTCCCACTATTGCAGGCAGCAGCAACCCTGCCATGCTAACACCGAGTCCCTGCTCTGCGCTGTGTGGCCATTTGGCCCGTATTTAAAAAGTGAAGAACTTGATGCCAAAGCTGACAAAAATTATGCAACACAGACCTTCAGGGTAGCTCACACTTTAGGGGACACCCAAACTCTGTGCACATCTTATGGGTGTCCTCAGCCACCATAAAATCCCCGTATGTCCTCAAAGAAAGACATATGACCTCTGCTCAATTTTAAAGATGCCCCTGCAAAACTTGGGACATACATTAAACTCGCTGCACAACTTCTTTGTGTCCCCAGTCCCCTGCACAGCACAGAGGTGACCCAAAGCCCCTGCATGCCTTTAGAGGGACCCAAACATAACACTCAGGGAGCAGTACCAGTGCTGAGCCATCTTCTGTGTGTGTGTGTTCACCATGTGTCCCTAGGTGAACAGATGAGGCCTGGGGGGAAAATCCCCTCTCTGCTGATAAGAGATCCCGGGCTGCCACAGGCCCAGTGTCTCTCAGGCTCTGAGTTCATCCCTCAGGCTCTGAAGGACTTCCTTCAGAGTCCAGCCTCTTTCCATTGTTCTCAAGGCAAGCACCTCCCGATGGCTTCCCTCTTTCCCTGGGCATGCCACTGGAGGAGGCCCAGGCCCAGCTGATGCCAGGGAAGGAAATGTGCCCTCAGCCCGGGGACGCTCAGCATGGGCTCCCCCAGCCCTCGGGGCCCCGCTGCTGGTCACAGCAGCCCCTGCCTGGCTCCTGCCTGCCCACACCGTGGGCATCCACGGCTGCTCCTGGCCATGGAGCTCAGCTTCTGCTGGTGCCGCGTGGGCTTTGCTACTGCTATCACCTGGACAGAGCTGTGACAACTCCATATCTTTATTGAAATATAAAATGTGGGCCAAGCCCAGCCATGGCAGAAACGAGCTGCCCACCTTCAATCCTGGCTGGGGAACAGGAGAAGGGGGCCTTGATGTATAGGGTCTCGTTTTGGAGGAGAGTAATTTGGGAAGGCCTCGTGATGGTGCTGCAGCCGCGACAGGGCAGATAAGGGCATAATTGTAGACCTGGCATAACAGGCCAAGTTCTCTTTGACCAAGTTGCTAGGCCTCTGTTCTGAAGGTGCACAGGAGCACCTATGGAGAGAGGAGGTGGCTGAGGCCCCAGCTGCCAGTGGCACACAGGGAACCTCCTGCACAGCAGGGCCCAGAGCTGGCAAGGCTCCCCAGCAGGGCTGGAGCTGCTGGCACGGCTTGGCCCAGCTGCACAGCTGCCCCGCAAGGCCCCAGCGAGCAGGGCACAGCTCTGGGCAGGCTTCCTGGTAAGGAGCAGACTCCAGAGCGCCTCTGCCTTTCAAGGGCAATCTCGTCCCCGCTCTTTCTCCTCCCCACCTTGCTCTGCCCCTGCCTTGAGCCCCTGGGGTTTCCCTTGGCCAGGTAGCCTCAGTGGGAGCCAGCACTGGCTGCAGCCCCAGCGGGCCCCCCAGGACAAGGCCCAGAAATTAGGAGGCCAGTGAAAGCACTGGGTAGCAGCAGAACCCTCAGCAGAGTTCTTTGGAAAACCATGGACTGGCCACAACTCCACTGCAGCTTCTCTGGGAATGTTTCCTGTCTACATTAGACTTTAAAAAGAAGCTGTTTGAGGGAAAGGTGAACAAAAAACTCACCCTTTTCTCTTCCAATAAGTCCAAATTTGGACACAGCATAACATGAAAATAAACTCCAAAATAGCAGGCCTGCCATTAATCCTATCCAGCATCATTTTACCTTACCGAAACCCCTTGCGGGGCCTATCTGGGAATCCAGAACACAGGTGGTGTGGCCGGCTGCACCTGTGGGAGCAATGGGGAGTGTCAGCCCGTGCTGTGCTGCGCTGCTGAGCTGGCAGCACGATGGATGCGGGCAGGACGTTCTCCGTTTCCCCCAGATCTGGGGACTGCAGGCACCTTGCCGCCCCTTGGCACAGGCTGTGCCACCCAACAAAGCCCAGCAGGCCGGGAGAAGGGCCCAGGGGCAGCGCAGCTGCTTGGGCAGTGGCTGCTTGGAGGGACACGGGCCAAAGCCATCCCTGAGCAGCCACTGCCAGCCCTGGCCCTCCCTGCCCCGTGACAGCTCCCCCAGCCCCAGGGCACAGAGTCAGGCCCTGTCAGGACCCAGTGCAGCCCCTGCCCAGTTGGGAGCCAAGGCTGGCTCTGGCCCTGGGCTCGCGGCAGGGCTCCCGCTCGGGGCTGCTCCTGTGCCTTGGGCCTCTGGGCACTCAGGGCCAGCTCCGGAGCAGCTGCAGCGGGAGGGACGTTGGTGCACGGGTCCCCTTTCCCCGGGGCTGTGAACGAGCTCCAGAGGCCTCCAAGCCTCCAGAGGCTACTCCAGCTTTGGCTCCTGCTGGGCCATGCAAGGGTAGGCTCTGGTGGAAAGTGCTGCCACCACACAGCCCCCCAAGGGCTGACCGTGGCAGAGCAATTACCTCCTGTGCCAGTGCCCATGTCTGGCATCTCCTCCTTTCCTGCAGCAGAGGCTGCCAATTGGCCTCTACTTCCTTGTGGAAACACATCCTTCTGTCCTGCCTTTTGCGCTATCACTTGAAAAAGGAAAAAGTTCAGCTGGATCAGATGGAACAATTCCCGATTTCTTTTGGTGGCATGCTCAGGACATCATGCCTATCAAAAATGGGGATAAGATTCAAAAAACATCTGGCCTTTTGGGGCTGGGCCAGGGCCCACCTTCCTCCAAATAGCTGCCAGGCCTGAGCAGAAGGTGTGAGGGGATTGTTCAGGGCAAGGGCACACACGTGCATGGCTCTGTCCTGGCACCTGCAGTGATGCCCCCCTGGCTGAGCTTTGGGCTCTGAGCTGGCAGCTCTCCCAGGGGAAAGGCCTTGACCTACCCTCGCCATGTCCCAGAGGCTCAATCCTGAACATCAGTTGGGAAGCCAGATCACTTTCACCAACAGGTTCAGTTGCAAAGAACGGCAGGACAGAACAGCTCCTGTGGCACTGTATGAGCTCCTCAGGCTGCAGGCAAGGCTCAGCCCCGGGGCACAGCCCTGGGCCCGGCCCCTTCCCTCCCTGTTCTTCTCCATGGCTGCACAGAGCACACGGAAGGACACACTGCCATTGCACACAGAAGAAGAATGGACAGCTAAATGCTACTTCCTCCTACTGACAGTGATCTTGTGGAATCACTCAGGGCTCTAGACAAGAGCAGGGCAAGGTTTCCAGAACTGAGCATCTTGTCTGGGCTGTGCCCGCAGTGCCAAGCAGCCGAGAGGGCAGCTCAAGAATCAGCCCGGCTCAGGCCCAGCGGCAATTACCTCCTGTGACTGTACCTGGCATCGCCTCCCTTTCTGCAGCAGAGACTGCCAATGAGCCACTGCTTCTGCTGGGAAGTGCTTCCTTCTGCCATGCCTCTACCTCTGTTTCTGGAGAAAAGATGAGGTATAAATGGATCAGGTGGGGCTGTTCCCCACTGGGCACATGGCATCTTTAGGAGCCAATGCTTCTCAAAGACACAGTTAAAAAGCAGGAAATCCCTGTCAACTTTTTCGGTAGGCCAGGGCCCTCTGTTCTCCAAAATGCTGCCCGTTCTGATTTACCTGGCGACAGGGAAATCGCAGGGGATCTCAGGTCCATGGTGCAGGTTGATCTCCCTGTCAGCTAATGCCAAATGCCTTCCTGCAGAGGCTGGGGAGAAGCTGCAGCCAGGCCAGGCTGGCAAACAGCCCTGCAGGGCGTGGAAGCAGCAGCGGGGCAGCGAGGCTGCCATGGATCCCTTCCCACTGTGCCGGGCATGGCATTTCCAGATGTGCAGCCAAAGCCCCCGGCTGCTGAGCTGCAGGACAAGGCTGAGGGAAATGCACCCACCACGGTGCCTCTCCAGGTCAATCAGGTTCCTGTCCATGTGTTTTGCTGCCTCCAGAGATTTCTTGTCTTCTGTGACTTGCTTCTAGGTGTGAGAGTCTGTGTGAATTTTCCCTCATCTGCCTCACGATCGTCATTTGGGGAGCACTGAAGAGAAGACCACCCCTGCCTTGCTCTGTAGGAGAAAATCACACGCCAAAGGCCCTGAGACCTGAGAGCACCGTGCTAAGTATTTGTTTTCACAGGTGTTGTTTGCTGTATGCTGCACTGAGCCCAAAGAAGGGGGCACTGTGCCCTTTCTGCAACAATAGCCCTTGGAAGCTCTCCCACCTATCAGCCTGGCTGGACTTCTCCTGAGTTTCGGGTGGTCTCCCACAGAAGACCCTCACCTGTTTTATGTTTTACCATGACAGACAGACTGAGATGTAAGAAGCCTCTCCATCAAGGACTGAGACATGAGACCCCTATGTGAAAAGGCCCCTCTCCTCCTTCTAAGGACTGGGACTGAAACGCCCAACCCGGGGGAGGTGTGTGGGGGCGGCAAGGTGACCAAAGCGAGATATTTGCCTGCAGGTTGTGACCACTGGGCCACAAAAACATTGCCTCACCCTTTCTCTACTCCCCTCCTTCGGGTAAAAGGGCGAGTAATCATACGGTCCAGGAGTTCCATTGGAGCAGTTGCTGGATTCAGTGGCCTTTGGGCCAGAATAAAGCTCTGGATTAAAACCCTCCATCAGAACCGACTCCTTTCCTTCACTACCGCCTTAAAGCTTCTCTGGCAGAGGGAAGCCTGAGGAGCAGACCCTCCACGGGAGGAAGCTCCATCCCGCTGGCACCGGAGTCCCAGCATGACTGGACTTGTCCCCACGCGCCCAGCTGCAACATCCAGCTGGCCAAAAGTGTCTCTGGGGTGGAACACCACAGTTGCCGCTATTTGCTTCAGCTGCAGGGGCTAGACAAGCCAAGGCATGTGCCATTAGTAGTATTGGTGTAATATATGGTATGAAAAATTCATGCTGTTAATGAATGGTATAAAATATTGTGAAACCCAAAATCATGTCGTTGACCTCCTGGCTGGGAGCAGCTCTCTATTTAGATTCAACTATCTCCTGGACACAAGATAACAATCAACACCTTAACATAAGAATAGAAGCTTCCATGGCGATGATCACCGGTTTCTTGAGTCATGGGGAGCCACCTAAGAGTGATTATCACCTTGCCAGTTGCATCTATCAAGATAGTCAGCGGTGCCAAACTGATGCAGCTGAATACACGGCATTCCCGGAACTGATTGACGCTGATGGCACACCTGGACTCAGCCTTTGTCCAGCTCTGCACATGGAAATAAACAGCAATGCACGTGAAGAGATACAAAGGAAATTTGGTCATCTGTGCCTCGGGCAGAATAAACTGCAGAAAACCTCGTTGCAAGAAGCAGCATGCGTGAACGGGGGAGACTCTGACACTCGGGAGGTCAGATACAGGTTCACCCGGCGGCGATCCCGGGCTCAATGCTGTCTCTTTGTCTGTGGTGGTTTCAAGGACCAAAATTCGGTGTCATAGACAAATTAATAAACCTTTGCTTAATTTTTGACAATTTTGGCTCATGATTTGATCATTTATAACATTGGTAATTCCAATAAAGAAAAAACAGGAGAGGAACATGGCATCCAGTTCAGATAAATGCCACCATTTTGCTGCCTATTCCTGGTTAAAAAATAAAGGAATGTCCTGAAGATCCCTTCATGTGGGTGCATTATTGGCTGTATCAGTACTTGTGTTCGGTAAAACAGGGAAGTTGTTACAGCTTCTCTCCCCATTTATCACTGGATGAAACCCAAATACTGCATTGCTCCTTGTCTACTTGCTTCCAAGTCAAGGCAAATTTTGGTCATGATTGAGTAGGACACATTCATCTGTTCAGAAGCAAATTCTTCTTTCCATTCACACAGTGGCAAGGTTGCTTTGTGGATTTGCTCTAATCGGACAGGAATTAAGGCCTACCTCTCACTAGAACTAAAGCTGATGCATTGGGAGGCAAAGTCTTGAGTAATTTGTCCTGGTGTCTGGCACTGTAGAGAGTTGTTCTGGAATTAAATGACACTTGAAGACACGTGTAGTCTACCATACTTCTGGCACACTAGAAGTGAAAAAACAGCCTTTGAAACACCATTTTATACTTTCTTCCTTCTCCTTCTCCCAGGAATTTCAATCTCTGAGGTCTAAGCTCTTCAGCTGCCTCACAAACATTGTTTTCATTCAGACAGACATCCATGCATTGAGCCACAAATCAGGCCTGCGGTGTGAAGCCAGAGTGCCATCAAAATTACAAATACAGCTTTCTGAGATCTTTCTATACCTATAGAAAGAGATTCAAACTTGTTCATACATGCAACATTGACTAGAAGTGAATGACAGATTGTCACAATAATTGCTTGGGGAACCAAAAGACATAAATAAAAATAAGTTTACATGAAGATAATAAGCAAACCATGACACTGATGACAAAACCAGACCTGCCAAAAGTAAAACCAGTAAGGTTGTTTCATCTGTCTCAGTACAAAAAAATTGCTGAAAAGTATCAGAGATCCTTAAGAGCATTACTATATACAGGAAATTCGAGGTATTGGAAAAAATGAAGAAAATTTTAGTATGCAATTCACAGAGGTAACCTGTAATTTATTGGCGGGTTTGTTGCAAAATTTCAGAGAGCAGACTGGAAAAGCATAGGGGCTGGTGAGCCCATGTGTGGGCATTTAGAGCAGTGTGAGGGATGTTTCTGGGAGCGACTGCAGGGAAGAAGAGCTGCAGACAATTACTGGGGCAATCTCTTTGCTGGCTGTGGAGTTTGTGTCAGTCAGTTCCCTGGGGCTGGGGGAGCTGTCACGGGGCAGGGAGGGCCAGGGCTGGCAGTGGCTGCTCAGGGATGGCTTTGGCCCGTGTCCCTCCAAGCAGCCACTGCCCAAGCAGCTGCGCTGGCCCCGGGCTCTCCTGCCGGCCTGCTGGGCTTTGTTGGGTGGCACAGCCTGTGCCAAGGGGCGGCAAGGTGCCCGCAGGCCCCAGCTCTGGGGCAAACGGAGAACGTCCTGCCCGCATCCACCGTGCTGCCAGCTCAGCAGCGCAGCACAGCACGGGCTGACGTTCCCCATTGCTCCCACAGGTGCAGCCGGCCCCACCACACGTGTTCCTGATTCCCAGAAGAGGTGTGAAAAATGTTAATCACGTGTTTTTAAAGTTTTGAAATTTTATTAATAATTAAATGTTTCTAAAAATAGCACTATCATTAGCGTGATAAATATTTTGGACAATTTGGATTAGGAGAATAGGAGACAATACAAGCAAAGAGTTACGAACATCTGGGTACCTATTTTCCTGGCAACAGAAGTCCAAAAAGGAACACATGTTAACAGCTTAAAAAGAATAACCTGTTGCATGTTCATACATCTCATACATGATGCATAAATTCCATTCAAACACAGGATTTTGTCTGGTCATCGTCAACTTCTCCCTCTTCATCCTTACTGGCTTCCTGAGGGCTGAACGACGCAGGAGGAAGTTAGTTTCTTCTGAGAGGAGAGCAATAAATTCTTTTTCTCTGAAAAATTTCAGTGTTCTATGGCTGCTAACTCGCTATGAGCCCTTGCTTTCAAACAAGTATCTTACATAGTGTCGTTTATATTTTAACATTCTGTTATAACCTAAAATTTAAATTATAAGTCTACTTGAGAAAATTAATACAACATTAATTCTAAAATAACACATATATTATTCATTTTAATATTTGCAAAAAGCCAATCATAAAACAAGCATGTTTCACAAGGGTTTGGAAGAGGTTGCTGTTGGGGAACACTCTCGTTTACTTGTGATAAGGGCAAGTTTGAGCTTCTGTTTATGCCAGGAAAGGATTTGGAAATGCTCAACAGAGCCCTGACTGAGAGCTTCCCTGTTGCGGTGCATGTTTTTGATTGTAATTTGTCCTAGTAGTCACTTTTATGACACTCCCTTTTTTGGTATTGTTATACCATATTTTATTGCCAATGGGTTGCTCCTTTCCCCCTTGTGTTTTTGGCTTTGCCCTAGTTGTCCTTCTCCGCAAAAACCTGCCCTTTTGTTCCCTGTTCCTCCTCCCATCCAATGTCAATCCCTCCCCAAGCCTAGAAACTTCCTATCCATTTGGTATCCTTTGAAACCCTATTGGTTTGTTTAAGTTGTCCTCCTCCCCTGTAATCCCCTATTGGTTTAAACAATGTATTCCCTGCCTTGTGTTCCACCCTCAGTTTCTCCCAAGTGGCTAAAGACTGTATCCTCCCCAGGGACCTCCCCAGTTTGGAAATCGGTGTATGGCATTAATTCAGTGTCTTTGTGTCGCCGAGTCGGCAGGGAGCAAACATAGAGAAGAGCTCTCCCTGTTCCTTGTCCCTACCCCAGCGCAGTCCACCTGTGCTGTAAAGCAGCTGTGCCCTACAGCCAAACCCCAGAGTTGACAGCTTTCTGGGGGCGACCCACTCTGGGGGTTGGTGTTGGCAGCAAGTCGGGCTGAAGAAATCGGGCACTGCAGCACTTCCCAAATGAGCTCTTCTCTTGCAATAAAGAGATGGAGCTGCCAGCCCAGTGTCTGGGTGGCAGCAGCAGCAAAGCCCACCGGGCAGCAGCACAGGCTGAGCTCCATGGCCAGGAGCAGCCGTGGATGCCCACGGTGTGGACAGGCAGGAGCCAGGCAGGGGCTGCTGTGACCAGCGGCGGGGCCCCCAGGGCTGGGGGAGCCCATGCTGAGCGTCCCTGGGCTGAGGGCACATTGCCTTCTGGGGGATGATCTGGGCCTGAACCTCATGAGGCAGGCATGGATATTTGGGGTCCCTGCTGAGGGGTGCTGGGATCCCTCATGAATCACAAAGGAGTATTGATGGTCTCTCCTAAGGTATGCAGGCATCCCTCATGAGGTGTGCAGTGGGGTTACATTTCAGGGGGTTCTTTACTCTTCTCAGCACAGCAAAGTGTCACTTGGCCGAGGTTTTGCAATGCTGGGAGAAAGCCTCTTGCAAAGCCTTGACCCTGGACTGCAGGCACAGCGGGCGGACAGAGCCCATCCTCTGGGGCCAGGGCCGGCCAGGCCGGGGCAGGCTCGGGCCAGGCAGGGAAGGGCTGCGGCCCTGGGCTCTGATGAGGCTGCTGAGCTCCGCCCTGGCTCTGTGCTGCAGCCCAACACATTTACAGCCAGGGCCGTGCCCTGGCCCACAGGAGGCACCCGGGTCCTGCAGCTGAGGCTGCACCTTCTCCCACTCAAGGCGGCTGGCTCTGTTCCTTTGGAGGATCCAGAGCCTTGTACTTCGGCCTGATGGTGCAAAGATCCCCCCAGCATCCCTGAGCTTGCAGAAATAAAGGCTTTGTGCTCATTAATATGAAAAGGTGTATGGGTGGCCTGCAGCTAATGTTCTTTTGTAGCCTGGACCCCAGTCAGTGCTCGACTTTTAATGAATGACCCAGCCCAAAGCTGGCCTTAAGACTGATTTGATGAGAGGGAGTGAAGCTCTGTTGACTGCAAAATCTCCAGGAAGAAAGTACAGGAACTTGGATAATGCTGGTGACAAAAGCAGAGTGCAGAGTTGAAGCTCTGAGGCCACCTCAATGCTGCCTCCCCCCACCCTTTTGTTTTTATTTTGTTTAATATTCTGAGGGCCAGTTCTTTCATGAAATGGGCCCTCAGCAAGGAGCTGCTGGGTCTACTGGCTGTGTCCATTTGTGCTCCCTGTGCATCTGGTCACCAGGGCCAGCACCTCTGGGGACAGGGGGTCCTGCTATGGGTGGTATTGGCACCAGAATGTCCCCAGCCATAAGCTGGTAGCGCAGCCGTGGAAGGGACAACAGACACTGGCACAGAAATGAGAGATGACAGGTCTAGTTTTCCCTGCCTGAGTTATTTGACAGGTCTTGTGAAGCTGCAGAATCATCCCTGTGAAGAGAGGAGGAGACTGGGGAATTGTGAAAACAATGGGGTATGCATAAGTTTTTGTATATGCCCCATTCGGCATAGGCATTTTTAGGAAGTGATTTATTGTAGGAGTTTTGAAGCAACCATTACATTCAAAAATGGAGAGTGTCCTCTGGAGCTGAATGATCAAAAGTACATAGAGGTGTTAAATTTAACCTTAACAGCTATTGAAATTGAGGGGGAAATTGATGAAGAGATACTAAGTCAAGTATTTCCCAGGGTATGGACCTCTGGTGTACCAGGGATGGCGAAAAATGCCTCCTCCATAGTAATTAAGCTTCAGGAAGGGACACAACAAGTCAGAATTAGGCAGCAGTACCTCCTAAAGAATGAAGACAGGGAAGGAATCAGCCCAATAATTGAAAATTTTCTGCGGTTGGGGTTATTGAAAGAATGCCAATCTGATTTCAATACTCCCATTTTACCCGTTGGGCAATCTGATGGGTCAGACCGGATAGTACAGGATTTGAGGGCTGTCAATAAAGCAAGAGAAGATTTGTATCCTGTGGTAGCCAATCCATATACTTCATGAACTTGTTTAACACCTGAGCTAACCTGGTTAACCATTTTAGAATCAAAAGATGCCTTCTTTTGCCTCCCTATCCACAAAGCCAGCCAGAAAATTTTTGCAATCAAATGAGAAAGCCCTAAAAGCAGTGCAAAGCCCAGCTCACATGGTCCATGCGCCTGAAGGCTTCAAAAAATTCCCCCACTCAGATTAGAGAACAACTTGCAAAGATCCAGAGTCCTGGGAAGCTCCACAGGAAGAAGGAAGGCTTTTGTGGTACCTGGATGATCTTCTAGTAGCCACTCGGACGAGGGAAGCATGTCTGGCCTGGACAGTAAGCCTTTTGAATTTCCTAGGACCCCAAGGACACAGAGTATCAAAGAAAAAGGCACAGGCAGTGAAAGAGAAAGTAATCTACCTGGGGTACCAGGTGAGTGCTGGGCAACGGACGTTAGGGCAGGCTCGCAAGGAGCCATATGCCAAACCCCAAAACCCCAGACAATAAAGGAACTCCAAACCTTCTTAGGCATGGCAGGGTGGTGCCGGCTGTGGTTTATAATTATGCACTGCTCGTCAGACTCCTCTATGCTCTTATGGCCAGTGGAAACAGAGATCTCCAGTGGACAAAGGAAGGCACACGGGCCTTTCACCAGCTAAAGAGTGCCCTCATGTCAGCTCCAGCTTTGGGACTTCCAGATGTAAGTGAACCATTCTTTCTGGTTTCCCATGAAAGACAGGGCATTGCCCTGGGAATATTGGCTCAGGACTTGGGTCCATATCAGAGGGCAGTTGCTTCCCTCTCCAAGCAACTAGTTGCCACAGCCAAATGAAATTAGTGTCTCAAGTTTGTGGCGGCCTAAGTGCATCAGATTGTTGGTGTAATTTCTCCTTGGTACAGCCTGTAGAAGTGACTTGCCTTTAAGGTCGATATGCTATAGGGCTCTCATTTAAATTTTAAATCAACACTGTACTTTTTACAATGGCAGGACCTTATACACCCACATTAGTAATCAAATAGTTCAGACCCCACCTAAACTTGAACCTGAAGTGTATGAAATAGGCCCATACATAGTGAGGAATGTGGGTGAACAACGACTGTTGTTCAATCCAGAATGGTCTCTCAAACGTGTTGAGTTGCTAGTGCAAATGAACATCTCAAAAATCCAACCAGCCTGCTCCCCTTTCCTAAGAACATCCTTTGAGGGCTGCACAACGTGGTTACAAAGACAGATATAGCTCAGGAGCAGAATAAGAAATGATCTAACTGGGATGTTTGGGAATGGATTGAAAGTTTTAAATGGAATTGATTCAGAAATACTGTTGAATAAGCTGGCCACTGCAGCAGGTGACCTTGCAAAATTGAAGCAGCCTTTACAGTCATCTCTATTGGCATTAGGAACTAGCCAGTGGCAGATTTCCAAAGTACTGCCAAAGTGGGAAAAGCTTGGGGGCCAAGACCACAAGGTAATAGTAGAAGCACTTGGTACAGTTCAAGATAATGTGTCTTTAGCTTTCAGTTGTATACAAGCACAGTTATAGATGCAGGCAACAGCAGCTCAGATCATACGGGAAGGGGGTGAAGGTAATTTTCCTGCTTCTTATGTGGCCACTACCTTTATGCTTACCATACGTAATGCCACTGTTTATGTTATCCGCCCCATATTGCACTAGGATTAAATCATGAAAAAACTGTGCTCTACCCTTCAGAACATAGGGTGTGGGCAGGAAAGGTGAATGAAAAGTGGCCAACAGTAAAGTTAGAATCCTGCATTACTAGAGAACAACTAGGATTCATTTGTGAAAGCAATACAATTAATGGCCAAGATGTGTGTCTAGACACTGAACAGAGTATTGCCACTTTGAGATTCACCCAGTCACTCATCAGAAAACTGTGCTCGTATATAGTAGTAAAAGTTATGTGTGCCTGAGAACTGCTTGTGCTGCTGTAAAAATTGATAACAACGATGTTATTTTGTCTAGAAGAAATCATTTTAATTTTTGTATTTGTAATTTTGTTAAGATTATCGGGTGTGATTTTTTGTACGTGGCCCCAGTGACGTCCCACCAGTTGATTAAAACCAATTACACAATGTAACACAGACTATCACCTACTCCTATTGGGATGGACCTTACATTGATAAAACAATTAATTAAGCACCAAGACCTACTACAGATCTTGAAGGAAATTCTAGAAAGCAGAGAAAACCCTAATTAATGTCCAACATGATAACAAAGAAATAACCAGAATTCTGCAAAGAGTAAAGCAAACTGCAGATCATCGCTGGTGGGATGTGATCTTTGGGTAATCACCACCTGAGAATGGAATCATTAATTAATGTGTCATCCCATTTAAGTTTTGTTAATATTAGTTGGACTAAGTTTAGGGTTATCCAGTATATTGCTAATTTGAAATTGGAGAATACTACAGCGAACAGCTGTGTTAACCTCCTTATCAAACGTACATGTTAAAGCATTAAGCGACACTTATTATCGTAGTGATTTGCATTAGATGTAAGAATTTACTAATTTCTAGGAAAGGGGGGAAAAGAGACAGAGTAGAAATTTTCCAGAGTAGAAATCCATTTTGATTTAGGTGAAATGTACTACAGTCTGTAGTTTGAAAACATAGCTGTTGAGTCTGACTGCCTGTTCTGGTAAAAAGCCTAGGCTCAGAGAAACTGCTTCAGTCAAGGACAGAGATGGGGGGGGCACAGAGAGACAGAGGAAGTGCTATGAGAACAGGCCAACCTGATCTGGGAATTCTTTCTGATAAAGATTAACTAGCAGGAAATGTCACGCCAAATTTGTAAAAATGAATATGTATGAACCTATGTAAAATTGGATGCATATCTATTTGAGAGGCGGAAAAAAAAGGATGTGGAGTTCCCAGAGGTACACATGTCTTTTAAGGAGAGGAATCTCCACATGCATCCAGCACAGTAATAAACATACCAACTTTAGAACTTTCACAAAGTCATGGAGTTACGTTTATCTCCACAAAACAGGCCCCAGTGTCAGCTGGCTCACAGAGACCCTCCTGCACAGCAGGAGATTCTCACTGTGCTCAAGGTTTGCCTCTGAAGACTGAGAGATGAGCTTGTAAGAAATGCCGGAAATTATCAGGGACAAGGCTTTAAGTCCCTTTCTGTCACTAGGTAAAAATCTCTAGTGGGAAAAGGGCCTCACCAGTACACCGGGTGTCGTCTGATGACTTAGTTCATCTAAGAGTAATGATCACCAATTAAATGCAGTTTTATTATTTATTTGGCAAGTGTAAAAGTGTTCCAAATATTTCAAAATTCTAAAACTACTTTGAAAAATCCTAAACTACAATGGGAAAAGTGAAGAAATATTTGGGGGTATTTTTCTAAAAAAATGTTTCTAAATTTTTCTAAAATCTTCTGCTGTGTATAAATGTAAAACAAAGACAAAATGAGGTTGCTTTGACTCAGGAGCCCCGTGCTCAGCTGCTGCCAGCCCAGCCCTGGCTGTGCCCAGACAAGCAGCTCCAGCAGTGCTGGTGGTAGCACAGACACACCTGGGCTGAACCCCAAAGATGTTGCCAGGCTCAGGCCCGTCCCTGGTAGGAGGGCTGCACCTCCTGGCCTGGCTGGACACCAGGGGCAGGACCTTTGTGGATAGAGGCTCCTGCTCTGGGTGGTGATACCAACAAGCTGTCCCTAGCAATGAGCTGGTAATGCAGCCGTGGAAGGGACAACGGACATGGGCACAGAGATGCGAGATGACAGGTCCAGTTCTCCCTGGCTGAGTTATTTGGCCAGTCTTGTGAAGCTGCAGAGGCATCCCTGTGGAGAGAGGAGGTGGCTGAGGCCCCAGCTGCCAGTGGCACACAGGGAGCCTCCTGCACAGCAGGGCCCAGAGCTGGCAAGGCTCCCCAGCACGGCTGGAGCTGCTGGCACGGCTTGGCCCAGCTGCACAGCTGCCCCTCAAGGCCCCGGCGAGCAGGGCACGGCTCTGGGCAGGCTCCCTGGCCAGGAGCGGGCCCCAGAGCGCCTCTGCCTTTCAAGGGCAATCTCGTCCCTGCTCTTTCTCCTCCCCACCTTGCTCTGCCCCTGCCTTGAGCCCTTGGGGCTGTTCTTGGCCAGGCAGCCTCAGTGGGAGCCAGCACTGGCTGCAGCCCCAGCGGGCCCCCCAGGACAAGGCCCAGCAATTAGGAGGCCAGTGAAAGCACTGGGTAGCAGCAGAACCCTCGGCAGAATTCTTTGGACAACCATGGACTGGCCACAACTGCACTGCAGCTTCTCTGGGAATGTTTCCTGTCTACATTAGACTTTTAAAAGAAGCTGTTTGAGGGAAAGGTTAACAAAACACTCACCCTTTTCTCTTCCAGTAAGTCCAAATTTGGACACAGCATAACATGAAAATAAGCTGCAAAATAGCAGGCCTGCCATTAATCCTATCCAGCATCCTGTTCCCTTATCGAAACCCCTTGTGGGGCCTATCTGGGAATCCAGAACACAGGTGGTGGGGCCGGCTGCACCTGTGGGAGCAATGGGGAGCGTGAGCCCGTGCTGTACTGCGCTGCTGAGCTGGCAGCACGGTGGATGCAGGCAGGACGTTCTCCGTTTCCCCCAGATCTGGGGACTGCAGGCACCTTGCCGCCCCTTGGCACAGGCTGTGCCACCCAACAAAGCCCAGCAGGCTGGGAGGAGAGCCCGAGGGCCAGCGCAGCTGCTTGGGCAGTGGCTGCTTGGAGGGACACGGGCCAAAGCCATCCCGGAGCAGCCACTGCCAGCCCTGGCCCTCCCTGCCCCGTGACAGCTCCCCCAGCCCCAGGGCACAGAGTCAGGCCCTGTCAGGACCCAGTGCAGCCCCTGCCCAGTCGGGAGCCAAGGCTGGCTCTGGCCCTGGGCTCGCGGCAGGGCTCCCGCTCGGGGCTCCTCCTGTGCCTTGGGCCTCTGGGCACTCAGGGCCAGCTCGGGAGCAGCTGCAGCGGGAGGGACATTGGTGCACGGGTCCCCTTTCCCTGGGGCTGTGAATGAGCTCCAGAGGCCTCCAAGACTCCAGAGGCCTCCAAGCCTCCACAGGCTACTCCAGCTTTGGCTCCTGCTGGGCCATGCAAGGGTAGGCTCTGGTGGAAAGTGCTGCCACCACACAGCCCCCCAAGGGCTGACCGTGGCAGAGCAATTACCTCCTGTGCCAGTGCCCATGTCTGGCATCTCCTCCTTTCCTGCAGCAGAGGCTGCCAATTGGCCTCTACTTCCTTGTGGAAACACCTCCTTCTGTCCTGCCTTTTGCGCTATCACTTGAAAAAGGAAAAAGTTCAGCTGGATCAGATGGAACAATTCCCGATTTCTTTTGGTGGCATGCTCAGGACATCATGCCTATCAAAAATGGGGATAAGATTCAAAAAACATCTGGTTTTTTGGGGCTGGGCCAGGGCCCACCTTCCTCCAAATAGCTGCCAGGCCTGAGCAGAAGGTGTGAGGGGATCGTGGAGAGCGAGGGCACACACGTGCATGGCTCTGTCCTGGCACCTGCAGTGATGCCCCCCTGGCCGAGCTTTGGGCTCTGAGCTGGCAGCTCTCCCAGGGGAAAGGCCTTGACCTACCCTCGCCATGTCCCAGAGGCTCAATCCTGAACGTGGGTTGGGAAGCCAGATCCCCTTCACCAACAGGTTCAGCTGCAAAGAAAGGCAGGACAGAACAGCTCCTGTGGCACTGTAGGAGATTCTCAGGCTGCAGGCAAGGCTCAGCCCCGGGGCACAGCCCTGGGCCCGGCCCCTTCCCTCCCTGTTCTTCTCCATGGCTGCACAGAGCACACGGAAGGACACACTGCCATTGCACACAGAAGAAGAATGGACAGCTAAGTGCTACTTCCTCCTACAGACAGTGATCTTGTGGAATCACTCAGGGCTCTAGACAAGAGCAGGGCAAGGTTTCCAGAACTGAGCATCTTGTCTGGGCTGTGCCCGCAGTGCCAAGCAGCTGCGAGGGCAGCTCAAGACTCAGCCCGGCTCAGGCCCAGAGGCAATTACCTCCTGTGACTGTACCTGGCATCGCCTCCCTTCCTGCAGCAGAGGCTGCCAATGAGCCAGTGCTTCTGCTGGGAAGTGCTTCCTTCTTCCAAGCCTCTACCTCTGCTTCTGGAGAAAAGATGAGGTATAAATGGATCAGGTGGGGCTGTTCCCCACTGGGCACATGGCATCTTCAGGAGCCAATGCTTCTCAAAGACACAGTTAAAAAGCAGGAAATCCCTGTCAAATTTTTGGGTAGGCCAGGGCCCTCTGTTCTCCAAACAGCTGCCTGATCTGATTTGCCTGGCGACAGGGAAATTGCATGGGATCTCAGGTCTATGGTGCAGGTTGATCTCCCTGTCAGCTAATGCCAAATGCCTTCCTGCAGAGGCTGGGGAGAAGCTGCAGCCAGGCCAGGCTGGCAAACAGCCCTGCAGGGCGTGGAAGCAGCAGCGGGGCAGCGAGGCTGCCATGGATCCCTTCCCACTGTGCCGGGCACAGCGTTTCCATATGTGCAGCCAAAGCCCCCGGCTGCTGAGTTGCAGGACAAGGCTGAGGGAAATGCACCCACCACGGTGTGTCGGATGAAGGAGACCCAGACACCAGTTGGTTCATCCAAGTCCAATTTATTGATCGAATATGGCGGGTTAAATATAGTTCTTAATAAGCTTCATACATATTGCAAAAGTTGAGCTCAGGATTGGTTAGTTACATATCTGCAACTACACCTACTTCTACATTCTTGTGCTTATTCTTCTGTTACATTCTGCAGATATTCAGGACTAATCTCACCTCCCTTTCCTCATGTTGCAGCAAGGCCATCCGGCATTCTTGCCTGTCAGCAGTCACTGAAACAGAGACTGCTGACCTCCCTTTCAAGCTTAACCAGTGGCATTATGTCAGTATGGCCTTTCTCAGCTAACCAACTCTTAATAAAATCCTCCACATTTCCCCCGTTTTCTTCTTCTGCAAGGAGATTAGTTTGCCAGGTTTTTGCTATCATACGGCTAACCATGTTTTGAATACAAGTAAAAATACAAGGCAAAATAAGCAAAAACATTAAGATCACACCCAGTAAGCCGATAGCATATGTCACAATGTTCCTTAGCCATGGTCCAAGCCCTAAGCCTTTAAGCCATTCGTCAATTCCTAAACCTTCTTCTTCTTTGAGATTGTGAAGTCCCTGTTGCAGTTCTTTTATCTTGGTATGAATGGACACCGAATGAACAGACAAATTCATGCAACACATTCCTTCAAACTCTCCACATCCATGTCCTTGTGCCAAGAGCAAAAAATCTACAGCAGCTCTATTTTGCAAAACAGCATGGTTAACACTCTGCACATCTGCGGTTAACATGTCTAGAATTTGGGATGTCTTGTTCAGCTCATTTTTTGCCCAGCACCCTAATTGCTTTGCTAAATTTATAGCCTTATTGGCAGATCCTCCTGGTAAAATAGTTGAAACTACTACTTGCCTGAATGTACCCCAAAACTTTGGATCTCCTATCTGGCTGCAGTCCAAGTCATGTATACTACGCCTTTTCCTGTTTGATGTTTGACTGAGCTGCATTAGCAAGGACACATTAGGATGAAACAAGGACAATTTTCCCAAATAACAGGGTCCACCCTGTGGCTTAGCTGGTACACCATTCCACGCCCTGTCTCCACAAATTAAAAATATTAGGTAATTTCATTGGTGCCGTGATTTTTGTACTGTTACATTGACTGTAATACAGTGGAGAGAATTCACTCAAATTCGGGGATGAATCTAAGGTGGCCCATGTGTCTTTAGGTTGATTTAAATTTTGAACATCCAAGGGTTTGAAACTAAACTATCCTCCAGCTGTAGTGTTAGGCATACTGGCATTTGCACTTCCAAAAAGATCCAGTTCCTCAGGAGGAGAATGCAAAGAGGTGTTAAGTGATTGGATTAGTAAGCATTGGCGATAGCCATCACTCTGACCTGCAGTATACCCTTGCTGCACTGGCAATGTGATGTTTGACATGTTAGACATACATAAAGTTCGATTATTTATCAAACCGCAAAATTCTCCAGGAGACCACACCGGAAGTCCCACCAGGCATGTTCGAAATGGGTTAGTAATTCCTCCAAGACTAAGACAAAGCGATGATCGGTTAATCTGTTTAGCAAGTGTTACCCATAAATTCTCTCTTGGCTGACTAAAATGTGTTATTCCTACTGCTTCACTTGCTACAGCATTGAACAGTATAATAAAAACAAACCTCATTCTTCTTTCTGCTTTCTCTGTTTTTCCTTTCTTCGTTGTCTTTTCCCTGGTTTGTTAGGCTGATTAAAATGGACCTGAGTCAGTCTTTGAATACACTGATCTAACTCCAAATCAGCATCCTTGCTCACAGGTATAGCATATGGCAAGTTTAAAGGCAAATCAGCTTTACAGCGAGCTGCTATAATGCGTGAGGCACTAGTAACTTCAAGCTCTCTAAGTGCTTGCTGCAACTTCCATCTAATATATGCTATAACCACTTGTTCTGCACTCTCAAAAAGCTCTAATCCTGCCCTTCCTGGCAGGCCAGTACTTTGTTCAAGAGCTCTAACCCAGACAAAATCTTGAATCCACTTCCCGAAACAAGGTCCACACCATAAATTTGCTATTGTCTTTTGTGAGTACCAATAAATCTTATTACAACCTGCACAAAGCAAAGCTATCCATGCATAGCACTTATCAGCATCCCTTTTGCAAACATAACAAGGAAGTGAATGTAAGTAAGGACCAGTATAAAAATCTGTCTCTTCGACCCAATGCAACCAATTTAATGGTGGTGATTGCAAAGCCTCTTCACCTTTCTTACTATATAAGGCAAATAGTTCAAGCTCTTTCTTTAGCGCAAGGCGTATTTTATTTCGTAATCGTTGTTCCTGCTTGTTATCTTCTTCAATAACTATATCCTCCCGAGGGTCCCACAACTGTAAAATTGTCCTAATCATAGAAAACTAATTAGCCTAATTTAGAAGAGGTTGTTCCCTTTCTAGCCTTCTTTTTCTTATCAGTTTTCAGTTTTGCTGCTCCTAATTTCACTGGTCCCGTCACTTTCAAACTTAATTTTTGTAATTTTTCAATGCAATGATGCAATGCTCTTTCAGGATTCCCCCTGAAGGGCCCCACAATAGAATGTTGTGTTAAAGGTACTAATTTTCTACACCTTACAGAAATTATACGTGATTTACTTTGAACCTTAATTCTACTTACAACACATTGTACTTCCCAACGATAATAAGCAAGAATTTTTTGTTCAGGAGACTCATAAAGATTTAAAGCTACATATGCATTCAGCCCCGTTTGTCTCCTTAATTCATCTTGCCAGTTTTTACCCCACGTGTGCTCGTGCTCACAAGTATGACACCATAAATCCCGTAATAATGATTGTTCTATCCAAAAAGTATTATCACAGCCTCCACAACGTAGAGCTATCCAGGCAGCACAATGTGGATCATAACAGTCAAGGCAATGTTCCTTTGCTGGATTTGTTAAACGAAAAGTTGATAATGAGTCAATAAAACCAATCAACTCCTGGGCCGTCCGATAGTGACATGTCAGTGCTCTGTCCAACACTTTCGAGTGTCCCTTCAGCTGTAGCAGCAGCGGTTGTAGGACTAGGGGCAGTTTCTCCCTCAGTCGCTCCCTGTCCTCCTCTGTGAGGCGATCCACTAGAGGCTGCATCAAAAACAGGTTTAGTCCACTTAGCAGGCACCCACAAAGGTCCTGTAGGTGAGGAAACACAAAGATATCCCCGACCCCAGTATAATACTTTTGCAGGTTTTTCCCATAATCCTGTAGTCGGGTTTTAATTTCCTGACCTGACCTCGGATGATGTTTAATTGCAGGAGGGATATCGTCTTCCCCAAAAATACATAAATGATTGATCACATACAGAACCTTAGCCAAACATGATTGTGGGTCCTTTATATCTTGATGCTTTTCAATATACTGCTTAAGGGTACCATTTGCTCTTTCCACTATTGCCTATCCAGTAGGAGAGTGTGGAATACCTGTCACATGCTTAACAGACCACTGATTCAAGAATTTCTGGACCCTAGCACTCACATAAGCTCGACCATTATCCGTTTTGATACTCTTTGGGACTCCCATGACAGCAAAGCAACTTAACAGGTGCCTAATAACATGTGTAGCTTTTTGTCCTGCCTGAGCCGTAGCCCATATGTAGTGACTATATGTATCTACAGTGACATGCACGTACTTAACTTTACCAAATCTAGGTACCTGTGTAACATCCATTTGCCATTTTTCATTTATTTCCAAACCTCGAGGATTAACTCCCATGCCTAAACCTATTCCCTCATTATGATAACTACATATTGGACATGCTCTAACAATGGCTTTAGCTTCTGATAAACTCAGCTCAAAATGTTTTGCAAGCCCTCTTGCATTTTGATGATATCTGCTATGTGCTTCTCTGGCCAATGTATGCTTGTCAATAGGACAAGAGTTATCAATGGGTAAGGTAACCAATTTGTCTGCACGTTCATTCCCTTCTCCTAAACCTTCAGACCATTTATGGCTCCTAATATGAATCACAGAATACGCTGCACTTCTTTCTCGTAAAGCTTTCCTTAATTGTATCAATAACTCATACAATCGTTTATTATTCACTTCCTTAATTGCTGCTTCCTCTATTCGTCTGGCTACTCCGGCAACATACATAGAGTCTGTGACCACATTTAAAGGCTCCTGTAAATTAGACACTGCCCATACTACTGCCAACAATTCCAAAGTTTGTAAACTATCTGCAGGATCTGCTGTAAGAAGTTGATGCTTCCATTGTCCTTTTTCTTGCCAGATGACAGCAGCACGCCTTGATTTCTTTCCCGCATCTGTAAAAGCTGTAATAGCTCCTTCTATAGGGCGTTCTTCTCTCAATGGTCGAGTAATCCAGTTCCATTCTGTCATCCATTACAAAACTTTAGGCACTAATTTGCTGGTTTCTACTTTAGCAGATGATGCTAATAATGCTTCCTGCAAGTTCTTTGAATTAATCAAGTACCAGTCCAAAGTCTCTTTCTCCATAGGCAATCTAATGGTAGCAGGTTCTCGACCATCCACTTCAATAATTCTGAGACGCCCTTTTTTGACTAACACAGCCAATTGTTCAATTTTTGAGAATATTATTCTCTTATGTTGTAGTGATGGTGACAACCATTCCAGAACTCATATCTCCCCCGTTTTCTCCTGTTGTTGAGAGAGAGCACCAAGCAAATGGCAAGGACTATTCCAAATAGTAAGGTCAATAGGGCAGTCGAGTTGTCGACGAGACACATATCCCTGTTGTACACAGTTACTAATTTGTTGCAAGGCAAGGTGGTGCTCCTTTGTCAGGTGTACAGGAGTAGTAGGATCAATACCCTTTAACAAAGGCCGTAGGGTTTCTAACAAATGATTTGGTATTCCCACAATAGGTTTTAACCACTGTAAATCTCCCAGCAACTTCTGTGCATCATGCAAAGTTTTAATGTCCAATTGCAATTCCAATTTTTGAGGTATTACTTTTTGATCCGTTAAAGTCCATCCCAGATATTTCCATGGTGTGGTGGTCTGAATTTTCTCAGCAGCAATAACAAGCGAATATGCTGAAAGAGTATCTCTAATACTGTCAATCTGCAGAGAGGAGAATGGTTGTTGCTTTGCAAACGAAATATCGTCCATGTAATGATATATTATAGTTGCTGGCCACTTACGACGTAGTGGCTGTAATGTAGCATCAACATAAAGCTGACACAACATCGGGGAATTCCGCATGCCTTGCGGAAGAGTCGTCCATTCAAATCTTTTATCTGGCTCTCCACGATTTATTGCCGGTAAAGTAAAAGCAAATCTCTTCATATCATCAGGATGCAGCCCAATAGTGAAAAAACAATCCTTTAGATCAATAATTAAAAGTGGCCAGTGTTCTGGGATCATAGCTGGATTTGGAAGACCAGGCTGTAAGGCCCCCATTGGTTCCATTTGTTCATTTACAGCCCGTAAATCATGTATCAAACGATATTTCCCTGATTTCTTCTTGATAACAAAAATAGGTGTATTCCAAGGGCTCGTAGAAAGTCGTAAGTGTCCCTGTGAATATTGTTCCTTTACCAATTCATGGGCATGCATAAGACTCTCCCCTTTTAATGGCCATTGCTTAACCATCACCGGTGTGTCCGTTTTCCAGGTGAGTGGAATGGGGAAAGTCCAAGCAATGGCAATTACCCCAAAGGGTGATGATTAGTTAACACCACTCCCAATTGTGTTAAAATGTCCCTTCCAATTAAACAAGAAACTGTAGGAGGTAATTGAACAACTGAAAACACAGCAGATACTTGTTGATCATCAATACACACTAACAAAAGTGGTGATCTACTTGCTAATGTAAATCCTCCTACTCCGGTGAGCATATTTGATGATGGGAATAGAGGCCAATGTTGTGGCCATGCTTCTGGAGAAATAATGCTGGTATCTGCTCCTGTATCCAATAATCCATAAAGGGTTATGCTTTGATGTCCATGGGTAATTTCCACCTTTTGTTTTGGTCTATTTTGTAAATCCACAGTTAAAAGTGTAACACCAGTAGAGCCAAAACCCTTTTCATCCCGCGTTTGTCCAGTAAATGATGGTATACCGGATGTCATTTGTGATAGTGGTATTAATTGTGCAATGCGTTGTCCTTTTGTTATTTTAATAGGAGGATAAAGGGTGTAAACCATAATTTGTATTTCCCCTGTATAATCCGCATCGATAACACCAGGTAATACAAATAATCCAAGCATAGTTATTGAAGAACGTCCTAATAACAATGCTCCACATCTTTATCTATTTAATATAAGAGGACCCTTTACTCCAGTTTGTATCCTCTCCGGCCGGTTCGTCATTAATGTGACGTCTACTGCTGCTGATAAATCCAAACCAAGGCTCCCTGCTGTGGCTGGTTGCAGACAGGAGGTGACAGCGATGTTGCGTCGGCAGCTGGTGTCTCCGATGTCACGGCGGCTACTTGTGTCTGGGCGCGTATAGGATAGGCAGTTGTGACACCATATCCCGGTAGCTCGACATGTTCGTCGCGTATGTCCCTCACTGCCGCATCTGTAGCACTTGAGGAATGGTCTCGAGCTCTGCGTGACCGCCAGTGAGCCACTTCGGAGAGGAGCAAGAGCAGCTAACACCTGACTTTGAGTAGACTCTGCTTGCTTTTGTAATCCTAACCCTAGCTCCTTTAGTGCATCTACTATAAATGACTGTGAAGCTGTTGGCATTAATACCATTCGCTCTAAAGCTTCCTCAATGGTCCAATTTGACCCTAAAGCAGCTAACACTCTTGCATTTGCCTAACAGGTTAACTTTTTACTCCAAACTGACTAACCGTAGAACATAACTGGGCTAACAACTTCCAATCTAAGGGAGTATATTCCGCTATATTATGTGTAAGGTTCCCCTGTGCATCATACTGTGGTGTGTATGTGACCGGACATGCAAGATTAGAAGCTACTTCCACTGCCTCGCCATCCCCCATTTGCATTACTTCTTTTGCCACAGCAGCCCAAGCTTCCCTCCTCTGTTTAGCCATCTCCCCCCATAGGTCACTGTATGCCCCCGGGATGGGATCTGGCTCTTTAAGGGTGCTATGCTGCTGGCACTTCGGTACCGAGACCGAGCTCTCGCACGGGGAAGGCGGTGGAGCAGGAGCCGGCTCGCGCGGGGAAAGCGGCCCCCCCGCTGAGGCCGGCTCGCGCGGGGAAAGCGGCCCCCCCGCTGCTGGAGCTGACAGTGAAACCGGAGACGACTCACGCGGGGGAAGTGGCCCCCCGGGAGCCGGCCCGCTCGGGGGAAGCGGCGGAGGCAAAGGTGGCGGCGGAGGCGAAGCTGGCTTGCTCCCACCCCCACCATCCGACCCGCCTGAAGCTGGCGGCGGAGGCGAAGCTGGCTTGCTCTTACCTCCACCATCCAACTCGCCCTCCCCCTCCGACAGGAAGGGTGCAGATGGTTCCACTGTATCTAAGGGAAAATTTTCCACACCATTTTGCTGGGGACCCTTAGGCATAAGTATCTGAGTTACAGAAGGTGCCAGGGGATCATCCTCACGACCATGCCCTATATTCCTCTTATGAGCTTCTGTTGCCCTTTCTGCTGCCTTTCTCTCAGAGACCTGCTGAAGTAACGTATTATATACCACCCGCCATAACTTGCCAAATTTCTTTGCGGACTTATCATCATCTAACACTGTATCCCACAGGATATCCCCAAACTTTTTCCACTCTACTATCTCATGAACTGTATGTGGGTTAGCAAAAATACCTTTAGAATAACCATAAGCTAATAACCCTGGTAATTCCTTTTTTAAATCTATCCCTTTTACTCCTCGTCTTTCTAAATATGAGGAGAAGGGATCGTATGTCGCTTGCCTATCCATACCTATATATCAGCGCGCGCTGTTGCAGCCCTTCCAGGCTCCGGCGACACGTAGAGACTTGAGATACCTTTTGTGATCCTCAAGGGTGCTTTTAAAATCCGGCACCGTCCCGGCTGCAAGGACTCTCACCCAACTTCCCCGACCATGGCGAATTTATAATCCAAGAGAGCGAACGTTCAGAGTCCCTCTGCCCGCATTCTCCACCATTTGTCGGAGGAAGGAGACCCAGACACCAGTTGGTTCATCCAAGTCCAATTTATTGATCGAATATGGCGGGTTAAATATAGTTCTTAATAAGCTTCATACATATGGCAAAAGATGAGCTCAGGATTGGTTAGTTACGTATCAGCACCTACACCTACTTCTACATTCTTGTGCTTATTCTTCTGTTACATTCTGCAGATATTCAGGACTAATCTCACCTCCCTTTCCTCATGTTGCAGCAAGGCCATCCGGCATTCTTGCCTGTCAGCAGTCACTGAATCAGAGACTGCTGACCTCCCTTTCAAGCTTAACCAGCGGCATTAAGTCAGTATGGCCTTTCTCAGCTAACCAACTCTTAATAAAATCCTCCACAACGGTGCCTCTCCAGGTCTCTCAGGATCCTGGCCTTGTCTTTTGCTGCCTCCAGAGATTTCTTGTCTTCTGTGACTTGCTTCTAGGTGTGAGAGTCTGTGCGAATTTTCCCTCATCTGCCTCAAGATCGTCATTTGGGGAGCACTGAAGAGAAGACCACCCCTGCCTAGCTCTGTAGGAGAAAGTCACACGTCAAAGGCCCTGAGACCTGAGAGCACCGTGCTAAGTTGTTGCTTTCACAGGTGTTGTTTGCTGTATGCTGCACTGAGCCCAAAGAAGGGGGCACTGTGCCCTTTCTGCAACAATAGCCTTGGAAGCTCTCCCACCTCTCAGCCTGGCTGGACTTCTCCTGAGTTTCGGGTGGTCTCCCACAGAAGACCCACACCTGTTTTACAACCACCATGACAGACAGACTGAAATGTAAGAAGCCTCTCCATCAAGGACTGAGACATGAAACCCCTATG
This sequence comes from Melozone crissalis, assembly GCF_028551555.1. NCBI lineage: Eukaryota > Metazoa > Chordata > Aves > Passeriformes > Passerellidae > Melozone > Melozone crissalis. Next base: position 19,680,016 of record NW_026535807.1, on the reverse strand, counting down.
TGAAAAGGCCCCTCTCCTCCTTCTAAGGAATGGGACTGAAACCCCCAAACTGGGGGAAGTGTGTGAGGGTGGCAAGCTGACCAAAGCGAGATGTTTGCCTGCAGATTGTGACCACTGGGCCACAAAAACATTGCCTCACCCTTTCTCTCCTCCCCTCCTTCGGGTAAAAGGGCGAGTAATCATACGGTCCAGGAGTTCCATTGGAGCAGTTGCTGGATTCAGTGGCCTTTGGGCCAGAATAAAGCTCTGGATTAAAACCCTCCATCAGAACCGACTCCTTTCCTTCACTACCGCCTTAAAGCTTCTCTAGCAGAGGGAAGCCTGAGGAGAAGACCCTCCACGGGAGGAAGCTCCATCCCGCTGGCACCGGAGTCCCGGCATGACTGGACTTGTCCCCACGGGCCCAGCTGCAACATCCAGCTGGCCAAAAGTGTCTCTGGGGTGGAACACCACAGTTGCCGCTATTTGCTTCAGCTGCAGGGGCCAGACAAGCCAAGGCATGTGCCATCAGTAGTATTGGTGTAATATATGATATGAAAAATTCATGCTGTTAATGAATGGTATAAAATATTGTGAAACCCAAAATCATGTCTTTGACCTCCTGGCTGGGAGTAGCTCTCTATTTAGATTCAACTATCTCCTGGACACAAGATAACAATCAACACCTTAACATAAGAATAGAACCTTCCATGGCGATGATCACCGGTTTCTTGAGTCATGGGGAGCCACCTAAGAGTGATTATCACCTTGCCAGTTGCATCTATCAAGATAGTCAGCGGTGCCAAACTGATGCAGCTGAATACACGGCATTCCCGGAACTGATTGACGCTGATGGCACACCTGGACTCAGCCTTTGTCCAGCTCTGCACATGGAAATAAACAGCAATGCACGTGAAGAGATACAAAGGAAATTTGGTCATCTTTGCCTCGGGCAGAATAAACTGCAGAAAACCTCGTTGCAAGAAGCAGCGTGCGTGAACGGGGGAGACTCTGACACTCGGGAGGTCAGATACAGGTTCACCCGGCGGCGATCCCGGGCTCAATGCTGTCTCTTTGTCTGTGGTGGTTTCAAGGACCAAAATTCGGTGTCATAGACAAATTAATAAACCTTTGCTTAATTTTTGACAATTTTGGCTCATGATTTGATCATTTATAACATTGGTAATTCCAATAAAGGAAAAACAGGAGACGAACACGGCTTCCAGTTCAGATAAATGCCACCATTTTGCTGCCTATACCTGGTTAAGAAATAAAGGAATGTCCTGAAGATCCCTTCATGTGGGTGCATTATTGGCTGTATCAGTACTTGTGTTCGGTAAAACAGGGAAGTTGTTACAGCTTCTCTCCCCATTTATCACTGGATGAAACCCAAATACTGCATTGCTCCTTGTCTACTTGCTTCCAAGTCAAGGCAAATTTTGGTCATGATTGAGTGGGACATATTCATCTGTTCACAAGCAAATTCTTCTTTCCATTCACACAGTGGCAAGGTTGCTTTGTGGATTTGCTCTAATCGGACAGGAATTAAGGCCTACCTCTCACTAGAACTAAAGCTGATGCATTGGGAGGCAAAGTCTTGAGTAATTTGTCCTGGTGTCTGGCACTGTAGAGAGTTGTTCTGGAATTAAATGACACTTGAAGACACGTGTAGTCTACCACACTTCTGGCACACTAGAAGTTAAAAAACAGCCTTTGAAACACCATTTTATACTTTCTTCCTTCTCCTTCTCCCAGGAATTTCAATCTCTGAGGTCTAAGCTCTTCAGCTGCCGCACAAACATTGTTTTCATTCAGACAGGCATCCTTGCATTGAGCCACAAATCAGGCCTGCGGTGTGAAGCCAGAGTGCCATCAAAATTACAAATACAACTTTCTGAGATCTTTCTATTCCTATGGAAAGAGATTCAAAATTGTTCATACATGCAACATTGACTAAGAAGTGAATGACAGATTGTCACAATAATTGCTTGGGGAACCAAAAGACATAAATAAAAATAAGTTTACATGTAGATAATAAGTAAACCATGACACTAAGGACAAAACCAGACCTGCCAAAAGTAAAACCAGTAAGGCTGTTTCATCTGTCTCAATACAAAAAAATTGCTGAAAAGTATCAGAGATCCTTAAGAGCATTACTATATACAGAAAATTCCAGGTATTGGGAAAAATGAAGAAAATTTTAGTATGCAATTCACAGAAGTAACCTGTAATTTATTGGTGGGTTTGTTGCAATATTTCAGAGAGCAGACTGGAAAAGCATAGGGGCTGGTCAGGCCATGTGTGGGCATTTAGAGCAGTGTGAGGGATGTTTCTGGGACCAAGTGCAGGGAAGAAGAGCAGCAGACAATTACTGGGGCAATCTCTTTGCTGGCTGTGGAGTTTGTGTCAGTCAGTTCCCTGGGGCTGGGGGAGCTGTCACGGGGCAGGGAGGGCCAGGGCTGGCAGTGGCTGCTCAGGGATGGCTTTGGCCCGTGTCCCTCCAAGCAGCCACTGCCCAAGCAGCTGCGCTGGCCCCGGGCTCTCCTCCCGGCCTGCTGGGCTTTGTTGGGTGGCACAGCCTGTGCCAAGGGGCGGCAAGGTGCCCGCAGGCCCCAGCTCTGGGGCAAACGGAGAACGTCCTGCCCGCATCCACCGTGCTGCCAGCTCAGCAGCGCAGCACAGCACAGGCTGACGCTGCCCATTGCTCCCATAGGTGCAGCCGGCCCCACCACACGTGTTCCTGATTCCGAGAAGAGGTGTGAAAAATGGCAATCACTTGTTTGTAAAAGTCTGAAATTTTATTAATAATAAAATGTTTATAAAAATAGCAATATCAGTAGAGTGATAAAAATTTTGGACAATTTGGATTAGGAGAATAGGAGACAATAGAAAGAAAGAGTTACGGACATCTGGGTTCCTATTTTCTGGGCAATATAAGTCGAAAAATAACACATGTAAATGGTGGATTAACCCTTAAAAAAAAATAACCTGTTGCATATTTATGCATCTCATACATGATGCATAAATTCCATTCAAGCACAGGATTTTGTCTGGTCATCGTCAACCTCTCCCTCTTAGTCCTAACCAGCTTTCTGAGGGCTGAGCGAGGCAGGCAGAATTTAGTTTCTTCTGATAGGAGAGCAATAAATTCTTTTTCTCTGGCAAATTGCAGTGTTCTATGGCTGCTACCTCGCTATGAGCCCTTGCTTTCAAACAAGTATCTTACATAGTGTCGTTTATATTTTAACATTCTGTTATAACCTAAAATTATATTGATAAGACTACTTGAGAAAATTAATACAGCATTAGTTTCTAAGATAACACATTTAAATTTCATTTTAATAATTTGCAAAAAGCCAATCATAAAACAAGCATGTTTCACAGAGGTTTGGAAGAGGTTGCTGTTGGGGAAAACTCTGTTTGCTTGTGATAAGGGCAAGTTTGGCCGTCTCTTGGTGCCAGGAAAGGATTTGGAAGTGCTCAACAGAGCCCTGACTGAGAGCTTCCCTGTTGTGGTGCATGTTTTTGATTGTAATTCTGTCCCAGTAGTCAGTTTTATGACACCCCCTTATTTGGTATTGTTATACCATATTTTATTGCCAATGGGTTGTTCCTTTGCCCTCTGTGTTGTTGGCTTTGCCCTAGTTGTCCATCTCCCCAAAGTCCTGCCCTTTTGTTCCCTGTTCTTGCTCCCATCCAATGTCAATCCCTCCCCAAGCCTAGAAACTTCCCTATCAACTTGGTATTTTTGCAAACCTATTGCTTTGTTTAAGTTGTCCTCCTCCCCTGTAATCCCCTATTGGTTTAAACAATGTATTCCCTGCCTTGTGTTCCACCCTCAGTTTCTCCCAAGTGGCTAAAGACTGTATCCTCCCCAGGGACCTCCCCAGTTTGGAAATGGGTGTATGGCAGTAATTCAGTGTCTTTCTGTCACCGAGTTGGAAGGGAACAAACATAGAGAAGAGCTCTCCCTGTTCCTTGTCCCTACCCCAGCGCAGTCCACCTGTGCTGTAAAGCAGCTGTGCCCTACAGCCAAACCCCAGAGTTGACAGTTTTCTGGGGGCGGCCCACTCTGGGGGTTGGTGTTGGCAGCTAGTCGGGCTGAAGAAATCGGGCACTGCAGCACTTCCCAAATGAGCTCTTCTCTTGCAATAAAGAGATGGAGCTGCCAGCCCAGTGTCCGGGTGGCAGCAGCAGCAAAGCCCACCAGGCAGCAGCACAGGCTGAGCTCTATGGCCAGGAGCAGCCGTGGATGCCCACGGTGTGGGCAGGCAAGAGCCAGGCAGGGGCTGCTGTGACCAGCAGCGGGGCCCCCAGGGCTGGGGGAGCCCATGCTGAGCGTCCCTGGGCTGAGGGCACATTTCCTTCCCTGGCATCAGCTGGGCCTGGGCCTCCTCCTGTGGCATGCCCAGGGAAAGAGGGAAGCCATTGGGAGGTGCTTGCCTTGAGAACAATGGAAAGAGGCTGGACTCTGAAGGAAGTCCTTCATAGCCTGAGGGATGAGCTCAGAGCCCGACAGACACTGCGCCTGTGGCAGCCGCGGATCTCTTATGAGCAGAGTGGGGATTTGCCCCCCAGGCCTCATCTGTTCCCCCAGGGACACACGGTGAACACACACACAGAGAAGATGGCTCAGCACTGGTGCTGCTCCTTGAGTGTTATGTTTGGGTCCCTCTAAAGGCATGCAGGGGCTTTGGGTCACCTCTGTGCTGTGCAGGGGACTGGGGACACCAAGAGATTGTGCAGGGAATTTAATGTATGTCCAAAGGTGTGCAGGGGCTGAGGGACAGCTGTAAATTGAGCAGGGCTTGGGGGTCTCTTGTGGAGGCCACAGGGGGATTTTAGGGTGGCTGAGGACACCCATAATATGTGCACGGGGTTTGGGTGTCCCCTTAAGCGTGCAGGTATACTCTGATGTCCCGTGCTGCAAAATTTTTGTCAGCTTTGGCATCAAGTTGTTCACTTTTTAAATACGGGCCAAATGGCCGCACAGCGCAGAGCAGGGACTCGGTGTTAGCATGGAAGGGCTGCTGCTGCCTGCAATAGTGGGAATCACCAACATGAGTGGAATTCTGGATTTGGCATTGCTGTTTTATGCAGAACCATGAAAAGCCTCACTTGTCCAATGTTTTATAACTCACTTCCTGTGAAAAACAAAATGACATTGCAAATAGGTACCAGGAGGGACATCCTCTCCTCGCTGGAAGGGTACCTCTTGAGATCCATTCTGAAAAAATCCTGCCCCAGCCATGAGATCACAGCAGGCTCTGAGGTCACAGAGGTGCCAGAGCCCCGTGGTTGCACAGCAGCACAAGGAGCGAGCAGTCAGTGCTTGAGCACAACTGTTGCGGCAGCAGCAGCGGTGGTGGCAGCAGTGGTGCTGACATTGGGACAGCGGTGTCAGGACAGCGGTGGCAGCAAGAGCTGCGGGACTGGCAGAGGGCAAGGCAGCATGGCCCTTGCTCTGCGCCTCTTCCTCCTGCTCCTCCTGGCCGTGGCCCTGCCTGCCAGGGCTGCCCAGGCTGCTCCGCTGCAAGCGCGGCGAGCAGGTGAGCCGGCAGCCTGGCTCCCCTTTCCCGGGACAGCGCTCCCTGCTCCCCGGGAGGCTCTGGGGATGGTTTTCCCCAGGCCTTTAGGGAGGGTTTCCTCTGGGGGAGGGAGAGAGCCCCCATGGGCCTTGGGGCTGGCCCGGTTTCCTCTCCAGGGATGTGTCACAGGGCCTGCAAAGAGGGTGGAGAGTGACCAGGAGCCAGCCCAGAGCTCCGCAGGCCCCTGTGCAGCTTTGGCCTTGTCCATTGACATCTGGCTCGCCGAGCCTTACCCGGCGCCCTTGCAGTGCCCAGTTGCCCAAGGTAGAGGATGATTCCAGCACACCATGGAAATGGGTCTGTTTGTGCTCCCTTCTAGACTGGGATGGCAACATGCATTATCTGTATGACCTATCAGATGATGGCTTGAAACCTCTTAAAAAACCTGGAGGTGAGTTCTCCTGTGCCTTTCCTGGCAAAATGATCAGTTTCTATGTGAAAAGAGGTCACTTATGACCCCTTTCCCTTAACAGAATCTCATGGTTGAAAGAATCTGATAACCTGGTCCTGTTTCTTTCTGGAGCCTGAGGGATCCCAGTGTGGAGGCATCCCCTAAATTACCCCCCATGAGCTCCTTCCCCTCTTCCAATGTCCGTGAACCACTGCCTCCCATTTCCTTGATAGGCCCTTTGTAGTGCCCTGAGACCAAGGTCAGACCCCAGGCCCCCAGAGAGAGAACGCTGGACCCACCCTGTGTGTGTGCCTGCGACCTGAATATTTCACAGGCAGCTCCATTAAACATCTGAGGATATTTTGCAAAGGCCCTTTTTGCTAATAACACAGGATCACTGTCAGTGGCAGTGAGGATCATTTATCTGTCCATCCTCCTGCCACGTTCAAGGCCAGTGTGTCCTTCTGTGTGCTCTGTGCAGCCACAGAGAAGAGCAGACAGGGAAGGGTCCAGACCCAGTGCTGTGCCCCAGGGCTGAGCCTTTCTCAGCTCCTTTGACGGCCCCAGGGAGCCTGAGCTGCTCCTGCTGCTGCTGCCAAGCCCTGGCCCTGCCTGGGGCTGCCTTCAGAGCGGCAGCAGCTTCAGGGAGTCCTTTCTGCCCCGACTGCCCCGCAAGGGGCTCCTTCCATCCCAGTGTGGGGCCACTGCAGGCACGAGGTGACCCCTGGCCCTGCTCCTGAGTGGAAGGCAGAGCCGAGGGAGTGCCTTGGAGGGCAGCAATCACCCCGGTGCACTCACTGCCACTCAGGCCTGAAGGAGAATTGGAACATTTTTCTATTAAGATCATCCTAGTATGAAGAACCAAGATACAGGAGAGAAGAAATCGCTGGAGGCAGCCAAACTTCTGGACAAGATGCTGAATGACCTGGAGAGACGCCGTGGTGGGTGCATTCCCTTAGCCTTGTCCTGGGGCTCAGCAGCCGGGGGCTTTGGCTGCACATCTGGACACGCCGTGCCCGGCACAGCGGGAAGGGATCCATGGCAGCCTCGCTGCCCCGCTGCTGCTTCCACGCCCTGTGGGGATGTTTGCCAGCCTGGCCTGGCTGCAGCTTCTCCCCAGCCTCTGCAGAAAGGCATTGGGCATTAGCTGACAGGCAGACCTAACAGCACCCCTGCGATTTCCCAGTCTATGGGCAGATCCGGAGGGGCAGCTGTTTGGAGGAGGGAGGGCTCTGGGCAGCGCCAAGAGCTTTGGCCTTTCCCTGATCCTTATCTATTCCTTTAACTAGGGGTACTTCGTGATGCTGTCATCCCCCTAATCGGGATTGGCTCCATGTGATCCGGCTGTCCCTTTTCCTTTCTCTAGAGATGGACCAAAAGTCTTTCCGGAAGGCAGCACATCCTGAAGGACGCAATGTACCGATGGCAGGCACTGACACAGGAAGTGAGGAGATGCCAGACAGTGCCACAGAAGGTGATTGCTGTGCCAGGCTCAGCCAGTCTGAGCAGTCCTGCTGGGGTCCCTCCATGTGGGACATGTCCTGAAACCTGCGAGCCACTGCATGGGGTTCCCATGGTAGGGAAAGGGCACAGGGAGAGGGCAAGGCTCCAGTGGGTCCTGAGAGGGCCTGGCTGCGTGTCCCTGGGCAGGGGGAGCTGTCACGGGGCAGGGAGGGCCAGGGCTGGCAGTGGCTGCTCAGGGATGGCTTTGGCCCGTGTCCCTCCAAGCAGCCACTGCCCAAGCAGCTGCGCTGCCCCCGGGCTCTCCTCCCGGCCTGCTGGGCTTTGTTGGGTGGCACAGCCTGTGCCAAGGGGCGGCAAGGTGCCCGCAGGCCCCAGCTCTGGGGCAAACGGAGAACGTCCTGCCCGCATCCACCGTGCTGCCAGCTCAGCAGTGCAGCACAGCACGGGCTGACGCTCCCCATTGCTCCCACAGACGTTGCCACTGAAGCGGGAATATATGGCCCGGATCCAGTGCACCTCCCAAGAATTGTCTGCCCCCAGGATGCGCAGAGGACGTGCATGATAGGCACAGTGGTGATAGTGTGCACTGTGCCACTTGGGCTGCTAGGCTGCTATCTTGGCATTCGCAAGCTGGCAATCGAGATGAGACGGTCAGTTGCTGATTTTTCTCCACGATTTTTTTATAACTCTGCTCCACAGCATTGCTGGCCTGACTCGTAGTCATGCTGCTGTGGAGTTGTGGCCAGTCCATGGTTGTCCAAAGAACTCTGCTGAGGGTTCTGCTGCTGCCCTGAGCTTTCCTTGGCCTCCTAATTGCTGGGCCTTGTCCTGGGGGGCCTGCTGGGGCTGCAGCCAGTGCTGGCTCCCACTGAGGCTGCCTGGCCAAGAGCAGCCCCAGGGGCACAGGGCAGAGGCACAGCAAGTTCTCAGCACTGTTTGGGCAGAACAGTTCAGGACAGGACAGTGCTTATTTACTGCCTCATGAAAAGTTTAACGGCAACAGTGGTGTTGCAGCACAAGCAAATTTTCTCCAGTTCTGTGTTAAAACGCGGTTTTCTTTATAAATGTCATTCACTGTTTTAAAACTTAGTTTAAAGTATAACTCTTTTCCAGAGCTTTTTACCGTTATTTGGTATAATGAATGATGGCATTATTATCCCACGGCTGAATTAAAAGACTGTAAGTACTATAAAATGGAATCATTTTTACACTCTTATGTCTTTCACAGACTTATGAAACTTTTGTTGGTTTGATGTGACCAAGAGAAGAGTTTTTCTCTGCTTTTAATTCAAACAAGCAGCAGAGCTGGAACCTGTTGAGAAGAGTCTCTTCACTTCATAGTTAAGCAAACTGCCAGGGTTTTTTATTCAGTGCCATAAAATCTATATTTTATGTATAGACTCCTGTCAAGTGACTGATAGAAATGAGGATTTGGACTTTTTGAGAAGTACTGAGCTACTGCGCGATGGCTTGCCATAGTTAAGTCTGTAATAATCAGTCTTTTTCAGAAAACAATGTTAAGTTTCTTCCTGGCACTCACTCTTACATTTGTACTCAAAAACGCTTCTTGAAAGAAATTTACAATGGCTTTTTATGTTCCTTAGTAACTTTTCTCTCTTTCTCCAGTGATGCCAATGAAAACCTGGATGATTCAATGAAAAAAGCTTCAAAGCAGATGCTGGAGAAGAGGGCATACATCTGCTGCCACCCTCTGGACAGGACCTTCTGATCCCTCCCTGACAGCAGGCACTCATGAATGTCAGTCAGGGAGGGATTGGCTGCAGTTGCAGTATTTCACACAATAAAAGCACCTGTTATTTAATGTCTTTACTAAATGTAAGTGTATAAAAAAAAATTTCTTTCTAATGACTACTACATAGGATAAGGATTAATAAAGAGATTTTATTATCAGCTGAAGTGTTTTTTTAGATAGGTAGGTAGGAAGGTAGGTAGATAGATAGATAGATAGATAGATAGATAGATAGATAGATAGATAGATAGATATATGTATATACATGTCTGTTCCTCTTGGAGGTTTGGATGGGGAGATGTTTCTTCCCAGGAAAGGGATTGTGTGGTTTCTCAGTATCTTTTAACATCAGTGAGCTCCTCATTCCCTGAGCAAGTCTGAAACACTTGGGCAATCACAACAGTTCTGCTTTTGAGGCACCTTCAGCTCTCTTGTCCAGCAGCACCACCAGGACACTGAGTCCCCAGTGTCCAGGGAGCTTCTGCTGTCACCCTGAGGGACACCATTGGTCACTGACGTCCATTGGGCCTCTGAGCCATTGACCACAACCCCCTGGATGTGACCAGCCAGGCAATTGCTCATTCTCCAAACTGTGCCTCCATCAGATCCATAGCTCACCAAAGGAGGGACAAGGATGCTGGGCAGGGCTGATGTGTCCAGGGCATGGCAGAAGTCCAGAGTGGTGGCATCTCTAGCTCTTCCCTTCTGCCCTGGGGTGTAACTTCGTGGCTGGGTCACAGGCAATATGTTCTCTGGCCAGCTCACTGCCTGAGTCCCATGGACAGTCACAAGAGAGGCTGCCCCTGGATCCCTACAGGGACCTTCCCGGCTGGCGGTGCGTACAGGGGCTCGCAGCTCCCTGCAGCCGACACCTGTGGCACGGGTGACACAGCAGCAACCCAGTACAAGGGACTGAGGTGAAGGAACCGAGAGAGATCACTTGTTTGAGTTCTAAGGAAGGTTTATGTCGCCAGAGGAGACAGGGAGAAGCGACAATAACTGAGGGCAAAACACTGATTTTTAAGGAAGGGAGGGAAGAAGGGGAGTGACACAACCTTTTACCAAGGGGAAGGCATTGGGGAAGGAGTGCAGGGCAAGGGCTATCCTATAGAAACCAACAAGGGGAAGGAGCAAACCTTGAAATCCAATCTTGCTTTGAGGAGGGGATGAACGACAGTGTACACACCAGAACAAAAGACTGTGCTTTGTTGGACAGGGGCATTGACATATACTTGGGGAATAAACAACTCAGGACTGAACCACCAGAGAAACCAAATGGGATACGTGGAATGAAGCATTACAAACATAGAACAAGGAATATTTAAAACTTACTACAGAAGAACAAACTGTAAAATAACAGACTACCACACTGGGGTGTTGCGGTGTGTCTCTACTGTGTTTATAACTGCAATTCAGTTTCAATGGTCAGTTCTAAAATCCCCCCCCCCTCCCCCCATCTCTTGTATTGTTATAGCATATTTTATCCTTAATGCATTGTTCCTTTGCACCTCTCTTGTTGGTTTTGTCCTGGTTTTCCATCTTCTCACAGACCTGCCCTTTGTTCCTCAACGTTCCCGGTTCCTTCTACTAGGATGGGCAATGTCAATCCCTCCTCATACCTGCCCCTTTCTCCAGAAACTTCCCTGTCATTTTTGTAACCCTCAAGTTCTCATTGGTTTGTTTAAACTCTTCCCCTCCCCTGTAATTCCCAATTGGTTTAAACACTGTATTCCCTGCCTTATGCTTCTCCCCAGGTTTCTCCCCCTTGGTTAAAGTTTTGTACTCTCCTCTTGACCTCCCCTTGTTGAAAAACCCCTTCTAGAGCCTGGACTTGTGTCTTTCTGTGCCTGACCTTCCTGGGCATAAACACCTTTGGGAGTCATACAGAAGACCTCTGCTTGTTCCTTGTCCCTGCCCTTGAAGCATTCCCCCTGTGCCATACAGCAGTTGTGCCCTACAGCCGCACCCCAAATTGTGTGGCTTTTTGGGGGCAGCCCCCTCCTGGTGACAGTGCTGGGAGCAGCCCAGGCTGTAGAACTCTGGCACCGCATCACTGAGGCAGCCACTCCATCATGGAAGGGCTCTGGCTTGGTCAGGCAGCACAGACCCACCTTGTGCTCCTCACGGTTTCCTTTGGCATATCCAAGCATTGAAGAGGTTGGGTTGTTTTCCCCCCTGTTTTATTGACTGTGTCCTTTGAGAACCACAAGAGGAAGCAGTGCCTCAAATTGCACATGAAGAGCAAATGGTGAAGTAAAGGCTACACTTTTCCTATGAAGCCAAAGGACTGTGTTAGCCATGGCCTCCCCAAGGTGCCAAATTTCCAGCTGGGAAGCTGCTGACAGGAGGGAATGTGGCACTTGTCTCCAGCCAGAGATCACTCACTCCTCAGCATGCTGGGCTGTGGCTGACAGTGCCTGAGGAGCTCAGAAATCCTTGGATGTGATCTCCTGTGCCAGTGCCCAGGACACAGAGCACTGAACTCAACTTGGGGGGAGACAAGTCCGGCCCTTGGACACAACTGCCAGGCAGGAGGAGCTCCCTCCCAGAGAAGGAAAATTCCAGCCATGAGCAACCTGGTATTGCTGGAAGAGAAAATCGTGTTTTGTAATTCTCGACCTCAAACAGCTTTCTTTAAATACTTCTCATAGGCAGGGAACATTCATTGAGGCTGCAGTGTAGGAGTGGCCAGTCCATGGTTGTCCAAAGAACTCTGCTGAGGGTTCTGCTGCTGCCCAGAACTTTCATTGGCCTCCTAATTGCTGGGCCTTGTCCTTGGGGGCCCGCTTGGGCTGCAGCCAGTGCTGGCTCCCACTGAGGCTGCCTGGCCAAGAGCAGCCCCAGGGGCTCACAGCAGAGGCAGAGCAAGGTGGGGAGGAGAAAGAGCAGGGACGAGATTGCCCTTGAAAGGCAGAGGCGCTCTGGGGCCCGCTCCTGGCCAGGGAGCCTGCCCAGAGCCGTGCCCTGCTCGCTGGGGCCTTGAGGGGCAGCTGTGCAGCTGGGCCAAGCTGTGCCAGCAGCTCCAGCCGTGCTGGGGAGCCTTGCCAGCTCTGGGCCCTGCTGTGCAGGAGGCTCCCTGTGTGCCACTGGCACCTGGGGCCTCAGCCACCTCCTCTCTCCACAGGTGCTCCTGTGCATCTTCAGAACAGAGGCCTAGCAACTCGGTCAAAGAGAACTTGGCCTGTTATCCCAGGTCTCCACTTATGCCCTTATCTGGCCTGCTGCGGCTGCAGCACCATCACGAGGCCTTCCCAAATTACTCTCCCCAAAACGAGACCCTATACCTCAGGGCCCCCTTGTCCTGTTCGCCAGCCAGGATTGAAGGTGGGCAGCTCCTGTCTGCCAGGGCCGGGCTTAGCCCACATTTTATATTTCAATAAAGAAATGGAGATGTCACAGCTCTGTCTAGGTGGTAGAATCTGCAAAGCCCACCGGGCAGCAGCACAGGCTGAGCTCCATCGCCAGGAGCAGACGTGGATGCCCACGTTGTGGGCAGGCACGAGCCAGGCAGGGGCTGCTGTGACCAGCAGCGGGGCCCCGAGGGCGGGGGGAGCCCATGCTGAGCATTCCTGTGTTGAGGGAATGGTAGATATAAGTCCAATTGTGTCAGGGACCCACGTCTTAAAAAGGAACCCACTAGGCAGCTGCAAAATATCCAAATATGGATAACATTGTAACCAGACCAGTGAAGAGATTTTTGCTTTTATTTCCTGCACATCAATCTCAGAATACAAAAAGAAGACATGACAGCTCACTGATCCACCTCAAAAATGTCTCTTCCAGGAGAGCTCACACAGCAATACATAAAATCATCTCAGTCCACATTTTCAGCCAATCACACACAGAAAACAAATATTGATAAGCATTCTATCCAATCTTATAAAACATACGTAATGGTAGCTAAAAAAAAGACTGGTTCATAAGAGACAAAGAACAGACTTCTATTCATACTTATCTTCTAAAGATATACATTAAATAACCTTGTTGCCATCCTAAAGCCAATTCTACAGAGGCCTATTGTTATTTGTCACATCTACTGCTTGGGAAACTTTTCTGTTACATGGGAAACTTTTCTGCTTGCATGGGAAACTTTTCTGCAATGCTAACAAAACTCCAATCTAAGGCCTACATACTTTTTTTTAACCATTTCTTAAAAATCCTCTAACCTTATGGATTCCAGAATCCCTGGGCTGAGGGCACATTTCCTTCCCTGGCATCAGCTGGGCCTGGGCCTCTTCCAGTGGCATGCCCAGGGAAAGAGGGAAGCCATGGGGAGGTGCTTTCATTGAGAACAATGGAAAGAGGCTGGACTCTGAAGGAAGTCCTTCATAGCCTGAGGGATGAGCTCAGAGCCCGACAGACACTGGGCCTGTGGCAGCCGCAGATCTGTTATGAGCAGAGTGGGGATTTGCCCCCCAGGCCTCATCTGTTCACCCAGGGACACATGGTGAACACACAAACACAGAAGATGGCTCAGCACTGGTGCTGCTCACTGAGTGTTATGTTTGGGTCCCTCTAATGGTATGCAGGGGCTTTGGGTCACCTCTGTGCTGTGCAGGGGACTGGGGACACCAAGAAATTGTGCAGGGAATTTAATGTATGTCCAAAGGTGTGCAGGGGCTGAGGGACGGCTGTAAATTGAGCAGGGCTTGGGGGTCTCTTCTGGAGGCCACAGGGGGATTTTATGGTGGCTGAGGACACCCATAAGATGTGCACGGGGTTTGGGTGTCCCCTAAAGAGTGCAGGTACCCTGATGTCCCGTGTTGCATAATTTTTGTCAACTTTGGCATCAAGTTGTTCACTTTTTAAATACGGGCCAAATGGCCGCACAGCGCAGAGCAGGGACTCGGTGTTAGCATGGCAGGGCTGCTGCTGCCTGCAATAGTGGGAATCAACAACATGAGTGGAATTTTGGATTTGGCATTGCTGTTGTATGTAGAACCATGAAAAGCCTCATTTGTCCAATGTTTTATAATTCACTTCCTGTGTAAAAAAAATGACATTGCAAATAGGTACCAGGAGGGACATCCTCTCCTGGCTGGAAGGGTACCTCTTGAGATCCATTCTAACAAAGTCCTGCCCCAGCCTGGCTCTCCTTTCCCATGACAGCGCTCCCTGCTCCCCGGGAAGCGCTGGGGATGGTTTTCCCCAGGCCTTCAGGGAGGGTATCCTCTGGGGGAGGGAGAGAGCCCCCATGGGCCCTGGGCTGGCCCAGTTTCCTCTCCAGGGATGTGTCACAGGGCCTGCAAAGAGGGTGGAGAGGGACCAGGAGCCAGCCCAGAGCTCCCCAGGCCCCTGTGCAGCTTTGGCCTTGTCCATTGACATCTGGCTCCCCCAGCCTTACCTGATGCCCTTGCAGTGCCCAGTTGCCCAAAGTAGAGGATGATTCCAGCACACCATGGAAATGGGTCTATTTGTGCTGCCTTCTAGACTGGGATGGCAACATGCATTATCTGGATGACCTATCGGATGATGGCTTGAAACCTCCTAAAAAACCTGGAGGTGAGTTCTCCTGTGCCTTTCCTGGCAAAATGATCAGTTTCTATGTGAAAAGAGGTCACTTATGACCCCTTTCCCTTAACAGAATCTCATGGTTTAAAGAATCTGATAACCTGGTCCTGTTTCTTTCTGGAGCCTGAGGGATCCCACTGTGGATGCACCCCCTAAATTACACCCCATGAGCTCCTTCCCCTCTTCCAATGTCCGTGAACCACTGCCTCCCATTTCCTTGATTGGCCCTTTGTAGTGCCCTGAGACCAAGGTCAGACCCCAGGCCCCCAGAGAGAGAACGCTGGACCCACCCTGTGTGTGTGCCTGCGACCTGAATATTTCACAGGCAGCTCCATTAAACATCTGAGGATATTTTGCAAAGGCCCTTTTTGCTAATAACACAGGATCGCGGTCAGCGGGAGTAAGGATCATTTACCTGTCCATCCTCCTGCCACGTTCAAGGCCAGTGTGTCCTTCTGTGTGCTCTGTGCAGCCACAGAGAAGAGCAGACAGGGAAGGGTCCAGACCCAGTGCTGTGCCCCAGGGCTGAGCCTTTCTCAGCTCCTTTGACGGCCCCAGGGAGCCTGAGCTGCTCCTGCTGCTGCTGCCAAGCCCTGGCCCTGCCTGGGGCTGGGTTTGGAGCTGCAGCAGCTTCAGGGAGTCCTTTCTGCCCCGACTGCCCCGCAAGGGGCTCCTTCCATCTCAGTGTGGGGCCACTGCATGCACGAGGTCCCCCTGGCCCTGCTCCTGAGTAGAAGGAAGAGCTGAGGGAGTGCCTTGGAGGGCAGCAATCACCCCGGTGCACTCACTGCCACTCAGGCCTGAAGGAGAATTGGAACATTTTTCTATTA
Source organism: Melozone crissalis (assembly GCF_028551555.1). Classification (NCBI taxonomy): domain Eukaryota; kingdom Metazoa; phylum Chordata; class Aves; order Passeriformes; family Passerellidae; genus Melozone; species Melozone crissalis. The sequence continues at coordinate 19,664,503 of NW_026535807.1, read as the reverse complement.
AGATCATCCTAGTATGAAGAACCAAGATACAGGAGAGAAGAAATCGCTGGAGACAGCCAAACTTCTGGACAAGATGCTGAATGACCTGGAGAGACGCCTTGGTGGGTGCATTCCCTTAGCCTTGTCCTGGGGCTCAGCAGCCGGGGGCTTTGGCTGCACATCTGGACACGCCGTGCCCGGCACAGCGGGAAGGGATCCATGGCAGCCTCTCTGCCCCGCTGCTTCCACGCCCTGCAGGGCTGTTTGCCAGCCTGGCCTGGCTGCAGCTTCTCCCCAGCCTCTGCAGAAAGGCATTTGGCATCAACTGACAGAGAGCCCAAACTGCACCCCTGCGATTTCCCAGTCTATGGGCAGATCCGGAGGGGCAGCTGTTTGGAGGAGGGAGGGCTCTGGGCAGCCCCAAGAGCCTTGGCCTTTCCCTGATCCTTATCTATTCCTTTAACTAGGGGTACTTCGTGACGCCATCACCTCCCCAGTGGGCAATGGCTCCACCTGATACAGCTGCCCCTTTTCCTTTCTCCAGAGATGGACCAAAAGTCTTTCCGGAAGGCAGCACATCCTGAAGGACACAATGTACCGATGGCAGGCACTGACACAGGAAGTGAGGAGATGCCAGACAGTGCCACAGAAGGTGATTGCTGTGCCAGGCTCAGCCAGTCTGAGCAGTCCTGCTGGGGTCCCTCCATGTGGGACATGTCCTGAAACCTGCGAGCCTCTGCATGGGGTTCCCATGGTAGGGAAAGGGCAGAGGGGGAGGGCAAGGCTCCAGTGGGTCCTGAGAGGGCCTGGCTGCGTGTCCCTGGGCAGGGGGAGCTGTCACGGGGCAGGGAGGGCCAGGGCTGGCAGTGGCTGCTCAGGGATGGCTTTGGCCCGTGTCCCTCCAAGCAGCCACTGCCCAAGCAGCTGCGCTGCCCCCGGGCTCTCCTCCCGGCCTGCTGGGCTTTGTTGGGTGGCACAGCCTGTGCCAAGGGGCGGCAAGGTGCCCGCAGGCCCCAGCTCTGGGGGAAACGGAGAACATCCTGCCCGCATCCACCATGCTGCCAGCTCAGCAGTGCAGCACAGCATGGGCTGATGCTCCCCATTGCTCCCACAGACGTTGCCACTGAAGCGGGAATATATGGCCCGGATCCAGTGCACCTCCCAAGAATTGTCTGCGCCCAGGATGCGCAGCGGACGTGCATGATAGGCACAGTGGCGATAGTGTGCACTGTGCCACTTGGGCTGCTAGGCTGCTATCTTGGCATTCGCGAGCTGGCAATCGAGATGAGACGGTCAGTTGCTGATTTTTCTCCACAGTTTTCTTAAAACTGTGCTCCATAGCATTGCTGGCCTGACTCGTAGTCGTGCTGCTGTTGAGTTGTGGCCAATCCATGCTTCTCCAAAGAACTCTGCTGAGTGTTCTGCTGCTGCCCAGTGCTTTCATTGGCCTCCTAATTGCTGCGCCTTGTCCTGGGGGCCCACTGGGGCTGCAGCCAGTGTTGGCTCCCACTGAGGCTGCCTGGCCAAGGGAAACCCCAGGGGCTCAGGGCAGAGGCAGAGCAAGGTGGGGAGGAGAAAGAGCAGGGACGAGATTGCCCTTGAAAGGCAGAGGCGCTCTGGGGCCCGCTCCTGGCCAGGGAGCCTGCCCAGAGCCGTGCTCTGCTCGCCAGGGCCTTGAGGGGCAGCTGTGCAGCTGGGCCAAGCTGTGCCAGCAGCTCCAGCCGTGCTGGGGAGCCTTGCCAGCTCTGGGCCCTGCTGTGCAGGAGGCTCCCTGTGTGCCACTGGCACCTGGGGCCTCAGCCACCTCCTCTCTCCACAGGTGCTCCTGTTCATCTAGAGAAGAGGAGCCTAACAACTCAGTCAAAGTTCTTCCGACCTCTTATCCGAATTCTCCACGTCTGCCCCTATCTGCTCTTCGCTAGCTGCAGCACCGTCATGAACCCTTCCGAAAACCCACCCCTCCCAAATGAGACCCTCTTCCCCTGAGACCCCTGGTCCATTTCCCCAGCCAGCACTGAAGTTGGCCAGCCCCTGTCTGCCAGGGCAGGGCTTGGCCCACATTTGATGTTTTAATAAAGAAATGGAGTTGTCACAGCTCTGTCCAGGTGGTAGCATGTGCAAAGCCCACCCAGCGGAAGCACAGGCTGAGCTCCATGGCCAGGAGCAGCCGCGGATGCCCACGGTGGGGGCAGGCAGGAGTCCGGCAGGGGCTGGTCAGAGCGGCGGGGCCCCGAGGGCTGGGGGAGCCCATGCTGAGCGTCCTTGGGCTGAGGGCACATTGCCTTCTGGGGGATGATCGGGGCCTGAACCTCATGAGGCAGGCATGGATATTTTGGGGTTTGTGCTCAGAGGTGAAGGGGTCCCTCATGAGGCATACAGTGATATTTTGGGGTCCCTGCTGAGGGGTGAAGGGATCCCTCATGAGACACACAGTGATATTTTTGGGTCCCTACCGAGGGGTGCAGGGATCCCTCATGAATCACAAAGGAGTATTGATGGCCACTCCTATGGTGGGCAGGGATCCCTCATGAGGTGTGCAGCGGGGTTACATTGGAGGGGGTTTTTTACTCTTCTCAGCACAGCAAAGCGTCACTTGGCCGAGGTTTTGCAAAGCTGGGAGAAAGCCTCTTGCAAAGCCTTGGGCCCGGCCTGCAGGCACAGCGGGCAGGCGGAGCCCATCCCCTGGGGCCAGGCCGGGCTGCTCAGGCCGGGCCGGGCCGGGCCAGGTTCAGGCCCCGGCAGGGAAGGGCCGCGGCCCTGGGCTCTGATGAGGCTGCTGAGCTCCGCCCTGGCCCTGTGCTGCAGCCCAACACATTTACAGCCAGGGCCGTGCCCTGGCCCACAGGAGGCACCCGGGGCTGCAACTGAGGCCGCACCTTCTCCCACTCAAGGCGGCTGGCTCTGTTCCCTTGGAGGCTCCAGAGCCTTGTACCTCGGCCTGATGGTGCAAAGATCCCCCCAGCATCCCTGAGCTTGCAGAAATAAAGGCTTTGTGCTCAGTGTAATGTTTGCCCGTTTACCCCATCATCAGAAAAACCAAACAATATTAGAGGTATTAGCAAATCTAATTGAATAGTTTAGAAAATATATAAAATTGGATCCACTTGAAATATTGACAATATAATTTGATTAAAAATAAGGGTCAATTTGGTTCCAATAATAGTGCATAAGCAAAAGATTACTGTGGGGTACGGGGTGCAAGGTTCTTGGACCCTTGCCACTTCACGAACAAGCTTACCAAGTGAAGATTCTCCCCTTCTATGCTATATGTCAATGCCATCTCCTCCCATTTTCGATTCATCACACTTCTACCTCCGCCCTCATCACCACCTTTACCGCGCATGCTCCACCACTCATTTTGCTGGTCACACCCCTTTTTGGGGGTCATCTTTAGATGAAGGCTGTCCTCTTCTTCGATGTCTTTTGATTCACTTTTGGGTTACGCATGTGCACTAAGCTAGCATAATGCAAGCCAAAACGAACGTAATATTGTATTTAAGCTTCAAAGCAAAAAGTCTCTTATAGCTGGCATTTTCCTGGGACCCAACCAGATTTTCCTTTCTTTCTCTTAATTTTTAGTACCTGATATCTCTTGCTTTTTCCTGCTTTGAACATCTGCAGGAAAGAGGGGGGTCAAACCCCTCCTCTCCCTTTCTTTCTTGGCATGACACGTTTTAACTGTGTTCTTATTTCCAAATATTAATTACTGTATGAATATTGATTACTGTATAAATTTTGTCAGCATGAATCATACCTATTTACCACAAATCCCCCATTTCTCTTCTTCATCATTGATTTGTGCTTTATTAAAAAACTGTGCCCTGATATCCTTTATATTCTTCAGAATTTGGATTTTCTTCTTGTCTCATTTCAACTTCAAACTTTTCTAGCATTTCTCTTGCTGCCTCTAGTTTTTCACACTCTTTTTCAAATTTGGTTAGCATTTCCTGGGTTATTTCAATCTCTCCAGGTCCTGCCCACAGTTAATTGGTTCCTTGTTCTTTAAGACAGGTCGATTTAGCTCTTACTACCATTATAGATCTTGGTTTTCCTTTCACAGCTGATTCTGGATCTAGAGGCATTGTTGTAATCTGCATCCCTTGAATCACTGAGTAAATCAGCCTACTAAAACACGGAATCATACAAGGCAGAAACAAAAGTCCCAAATCTGAACATAACAACATGAATCCTAACTTTTTCCACCAAACACCTCCAAAGAGGTTATCTCACCAATCTGCTTTCAAGATTGAATTCTACTTTTGTACTGGCACATGGGCCACCCTTTTAATTTCCTCCGCTTGTTCGGTGATAGCTTCTCCATAATCATCAATTTCTATGCAGCACTCAGATTCATTAAATCTGCCAGAAACGCTTCCTTCTTCTGCTAACAGATAGTCTAGGGCAATCCTGTTTTGGTAAACAAACGCCCGCATTTGTGAATATTGCCTGGCCAGTAATTTTAGGGCACCGGAGGTGTGATTTGACACCACCTCCACTACTGCTTGCAGCCTTATGAATCAATTCAACAGGTAAATTGGGGTCCTATATCCCCATGGCCCATCCTGAGCCCATGTTGCTGGGTCATAATATGCTATAATTCTTTCTGCAGGCCATTTGTCCTCTCCCCATTTTTGGTTCCCTCCTGCTGTTGGAAAATTGAAATTCAAATCTCTTTTATTCCGCTGCAGGGTTTCATACAATGGAGCTCCTAACATATTGTACCTAGACCTCAGTAGAACAAAGAAGGATTGTATTACTCCTAAGGTAGAGGTTCCTCCCCATTTTTGAGGTAACTCACTGTATGCTCGTTGCCCACAAATCTAATATATCCCCTATGGGGCTTTCCATTTCTTATCAGTTTTCTCTGGCTGTTCCCAATAAGACCGCAGGCTGTTGATGGATTGGTAGGGGTTAGCTCCAGGACTTCTGTACCAGCATAAATCAATTTGATCATCCCACTCACAGTTTATTTCTTTTATTGGTCCCCCATATCCATCAGGAGTTTCAGGTCGCCAAACTTTTGAACCATTATCCATATTGACTACTAATGTGGACTTAACAGGAGTACGCTGCACTATTTTATTACATTTCTTTCCTTCTCGGGTTATACAAAAGGTTACAATTACTTGATGGCTTAAAATCTATCCTTCAGGTCTCTTCAGTGTTCCAGAAATTTGGGTGTGGTTCCATTTTAAAAATTGCTCTGGAGCTAAGCTCTCACCTTTCCATGGCCCCGTTTCAGCCATTTTTAGACCCCCATTGCGGCGAGGGTGTGTCTGGCCTGGATGGTCAGTGTCCGGCTAGCAGAGGCCAGGCCGACACCCAGCTGCAATCCAAAGCAAGCACCACTCGGCGTCTGAGGGCCTCGGGCTGTGCTCGCCTGCGGACCGATCTCACTGCCAACGCAACTGGAAATAAGGAGCTGGACTCTTGATGGGGTCAAGTCAGGTTTAATGAGAAACCCAAGACGACATCCAGGGAGAGACCCCGGGGAGAGACCCCAAGGAGAGACCCCAAGGAAAAACCCCAAGGAGAGACATCGAAATGGGGGTGAAACGAGGTTATAAAGGGGGTGGGTGTACAAAGGAGGGGTTTACACTGAACCAATAAGGAAGGGTGGAGGGCTGAACTTAACACAACTGACATAAAGGGGAATCCAATGAATACAAAGTAAAGGAGGGGCCCGGGGACCACAGCCAAACACAACCCCCAGAGAGAAGAAGATTCTGGAAAGTTAGGAGGAGTGGCGGGTGATTGACTGGGCCCAGGGAGGAGAGAAAGTCCACATATAAGGAAATAAGGGGGAGGAGGAATTATATAACTTAACTGACAGTTTATGCCAATGGCGGGAAAACTGGGAAGGGCAGAACCATTTGCAAACATAGCGGGGAACAATACAAAATGGGGGAGCTATACAATAAACTTGTCAAACACACTACTACACCCCATAAATCCAACATTTGGATAATCCCAATTCTGTGGCAATCTCTTGCATCAATCCCACAAACGGATTCTTTTTTGAGGCTGGCAGGTCCCAATCTTTGTAGTGCTGTTTTAGTTGCCTATACAATTCAGCCAGTTCTTTTGACTCTTTTTTCTCCTGTTCTTTCCTCTATTCCCCTTTGGTTCCTTTTCTTCTTTCCTGTTCTCTTTTAATTTTTCTCTCATTTCCCGGCCTCCTGTGCCTATACTTGGATCATCTCCATTATCCTCGCTTTCAAAACAAAAGAATCTTTCATATTGAGGGCAAATCTGATGGCCATGGGGATAAGGAGCTCATTCATTGTATTCCAAATTTTTCCTTACCCAATACATCTGTCCCTTTTTAACACAAACATCTATAAAGCTGCTGCAATTGCAGCAGGCAGAACTAACACAGATTCTATTTTGTCCCTAATCCAAACAGGGTGATTGCAATAGTCACAAATGTTGAAATTGCTGGGACTTGGTTTTTGCTCTGTTTGCTTTTTCATTGCCGATCCTTTCATTTCTTGAACTCTGTCCAGTGTGGCTTTCTGGCTTTGGCCAACCGTCCAGGGTACCATAATAAACACAGTGAAAATAATCCTCGGGAAATCTACCTTTCTACCTTTCTCAAGGCCCCTTGGGTTGCAACCAAGGACCGAGATGCCAGTCTTCTCAATAGCAAAGGTAATATCCCGGGATCTAGTCACTGCTGGTTTTAGTTTCCTTGGTATCCATAGCCCCACAGAGTTTGCTTTTCCCCTTTTAAATGCCATTCAGGCTGGTTAAGAAAAGATCATTAAAATTAAAAGAACAGGGAAAAGGTTAGACTGAAACCCCATAAACCTATATTTTCCAAAATTTCAGGGATGTGCCAACCACAATAGGATTTTACCAATTATTTTCTGCTTCAAGGGCGGGGAGTTCATTAAGTCGCCGCCTCCAATAGGCAAACTCGCAGCACCAATATGCCCCGGAATGTGCCTATGATGTGGTATATAGACTTCTTCTCCACAACAACTATTGATTATGAGACACTGGTCTATAAGGCCATTAATTGCTCGTTCTCTTATTTGTGCTACAGCCAATAAAGCAAGAACCAATTGATCGAAGTTCTCTATTAATCCAATTGTTGCTGGAAGGGTCCCGTCTCCCAGTCTCAAAGGTATCTCAAAAAATCACTAGCAATGCGTTCTATAGTTAGCCAGCTAAATACATAACCATAGCAAAACCAACAAATCAATTGTCTCTCCTTCTCTTCCCTCTTAGTTACTTTCAACCATAAGTTAAAGCAAAGTGTGCAAACAATACACATCCAGGGATGACACTTTAAACCATGTTCACCGCACTCCCAACATTTTACTTGTCTCTGAGGTCTTTTAACAACAGGTATTATCAATCTCAGTTTCTAAAATTGCAGTGAAATGCGTACCCTGGTCTGAATCAATGACCCTCACTAAACCAAATCTTGGAATTACATGTTCTAACAATATTTTAGCCACCGTTTGAGCTGTAGCCCAAGCTGCTGGAAATGCTTCTCCCACAGAGTTAATTGATCTATTATAACTAACAAATACTTCCACTGACCGACTTTAGACAATTCTGTGAAGTCAGCCTGGATCTTTTCAAATGGCCTGTAGGATGTTTTGTACCCTCCAGAGAGAGGCTCCTCAACATGTTCTTAGACACCCCTGGGTAATTTGTTTTCCACTTTCAAATATCTCTATACACCCATAACATTTTAAAAAGTGATCCCAAAGGGCTCTTGTTCCCCAGTGTGTCTGTCTATGCAAGTTATCTAAGATCTGACGTGCCCCTGGCTTTGGCATCATAATCCTGCCATCAGGAAGAACCCACTTTCCCTCCTTAAATGTTGTTCCTAATTTCCTTATAGCTGCCAGTTCTGCTAGTGAAAGGGAAGGTGTCTCCTGCTGAATGTCTGTTTCTTGTAAGGTCATGATTTCAGTATCACTTTTCCTTAAGGCTGCTCTTCTTGCTTCTTCATTGGCCAGATTATTTCCTCTGACTCTAATATCCCTCCCTCTCTGGTGCCCCTTTACACGAACCACTGCTATTCTCTTTGGGCCCTTTAAAGCTTCAAGTATCTGAATTATCAATCTCTCGTGTACTAACCCTTTTCCTTGAGTGCTTATAAGTCTCCTTTCCTTCCAAATTTTTCCAGAAGTATGTACTACACTGAAAGCATATCTGGAGTCCATATAAATAGTCCCTTCTAGCCCTTTTAGTATTAATGATGCACGGAGTAATGCATTAAGTTCACAAGCTTGTGCTGACCAGGATGGACTAAGGGGACCAGACTCCTTCACCTCAAGCTGTCCCCCAGTGATTATAGCATAACCTGATTTTCTTTTCCCACTCACTACCTGAGATGACCCATCTGTAACTAACTTTTCTCCCCTTTGTAATTCTTGGTCTCCCAAATCTGGACGTATTTTTGTTTGTAATTCTGTAACCCCTATGAAATCATGTACCAGCTGTTCCCCTGGATCCCCATAAAGAAACTGAGCAGGGCTCTGTACTTGTGTCACCTTCAAGTCTAATTCAGGGGAGGTAATCAAGACAGCCTCGTACTTCAGTATTCGTCTATCTCTTAACCATTTTTCAGCTTTTTGTGCCAGAATTCCCCCAATATTGTGAGGGGTGTATACTTCCAAAGGTGCACCAAAGGTTACTTTTTGGGCCTCTTCCACTAGCAACGCAGGCGCTACCAAAGCCTGTAAACATGTTGGCCAGCCTTTACTAACTGGATCTAATAGTTTTGAACAATAGCCCACTGGTTTCAAGCTTCCTGCCCAGTCTTGAGTCAGTACCCCATAGGCTGTCTGATGAGTTGTACTTACAAATAACTGAAAGGGTTTTCCCAAATCAGGAAGACTTAGTACAGGAGCCTGCAACAAAACTTCTTTAACCTCTTCAAATTTTTTTCTAATCCTCCCTAGTCCTCTTAAAATGGTTTGTAGGCAATTTTTCATACAAAACTTTCACTTTTCCACTAAATCCTTCAATCCACTGTCTGCAATAACCCAAAAGACCTAAAAACTGTCTTATTTCTCTTTTTTATTTCAGGGGTCCCATGTTTCATTTTCCTCAAACTCTCTCAGGGTCCAGCTTTTTCTTTCCCTTACTGATCCAATGACCTAAGTACCTGACTTCTGATTCCACAAACTGTAATTTGGATCTGAATATTTTCAGACCATTTTCACCTAAAAACTTCAGCAAATGAATAGTGCTCCTTCTAGTTTTCTCCTCCCTTTCCTCTGCTAATAACAAATCATCCACATACTGTAACAACTTGATTCCTTCAGGCAACTCAAAAGTTTTTAAGAGATTTTCTAATGCTCTCCCAAAAAGATTAGGTGACTTGGTGAAACCCTGCGGTAGTACCGTCCACCTGAGCTGTTCTCTTCTACCTGTCTCCCAATCTTCCCACTCAAAAGCAAAATAATCTCTACTGCCCTCATCCAAAGGGCAAGTCCAAAAGGCATCTTTTAAATCCACCACACTATACCACACGTAATTAGGAGGCAATTGACTCAACAAAGTATATGGGTTAGCCACTATTGGAAAATGTGTAATAGTCCTTTGTTTTATTGCCCTTAAATCTTGAACCAGCCTGTAACTCCCATCAGGTTTCTTTACCTGTAAGATGGGAGTATTAGGGGGTGACGTGCAAGGTTCTAATATTCCTTGCTGTGTTAAATTTTCAGTCACTGGTTTTAATCCCTTCTGCCCCTCTAGTGATATTGAATATTGCTTCACTCAGATTGGTACTTCTCGATTCTGTATTTCAATTTTAATACGCAGAATGTTCAGCTTCCCCTCTTCACCCGAATACCAAACTGTATCATTAATTTCCAGATTATCCTCTTCAGTTAAAGAGTAACTTTTAAGTTTTTCTTCACAGGGTTTTATCTGTAAATCCAAGGCTATTATTAGATCTCTGCCTAATAAATTATTCTCGGCCTCCAGTATCAACAATAAATCATTTACTCCAAATTTGTCATCTGTTTCAATTTGCACCCCTTTAATTACAGGAACGGGAAAAGCCTCTCCCTTAACTCCAATTACTGGAACTCGCTCACGACTTATCTTACATCCCTGGGGTAATTTTCTAACTGTTGCCTGAGAAGCTCCAGTATCCACTAAAAATACAACTTCTTTACTATGGGGACCTATCTTGAACTTTATCAAGGGCTCTTCTGGTGGTGTTTTGGTCCCCTTCATTAACTAGAGCCCCTGACCTCCCTAATCCTCCTGAAAATTTTTCTCCTCTTGCTGTTTCTTCCTAAAACTTTTTTGTAGGTGCCCCTTTTTATGACAGTAAAAACAGGTGGGTCCTGCACCCCTCAAGGTAGGGCAAGAATTTTTAAATGCCCCTTCTTGTGGCAAGAAAAACACATGGGTCCTGTGTTCCTAAAAATAGATCCGGACATCTGTTCTGTTCTTTCCTGCAGGTTTTTCTGTAATCAAAGCTGCCTGCATTTCTTTAACTGCCGCCACCAAAATTCATGCATCTGCCTTCTGCTTTTCCTCATCTCTCCTTACATACACCTTTTGTGCTTCTCTCAGTAACTCCTGAAGTCCCCTGTCCTGCCAATCTTCTAATTTTTCCAGCTTCTTCCTGATGTCTCCCCAGGATTTTGCTACAAACTGAATTTTTAAAAGAACCTGCCCCGCTGCAGTATCAGTATCTATACCTGAATATAATTGCAAGTCTTTCTATAATCTCTCTAACCATTCTGCTGGGGACTCATTCTTTCTCTGCTGCTCACTCAAAGCTTTTCCTATATTATGCCCCCTAGGCACTGCCCCACAAATTCCTTGAACAATTATCCACCGGAGATCACTCCTATTCTACCTATGCTCTGCATTCTGATTATTCCAATTTGGATCCTGCATAGGCCATTTCTGATCACTCCGCCCTTCTCCCTCACGTTCTGTGTCCCAAATCCACATTCCTGCCTGTCTGATCACCTCTCTCTCTTCTCTTGTAAACAAAATTCCTAGCATAGACTGCATCTGCACCCAGGTATATGTGTTTGGTCCCAAAAACTGATCTAATTTTCTGCCACTCCAACGGGGTCCTCTATCAGTGCACCCATCTCCTTCTTAAACTACCTGACATCCCCAGTCTTTAGGGGAACACTCACATAACCAATAGGTGGCCTCTGTCCTGGATTTGCCACGGTGATAGTGGAACCCTGGAAAAACTTAAAGATATAATCTAAAATGTTAGGCTTTGTGCTTTCCCAGATCAACTGCACCTGCGTAAGCAGTACGATAAGTTATATAATTGTTAGATGTGATGATTGTTTAGTAATTAAATGTAATTATTATATAACCATAGGAAGAATAGTGAGAAACTATGTTGGAAATTCAGAGGGGGGCTAAATTTATGTATACAATAGAACAATATAAGTTTAATAATAAACATGAAAGTTATGTAATGATACAGTATAAAACATGATCATTTCGGATGTATGGTCGGAGTCAGATTTGGGTTGAATATACCCCGATTCCCAGAGCTCTTAATAAAAAGCACCGCATATAATCGCTCCGTGATTATGTGTTTTTGAACGCTAACAATGGGAACCTCTCTAAGTGGGTACAATTGATTCTCCCTTTCTTCCCCCTCATCTCCATCATTTTCCTTCCCTTGTCTCCCTCTGCCTCTGGTTCTGTGTTCCACCAGCTCCTCTTGAATAGGAGGTGCATTTGGATTTACGGGGGGACTCTCAGGGGCCTGTGGCTGAGCTAGCTGGTTGGGTTGTCCATAAGGGGGTGGGAGTTGATTTAGTGGGTCCCACGGCTCCTGCCTATTCCTTTTAACCACCTGCCCTTTGGTTAATAAAGGATACATCGGGAACCCCCAGCTTCCTGCCTCTGAACAACAAACCTACTTCTCCCCTCAGGACTCCATAAGGCAGCATACTCACTCGCCTCCCGATTAACAGGGTTTTTCGAATTCACATAAATATTTAGAGCCTGGCAAATCCGATCCTCAATTGATCCAAACTTAGGCCAATATATCTTTCAGAATCATTTCCTTTGTCCATTCAAACATGCAATACTTAATCATTTTCGTTCACTTTTTCCCCTTCAGGATTCCCATTCCATCCCAAAACCGTATCATCATCGCCAGTGGGTTGTCCTGAGGAATGCTCCCTTCCTGAGTGCCCCCCTCAAAGTTCCCAGATACCCTAAACTCCTGCGAATTTTTCACTCAATCTGCAGCCCCTGGGTCTAAGGACTTACTTTTCCCCTGACCCATCTCTGGCAGCAACAAACTAAGAGATCCCCGGTACCAGGAGAGTCTTGGTTTTCCACACTCACCTCATGATTCAACTTCCTCACTTACTACTCTGTCTCACTGCCTTTTCAATCTACTTGTTCCACTCCTATTTCTCACTCTTTCTCAATCTATTAGCCACGTCCTCTCACCATCTAATCTCATTCTAAATTTCCAGCTACCAATCCCTCCAAGGAAATGGAACCTATTCAATCACTCTCCTTCTCATTCTCCCTACTGAGTCAATCCCTCCTGCTCAAGGACCTTTTCACAGGTGCTTGGACCAGGGACGCCCTCCTTCCCCCTGGGTCAAACCCTCCTGGGGACCCCACTCGTTCACTTTTCTTTCACTTCCCTCCTTTACTGGCCGGTCTCCTTGCGGATATCTTGGAAACGCGGTACCGGGAGGCCTCACCCGCTTCAGGGGTCCAGGACTGCCCAGCCTCTGTCTCAGATACTCCACACACACTCACACATGCATACAGCCGCCCCCCAGACCCAAAACCTGGTGATACTCACAGCCTCCTTTTCTCTTTGGGGGTCATTTTTGATGAAGGCCTCTCCTCTTCTTCGATGTCCTTAACTCACCCTTGGGTTACACATGCGCATCAAGCCAGTAGAATGTAAGGCAAAACTAACATATTACCACATTTAAGCATCAAAGCAACAAATCTTTTATAGCTGGCATTTTCCTGGGACCCAACCAGATTTTCCCTTCTTTCTATTAATATTTAGTAACTGTTATCTCTTGCTTTTTCGTGTCCTTGAACATCTGCAGGAAAGAGGCGGGGAGGGTGGAAACCCTCGTCTCCCTTTCTTTCTTGGCATGACACGTTTTAACTGTTTTATTATTTCCAAATATTAATTACTGTATGAATATTGATTACTGTATAAATTTTGGCAGCAAAATTCATACCAATTTACCACAAAACCAATCCGGCTGATAGGTGAGGAAAGAGAATTCAAGTTCATTTAAAGCACTGCTCAATTGTTGGCTTTCTTTTGACTGAGCTGACGCTAAGAACTATTTTCTCACATATGGCAGCGTTTCTCTGCAAGGAGGCTTTGATGAGAAATTTCTGACCCCATTTGCTATTGCTCTTTAAGATAAGTCAAGAACATGAGTAACTTTGTTGAGGAATGGAGAATTGTTTGTAGCTCAGGAAGAACCTTACATTTTAGCACAGGAGGAAGGTAAGGCACAGGTTTAAATGCTTTCTCCTCCTGGAGTGACACACTTTCAGAGGAGTCTGTGACGAGAAGTCCCCTCAGCCACTGCCAGGGCTGTCTGCCTCCTCTGCAGGCTCAGTATTCTGGGAGTTCCACGAGCCTCACCTGCAACTGTATTTTCCTCTGAATATTTCTTGTTGTGCAGTACACAGGAAGAATGTTTGGTGCTAGATTCCCTATCTGGGCTTTGAGGTAAATCTCAGTAATGCTGGTGATTTTTATGTTCAGATGAACTTTTTATGGATAGTAAGGAAAAAGGAAGCACTACCATGGAAAATTAATTGCTGAAAATGTGAGCAGCCCAACCACACTAAAAATGAAATCAAAACTGAAGAATTTTTTTATTTTTTTTCCCTTGAAAGGTAAGGTAAAAGATGCAGTGCTAATAAAGCTTTAAGAGATGCAACTAGCTCCCAACTGTATAAAAATCAAAGAGGTAAAGGATGAGAAAGGGCATGGGAAGAATCTTCCCCCCTTCCTGTTGAAGGTCCAAGAGTATGAAAACGGACTCTGGCTGTTGCCTGTAGGTAACACATGCTCATTGTAGAGGAGGGCAGGTGGCCAAGCTGTTGGTGGCCCAAGCCCTGCGTGGCTGGCCCAGTTGCAGTCCTAGTTGGACCAGGGCGGCGGGCTCGGGAGGGGAGGAGGTGGGGGGATCTCGGGAGGCTTCCGCTTCAAGGCTGGGCTGGGGGGCCGTGGGGGAGGCACGGAGGGCTGGTGCTCTGCTTTCTTGGGCAACTGCTGCTGCCGAGGCCTCGTGTGAGAGCTGTCAAAGGCGACGGTCTCTGGGCTCTCTGGGGGCGAGGGAGAGGCACGCCTTCTTGGCCGGGATGCTGGAGCGGCGGCAGCGCGACTGTGGAGAGAGGAGGCGGCTGAGGCCCCAGCTGCCAGTGGCACACAGGGAGCCTCCTGCACAGCAGGGCCCAGAGCTGGCAAGGCTGCCCAGCACGGCTGGAGCTGCTGGCACAGCTTGGCCCAGCTGCACAGCTGCCCCTCAAGGCCCCGGCGAGCAGGGCACGGCTCTGGGCAGGCTCCCTGGCCAGGAGCGGGCCCCAGAGCGCCTCTGCCTTTCAGGGGCAATCTCTCCCTGCTCTTTCTCCTCCCCACCTTGCTCTGCCTCTGCCCTGTGCCCCTGGGGCTGCTCTTTGCCAGGCAGCCTCAGTGGGAGCCAGCACTGGCTGCAGCCCCAGCGGGCCCCCCAGGACAAGGTCTAGCAATTGAGAGGCCAATGAAAGCACTGGGCAGCAGCAGAACCCTCAGCAGAGTTCTTTGGACAGCCATGGACTGGCCACACCTACACTGCAGCCTCTCTGTTCCCTGAATGTTCCCTGACTGTATGCAGCCTTTAAAGAAGCTGGTGGGTAGAAATTAGCGACAACTTACCGTTTCTTTTCCTTCCACCACCGGAACCCAACATTACACAGCACCATGGAAATTGGCACTGTGAACAGTGTCACTACCGTGCCTATCATGCAGGACCTGCGCACATCCTGGGGGCAGATAATTCTTGGGGTCTTCCGTGGATTCTGGGCGTTAGAGTCCGACTTGCCAAGCACTTCTGTGGGAGCAATGGGGAGCGTGAGCCCGTGCTGTGCTCCACTGCTGAGCTGGCAGCATGGTGGATGCGGGCATGACGTTCTCCGTTTGCCCCAGAGCTGGGGCCTGCAGGAACCTTGCCGCCTCTTGGCACAGGCTGTGCCACCCAACAAAGCCCAGCAGGCCGGGAGGAGAGCCCGGGGCCAGCACAGCTGCTTGGGCAGTGGCTGCTTGGAGGGACACGGGCCAAAGCCATCCCTGAGCAGCCACTGCCAGCCCTGGCCCTCCCTGCCCCGTGACAGCTCCCCCAGCCCCAGGGCACAGAGTCAGGCCCTGTCAGGACCCAGTGCAGCTCCTGCCCAGTCAGGAGTCAAGAGTGGCTCTGGCCCTGGGTTTGCAGCAGGGCTCCCGCTCGGGGCTGCTCCTGTGCCTTGGGCCTCTTGGCACTCAGGGCCAGCTCCAGAGCAGCTGCAGCGGGAGGGACGTTGGTGCACGGGTCCCCTTTCCCATGGCTGTGAATGAGCTCCAGAGGCCTCCAAGCCTCCAGAGGCTCCTCCAGCTTTTTCTGCTGCCGGGCTGGGAAAGGGCAGACCCTGGGGGAAGAGCTGCTGCCACACAGCCCCATAAGGGCTGAGCCTGGCGGAGCAGTTATCTCCTGTGCCTGTGCCCATGTCTGGCATATCCTCCTTTGCTGCATCAGTGGCTGGCACAAAGCCATTGCTTCCTATAGGATATGGCCCCATCTGCATGGACTTTTGCTCCATCGCTTGAGAAAGGAAAAAGCACAGCTGGATCCAATGGAATCATTGCAGGAGGTGGCAACTTCAGGAGACAATACTTATAAAGTCATAGATAAGGATCAGGAAAATAGCCAGGTTATTGGGGCTGGGCCAGGGCCCTCTCTGACCAAAAAAGCCCCTACACCTGATCTGACTGGAGATTAGGATATTGCAGGGGATCTCAGGGCATGTATGGCCCGTGGTGCAGTTTGGGCTGCCTGTGAACTGATGCCAAATGCCTTCCTGCAGAGGCTGGGGAGAAGCTGCAGCCAGGCCAGGCTGGCAAACAGCCCTGCAGAGCGTGGAAGCAGCAGCGGGACAGAGAGGCTGCCATGGATCCCTTTCCCGCTGTGCCGGGCACGGCGTGTCCAGATGTGCAGCCAAAGCCCCCGGCTGCTGAGCCCCAGGACAAGGGGCTGAGGGAAATGCACCCAACACGGCGTCTCTCCAGGTCATTCAGCATCTGGTCCTGATGTTTGGCTGCCTCCAAGGATTTTGTGTCTCCTATGTCTCGGTTCTTCCATTTAGGAGGACCTTAATGGAAAGTTCCTTTTCTCCTTCAGGCCCGAGTAGCAGAGAGGGCACCTGGGTGATTGCTGCCCTCCAAGGCACTCCCTCAGCTCTGCCTTCCACTCAGGAGCAGGGCCAGGGGCACCTCGTGCCTGCAGTGGCCCCACACTGGGATGGAAGGAGCCCCTTGCGGGGCAGTCGGGGCAGAAAGGACTCCCTGGAGCTGCTGCAGCTCCAAACCCAGCCCCAGGCAGGGCCAGGGCTTGGCAGTGGCAGCAGGAGCAGCTCAGGCTCCCTGGGGCCGCCAAAGGAGCTGAGAAAGGCTCAGCCCTGGGGCACAGCCCTGGGCCCAGCCCCTTCCATCTCTGCTCTTTTCTGTGGCTGCACAGAGCACACAGAAGGACACACTGGCATTGCACACGGGAGGAGGATGGACAGGTAAATGATCCTTCCTCCCACTGACAGCGATCCTGTGGGATCACAGAAGGGAGCAGGGCAAGATTTCCAGCTTCTTTAAACCCTGAGATTATATTCAGGGACAGGGCTCATGACTGAGCCGTTGCCACATTGATATTGATTTTTTTTTTAGGAAAGGAACACAGAGAACTTGCCTGCACCATGCCCTAGAGTCTTCATACTGTCGTTCACCAGCATTTCCATATAGGCCATCTTATCGTTCCAGTCTAGAAGAGAGCAAAGACCAGGACATTTCCGTGGTGTGCTGGGATCCCCCACTGCCTATAGGAAATGGGCACTGCAAGGGGGTCATGTAAGGCTGTGGGGGCCAGATGTGAATGGACAAGGCCAAAGCTGCACAGGGGCCTGGGGAGCTCTGGGCTGGCTCCTGGTCACTCTGCACCCTCTTTGCAGGCCCTGTGACACATCCCTGGAGAGGAAACAGAGGCAGCCCAGGGCCCTGGGGGCTCTCTCCCTCCCCCAGAGGAAACCCTCCCTAAAGGCCTGGGGAAAACCATCCCCAGCGCTTCCCGGGGAGCAGGGAGCGCTGTTCCGGGAAAGGGGAGCCAGGCTGCCGGCTCACCTGCTCGCCACGCTTGCAGCGGAGCAGCCTGGGCAGCCCTGGCAAGCAGGGCCACGGCCAGGAGGAGCAGGAGGAAGAGGCGCAGAGCAAGGGCCATGCTGCCTTGCCCTCTGCCAGTCCCGCAGCTCTTGCTGCCACCGCTGTCCTGACACCGCTGTCCCAATGTCAGCACCACTGCTGCCACCGCTGCTGCTGCTGCCGCAACAGTTGTGCTCAAGCACTGACTGCTCGCTCCTTGTGCTGCTGTGCAACCACGGGGCTCTGGCACCTCTGTGACCTCAGAGCCTGCTGTGACCTCATGGCCTCCGCTGTACCCCCAGAGTGGACCCTCAATTGAAACAATAGACTGGCTTGGTCGTAAATATTTTGCTTCAATAAAGGGCCGCTGCTCAAGCAAAACCTTTGTTTTGCCTGCTGACATTGCTGGTCAGGCTGTGTCCCTGAAGATGGTCCAGGCCCAGATGATGCCAGGGAAGGCAATGTGCCCTCAGCCCAGGGACGCTCAGCATGGGCTCCCCCAGCCCTGGGGGCCCCGCCGCTGGTCACAGCAGCCCCTGCCTGGCTCCTGCCTGCCCACACCGTGGGCATCCACGGCTGCTCCTGGCCATGGAGCTCAGCCTGTGCTGCTGCCCGGTGGGCTTTGCTGCTGCTTCCACCTGGACACTGAGGTTACAGCTCCATCTCTTTATTGGAGCTGAAGAGCTGGGCAAAGCTCTGGAATGGAGAAGGGGGTTGGGGGACAGAAGCACTTTGAGTGTCATTTGGCAGGCAGGTTAGATGGTTTTGGGAGGAGGGGGACGTGGTGGACTCAGCTGGGTATGGAAGGTTCTGAAGTGGTTTTGGGGTCGTGGCAGTTGTTAGGATGGACTGGGAGGGGGTGGAGGCATATTGGTGATCCCTGTGGGGAGTGGAGGAGGCTCAGGGATTCCCGCAGGGAGAGGAGGAGGCTCCGGGATTCCCGCAGGGAGAGGAGGTGGCACTGGGACTTCCACAGGCAGTTTCCTCATAGATGGCAGCTTTTCTGGGGTTGTCCTGTGAGGGCTTCTGATGGGTCTGCCCAGGTCCTCAGCACTGCTGGAGGAACTGCTCACGTTATCTGGATGTGAGATCCTGCCACTCTCCAAGAGCTGCTATCAAGAGGTGGAACTGTGGAGAGAGGAGGTGCCTGATGCCCCAGCTGCCAGTGGCAAACAGGGAGCCTCCTGCACAGCAGGGCCCAGAGCTGGCAAGGCTCCCCAGCACGGCTGGAGCTGCTGGCACAGCTTCGCCCAGCTGCACAGCTGCCCCTCAAGGCCCCGGCGAGCAGGGCACGGCTCTGGGCAGGCTCCCTGGCCAGGAGCAGGCCCCAGAGCGCCTCTGCCTTTCAAGGGCAATCTCGTCCCTGCTCTTTCTCCTCCCCACCTTGCTCTGCCTCTGCCCTGTGCCCCTGGGGCTGCTCTTGGCCAGGCAGCCTCAGTGGGAGCCAGCACTGGCTGCAGCCCCAGCGGGACCCCCAGGACAAGGCCCAGCAATTAGGAGGCAAATGAAAGCACTGGGCAGCAGCAGAATCCTCAGCAGAGTTCTTTGGATAACCATGGACTGGCCACACCTACACTGCAGCCTCACTGGGAATGTTCCCTTCTTATGAGAAGCATTTAAAGGAGGCTGTTTGAGGTCGAGAATTACAAAACACGATTTTCTCTTCCAGCAATACCAGATTGCTCATGGCTGGAATTTTCCTTCTCTGGGAGGGAGCTCCTCCTGCCTGGCAGTTGTGTCCAATGGCTGGACTTGCTCCCCCCCAAGTTGAGCTCAGTGCTCTGTGTCCTGGGCACTGGCACAGGAGATCACATCCAAGGATTTTTAAGCTCCTCAGGAACTATCAGCCACAGCCCAGCATGCTGAGGAGTGAGTGATCTCTGGCTGGAGACAAGTGCCACATTCCCTCCTGTCAGCAGCTTCCCAGCTGGAAATTTGGCACCTTGGGGAGGCCATGGCTAACACAGTCCTTTGGCTTCATAGGAAAGGTGAAGCCTTTACTTCACCATTTGCTCTTCATGTGCAATTTGAGGCACTGCTTCCTCTTGTGGTTCTCAAAGGACACAGTGAATAAAACAGGGGGGGAAACCCACCCAACCTCTTCAATGCTTGGATATGTCAAAGGAAACCTTGAGGAGAAAAAGGTGGGTCTGTGCTGCCTGACCAAGCCAGAGCCCTTCCATGATGGAGTGGCTGCCTCAGTGATGTGGTGCCAGAGTTCTACAGCCTGGGCTGCTCCCAGCACTGTCACCAGGAGGGGGCTGCCCCCAAAAAGCCACACAATGTGGGGTGCGGCTGTAGGGCACAACTGCTTTATGGCACAGGGGGAATGCTTCAAGGGCAGGGACAAGGAGCAAGGAGAGGTCTTCTGTATGACTCCCAAAGGTGTTTATGCCCAGGAAGGTCAGGCACAGAAAGACACAAGTCCAGGCTCTAGAAGGGGTTTTTCAACAAGGGGAGGTTCAAGAGGAGAGTACAGAACTTTAACCAAGTGGGAGAAACCTGGGGAGAAGCATAAGGCAGGGAATACAGTGTTTAAACCAATTGGGAATTACAGGGGAGGGGAAGAGTTTAAACAAACCAATGAGATCTTGAGGGTTACAAAAATGACAGGGAAGTTTCTGGAGAAAGGGGCAGGTATGAGGAGGGATTGACATTGCCCCTCCTAGTAGAAGGAACCGGGAACGTTGAGGAACAAAGGGCAGGTCTGTGAGAAGATGGAAAACCAGGACAAAACCAACAAGAGAGGTGCAAAGGAACAATGCATTAAGGATAAAACATGCTATAACAATACAAGAGAGGGGGGGAGGGGGGGGGGATTTTAGAACTGACCATTGAAACTGAATTGCAGTTATAAACACAGTAGAGACACACCGCAAAACCCCAGTGTGGTAGTCTGTTATTTTACAGTTTGTTCTTCTGTAGTAAGGTTTAAATATTCCTTGTTATATGTTTGTAATGCTTCATTCCACGTATCACACTTGGTTTCTCTGGTGGTTCAGTCCTGAGTTGTTTATTCCCCAAGTATATGTCAATGCCCCTGTCCAACAAAGCACAGTCTTTTGTTCTGGTGTGTACACTGTCGTTCATCCCCTCCTCAAAGCAAGATTGGATTTCAAGGTTTGCTCCTTCCCTTTGTTGGTTTCTATAGGATAGCCCTTGCCCTGCACTCCTTCCCCAATGCCTTCCCCTTGGTAAAAGGTTGTGTCCTCCCCTTCTTCCCTCCCTTCCTTAAAAATCAGTGTTTTGCCCTCAGTTATTGTCGCTTCTCCCTGACGCCACTGGCGACATAAACCTTCCTTAGAACTCAAACAAGTGATCTCTCTCGGTTCCTTCGCCTCAGTCCCTCGTACTGGGTTGCTGCTGTGTCACCCGTGCCACAGGTGTCGGCAGCAGGGAGCTGCGAGCCCCTGTACGCACCGCCAGCCGGGAAGGTCCCTGTAGGGATCCAGGGGCAGCCTCTCTTGTGACTGTCCATGGGACTCAGGCAGTGAGCTGGCCAGAGAACATATTGCCTGTGACCCAGCCACGAAGTTACACCCCAGGGCACAAGGGAAGAGCTAGAGATGCCACCACTCTGGACTTCTGCCATGCCCTGGACACATCAGCCCTGCCCAGCATCCTTGTCCCTCCTTTGGTGAGCTATGGATCTGATGGAGGCACAGTTTGGAGAATGAGCAATTGCCTGGCTGGTCACATCCAGGGGGTTGTGGTCAATGGCTCAGAGGCCCAATGGACGTCAGTGACCAATGGTGTCCCTCAGGGTGACAGCAGAAGCTCCCTGGACACTGGGGACTCAGTGTCTTGGTGGTGCTGCTGGACAAGAGAGCTGGAGGGGCCTCAAAAGCAGAATTGTTGTGATTGCCCAAGTCTTTCAGACTTGCTCAGGGAATGAGGAGCTCACTGAAGTGAGAAGATACTGAGAAACCACACAGTCCCTTCCCTGGGAAGAAACATTTCCCCATCCAAACATCCTCTCCCTGTCTTTATCCAGCTCCAAGAGGAACAGACATGTATATACATCTGTCTATCTATCTATCTATCTATCTATCTATCTATCTATCTATCTCTCTATCTATCTATCTATCTATCTATCTATCTGTCTATCTTAGTTATTTAGCTATCTAGCTATCTAAGTATCTACCTATCTTCCTATATATATACCCATCTATCTGTCTGACAAAATAATTTCAGCTTTATATAAATCTCTTTATTTATCCTTATCCTTTGAAGTAGAGTTTAGAAAGAAGTATTTTCATACAATTACATTTATTAAAGACATTAATTAACAGATGCTTTTAAGCTGTCCATTATGGAAACTGCAGCAAATCCCTCCCTGACTGACAGTCATGAGTGCCTGCTGTCAGGGAGGGATAAGAAGCTCCTGTCCAGAGGGTGGCAGCAGATGTATGCCCTCTTCTCCAGGATCTGCTTTGCAGCTTTTGTCATTGAATCATCCCGGTTTTCATCGGCATCTCTGGAGTAAGAGAGAAAAGTCATCTAAGGGAGCATAAAAAGCCGTTGTAAATTTCATTCAAGAAGTGTTTTTGAGTACAAATGCAAGAGTGAGTGCCAGGAAGAAACTGAACATTCTCTTCTGAAAAAGATTGATTATTACGGACTGAGCTTTGGAGAGCCAATGCACAGCTCGTCAGTACTTCCCACAGAGTCCAAATCCCTCATTTCTATCAGTCACTTGACAGGAGTATATACATAAAATATAGATTTTATATTGCTCAATAAAGAACCCTGGCAGTTTGCTTTAGCTATGAAGTGAAGAGACTCTTCTCAACAGGTTCCAGCTCTGCCACTTGTTTGAATTCAAAGCAGAGAAAAACTCTTCTGCTTGTCACATCAAACCAACAAAAGTTTCATGAGTCTGTGAAAGACATAAGACCGTAAAAATCATTCCATTTTATAGTACTTACAGTCTTTTAATTCAGCCATGGGATAATTAGGCCATCATTCACTATATCAAAAAACTGGAAAAGGCACTGGAAAACAAGTTATTTTCAAAACTAAGTTTAGAAAAAGTGAATGAATTTCATAAAGAAAAACATGTAGAAAAAACATAGGAATTTAAACTTCTCAAAGCCATTTGATAATAGAGCCCTGATTCCCAGTCATGTGCAGTGCAGCCTCAGCTGTCCCTTTGAGGCCAAAATTACCAAGGCTCAGGGCTGGGATGAGCCTTTACCCAGAATTGGCTCCAAGACTGATTGGGAATCAATCCAGGACAGGGCTCACACAAAGAGCAATGTTTCATGGCCAAATCCAATCCTTCATCAGGTTGGATTTGTTTTAACACTGAACTGGAGCATATTTGCTTGTGCTGCAACACCGTTGCCATTAAACTTTACATGAGCTACAAAATAAGCATGGCCCTGTCCTGAACTGTGCTGCCCAAACACTGCTGAGAACTTGCTGTGCCTCTGCCCTGTGCCCCTGGGGCTGCTCTTGGCCAGGCAGCCTCAGTGGGAGCCAGCACTGGCTGCAGCCCCAGCGGGCCCCCCAGGACAAGGCCCAGCAATTAGGAGGCCAAGGAAAGCTCAGAGCAGCAGCAGAACCCTCAGCAGAGTTCTTTGGACAACCATGGACTGGCCACAACTCCACAGCAGCACGACTACGAGTCAGGCCAGCAATGCTGTGGAGCAGAGTTATAAGAAAACTTTGGAGAAAAATCAGCAACTGACCGTCTGATCTCATACAGCTTGCGAATGCCAAGATAGCAGATTAGCAGCAGAAGTGGCACAGTGAACACTATCACCACTGTGCCTATCATGCATTTCCTGCGAACATCCTGGGGGCAGACAATTCTTGGGAGGCGCACTGGATCCGGGCCATATATTCCTGCTTCAGTGACAACGTCTGTGGGAGCAATGGGGAGCGTCAGCCCGTGCTGTGCTGCACTGCTGAGCTGGCAGCACGGTGGATGCGGGCAGGACGTTCTCCGTTTGCCCCAGAGCTGGGGCCTGCGGGCACCTTGCCACCCCTTGGCACAGGCTGTGCCACCCAACAAAGCCCAGCAGGCCGGGAGGAGAGCCCGGGGCCAGCGCAGCTGCTTGGGCAGTGGCTGCTTGGAGGGACACGGGCCAAAGCCATCCCTGAGCAGCCACTGCCAGCCCTGGCCCTCCCTGCCCCGTGACAGCTCCCCCAGCCCCAGGGCACAGAGTCAGGCCCTCTAAACACACAATGGAGCCTTGCCCTCCCCCTGTGCCCTTTCCCCACCATGGGCACCCCATGCAGTGGCTCCCAGGTTTCAGGCCATGTCCCACATGGAGGGACCCCAGCAGGACTGCTCAGACTGGCTGGGCCTGGCACAGCAATCACCTTCTGTGGCACTGTCTGGCATCTCCTCACTTCCTGTATCAGTGGCTAGCACGGGCACATTGCGTCCTCCAGGATGTGCTGCCTTCGGGAAAGTCTTTTGGTCCATCTCTGGAGAAAGGAAAAGGGACAGCCAGATCACGTGGAGTCATTGCCCACTGGGGTGGTGGCATCTTCAGGAGGTACCACTAGTGAAAGACATGGATAAGGATCAGGGAAAGGCCAAGGCTCTTGCGGCTGAAACAGGGCCCTCCCTCCTCCAAATATTTGCCCCTCCGGACCTGGCCACAGAACGGGAAGTCCCAGGCCCATGGTGCAGTTTGGGATCTCACTTAGTTGATGCCAAATGCCTTCCTACAGAGGCTGGGGAGAAGCTGCAGCCAGGCCAGGCTGGCAAACAGCCCTGCAGGGCGTGGAAGCAGCAGCGGGGCAGCGAGGCTGCCATGGATCCCTTCCCGCTGTGCCGGGCACGGCGTGTCCAGATGTGCAGCCAAGGCCCCCGGCTGCTGTGCCCAGGACAAGGCTGAGGGAAATGCACCCACCATGGGGCCTCTCCAGGTCACTGAGCATCTTGTCTAGAAGTTTTCCTGCCGCCAGGGATTTCTTGTCTCCGGTACCTTGGTTCATCGAACTCGGAGGACCTTAAGAGAAAGTTGTTCCATTTCTACTTCTTGCCAGAGTGCCTTGGAGGGCACCTGGGTGATTGGTGCCCACCAAGGCACTCCCTCAGCTCTGCCTTCCACTCAGGAGCAGGGCCAGGGGCACCTCGTGCCTGCAGTGGCCCCACACTGGGATGGAAGGAGCCCCTTGCGGGGCAGTCGGGGCAGAAAGAACTCCCTGGAGCTGCTGCAGCTCCAAACCCAGCCCCAGGCAAGGCCAGGGCTTGGCAGTGGCAGCAGGAGCAGCTCAGGCTCCCTGGGGCCGCCAAAGGAGCAGAGAAAGGCTCAGCCCAGCGGAACAGGCCTGGGCCCGGCCCCTTCCCTCTCTGCTCTTCTCTGTGGCTGCACAGAGCACACAGAAGGACACACTGGCATTGCACATGGGAGGGAGATGGACAGATAAATGATCCTTTTTCTCTATGACTGAGATCCTGTGGGATCACTGTTGGACACAGGAGCAGAAATTTGGAAGCCAGGATTCCCAGCATTTATCAAACTTCAGCGGATCTTGAGGGGAATGACAAAGGAATATTACTCTGAACGAGGATTTTACTTGGACAATGATTACTGCTTTAGGGAAGGGTTGCTGGTAGCCTACCTTCACCAAGCTCCAGCATCCTTAAGTATTGCTTTACCAGCATTTCCAATCCACGCAACTCAGGATCCCAGTCTAGAAAGGAGCACAGATGGGAACCATTCCATGCTGTGCTGCGATACCCCTCTATAGGGAACCCAGCACTGGAAGGGAGTCAGGTAATGCTGCGTGCCAGCAGTGCCAAGCAGCAGAGAGGGAGAAACCTTCCTAGAAAGCTCATCTAGAGGGAAGCAAACACCCAAAACCATTTCCATGGTGTCCTGGGATCCCCCCTCTGCCTTTGGGACCTGGGTACTGCACGGGGGTCGGGAAAGTCTGTGTGGGCCAGATGTCAATCGACAAGGCCATAGCTGCACACGGGCCTGGGGAGCTCTGGGCTGGCTCCTGGTCACTCTCCACCCTCTTTGCAGGCCCTGTGACACATCCCGGGAGAGGAAACAGGGCCAGCCCCAAGGCCCATGGGGGCTCTCTCCCTCCCCCAGAGGAAACCCTCCCTAAAGGCCTGGGGAAAACCATCCCCAGCGCCTCCCGGGGAGCAGGGAGCGCTGTCCCGGGAAAGGGGAGCCAGGCTGCCGGCTCACCTGCTTGCCGCGCTTGCAGCGGAGCAGCCTGGGCAGCCCTGGCAGGCAGGGCCACGGCCAGGAGGAGCAGGAGGAAGAGGCGCAGAGCAAGGGCCATGCTGCCTTGCCCTCTGCCAGTCCCACAGCTCTTGCTTCCACCGCTGTCCTGACACCCCTGTCTCAATGTCAGCACCACAGCTGCCACCGCTGCTGCTGCTGCCGCAACAGTTGTGCTCAAGCACTGACTGCTCGCTCCTTGTGCTGCTGTGCTACCACGGGGCTCTGGCACTTCTGTGACCTCAGAGCCTGCTGTGACCTCATGGCTGGGGCAGGATTTCATTGGAATGGATCTCCAGCGGTGCCCTTCCAGCAAGGAGAGGATGTCCCGCCCAGTACCTATTGCAAGCTCTGATTTTTTCAAAACTGAAATATACGATATTGCACAAGTGAGACTTTTTGTGGTTCTACATATAATAGCAATGTCACATCCAATATTCCACTCATGTTGGTGATTCCCACTATTGCAGGCAGCAGCAACCCTGCCATGCTAACACCGAGTCCCTGCTCTGCGCTGTGTGGCCATTTGGCCCGTATTTGAAAAGTGAAGAACTTGATGCCAAAGCTGTCAAAAATAATGCAACACAGGCCTTCAGGGTAGCTCACACTTTAGGGGACACCCAAACCCCGTGCACATCTTATGGGTGTCCTCAGCCACCCTAAAATCCCCATATGTCCTCAAAGAAAGACATACGACCTCTGCTCAAGTTTACAGATGCCCCTGCACAACTTGGGACATACATTAAACTCCCTGCCCAACTTCTTGGTGTCCCCAGTCCCCTGCACAGCACAGAGGTGACCCAAAGCCCCTGCATGCCTTTAGAGGGACCCAAACATAACACTCAGGGAGCAGCACCAGTGCTGAGCCATCTTCTCTGTGTGTGTGTTCACCATGTGTCCCTGGGTGAACAGATTAGGCCTGGGGGGAAAATCCCCTCTCTGCTCATAAGAGATCCCCGGCTGCCAAAGGCCCAGTGTCTCTCAGGCTCTGAGTTCATCCCTCAGGCTATGAAGGACTTCCTTCAGAGTCCAGCCTCTTTCCATTGTTCTCAATGAAAGCACCTCCCCATGGCTTCCCTCTTTCCCTGGGCATGCCACTGGAGGAGGCCCAGGCCCAGCTGATGCCAGGGAAGGAAATGTGCCCTCAGCCCAGGGACGCTCAGCATGGGCTCCCCCAGCCCTCGGGGCCCTGCTGCTGGTGACAGCAGCCCCTGCCTGGCTCCTGCCTGCCCACACCGTGGGCATCCACGTCTGCTCCTGGCCACAGAGCTCAGCTTGTGCTGGTGCCGCGTGGGCTTTGCTACTGCTATCACCTGGACAGAGCTGTGACCACTCCATATCTTTATAGAAATATAAAATGTGGGCCAAGCCCGGCCATGGCAGACACGAGCTGCCCACCTTCAATCCTGGCTGGGGAACAGGACAAGGGGGCCCTGAGCTATAGGGTCTCGTTTTGGAGGAGAGTAATTTGGGAAGGCCTCGTGATGGTGCTGCAGCCGCGGCAGGGCAGATAAGGGCATATGTGGAGACCTGGGATAACAGGCCAAATTTTCTTTGACCGAGTTGCTAGGCCTCTGTTCTGAAGATGCACAGGAGCACCTGTGGAGAGAGGAGGTGGCTGAGGCCCCAGCTGCCAGTGGCACACAGGGAGCCTCCTGCACAGCAGGGCCCAGAGCTGGCAAGGCTCCCCAGCACGGCTGGAGCTGCTGGCACGGCTTGGCCCAGCTGCACAGCTGCCCCTCAAGGCCCCGGCGAGCAGGGCACGGCTCTGGGCAGGCTCCCTGGCCAGGAGCGGGCCCCAGAGCGCCTCTGCCTTTCAAGGGCAATCTCGTCCCTGCTCTTTCTCCTCCCCACCTTTCTCTGCCTCTGCCTTGAGCCCCTGGGGCTGCTCTTGGCCAGGCAGCCTCAGTGGGAGCCAGCACTGGCTGCAGCCCCAGCGGGCCACCCAGGACAAGGCCCAGCAATTAGGAGGCCAATGAAAGCTCTGGGCAGCAGCAGAACCCTCAATGGAGTTCTTTGGACAACCATGGACTGGCCACAACTCCACTGCAGCTTCTCTGGGAATGTTTCCTGTCTACATTAGACTTTCAAAAGTAGCTGTTTGAGGGAAAGGTGAACAAAACACTCACCCTTTTGTCTTCAAGTAAGTCCAAATTGGGACACAGCATAAGAGGAAAATAAGCTCAAAAATATCAGGCCTGCCATTAATCCTATCCAGCAGCCTGTTCCCTTACAGAAACCCCTTGCAGGGCCTATCTGGGATAGGTGGTGTGGCCGGCTGCACCTGTGGGAGCAATGGGGAGCGTGAGCCCGTGCTGTGCTGCACTGCTGAGCTGGCAGCACTGTGACTGCAGGCAGGACATTTTCCTTTTCCCCCAGAGCTGGGGCCTGCAGGCACCTTACTGCCCCTTGGCACAGGCTGTGCCACCCAACAAAGCCCAGCAGGCCGGGAGGAGAGCCCGGGGGCAGCGCAGCTGCTTGGGCAGTGGCTGCTTGGAGGGACACGCGCCACAGCCACCCCTGAGTAGCCACTGCCAGCCCTGGCCCTCCCTGCCCCGTGACAGCTCCCCCAGCCCCAGGGCACAGAGTCAGGCCCTGTCAGGACCCAGTGCAGCCCCTGCCCAGTCGGGAGCCAAGGCTGGCTCTGGCCCTGGGCTCGCGGCAGGGCTCCCGCTCGGGGCTGCTCCTGTGCCTTGGGCCTCTGGGCACTCAGGGCCAGCTCCGGAGCAGCTGCAGCGGGAGGGACATTGGTGCACGGGTCCCCTTTCCCTGGGGCTGTGAATGAGCTCCAGAGGCCTCCAAGGCTCCAGAGGCCTCCAAGCCTCCAGAGGTGCCTCCAGCATTGGCTGGTGCTGGGCCATGCAAGGGTAGGCTCTGTTGGAAAGAGCTGCCACCACACAGCCCCTCCAAGGGCTGACCGTGGCAGAGCAATTACCTCCTGTGCCTGTGCCCATGTCTGGCATCTCCTCCTTTCCTGCAGAAGAGGCTGCCAATTGGCCTCTACTTCCTTGTGGAAACACCTCCTTCTGTCCTGCCTTTTGCTCCATCACTTGAAAAAGGAAAAAGTTCAGCTGGATCAGATGGAACAATTCCAGATTTCTTTTGGTGGCATCCTCAGGACATGATGCCAATCAAAAATGGGGATAAGATTCAAAAAACATCTGGCCTTTTGGGGCTGGGCCAGGGCCCACCTTCCTCCAAATAGCTGCCAGGCCTGAGCAGAAGGTGTGAGGGGATTGTGCAGAGCGAGGGCACAAACGTGCAATGGCTCTGTCCTGGCACCTGCAGCGATGCCCCCCTGGCTGAGCTTTGGGCTCTGAGCTGGCAGCTCTCCCAGGGGAAAGGCCTTGACCTACCCTCGCCATGTCCCAGAGGCTCAATCCTGAACGTGGGTTGGGAAGCCAGATCCCCTTCACCAACAGGTTCAGCTGCAAAGAAAGGCAGGACAGAACAGCACCCGTGGCACTCTAGGAGATCCTCAGGCTCCGGGAAAGGCTCAGCCCCGGGGCACAGCCCTGGGCCCAACACCTTCCCTCCCTGATCTTCTCCATGGCTGCACAGAGCACACGGAAGGACACACTACCATTGCACACAGAAGAAGAATGGACAGCTAAATGCTACTTCCTCCTACTGACAGTGATCTTGTGGAATCACTCAGGGCTCTAGACAAGAGCAGGGCAGGGTTTCCGGAACTGAGAGTCTTGTCTGGGTTGTGCCTGCAGTGCCAAGCAGCCGAGAGGGCAGCTCAAGCATCAGCAGGGCTCAGGCCCAGAGGCACAGCAATTACCTCCTGTGACTGTACCTGGCATCGCCTCCCTTCCTGCAGGAGAGGCTGCCAATGAGCCACTGCTTCTGCTGGGAAGTGCCTCCTTCTGCCAAGCCTCTACCTCTGCTTCTGGAGAAAAGATGAGGTATAACTGGATCAGGTGGGGCTGTTCCCCACTGGGCACATGGCATCTTCAGGAGCCAGTGCTTGTCAAAGACACAGTTAAAAAGCAGGAAATCCCTGTCAAATTTTTGGGTAGGCCAGGGCCCTCTGTTCTCCAAACAGCTGCCCGTTCTGATTTTCCTGGCGACAGGGAAATCACAGGGGATCTCAGGCCCATGGTGCAGGTTGATCTCCCTGTCAGCTAATGCCAAATGCCTTCCTGCAGAGGCTGGGGAGAAGCTGCAGCCAGGCCAGGCTGGCAAACAGCCCCGCAGGGCGTGGAAGCAGCAGTGGGGTAGCGAGGCTGCCATGGATCCCTTCCCACTGTGCCGAGCACGGCGTGTCCAGATGTGCAGCCAAAGCTCCCGGCTGCTGAGCTGCAGGACAAGGCTGAGGGAAATGTACACACCACAGTGCCTCTCCAGGTCTCTCAGGATCCTGGCCATGTGTTTGGCTGCCTCCAGAGATTTCTTTTCTTCTGTGACTTGCTTCTAGGTGTGAGAGTCTGTGTGAATTTTCCCTCATCTGCCTCACGATCGTCATTTGGGGAGCACTAAAAAGAAGACCACCCCTGTCTAGCTCTGTAGGAGTAAGTCACACGACAAAGGCCCTGAGACCTGAGAGCACCGTGCTAAGTTATTGTTTTCACAGGTGTTGTTTGCTGTATGCTGCACTGAGCCCAAAGAAGGGGGCACTGTGCCCTTTCTGCAACAATAGCCTTGGAAGCTCTCCCACCTCTCAGCCTGGCTGGACTTCTCCTGAGTTTCAGGTGGTCTCCCACAGAAGACCCACACCTGTTTTATGTTTTACCATGACAGACAGACTGAGATGTAAGAAGCCTCTCCATCAAGGACTGAGACATGAAACCCCTATGTGAAAAGGCCCTTCTCCTCCTTCTAAGGACTGGGACTGAAACGTCCAACCCGGGGGAGGTGTGTGGGGGCGGCAAGCTGACCAAAGCGAGATGTTTGCCTGCAGATTGTGACCACTGGGCCACAAAAACATTGCCTCGTCCCTTCCCTCCTCCCCTCCTTTGGGTAAAAGGGCGAGTAATCATACGGTCCAGGAGTTCCATTGGAGCAGTTGCTGGATTCAGTGGCCTTTGGGCCAGAATAAAGCTCTGGATTAAAACCCTCCATCAGAACCGACTCCTTTCCTTCACTACCGCCTTAAAGCTTCTCTGGCAGAGGGAAGCCTGAGGAGCAGACCCTCCACGGGAGGAAGCTCCATCCCGCTGGCACCAGAGTCCCAGCATGACTGGACTTGTCCCCACGCGCCCAGCTGCAACATCCAGCTGGCCAAAAGTGTCTTTGGGGTGGAATACCACAGTTGCTGCTATTTGGTTCAGCTGCAGGGGCCAGACAAGCCAAGGCATGTGCCATCAGTAGTATTGGTGTAATATATGGTATGAAAAATTCATGCTGTTAATGAATGGTATAAAATATTGTGAAACCCAAAACCATGTCTTTGACCTCCTGGCTGGGAGCAGCTCTCTATTTAGATTCAACTATCTCCTGGACACAAGTTAAGATAACAATCAACACCTTAACATAAGAAGAGAAGCTTCCATGGCGATGATCACCGGTTTCTTGAGTCATGGGGAGCCACCTAAGAGTGATTATCACCTTGCCAGTTGCATCTATCAAGATAGTCAGCGGTGCCAAACTGATGCAGCTGAATACACGGCATCCCCTGAACCGATTGACGCTGATGGCACACCTGGACTCGGCCTTTGTCCAGCTCTGCACATGGAAAAAAACAGCAATGCACGTGAAGAGATACAAAGGAAATTTGGTCATCTTTGCCTCGAGCAGAATAAACTGCATAAAACCTCGTTGCAAGAAGCAGCGTGCGTGAACGGGGGAGACTCTGACACTCGGGAGGTCAGATACAGGTTCACCCGGCGGCGATCCCGGGCTCAATTCTGTCTCTTTGGCTGTGGTGGTTCCAAGGACCAAAATTCGGTGTCACAGACAAATTACTAAACCTTTGCTTAATTTTTGACAATTTTGGCTCATGATTTGATCATTTATAACATTGGTAATTCCAATAAAGGAAAAACAGGAGACAAACATGGCATCCAGTTCAGATAAGTGCCACCATTTTGCTGCCTATTCCTGGTTAAGAAATAAAGGAATGTCCTGAAGATCCCTTCATGTGGGTGCATTATTGGCTGTATCAGTACTTGTGTTCTGTAAAACAGGGAAGTTGTTACAGCTTCTCTCCCCATTTATCACTGGATGAAACCCAAACACTGCATTGCTCCTTGACTACTTGCTTCCAAGTCAAGGCAAATTTTGGTCATGATTGAGGGGGACATATTCATCTGTTCACAAGCAAATTCTTCTTTCCATTCACACAGTGGCAAGGTTGCTTTGTGGATTTGCTCTAATCGGACAGGAATTAAGGCCTACCTCTCACTAGAATTAAAGCTGATGCATTGGGAGGCAAAGTCTTGAGTAATTTGTCCTGGTGTCTGGCACTGTAGAGAGTTGTTCTGGAATTAAATGACACTTGAAGACACATGTAGTCTACCATACTTCTGGCACACTAGAAGTGAAAAAACAGCCTTTGAAACACCATTTTATACTTTCTTCCTTCTATTCCTCCCAGGAATTTCAATCTCTGAGGTCTAAGCTCTTCAGCTGCCTCACAAACATTGTTTTCATTCAGACAGGCATCCATGCATTGAGCCACAAATCAGGCCTGCGGTGTGAAGCCAGAGTGCCATCAAAATTACAAATACAGCTTTCTGAGATCTTTCTATTCCTATAGAAAGAGATTCAAAATTGTTCATACATGCAACATTGACTAGAAGTGAATGACAGATTGTCAAAATAATTGCTTGGGAAACCAAAAGACATAAATAAAAATAAGTTTACATGAAGATAATAAGTAAACCATGACACTAAGGACAAAACCAGACCTGCCAAAAGTAAAACCAGTAAGGCTGTTTCATCTGTCTCAATACAAAATAATTGCTGAAAAGTATCAGAGATACTTAAGAGCATTACTATATACAGGGAATTCCAGGGATTGAGAAAAATGAAGAAAATTTTAGTATGCAATTCACAGAGGTAACCTGTAATTTATTGGTGGGTTTGTTGCAATATTTCAGAGAGCAGACTGGAAAAGCATAGGGGCTGGTCAGGCCATGTGTGGGCATTTAGAGCAGTGTGAGGGATGTTTCTGGGACCAAGTGCAGGGAAGAAGAGCAGCAGACAATTACTGGGGCAATCTCTTTGCTGGCTGTGGAGTTTGTGTCAGTCAGTTCCCTGGGGCTGGGGGAGCTGTCACAGGGCAGGGAGGGCCAGGGCTGGCAGTGGCTGCTCAGGGATGGCTTTGGCCCGTGTCCCTCCAAGCAGCCACTGCCCAAGCAGCTGCGCTGCCCCCGGGCTCTCCTCCCGGCCTGCTGGGCTTTGTTGGGTGGCACAGCCTGTGCCAAGGGGCGGCAAGGTGCCTGCAGGCCCCAGCTCTGGGGGAAACGGGAACGTCCTGCCCGCATCCACCGTGCTGCCAGCTCAGCAGCACAGCACCGCACGGGCTGACGCTCCCCATTGCTCCCACAGGTGCAGCCAGCCCCACGAAACGTGTTTCTGATTCTCAGAAGAGGTGTGAAAAATGGCAATCCCTTGTTTGTAAAGTTTTAAAATTAATTAATAATAAAATGGTTATAAAACTACCAATATCATTAGAGTGATAAAAATTTTGGACAATTTGGATTAGGAGAATAGGAGACAATACAAACAAAGAGTTACGAACATCTGGGTACCTATTTTCTGGGCAACAGAAGTCCAAAAAGGAACACATGTTAACGGAGAATTAACCCTTAAAAACAATAAGCTGTTGCATGTTCGTACATCTCATACACGATGCATAAATTCCATTCCAACAGAGGATTTTGTCTGGTCCTCGTCAACTTCTCCCTCTTAATCCTTACCGGCTTCCTGAGGGCTGAACGACGCAGGAGGAAGTACGTTTCTTCTGATAGGAGAGAAATAAATTCTTTTTCTCTGGCAAATTGCAGTGTTCTATGGCTGCTACCTCGCTATGAGCCCTTGCTTTCAAACAAGTATCTTACATAGTGTCGTTTATCTTTTAACATTCTGTTATAACCTAAAATTATATTTATAGGACTACTTGAGAAAATTAATACAACATTAGTTCTAAGATAACACATATAATATTCATTTTAATATTTGCAAAAAGCCAATCATAAAACAACCATGTTTCACAAGGGTTTGGAAGTGGTTGCTGTTGGGGAACACTCTTGTTTACTTGTGATAAGGGCAAGTTTAGCTTCTGTTGATGCCAGGAAAGGATTTGGAAATGCTCAACAGAGCCCTGACTGAGAGCTTCCCTGTTGCGGTTCATGTTTTTGATTGTAATTTGTCCTAGTAGTCAGTTTTATGACACCCCCTTATTTGGGATTGTTATACCATATTTAATTGCCAATGAGTTGCTCCTTTCCCCCCCCCCCCCCCCCGTGTTGTTGGCTTTGCCCTAGTTGTCCATCTCCGCAGAAACCTGCCCTTTTGTTCCCTGTTCCTCCTCCCATTCAATGTCAATCCCTCCCCAAGCCTGCCCCTTTCTCTAGAAACTTCCCTATCCATTTGGTATCCTTTGAAACCCTATTGGTTTGTTTAAGTTGTCCTCCTCCCCTGTAACCCCCTATTGGTTTAAACAATGTATACCCTGCCTTGTGTTCCACCCTCAGTTTCTCCCAATTGGCTAAAGACTGTATCCTCCCCAGGGACCTCCCCGTTTTGGAAATCGGTGTATGGCATTAATTCAGTGTCTTTCTGTCGCCGAGTCAGCAGGGAGCAAACATAGAGAAGAGCTCTCCCTGTTCCTTGTCTCTACCCCAGCGCAGTCCACCTGTGCTGTAAAGCAGCTGTGCCCTACAGCCAAACCCCAGAGTTGACAGTTTTCTGGGGGCAGGCCCACTCTGGGGGATGGTGTTGGCAGCTAGTCGGGCTGAAGAAATCGGGCACTGCAGCACTTCCCGAATGAGCTCTTATGTTGCAATAAAGAGATGGAGCTGCCAGCCCAGTGTCCGGGTGGCAGCAGCAGCAAAACCCCCTGGGCAGCAGCACAGGCCGAGCTCCATGGCCAGGAGCAGCCGTGGATGCCCAGGGTGTGGACAGGCAGGAGCCAGGCAGGGGCTGCTGTGACCAGCGGCGGTGCCCCCAGGGCTGGGGGAGTGCGTGCTGAGCGTCCCTGGGCTGAGGGCACATTTCCTTCTGGGGGATGATCTGGGCCTGAACCTCATGAGGCAGGCATGGATATTTTGGGGTCCCTGCTTAGGGGTGCAGGGATCCCTCATGAATCACAAAGGAGTATTGATGGCCTCTCCTAAGGTATGCAGGCATCCCTCATGAGGCGTGCAGCGGGGTTACATTTCAGGGGGTTCTTTACTCTTCTCAGCACAGCAAAGGGTCACTTGGCCGAGGTTTTGCAAAGCTGGGAGAAAGCCTCTTGCAAAGCCTTGGGCCCTGCCTGCAGGCACAGCGGGCGGGCAGAGCCCATCCCCTGGGGCCAGGCCGGGCTGCTCAGGCCGGGCCGGGCCGGGCTCGGGGCCCGGCAGGGAAGGGCCGCGGCCCTGGGCTCTGATGAGGCTGCTGAGCTCCGCCCTGCCCCTGTGCTGCAGCCCAACACATTTACAGCCAAGGCCATGCCCTGGCCCACAGGAGGCACCCGGGTCCTGCAGCTGAGGCTGCACCTTCTCCCACTCAAGGCGGCTGGTTCTGTTCCTTTGCAGGATCCAGAGCCTTGTAGTTCGGCCTGATGGAGCAAAGATCCCCCCAGCATCCCTGAGCTTGCAGAAATAAAGGCTTTGTGCTCATTAATATGAAGAGCTTTATGGGTGGCCTGAAGCTAATGCTCTTTTGTAGCCTGGACCCCAGTCAGTGCTCGAGTCTAACTGAATGACCTAGCCCGAAGCTGGCCTTAAGACTGATTTGATGAGAGGGACTGAAGCTCTGTTGACTGCAAATTCTCCCAGAAGAAAGTCCAGGAACTTGGATAATGCTGGTGACAAAAGCAGAGTGCAGAGTTGAACCTGTGAGGCCACCTCAATGCTGCCTCTCCCCACCCTTTTGTTTTTATTTTGTTTAATATTCTGAGGGCCAGTTCTTGCATGAAATGGGCCCTCAGCAAGGAGCTACTGGGTCTCCTGGCTGTGTCCATTTGTGCTCCCAGTGCTTCTGGTCACCAGGGCCAGCACCTCTGGGGACAGGGGGGTCCTGCTCTGGGTGGTGGTAGCAACAGCATGTCCCCACCAATAAGCTGGTAGCACAGCCGTGGAAGGGACAACGGACACTGGCGCAGAAATGAGAGATGACAGGTCTAGTTTTCCCTGCCTGAGTTATTTGACAGGTCTTGTGAAGCTGCAGAATCATCCCTGTGAAGAGAGGAGGAGGCTGGGGAATTGGGAAAACAATGGGGGGTGCATAAGTTTTTTTATATGCCCCATTCAGCATAGGCAGTTTTAGGAAGTGATTTATTGTAGGAGTTTTGAAGGAACCATTACATTCAATAATGGAGAGGGTCCTCTGGAGCTGAATGATCAAAAGTACATAGAGGTATTAAGTTTAACCTTAACAGCTATTGAAATTGAGGGGGAAATTGATGAAGAGATACTAAGTCAAGTATTTCCCAGGGTATGGACCTCGGGTGTACCAGGGATGGCGAAAAATGCCTCCTCCATAGTAATTAGGCTTAAGGAAGGGACACAACAAGTCAGAATTAGGCAGCAATACCCCCTAAAGAATGAAGACAGGGAAGGAATCAGCCCAATAATTGAAAATTTTCTGCGGTTAGGATTATTGAAAGAATGCCAATCTGATTCCAATACTCCCATTTTACCCGTTGGGCAATCTGATGGGTCAGACCGGATAGTACAGGATTTGAGGGCTGTCAATAAAACAAGAGAAGATTTGTATCCTGTGGTAGCCAATCCATATACTTCATGAACTTGTTTAACACCTGAGCTAACCTGGTTAACCATTTTAGAATCAAAAGATGCCTTCTTTTGCCTCCCTATCCACAAAGCCAGCCAGAAAATTTTTGCATTAGAATGGGAAAGCCTTTAAACTGGGCGCAAAACCCAGCTCACATGGTCCATGCACCTGAAGGCTTCAAAAAATTCCCCCATTCCGATTAGAGAACAACTTGCAAAGATCCAGAGTCCTGGGAAGCTCCACAGGAAGATGGAAGGCTTTTGTAGTACCTGGGTGATCTTCTAGTAGCCACTCGGACGAGGGAAGCATGTCTGGCCTGAACAGTAAGCCTTTTGAATTTCCTAGGACCCCAAGGACACAGAGTATCAAAGAAAAAGGCACAGGCAGTGAAAGAGAAAGTAATCTACCTGGGGTACCAGGTGAGTGCTGGGCAACGGACGTTAGGGCAGGCTCGCAAGGAGCCATATGCCAAACCCCAAAACCCCAGACAATAAAGGAACTCCAAACCTTCTTAAGCATGGCAGGGTGGTGCCGGCTGTGGTTTATAATTATGCACTGCTCGTCAGACTCCTCTATGCTCTTATGGCCAGTGGAAACAGAGATCTCCAGTGGACAAAGGAAGGCACACGGGCCTTTCACCAGCTAAAGAGTGCCCTCATGTCAGCTCCAGCTTTGGGACTTCCAGATGTAAGTGAACCATTCTTTCTGGTTTCCCATGAAAGACAGGGTATTGCCCTGGGAATATTGGCTCAGGACTTGGGTCCATATCAGAGGGCAGTTGCTTCCCTCTCCAAGCAACTAGTTGCAACAGCCAAATGAAATTAGTGTCTCAAGTTTGTGGTGGCCTAAGTGCATCAGATTGTTGGTGTAATTTCACCTTGGTACAGCCTGTAGAAGTGACTTGCCTTTAAGCTCGAGATGCTGTCGGGCTCTCATTTAAATTTTAAATCGACACTGCACTTTTTACAATGGCAGGACCTTATACAACCCACACTAGTAATCAAATAGTTCAGACCCAACCTAAACTTGAACCTGAAGTGTATGAAATAGGCCCATACATAGTGAGGAATGTGGGTGAACAACGAGTGTTGTTCAATCCACAATGGTCTCTCAAACGTGTTGAGTTGCTAGTGCAAATTAACATCTCAAAAATCCAACCAGCCTGCTCCCCTTTCCTAAGAACTTCCTTTGAGGGCTGCACAACGTGGTTACAAAGACAGATATAGCTCAGGAGCAGAATAAGAAATGATCTAACTGGGATGTTTGGGAATGGATTGAAAGTTTTAAATGGAATTGATTCAGAAATACTGATGAATAAGCTGGCCACTGCAGCAGGTGACCTTGCAAAATTGAAGCAGCCTTTACAGTCATCTCTATTGGCATTAGGAACTAGCCAGTGGCAGATTTCCAAAGTACTGCCAAAGTGGGAAAAGCTTGGGGGCCAAAACCACAAGTTAATAGTAGAAGCACTTGGTACAGTTCAAGATAATGTGTCTTTAGCTTTCAGTTGTATACAAGCTGAGTTATAGATGCAGGCAACAGCAGCTCAGATCATACGGGAAGGGGGTGAAGGTAATTTTCCTGCTTCTTATGTGGCCACTGGCTTTGTCCTTTCCATACATAATGCCACTGTTTATGTTATCCACCCCATATTGCTCTAAGATTAAATCATGAAAAAACAGTGCTCTACCCTTCAGAACATAGGGTGTGCGCAGGAAAGGTGAATGAAAAGTGGCCAACAGTACAGTTAGAATCCTGCATTACTAGAGAACAACTAGGATTCATTTGTGAAAGCAATACAATTAATGCCCAAATGTGTGTCTAGACATTGAACAGAGTATTTGCCACTTTGAGATTCATCCAGTCACTGATCAGAAAAAATGTGCTCGTATCTACTAGTAAAAGTTTTGTGTGCCTGAGAACTGCTTGTGCTGCTGTAAAAATTGATAGCAACGATGTTATTTTGTCTAGAAGAAATCATTTTAATTTTTGTATTTGTAATTTTGTGTAAGATTATCAGGTGTGATTTTTTGTACGTGGCCCCAGTGACATCCCACCAGTTGATTAAAACCAATTACACAATGTAATACAGACTATCACCTACTCCTGTTGGGATGGACCTTACATTGATAAAACAATTAATTAAGCACCAAGACCTACTACAGATCTTGAAGGAAATTCCAGAAAGCAGAGAAAACCTTAATTAATGTCCAGCATGATAACAAAGAAATAACCAGAATTCGGCAAAGAATAGAACAAACTGCAGATCATCACTGGTGGGATGTGATCTTTGGGTGGTCACCAACTGCCAATGGAATCCTTAATAAAATATGTCATCCCGTTGTAGTTTTGTTATTATTAGTTTGACTAAGTTTAGGGTTGTCCATTATATTGCTAATTTGAAATTGGAGAATACTACAGCGAACAGCTGTGTTAACCTCCTTATCAAATGTTCATGGTAAAGCATTAAGAGTCACTTATTGTCGTAGGCATTTGCATTAGATAAAAGAATTTCCCTATTGTCTAGGAAAAGGGGGAAAAGAGACAGAGTAGAAATTTTCCAGAGTAGAAATCCATTTTGATTTAGGTGAAATGTACTACAGTCTGTAGTTTGAAAACATAGCTGTTTAGTCTGACTGCCTGTTCTGGTAAAAAGCCTAGGCTCAGAGAAACTGCTTCAGTGAAGGACAGAGATGGGGGGGGCACAGAGTGACAGAGGAACTACTATGAGAACAGGCCAACCTGACCTGGGAATTCTTTCTGATAAAGATTAACTAGCGGTAAATGTCACGCCAAATTTGTAAAAATGAATATGTATGAACCTATGTAAAATTGGATGCATATCTATTTGAGAGGGTGATAAAAAAGGATCTGGAGTTCCCAGAGGCACATATGTCTTTTAAGGAGTGGAATCTCCACATGCATCCAGCACAGTAATAAACATACCAACTTTACAACTTTCACAAAGTCGTGTTTATCTCCGCAAAACAGGACCCGGCGTGAGCTGGCTCACAGAGACCCTTCTGCACAGCAGGAGATTCCCACTGTTCTCAAAGTTTGCCTCTGAAGACCGAGAGATGAGCTTGTAAGAAATGCTGGAAATTATCAGGGAAAGGGCTTTAAGTCCCTTGTTGTCACTAGGTAAAATCTCCAGTGGGAAGAGGGCCTCACCATACACCAGGTGTCCTGTGATGACTTAGTTCATCTAAGAGTAAAGATCACCAATTAAATGCAGTTTTATTTTTCATTCGGCAAGTGTAAAAGTGTTCCAAATTTTTCACAATTCTAAAACTACTTTGAAAAATCCTAAACTACAATGGGAAAAGGGAAGAAATATTTGGGGATATTTTTCTACAAAAAATGTTTCTAAATCTTTCTAAAATCTTCTGCTGTGTATAAATGTAAAACAAAGACAAAATGAGGTTGCTTTGACTCAGGAGCCCCGTGCTCACCTGCTGCCAGCCCAGCCCTGGCTGTGCCCAGACAAGCAGCTCCGCCAGAGCTGGTGGTAGCACAGACACACCTGAGATGAACCCCAAAGATGCTGCCAGGCTCAGGCCCATCCCTGGTAGGAGGGCTGCACCTCCTGGCCTGGCTGGACACCAGGGGCAGCACCTTTGGGGACAGAGGCTCCTGCTCTGGGTGGTGATACCAACAAGCTGTCCCTAGCAATGAGCTGGTAATGCAGCCGTGGAAAGGACAACGGACACGGGCACGGAGATGCGAGATGACAGGTCCAGTTCTCCCTGGCTGAGTTATTTGGCCAGTCTTGTGAAGCTGCAGAGGCATCCCTGTGGAGAGAGGAGGTGGCTGAGGCCCCAGGTGCCAGTGGCACACAGGGAGCCTCCTGCACAGCAGGGCCCAGAGCTGGCAAGGCTCCCCAGCACGGCTGGAGCTGCTGGCACAGCTTCGCCCAGCTGCACAGCTGCCCCTCAAGGCCCTGGCGAGCAGGGCACGGCTCTGGGCAGGCTCCCTGGCCAGGAGCGGGCCCCAGAGCGCCTCTGCCTTTCAGGGGCAATCTCGTCCCTGCTCTTTCTCCTCCCCACCTTGCTCTGCCTCTGCCTTGAGCCCCTGGGGCTGCTCTTGGCCAGGCACCCTCAGTGGGAGCCAGCACTGGCTGCAGCCCCAGCGGGCCCCCCAGGACAAGTCCCAGCAATTAGGAGGCCAATGAAAGCACTGGGCAGCAGCAGAACCCTCAGCAGAGTTAGATGGAAAACCATGGACTGGCCACAACTCCACTGCAGCCTTACAGGGAATGTTGTCTTCCTATGAGAACCATTTAAAGGAAGCTGTTTGAGGTCGAGAATTACAAAACATGGTTTTCTTTTCCAGCAATACCAGATTGCTCATGGCTGGAATTTTCCTTCTCTGGGAGGGAGCTCATCCTGACTGGCAGTTGTGTCCAATGGCTGGACTTGCCCCCCCCCCCCCAAGTTGAGTTCAGTGCTCTGTGTCCTGGGCACTGGCACAGGAGATCACATCCAAGGATTTCTGAGCTCCTCAGGCACTGTCAGCCACAGCCCAGCATGCTGAGGAGTGAGTGATCTCTGGCTGGAGACAAGTGCCACATTCCCTCCTGTCAGCAGCTTCCCAGCTGGAAATTTGGCACCTTGGGGAGGCCATGGCTAACACAGTCCTTTGGCTTCATAGGAAAGGTGAAGCCTTTACTTCACCATTTGCTCTTCATGTGCAATTTGAGGCACTGCTTCCTCTTGTGGTTCTCAAAGGACACAGTGAATAAAACAGGGGGGGAAACCCACCCAACCTCTTCAATGCTTGGATATGTCAAAGGAAACCTTGAGGAGAAAAAGGTGGGTCTGTGCTGCCTGACCAAGCCAGAGCCCTTCCATGATGGAGTGGCTGCCTCAGTGATGTGGTGCCAGAGTTCTTCAGCCTGGGCTGCTCCCAGCACTGTCACCAGGAGGGGGCTGCCCCCAAAAAGCCACACAATGTGGGGTGCGGCTGTAGGGCACAACTGCTTTATGGCACAGGGGGAATGCTTCAAGGGCAGGGACAAGGAGCAAGGAGAGGTCTTCTGTATGACTCCCAAAGGTGTTTATTCCCAGGAAGGTCAGGCACAGAAAGACACAAGTCCAGGCTCTAGAAGGGGTTTTTCAACAAGAAGAGGTTCAAGAGGAGGGTACAAAACTTTAACCAAGTGGGAGAAACCAGGGGAGAAGCATAAGGCAGGCAATACAGTGTTTAAACCAATTGGGAGTTACAGGGGAGGGGAACAATTAAAACAAACCAAGGGGACCTCAAGGGATACAAAAATGTCAGGGAAGTTTCTGGAGAAAGGGGCAGGTATGAGGAGGGATTGACATTGCTTCTCTTAGGAGAAGGAGCAGGGAATATTGAGGAACAAATGGCAGGTCTTTGAGAAGATGGAATACCAGGAAAAACCGACAAGAGAGGTGCAAAGGAATAATCCATTAAGGACAAAATATGGTATAACTATACAAAAGACGGGGGGGGATTTTAGAACTGACCATTGAAACTGAATTGCAGTTGAAAACACAGTAGAGACACACCGCAACACCCCAGTGTGGTAGTCTGTGATTTTACAGTTTGTTCTTCTGTAGTAAGTTTTAAATATTCCTTGTTATATGTTTGTAATGCTTCATTCCACGTATCCCACTTGGTTTCTCTGGTGGTTCAGTCCTGAGTTGTTTATTCCCTAAGTATATGTCAATGCCCCTGTCCAACAAAGC
This sequence comes from Melozone crissalis, assembly GCF_028551555.1. Taxonomy (NCBI): domain Eukaryota; kingdom Metazoa; phylum Chordata; class Aves; order Passeriformes; family Passerellidae; genus Melozone; species Melozone crissalis. Next base: position 19,622,339 of record NW_026535807.1, on the reverse strand, counting down.
ACAGCCTTTTCTTCTGGTGTGTACACTGTCGTTCATCCCCTCCTCAAAGCAAGATTGGATTTCAAGGTTTGCTCCTTCCCCTTGTTGGTCTCTAATGGATAGCCCTTGCCCTGCACTCCTTCCCCAATGCCTTCCCCTTGGGAAAAGGTTGTGTCACTCCCCTTCTTCCCTCCCTTCCTTAAAAATCAGTGTTTTGCCCTCAGTTATTGTCGCTTCTCCCTGACGCCTCTGGCGACATAAACCTTCCTTAGAACTCAAAGAAGTGATCTCTCTCGGTTCCTTCGCCTCAGTCCCTCGTACTGGGTTGCTGCTGTGTCACCCGTGCCACAGGTGTCGGCAGCAGGGAGCTGCGAGCCCCTGTATGCACCGCCAGCCGGGAAGGTCCCTGTAGGGATCCAGGGGCAGCCTCTCTTGTGACTGTCCATGGGACTCAGGCAGTGAGCTGGCCAGAGAACATATTGCCTGTGACCCAGCCACGAAGTTACACCCCAGGGCACAAGGGAAGAGCTAGAGATGCCACCACTCTGGACTTCTGCCATGCCCTGGACACATCAGCCCTGCCCAGCATCCTTGTCCCTCCTTTGGTGAGCTATGGATCTGATGGAGGCACAGTTTGGAGAATGAGCAATTGCCTGGCTGGTCACATCCAGGGGGTTGTGGTCAATGGCTCAGAGGCCCGATGGACGTCAGTGACCAATGGTGTCCCTCAGGGTGGCAGCAGAAGCTCCCTGGACACTGGGGACTCAGTGTCCTGGTGTTGCTGCTGGACAAGAGAGCTGGAGGGGCCTCCAAAAGAGAACTGTTTTAATTGCCCAAGTCTTTCAGACTTGCTCAGGGAATGAGCAGCTGATTGAAGTTAAAGGATACTGAGAAACCACACAATCCTTTATCTGAGAAGAAACATCTCCCCATCCAAACCTCCCCTCCCTGTCTTAATCCAGCTCTAAGAGGAGCAAACATATATATACATCCATCTATCCATCTATGTATCTATCTATCTATCTATCTACCAAACTATCTACCTATATATCTGACAAAATACTGTCAACTTTAAATGAAATCTGGGTTTTTATCTTTATCATATAAAGTAATATTTACAAAGAAGTTTTATTTTATACAGTTGCATTTATTAAAGACATTAATTAACAGATGCTTTTAAGCTGTTAAATATGGAAACTGAGGCAAATCCCTCCCTGACTGACGTTCAGGAGTGCCTGCTGTCAGGGAGGGATCAGAAGCTCCTGTCCAGAGGGTGGCAGCAGATGTATGCCCTCTTCTCCAGGATCTGCTTTGCAGCTTTTTTAATGCAATCATCCTGGTTTTCATCAGCATCTCTGGAGAAAGAGAGAAAAGTCATCTAAAGGAGCATAAAGAGCCGTTGTAAATTTCTTTCAAGAAGTGGTTTTGAGTACAAATGCAAGAGTGAGTGCCAGGAAAAAACTGAACATTCTCTTCTGAAAAAGATTGATTATTACCGACTGAGCTTTGGAGAGCCAATGCACAGCTGGTCAGTACATCCCACAGAGTCCAAATCCCTCATTCCTATCAGTCAATTGACAGGAGTATATATATATAATATCGATTTTTTATTGTTCCATAAAGAACCCTGGCAGTTTGCTTTAGCTATGAAGTGAAGAGACTCTTCTCAACAGGTTCCAGCTCTGCCACTTGTTTGAATTAAAGGAGAGAAAAACTCTTGTGTTGGTCACATTAAACAACAAAAGTTTCATGAGTCTGTGAAAGACATAAGAGCAGAGAAATGATTCCATTTTAAAGTACTTACAGTCTTCTAATTCAGGCATGGGAAAATTAGGCCATCATTCTTTAAACCAAATAACGGTATAAAGCACTGGAAAAGAAGTTATATTTTAAACTAAGTTTTAAAACAGTGAATGAATTTGTAAAGAAAACAATGTTTTAACACTGAAATGGACCACATTTGCTTGTGCTGCAACACCACTGTTGCCATTAAACTTTTCATGAGGCAGTAAAAAAGCACTGTCCTGTCCTGAACTGTGCTGCCCAAACAGTGCTGAGAACTTGCTGTGCCTCTGCCCTGTGCCCCTGGGGCTGCTCTTGGCCAGGCAGCCTCAGTGGGAGCCAGCACTGGCTGCAGCCCCAGCGGGTCTCCCAGGACAAGGCCCAGCAATTAGGAGGCCAAGGAAAGCTCAGGGCAGCAGCAGAACCCTCAGCAGAGTTCTTTGGACAACCATGGACTGGCCACAACTCCACAGCAGCACGACTACGAGTCAGGCCAGCAATGCTGTGGGGCACAGTTATAAGAAAACTGTGGAGAAAAATCAGCAACTGACCGTCTGATCTCATACAGCTTGCGAATGCCAAGATAGCAGCCTAGCAGCACAAGTGGCACAGTGAACACTATCACCACTGTGCCTATCATGCACTTCCTGCTAACATCCTGGGGGCAGACAATTCTTGGGAGGCGCACTGGATCCGGGCCATATATTCCTGCTTCAGTGACAACGTCTGTGGGAGCAATGGGGAGCGTCAGCCCGTGCAGTGCTGCGCTGCTGAGCTGGCAGCACGGTGGATGCGGGCAGGACGTTCTCCGTTTGCCCCAGAGCTGGGGCCTGCGGGCACCTTGCCGCCCCGTGGCACAGGCTGTGCCACCCAACAAAGCCCAGCAGGCCGGGAGGAGAGCCCGGGGGCAGCGCAGCTGCTTGGGCAGTGGCTGCTTGGAGGGACATGGGCCAAAGCCATCCCTGAGCAGCCAGTGCCAGCCCTGGCCCTCCCTGCCCTGTGTCAGCTCCCCCAGCCCCAGGGCACAGAGTCAGGCCCCGTTGGGACCCACTGGAGCCTTGCTCTCCCCCTCTGCCCTTTCCCCACCATGGGCACCCCATGCAGTCTCTCCCAGGTTTCAGGACATGTCCCACATGGAGGGACCCCGGCAGGACTGCTCAGACTGGCTGAGCCTGGCACAGCAATCACCTTCTGTGGCACTGTCTGGCATCTCCTCACTTCCTGTATCAGTGGCTAGCACAGGTACATTGCGTCCTCCAGGATGTGCAGCCTTCTGGAAAGACTTTTGGTCCATCTCTGGAGAAAGGAAAAGGGACAGCCGGATCAGGTGGAGCCATTGCCCACTGGGGAGGTGGCATCTTCAGGAGGTACCACTAGTGAAAGACATGGATAAGGATCAGGGAAAGGCCAAGGCTCTTGGTGCTGCCACAGGACCGTCCCTCCTCCAAACATGTGCCCCTCTGTCTCTGCCCAGAGATCAGGAAATCCCAGGGAATTTCAGGGTCATGGTGCAGTTCGGGCTGCCTGTGAACCGATGCCAAATGCCTTCCTGGAGAGGCTGGGGAGAAGCTGCAGCCAGGCCAGGCTGGCAAACAGCCCTGCAGGGCGTGGAAGCAGCAGCGGGGCAGCGAGGCTGCCATGGATCCCTTCCCGCTGTGCCGGGCACGGCGTGTCCAGATGTGCAGCCAAGGCCCCTGGCTGCTGAGCCCCAGGACAAGGCTGAGGGAAATGCACCCACCACGGCGTCTCTCCAGGTCAATCAGGGTTTGGTCCAGTTGTTTGGATTCCTCCAGGGGCACAATCTGTTTTGTAGGTTTTTTCCTCCCTCTCAGAGGACCTTAAGAGAAAGTATTTTCATTTCACCAGGAATAGATCTCACAGAAGCAGGGCTCAGCTCGTGGCGTCAGCTGGGACACACTACTCACCCCTGCGATGGGAGCTGGGCTTGTGTGCAACATCCACCAAAGGACCTGGGAGGATCCTCCCTGCAGACACACCTGTAACTCAAGAGCCACAGAAGCTTCTGTCACACAGTTCTTCCAGGTTGTCAGTGATTATTCTCTGAGAACATACCTGCAGAAGCTCCCAAGTGCTCCAAACCATCTTCCATCCCAGCTGCTGGCAAAGCCATGCCACCACTCTCATCTAGAAGGGAGCACAGACCAGACCCATTTCCATGGTGTGCTGGGATCCCTCTCTGCCTATGGGAACTGTGCACTGCAAGGTGATCGGGTATAGCTGTGGGAGCCAGATGTCAATGGACAAGGCCAAAGATGCACAAGGGCCTGGGGAGCTCTGGGCTGGCTCCTGGTCACTCTCCACCCTCTTTGCAGGGCCTCTCTGACATCCCTGGAGGGCAGGCACTGACGCACAGCCAAGATGGCAGCTCGAGCCTCAGCAGGGCTCAGGCCCAGAGGGACAGCAATTACCTCCCGTGACTGCGCTGGGCATCACCTCCCTTCCTGCAGCAGAGGCTGCCAATGAGCCCCTGCTTCCTGCAGGAAATGCTGTTTTCGGCACAGCCTTTTGGTTCATCTCTGGAGAGAGAAAAAGAGACAGCTAAATTAGATGGAGATGTTCCCCTTTCTGGGAGGTGGCATCTTCGGGAGGCAATACTGGTCAAACTGATGGATAAGGAGCAGGAAATCATAAAAACTTTTGGGATTGGCCAGGGCTCGCCCTTTTCTAAACTGCTGTCATTCCTGATCTCCCCATGGTCCAGGCGATTGCAGGGGATCTCAGGGCATGTATGACCCATGGTGCAGTTTGAGCTCTCTGTCAGCAGATGCCAAATGCCTTCGTGCAGAGGCTGGGGAGAAGCTGCAGCCAGGCCAGGCTGGCAAACAGCCTTGCAGGGCGTGGAAGCAGCAGCGGGGCAGCGAGGCTGCCATGGATCCCTTCCTGCTGTGCCGGGCACGGCGTGTCCAGATGTGCAGCCAAAGCCCCCGGCTGCTGAGCCCCAGGACAAGGCTGAGGGAAATGCACCCACCACGGCGTCTCTCCAGGTCATTCAGCATCTGGTCCAGATGTTTGGCTGCCTCCAAGGATTTCGTGTCTCCTATGTCTCGGTTCTTCCATTTAGGAGGACCTTAACGGAAAGTTCCTTTTCTCCTTCAGGCCCGAGTAGCAGTGAGGGCACCTGGGTGATTGGTGCCCTCCAAGGCACTCCCTCAGCTCTGCCTTCCACTCAGGAGCAGGGCCAGGGGCACCTCGTGCCTGCAGTGGCCCCACACTGCGATGGAAGGAGCCCCTTGCGGGGCAGTCGGGGCAGAAAGGACTCCCTGGAGCTGCTGCAGCTCCAAACCCAGCCCCAGGCAGGGCCAGGGCTTGGCAGTGGCAGCAGGAGCAGCTCAGGCTCCCTGGGGCTGTCAAAGGAGCTGAGAAAGGCTCAGCCCAGGGGAACAGCCCTGGGCCTGGCCCCTTCCCTCTCTTCTGTTCTCTGTGGCTGCACAGAGCACATGGAAGGACACAGTGGCATTGCACACGGGAGGAGGATGGACAGATAAATGATCCTTCCTCCCGCTGACAGCGATCCTGTGGGATCACTGTTGGACATAAGAGCAGAAGTTTAGAAGCCAGGATTCCCAGCATTTATCAAACTTCAGGGGATCTTAAGGGGAATGACACAGGAATATTACTCTGGACGAGGATTTCACTTGGACAATGATTACGCTGTTAGGGAAGGGTTGCTGGTAGCCTACCTTCACCAAGCTCCAACATCCTTAACTTGTGCTCTACCAGCCTTTCCAAATGGCGCAAGTCAGGATCCCAGTCTAGAAAGGAGCACAGATGGGAACCATTCCATGCTGTGCTGGGATCCCCTTCTATAGGGAAGCCAGCACTGGAGGGGGGTCAGGTAATGCTGCGTGCCGGAGTGCCAAGCAGCAGAGAGGGCAGCTCAAGCCTCAGCAGGGCTCAGGCCCAGAGGCACAGCAATTACCTCCTGTGGCTGTGCCTGGCATTGCCTCCCTTCCTGCAGCAGAGGCTGCCAATGAGCCCCTGCTTCCTCTGGGAAACTGAGCCTTCATCGCATCCTCTCCTTCGATCTCTGCAGAAAGGAAAAGGGACAGCTGGATCAGCTGGGGCTGTTCCCCAATGGGAAGGTGGCATCTCCAGAAGGCACTGTGTGTCCAAGTACTGGATAAGATGCAGAAGAAAGATCAGTTTATTGGGGCTGCTGCAGGGTCCTCCCTCCGCTGAAGAGCTGCCCCTCCAGATGTGCTCAGAGACCGGGAAATTTCAGGGGAGCACAAGCCCATGGTGAAGTTTGGACTCTCTGTCACTTGATGCCAAATGCCTTCCTTCAGAGGCTGGGGAGAAGCTGCAGCCAGGCCAGGCTGGCAAACAGCCCTGCAGGGCGTGGAAGCAGCAGCGGGGCAGCGAGGCTGCCATGGATCCCTTCCCGCTGTGCCGGGCACGGCGTGTCCAGATGTGCAGCCAAAGCCCCCGGCTGCTGAGCCCCAGGACAAGGCTGAGGGAATGCACCCACCACGGCGTCTCTCCAGGTCACTCAGGATCCTTTCCATGTATTGGGACTCCTCTAGGGAATTCGTGCCTCTTCCAGGCTTGTTCGTCCCTCTCAGGGGACCTTAAGAGAAGTGTTTGCATGTCAGAAGAGTGGATCCCACAGAAGCAGGGCTCAGTCCGTCGGGTAAGCAGGGACACACTACTCACCCCTGCAATGAGAGCCGGGCTTGTGAGCAGCAACCAGGAAAGGAGCCTGAAAAGTCCTCACTGCAGACACTCCTGTAACCCAACAGCCACAGAAGCTTCTGTCACCAAGTTCCTGCCAGGTTGTCAAGGATTATCCGCTTCGGGGAACACTGACAACATACCTGCAGGAGGCTTAAGAGGCTGCAAATCTTGATGGAGCCAAGGTGCCTGAGAAACCTTCCTAGCATGCTCATCTAGAGGGGGTGCACAGATGGACTTATTCTGTGGTGTGCTGGGATCCTCCTCTGCCTATTGTAAATGGGCACTGCAAGGTGATCGGATAAGGCTGTGGGAGCCAGATGTCAATGGACAAGGCCAAAGCTGCACAGGGGCCTGGGGAGCTCTGGGCTGGCTCCTGGTCACTCTCCACCCTCTTTGCAGGCCCTGTGACACATCCTGGGAGAGGAAACTTGCGCTGCCCAGGGCCCGTGGGGGCTCTCGCCCTCCCCCAGAGGAAACCCTCCCTAAAGGCCTGGGGAAAACCATGCCCAGCGCTTCCCGGGGAGCAGGGAGCGCTGTCCCGGGAAAGGGGAGCCAGGCTGCCGGCTCACCTGCTCGCCGCGCTTGCAGCGGAGCAGCCTGGGCAGCCCTGGCAGACAGGGCCACGGCCAGGAGGAGCAGGAGGAAGAGGCGCAGAGCAAGGGCCATGCTGCCTTGCCCTCTGCCAGTCCCGCAGCTCTTGCTGCCACCGCTGTCCTGACACCGCTGTCCCAATGTCAGCACCACTGCTGCCACCGCTGCTGCTGCTGCCGCAACAGTTGTGCTCAAGCACTGACTGCTCACTCCTTGTGCTGCTGTGCAACCACGGGGCTCTGGCACCTCTGTGACCTCAGAGCCTGCTGTGACCTCATGGCCAGGGTGGAGTTGTCTGGGGAGTGGGATCTGCCTTCTTTGGCAGGGAGCTCATCCTGCCCAGCTGCTCTGTCCAAGGGCTGTGACACAGTCCCAGCCCAGCTGATCTCCCAGGCTGGGCCATGAAGGGATGGAGAGCAGCCCTGCCAAGAAGGACTTGGGGGTGCTGCAAGATGAGAGGCTGCACATGAGCAAGCTATGTGCATCCAAAGGAGAGTGCCCAGCAGCTTGAAGGAGGTGATTCCACCCCTCTGCTCTGGTGAGACCCCACCGGGAGTACTGTGGAAGAGGTTTTACATCAACCTCTGTGAGCCATTGAGAAGTTTGACATGAAAATCCATGTTTACCCCAAAAAGAATTTTGTAACAATGTCGTTGACATAGAAAACAAAAAAGAAAGAAGGATAAGTAAGTGAAACTTGTAACTGCTTATTTCCAAAAGCACCTTGGTTGTCTCTCTTGACCAGTGAGTAAAGTGTAAACTTAAGAGCTTTGTAAGAATGTAGAACAAGCATGCATGCTAGAATAAAAACAGTGTTTGAAGACTTCTTGAAACGGAGTCTGTTGCTTTGTGCTGTCTTTGTCTGTACCACAACAGAGTACTGCATCCAGCTCTGGGCTCCCCACACAGGAAGGCCATGGTCCTGTTGGGTCTACTCCAGAGGAGGGACAAAATGCTCTGAGGGCTGGAGCCCTTCTGCTTTGGAGACAGGCTGGGAGAGCTGGTGATGTTTAGCCTGCAAGGGAGCAGACTCCAGGGAGACTTGATTGCTGCCTTTCAGTACCTTAAGGGGGCTTGTAAAAGAGATGGGACAGAACTTTTACTAGAGCCTTTTGTGAGCAGACCGAGAGGGAATGCTTTTAATCTAAAAGATTGTCGATTCAGACTGGACAAAAGAAACCCATTTTTTACACTAGGTCTGGAAGGCCTGGCACAGGTTGCCCAAAGAGGTGGACATCCATCCCTGCAGACATTCAAACTCATGCTCTCAGCAACCTGACCTACTTAAAGGTGTCCCTGCTCACTGCAGGGCATTGGACTAGATGGCCTTTAAATGTCCCTTCCAAGCCAAGCCATTCTGTGCTCCTGGGCACCATCAAAGCAGTGCTGGATTAGTGCTGGGATGATTATGTGGCACCTGTATTTTGGTAGTTGTGTCCTTTAGCAATTGGCCCTGAGAGCATTCATGGTCTGGGCAGTGAAGTCTGCAAATAACAGACAGTGTGCTCCAGGAGTGTTGCAGTGTGATTTCATGGTTTACCCCAGAACCCTGGGTTTCTCCCCTGAAGATTCCCTCCCAGGTGTGTCCATCACCCCTCCTTTCCCCAGTCTTACCCCTGCTGAGCACTGTCTGTCAATCCTGGAATTCCAGAAGGGCATTGAGTTATTGGCAGATTCAAAAGATGCCCTCTACCCGGGGTGGGGGGGGCATTGGGCCATCCATGTGTCATTTGTCCCTTGAGATCTCCTCTCCTGTCCCAGGTTGGTGGGCTCCCTCTCCCTTCCCTCCTGCCCTCCCTCGGGTAAAAGGGCGAGCAACCATGCGGTCCAGGAGTTCCATTGGAGCAGTTGCTGGATTCAGTGGCCTGTGGGCCAGAATAAAGCTCTGGATTAAAACCCTCCATCAGAACCGACTCCTTTCCTTCACTACCGCCTTAAAGCTTCTCTGGCAGAGGGAAGCCTGAGGAGCAGACCATCCACGGGAGGAAGCTCCATCCCACTGGCACCGGAGTCCCGGCATGACTGGACTTGTCCCCACGCGCCCAGCTGCAACATCCAGCTGGCCAAAAGTGTCTCTGGGGTGGAACACCACAGTTGCCGCTATTTGGTTCAGCTGCAGGGGCCAGACAAGCCAAGGCGCGCCCCGTCAGCAATGTAATATATGTTAGAAATAATTCATGCTATAAAAGATTGTATTTTATAAACATTGTGAAATCCAAACCAGTCTCTGACCACAGGCAGCCCAAGAAGCAGACATCTATTTAAACTCTGAAATTCCTGAAGTAGGCAAGATAACGATCGGCATTTTAGCCTGAGAATAGACGCATCCAGGGCGATGATCACCGCCATCCTGAGCCATGGGAAGGTGCCTAAGAGTGATCATCACCCTGTTGTTAACATCCATCAAGATAGCCAAATTTGCCAGGAACATGCATGTGAATACATGGCTTCCCTGAACTCAATCAAGGCTGGCTATCAGCCAGGAGACAGCCTTTGTCCGGCTCTGCACAGTGAAACAGCCAACTATGAATATGCAGAGTTAGAAAAGAACCTTGAACTCCTTCACCTCTGGCACAATAAACTGTATAAAACATCCTTGCTAGAGGCGGCTCTTGTGAACGAGGGGGAATCTGATGCGATAGACGTTAGATCCAGGTTCACCCAGTGCTGAACCCAGGCTCAACGCTGTCTCTTTGGCTGTGGTGGTTTTGAGGACCGTATTTTGGTTGCGGAAAAGGTAAATAAATTATTTCTCATTTTTTGATAATTTGACTTTCAATTGATCATTTATAACAATTAGGGCCACCCTGATGTGATTTGAATTTTGGATTTGGGCTCCCTTTCCTGTCAGGAGGCTCCCCACTGATATCAGCGGGGTGACGGTATTGGGAGTTCACGAAACCAATCTGTGGGAATCCACAAAAATAAAGGCTTTTGGGAAAGCTGCAAAAGGCAGGCCTCAGAGACAGTAGAACTGTGATTAGACCTAAGCAGCAGTCACTAGATAGGTCAGCAGAAAAATTATTTGAAAAGTAGAAAGGCAAGGACAAATAGAACAATGGTCTGTGTATTAACGCTTGTCTAGAATAACTCTCTAAGCTACAGAAAAGTTTATCTAACAAGATATTAGGAAGCTCAAGCTTAATAATGGAGCTCTGTGCATTGTGTTTTCAGGCTTACAAGTAGGTATTGTATTTGAAATAAGCAAGCATTGTTTTAATCAAAGGTACGTGTGCTTATAGTGGTTGGATAGAACTACTGTCAATATGCTTTTGCTTTGTGTGATTGGTCAAAAAACATATACAGTAAGTTGTATTATTAAGGTCTTTGTCTGCTGCCTGGGATGTTAGCTGGTGGCATCTTCTCATTGTCATAACCATGTAATGAGACTGATGCTGAAAAATGAAACAAACAAGGCATGTTCCACAGCAGTCCTGTCCCGTTTGTGATTTGTACACAGCCCCTGGCCGGCGATACCAATCAAATACCAAACTGAAGCCAGAGCCACAGCCAAAGATGGATAAAATGAGCCCAGAGCTCTTGGAAATTCGGAACGATCCGAAGAGGGATCTCCGAGGCCGTGGTGCTTTTCCTTCACTCAGAAAATTGACGTGCAGAAGGAATCCACCTGGGAAAAGGAACTGTGAGTACCATGTGGTTGAGTGGGGTGTGATCGAGCGTGTGTGAGACGTGATTTTATCATGAAGCAAGTGTGGATACCACGATTGCAGTTCCCCTCTCCCACGGGGAAAGTGGTTGGTGAAAGGGGAAGCAAGCGCTTTTTCTTGTCACACGTGGGACCTGGGACTTATTGTGAGTTCAGGGGATCAATCATGGTTGGGGTCAGGAGGGGAAAGAACGTTCCCGAAATATTTTGGGAGCCGGTCTGCCTTCTGATCTAGAGAATCAGATAAGAGAGCTTGATACCAGTCAAAAGACCCGCAGAAGGGTTCTCCACGTGGCTGAGTAGACTGGTAGTGTTTCACAGACTTAGGAAATCGACATTGGACAAAGACTTGGGACTCACGTCGAGAATCCCAGCTGAAGGACACAAGGTGAGAAAATTGGCGAATGGGGTTTTTGGGAAAATGGGATTGAAAAAGTGTAAGTGCCACAAAAAGCCCCAGGAAAAACCTCCCCAAGATCCCGGGAAGGTTATGCCTGAAATCTTGAGGAGAAGCCCATTGGGATGGATATTAGAACACTGGGATGACAGCCCCAGGAGGGTGGGAAAGTCCAAGGAAAAGATGATACATTTTTGTATGGAAAAGTGGGGGGGAAAGGAGATTGCAAAATATGTGGTTTGGCCGGTGTTCGGCACTTTCAAGGATTTTGAGGAAATTGAGTATGTTGAGATGTGGAAATACGCTTGTTCAGGACCATACCCGATCAGAGCTCTCAGATGCTTGGCAAACCAGGGCAAGGAGTGGGAACTGCTGGAAAACCTTCCACCACCCTACCTTGTCCCTTCACCCCAACCCGTGCCAGCCCAGGTACCTCAGGTGCCCACGTTGCCTCCCGAGGCATCGATCCCACTGGGACAGGCTTCGGCACCGCTGCTCCCACCGGAGATGGCCGCGGCACCTTCTCTCCCATGTGAGCAGGTATTGGCGGCTCCACTCCCATGCGAGCAGTCCCAGCCACTGACCCTTCCCAAAATCAAGGAGAAACAGATAATTTCCCTAAAGAAAGCAAACTCTCCTCCAGCCCATTGAACAAGGTGGAGGACGAGGAGGGCAACCACTGAAGATAGTGATGACGACAAAGAAAAGCCTGGACTCTTCCCTTTACGGGAAGTACCGACGGTTCCAGGGGTTATTGGCTTCGTACCTGCGCCGATCGACATCGGGGACGTGAGGGCTTTCAAGAAAGAGATGGGGAAGTTGATGGAGGATCCTTTGGGGGTGGCAGAACGACTAGATGAATTTCTAGGAACCAGCACCTACACCTACAGGGATCTCGGTGCGATCCTGAGGTCACTGTTCAACAATGAAGAAAGAGAAATGATCAGACAAGCCGTGATCAGGGATTGGGAGAACAGGAATCCCCAGGAGGAGTGAGGAGATTAGATGTGACCATCTTGGAACGCCCAAATGGAGGAAGGGATGCAGAAAAGGATAAACTAGAGAAATATGATAATAGAAGGTATCAGGGAGGCAGTGCCATAGGGACAAAACATGAGCAAAGTACTCAGGGAATGCCAGGGAAAAGATGAGACCCCCATGGAATGGCTGGAAAGGCTCCAAAAGAGCTTGAGAATGTATTCCGGGACGGACCCCGAATCTCCGATTGGGGCAGTCTTGCTGAAGACCCAATTTGTGGTGAAATCATGGGAGGACATAAGGAAGAAATTGGAAAAGATAGATGGGTGGCAGGATAGGGAACTGCAGGAATTGCTCTGAGAAGCCCAGAAAAATCTACATTAGAAGCGACAAAGAAAAGCAAAAGATTCAGGCGAAAGTTCTAGTGGCTGCAGTGAGGGGGGCACAAGAACGGGAACAGGTCAGAGACTTGGCAAAAACAGCGCCAGTGAAGAAACAAAATCCTTCCCAAGGAAAAGTTTCAAACAGCCAGAAAAAGGACTTCAAGTGCTATGCTACTACTGCAAGCCAAGAGGACGCATTCAGAGGAATTGTCCCAACAAGGTCAAGGATCAAACTATATTTCAGGAAGATTAGGGGTGTCAGGGGCTTCTCAGTTTGGGGTCTGAAACACCAAGGGAGCCCTTGATAAAATTGAGAGTGGGACCTCACAGGCAGGAAATTTGGTTTTCAGTAGATTCTGGGGCTGAACGGGCCATGATGCAGCAGTTACTGCGAGGGTGCTCTCTAAGCGATGATGCAATGATGGTAATTGGAGCAAAGGGGAACCTTTTAAGGTTCCGATCATAAAGAATGTTGAAATAGAGACAGAAAGTAAAAAGTGTAAAGGAAAAATGTTATTGATAAAAGATGCAGACTTTAATTTGGTGGGGTGGTATTTGATGGTGGCATTGGAAATGGGTTTAGCAGTGCAAGATTCCCAGCTCAAAGTGAGATTGTATAAACTCACCACCCAGGATGAGGAGATGATTAATCCACAGGTTTGGTATGTGCAGAGGGAGGCTGGCAAGTTGGACTTACAGCCAATCCATGTTGAAATTGAAAGGCCAGAAGACCCCATTCGGGTCAAACAGTACCCCATCCCCATGGAAGGGAGGAGGAGGCTGAAACCGGTGACTGATGAATTGATAAAAAAGGGAACGTTGGAGCCATGCATGCCCCAACACAACACCCCGACTTTGGCAGTGTGAAAAACGGATGGTAGCCACAGGCTAGTGCAGGATTTAAGGGCTGTGAATCAAAGGACTAAGACACTGTTCCCCACAGTCTCGAATCCTTACACCCTGCTGAATAACATCTCTCCCGAGGACACATGGTACAGCGTGATCGGTTTGAAAGATGCTTTCTGGACCTGTCCTTTAGCAGAGGACAGCAGAGATTACTTTGCGTTTCAGTGGGAAGACCCAGAAACAAACAGAAAGCAGCAGCTCAGATGGACATCGTTGCCTCAGGGCTTCGTTAATTCTCCAAACTTTTTGGGCAAGCACTCGAGCAAGTGCTGAGTCACTTTGTACCAATAGAGGGAACACAATTGCTACAATACGTAGATGATTTGTTGATTGTAGGTCTGAGGGAGGAGGATGTGAGGACGAGTACCATTGAACTTTTGAACTTTTTAGGGGAAAAAGAATTGAAGGTGTCTAAGTCAAAGTTGCAGTTCACAGAGCCAGAGGTCAGATATTGGGGACATTGGTTAGCAAAAGGGAAAAAGTTGGATCCTGAAACGGTGGCAGGGATTATTGCCCTACCACCCCCACGGACAAAAAGAGAAGTGAGGCAACTTCTGGGGTTGTTGGGATATTGTCGGCTGCGCGTGGGCGTACATGGCCCTATGTCCGGCTAGCTGAAGGGGTGAAGCGGCCGACGCCCCTGCGCATCGGAAGCCAGCCCCCCTTGGCGTCCTGGCCTCGGGCTGGGCTGGATTGTGGGCTTGGATTCGCGCTGGACGAGACGAGAGAGGAGGCGACCACTTGCTGGGGGTAAAACGTCGGTTTATTGAAGAGCCCACATGCAGCACAGGGCAAACCAACAGGTGGAAAAACCCACAGCAAAATGGCCCCGAACACAGGGGGAGACAGAGTTTTACAGGGAAGGGGTGGAGACGGGAGGGAAAGCCCAGCTAACCAATAGGGGAACATGTGGGGAGGTACATAAGAAAACTGACACAAGAACTTATCCAATAAACATAGAACAAAGGAGGGGCCCCGGGACGCCAGCCAACCACAACCCCCAGAGAGAAGAATGTTCTAGAAAGCAGGGAGGAGTGGGGGGTGATTGACTGGGCTCAGGGAGGAGGAAAACTTTACTTATATGGTGGGATAAGGGAGGAGCAGTTATGTAACTTGGGAGATTGACAATTAACAGGGGCAGGGGTAACCATAGTAACATAAGTGCCAAAGGCTCTGTGGCGAGAAAACTGGAGGGGGAAGAACCATCTTACAAAGAACAGGGAGGGGAATAATACATAAAATGGGGGAACAAAACAAGAAATTTAAAAACACACTACAACAGTCGGCAGTGGATCGAAGGATAGAGTGAGAAGGTGAAGTTTTTGTATGAAAATCTCACCATGGACAGAATCAAATGGACAGAAAAGGATGAGGAAGAATTTAGGGGAGTCAAGGAAGTGCTCACAGCAGTACCAGTGCTGAGGCTCCCCGATGTGAGACGGCCATTCCAGTTGTTTATGGATGTGAGCAATCACACAGCACATGGTGTGCTGACACAGGACTGGGCAGGGGTCAGGAAACCGGGTGCTTACTTATCTAGGCTTTTGGACCCTGTAAGCAGGGGCTGGCCTGCGTGCTTGCAAGCGATCGTAGCTGTAGTATTGTTGCTGGAGGAAGCCAAGAAAGTAACTTTTGGAGCACCTTTGGTAGTATTTGCACTGCACAATGTGCGGGGAATACTACAACAAAAGGCAGATAAATGGCTCATGGATGCTAGATTGCTGAAGTATGAAGCCACTTTGATTCACTCACCGGACTTGGAATTGCGGACATCAACCGCGCAAAACCTGGCTCAGTTTTTGTTTCGGGAAGCTTCGGAAAAACTCGTCCATGATTGTGTGGAAGCAGTCAAATTGCAGACAAAGAGCAGATTTGGAAGAAGAGG
Organism: Melozone crissalis; assembly: GCF_028551555.1. Lineage (NCBI taxonomy): Eukaryota > Metazoa > Chordata > Aves > Passeriformes > Passerellidae > Melozone > Melozone crissalis. Next base: position 19,607,076 of record NW_026535807.1, on the reverse strand, counting down.
AATTAGACGAAGGAGGAAAAGGGCTTGTAGATGGCTCAAGCAGAGTGATTGAAGGGAAAAGGAAGTCACAATATACAGTTGTCGACAGGCAAACAGGAAAAGTGATAGAAGCAGGCCTCCTGAACGCGGGTTGGCCAGCACAGGCTTGTGAATTGTATGCAGTTCTGAGAGCCTTGAAAGAACTGAAGGGAAAGAAAGGAACAATTTCTACAGACTCTAGGTATGCCTTTGGGAAGGTTCACACCTTTGGGAAAATTTGAGAAGAAAGGGGGACGATCAACACCTAGGGACAGGCACTGATGCACAGGGAATTGTTCCGGCAAATTCTGGAAGCAATAACGGAGCTGGAGGAAATATCGGTTGTCCATGTGAAGGGACATCAGGCAGGGATGCAGTTCCAGACCTGGGGAAACCACTTGGCAGACCAGGAGGCAAAAACCACGGCATTGATGATGGTAAGTACCCCGGAGATCAAAGGGATCGAGGTCCCAAATGACCCTCCTCCATCCTCCCCAAAGGAGATTGAAAGTTATGAGAAGATTGGGGAAAAATTGGAGGAAGGTAAGTGGAAACTACTGGATGGGAGAGAACTAGCCTCTGAAGGTTTTGCCAGGAGAATTTTGAGGAGACTGCTCCAGCAAACACGCTGGGGCGTTCAGGCCTTGGCTGAACAAGTTTGGAAATTTTTCTGGTGCAGAGGAATTTCTGAATTGGCCAAACAAGAGGTACAGGATGCCTGATCTGTCAGAAAGTTAACAAAATCAAGGCAAGACAGGCAATCCTGGGGAGTCGCCACATTGGGTACTGAGCTTTGGAGAGAATTCAAGTTGATTTTACTGAATTGCCCCAGCTGAGAAGGTTCAAATTTGTGCTTGTAAAAGTTGACAAATTGACCCATTTGGTGGAAACTTCCCCCAGTCCAAGGGCAACAGCTCAGACAGTGTCCAGGAAATTGCTGGAAGAAATTGTGCCCTGATATGGGGTGATGAATTACATTGACTCGGATCAAGGGACTGATTTTACTTCAGAAATTATTAAGCAGATGGCAGAGGCACTGGGCATTCGGTGTGAATACCACTCCGTGGCATCCCCAGAGCTTGGGACAAGTTGAAAGGATGACTCAGACTTTGAAGGCGCAGTTCTCTAAATTAATTTTAGAAACTCAGATGTCCTGGCTGAAATGCCTCCCTCTGGCCTTGCTTAGTATCAGGACGATGCCTCATTCAGAAACAGAGCTCTCACCCTTTGAAATGCTATATGGAATGCCATATAAGCATGGGACACCGGTGGGACACCCCAGATGGGAGGACAGCCAAATTTTAGTAGCGATTAACAGAAACTTACAGGAATTGAGAGAACAGGGGATAGTATCTCAGAGTGCCCCTCTGGGATTTGCTATCCACAAAATTCAGCCAGGTGACAGAGTACTTGTGAAAGTATGGAAAGATTTACCCCTCTCCCCCCACTGGGAAGGCCCCTGTCTTGTCCTGACAAAAGACATGGCCATTCGGATGGCAGAAAAAGGTTGGACACACATGTCCAGGGTGAAGAAAGTCGAGCATCAGGAGGAGGCTCCCGAGTAGAGGATTACCTCTTCTCCAGGTGACCTAAAGATCAAACTCCAACGTCCTCATAAATGACCGATGGTGAACGGATAGGTTGTATACTGTCTGACTGTGTATGCTATCCGTTTGTACACTTCAAGTGTGAATATTGTCAAGGGTTTTTTGTTGTATACTGTAGGAGGGGGCAGAGACCAAACGGATTGTGCACCCAGTGTCTGGAAGAGGAGCTTGAGCTGACTGACCACAGTCTAACCCTAGACGCAAATTTACGAATTATCGAATTAGATTCACAAGAGTGGTTCCACGTTTTCCAGAACGGCGTGCATGGAAAACTCAAATCTAAGGCAGAAATATTGGATGTGGAGTTTCAGAAGTCAATCAAAGTACCATGTAGCTCAGATGCTGTCAAGATCTCCTTTAAGAAGAGGAATGTGGCTAGGTCAGAGAATGTGTTCCCTGAAGAATACTCCTGCTGCCGCAAAGATGTTCTTCCTCGCCGCTGGTGGCACCCCAGGGGGTGGAGGCAAAGGCAGAGGAGTACGCCTGGTGGGAATCCTGATTGGCCTGAGCCTAGCCATGTGCGGGACACAGAGTCTGCACATTGAGACTCTGATCCATGTGGGAAATCAGAGCTCCGTGGATGAGTGCAGTAAGTGCACTCAGATGGTCCCGACTGAGCGAAGGGGCAAGGGGATCTTAGCATGCCAAGCCCCGGAGAAATGCATCAAGGGAATCTGGCAGGTACTGTTTGATAAACGGCACTCGGGTCAAATTGTGCAGATTGGGCAAAGAGATCCTTTGTTGAGATCTGAAGGCTGGGACGCTGAACGGGCAGTCAGACAAGCACCAACACTGAGTGCTGAAAAGAAATGTAGAACCAATGCTGATCCCCGTTTGCAGTCAATGTAACCAAACAACGTGGGTTGGGGGAAAGACAGAATCAATTTTTGTAGTGTATCACCAGGTGAATCCATTGTGTTACGACAATTTGAATCTGGGAATGTGCGTGATGAACAGGAAAATGTACTGTGTGGGAAGAAATATGAAATTTGATAGCAAATTCACCCTGAACAGAGAGCCGATCATGTTGGACTTAGCACAGGCAAACGATGATAGAGTCTGCCTGCAATATGTTTAGGGCTGTCTGTTTTGCAAGGAACAAAGATGGAATAGATCCTGAGGGAAAAATGAGAGAGATTACTCAGGAGCTGAAAAGGAGGGAGTCAGAACTGAGAAAGAAAAGGGTGGAAAAGGAAAGATTGAAAACTTTGAGTGATCAGTAGGAACAGCTTAGGGGACAATACGCTGATGGGGAACTACCTTCCCAGATCGAAACTTACTCATTGATTTAGTTCAGGAAATTGCCACGGAATTGGGACTGTCAAACTATTGGATTTGTAGGGGGCTGAAATTGGCAGAGAAGTGGCCTTGGAAGGGTGAAGGTTTGGCTCCAGAACAGCTTTTGAAATGGGACAACCCAAGGGTCTCAAAATTGGCGCTAAGACCTAAGGGATGGGTGTTGGAGCAGCGAGTGATTGGGACTATCTGCATCAGTCGAGAAGGGAAAGAATATACTGAAATGGTGGGACACACACCGTGTATAACCACTTTTTTGGTGAATTCAGACAGCAAGAGCAAAGTCTGGCAACCAGAACCTCCTATGGTGTACTGGAGTCAGAAGAATGAAACAAATTGTGATTGGAATGGTCAGATGGCACTTTGTTGGGTCAAGAGTCCCGGAGCTAATCCTTACCAATCCTTGGCAGGACTGAGAGAATATTGGGGAGACCCAGGGAAAACTAATATCAGATGGAAAGCCCCAGATGGAATTTATTGGATTTGTGGAAAGAAAGCCTACAGTGAGTTACCTCCAAGGTGGAAGGGATCATGCACTTTGGGCATGATCCAGCCAGTTTTCTTCACTCTTCCTCAAACAAAAAGCAACTTACTCGGGGCTCCTCTGTATGAGACCCTGAGGAGGGAGAGAAGAAGCTTGAAGAAAATGATACCTGTCCTAAGTGGCAGGCAAACTTGGGGAGAGGAGGAGTGGCTGGCAGCAAGGATAATTGGTTATTATGGGCCGGCCACATGAGTTCAGGACAGAAGCTATGGATATAGGACTGCAGTCTATCTACTGAACCGGTTGATCAGGCTGCAGGCAGTGGAGGAAATTGTGTCGAATCACACCTCAGAGGCCCTGGATTGTTGAGTCGGCAGCACACTCAGGTACAGGCTTTTGTGTACCAGAATCAAATAGTTTTAGACTATTTGCTGGCTGAAGAAGAGGGAGTCTGTGGAAAATTCAATGAATCATAATGTTGTATTGAAATTGATGATTATGGGGAAACCATAAGAGGATTGGCAGCCAAAATTAAGAAAGTGGCCCATGTCCCAGTCCAGAAATGGAATTCGATCTTGCAGTCATCTTGGTGGGACAGATTATTTGAGGGGGCCTGGTGGAACAAAATAATATTTTTTGTGCTGTGTTCACTAGCAGGAGTCATATTCCTCCCTTGTCTAATACCTTGTTTTAATAGACTGATACACTCCGTGGTAGAGGGTATGCAGATAGCTATAGTGGCTGTGGACCTGGAGTTGGCTTCCAGAAACAACGTGTCCATGATCATGAACCTGGGAGACGGGAAGTGTACAAGCAATGCTGCTGAGGTCTTGGCAAAATTTGAGAAACAGGTCAAAACAAATGGGAACAATTATAATGGTTATCAGGGAATCCCGCAATGAGTGCATGGCATGAGAATTTAATAAAGCCTGCTCTTTGTAGGGGACCCTTAACAGTGGAGGGTAGATGTAGGAAGTAAATAGATAATGGTAATTTGGGATGTAGAGGGAGCATAAATTAATGTGTTGACATTAAAGGGGAGGCATTGTAATATATGTTGGGAAATAATTCATGCTATAAAAGAATGTATTTTATAAAGATTGTGAAATCCAAACAGGTCTCTGACCACAAGCAGCCCAAGAAGCAGACGTCTATTCAAACTCCGAAATTCCGGAAGGAGGCAGGATAACGCTCAGCATTTAGCTTATGAATAAACGCACCCAGCATGATGATCACCGCCGTCCTGAGCCATCGGAAGATGCCTAAGAGCGATCATCGCCCTGTTGGTAACATCCATCAAGATAGCCAAAGTCACCAGGAACAGACATGTGAATAAGCGACTTCCCAGGATTCGATCAACGCTGGCTATTACCAGGAAACGGCAATTGTCCAGCTCTGCACAGTAAAAGAACTAACTAAGAATGTGAAGAGTTCCAAAAGAAACTTGGACTCCTTCTCCTCGGGCACAATAAACTTATAAAACATCCCCGCTAGAAGCGGCTCTTGTGAACAAGCAGGGCTCTGATGTGATAGAGATTTGATCCAGGCTCACCCAGCACCGAACCCAGGCTCGATGCTGTCTCTTTGGCTATGGTGGTTTTGAAGACCGTATTTTGGTTGCAGAAAAAGATAAATAAATCTTTTCTCATTCTTTTATAATTTGGCTTTCGATTGATCATTTATAACAGCAATATTGGTAATTCCAATAAAGGAGAAACAGGAGAGGAATACAGTTTCCAGTTCAGATAAATGCCAGCATTTTGCTTCCCATTCCTGGTTAAGAAATAAAGGAATGTCCTGAAGATCCCTTCATGTGGGTGCATTATTGGCTGTATCAGTACTTGTGTTCTGTAAAACAGGGAAGTTGTTAATGCTTCTTGCCCCATTTATCACTGGATGAAACCCAAATACTGCATTGCTTCTTGTCTACTTGCTTCCAAGTCAAGGCAAATTTTGGTCATGATTGAGTGGGACATATTCATCTGTTCAGAAGCAAATTCTTCTTTCCATTCACACAATGGCAAGATTGCTTTGTGGATTTGCTCTAATTGCACTGTAAATAAGGCCTACCGCTCACTAGAATTAAAGCTAATGCATTAGGATGCAAAGTTTTGCATAATTTGTCCTGGTGTCTGGCACTGTAGAGAGTTGTTCTGGATTTAAATGACATTTGAAAACACGTGTATTCTACCATACTTCTGGCATACTAGAAGTGAAAAAACAGCCTTTGAAACACAATTTTATCCTTTCTTCCTTCTCCTCGTCCCAGGAATTTCAATGTCTGAGGTCCAAGCTCTGCAGCTGCCTCACAAACATTGTTTTAATTCAGACAGGCATCCATGACTTGAGCCACAAATCATGACTGTGGATGTGAAGCTTGAAGCAATGTAGGTTTATAGCATTAAAAATGATAATCCATTCCCAGGTTAAGCCAAGCATTTTTCAAAAAACTCTACCTATTCTCAAGGATGTTTCAAAAAGGATCATTATAAAAGCTGGGAATGGGGAGAAGGAGTGTCTTCAAAATTAAAAATACAGCTTTCTGAAATCTATATATTCCTATAAAAAGAGATTCAAAATTGTTCATATACAGAACATTACCTATGAAGTGAATGACAGATTGTCAAAATAATTGCATGGGAAACAAAAAAAAACATAAATAAAAATAAGTTTACATGTAGATAATAAGTAAACCATCACTCTAAGAAAAAAACCAGAGCTGCAAAAACTAAAACCAATAAGGCTCTTTCATCTGTCTCAATACAAAAAAAATACTGAAAAGAATTGGAGATCCTCAAGACCATTAGCATATGCAGGAACTTCCAGCTATTGGAAAAAAAATGAAGGAAACTGCAGAGTGCAATTCACAGAGGTAACCTGGAATTTATTGGTGGATTTGTTGAAAAATTTCTGAGAGCAGACTGGAAAGGCATAGGGGCTGGTCAGCCCATGGGTGGGCATTTAGAGAAGTGTGAGGGATATTTCTGAGACCAGCTGCAGGGAAGAAAAGCAGAAATCACTGGGACAATCTCTTTGCTGGCTGTAGAGTTTGTGTCAGTCAGTTCCCTGGGGCTGGGGGAGCTGTCACGGGGCAGGGAGGGCCAGGGCTGGCAGTGGCTGCTCAGGGATGGCTTTGGCCCGTGTCCCTCCAAGCAGCCACTGCCCAAGCAGCTGCGCTGGCCCCGGGCTCTCCTCCCGGCCTGCTGGGCTTTGTTGGGTGGCACAGCCTGTGCCAAGGGGCGGCAAGGTGCCCGCAGGCCCCAGCTCTGGGGGAAATGGGAACGTCCTGCCCGCATCCACCGTGCTGCCAGCTCAGCAGCGCAGCACAGCACAGGCTGACGCCCCCCATTGCTCCCACAGACGTTGTCACTGAAGCAGGAATATATGCCCCGGATCATGTGCGCCTGCCAAGAATTGTCTGCCCCCAGGATGCGCAGAGGACGTGCATGATAGGCACAGTGGTGATAGTGTGCACTATGCCACTTGTGCTGCTAGGCTGCTATCTTGGCATTCGCAAGCTGTATGAGATCAGACGGTCAGTTGCTGATTTTTCTTCACAGTTTTCTTATAACTCTGCTCCATAGCATTGGTAGCCTGACTCGTAGTCGTGCTGCTGTGGAGTTGTGGCCAGTCCATGGTTGTCCAAAGAACTCTGCTGAGGGTTCTGCTGCTGCCCTGAGCTTTCCTTGGCCTCCTAATTGCTGGGCCTTGTCCTGGGGGGCCCGCTGGGGCTGTAGCCAGTGCTGGCTCCCACTGAGGCTGCCTGGCCAAGAGCAGCCCCAGGGGCACAGGGCAGAGGCACAGCAAGTTCTCAGCACTGTTTGGGCAGCACAGTTCAGACAGGACAGTGCTTATTTACTGCCTCATGAAAAGTTTAACGGCAACAGTGGTGTTGCAGCACAAGCAAATTTTCTCCAGTTCTGTGTTAAAACGTGGTTTTCTTTATGAAATTCATTCACTGTTTTAAAACTTAGTTTTAAATATAACTTCTTTTCCAGTGCTTTTTACCGTTATTTGGTATAATGAATGATGGCCTAATTATCCCATGGCTGAATTAGAAGACTGTAAGTACTATAAAATGGAATCATTTTTCTGCTCTTATGTCTTTCACAGACTTATGTAACTTTTGTTGGTTGATTTGACCAACAGAAGAGTTTTTCTCTGCTTTTAATTCAAACAAGCAGCAGAGCTGGAACCTGTTGAGAAGAGTCTCTTCACTTCATAGCTAAAGCAAACTGCCAGGGTTCTTTATGGAACAATTTAAAATCGATATTTTATGTAGACTCCTGTCAAGTGACTGATAGAAATGAGGGATTTGGACTCTTTGGGATGTACTGACCAGCGGTGCATTGGCTCTCCAAAGCTCAGTCGGTAATAATCAATCTTTTTCAGAAGAGAATGTTCAGTTTCTTCCTGGCACTCCCTCTTGCATTTGTACTCAAAACCACTTCTTGAACGAAATTTACAATGGCTCTTTATGCTCCCTTAGTTGACTTTTCTCTGTTTCACCATAGATGCAGATGAAAATCGGGAGGATTCCATTCAAAGTGCTGCAAAGCAGATCCTGGAGAAGAGGGCATACATCTGCTGCCACCCTCTGGACAGGACCTTCTGATCCCTCCCTGACAGCAGGCACTCATGAATGTCAGTCAGGGAGGGATTTGCTGCAGTTTCCATATTTGACAGCTTAAAATGATCCCTTATTTACTGTCTTTAATCAATGTAATTGTACAAAATAAAACTTCTTTCTAAATACTACTTCATAGGATAGGGATAAATAAAGAGATTTCATTTAAAGCTGAAATTATTTTGTCAGATAGATAGATGGGTAGATATATAGGAAGATAGGTAGATACTTAGATCGCTAGACAGCTAGATAACTAAGATAGACATAGATAGATAGATATATAGATAGATAGATAGATAGACAGACAGATAGATTGATGGATGTATTTACATGGCTGTTCCTCTTGTAGCTGGATAAAGAGAGGGAGGGGAGGTTTGGATGGGGAGATGTTTCTTCCCAGATAAAGGATTGTGTGGTTTCTCAGTATCTTTTCACTTCAGTGAGCTCCTCATTCCCTGAGCAAGTCTGAAAGACTTGGGCAATCACAACAGTTCTGTTTTGGAGGCCCCTCCAGCAGCACCACCAAGACACTGAGTCCCCAGTGTCCAGGGAGCTTCTGCTGTCACCCTGAGGGACACCACTGGTCACTGATGTCCATTGGGCCTCTGAGCCATTGACCACAACTCCCTGGATGTGACCAGCCAGGCAATTGCTCATTCTCCAAACTATGCCTCCATCAGATCCATAGCTCACCAAAGGAGGGACAAGGATGCTGGGCAGGGCTGATGTGTCCAGGGCATGGCAGAAGTCCAGAGTGGTGGCATCTCTAGCTCTTCCCTTGTGCCCTGGGGTGTAACTTCGCGGCTGCAGTCACAGGCAATATGTTCTCTGGCCAGCTCACTGCCTGAGTCCCGTGGACAGTCACAAGAGAGGCTGCCCCTGGATCCCTACAGGGACCTTCCCGGCTGGCGGTGCGTACAGGGGCTCGCAGCTCCCTGCAGCCGACACCTGTGGCACGGGTGACACAGCAGCAACCCAGTACGAGGGACTGAGGCGAAGGAACCGAGAGAGATCACTTGTTTGAGTTCTAAGGAAGGTTTATGTCACCAGAGGAGTCAGGGAGAAGTGACAATAACTGAGGGCAAAAAACTGATTTTTAAGGAAGGGAGGGAAGAAGGGGAGTGACACAACCTTTTCCCAAGGGGAAGGCATTGGGGAAGGAGTGCAGGGCAAGGGCTATCCTATAGAAACCAACAAGGGGAAGGAGCAAACCTTGAAATCCAATCTTGCTTTGAGGAGGGGATGAACGACAGTGTACACACCAGAACAAAAGACTGTGCTTTGTTGGACAGGGGCATTGACATATACTTGGGGAATAAACAACTCAGGACTGAACCACCAGAGAAACCAAATGGGATACGTGGAATGAAGCATTACAAACACAGAACAAGGAATATTTAAAACTTACTACAGAAGAACAAACTGTAAAATAACAGACTACCACACTGGGGTTTTGCGGTGTGTCTCTACTGTGTTTATAACTGCAACTCAGTTTCAATGGTCAGTTCTAAAATCCCCCCCCCCCCCCCCCCCCCCCGTCTCTTGTATTGTTATAGCATATTTTATCCTTAATGGATTGTTCCTTTGCACCTCTCCTGTTGGTTTTGTCCTGGTTTTCCATCTTCCCAAAGACCTGCCCTTTGGTCCTTAATGTTCCCGGTTCTTTCTCCTAGGAGGAGCAATGTCAATCCCTCCTCATACCTGCCCCTTTCTCCAGAAACTTCCCTGACATTTTTGTATCCCTTAAGGTCTCATTGGTTTGTTTAAACTCTTCCCCTCCCCTGGGGAAGAGTTGGTTTAAACACTGTATTCCCTGCCTTATGCTACTCCCCAGGAATCTCCCACTTGGTAAAAGTTTTGTACTCTCCTCTTGAACCTCTCCTTGTTGAAAAACCCCTTCTGGAGCCTGGACTTGTGTCTTTCTGTGCCTGACCTTCCTGGGCATAAACACCTTTGGGAGTCATACAGAAGACCTCTCCTTGTTCCTTGTCCCTGCCCTTGAAGCATTCCCCCTGTGCCATACAGCAATTGTGCCCTACAGCCACACCCCAAATTGTGTGGCTTTTTGGGGGCAGCCCCCTCCTGGTGACAGTGCTGGGAGCAGCCCAGGCTGAAGAACTCTGGCACCACATCACTGAGGCAGCCACTCCATCATGGAAGGGCTCTGGCTTGGTCAGCCAGCACAGACCTATTGAAGTGAAGGGAGACACGACCATCCGATTGATGCATCGAACTCCAGCTTTATTGATCAATCAATCACCTTAAATAACAGTGCTAACGAACTTCATGAATATTCTGTAATCCAATTTCATGATCGGCTAACAGAGAAACTTCTAACCACTCCTCTTGTTTTAGAATACCTACAATTGTTTATTAAAAACAGAAAACAAAACAGAAACCAGAAACTAAAACAGAAACCAGTGTTCCCAAAACTTCTACATCTGTTCTCAGGATGGCAGGCCTTCCCAGAGACGGTGTTCTGCTTATTATGGGAAGACAATCTGAGAACTCCATTGTTTATAGAATGATGCCTGAGAGAGTCTAATTGTTTATACAAATCAGAAAGCTGAGAACTGTTAGAAACTGCTTTACTTTTCCCCTATACTTTTCTCTCAATTGTATGTCTCATGGCCTTTTCTTTAAGTCATTCTTGAAAAACTCTCCAACATTTCCCCTGTTTTTTTCTTTGAGAGAAAAGAGGTTAGTTTGCCAGGTCTTCTCTATCATTCTACCAACCATCTTTTGGATACAACAAGGTAAGATAATGGTGAAGTTTTTCCTCATAGAAACTCTTGTGGAGGAGGCATTACCAGATGTCAAGAGAAGTGCAGACCCCGCTCTGCCAGGGCTCAGCTGCACCAAAGGCCTGAGGATAAACAGGACACTCAGTGTCAGAAATGTGATCCTGCGGAGAAGGATCAGAACCAGTGCTCAGAGGTGGAATAATGATAACTTGCTTAAATAACAAGATCCACCCTGCGCCTGGGCTGGTATTCCATTCCAGGCTCTATCTTCACAAATTAAAAATATCCCTGTGGGTAATTTCCTAGGTGTCATAATAGTAGAGCCTTTACATTGGTTATAAAGCTGTTTAGACACTATTTCCAGGTTTAGAGATGAATCCAGAGTAGCCCATGTCTGTTTATGCTGACTCATCCTTTGAAATTTAGAGTAATCACAGCTGAACTGCAATTATCTAATGCTTGATTGGGATCTCTTCTTATAGGGCCTACAACAGAATGTTGTGTTAAAGGCACCAGTTTTCTACATCTTATTGAGGCTATATATGAAGCACTTTGATCTTTAACCTTTTTCAAAATACACTGTACCTCCCATCGATAATAAGCCAAGATTTTCTGCTCATGAGATTCATAAAGGTCTAAAGCTGAGGCAGTGTTTCCTTGTCTCATTCCGTAGTGCCTGCTCCCAATCATGTTCCCAGATGTGCCTATAATTACAGGTGTGGCACCATAAATGAAAAAGTAACAACTGATCACAACCCCCACAACACAGTGCAACCCAAGCAGCACAATTTGGGCTGTGACATTCAAGACAGTCCTCTTTTGCCAGTCCTCGTATATGTAAAGATGATAATGATTCAATAATGTCAATCAGTTCTCTGGTCGTCCGGCAACGGCGTGTTAAGGCCTTATCAGGCATTGCACAACAGGTGGTAATTGGACTAAGAAAAGAAAGCTGTTAGCTGTTTTCATTCATGCAACCTGGAGAGACGTAAACAAGCCTGAAAATGATTCTTTCTGTCCTTGAAGTTATCACATCCACCTTTTTTCATGAGCTTCCCAGAAATGTTCAAAGTCAGTTTTCAGTTTGTAATCCTTTAGTCATTTGGCTCAAATGGCATCAACTGGGAGATTCTCAGTCCTTTGTTAATTTGGAGTGGTGAAAAGATAGTATGCATTTAAGGCACTTAAAATATTTAACTTAACAGACTTATTTGCAAATCATGTAAAATCACTTAAATCTAATTCAAACTTAACAGAATCTAACTTAACTTACTTAATAATACTTAACAAAATTTAATTTTCTTTAAATCTCACACAACTCAAACCTATATGTAATTTAAACTTAGAAGACCTCGAACCCAACCGAAAACAAGCTCAACAATTTTAACCTTAACATTTAATGGCACTTAATTAATAACTTTACTTAAACTACTTAATAACAGATAAAACCTACTATAGAAATAAAATATAGCATTTACTATAACTTACTTACAGGCCTGATTCTAAAATATTAAGCTAAAATAACTTTCTTCACGTGTTTGCTATAGCATTTTTATACTTAAATACACTTAAACACAATTCATTTAAGGTGCACCTGTGAAAAAATTCTTTTGAATTCAGTGTTTGCTTTTACATCTATCACATCTAAACAAAGCTTAAAGAATACAAAAAACACACTCATTACATCTCACTCATACAATCATTCCAACACATCTTAACATTTTTAAATTTTTCAAAACACAGCTTTAAAGTCTAATGTTCCACCGGCCCAGCCATCCGGGCTTCTGATGTTCAAAGTCTCTGGTAATACAGATGTTTCCAAGACAGCATAACCAATGCCGAGCCAAATCGGCCGAAATCTGACTCTTGCATCCATTTACGCTGATTTCTGTTTTACAGTCTGTGCTGGGGAGAACAAAAGATCTCTCTAACTTAGGTGAAAAACATCCTGACAGCAACAGTCCTTGGTGTCGCTTGTTTAGTTTCACTAATCTTTTAATTGCAATAGGAATCTTTTCTTTTGTTGACAAGAGTCACAGTTATTACGGCTGTTAGATCTTAAACTGTAGCTTTTGCCGGCTACGGGGTGGAGGGAGAAACGGTCCCGCTCGAAAAAGCACTCTGAAGTCGGAATCCGCTAAGGAGTGTGTAACTACTCACTTGTCGAATCAACTAGCCCTGAAAATGGATGGCGCTGGACGCTCATCAGAGCCCAAAAAAGATGTTGGTCGATCTAAACAGCAGGACGAAAACTATCAATGCACAGCATGATTGCTCCTCCATCACCTGCTCTCTGATGTCCAGTTACTGTTCCCAAGCAGCAACTGGCCGCCCGTGGACATCTGGCCCCTAGTTCACACATGAGGGCGATGCGGCTCCGGTCGCTCCCCCCGCGGCGCTCTTTGTTCACTTCCGGCGTGGCTCTCGGGGTGGCGCGGCTTGGTTTCTGCGGCGGCGGCACAAGCGGCCCTTGCCTTCGCATGGACAGCATTTCGTGCGGCCCTCTTTATTTGATGCTGCAAACGCAGCGGACGCTTGAAGAGGTGCAAAAGCGGCTAACATCTGACTTTGAGAGGACCTTGCCTGTTCTCGAAAACCTATTCCTATCTGTTTGAGTACATCTGCCACAAAAGCCTGCTGGCCAGTGGGAATGAGAGCCATCCTTTCTAATGCTTCCTCGATAGTCCAATTTGCACCTAAGGTGTTAAGTATGTTTCTAGTAGCAGAATTACAAGTTTGAAGGACACACTGCCTGAGTAGGACCCTGCGCAAATATTCTGGCACGCCTGCTCTCTTAATTGCAGCCGCAGCTTTATCAACAAAAGCATCAAATGTCTCATCTTTGCCTTGCTTAATTCCCATATACACTGGTATCCCTCCTGGTTCCTTCACCATATCTATCGCGAGTCTGACTAACCGCATTGCCTCCCGGCACTTTTCCGGACCTATTAAAACTTGTGCATCAGTACGAAGAAAAGACCCCAGCCCCATAAGCTCATTTATAGTGATACCATGCAAGGGGTCACCCGACTGTCTTTGAACTACCACACACTCACTGACAAGTATCCGCCAATGATCATTAAACAGCAATTGTTGATGGTGGGTAAAGATTAATTTAACTATCCCACGACAATCATTAACAAGAAGGATACTGGTGTCAAAAATATAATCGAGCATTTGCTTAGCTGGTTCACTCTTAAAGCCAAACTGACTAACAGTAGCTCGCAACTGAGATAACAATTCCCAGTCAAGAGCACTAATTGCGGCTTGAATTCCTCCACCAGCCTGAGGGTTAAAGACAACTGGACAAGCCAGTTCCCGAGCCGAACTTATCAGCTCCTGATCTCCCTTTTCAATTGCATCTTTGGCCAGGGCAGCCCACGCATCTCTTTCCCTCGCGATCGCCGCCGCCAAGCCGATTTCCGACCCAGGGACCGGCTGATTGCTTGTCGGGAACGGAGTACACGTATCTGGCCCCAGCTGCTGAGACGCAGCAGGTACGGGAGACTCAAAGGTGCTCTGTGTAGCCTGCGGCAAAGCAGACAACAAGGCACCCCGCGGAGCTTGGCTCGTTAGGGGCGGCTGCGAAGCGGGTACTAAAGCAGTCTGCGTAGCCTGGTTTGTAGGCTGGCTCGTAGCCGGGCTTGTAGCCTGGCCCGTTAAGGGGGGCTGCTCGGCGGGCAGCGAGGCGGTCTGCGCCTGGCTCATAGTGTGACTCATAGCCTGGCTTTCCGAGGGAGGTGGTGAAGCAGGTAATAAAACTGTCCGCATCGCGGGACCAAGAGGAATTCCCGCGTTCTTATCAAATTCCCTATCTTGATCGCATTCTTTGTTACGATCGTAAGCGGCAGTAGCCTGGTGAGCAGCCCTTTTTTCAGCTTGAATCCGCAACAGTTCGGTGTTAACGACCCGCCATAATTTACCCCACTTCTTAGCAGTTTTATCATCATCTAACGTAGCCTGCCACAATAAATCACCAAATCTACGCCACTCCAACAATTCGTGAACTGTGTGAGGATTTATAAAGATCCCCCTTTCTAGGCCATAAACTAAAAGGCCTGGTAACTCTTTCTGTAAATCTATTCCCTTAATTTGCCGTTTTTGCAAAAGGGTAATAAAAAGTTCATATGCGGCTTGCCTTTCCATACCTATGTGCGCACGTTGCAGCTCTTCAAATCAAGGTCGCGGCCGCATGTCTCGGACGAGCCTATCTGTATAGTCGCTCGCAGCGCGGCACGGGCCGGCGGGTTACCCTCCGCTTTGTCTTCCGCGCTTCTTCGCCGTTCCGGCTGCAGTTTCGATCTTACGGAACCCGAACCTGGCTTCACTTCGCGTGGCGTTCGCTTCCCCGTGGTGTTCGCTATCACGGTCGGAGGTCACCATATATTGAAGTGAAGGGGAGAATGACCATCCTGGTAATGCATCGAACTCCAGCTTTATTGATCAATCAATCACCTTAAATAACAGTGCTAACGAACTTCATGAATATTCTGTAATCCAATTTCATGATAGGCTAACAGAGAAACTTCTAACCACTCCTCTTGTTTTAGAATACCTACAATTGTTTATTAAAAACAGAAACCAAAACAGAAACCAGAAACTAAAACAGAAACCAGTGTTCCCAAAACTTCTACATCTGTTCTCAGGATGGCAGGCCTTCCCAGAGACGGTGTTCTGCTTATTATGGGAAGACAATCTGAGAACTCCATTGTTTATAGAATGATGCCTGAGAGAGTCTAATTGTTTATACAAATCAGAAAGCTGAGAACTGTTAGAAACTGCTTTACTTTTCCCCTATACTTTTCTCTCAATTGTATGTCTCATGGCCTTTTCTTTAAGTCATTCTTGAAAAACTCTCCAACACAGACCCACCTTGTGCTCCTCAAGGTTTCCATTGGCATATCCAAGCATTGAAGAGGTTGGGTGGGTTTCCCCCCCTGTTTTATTGACTGTGTCCTTTGAGAACCACAAGAGGAAGCAGTGCCTCAAATTGCACATGAAGAGCAAATGGTGAAGTAAAGGCTTCACCTTTCCTATGAAGCCGAAGTGTTTGCCATGGCCTCCCCAAGGTGCCAAATTTCCAGCTGGGAAGCTGCTGACAGGAGGGAATGTGGCACTTGTCTCCAGCCAGAGATCACTCATTCCTCAACATGCTGGGCTGTGGCTGACAGTGCCTGAGGAGCTCAGAAATCCTTGGATGTGATCTCCTGTGCCAGTGCCCAGAACACAGAGCAAGGAGCACAACTTGGGGGGGGGGGCGGGGGGGCAAGTCCAGCCATTGCACACAACTGCCAGGCAGGATGAGCTCCATCCCAGAGAAGGAAAATTCCAGCCATGAGCAATCTGGTATTGCTGGAAGAGAAAATCGTGTTTTGTAATTCTCGACCTCAAACAGCTTCCTTTAAATGCTTCTCATAGGCAGGGAACATTCCCAGTGAGGCTGCAGTGTAGGAGTGGCCAGTCCATGGTTGTCCAAAGAACTCTGCTGAGGGTTCTGCTGCTGCCCAGAGCTTTCATTGGCCTCCTAATTGCTGGGCCTTGTCCTGGGGGGCCCGCTGGGGCTGCAGCCAGTGCTGGCTCCCACTGAGGCTGCCTGGCCAAGAGCAGCCCCAGGGGCTCCAGGCAGAGGCAGAGCAAGGTGGGGAGGAGAAAGTGCAGGGACGAGATTGCCCTTGAAAGGCAGAGGCGCTCTGGGGCCCGCTCCTGGCAAGGGAGCCTGCCCAGAGCCGTGCCCTGCTCGCCAGGGCCTTGAGGGGCAGCTGTGCAGCTGGGCCAAGCTGTGCCAGCAGCTCCAGCCGTGCTGGGGAGCCTTGCCAGCTCTGGGCCCTGCTGTGCAGGAGGCTCTCTGTGTGCCACTGGCAGCTGGGGCCTCAGCCACCTCCTCTCCCCAGAGGTGCTCCTGTTCATTGTCAGAAGAGGAGCCTAACAACTTAGGCAAAATTTTTCTGACCTCTTATCCCACTTCTCCACGTCTGCCCCTATCTGCTCTTCTGTAGCTGCAGCACTGTCATGAACCCTTCCGAAAACCCACCCCTCCCAAACGAGACCCTCTTCCCCTGAGCCCCCTGGTCCTGTTCCCCGGCCAGCACTGAAGTTGACCAGCCCCTGTCTGCCAGGGCAGGGCTTGGCCCACATTTGATGTTTTAATAACGAAATGGAGTTGTCACAGCTCTGTCCAGGTGGTAGCATGTGCAAAGCCCACCCAGCGGAAGCACAGGCTGAGCTCCATGGCCAGGAGCAGCCGTGGATGCCCAGGGTGTGGGCAGGCAGGAGTCCGGCAGGGGCTGCTCTGACCAACGGCGGGGCCCCGAGGGCTGGGGGAGCCCATGCTGAGCGTCCTTGGGCTGAGGGCACATTGCCTTCTGGGGGATGATCTGGGCCTGAACCTCATGAGGCAGGCATGGATATTTTGGGGTCTGTGCTCAGAGGTGAAGGGGTCCCTCATCAGGCACACAGTGATATTTTGGGGTCCCTGCTGAGGGGTGAAGGGATCCCTCATGAGACACACAGTGATATTTTTGGGTATCTACTGAGGGCTGCAGGGGTCCCTCATGAATCCCAAAGGAGTATTGATGGCCACTCCTAAGGTGTGCAGGGATCCCTCATGAGGTTTGCAGCGGGGTTACATTTGACGGGGTTTTTTACTCTTCTCAGCACAGCAAAGGCTGTGGTTTTGCAAAGCTGGGAGAAAGCCTCTTGCAAAGCCTTGGGCCCGGCCTGCAGGCACAGCGGGCAGGCGGAGCCCATCCTCTGGGGCCAGGCCGGGCTGCTCAGGCCGGGCCGGGTCGGGCCAGGCTCGGGGCCCGGCAGGGAAGGGCTGCGGCCCTGGGCTCTGATGAGGCTGCTGAGCTCCGCCCTGGCTCTGTGCTGCAGCCCAACACATTTACAGCCAGGGCCGTGCCCGGGCCCACAGGAGGCACCCGGGGCTGAAACTGAGGCCGCACCTTCTCCCACTCAAGGCGGCTGGCTCTGTTACTTTGGAGGCTCCAGAGCCTTGTACCTCGGCCTGATGGTGCAAAGATCCCCCCAGCATCCCTGAGCTTGCAGAAATAAAGGCTTTGTGCTCATTGTTATGTTTGCCCGTTTACCCCATCATCAGAAAAACCAAACAATATTAGACGTATTAGCAAATCTAATTGAATAGTTAAGAAAATATATAAAATTGGATACACTTGAAATATTGACAATATAATTTGATTAACAATAAGGGATCATTTGGTTCCAATAATAGTGCATAAGCAAAAGATAACCGTGGGGTACGGGGTGCAAGGTTCTTGGACCCTTGCCACCTCACCAACAAGCTTGCCAAGTGAAGATTCTCCCCTTCTATGCCATATGTCAATGCCATCTCCTCCCATTTTCGATTCATCACACTTCTACCTCCGCCCTCATCACCACCTTTACCACGCATGCTCCACCACTCATTTTGGTGGTCGCACCCCTTTTTGGGGTCATCTTTAGATGAAGGCTGTCCTCTTCTTCGATGTCTTTTGATTCACTTTTGGGTTACGCATGTGCACTAAGCTAGCATAATGCAAGCCAAAACGAACATAATATTATATTTAAGCTTCAAAGCAAAAAAATCTTTATAACTGGCATTTTCCTGGGACCCAACCAGATTTTCCTTTCTTTCTCTTAATTTTAAGTACCTGATATCTCTTGCTTTTTCCTGCTTTGAACATCTGCAGGAAAGAGGGGGGTCGAACTCCCCCTCTCCCTTTCTTTCTTGGCATGACACGTTTTAACTGTGTTCTTATTTCCAAATATTAATTACTGTATGAATATTGATTACTGTATAAATTTTGTCAGCATGAATCATACCTATTTACCACAAATCCCCCATTTCTCTTCTTCATCATTGATTTGTGCTTTATTAAAAAACTGTGCCCTGATATCCTTTATATTCTTTAGAATTTGGATTTTCTTGTTTTCCCATTTCAACTTCAAACTTTTCTAGCATTTCTCTCACTGCCTCTAGTGTTTCACACTCTTTTTCAAATTTGGTTAGCATTTCCTGGGTTATTTCAATCTCTCCAGGTCCTGCCCCCAGTTAATAGGTTCCTTTTTCTATAAGACAGGTTGATTTAGCTCTTAGTGCCATTATAGTTCTTGGTTTTCCTTTCACAGCTGATTCTGGATCTAGACGCATTGTTGTAATCTGCATCCCTTGAATCACTGAGGAAATTAGCCTACTAAAACACGGAATCATACAAGGCAGAAACAAAAGTCCCAAACCTGAACATAACAACATGAATCCTAACTTTTTCCACCAAACACCTCCAAAGAGGTAATCTCACCAATCTGCTTTCAAGATTGAATTCTACTTTTGTACTGGCACATGGGCCACCCTTTTAATTTCCTCCGCTTGTTCGGTGATAGCTTCTCCATAATCATCAATTTCTATGCAGCACTCAGATTCATTAAATCTGCCAGAAACGCTTCCTTCTTCTGCTAACAGATAGTCTAGGGCAATCCTGTTTTGGTAAACAAACGCCCGCATTTGTGAATATTGCCTGGCCAGTAATTTTAGGGCACCGGAGGTGTGATTTGACACCACCTCCACTACTGCTTGCAGCCTTATGAATCAATTCAACAGGTAAATTGGGGTCCTATATCCCCATGGCCCATCCTGAGCCCATGTTGCTGGGTCATAATATGCTATAATTCTTTCTGCAGGCCATTTGTCCTCTCCCCATTTTTGGTTCCCTCCTGCTGTTGGAAAATTGAAATTCAAATCTCTTTTATTCCGCTGCAGGTTTTCATACAATGGAGCTCCTAACATATTGCTCCTAGACCTCGGTAGAACAAAGAAGGAGGATTGTATTACTCCTAAGGTAGAGGTTCCTCCCCATTTTTGAAGTAACTCACTGTATGCTCGTTGCCCACAAATCTAATATATCCCCTATGGGGCTTTCCATTTCTTATCAGTTTTCTCTGGCTGTTCCCAATAAGACCTCAGGCTGTTGATGGATTGGTAGGGGTTAGCTCCAGGACTTCTGTACCAGCATAAATCAATTTGATCATCCCACTCACAGTTTATTTCTTTTATTGGTCCCCCATATCCATCAGGAGTTTCAGGTCGCCAAACTTTTGAACCATTATCCATATTGACTACTAATGTGGACTTAACAGGAGTACGCTGCACTATTTTATTACATTTCTTTCCTTCTCGGGTTATACAAAAGGTTACAATTACTTGATGGCTTAAAATCTATCCTTCAGGTCTCTTCAGTGTTCCAGAAATTTGGGTGTGGTTCCATTTTAAAAATTGCTCTGGAGCTAAGCTCTCACCTTTCCATGGCCCCGTTTCAGCCATTTTTAGACCCCCATTGCGGCGAGGGTGTGTCTGGCCTGGATGGTCAGTGTCCGGCTAGCAGAGGCCAGGCCGACACCCAGCTGCAATCCAAAGCAAGCACCACTCGGCGTCTGAGGGCCTCGGGCTGTGCTCGCCTGCGGACCGATCTCACTGCCAACGCGACTGGAAATAAGGAGCTGGACTCTTGATGGGGTCAAGTCAGGTTTAATGAGAAACCCAAGACGACATCCAGGGAGAGACCCCGGGGAGAGACCCCAAGGAGAGACCCCAAGGAAAAACCCCAAGGAGAGACATCGAAATGGGGGTGAAACGAGGTTATAAAGGGGGTGGGTGTACAAAGGAGGGGTTTACACTGAACCAATAAGGAAGGGTGGAGGGCTGAACTTAACACAACTGACATAAAGGGGAATCCAATGAATACAAAGTAAAGGAGGGGCCCGGGGACCACAGCCAAACACAACCCCCAGAGAGAAGAAGATTCTGGAAAGTTAGGAGGAGTGGCGGGTGATTGACTGGGCCCAGGGAGGAGAGAAAGTCCACATATAAGGAAATAAGGGGGAGGAGGAATTATATAACTTAACTGACAGTTTATGCCAATGGCGGGAAAACTGGGAAGGGCAGAACCATTTGCAAACATAGCGGGGAACAATACAAAATGGGGGAGCTATACAATAAACTTGTCAAACACACTACTACACCCCATAAATCCAACATTTGGATAATACCAATTCTGTGGCAATCTCTTGCATCAATCCCACAAACGGATTCTTTTTTGAGGCTGGCAGGTCCCAATCTTTGTAGTGCTGTTTTAGTTGCCTATACAATTCAGCCAGTTCTTTTGACTCTTTTTTCTCCTGTTCTTTCCTCTATTCCCCTTTGGTTCCTTTTCTTCTTTCCTGTTCTCTTTTAATTTTTCTCTTATTTCCCGGCCTCCTGTGCCTATACTTGGATCATCTCCATTGTCCTCGCTTTCAAAACAAAAGAATCTTTCATATTGAGGGCAAATCTGATGGCCATGGGGATAAGGAGCTCATTCATTGTATTCCAAATTTTTCCTTACCCAATACATCTGTCCCTTTTTAACACAAACATCTATAAAGCTGCTGCAATTGCAGCAGGCAGAACTAACACAGATTCTATTTTGTCCCTAATCCAAACAGGGTGATTGCAATAGTCACAAATGTTGAAATTGCTGGGACTTGGTTTTTGCTCTGTTTGCTTTTTCATTGCCGATCCTTTCATTTCTTGAACTCTGTCCAGTGTGGCTTTCTGGCTTTGGCCAACCGTCCAGGGTACCATAATAAACACAGTGAAAATAATCCTCGGGAAATCTACCTTTCTACCTTTCTCAAGGCCCCTTGGATTGCAACCAAGGACCGAGATGCCAGTCTTCTCAATAGCAAAGGTAATATCCCGGGATCTAGTCACTGCTGGTTTTAGTTTCCTTGGTATCCATAGCCCCACAGAGTTTGCTTTTCCCCTTTTAAATGCCATTCAGGCTGGTCAAGAAAAGATCATTAAAATTAAAAGAACAGGGAAAAGGTTAGACTGAAACCCCATAAACCTATATTTTCCAAAATTTCAGGGATGTGCCAACCACAATAGGATTTTACCAATTATTTTCTGCTTCAAGGGCGGGGAGTTCATTAAGTCGCCGCCTCCAATAGGCAAACTCGCAGCACCAATATGCCCCGGAATGTGCCTATGATGTGGTATATAGACTTCTTCTCCACAACAACTATTGATTATGAGACACTGGTCTATAAGGCCATTAATTGCTCGTTCTCTTATTTGTGCTACAGCCAATAAAGCAAGAACCAATTGATCGAAGTTCTCTATTAATCCAATTGTTGCTGGAAGGGTCCCGTCTCCCAGTCTCAAAGGTATCTCAAAAAATCACTAGCAATGCGTTCTATAGTTAGCCAGCTAAATACATAACCATAGCAAAACCAACAAATCAATTGTCTCTCCTTCTCTTCCCTCTTAGTTACTTTCAACCATAAGTTAAAGCAAAGTGTGCAAACAATACACATCCAGGGATGACACTTTAAACCATGTTCACCGCACTCCCAACATTTTACTTGTCTCTGAGGTCTTTTAACAACAGGTATTATCAATCTCAGTTTCTAAAATTGCAGTGAAATGCGTACCCTGGTCTGAATCAATGACCCTCACTAAACCAAATCTTGGAATTACATGTTCTAACAATATTTTAGCCACCGTTTGAGCTGTAGCCCAAGCTGCTGGAAATGCTTCTCCCACAGAGTTAATTGATCTATTATAACTAACAAATACTTCCACTGACCGACTTTAGACAATTCTGTGAACTCAGCCTGGATCTTTTCAAATGGCCTGTAGGATGTTTTGTACCCTCCAGAGAGAGGCTCCTCAACATGTTCTTAGACACCCCTGGGTAATTTGTTTTCCACTTTCAAATATCTCTATACACCCATAACATTTTAAAAAGTGATCCCAAAGGGCTCTTGTTCCCCAGTGTGTCTGTCTATGCAAGTTATCTAAGATCTGACGTGCCCCTGGCTTTGGCATCATAATCCTGCCATCAGGAAGAACCCACTTTCCCTCCTTAAATGTTGTTCCTAATTTCCTTATAGCTGCCAGTTCTGCTAGTGAAAGGGAAGGTGTCTCCTGCTGAATGTCTGTTTCTTGTAAGGTCATGATTTCAGTATCACTTTTCCTTAAGGCTGCTCTTCTTGCTTCTTCATTGGCCAGATTATTTCCTCTGACTCTAATATCCCTTCCTCTCTGGTGCCCCTTTACGAACCACTGCTATTCTCTTTGGGCCCTTTAAAGCTTCAAGTATCTGAATTATCAATCTCTCGTGTACTAACCCTTTTCCTTGAGTGCTTATAAGTCTCCTTTCCTTCCAAATTTTTCCAGAAGTATGTACTACACTGAAAGCATATCTGGAGTCCATATAAATAGTCCCTTCTCGCCCTTTTAGTATTAATGATGCACAGAGTAATGCATTAAGTTCACAAGCTTGTGCTGACCAGGATGGACTAAGGGGACCAGACTCCTTCACCTCAAGCTGTCCCCCAGTGATTATAGCATAACCTGATTTTCTTTTCCCACTCACTACCTGAGATGACCCATCTGTAACTAACTTTTCTCCCCTTTGTAATTCTTGGTCTCCCAAATCTGGACGTATTTTTGTTTGTAATTCTGTAACCCCTATGAAATCATGTACCAGCTGTTCCCCTGGATCCCCATAAAGAAACTGAGCAGGGCTCTGTACTTGTGTCACCTTCAAGTCTAATTCGGGGGAGGTAATCAAGACAGCCTCGTACTTCAGTATTCGTCTATCTCTTAACCATTTTTCAGCTTTTTGTGCCAGAATTCCCCCAATATTGTGAGGGGTGTATACTTCCAAAGGTGCACCAAAGGTTACTTTTTGGGCCTCTTCCACTAGCAACGCAGGCACTACCAAAGCCTGTAAACATGTTGGCCAGCCTTTACTAACTGGATCTAATAGTTTTGAACAATAGCCCACTGGTTTCAAGCTTCCTGCCCAGTCTTGAGTCAGTACCCCATAGGCTGTCTGATGAGTTGTACTTACAAATAACTGAAAGGGTTTTCCCAAATCAGGAAGACTTAGTACAGGAGCCTGCAACAAAACTTCTTTAACCTCTTCAAATTTTTTCTAATCCTCCCTAGTCCTCTTAAAATGGTTTGTAGGCAATTTTTCATACAAAAATTTCACTTTTCCACTAAATCCTTCAATCCACTGTCTGCAATAACCCAAAAGACCTAAAAACTGTCTTATTTCTCTTTTTTATTTCAGGGGTCCCATGTTTCATTTTCCTCAAACTCTCTCAGGGTCCAGCTTTTTCTTTCCCTTACTGATCCAATGACCTAAGTACCTGACTTCTGATTCCACAAACTGTAATTTGGATCTGAATATTTTCAGACCATTTTCACCTAAAAACTTCAGCAAATGAATAGTGCTCCTTCTAGTTTTCTCCTCCCTTTCCTCTGCTAATAACAAATCATCCACATACTGTAACAACTTGATTCCTTCAGGCAACTCAAAAGTTTTTAAGAGATTTTCTAATGCTCTCCCAAAAAGATTAGGTGACTCGGTGAAACCCTGCGGTAGTACCGTCCACCTGAGCTGTTCTCTTCTACCTGTCTCCCAATCTTCCCACTCAAAAGCAAAATAATCTCTACTGCCCTCATCCAAAGGGCAAGTCCAAAAGGCATCTTTTAAATCCACCACACTATACCACACGTAATTAGGAGGCAATTGACTCAACAAAGTATATGGGTTAGCCACTATTGGAAAATGTGTAATAGTCCTTTGTTTTATTGCCCTTAAATCTTGAACCAGCCTGTAACTCCCATCAGGTTTCTTTACCTGTAAGATGGGAGTATTAGGGGGTGACGTGCAAGGTTCTAATATTCCTTGCTGTGTTAAATTTTCAGTCACTGGTTTTAATCCCTTCTGCCCCTCTAGTGATATTGAATATTGCTTCACTCAGATTGGTACTTCTCGATTCTGTATTTCAATTTTAATACGCAGAATGTTCAGCTTCCCCTCTTCACCCGAATACCAAACTGTATCATTAATTTCCAGATTATCCTCTTCAGTTAAAGAGTAACTTTTAAGTTTTTCTTCACAGGGTTTTATCTGTAAATCCAAGGCTATTATTAGATCTCTGCCTAATAAATTATTCTCGGCCTCCAGTATCAACAATAAATCATTTACTCCAAATTTGTCATCTGTTTCAATTTGCACCCCTTTAATTACAGGAACGGGAAAAGCCTCTCCCTTAACTCCAATTACTGGAACTCGCTCACGACTTATCTTACATCCCTGGGGTAATTTTCTAACTGTTGCCTGAGAAGCTCCAGTATCCACTAAAAATACAACTTCTTTACTATGGGGACCTATCTTGAACTTTATCAAGGGCTCTTCTGGTGGTGTTTTGGTCCCCTTCATTAACTAGAGCCCCTGACCTCCCTAATCCTCCTGAAAATTTTTCTCCTCTTGCTGTTTCTTCCTAAAACTTTTTTGTAGGTGCCCCTTTTTATGACAGTAAAAACAGGTGGGTCCTGCACCCCTCAAGGTAGGGCAAGAATTTTTAAATGCCCCTTCTTGTGGCAAGAAAAACACATGGGTCCTGTGTTCCTAAAAATAGATCCGGACATCTGTTCTGTTCTTTCCTGCAGGTTTTTCTGTAATCAAAGCTGCCTGAATTTCTTTAACTGCCGCCACCAAAATTCATGCATCTGCCTTCTGCTTTTCCTCATCTCTCCTTACATACACCTTTTGTGCTTCTCTCAGTAACTCCTGAAGTCCCCTGTCCTGCCAATCTTCTAATTTTTCCAGCTTCTTCCTGATGTCTCCCCAGGATTTTGCTACAAACTGAATTTTTAAAAGAACCTGCCCCGCTGCAGTATCAGTATCTATACCTGAATATAATTGCAAGTCTTTCTATAATCTCTCTAACCATTCTGCTGGGGACTCATTCTTTCTCTGCTGCTCACTCAAAGCTTTTCCTATATTATGCCCCCTAGGCACTGCCCCACAAATTCCTTGAACAATTATCCACCGGAGATCACTCCTATTCTACCTATGCTCTGCATTCTGATTATTCCAATTTGGATCCTGCATAGGCCATTTCTGATCACTCCGCCCTTCTCCCTCACGTTCTGTGTCCCAAATCCACATTCCTGCCTGTCTGATCACCTCTCTCTCTTCTCTTGTAAACAAAATTCCTAGCATAGACTGCATCTGCACCCAGGTATATGTGTTTGGTCCCAAAAACTGATCTAATTTTCTGCCACTCCAACGGGGTCCTCTATCAGTGCACCCATCTCCTTCTTAAACTACCTGACATCCCCAGTCTTTAGGGGAACACTCACATAACCAATAGGTGGCCTCTGTCCTGGATTTGCCACGGTGATAGTGGAACCCTGGAAAAACTTAAAGATATAATCTAAAATGTTAGGCTTTGTGCTTTCCCAGATCAACTGCACCTGCGTAAGCAGTACGATAAGTTATATAATTGATGTGATGATTGTTTAGTAATTAAATGTAATTATTATATAACCATAAGAAGAATAGTGAGAAACTATGTTGGAAATTCAGAGGGGGGCTAAATTTATGTATACAATAGAACAATATAAGTTTAATAATAAACATGAAAGTTATGTAATGATACAGTATAAAACATGATCATTTCGGATGTATGGTCGGAGTCAGATTTGGGTTGAATATACCCCGATTCCCAGAGCTCTTAATAAAAAGCACCGCATATAATCGCTCCGTGATTATGTGTTTTTGAACGCTAACAATGGGTACCTCTCTAAGTGGGTACAATTGATTCTCCCTTTCTTCCCCCTCATCTCCATCATTTTCCTTCCCTTGTCTCCCTCTGCCTCTGGTTCTGTGTTCCAACAGCTCCTCTTGAATAGGAGGTGCATTTGGATTTACGGGGGGACTCTCAGGGGCCTGTGGCTGAGCTAGCTGGTTGGGTTATCCATAAGGGGGTGGGAGTTGATTTAGTGGGTCCCACGGCTCCTGCCTATTCCTTTTAACCACCTGCCCTTTGGTTAATAAAGGATACATCGGGAACCCCCAGCTTCCTGCCTCTGAACAACAAACCTACTTCTCCCCTCAGGACTCCATAAGGCAGCATACTCACTCGCCTCCCGATTAACAGGGTTTTTCGAATTCACATAAATATTTAGAGCCTGGCAAATCCGATCCTCAATTGATCCAAACTTAGGCCAATATATCTTTCAGAATCATTTCCTTTGTCCATTCAAACATGCAATACTTAATCATTTTCGTTTACTTTTTCCCCTTCAGGATTCCCATTCCATCCCAAAACCGTATCATCATCGCCAGTGGGTTGTCCTGAGGAATGCTCCCTTCCTGAGTGCCCCCCTCAAAGTTCCCAGATACCCTAAACTCCTGCGAATTTTTCACTCAATCTGCAGCCCCTGGGTCTAAGGACTTACTTTTCCCCTGACCCATCTCTGGCAGCAACAAACTAAGAGATCCCCGGTACCAGGAGAGTCTTGGTTTTCCACACTCACCTCATGATTCAACTTCCTCACTTACTACTCTGTCTCACTGCCTTTTCAATCTACTTGTTCCACTCCTATTTCTCACTCTTTCTCAATCTATTAGCCACGTCCTCTCACCATCTAATCTCATTCTAAATTGCCAGCTACCAACCCCTCCAAGGAAATGGAACCTATTCAATCACTCTCCTTCTCATTCTCCCTACTGAGTCAATCCCTCCTGCTCAAGGACCTTTTCACAGGTGCTTGGACCAGGGACGCCCTCCTTCCCCCTGGGTCAAACCCTCCTGGGGTCCCCACTCATTCACTTTTCTTTCACTTCCCTCCTTTACTGGCCGGTCTCCTTGCGGATATCTTGGAAACGCGGTACCGGGAGGCCTCACCCGCTTCAGGGGTCCAGGACTGCCCAGCCTCTGTCTCAGATACTCCACACACACTCACACATGCATACAGCCGCCCCCCAGACCCAAAACCTGCTGATACTCACAGCCTCCTTTTCTCTTTGGGGGTCATTTTTGATGAAGGCCTCTCCTCTTCTTCGATGTCCTTAACTCACCCTTGAGTTACACATGTGCACCAAGCCAGTAGAATGTAATGCAAAACTAACATATTACCACATTTAAGCATCAAAGCAACAAATCTTTTATAGCTGGCATTTTCCTGGGACCCAACCAGATTTTCCCTTCTTTCTGTTAATTTTTAGTAACTGTTATCTCTTGCTTTTTCGTGTCCTTGAACATCTGCAGGAAAGAGGCGGGGGGGGTGGAAACCCTCGTCTCCCTTTCTTTCTTGGCATGACACGTTTTAACTGTTTTATTATTTCCAAATATTAATTACTGTATGAATATTGATTACTGTATAAATTTTGGCAGCAAATTTTATACCTATTTACCACAAAACCAATCCGGCTGATAGGTGAGGAAAGAGAATTCAAGTTCATTTAAAGCACTGCTCAATTGTTGGCTTTCTTTTGACTGAGCTGATGCTAAGAACTATTTTCTCACATATGGCGGCGTTTCTCTGCAAGGAGGCTTTGATGAGAAATTTCTGACCACATTTGCTATTGCTCTTTAAGATAAGTCAAGAACATGAGTAACTTTGTTGAGGAATGGAGAATTGTTTGTAGCTCAGGAAGAACCTTACATTTTAGCACAGGAGGAAGGTAAGGCACAGGTTTAAATGCTTTCTCCTCCTGGAGTGACACACTTTCAGAGGAGTCTGTGACGAGAAGTCCCCTCAGCCACTGCCAGAGCTGTCTGCCTCCTCTGCAGGCTCAGTATTCTGGGAGTTCCATGAGCCTCACCTGCAACTGTATTTTCCTCTGAATATTTCTTGTTGTGCAGTACATAGGAAGAATGTTTGGTGCTAGATTCCCTATGTGGGCTTTGAGGTAAATCTCAGTAATGCTGGTGATTTTTATGTTCAGATGAACTTTTTATGGATAGTAAGGAAAAAGGAAGCAGTACCATGGAAAATTAATTGCTGAAAATGTGAGCAGCCCAACCACACTAAAAATGAAATCAAAACTGAAGAATTTTTTTATTTTTTTTCCCTTGAAAGGTAAGGTAAAAGATGCAGTGCTAATAAAGTCTTAAAGAGATGCAACCAGCCCCCAACTGTATAAAAATCAAAGAGGTAAAGGATGAGAAAGGGCATGGGAAGAATCTTCCCCCCTTCCTGTTGAAGGTCCAAGAGTATGAAAACGGACTCTGGCTGTTGCCTGTAGGTAACACATGCTCAT
The DNA here is from genome assembly GCF_028551555.1 of Melozone crissalis. NCBI lineage: Eukaryota > Metazoa > Chordata > Aves > Passeriformes > Passerellidae > Melozone > Melozone crissalis. The sequence continues at coordinate 19,578,190 of NW_026535807.1, read as the reverse complement.
TGTAGAGGAGGGCAGGTGGCCAAGCTGTTGGTGGCCCAAGCCCTGCGTGGCTGGCCCAGTTGCAGTCCTAGTTGGACCAGGGCGGCGGGCTCGGGAGGGGAGGAGGTGGGGGGATCTCGGGAGGCTTCCGCTTCAAGGCCGGGCTGGGGGGCCGTGGGGGAGGCACGGAGGGCTGGTGCTCTGCTTTCTTGGGCAACTGCTGCTGCCGAGGCCTCGTGTGAGAGCTGTCAAAGGCGACGGTCTCTGGGCTCTCTGGGGGCGAGGGAGAGGCACGCCTTCTCGGCCGGGATGCTGGAGCGGCGGCAGCGCGACTGTGGTGAGAGGAGGTGGCTGAGGGCCCAGCTGCCAGTGGCACACAGGGAGCCTCCTGCACAGCAGGGCCCAGAGCTGGCAAGGCTGCCCAGCATGGCTGGAGCTGCTGGCACAGCTTGGCCCAGCTGCACAGCTGCCCCTCAAGGCCCCGGCGAGCAGGGCACGGCTATGGGCAGGCTCCCTGGCCAGGAGCGGGCCCCAGAGCGCCTCTGCCTTTCAAGGGCAATCTCATCCCTGCTCTTTCTCCTCACCACCTTGCTCTGCCTCTGCCCTGTGCCCCTGGGGCTGCTCTTGGCCAGGCAGCCTCAGTGGGAGCCAGCACTGGCTGCAGCCCCAGCGGGCCCCCCAGGACAAGGTCTAGCAATTGAGAGGTCAATGAAAGCACTGGGCAGCAGCAGAACCCTCAGCAGAGTAAGATGGACAACCATGGACTGGCCACACCTACACTGCATTCTCTCTGTTCCCTGAATGTTCCCTTACTATGTGCAGCCTTTAAAGAAGCTGGTGGGTAGAGATGAGCAACAACTTACCGTTTCTTTCCCTTCCACCACCGGAACCCAACATAACACAGCACCATGGAAATTGGCACTGTGAACAGTGTCACTACCGTGCCTATCATGCAGGACCTGCGAACATCCTGGGGGCAGATAATTCTAGGGGTGTTCCGTGGATTCTGGGCGTTAAGAGTCCGACTTGCCAAGCACTTCTGTGGGAGCAATGGGGAGCGTCAGCCAGTGCGGTGCTGCACTGCTGAGCTGGCAGAACGGTGGATGCGGGCAGGACATTCTACGTTTCCCCCAGAGCTGGGGACTGCAGGCACCTTGCCGCCCCTTGGCACAGGCTGTGCCACCCAACAAAGCCCAGCAGGCCGGGAGGAGAGCCCGGGGGCAGCGCAGCTGCTTGGGCAGTGGCTGCTTGGAGGGACACGGGCCAAAGCCATCCCTGAGCAGCCACTGCCAGCCCTGGCCCTCCCTGTCCCTTGACAACTCCCCCAGCCCCAGGGCACAGAGTCAGGCCCTGTCAGGACCCAGTGCAGCCCCTGCCCAGTCGGGAGCCAAGGCTGCCTCTGGCCCTGGGCTCACGGCAGGGCTCCCGCTCGGGGCTGCTCCTGTGCCTTGGGCCTCTGGGCACTCAGGGCCAGCTCCGGAGCAGCTGCAGCGGGAGGGACATTGCTGCACGGGTCTCCTTTCCCCGGGGCTGTGAATGAGCTCCAGAGGCCTCCAAGCCTCCAGAGGCTCCTCCAGCTTTTGCTGCTGCCGGGCTGGGAAAGGGCAGACCCTAGGGGAAGAGCTGCTGCCACACAGCCCCGCCAAGGGCTGAGCCTGGCGGAGCTCTTATCTCCTGTACCTGTGCCCATGTCTGGCGTCTCCTCCTTTCCTGCATCAGTGGCTGGCACAAAGCCATTGCTTCCTACAGGATATGGCCCCATCTGCATGGACTTTTGCTCCATCGCTTGAGAAAGGATAAAGCACAGCTGGATCCAATGGAATCATTGCAGGAGGTGGCAACTTCAGGAGACAATACTTATAAAGTCATAGATAAGGATCAGGAAAATAGCCAGATTATTGGGGCTGGGCCAGGGCCCTCCCTGACTGAAAAAGCCCCTACACCTGATCTGACTGGAGATTAGGATATTGCAGGGGATCTCAGGGCATGTATGACCCGTGGTGCAGTTTGGGCTGCCTGTGAACCGATGCCAAATGCCTTCCTGCAGAGGCTGGGGAGAAGCTGCAGCCAGGCCAGGCAGGCAAACAGCCCTGCAGGGCGTGGAAGCAGCAGCGGGGCAGCGAGGCTGCCATGGATCCCTTCCCGCTGTGCCGGGCACGGTGTGTCCAGATGTGCAGCCAAAGTCCCCAGCTGCTGAGCCCCAGGTCAAGACTGAGGGAATGCACCCACCACGGCGTCTCTCCAGGTCATTCAGCATCTGGTCCAGATGTTTGGCTGCCTCCAAGTATTTCGTGTCTCCTATGTCTCGGTTCTTCCATTTAGGAGGACCTTAACAGAAAGTTCCTTTTCTCCTTCAGGCCCGAGTAGCAGAGAGGGCACCTGGGTGATTGGTGCCCTCCAAGGCACTCCCTCAGCTCTGCCTTCCACTCAGGAGCAGGGCCAGGGGGACCTCGTGCCTGCAGTGGTCCCACACTGGGATGGAAGGAGCCCCTTGCGGGGCAGTCGGTGCAGAAAGGACTCCCTGGAGCTGCTGCAGCTCCAAACCCAGCCCCAGGCAGGGCCAGGGCTTGGCAGCAGCAGCAGGAGCAGCTCAGGCTCCCTGGGGCCAGCAAAGGAGCTGAGAAAGGCTCAGCCCCGGGGAACAGCCCTGGGCCCAGCCCCTTCCCTCTCTGCTCTTGTCCGTGGCTGCACAGAGCACACAGAAGGACACAGTGGCATTGCACATGGGAGGAGAATGGACAGATAAATAATCCTTCCTCCCACTGACAGCAATCCTGTGGGATCACAGAAGGGAGCAGGGCAAGATTTCCAGCTTCTTTAAACCCTGAGATTATGTTCAGGGACAGGGCTCATGACTGAGCCGTTGCCACATTGACATTGATTATTTTTCAGGAAGGGAACACAGAGAACTTGCCTGCACCATGCCCTAGAGTCTTCATACTGTCCTTCACCAGCATTTCCATATAGGCCATCTTATCGTTCCAGTCTAGAAGAGAGCAAAGACCAGGACATTTCCGCGGTGTGCTGGGATCCCCCACTGCCTATAGTAAATGGGCACTACAAGGGGGTCGGGTAAGGCTGTGGGGGCCAGATGTGAATGGACAAGGCCAAAGCTGCACAGGGGCCTGGGGAGCTCTGGGCTGGCTCCTGGTCACTCTCCACCCTCTTTGCAGGCCCTGTGACACATCCCTGGAGAGGAATCAGAGGCAGCCCAGGGCGCTGGGGGCTCTCTCCCTCCCCCAGAGGAAACCCTCCCTAAAGGCCTGGGGAAAACCATCCCCAGCGCTTCCCGGGGAGCAGGGAGCGCTGTCCCGGGAAAGGGGAGCCAGGCTGCCGGCTCACCTGCTCGCCACGCTTGCAGCGGAGCAGCCTGGGTAGCCCTGGCAGGCAGGGCCACGGCCAGGAGGAGCAGGAGGAAGAGGCGCAGAGCAAGGGCCATGCTGCCTTGCCCTCTGCCAGTCCCGCAGCTCTTGCTGCCACCGCTGTCCTGACACAGCTGTCCCAATGTCAGCACCACTGCTGCCACCGCCGCTGCTGCTGCCGCAACAGTTGTGCTCAAGCACTGACTGCTCGCTCCTTGTACTGCTGTGCAACCACGGGGCTCTGGCACCTCTGTGACCTCAGAGCCTGCTGTGACCTCATGGCCAGGGTGGAGTTGTCTGGGGAGTGGGATCTGCCTTCTTTGGCAGGGAGCTCGTCCTGCCCAGCTGCTCTGTCCAAGGGCTGTGACACAGTCCCAGCCCAGCTGATCTTCCAGGTTGGGCCATGAAGGGATGGAGAGCAGCCCTGCCAAGAAGGACTTGGAGGTGCTGCAAGATGAGAGGCTGCACATGAGCCAGCCATGTGCATCCAAAGGAGAGTGCCCAGCAGCTTGAAGGAGGTGATTCCACCCTTCTGCTCTGGTGAGACCCCACCTGGAGTACTGTGGAAGAGGTTTTACAGTGACCTCTGTGAGCCACTGAGAACTTTGTTAAGAGGATCCATGTTTACCCCTGAAAGAATTTCCTACCAAGGTTGTTGACATAGAAACCAAGAAAGAAAGAAGGATAAAAAAGATAAATCTGCAACTGCCTACTCCAGGAAGCATTTAGCTTGTCTCTCGTGACCAGTGAGTAAAATGTAAATTTTGAGCTTTGTAAGAATGTAGAACAAGCATGCATGCTAGAATAAAAACAGTATTTGAAGCTTTCTGGAAACGGAGTGTGTTGCTTTGTACTGTCTGTATCTGTACCACAACAGAGTACTGCATCCAGCTCTGGGCTCCCCACACAGGAAGGCCATGGTCCTGTTGGGTCTAGTCCAGAGGAGGGACAAAATGCTCTGAGGGCTGGAGCCCTTCTGCTTTGGAGACAGGCTGGGAGAGCTGGCGATGTTCAGCCTGCAAGGGAGCAGACTCCAGGGAGACTTGATTGCTGCCTTTCAGTACCTAAGGGGGCTTGTAAAAGAGATGGGACAGAACTTTTAGTAGAGTCTTTTTTGAGCAGACCGGAGGGAATGCTTTTAATCTAAAAGATGGTCAACTCAGACTGGACAAAATAAACCCATTTTTTTCACTGTAGACTTTGAAAGCCTGGCTCAGGTTGCCCAGAGAGGTGGACATCCATCCCTGCAGACATTCAAGCTCATGCTCTCAACGACCTGACATACTTAAAGGTGTCCCTGCTCACTGCAGGGCATTGGACTAGATGGCCTTTAAATGTCCCTTCCAAGCCAAGCCATTCTGTGCTCCTGGGAACCATCAAAGCAATGCTGGATTAGTGCTGGGGTGATTATGTGGTGCCTGCATTTTGCTAGCTCTGTCATTTAGCAATTGGCCTTGAGAGCATTCATGGTCTGGGCAGTGAAGTCTGCAAACAACAGACAGTGTGCTCAAGGGGAAACGGGGGAGGAACACTGCTTCCATTTCAGATAAATGCCAGCATTTTGCTGCCCATTCCTAGTTAAGAAATAAAGGAATGTCCTGAAGATCCTCTCATGTACGCGCATTTTTGGCTGCATCAGTACTTGTGTTCTGTAAAACAGGTAAGTTGTTAATGCTTCTTGCCCCATTTATCACTGCATGAAACACAAATACTGCATTGCTCCTTGTCTACTTTCTTCCAAGTCAAGGCAAATTTTCGTCAAGATTGAGTGGGACATATTCATCTGTTCACAAACAAATTCTTCTTGCCATTCACACAGTGGCAAGATTGCTTTGTGGATTTGCTAATCGGACTGGAATTAAGGCCTACCTCTCACTAGAATTAAAGCTGATGCATCAGGATGTAAAGTTTTGCATAATTTGTCCTGGTGTCTGCAACTGTAGAGAGTTGTTCTGGAATTAAATGACACTTGAAGACACGTGTAGTCTACCATACTTCTGGCATACTAGAAGTGAAAAAACAGCCTTTGAAACACAATTTTATCCTTTCTTCCTCCTTGTCCCAGGAATTTCAATGTCTGAGGTCTAAGCTCTTCAGCGGCCTCACAAACATTGTTTTAATTCAGACAGGCATCCATGCCTTGAGACACAAATCTGTCCTGTGGCTGTGAAGCTTGAAGCAATGTAGGTTTATAGCACAAAAAGTAATAATCCATTCCCAGGTTAAGCCAAGCATTTCCCAAGTAAGCCTACCTATGATCAGGGATGTTTAAAAAAGGATCATTGTAAAAGCTACGAATGGGGACAAAGTGTGTCATCAAAATTAAAAAGACAGCTTTCTGATATTTTTAGATTCCTATAGAAAGTGAACAATTTTGAATCTTATATGGAGCATTGACTAAGAAGTGAATGACAGGTTGTCAAAGTAATTGAGGAACAATATAGCATAAATAATAATAAGTTTACATGTAGATAATAGGTAAGCCACCTTACTAAGAAAAAAAAGAAACCTGCCAATACTAAAACCAGTAAGGCTGTTTCATCTGTTTCAATACAAAAAAATTGCTGAAAAGTATCAGAGATCCTTAAGAGCATTACTATACACAGAAAAATTCCAGGTATTGGGAAAAATGAAGAAAATTTTAGTATGCAATTCACAGAAGTAACCTGTAATTTATTGGTGGGTTTGTTGCAATATTTCAGAGAGCAGACTGGAAAAGCATAGGGGCTGGTCAGGCCATGTGTGGGCATTTAGAGCAGTGTGAGGGATGTTTCTGGGACCAAGTGCAGGGAAGAAGAGCAGCAGACAATTACTGGGGCAATCTCTTTGCTGGCTGTGGAGTTTGTGTCAGTCAGTTCCCTGGGGCTGGGGGAGCTGTCACGGGGCAGGGAGGGCCAGGGCTGGCAGTGGCTGCTCAGGGATGGCTTTGGCCCGTGTCCCTCCAAGCAGCCACTGCCCAAGCAGCTGCGCTGGCCCCGGGCTCTCCTCCCGGCCTGCTGGGCTTTGTTGGGTGGCACAGCCTGTGCCAAGGGGCGGCAAGGTGCCTGCAGGCCCCAGCTCTGGGGGAAACGGGAACGTCCTGCCCGCATCCACCGTGCTGCCAGCTCAGCAGCGCAGCACCGCACGGGCTGACGCTCCCCATTGCTCCCACAGGTGCAGCCGGCCCCACCACACGTGTTCCTGATTCCCAGAAGAGGTGTGAAAAATGGCAATCCCTTGTTTGTAAAGTTTTAAAGTCTAATTAATGACAAAATGTTTATAAAAATAGCAATATCATTAGAGTGATAAAAATTTTGGACAATTTGGATTAGGAGAATAGGAGACAATAGAAACAAAGAGTTACGGACATCTGGGTACCTATTTTCTGGGCAACAGAACTCCAGAAAGGAACACATGTTAACGGAGAATTAACCCTTAAAATCAATAAGCTGTTGCATGTTCATACATCTCATACATGATGCATGAATTCCATTCAAACACAGGATTTTGTCTGGTCCTCGTCAACTTCTCTCTCTTAATCCTAACCGGCTTTCTGAGGGCTGAATGACGCAGGAGGAAGTTTGTTCCTTCTGAGAGAAGAGCAATAAATTATTTTTCTCTGAAAAATTGCAATGTTCTATGGCTACTACCTCGCTATGAGCCCTTGCTTTCAAACAAGTATCTTACATAGTGTAGTTTATATTTTAACATTCTGTTATAACCTAAAATTATATTTTTAAGACCACTTGAGAAAATTAATACAACATTAGTTCTAAGATAACATATATAATATTCATTTTAATATTTGCAAAAAGCCAATCATAAAACAACTTTTTTTCTAGGGGTTTGGAAGTGGTTGCTGTTGGGAAACACTCTTGTTTACTTGTGATAAGGGCAAGTTTGGCCTTCTATTGGTGCCAGGAAAGGATTTGGAAGTGCTCAACAGAGCCCTGACTGAGAGCTTCCCTGTTGCGGTGCATGTTTTTGATTGTAATTCGGTCCTAATAGTCACTTTTATAACACCCCCTTATTTGGTATTGTTATACCATATTTAATTGCCAAGGGGTTTCCCCTTTCCCCCCGTGTTGTTGGCTTTGCCCTAGTTGTCCATCTTCCCAAAGACCTGCCCATTTGTTCCCTGTTCCTCCTCCCATTCAATGTCAATCCCTCCCCAAGCCTGCCCCTTTCTCTAGAAACTTCCCTATCAGTTTGGTATCCTTTGAAACCCTATTGGTTTGTTTAAGTTGTCCTCCTCCCCTGTAATCTCCTATTGGTTTAAACAATGTATACCCCGCCTTGTGTTCCACCCTCAGTTTCTCCCAAGTGGCTAAAGACTGTATCCTCGCCAGGGACCTCCCCAGTTTGGAGATCGGTGTATGGCAGTAATTCAGTGTCATTCTGTCGCCGAGTCGGCAGGGAGCAAACATACAGACGAGCTCTCCCTGTTCCTTGTGTCTACCCCAGCGCAGTCCACCTGTGCTGTAAAGCAGCTGTGCCCTACAGCCAAACCCCAGAGTTGACAGCTTTCTGGGGGCGGCCCACTCTGGGGGTTGGTGTTGGCAGCAAGTCGGGCTGAAGAAATCGGGCACTGCGGCACTTCCCAAATGAGCTCTTTTGTTGCAATAAAGAGATGGAGCTGCCAGCCCAGTGTCCGGGTGGCAGCAGCAGCAAAGCCCACCGGGCAGCAGCACAGTCTGAGCTCCATGGCCAGGAGCAGCCGTGGATGCCCACGGTGTGGGCAGGCAGGAGCCAGGCAGGGGCTGCTGTGACCAGCGGCGGGGCCCCCAGGGCTGGGGAGCCCATGCTGAGCGTCCCTGGGCTGAGGGCACATTGTCTTCTGGGGGATGATCTGGGCCTGAACCTCATGAGGCAGGCATGGATATTTTGGGGTCCCTGCTTAGGGGTGCAGGGATCCCTCATGAATCACAAAGGAGTATTGATGGCCTCTCCTAAGGTGTGCAGGCATCCCTCATGAGGTGTGCAGTGGGGTTACATTTCAGGGGGTTCTTTACTCTTCTCAGCACAGCAAAGGGTCACTTGGCCGAGGTTTTGCAATGCTGGGAGAAAGCCTCTTGCAAAGCCTTGGGCCCGGCCTGCGGGCAAAGCCAGCGGACAGAGCCCATCCCCTGGGGCCAGGCCGGGCTGCTCAGACCGGGCCAGGCCGGGCCAGGCTCAGGGCCCAGCAAGCAAGGGCCGCGGCCCTGGGCTCTGATGAGGCTGCTGAGCTCTGCCCTCGCCCTGTGCTGCAGCCCAACACATTTACAGCCAGGGCCGTGCCCTGGCCCACAGGAGGCACCCGGGTCCTTCAACTGAGGCCGTGCCTTCTCCCACGCAAGGGGGCTGGCTCTGTACCTTTGGAGGTTTCAGAGTCTTGTACTTTGGCCTGATGGTTCAAAGATCCCCCCAGCATCCCTGAGCTTGCAGAAATAAAGGCTTTTATTAGTGCTCATTAATATGAAAAGCTGTACGGGTGGCCTGCAGCTAATGTTCTTTTGTAGCCTGGACCCCAGTCAGTGCTTGAGTTTAAATGAATGACCCAGCCCGAAGCTGGTCTTAAGACTGATTTGATGAGAGGGACTGAAGCTCTGTTGACTGCAAATTCTCCAGGAAAAATGTATAGGAACGTGGATAATGCTGGTGACAAAAGCAGAGTGCAGAGTTGAACCTGTGAGGCCACCTCAATGCCGCCTCCCCCCACCCTTTTGTTTTTATTTTTTTTAATATTCTGAGGGCCAGTTCTTGCATGAAATGGGCCCTCAGCAAGGAGCTGCTGGGTCTACTGGCTGTGTCCATTTGTGCTCCCTGTGCTTCTGGTCACCAGGGCCAGCACCTCTGGGGACAGGGGGGTCCTGCTCTGGGTGGTGGTGGCAACAGCATGTCCCCAGCAATAAGCTGGTAGCGCAGCCGTGGAAGGGACAACAGACAATGGCACAGAAATGAGAGATGACAGGTCTAGATTTCCGTGCCTGAGTTATTTGACAGGTCTTGTGAAGCTGCAGAATCATCCCTGTGAAGAGAGGAGGAGGCTGGGAAATTGGGAAAACAATGGGGTATGCATAAGTTTTTGTATATGCCCCATTCAGCATAGGCATTTGTGGCAAGTGATTTATTGTAGGAGTTTTGAAGCAACCATTACATTCAAAAATGGGAGAGGGTCCTCTGGAGCTGAGTGATCAAAAGTACATAGAGGTATTAAGTTAAACCTTAACAGCTGTTGAAATTGAGGGGGAAATTGATGAAGAGATACTAAGTCAAGTATTTCCCAGGGTACGGACCTCGGGTGTACCAGGGATGGCGAAAAATGCCTCCTCCATAGTAATTAAGCTTAAGGAAGGGACACAACAAGTCAGAATTAGGCAGCAATACCCCCTAAAGAATGAAGACAGGGAAGGAATCAGCCCAATAATTGAAAATTTTCTGCGGTTAGGGTTATTGAATGAATGCCAATCTGATTTCAATACTCCCATTTTACCCGTTGGGCAATCTGATGGGTCAGACCGGACAGTACAGGATTTGAGGGCTGTCAATAAAGCAAGAGAAGATTTGTATCCTGTGGTAGCCAATCCATATACTTCATGAACTTGTTTAACACCTGAGCTAACCTGGTTAACCATTTTAGAATCAAATGATGCCTTCTTTTGCCTCCCTATCCACAAAGCCAGCCAGAAAATTTTTGCATTAGAATGGGAAAGCCCTAAAAGTGGGCGCAAAACCCAGCTCACATGGTCCATGCACCTGAAGGCTTCAAAAAATTCCCCCATTCCGATTAGAGAACAACTTGCAAAGATCCAGAGTCCTGGGAAGCTCCACAGGAAGATGGAAGGCTTTTGTAGTACCTGGATGATCTTCTAGTGGCCACTCGGACGAGGGAAGCATGTCTGGCCTGGACAGTAAGCCTTTTGAATTTCCTAGGACCCCAAGGACACAGAGTATCAGGAAAAAGGCACAGGCAGTGAAAGAGAAAGTAATCTACCTGGGGTACCAGGTGAGTGCTGGGCAACGGACGTTAGGGCAGGCTCGCAAGGAGCCATATGCCAAACCCCAAAACCCCAGACAATAAAGGAACTCCAAACCTTCTTAGGCATGGCAGGGTGGTGCCGGCTGTGGTTTATAATTATGCACTGCTCGTCAGACTCCTCTATGCTCTTATGGCCAGTGGAAACAGAGATCTCCAGTGGACAAAGGAAGGCACACGGGCCTTTCACCAGCTAAAGAGTGCCCTCATGTCAGCTCCAGCTTTGGGACTTCCAGATGTAAGTGAACCATTCTTTCTGGTTTCCCATGAAAGACAGGGCATTGCCCTGGGAATATTGGCTCAGGACTTGTGTCCATATCAGAGGGCAGTTGCTTCCCTCTCCAAGCAACTAGTTGCAACAGCCAAATGAAATTAGTGTCTCAAGTCTGTGGTGGCCTAAGTGCATCAGATTGTTGGTGTAATTTCACCTTGGTACAGCCTGTAGAAGTGACTTGCCTTTAAGCTCGAGATGCTGTCGGGCTCTCATTTAAATTTTAAATCGACACTGCACTTTTTACAATGGCAGGACCTTATACAACCCACACTAGTAATCAAATAGTTCAGACCCAACCTAAACTTGAACCTGAAGTGTATGAAATAGGCCCATACATAGTGAGGAATGTGGGTGAACAACGAGTGTTGTTCAATCCACAATGGTCTCTCAAACGTGTTGAGTTGCTAGTGCAAATGAACATCTCAAAAATCCAACCAGCCTGCTCCCCTTTCCTAAGAACATCCTTTGAGGGCTGCACAACGTGGTTACAAAGACAGATATAGCTCAGGAGCAGAATAAGAAATGATCTAACTGGGATGTTTGGGAATGGATTGAAAGTTTTCAATGGAATTGATTCAGAAATACTGATGAATAAACTGGCCACTGCAGCAGGTGACCTAGCAAAATTGAAGCAGCCTTTACAGTTATCTCTATTGGCATTAGGAACTAGCCAGTGGCAGATTTCCAAAGTACTGCCAAAGTGGGAAAAGCTTGGGGGCCAAGACCACAAGGTAATTGTAGAAGCACTTCGTACAGTTCAAGATAATGTGTCTTTAGCTTTCAGTTGTATACAAGCACAGTTATAGATGCAGGCAACAGCAGCTCTGATCATACGGGAAAGGGGTGAAGGTAATTTTCCTTCTTCTTATGTGACCACTGCCTTTGTGCTTACCATACGTAATGCCACTGTTTATGTTATCCACCCCATATTGCACTAGGATTAAATAATGAAAAAACAGTGCTCTACCCTTCAGAACATAGGGTGTGGGCAGGAAAGGTGAATGAAAAGTGGCCAACAGTAAAGTTAGAATCCTGCATTACTAGAGAACAACTAGGATTCATTTGTGAAAGCAATACAATTAATGCCCAAATGTTTGTCTAGACACTGAACAGAGTATTTGCCACTTTGAGATTCACCCAGTCACTGATCAGAAAAAATGTGCTCGTATCTACTAGTAAAAGTTATGTGTGCCTGAGAACTGCTTGTGCTGCTGTAAAAATTGATAGCAACAATGTTATTTTGTCTAGAAGAAATCATTTTAATTTTTGTATTTGTAATTTTGTGTAAGATTATCGGGTGTGATTTTTTGTACGTGGCCCCAGTGACATCCCACCAGTTGATTAAAACCAATTACACAATGTAACACAGACTATCACCTACTCCTGTTGGGATGGACCTTACCTTGATAAAACAATTAATTAAGCACCAAGACCTACTACAGATCTTGAAGGAAATTCCAGAAAGCAGAGAAAACCTTAATTAATGTCCAACATGATAACAAAGAAATAACCAGAATTCGGCAAAGAATAGAACAAACTGCAGATCATCACTGGTGGGATGTGATCTTTGGGTGGTCACCAACTGCCAATGGAATCCTTAATAAAATATGTCATCCCGTTGTAGTTTTGTTATTATTAGTTTGACTAAGTTTAGGGTTGTCCATTATATTGCTAATTTGAAATTGGAGAATACTACAGCGAACAGCTGTGTTAACCTCCTTATCAAATGTTCATGGTAAAGCATTACGAGACACTTATTGTCGTAGGCATTTGCATTAGATAAAAGAATTTCCCTATTGTCTAGGAAAAGGGGGAAAAGAGACAGAGTAGAAATTTTCCAGAGTAGAAATCCATTTTGATTTAGGTGAAATGTACTACAGTCTGTAGTTTGAAAACATAGCTGTTGAGTCTGACTGCCTGTTCTGGTGAAAAGCCTAGGCTCAGAGAAACTGCTTCAGTGAAGGACAGAGATGGGGGGGGCACAGAGAGACAGAGGAACTGTTATGGGAACAGGCCAACCTGACCTGGGAATTCTTTCCGATAAAGATTAACTAGCGGTAAATGTCACGCCAAATTTGTAAAAATGAATATGTATGAACCTATGTAAAATTGGATGCATATCTATTTGAGAGGCGGATAAAAAAGGATCTGGAGTTCCCAGAGGTACACATGTCTTTTAGGGAGAGGAATCTCCACATGCATCCAGCACAGTAATAAACATACCAACTTTACAACTTTCACAAAGTCGTGTTTATCTCCGCAAAACAGGACCCGGCGTCAGCTGGCTCACAGAGACCCTCCTGCACAGCAGGAGATTCCCACTGTTCTCAAAGTTTGCCTCTGAAGACCGAGAGATGAGCTTGTAAGAAATGCTGGAAATTATCAGGGAAAGGGCTTTAAGTCCCTTGTTGTCACTAGGTAAAATCTCCAGTGGGAAGAGGGCCTCACCATACACCAGGTGTCCTGTGATGACTTAGTTCATCTAAGAGTAAAGATCACCAATTAAATGCAGTTTTATTTTTCATTCGGCAAGTGTAAAAGTGTTCCAAATTTTTCACAATTCTAAAACTACTTTGAAAAATCCTAAACTACAATGGGAAAAGGGAAGAAATATTTGGGGATATTTTTCTACAAAAAATGTTTCTAAATCTTTCTAAAATCTTCTGCTGTGTATACATGTAAAACAAAGACAAAATGAGGTTGCTTTGACTCAGGAGCCCCGTGCTCAGCTGCTGCCAGCCCAGCCCTGGCTGTGCCCAGACAAGCAGCTCCGCCAGTGCTGGTGGTAGCACAGACACACCTGGGCTGAACCCCAAAGATGTTGCCAGGCTCAGGCCCGTCCCTGGTAGGAGGGCTGCACCTCCTGGCCTGGCTGGACACCAGGGGCAGGACCTTTGGGGACAGAGGCTCCTGCTCTGGGTGGTGATACCAACAAGCTGTCCCTAGCAATGAGCTGGTAATGCAGCCGTGGAAGGGACAACGGACATGGGCACAGAGATGCGAGATGACAGGTCCAGTTCTCCCTGGCTGAGTTATTTGGCCAGTCTTGTGAAGCTGCAGAGGCATCCCTGTGGAGAGAGGAGGTGGCTGAGGCCCCAGCTGCCAGTGGCACACAGGGAGCCTCCTGCACAGCAGGGCCCAGAGCTGGCAAGGCTCCCCAGCACGGCTGGAGCTGCTGGCACAGCTTGGCCCAGCTGCACAGCTGCCCCTCAAGGCCCCGGCGAGCAGGGCACGGCTCTGGGCAGGCTCCCTGGCCAGGAGCGGGCCCCAGAGCACCTCTGCTTTTCAGGGGCAATCTCGTCCCTGCTCTTTCTCCTCCCTACATTGCTCTGCCTCTGCCTTGAGCCCCTGGGGCTGCTCTTGGCCAGGCAGCCTCAGTGGGAGCCAGCACTGGCTGCAGCCCCAGCGGGCCCCCCAGGACAAGGCCCTGCAATTAGGAGGCCAATGAAAGCTCTGGGCAGCAGCAGAACCCTCAGCAGAGTTAGATGGAAAACCATGGACTGGCCACAACTCCACTGCAGCTTCTCTGGGAATGTTTCCTGTCTACATTAGACTTTAGAAAGAAGCTGTTTGAGGGAAAGGTGAACAAAACACTCACCCTTTTCCAGTAAGTCCAAATTTGCACACAGCATAAGATGAAAATAAGCTCAAAAATAGCAGCCCTGCCATTAATCCTATCCAGCAGCCTATTGCCTTACAGAAACTCCTTCCAGGGTCCTTCTGGGAATCCAGAACACATGTGGTGGGGCTGGCTGCACCTGTGGGAGCAATGGGGAGCGTCAGCCCGTGCTGTGCTGCGCTGCTGAGCTGGCAGCACGGTGGATGCGGGCAGGACGTTCCCGTTTCCCCCAGAGCTTGGGCCTGCAGGCACCTTGCCGCCCCTTGGCACAGGCTGTGCCACCCAACAAAGCCCAGCAGGCCGGGAGGAGAGCCCGGGGGCAGCGCAGCTGCTTGGGCAGTGGCTGCTTGGAGGGACACGGGCCAAAGCCATCCCTGAGCAGCCACTGCCAGCCCTGGCCCTCCCTGCCCCGTGACAGCTCCCCCAGCACCAGGGCACAGATCCTCAGGCTGCAGGAAAGGCTCAGCCCCGGGGCACAGCCCTGGGCCCATCCCCTTCCCTCCCTGCTCTTCTCCATGGCTGCACAGAGCACACAGAAGGACACACTGTCATTGCACACGGAAGAAGGATGGACAGCTAAATGCTCCTTCCTCCCACTGACAGTCATCCTGTGGGATCCCTCAAGGCTCCAGAAGGGAGCAGGGCAAAGTTTCCAGAACTGAACAACCTTTAGAGGAACTTAAAGGAAATGCCATATGAGTGAGCTCTTGCCACATAGACACTGATTATTCTTTCAGGAAAGGTACGTTGAGAACTTGTCTCCAGCATTTGACAACATCTTCAAACCACCATTTACCAGCCTTTCCAAGTAATCCAAGTCATGATCCCAGTCTAGAAGGGAGCAGAGATGCTACAGAACCATTTCTATGATGTGCTGGGATCCCCTTCTGATTTGGGGACTTGGTACTGCAAGGGGGTGAGGTAAGGCTGTGGGAGCCTGTGGCTCCTGATCACTCTCCAGACACTTTGCAGTCCCTGTGCAACATCCCTGGAGGGGCAGCTGGAGCAGCCCAGGGCCCTGGGGCTCTCTCGCTGCCACACAGGAAACCCTCACTAAATGCTCGGGGAAATCTGCAGTGCCACAGCTATTGCTCCCAACCTCTGTCCCGCCCTCCTGTTTGCCCACCTTCCCATGGAACAGCTTCCCCAGCCCAAGGGCACATAGCCAGGCTCTGTCAGGACCCAGGGGAGCCTTGCTCTCCCCCTCTGCCCTTTCCCCACCATGGGCACCCCGTGCAGCCGCTCGCAGGTTTCGAGACGTGTCTCCCATGGAGGGAGCCCAGCAGGACAGCTCAGTACCCGAGTGCCCTGAGCCTGCTCGGGACAATTCCTCTGGGCTGTGCCCATCTTGTCCGGGCTGTGCCCGCAGTGCCAAGCAGCAGGGAGGGCAGCTCAAGCCTCAGCAGGGCTCAGGCCCAGAGGCACAGCAATTACCTCCTGTGGCTGTGCCTGGCATTGCCTCCCTTCCTGCAGGAAATGCCGCCTTCCACAGAGCCTCTCTGTCCATCACTTGAGAAAGGAAGAGGCTTGGTGGGATCAGATGCAATCATTGCACATGCAGGTGGTGGCCTCTTCAGGAGGCAATACTTGTCCACAACATGGATAAGAGTCAGGAAAATCCTGATCCCCACAGGCCTTTGGGCCTTCCTATGGCCCTCCCTCTGCCAAGCAGGCACACCTCAGGATGTGCTCAGACACTGGGAAAATGCAGGGGATCCTTGGTGCAGTTTGGGCTCTCTGTCAGCAGATGCCCAATGCCTTCCTGCAGAGGCTGGGGAGAAGCTGCAGCCAGGCCAGGCTGGCAAACAGCCCTGCAGGGCGTGGAAGCAGCAGCGGGGCAGCGAGGCTGCCATAGATCCCTTCCTGCTGTGCCGGGCACGGCGTGTCCAGATGTGCAGCCAAAGCCCCCGGCTGCTGAGCCCCAGGACAAGGCTGAGGGAAATGCACCCACCTTGTCCTGCCTGCTGCATTTCCTTCGTCCTTTGCCTCATGTGTTCAGATGGCTCATGGGCTTTCTTCTGTCCTGCAGCTTTGTTCTTTCCTTTTAGAGGACCTTAGAAAAGCATGTTTCCTCTTCCCATTAATGGATCCCACAGAAGCAGGGCTCAGCCCGTGGGGTCAGCAGGGACACACTACTCACCCCTGTGATGGGAGGCAGGCTTCTGTGTAGTAATGAGGGATGGATCAGGAAGAGTCCTCCCTGCAGACACATCTGTAACACAACAGCCACAGAAGCTTCTGCCGCCTCTACTCAGCTGCACGGGCACCACTGAGCCTCAGGAGCGCTGAGGGGATCGCGCAGGGTGAGGGCACACATGTGCATGGCTCTGTCCTGGCACCCGCAGCAATGCCCCCCTGGCCGAGCTTTTGGCTCTGAGCTGGCAGATCTCCCAGGGGAAAGGCCTTGACCTACCCTCGCCATCTCCCTGAGGCTCAATCCTGAACGTGATTTGGGAAGCCAGATCACCTTCACCAACAGGTTCAGCTGCAAAGAAAGGCAGGACAGAACAGAACCCGTGGCACTGTAGGAGATCCTCAGGCTGCAGGAGAGGCTCAGCCCCGGGCACAGCCCTGGGCCCAGCACCTTCCCTCTCTGCTTTTCTCTGTGACTGCACAGACCACACGGAAGGACACAGTGGCATTGCACATGGGTGGAGGATGAACGGCTACATGCCTCTTTCCTCCCACTGACAGTCATTCTGTGGGATCACTCAGGGTTCCAGAAAGGAGCAGGGCAAGGTTTTCAGAACCCTTCTGCCCTGACTTAACCTCTAACGAAAATGGCAGATGAACGAGCTCTTGCCACTTGGATGCTGATTAATATGTCACTAGAAAGGGAAATTCAGAATTTGCCTCCAGCATTCTTCAAGACAATCAAAATATCATTCAACAACAATTGCAAATCAAGAAAGTCGTGATCCAAATCTAGAACGGAGCAAAGACCAGACCCATTTCCATGATGCACTGCCATCCCCTTCTCCTTCCAAGAAACTGGGCACTGCAGGGTGGTCGGGTAAGGCTGTGGGGGTCAGATGTCAATGGACAAGGCCAAAGCTGCACATGGGCCTGGGGAGCTCTGGGCTGGCTCCTGGTCACTCTCCACCCTCTTTGCAGGTTCTGTGACACATCCCAGGAGAGGAAACTTGCGCTGCCCAGGGCCCGTGGGGGCTCTCTCCCTCCCCCAGAGGAAACCCTCCCTAAAGGCCTGGGGAAAACCATCCCCAGCGCTTCCCGGGGAGCAGGGAGCGCCGTCCCGGGAAAGGGGAGCCAGGCTGCCGGCTCACCTGCTCGCCGCGCTTGCAGCAGAGCAGCCTGGGCAGCCCTGGCAGGCAGGGCCACGGCCAGGAGGAGCAGGAGGAAGAGGCGCAGAGCAAGGGCCATGCTGCCTTGCCCTCTGCCAGTCCCGCAGCTCTTGCTGCCACCGCTGTCCTGACACCGCTGTCCCAATGTCAGCACCACTGCTGCCACCGCCGCTGC
The DNA here is from genome assembly GCF_028551555.1 of Melozone crissalis. NCBI lineage: Eukaryota > Metazoa > Chordata > Aves > Passeriformes > Passerellidae > Melozone > Melozone crissalis. Next base: position 19,560,485 of record NW_026535807.1, on the reverse strand, counting down.
TGCTGCCGCAACAGTTGTGCTCAAGCACTGACTGCTCGCTCCTTGTGCTGCTGTGCAACCACGGGGCTCTGGCACCTCTGTGACCTCAGAGCCCGCTGTGACCTCATGGCCAGGGTGGAGGTGTGTGGGGATTGGGATCTGCCTTCTTTGGCAGGGAGCTCATCCTGCCCAGCTCTCTGTCCAAGGGCTGTGACACAGTCCCAGCCCAGCTGATCTCCCAGGCTGGGCCATGAAGGGATGGAGAGCAGCCCTGCCAAGAAGGACTTGGGGGTGCTGCAAGATGAGAGGCTGCACATGAGCCAGCCATGTGCATCCAAAGGAGAGTGCCCAGCAGCTTGAAGGAGGTGATTCCACCCCTCTGCTCTGGTGAGACCCCACCGGGAGTACTGTGGAAGAGGTTTTACAGTGACCTCTGTGAGCCACTGAGAACTTTGACAAGAGGATCCATGTTTACCCCTGAAAGAATCCCTTCCAATGTTGTTGACATAGAAACCAAGAAAGAAAAAAGGATAAATAATTGAAACTTTCAACTGCTTATTTCAAGAAGCATTTTGCTTGTCTCTCTTGACGAGTGAGTAAAATGTAAATTATGAGCTTTGTAAGAATGTAGAACAAGCATGCATGCTAGAATAAAAACAGTGTTTGAAGACTTCTTGAAACGGAGTGCGTTGCTTTGTGCTGTCTTTGTCTGTACCACAACAGAGTACTGCATCCAGCTCTGGGCTCCCCACACAGGAAGGCCATGGTCCTGTTGGGTCTAGTCCAGAGGAGGGACAAATTGCTCTGAGGGCTGGAGCCCTTCTGCTTTGGAGACAGGCTGGGAGAGCTGGTGATGTTCAGCCTGCAAGGGAGCAGACTCCAGGGAGACTTGATTGCTGCGTTTCAGTACCTAAGGGGGCTTGTAAACGAGATGGGACAGGACTTCTACTAGAGCCTTTTGTGAGCAGACTGAGAGGGAATGCTTTTAATCTAAAAGATGGTCGATCCCGACTGGACGAAAGAAACCCATTTTTTACACTAGGTCTGGAAGGCCTGGCACAGGTTGCCCAGAGAAGTGGACATCCATCCCTGCAGACATTCAAGCTCATGATCTCAGCAACCTGACCTACTTAAAGGTGTCCCTGCTCACTGCAGGGCATTGGACTAGATGGCCTTTAAATGTCCCTTCCAAGCCAAGCCATTCTGTGCTCCTGGGCACCATCAAAGCAGTGCTGGATTAGTGCTGGGGTGATTATGTGGCACCTGTATTTTGGTAGTTGTGTCCTTTAGCAATTGGCCCTGAGAGCATTCATGGTCTGGGCAGTGAAGTCTGCAAATAACAGACAGTGTGCTCCAGGAGTGTTGCAGTGTGATTTCATGGTTTACCCCAGAACCCTGGGTTTCTCCCCTGAAGATTCCCTTCCAGGTGTGTCCATCACCCCTCCTTTCGCCACCCTGACCCCTGCCGAGCACTGTCTGCCAATCCTGGAATTCCAGAAGGGCATTGAGTGATTGGCAGATTCAAAAGATGCCCTCTACCCGGGGTGGGGGGGGCATTGGGCCGTCCATGTGTCATTTGTCCCTTGAGATCTCCTCTCCTGTCCCAGGTTGGTGGGCTCCCTCTCCCTTCCCTCCTGCCCTCCCTCGGGTAAAAGGGCGAGCAACCATGCGGTCCAGGAGTTCCATTGGAGCAGTTGCTGGATTCAGTGGCCTGTGGGCCAGAATAAAGCTCTGGATTAAAAGCCTCCATCAGAACCGACTCCTTTCCTTCACTACCGCCTTAAGGCTTCTCTGGCAGAGGGAAGCCTGAGGAGCAGACCCTCCACGGGAGGAAGCTCCATCCCGCTGGCACCGGAGTCCCGGCATGACTGGACTTGTCCCCACGTGCCCAGCTGCAACATCCAGCTGGCCAAAAGTGTCTCTGGGGTGGAATACCACAGTTGCTGCTATTTGGTTCAGCTGCAGGGGCCAGACAAGCCAAGGCGCGCCCCGTCAGCAATGTAATATATGTTAGAAATAATTCATGCTATAAAAGATTGTATTTTATAAACATTGTGAAATCCAAACCAGTCTCTGACCACAGGCAGCCCAAGAAGCAGACCTCTATTCAAACTCTGAAATTCCTGAAGGAGGCAGCATAACCCAGGGCGATGATCACCACCATCCTGAGCCATCGGAAAGGAAACCCCCTAAGAGCAATCATCGCCCTGTTGATAACATCAATCAAGATAGCCAGGGACCCCATGAAGATTCATGTGAATACATGGCTTCGCTGAACTCAATCAACGCTGGCTATCAGCCAGGAAACAGCCTTTGTCCGGCTCTGCACCGTGAAACAGCCAACTATGAATATGCAGAGTTAGAAAAGAACCTTGAACTCCTTCACCTCTGGCACAATAAACTGTATAAAACATCCTTGCTAGAGGCGGCTCTTGTGAAGGAGGGGGAATCTGATGCGATAGACATTAGATCCAGGTTCACCCAGCGCTGAACCCGGGCTCAACGCTGTCTCTTTGGCTTTGGTGGTTTTGAGGACCGTATTTTGGTTGCGGAAAAAGATAAAGAAATCTTTTGGCATTTTTTTGATAATTTGGCTTTTGATTGATCATATATAACAATGCTGTTTTCTTACGACTTCCTCCAAACTTCTGCTTGCATACCTTGTAATGGTTGACAAGCTAACTCACCACCTTCTCATGTTGTTTTTCTTATCACCCTTTTATTTATCTTTTGGCAAATTATACATCTTTCAGTTACTTGCTTTTCTACTCCAAAAATCCCAATGCAGCCATAGTTCCTTAAAAAAAAATCACACAAAACCTGAGTATTCACTGGGTTTTCTGATGCATGTCTTCTAATACTCCCTACTAAGCATTTTATTAACTAATTGTCTTCCATCAAGATGTTTCTATTTTCCTGATTTATCTTGTTCACCACCTATCTTGTTCAATTCCTGATTGCTCTGCTTCCCTAACCTTTGGAATGTCTAACTTTTCCTTATTTGGCGTTAATATTAACTCTTTCAGCTCCATTCTCTGCTGCATCTTTAGCTTCCTGATCTGCCAAATTATTTCCTCTTATTTCTTGGGTCTTTACCTTTTGGTGTCCCTTAATATGTATGTCAGAGGAAGGAGACCCAGACACCAGTTGGTTCATCCAAGTCCGATTTATTGATCGAATATGGCGGGTTAAATATAGTTCTTAATAAGCTTCATACATATTGCAAAAGTTGAGCTCAGGATTGGTTAGTTACATATCAGCAACTACACCTACTTCTACATTCTTGTGCTTATTCTTCTGTTACATTCTGCAGATATTCAGGACTAATCTCACCTCCCTTTCCTCATGTTGCAGCAAGGCCATCCGGCATTCTTGCTTGTCAGCAGTCACTGAATCAGAGACTGCTGACCTCCCTTTCAAGCTTAACCAGCGGCATTAAGTCAGTATGGCCTTTCTCAGCTAACCAACTCTTAATAAAATCCTCCACATATGTACTATAGCTATGACTCTTAGGTAATTTTAATGTCTCTAAAACCTCTGAAAAAAGTTTCTCATGCACTAATCCTTTTCCTCTTGAATTATTTAATCTCTTTTTTAAAACATATTTCTTAAAGCATGTACTACTTTAAAGGCACAACTTGAATCAATATATAACTCCTTTCTTTTGTGTTAAATATTCTCATGGTTTTTTAGAAGTATATAATTCACAAGTTTGAGACTTCTAGTTTAAGGTTAACATCCCTTTTTCCATAGCTTCCTTTTTTTTTCCCATCAACTTCTGCATACCCTGTGTTTTGCAAGGAGTTGTATTTCTGTTAGCTAACATAACTCTCAAAGGGCTCTCTTGGGGGTATCTCTTCCAGCATGCTTTTATTCCCCCCAGTTGGTTTTTTTTTTCCTGTATCTAACTTACTGGCTTTCTGTTCCATTTTCAAGATCTTATCTATTCATCCCCTGCTTCTGTTTCTCACTTTCACTAAACAGCTTAAATACCACTTATCTTTCAACTACTTATACCTAAAATTAAAAAACGTTTTTCACACACTGCTTTTCAATACAATACACCTCCCTCCAAGGAGATATGGTAAAGCTTCTACATTACCAATACTTCCATTCGTCCACATTCACTCACTTTTACCTCTCATTCACTTTCACAAATTCTTTCACACCCTCAAGACACAAAGCGGATCCCTGTTGCCAGGAAATCACGGGTCCCTGTGGCCCCCTCCCTCGCCTTGGGGTTGGCCTCCAGGTCTCAGTGTTGCCGGGGCTCCTGGAAGGGCCCTGACTCTGGTGGCCTCTGGTGCCCGTTCACCTGTGAGGCTGTCTGCGTGTCTTTCACACCCTTCAGCTACGGCCCCTCACACGCCTGGGGAACACTAGCTTGGTGTGCAGGTCACACACAGCCTTCAGCCAAAGCCCCACCTGCCCGGGGAACAATAGCCTGTTTGCAGGTCACCTGCACTTTATGCCACAGCCCCCACCCACCCAGGGAACACTGGCTTGTTTTGTGGCTCACACACTCCTCATTCCACTGCCCCCTCTTCCCACCCACGCAGGAAGTTGAGACTGATTTTGTGTGTGACTCACTCTCACACACAACAAGACAACAACAAGGTACCTTTTACTTTCACATCACCTATTACAAGTTTAGGTGTTACTGGCCATTCCAGATGCTGTTGGATATCCCTCAACCCACCTGTGTTGTCCAACCCCAGATGCTCTTGGGCATTTTTCCCTCAATCCAGCTGGGTTGTCCAACCCCGGATGCTGTTGGACATTTTTCTGTCCCTCAACCCAGGTGTGTGGTACATCCACAGATGCTCTTGGGGAAAATTTTCATCCCTCAGTCTAGCTGTGTTGTCCCATCCTGCGTGTTCTCGGGCATATCCTCAGTCCGGCACAATTCTGCTCAACCCTAGATGCTCTTGGAATGTAAATCCCTCAACCCAGCAGGTTTTAGGGGCCCCTCCTGTCCCGTTTCCTAGTGGATTGGGCTAGGAAACCTTGCTCCCTACCTCCTAGGGGCCCAACCCCTCCCTGAGACCCCTCCCAGTTACCCTGGGGGATTCTTTCACTCTCGTATCACTCGCTTCGTCTCTTTACTGGCCACTTTCCTCGCGGAAAGTCGGAAACGCAGCATGGGAGACTCCAGCACTCACTCTGCAGGTCTGGGACAACCAGCCTGTCTCTCATTCACACGCATCCATCCCCCCGTGCCTGCCCCTCCCAAAAAGTACCAGTCCCTTTTCCTTCCCGAGTTCTTCATGTGCACTACTAGTTTTAGGGGGCCAATTACCACGGTTGCAGGGAGCCTTTTTCCCTTCTCTTTGTTTTATTGTCTCCGCTTGTCCACCGATCGTAACCTGCGTCTGTTGGTCACCCCAGGGAAAACAGAGTGAGGCTGCCAAAGTGGGCAGGACGCGCCTTCCCCACTCTGCCAATCCTAAAGCACCAGCAGCAAGGTGCTGGTAACCATCCTCTGCTACCATAGTTGTAAAAAATGCCAATCACTTGTTTTCAAAATTTTAAAAGTTTAATAATAATAAAATGGTTATAAAAATTCTAATACAATTAGAGTAGTAATAATTTGGACAATTTGGATTAGGACAATATGAGACAATAGAAACAAAGAGTTATGGATGTCTGGGTACCCATTTTCTGGACAGCATAAGCTCGAAAAAGGACCCACGTTAACAGAAGATTTACCCCTAAAACCAATAACTTGTTACATATTCATATATCTCATACATGATGCATAAATTCCATTCAAACACAGGATTCTGTCTGGTCATCATCAACTTCTTCCTCATAAGATGAATGGTGTTGCCTGGCTGTGTGAGGCAGCAATAAATTCTCTTTCTCTGAAAGATTTAGGTGTCCTGTGGCTGCTGTCTCAGTGCGAGTCCTTTCTTTAGGAAAAAAAGTATCCTACATAGTGCAGTTTCTATTCTAACATTTTGTTTTAACCTAAAACTATATTTACCACACTACTTAAGATAATTAATACAGCATTACTTTCTAACACAACACATATAATATTCATTTTAATATTTGCAAAAAGACAATCATGAAATATGCATTTATCACACCTCTCAAGTATATCCCTGCTACATTCCTCATGAGGGATCCCTGCACACCTTAGGAGAGGCCATCAATACTCCTTTGTTCCTCATGATACCCCTGCAACCCTCAGCAGGGACCCCAGAATATCCCTGTGTGACTCATGGGGCCCAGGCCCAGATTATGTCAGGGAAGGAAATGTGTTGGAGAATTTTGCTCAGAAATGGCTTAAAAGGCAGCTGTGAGGAGCAAATTCTCACAGCCTGTTTCTGTAAACAGCTAAGTTCTCAAACCTGTCTTCAATAACATGGAGGCCTTGAGAAGTTTCATACCAGGGTGAGAAAATAAATCTTGGATTCAATAACTAACCACAGGTATTGAAAACAAAAGGAGGGGTCAGCGTTGGCTCTGTGACCTATCGTGAGCTCAGATTTCGCAATATCCATATGCTTAATTAACACCACTATAAAGATGTGTAAGTGAGATCAATAAATCGGAGTCGATGCTGATCAACAAGGATGGGTCGGTCTCCCTTCGCTTTCAACAGAAATGTGCCCTCAGCCCAGGGACGCTCAGCATGGGCTCCCCCAGCCCTGGGGGCCCCGCCGCTGGTCACAGCAGCCCCTGCCTGGCTCCTGCCTGCCCACACCGTGGGCATCCACGGCTGCTCCTGGCCATGGAGCTCAGCCTGTGCTGCTGCCTGGTGGACTTTACTAATTCTACCACCTGGACAGAGCTGTGACATCTCCATTACTTTATTTGAACAAAAAACTGGGGACAATCCGTCCCCTGGCTGATAGGGCCTGCCCAGCTTCAGTTCTGGCTGGGGAAAAGGGCCAGGGGGCTCTGGGGCAGAGGGGCTCGTTTAGGAGGGGTGGGTTTTGGGCAGGCCTTGTGATGGGGTTGAAGCCACGGCAGGGGAGATGGGGGCAGACGTGGACACGTGGGATAACAGGTGGGGAGCGCTTTGACGGAGGTTTTAGGCTCCTCTTCTGTAGATGCACAGGAGCACCTGTTGGGAGAGGAGGTGGCTGAGGCCCCAGCTGCCAGCGGCCCACAGGGACCCTCCTGCACAGCAGGGCCCAGAGCTGGCAAGGCTGCCCAGCACGGCTGGAGCTGCTGGCACAGCTTGGCCCAGCTGCACAGCTGCCCCTAAAGGCCCTGGCGAGCAGGGCACGGCTCTGGGCAGGCTCCCTGGCCAGGAGGGGGCCCCAGAGCGCCTCTGCCTTTCAAGGGCAATCTCGTCCCTGCTCTTTCTCCTCCCCACCTTGCTCTGCCTCTGCCCTGTGCCCCTGGGGCTGCTCTTGGCCAGGCAGCCTCAGTGGCTGCCAGCACTGGCTGCAGCCCCAGCGGGCCCGCCAGGACAAGGCCCAGCCATTAGGAGGCCAATGAAAGCTCTGGGCAGCAGCAGAACCCTCAGCAGAGTTCTTTGGACAACCATGGACTGGCCACAACTCCACTGCAGCCACACTGGGAATGTTCCCTGCCTATGAGCAGTCTTTAAAGGAAGCTGTTTTAAATAGAGAATCACAGAACACTCACGATTTTCTCTTCCAGTAATACCAGATTGCTGCACAGAAAATCAACAGGAAAAGTGCTACAACAGCCACAATGGCCATCAACTTGATCAGACAAGATGTTCCCCAGCAGAAAATTCTTCTCCAGGTGTTGTCAGCACGTGTTGAGGTGCCAGCTGCATCTGTGGGAGCAATGGGGAGTGTGAGCCCGTGCTGTGCTGCACTGCTGAGCTGGGAGCACCGTGGATATGGCCAGGATGTTCTCACTCCCTGTTTCCCCCCGAGCTGGGGCCTGCAGGCACCTTGCTGCCCCTTGGCACAGGAGTGCTCAGTAACCAAACCCCTGAGCCTGCATGCAGTAATTCCTCTGTGCTGTGCCCTTCTGCTCCAGACAATACTTGTCAAAGGCATGGACAAGGACAAGGAAAATGCCCAGGGTTTTGGAGCTGCTCCAGGGCCCTCCCTCCTGCAAACAGCCGCCTCTCTGCATCTACCCAGAGACCGGGAAATTGCAGGGGATCTATGGCCCGTGGTGCAGTTTGGGCTGCCTGTCAGCTGATGCCCAATGCCTTCCTGCAGAGGCTGGGGAGAAGCTGCAGCCAGGCCAGGTTGGCAAACAGCCCTGCAGGGCGTGGAAGCAGCAGCGGGGCAGCGAGGCTGCAATGGATCCCTTCCTGCTGTGCCGGGCACGGCGTGTCCAGATGTGCAGCCAAAACCCCCGGCTGCTGAGCTGCAGGACAAGGCTGAGGAAATGCACCCACCACGCTGCCTGTCCATAGCACTCCATTTTCTTCCAGATGTTTCGATTCCTCTAAGGACTTACCAGCTCCTATAGGTTTGTTCTACATTCTCAGGGGGTCTTAAGAGAAATGTTTCCATTTCCCATGAATGGATCCCATAGAAGCAGGGCTCAGCCTGTGGGGTCAGCAGGGACACACTGCTCACCCCTGCACTAGAAGCTGGGCTTGTGTGCAACCTCCACCAAAGGACCTGGGAAAGTCCTCCCTGCAGACACCCTTGTAACTCAACAGCCACAGAAGCTTCTGTCATCTCTGCTCAGCTGCACAGACACCACTGAGCCGCAGGAGCGATGAGGGGATCACGCAGGGCGACAGCAGACACCTGCATGGCTCTGTCCTGGCACCTGCAGCGATGCCACCCTGGCCGAGCTTTGGGCTCTGAGCTGGAAGCTCTCCCAGGGGAAAGGCCTTGAGCTACCCTTACCATGTCCCTGAGGGTCAATAATGACTATGGGTTGTGAATCCAGATCATCTTCATCAACATGATCATCTTCATCAACAGGATAATCTTCATCATCAGGATAATCTTCATCATCAGGTTCATCTGCAAAGAAAGGCAGGACAGAACAGCTCCTGTGATACTGCTGAAGATTCTCCTTCAGGCTCGAGTGGCAGTGAGGGCACCTGGGTGATTGGTGCCCTCCAAGGCACTCCCTCAGCTCTGCCTTCCACTGAGGAGCAGGGCCAGGGGCACCTCGTGCCTGCAGTGGCCCCACACTGGGATGGAAGGAGCCCCTTGCGGGGCAGTCGGGGCAGAAAGGACTCCCTGGAGCTGCTGCAGCTCCAAACCCAGCACCAGGCAAGGCCAGGGCTTGGCAGTGGCAGCAGGAGCAGCTCAGGCTCCCTGGGGCCGCCAAAGGAGCTGAGAAAGGCTCAGCCCTGGGGAACAGCCCTGGGCCCAGCCCCTTCCCTCTGTGCTCTTCTCCGTGGCTGCACAGAGCACACAGAAGGACACACTGGCATTGCACATGAGAGGGAGATGGACAGATAAATGCTCCTTCCTCCCACTGACAGCAATCCTGTGGGATCACTGTTGGGCACAAGAGGTACAGTTTGGAGACCAGGATTCCCAAAATCCATCAAACTTCAGCGGATCTTGAGGGGAATGACACAGGAATATTACTCTGGACAATGATTCCTCTTGGAAAATGATAACTCTGTTAGGGAAGGGTTGCTGGTAGCCTACCTTCACCAAGCTCCAACATCCTTATGCCGTGCTTTACCACCATTCCCAAATGATGCAAGTCAGGATCCCAGTCTAGAAAGGAGCACAGATGGGAACCGTTCCATGCTGTGCTGAGATACCCTTCTATAGGGAACCCAGCACTGCAAGGGAGTCAGGTAATGCTGTGTGCCAGCAGTGCCAAGCAGCAGAGAGGGCAGCTCAGGCCTCAGCAGGGCTCAGGCCCAGAGGCACAGCAATTACCTCCTGTGGCTGTGCCTGGCATCTCCTCCCTTCCTGCAGCAGAGGCTGCCAATGAGCCACTGCTTCCTCCAGGAAACTGCGCCTTCAGCACAGCCTCTCCTTCCATCTCTGCAGAAAGGAAAAGGGACAGCTGGATCAGGTGGGGCTGTTCCACAATGGAAAGGTGGCATCTTCAGGAAGCACTGCGTGTCCAAGTAGTGGATAAGATTCAGGAGAAAGATCAGTTAATTGGGGCTGCTGCAGGGTCCTCCCTGCTCCAAAGAGCTCATAGACAGGGAAACTGCAGGGGATCTCAGGCCCATGCTGCAGCTTAGGCTGCCTGTGAACTGATGCCAAATGCCTTCGTGCAGAGGCTGGGGAGAAGCTGCAGCCAGGCCAGGCTGGCAAACAGCCCTGCAGGGCGTGGAAGCAGCAGCGGGGCAGCGAGGCTGCCATGGATCCCTTCCTGCTGTGCCGGGCACGGCGTGTCCAGATGTGCAGCCAAAGCCCCTGGCTGCTGAGCCCCAGGACAAGGCTGAGGGAAATGCACCCACCATGGCGCCTCTCCAGGTCACTCAGCATCTTGTCCATGTGTTTGGATGCCTCTAGGGACTTACTGTCTCCTCCATGTCTGTTCCTCCCTCTCAGAGGACCTTAGGAGAAGTGTTTGCATGTCGAAGAGTGGATCCCACATAAGCTGGGCTCAGCCCATGGGGTCAGCAGGGACACACTACTCACCCCTGCGATGAGAGCTGGGCTTGTGAGCAGCAACCCGGAAAGGAGCCTGAAAAGTCCTCCCTGCAGACACTGCTGTAACACAAGAGCCACAGAAGCTTCTGTCACCTGGTTCATGCCAGGTTGTCAATGATTATCCTCTGAGGGGAACATTGACAACATACCTGCAGGAGGTGGAAGAGGCTGCAAATCCTCATGGAGCCAAGCTGCTGGAGAAACCTTCCTAGCATGCTCATCTAGAAGGGAGCGGAGATCAGATCAGACCCATTTCCATGGTTTGCTGGGATCCCCTTCTGCCCTAATGAACTGCGGGTGTGGGAGCCAGATGTGAATGGACAAGGCCAAAGCTGCACAGGGGCCTGGGGAGCTCTGGGCTGGCTCCTGGTCACTCTGCACACTTTTTGCAGTTGCCGTGCTACATCCCTAGCGAGGCAACTCAATGGCCCACGGCCCTGGGGCTCTCCCAGTGCCACACAGGAAACCCTCACTAAATCCCTGGGGAAAATTGTAGCAGGCAGTGTCACAACTATCCCTGCCAACCTCTCTCCCTCCTTCTACCAGGAAAGCTTCCCCCAGCCCAAGGGCACATGGCCAGGCTCTCTCAGGACCCAGGGGAGCCTTGCTCTCCCCCTCTGCCCTTTCCCCACCATGGGCACCCCGTGCAGCCGCTCCCAGATTTCGGGCCGTGTCTCCCACGGAGGGAGCCCAGCAGGACAGCTCAGTACCCGAGTGCCCTGAGCCTGCTCGGGACCATTCCTCTGGGCTGTGCCCATCTTGTCCGGGCTGTGCCCGCAGTGCCAAGCAGCAGAGAGGGCAGCTCAAGCCTCAGCAGGGCTCAGGCCCAGAGGCACAGCAATTACCTCCTATGGCTGTGCCTGGCATCGCCTCCCTTCCTGCAGCAGAGGCTGCCAATGAGCCACTGCTTTCTCCTGGAAATGCCACCTTCTGCCCAGCCTCTCCTTCCATCTCTGCAGAAAAGAAAAGGGACAGCTGGATAAGGTGGGCCTGTTCCCCAATGGGTAGGTGGCCTCTTCTGCAGGAATGCTTGACAAAGACATTCATAAGTTTCTGGAACTCAATCAAAGTTTGGAGATGGGCCAGGGCTTTCCCTTCTCCAAACCACCACCCCTCCTGATCTGTCTGGAGACCAGAAAATTTGGAGGAGATCTCAGGACGTGCGGGGCCTGTGATGGAGTTTGGGCTGCCGGTGAGCAGATGCCCAATGCCTTCCTGCAGAGGCTGGGGAGAAGCTGCAGCCAGGCCAGGCTGGCAAACAGCCCTGCAGGGCGTGGAAGCACCAGTGGAGCAGCGAGGCTGCCATGGATCCCTTCCTGCTGTGCCGGGCACGGCGTGTCCAGATGTGCAGCCAAAGCCCCCGGCTGCTGAGACCCAGGACAAGGCTGAGAGAAATGCACCCACCATGGCGCCTCTCCAGGTCACTCAGGATCTCGTCCATGTGTTTAGCGGCCTCTAGGGACTTACTGTCTCCTGCAGGCTTGTTCCTCCCTCTCAGAGGACATTAAGAGAAGTATTTGCATTTCCCATGAATGGATCCCTCAACGCCAGGGCTCAGCCCATGGGGTCAGCAGGGACACACTACTCACCCCTGCGATGGGAGCTGGGCTTGTGTGCATCAACCCGGAAAGGAGCTTGATAAGTCGTCCCTGCAGACACTCCTGTAACCCAACAGCCACAGAAGCTTCTGTCACCTGGTTCCTGCCAGGTTGTCAAGGATTATCAACTTAGGGGAACATTGACAATGAACCTGCAGGAGGCTTTAGAGCCTGGAAATCCTCATGGAGCCAAGGTGCCTGAGAAACCTTCCTAGCATGCTCATCTAGAGGGGATGCACAGATCAGACTTATTCTATGCTGTGCTGGGATCCTCCTCTGCCTATAGTAAATGGGCACTGCAAGGTGGTCGGGTAAGGCTGGGGGAGCCAGATATGAATGGACAAGGCCAAATCTGCACAGGGGCCTGAGGAGCTCTGGGCTGGCTCCTGGTCACTCTCCACCCTCTTTGCAGGCTCTGTGACACATCCCAGGAGAGGAAACTTGCGCTGCCCAGGGCCAGTGGGGGCTCTCTCCCTCCCCCAGAGGAAACCCTCCCTAAAGGCCTGGGGAAAACCATCCCCAGCGCTTCCCGGGGAGCAGGGAGCGCTGTCCCGGGAAAGGGGAGCCAGGCTGCCGGCTCACCTGCTCGCCGCGCTTGCAGCAGAGCAGCCTGGGCAGCCCTGGCAAGCAGGGCCACGGCCAGGAGGAGCAGGAGGAAGAGGCGCAGAGCAAGGGCCATGCTGCCTTGCCCTCTGCCAGTCCCGCAGCTCTTGCTGCCACCGCTGTCCTGACACCGCTGTCCCAATGTCAGCACCACTGCTGCCACCGCCGCTGCTGCTGCCGCAACAGTTGTGCTCAAGCACTGACTGCTCGCTCCTTGTGCTGCTGTGCAACCACGGGGCTCTGGCACCTCTGTGACCTCAGAGCCTGCTGTGACCTCAGAGCCTGCTGTGACCTCATGGCTGGGGCAGGATTTTTTCAGAATGGATCTCAAGAGGTACCCTTCCAGCGAGGAGAGGATCTCCCTCCTGGTACCTATTTGCAATGTCATTTTGTTTTTCACCGGAAGTGAGTTATAAAACATTGGACAAGTGAGGCTTTTCATGGGTCTACACACAACAGCAATGCCAAATCCAAAATTCCACTCATGTTGGTGATTCCCACTATTGCAGGCAGCAGCAGCCCTGCCATGCTAACACCGAGTCCCTGCTCTGCGCTGTGCGGCCATTTGGCCCGTATTTAAAAAGTGAAGAACTTGATGCCAAAGCTGACAAAAATTATGCAACACGGGACATCAGAGTACCTGCACGCTTTAGGGGACACCCAAACCCCGTGCACATCTTATGGGTGTCCTCAGCCACCCTAAAATCCCCCTGTAGCCTCCACAAGAGACCCCCAAGCCCTGCTCAATTTACAGCTGTCCCTCAGCCCCTGCACACCTTTGGACATACATTAAATTCCCTGCACAATTTCTTGGTGTCCCCAGTCCCCTGCACAGCACAGAGGTGACCCAAAGCCCCTGCATGCCTTTAGAGGGACCCAAACATAACACTCAGGGAGCAGCACCAGTGCTGAGCCATCTTCTGTGTGTGTGTGTTCACCATGTGTCCCTGGGAGAACAGATGAGGCCTGGGGGGCAAATCCCCACTCTGCTCATAAGAGATCCAGGGCTGCCACAGGCGCAGTGTCTGTCGGGCTCTGAGCTCATCCCTCAGGCTATGAAGGACTTCCTTCAGAGTCCAGCCTCTTTCCATTGTTCTCAAGGCAAGCACCTCCCGATGGCTTCCCTCTTTCCCTGGGCATGCCACTGGAGGAGGCCCAGGCCCAGCTGATGCCAGGGAAGGAAATGTGCCCTCAGCCCAGGGACGCTCAGCATGGGCTCCCCCAGCCCTGGGGGCCCCGCCGCTGGTCACAGCAGCTCCTGCCTGGCTCCTGCCTGCCCACACCGTGGGCATCCACGGCTGCTCCTGGCCATGGAGCCCAGCCTGTGCTGCTGCCCGGTGGGCTTTGCTGCTGCTGCCACACGGACACTGGGCTGGCAGCTCCATCTCTTTATTGCAAGAGAAGAGCTCATTTGGGAAGTGCTGCAGTGCCCGATTTCTTCAGCCCGACTAGCTGCCAACACCAACCCCCAGAGTGGGCCGCCCCCAGAAAACTGTCAACTCTGGGGTTTGGCTGTAGGGCACAGCTGCTTTACAGCACAGGTGGACTGCGCTGGGGTAGGGACAAGGAACAGGGAGAGCTCTTCTCTATGTTTGCTCCCTGCCGACTCGGCGACAGAAAGACACTGAATTAAAGCCATACACCCATTTCCAAACTGGGGAGGTCCCTGGGGAGGATACAGTCTTCAGCCACTTGGGAGAAACTGAGGGTGGAACACAAGGCGGGGAATACATTGTTTAAACCAATAGGGGATTACAGGGGAGGAGGACAACTTAAACAAACCAATAGGGTTTCAAAGGATACCAAATGGATAGGGAAGTTTCTAGGCCTTGAGAGGGATTGACATTGGATGGGAGCAAGAACAGGGAACAAAAGGGCAGGACTTTGGGGAGATGGACAACTAGGGCAAAGCCAACAACACAGAGGGCAAAGGAACAACCCATTGGCAATAAAATATGGTATAACAATACCAAATAAGGGGGTGTCATAAAACTGACTACTGGGACCAAATTACAATCAAAAACATGCACCGCAACAGGGAAGCTCTCAGTCAGGGCTCTGTTGAGCACTTCCAAATCCTTTCCTGGCACCAATAGAAGGCCAAACTTGCCCTTATCACAAGCAAACAGAGTGTTCCCCAACAGTAACCTCTTCCAAACCTCTGTGAAACATGCTTGTTTTATGATTGGCTTTTTGCAAATATTAAAATGAAATTTATATGTGTTATCTTAGAAACTAATGTTGTATTAATTTTCTCAAGTAGTCTTATAAATTAAATTTTAGGTTATAACAGAATGTTAAAATATAAACGACACTGTGTAAGATACTTGTTTGAAAGCAAGGGCTCATGGAGAGGTAGCAGCCATTGAACACTGCAATTTGCAAGAGAAAAAGAATTTATTGCTCTCCTATCAGAAGAAACTAAATTCTGCCTGCCTCGCTCACCCCTCAGAAAGCTGGTTAGGACTAAGAGGGAGAGGTTGACGATGACCAGACAAAATCCTGTGCTTGAATGGAATTTATGCATCATGTATGAGATGCATGAATATGCAACAGGTTATTTTTTTTAAGGATTAATCCTCTGATAACATGTGTTATTTTTCGACTTTTATTGCCCAAAAACTAGGTATCCAGATGTCTGTAACTCTTTGTTTCTATTGTCTCCTATTCTCCCAATCCAAATTGTCCAAAATTTTTATCACTCTAATTATATTGCTACTTTTATAAACATTTTATTATTAATAAAATTTTAAAACTTTAAAAACACGTGATTAACATTTTTCACACCTCTTCTGGGAATCAGGAACACGTGTGGTGGGGCCGGCTGCACCTGTGGGAGCAATGGGGAGCGTCAGCCCGTGCGGTGCTGCGCTGCTGAGCTGGCAGCACGGTGGGTGCGGGCAGGACGTTCTCCGTTTGCCCCAGAGCTGGGGCCTGCAGGCACCTTGCCGCCCCTTGGCACAGGCTGTGCCACCCAACAAAGCCCAGCAGGCCGGGAGGAGAGCCCGGGGCCAGCACAGCTGCTTGGGCAGTGGCTGCTTGGAGGGACACGGGCCAAAGCCATCCCTGAGCAGCCACTGCCAGCCCTGGCCCTCCCTGCCCCGTGACAGCTCCCCCAGCCCCAGGGAACTGACTGACACAAACTCCACAGCCAGCAAAGAGATTGCCCCAGTAATTGTCTGCTGCTCTTCTTCCCTGCACTTGGTCCCAGAAACATCCCTCACACTGCTCTAAATGCCCACCCATGGGCTCACCAGCCTCTATGCTTTTCCTGTCTGCTCTCTAAAATTTTGCAACAAATCCACCATAAATTACATGTTGCCTCTGGGAATTGGCATAACATTTTGCTTCATTTTTTCCCAATACCTGGAATATCCTGTGTGTAGTAATGCTCTTAAGGATCTCTGATACTTTTCAGCAATTTTTTTGTACTGAGACAGATGAAACAGCCTTACTGGTTTTAGTATTGGCAGGTCTGGTTTCTTCCTTAGCGTGATGGTTTACTTATTATCTACATGTAAACTTATTTTTATTTATGTCTTTTGGTTCCCCAAGCAATTATTTTGACAATCTGTCATTCACTTCTTAGTCACTGTTGCATGTATGAACAATTTTGAATCTCTTTCTATAGGAATAGAAAGATCTCAGAAAGCTGTATTTGTAATTTTGATGGCACTCTGGCTTCACACCACAGGCCTGATTCGTGGCTCAATGCATGGATGCCTGTCTGAATGAAAACAATGTTTGTGAGGCAGCTGAAGAGCTTAGACCTCAGACATTGGACGTCCTGGGACGAGGAGGAGGAGGAAGAAAGGATAAAAAGGTGTTACCAAAGTCTTCTAGTCTGCCAGAAGTATGGTAGACTACACGTGTCTTCAAGTGTCATTTAATTCCAGAACAACTCTCTACAGTGCCAGACACCAGGACAAATTACTCAAGACTTTGCCTCCCAATGCATCAGCTTTAGTTCTAGTGAGAGGTAGGCCTTAATTCCTGTCCGATTAGAGCAAATCCACAAAGCAACCTTGCCACTGTGTGAATGGAAAGAAGAATTTGCTTGTGAACAGATGAATATGTCCCACTCAATCATGACCAAAATTTGCCTTGACTTGGAAGCAAGTAGACAAGGAGCAATGCAGTATTTGGGTTTCATCCAGTGATAAATGGGGCAAGAAGCTGTAACAACTTCCCTGTTTTACAGAACACAAGTACTGATACAGCCAATAATGCACCCACATGAAGGGATCTTCAGGACATTCCTTTATTTCTTAACCAGGAATAGGCAGCAAAATGGTGGCACTTATCTGAACTGGAAGCCGTGTTCCTCTCCTGTTTTTCCTTTTTTGGAATTACCAATGTTATAAATGATCAAATCATGAGCCAAAATTGTCAAAAATTTAGCAAAGGTTTATTAATTTGTCTGTGACACCGAATTTTGGTCCTTGAAACCACCACAGCCAAAGAGACAGCATCGAGCCCGGGATCGCCGCTGGGTGAACCTGTGTCTGACCTCCCGAGTGTCAGAGTCTCCCCCGTTCACGCACGCTGCTTCTTGCAACGAGGTTTTATGCAGTTTATTCTGCTCGAGGCAAAGATGACCAAATTTCCTTTGTATCTCTTCACGTGCATTGCTGTTTATTTCCATGTGCAGAGCCGGACAAAGGCCAAGTCCAGGTGTGCCATTGGTGTCAATCGGTTCCAGAGATGCCGTGTATTCAGCTGCATCAGTTTGGCACCGCTGACTATCTTGATAGATGCAGCTAGCAAGGTGATAATCACTCTTAGGTGGCTCCCCATGACTCAAGAAACCGGTGATCATCGCCATGGAAGCTTCTCTTCTTATGTTAAGGTGTTGATTGTTATCTTAACTTGTGTCCAGGAGCTAGTTGAATCTAAATAGAGAGCTGCTCCCAGCCGGGATGGCCAAAGATATGATTTTGGATTTTTCAATATTTTATACCATTCATTAACAGCATGAATTATCCGTACCATATATTACTCCAATATTGCTGATGGGACATGCCTTGGCTTGTCTGGCCCCTGCAGCTGAAGCAAATAGCGGCAACTGTGGTGTTCCACCCCAGAGACACTTTTGGCCAGCTGGATGTTGCAGCTGGGCACGTGGGGACAAGTCCAGTCATGCCGGGACTCCGGTGCCAGCGGGATGGAGCTTCCTCCCGTGGAGGGTCTGCTCCTCAGGCTTCCCTCTGGCCCAAAGGCCACTGAATCCAGCAACTGCTCCAATGGAACTCCTGGACCGCATGGTTGCTCGCCCTTTTACCCGAGGGAGGGCAGGAGGGAAGGGAGAGGGAGCCCACCAACCTGGGACAGGTGAGGGCGTCTCCAGGGACAAATGACACATGGATGGCCCAATGCCCCCCCACCCCGGGTAGAGGGCATCTTTTGAATCTGCCAATCACTCAATGCCCTTCTGGAATTCCAGGATTGGCAGACAGTGCTCGGCAGGGGTAAGACTGGGGAAAGGAGTGGTGATGGACACACCTGGGAGGGAATCTTCAGGGGAGACACCCGGGGTTCTGGGGTAAACCATGAAATCACACTGCAACACTCCTGGAGCACACTGTCTGTTATTTGCAGACGTCACTGCCCAGACCATGAATGCTCTCAGGGCCAATTGCTAAAGGACACAACTACCAAAATACAAGTGCCACATAATCATCCCAGCACTAATCCAGCACTGCTTTGATGGTGCCCAGGAGCACAGAATGGCTTGGCTTGGAAGGGACATTTAAAGGCCATCTAGTCCAATGCCCTGCAGTGAGCAGGGACACCTTTAAGTAGGTCAGGTTGCTGAGAGCATGAGTTTGAATGTCTGCAGGGATGGATGTCCACTTCTCCGGGCAACCTGTGCCAGGCCTTCCAGACCTAGTGTAAAAAATGGGTTTCTTTTGTCCAGTCTAAATCGACAATCTTTTAGATTAAAAGCATTCCCCCTAGGTCGGCTCACAAAAGGCTCTAGTAAAAGTCCTGTCCCATCTCTTTTACAAGCCCCCTTAAGGTACTGAAAGGCAGCAATCAAGTCTCCCTGGAGTCTGCTCCCTTCCAGGCTGAACGCCACCAGCTCTCCCAGCCTGTCTCCAAAGCAGAAGGGCTCCAGCCCTCAGAGCATTTTGTCCCTCCTCTGGACTAGACCCAACAGGACCATGGCCTTCCTATGTGGGGAGCCCAGAGCTGGATGCAGTACTCTGTCGTGGTACAGACAGAGACAGCACAAAGCAACAGACTCGGTTTCCAAAAGGCTTAAAACCCTGTTTTTATTCTAGCATGCATGCTTGTTCTACATTCTTACAAAGCTCATAATTTACACTTTACTCACTGGTCACGAGAGACAAGCAAAGTGCTTCTTGAAATAAGCAGTTACAAGTTTTCCTTACTTATCCCACTTTCATTCTTGCTTTCACTGTAAAAACCCTTGATAATAAATTCTTTCAGGGGTAAACCTGGATCCTCTTGTCACAGTTCTCAATGGCTCACAGAGGTCACTGTAAAACCTCTTCCACAGTACTCCAGGTGGGGTCTCACCAGAGCAGAGGGGTGGAATCACCTCCTTCAAGCTGCTGGGCACTCTCCTTTGGATGCACATGGCTGGCTCATGTGCAGCCTCTCATCTTGCAGCACCCCCAAGTCCTTCTTGGCAGGGCTGCTCTCCATCCCTTCATGGCCCAACCTGGAAGATCAGCTGGGCTGGGACTGTGTCACAGCCCTTGGACAGAGCAGCTGGGCAGGATGAGCTCCCTGCCAAAGAAGGCAGATCCCACTCCCCACACAACTCCACCCTGGCCATGAGGTCACAGCAGGCTCTGAGGTCACAGAGGTGCCAGAGCCCCGTGGTTGCACAGCAGCACAAGGAGCGAGCAGTCAGTGCTTGAGCACAACTGTTGCGGCAGCAGCAGCGGCGGTGGCAGCAGTGGTGCTGACATTGGGACAGCGGTGTCAGGACAGCGGTGGCAGCAAGAGCTGCGGGACTGGCAGAGGGCAAGGCAGCATGGCCCTTGCTCTGCGCCTCTTCCTCCTGCTCCTCCTGGCCGTGGCCCTGCCTGCCAGGGCTGCCCAGGCTGCTCCGCTGCAAGCGTGGCGAGCAGGTGAGCCGGCAGCCTGGCTCCCCTTTCCTGGGACGGCGCTCCCTGCTCCCCGGGAAGCGCTGGGGATGGTTTTCCCCAGGCCTTTAGGGAGGGTTTCCTCTGGGGGAGGGAGAGAACCCCCAGGGCCCTGGGCTGCCCCAGTTTCCTCTCCAGGGATGTGTCACAGGGCCTGCAAAGAGGGTGGAGAGTGACCAGGAGCCAGCCCAGAGCTCCCCAGGCCCCTGTGCAGCTTTGGCCTTGTCCATTCACATCTGGCCCCCCCAGCCTTACCCGACCACCTTGCAGTGCCCTGGTCCCAAAGGCAGACAGGGAATCTCAGGACACCATGGAAATGGGTTTGGGTGTTTGCTTCACTCTAGATGAGCTTGCTGGGAAGGTTTCTCGAGCAGCTTGGCTCCATGAAGATTTTCACCCTCTAAAGCCTCCTGCAGGTATGTTGTCAATGCTCCCCTCAGAGGATAATCATTGACAACCTGGCATGAACCAGGTGACAGAAGCTTCTGTGGCTCTTGTGTTACAGCAGTGTCTGCAGGGAGGACTTTTCAGGCTCCTTTCCGGGTTGCTGCTCACAAGCCCAGCTCCCATCGCAGGGGTGAGTAATGTGTCCCTGCTGACCCCACGGGCTGAGCCCTGCTTCTGTGGAATCATTTCATCTGACATGCAAACACTTCTCTTAAGGTCCTCTGAGAGAGTGGAACAAGCATGGAGGAGAAAGTAAGCCCCTAGAGGCGTCCAAACCCATGGACAGGAGCACGCTGAGTGATCTGAAGGGACGCCGTGGTGGGTGCCTTCCCTCAGCCTTGTCCTGGGGCTCAGCAGCCGGGGGCTTTGGCTGCACATCTGGACACGCTGTGCCCGGCACAGCGGGAAGGGATCCATGGCAGCCTCGCTGCCCCGCTGCTGCTTCCACGCCCTGCAGGGCTGTTTGCCAGCCTGGCCTGGCTGCAGCTTCTCCCCAGCCTCTGCAGGAAGGCATTTGGCATCTGCTGACAGGTAGCCCAAACTGCACCATGGGCCATAGATCCCCTGAAATTTCCGGGTGTCTGAGCACATCTGGAGGGGCAGCTCTTTGGAGGAGGGAGGACCCTGGAGCAGGCCCAATAACCTGATCTTTCTTCTGCATTTTATCCATTACTTGGACACACAGTGCCTCCTGAAGATGTCACCTTCCCATTGTGGAACAGCCCCACCTGATCCAGCTGTCCCTTTTCCATTCTGCAGAGATGGAAGGAGAGTCTGTGCTGAAGGCGCAGTTTCCCGGAGGAAGCAGGGGCTCATTGGCAGCCTCTGCTGCAGGAAGGGAGGAGATGCCAGGCACAGCCACAGGAGGTAATTGCTGTGCCTCTGGGCCTGAGCCCTGCTGAGGCTTGAGCTGCCCTCTCTGCTGCTTGGCACTCCTGGCACGCAGCATTACCTGACTCCCTTGCAGTTCTGGGTTCCCTACAGAAGGGTATCCCAGCACAGCATGGAATGGTTCCCATCTGTGCTCCTTTCTAGACTGGGATCCTGACTTGAGTCATTTCGAAATGGTGGTAAAGCAATTCTTAAGGATGTTGGAGCTTGGTGAAGGTAGGCTACCAGCAACCCTTCCCTAAAAGAGTAATCATTGTCCAAGTGAAATCCTCATCCAGAGTAATATTCCTGTGTCATTCCCCTTAAGATCCCCTGAAGTTTGATAAATTCTGGGAATCCTGGCCTCCAAATTTCTGCTCCTGTATCCAACAGGCATCCTACAGGATCCCACAGGATCACTGTCAGTGGGAGGAAGGATCATTTATCTGTCCATCTTCCTCCTGTGTGCAATGCCAGTGTGTCCTTCTGTGTGCACTGTGCAGCCATAGAGAAGAGCACAGAGGGAAGGGGCTGGGCCCAGGGCTGTTCCCCAGGGCTGAGCCTTTCTCAGCTCCTTTGGCGGCCCCAGGGAGCCTGAGCTGCTCCTGCTGCCACTGCCAAGCCCTGGCCCTGCCTGGGGCTGGGTTTGGAGCTGCAGCAGCTCCAGGGAGTCCTTTCTGCCCCGATTGCCCACCAAGGGGCTCCTTCCATCCCAGTGTGGGGCCACTGCAGGCACGAGGTGACCCCTGGCCCCGCTCCTGAGGGGAAGGCAGAGCTGAGGGAGTGCCTTGGAGGGCAGCAATCACCCAGGTGCCCTCACTGCCACTCCGGCAAGAATTAGAAATTGAACAATTTTCTACTAAGGTCCTCCTGGTTCAATGAATCAAGGTACAGGAGGCAAGAAATCCCTGGAGGCAGCCAAACTTCTGGACCAGGTGCTCAGTGACCTGGAGAGGCCCCATGGTGGGTGCATTTCCCTCAGCCTTGTCCTGGGGCTCAGCAGCCGGGGGCTTTGGCTGCACATCTGGACACGCCGTGCCCGGCACAGCAGGACGGGATCCATGGCAGCCTCGCTGCCCCGCTGCTGCTTCCACGCCCTGCAGGGCTGTTTGCCAGCCTGGCCTGGCTGCAGCTTCTCCCCAGCCTCTGCACGAAGGCATTTGGCATCTGCTGACAGAGAGCCCAAACCGCACCATGGTTCATACATGCCCTGACATCCCCTGCAATTGCCTGGACCATGGGGAGATCGGGAATGACAGCAGTTTAGAGAACGGCAAACCCTGGCCAATCCCAAAAGTTTTTATGATTTCCTGCTCCTTATCCATCAGTTTGACCAGTAATGCCTCCTGAAGATGCCACCTCCCAGAAAGGGGAACATCTCCATCTTATTTAGCTGTCTCATTTTCTTTTTCCAGAGATGAACCGAAATGCTGTGCCAAAAACAGCATTTCCTGCAGGAAGCAGGGGCTCATTGGCAGCCTCTGCTGCAGGAAAGGAGGCGATGCCCAGGAAATTTACAGGAGGTAATTGCTGTGCCTCTGGGCCTGAGCCCTGCTGAGGCTTGAGCTGCCATCTTGGCTGTGCGTCAGTGCCTGCCCTCCAAGGATGTCAGAGAGGCCCTGCAAAGAGGGTGGAGAGTGACCTGGAGCCAGCCCAGAGCTCCCCAGGCCCTTGTGCAACTTTGGCCTTGTCCATTCACATCTGGCTCCCACAGCTATACCCGATCCCCTTGCAGTGCACAGTTCCCATAGGCAGAGGGGGATCCCAGCACACCATGGAAATGGGTCTGGTCTGTGCTCCCTTCCAGATGAGAGTGGTGGAATGGCTTTGCCAGCAGCTGGGATGGAAGATGGTTTGGAACCCTTGGGAACTTCGGCAGGTATGTTCTGAGAGAATAATCACTGACAACCTGGCAGGAACTGTGTGACAGAAGCTTCTGTGGCTCTTGAGTTACGGGTGTGTCTGCAGGGAGGATCGTCCCAGGTCCCTTGGTGGATGTTGCACACAAGCCCAGCTCCCATCGCAGGGGTGAGTAGTGAGTCCCAGCTGACCCCACAGGCGGAGCCCTGCTTCTGTGGGATCTATTCCTGGTGAAATGGAAATACTTTCTCTTAAGGTCCTCTGAGAGGGAGGAAAAAACCTACAAAACAGATTGTGCCCCTGGAGGAATCCAAACAACTGGACCAAATCTTGATTGACCTGGAGAGGCACCGTGGTGGGTGCATTCCCTCAGCCTTGTCCTGGGGCTCAGCAGCCGGGGGCTTTGGCTGCACATCTGGACATGCCGTGCCCAGCACAGCGGGAAGGGGTCCATGGCAGCCTCGCTGCCCCGCTGCTGATTCCACGCCCTGCAGGGCTGTTTGCCAGCCTGGCCTGGCTGCAGCTTCTCCCCAGCCTCTGCAGGAAGGCATTGGGCATCTGCTGATGGGCAGAATAAACTACACCATGGGCCTGAAATTCCCTGGGATTTCCCGGTCTCTGGGCAGATCCACAGGGGCAGATGTTTGGAGGAGGGAGGGCCCTGTGGCTGCCCCAAGAGCCTTGGCCTTTCCCTGATCCTTATCCATGTCTTTCACAAGTGGTACCTCCTGAAGATGCCACCTCCCCAGTGTGCAATGGCTCCACCTGATCCGGCTGTCCCTTTTCCTTTCTCCAGAGATGGACCAAAAGTCTTTGCGGAAGGCAGCACATCCTGGAGGACGCAATGTACCTGTGCTAGCCACTGATACACAGAGTGAGGAGATGCCAGACAGTGCCACAGAAGGTGATTGCTGTGCCAGGCTCAGCCAGTCTGAGCAGTCCTGCTGGGGTCCCTCCGTGTGGGACATGTCCTGAAACCTGCGAGCCACTGCATGCGGTGCCCATGGTGGGGAAAGGGCACAGGGGGAGGGCAAGGCTCCATTGTGTTTTTAGAGGGCTTGACTCTGTGCCCTGGGGCTGGGGGAGCTGTCACGGGGCAGGGAGGGCCAGGGCTGGCAGTGGCTGCTCAGGGATGGCTTTGGCCCGTGTCCCTCCAAGCAGCCACTGCCCAAGCAGCTGCGCTGGCCCCGGGCTCTCCTCCCGGCCTGCTGGGCTTTGTTGGGTGGCACAGCCTGTGCCAAGGGGCGGCAAGGTGCCCGCAGGCCCCAGCTCTGGGGCAAACGGAGAACGTCCTGCCCGCATCCACAGTGCTGCCAGCTCAGCAGCGCAGCACAGCACTGGCTCACGCTCCCCATTGCTCCCACAGATGTTGTCACTGAAGCAGGAATATATGTCCCGGATCCAGTACACCTCCCAGAAATTGTCTGCCCCCAGGATGTGCGCAGGAAGTGCATGATAGGCACAGTGGTGGTAGTGTGCACTGTGCCACTTGTGCTGATAGGCTGCTATCTTGGCATTCTCAAGGTGCAGGAGAAAAGACGGTCAGTTGCTGATTTTTCTCATCGGTTTTCTTATAACTCTGCTCCATAGCATTGGTAGCCTGACTCGTAGTCGTGCTGCTGTGGAGTTGTGGCCAGTCCATGGTTGTCCAAAGAATTCTGCTGAGGGTTCTGCTGCTGCCCTGAGCTTTCCTTGGCCTCCTAATTGCTGGGCCTTGTCCTGGGGGGCCCGCTGGGGCTGCAGCCAGTGCTGGCTCCCACTGAGGCTGCCTGGCCAAGAGCAGCCCCAGGGGCACAGGGCAGAGGCACAGCAAGTTCTCAGCACTGTTTGGGCAGCACAGTTCAGGACAGGACAGTGCTTATTTAGTAGCTCATGTAAAGTTTCATCGGATTTGCTCCAGTTCAGTGTTAAAACAAATCCAGCCTGATGAAGGTTTGGCTTTGGCCATGAGACTTTGCTCTTTGTGTGAGCCCTGTTTTGGATTGATTCCCAATCAGTCGTGGAGCCACTTTTGGGGGAAGGCTCATCCCAGCCCTGGGCCTTGGCAGTTCAGGCCTCAAAGGGACAGCTGAGGCTGCAGTGCATATGACTGGGCATCGGGGTGCCATTATCCAAGGGCTTGAGAAGTTTAAATTACTGTAATTTTTCTACATGCTTTTTTTCCATGAAATTTGTTCACTTTTTCTAATTTTAGTTCAAAAAAAATATTTTTCCAGTGCGGTTTACCATTATTTGATATTGTGAATGCTGCCATGATTATCCCATGGCTGAATTAGAAGACTGTAAGTATCATAAAATGGAATAATTTTTACACTCTTATGTCTTTCACAGGCTCATGAAACTTTTGTTGCTTTGATGTGACCAACAGAAGAGTTCTGCTCTGCTTTTAATTCAAACAAGCAGCAGAGCTGGAACCTGTTGAGAGGAGTCTCTTCACAGCTACAGCAGCCTGCCAGGGTTCTTTATTGAGGAATATAAATCTTTATTTTATGAATATACTTGTCTTGGTTTGGAAAGACAGGTGCCTGCTAAGGAAGGCAGTAGCATCCCCTGAAATGGAGAATGTACCCCCCCCTCCCTTTGAATTGTTATAAATTTTAAATTAAGGGTCTCTTAGGCAAAAGAATGTGGGAGCAGGAAATAACAGTTCTTTAACAGGGAAGAAAATAAAAGTATAAAATAAACACTGCAGTAAACTAAAACAACACTGACAGAGTCAGAACACAAGCCGACACCCAGTGGGTCAGGGTGTTGGTAGCAGTCCAAGTGGAATTATGGCTGCAGTCCTCCTGGAGTGTCAGGTGTTGTTCTGCTGGAGCAGGAATCCTGTAGAAAAGGGTGTAGTCTTCCTCTGAAGATCCAGGGGAAGAAGAGGCAGCTGCTGTTTCTCTGGGAAAGCCAGTGGAGAAGCTGTCTTGGTGTTCCAGAATCTCCACATTATATCTCTGGCAGGAATTCCCTCTGGGGCAGAGCATCTCTTACTGGGATGCTGTAGTTCTTATCAGTCATGCAGTGACATTCAATAGCCTGTTATCAGCAGATGTTTGTGTCCCCGCCCCCTCCCCCAAGGCAGGAGTGGGTGTGGAAGAGATAAGGCAAACTCGCCACTGAACAGAAGACAGCTGCCATACAGATGGTAATAGAAAACATATTGCTTTGCAGTCTGGGACACTATCCACCCCTTTTGCCTCTGCATCACAATGAAACTTTACACACTCTCACTTAATACCAGGTTTTTCTGTGGTACACAAGGATCTTTGTCTTCCTGCATTACCCACCAAGTGTAACCATGTTCTTGAGCAAAAACAATTCCATGGATGGGTTTGTCTTTGCCTGAGGTGGGATTAATCCAAACAGCCTTTCCTAAAATACCTTTCATATGTACAACAGGGACATTATTTCCATCCACTGTGTGCAGGGGTTCAGACTGGGCAGGACCAGCTCAATTGATGGACCCTCGGGTGTTGATCATCCAGGTGACTTTTGCTAAGTTCATTTCCCTATTTCTAAAAGTCTCCTCCCCAGGTGCCTTCAGGGTAGTCTTAAGCAGTCCATTGCACCATTCACCTTTCCTAGCAGCTGGTGCATGATAGAGGATATCCATTCAATACCATGTTCCCTGGCCCAGGTGTTGATAAGGCCGTTCTTGAAATGGGTCCCGTTGTCCAACTGAATCCTTTAAGGGATGCTATGTCTCCACAGAACTTGCTTTTCAAGGCCCAGGATGCTGTTCCAGGCAGTTGCATGAGACACAGGGTAGGTCTCCAACCATCCAGTGGTGGCTTCCACCATGGTCAGCACGTAGCGCTTGCCCTGGCGTGTCTGGGACAGTGTGATGGAGTCAATCTGCTAAGCCTCCCCATACTTGCACCACCACCCACCGTACCATAGGGGCTGCACCTGCTTGGCCTGCTTGATGGCAGCACACGTCTTACAGTCATGGATAACCCTAGAAATACTGTCCATGGTTAAATCCACCCCTTGGTCTTGTGCCCACTTAGAGGTGGCATCTCTGCCCTGATGGCCTTAGGCATCATGCCCCCATCAAGCTAGGAACAACTCCCCCTTATGCTGCCAATCTAAGTCTGTCTTCAACACCTCTATTTTTGCTGCCTGATCTACCTGTTCATTGTTTCAGTGTTCCTCATTAGCCCGACTCTTGGGGACATGGGCATCTACATGATGGACTTTCACAGGTAGCTTCTCCAACCGAGCAGCAATTCATCAGCAGCCCAGACTGGTTTTCCCCTACGCTGCCAGCTGACCTTTTTCCACCTTTCCAGCCAGCTCCACAGAGCATTGGCTACCATCCACAAATCAGTATAAAGGCAGAGCTTTGGCCACTTCTCTCTCTCAGCAATGGCCAGGGCCAGCTGAACAGCTTTGAGTTCAGTAAGTTCCTTGAACCACCTTCTCCTTTAGTAGTTTGTGCAACCTGTTGTGGGGGGCTCCATACGGCTGCTTTCCACTTCCAGTTCATCCCTACCATGCGACAGGAACTGTCAGTGAAAAGAGCGTAGCGCGTTTCCTGTGCTGGTAGATGGTTGTATGGTGGAGCTTCTTCAGCACGTCTCACTTGCTCTTGTTCACCAGTGAGACCAAAGTTTTCACCTTCCGGCCAGTTTGTAATTATCTCCAAAATCCCACAGCAATTCAGGTTTCCAATATGGGCGTGCTGTGTGATAACAGCAATCCATTTGCTCCATGTGGTGTCAGTGGCATGGTGGGTAGTGGGAACCTTTGCTTTGAACATCCACCCCAGCACCGGTAGTCAGGGTGCCAGGAGGAGTTGTGCTTCCGTGCCAGTCACCTCTGAGGCAGCCTGGACTCCTTCACAGGCAGCCAAGATTTCTTCTGTTGGAGTATAGTTGGCTTCAGACCCTCTGTAGCTTCAACTCCAAAATCCCAGTGGTCGACCCCGAGTCTCCCCAGGCACTTTCTGCCAAAGGCTCCAGGACAAGCCATGGTTCCTGGCTGCAGAGTAGAGCACATTCTTCACCTCTGGTCCTGTCCTGACTGGGCCAAAGGCTACTGCATGAGCGATTTCCTGCTTAATCTGGCCAGAAGCTTGTTGCTGCTCAGGGCCGCAGTGGAAATCATTCTCTTGCAGGTGACAAGGTAAAGAGGGCTCACGATCTGAACTGTACTCAGGAATTGGCATTCTCCAAAAACCGATGGCGCCTAGAAAGCTTGTGTTTCTTTCTTGCTGGTTGGTGGAGACATTGCTGTGATCTTAATGATGACCTCAGTGCGAATCTGACACTGTCCATCTTGCAACTTTACTCTCAGGAACTGGATCTCTCGGGCACGTCCCTTGACTTTACTCTTCTTGATGGTGAAGCTGGCTTCCAGGGGAATCTAGAGGATCCTCTCTCCTTTCTCAAATACTTCCATTGCTGTGTTCCCCCACAAAATGATGTCATCGATGTACTGCAGATGTTCTGGAGCCTCACCCTTTTCCAGTGCAGCCTGGATCAGTCCATGGCAGATGGTGGGGCTGTGCTTCCACCCCTGGGGCAGTCGGTTCCAGGTGTACCGCACGCCCCTCCAGGTGAAAGCCAACTGAGGCCTGCATTCTGCTGCCAGAGGAATGGAGAGAAAGGCGTTAGCAATGTCTATAGTGGCGCACCACTTCGCTGCCTCGGACTCCAGCTCGTACTGGAACTCCAGCATGTCCAGCCCAGCAGCGCTCAGCCGTGGAGTCCCTTCATTCAAGGCACAATATTCCACAGTCAATCTCCATTCTCTGTCAGACTTGCACACAGGCCAGATGAGACTGTCGAAGGGTGAGTGGGTTTTGCTGACCACCCCCTGGCTCTCCAGCTCACGGATCATTTTCTGGATGGGGATCACAGCATCTCGATTCGTCCGATACAGCCGGCAGTGCACTGTCGAGGTGGCAATTGGCACTCGTTGCTCTTCTGCCTTCAGGAGTCCTACTGCAGATGGGCTTTCTGATAGTCAGGGCAAGGTGTTCAACTGCTTAATGTTCTCTGCCTCTACAGCAGGTATTCCAAATGCCCATCTGAGTCCCTCTGGGTCTTTGTAATAGCCATTCTGGAGAAAGTCTATGCCCAGAACACAGGGGGCCTCTGGGCCAGTCACAATACGATGTTTTTTCCACTCTTTCCCAGTCAGGCTCACCTCGGGTCCCAGCAGGATCAATTGCTATGATCCCCCTGTCACCCCGGCAATGGAAACAGGTTCTGCCCCCCACATGTCCTGATGGTATCAGGGCACACTGTGCACCAGTATCAACTAAGGCATCGTATTTTTGTGGCTCTGATGTGCCAGGCCATTGGATCCACAACATCCAGAAGATCCTGTTTTCCCATGCCTTTCCCTGGCTAGAGGCAGGGCCCTTCTAACCCTGGGTATAAATGGTAGAGGTACCTTCAAGAGGATCTGACAGATCATACTCAGCAGCTCGGTCATGGGAGGTTGAGGCTACCTTTACTGGAATTCCCTCAGTTAGTGTTTCCCTCCTTGAGTTGAATCACCCGTACTGCCAGGACAGAAGTGGGTTTCCCATCCCACCTTCCCATATCTCTCCCATGGTTACACAGAAGGAACCACAGGTCAGCCCGTGGGGTGTACCCTCTCTATATAGCTGGGGAATGTTGGGCTCTGACTCTGGGGCCTGTGACTCGCACTGGTGCCATGTGGGAACTGTTCCTCCTCACCTCCTCCCTCATCTCGTCTCTGAGTTCTTGGACAACGGCAGAGACATGAGCCTGCATTGGGCCATTGATCAGACTCACACAATTTCTAAGCTTGGTGGCCACAGAACCCACTGTCTCTCGGTTGGTGTCGGCATTAATTGTTGCAATGAAGGTGGTGTATTGAGATGGCCCCAGATTTGCCAGACTCCACAACACTTGGCCTGCGCACCTGACCTTGTCGGGGTCATTTTCATGCTGTCCATCCCTCCCAAAGAGTACCTCCAATACTGCCACTTCTCTCAGCTGTTGGATCCCCCCCTCAAGGGTCTTCCAGCACATTCTATGGTGGTGCTCCTGCACTGTCTCCCTGTGGACAAAACTGTGGAATCCCAGGGCATCAGGAATATTTCTCTGCTCTGGAGTGCCCTGATCCCCAGGGAAGCTCTGACTTTGACCCTCATTCATGGAGAAAGTTTCCTACACTTCAAGATAAACTAGAATCCACAAAAGTGTGAAATAGATTATAGAGAGTAGTGTAGTTATATCACTTGGTGAGAAATTTAGTTTTAGGATTTTTAGTATGCTGTGGATGAAAGCAAGATGGAGGGCACAGGGTGTCATCCTGGGTTTCTTCTCCATGCTTCTTCTTCCTCCTTCTTCATGGGTTTGGGTGGCATTTTGTAATTGGGCAGAAAAGTCCACATTGCAGGCTCTTTGGGATCAGTTATTGGGTTAAAAGGGAAAATAATCTAGGTGTCAGTTCTTAATTGGATAGTTTACTCTTAATAGACCTTGGAACAAGAGCTTGTTGGCCATTTTGTGCCTTCTAATGAAAAGCTGCCCAACTCACCATAATGAGACTGTTTTTACTGATAAGAAATAATAAACACTTGAGTCTGAACAGAAATTACTGTCTCAAGTGCCTTCAATCCAGACCCAGAAAAACCAATGACTGGGACCCCCACACAAACCTCTCTCTGACACTTACTAAAAGCCGCTCTCAGAGGGAAAGGGACCCTGGCTCCCTTATAAAAATCTGATTCATACCGGAGTCCTGGGTCAAGGCTCCCAGATTCCTTGCCTCACCAGCATCCAGTTGGACACCTGTACCCATAAGGTCCCAGACCCGGAGTAGCCAGGTTGTATAAGCCTCACATCCCCATCATACAATGTCTTTGTGCAGATTACGGAGGCTTTTGTACGTCAGGGACTCGGTGATGATCGCAACCCCTGGCTCCCCTGTGGGTTGTGAGGGCCCTGCCCTATCTGGGTGCTCTGCTTTCATCTTAGATCTCCTTGTTTCCACAGGGGTGACTGCTGCTGGCTGTGTCTGCCTTTGCAGTTCACCTGGAACCTGGACAGTTGTAACATCTGTGCATTCTGCTGCTGCACTATTAGACTCTCCCTCTTCAAGGCAGGGGGAGGGCTTCTCACCAGGTGGGGAAGTGTATTCCTTCAGCATCTGGCCCATATCATGCATCTCCTTCACCAGATCCCCCACCCAATCTGGGTAGTTCACATCTGGGATGGGCTGTGGGGCAGGGTCAGGCTCTGGGGCAGCAGCATCCCAAGGCTCTGGTGCCATGTCAGGTTCTGGGGTAGGTGTCAGGGTAGTTATCCAGGTTAATCTTCCCTTCTCTCTAAATGCTCAATAGAACAGGCCTATTAGCAACACCAGCCACTGCATGATATTGTTAGTATTGAGAGTGGATCTGAACTCTTCACAAACTCGTGGGGCAGACCAAAAGAGATGATTAAAGGGTTAGGAGAAAATTTCCTCCCGTGTCATTTCCTTACACCAGCTGCCATTAATAAAGTAACCCCAAAAACATACAGTTAGTGCGTGATAGCTGTGAATCCATGTGCCTGCTTTCCAGAGCAAGTTAAAAATCCATTAATTCCTTACCTTATTCACCCATAAAACAAACCGGGTAACAGACATGTTGGGGGATGGGTAGATATAAGTCTAATTGTGTTTGGAACTCACGTCTTACAAAAGGAACTCACTAGGCTGCGGCAAAATATCTAAATATGGATAACATTGTAAACAGACTAGTGAAGAGATTTTTGATTTTATTTCTAGCACATCAGTCTTATAATACAAAAAGGAGACATAACAGCTCACTGATCTACTCTAAAAAATGTCTTTCTCAGGAGGGTTCATACAGCAATACATAAAATCATCTCAATCTAGAATTCAGCTAATCACACACAGAAAACACATATTAACAAGCATTCTATCCAATTCCACAAAGTATACGTAATCGTAGCTAAAACAAAGACTGGTTCATAGGAGACAATGAACAGAGCTCTATTCATGCTAACCTTCTAAAGATATACATTAAATAACTTTGTTGCTATCTTAAAACCAATTCTACAGAGATCTATTGTTATTTGTCACGTCTACTGCTTGGGAAACTTTTCTGCTTGCATGGGAACCTTTTCTGCTTGCATTTGCAATGCTAACAAAACTTCAGTCTGAGGCCTATACTTGTTTAACCATTTCCTAAAAACCTACTAACCTTATGGATTCCAACATTTCCTCCTCTCTGTTTGACTCAGAAGCTTTCATTTTCTTGTCGCTTGCTACTTGCGTTTTATAGCTCTATTGCAAAACTTCTGCTTATTATCTGTTGAAGACTTATTTTCACTAAACTGAAATATTGCTATATTACGGCACAGCAACTTAATGTTGTGAAAACTTAATTTTTGAAAGAGCTATGATTTACGTTCGGCAACAGTCACAAGTTATCGTTCGAAAAACTCGGGTCGATTCTAAGGCTTTAATTTAAAACCTTTGTTCATGTCAATATTCTCATCTACTGCTTTCGTGAGATTTCGTACACTTTCTGTGCTTCTACTTCTTAATTCTCCTGCTTGAATGACAAAAACTTCTCGGACTGTTTTGTTCATCATTCGCCGAACACAACAGAGTATACAAGGTACCACTATCAATATCAGTATTAGAACACTTAATACGTAAAGACTTATCTTGCAAACTTGCCTTAGCTAAGGTGCAAAATTCTAATTTTGAAACAAATCATCTAGCTAGGAACTTCTATTTTCTTTAATTTGGGCTGTCAGATCCTTTAATTTTTGAATGCTTTTGTGAATGGATTCAGAATGATCAGACAAATTCATACAACACAATCTTTCAAATTCTTCACAACTATGTTCTTGTGCTAGTAAAAGAAAATCAATGGCTGCTCTGTTTTGAAGAGTAGCATGTCTAATACTATCAACATCGGTGAATATATCACTGATTGCAGAGGATGTGGCATTAGCTTGTTTGCTCAGCCAACATCTAACTCGATCTAATTGTCT
Organism: Melozone crissalis; assembly: GCF_028551555.1. NCBI lineage: Eukaryota > Metazoa > Chordata > Aves > Passeriformes > Passerellidae > Melozone > Melozone crissalis. The sequence goes on along the minus strand of NW_026535807.1, from coordinate 19,527,489 downwards.
CAATGCTACTGCTGAAGCCAATTGTGGTAAAAATATACTTGCTGAAATCTTTCTGGCGGCATTCTAAGGCATAAAATCACTCTGACAGTTCTCATCATAATGAGGAACAGCTCTCGTTTTCCTTTGTTTCTTTTTCATCACTGCTTTTGCAGTGGGGGCAATTATGGTGAGCATGCCAATGCTACAAGGGCCACTTTCAAGGTCAGCTGGAATGCCTTGCTAAGCTCTGTCTCCGCAGATGAACTAATACTCTTTCGGCAATTGCCGTGGATATTGATCTGTCTCTGGAAACACATCTCAACTATTCGAAACATTACACCAAAAACTCAAATTTTTATATGCAAAATAATGAGGAGTAACACTGAACTTTGGGGGATCATCTTTTCGGCAGGCACGAGTCATGAAAGTAAAACAAAAATCTATGGTCAAAGAACCAAGGATTTCTAATTCTTGAGATTCAGATGCTGCCCTAAGGAGTTTTTTGGACTAAATGTTCTAATTGAAGGAAGGACTGTTTCTATTGTCAATTCTACCTAGTTTACCATTAGATTGTTTTTTGATCAAAGGTAACTCTTTCACTGGCACACCAACTAGACAGGTTGAAAAAGGCTTTTCTGGTTCTGAATTAGACAGACATATAGTATCTGATCTAGCAGCCTTGGCTAAGGTCACTCAAACATTCGTTTCCGGTTGATCTACAGGCAAATCTGCACGACAAAAAACAATTAAAATAAAACAAAACAAGTATACTATTTGAATTTGCCCCATCTCTTTCAGGAACTAAGTTTTGGCAGAATTCTTTCTAAACAAAAACGACAATCTAAGTTTTCAGCCAAATATTAGCTTTGTTAAACAAACATTCAGCATTCAATTAGCATACTCATAAATAACATTGGCACAAAATCAGAGTTCATGGGTTCTACCGATGTACAAAGAACGTCAGGCACAAGAGGCGTCAGGCGAGACCTGGGATCTTTCGATTTGGTTCACGTCTGCGTACTTGCTTCTTCGGTTCTGGGTTCGACAACAGGTTCTGAAGTGCGATATGGTTTGACGTTTTTGGCAGGAACCCACTTAATTCCAGCACCTGTGGAGATAGAAGCATACCCTTTCCCCAAATTATTAATCAAAATGGACCTTCACTTGAAAAATGTACAGAGCCTTACTCAGTCTCATCTGTGGGGTGCTCTCCGTTCCCCCTCTCTGTTGATCTAATATGTGTTTTAGGGTTTGATGTGTTTTTTCAATGATTGCTTGGCTTGTGGGAGAGTGGGAAATACTAAAAATGTGGTGAACACTATTTATTTAAAAATGTGGTTAATTTTTGAGATATATATGCGGGACTGTTGTCAGTTTTTACTTCTTGGGGTGTACTTAAGGAAGCAAAAGCTTGCAAGAAATTATGACAGGCATGGCTGCTAGTTTTACTTGTGTGAAGGGAAGCAAAAACTGCACTAGAGAACGTGTCTACGGAAACATGAATACTTTAATGTGAGAAACAAAACATGGATTAGTTCATGGATTATTGCAAAGTTGTAAAAAGACATGAAAGCTAACGATGTAAAGTTTCATTACTAACATCTTTTAAAATTAAACATTAACATTAGTAACATAAGCAAAATCTGTGACTAAATTAAGAGGTTGATGGAAAAGCTGAAAACTCAAACTACAGTCAAAGTCTAGTCATGAGGTTGTCTTCTTTGAAGAGTTGATAGTCTTTTTTGAAGAGATGATGTCTCAGCTTTGGATCTTTGTTGCATCTCTGTCTGCGTCGAAGTTGTGATGAGTAGATCATTTAGTGTAGTAGTATAATCTTGAATCTTGGAGATTTCTGTGAACTGAGGACAAAACTTGTACAACAAGACATTAGCAGATTATATACATCATGACAATCACATCTTATGATAGGTAGAAAGTCACTTTGATTGGAATTTTTACATATGACAATCTTTTTGTGACATGACTAGCCCAGTGAGAATATTCACCCATTGCCAGTGGGTACTACAATTTGTGTCTGAGCGCGGTGGAACGCGCTGTTTCTGAAGTTGAAAGACAGTGGGTTGCCATTGATATTAAATAGTGAGTGACAGAATTTAGCAAGATGCTTTCTTTTCCGGCATCGAGGGCAAATTGAAATTTGATTTGATGTCTCACGACAATCTTTTTTAAGGTGTCTTAATTTATTACAACTAAAGCAGACAGGCTTTTTATTAGGATTTACTTTTACAGCATTAACAGAATTTTTTCAATGTTTTTCTAAAAACTTTTCAATTTTATTTATTCGTTGTGTCAAATTGTGTTCTAGTGTTTTTTTTAAAGCATTGACTTGTGAATTTACAGCATTTTGTGAACTCATAAGTCTACTGCAAGCTGTTAGTATCTGAGTAATTGTTGGAGGCTGATTAGGCAAAGCTAAAATAATTTTTCTACATTTATTATTAGCATTTACAGAAGCAAGATTTTGAATAGTATAAGAGTGGGTTTGTTTATCTGGACATTGTCTTTCAACTGCTTGAGTTAATCTATTTGAAAAAGAACCATAAGATTCAGTTTCACTTTGTCTGATTGGTGGATAAGAATTCAAGTGTGAGCCAGCAGGCTCAAGTGAAAGCAAGGCTTTTCTAGCAGCATCTTTAATGTCTGTTAACACAGGCCGAGGCAGTTCAGCTGCTTGATTTTCAGGCTTATTGTAAGGTGAATTACCAGCTAATTGAGCAACATCTAGATTAGCATAATCATTATTTGCATATCTTTTAACTAACTTGTTAAGTAGTTTTTTCTATTGTAATTCTCATAGTAGGTACTGTGAATTGGTTAAAATCAGAGAGGCCACATTCTTGCAATCAGCAGGAACTAAATCATAAGAGTTAAAAGTATTTTTCAACACACTATTAAAATAGGGAGAAGAAAATCTACTCTCTTTCAAAGCTTGTCGCAACTCTTTTATATCATGATGATCAAGTCTTTCATATTTTGGATTTCTATCATTTCTTCCATATTTTACTGGTAAAGCAAGATATTGTTCTCTTAAATCTGAATCTTTTTCTAGTTTCTGATTAATGTATGACCAATCAGGTAAATTCAATGGAAAATCAAAATTGTCACTTCAATTAATGACAGATTGACCTTTACTTCTAATACATTTTCTGATTCTGAAAAATCACTAAATTTAAACTTTCTAGGCACTCTGCTCAAATCTAAATTCTTGACAGGGACACTGTACTCTTGTCTAGGAGTTCTGCCAACTCTCGGAACTCGGCCAGCTCTGGGAGCTCGGCCATAACAACACGCCTCCTCTGAAGCCCGAGCCAAAGGGGCCAGGACAGAGGCGTGTTCCTCTCTTCTGGGAACAGTGCCATTTAACTTTGAGTTTGATACTTTACTACAAGTTTCACATTGTCTCTCTTCTAAGAAAAACTCAGCTTGGGAGTCTCCAAATTTAGGTTTTAAACTTACATGGTTTTGTTTTAAAATACAAGAATTAGGATCATGACATTTTAAAAACTCAACTCGTGCTTTTTCAGGTTTTTGAGAGTTATCCATCTTTTCAAAGGACTCCACCCTTAAAGCTAATTTTTCTTTCTCTGTATTTATAGATTGACAAACACCAGAAAAACTATGTTTTTGCTTAACTGAAAAAGAGTTTTCTGGAACCACAATTTCTTGAGTGGAAGTGACACTCTCAGCTTCTATCTCAGGCATAGAAGAACTCAATGTCTCTGCACAAACAATTTTAGAAGGTACAGACACTTTTTCATTTGCATTTTCTACACATATTGTCCTATCTCCCTTACAAGAGTCACATATTTTTACATTAACAGAACAACACGAAGAAAAGTCCGAAAGAGTCTCATTTTTTCTCAGAGAGAGAGAAGGAGGATTTTTTTCAACAGAGTTCAAAGCAATAGTGTCACTATTTGAAACAACACTTGTTACATTCTCTGATACACACACAGTCTCCGGTTTACTGGAATTTAAAGAGACAGAGCTAGAAGCTTTGTTTTCTGAGTCTAAGTTGATCTTATTATTATCAGTTTGTTTAAAACACTCCAACAGAGCTCTACAAATTGGCATAAGTTTTCTTAAGCTTTCATCTTTTTTGAGAGAGACTAGATAATAGATTTTCTAGTTTATCTGATCTTAAAAATGAAAAGTAAAAGCGGACTGCAAATTTAAATCTTGCGTATTCGCCTTAACCTAGATAAGTAAGTTTTTAAGCTTAGTTCTTGAAATTTCAGACTGACTTTTTTCTTGTAATATTGCCTCTAATTGATGAAAAACATCTTATTCAACTTTTGATAAATTCGTTCTCATTTTTGTGTTCTTTTAATAATTTTCTTTTTCTCTATATTTGCTCTCAACGTCACTCAAGCGCTCTCCCGAGATAGTTACTTACAATTTTCTTGGCTTCGGTGGGAGAGATGATACAGTGTCTTTCTTGTTAACACTTGGGTCTCCGTGGCTGGTACATCCACGATTTTTCTTTTTTCTTCTATTCTACGTCCTTGGACGGGGCACCATTTGTTGGGGGATGGGTAGATATAAGTCTAATTGTGTTTGGAACTCACGTCTTACAAAAGGAACTCACTAGGCTGCGGCAAAATATCTAAATATGGATAACATTGTAAAGAGACTAGTGAAGAGATTTTTGATTTTATTTCTAGCACATCAGTCTTATAATACAAAAAAAGAGACATAACAGCTCACTGATCTACTCTAAAAAATGTCTTTCTCAAGAGAGTTCATACAGCAATACATAAAATCATCTCAATCTAGAATTCAGCTAATCACACACAGAAAACACATATTAACAAGTATTCTATCTAATCTCACAAAGTATACGTAATCGTAGCTAAAACAAAAACTAGTTCATAAGAGACAATGAACAGAGCTCTATTCATGCTAACCTTCTAAAGATATACATTAAATAACTTTGTTACTATCTTAAAACCAATTCTACAGAGATCTATTGTTATTTGTCACATCTACTGCTTAAGAAACTTTTCTGCTTGCATGAGAAACTTTTCTGCTTGCATTTGCAATGCTAACAAAACATCAGTCTGAAACCTATACTTTTTTAACCATTTCCTAAAAACCTACTAACCTTATAGATTCCAACACAGACACAGTAGCTTTGGTTATACGAACATGTTTAGATAAGGGCTTGCACATGGGAGGAATACAGCCAGTACCACGTGCCACCCAAACCAGGGCAAGCTGGACTACATGGGGTCGCTTAACTAGGTTTCTATAGTCGTACACAGAAAAATTGATTACTCAAGAACTTTTATTCCCTTTTTGTTTCTGTGCCCTCGAGCCTCACGTTGGGCACCAAAATCTGTCTTGGTTTGGAAAAGACAGGAGTCTGCTAAGGAAGGCAGTAGCGTCCCCTGAAAAGGAGAATGTAAGTGCCCCCCCCCCCCCCCCCCAACCTCACAATTGTTATAAATTTTAAATTAAGGGCCTCTTAGGAACAAAAATATGGGAGCAGGAGATAACAGTTCTTAAATAGGGAAGAAAATAAAAGTATAAAATAAACAATGCAGTAAACTAAGAACACAACCTGACACCCAGTGGGTCAGGGTGTTGGTAGCAGTCCAAGTGGAATTATGGCTGCAGTCTTCCTGGAGTGTCAGGTGTTGTTCTGCTGGAGCAGGAATCCTGTAGAAAAGGGTGTAGTCTTCCTCTGAAGATCCAGGGGAAGAAGAGGCAGCTGCTGTTCCTCTGGGAGAGCCAGTGGAGAAGCTGTCTTGGTGTTCCAGAATCTGTACATTATATCTCTGGCAGGAATTCCCTCTGGGCAGAGCATCTCAACCTGGGATGCTGTAGTTCTTATCATTCATTCAATAGCCTGTTATCAGCAGATGTTTGTGTCCTGTTCCTGAATGTCCCAGTCCCGCCCCCAATCCCCCCCAACCAATCCCCCTCCGCCCACCCACCCTTCCCCCCCCACCCCACCCCCCAAATGAGGAGTGGTTGTGAAAGAGATAAGGAAAACTGCCCACTTAAATGAAGATACAATCTGGGACAATACTCCTGACAAGTCACTGATAGAAATGAGGGATTTGGACTCTTTGGGATGTACTGACCAGCGGTGCATTGGCTCTCCGAAGCTCAGTCTGTAATAATCAATCTTTTTCAGAAGACAATGTTCACTTTCTTCCTGGCACTCACTCTTGCATTTGTACTCAGAACCACTTCTTGAAAGAAATTTACAACAGCTTTTTATGCTCCCTTAGTTGACTTTCCTCTGTTTCTCCAGAGATGCCAATGACAATCAGGATGGTTCCATTAAAAAAGCTGCAAAGCAGATCCTGAAGAAGAGGGCATACATCTGCTGCCACCCTCTGGACAGGACCTTCTGATCCCTCCCTGACAGCAGGCACTCATGAATGTCAGTCAGGGAGGGATTTGCTGCAGTTCCAGAATTTGACACCTTAAAAGCATCTGTTATTTAATGTCTTTAATACATGTAACGGCATAAAATAAAACTTCTTCGTAAAGACTACTTCATAGAATAAGGAAAAATAAACAGATTTTATTTAAAGTGGAATAGATATACATATATATGTCTGTTCCTCTTGGAGCTGGATAAAGACAGGGGAGGTTTGGATGGGGAGATGTTTCTTCCCAGGGAAGGGACTCTTTGGTTTCTCAGTATCCTTTAACTTCAATCAGCTGCTCATTCCCTGAGCAAGTCTGAAAGACTTGGGCAATCACAACAGTTCTCTTTTGGAGGCCCCTCCAGCTCTCTTGTCCAGCAGCACCACCAGGACACTGAGTCCCCAGTGTCCAGGGAGCTTCTGCTGTCACCCTGAGGGACACCACTGGTCACTGACGTCCATCGGGCCTCTGAGCCATTGACCACAACCCCCTGGATGTGACCAGCCAGGCAATTGCTCATTCTCCAAACTGTGCCTCCATCAGATCCATAGCTCACCAAAGGAGGGACAAGGATGCTGGGCAGGGCTGATGTGTCCAGGGCATGGCAGAAGTCCAGAGTGGTGGCATCTCTAGCTCTTCCCTTGTGCCCTGGGGTGTTGTGGTGTCTCTCTATTGTATATTCAACTGCAATTCAGTTTTAACAGTCGGTTCTATAATCCCCTGCAGTCTTTTGTATTGGTATCGCATATTTTATCCTTAATGGATTGTTCCTTTGCACCTCTCTTGTTGGTTTTGCCCTGGGTTTCCATCTTCCCAAAGACCTGCCCTTTGTTCCTCAATGTTCCTTGTTCCTTCTCCTAGGGGGAGCAATGTCAATCCCTCCTCATACCTGCCCCTTTCTCCAGAAACTTCCTTGTCATTTTTGTATCCCTTGAGGTCTCATTGGTTTGTTTAAACTCTTCCCCTCCCCTGTAATTCCCAATTGGTTTAAACACTGTATTCCCTGCCTTATGCTTCTCCCCAGGTTTCTCCCACTTGGTTAAAGTTTTGTACTCTCCTCTTGAACCTCCCCTTGTTGAAAAACCCCTTCTAGAGCCTGGACTTGTGTCTTTCTGTGCCTGACCTTCCTGGACATAAACACCTTTGGGAGTCATACAGAAGACCTCTCCTTGCTCCTTGTCCCTGCCCTTGAAGCATTCCCCCTGTGCCATACAGCAGTTGTGCCCTACAGCTGCACCCCACATTGTGTTGCTTTTTGGGGGCAGCCCCCTCCTGGTGACAGTGCTGGGAGCAGCCCAGGCTGAAGAACTCTGGCACCACGTCACTGAGGCAGCCACTCCATCATGGAAGGGCTCTGGCTTGGTCAGGCAGCACAGACCCACCTTGTGCTCCTCAAGGTTTCCTTTGGCATATCCAAGCATTGAAGAGTTTGGGTGGTTTGTCCCCCTGTTTTATTGGCTGTGTCCTTTGAGGACCACAAGAGGAAGCAGTGCCTTAAATTGCACATGAAGAGCAAATGGTGAAGTAAAAGGTTCACCTTTCCTATGAAGCCAAAGGACTGTGTTAGCCATGGCCTCCCCAAGGTGCCAAATTTCCAGCTGGGAAGCTGCTGACAGGAGGGAATGTGGCACTTGTCTCCAGCCAGAGATCACTCACTCCTCAGCATGCTGGGCTGTGGCTGACAGTGCCTGAGGAGCTCAGAAATCCTTGGATGTGATCTCCTGTGCCAGTGCCCAGAACACAGAGCAGTGAACTCAACTTGGTGGGGCAAGTCCAGCCGTTGGACACAACTGCCAGGCAGGAGGAGCTCCCTCCCAGAGAAGGAAAATTCCAGCCATGAGGTCCATCCCCAAGCAGGCCATGAGGTCACAACAGGATTGTGAGGTCACGGCAGGCTGAGGTCCAAACGGACTCTGGGCTCACAGCATCACAATGACCAGCCCCTCAGTCCTTAGCAATTCTTGCATACATTGGGACAGGGGTGTCAGGACAGCGGTGGCAGCAAGAGCTGCGGGACTGGCAGAGGGCAAGGCAGCATGGCCCTTGCTCTGCGCCTCTTCCTCCTGCTCCTCCTGGCCGTGGCCCTGCCTGCCAGGGCTGCCCAGGCTGCTCCGCTGCAAGCGTGGCGAGCAGGTGAGCCGGCAGCCTGGCTCCCCTTTCCCGGGACAGCGCTCCCTGCTCCCTGGGAAGCGCTGGGGATGGTTTTCTGCAGGCCTTTAGGGAGGGTTTCCTCTGGGGGAGGGAGAGAGCCCCCATGGGCCCTGGGCTGGCCCGGTTTCCTCTCCAGGGATGTGTCACAGGGCCTGCAAAGAGGGTGGAGAGGGACCAGGAGCCAGCTCAGAGCTCCCCAGGCCCCTGTGCAGCTCTGGCCTTGTGCATTCACATCTGGCTCCCACAGCCTTACATGACCCCCTTCCAGTAGCCATTTACTATAGGCAGTGGGGGATCCCAGCACACCATGGAAATGTTCTGGTCTTTGCTCTCTTCTAGACTGGAACGACAAGATGGCTTATATGGAAAAGCTGGTGAACGACAGTATGAAGACTCTAGGGCATGGTGCAGGCAAGTTCTCTCTGTGCCTTTCCTGAAAAATAATCAGTATCCATGTGGCAAAGGCTCAGTCATGAGCCCTGTCCCTGAACATAATCTCAGGGTTTAAAGAAGCTGGAAATCTTGCCCTGCTCCCTTCTGTGGTCCCACAGGATCGCTGTCAGTGAGAGGAAGGAGCATTTATCTGTCCATCTCCCTCCCATGTGCAATGCGAGTGTGTCCTTCTGTGTGCTCTGTGCAGCCATAGAGAAGAGCACAGAGGGAAGGGGCTGGGCCAAGGGCTGTTCCCCTGGGCTGAGCCTTTCTCAGCTCCTTTGCCGGCCCCAGGGAGCCTGAGCTGCTCCTGCTGCCACTGCCAAGCCCTGGCCCTGCCTGGGGCTGGGTTTGGAGCTGCAGCAGCTCCAGGGAGTCCTTTCTGCCCCGACTGCCCCGCAAGGGGCTCCTTCCATCCCAGTGTGGGGCCACTGCAGGCACGAGGTGCCCCTGGCCCTGCTCCTCAGTGGAATGCAGAGCTGAGGGAGTGCCTTGGAGGGCACCAATCACCCAGGTGCCCTCTCTGCTACTCGGGCCTGAAGGAGAAAAGGAACTTTCCGTTAAGGTCCTCCTAAATGGAAGAACCAAGACATAGGAGACACGAAATCCTTGGAGGCAGCCAAACATCTGGACCAGATGCTGAATGACCTGGAGAGACGCCGTGGTGGGTGCATTCCCTCAGTCTTGTCCTGGGGCTCAGCAGCCGGGAGCTTTGGCTGCACATCTGGACACGCTGTGCCCGGCACAGCAGGAAGGGATCCATGGCAGCCTCGCTGCCCCGCTGCTGCTTCCACGCCCTGCAGGGCTGTTTGCCAGCCTGGCCTGGCTGCAGCTTCTCCCCAGCCTCTGCAGGAAGGCATTTGTCATCAGTTCACAGGCAGCCCAAACTGCACCACGGGCCATACATGCCCTGAGATCCCCTGCAATTTCCTAATCTCCAGTCAGATCAGGTGTAGGGGCTTTTTCGGTCAGGGAGGGCCCTGGCCCAGCCCCAATAACCTGGCTGTTTTCCTGATCCTTATCTATGACTTTATAAGTATTGTCTCCTGAAGTTGCCACCTCCTGCAATGGTTCCATTGGATCCAGCTGTGCTTTTTCCTTTCTCAAGCAATGGAGCAAAAGTCCATGCAGATGGGGCCATATCCTGTAGGAAGCAATGGCTTTGTGCCAGCCACTGATGCAGGAAAGGAGGAGATGCCAGACATGGGCACAGGTACAGGAGATAATTGCTCCACCAGGCTCAGCCCTTGGAGGGGCTGTGTGGCAGCAGCTCTTCCCCCAGGGCCTGCCCTTGCCCGGCAGGGCAGCAGCCAAAGCTGGAGGAGCCTCTGGAGCCTTGGAGGCCTCTGGAGCTCATTCACAGCCCCAGGGAAAGGGGACCCGTGCACCAATGTCCCTCCCGCTGCAGCTGCTCCGGAGCTGGCCCTGAGTGCCCAGAGGCCCAAGGCACAGGAGCAGCCCCGAGCGGGAGCCCTGCCGCGAGCCCAGGGCCAGAGCCAGCCTTGGCTCCCGACTGGGCAGTGGCTGCACTGGGTCCTGACAGGGCCTGACTCTGTGCCCTGGGGCTGGGGGAGCTGTCACGGGGCAGGGAGGGCCAGGGCTGGCAGTGGCTGCTCAGGGATGGCTTTGGCCCGTGTCCCTCCAAGCAGCCACTGCCCAAGCAGCTGCGCTGGCCCCGGGCTCTCCTCCCGGCCTGCTGGGCTTTGTTGGGTGGCACAGCCTGTGCCAAGAGGCGGCAAGGTGCCTGCAGGCCCCAGCTCTGGGGGAAAAGGAAAGTGTCCTGCCTGCTTCCACAGTGCTGCCAGCTCAGCAGTGGAGCACAGCACTGGCTGACGCTCCCCATTGCTCCCACAGAAGTGCTTGGCAAGTCAGACACTGACGCCCAGAATCCACGGAAAAACCCAAGAATTATCTGCCCCCAGGACGTGCGCAGGTCCTGCATGATAGGCACGGTAGTGACACTGTTCACTGTGCCAACTTCCATGGTGCTGTGCTATGTTGGGTTCCGGTGGTGGAAGGGAAAGAAACGGTAAGTGTTTACCCATCTCTACCCACCAGCTTCTTTAAAGGCTGCACATAGTCAGGGAACATTCAGGGAACAGAGAGGCTGCAGTGTAGGTGTGGCCAGTCCATGGCTGTCCAAAGAACTCTGCTGAGGGTTCTGCTGCTGCCCAGTGCTTTAATTGGCCTCTTAATTTTTGAGCCTTGTCCTGGGGGGCCCGCTTGGGCTGCAGCCAGTGCTGGCAGCCACTGAGGCTGCCTGGCCAAGAGCAGGCCCAGGGGCTCAAGGAAGAGGCAGAGCAAGGTGGGGAGGAGAAAGAGCAGGGACGAGATTGCCCTTGAAAGGCAGAGGCGCTCTGGGGCCCGCTCCTGGCCAGGGAGCCTGCCCAGAGCCGTGCCCTGCTCGCCGGGGCCTTGAGGGGCAGCTGTGCAGCTGGGCCAAGCTGTGCCAGCAGCTCCAGCCGTGCTGGGGAGCCTTGCCAGCTCTGGGCCCTGCTGTGCAGGAGGGTTCCTGTGTGCCCCTGGCAGCTGGGGCCTCAGCCACCTCCTCTCTCCACAGTCACGCTGCCGCCGCTCCAGCATCCCGGCCGAGAAGGCGTGCCTCTCCCTCGCCCCCAGAGAGCCCAGAGACCGTCGCCTTTGACAGCTCTCACACGAGGCCTCGGCAGCAGCAGTTGCCCAAGAAAGCAGAGCACCAGCCCTCCGTGCCTCCCCCACGGCCCCCCAGCCCGGCCTTGAAGCGGAAGCCTCCCGAGATCCCCCCACCTCCTCCCCTCCCGAGCCCGCCGCCCTGGTCCAACTAGGACTGCAACTGGGCCAGCCACGCAGGGCTTGGGCCACCAACACTTGGCCACCTGCCCTCCTCTACAATGAGCATGTGTTACCTACGGGCAACAGCCAGAGTCCGTTTTCATACTCTTGGACCTTCAGGAAGGTCTGAAGATTCTTCCCATGCCCTTTCTCATCCTTTACCTCTTTGCTTTTCAGACAGTTGGGAGCTAGTTGCATCTCTTAAAGCTTTATTAGCACTGCATCTTTTACCTTACCAGTCAAGGGAAAAAAAATAAAAAAATTCTTCAGTTTTGATTTCATTTTTAGTGTGGTTGGGCTGCTCACATTTTCAGCAATTAATTTTCCACGGTACTGCTTCCTTTTTCTTTACTATCCATAAAAAGTTCATCTCGACATAAAAATCACCAGCATTACTGAGATTTACCTCCAAGCCCAGATAGGGAATCTAGCACCAAATATTCTCCCTGTGTACTGCACAACAAGAAATATTCAGAAGAATATCCACTGGCAGCTGAGGCTCGTGGAACTCCCAGAATACTGAGCCTGCAGAGGAGGCAGACAGCCCTGGCAGTGGCTGAGGGGACTTCTCGTCACAGACTCCTCTGAAAGTGTGTCACTCCAGGAGGAGAAAGCATTTAAACCTGTGCCTTACCTTCCTCCTGTGCTAAAATGTAAGGTTCCTCCTGAGCTACAAACAATTCTCCATTCCTCAACAAAGCTGCTCATGTTCTTGACTTATCTTAAAGAGCAATAGCAAATGTGGTCAGAAATTTCTCATCAAAGCCTCTTTGCAGAGAAACGCCGCCATATGTGAGAAAATAGTTCTTAGCATCAGCTCAGTCAAAAGAAAGCAAACAATTGAGCAGTGCTTTAAATGAACTTGAATTCTCTTTCCTCACCTATCAGCCGGATTTGTTTTGTGGTAAATAGGTATGAATTTTGCTGCCAAAATTTATACAGCAATTAATATTGATACAGTAATTAATATTGGGAAATAATAAAACAGTTAAAATGTGTCATGCCAAGAAAGAAAGGGAGAGGAGGGTTTCCACTCCCCCCCCCCCCTTTCCTTTCCTGCACATGTTCAAGGACAGGAAAAAGCAAGAGATAACAGTTACTAAATATTAATAGAAAGAAGGGAAAATCTGGTTGGGTCCCAGGAAAATGCCAGCTATAAAAGATTTGTTGCTTTGATGCTTAAATGTGGTAATATGTTAGTTTTGCCTTACATTCTACTGGCTTGATGCGCATGTGTAACCCAAGGGTGAGTTAAGGACATCGAAGAAGAGGAGAGGCCTTCATCAAAAATGACCCCCAAAGAGAAAAGGAGGCTGTGAGTATCACCAGGTTTTGGGTGTGGGGGGCGGCTGTATGCATGTGTGAGTGTGTGTGGAGTATCTGAGACAGAGGCTGGGCAGTCCTGGACCCCTGAAGCGGGTGAGGCCTCCCGGTACCGCGTTTCCAAGATATCCGCAAGGAGACCGGCCAGTAAAGGAGGGAAGTGAAAGAAAAGTGAACGAGTGGGGACCCCAGGAGGGTTTGACCCAGGGGGAAGGAGGGCGTCCCTGGTCCAAGCACCTGTGAAAAGGTCCTTGAGCAGGAGGGATTGACTCAGTAGGGAGAATGAGAAGGAGAGTGATTGAATAGGTTCCATTTCCTTGGAGGGGTTGGTAGCTGGAAATTTAGAATGAGATTAGATGGTGAGAGGACGTGGCTAATAGATTGAGAAAGTGTGAGAAATAGGAGTGCAACAAGTAGATTGAAAAGGCAGTGAGACAGAGTAGTAAGTGAGGAAGTTGAATCATGAGGTGAGTGTGGAAAACCAAGACTTGGACCACCACCCACCGTACCATAGGGGCTTCACCTGCTTGGCCTGCTTGATGGCAGCACACGTCTTACAGTCATGGATAACCCTAGAAATACTGTCCATGGTTAAATCCACCCCTTGGTCTTGTGCCCACTTAGAGGTGGCATCTCTGCCCTGATGGCCTTAGGCATCATGCCCCCATCAAGCTAGGAACAACTCCCCCTTATGCTGCCAATCTAAGTCTGTCTTCAACACCTCTATTTTTGCTGCCTGATCTACCTGTTCATTGTTTCAGTGTTCCTCATTAGCCCGACTCTTGGGGACATGGGCATCTACATGATGGACTTTCACAGGTAGCTTCTCCAACCGAGCAGCAATTCATCAGCAGCCCAGACTGGTTTTCCCCTACGCTGCCAGCTGACCTTTTTCCACCTTTCCAGCCAGCTCCACAGAGCATTGGCTACCATCCACAAATCAGTATAAAGGCAGAGCTTTGGCCACTTCTCTCTCTCAGCAATGGCCAGGGCCAGCTGAACAGCTTTGAGTTCAGTAAGTTCCTTGAACCACCTTCTCCTTTAGTAGTTTGTGCAACCTGTTGTGGGGGGCTCCATACGGCTGCTTTCCACTTCCAGTTCATCCCTACCATGCGACAGGAACTGTCAGTGAAAAGAGCGTAGCGCCTTTCCTGTGCTGGTAGATGGTTGTATGGTGGAGCTTCTTCAGCACGTCTCACTTGCTCTTGTTCACCAGTGAGACCAAAGTTTTCACCTTCCGGCCAGTTTGTAATTATCTCCAAAATCCCACAGCAATTCAGGTTTCCAATATGGGCGTGCTGTGTGATAACAGCAATCCATTTGCTCCATGTGGTGTCAGTGGCATGGTGGGTAGTGGGAACCTTTGCTTTGAACATCCACCCCAGCACCGGTAGTCAGGGTGCCAGGAGGAGTTGTGCTTCCGTGCCAGGCACCTCAGAGGCAGCCTGGACTCCTTCATAGGCAGCCAAGATTTCTTCTGTTGGAGTATAGTTGGCTTCAGACCCTCTGTAGCTTCAACTCCAAAATCCCAGTGGTCGACCCCGAGTCTCCCCAGGCACTTTCTGCCAAAGGCTCCAGGACAAGCCATGGTTCCTGGCTGCAGAGTAGAGCACATTCTTCCTGACTGGGCCAAAGGCTACTGCATGAGCGATTTCCTGCTTAATCTGGCCAGAAGCTTGTTGCTGCTCAGGGCCGCAGTGGAAATCATTCTCTTGCAGGTGACAAGGTAAAGAGGGCTCACGATCTGAACTGTACTCAGGAATTGGCATTCTCCAAAAACCGATGGCGCCTAGAAAGCTTGTGTTTCTTTCTTGCTGGTTGGTGGAGACATTGCTGTGATCTTAATGATGACCTCAGTGCGAATCTGACACTGTCCATCTTGCAACTTTACTCTCAGGAACTGGATCTCTCAGGCACGTCCCTTGACTTTACTCTTCTTGATGGTGAAGCTGGCTTCCAGGGGAATCTAGAGGATCCTCTCTCCTTTCTCAAATACTTCCATTGCTGTGTTCCCCCACAAAATGATGTCATCGATGTACTGCAGATGTTCTGGAGCCTCACCCTTTTCCAGTGCAGCCTGGATCAGTCCATGGCAGATGGTGGGGCTGTGCTTCCACCCCTGGGGCAGTCGGTTCCAGGTGTACCGCACGCCCCTCCAGGTGAAAGCCAACTGAGGCCTGCATTCTGCTGCCAGAGGAATGGAGAGAAAGGCGTTAGCAATGTCTATAGTGGCGCACCACTTCGCTGCCTCGGACTCCAGCTCGTACTGGAACTCCAGCATGTCCAGCCCAGCAGCGCTCAGCCGTGGAGTCCCTTCATTCAAGGCACAATATTCCACAGTCAATCTCCATTCTCTGTCAGACTTGCACACAGGCCAGATGAGACTGTCGAAGGGTGAGTGGGTTTTGCTGACCACCCCCTGGCTCTCCAGCTCACGGATCATTTTCTGGATGGGGATCACAGCATCTCGATTCGTCCGATACAGCCGGCAGTGCACTGTCGAGGTGGCAATTGGCACTCGTTGCTCTTCTGCCTTCAGGAGTCCTACTGCAGATGGGCTTTCTGATAGTCAGGGCAAGGTGTTCAACTGCTTAATGTTCTCTGCCTCTACAGCAGCTATTCCAAATGCCCATCTGAGTCCCTCTGGGTCTTTGTAATAGCCATTCTGGAGAAAGTCTATGCCCAGAACACAGGGGGCCTCTGGGCCAGTCACAATACGATGTTTTTTCCACTCTTTCCCAGTCAGGCTCACCTCGGGTCCCAGCAGGATCAATTGCTATGATCCCCCTGTCACCCCGGCAATGGAAACAGGTTCTGCCCCCCACATGTCCTGATGGTATCAGGGCACACTGTGCACCAGTATCAACTAAGGCATCGTATTTTTTGTGGCTCTGATGTGCCAGGCCATTGGATCCACAACATCCAGAAGATCCTGTTTTCCCATGCTATTCCCTGGCTAGAGGCAGGGCCCTTCTAACCCTGGGTATAAATGGTAGAGGTACCTTCAAGAGGATCTGACAGATCATACTCAGCAGCTCGGTCATGGGAGGTTGAGGCTACCTTTACTGGAATTCCCTCAGTTAGTGTTTCCCTCCTTGAGTTGAATCACCCGTACTGCCAGGACAGAAGTGGGTTTCCCATCCCACCTTCCCATATCTCTCCCATGGTTACACAGAAGGAACCACAGGTCAGCCCGTGGGGTGTACCCTCTCTATCTAGCTGGTGAAATGTTGGGCTCTGACTCTGGGGCCTGTGACTCGCACTGGTGCCATGTGGGAACTGTTCCTCCTCACCTCCTCCTTCATCTCGTCTCTGAGTTCTTGGACAACGGCAGAGACATGAGCCTGCATTGGGCCATTGATCAGACTCACACAATTTCTAAGCTTGGTGGCCACAGAACCCACTGTCTCTCGGTTGGTGTCGGAATTAATTGTTGCAATGAAGGTGGTGTATTGAGATGGCCCCAGATTTGCCAGACTCCACAACACTTGGCCTGCGCACCTGACCTTGTCGGGGTCATTTTCATGCTGTCCATCCCTCCCAAAGAGTACCTCCAATACTGCCACTTCTCTCAGCTGTTGGATCCCCCCCTCAAGGGTCTTCCAGCACATTCTATGGTGGTGCTCCTGCACTGTCTCCCTGTGGACAAACTTGTGGAATCCCAGGGCACCAGGAATATTTCTCTGTCTGCTCTGGAGTGCCCTGACCCCCAGGGAAGCTCTGACTTTGACCCTCATTCATGGAGAAAGTTTCCTACACTTCAAGATAAACTAGAATCCACAAAAGTGTGAAACAGATTATAGAGAGTAGTGTAGTTATATCACTTGGTGAGAAATTTAGTTTTAGGATTTTTAGTATGCTGTGGATGAAAGCAAGATGGAGGGCACAGGGTGTCATCCTGGGTTTCTTCTCCATGCTTCTTCTTCCTCCTTCTTCATGGGTTTGGGTGGCATTTTGTAATTGGGCAGAAAAGTCCACATTGCAGGCTCTTTGGGATCAGTTATTGGGTTAAAAGGGAAAATAATCTAGGTGTCAGTTCTTAATTGGATAGTTTAGTCTTAAAAGACCTTGGAACAAGAGCTTGTTGGCCATTTTGTGCCTTCTAATGAAAAGCTGCCCAACTCACCATAATGAGACTGTTTTTACTGATAAGAAATAATAAACACTTGAGTCTGAACAGAAATTACTGTCTCAAGTGCCTTCAATCCAGACCCAGAAAAACCAATGACTGGGACCCCCACACAAACCTCTCTCTGACACTTACTAAAAGCCGCTCTCAGAGGGAAAGGGACCCTGGCTCCCTTATAAAAATCTGATTCATACCGGAGTCCTGGGTCAAGGCTCCCAGATTCCTTGCCTCACCACCATCCAGCTGGACACCTGTACCCATAAGGTCCCAGACCCGGAGTAGCCAGGTTGTATAAGCCTCACATCCCCATCATACAATGTCTTTGTGCAGATTACGGAGGCTTTTGTACGTCAGGGACTCGGTGATGATCGCAACCTCTGGCTCCCCTGTGGGTTGTGAGGGCCCTGCCCTATCTGGGTGCTCTGCTTTCATCTTAGATCTCCTTGTTTCCACAGGGGTGACTGCTGCTGGCTGTGTCTGCCTTTGCAGTTCACCTGGAACCTGGACAGTTGTAACATCTGTGCATTCTGCTGCTGCACTATTAGACTCTCCCTTTTCAAGGCAGGGGGAGGGCTTCTCACCAGGTGGGGAAGTGTATTCCTTCAGCATCTGGCCCATATCATGCATCTCCTTCACCAGATCCCCCACCCAATCTGGGTAGTTCACATCTGGGATGGGCTGTGGGGCAGGGTCAGGCTCTGGGGCAGCAGCATCCCAAGGCTCTGGTGCCATGTCAGGTTCTGGGGTAGGTGTCAGGGTAGTTATCCAGGTTAATCTTCCCTTCTCTCTAAATGCTCAATAGAACAGGCCTATCAGCAAAACCAGCCACTGCATGGTACTGTAAGTATTGAGAGTGGATCTGAACTCTTCACAAACTCGTGGGGCCGACCCAAAGAGATGATTAAAGGGTTGGGAGAAAATTTCCTCCCATGTCATTTCCTTACACCAGCTGCCATTAATAAAGTAACCCCAAAAACATACAGTTAGTGTGTGATAGCTGTGAATCCATGTGCCTGCTTTCCAGAGCAAGTTAAAAATCCATTAATTCCTCACCTTATTCACCCATGAAACAAACCGGATAACAGACACAGTAGCTTTGGTTATAGGACCCATGTTTAGATAAGGGCTTGCACATGGGAGGAATACAGCCAGTACCACGTGCCACCCAAACCAGGGCAAGCTGGACCACATGGGGTCGCTTAACAAGGTTTCTATAGTCGTACACAGAAAAATTGATTACTCAAGAACTTTTATTCCCTTTTTGTTTCTGTGCCCTCGAGCCTCACGTTGGGCACCAAAATCTGTCTTGGTTTGGAAAAGACAGGAGTCTGCTAAGGAAGGCAGTAGCGTCCCCTGAAAAGGAGAATGTAAGTGCCCCCCCCCCCCCCAACCTCACAATTGTTATAAATTTTAAATTAAGGGCCTCTTAGGAACAAAAATATGGGAGCAGGAAATAACAGTTCTTAAATAGGGAAGAAAATAAAAGTATAAAATAAACAATGCAGTAAACTAAGAACACAACCTGACACCCGGTGGGTCAGGGTGTTGGTAGCAGTCCAAGTGGAATTATGGCTGCAGTCTTCCTGGAGTGTCAGGTGTTGTTCTGCTGGAGCAGGAATCCTGTAGAAAAGGGTGTAGTCTTCCTCTGAAGATCCAGGGGAAGAAGAGGCAGCTGCTGTTCCTCTGGGAGAGCCAGTGGAGAAGCTGTCTTGGTGTTCCAGAATCTCTACATTATATCTCTGGCAGGAATTCCCTCTGGGCAGAGCATCTCAACCTGGGATGCTGTAGTTCTTATCATTCATTCAATAGCCTGTTGTCAGCAGATGTTTGTGTCCTGTTCCTGAATGTCCCAGTCCCGCCCCCAATCCCCCCCAACCAATCCCCCTCCGCCCACCCACCCTTCTCCCCCGACCCCACCCCCCAAATGAGGAGTGGTTGTGAAAGAGATAAGGAAAACTGCCCACTTAAATGAAGATACAATCTGGGACAATACTCCTGACAAGTGACTGATAGAAATGAGGGATTTGGACTCTTTGGGATGTACTGACCAGCTGTGCATTGGCTCTCCGAAGCTCGGTCTGTAATAATCAATCTTTTTCAGAAGACAATGTTCACTTTCTTCCTGGCACTCACTCTTGCATTTGTACTCAGAACCACTTCTTGAAAGAAATTTACAACAGCTTTTTATGCTCCCTTAGTTGACTTTCCTCTGTTTCTCCAGAGATGCCAATGACAATCAGGATGGTTCCATTAAAAAAGCTGCAAAGCAGATCCTGAAGAAGAGGGCATACATCTGCTCCCACCCTCTGGACAGGACCTTCTGATCCCTCCCTGACAGCAGGCACTCATGAATGTCAGTCAGGGAGGGATTTGCTGCAGTTCCAGAATTTGACACCTTAAAAGCATCTGTTATTTAATGTCTTTAATACATGTAACGGCATAAAATAAAACTTCTTCGTAAACACTACTTCATAGAAAAAGGAAAAATAAACAGATTTTATTTAAAGTGGAATAGATATACATATATATGTCTGTCCCTCTTGGAGCAGGATAAAGACAGGGGAGGTTTGGATGGGGAGATGTTTCTTCCCAGGGAAGGGACTCTTTGGTTTCTCAGTATCTTTTCACTTCAATCAGCTGCTCATTCCCTGAGCAAGTCTGAAAGACTTGGGCAATCACAACAGTTCTCTTTTGGAGGCCCCTCCAGCTCTCTTGTCCAGCAGCACCACCAGGACACTGAGTCCCCAGTGTCCAGGGAGCTTCTGCTGTCACCCTGAGGGACACCACTGGTCACTGACGTCCATTGGGCCTCTGAGCCATTGACCACAACCCCCTGGATGTGACCAGCCAGGCAATTGCTCATTCTCCAAACTGTGCCTCCATCAGATCCATAGCTCACCAAAGGAGGGACAAGGATGCTGGGCAGGGCTGATGTGTCCAGGGCATGGCAGAAGTCCAGAGTGGTGGCATCTCTAGCTCTTCCCTTGTGCCCTGGGGTGTTGTGGTGTCTCTCTATTGTATATTCAACTGCAATTCAGTTTTAACAGTCGGTTCTATAATCCCCTGCAGTCTTTTGTATTGTTATAGCATATTTTATCCTTAATGGATTGTTCCTTTGCACCTCTCTTGTTGGTTTTGCCCTGGGTTTCCATCTTCCCAAAGACCTGCCCTTTGTTCCTCAATGTTCCCTGTTCCGTCTCCTAGGGGGAGCAATATCAATACCTCCTCATACCTGCCCCTTTCTCCAGAAACTTCCTTGTCATTTTTGTATCCCTTGAGTTCTCATTGGTTTGTTTAAACTCTTCCCCTCCCCTGTAATTCCCAATTGGTTTAAACACTGCATTCCCTGCCTTATGCTTCTCCCCAGGTTTCTCCCACTTGGTTAAAGTTTTCTACTCTCCTCTTGAACCTCCCCTTGTTGAAAAACCCCTTCTAGAGCCTGGACTTGTGTCTTTCTGTGCCTGACCTTCCTGGATATAAACACCTTTGGGAGTCATACAGAAGACCTCTCCTTGTTCCTTGTCCCTGCCCTTGAAGCATTCCCCCTGTGCCATACAGCAGTTGTGCCCTACAGCCGCACCCCACATTGTGTGGCTTTTTGGGGGCAGCCCCCTCCTGGTGACAGTGCTGGGAGCAGCCCGGGCTGAAGAACTCGGGCACCACATCACTGAGGCAGCCACTCCATCATGGAAGGGCTCTGGCTTGGTCAGGCAGCACAGACCCACCTTGTGCTTCTCAAGGTTTCCTTTGGCATATCCAAGCATTGAAGAGGTTGGGTTGTTTTTCCCCCTGTTTTATTGGCTGTGTCCTTTGAGGACCACAAGAGGAAGCAGTGCCTTAAATTGCACATGAAGAGCAAATGGTGAAGTAAAAGGTTCACCTTTCCTATGAAGCCAAAGGACTGTGTTAGCCATGGCCTCCCCAAGGTGCCAAATTTCCAGCTGGGAAGCTGCTGACAGGAGGGAATGTGGCACTTGTCTCCAGCCAGAGATCACTCACTCCTCAGCATGCTGGGCTGTGGCTGACAGTGCCTGAGGAGCTCAGAAATCCTTGGATGTGATCTCCTGTGCCAGTGCCCAGAACACAGAGCAGTGAACTCAACTTGGTGGGGCAAGTCCAGCCGTTGGACACAACTGCCAGGCAGGAGGAGCTCCCTCCCAGAGAAGGAAAATTCCAGCCATGAGGTCCATCCCCAAGCAGGCCATGAGGTCACAACGGGATTGTGAGGTCACGGCAGGCTGAGGTCCAAACGGACTCTGGGCTCACAGCATCACAATGACCAGCCCCTCAGTCCTTAGCAATTCTTGCATACATTGGGACAGGGGTGTCAGGACAGCGGTGGCAGCAAGAGCTGCGGGACTGGCAGAGGGCAAGGCAGCATGGCCCTTGCTCTGCGCCTCTTCCTCCTGCTCCTCCTGGCCGTGGCCTTGCCTGCCAGGGCTGCCCAGGCTGCTCCGCTGCAAGCGCGGCGAGCAGGTGAGCCGGCAGCCTGGCTCCCCTTTCCCGGGACAGTGCTCCCTGCTCCCCGGGAAGCGCTGGGGATGGTTTTCTGCAGGCCTTTAAGGGAGGGTTTCCTCTGGGGGAGGGAGAGAGCCCCCAGGGCCCTGGGCTGGCCCGGTTTCCTCTCCAGGGATGTGTCACAGGGCCTGCAAAGAGGGTGGAGAGTGACCAGGAGCCAGCCCAGAGCTCCCCAGGCCCCTGTGCAGCTCTGGCCTTGTGCATTCACCTCTGGTTCTCACAGACTTACATGACCCCCTTGCAGTGCCCATTTACTATAGACAGAGGGGGATCCCAGGACACGATGGAAATGTTCTGGTCTTTGCTCTCTTCTAGACTGGAACGATAAGATGGCTTATATGGAAAAGCTGGTGAATGACAATATGAAGACCCTAGGGCATGGTGGAGGCAAGTTCTCTCTGTGCCTTTCCTATCAAAATAATCAGTATCCATGTGGCAACGGCTCAGTCATGAGCCCTGTCCCTGAACATAATCTCAGGGCTTAAAGAAGCTGGAAATCTTGCCCTGCTCCCTTCTGTGGTCCCACAGGATCGCTGTCAGTGAGAGGAAGGAGCATTTATCTGTCCATCTCCCTCCCATGTGCAATGCCAGTGTGTCCTTCTGTGTGCTCTGTGCAGCCACGGAGAAGAGCAGAGAGGGAAGGGGCTGGGCCCAGGGCTGTGCTCCAGGGCTGAGCCTTTCTCAGCTCCTTTGCCGGCCCCAGGGAGCCTGAGCTGCTCCTGCTGCCACTGCCAAGCCCTGGCCTTGCCTGGGGCTGGGTTCAGAGCGGCAGCAGCTCCAGGGAGTCCTTTCTGCCCCGACTGCCCCGCAAGGGGCTCCTTCCATCCCAGTGTGGGGCCACTGCAGGCACGAGGATCCCCTGGCCCTGCTCCTGAGTGGAAGGCAGAGCTGAGGGAGTGCCTTGGAGGGCACCAATCACCCAGGTGCCCTCACTGCCACTCGAGCCTGAAGGAGAAATGGAACTTTCTGTTAAGGTCCTCCTAAATGGAAGAACCAAGACATAGGAGACACGAAATCCTTGGAGGCAGCCAAACATCTGGACCAGATGCTGAATGACCTGGAGAGGCACCGTGGTGGGTGCATTCCCTCAGTCTTGTCCTGCGGCTCAGCAGCCGGGGGCTTTGGCTGCAAATCTGGACACGCCATGCCCAGCACAGCGGGAAGGGATCCATGGCAGCCTCTCTGTCCCGCTGCTGCTTCCACGCCCTGCAAGGCTGTTTGCCAGCCTGGCCTGGCTGCAGCTTCTCCCCAGCCTCTGCAGGAAGGCATTTGGCATCGGTTCACAGGCAGCCCAAACTGCACCATGGGCCATACATGCCCTGAGATTACCTGCAATTACCTAATCTCCAGTCAGATAAGGTGTAGGGGCTTTTTCGGTCAGGGAGGGCCCTGGCCCAGCCCCAATAACCTGGCTGTTTTCCTGATCCTTATCCATGACTTGACAAGTATTGTCTCCTGAAGTTGCCACCTCCTGCAATGATTCCATTGGATCCAGCTGTGCTTTTTCCTTTCTCAAGCGATGGAGCAAAAGTCCATGCAGATGGGGCCATAACCTGTAGGAAGCAATGGCTTTGTGCCAGCCACTGATGCAGGAAAGGAGGAGATGCCAGACATGGGCACAGGTACAGGAGATAATTGCTCCGCCAGGCTCAGCCCTTGGCGGGGTTGTGTGGTAGCAGCTCTTCCCCCAGGGCCTGCCCTTGCCCGGCAGGGCAGCAGCCAAAGCTGGAGGAGCCTCTGGAGGCTTGGAGGCCTCTGGAGCTCATTCATAGCCCCAGGGAAACGGGGACCCATGCACCAACGTCCCTCCCGCTGCAGCTGCTCCGGAGCTGGCCCTGAGTGCCCAGAGGCCCAAGGCACAGGAGCAGCCCCGAGCGGGAGCCCTGCCGTGAGCCCAGGGCCAGAGGCAGCCTTGGCTCCCGACTGGGCAGGGGCTGCACTGGGTCCTGACAGGGCCTGACTCTGTGCCCTGGGGCTGGGGGAGCTGTCACGGGAGGGCCAAGGCTGGCAGTGGCTGCTCAGGGATGGCTTTGGCCCGTGTCCCTCCAAGCAGCCACTGCCCAAGCAGCTGCGCTGGCCCCGGGCTCTCCTCCCGGCCTGCTGGGCTTTGTTGGGTGGCACAGCCTGTGCCAAGGGGCGGCAAGGTGCCTGCAGGCCCCAGCTCTGGGGGAAAAGGAAAGTGTCCTGCCTGCATCCACAGTGCTGCCAGCTCAGCAGTGCAGCACCGCACTGGCTGAAGCTCCCCATTGCTCCCACAGAAGTGCTTGGCATGTCAGACAATGACGCCCAGAATCCAGGGAAAAACCCAAGAATTATCTGCCCCCAGGACATGCGCAGGTCCTGCATGATAGGCACGGTAGTGACACTGTTCACTGTGCCAACTTCCATGGTGCTGTGCTATGTTGGGTTCCGGTGGTGGAAGGGATAGAAACGGTAAGTGTTTGCCCATCTCTACCCACCAGCTTCTTTAAAGGCTGCACACAGTCAGGGAACATTCAGGGAACAGAGAGGCTGCAGTGTAGGTGTGGCCAGTCCATGGCTGTCCAAAGAACTCTGCTGAGGGTTCTGCTGCTGCCCAGTGCTTTAATTGGCCTCTTAATTTTTGAGCCTTGTCCTGGGGGGCCCGCTTGGGCTGCAGCCAGTGCTGGCAGCCACTGAGGCTGCCTGGCCAAGAGCAGCCCCAGGGGCTCAAGGCAGAGGCAGAGCAAGGTGGGGAGGAGAAAGAGCAGGGACGAGATTGCCCTTGAAAGGCAGAGGTGCTCTGGTGCCCGCTCCTGGCCAGGGAGCCTGCCCAGAGCCGTGCCCTGCTCGCCAGGGCCTTGAGGGGCAGCTGTGCAGCTGGGCCAAGCTGTGCCAGCAGCTCCAGCCGTGCTGGGGAGCCTTGCCAGCTCTGGGCCCTGCTGTGCAGGAGGCTCCCTGTGTGCAGCTGGCAGCTGGGGCATCAGGCACCTCCTCTCTCCACAGTCACGCTGCCGCCGCTCCAGCATCCCGGCCGAGAAGGCGTGCCTCTCCCTCGCCCCCAGAGAGCCCAGAGACCGTCGCCTTTGACAGCTCTCACATGAGGCCTCGGCAGCAGCAGTTGCCCAAGAAAGCAGAGCACCAGCCCTCCGTGCCTCCCCCACGGCCCCCCAGCCCGGCCTTGAAGCGGAAGCCTCCCGAGATCCCCCCACCTCCTCCCCTCCCGAGCCCGCCGCCCTGGTCCAACTAGGACTGCAACTGGGCCAGCCACGCAGGGCTTGGGCCACCAACAGCTTGGCCACCTGCCCTCCTCTACAATGAGCATGTGTTACCTACAGGCAACAGCCAGAGTCCGTTTTCATACTCTTGGACCTTCAACAGGAAGGGGGGAAGATTCTTCCCATGCCCTTTCTCATCCTTTACCTCTTTGCTTTTCAGACAGTTGGGAGCAGTTGCATCTCTTAAAGCTTTATGAGCACTGCATCTTTTACCTTACCAGTCAAGGGAAAAAAAATAAAAAAATTCTTCAGTTTTGATTTCATTTTTAGTGTGGTTGGGCTGCTCACATTTTCAGCAATTAATTTTCCATGGTACTGCTTCCTTTTTCTTTACTATCCATAAAAAGTTCATCTGGACATAAAAATCACCAGCATTACTGAGATTTACCTCCAAGCCCAGATAGGGAATCTAGCACCAAATATTCTCTCTGTGTACTGCACAACAAGAAATATTCAGAGGAAAATACAGTTGCAGGTGAGGCTCATGGAACTCCCAGAATACTGAGCCTGCAGAGGAAGCAGACAGCCCTGGCAGCGGTTGAGGGGACTTCTCGTCACAGACTCCTCTGAAAGTGTGTCACTCCAGGAGGAGAAAGCATTTAAACCTGTGCCTTACCTTCCTCCTGTGCTAAAATGTACGGTTCTTCCTGAGCTACAAACAATTCTCCATTCCTCAACAAAGCTGCTCATGTTCTTGACTTACCTAAAAGAGCAATAGCAAATGTGGTCAGAAATTTCTCATCAAAGCCTCGTTGCAGAGAAACGCCGCCATATGTGAGAAAATAGTTCTTAGCATCAGCTCAGTCAAAAGAAAGCCAACAATTGAGCAGTGCTTTAAATGAACTTGAATTCTCTTTCCTCACCTATCAGCCGGATTGGTTTTGTGGTAAATAGGTATGAATTTTGCTGCCAAAATTTATACAGCAATTAATATTGATACAGTAATTAATATTGGGAAATAATAAAACAGTTAAAACGTGTCATGCCAAGAAAGAAAGGGAGAGGAGGGTTTCCACCCCGCCCCCACCCTTTCCTTTCCTGCAGATGTTCAAGGACACGAAAAAGCAAGAGATAACAGTTACTAAATATCAACAGAAGAAGGGAAAATCTGGTTGGGTCCCAGGAAAATGCCAGCTATAAAAGATTTGTTGCTTTGATGCTTAAATGTGGTAATATATTAGTTTTGCCTTACATTCTACTGGCTTGATGCGCATGTGTAACCCAAGGGTGAGTTAAGGACATCAAAGAAGAGGAGAGGCCTTCATCAAAACTGACCCCCAAAGAGAAAAGGAGGCTGTGAGTATCAGCAGGTTTTGGGTCTGGGGGGCGGCTGTATGCATGTGTGAGTGTGTGTGGAGTATCTGAGACAGAGGCTGGGCAGTCCTGGACCCCTGAAGCGGGTGAGGCCTCCCGGTACCGCGTTTCCAAGATATCCGCAAGGAGACCGGCCAGTAAAGGAGGGAAGTGAAAGAAAAGTGAACGAGTGGGGACCCCAGGAGGGTTTGACTCAGGGGGAAGAGGGCGTCCCTGGTCCAAGCACCTGTGAAAAGGTCCTTGAGCAGGAGGGATTGACTCAGTAGGGAGAATGAGAAGGAGAGTGATTGAATAGGTTCCATTTCCTTGGAGGGGTTGGTAGCTGGCAATTTAGAATGAGATTAGATGGTGAGAGGACGTGGCTAATAGATTGAGAAAGAGTGAGAAATAGGAGTGGAACAAGTAGATTGAAAAGGCAGTGAGACAGAGTAGTAAGTGAGGAAGTTGAATCATGAGGTGAGTGTGGAAAACCAAGACTCTCCTGGTACCGGGGATCTCTTAGTTTGTTGCTGCCAGAGATGGGTCAGGGGAAAAGTAAGTCCTTAGACCCAGGGGCTGCAGATTGAGTGAAAAATTCGCAGGAGTTTAGGGTATCTGGGAACTTTGAGGGGGGCACTCAGGAAGGGAGCATTCCTCAGGACAACCCACTGGCAATGATGATACGGTTTTGGGATGGAATGGGAATCCCGAAGGGGAAAAAGTAAACGAAAATGATTAAGTATTGCATGTTTGAATGGACAAAGGAAATGATTCTGAAAGATATATTGGCCTAAGTTTGGATCATTTGAGGATTGGATTTGCCAGGCTCTAAATATTTATGTGAATTCGAAAAACCCTGTTAATCGGGAGGCGAGTGAGTATGCTGCCTTATGGAGTCCTGAGGGGAGAAGTAGGTTTGTTGTTCAGAGGCAGGAAGCTGGGGGTTCCCGAGGTATCCTTTATTAACCAAAGGGCAGGTGGTTAAAAGGAATAGGCAGGAGCCGTGGGACCCACTAAATCAACTCCCACCCCCTTATGGATAACCCAACCAGCTAGCTCAGCCACAGGCCCCTGAGAGTCCCCCCGTAAATCCAAATGCACCTCCTATTCAAGAGGAGCTGGTGGAACACAGAACCAGAGGCAGAGGGAGACAAGGGAAGGAAAATGATGGAGATGAGGGGGAAGAAAGGGAGAATCAATTGTACCCACTTAGAGAGGTTCCCATTGTTAGCGTTCAAAAACACATAATCACGGAGCGATTATATGCGGTGCTTTTTATTAAGAGCTCTGGGAATCGGGGTATATTCAACCCAAATCTGACTCCGACCATACATCCGAAATGATCATGTTTTATACTGTATCGTTACATAACTTTCATGTTTATTATTAAACTTATATTGTTCTATTGTATACATAAATTTAGCCCCCCTCTGAATTTCCAACATAGTTTCTCACTATTCTTCTTATGGTTATATAATAATTACATTTAATTACTAAACAATCATCACATCTAACAATTATATAACTTATCGTACTGCTTACGCAGGTGCAGTTGATCTGGGAAAGCACAAAGCCTAACATTTTAGATTATATCTTTAAGTTTTTCCAGGGTTCCACTATCACCGTGGCAAATCCAGGACAGAGGCCACCTATTGGTTATGTGAGTGTTCCCCTAAAGACCGGGGATGTCAGGTAGTTTAAGAAGGAGATGGGTGCACTGATAGAGGACCCCGTTGGAGTGGCAGAAAAGTTAGATCAGTTTTTGGGACCAAACACATATACCTGGGTGCAGATGCAGTCTATGCTAGGAATTTTGTTTACAAGAGAAGAGAGAGAGGTGATCGGACAGGCAGGAATGTGGATTTGGGACAGAGAATGTGAGGGACAAGGGCGGAGTGATCAGAAATGGCCTATGCAGGATCCAAATTGGAATCATCAGAATGCAGAGCATAGGTAGAATAGGAGTGATCTCCGGTGGATAATTGTTCAAGGAATTTGTGGGGCAGTGCCTAGGGGGCATAATATAGGAAAAGCTTTGAGTGAGCAGCAGAGAAAGAATGAGTCCCCGGCAGAATGGTTAGAGAGATTAAAGAAAGACTTGCAATTATATTCAGGTATAGATACTGATACTGCAGCGGGGCAGGTTCTTTAAAAACTCAGTTTGTAGCAAAATCCTGGGGAGACATCAGGAAGAAGCTGGAAAAATTAGAAGATTGGCAGGACAGGGGACTTCAGGAGTTACTGAGAGAAGCACAAAAGGTGTACGTAAGGAGAGATGAGGAAAAGCAGAAGGCAGATGCATGAATTTTGGTGGCGGCAGTTAAAGAAATGCAGGCAGCTTTGATTACAGAAAAACCTGCAGGAAAGAACAGAGCAGATGTCAGGATCTATTTTTAGGAACACAGGACCCATGTGTTTTTCTTGCCACAAGAAGGGGCATTTAAAAATTCTTGCCCTACCTTGAGGGGTGCAGGACCCACCTGTTTTTACTGTCATAAAAAGGGGCACCTACAAAAAAGTTTTAGGAAGAAACAGCAAGAGGAGAAAAATTTTCAGGAGGATTAGGGAGGTCAGGGGCTGTAGTTAATGAAGGGGACCAAAACACCACCAGAAGAGCCCTTGATAAAGTTCAAGATAGGTCCCCATAGTAAAGAAGTTGTATTTTTAGTGGATACTGGAGCTTCTCAGGGAACAGTTAGAAAATTACCCCAGGGATGTAAGATAAGTCATGAGCAAGTTCCAGTAATTGGAGTTAAGGGAGAGGCTTTTCCCGTTCCTGTAATTAAAGGGGTGCAAATTGAAACAGATGACAAATTTGGAGTAAATGATTTATTGTTGATACTGGAGGCCGAGAATAATTTATTAGGCAGAGATCTAATAATAGCCTTGTATTTACAGATAAAACCCTGTGAAGAAAAACTTAAAAGTTATTCTTTAACTGAAGAGGATAATCTGGAACTTAATGATACGGTTTGGCATTCGGGTGAAGGGGGGAACCTCAACA
The DNA here is from genome assembly GCF_028551555.1 of Melozone crissalis. Taxonomy (NCBI): domain Eukaryota; kingdom Metazoa; phylum Chordata; class Aves; order Passeriformes; family Passerellidae; genus Melozone; species Melozone crissalis. The sequence continues at coordinate 19,498,208 of NW_026535807.1, read as the reverse complement.
TTCTGCCTATTAAAATTGAAATACAGAATCGAGAAGTACCAATCTGAGTGAAGCAATATTCAATATCACTAGAGGGGCGGAAGGGATTAAAACCAGTGATTGAAAATTTAACACAGCAAGGAATATTAGAACCTTGCACATCACCCCCTAATACTCCCATCTTATGGGTAAAGAAACCTGACGGGAGTTACAGGCTGGTTCAATATTTAAGGGCAATAAAACAAAGGACTATTACACATTTTCCAATAGTGGCTAACCCATATACTTTGTTGAGTCAATTGCCTCCTAATTACATGTGGTATAGTGTGGTGGATTTAAAAGATGCCTTTTGGACTTGCCCTTTGGATGAGGGCAGTAGAGATTATTTTGCTTTTGAGTGGGAAGATTGGGAGACAGGTAGAAGAGAACAGCTCAGGTGGACGGTACTACCGCAGGGTTTCACCAAGTCACCTAATCTTTTTGGGAGAGCATTAGAAAATCTCTTAAAAAGTTTTGAGTTGCCTGAAGGAATCAAGTCATTACAGTATGTGGATGATTTGTTATTAGCAGAGGAAAGGGAGGAGAAAACTAGGAGGAGCACTATTCATTTGCTGAAGTTTTTAGGTGAAAATGGTCTGAAAATATTCAGATCCAAATTACAGTTTGTGGAATCAGAAGTCAGGTACTTAGGTCATTGGATCAGTAAGGGAAAGAAAAAGCTGGACCCTGAGAGAGTTTGAGGAAAATGAAACATGGGACCCCTGAAATAAAAAAGAGAAATAAGACAGTTTTTAGGTCTTTTGGGTTATTGCAGACAGTGGATTGAAGGATTTAGTGGAAAAGTGAAAGTTTTGTATGAAAAATTGCCTACAAACCATTTTAAGAGGACTAGGGAGGATTAGAAAAAATTTGAAGAGGTTAAAGAAGTTTTGTTGCAGGCTCCTGTACTAAGTCTTCCTGATTTGGGAAAACCCTTTCAGTTATTTGTAAGTACAACTCATCAGACAGCCTATGGGGTACTGACTCAAGACTGGGCAGGAAGCTTGAAACCAGTGGGCTATTGTTCAAAACTATTAGATCCAGTTAGTAAAGGCTGGCCAACATGTTTACAGGCTTTGGTAGCGCCTGCGTTGCTAGTGGAAGAGGCCCAAAAAGTAACCTTTGGTGCACCTTTGGAAGTATACACCCCTCACAATATTGGGGGAATTCTGGCACAAAAAGCTGAAAAATGGTTAAGAGATAGACGAATACTGAAGTACGAGGCTGTCTTGATTACCTCCCCTGAATTAGACTTGAAGGTGACACAAGTACAGAGCCCTGCTCAGTTTCTTTATGGGAATCCAGGGGAACAGCTGGTACATGATTACATAGAAGTTACAGAATTACAAACAAAAATATGTCCAGATTTGGGAGACCAAGAATTACAAAGGGGAGAAAAGTTAGTTACAGATGGGTCATCTCAGGTAGTGAGTGGGAAAAGAAAATCAGGTTATGCTATAATCAGTGGGGGACAGCTTGAGGTGAAGGAGTCTGGTCCCCTTAGTCCATCCTGGTCAGCACAAGCTTGTGAACTTAATGCATTACTCCGTGCATCATTAATACTAAAAGGGCGAGAAGGGACTATTTATATGGACTCCAGATATGCTTTCAGTGTAGTACATACTTCTGGAAAAATTTGAAAGGAAAGGAGACTTATAAGCACTCAAGGAAAAGGGTTAGTAGACGAGAGATTGATAATTCAGATACTTGAAGCTTTAAAGGGCCCAAAGAGAATAGCAGTGGTTCGTGTAAAGGGGCACCAGAGAGGGAGGGATATTAGAGTCAGAGGAAATAATCTGGCCAATGAAGAAGCAAGAAGAGCAGCCTTAAGGAAAAGAGATACTGAAATCATGACCTTACAAGAAACAGACATTCAGCAGGAGACACCTTCCCTTTCACTAGCAGAACTGGCAGCTATAAGGAAATTAGGAGCAACATTTAAGGAGAGAAAGTGGGTTCTTCCTGATGGCAGGATTACGATGCCAAAGCCAGTGGCACGTCAGATCTTAGATAACAGGAAAGAAGAAAAGGAACCAAAGGGGAATAGAGGAAAGAACAGGAGAAAAAAGAGTCAAAAGAACTGGCTGGATTGTATAAGCAACTAAAACAGCACTACAAAGATTGGGACCTGCCGGCCTCAAAAAGAATCCGTTTGTGGGATTGATGCAAGAGATTGCCACAGAATTGGGATTATCCAAATGTTGGATTTATGGGGGTCTAAAAATGGCTGAAACATGGCAGTGGAAAGGCAAGAGCTTAGCTCCAGAGCAATTTTTTAAATGGAACCACACCCAAATTTCTGGAACATTGAAGAGACCTGAAGGATAGATTTTAAGCCATCGAGTAATTGGAACCATTTGTATAACCCGAGAAGGAAAGAAATGTAATAAAATAGTGCAGCATACTCCTGTTAAGTCCACATTAGTAGTCAATATGGATAATGGTTCAAAAGTTTGGCCACCTGAAATTCCTGATGGATATGGGGGACCAATAAAAGAAATAAACTGTGAGTGGGATGATCAAATTGATTTATGCTGGTACAGAAGTCCTGGAGCTAACCCCTACCAATCCATCAACAGCCTGAGGTCTTATTGGGAACAGCCAGAGAAAACTGATAAGAAATGGAAAGCCCCATAGGGGATATATTAGATTTGTGGGCAACGAGCATACAGTGAGTTACCTCAAAAATGGGGAGGAACCTCTACCTTAGGAGTAATACAATCCTCCTTCTTTGTTCTACTGAGGTCTAGGAGCAATATGTTAGGAACTCCATTGTATGAAACCCTGCAGCGGAATAAAAGAGATTTGAATTTCAATTTTCCAACAGCAGGAGGGAACCAAAAATGGGGAGAGGACAAATGGCCTGCAGAAAGAATTATAGCATATTATGACCCAGCAACATGGGCTCAGGAAGGGCCATGGGCATATAGGACCCCAATTTACCTGTTGAATTGATTCATAAGGCTCCAAGCAGTAGTGGAGGTGGTGTCAAATCACACCTCCGGTGCCCTAAAATTGCTGGCCAGGCAATATTCACAAATGAGGGCATTTGTGTACCAAAACAGGATTGCCCTAGACTACCTGTTAGCAGAAGAAGGAAGCGTTTCTGGCAGATTTAATGAATCTGAGTGCTGCATAGAAATTGATGATTGTCGTGGTTTGACCGGAAATGGGACATCTGGGATATTTTGTTTTGCTGTGATTACCAATGGGTAATTGGAATTTAAGATGGGCACTTAGTTTGACCAGTGGGACATTTGGATCCGCCTCTTGAGACTACGAACTCAAGGGGTTAAAAGCAGGGCTCTTGGCCTTCGGAGCCCTCTTGGGATTTCCGGCGTGAAGAAGTCTCTCCCCCGGCCCAGTTTCTGGCTGGGCTGGGGGAGGGGAGAGCCACGTGGCCTATCTACGGTAGGCCCGGGTTCGGAGGAAGGGTGGCAGACCCTTGAGCGACCTGTTTATTCCCCCCCCAGAGAATGCAGCCCGTGCTCGAACTGTATATCTTGAAACTTGATATCATGTGCCGGCAGGCAGCACGGCTGGGAGGAGAAAGGGGGGGCAGCGGGCAGTCCGGCCGCCTGGGAGAACTTTTAACCCTTTGGGGAATGAAGGCTTCGCAGAACATTGCCTTTCCTGGGAAAGGGACAGGAGTGGAAGATGAAGGAAGAAAATTAGGCCAGTAAGGAGGGTCTGGCAAAGGGAGAAGAGAGATGTTGAAGGAATGGAGGAAGATGGAATGGCAGTTTTTGCTGGACTCTTTTTTGTTGTATTTCCATGGACTGTTTCCTGGTGAGGCAGAGGCTGTATTGCAGGGGGAAGCGGAGGCTCGGCGTCAAGAGAGTTTGGTTTTGAGACCCCTCGGCCCCAGGGGGTATAGAAGACATGGGGGGGACAGAGGTCCCAGGATTGTGACTGTACTCTGCTTGGAACGAGACGAGGCATTCTTAAAAGGCCCTGAAGGCAGGCCCCTGCCCCATCCCATGCCAGGTGGTGAGAGCACCTCGGCATGGAAAGGAGATGTCACGAGGTAGCAAGATACCGGGCGGATTGCTGATTGTGACAAGAAGTCCGTGGCACAAGGAAGGACTCCGTCTATCCCTTATGAGCTGAAGATTTGATTTTTTTTTTTTTCAAAGGGTGGTGCCAGACCGAGTGTGGATAATTTTTTGGGAAATGTAAATGTGTTTGGGAATTTGGTGGGAGGAGGATAAGGAAGTGTTTCTGTGTAGTTCTCATTCTCCTTGTTTTTTTCCCTGTGTGTGTGTAGGTTAGTAATTGTGTGTGTAGTTTAGTAATTGTGTGTGTAGTTTAGTTAATAAACTTCTCTTTATGTTTAAGTTGGAGCCTGCTTTGCTTATTTCCTGGCCACATCTCACAGCAGATATCAGGTAAAAGGTATATTTATGGGGGCCTTGGCTTTGCCAGGCCTAAACCTTAACATTGTTTGGTTTCCCCTGACCGGGAATCGAATTTTAAGAGAGTGATGGGATGAAGCTGTGAGATGGGACCAAAGAGGAATAAGAACAAAGCATGTATTAAGTGGGTTTTTTTTTTTCTCTGTGTAGAAATGTTTTGTAATTTATTTAATAGTTTTAGTGTTTGTAGTCTCAAGAGGCGAAGGGTGGAATGTCGTGGTTTGACCGGAAATGGGACATCTGGGATATTTTGTTTTGCTGTGATTACCAATGGGTAATTGGAATTTAAGATGGGCACTTAGTTTGACCAGTGGGACATTTGGATCCGCCTCTTGAGACTACGAACTCAAGGGGTTAAAAGCAGGGCTCTTGGCCTTCGGAGCCCTCTTGGGATTTCCGGCGTGAAGAAGTCTCTCCCCCGGCCCAGTTTCTGGCTGGGCTGGGGGAGGGGAGAGCCACGTGGCCTATCTACGGTAGGCCCGGGTTCGGAGGAAGGGTGGCAGACCCTTGAGCGACCTGTTTATTCCCCCCCCAGAGAATGCAGCCCGTGCTCGAACTGTATATCTTGAAACTTGATATCATGTGCCGGCAGGCAGCACGGCTGGGAGGAGAAAGGGGGGGCAGCGGGCAGTCCGGCCGCCTGGGAGAACTTTTAACCCTTTGGGGAATGAAGGCTTCGCAGAACATTGCCTTTCCTGGGAAAGGGACAGGAGTGGAAGATGAAGGAAGAAAATTAGGCCAGTAAGGAGGGTCTGGCAAAGGGAGAAGAGAGATGTTGAAGGAATGGAGGAAGATGGAGTGGCAGTTTTTGCTGGACTCTTTTTTGTTGTATTTCCATGGACTGTTTCCTGGTGAGGCAGAGGCTGTATTGCAGGGGGAAGCGGAGGCTCGGCGTCAAGAGAGTTTGGTTTTGAGACCCCTCGGCCCCAGGGGGTATAGAAGACATGGGGGGGACAGAGGTCCCAGGATTGTGACTGTACTCTGCTTGGAACGAGACGAGGCATTCTTAAAAGGCCCTGAAGGCAGGCCCCTGCCCCATCCCATGCCAGGTGGTGAGAGCACCTCGGCATGGAAAGGAGATGTCACGAGGTAGCAAGATACCGGGCGGATTGCTGATTGTGACAAGAAGTCCGTGGCACAAGGAAGGACTCCGTCTATCCCTTATGAGCTGAAGATTTGATTTTTTTTTTTTTCAAAGGGTGGTGCCAGACCGAGTGTGGATAATTTTTTGGGAAATGTAAATGTGTTTGGGAATTTGGTGGGAGGAGGATAAGGAAGTGTTTCTGTGTAGTTCTCATTCTCCTTGTTTTTTTCCCTGTGTGTGTGTAGGTTAGTAATTGTGTGTGTAGTTTAGTAATTGTGTGTGTAGTTTAGTTAATAAACTTCTCTTTATGTTTAAGTTGGAGCCTGCTTTGCTTATTTCCTGGCCACATCTCACAGCAGATATCAGGTAAAAGGTATATTTATGGGGGCCTTGGCTTTGCCAGGCCTAAACCTTAACAATGATTATGGAGAAGCTATCACCGAACATGCGGAGGAAATTAAAAGGGTGGCCCATGTGCCAGTACAAAAGTAGAATTCAATCTTGAAAGCAGATTGGTGAGATAACCTCTTTGGAGGTGTTTGGTGGAAAAAGTTAGGATTCATGTTGTTATGTTCAGGTTTGAGACTTTTGTTTCTGCCTTGTATGATTCCGTGTTTTAGTAGGCTAATTTACTCAGTGATTCAAGGGATGCAGATTACAACAATGCCTCTAGATCCAGAATCAGCTGTGAAAAGGAAAACCAAGATCTATAATGGTAGTAAGAGCTAAATCGACCTGTCTTAAAGAACAAGGAACCAATTAACTGTGGGCAGGACCTGGAGAGATTGAAATAACCCAGGAAATGCTAACCAAATTTGAAAAAGAGTGTGAAAAACTAGAGGCAGCAAGAGAAATGCTAGAAAAGTTTGAAGTTGAAATGAGACAAGAAGAAAATCCAAATTCTGAAGAATATAAAGGATATCAGGGCACAGTTTTTTAATAAAGCACAAATCAATGATGAAGAAGAGAAATGGGGGATTTGTGGTAAATAGGTATGATTCGTGCTGACAAAATTAAAACAGTAATCAATATTCATACAGTAATTAATATTTGGAAATAAGAACACAGTTAAAACATGTCATGCCAAGAAAGAAAGGGAGAGGAGGGGTTTGACCCCCCTCTTTCCAGCAGATGTTCAAAGCAGGAAAAAGCAAGAGATATCAGGTACTAAAAATTAAGAGAAAGAAAGGAAAATCTGGTTGGGTCCCAGGAAAATGCCAGCTATAAGAGATTTTTTGCTTTGAAGCTTAAATATAATATTATGTTCGTTTTGACTTGCATTATGCTACCTTAGTGCACATGCGTAACCCAAAAGTGAATCAAAAGACATCGAAGAAGAGGACAGCCTTCATCCAAAGATGACCCCCAAAAAGGGGTGCGACCTCCAAAAGAATGATGGAGCATGCGTGGTAAAGGTGGTGATGAGGGCGGAGGTAGAAGTGTGATGAATCGAAAATGGGAGGAGATGGCATTGACATATGGCATAGAAGGGGAGAATCTTCACTTGGTAAGCTTGTTGGTGAGGTGGCAAGGGTCCAAGAAGCATGCACCTCGTACCCCATGGTTATCTTTTGCTTATGCACTATTATTGGAACCAAATGATCCCTTATTTTTAATCAAATTATATTGTCAATATTTCAAGTGTATCCAATTTTATATATTTTCTAAACTATTCAATTAGATTTGCTAATACCTCTAATATTGTTTGGTTTTTCTGATGATGGGATAATAGGGCAAACATAACAATGAGCACAGAGCCTTTATTTCTGCAAGTTCAGGGATGCTGGGGGGATCTTTGCACCATCAGGCCGAAGTACAAGGCTCTGGAGCCTCCAAAGGAACAGAGCCAGCCGCCTTGAGTGGGAGAAGGTGCGGCCTCAGTTGCAGCCCCGGGTGCCTCCTGTGGGCCAGGGCAAGGCCCTGGCTGTAAATGTGTTGGGCTGCAGCACAGGGCCAGGGCGGAGCTCAGCAGCCTCATCAGAGCCCAGGGCCGCGGCCCTTCCCTGCCGGGGCCTGAACCTGGCCCGGCCCGGCCTGGCCTGAGCAGCCCGGCCTGGCCCCAGGGGATGGGCTCTGCCCGCCCGCTGTGCCTGCAGGCCGGGCCCAAGGCTTTGCAAGAGGCTTTCTCCCAGCATTGCAAAACCTCAACCAAGTGACCCTTTGCTGTGCTGAGAAGAGTAAAAAAACCCCTCAAATGTAACCTCGCTGCACACCTCATGAGGGATCCCAGCACACCTTAGGAGCGGCCATCAATACTCCTTTGGGATTCATGAGAGATCCCTGCACCCCTAGGTAGGGACCCGAAAATATCACTGTGTGTCTCATGAGGGATCCCTGCACCCCTCAGCAGGGACCCCAAAATATCACTGTATGCCTCATGAGGGACCCTTTCACCTCTGAGCACAAACCCCAAAATACCACATTGTGTCTCATGAGGTTCAGGCCCAGATAAACCCCCAGAAGGCAATGTGCCGTCAGCCCAGGGACGCTCGGAATGGGCTCCCCCAGCCCTCGGGGCCCCGCCGCTGGTCACAGCAGCCCCTGCCTGGCTCCTGCCTGCCCCCTCCGTGGGCATCCGCGGCTGCTCCTGGCCATGGAGCTCAGCCTGTGCTTCCGCTGGGTGGGCTTTGCACATGCTACCACCTGGACAGAGCTGTGAAAACTCCATTTCTTTATTAAAACATCAAATGTGGGCCAAGCCCTGCCCTGGCAGACAGGGGCTGGCCAACTTCACTGCTGGCCGGGGAACAGGACCAGGGGTCTCAGGGGAAGAGGGTCTCGTTTGGGAGGGGTGGGTTTTCGGAAGGGTTCATGACGGTGCTGCAGCCACGGAAGAGCACATAGGGGCAGACGTGGAGAATTGGGATAAGAGGTCGGAAGAACTTTGCCTGAGTGTTTAGGCTCCTCTTCTCTAGATGAACAGGAGCACCTGTGGAGAGAGGAGGTGGCTGAGGCCCCAGCTGCCAGTGGCACACAGGGAGCCTCCTGCACAGCAGGGCCCAGAGCTGGCAAGGCTCCCCAGCACGGCTGGAGCTGCTGGCACAGCTTGGCCCAGCTGCACAGCTGCCCCTCAAGGCCCTGGCGAGCAGGGCATGCCTCTGGGCAGGCTCCCTGGCCAGGAGCGGGCCCCAGAGCGCCTCTGCCTTTCAAGGGCAATCTCGTTCCTGCTCTTTCTCCTCCCCACCTTGCTCAGCCTCTGCCCTGTGCCCCTGGGGCTGCTCTTGGCCAGGCAGCCTCAGTGGGAGCCAGCACTGGCTGCAGCCCCAGCGGGCCCCCCAGGACAAGGCCCAGAAATTTGGAGGCCAATGAAAGCTCAGGGCAGCAGCAGAACCCTCAGCAGAGTTCTTTGGACAACCATGGACTGGCCACAACTCCACAGTAGCCTCACTGGGAATGTTCCCTGCCTATGGGCAGCCTTTAAAGGGAGCTGTTTGAGGTAGAGAAATCACAAAACACTCACGATTTTCTCTTCCAGCAATACTTGTCAAAGGCATGGAAAATGGAAAAGACAAGAAAAATGCCCAGGGTTTTGGAGCTGCACCAGGGCCCTCCCTCCTGGAAACAGCTGCCTCTCTGCATCTACCAAGAGACTGGGAAATCGCAGGGGATCTCAGGCCTGTGATGCATTTTGGGCTCTCTGTCAGTAGATGCCCAATGCCTTCCTGCAGAAGCTCGGGAGAAGCTGCAGCCAGGCCAGGATGGCAAACAGCCCTGCAGGACATGGAAGCAGCAGCGGGGCAGCGAGGCTGCCATGGATCCCTTCCCGCTGTGCCAGGCACAGCGTGTCCAGATGCCAGATGTGGAGCCAAAGCCCCGGGCTGCTGAGCCCCAGGACAAGGCTGAGGGAATGCACCCACCACGCTGGCTGTCCACATCACTCCGTTTTTGTTCTGGATGTTGGGATTCCTTCAGGGACTCACTCGCTCCTCCAGGTTTGCTCTTCCTTCTCAGGGGACCTTAAGAGAAATATTTCCATTTCCCATGAATGGATGCCACAGAAGCAGGGCTCAGCCTGTGGTGTCAGCAGGGACACCTGGCTCTGTCCTGGCATCTGCAGCGATGCCTGCTGGCCGAGCTTTGGGCTCTGAGCTGGCAGCTCTCCCAAGGGAAAGGCCTTGACCTACCATCACCATCTCTCCGTGGCCCAGTAATGGGTATGGGCTGGGAATCCATATCAACGTCATCATCAGGATCATCTTCCTCATCAGGTTCATCTGCAAAGCAAGGCAGGAAAGAACAGCTCCTTTGACACCGCTGAAGATTCTCCTTCAGACCCAAGTGGCAGTGAGGGCACCTGGGTGATTGCTGCCCTCCAAGGCACTCCCTCAGCTCTGCCTTCCCCTCAGGAGCAGGGCCAGGGGCACCTCGTGCCTGCAGTGGCCCCACACTGGGATGGAAGGAGCCCCTTGCGGAGCAGTTGGGGCAGAAAGGACTCCCTGGAGCTGCCAGCAGCTCCAAACCCAGCACCAGGCAAGGCCAGGGCTTGGCAGTGGCAGCAGGAGCAGCTCAGGCTCCCTGGGGCTGGCAAAGGAGCTGAGAAAGGCTCAGCCCCGGAGCACAGCCCTGGGCCCAGCCCCTTCCCTCTCTGCTCTTCTCCGTGGCTGCACAGAGCACACAGGAGGACACACTGGCATTGCACACAGGAGGAGGATGGAGAGATAAATACTCCTTCCTCCCACGGACAGCGATCCTGTGGGACCAGTGTTGGGCACAAGAGGTGAAATTTGGATGCCAGGATTTCCAGAATCCATCAAACTTCAGAGGATCTTAAGGGAAATGATGCTCTAATATTACTTGGGCAATGATTACTCTGTTAGGAAAGGATACCCTGCCTTCACCAAGCTCCAACATCCTTAACTTGTGCTCTACCAGCCTTTGCAAATGGCGCAAGTCAGGATCCCAGTCTAGAAAGGAGCACAGATGGAAACCATTCCATGCTGTGCTGGGATCCCCTTCTATAGGGAACCCAGCACTGCAAGGGAGTCAGGTAATGCTGTGTGCCAGGAGTGCCAAGCAGCAGAGAGGGCAGCTCAAGCCTCAGCAGGGCTCAGGCCCAGAGGCACAGCAATTACCTCCTGTGGCTGTGCCTGGCATCGCCTCCCTTCCTGCAGCAGAGGCTGCCAATGAGCCCCTGCTTCCTCCGGGAAACTGCGCCTTCAGCACAGCCTCTCCTTCCATCTCTGCAGAATGGAAAAGGGACAGCTGGATCAGGTGGGGCTGTTCCACAATGGGAAGGTGGCATCTTCAGGAGGCAATGCTTGTCCAAGTAATGGATAAGATGCAGAAGAAAGATCAGGTTACTGGGGGGATCAAGAGCCCTCCCTTTTACAAAGAGCTGCCCTTCCAGATGTGCTCAGAGACCGGAAAATTGCAGGGGATCTCAGGCCCATGTTGCAGATGGTGCTCTCTGTCAGTAGATGCCAAATGCCTTCCTGCAGAGGCTGGGGAGAAGCTGCAGCCAGGCCAGGCTGGCAAACAGCCCTGCAGGGCGTGGAAGCAGCAGCGGGGCAGCGAGGCTGCCATGGATCCCTTCCCGCTGTGCCAGGCACGGCGTGTCCAGATGTGCAGCCAAAGCCCCCGGCTGCTGAGCCCCAGGACAAGGCTGAGGGAAATGCACCCACCACGGTGCCTCTCCAGGTCACTCAGGGTCCTTGCCATGGGTCTGGACACGTCTAGAGACTTTCTGTCTCCTCCAGGCTTGTTCCTCCCTCTCAGAGGACCTTAAGAGAAGTGTTTGCATGTCAGAAGAGTGGATCCCACAGAAGCAGGGCTCAGCCCGTGGGGTCAGCAGGGACACACTACTCACCCCTGGGATGGGAGCTGGGCTTGTGAGCAGCAACCCGGAAAGGAGCCTGAAAAGTCCTCTCTGCAGAGACTCCTGTAACACAAGAGCCACAGAAGCTTCTGTCTCCTGGTTCCAGCCAGGTTGTCAATGATTATCCTCTGAGGGGAACATTGACAACATACCTGCAGGCGGCTTATGAGGTTGGAAATCCTCATGGAGCCAAGCTGCTGCAGAAACCTGCCTAAACAAGCTCATCTAGAGGGAAGCAAACACACAAACCCATTTCCATGGTGTCCTGAGATCCCCCCTCTGCTTTTCAGAGGGTAAGACTGTGAGAGCCAGATATGAATGGATAAGGCCAGAGCTGCACAGGGCCCTGGGGGCTCTCTCCCTCCCCCAGAGGAAACCCTCCCTTAAAGGCCTGGGGAAAACCATCCCCAGCACTTCCCGGGGAGCCGGGAGCGCTGTCCCGGGAAAGGGGAGCCAGGCTGCCGGCTCACCTGCTCACCGCGCTTGCAGCGGAGCAGCCTGGGCAGCCCTGGCAGGCAGGGCCACGGCCAGGAGGAGCAGGAGGAAGAGGCGCAGAGCAAGGGCCATGCTGCCTTGCCCTCTGCCAGTCCCGCAGCTCTTGCTGCCACCGCTGTCCTGACACCGCTGTCCCAATGTCAGCACCACTGCTGCCACCGCCGCTGCTGCTGCCGCAACAGTTGTGCTCAAGCACTGACTGCTCGCTCCTTGTGCTGCTGTGCAACCACGGGGCTCTGGCACCTCTGTGACCTCAGAGCCTGCTGTGACCTCATGGCTGGGGCAGGATTTTTTTCAGAATGGATCTCAAGAGGTACCCTTCCAGTTAGGAGATGATGTCCCTCCTGGTACCTATTTGCAATGTCATTTTGTTTTTCGCAGGAAGTGAGTTATAAAACATTGGACAAGTGAGGCTTTTCATGGTTCTAAATACAACAGCAATGCCAAATCCAAACTTCCACTCATGTTGGTGATTCCCACTATTGCAGGCAGCAGCAGCCCTGCCATGCTAACACCGAGTCCCTGCTCTGCTCTGTGTGGCCATTTAGCCCGTATTTAAAAAGTGAAGAACTTGATGCCAAAGCTGACAAAAATTATGCAACACGGGACATCAGGGTACCTGCACGCTTTAGGGGACACCCAAACCCCGTGCACATCTTATGGGTGTCCTCAGCCACCCTAAAATCCCCCTGTAGCCTCCACAAGAGACCCCCAAGCCCTGCTCAATTTACAGCTGTCCCTCAGCCCCTGCACACCTTTGGACATACATTAAATTCCCTGCACAATTTCTTGGTGTTCCCAGTCCCCTGCACAGAACAAAGGTGACCCAAAGCCCCTGCATGCCTTTAGAGGGACCCAAACATAACACTCAGGGAGCAGCACCAGTGCTGAGCCATCTTCTCTGTGTGTGTGTTCACCATGTGTCCCTGGGGGAACAGATGAGGCCTGGGGGGCAAATCCCCACTCTGCTCATAAGAGATCCGGGGCTGCCACAGGCACAGTGTCTGTCAGGCTCTGATCTCATCCCTCAGGCTATGAAGGACTTCCTTCAGAGTCCAGCCTCTTTCCATTGTTCTCAAGGCAAGCACCTCCCCGATGGCTTCCCTCTTTCCCTGGGCATGCCACTGGAGGAGGCCCAGGCCCAGCTGATGCCAGGGAAGGCAATGTGCCCTCAGCCCAGGGACGCTCAGCATGGGCTCCTCCAGCCCTGGGGGCCCCGCCGCTGGTCACAGCAGCCCCTGCCTGGCTCCTGCCTGCCCACACCGTGGGCATCCACGGCTGCTCCTGGCCATGGAGCTCAGCCTGTGCTGCTGCCCGGTGGGCTTTGCTGCTGCTGCCACCCAGACACTGGGCTGCCAGCTCCATCTCTTTATTGCAAGAGAAGAGCTCATTTGGGAAGTGCTGCAGTGCCCGATTTCTTCAGCCCGACTTGCTGCCAACACCAACCCCCAGAGTGGGCCGCCCCCAGAAAGCTGTCAACTCTGGGGTTTGGCTGTAGGGCACAGCTGCTTTACAGCACAGGTGGACTGCGCTGGGGTAGGGACAAGGAACAGGGAGAGCTCTTCTCTATGTTTGCTCCCTTCCAACTCGGCGACAGAAAGACACTGAATTAAAGCCATACACCCATTTCCAAACTGGGGAGGTCCCTGGGGAGGATACAGTCTTTAGCCAATTGGGAGAAACTGAGGGTGGAACACAAGGCAGGGAATACATTGTTTAAACCAATAGGGGATTACAGGGGAGGAGGACAACTTAAACAAAGCAATAGGTTTGCAAAGGATACCAAATGGATTGGGAAGTTTCTAGGCTTGGGGAGGGATTGACATTGGATGGGAGCAAGAACAGGGAACAAAAGGGCAGGACTTTGGGGAGATGGACAGCTAGGGCAAAGCCAACAACACAGAGGGCAAAGGAACAACCCATTGGCAATAAAATATGGTATAACAATACCAAATAAGGGGGTGTCATAAAACTGACTACTGGGACCGAATTACAATCAAAAACATGCACCGCAACAGGGAAGCTCTCAGTCAGGGCTCTGTTGAGCACTTCCAAATACTTTCCTGGCACCAATAGAAGGCCAAACTTGCCCTTATCACAAGCAAACAGAGTGTTCCCCAACAGCAACCTCTTCCAAACCTCTGTGAAACATGCTTGTTTTATGATTGGCTCTTTGCAAATATTAAAATGAAATTTATATGTGTTATCTTAGAAACTAATGCTGTATTAATTTTCTCAAGTAGTCTTATCAATATAATTTTAGGTTATAACAGAATGTTAAAATATAAACGACACTATGTAAGATACTTGTTTGAAAGCAAGGGCTCATAGCGAGGTAGCAGCCATAGAACACTGCAATTTGCCAGAGAAAAAGAATTTATTGCTCTCCTATCAGAAGAAACTAAATTCTGCCTGCCTCGCTCACCCCTCAGAAAGCTGGTTAGGACTAAGAGGGAGAGGTTGAAGATGACCAGAAAAAATCCTGTGCTTGAATGGAATTCATGCATCATGTATGAGATGCATGAATATGCAACAGGTTATTTTTTTTAAGGGTTAATCCTCTGATAACATGTGTTATTTTTCGACTTTTATTGCCCAAAAAATAGGTACCCAGATGTCCGTAACTCTTTGTTTCTATTGTCTCCTATTCTCCCAATCCAAATTGTCCAAAATTTTATCACTCTAATGATATTGCTATTTTTATAAACATTTTATTATAAATAAAATTTCAAACACTTTTAAAAGACGTGATTAACATTTTTCACACCTCTTCTGGGAATCAGGAACACGTGTGGTGGGGCCGGCTGCACCTGTGGGAGCAATGGGGAGCGTCAGCCCGTGCGGTGCTGCGCTGCTGAGCTGGCAGCACGGTGGATGCGGGCAGGACGTTCTCCGTTTGCCCCAGAGCTGGGGCCTGCGGGCACCTTGCCGCCCCTTGGCACAGGCTGTGCCACCCAACAAAGCCCAGCAGGCCGGGAGGAGAGCCCGGGGCCAGCGCAGCTGCTTGGGCAGTGGCTGCTTGGAGGGACACGGGCCAAAGCCATCCCTGAGCAGCCACTGCCAGCCCTGGCCCTCCCTGCCCCGTGACAGCTCCCCCAGTCCCCGGGCACAGAGTCAGGCCTTCTAAAAACAGAATGGAGCCTTGTCCTCCTCCTCTGCCCTTTCCCCACCATGCGCACCCCGTGCAGTCTCTCCCAGGTTTCAGGACATGTCCCACATGGAGGGACCCCAGCAGGACTGCTCAGACTGGCTGAGCCTGGCACAGCAATCACCTTCTGTGGCACTGTCTGGCATCTCCTCGTTTCCTGTATCAGTGGCTAGCACGGGAACATTGCGTCCTCCAGGATGTGCTGCCTTCGGGAAAGACTTTTGGTCCATCTCTGGAGAAAGGAAAAGGGACAGCCGGATCAGGTGGAGCCATTGCCCACTGGGGAGGTGGCATCTTCAGGAGGTACCACTTGTGAAAGACATGGATAAGGATCAGGGAAAGGCCAAGGCTCTTGGGGCTGAAACAGGACCCTCCCTCCTCCAAATATCTGCCCCTCTCAATCTGGCCACAGAATGGGAAGTCCCAGGCCCATGGTGTAGTTCGGGATCTCACTTAGTTGATGCCAAATGCCTTCCTGCAGAGGCTGGGGAGAAGCTGCAGCCCGGCCAGGCTGGCAAACAGCCCTGCAGGGCGTGGAAGCAGCAGCGGGGCAGCGAGGCTGCCATGGATCCCTTCCCGCTGTGCCGGGCACGGCGTGTCCAGATGTGCAGCCAAAGCCCCCGGCTGCTGAGCCCCAGGACAAGGCTGAGGGAAATGCACCCACCACGGTGCCTCTCCAGGTCAATCAGGGTTTGGTCCAGTTGTTTGGATTCCTCCAGGGGCACAATCTGTTTTGTAGGTTTTTTCCTCCCTCTCAGAGGACCTTAAGAGAAAGTATTTCCATTTTACCAGGAATAGATCCCACAGAAGCAGGGCTCAGCTCGTGGGGTCAGCAGGGACACACTACTCACCCCTGCGATGGGAGCTGGGCTTGTGTGCAACATCCACCAAAGGACCTGGGAGGATCCTCCCTGCAGACACACCTGTAACTCAAGAGCCAAAGAAGCTTCTGTCACACAGTTCCTGCCAGGTTGCCAGTGATTATTCTCTGAGAACATACCTGCAGTTGCTCCCAAGTGCTCCAAACCATCTTCCATCCCAGCTGCTGGCAAAGCCATGCCACCACTCTCATCTGGAAGGGAGCACAGACCAGACCCATTTCCATGGTGTGCTGGGATCCCCCTCTGCCTATGGGAACTGTGCACTGCAAGGTGATCGGGTATAGCTGTGGGAGCCAGATGTGAATGGACAAGGCCAAACAGCACAAGGGCCTGGGGAGCTCTGGGCTGGCTCCAGGTCACTCTCCACCCTCTTTGCAGGGCCTGTCTGACATCCCTGGAGGGCAGGCACTGACACACACCCACGATGGCAGCTCAAGCCTCAGCAGGGCTCAGGCCCAGAGGCACAGCAATTACCTCCCGTGATTGTAGTGGGCATCACCTCCCTTCCTGCAGCAGAGGCTGCCAATGAGCCCCTGCTTCCTGCAGGAAATGCTGTTTTCGGCACAGCCTTTTGGTTCATCTCTGGAGAAAGAAAAAGAGACAGCTAAATTAGATGGAGATGTTCCCCTTTCTGGGAGGTGGCATCTTCAGGAGGCATTACTGGTCAAACTGATGGATAAGGAGCAGGAAATCATAAAAACTTTTGGAATTGGCCAGGATTTGCCCTTCTCAAAACTGTTGTCATTCCTGATCTCCCCATGGTCCAGGCAATTGCAGGGGATCTCAGGGCATGTAGGACCCATGGTGCGGTTCGAGCTCTCTGTCAGCAGATGCCAAATGCCTTCCTGCAGAGGCTGGGGAGAAGCTGCAGCCAGGCCAGGCTGGCAAACAGCCCTGCAGGGCGTGGAAGCAGCAGCGGGGCAGCGAGGCTGCCATGGATCCCTTCCCGCTGTGCTGGGCACGGCGTGTCCAGATGTGCAGCCAAAGCCTCCGGCTGCTGAGCCCCAGGACAAGGCTGAGGGAAATGCACCCACCATGGGGCCTCTCCAGGTCACTGAGCATCTTCTCCAGAAGTTTGGCTGCCTCCAGGGATTTCTTGTCTCCTGTACCTTGGTTCATCGAACTCGGAGGACGTTAAGAGAAAGTTGTTCCATTTCTACTTCTTGCCAGAGTGGCAGTGAGGGCACCTGGGTGATTGGTGCCCTCCAAGGCACTCCCTCAGCTCTGCCTTCCACTCAGGAGCAGGGCCAGGGGCACCTCGTGCCTGCAGTGGCCCCACACTGGGATGGAAGGAGCAATTTGCCGGGCAGTCGGGGCAGAAAGGACTCCCTGGAGCTGCTGCAGCTCCAAACCCAGCCCCAGGCAAGGCCAGGGCTTGGCAGTGGCAGCAGGAGCAGCTCAGGCTCCCTGGGGCCGCCAAAGGAGCTGAGAAAGGCTCAGCCCAGAGGAACAGCCCTGGGCCCAGCCCCTTCCCTCTCTGCTCTTCTCCATGGCTGCACAGAGCACACAGAAGGACACACTGGCATTGCACATGGGAGGGAGATGGACAGATAAATGATCCTTTTTCTTTATGACTGAGATCCTGTGGGATCACTGTTGGACACAGGAGCAGAAATTTGGAAGCCAGGATTCCCACAATTTATCAAACTTCAGCGGATCTTGAGGGGAATGACAAAGGAATATTACTCTGAACGAGGATTTCACTTGGACAATGATCACTGTTTTAGGGAAGGGTTACTGGTAGCCTACCTTCACCAAGCTCCAGCATTCTTAAGTATTGCTTTACCAGCATTTCCAATCCATGCAACTCAGGATCCCAGTCTAGAAAGGAGCACAGATGGGAACCATTCCATGCTGTGCTGGGATCCCCCTCTATAGGGAACCCAGCACTGGAAGGGGGTCAGGTAATGCTGTGTGCCAGGAGTGCCAAGCAGCAGAGAGGGAGAAACCTTCCAAGAAAGCTCATCTAGAGGGAAGCAAACACCCAAAATAATTTCCATGGTGTCCTGGGATCCCCCCTCTGCCTTTGGGATCTGGGCACAGCAAAGGGGATCGGGAAAGTCCGTGTGGGCCAGATGTCAATGGACAAGGCCAAAGCTGCACAGGGGCCTGCGGAGCTCTGGGCTGGCTCCTGGTCACTCTCCACCCTCTTTGCAGGCCCTATGACACATCCCTGGAGAGAAAACTGGGGCAGCCCAGGGCCCTGGGGGCTCTCTCCCTCCCCCAGAGGAAACCCTCCCTAAAGGCCTGGGGAAAACCATCCCCAGCGCTTCCCGGGGAGCAGGGAGCGCTGTCCCGGGAAAGGGGAGACAGGCTGCCGGCTCACCTGCTCGCCACACTTGCAGCGGAGCAGCCTGGGCAGCCCTGGCAGGCAGGGCCACGGCCAGGAGGAGCAGGAGGAAGAGGCGCAGAGCAAAGGCCATGCTGCCTTGCCCTCTGCCAGTCCCGCAGCTCTTGCTGCCACCGCTGTCCTGACACCGCTGTCCCAATGTCAGCACCACTGCTGCCACCGCCACTGCTGCTGCCGCAACAGTTGTGCTCAAGCACTGACTGCTCGCTCCTTGTGCTGCTGTGCAACCACGGGGCTCTGGCACCTCTGTGACCTCAGAGCCTGCTGTGACCTCATGGCTGGGGCAGGATTTCATTGGAATGGATCTCCAGTGGTGCCCTTCCAGCAAGGAGAGGATGTCCCGCCCAGTACCTATTGCAAGCTCGGATTTTGTCACAACTGAGATACACGACATTGCACAAGTGAGACTTTTTGTGGTTCTACATATAATAGCAATGTCAAGTCCAATATTCCACTCATGTTGGTGATTCCCACTATTGCAGGCAGCAGCAACCCTGCCATGCTAACACTGAGTCCCTGCTCTGCGCTGTGTGGCCATTTGGCCCGTATTTAAAAAGTGAAGAACTTGATGCCAAAGCTGACAAAAATAATGCCACACAGGCCTTCAGGGGAGCTCACACTTTAGGGGACACCCAAATCCTGTGCACATCTTATGGGTGT
The DNA here is from genome assembly GCF_028551555.1 of Melozone crissalis. Lineage (NCBI taxonomy): Eukaryota > Metazoa > Chordata > Aves > Passeriformes > Passerellidae > Melozone > Melozone crissalis. The sequence goes on along the minus strand of NW_026535807.1, from coordinate 19,479,342 downwards.
CCTCAGCCACCCTAAAATCCCCCTATGTCCTCAAAGAAAGACATACGACCTCTGCTCAAGTTTACAGATGCCCCTGCACAACTTGGGACATACATTAAACTCCCTGCAAAATTTCTTGGTGTCCCCAGTCCCCTGCACAGCACAGAGGTGACCCAAAGCCCCTGCATGCCTTTAAAGGGACCCAAACATAACACTCAGGGAGCAGTACCAGTGCTGAGCCATCTTCTGTGTGTGTGTGTTCACCATGTGTCCCTGGGTGAACAGATTAGTCCTGGGGGGAAAATCTCCTCTCTGCTGATAAGAGATCCCGGGCTGCCACAGGCGCAGTGTCTGTCAGGCTCTGAGCTCATCCCTCAGGCTATGAAGGACTTCCTTCAGAGTCCAGCCTCTTTCCATTGTTCTCAAGGCAAGCACCTCCCCGATGGCTTCCCTCTTTCCCTGGGCATGCCACTGGAGGAGGCCCAGGCCCAGCTGATGCCAGGGAAGGCAATGTGCCCTCAGCCCAGGGACGCTCAGCATGGGCTCCCCCAGCCCTCGGGGCCCCGCCGCTGGTCACAGCGGCCCCTGTCTGGCTCCTGCCTGCCCACACCGTGGGAATCCACGGCTGCTCCTGGCCATGGAGCTCAGCTTGTGCTGGTGCCGCGTGGGCTTTCCTACTGCTATCACCTGGACAGAGCTGTGACAACTCCATATCTTTATTGAAGTATAAAATGTGGGCCAAGCCCAGCCATGGCAGACACGAGCTGCCCACCTTCAATCCTGGCTGGGGAACGGGACAAGGGGGCCCTGAGGTATAGGGTCTCGTTTTGGAGGAGAGTAATTTGGGAAGGCCTCGTGATGGTGCTGCAGCCGCGGCAGGGCAGATAAGGGCATAAGTGGAGACCTGGGATAACAGGCCAAGTTCTCTTTGACCAAGTTGCTAGGCCTCTGTTCTGAAGATGCACAGGAGCACCTGTGGAGAGAGGAGGTGGCTGAGGCCCCAGCTGCCAGTGGCACACAGGGAGCCTCCTGCACAGCAGGGCCCAGAGCTGGCAAGGCTCCCCAGCAGGGCTGGAGCTGCTGGCACAGCTTGGCCCAGCTGCACAGCTGCCCCTCAAGGCCCCAGCGAGCAGGGCACGGCTCTGGGGAGGCTCCCTGGCCAGGAGCGGGCCCCAGAGCGCCTCTGCCTTTCAGGGGCAATCTCATCACTGCTCTTTCTCCTCCCCACCTTGCTCTGCCTCTGCCCTGTGCCCATGGGGCTGCTCTTGGCCAGGCAGCCTCAGTGGGAGCCAGCACTGGCTGCAGCCCCAGCGGGACCCCCAGGACAAGGCCCAGCAATTAGGAGGCCAAGGAAAGCTCAGAGCAGCAGCAGAACCCTCAATGGAGTTCTTTGGACAACCATGGACTGGCCACAACTCCACTGCAGCTTCTCTGGGAATGTTTCCTGTCTACATTAGACTTTAGAAAGAAGCTGTTTGAGGGAAAGGTCAACAAAACACTCACCCTTTTCTCTTCCAGTAAGTTCAAATTTGGACACAGCATAAGATGAAAATAAGCTCCAAAATAGCAGGCCTGCCATTAATCCTATCCAGCAGCCTGTTCCCTTACAGAAACCTCTTCCAGGGCCCTTCTGGAATCCAGTACACAGGTGGTGTGGCCGGCTGCACCTGTGGGAGCAATGGGGAGCGTGAGCCTGTGCTGTGCTGCGCTGCTGAGCTGGCAGCACGGTGGATGCGGGCAGGACGTTCTCCGTTTGCCCCAGAGCTGGGGCCTGCGGGCACCTTGCCGCCCCTTGGCACAGGCTGTGCCACCCAACAAAGCCCAGCAGGCCGGGAGGAGAGCCCGGGGCCAGCGCAGCTGCTTGGGCAGTGGCTGCTTGGAGGGACACGGGCCAAAGCCATCCCTGAGCAGCCACTGCCAGCCCTGGCCCTCCCTGCCCCGTGACAGCTCCCCCAGCTCCAGGGCATAGAGTCCGGCCCTGTCAGAACCCAGTACAGCCCCTGCCCAGTCGGTAGCCAAGGCTGGCTCTGGCCCTGGGCTCGCGGCAGGGCTCCCGCTCGGGGCTGCTCCTGTGCCTTGGGCCTCTGGGCACTCAGGGCCAGCTCCGGAGCAGCTGCAGCGGGAGGGACATTGGTGCACGGGTCCCCTTTCCCCAGGGCTGTGAATGAGCTCCAGAGGCCTCCAAGTCTCAAGAGGTGCCTGCAGCTTTGGCTGGTGCTGGGCCATGCAAGGGCAGGCTCTGGTGGAAAGTGCTGCCACCACACAGCCCCTCCAAGGGCTGACCGTGGCAGAGCAATTACCTCCTGTGCCTGTGCCCATGTCTGGCATCTCCTCCTTTCCTGCAGCAGAGGCTGCCAATCGGCCTCTCCTTCCTTGTGGAAACACCTCCTTCTGTCCTGCCTTTTGCGCTATCACTTGAAAAAGGAAAAAGTTCAGCTGGATCAGATGGAACAATTCCAGATTTCTTTTGGTGGCATCCTCTGGACATCATGCCTCTCAAAAATGGGGATAAGATTCAAAACACATCTGGCCTTTTGGGGCTGGGCCAGGGCCTACCTTCCTCCAAATAGCTGCCAGGCCTGAGTAGAAGGTGTGAGGGGATCGTGGAGAGTGAGGGCACACACGTGCATGGCTCTGTCCTGGCACCTGCAGCGATGCCGCCCTGGCCGAGCTTTGGGCTCTGAGCTGGCACCTCTCCCAGGGGAAAGGCCTTGACCTACCCTCACCATGTCCCAGAGCCTCAATCCTGAACTTGGGTTGGGAAGCCAGATCACCTTCACCAACAGGTTCAGTTGCAAAGAACGGCACGACAGAACAGCTCCTGTGGCACTGTAGGAGATCCTCAGGCTGCAGGCAAGGCTCAGCCCCGGGCACAGCCCTGGGCCCGGCCACTTCCCTCCCTGCTCTTCTCCATGGCTGCACAGACCACACGGAAGGACACACTGCCATTGCACACAGAAGATGAATGGACAGCTAAATGCTACTTCCTCCTGCTGACAGTGATCTTGTGGAATCACTCAGGGCTCTAGACAAGAGTAGGGCAAGGTTTCCGGAACTGAGAGTCTTGTCTGGGCTGTGCCCGCCGTGCCAAGCAGCCGAGAGGGCAGCTCAAGCATCAGCAGGGCTCAGGCCCAGAGGCACAGCGATTACCTCCTGTGACTGTACCTGGCATCGCCTCCCTTCCTGCAGCAGAGGCTGCCAATGAGCCACTGCTTCTGCTGGGAAGTGCTTCCTTCTGCCAAGCCTCTACCTCTGCTTCTGGAGAAAAGATGAGGTATAACTGGATCAGGCGAGGCTGTTCCCCACTGGGCACACGGCATCTTCAGGAGCCAATGTTTGTCAAAGACACAGTTAAAAAGCAGGAAATCCCTGTCAAATTTTTGGGTAGGCCAGGGCCCTCTGTTCTCCAAACAGCTGCCTGTTCTGATTTGCCTGGCGACAGGGTAATCGCAGGGGATCTCAGGCCCATGGTGCAGGTTGATCTCCCTGTCAGCTAATGCCAATGCCTTCCTGCAGAGGCTGGGGAGAAGCTGCAGCCAGGCCAGGCTGGCAAACAGCCCTGCAGGGCGTGGAAGCAGCAGCGGGGCAGCGAGGCTGCCATGGATCCCTTCCCGCTGTGCCTGGCACGGCGTGTCCAGATGTGCAGCCAAAGCCCCCGGCTGCTGAGCCCCAGGACAAGGCTGAGGGAAATGCACCCACCACGGTGCCTCTCCAGGTCTCTCAGGATCCTGGCCATGTGTTTGGCTGCCTCCAGAGATTTCTTGTCTTCTGTGACTTGCTTCTAGGTGTGAGAGTCTGCGCGAATTTTCCCTCATCTGCCTCACGATCGTCATTTGGGGAGCACTAAAGAGAAGACCACCCCTGTCTAGCTCTGTAGGAGTAAGTCACACGCCAAAGGCCCTGAGACCTGAGAGCACCGTGCTAAGTTGTTGTTTTCACAGGTGTTGTCTGCTGTATGCTGCACTGAGCCCAAAGAAGGGGGCACTGTGCCCTTTCTGCAACAATAGCCTTGGAAGCTCTCCCACCTCTCAGCCTGGCTGGACTTCTCCTGAGTTTCGGGTGGTCTCCCACAGAAGACCCTCACCTGTTTTATGTTTTACCATGACAGACAGACTGAGATGTAAGAAGCCTCTCCATCAAGGACTGAGACATGAAACCCCTATGTGAAAAGGCCCTTCTCCTACTTCTAAGGACTGGGACTGAAACGCCCAACCCGGGGGAGGTGTGTGGGAGCGGCAAGCTGACCAAAGCGAGATGTTTGCCTGCAGGTTGTGACCACTGGGCCACAAAAACTTTGCCTCACCCTTTCTCTCCTCCCCTCCTTCGGGTAAAAGGGCGAGTAATCATACGGTCCAGGAGTTCCATTGGAGCAGTTGCTGGATTCAGTGGCCTTTGGGCCAGAATAAAGCTCTGGATTAAAACCCTCCATCAGAACCAACTCCTTTCCTTCACTACTGCCTTAAAGCTTCTCTGGCAGAGGGAAGCCTGAGGAGCAGACCCTCCACGGGAGGAAGCTCCATCCCGCTGGCACCGGAGTCCTGGCATGACTGGACTTGTCCCCACGCGCCCAGCTGCAACATCCAGCTGGCCAAAAGTGTCTCTGGGGTGGAATACCACAGTTGCCGCTATTTGCTTCAGCTGCAGGGGCCAGACAAGCCAAGGCATGTGCCATCAGTAGTATTGGTGCAATATATGGTATGAAAAATTCATGCTGTTAATGAATGGTATAAAATATTGTGAAACCCAAAATCATGTCTTTGACCTCCTGGCTGGGAGCAGCTCTCTATTTAGATTCAACTATCTCCTGGACACAAGTTAAGATAACAATCAACACCTTAACATAAGAAGAGAAGCTTCCATGGCGATGATCACCGGTTTCTTGAGTCATGGGGAGCCACCTAAGAGTGATTATCACCTTGCCAGTTCCATCTATCAAGATAGTCAGCGGTGCCAAACTGATGCAGCTGAATACACGGCATCCCCTGAACCGATTGAAGCTGATGGCACACCTGGACTCAGCCTTTGTCCAGCTCTGCACATGGAAATAAACAGCAATGCACGTGAAGAGATACAAAGGAAATTTGGTCATCTTTGCCTCGGGCAGAATAAACTGCATAAAACCTCGTTGCAAGAAGCAGCGTGCGTGAACGGGGGAGACTCTGACACTCGGGAGGTCAGATACAGGTTCACCCGGCGGCGATCCCGGGCTCTACGTTGTCTCTTTGGCTGTGGTGGTTCCAAGGACCAAAATTCGGTGTCACAGACAAATTAATAAACCTTTGCTTAATTTTTGACAATTTTGGCTCATGATTTGATCATTTATAACATTGGTAATTCCAATAAAGGAAAAACAGGAGAGAGCAGGGCTTCCAGTTCAGACAAGTGCCACCATTTTGCTGCCTATTCCTGGTTAAGAAATAAAGGAATGTCCTGAAGATCCCTTCATGTGGGTGCATTATTGGCTGTATCAGTACTTGTGTTCTGTAAAACAGGGAAGTTGTTACAGCTTCTCTCCCCATTTACACTGGATGAAACCCAAATACTGCATTGCTCCTTGACTACTTGCTTCCAAGTCAAGGCAAATTTTGGTCATGATTGAGTGGGACATATTCATCTGTTCACAAGCAAATTCTTCTTGCCATTCACACAGTGGCAAGGTTGCTTTGTGGATTTGCTCTAATCGGACAGGAATTAAGGCCTAGCTCTCACTAGAACTAAAGCTGATGCATTGGGAGGCAAAGTCTTGAGTAATTTCTCCTGGTGTCTGGCACTGTAGAGAGTTGTTCTGGAATTAAATGACACTTGAAGACACGTGAAGTCTACCATACTTCTGGCACACTAGAAGTGAAAAAACAGCCTTTGAAACACCATTTTATACTTTCTTCCTTCTATTCCTCCCAGGAATTTCAATCTCTGAGGTCTAAGCTCTTCAGCTGCCTCACAAACATTGTTTTCATTCAGACAGGAATCCATGCATTGAGCCACAAATCAGGCCTGCGGTGTGAAGCCAGAGTGCCATCAAAATTACAAATACAGCTTTCTGAGATCTTTCTATTCCTATAGAAAGAGATTCAAAATTGTTCATACATGCAACATTGACTAGAAGTGAATGACAGATTGTCAAAATAATTGCTTGGGGAACCAAAGGACATAAATAAGAATAAGTTTACATGAAGATAATAAGTAAACCATGACACTAAGGACAAAACCAGACCTGCCAAAAGTAAAACCAGTAAGGCTGTTTCATCTGTCTCAATACAAAAACATTGCTGAAAAGTATCAGAGATCCTTAAGAGCATTACTATACACAGAAAAATTCCAGGTATTGAGAAAAATGAAGAAAATTTTAGTATGCAATTCACAGAAGTAACCTGTAATTTATTGGTGGGTTTGTTGCAATATTTCAGAGAGCAGACTGGAAAAGCATAGGGGCTGGTCAGGCCATGTGTGGGCATTTAGAGCAGTGTGAGGGATGTTTCTGGGACCAACTGCAGGGAAGAAGAGCAGCAGACAATTACTGGGGCAATCTCTTTGCTGGCTGTGGAGTTTGTGTCAGTCAGTTCCCTGGGGCTGGGGGAGCTGTCACGGGGCAGGGAGGGCCAGGGCTGGCAGTGGCTGCTCAGGGATGGCTTTGGCCCGTGTCCCTCCAAGCAGCCACTGCCCAAGCAGCTGCGCTGGCCCCGGGCTCTCCTCCCGGCCTGCTGGGCTTTGTTGGGTGGCACAGCCTGTGCCAAGGGGCAGCAAGGTGCCCGCAGGCCCCAGCTCTGGGGGAAACGGAAAATGTCCTGCCCGCATCCACCGTGCTGCCAGCTCAGCAGCGCAGCACCGCACGGGCTGACGCTCCCCATTGCTCCCACAGGTGCAGCCAGCCCCACCCACGGGTTTCTGATTCCCAGAAGAGGTGTGAAAAATGGCAATCCCTTGTTTGTAAAGTTTTAAAATTTTATTAATAATAAAATGTTTATAAAACTAGCAATATCATTAGAGTGATAAAAATTTTGGACAATTTGGATTAGGAGAATAGGAGACAATACAAACAAAGAGTTACGAACATTGGGGTACCTATTTTTTGGGCAACAGAAGTCCAAAAAGAACACATGTTAACAGAGGATTAACCCTTAAAATCAATAAGCTGTTGCATGTTCATACATCTCATACATGATGCATGAATTCCATTCAAACACAGGATTTTGTCTGGCCCTCGTCAACTTCTCCCTCTTAATCTTTACCGTCTTCCTGAGGGCTGAACGACGCAGGAGGAAGTTAGTTGCTTCTGAGAGGAGAGCAATAAATTCTTTTTCTCTGGCAAATTGCAGTGTTCTATGGCTGCTACCTCGCTATGAGCCCTTGCTTTCAACCAAGTATCTTACATAGTGTAGCTTATATTTAAACAGTCTGTTATACCCAAAGTATATTTATAAGACTACTTGAGAAAATTAATACAACATTAGTTCTAAGATAACACATATATTATTCATTTTAATATTTGCAAAAAGCCAATCATAAAACAGCCATGTTTCACAAGGGTTTGGAAGTGGTTGCTGTTGGGGAACACTCTTGTTTACTTGTGATAAGGGCAAGTTTGAGCTTCTGTTGATGCCAGGAAAGTATTTGGAAATGCTCAACAGAGCCCTGACTGAGAGCTTCCCTGTTGCGGTGCATGTTTTCGATTGTAATTTGTCCTAGTAGTCACTTTTATGACACTCCCTTTTTTGGTATTGTTATACCATATTTTATTGCCAATGGGTCGCTCCTTTCCCCGCCCCGAGTTGTTGGCTTTGCCCTAGTTGTCTATCTCCGCAAAAACCTGCCCTTTTTTTCCCTGTTCCTCCTCCCATTGAATGTCAATCCCTCCCCAAGGCTGCCCCTTTCTCTAGAAACTTCCCTATCAGTTTGGTATCCTTTGAAACCCTATTGGTTTGTTTAAGTTGTCCTCCTCCCCTGTAATCTCCTATTGGTTTAAACAATGTATACCCCGCCTTGTGTTCCACCCTCAGTTTCTCCCAATTGGCTAAAGACTGTATCCTCCCCAGGGACCTCCCCAGTTTGGAAATCTGTTTATGGCATTAATTCAGTGTCTTTCTGTCGCCGAGTCGGCAGGGAGCAAACATAGAGAAGAGCTCTCCCTGTTCCTTGTCCCTACCCCAGCGCAGTCCACCTGTGCTGTAAAGCAGCTGTGCCCTACAGCCAAACCCCAGAGTTGACAGTTTTCTGGGGGCGGCCCACTCTGGGGGTTGGTGTTGGCAGCAAGTCGGGCTGAAGAAATCGGGCACTGCAGCACTTCCCAAATGAGCTCTTCTCTTGCAATAAAGAGATGGAGCTGGCAGCCCAGTGTCTGGGTGGCAGCAGCAGCAAAGCCCACCGGGCAGCAGCACAGGCTGAGCTCCATGGCCAGGAGCAGCCGTGGATGCCCACGGTGTGGGCAGGCAGGAGCCAGGCAGGGGCTTCTGTGACCAGCGGCGGGGCCCCCAGGGCTGGGGGAGCCCATGCTGAGCGTCCCTGGGCTGAGGGCACATTTCCTTCTGGGGGATGATCTGTGCCTGAACCTCATGAGGCAGGCATGGATATTTTGGGGTCCCTGCTTAGGGGTGCGGGGATCCCTCATGAATCACAAAGGAGTATTGATGGCCTCTCCTAAGGTGTGCAGGCATCCCTCATGAGGTGTGCAGCGGGGTTACATTTCAGGGGGTTCTTTACTCTTCTCAGCACAGCAAAGGGTCACTTGACCAAGGTTTTGCAATGCTGGGAGAAAGCCTCTTGAAAAGCCTTGGGCCTGGCCTGCAGGCACAGCGGGCGGGCAGAGCCCATCCCCTGGGGCCAGGCCGGGCTGCACTTTTTACAATGGCAGGACCTTATACAACCCACACTAGTAATCAAATAGTTCAGACCCAACCTAAACTTGAACCTGAAGTGTATGAAATAGGCCCATACATAGTGAGGAATGTGGGTGAACAACGACTGTTGTTCAATCCAGAATGGTCTCTCAAACGTGTTGAGTTGCTAGTGCAAATGAACATCTCAAAAATCCAACCTGCCTGCTCCCCTTTCCTAAGAACATCCTTTGAGGGCTGCACAACGTGGTTACAAAGACAGATATAGCTCAGGAGCAGAATAAGAAATGATCTAACTGGGATGTTTGGGAATGGATTGAAAGTTTTCAATGGAATTGATTCAGAAATACTGATGAATAAGCTGGCCACTGCAGCAGGTGACCTAGCAAAATTGAAGCCGCATTTACAGTCATCTCTATTGGCATTAGGAACTAGCCAGTGGCAGATTTCCAAAGTACTGCCAAAGTGGGAAAAGCTTGGGGGCCAAGACCACAAGGTAATTGTAGAAGCACTTGGTACAGTTCAAGATAATGTGTCTTTAGCTTTCAGTTGTATACAAGCACAGTTATAGATGCAGGCAACAGCAGCTCAGATCATACGGGAAGGGGGTGAAGGTAATTTTCCTGCTTCTTATGTGGCCACTGGCTTTGTCCTTTCCATACGTAATGCCACTGTTTATGTTATCCACCCCATATTGCACTAAGATTAAATCATGAAAAAACAGTGCTCTACCCTTCAGAACATAGGGTGTGGGCAGGAAAGGTGAATGAAAAGTGGCCAACAGTACAGTTAGAATCCTGCATTACTAGAGAACAACTAGGATTCATTTGTGAAAGCAATACAATTAATGCCCAAATGTGTGTCTAGACACTGAACAGAGTATTTGCCACATTGAGATTCATCCAGTCACTGATCAGAAAACTGTGCTCATATATACTAGTAAAAGTTATGTGTGCCTGAGACCTGCTTGTGCTGCTGTAAAAATTGATAGCAACGATGTTATTTTGTCTAGAAGAAATCATTTTAATTTTTGTATTTGTAATTTTGTTAAGATTATCGGGTGTGATTTTTCGTACGTGGCCCCAGTGACATCCCACCAGTTGATTAAAACCAATTACACAATGTAACACAGACTATCACCTACTCCTGTTGGGATGGACCTTACCTTGATAAAACAATTAATTAAGCACCAAGACCTACTACAGATCTTGAAGGAAATTCCAGAAAGCAGAGAAAACCTTAATTAATGTCCAACATGATAACAAAGAAATAACCAGAATTCTGCAAAGAGTAAAGGAAACTGCAGATCATCACTGGTGGGATGTGATCTTTGGGTAATCACCACCTGACAATGGAATCCTTAACAAATGGTGTCATCCCGTTGTAGTTTTGTTAATATTAGTTGGACTAAGTTTAGAGTTATCCATTATATTGCTAATTTGAAATTGGAGAATACTACAGCGAACAGCTGTGTTAACCTCCTTATCAAACGTACATGTCGAAGCATTAAGAGACACTTATTGTCGTAGGCATTTGCATTAGATAAAAGAATTTACCTACTGTCTGGGAAAGGGGGGAAAAGAGACAGAGTAGAAATTTTCCAGAGTAGAAATCCATTTTGATTTAGGTGAAATGTACTACAGTCTGTAGTTTGAAAACATAGATGTTTAGTCTGACTGCCTGTTCTGGTAAAAAGCCTAGGCTCAGAGAAACTGCTTGAGTCAAGGACAGAGATAAGAGGGTGGCAGGGGACACAGATACAGAGGAACTGCTATGAGAACAGGCCAACCTGACCTTGGAATTCTTTCTGATAAAGATTAACTAGCGGTAAATGTCATGCCAAATTTGTAAAAATGAATATGTATGAACCTATCGTAAAATTGGATGCATATCTATTTGAAAGGGTAAAAAACAAAGGATGTGGAGTTCCCAGAGGGATGCATGTCTTTTAAGGAGAGGAATCTCCACATGCATCCAGCACAGTAATAAACATACCAACTTTACAACTTTCACAAAGTCATGGAGTTGCGTTTATCTCCACAAAACAGGCCCCAGTGTCAGCTGGCTCACAGAGACCCTCCTGCAGAGCAGGAGATTCCCACTGTGCTCAAGGTTTGCCTCTGAAGACTGAGAGATGAGCTTGTAAGAAATGCTGGAAATTATCAGGGACAGGGCTTTAAGTCCCTTGCTGTCACTAGGTAAAAATCTCCAGTGGGAATAGGGCCTCACCATACACCAGGTGTCGTCTGATGACTTAGTTCATCTAAGAGTAAAGATCACCAATTAAATGCAGTTTTATTTTTTATTCAGCAAGTGTAAAAGTGTTCCAAATTTTTCACAATTCTAAAACTACTTTGAAAAATCCTAAACTGCAATGGGAAAAGGGAAGAAATATTTGGGGATATTTTTCTAAAAAAATGTTTCTAAATTTGTCTAAAATCTTCTGCTGTGTATAAATGTAAAACAAAGACAAAATGAGGTTGCTTTGACTCAGGAGCCCCGTGCTCAGCTGCTGCCAGCCCAGCCCTGGCTGTGCCCAGACAAGCAGCTCCAGCAGTGCTGGTGGTAGCACAGACACACCTGAGCTGAACCCCAAAGATGTTGCCAGGCTCAGGCCCATCCCTGGTAGGAGGGCTGCACCGCCTGGCCTGGCTGGACACCAGGGGCAGCACCTTTGGGGACAGAGGCTGCTGCTCTGGGTGGTGATACCAACAAGCTGTCCCTAGCAATGAGCTGGTAATGCAGCCGTGGAAGGGACAACGGACATGGGCACAGAGATGCGAGATGACAGGTCCAGTTCTCCCTGGCTGAGTTATTTGGCCAGTCTTGTGAAGCTGCAGAGGCATCCCTGTTGGGAGAGGAGGTGGCTGAGGCCCCAGCTGCCAGTGGCACACAGGGAGCCTCCTGCACAGCAGGGCCCAGAGCTGGCAAGGCTCCCCAGCACGGCTGGAGCTGCTGGCACAGCTTGGCCCAGCTGCACAGCTGCCCCTCAAGGCCCCAGCGAGCAGGGCACGGCTCTGGGCAGGCTCCCTGGCCAGGAGCAGGCCCCAGAGCGCCTCTGCCTTTCAGGGGCAATTTCGTCCCTGCTCTTTCTCCTCCCTACATTGCTCTGCCTCTGCCTTGAGCCCCTGGGGCTGCTCTTGGCCAGGCAGCCTCAGTGGGAGCCAGCACTGGCTGCAGCCCCAGCGGGCCCCCCAGGACAAGGCCCAGCAATTAGGAGGCCAATGAAAGCACTGGGTAGCAGCAGAACCCTCAGCAGAGTTAGATGGACAACCATGGACTGGCCACACCTACACTGCAGCTTCTCTTGGAATGTTTCCTGTCTATATTAGACTTTCAAAAGAAGCTGTTTGAGGGAAAGAGGAAAAAATCACTCACCCTTTTCTCTTCCTGTAAGTCATATTTGGACACAGCATAACATGAAAATAAGCTGCAAAATAGCAGGCCTGCCATTAATCTTATCCAGCAGCCTGTTCCCTTACAGAAACCCCTTCCAGGGCCCTCCTGGGATCCAGAACACGTGTGGAAGGGCTGGCTGCACCTGTGGGAGGAATGGGGAGCGTGAGCCCATGCTGTGCTGCACTGCTGAGCTGGCAGCACTGTGGATGCGGGCAGGACATTTTCCTTTTTCCCCAGAGCTGCGGCCTGCGGGCACCTTGCCGCCCCTTGGCACAGGCTGTGCCACCCAACAAAGCCCAGCAGGCCGGGAGGAGAGCCCGGGGCCAGCGCAGCTGCATGGGCAGTGGCTGCTTGGAGGGACACGGGCCAAAGCCATCCCTGAGCAGCCACTGCCAGCCCTGGCCCTCCCTGCCCCGTGACAGCTACCCCACCCCCAGGGCACAGAGTCAGGCCCTGTCAGGACCCAGTGCAGCCCCTGCCCAGTCGGGAGCCAAGGCTGCCTCTGGCCCGGGGCTCGCGCCAGGGCTCCCGCTCGGGGCTGCTCCTGTGCCTTGGGCCTCTGGGCACTCAGGGCCAGCTCCGGAGCAGCTGCAGCGGGAGGGACGTTGGTGCACGGGTCCCCTTTCCCCGGGGCTGTGAACGAGCTCCAGAGGCCTCCAAGGCTCCAGAGGCCTCCAAGCCTCCAGAGGCTACTCCAGCTGTGGCTGCTGCTGGGCCATGCAAGGATAGGCTCTGGTGGAAAGAGCTGCCACCACACAGCCCCTCCAAGGGCTGACCGTGGCAGAGCAATTACCTCCTGTGCCAGTGCCCATGTCTGGCATCTCCTCCTTTCCTGCAGCAGGGGCTGCCAGTCGGCCTCTGCTTGCTTGGGGAAACACTCCCTTCTGTCCTGCCTTTTGCTCCATCACTTGAAAAAGGAAAAAGTTCCGCTGGATCAGATGGAACAATTTCTGATTTCTTTTGGTGGCATCTTCAGGACATCATGCTTATCAAAAATGGGGATAAGATTCAAAACCATCTGGCCTTTTGGGGCTGGGCCAGGGCCCACCTTCCTCCAAATAGCTGCCAGGCCTGAGCAGAAGGTGTGAGGGGATTGTGCAGGGCAAGGGCACACACGTGCATGGCTCTGTCCTGGCACCTGCAGCGATGCCCCCCTGGCCGAGCTTTGGGCTCTGAGCTGGCACCTCTCCCAGGGGAAAGGCCTTGAACTACCCTCACCATGTCCCAGAGGCTCAATCCCGAACGTGGGTTGGGAAGCCAGATCACCTTCACCAACAGGTTCAGCTGCAAAGAAAGGGAGGACAGAACAGCTCCTGTGACACTGCAGGAGATCCTCAGGCTCCAGGAAAGGCTCAGCCCCGGGGCACAGCCCTGGGCCTGGCCCCTTCCCTCTCTGCTTTTCTCTGTGACTGCACAGAGCACACGGAAGGACACAGTGGCATTGCACATGGGAGGAGGTTGGACAGCTAAATGCTCCTTCATCCCACTGACAGTCATCCTGTGGGATCTCTCAGGGCTCCAGAAAAGAGCAGGGCAAGGTTTTCAGAACCCTTCTGCCCTGACTTAGCCTCTAACGAAAATGGCAGATGAACGAGCTCTTGCCACTTGGGTACTGATTAATATGGCACTAGAAAGGGAAATTCCGAACTTGCCTCCAGCATTCTTCAATACATTCGAAATATCATTCAACAACAATTCCAAATCATCGAAGTCGCGATCCAAATCTAGAAGGGAGCAAAGACCAGACCCATTTCAATGATGCACTGGCATCCCCTTCTGCCTCCGGGAACTGGGCACTGCAAGGGCGTCGGGTAAGGCTGTGGGGGCCAGATGTGAATGGACAAGGCCAAAGCTGCACAGGGGCCTGGGGAGCTCTGGGCTGGCTCCTGGTCACTCTCCACCCTCTTTGCAGGCCCTGTGACACATCCCGGGAGAGGAAACTGGGGCAGCCCAGGACCCTGGGGGCTCTCTCCCTCCCCCAGAGGAAACCCTCCCTTAAAGGCCTGGGGAAAACCATCCCCAGCACTTCCTGGGCAGCAGGGAGCGCTGTCCCGGGAAAGGGGAGCCAGGCTGCCGGCTCACCTGCTCGCCGCGCTTGCAGCGGAGCAGCCTGGGCAGCCCTGGCAGGCAGGGCCACGGCCAGGAGGAGCAGGAGGAAGAGGCGCAGAGCAAGGGCCATGCTGCCTTGCCCTCTGCCAGTCCCGAAGCTCTTGCTGCCACCGCTGTCCTGACACCGCTGTCCCAATGTCAGCACCACTGCTGCCACCGCCGCTGCTGCTGCCGCAACAGTTGTGCTCAAGCACTGACTGCTCGCTCCTTGTGCTGCTGTGCAACCACGGGGCTCTGGCACCTCTGCGACCTCAGAGCCTGCTGTGACCTCATGGCTGGGGCAGGATTTTTTTCAGAATGGATCTCAAGAGGTACCCTTCCAGCGAGGAGATGATGTCCCTCCTGGTACCTATTTGCAATGTCATTTTGTTTTTCACAGGAAGTGAGTTATAAAACATTGGACAAGTGAGGCTTTTCATGGGTCTACATACAACAGCAATACCAAATCCAAACTTCCACTCATGTTGGTGATTCCCACTATTGCAGGCAGCAGCAGCCCTGCCATGCTAACACCGAGTCCCTGCTCTGCGCGGTGCGGCCATTTGGCCCGTATTTAAAAAGTGAACAACTTGATGCCAAAGCTGACAAAAATTATGCAACACGGGACATCAGGGTACCTGCATGCTTTAGGGGACACCCAAACCCCGTGCACATCTTATGGGTGTCCTCAGCCACCCTAAAATCCCCCTGTGGCCTCCACAAGAGACCCCCAAGCCCTGCTCAATTTACAGCTGTCCTTCAGCCCCTGCACACCTTTGGACATATATTAAATTCCCTGCACAATTTCTTGGTGTCCCTAGTCCCCTGCTCAGCACAGAGGTGACCCAAAGCCCCTGCATGCCTTTAGAGGGACCCAAACATAACACTCAAGGAGCAGCACCAGTGCTGAGCCATCTTCTGTGTGTGTGCGTTCACCATGTGTCCCTAGGTGAACAGATGAGGCCTGGGGGGCAAATCCCCACTCTGCTCATAAGAGATCCGCGGCTGCCACAGGCGCAGTGTCTGTCGGGCTCTGAGCTCATCCCTCAGGCTATGAAGGACTTCCTTCAGAGTCCAGCCTCTTTCCATTGTTCTCAAGGCAAACACCTCCCGATGGCTTCCCTCTTTCCCTGGGTATGCCACTGGAGGAGGCCCAGGCCCAGCTGATGCCAGGGAAGGAAATGTGCCCTCAGCCCAGGGACGCTCAGCATGGGCTCCCCCAGCCCTGGGGGCCCCGCCGCTGGTCACAGCAGCCCCTGCCTGGCTCCTGCCTGCCCACACCGTGGGCATCCACGGCTGCTCCTGGCCATGGAGCTCAGCCTGTGCTGCTGCCCGGTGGGCTTTGCTGCTGCTGCCACCCGGACACTGGGCTGGCAGCTCCATCTCTTTATTGCAAGAGAAGAGCTCATTTGGGAAGTGCTGCAGTGCCCGATTTCTTCAGCCCGACTTGCTGCCAACACCAACCCCCAGAGTGGGCCGCCCCCAGAAAACTGTCAACTCTGGGGTTTGGCTGTAGGGCACAGCTGCTTTACAGCACAGGTGGACTGCGCTGGGGTAGGGACAAGGAACAGGGAGAGCTCTTCTCTATGTTTGTTCCCTGCCGACTCGGCGACAGAAAGACACTGAATTAAAGCCATACACCCATTTCCAAACTGGGGAGGTCCCTGGGGAGGATACAGTCTTCAGCCACTTGGGAGAAACTGAGGGTGGAACACAAGGCAGGGAATACATTGTTTAAACCAATAGGGGATTACAGGGGAGGAGGACATCTTAAACAAAGCAATAGGTTTGCAAAGGATACCAAATGGATAGGGAAGTTTCTAGGCTTGGGGAGGGATTGACATTGGATGGGAGCAAGAACAGGGAACAAAAGGGCAGGACTTTGGGGAGATGGACAACTAGGGCAAAGCCAACAACACAGAGGGCAAAGGAACAACCCATTGGCAATAAAATATGGTATAACAATACCAAATAAGGGGGTGTCATAAAACTGACTACTGGGACCGAATTACAATCAAAAACATGCACCGCAACAGGGAAGCTCTCAGTCAGGGCTCTGTTGAGCACTTCCAAATCCTTTCCTGGCACCAATAGAAGGCCAAACTTGCCCTTATCACAAGCAAACAGAGTGTTCCCCAACAGCAACCTCTTCCAAACCTCTGTGAAAGATGCTTGTTTTATGATTGGCTTTTTGCAAATATTAAAATGAAATTTATATGTGTTATCTTAGAAACTAATGCTGTATTAATTTTCTCAAGTAGTCTTATCAATATAATTTTAGGTTATAACAGAATGTTAAAATATAAACGACACTATGTAAGATACTTGTTTGAAAGCAAGGGCTCATAGCGAGGTAGCAGCCATAGAACACTGCAATTTGCCAGAGAAAAAGAATTTATTGCTCTCCTATCAGAAGAAACTAAATTCTGCCTGCCTCGCTCAGCCCTCAGAAAGCTGGTTAGGACTAAGAGGGAGAGGTTGACGATGACCAGACAAAATCCTGTGCTTGAATGGAATTTATGCATCATGTATGAGATGCATGAATATGCAACAGGTTATTTTTTTTAAGGGATAATCCTCTGTTAACATGTGTTATTTTTCGACTTTTATTGCCCAAAAAATAGGTACCCAGATGTCCGTAACTCTTTGTTTCTATTGTCTCCTATTCTCCCAATCCAAATTGTCCAAAATTTTATCACTCTAATGATATTGCTATTTTTATAAACATTTTATTATAAATAAAATTTCAAACATTTTTAAAAGACGTGATTAACATTTTTCACACCTCTTCTGGGAATCAGGAACACGTGTGGTGGGGCCGGCTGCACCTGTGGGAGCAATGGGGAGCGTCAGCCCGTGCGGTGCTGCGCTGCTGAGCTGGCAGCACGGTGGATGCGGGCAGGACGTTCTCCGTCTGCCCCAGAGCTGGGGCCTGCGGGCACCTTGCCGCCCCTTGGCACAGGCTGTGCCACCCAACAAAGCCCAGCAGGCCGGGAGGAGAGCCCGGGGGCAGCGCAGCTGCTTGGGCAGTGGCTGCTTGGAGGGACACGGGCCAAAGCCATCCCTGAGCAGCCACTGCCAGCCCTGGCCCTCCCTGCCCCGTGACAGCTCCCCCAGCCCCAGGGCACAGAGTCAGGCCCTGTCAGGACCCAGAGCAGCCCCTGCCCAGTCGGGAGCCAAGGCTGCCTCTGGCCCTGGGCTCGCGGCAGGGCTCCCGCTCGGGGCTGCTCCTGTGCCTTGGGCCTCTGGGCACTGAGGGCCAGCTCCGGAGCAGCTGCAGCGGGAGGGACATTGGTGCACGGGTCCCCTTTCCCCGGGGCTGTGAACGAGCTCCAGAGGCCTCCAAGGCTCCAGAGGCCTCCAAGCCTCCAGAGGTGTCTGCAGCTTTGGCTCCTGCTGGGCCATGCAAGGGTAGGCTCTGGTGGAAAGAGCTGCCACCACACAGCCCCTCCAAGGGCTGACCGTGGCAGAGCAATTACCTCCTGTGCCAGTGCCCATGTCTGGCATCTCCTCCTTTCCTGCAGCAGGGGCTGCCAGTCGTCCTCTGCTTGCTTGGGGAAACACTCCCTTCTGTCCTGCCTTTTGCTCCAACACTTGAAAAAGGAAAAAGTTCCGCTGGATCAGATGGAACAATTTCTGATTTCTTTTGGTGGCATGCTCAGGACATCATGCTTGTCAAAAATGGGGATAAGATTCAAAACCATCTGGCCTTTTGGGGCTGGGTCAGGGCCCACCTTCCTCCAAATAGCTGCCAGGCCTGAGCAGAAGGTGTGAGGGTATTGTGCAGGGCAAGGGCACACACGTGCATGGCTCTGTCATGGCACCTGCAGCGATGCCCCCCTGGCCGAGCTTTGGGCTCTGAGCCAGCAGCTCTCCCAGGGGAAAGGCCTTGACCTACTCTCGCCATGTCCCAGAGGCTCAATCCTGAACGTGGGTTGGGAAGCCAGATCACCTTCACCAACAGGTTCAGCTGCAAAGAAAGGGAGGACAGAACAGCTCCTGTGACACTGCAGGAGATCCTCAGGCTCTAGGAAAGGCTCAGCCCCGGGGCACAGCCCTGGGCCCGGCCCCTTCCCTCTCTGCTTTTCTCTGTGACTGCACAGAGCACACGGAAGGACACAGTGACATTGCACATGGGAGGAGGTTGGACAGCTAAATGCTCCTTCATCCCACTGACAGTCATCCTGTGGGATCTCTCAGGGCTCCAGAAAAGAGCAGAGCAAGGTTTTCAGAACCCTTCTGCCCTGACTTAGCCTCTAACGAAAATGGCAGATGAACGAGCTCTTGCCACTTGGGTACTGATTAATATGGCACTAGAAAGGGAAATTCCGAACTTGCCTCCAGCATTCTTCAATACATTCGAAATATCATTCAACAACAATTCCAAATCATCGAAGTCGCGATCCAAATCTAGAAGGGAGCAAAGACCAGACCCATTTCAATGATGCACTGGCATCCCCTTCTGCCTCCGGGAACTGGGCACTGCAAGGGCGTCGGGTAAGGCTGTGGGGGCCAGATGTGAATGGACAAGGCCAAAGCTGCACAGGGGCCTGGGGAGCTCTGGGCTGGCTCCTGGTCACTCTCCACCCTCTTTGCAGGCCCTGTGACACATCCCGGGAGAGGAAACTGGGGCAGCCCAGGACCCTGGGGGCTCTCTCCCTCCCCCAGAGGAAACCCTCCCTTAAAGGCCTGGGGAAAACCATCCCCAGCGCTTCCCGGGCAGCAGGGAGCGCTGTTCCGGGAAAGGGGAGCCAGGCTGCCGGCTCACCTGCTCACCACGCTTGCAGCGGAGCAGCCTGGGCAGCCCTGGCAGGCAGGGCCACGGCCAGGAGGAGCAGGAGGAAGAGGCGCAGAGCAAGGGCCATGCTGCCTTGCCCTCTGCCAGTCCCGCAGCTCTTGCTGCCACCGCTGTCCTGACACCGCTGTCCCAATGTCAGCACCACTGCTGCCACCGCCGCTGCTGCTGCCGCAACAGTTGTGCTCAAGCACTGACTGCTCGCTCCTTGTGCTGCTGTGCAACCACGGGGCTCTGGCACCTCTGTGACCTCAGATCCTGCTGTGACCTCAGGCTGCTGCGACCCCTGAGCTTGCTGTGACCTCATGGCCTCAGCTGTACCCCCAGAGTGGACCCTCAAGTGAAGCAATGGACTGCCTTGGCTGTAAATATTTCGCTTCAATAAAGGGCCACTGCCCAAGCAAAACCTTTGTTGTGCCTGCTGACATTGCTGGTCCGGTTGTGTCCCTGGAAATGGTCCAGGCCCAGCTGATGCCAGGGAAGGAAATGTGCCCTCAGCCCAG
This sequence comes from Melozone crissalis, assembly GCF_028551555.1. Lineage (NCBI taxonomy): Eukaryota > Metazoa > Chordata > Aves > Passeriformes > Passerellidae > Melozone > Melozone crissalis. The sequence goes on along the minus strand of NW_026535807.1, from coordinate 19,459,747 downwards.
GGACGCTCAGCATGGGCTCCCCCAGCCCTGGGGGCCCCATCGCTGGTCACAGCAGCCCCTGCCTGGTTCCTGCCTGCCCACACCGTGGGCATCCACGGCTGTTCCTGGCCATGGACCTCAGCCTGTGCTGCTGCCTGGTGGGCTTTGCTGCAGCTTCCACCTGGACAGTGAGGTTACAGCTCCATCTCTTTATTGTAGCTGAAGAGCTGGGCAAAGCTCTGGAATGGAGATGGGGGGGTGGGGATAGAAGCACCTTCAGTGTCATTTGGCAGGCAGGTAAGATGGTTTTGGGAGGATGGGGACATGGTGGACTCAGCTGGGTATGGAAGGTGCTGAAGTGCTTTTGGGGTTGTGGCAGTTGTTAGGATGGACTGGGAGGGGGTGGAGGCATATTGGTGATCCCTGTGGGGAGTGGAGGAGGCTCAGGGATCCCCGCAGGGAGTGGAGGTGGCACTGGGACTTCCACAGGCAGTTTCCTCATAGACGGCAGCTCTTCTGGGGTTGTCCTCTGAGGGCTTCTGATGGGTCTGCCCAGGTCCTCACCCCTGCTGGAGGAACTGCTAAAGTTATCTGGACGTGAGATCATGCCACTCTCCTTCAGCTGCTGTCAAGAGGTGTGACTGTAGAGAGAGGAGGTGGCTGAGGCCCCAGGTGCCAGTGGCACACAGGGAGCCTCCTGCACAGCAGGGCCCAGAGCTGGCAAGGCTGCCCAGCATGGCTGGAGCTGCTGGCACAGCTTGGCCCAGCTGCACAGCTGCCCCTCAAGGCCCCGGCGAGCAGGGCACGGCTCTGGGCAGGCTCCCTGGCCAGGAGCGGGCCCCAGAGCGCCTCTGCATTTCAGGGGCAATTTCGTCCCTGCTCTTTCTCCTCCCCACCTTGCTCTGCCTCTGCCCTGTGCCCCTGGGGCTGCTCTTGGCCAGGCAGCCTCAGTGGGAGCCAGCACTGGCTGCAGCCCTAGCGGGCCCCCCAGGACAAGGCCCAGCAATTAGGAGGCCAATTAATGCACTGGGCAGCAGCAGAACCCTCAGCACAGTTCTTTGAATACCCATGGACTGGCCACAACTACACTGCAGCCTCACTGGTAATGTTCCCTTCTTATGAGAAGCATTTAAAGGAAGCTGTTTGAGGTCGAGAATTACAAAACATGATTTTCTCTTCCAGCAATACCAGATTGCTCATGGCTGGAATTTTTCTTCTCTGGGAGGGAGCTCCTCCTGCCTGGCAGTTGTGTCCAACGGCTGGACTTGCCCCACCAAGTTGAGTTCACTGCTCTGTGTTCTGGGCACTGGCACAGGAGATCACATCCAATGATTTCTGAGCTCCTCAGGCACTGTCAGCCACAGCCCAGCATGCTGAGGAATGAGTGATCTCTGGCTGGAGACAAGTGCCACATTCCCTCCTGTCAGCAGCTTCCCAGCTGGAAATTTGGCACCTTGGGGAGGCCATGGCTAACACAGTCCTTTGGCTTCATAGGAAAGGTGAAGCCTTTACTTCACCATTTGCTCTTCATGTGCAATTTAAGGCACTGCTTCCTCTTGTGGTTCTCAAAGGACACAGTGAATAAAACAGGAGGAAAAACCACCCAACATCTTCAATGCTTGGATATGCCAAAGGAAACCTTGAGGAGCACAAGGTGGGTCTGTGCTGCCTGACCAAGCCAGAGCCCTTCCATGATGGAGTGGCTGCCTCAGTGATGTGGTGCCAGAGTTCTTCAGCCTGGGCTGCTCCCAGCACTGTCACCAGGAGGGGGCTGCCCTCAAAAAGCCACACAATGTGGGGTGCGGCTGTAGGGCACAACTGCTGTATGGCACAGGGGGAATGCTTCAAGGGCAGGGACATGGAACAAGCAGAGGTCTTCTGTATGACTCCCAAAGGTGTTTATGTCCAGGAAGGTCAGGCACAGAAAGACACAAGTCCAGGCTCTAGAAGGGGTTTTTCAACAAGGAAAAACCCTTTTTTTTTCCTTTTCAAGAGGAGAGTACAAAACTTTAACCAAGTGGGAGAAACCTGGGGAGAAGCATAAGGCAGGGAATACAGTGTTTAAACCAATTGGGAATTACAGGGGAGGGGAAGAGTTTAAACAAACCAATGAGACCTCAAGGGATACAAAAATGTCAGGGAAGTTTCTGGAGAAAGGGGCAGGTATGAGGAGGGATTGACATTGCTCCTCCTAGGAGAAGGAACAGGGAACATTGAGGAACAAAGGGCAGGTCTTTGAGAAGATGGAAAACCAGGACAAAACCAACAAGAGAGGTGCAAAGGAACAATCCATTAAGGATAAAATATGCTATAACAATAGAAGAGACGGGGGCAGGGGGGGATTTTAGAACTGACCATTGAAACTGAATTGCTGTTATAAACACAGTAGAGACACACGGCAACACCCCAGTGTGGTAGTCTGTGATTTTACAGTTTGTTCTTCTGTAGTAAGTTTTAAATATTCCTTGTTCTGTGTTTGTAATGCTTCATTCCACGTATCCCATCTGGTTTCTCTGGTGGTTCAGTCCTGAGTTGTTTATTCACCAAGTATATGTCAATGCCCCTGTCCATCAAAGCACAGCCTTTTCTTCTGGTGTGTACACTGTCATTCATCCCCTCCTCAAAGCAAGATTGGATTTCAAGGTTTGCTCCTTCCCCTTGTTGGTTTCTATAGGATAGCCCTTGCCCTGCACTCCTTCCCCAATGCCTTCCCCTTGGTAAAAGGTTGTGTCACTCCCCTTCTTCCCTCCATTCCTTAAAAATCAGTGCTTTGCCCTCAGTAATTGTCCCTTGCCCCTGACTCCTCTGGCGACATAAACCTTCCTTAGAACTCAAACAAGTGATCTCTCTCGGTTCCTTCGCCTCAGTCCCTCGTACTGGGTTGCTGCTGTGTCACCCGTGCCACAGGTGTCGGCTGCAGGGAGCTGCGAGCCCCTGTACGCACCGCCAGCCGGGAAGGTCCCTGTAGGGATCCAGGGGCAGCCTCTCTTGTGACTGTCCACGGGACTCAGGCAGTGAGCTGGCCAGAGAACATATTGCCTGTGACCCAGCCGCGAAGTTACACCCCAGGGCACAAGGGAAGAGCTAGAGATGCCACCACTCTGGACTTCTGCCATGCCCTGGACACATCAGCCCTGCCCAGCATCCTTGTCCCTCCTTTGGTGAGCTATGGATCTGATGGAGGCACAGTTTGGAGAATGAGCAATTGCCTGGCTGGTCACATCCAGGGGGTTGTGGTCAATGGCTCAGAGGCCCAATGGACGTCAGTGACCAATGGTGTCCCTCAGGGTGGCAGCAGAAGCTCCCTGGACACTGGGGACTCAGTGTCCTGGTGGTGCTGCTGGACAAAAGAGCTGGAGGGGCCTCCAAAAGAGAACTGTTGTGATTGCCCAAGTCTTTCAGACTTGCTCAGGGAATGAGGAGCTCACTGAAGTGAGAAGATACTGAGAAACCACACAGTCCCTTCCCTGGGAAGAAACATTTCCCCATCCAAACTTCCTCTCCCTGTCTTTATCCAGCTCCAAGAGGAACAGACATGTATATACATCTGTCTATCTATCTATCTATCTATCTATCTATCTATCTATCTATCTATGCCTATCTTAGTTATTTAGCTATCTAGCTATCTAAGTATCTACCTATCTTCCTATATATCTACCCATCTATCTATCTGACAAAATAATTTCAGCTTTATATTAAATCTCTTTATTTATCCTTATCCTTTGAAGTAGAGTTTAGAAAGAAGTATTTTCATACAATTACATTTATTAAAGACATTAAATAACAGATGCTTTTAAGGTGTCAAATTCTGGAACTGCAGCAAATCCCTCCCTGACTGACATTCATGAGTGCCTGCTGTCAGGGAGGGATCAGAAGGTCCTGTCCAGAGGGTGGCAGCAGATGTATGCCCTCTTCTTCAGGATCTGCTTTGCAGCTTTTTTAATGGAACCATCCTGATTGTCATTGGCATCTCTGGAGTAAGAGAGAAAAGTCAACTAAGGGACCATAAAGAGTCATTGTAAATTTCTTTCAAGAAGTGGTTCTGAGTACAAATGCAAGAGTGAGTGCCAGGAAGAAACTGAACGGTCTCTTCTGAAAAAGATTGATTATTACAGACTGAGCTTTGGAGAGCCAATGCACAGCTCGTCAGTACTTCCCACAGAGTCCAAATCCCTCATTTCTATCAGTCACTTGGCAGGAGTATATACATAAAATATAGGTTTTATATTGCTCAATAAAGAACCCTGGCAGTTGGCTTTAGCAATGAAGTGAAGAGACTCTTCTCAACAGGTTCCAACTCTGCCGCTTGTTTGAATTCAAAGCAGAGAAAAACTCTTCTGTTTGTCACATCAAACCAACAAAAGTTTCATGAGTCTGTGAAAGACATAAGACCGTAAAAATCATTCCGTTTTATAGTACTTACAGTCTTTTAATTCAGCCATGGGATAATTAGGCCATCATTCACTATATCAAAAAACTGGAAAAGGCACTGGAAAACAAGTTATTTTCAAAACTAAGTTTAGAAGAAGGGAATGAATTTCATAAAGAAAAACATGTAGAAAAAACATAGGAATTTAAACTTCTCAAAGCCATTTGATAATAGAGCCCTGATTCCCAGTCATGTGCAGTGCAGTCTCAGCTGTCCCTTTGAGGCCAGAACTACCAAGGCTCAGGGCTGGGATAAGCCTTCACCCAGAATTGGCTCCAAGACTGATTGGGAATCAATCTAGAACAGGGCAGACAAAAAGAGCAAAGTTTCACGGCCAAATCCAATCCTTCATCAGGTTGGATTTGTTTTAACACTGCACTGGAGCATATTTGCTTGTGCTGCAACACCGTTGCCATTAAACTTTACATGAGCTACAAAATAAGCATTGCCCTGTCCTGAACTGTGCTGCCCAAACACTGCTGAGAACTTGCTGTGCCTCTGCCCTGTGCCCCTGGGGCTGCTCTTGGCCAGGCAGCCTCAGTGGGAGCCAGCACTGGCTGCAGCCCCAGCGGGCCCCCCAGGACAAGGCCCAGCAATTTGGAGGCCAAGGAAAGCTCAGGGCAGCAGCAGAACCCTCAGCAGAGTTCTTTGGACAGCCATGGACTGGCCACAACTCCACAGCAGCACGACTATGAGTCAGGCTGCCAATGCTATGGAGCAGAGTTATCGGAAAACTGTGGAGAAAAATCAGCAACTGACCGTCTGATCTCATACAGCTTGCGAATGCCAAGATAGCAGCCTAGCAGCAGAAGTGGCACAGTGAACACTATCACCACTGTGCCTATCATGCATTTCCTGCGAACATCCTGGGGGCAGACAATTCTTGGGAGGCGCACTGGATCCGGGCCATATATTCCTGCTTCAGTGACAACGTCTGTGGGAGCAATGGGGAGCGTGAGCCCATGCTGTGCTGCGCTGCTGAGCTGGCAGCACGGTGGATGCGGGCAGGACGTTCCCGTTTCCCCCAGAGCTGGGGCCTGCGGGCACCTTGCCGCCCCTTGGCACAGGCTGTGCCACCCAACAAAGCCCAGCAGGCCGGGAGGAGAGCCCGGGGCCAGCGCAGCTGCTTGGGCAGTGGCTGCTTGGAGGGACATGGGCCAAAGCCATCCCTGAGCAGCCACTGCCAGCCCTGGCCCTCCCTGCCCCATGACAGCTCCCCCAGCCCCAGGGCACAGAGTCAGGCCCTCTAAAAACACAATGGAGCCTTGCTCTCCTCCTGTGCCCTTTCCCCACCATGGGCACCCCGTGCAGTCTCTCCCAGGTTTCAGGACATGTCTCACACGGAGGGACCCCAGCAGGACTGCTCAGACTGCCTGAGCCTGGCACAGTAATCACCTTCTGTGGCACTGTCTGGCATCTCCTCACTTCCTGTATCAGTGGCTAGCACGGGTACATTGCGTCCTCCAGGATGTGCTGCCTTCGGGAAAGTCTTTTGGTCCATCTCTGGAGAAAGGAAAAGGGACAGCCGGATCAGGTGGAGCCATTGCCCACTGGGGAGGTGGCATCTTCAGGAGGTACCACTTGTGAAAGACATGGATAAGGATCAGGGAAAGGCCAAGGCTCTTGGGGCTGCAACAGGGCCCTCCCTCCCCCAAACATCTGCCCCTCCGGATCTGGCCAGAGAATGGGAAATCCCAGGCCCATGGTGTAGTTTGGGCTCTCACTTAGTTGATGCCAAATGCCTTCCTGCAGAGGCTGGGGAGAAGCTGCAGCCCGGCCAGGCTGGCAAACAGCCCTGCAGGGCGTGGAAGCAGCAGCGGGGCAGCGAGGCTGCCATGGATCCCTTCCCGCTGTGCCGGGCACGGCGTGTCCAGATGTGCAGCCAAAGCCCCTGGCTGCTGAGCCCCAGGACAAGGCTGAGGGAAATGCACCCACCACGGTGCCTCTCCAGGTCAATCGGGGTTTGGTCCAGTTGTTTGGATTCCTCCAGGGGCACATTCTGTTTTGTAGGGTTTTTCCTCCCTCTCAGAGGACCTTAAGAGAAAGTATTTCCATTTCACCAGGAATAGATCTCATAGAAGCAGGGCTCAGCTCGTGGCGTCAGCTGGGACTCACTACTCACCCCTGCGATGGGAGCTGGGCTTGTGTGCAACATCCACCAAAGGACCTGGGAGGATCCTCCCTGCAGACACACCTGTAACTCAAGAGCCACAGAAGCTTCTGTCACACAGTTCCTGCCAGGTTGCCAGTGATTATTCTCTGAGAACATACCTGCAGAAGCTCCCAAGTGCTCCAAACCATCTTCCATCCCAGCTGCTGGCAAAGCCATGCCACCACTCTCATCTGGAAGGGAGCACAGACCAGACCCATTTCCATGGTGTGCTGGGATCCCCCTCTGCCTATGGGAACTGTGCACTGCAAGGTGATCGGGTATAGCTGTGGGAGCCAGATGTCAATGGACAAGGCCAAACAGCACAAGGGCCTGGGGAGCTCTGGGCTGGCTCCAGGTCACTCTCCACCCTCTTTGCAGGGCCTGTCTGACATCCCTGGAGGGCAGGCACTGACGCACAGCCAAGATGGCAGCTCAAGCCTCAGCAGGTCTCAGGCCCAGAGGAACAGCAATTACCTCCCGTGACTGTAGTGGGCATCACCTCCCTTCCTGCAGCAGAGGCTGCCAATGAGCCCCTGCTTCCTGCAGGAAATGCTGTTTTCGGCACAGCCTTTTGGTTCATCTCTGGAGAAAGAAAAAGAGACAGCTAAATTAGATGGAGATGTTCCCCTTTCTGGGAGGTGGCATCTTCAGGAGGCATTACTGGTCAAACTGATGGATAAGGAGCAGGAAATCATAAAAACTTTTGGGATTGGCCAGGATTTGCCCTTCTCAAATCTGCTGTCATTCTTGAACTCCCCATGGTCCAGGCAATTGCAGGGGATCTCAGGGCATGTATGAACCATGGTTCGTTTCGGCCTCTCTGTCAGCAGATGCCCAATGCCTTCCTGCAGAGGCTGGGGAGAAGCTGCAGCCAGGCCAGGCTGGCAAACAGCCCTGCAGGGCGTGGAAGCAGCAGCGGGGCAGAGAGGCTGCCATGGATCCCTTCCTGCTGTGCTGGGCACGGCGTGTCCAGATGTGCAGCCAAAGCCCCCGGCTGCTGAGCCCCAGGACAAGGCTGAGGGAAATGCACCCACCATGGGGCCTCTCCAGGTCACTGAGCATCTTGTCCAGAAGTTTGGCTGCCTCCAGGGATTTCTTGTCTCCTGTACCTTGGTTCATCGAACTAGGAGGACCTTAAGAGAAAGTTTTTCCATTTCTACTTCTTGCCGGAGTGGCAGTGAGGGCACTTGGGTGATTGGTGCCCTCCAAGGCACTCCCTCAGCTCTGCCTTCCACTCAGGAGCAGGGCCAGGGGGACCTCGTGCCTGCAGTGGCCCCACACTGGGATGGAAGGAGCCCCTTGCGGGGCAGTCGGTGCAGAAAGGACTCCCTGGAGCTGCTGCCGCTCTGAAGGCAGCCCCAGGCAGGGCCAGGGCTTGGCAGCGGCAGCAGGAGCAGCTCAGGCTCCCTGGGGCCACCAAAGGAGCTGAGAAAGGCTCAGCCCAGGGGAACAGCCCTGGGCCCGACCCCTTCCCTCTCTGCTCTTCTCCATGGCTGCACAGAGCACACAGAAGGACACACTGGCATTGCACATGGGAGGGAGATGGACAGATAAATGATCCTTTTTCTCTATGACTGAGATCCTGTGGGATCACTGTTGGACACAGGAGCAGAAATTTGGAAGCCAGGATTCCCACAATTTATCAAACTTCAGCGGATCTTGAGGGGAATGACACAGGAATATTACTCTGAGTGAGGAATTCACTTGGACAATGATTACTCTTTTCGTGAAGGGTTGCTGGTAGCCTACCTTCACCAAGCTCCAGCATCCTTAAGTATTGCTTTACCAGCATTTCCAATCCATGCAACTCAGGATCCCAGTCTAGAAAGGAGCACAGATGGGAACCATTCCATGCTGTGCTGGGATCCCCCTCTATAGGGAACCCAGCACTGGAAGGGGGTCAGGTTATGCTGCGTGCCAGGAGTGCCAAGCAGCAGAGAGGGAGAAACCTTCCTAGAATGCTCATCTAGAGGGAAGCAAACACCCAACACCATTTCCATGGTGTCCTGGGATCCCCCCTCTGTCTTTTGGACCTGGGCACTGCAAGGGAGTCGGGTAAGGCTGGGGGAGCCAGATGTCAATGGACAAGGCCAGAGCTGCACACGGGCCTGGGGAGCTCTGGGCTAGCTCCTGGTGACTCTCTACCCTCTTTGCAGACCCTGTGACACATCCCGGGGGAGGAAACAGGGCCAGCTGAGGGGCCTGTGGGGGCTCTCTCCCTCCCCCAGAGGAAACCCTCCCTAAAGGCCTGGGGAAAACCATCCCCAGCGCTTCCCGGGGAGCAGGGAGCGCTGTCCCGGGAAAGGGGAGCCAGGCTGCCGGCTCACCTGCTCCCCGCGCTTGCAGTGGAGCAGCCTGGGCAGCCCTGGCAGGCAGGGCCACGGCCAGGAGGAGCAGGAAGAAGAGGCGCAGAGCAAGGGCCATGCTGCCTTGCCCTCTGCCAGTCCCGCAGCTCTTGCTGCCACCGCTGTCCTGACACCGCTGTCCCAATGTCAGCACCACTGCTGCCACCGCACCTGCTGCTGCCGCAACAGTTGTGCTCAAGCACTGACTGCTCGCTCCTTGTGCTGCTGTGCAACCACGGGGCTCTGGCACCTCTGTGACCTCAGAGCCTGCTGTGACCTCATGGCTGGGGCAGGATTTCATTGGAATGGATCTCCAGTGGTGCCCTTCCAGCAAGGAGAGGATGTCCCGCCCAGTACCTATTGCAAGCTCGGATTTTGTCACAACTGAGATACACGATATTGCACAAGTGAGACTTTTTGTGGTTCTACATATGATAGCAATGTCAAGTCAAAAATTCCACTCATGTTGGTGATTCCCACTATTGCAGGCAGCAGCAACCCTGCCATGCTAACACTGAGTCCCTGCTCTGCGCTGTGTGGCCATTTGGCCCATATTTAAAAAGTGAAGAACTTGATGCCAAAGCTGACAAAAATAATGCAACACAGACCTTCAGGGTAGCGAACACTTTAGGGGACACCCAAACTCTGTGCACATCTTATGGGTGTCCTCAGCCACCCTAAAATCCCCGTATGTCCTCAAAGAAAGACATATGACCTCTGCTCAATTTTACAGATGCCCCTGCACAACTTGGGACATACATTAAACTCCCTGCACAACTTCTTTGTGTCCCCAGTCCCCTGCACAGCACAGAGGTGACCCAAAGCCCCTTCATGCCTTTAGAGGGACCCAAACATAACACTCAGGGAGCAGCACCAGTGCTGAGCCATCTTCTCTGTGTGTGTGTTCACCATGTGTCCCTGGGGGAACAGATGAGGCCAGGGGGGAAAATCCCCTCTCTGCTCATAAGAGATCTGCGGCTGCCACAGGCGCAGTGTCTCTCAGGCTCTGAGTTCATCCCTCAGGCTATGAAGGACTTCCTTCAGAGTCCAGCCACTTTCCATTGTTCTCAAGGCAAGCACCTCCCGATGGCTTCCCTCTTTCCCTGGGCATGCCACTGGAGGTGCTCCAGGCCCAGCTGATGCCAGGGAAGGAAATGTGCCCTCAGCCCGGGGACGCTCAGCATGGGCTCCCCCAGCCCTGGGGGCCCCGCCGCTGGTCACAGCAGCCCCTGCCTGGCTCCTGCCTGCCCACACCGAGGGCATCCACGGCTGCTCCTGGCCATGGAGCTCAGCTTCTGCTGGTGCCGCGTGGGCTTTGCTACTGCTATCACCTGGACAGAGCTGTGACAACTCCATATCTTTATTGAAATATAAAATGTGGGCCAAGCCCGGCCATGGCAGACACGAGCTGCCCACCTTCAATCCTGGCTGGCGAACAGGACAAGGGGGCCCTGAGGTATAGGGTCTCGTTTTGGAGGAGAGTAATTTGGGAAGGCCTCGTGATGGTGCTGCAGCCGCGGCAGGGCAGATAAGGGCATAATTGTAGAACTGGCATAACAGGCCAAGTTCTCTTTGACCGAGTTGCTAGGCCTCTGTTCTGAAGATGCACAGGAGCACCTATGGAGAGAGGAGGTGGCTGAGGCCCCAGCTGCCAGTGGCACACAGGGAGCCTCCTGCACAGCAGGGCCCAGAGCTGGCAAGGCTCCCCAGCACGGCTGGAGCTGCTGGCACAGCTTGGCCCAGCTGCACAGCTGCCCCTCAAGGCTCCAGCGAGCAGGGCACGGCTCTGGGAAGGCTTCCAGGTAAGGAGCAGGCTCCAGAGCGCCTCTGCCTTTCAAGGGCAATCTCGTCCCTGCACTTTCTCCTCCCCACCTTGCTCTGCCCCTGCCTTGAGCCCCTGGGGTTTCCCTTGGCCAGGTAGCCTCAGTGGGAGCCAGCACTGGCTGCAGCCCCAGCGGGCCCCCCAGGACAGGGCCCAGCAATTAGGAGGCCAGTGAAAGCACTGGGTAGCAGCAGAACCCTCAGCAGAGTTCTTTGGAAAACCATGGACTGGCCACACCTACACTGCAGCTTCTCTGGGAATGTTTCCTGTCTACATTAGACTTTAGAAAGAAGCTGTTTGAGGGAAAGGTGAACAAAAAACTCACCCTTTTCTCTTCCAGTAAGTCCAAATTTGGACACAGCATAACATGAAAATAAGCTCCAAAATAGCAGGCCTGCCATTAATCCTATCCAGCATTCTTTTCCCTTACCAAAACCCCTTGCGGGGCCTATCTGGGAATCCAGAACACAGGTGGTGGGGCCGGCTGCACCTGTGGGAGCAATGGGGAGCGTGAGCCCGTGCTGTGCTGCGCTGCTGAGCTGGCAGCACGGTGGATGCGGGCAGGACGTTCTCCGTTTCCCCCAGATCTGGGGACTGCAGGCACCTTGCCGCCCCTTGGCACAGGCTGTGCCACCCAACAAAGCCCAGCAGGCCGGGAGGAGAGCCCGGGGCCAGCGCAGCTGCTTGGGCAGTGGCTGCTTGGAGGGACACGGGCCAAAGCCATCCCTGAGCAGCCACTGCCGCCCTGGCCCTCCCTGCCCCGTGACAGCTCCCCCAGCCCCAGGGCACAGAGTCAGGCCCTGTCAGGACCCAGTGCAGCCCCTGCCCAGTCGGTAGCCAAGGCTGCCTCTGGCCCTTGGCTCGCGGCATGGCTTCCACTCGGGGCTGCTCCTGTGCCTTGGGCCTCTGGGCACTCAGGGCCAGCTCCGGAGCAGCTGCAGCGGGAGGGACGTTGGTTCACGGGTCCCCTTTCCCTGGGGCTGTGAATGAGCTCCAGAGGCCTCCAAGGCTCCAGAGGCCTCCAAGCCACCAGAGGCTACTCCAGCTTTGGCTCCTGCTGGGCCATGCAAGGGTAGGCTCTGGTGGAAAGTGCTGCCACCACACAGCCCTTCCAAGGGCTGACCGTGGCAGAGCAATTACCTCCTGTGCCTGTGCCCATGTCTGGCATCTCCTCCTTTCCTGCAGCAGAGGCTGCCAATTGGCCTCTACTTCCTTGTGGAAACACCTCCTTCTGTCCTGCCTTTTGCGCTATCACTTGAAAAAGGAAAAAGTTCAGCTGGATCAGATGGAACAATTCCCGATTTCTTTTGGTGGCATGCTCAGGACGTCATGCCTATCAAAAATGGGGATAAGATTCAAAAACCATCTGGCCTTTTGGGGCTGGGCCAGGGCCCACCTTCCTCCAAATAGCTGCCAGGCCTGAGCAGAAGGTGTGAGGGGATTGTGCAGGGCAAGGGCACACACGTGCATGGCTCTGTCCTGGCACCTGCAGCGATGCTCCCCTGGCCGAGCTTTGGGCTCTGAGCTGGCAGCTCTCCCAGGGGAAAGGCCTTGACCTACTCTCGCCATGTCCCAGAGGCTCAATCCTGAACATGAGTTGGGAAGCCAGATCACTTTCACCAACAGGTTCAGTTGCAAAGAACGGCAGGACAGAACAGCTCCTGTGGCACTGTAGGAGATCCTCAGGCTGCAGGCAAGGCTCAGCCCCGGGGCACAGCCCTGGACCCGTCCCCTTCCCTCCCTGTTCTTCTCCATGGCTGCACAGAGCACACGGAAGGACACAGTGGCATTGCACACAGAAGAAGAATGGACAGCTAAATGCTACTTCCTCCTACTGACAGTGATCTTGTGGAATCACTCAGGGCTCTAGACAAGAGCAGGGCAAGGTTTCCAGAACTGAGCATCTTGTCTGGGCTGTGCCCGCAGTGCCAAGCAGCCGAGAGGGTAGCTCAAGAATCAGCCCGGCTCAGGCCCAGCGGCAATTACCTCCTGTGACTGTACCTGGCATCGCCTCCCTTTCTGCAGCAGAGACTGCCAATGAGCCACTGCTTCTGCTGGGAAGTGCTTCCTTCTGCCATGCCTCTACCTCTGCTTCTGGAGAAAAGATGAGGTATAAATGGATCAGGTGGGGCTGTTCCCCACTGGGCACATGGCATCTTTAGGAGCCAATGCTTGTCAAAGACACAGTTAAAAAGCAGGAAATCCCTGTCAACTTTTTGGGTAGGCCAGGGCCCTCTGTTCTCCAAACAGCTGCCCGATCTGATTTGCCTGGCGACAGGGAAATCACAGGGGATCTCAGGCCCATGGTGCAGGTTGATCTCCCTGTCAGCTAATGCCAAATGCCTTCCTGCAGAGGCTGGGGAGAAGCTGCAGCCAGGCCAGGCTGGCAAACAGCCCTGCAGGGCGTGGAAGCAGCAGCGGGGCAGCGAGGCTGCCATGGATCCCTTCCCGCTGTGCTGGGCACGGCGTGTCCAGATGTGCAGCCAAAGCCCCCGGCTGCTGAGCCCCAGGACAAGGATGAGGGAAATGCACCCACCACGGTGCCTCTCCAGGTCAATCAGGTTCCTGTCCATGTGTTTGGCTGCCTCCAGAGATTTCTTGTCTTCTGTGACTTGCTTCTAGGTGTGAGAGTCTGCGCGAATTTTCCCTCATCTGCCTCACGATCGTCATTTGGGGAGCACTGAAGAGAAGACCACCCCTGCCTTGCTCTGTAGGAGAAAATCACACGCCAAAGGCCCTGAGACCTGAGAGCACCGTGCTAAGTTGTTGTTTTCACAGGTGTTGTTTGCTGTATGCTGCACTGAGCCCAAAGAAGGGGGCACTGTGCCCTTTCTGCAACAATAGCCTTGGAAGCTCTCCCACCTCTCAGCCTGGCTGGACTTCTCCTGAGTTTCGGGTGGTCTCCCACAGAAGACCCTCACCTGTTTTATGTTTTACCATGACAGACAGACTGAGATGTAAGAAGCCTCTCCATCAAGGACTGAGACATGAAACCCCTATGTGAAAAGGCCTTTCTCCTACTTCTAAGGACTGGGACTGAAACGCCCAGCCCGGGGGGAGGTGTGTGGGAGCGGCAAGCTGACCAAAGCGAGATGTTTGCCTGCAGGTTGTGACCACTGGGCCACAAAAACATTGCCTCGTCCCTTCCCTCCTCCCCTCCTTCGGGTAAAAGGGCGAGTAATCATACGGTCCAGGAGTTCCATTGGAGCAGTTGCTGGATTCAGTGGCCTTTGGGCCAGAATAAAGCTCTGGATTAAAACCCTCCATCAGAACCGACTCCTTTCCTTCACTACCGCCTTAAAGCTTCTCTGGCAGAGGGAAGCCTGAGGAGAAGACCCTCCACGGGAGGAAGCTCCATCCCACTGGCACCGGAGTCCCAGCATGACTGGACTTGTCCCCACGCGCCCAGCTGCAACATCCAGCTGGCCAAAAGTGTCTCTGGGGTGGAACACCACAGTTGCCGCTATTTGCTTCAGCTGCAGGGGCTAGACAAGCCAAGGCATGTGCCATTTGTAGTATTGGTGTAATATATGGTATGAAAAATTCATGCTGTTAATGAATGGTATAAAATATTGTGAAACCCAAAATCATGTCTTTGACCTCCTGGCTGGGAGCAGCTCTCTATTTAGATTCAACTATCTCCTGGACACAAGATAACAATCAACACCTTAACATAAGAAGAGAAGCTTCCATGGCGATGATCACCGGTTTCTTGAGTCATGGGGAGCCACCTAAGAGTGATTATCACCTTGCCAGTTGCATCTATCAAGATAGTCAGCGGTGCCAAACTGATGCAGCTGAATACATGGCATTCCCGGAACTGATTGAAGCTGATGGCACACCTGGACTCAGCCTTTGTCCAGCTCTGCACATGGAAATAAACAGCAATGCACGTGAAGAGATACAAAGGAAATTTGGTCATCTTTGCCTCGGGCAGAATAAACTGCAGAAAACCTCGTTGCAAGAAGCAGCGTGCGTGAACGGGGGAGACTCTGACACTCGGGAGGTCAGATACAGGTTCACCCGGCGGCGATCCCGGGCTCAATTCTGTCTCTTTGGCTGTGGTGGTTTCAAGGACCAAAATTCGGTGTCATAGACAAATTAATAAACCTTTGCTTAATTTTTGACAATTTTGGCTCATGATTTGATCATTTATAACATTGGTAATTCCAATAAAGGAAAAACAGGAGACGAACACGGCATCCAGTTCAGACAAGTGCCACCATTTTGCTGCCTATTCCTGGTTAAGAAATAAAGGAATGTCCTGAAGATCCCTTCATGTGGGTGCATTATTGGCTGTATCAGTACTTGTGTTCGGTAAAACAGGGAAGTTGTTACAGCTTCTCTCCCCATTTATCACTGGATGAAACCCAAATACTGCATTGCTCCTTGACTACTTGCTTCCAAGTCAAGGCAAATTTTGGTCATGATTGAGTGGGACACATTCATCTGTTCACAAGCAAATTCTTCTTTCCATTCACACAGTGGCAAGGTTGCTTTGTGGATTTGCTCTAATCGGACAGGAATTAAGGCCTACCTCTCACTAGAACTAAAGCTGATGCATTGGGAGGCAAAGTCTTGAGTAATTTGTCCTGGTGTCTGGCACTGTAGAGAGTTGTTCTGGAATTAAATGACACTTGAAGACACGTGTAGTCTACCATACTTCTGGCACACTAGAAGTGAAAAAACAGCCTTTGAAACACCATTTTATACTTTCTTCCTTCTCCTTCTTCCAGGAATTTCAATCTCTGAGGTCTAAGCTCTTCAGCTGCCTCACAAACATTGTTTTCATTCAGACAGACATCCATGCATTGTGCCACAAATCAGGCCTGCGGTGTGAAGCCAGAGTACCATCAAAATTACAAATACAGCTTTCTGAGATCTTTCTATTCCTATAGAAAGAGATTCAAAATTGTTCATACATGCAACATTGACTAGAAGTGAATGACAGATTGTCACAATAATTGCTTGGGGAACCAAAAGACATAAATAAAAATAAGTTTACATGAAGATAATAAGCAAACCATGACACTGAGGACAAAACCAGACCTGCCAAAAGTAAAACCAGTAAGGCTGTTTCATCTGTCTCAGTACAAAAAAATTGCTGAAAAGTATCAGAGATCCTTAAGAGCATTACTATATACTCGAGGTATTGGAAAAAATGAAGAAAATTTTAGTATGCAATTCACAGAGGTAACCTGTAATTTATTGGCGGGTTTGTTGCAAAATTTCAGAGAGCAGACTGGAAAAGCATAGGGGCTGGTCAGCCCATGTGTGGGCATTTAGAGCAGTGTGAGGGATGTTTCTGGGAGCGACTGCAGGGAAGAAGAGCTGCAGACAATTACTGGGGCAATCTCTTTGCTGGCTGTGGAGTTTGTGTCAGTCAGTTCCCTGGGGCTGGGGGAGCTGTCACGGGGCAGGGAGGGCCAGGGCTGGCAGTGGCTGCTCAGGGATGGCTTTGGCCCGTGTCCCTCCAAGCAGCCACTGCCCAAGCAGCTGCGCTGGCCCCGGGCTCTCCTCCCGGCCTGCTGGGCTTTGTTGGGTGGCACAGCCTGTGCCAAGGGGCGGCAAGGTGCCTGCAGGCCCCAGCTCTGGGGGAAACGGGAACGTCCTGCCCGCATCCACCGTGCTGCCAGCTCAGCAGTGCAGCACAGCACGGGCTGACGCTCCCCATTGCTCCCACAGGTGCAGCCGGCCCCACCACACGTGTTCCTGATTCCCAGAAGAGGTGTGAAAAATGTTAATCATGTGTTTTTAAAGTTTTGAAATTTTATTAATAATAAAATGTTTATAAAAATAGCACTATCATTAGCGTGATAAATATTTTGGACAATTTGGATTAGGAGAATAGGAGACAATACAAGCAAAGAGTTACGAACATCTGGGTACCTATTTTCCTGGCAACAGAAGTCCAAAAAAGAACACATGTTAACAGCTTAAAAAGAATTAGCTGTTGCATGTTCATACATCTCATACATGATGCATAAATTCCATTCAAACACAGGATTTCGTCTGGTCATCGTCAACTTCTCCCTCTTCATCCTTACTGGCTTCCTGAGGGCTGAACGACGCAGGAGGAAGTTAGTTTCTTCTGAGAGGAGAGCAATAAATTCTTTTTCTCTGAAAAATTTCAGTGTTCTATGGCTGCTAACTCGCTATGAGCCCTTGCTTTCAAACAAGTATCTTACATAGTGTCGTTTATATTTTAACATTCTGTTATAACCTAAAATTTAAATTATAAGACTACTTGAGAAAATTAATACAACATTAGTTCTAAAATAACACATATATTATTCATTTTAATATTTGCAAAAAGCCAATCATAAAACAACCATGTTTCACAAGGGTTTGGAAGAGGTTGCTGTTGGGGAACACTCTCGTTTACTTGTGATAAGGGCAAGTTTGAACTTCTGTTGATGCCAGGAAAGGATTTGGAAATGCTCAACAGAGCCCTGACTGAGAGCTTCCCTGTTGCGGTGCATGTTTTTTAATTGTAATTTGTCCTAGTAGTCAGTTTTATGACACCCCCTTATTTGGTATTGTTATACCATATTTTATTGCCAATGGGTTGCTCCTTTCCCCCTTGTGTTTTTGGCTTTGCCCTAGTTGTCCATCTCCCCAAAGTCCTGCCCTTTTGTTCCCTGTTCTTGCTCCCATCCAATGTCAATCCCTCCCCAAGCCTAGAAACTTCCCTATCCATTTGGTATCCTTTGCAAACCCTATTGGTTTGTTTAAGTTGTCCTCCTCCCCTGTAATCCCCTATTGGTTTAAACAATGTATTCCCTGCCTTGTGTTCCACCCTCAGTTTCTCCCAAGTGGCTAAAGACTGTATCCTCCCCAGGGACCTCCCCAGTTTGGAAATCGGTGTATGGCATTAATTCAGTGTCTTTGTGTCGCCGAGTCGGCAGGGAGCAAACATAGAGAAGAGCTCTCCCTGTTCCTTGTCCCTACCCCAGCGCAGTCCACCTGTGCTGTAAAGCAGCTGTGCCCTACAGCCAAACCCCAGAGTTGACAGTTTTCTGGGGGCGGCCCACTCTGGGGGTTGGTGTTGGCAGCAAGTCGGGCTGAAGAAATCGGGCACTGCAGCACTTCCCAAATGAGCTCTTCTCTTGCAATAAAGAGATGGAGCTGGCAGCCCAGTGTCTGGGTGGCAGCAGCAGCAAAGCTCACCGGGCAGCAGCACAGGCTGGGCTCCATGGCCAGGAGCAGCCGTGGATGCCCACGGTGTGGGCAGGCAGGAGCCAGGCAGGGGCTGCTGTGACCAGCGGCGGGGCCCCCAGGGCTGGGGGAGCCCATGCTGAGCGTCCCTGGGCTGAGGGCACATTGCCTTCTGGGGGATGATCTGGGCCTGAACCTCATGAGGCAGGCATGGATATTTTGGGGTCCCTGCTGAGGGGTGCTGGGATCCCTCATGAATCACAAAGGAGTATTGATGGCCTCTCCTAAGGTATGCAGGCATCCCTCATGAGGTGTGCAGTGGGGTTACATTTCAGGGGGTTCTTTACTCTTCTCAGCACAGCAAAGGGTCACTTGGCCGAGGTTTTGCAATGCTGGGAGAAAGCCTCTTGCAAAGCCTTGACCCTGGCCTGCAGGCACAGCGGGCGGACAGAGCCCATCCTCTGGGGCCAAGGCCGGCCAGGCCAGGGCAGGCTCGGGCCAGGCAGGGAAGGGCCACGGCCCTGGGCTCTGATGAGGCTGCTGAGCTCCGCCCTGGCCCTGTGCTGCAGCCCAACACATTTACAGCCAGGGCCCTGCCCTGGCCCACAGGAGGCACCCGGGTCCTGCAGCTTAGGCTGCACCTTCTCCCACTCAAGGCGGCTGGCTCTGTTCCTTTGGAGGATCCAGAGCCTTGTACTTTGGCCTGATGGTGCAAAGATCCCCCCAGCATCCCTGAGCTTGCAGAAATAAAGGCTTTGTGCTCATTAATATGAAAAGCTGTATGGGTGGCCTGCAGCTAATGTTCTTTTGTAGCCTGGACCCCAGTCAGTGCTCGACTTTTAATGAATGACCCAGCCCAAAGCTGGCCTTAAGACTGATTTGATGAGAGGGACTGAAGCTCTGTTGACTGCAAAATCTCCAGGAAGAAAGTCCAGGAACTTGGATAATGCTGGTGACAAAAGCAGAGTGCAGAGTTGAAGCTCTGAGGCCACCTCAATGCTGCCTCTCCCCACCCTTTTGTTTTTATTTTGTTTAATATTCTGAGGGCCAGTTCTTTCATGAAATGGGCCCACAGCAAGGAGCTGCTGGGTCTACTGGCTGTGTCCATTTGTGCTCCCTGTGCATCTGGTCACCAGGGCCAGCACCTCTGGGGACAGGGGTCCTGCTATGGGTGGTATTGGCACCAGAATGTCCCCAGCCATAAGCTGGTAGCGCAGCCGTGGAAGGGACAACGGACACTGGCACAGAAATGAGAGATGACAGGTCTAGTTTTCAGTGCCTGAGTTATTTGACAGGTCTTGTGAAGCTGCAGAATCCTCCCTGTGAAGAGAGGAGGAGACTGGGGAATCGGGAAAACAATGGGGTATCCATAAGTTTTTGTATATGCCCCATTCAGCATAGGCATTTTTAGGAAGTGATTTATTGTAGGAGTTTTGAAGCAACCATTACATTCAAAAATGGAGAGGGGCCTCTGGAGCTGAATGATCAAAAGTACATAGAGGTGTTAAATTTAACCTTAACAGCTATTGAAATTGAGGGGGAAATTGATGAAGAGATACTAAGTCAAGTATTTCCCAGGGTATGGACCTCTGGTGTACCAGGGATGGTGAAAAATGCCTCCTCCATAGTAATTAAGCTTAAGGAAGGGACACAACAAGTCAGAATTAGGCAGCAGTACCTCCTAAAGAATGAAGACAGGGAAGGATTCAGCCCAATAATTGAAAATTTTCTGCGGTTGGGGTTATTGAAAGAATGCCAATCTGATTTCAATACTCCCATTTTACCCGTTGGGCAATCTGATGGGTCAGACCGGATAGTACAGGATTTGAGGGCTGTCAATAAAGCAAGAGAAGATTTGTGTCCTGTGGTAGCCAATCCATATACTTCATGAACTTGTTTAACACCTGAGCTAACCTGGTTAACCATTTTAGAATCAAAAGATGCCTTCTTTTGCCTCCCTATCCACAAAGCCAGCCAGAAAATTTTTGCAATCAAATGAGAAAGCCCTAAAAGCGGTGCAAAGCCCAGCTCACATGGTCCATGCGCCTGAAGGCTTCAAAAAATTCCCCCACTCAGATTAGAGAACAACTTCCAAAGATCCAGAGTCCTGGGAAGCTCCACAGGAAGAAGGAAGGCTTTTGTGGTACCTGGATGATCTTCTAGTGGCCACTCGGACGAGGGAAGCATGTCTGGCCTGGACAGTAAGCCTTTTGAATTTCCTAGGACCCCAAGGACACAGAGTATCAAAGAAAAAGGCACAGGCAGTGAAAGAGAAAGTAATCTACCTGGGGTACCAGGTGAGTGCTGGGCAACGGACGTTAGGGCAGGCTCGCAAGGAGCCATATGCTAAACCCCAAAACCCCAGACAATAAAGGAACTCCAAACCTTCTTAGGCATGGCAGGGTGGTGCCGGCTGTGGTTTATAATTATGCACTGCTCGTCAGACTCCTCTATGCTCTTATGGCCAGTGGAAACAGAGATCTCCAGTGGACAAAGGAAGGCACACGGGCCTTTCACCAGCTAAAGAGTGCCCTCATGTCAGCTCCAGCTTTGGGACTTCCAGATGTAAGTGAACCATTCTTTCTGGTTTCCCATGAAAGACAGGGCATTGCCCTGGGAATATTGGCTCAGGACTTGGGTCCATATCAGAGGGCAGTTGCTTCCCTCTCCAAGCAACTAGTTGCAACAGCCAAATGAAATTAGTGTCTCAAGTTTGTGGTGGCCTAAGTGCATCAGATTGTTGGTGTAATTTCTCCTTGGTACAGCCTGTAGAAGTGACTTGCCTTTAAGCTCGAGATGCTATAGGGCTCTCATTTAAATTTTAAATCGACACTGCACTTTTTACAATGGCAGGACCTTATACAACCCACACTAGTAATCAAATAGTTCAGACCCAACCTAAACTTGAACCTGAAGTGTATGAAATAGGCCCATACATAGCGAGGAATGTGGGTGAACAACGACTGTTGTTCAATCCAGAATGGTCTCTCAAACGTGTTGAGTTTCTAGTGCAAATGAACATCTCAAAAATCCAACCAGCCTGCTCCCCTTTCCTAAGAACATCCTTTGAGGGCTGCACAACGTGGTTACAAAGACAGATATAGCTCAGGAGCAGAATAAGAAATGATCTAACTGGGATGTTTGGGAATGGATTGAAAGTTTTCAATGGAATTGATTCAGAAATACTGATGAATAAGCTGGCCACTGCAGCAGGTGACCTTGCAAAATTGAAGCAGCCTTTACAGTCATCTCTATTGGCATTGGGAACTAGCCAGTGGCAGATTTCCAAAGTACTGCCAAAGTGGGAAAAGCTTGGGGGCCAAGACCACAAGGTAATAGTAGAAGCACTTGGTACAGTTCAAGATAATGTGTCTTTAGCTTTCAGTTGTATACAAGCACAGTTATAGATGCAGGCAACAGCAGCTCAGATCATACGGGAAGGGGGTGAAGGTAATTTTCCTGCTTCTTATGTGGCCACTGCCTTTATGCTTACCATACATAATGCCACTGTTTATGTTATCCACCCCATATTGCACTAGGATTAAATAATGAAAAAACTGTGCTCTACCCTTCAGAACATAGGGTGTGGGCAGGAAAGGTGAATGAAAAGTGGCCAACAGTAAAGTTAGAATCCTGCATTACTAGAGAACAACTAGGATTCATTTGTGAAACCAATACAATTAATGCCCAAATGTGTGTCTAGACACTGAACAGAGTATTGCCACTTTTAGATTCACCCAGTCACTCATCAGAAAACTGTGCTCGTATATAGTAGTAAAAGTTATGTGTGCCTGAGACCTGCTTGTGCTGCTGTAAAAATTGATAGCAACGATGTTATTTTGTCTAGAAGAAATCATTTTAATTTTTGTATTTGTAATTTTGTTAAGATTATCGGGTGTGATTTTTTGTACGTGGCCCCAGTGACATCCCACCAGTTGATTAAAACCAATTACACAATGTAACACAGACTATCACCTACTCCTATTGGGATGGACCTTACATTGATAAAACAATTAATTAAGCACCAAGACCTACTACAGATCTTGAAGGAAATTCTAGAAAGCAGAGAAAACCCTAATTAATGTCCAACATGATAACAAAGAAATAACCAGAATTCTGCAAAGAGTAAAGCAAACTGAAGATCATCGCTGGTGGGATGTGATCTTTGGGTAATCACCACCTGAGAATGGAATCATTAATTAATGTGTCATCCCATTTAAGTTTTGTTAATATTAGTTGGACTAAGTTTAGGGTTATCCAGTATATTGCTAATTTGAAATTGGAGAATACTACAGCGAACAGCTGTGTTAACCTCCTTATCAAACGTACATGTTAAAGCATTAAGAGACACTTATTATCGTAATGATTTGCATTAGATGTAAGAATTTACTAATTTCTAGGAAAGGGGGGAAAAGAGACAGAGTAGAAATTTTCCAGAGTAGAAATCCATTTTGATTTAGGTGAAATGTACTACAGTCTGTAGTTTGAAAACATAGCTGTTGAGTCTGACTGCCTGTTCTGGTAAAAAGCCTAGGCTCAGAGAAACTGCTTCAGTGAAGGACAGAGATGGGGGGGGCACAGAGAGACAGAGGAACTGCTATGAGAACAGGCCAACCTGACCTGGAAATTCTTTCTGATAAAGATTAACTAGCAGGAAATGTCACGCCAAATTTGTAAAAATGAATATGTATGAACCTATGTAAAATTGGATGCATATCTATTTGAGAGGCGGAAAAAAAAGGATGTGGAGTTCCCAGAGGTACACATGTCTTTAAAGGAGAGGAATCTCCACATGCATCCAGCACAGTAATAAACATACCAACTTTACAACTTTCACAAAGTCCTGGAGTTACGTTTATCTCCACAAAACAGGCCCCAATGTCAGCTGGCTCACAGAGACCCTCCTGCACAGCAGGAGATTCCCACTGTGCTCAAGGTTTGCCTCTGAAGACTGAGAGATGAGCTTGTAAGAAATGCTGGAAATTATCAGGGACAGGGCTTTAAGTCCCTTGCTGTCACTAGGTAAAAATCTCCAGTGGGAATAGGGCCTCACCAGTGCACCGGGTGTCGTCTGATGACTTAGTTCATCTAAGAGTAATGATCACCAATTAAATGCAGTTTTATTATTTATTTGGCAAGTGTAAAAGTGTTCCAAATATTTCAAAATTCTAAAACTACTTTGAAAAATCCTAAACTACAATGGGAAAAGTGAAGAAATATTTGGGGGTATTTTTCTAAAAAAATGTTTCTAAATTTTTCTAAAATCTTCTGCTGTGTATAAATGTAAAACAAAGACAAAATGAGGTTGCTTTGACTCAGGAGCCCCGTGCTCAGCTGCTGCCAGCCCAGCCCTGGCTGTGCCCAGACAAGCAGCTCCAGCAGTGCTGGTGGTAGCACAGACACACCTGGGCTGAACCCCAAAGATGTTGCCAGGCTCAGGCCCGTCCCTGGTAGGAGGGCTGCACCTCCTGGCCTGGCTGGACACCAGGGGCAGCACCTTTGGGGACAGAGGCTGCTGCTCTGGGTGGTGATACCAACAAGCTGTCCCTAGCAATGAGCTGGTAATGCAGCCATGGAAGGGACAACGGACATGGGCACAGAGATGCGAGATGACAGGTCCAGTTCTCCCTGGCTGAGTTATTTGGCCAGTCTTGTGAAGCTGCAGAGGCATCCCTGTGGAGAGAGGAGGTGGCTGAGGCCCCAGCTGCCAGTGGCACACAGGGAGCCTCCTGCACAGCAGGGCCCAGAGCTGGCAAGGCTCCCCAGCAGGGCTGGAGCTGCTGGCACAGCTTGGCCCAGCTGCACAGCTGCCCCTCAAGGCCCCAGCGAGCAGGCCACGGCTCTGGGCAGGCTCCCTGGCCAGGAGCGGGCCCCAGAGCGCCTCTGCCTTTCAAGGGCAATCTCGTCCCTGCTCTTTCTCCTCCCCACCTTGCTCAGCCTCTGCCATGAGCCCCTGGGGTTTCCCTTGGCCAGGTAGCCTCAGTGGGAGCCAGCACTGGCTGCAGCCCCAGCGGGCCCCCCAGGACAAGGCCCAGCAATTAGGAGGCCAATGAAAGCACTGGGTAGCAGCAGAACCCTCGGCAGAATTCTTTGGACAACCATGGACTGGCCACAACTGCACTGCAGCTTCTCTGGGAATGTTTCCTGTCTACAACATTAGACTTTTAAAAGAAGCTGTTTGAGGGAAAGGTGAACAAAACACTCACCCTTTTCTCTTCCAGTAAGTCCAAATTTGGACACAACATAAGATGAAAATAAGCTCCAAAATAGCAGGCCTGCCATTAATCGTATCCAGCATCCTGTTCCCTTATCGAAACCCCTTGTGGGGCCTATCTGGGAATCCAGAACACAGGTGGTGGGGCCGGCTGCACCTGTGGGAGCAATGGGGAGTGTCAGCCCGTGCTGTGCTGCGCTGCTGAGCTGGCAGCACGGTGGATGCGGGCAGGACGTTCTCCGTTTCCTCCAGATCTGGGGACTGCAGGCACCTTGCCGCCCCTTGGCACAGGCTGTGCCACCCAACAAAGCCCAGCAGGCCGGGAGGAGAGCCCGGGGCCAGCGCAGCTGCTTGGGCAGTGGCTGCTTGGAGGGACACGGGCCAAAGCCATCCCTGAGCAGCCACTGCCGCCCTGGCCCTCCCTGCCCTGTGACAGCCCCAGGGCACAGAGTCAGGCCCTGTCAGGACCCAGAGCAGCCCCTGCCCAGTTGGGAGCCAAGGCTGCCTCTGGCCCTGGGCTCGCGGCAGGGCTCCCGCTCGGGGCTGCTCCTGTGCCTTGGGCCTCTGGGCACTCAGGGCCAGCTCCGGAGCAGCTGCAGCGGGAGGGACATTGGTGCACGGGTCCCCTTTCCCCGGGGCTGTGAATGAGCTCCAGAGGCCTCCAAGACTCCAGAGGCCTCCAAGCCTCCAGAGGTGCCTCCAGCTTTGGCTCCTGCTGGGCCATGCAAGGGTAGGCTCTGGTGGAAAGTGCTGCCACCACACAGCCCCTCCAAGGGCTGACCGTGGCAGAGCAATTACCTCCTGTGCCTGTGCCCATGTCTGGCATCTCCTCCTTTCCTGCAGCAGAGGCTGCCAATTGGCCTCTACTTCCTTGTGGAAACACCTCCTTCTGTCCTGCCTTTTGCGCTATCACTTGAAAAAGGAAAAAGTTCAGCTGGATCAGATGGAACAATTCCCGATTTCTTTTGGTGGCATCCTCAGGACATCATGCTTATCAAAAATGGGGATAAGATTCAAAAAACATCTGGTTTTTTGGGGCTGGGCCAGGGCCCACCTTCCTCCAAATAGCTGCCAGGCCTGAGCAGAAGGTGTGAGGGGATCGTGGAGAGCGAGGGCAAACACGTGCATGGCTCTGTCCTGGCACCTGCAGTGATGCCCCCCTGGCCGAGCTTTGGGCTCTGAGCTGGCAGCTCTCCCAGGGGAAAGGCCTTGACCTACCCTCGCCATGTCCCAGAGGCTCAATCCTGAACGTGGGTTGGGAAGCCTGATCACCTTCACCAACAGGTTCAGTTGCAAAGAACGGCAGGACAGAACAGCTCCTGTGGCACTGTAGGAGATCCTCCGGCTCCAGGAAAGGCTCAGCCCCGGGGCACAGCCCTGGGCCCGGACCCTTCCCTCTCTGATTTTCTCTGTGACTGCACAGACGGCACGGAAGGACACAGTGGCATTGCACATGGGAGGAGGTTGGACAGCTAAAGGCTCCTTCCTCCTACTGACAGTGATCTTGTGGAATCACTCAGGGCTCCGGAAGGGAGCAGGGCAAGGTTTCCAGAACTGAGCGTCTTGTCTGGGCTGTACCCGCATTACGAAGCAGCCAAGAGGGCAGCTCAAGCATCAGTCCGGTCAGGCCCAGAGGCACAGCAATTACCTCCTGTGACTGTGCCTGGCATCACCTCCCTTCTTGCAGCAGAGGCTGCCAATGAGCCACTGCTTCTGCTGGGAAGTGTTTCCTTCTTCCAAGCCTCTACCTCTGCTTCTGGAGAAAAGATGAGGTATAACTGGATCAGGTGGGGCTGTTCCCCACTGGGCACATGGCATCTTCAGGAGCCAATGCTTGTCAAAGACACAGTTAAAATGCAGGAAATCCCTGTCAACTTTTTGGGTAGGCCAGGGCCCTCTGTTCTCAAAACAGCTGCACGTTCTGATTTGCCTGGCGACAGGGAAATCACAGGGGATCTCAGGCCCATGGTGCAGGTTGATCTCCCTGTCAGCTAATGCCAAATGCCTTCCTGCAGAGGCTGGGGAGAAGCTGCAGCCAGGCCAGGCTGGCAAACAGCCCTGCAGGGCGTGGAAGCAGCGATCCTGGGCTCCACGCTGTCTCTTTGGCTGTGGGGGTTCCAAGGACCAAAATTCGGTGTCACAGACAAATTAATAAACCTTTGCTTAATTTTTGACAATTTTGGCTCATGATTTGATCATTTATAACATTGGTAATTCCAATACAGGAAAAACAGGAGAGGAACACGGCTTCCAGTTCAGATAAATGCCACCATTTTGCTGCCTATTCCTGGTTAAGAAATAAAGGAATGTCCTTAAGATCCCTTCATGTGGGTACATTATTGGCTGTATCAGTACTTGTGTTCTGTAAAACAGGGAAGTTGTTACAGCTTCTTGCCCCATTTATCACTGGATGAAACCCAAATACTGCATTGCTCCTTGACTACTTGCTTCCAAGTCAAGGCAAATTTTGGTCATGATTGAGTGGGACATATTCATCTGTTCACAAGCAAATTCTTCTTTCCATTCACACAGTGGCAAGGTTGCTTTGTGGATTTGCTCTAATCGGACAGGAATTAAGGCCTACCTCTCACTAGAACTAAAGCTGATGCATTGGGAGGCAAAGTCTTGAGTAATTTCTCCTGGTGTCTGGCACTGTAGAGAGTTGTTCTGGAATTAAATGACACTTGAAGACACGTGTAGTCTACCACACTTCTGGCACACTAGAAGTTAAAAAACAGCCTTTGAAACACCATTTTATACTTTCTTCCTTCTATTTCTCCCAGGAATTTCAATCTCTGAGGTCTAAGCTCTTCAGCTGCCGCACAAACATTGTTTTCATTCAGACAGGCATCCATGCATTGAGCCACAAATCAGGCCTGCGGTGTGAAGCCAGAGTGCCATCAAAATTAAGAATACAGCTTTCTGAGATCTTTCTATTCCTATGGAAAGAGATTCAAAATTGTTCATACATGCAACATTGACTAAGAAGTGAATGACAGATTGTCACAATAATTGCTTGGGGAACCAAAAGACATAAATAAAAATAAGTTTACATGAAGATAATAAGCAAACCATGACACTAAGGACAAAACCAGACCTGCCAAAAGTAAAACCAGTAAGGCTGTTTCATCTGTCTCAATACAAAAAAATTGCTGAAAAGTATCAGAGATCCTTAAGAGCATTACTATATACAGGAAATTCCAGGTATTGGGAAAAATGAAGAAAATTTTAGTATGCAATTCACAGAGGTAACCTGTAATTTATTGGTGGGTTTGTTGCAATATTTCAGAGAGCAGACTGGAAAAGCATAGGGGCTGGTCAGCCCATGTGTGGGCATTTAGAGCAGTGTGAGGGATGTTTCTGGGAGCGACTGCAGGGAAGAAGAGCAGTAGAAAATTACTGGGGCAATCACTTTGCTGGCTGTGGAGTTTGTGTCAGTCAGTTCCCTGGGGCTGGGGGAGCTGTCACGGGGCAGGGAGGGCCAGGGCTGGCAGTGGCTGCTCAGGGATGGCTGTGGCCCGTGTCCCTCCAAGCAGCCACTGCCCAAGCAGCTGCGCTGGCCCCGGGCTCTCCTCCCGGCCTGCTGGGCTTTGTTGGGTGGCACAGCCTGTGCCAAGGGGCGGCAAGGTGCCCGCAGGCCCCAGCTCTGGGGCAAACGGAGAACGTCCTGCCCGCATCCACCGTGCTGCCAGCTCAGCAGCGCAGTACAGCACGGGCTGATGCTCCCCATTGCTCCCACAGGTGCAGCCGGCCCCACCACACGTGTTCCTGATGCCGAGAAGAGGTGTGAAAAATGGCAATCACTTGTTTGTAAAAGTCTGAAATTTTATTAATAATAAAATGTTTATAAAAATAGCAATATCAGTAGAGTGATAAAAATTTTGGACAATTTGGATTAGGAGAATAGGAGACAATAGAAACAAAGAGTTACGGACATCTGGGTTCCTATTTTCTGGGCAATATAAGTCGAAAAATACCACATGTAAATGGTGGATTAACCCTTAAAAAAAAATAACCTGTTGCATATTTATGCATCTCATACATGATGCATAAATTCCATTCAAGCACAGGATTTTGTCTGGTCATCGTCAACCTCTCCCTCTTAGTCCTAACCAGCTTTCTGAGGGGTGAGCGAGGCAGGCAGAATTTAGTTTCTTCTGATAGGAGAGCAATAAATTCTTTTTCTCTGGCAAATTGCAGTGTTCTATGACTGCTACCTCGCTATGAGCCCTTGCTTTCAAACAAGTATCTTACATAGTGTCGTTTATATTTTAACATTCTGTTATAACCTAAAATTATATTGATAAGACTACTTGAGAAAATTAATACAGCATTAGTTTCTAAGATAACACATATAAATTTCATTTTAATATTTGGAAAAAGCCAATCATAAAACAAGCATGTTTCACAGAGGTTTGGAAGAGGTTGGTGTTGGGGAAAACTCTGTTTGCTTGTGATAAGGGCAAGTTTGGCCTTCTATTGGTGCCAGGAAAGGATTTGGAAGTGCTCAACAGAGCCCTGACTAAGAGCTTCCCTGTTGCGGTGCATGTTTTTGATTGTAATTCGGTCCCAGTAGTCAGTTTTATGACACCCACTTATTTGGTATTGTTATACCATATTTTATTGCCAATGGGTTGTTCCTTTGCCCTCTGTGTTGTTGGCTTTGCCCTAGTTGTCCATCTCCCCAAAGTCCTGCCCTTTTGTTCCCTGTTCTTGCTCCCATCCAATGTCAATCCCTCCCCAAGCCTAGAAACTTCCCTATCCATTTGGTATCCTTTGCAAACCTATTGCTTTGTTTAAGTTGTCCTCCTCCCCTGTAATCCCCTATTGGTTTAAACAATGTATTCCTGCCTTGTGTTCCACCCTCAGATTCTCCCAAGTGGCTGAAGACTGTATCCTCCCCAGGGACCTCCCCAGTTTGGAAATCGGTGTATGGCTTTAATTCAGTGTCTTTCTGTCGCCGAGTTGGAAGGGAGCAAACATAGAGAAGAGCTCTCCCTGTTCCTTGTCCCTACCCCAGCGCAGTCCACCTGTGCTGTAAAGCAGCTGTGCCCTACAGCCAAACCCCAGAGTTGACAGTTTTCTGGGGGCGGCCCACTCTGGGTGGTGGTGTTGGCAGCTAGTCGGGCTGAAGAAATCGGGCACTGCAGCACTTCCCAAATGAGCTCTTCTCTTGCAATAAAGAGATGGAGCTGCCAGCCCAGTGTCCGGGTGGCAGCAGCAGCAAAGCCCACCGGGCAGCAGCACAGGCTGGGCTCCATGGCCAGGAGCAGCCGTGGATGCCCACGGTGTGGGCAGGCAGGAGCCAGGCAGGGGCTGCTGTGACCAGCGGCGGGGCCCCCAGGGCTGGGGGAGCCCATGCTGAGCGTCCCTGGGCTGAAGGCACATTGCCTTCCCTGGCATCAGCTGGGCCTGGGCCTCCTCCAGTGGCATGCCCAGGGAAAGAGGGAAGCCATCGGGAGGTGCTTGCCTTGAGAACAATGGAAAGAGGCTGGACTCTGAAGGAAGTCCTTCATAGCCTGAGGGATGAGCTCAGAGCCCGACAGACACTGGGCCTGTGGCAGCCGCGGATCTCTTATGAGCAGAGTGGGGATTTGCCCCCCAGGCCTCATCTGTTCCCCCAGGGACACATGGTGAACACACACACACAGAAGATGGCTCAGCACTGGTGCTGCTCCCTGAGTGTTATGTTTGGGTCCCTCTAAAGGCATGCAGGGGCTTTGGGTCACCTCTGTGCTGTGCAGGGGACTGGGGACACCAAGAAATTGTGCAGGGAATTTAATGTATGTCCAAAGGTGTGCAGGGGCTGAGGGACAGCTGTAAATTGAGCAGGGCTTGGGGGTCTCTTGTGGAGGCCACAGGGGGATTTTAGGGTGGCTGAGGACACCCATAATATGTGCACGGGGTTTGGGTGTCCCCTAAAGCGTGCAGGTATACTCTGATGTCCCGTGCTCCAAAATTTTTGTCAGCTTTGGCATCAAGTTATTCACTTTTTAAATACGGGCCAAATGGCCACACAGCGCAGAGCAGGGACTCGGTGTTAGCATGGCAGGGCTGCTGCTGCCTGCAATAGTGGGAATCACCAACATGAGTGGAATTTTGGATTTGGCATTGCTGTTGTGTGTAGACCCATGAAAAGCCTCACTTGTCCAATGTTTTATAACTCACTTCCTGTGAAAAACAAAATGACATTGAAAATAGGTACCAGGAGGGACATCATCTCCTCGCTGGAAGGGTACCTCTTGAGATCCATTCTAACAAAGTCCTGCCCCAGCCTGGCTCCCCTTTCCCGGGACAGCGCTCCCTGCTCTCCGGGTATCGCTGGGGATGGTTTTCCCCAGACCTTTAGGGAGGGTTTCCTCTGGGGTAGGGAGAGAGCCCCCAGGGCCTTGGGCTGCCCCCGTTGTCTTCTCCCGGGATGTGTCACAGGGCCTGCAAAGAGGGTGGAGAGTGACCAGGAGCCAGCCCAGAGCTCCCCAGGCCCCTGTGCAGCTTTGGCCTTGTCCATTGACATCTGGCTCCCTCAGCCTTACCCGACGCCCTTGCAGTGCCCTGTTGCCCAAGGTAGATGGGGGTGGCAGCACACCATGGAAATGGGTCTGTTTGTGCTGCCTTCTAGACTGGGATGGCAACATGCATTATCTGGATGTCCTATCGGATGATGGCTGAAATCACTTAAAAAACATGGAGGTAAGTTCTCCTGTGCCTTTCCTGGCAAAATGATCAGTTTCTATGTGAAAAGAGGTCACTTATGACCCCTTTCCCTTAACAGAATCTCATGGTTGAAAGAATCTGATAACCTGGTCCTGTTCCTTTCTGGAGCCTGAGGGATCCCACTGTGGATGCACCCCCTAAATTACACCCCATGAGCTCCTTCCCCTCTTCCAATGTCCGTGAAGCACTGCCTCCCATTTCCTTGATTGGCCCTTTGTAGTGCCCTGAGACCAAGGTCAGACCCCAGGCCCCCAGAGAGAGAACGCTGGACCCACCCTGTGTGTGTGCCTGCGACCTGAATATTTCACCGTGCGGCTCCATTAAACATCTGAGGATATTTTGCAAAGGCCCTTTTTGCTAATAACACAGGATCGCTGTCAGTGGCAGTGAGGATCATTTATCTGTCCATCCTCCTCCCACGTTCAAGCCAGTGTGTCCTTCTGTGTGCTCTGTGCAGCCACAGAGAAGAGCAGACAGGGAAGGGTCCAGACCCAGTGCTGTGCCCCAGGGCTGAGCCTTTCTCAGCTCCTTTGACGGCCCCAGGGAGCCTGAGCTGCTCCTGCTGCCACTGCCAAGCCCTGGCCCTGCCTGGGGCTGGGTTCAGAGCGGCAGCAGCTCCAGGGAGTCCTTTCTGCCCCAACTGCCCCGCAAGGGGCTCCTTCCATCCCAGTGTGGGGCCACTGCAGGCACGAGGTGACCCCTGGCCCTGCTCCTGAGTGGAAGGCAGAGCTGAGGGAGTGCCTTGGAGGGCAGCAATCACCCAGGTGCCCTCACTGCCACTCGAGCCTGAAGGAGAATTGGAACATTTTTCTATTAAGATCCTCCTAGATTGAAGAACCAAGATACAGGAGAGAAGAAATCGCTGGAGGCAGCCAAACTTCTGGACAAGATGCTGAATGACCTGGAGAGGCACCGTGGTGGGTGCATTTCCCTCAGCCTTGTCCTGGGGCTCAGCAGCCGGGGGCTTTGGCTGCACATCTGGACACGCCGTGCCCGGCACAGCGGGAAGGGATCCATGGCAGCCCCGCTGCCCCGCTGCTGCTTCCACGCCCTGCAGGGCTGTTTGCCAGCCTGGCCTGGCTGCAGCTTCTCCCCAGCCTCTGCACGAAGGCGTTGGGCATCTGCTGACAGGCAGCCCAAACTGCACCCCTGCGATTTCCCAGTCTATGGGCAGATCCGGAGGGGCAGCTGTTTGGAGGAGGGAGGGCTCTGGGCAGTCCCAAGAGCCTTGGCCTTTGCCTGATCCTTATCTATTCCTTTAACTAGGGGTACTTCGTGACGCTCTCACCCCCCCAATCGGGAATGGCTCCACGTGATCCGGCTGTCCCTTTTCCTTTCTCCAGAGATGGACCAAAAGTCTTTCCGGAAGGCAGCACATCCTGAAGGACGCAACGTACCAATGCCAGGCACTGACACAGGAAGTGAGGAGATGCCAGACAGTGCCACAGAAGGTGATTGCTGTGCCAGGCTCAGCCAGTCTGAGCAGTCCTGCTGGGGTCCCTCCATGTGGGACATGTCTTGAAACCTGCGAGCCACTGCATGCGGTGCCCATGGTGGGGAAAGGGCTGAGGGGGAGGGCAAGGCTCCATTGTGTTTTTAGAGGGCTTGATTCTGTGCCCTGGGGCTGGGGGAGCTGTCACGGGGCAGGGAGGGCCAGGGCTGGCAGCGGCTGCTCAGGGATGGCTTTGGCCCGTGTCCCTCCAAGCAGCCACTGCCCAAGAAGCTGCGCCGGCCCCAGGCTCTCCTCCCGGCCTGCTGGGCTTTGTTGGGTGGCACAGCCTGTGCCAAGGGGCGGCAAGGTGCCCGCAGGCCCCAGCTCTGGGGCAAACGGAGAACGTCCTGCCCGCATCCACCGTGCTGCCAGCTCAGCAGTGCAGCACAGCATGGGCTGACGCTCCCCATTGCTCCCACAGACGTTGCCACTGAAGTGGGAATATATGCCCCGGATCCTGTGCGCCTCCCAAGAATTGTCTGCCCCCAGGATGCGCAGAGGACGTGCATGATAGGCACAGTGGTGATAGTGTGCACTGTGCCACTTGTGCTGCTAGGCTGCTATCTTGGCATTCGCAAGCTGGCAATCGAGATGAGACGGTCAGTTGCTGATTTTTCTCCACGATTTTTTTATAACTCTGTTCCACAGCATTGCTGGCCTGACTCGTAGTCGTGCTGCTGTGGAGTTGTGGCCAGTCCATGGTTGTCCAAAGAACTCTGCTGAGGGTTCTGCTGCTGCCCTGAGCTTTCATTGGCCTCCTAATTGCTGGGCCTTGTCCTGGGGGGCCCGCTGGGGCTGCAGCCAGTGCTGGCTCCCACTGAGGCTGCCTGGCCAAGAGCAGCCCCAGGGGCACAGGGCAGAGGCACAGCAAGTTCTCAGTAGTGTTTGGGCAGTGCAGTTCAGGACAGGACAGTGCTTATTTAGTAGCTCATGTAAAGTTTAATGGCAACATTGGTGTTGCCGGACAAGCAAATGTGCTCCAGTTCTGTGTTAAAATGTGGTTTTCTTTATGAAATTCATTCACTGTTTTAAAACTTAGTTTAAAATATAACTCTTTTCCACTGCTTTTTACTGTTATTTCGTATAATGAATGATGGCATTATTATCCCACGGCTGAATTAGAAGACTGTAAGTACTATAAAATGGAATCATTTTTACACTCCTATGTCTTTAAAATACTTATGAATCTTTTGTTGGTTTGATGTGACCAACACAAGAGTTTTTCTCTGCTTTTAATTCAAACAAGCAGCAGAGCTGGAACCTGTTGAGAAGAGTGTCTTCACTTCATTGTTAAAGCAAACTGCCAGGGTTCTTTATGGAACAATTTAAAATCTATATTTTATGTATAGACTCCTGAAAAGTGACTGATAGAATTGAGGGATTTGGACTTTTTGAGAAGTACTGAGCTACTGCGCATTGGCTTGCCAAAGCTAAGTCTGTAATAATCAGTCTTTTTCAGAAGAGAATGTTCAGTTTCTTCCTGGCACTCACTCTTGCATTTGTACTCAAAAACGCTTCTTGAAAGAAATTTACAATGGCTCTTTATGCTCCCTTAGTTGACTTTTCTCTCTTTCTCCAGTGATGCCAATGAAAACCTGGATGATTCAATGAAAAAAGCTTCAAAGCAGATGCTGGAGAAGAGGGCATACATCTGCTGCCACCCTCTGGACAGGACCTTCTGATCCCTCCCTGACAGCAGGCACTCATGAATGTCAGTCAGGGAGGGATTGGCTGCAGTTGCAGTATTTCACACAATAAAAGCACCTGTTATTTAATGTCTTTACTAAATGTAATTGTACAAAATAAAACTTCTTTCTAAATACTACTTCATAGGATAAGCATAAATAAAGAGATTTCATTTAAAGCTGAAATTATTTTGTCAGATAGATAGATGGGTAGATATATAGGAAGGAAAAAAGGTAGATACTTAGAGAGCTAGATAGCTAGATAACTAAGATAGACATAGATAGATAGATAGATAGATAGATAGATAGATAGATAGATAGATAGATGTATATACATGTCTGTTCCTTTTGGAGCTGGATAAAGAGAGGGAGGGGAGGTTTGGATGGGGAGATGTTTCTTCCCAGATAAAGGATTGTGTGGTTTCTCAGTATCTTTTCACTTCAATCAGCTGCTCATTCCCTGAGCAAGTCTGAAAGACTTGGGCAATCACAACAGTTCTCTTTTGGAGGCCCCTCCAGCTCTCTTTTCCAGCAGCACCACCAGGACACTGAGTCCCCAGTGTCCAGGGAGCTTCTGCTGTCACCCTGAGGGACACCATTGGTCACTGACGTTCATTGGGCCTCTGAGCCATTGACCACAACCCCCTGGATGTGACCAGCCAGGCAATTGCTCATTCTCCAAACTGTGCCTCCATCAGATCCATAGCTCACCAAAGGAGGGACAAGGATGCTGGGCAGGGCTGATGTGTCCAGGGCATGGCAGAAGTCCAGAGTGGTGGCATCTCTAGCTCTTCCCTTGTGCCCTGGGGTGTAACTTCGCGGCTGGGTCACAGGCAATATGTTCTCTGGCCAGCTCACTGCCTGAGTCCCATGGACAGTCACAAGAGAGGCTGCCCCTGGATCCCTACAGGGACCTTCCCGGCTGGCGGTGCGTACAGGGGCTCGCAGCTCCCTGCAGCCGACACCTGTGGCACGGGTGACACAGCAGCAACCCAGTACGAGGGACTGAGGCGAAGGAACCGAGAGAGATCACTTGTTTGAGTTCTAAGGAAGGTTTATGTCGCCAGAGGAGTCAAGGAAAAGCGACAATAACTGAGGGCAAAACACTGATTTTTAAGGAAGGGAGGGAAGAAGGGGAGGACACAACTTTTTACCAAGGGGAAGACATTAGGGAAGGAGTGCAGGGCAAGGGCTATCCTATAGAAACCAACAAGGGGAAGGAGCAAACCTTGAAATCCAATCTTGCTTTGAGGATGGGATGAATGACAGTGTACACACCAGAAGAAAAGGCTGTGCTTTGATGGACAGGGGCATTGACATATACTTGGTGAATAAACAACTCAGGACTGAACCACCAGAGAAACCAGATGGGATACGTGGAATGAAGCATTACAAACATAGAACAAGGAATACTTAAAACTTGCTATAGAAGAACAAACAGTAAAAAAACAGACTACCACACTGGGGTGTTGCGGTGTGTCTCTATTGTGTTTTCAATTGCAATTCAGTTTCAATGGTCAGTTCTAAAATCCCCCCCCCCCTCCCCCCGTCTCTTCTACAATTATAGCATATTTTATCCTTAATGCATTGTTCCTTTGCACCTCTCTTGTTGGTTTTGTCCTGGTTTTCCATCTTCTCAAAGACCTGCCCTTTGTTCCTCAATGTTCCCGGTTCCTTCTACTAGGAGGAGCAATGTCAATCCCTCCTCATACCTGCCCCTTTCTCCAGAAACTTCCCTGTCATTTTTGTAACCCTCAAGTTCTCATTGGTTTGTTTAAACTCTTCCCCTCCCCTGTAATTCCCAATTGGTTTAAACACTGTATTCCCTGCCTTATGCTTCTCCCCAGGTTTCTCCCACTTGGCTAAAGTTTTGTACTCTCCTCTTGAACCTCCCCTTGTTGAAAAACCCCTTCTAGAGCCTGGACTTGTGTCTTTCTGTGCCTGACCTTCCTGGGCATAAACACCTTTGGGAGTCATACAGAAGACCTCTGCTTGTTCCTTGTCCCTGCCCTTGAAGCATTCCCCCTGTGCCACACAGCAGTTGTGCCCTACAGCCGCACCCCAAATTGTGTGGCTTTTTGGGGGCAGCCCCCTCCTGGTGACAGTGCTGGGAGCAGCCCAGGCTGAAGAACTCTGGCACCACATCACTGAGGCAGCCACTCCATCATGGAAGGGCTCTGGCTTGGTCAGGCAGCACAGACCCACCTTGTGCTCCTCAAGGTTTCCTTTGACATATCCAAGCATTGAAGAGGTTGGGTTGTTTTTCCCCTGTTTTATTGACTGTATCCTTTGAGAACCACAAGAGGAAGCAGTGCCTTAAATTGCACATGAAGAGCAAATGGTGAAGTAAAGGCTTCACCTTTCCTATGAAGCCAAAGGACTGTGTTAGCCATGGCCTCCCCAAGGTGCCAAATTTCCAGCTGGGAAGCTGCTGACAGGAGGGAATGCGGCACTTGTCTCCAGCCAGAGATCACTCATTCCTCAGCATGCTGGGCTGTGGCTGACAGTGCCTGAGGAGCTCAGAAATCCTTGGATGTGATCTCCTGTGCCAGCGCCCAGGACACAGAGCACTGAACTCAACTGGGGGGGGGGGGGGGGGGGGGGGGGGGGCATGTCCAGCCCTTGGACACAACTGCCAGGCAGGAGGAGCTCCCTCCCAGAGAAGGAAAATTCCAGCCATGAGCAATCTGGTATTGCTGGAAGAGAAAATTGTGTTTTGTAATTCTCGACCTCAAAAAGCTTCCTTTAAATGCTTCTCATAGGAAGGGAACATTCCCAGTGAGGCTGCAGTGTAGGTGTGGCCAGTCCATGGTCGTCCAAAGAACTCTGCTGAGGGTTCTGCTGCTGCCCAGTGCTTTCATTGGCCTCTTAATTGCTGGGCCTTTTCCTGGGGGTCCCGCTGGGGCTGCAGCCAGTGCTGGCTCCCACTGAGGCTGCCTGGCCAAGAGCAGCCCCAGGGGCACAGGGCAGAGGCAGAGCAAGGTGGGGAGGAGAAAGAGCAGGGACGAAATTGCCCCTGAAATGCAGAGGCGCTCTGGGGCCCGCTCCTGGCCAGGGAGCCTGCCCAGAGCTGTGCCCTGCTCGCCGGGGCCTTGAGGGGCAGCTGTGCAGCTGGGCCAAGCTGTGCCAGCAGCTCCAGCCGTGCTGGGGAGCCTTGCCATCTCTGGGCCCTGCTGTGCAGGAGGCTCCCTGTGTGCCACTGGCAGCTGGGGCCTCAGCCACCTCCTCTCTCTACAGTCACACCTCTTGACAGCAGCTGAAGGAGAGTGGCATGATCTCACGCCCAGATAACTTGAGCAGTTCCTCCGGCAATGGTGAGGACCTGGGCAGACCCATCAGAAGCCCTCACAGGACAACCCCAGAAGAGCTGCCATCTATGAGGAAACTGCCTATGGAAGTCCCAGTGCCACCGCCTCTCCCTGCGGGAATCCCTGAGCCTCCTCCACTCCCTGCGGGAATCCCTGAGCCTCCTCCACTCCTCACAGGGATCACCAATATGCCTCCACCCCCTCCCAGTCCATCCTAACAACTGCCACGACCCCAAAACCAGTTCAGCACCTTCCATACCCAGCTGAGTCCACCACGTCCCCATCCTCCCAAAACCATCTAACCTGCCTGCCAAATGACACTGAAGGTGCTTCTGTCCCCACCCCCCCGTCTCCATTCCAGAGCTTTGCCCAGCTCTTCAGCTACAATAAAGAGATGGAGCTGCTAGCCCAGTGTCCGGGTGGCAGCAGCAGCAAAGCCCACCCAGCAGCAGCACAGGCCGGGCTCCATGGCCAGGAGAAGCCGTGGATGCCCACGGTGTGGGCAGGCAGGAGCCAGGCAGGGGCTGCTGTGACCAGCGGCGGGGCCCCCAGGGCTGGGGGAGCCCATGCTGAGCGTCCCTGGGCTGAGGGCACATTGCCTTCCCAGGCATCATCTGGGCTTGGACCATGTCCAGGGACACAGCTCGACCAGCAATGTCAGCAGGCAAAACAAAGGTTTTGCTGAGCAGT
Source organism: Melozone crissalis (assembly GCF_028551555.1). NCBI lineage: Eukaryota > Metazoa > Chordata > Aves > Passeriformes > Passerellidae > Melozone > Melozone crissalis. The sequence continues at coordinate 19,421,759 of NW_026535807.1, read as the reverse complement.
GGCCCTTTATTGAAGCAAAATATTTACGACCAAGGCAGTCCATTGTTACACTTGAGGGTCCACTCTGGGAGTACAGCTGAGGCCATGAGGTCACAGCAGGCTCAGGGGTCACAGCAGGCTGAGGTCACAGCAGGATCTGAGGTCACAGAGGTGCCAGAGCCCCGTGGTTGCACAGCAGCACAAGGAGCGAGCAGTCAGTGCTTGAGCACAACTGTTGCGGCAGCAGCAGCGGCGGTGGCAGCAGTGGTGCTGACATTGGGACAGCGGTGTCAGGACAGCGGTGGCAGCAAGAGCTGCGGGACTGGCAGAGGGCAAGGCAGCATGGCCCTTGCTCTGCGCCTCTTCCTCCTGCTCCTCCTGGCTGTGGCCCTGCCTGCCAGGGCTGCCCAGGCTGCTCCGCTGCAAGCGCGGGGAGCAGGTGAGCCGGCAGCCTGGCTCCCCTTTCCCGGGACAGCGCTCCCTGCTCCCCGGGAAGCGCTGGGGATGGTTTTCCCCAGGCCTTTAGGGAGGGTTTCCTCTGGGGCAGGGAGAGAGCCCCCACAGGCCCCTCAGCTGGCCCTGTTTCCTCTCCCGGGATGTGTCACAGGGCCTGTAAGGAGGGTGGAGAGTGACCAGGAGCCAGCCCAGAGCTCCCCAGGCCCCTGTGCAGCTTTGGCCTTGTCCATTGACATCTGGCTCCCACAGCCTTACCCGGCGCCCTTGCAGTGCCCAGTTGCCCAAGGTAGAGGATGATTCCAGCACACCATGGAAATGGGTCTGTTTGTGCTCCCTTCTAGACTGGGATGGCAACATGCATTATCTGGATGATCTATCAGATGATGGCTTGAAACCTCTTAAAAAACCTGGAGGTGAGTTCTCCTGTGCCTTTCCTGGCAAAATGATCAGTTTCTATGTGAAAAGAGGTCACTTATGACCCCTTTCCCTTAACAGAATCTCATGGTTTAAAGAATCTGATAACCTGGTCCTGTTTCTTTCTGGAGCCTGAGGGATCCCAGTGTGGAGGCACCCCCTAAATTACACCCCATGAGCTCCTTCCCCTCTTCCAATGTCCGTGAAGCACTGCCTCCCATTTCCTTGATTGGCCCTTTGTAGTGCCCTGAGACCAAGGTCAGACCCCAGGCCCCCAGAGAGAGAACGCTGGACCCACCCTGTGTGTGTGCCTGCGGCCTGAATATTTCACCGTGCGGCTCCATTAAACATCTGAGGATATTGTGCAAAGGCCCTTTTTGCTAATAACACAGGATCGCGGTCAGTGGGAGTAAGGATCATTTACCTGTCCATCCTCCTCCCACGTTCAAGGCCAGTGTGTCCTTCTGTGTGCTCTGTGCAGCCACAGAGAAGAGCAGAGAGGGAAGGGTCCAGACCCAGTGCTGTGCCCCAGGGCTGAGCCTTTCTCAGCTCCTTTGACGGCCCCAGGGAGCCTGAGCTGCTCCTGCTGCTGCTGCCAAGCCCTGGCCCTGCCTGGGGCTGGGTTTGGAGCTGCAGCAGCTCCAGGGAGTCCTTTCTGCCCCGACTGCCCCGCAAGGGGCTCCTTCCATCCCAGTGTGGGGCCACTGCATGCACGAGGTCCCCCTGGCCCTGCTCCTGAGTGGAAGGCAGAGCCGAGGGAGTGCCTTGGAGGGCAGCAATCACCCCGGTGCACTCACTGCCACTCAGGCCTGAAGGAGAATTGGAACATTTTTCTATTAAGATCATCCTAGTATGAAGAACCAAGATACAGGAGAGAAGAAATCGCTGGAGGCAGCCAAACTTCTGGACAAGATGCTGAATGACCTGGAGAGACACCGTGGTGGGTGCATTCCCTTAGCCTTGTCCTGGGGCTCAGCAGCCGGGGGCTTTGGCTGCACATCTGAACACGCCGTGCCCGGCACAGCGGGAAGGGATCCATGGTAGCCCCGCTGCCCCGCTGCTGCTGCTTCCACACCCTGCAGGGCTGTTTGCCAGCCTGGCCTGGCTGCAACTTCTCCCCAGCCTCTGCAGGAAGGCATTGGGCATTAGCTGACAGGCAGCCCAAACTGCACCCCTGCGATTTCCCAGTCTATGGGCAGATCCGGAGGGGCAGCTGTTTGGAGGAGGGAGGGCTCTGGGCAGCCCCAAGAGCCTTGGCCTTTCTCTGATCCTTATCTATTCCTTTAACTAGGGGTACTTTGTGACGCTCTCATCCCGCCAATCGGGAATGGCTCCACGTGATCCGGCTGTCCCTTTTCCTTTCTCCAGAGATGGACCAAAAGTCTTTCCGGAAGGCAGCACATCCTGAAGGACGCAATGTACCGATGCCAGGCACTGACACAGGAAGTGAGGAGATGCCAGACAGTGCCACAGAAGGTGATTGCTGTGCCAGGCTCAGCCAGTCTGAGCAGTCCTGCTGGGGTCCCTCCATGTGGGACATGTCCTGAAACCTGCGAGCCACTGCATGGGGTTCCCATGGTAGGGAAAGGGCACAGGGGGAGGGCAAGGCTCCAGTGGGTCCTGAGAGGGCCTGGCTGTGTGTCCCTGGGCAGGGGGAGCTGTCACGGGGCAGGGAGGGCCAGGGCTGGCAGTGGCTGCTCAGGGATGGTATTGGCCCGTGTCCCTCCAAGCAGCCACTGCCCAAGCAGCTGCACTGGCCCCGGGCTCTCCTCCCGGCCTGCTGGGCTTTGTTGGGTGGCACAGCCTGTGCCAAGGGGCGGCAAGGTGCCCGCAGGCCCCAGCTCTGGGGCAAACGGAGAACGTCCTGCCCGCATCCACCGTGCTGCCAGCTCAGCAGTGCAGCACAGCACGGGCTGACGCTCCCCATTGCTCCCACAGACGTTGCCACTGAAGCAGGAATATATGGCCCGGATCCAGTGCACCTCCCAAGAATTGTCTGCCCCCAGGATGCGCAGAGGACGTGCATGATAGGCACAGTGGTGATAGTGTGCACTGTGCCACTTGGGCTGCTAGGCTGCTATCTTGGCATTCGCAAGCTGGCAATCGAGATGAGACGGTCAGTTGCTGATTTTTCTCCACCATTTTTTTATAACTCTGCTCCATAGCATTGCTGGCCTGACTCGTAGTCGTGCTGCTGTGGAGTTGTGGCCAGTCCATGGTTGTCCAAAGAACTCTGCTGAGGGTTCTGCTGCTGCCCTGAGCTTTCCTTGGCCTCCTAATTGCTGGGCCTTGTCCTGGGGGGCCTGCTGGGGCTGCAGCCAGTGCTGGCTCCCACTGAGGCTGCCTGGCCAAGAGCAGCCCCAGGGGCACAGGGCAGAGGCACAGCAAGTTCTCAGCACTGTTTGGGCAGTGCAGTTCAGGACAGGACAGTGCTTATTTACTGCCTCATGAAAAGTTTAACGGCAACAGTGGTGTTGCAGCACAAGCAAATTTTCTCCAGTTCTGTGTTAAAACACGGTTTTCTTTATAAATGTCATTCACTGTTTTAAAACTTAGTTTAAAGTATAACTCTTTTCCAGAGCTTTTTACCGTTATTTGGTATAATGAATGATGGCATTATTATCCCACGGCTGAATTAGAAGACTGTAAGTACTATAAAATGGAATCATTTTTACACTCTTATGTCTTTCACAGACTTATGAAACTTTTGTTGGTTTGATGTGACCAAGAGAAGAGTTTTTCTCTGCTTTTAATTCAAACAAGCAGCAGAGCTGGAACCTGTTGAGAAGAGTCTCTTCACTTCATAGTTAAGCAAACTGCCAGGGTTTTTTATTCAGTGCCATAAAATCTATATTTTATGTATAGACTCCTGTCAAGTGACTGATAGAAATGAGGGATTTGGACTTTTTGAGAAGTACTGAGCTACTGCGCGATGGCTTGCCATAGTTAAGTCTGTAATAATCAGTCTTTTTCAGAAAACAATGTTAAGTTTCTTCCTGGCACTCACTCTTACATTTGTACTCAAAAACGCTTCATGAAAGAAATTTACAATGGCTTTTTATGTTCCTTAGTAACTTTTCTCTCTTTCTCCAGTGATGCCAATGAAAACCTGGATGATTCAATGAAAAAAGCTTCAAAGCAGATGCTGGAGAAGAGGGCATACATCTGCTGCCACCCTCTGGACAGGACCTTCTGATCCCTCCCTGACAGCAGGCACTCATGAATGTCAGTCAGGGAGGGATTGGCTGCAGTTGCAGTATTTCACACAATAAAAGCACCTGTTATTTAATGTCTTTACTAAATGTAAGTGTATAAAAAAAAATTCTTTCTAATGACTACTACATAGGATAAGGATTAATAAAGAGATTTTATTATCAGGTGAAGTGTTTTTTTAGATAGGTAGGTAGGAAGGTAGGTAGATAGATAGATAGATAGATAGATAGATAGATAGATAGACAGATAGATAGATATATGTATATACATGTCTGTTCCTCTTGGACGTTTGGATGGGGAGATGTTTCTTCCCAGGAAAGGGATTGTGTGGTTTCTCAGTATCTTTTAACATCAGTGAGCTCCTCATTCCCTGAGCAAGTCTGAAAGACTTGGGCAATCACAACAGTTCTGCTTTTGAGGCCCCTCCAGCTCTCTTGTCCAGCAGCACCACCAAGACACTGAGTCCCCAGTGTCCAGGGAGCTTCTGCTGTCACCCTGAGGGACACCACTGGTCACTGACGTCCATTGGGCCTCTGAGCCATTGACCACAACCCGCTGGATGTGACCAGCCAGGCAATTGCTCATTCTCCAAACTGTGCCTCCATCAGATCCATAGCTCACCAAAGGAGGGACAAGGATGCTGGGCAGGGCTGATGTGTCCAGGGCATGGCAGAAGTCCAGAGTGGTGGCATCTCTAGCTCTTCCCTTGTGCCCTGGGGTGTAACTTCGCGGCTGGGTCACAGGCAATATGTTCTCTGGCCAGCTCACTGCCTGAGTCCCGTGGACAGTCACAAGAGAGGCTGCCCCTGGATCCCTACAGGGACCTTCCCGGCTGGCGGTGCGTACAGGGGCTCGCAGCTCCCTGCAGCCGACACCTGTGGCACGGGTGACACAGCAGCAACCCAGTACGAGGGACTGAGGCGAAGGAACCGAGAGAGATCACTTGTTTGAGTTCTAAGGAAGGTTTATGTCGCCAGAGGAGTCAGGGAGAAGCGACAATAACTGAGGGCAAAACACTGATTTTTAAGGAAGGGAGGGAAGAAGGGAAGGACACAACCTTTTACCAAGGGGAAGGCATTGGGGAAGGAGTGCAGGGCAAGGGCTATCCTATAGAAACCAACAAGGGGAAGGAGCAAACCTTGAAATCCAATCTTGCTTTGAGGAGGGGATGAACGACAGTGTACACACCAGAAGAAAAGGCTGTGCTTTGTTGGACAGGGGCATTGACATATACTTGGTGAATAAACAACTCAGGACTGAACCACCAGAGAAACCAAATGGGATACGTGGAATGAAGCATTACAAACATAGAACAAGGAATATTTAAAACTTACTACAGAAGAACAAACTGTAAAATAACAGACTACCACACTGGGGTGTTGCGGTGTGTCTCTACTGTGTTTATAACTGCAATTCAGTTTCAATGGTCAGTTCTAAAATCCCCCCCCCCTCCGCCCGTCTATTGTATTGTTATAGCATATTTTATCCTTAATGCATTGTTCCTTTGCACCTCTCTTGTTGTTTTTGTCCTGGTTTTCCATCTTCTCACAGACCTGCCCTTTGTTCCTCAACGTTCCCGGTTCCTTCTACTAGGAGGGGCAATGTCAATCCCTCCTCATACCTGCCCCTTTCTCCAGAAACTTCCCTGTCATTTTTGTAACCCTCAAGTTCTCATTGGTTTGTTTAAACTCTTCCCCTCCCCTGTAATTCCCAATTGGTTTAAACACTGTATTCCCTGCCTTATGCTTCTCCCCATGTTTCTCCCACTTGGTTAAAGTTTTGTACTCTCCTCTTGAACTCCCCTTGTTGAAAAACCCCTTCTAGAGCCTGGACTTGTGTCTTTCTGTGCCTGACCTTCCTGGGCATAAACACCTTTGGGAGTCATACAGAAGACCTCTGCTTGTTCCTTGTCCCTGCCCTTGAAGCATTCCTCCTGTGCCATACAGCAGTTGTGCCCTACAGCCGCACCCCAAATTGTGTGGCTTTTTGGGGGCAGCCCCCTCCTGGTGACAGTGCTGGGAGCAGCCCAGGCTGTAGAACTCTGGCACCACATCACTGAGGCAGCCACTCCATCATGGAAGGGCTCTGGCTTGGTCAGGCAGCACAGACCCACCTTGTGCTCCTAACGGTTTCCTTTGGCATATCCAAGCATTGAAGAGGTTGGGTTGTTTTCCCCCCTGTTTTATTCACTGTGTCCTTTGAGAACCACAAGAGGAAGCAGTGCCTTAAATTGCACATGAAGAGCAAATGGTGAAGTAAAGGCTACACTTTTCCTATGAAGCCACAGGCCTGTGTTAGCCATGGCTCACCCAAGGTACCAAATTTCCAGCTGGGAAGCTGCTGACAGGAGGGAATGTGGCACTTGTCTCCAGCCAGAGATCACTCACTCCTCAGCATGCTGGGCTGTGGCTGACAGTGCCTGAGGAGCGCAGAAATCCTTGGATGTGATCTCCTGTGCCAGTGCCCAGGACACAGAGCAGTGAGCTCAACTTGGGGGAGACAAGTCCGGCCCTTGGACACAACTGCCAGGCAGGAGGAGCTCCCTCCCAGAGAAGAAAAATTCCAGCCATGAGCAACCTGGTATTGCTGGAAGAGAAAATCGTGTTTTGTAATTCTCTACCTCAAACAGCTTTCTTTAAATACTTCTCATAGGCAGGGAACATTCATTGAGGCTGCAGTGTAGGAGTGGCCAGTCCATGGTTGTCCAAAGAACTCTGCTGAGGGTTCTGCTGCTGCCCAGAACTTTCATTGGCCTCCTAATTGCTGGGCCTTGTCCTTGGGGGCCCGCTTGGGGTGCAGCCAGTGCTGGCTCCCACTGAGGCTGCCTGGCCAAGAGCAGCCCCAGGGGCTCACGGCAGAGGCAGAGCAAGGTGGGGAGGAGAAAGAGCAGGGATGAGATTGCCCTTGAAAGGAAGAGGCGCTCTGGGGCCCGCTCCTGGCCAGGGAGCCTGCCCAGAGCCGTGCCCTGCTCGCCAGGGCCTTGAGGGGCAGCTGTGCAGCTGGGCCAAGCTGTGCCAGCAGCTCCAGCCCTGCTGGGGAGCCTTGCCAGCTCTGGGCCCTGCTGTGCAGGAGGCTCCCTGTGTGCCACTGGCAGCTGGGGCCTCAGCCACCTCCTCTCTCCACAGGTGCTCCTGTGCACCTTCAGAACAGAGGCCTAGCAACTCGGTCAAAGAGAACTTGGCCTGTTATCCCAGGTCTCCACTTATGCCCTTATCTGGCCTGCTGCGGCTGCAGCACCATCACGAGGCCTTCCCAAATTACTCTCCCCAAAACGAGACCCTATACCTCAGGGCCCCCTTGTCCTGTTCGCCAGCCAGGATTGAAGGTGGGCAGCTCCTGTCTGCCAGGGCCGGGCTTAGCCCACATTTTATATTTCAATAAAGAAATGGAGATGTCACAGCTCTGTCTAGGTGGTAGAATCTGCAAAGCCCACTGGGCAGCAGCACAGGCTGAGCTCCATCGCCAGGAGCAGACATGGATGCCCACGTTGTGGGCAGGCACGAGCCAGGCAGGGGCTGCTGTGACCAGCGGCGGGGCCCCGAGGGCGGGGGGAGCCCATGCTGAGCGTCCCTGGGCTGAGGGCACATTGCCTTCTGGGGGATGATCTGGGCCTGAACCTCATGAGACACAATGTGGTATTTTGGGGTTTGTGCTCAGAGGTGAAGGGGTCCCTCATGAGGCATACAGTGATATTTTGGGGTCCCTGCTGAGGGGTGAAGGGATCCCTCATGAGACACACAGTGATATTTTTGGGTCCCTACCGAGGGGTGCAGGGATCCCTCATGAATCACAAAGGAGTATTGATGGCCACTCCTATGGTGGGCAGGGATCCCTCATGAGGTGTGCAGCGGGGTTACATTTGAGGGGGTTTTTTACTCTTCTCAGCACAGCAAAGGGTCACTTGGCCGAGGTTTTGCAAAGCTGGGAGAAAGCCTCTTGCAAAGCCTTGGGCCCGGCCTGCAGGCACAGCGGGCGGGCGGAGCCCATCCCCTGGGGCCAGGCCGGGCTGCTCAGGCCGGGCCGGGCCGGGCCAGGTTCAGGCCCCGGCAGGGAAGGGCCGCGGCCCTGGGCTCTGATGAGGCTGCTGAGCTCCGCCCTGGCCCTGTGCTGCAGCCCAACACATTTACAGCCAGGGCCGTGCCCTGGCCCACAGGAGGCACCCGGGGCTGCAACTGAGGCCGCACCTTCTCCCACTCAAGGCGGCTGGCTCTGTTCCCTTGGAGGCTCCAGAGCCTTGTACCTCGGCCTGATGGTGCAAAGATCCCCCCAGCATCCCTGAGCTTGCAGAAATAAAGGCTTTGTACTCAGTGTAATGTTTGCCCATTTACCACATCATCAGAAAAACCAAACAATATTAGAGGTATTAGCAAATCTAATTGAATAGTTTAGAAAATATATAAAATTGGATACACTTGAAATATTGACAATATAATTTGATTAAAAATAAGGGATCATTTGGTTCCAATAATAGTGCATAAGCAAAAGATTACTGTGGGGTACGGGGTGCAAGGTTCTTGGACCCTTGCCACTTCACGAACAAGCTTACCAAGTGAAGATTCTCCCCTTCTATGCTATATGTCAATGCCATCTCCTCCCATTTTCGATTCATCACACTTCTACCTCCGCCCTCATCACCACCTTTACCACGCATGCTCCACCACTCATTTTGCTGGTCACACCCCTTTTTGGGGGTCATCTTTAGATGAAGGCTGTCCTCTTCTTCGATGTCTTTTGATTCACTTTTGGGTTACGCATGTGCACTAAGCTAGCATAATGCAAGCCAAAACGAACGTAATATTGTATTTAAGCTTCAAAGCAAAAAGTCTCTTATAGCTGGCATTTTCCTGGGACCCAACCAGATTTTCCTTTCTTTCTCTTAATTTTTAGTACCTGATATCTCTTGCTTTTTCTTGCTTTGAACATCTGCAGGAAAGAGGGGGGTCAAACCCCTCCTCTCCCTTTCTTGGCATGACACGTTTTAACTGTGTTCTTATTTCCAAATATTAATTACTGTATGAATATTGATTACTGTATAAATTTTGTCAGCATGAATCATACCTATTTACCACAAATCCCCCATTTCTCTTCTTCATCATTGATTTGTGCTTTATTAAAAAACTGTGCCCTGATATCCTTTATATTCTTCAGAATTTGGATTTTCTTCTTGTCTCATTTCAACTTCAAACTTTTCTAGCATTTCTCTTGCTGCCTCTAGTTTTTCACACTCTTTTTCAAATTTGGTTAGCATTTCCTGGGTTATTTCAATCTCTCCAGGTCCTGCCCACAGTTAATTGGTTCCTTGTTCTTTAAGACAGGTCGATTTAGCTCTTACTACCATTATAGATCTTGGTTTTCCTTTTCACAGCTGATTCTGGATCTAGAGGCATTGTTGTAATCTGCATCCCTTGAATCACTGAGTAAATTAGCCTACTAAAACACGGAATCATACAAGGCAGAAACAAAAGTCCCAAACCTGAACATAACAACATGAATCCTAACTTTTTCCACCAAACACCTCCAAAGAGGTTATCTCACCAATCTGCTTTCAAGATTGAATTCTACTTTTGTACTGGCACATGGGCCACCCTTTTAATTTCCTCCGCTTGTTCGGTGATAGCTTCTCCATAATCATCAATTTCTATGCAGCACTCAGATTCATTAAATCTGCCAGAAACGCTTCCTTCTTCTGCTAACAGATAGTCTAGGGCAATCCTGTTTTGGTACACAAACGCCCGCATTTGTGAATATTGCCTGGCCAGTAATTTTAGGGCACCGGAGGTGTGATTTGACACCACCTCCACTACTGCTTGCAGCATTATGAATCAATTCAACAGGTAAATTGGGGTCCTATATCCCCATGGCCCATCCTGAGCCCATGTTGCTGGGTCATAATATGCTATAATTCTTTCTGCAGGCCATTTGTCCTCTCCCCATTTTTGCTTCCCTCCTGCTGTTGGAAAATTGAAATTCAAATCTCTTTTATTCCGCTGCAGGGTTTCATACAATGGAGCTCCTAACATATTGTACCTAGACCTCAGTAGAACAAAGAAGGATTGTATTACTCCTAAGGTAGAGGTTCCTCCCCATTTTTGAGGTAACTCACTGTATGCTCGTTGCCCACAAATCTAATATATCCCCTATGGGGCTTTCCATTTCTTATCCGTTTTCTCTGGCTGTTCCCAATAAGACCGCAGGCTGTTGATGGATTGGTAGGGGTTAGCTCCAGGACTTCTGTGCCAGCATAAATCAATTTGATCATCCCACTCACAGTTTATTTCTTTTATTGGTCCCCCATATCCATCAGGAGTTTCAGGTCGCCAAACTTTTGAACCATTATCCATATTGACTACTAATGTGGACTTAACAGGAGTACGCTGCACTATTTTATTACATTTCTTTCCTTCTCGGGTTATACAAAAGGTTACAATTACTTGATGGCTTAAAATCTATCCTTCAGGTCTCTTCAGTGTTCCAGAAATTTGGGTGTGGTTCCATTTTAAAAATTGCTCTGGAGCTAAGCTCTCACCTTTCCATGGCCCCGTTTCAGCCATTTTTAGACCCCCATTGCGGCGAGGGTGTGTCTGGCCTGGATGGTCAGTGTCCGGCTAGCAGTGGGCAGGCCGACACCCAGCTGCAATCCAAAGCAAGCACCACTCGGCGTCTGAGGGCCTCGGGCTGTGCTCGCCTGCGGACCGATCTCACCGCCAACGCGACTGGAAATAAGGAGCTGGACTCTTGATGGGGTCAAGTCAGGTTTAATGAGAAACCCAAGACGACATCCAGGGAGAGACCCCAGGGAGAGACCCCAAGGAGAGATCCCAAGGAAAAACCCCAAGGAGAGACATCGAAATGGGGGTGAAACGAGGTTATAAAGGGGGTGGGTGTACAAAGGAGGGGTTTACACTGAACCAATAAGGAAGGGTGGAGGGCTGAACTTAACACAACTGACATAAAGGGGAATCCAATGAATACAAAGTAAAGGAGGGGCCCCGGGACCACAGCCAACCACAACCCCCAGAGAGAAGAAGATTCTGGAAAGTTAGGAGGAGTGGCGGGTGATTGACTGGGCCCAGGGAGGAGAGAAAGTCCACATATAAGGAAATAAGGGGGAGGAGGAATTATATAACTTAACTGACAGTTTATGCCAATGGCGGGAAAACTGGGAAGGGCAGAACCATTTGCAAACATAGCGGGGAACAATACAAAATGGGGGAGCTATACAATAAACTTGTCAAACACACTACTACACCCCATAAATCCAACATTTGGATAATCCCAATTCTGTGGCAATCTCTTGCATCAATCCCACAAACGGATTCTTTTTTGAGGCTGGCAGGTCCCAATCTTTGTAGTGCTGTTTTAGTTGCCTATACAATTCAGCCAGTTCTTTTGACTCTTTTTTCTCCTGTTCTTTCCTCTATTCCCCTTTGGTTCCTTTTCTTCTTTCCTGTTCTCTTTTAATTTTTCTCTCATTTCCCGGCCTCCTGTGCCTATACTTGGATCATCTCCATTATCCTCGCTTTCAAAACAAAAGAATCTTTCATATTGAGGGCAAATCTGATGGCCATGGGGATAAGGAGCTCATTCATTGTATTCCAAATTTTTCCTTACCCAATACATCTGTCCCTTTTTAACACAAACATCTATAAAGCTGCTGCAATTGCAGCAGGCAGAACTAACACAGATTCTATTTTGTCCCTAATCCAAACAGGGTGATTGCAATAGTCACAAATGTTGAAATTGCTGGGACTTGGTTTTTGCTCTGTTTGCTTTTTCATTGCCGATCCTTTCATTTCTTGAACTCTGTCCAGTGTGGCTTTCTGGCTTTGGCCAACCGTCCAGGGTACCATAATAAACACAGTGAAAATAATCCTCAGGAAATCTACCTTTCTACCTTTCTCAAGGCCCCTTGGGTTGCAACCAAGGGCCGAGATGCCAGTCTTCTCAATAGCAAAGGTAATATCCCGGGATCTAGTCACTGCTGGTTTTAGTTTCCTTGGTATCCATAGCCCCACAGAGTTTGCTTTTCCCCTTTTAAATGCCATTCAGGCTGGTTAAGAAAAGATCATTAAAATTAAAAGAACAGGGAAAAGGTTAGACTGAAACCCCATAAACCTATATTTTCCAAAATTTCAGGGATGTGCCAACCACAATAGGATTTTACCAATTATTTTCTGCTTCAAGGGCGGGGAGTTCATTAAGTCGCCGCCTCCAATAGGTAAACTCGCAGCACCAATATGCCCGGAATGTGCCTATGATGTGGTATATAGACTTCTTCTCCACAACAACTATTGATTATGAGACACTGGTCTATAAGGCCATTAATTGCTTGTTGTCTTATTTGTGCTACAGCCAATATAGCAAGAACCAATTGATCGAAGTTCTCTATTAATCCAATTGTTGCTGGAAGGGTCCTGTCTCTCAGTCTCAAAGGTATCTCAAAAAATCACTAGCAATGCGTTCTATAGTTAGCCAGCTAAATACATAACCATAGCAAAACCAACAAATCAATTGTCTCTCCTTCTCTTCCCTCTTAGTTACTTTCAACCATAAGTTAAAGCAAAGTGTGCAAACAATACACATCCAGGGATGACACTTTAAACCATGTTCACCGCACTACCAACATTTTACTTGTCTCTGAGGTCTTTTAACAACAGGTATTATCAATCTCAGTTTCTAAAATTGCAGTGAAATGCGTACCCTGGTCTGAATCAATGACCCTCACTAAACCAAACCTTGGAATTACATGTTCTAACAATATTTTAGCCACCGTTTGAGCTGTAGCCCAAGCTGCTGGAAATGCTTCTCCCACAAAGTTAATTGATCTATTATAACTAACAAATACTTCCACTGACCCACTTTAGACAATTCTGTGAAGTCAGCCTGGATCTTTTCAAATGGCCTGTAGGATGTTTTGTACCCTCCAGAGAGAGGCTCCTCAACATGTTCTTAGACACCCCTGGGTAATTTGTTTTCCACTTTCAAATATCTCTATACACCCATAAAATTTTAAAAAGTGATCCCAAAGGGCTCTTGTTCGCCAGTGTGTCTGTCTATGCAAGTTATCTAAGATCTGACGTGCCCCTGGCTTTGGCATCATAATCCTGCCATCAGGAAGAACCCACTTTCCCTCCTTAAATGTTGCTCCTAATTTCCTTATAGCTGCCAGTTCTGCTAGTGAAAGGGAAGGTGTCTCCTGCTGAATGTCTGTTTCTTGTAAGGTCATGATTTCAGTATCACTTTTCCTTAAGGCTGCTCTTCTTGCTTCTTCATTGGCCAGATTATTTCCTCTGACTCTAATATCCCTCCCTCTCTGGTGCCCCTTTACACGAACCACTGCTATTCTCTTTGGGCCCTTTAAAGCTTCAAGTATCTGAATTATCAATCTCTCGTCTACTAACCCTTTTCCTTGAGTGCTTATAAGTCTCCTTTCCTTCCAAATTTTTCCAGAAGTATGTACTACACTGAAAGCATATCTGGAGTCCATATAAATAGTCCCTTCTCGCCCTTTTAGTATTAATGATGCACGGAGTAATGCATTAAGTTCACAAGTTTGTGCTGACCAGGATGGACTAAGGGGACCAGACTCCTTCACCTCAAGCTGTGCCCCACTGATTATAGCATAACCTGATTTTCTTTCCCCACTCACTACCTGAGATGACCCATCTGTAACTAACTTTTCTCCCCTTTGTAATTCTTGGTCTCCCAAATCTGGACGTATTTTTGTTTGTAATTCTGTAACCTCTATGAAATCATGTACCAGCTGTTCCCCTGGATCCCCATAAAGAAACTGAGCAGGGCTCTGTACTTGTGTCACCTTCAAGTCTAATTCAGGGGAGGTAATCAAGACAGCCTCGTACTTCAGTATTCGTCTATCTCTTAACCATTTTTCAGCTTTTTGTGCCAGAATTCCCCCAATATTGTGAGGGGTGTATACTTCCAAAGGTGCACCAAAGGTTACTTTTTGGGCCTCTTCCACTAGCAACGCAGGCACTACCAAAGCCTGTAAACATGTTGGCCAGCCTTTACTAACTGGATCTAATAGTTTTGAACAATAGCCCACTGGTTTCAAGCTTCCTGCCCAGTCTTGAGTCAGTACCCCATAGGCTGTCTGATGAGTTGTACTTACAAATAACTGAAAGGGTTTTCCCAAATCAGGAAGACTTAGTACAGGAGCCTGCAACAAAACTTCTTTAACCTCTTCAAATTTTTTCTAATCCTCCCTAGTCCTCTTAAAATGGTTTGTAGGCAATTTTTCATACAAAAATTTCACTTTTCCACTAAATCCTTCAATCCACTGTCTGCAATAACCCAAAAGACCTAAAAACTGTCTTATTTCTCTTTTTTATTTCAGGGGTCCCATGTTTCATTTTCCTCAAACTCTCTCAGGGTCCAGCTTTTTCTTTCCCTTACTGATCCAATGACCTAAGTACCTGACTTCTGACTCCACAAACTGTAATTTGGATCTGAATATTTTCAGACCATTTTCACCTAAAAAATTCAGCAAATGAATAGTGCTCCTTCTAGTTTTCTCCTCCCTTTCCTCTGCTAATAACAAATCATCCACATACTGTAACAACTTGATTCCTTCAGGCAACTCAAAAGTTTTTAAGAGATTTTCTAATGCTCTCCCAAAAAGATTAGGTGACTTGGTGAAACCCTGCGATAGTACCCTCCACCTGAGCTGTTCTCTTCTACCTGTCTCCCAATCTTCCCACTCAAAAGCAAAATAATCTCTACTGCCCTCATCCAAAGGGCAAGTCCAAAAGGCATCTTTTAAATCCACCACACTATACCACATGTAATTAGGAGGCAATTGACTCAACAAAGTATATGGGTTAGCCACTATTGGAAAATGTGTAATAGTCCTTTGTTTTATTGCCCTTAAATCTTGAACCAGCCTGTAACTCCCATCAGGTTTCTTTACCTGTAAGATGGGAGTATTAGGGGGTGACGTGCAAGGTTCTAATATTCCTTGCTGTGTTAAATTTTCAGTCACTGGTTTTAATCCCTTCTGCCCCTCTAGTGATATTGAATATTGCTTCACTCAGATTGGTACTTCTCGATTCTGTATTTCAATTTTAATAGGCAGAATGTTGAGGTTCCCCCCTTCACCTGAATGCCAAACCGTATCATTAAGTTCCAGATTATCCTCTTCAGTTAAAGAATAACTTTTAAGTTTTTCTTCACAGGGTTTTATCTGTAAATACAAGGCTATTATTAGATCTCTGCCTAATAAATTATTCTCGGCCTCCAGTATCAACAATAAATCATTTACTCCAAATTTGTCATCTGTTTCAATTTGCACCCCTTTAATTACAGGAACGGGAAAAGCCTCTCCCTTAACTCCAATTACTGGAACTCGCTCACGACTTATCTTACATCCCTGGGGTAATTTTCTAACTGTTGCCCGAGAAGCTCCAGTATCCACTAAAAATACAACTTCTTTACTATGGGGACCTATCTTGAACTTTATCAAGGGCTCTTCTGGTGGTGTTTTGGTCCCCTTCATTAACTAGAGCCCCTGACCTCCCTAATCCTCCTGAAAATTTTTCTCCTCTTGCTGTTTCTTCCTAAAACTTTTTTGTAGGTGCCCCTTTTTATGACAGTAAAAACAGGTGGGTCCTGCACCCCTCAAGGTAGGGCAAGAATTTTTAAATGCCCCTTCTTGTGGCAAGAAAAACACATGGGTCCTGTGTTCCTAAAAATAGATCCTGACATCTGTTCTGTTCTTTCCTGCAGGTTTTTCTGTAATCAAAGCTGCCTGCATTTCTTTAACTGCTGCCACCAAAATTCATGCATCTGCCTTCTGCTTTTCCTCATCTCTCCTTACATACACCTTTTGTGCTTCTCTCAGTAACTCCTGAAGTCCCCTGTCCTGCCAATCTTCTAATTTTTCCAGCTTCTTCCTGATGTCTCCCCAGGATTTTGCTACAAACTGAATTTTTAAAAGAACCTGCCCCGCTGCAGTATCAGTATCTATACCTGAATATAATTGCAAGTCTTTCTATAATCTCTCTAACCATTCTGCTGGGGACTCATTCTTTCTCTGCTGCTCACTCAAAGCTTTTCCTATATTATGCCCCCTAGGCACTGCCCCACAAATTCCTTGAACAATTATCCACCGGAGATCACTCCTATTCTACCTATGCTCTGCATTCTGATGATTCCAATTTGGATCCTGCATAGGCCATTTCTGATCACTCCGCCCTTCTCCCTCACGTTCTCTGTCCCAAATCCACATTCCTGCCTGTCTGATCACCTCTCTCTCTTCTCTTGTAAACAAAATTCCTAGCATAGACTGCATCTGCACCCAGGTATATGTGTTTGGTCCCAAAAACTGATCTAATTTTCTGCCACTCCAACGGGGTCCTCTATCAGTGCACCCATCTCCTTCTTAAACTACCTGACATCCCCAGTCTTTAGGGGAACACTCACATAACCAATAGGTGGCCTCTGTCCTGGATTTGCCACGGTGATAGTGGAACCCTGGAAAAACTTAAAGATATAATCTAAAATGTTAGGCTTTGTGCTTTCCCAGATCAACTGCACCTGCGTAAGCAGTACGATAAGTTATATAATTGTTAGATGTGATGATTGTTTATTAATTAAATGTAATTATTATATAACCATAAGAAGAATAGTGAGAAACTATGTTGGAAATTCAGAGGGGGGCTAAATTTATGTATACAATAGAACAATATAAGTTTAATAATTAACATGAAAGTTATGTAACAATACAGTATAAAACATGATCATTTCGGATTTATGGTCGGAGTCAGATTTGGGTTGAATATACCCCGATTCCCAGAGCTCTTAATAAAAAGCACCGCATATAATCGCTCCGTGATTATGTGTTTTTGAACGCTAACAATGGGAACCTCTCTAAGTGGGTACAATTGATTCTCCCTTTCTTCCCCCTCATCTCCATCATTTTCCTTCCCTTGTCTCCCTCTGCCTCTGGTTCTGTGTTCCACCAGCTCCTCTTGAATAGGAGGTGCATTTGGATTTACGGGGGGACTCTCAGGGGCCTGTGGCTGAGCTAGCTGGTTGGGTTGTCCATAAGGGGGTGGGAGTTGATTTAGTGGGTCCCACGGCTCCTGCCTGTTCCTTTTAACCACCTGCCCTTTGGTTAATAAAGGATACATCGGGAACCCCCAGCTTCCTGCCTCTGAACAACAAACCTACTTCTCCCCTCAGGACTCCATAAGGCAGCATACTCACTCGCCTCCCGATTAACAGGGTTTTTCGAATTCACATAAATATTTAGAGCCTGGCAAATCCAATCCTCAAATGATCCAAACTTAGGCCAATATATCTCTCAGGATCATTTCCTTTGTCCATTCAAACATGCAGCACTTAATCATTTTCGTTTACTTTTTCCCCTTCAGGATTCCCATTTCATCCCAAAACCGTATCATCATTGCCAGTGGGCTGTCCTGAGGAATGCTCCCTTCCTGAGAACCCCCCTCAAAGTTCCCAGATACCCTAAACTCCTGTGACTTTTTCACTCAATCTGCAGCCCCTGGGTCTAAGGACTTACTTTTCCCCTGACCCATCTCTGGCAGCAACAAACTAAGAGATCCCCGGTACCAGGAGAGTCTTGGTTTTCCACACTCACCTCATGATTCAACTTCCTCACTTACTACTCTGTCTCACTGCCTTTTCAATCTACTTGTTCCACTCCTATTTCTCACACTTTCTCAATCTATTAGCCACGTCCTCTCACCATCTAATCTCATTCTAAATTGCCAGCTACCAACCCCTCCAAGGAAATGGAACCTATTCAATCACTCTCCTTCTCATTCTCCCTACTGAGTCAATCCCTCCTGCTCAAGGACCTTTTCACAGGTGCTTGGACCAGGGACGCCCTCCTTCCCCCTGGGTCAAACCCTCCTGGGGTCCCCACTCGTTCACTTTTCTTTCACTTCCCTCCTTTACTGGCCGGTCTCCTTGCGGATATCTTGGAAACGCGGTACCGGGAGGCCTCACCCGCTTCAGGGGTCCAGGACTGCCCAGCCTCTGTCTCAGATACTCCACACACACTCACACATGCATACAGCCGCCCCCCAGACCCAAAACCTGGTGATACTCACAGCCTCCTTTTCTCTTTGGGGGTCATTTTTGATGAAGGCCTCTCCTCTTCTTCGATGTCCTTAACTCACCCTTGGGTTACACATGCGCATCAAGCCAGTAGAATGTAATGCAAAACTAACATATTACCACATTTAAGCATCAAAGCAACAAATCTTTTATAGCTGGCATTTTCCTGGGACCCAACCAGATTTTCCCTTCTTTCTATTAATATTTAGTAACTGTTATCTCTTGCTTTTTCGTGTCCTTGAACATCTGCAGGAAAGAGGCGGGGAGGGTGGAAACCCTCCTCTCCCTTTCTTTCTTGGCATGACACGTTTTAACTGTTTTATTATTTCCAAATATTAATTACTGTATGAATATTGATTACTGTATAAATTTTGGCAGCAAAATTTATACCTATTTACCACAAAACCAATCCGGCTGATAGGTGAGGAAAGAGAATTCAAGTTCATTTAAAACACTGCTCAATTGTTGGCTTTCTTTTGACTGAGCTGATGCTAAGAACTATTTTCTCACATATGGCAGGGTTTCTCTGCAAGGAGGCTTGATGAGAAATTTCTGACCCCATTTGCTATTGCTCTTTAAGATAAGTCAAGAACATGAGTAACTTTGTTGAGGAATGGAGAATTGTTTGTAGCTCAGGAAGAACCTTACATTTTAGCACAGGAGGAAGGTAAGGCACAGGTTTAAATGCTTTCTCCTCCTGGAGTGACACACTTTCAGAGGAGTCTGTGACGAGAAGTCCCCTCAACCACTGCCAGAGCTGTCTGCCTCCTCTGCAGGCTCAGTATTCTGGGAGTTCCACGAGCCTCACCTGCAACTGTATTTTCCTCTGAATATTTCTTGTTGTGCAGTACACAGGAAGAATGTTTGGTGCTAGATTCCCTATCTGGGCTTTGAGGTAAATCTCAGTAATGCTGGTGATTTTTATGTTCAGATGAACTTTTTATGGATAGTAAGGAAAAAGGAAGCATTACCATGGAAAATTAATTGCTGAAAATGTGAGCAGCCCAACCACACTAAAAATGAAATCAAAACTGAAGAATTTTTTTATTTTTTTTCCCTTGAAAGGTAAGGTAAAAGATGCAGTGCTAATAAAAGTTTAAGAGATGCAACTAGCTCCCAACTGTATAAAAATCAAAGAGGTAAAGGATGAGAAAGGGCATGGGAAGAATCTTCCCCCCTTCCTGTTGAAGGTCCAAGAGTATGAAAACGGACTCTGGCTGTTGCCTGTAGGTAACACATGCTCATTGTAGAGGAGGGCAGGTGGCCAAGCTGTTGGTGGCCCAAGCCCTGCGTGGCTGGCCCAGTTGCAGTCCTAGTTGGACCAGGGCGGCGGGCTCGGGAGGGGAGGAGGTGGGGGGATCTCGGGAGGCTTCCGCTTCAAGGCCGGGCTGGGGGGCCGTGGGGGAGGCACGGAGGGCTGGTGCTCTGCTTTCTTGGGCAACTGCTGCTGCCGAGGCCTCGTGTGAGAGCTGTCAAAGGCGACGGTCTCTGGGCTCTCTGGGGGCGAGGGAGAGGCACGCCTTCTCGGCCGGGATGCTGGAGCGGCGGCAGCGCGACTGTGGAGAGAGGAGGCGGCTGAGGCCCCAGGTGCCAGTGGCACACAGGGAGCCTCCTGCACAGCAGGGCCCAGAGCTGGCAAGGCTCCCCAGCACAGCTGGAGCTGCTGGCACGGCTTGGCCCAGCTGCACAGCTGCCCCGCAAGGCCCCGGCGAGCAGGGCACGGCTCTGGGAAGGCTCCCTGGCCAGGAGCGGGCCCCAGAGCGCCTCTGCCTTTCAGGGGCAATCTCGTCCCTGCTCTTTCTCCTCCCCACCTTGCTCTGCCTCTGCCCTGTGCCCCTGGGGCTGCTCTTGGCCAGGCAGCCTCAGTGGGAGCCCAGCACTGGCTGCAGCCCCAGCGGGCCCCCCAGGACAAGGTCTAGCAATTGAGAGGCCAATGACAGCACTGGGCAGCAGCAGAACCCTCAGCAGAGTTCTTTGGACAGCCATGGACTGGCCACACCTACACTGCAGCCTCTCTGTTCCCTGAATGTTCCCTGACTGTGTGCAGCCTTTAAAGAAGCTGGTGGGTAGAAATTAGCGACAACTTACCGTTTCTTTCCCTTCCACCACCGGAACCCAACATAGCACAGCACCATGGAAATTGGCACTGTGAACAGTGTCACTACCGTGCCTATCATGCAGGACCTGCGCACATCCTGGGGGCAGATAATTCTTGGGGTTTTCCGTGGATTCTGGGCGTTAGAGTCCAACTTGCCAAGTACTTCTGTGGGAGCAATGGGGAGCGTGAGCCCGTGCTGTGCTCCACTGCTGAGCTGGCAGCACGGTGGATGCGGGCAGGACGTTCTCCATTTCCCCCAGAGCTGGGGCCTGCAGGCACCTTGCCGCCCCTTGGCACAGGCTGTGCCACCCAACAAAGCCCAGCAGGCCGGGAGGAGAGCCCGGGGCCAGCACAGCTGCTTGGGCAGTGGCTGCTTGGAGGGACACGGGCCAAAGCCATCCCTGAGCAGCCACTGCCAACCCTGGCCCTCCCTGCCCCGTGACAGCTCCCCCAGCCCCAGGGCACAGAGTCAGGCCCTGTCAGGACCCAGTGCAGCCCCTGCCCAGTCGGTAGCCAAGGCTGGCTCTGGCCCTGGGTTTGCAGCAGGGCTCCCGCTCGGGGCTGCTCCTGTGCCTTGGGCCTCTGGGCACTCAGGGCCAGCTCCTGAGCAGCTGCAGCGGGAGGGACATTGGTGCACGGGTCCCCTTTCCCTGGGGCTGTGAATGAGCTCCAGAGGCCTCCAAGCCTCCAGAGGCTCCTCCAGCTTTGGCTGCTGCCGGGCTGGGAAAGGGCAGACCCTGGGGGAAGAGCTGCTGCCACACAGCCCCATAAGGGCTAAGCCTGGCGTAGCAGTTATCTCCTGTACCTGTGCCCATGTCTGGAATCTCTTCCTTTCCTGCATCAGTGGCTGGCACAAAGCCATTGCTTCCTACAGGATATGGCCCCATCTGCATGGACTTTTGCTCCATCGCTTGAGAAAGGAAAAAGCACAGCTGGATCCAATGGAATCATTGCAGGAGGTGGCAACTTCAGGAGACAATACTTATAAAGTCATAGATAAGGATCAGGAAAATAGCCAGGTTATTGGGGCTGGGCCAGGGCCCTCTCTGACCAAAAAAGCCCCTACACCTGATCTGACTGGAGATTAGGATATTGCAGGGGATCTCAGGGCATGTATGACCCGTGGTGCAGTTTGGGCTGCCTGTGAACTGATGCCAAATGCCTTCCTGCAGAGGCTGGGGAGAAGCTGCAGCCAGGCCAGGCTGGCAAACAGCCCTGCAGGGCGTGGAAGCAGTAAAGGGGCAGCGAGGCTGCCATGGATCCCTTCCCGCTGTGCTGGGCACGGCGTGTCCAGATGTGCAGCCAAAGCCCCCGGCTGCTGAGCCCCAGGACAAGGGGCTGAGGGAAATGCACCCACCTCGGCGTCTCTCCAGGTCATTCAGCATCTGGTCCAGATGTTTGGCTGCCTCCAAGGATTTTGTGTCTCCTATGTCTCGGTTCTTCCATTTAGGAGGACCTTAACAGAAAGTTCCTTTTCTCCTTCAGGCCCGAGTAGCAGAGAGGGCACCTGGGTGATTGGTGCCCTCCAAGGCACTCCCTGAGCTCTTCCTTCCACTCAGGAGCAGGGCCAGGGGCACCTCGTGCCTGCAGTGGCCCCACACTGGGATGGAAGGAGCCCCTTGCGGGGCAGTCGGGGCAGAAAGGACTCCCTGGAGCTGCCAGCAGCTCCAAACCCAGCCCCAGGCAGGGCCAGGGCTTGGCAGTGGCAGCAAGAGCAGCTCAGGCTCCCTGGGGCCAGCAAAGGAGCTGAGAAAGGCCCAGCCCTGGGGCACAGCCCTGGGCCCAGCCCCTTCCCTCTCTGCTCTTCTCTGTGGCTGCACAGAGCACACAGAAGGACACACTGGCATTGCACACAGGAGGAGGATGGACAGATAAATGATCCTTCCTCCCACTGACAGCGACCCTGTGGGATCACAGAAGGGAGCAGGGCAAGATTTCCAGCTTCTTTAAACCCTGAGATTATGTTCAGGGACAGGGCTCATGACTGAGCCGTTGCCACATTGATATTGATTTTTTTTTTAGGAAAGGAACACAGAGAACTTGCCTGCACCATGCCCTAGAGTCTTCATACTGTCGTTCACCAGCTTTTCCATATAGGCCATCTTATCGTTCCAGTCTAGAAGAGAGCAAAGACCAGGACATTTCCGCGGTGTGCTGGGATCCCCCACTGCCTATAGGAAATGGGCACTGCAAGGGGGTCATGTAAGACTGTGGGGGCCAGATGTGAATGGACTAGGCCAAAGCTGCACAGGGGCCTGGGGAGCTCTGGGCTGGCTCCTGGTCACTCTCCACCCTCTTTGCAGGCCCTGTGACACATCCCTGGAGAGGAAACAGAGGCAGCCCAGGGCCCTGGGGGCTCTCTCCCTCCCCCAGAGGAAACCCTCCCTAAAGGCCTGGGGAAAACCATCCCCAGCGCTTCCCGGGGAGCAGGGAGCGCTGTTCCGGGAAAGGGGAGCCAGGCTGCCGGCTCACCTGCTCCCCGCGCTTGCAGCGGAGCAGCCTGGGCAGCCCTGGCAAGCAGGGCCACGGCCAGGAGGAGCAGGAGGAAGAGGCGCAGAGCAAGGGCCATGCTGCCTTGCCCTCTGCCAGTCCCGCAGCTCTTGCTGCCACCGCTGTCCTGACACCGCTGTCCCAATGTCAGCACCACTGCTGCCACCGCCGCTGCTGCTGCCGCAACAGTTGTGCTCAAGCACTGACTGCTCGCTCCTTGTGCTGCTGTGCAACCACGGGGCTCTGGCACCTCTGTGACCTCAGAGCCCGCTGTGACCTCATGGCCAGGGTGGAGTTGTGTGGGGATTGGGATCTGCCTTCTTTGGCAGGGAGCTCATCCTGCCCAGCTCTCTGTCCAAGGGCTGTGACACTGTCCCAGCCCAGCTGATCTCCCCCAGGCTGGGCCATGAAGGGATGGAGAGCAGCCCTGCCAAGAAGGACTTGGGGGTGCTGCAAGATGAGAGGCTGCACATGAGCCAGCCATGTGCATCCAAAGGAGAGTGCCCAGCAGCTTGAAGGAGGTGATTCCACCCCTCTGCTCTGGTGAGACCCCACCGGGAGTACTGTGGAAGAGGTTTTACAGTGACCTCTGTGAGCCACTGAGAACTTTGACAAGAGGATCCATGTTTACCCCTGAAAGAATCCCTTCCAATGTTGTTGACATAGAAACCAAGAAAGAAAAAAGGATAAATAATTGAAACTTTCAACTGCTTATTTCAAGAAGCATTTTGCTTGTCTCTCTTGACGAGTGAGTAAAATGTAAATTATGAGCTTTGTAAGAATGTAGAACAAGCATGCATGCTAGAATAAAAACAGGGTTTGAAGACTTCTTGAAACGGAGTGCGTTGCTTTGTGCTGTCTTTGTCTGTACCACAACAGAGTACTGCATCCAGCTCTGGGCTCCCCACACAGGAAGGCCATGGTCCTGTAGGGTCTAGTCCAGAGGAGGGACAAATTGCTCTGAGGGCTGGAGCCCTTCTGCTTTGGAGACAGGCTGGGAGAGCTGGTGATGTTCAGCCTGCAAGGGAGCAGACTCCAGGGAGACTTGATTGCTGCCTTTCAGTACCTAAGGGGGCTTGTAAAAGAGATGGGACAGAACTTTTACTAGAGCCTTTTGTGAGCCGACCTAGGGGGAATGCTTTTAATCTAAAAGATGGTCGATCCCGACTGGACGAAAGAAACCCATTTTTTACACTAGGTCTGGAAGGCCTGGCACAGGTTGCCCAGAGAGGTGGACATCCATCCCTGCAGACATTCAAGCTCATGCTCTCAACGACCTGACATACTTAAAGGTGTCCCTGCTCACTGCAGGGCATTGGACTAGATGGCCTTTAAATGTCCCTTCCAAGCCAAGCCATTCTGTGCTCCTGGGCACCATCAAAGCAGTGCTGGATTAGTGCTGGGGTGATTATGTGGCACCTGTATTTTGGTAGTTGTGTCCTTTAGCAATTGGCCCTGAGAGCATTCATGGTCTGGGCAGTGAAGTCTGCAAATAACAGACAGTGTGCTCCAGGAGTGTTGCAGTGTGATTTCATGGTTTACCCCAGAACCCTGGGTTTCTCCCCTGAAGATTCCCTCCCAGGTGTGTCCATCACCCCTCCTTTCGCCACCCTGACCCCTGCCGAGCACTGTCTGCCAATCCTGGAATTCCAGAAGGGCATTGAGTTATTGGCAGATTCAAAAGATGCCCTCTACCCGGGGTGGGGGGGGCATTGGGCCATCCATTTGTCATTTGTCCCTTGAGATCTCCTCTCCTGTCCCAGGTTGGTGGGCTCCCTCTCCCTTCCCTCCTGCCCTCCCTCAGGTAAAAGGGCGAGCAACCATGCGGTCCAGGAGTTCCATTGGAGCAGTTGCTGGATTCAGTGGCCTGTGGACCAGAATAAAGCTCTGGATTAAAACCCTCCATCAGAACCGACTCCTTTCCTTCACTACCGCCTTAAGGCTTCTCTGGCAGAGGGAAGCCTGAGGAGCAGACCCTCCACGGGAGGAAGCTCCATCCCGCTGGCACCGGAGTCCCGGCATGACTGGACTTGTCCCCACGCGCCCAGCTGCAACATCCAGCTGGCCAAAAGTGTCTCTGGGGTGGAATACCACAGTTGCCGCTATTTGGTTCAGCTGCAGGGGCCAGACAAGCCAAGGCGCGCCCCGTCAGCAATGTAATATATGTTAGAAATAATTCATGCTATAAAAGATTGTATTTTATAAACATTGTGAAATCCAAACCACTCTCTGACCACAGGCAGCCCAAGAAGCAGACCTCTATTCAAACTCTGAAATTCCTGAAGGAGGCAGCATAACCCAGGGCGATGATCACCACCATCCTGAGCCATCGGAAAGGAAACCCCCTAAGAGCAATCATCGCCCTATTGATAACATCAATCAAGATAGCCAGGGACCCCATGAAGATTCATGTGAATACATGGCTTCGCTGAACTCAATCAATGCTGGCTATCAGCCAGGAAACAGCCTTTGTCCGGCTCTGCACCGTGAAACAGCCAACTATGAATATGCAGAGTTAGAAAAGAACCTTGAACTCCTTCACCTCTGGCACAATAAACTGTATAAAACATCCTTGCTAGAAGCGGCTCTTGTGAAGGAGGGGGAATCTGATGCGATAGACGTTAGATCCAGGTTCACCCAGCGCTGAACCCGGGCTCAACGCTGTCTCTTTGGCTTTGGTGGTTTTGAGGACCGTATTTTGGTTGCGGAAAAAGATAAAGAAATCTTTTGGCATTTTTTTGATAATTTGGCTTTTGATTGATCATATATAACAATGCTGTTTTCTTACGACTTCCTCCAAACTTCTGCTTGCATACCTTGTAATGGTTGACAAGCTAACTCACCACCTTCTCATGTTGTTTTTCTTATCACCCTTTTATTTATCTTTTGGCAAATTATACATCTTTCAGTTACTTGCTTTTCTACTCCAAAAATCCCAATGCAGCCATAGTTCCTTAAAAAAAAATCACACAAAACCTGAGTATTCACTGGGTTTTCTGATGCATGTCTTCTAATACTCCCTAGTAAGCATTTTATTAACTAATTGTCTTCCATCAAGATGTTTCTATTTTCCTGATTTATCTTGTTCACCACCTATCTTGTTTAATTCCTGATTGCTCTGCTTCCCTAACCTTTGGAATGTCTAACTTTTCCTTATTTGGCGTTAATATTAACTCTTTCAGCTCCATTCTCTGCTGCATCTTTAGCTTCCTGATCTGCCAAATTATTTCCTCTTATTTCTTGGGTCTTTACCTTTTGGTGTCCCTTAATATGTATGTCAGAGGAAGGAGACCCAGACACCAGTTGGTTCATCCAAGTCCGATTTATTGATCGAATACGGCGGGTTAAATATAGTTCTTAATAAGCTTCATACATATTGCAAAAGTTGAGCTCAGGATTGGTTAGTTACATATCAGCAACTACACCTACTTCTACATTCTTGTGCTTATTCTTCTGTTACATTCTGCAGATATTCAGAACTAATCTCACCTCCCTTTCCTCATGTTGCAGCAAGGCCATCCGGTATTCTTGCTTGTCAGCAGTCACTGAATCAGAGACTGCTGACCTCCCTTTCAAGCTTAACCAGCGGCATTAAGTCAGTATGGCCTTTCTCAGCTAACCAACTCTTAATAAAATCCTCCACATATGTACTGTAGCTATGACTCTTAGGTAATTTTAATGTCTCTAAAACCTCTGAAAAAAGTTTCTCATGCACTAATCCTTTTCCTCTTGAATTATTTAATCTCTTTTTTAAAACATATTTCTTAAAGCATGTACTACTTTAAAGGCACAACTTGAATCAATATATAACTCCTTTCTTTTGTGTTAAATATTCTCATGGTCTTTTAGAAGTATATAATTCACAAGTTTGAGACTTCTAGTTTAAGGTTAACTTCCCTTTTTCCATAGTTTCCTTTTTTTTCCCATCAACTTCTGCATACCCTGTGTTTTGCAAGAAGTTGTATTTCTGTTAGCTAACATAACTCTCAAAGGGCTCTCTTGGGGGTATCTCTTCCAGCATGCTTTTATTCCCCCCAGTTGGTTTTTTTTTCCTGTATCTAACTTACTGGCTTTCTGTTCCATTTTCAAGATCTTATCTATTCATCCCCTGCTTCTGTTTCTCACTTTCACTAAACAGCTTAAATACCACTTATCTTTCAACTACTTATACCTAAAATTAAAAAACGTTTTTCACACACTGCTTTTCAATACAATACACCTCCCTCCAAGGAGATATGGTAAAGCTTCTACATTACCAATACTTCCATTCGTCCACATTCACTCACTTTTACCTCTCATTCACTTTCACAAATTCTTTCACACCCTCAAGACACAAAGCGGATCCCTGTTGCCAGGAAATCACGGGTCCCTGTGGCCACCTCCCTCGCCTTGGGGTTGGCCTCCAGGTCTCAGTGTTGCCGGGGCTCCTGGAAGGGCCCTGACTCTGGTGGCCTCTGGTGCCCGTTCACCTGTGAGGCTGTCTGCGTGTCTTTCACACCCTTCAGCTACGGCCCCTCACACGCCTGGGGAACACTAGCTTGGTGTGCAGGTCACACACAGCCTTCAGCCAAAGCCCCACCTGCCCGGGGAACAATAGCCTGTTTGCAGGTCACCTGCACTTTATGCCACAGCCCCCACCCACCCAGGGAACACTGGCTTGTTTTGTGGCTCACACACTCCTCATTCCACTGCCCCCTCTTCCCACCCACGCAGGAAGTTGAGACTGATTTTGTGTGTGACTCACTCTCACACACAACAAGACAACAACAAGGTACCTTTTACTTTCACATCACCTATTACAAGTTTAGGTGTTACTGGCCATTCCAGATGCTGTTGGATATCCCTCAACCCACCTGTGTTGTCCAACCCCAGATGCTCTTGGGCATTTTTCCCTCAATCCAGCTGGGTTGTCCAACCCCGGATGCTGTTGGACATTTTTCTGTCCCTCAACCCAGGTGTGTGGTACATCCACAGATGCTTTTGGGGAAAATTTTCATCCCTCAGTCTAGCTGTGTTGTCCCATCCTGCGTGTTCTCGGGCATATCCTCAGTCCGGCACAATTCTGCTCAACCCTAGATGCTCTTGGAATGTAAATCCCTCAACCCAGCAGGTTTTAGGGGCCCCTCCTGTCCCGTTTCCTAGTGGATTGGGCTAGGAAACCTTGCTCCCTACCTCCTAGGGGCCCAACCCCTCCCTGAGACCCCTCCCAGTTACCCTGGGGGATTCTTTCACTCTCGTATCACTCGCTTCGTCTCTTTACTGGCCACTTTCCTCGCGGAAAGTCGGAAACGCAGCATGGGAGACTCCAGCACTCACTCTGCAGGTCTGGGACAACCAGCCTGTCTCTCATTCACACGCATCCATCCCCCCGTGCCTGCCCCTCCCAAAAAGTACCAGTCCCTTTTCCTTCCCGAGTTCTTCATGTGCACTACTAGTTTTAGGGGGCCAATTACCACGGTTGCAGGGAGCCTTTTTCCCTTCTCTTTGTTTTATTGTCTCCGCTTGTCCACCGATCGTAACCTGCGTCTGTTGGTCACCCCAGGGAAAACAGAGTGAGGCTGCCAAAGTGGGCAGGACGCGCCTTCCCCACTCTGCCAATCCTAAAGCACCAGCAGCAAGGTGCTGGTAACCATCCTCTGCTACCATAGTTGTAAAAAATGCCAATCACTTGTTTTCAAAATTTTAAAAGTTTAATAATAATAAAATGGTTATAAAAATTCTAATACAATTAGAGTAGTAATAATTTGGACAATTTGGATTAGGACAATATGAGACAATAGAAACAAAGAGTTATGGATGTCTGGGTACCCATTTTCTGGACAGCATAAGCTCGAAAAAGGACCCACGTTAACAGAAGATTTACCCCTAAAACCAATAACTTGTTACATATTCATATATCTCATACATGATGCATAAATTCCATTCAAACACAGGATTCTGTCTGGTCATCATCAACTTCTTCCTCATAAGATGAATGGTGTTGCCTGGCTGTGTGAGGCAGCAATAAATTCTCTTTCTCTGAAAGATTTAGGTGTCCTGTGGCTGCTGTCTCAGTGCGAGTCCTTTCTTTAGGAAAAAAAGTATCCTACATAGTGCAGTTTCTATTCTAACATTTTGTTTTAACCTAAAACTATATTTACCACACTACTTAAGATAATTAATACAGCATTACTTTCTAACACAACACATATAATATTCATTTTAATATTTGCAAAAAGACAATCATGAAATATGCATTTATCACACCTCTCAAGTGTATCCCTGCTACATTCCTCATGAGGGATCCCTGCACACCTTAGGAGAGGCCATCAATACTCCTTTGTTCCTCATGATACCCCTGCAACCCTCAGCAGGGACCCCAGAATATCCCTGTGTGACTCATGGGGCCCAGGCCCAGATTATGTCAGGGAAGGAAATGTGTTGGAGAATTTTGCTCAGAAATGGCTTAAAAGGCAGCTGTGAGGAGCAAATTCTCACAGCCTGTTTCTGTAAACAGCTAAGTTCTCAAACCTGTCTTCAATAACATGGAGGCCTTGAGAAGTTTCATACCAGGGTGAGAAAATAAATCTTGGATTCAATAACTAACCACAGGTATTGAAAACAAAAGGAGGGGTCAGCGTTGGCTCTGTGACCTATCGTGAGCTCAGATTTCGCAATATCCATATGCTTAATTAACACCACTATAAAGATGTGTAAGTGAGATCAATAAATCGGAGTCGATGCTGATCAACAAGGATGGGTCGGTCTCCCTTCGCTTTCAACAGAAATGTGCCCTCAGCCCAGGGACGCTCAGCATGGGCTCCCCCAGCCCTGGGGGCCCCGCCGCTGGTCACAGCAGCCCCTGCCTGGCTCCTGCCTGCCCACACCGTGGGCATCCACGGCTGCTCCTGGCCATGGAGCTCAGCCTGTGCTGCTGCCTGGTGGACTTTACTAATTCTACCACCTGGACAGAGCTGTGACATCTCCATTACTTTATTTGAAGAAAAAACTGGGGACAATCCGTCCCCTGGCTGATAGGGCCTGCCCAGCTTCAGTTCTGGCTGGGGAAAAGGGCCAGGGGGCTCTGGGGCAGAGGGGCTCGTTTAGGAGGGGTGGGTTTTGGGCAGGCCTTGTGATGGGGTTGAAGCCACGGCAGGGGAGATGGGGGCAGACGTGGACACGTGGGATAACAGGTGGGGAGCGCTTTGACGGAGGTTTTAGGCTCCTCTTCTGTAGATGCACAGGAGCACCTGTTGGGAGAGGAGGTGGCTGAGGCCCCAGCTGCCAGCGGCCCACAGGGACCCTCCTGCACAGCAGGGCCCAGAGCTGGCAAGGCTGCCCAGCACGGCTGGAGCTGCTGGCACAGCTTGGCCCAGCTGCACAGCTGCCCCTCAAGGCCCTGGCGAGCAGGGCACGGCTCTGGGCAGGCTCCCTGGCCAGGAGCGGGCCCCAGAGCGCCTCTGCCTTTCAAGGGCAATCTCGTCCCTGCTCTTTCTCCTCCCCACCTGGCTCTGCCTCTGCCCTGTGCCTCTGGGGCTGCTCTTGGCCAGGCAGCCTCAGTGGGAGCCAGCACTGGCTGCAGCCCCAGCGGGCCCGCCAGGACAAGGCCCAGCAATTAGGAGGCCAATGAAAGCTCTGGGCAGCAGCAGAACCCTCAGCAGAGTTCTTTGGACAGCCATGGACTGGCCACACCTGCACTGCAGCCTCGTTGGGAATGTTCCCTGCCTATGAGCAGTCTTTAAAGGAAGCTGTTTTAAATAGAGAATCACAGAACACTCACGATTTTCTCTTCCAGTAATACCAGATTGCTGCACAGAAAATCAACAGGAAAAGTGCTACAACAGCCACAATGGCCATCAACTTGATCAGACAAGATGTTCCCCAGCAGAAAATTCTTCTCCAGGTGTTGTCAGCACGTGTTGAGGTGCCAGCTGCATCTGTGGGAGCAATGGGGAGTGTGAGCCCGTGCTATGCTGCACTGCTGAGCTGGCAGCACCGTGGATATGGCCAGGATGTTCTCACTCCCTGTTTCCCCCCGAGCTGGGGCCTGCAGGCACCTTGCTGGCCCTTGGCACAGGAGTGCTCAGTACCCAAACCCCTGAGCCTGCATGCAGTAATTCCTCTGTGCTGTGCCCTTCTGCTCCAGACAATACTTGTCAAAGGCATGGACAAGGACAAGGAAAATGCCCAGGGTTTTGGAGCTGCTCCAGGGCCCTCCCTCCTGCAAACAGCCGCCTCTCTGCATCTACCCAGAGACCGGGAAATTGCAGGGGATCTATGGCCCATGGTGCACTTTGGGCTGCCTGTCAGCTGATGCCCAATGCCTTCCTGCAGAGGCTGGGGAGAAGCTGCAGCCAGGCCAGGATGGCAAACAGCCCTGCAGGGCGTGGAAGCAGCAGCGGGGCAGCGAGGCTGCCATGGATCCCTTCCCGCTGTGCCGGGCACGGCGTGTCCAGATGTGCAGCCAAAACCCCCGGCTGCTGAGCTGCAGGACAAGGCTGAGGAAATGCACCCACCACGCTGCCTGTCCATAGCACTCCATTTTCTTCCAGATGTTTCGATTCCTCTAAGGACTTACCAGCTCCTATAGGTGTGTTCTACATTCTCAGGGGGTCTTAAGAGAAATGTTTCCATTTCCCATGAATGGATCCCATAGAAGCAGGGCTCAGCCTGTGGGGTCAGCAGGGACACACTGCTCACCCCTGCACTAGAAGCTGGGCTTGTGTGCAACCTCCACCAAAGGACCTGGGAAAGTCCTCCCTGCAGACACCCTTGTAACTCAACAGCCACAGAAGCTTCTGCCATCTCTGCTCAGCTGCACAGACACCACTGAGCCGCAGGAGCGATGAGGGGATCGCGCAGGGCGACAGCAGACACCTGCATGGCTCTGTCCTGGCACCTGCAGCGATGCCACCCTGGCCGAGCTTTGGGCTCTGAGCTGGAAGCTCTCCCAGGGGAAAGGCCTTGAGCTACCCTTACCATGTCCCTGAGGGTCAATGATGACTATGGGTTGTGAATCCAGATCATCTTCATCAACATGATCATCTTCATCAACAGGATAATCTTCATCATCAGGATAATCTTCATCATCAGGTTCATCTGCAAAGAAAGGCAGGACAGAACAGCTCCTGTGATACTGCTGAAGATTCTCCTTCAGGCCCGAGTGGCAGTGAGGGCACCTGGGTGATTGGTGCCCTCCAAGGCACTCCCTCAGCTCTGCGTTCCACTGAGGAGCAGGGCCAGGGGCACCTCGTGCCTGCAGTGGCCCCACACTGGGATGGAAGGAGCCCCTTGCGGGGCAGTCGGGGCAGAAAGGACTCCCTGGAGCTGCTGCAGCTCCAAACCCAGCCCCAGGCAAGGCCAGGGCTTGGCAGTGGCAGCAGGAGCAGCTCAGGCTCCCTGGGGCCAGCAAAGGAGCTGAGAAAGGCTCAGCCCCGGGGAACAGCCCTGGGCCCAGCCCCTTTCCTCTCTGCTCTTCTCCGTGGCTGCACAGAGCACACAGAAGGACACACTGGCATTGCACATGGGAGGGAGATGGACAGATAAATGCTCCTTCCTCCCACTGACAGCAATCCTGTGGGATCACTGTTGGGCACAAGAGGTAAAGTTTGGAGACCAGGATTCCCAAAATCCATCAAACTTCAGCGGATCATGAGGGGAATGACACAGGAATATTACTCTGGACAATGATTCCTCTTGGAAAATGATAACTCTGTTAGGGAAGGGTTGCTGGTAGCCTACCTTCACCAAGCTCCAACATCCTTATGCCGTGCTTTACCACCATTCCCAAATGATGCAAGTCAGGATCCCAGTCTAGAAAGGAGCACAGATGGGAACCATTCCATGCTGTGCTGGGATCCCCTTCTATAGGGAACCCAGCACTGCAAGGGAGTCAGGTAATGCTGTGTGCCAGGAGTGCCAAGCAGCAGAGAGGGCAGCTCAGGCCTCAGCAGGGCTCAGGCCCAGAGGCACAGCAATTACCTCCTGTGGCTGTGCCTGGCATCTCCTCCCTTCCTGCAGCAGAGGCTGCCAATGAGCCACTGCTTCCTCCAGGAAACTGCGCCTTCAGCACAGCCTCTCCTTCCATCTCTGCAGAAAGGAAAAGGGACAACTGGATCAGGTGGGGCTGTTCCACAATGGGAAGGTGGCATCTTCAGGAAGCACTGCGTGTCCAAGTAGTGGATAAGATTCAGGATAAAGATCAGGTTATTGGGGCTGCTGCAGGGTCCTCCCTGCTCCAAAGAGCTCATAGACAGGGAAATTGCAGGGGATCTATGGCCCATGCTGCAGCTTAGGCTGCCTGTGAACTGATGCCAAATGCCTTCGTGCAGAGGCTGGGGAGAAGCTGCAGCCAGGCCAGGCTGGCAAACAGCCCTGCAGGGCGTGGAAGCAGCAGCGGGGCAGCGAGGCTGCCATGGATCGCTTCCCGCTGTGCCGGGCACGGCGTGTCCAGATGTGCAGCCAAAGCCCCCGGCTGCTGAGACCCAGGACAAGGCTGAGGGAAATGCACCCACCATGGGGCCTCTCCAGGTCACTCAGCATCTTGTCCATGTGTTTGGATGCCTCTAGGGACTTACTGTCTCCTCCATGTCTGTTCCTCCCTCTCGGGGGACCTTAAGAGAAGTGTTTGCATGTCGAAGAGTGGATCCCACATAAGCTGGGCTCAGCCCATGGGGTCAGCAGGGACACACTACTCACCCCTGCGATGAGAGCTGGGCTTGTGAGCAGCAACCCGGAAAGGAGCCTGAAAAGTCCTCCCTGCAGACACTGCTGTAACACAACAGCCACAGAAGCTTCTGTCACCTGGTTCATGCCAGGTTGTCAATGATTATCCTCTGAGGGAAACATTGACAACATACCTGCAGGAGGTGGAAGAGGCTGCAAATCCTCATGGAGCCAAGCTGCTGGAGAAACCTTCCTAGCATGCTCATCTAGAAGGGAGCGGAGATCAGATCAGACCCATTTCCATGGTTTGCTGGGATCCCCTTCTGCCCTAATGAACTGCGGGTGTGGGAGCCAGATGTGAAGGGACAAGGCCAAAGCTGCACAGGGGCCTGGGGAGCTCTGGGCTGGCTCCTGGTCACTCTGCACACTTTTTGCAGTTGCCGTGCTACATCCCTAGCGAGGCAACTGAATGGCCCACGGCCCTGGGGCTCTCCCAGTGCCACACAGGAAACCCTCACTAAATCCCTGGGGAAAATTGTAGCAGGCAGTGTCACAACTATCCCTGCCAACCTCTCTCCCTCCTTCTACCAGGAAAGCTTCCCCCAGCCCAAGGGCACATGGCCAGGCTCTCTCAGGACCCAGGGGAGCCTTGCTCTCCCCCTCTGCCCTTTCCCCACCATGGGCACCCCGTGCAGCCGCTCCCAGATTTCGGGCCGTGTCTCCCACGGAGGGAGCCCAGCAGGACAGCTCAGTACCCGAGTGCCCTGAGCCTGCTCGGGACCATTCCTCTGGGCTGTGCCCGTCTTGTCCGGGCTGTGCCCGCAGTGCCAAGCAGCAGAGAGGGCAACTCCAGCCTCAGCAGGGCTCAGGCCCAGAGGCACAGCAATTACCTCCTGTGGCTGTGCCTGGCATCGCCTCCCTTCCTGCAGCAGAGGCTGCCAATGAGCCACTGCTTTCTCCTGGAAATGCCACCTTCTGCCCAGCCTCTCCTTCCATCTCTGCAGAAAAGAAAAGGGACAGCTGGATAAGGTGGGCCTGTTCCCCAATGGGTAGGTGGCCTCTTCTGCAGGAATGCTTGACAAAGACATTCATAAGTTTCTGGAACTCAATCAAAGTTTGGAGATGGGCCAGGGCTTTCCCTTCTCCAAACCACCACCCCTCCTGATCTGTCTAGAGACCAGAAAATTTGGAGGAGATCTCAGGACGTGAGGGGCCTGTGATGGAGTTTGGGCTGCCGGTGAGCAGATGCCCAATGCCTTCCTGCAGAGGCTGGGGAGAAGCTTCAGCCAGGCCAGGCTGGCAAACAGCCCTGCAGGGCGTGGAAGCACCAGTGGAGCAGCGAGGCTGCCATGGATCCCTTCCTGCTGTGCCGGGCACGGCGTGTCCAGATGTGCAGCCAAAGCCCCCGGCTGCTGAGCCCCAGGACAAGGCTGAGGGAAATGCACCCACCACGGCGCCTCTCCAGGTCACTCAGGATCTCGTCCATGTGTTTAGCGGCCTCTAGGGACTTACTGTCTCCTGCAGGCTTGTTCCTCCCTCTCAGAGGACATTAAGAGAAGTATTTGCATTTCCCATGAATGGATCCCTCAACGCCAGGGCTCAGCCCGTGGGGTCAGCAGGGACACACTACTCACCCCTGCGATGGGAGCTGGGCTTGTGTGCATCAACCCGGAAAGGAGCTTGATAAGTCGTCCCTGCAGACACTCCTGTAACCCAACAGCCACAGAAGCTTCTGTCACCTGGTTCCTGCCAGGTTGTCAAGGATTATCAACTTAGGGGAACATTGACAACGAACCTGCAGGAGGCTTTAGAGCCTGGAAATCCTCATGGAGCCAAGGTGCCTGAGAAACCTTCCTAGCATGCTCATCTAGAGGGGATGCACAGATCAGACTTATTCTATGGTGTGCTGGGATCCTCCTCTGCCTATAGTAAATGGGCACTGCAAGGTGGTCGGGTAAGGCTGGGGGAGCCAGATATGAATGGACAAGGCCAAAGCTGCACAGGGGCCTGGGGAGCTCTGGGCTGGCTCCTGGTCACTCTCCACCCTCTTTGCAGGCCCTGTGACACATCCCAGGAGAGGAAACCGGGCCAGCCCAGGGCCCTGGGGGCTCTCTCCCTCCCCCAGAGGAAACCCTCCCTAAAGGCCTGGGGAAAACCATCCCCAGCGCTTCCCGGGGAGCAGGGAGCGCTGTCCCGGGAAAGGGGAGCCAGGCTGCCGGCTCACCTGCTCCCCGCGCTTGCAGCGGAGCAGCCTGGGCAGCCCTGTCAGACAGGGCCACGGCCAGGAGGAGCAGGAGGAAGAGGCGCAGAGCAAGGGCCATGCTGCCTTGCCCTCTGCCAGTCCCGCAGCTCTTGCTGCCACCGCTGTCCTGACACCGCTGTCCCAATGTCAGCACCACTGCTGCCACCGCCGCTGCTGCTGCCGCAACAGTTGTGCTCAAGCACTGACTGCTCGCTCCTTGTGCTGCTGTGCAACCACGGGGCTCTGGCACCTCTGTGACCTCAGAGCCTGCTGTGACCTCAGAGCTTGCTGTGACCCCTGAGCCTGCTGTGACCTCATGGCTGGGGCAGGACTTTGTTAGAATGGATCTCAAGAGGTACCCTTCCAGCGAGGAGAGGATCTCCCTCCTGGTACCTATTTGCAATGTCATTTTGTTTTTCACAGGAAGTGAGTTATAAAACATTGGACAAGTGAGGCTTTTCATGGGTCTACACACAACAGCAATGCCAAATCCAAAATTCCACTCATGTTGGTGATTCCCACTATTGCAGGCAGCAGCAGCCCTGCCATGCTAACACCTAGTCCCTGCTCTGCGCTGGGCGGCCATTTGGCCCGTATTTAAAAAGTGAAGAACTTGATGCCAAAGCTGACAAAAATTATGCAACACGGGACATCAGGGTACCTGCACGCTTTAGGGGACACCCAAACCCCGTGCACATCTTATGGGTGTCCTCAGCCACCCTAAAATCCCCCTGTAGCCTCCACAAGAGACCCCCAAGCCCTGTTCAACTTACAGCTGTCCCTCAGCCCCTGCACACCTTTGGACATACATTAAATTCCCTGCACAATTTCTTGGTGTCCCCAGTCCCCTGCACAGCACAGAGGTGACCCAAAGCCCCTGCATGCCTTTAGAGGGACCCAAACATAACACTCAGGGAGCAGCACCAGTGCTGAGCCATCTTCTGTGTGTGTGTGTTCACCGTGTGTCCCTGGGGGAACAGATGAGGCCTGGGGGGCAAATCCCCACTCTGCTCATAAGAGATCCAGGGCTGCCACAGGCCCAGTGTCTGTCGGGCTCTGAGCTCATCCCTCAGGCTATGAAGGACTTCCTTCAGAGTCCAGCCTCTTTCCATTGTTCTCAAGGCAAGCACCTCCCGATGGCTTCCCTCTTTCCCTGGGCATGCCACAGGAGGAGGCCCAGGCCCAGCTGATGCCAGGGAAGGCAATGTGCCCTCAGCCCAGGGACGCTCAGCATGGGCTCCCCCAGCCCTGGGGGCCCCGCCGCTGGTCACAGCAGCCCCTGCCTGGCTCCTGCCTGCCCACACCGTGGGCATCCACGGCTGCTCCTGGCCATGGAGCCCAGCCTGTGCTGCTGCTGGGTGGGCTTTGCTGCTGCTGCCACCCGGACACTGGGCTGCCAGCTCCATCTCTTTATTGCAACAGAAGAGCTCATTTGGGAAGTGCTGCAGTGCCCGATTTCTTCTGCCCGACTAGCTGCCAACACCATCCCCCAGAGTGGGCCGCCCCCAGAAAGCTGTCAACTCTGGGGTTTGGCTGTAGGGCACAGCTGCTTTACAGCACAGGTGGACTGCGCTGGGGTAGGGACAAGGAACAGGGAGAGCTCTTCTCTATGTTTGCTCCCTGCCGACTCGGCGACAGAAAGACACTGAATTAAAGCCATACACCCATTTCCAAACTGGGGAGGTCCCTGGGGAGGATACAGTCTTTAGCCAATTGGGAGAAACTGAGGGTGGAACACAAGGCAGGGAATACTTTGTTTAAAGCAATAGGGGATTACAGGGGAGGAGGACAACTTAAACAAACCAATAGGGTTTCAAAGGATACCAAATGGATAGGGAAGTTTCTAGGCCTTGGGAGGGATTGACATTGGATGGGAGCAAGAACAGGGAATAAAAGGGCAGGACTTTGGGGAGATGGACAACTAGGGCAAAGCCAACAACACAGAGGGCAAAGGAACAACCCATTGGCAATAAAATATGGTATAACAATACCAAATAAGGGGGTGTCATAAAACTGACTACTGGGACCGAATTACAATCAAAAACACGCACCGCAACAGGGAAGCTCTCAGTCAGGGCTCTGTTGAGCACTTCCAAATCCTTTCCTGGCACCAATAGAAGGCCAAACTTGCCCTTATCACAAGCAAACAGAGTGTTCCCGAACAGTAACCTCTTCCAAACCTCTGTGAAACATGCTTGTTTTATGATTGGCTTTTTCCAAATATTAAAATGAAATTTATATGTGTTATCTTAGAAACTAATGTTGTATTAATTTTCTCAAGTAGTCTTATAAATATAATTTTAGGTTATAACAGAATGTTAAAATATAAACGACACTGTGTAAGATACTTGTTTGAAAGCAAGGGCTCATGGAGAGGTAGCAGCCATAGAACACTGCAATTTGCAAGAGAAAAAGAATTTATTGCTCTCCTATCAGAAGAAACTTAATTCTGCCTGCCTCGCTCAGCCCTCAGAAAGCTGGTTAGGACTAAGAGGGAGAGGTTGACGATGACCAGACAAAATCCTGTGCTTGAATGGAATTTATGCATCATGTATGAGATGCATGAATATGCAACAGGTTATTTTTTTTAAGGATTAATCCTCTGATAACATGTGTTATTTTTCGACTTTTATTGCCCAAAAAATAGGTATCCAGATGTCTGTAACTCTTTGTTTCTATTGTCTCCTATTCTCCTAATCCAAATTGTCCAAAATATTTATCACGTTAATGATATTGCTACTTTTATAAACATTTTATTATTAATAAAATTTTAAAACTTTAAAAACACGTGATTAACATTTTTCACACCTCTTCTGGGAATCAGGAACACGTGTGGTTGGGCCGGCTGCACCTGTGGGAGCAATGGGGAGCGTCAGCCCGTGCTGTGCTGCGCTGCTGAGCCGGCAGCACGGTGGATGCGGGCAGGACGTTCTCCGTTTGCCCCAGAGCTGGGGCCTGCGGGCACCTTGCCGCCCCTTGGCACAGTCTGTGCCACCCAACAAAGCCCAGCAGGCCGGGAGGAGAGCCCGGGGCCAGCGCAGCTGCTTGGGCAGTGGCTGCTTGGAGGGACACGGGCCAAAGCCATCCCTGAGCAGCCACTGCCAGCCCTGGCCCTCCCTGCCCCGTGACAGCTCCCCCAGCCCCAGGGAACTGACTGACACAAACTCCACAGCCAGCAAAGAGATTGCCCCAGTAATTTTCTGCTACTCTTCTTCCCTGCAGTTGGTCCCAGAAACATCCCTCACACTGCTCTAAATGCCCACACATGGGCTGACCAGC
The DNA here is from genome assembly GCF_028551555.1 of Melozone crissalis. Classification (NCBI taxonomy): domain Eukaryota; kingdom Metazoa; phylum Chordata; class Aves; order Passeriformes; family Passerellidae; genus Melozone; species Melozone crissalis. The sequence continues at coordinate 19,382,841 of NW_026535807.1, read as the reverse complement.
CTCTATGCTTTTCCTGTCTGCTCTCTAAAATTTTGCAACAAATCCACCATAAATTACATGTTGCCTCTGGGAATTGGCATAACATTTTGCTTCATTTTTTCCCAATACCTGGAATATCCTGTGTGTAGTAATGCTCTTAAGGATCTCTGATACTTTTCAGCAATTTTTTTGTACTGAGACAGATGAAACAGCCTTACTGGTTTTACTTTTGGCAGGTCTGGTTTTGTCCTCAGTGTCATGGTTTGCTTATTATCTACATGTAAACTTATTTTTATTTATGTCTTTTTGTTCCCCAAGCAATTATTTTGACAATCTGTCATTCACTTCTTAGTCACTGTTGCATGTATGAACAATTTTGAATCTCTTTCCATAGGAATAGAAAGATCTCAGAAAGCTGTATTTGTAATTTTGATGGCACTCTGGCTTCACACCACAGGCCTGATTCGTGGCTCAATGCATGGATGCCTGTCTGAATGAAAACAATGTTTGTGAGGCAGCTGAAGAGCTTAGACCTCAGACATTGAAAGTCCTCGGACGAGGAGGAGGAGGAAGAAAGGATAAAAAGGTGTTACCAAAGTCTTCTAGTCTGCCAGAAGTATGGTAGACTACACGTGTCTTCAAGTGTCATTTAATTCCAGAACAACTCTCTACAGTTCCAGACACCAGGAGAAATTACTCAAGACTTTGCCTCCCAATGCATCAGCTTTAGTTCTAGTGAGAGGTAGGCCTTAATTCCTGTCCGATTAGAGCAAATCCACAAAGCAACCTTGCCACTGTGTGAATGGAAAGAAGAATTTGCTTGTGAACAGATGAATATGTCCCACTCAATCATGACCAAAATTTGCCTTGACTTGGAAGCAAGTAGACAAGGAGCAATGCAGTATTTGGGTTTCATCCAGTGATAAATGGGGCAAGAAGTTGTAACAACTTCCCTGTTTTACCGAACACAAGTACTGATACAGCCAATAATGCACCCACATGAAGGGATCTTCAGGACATTCCTTTATTTCTTAACCAGGAATAGGCAGCAAAATGGTGGCACTTATCTGAACTGGAAGCCGTGTTCGTCTCCTGTTTTTCCTTTTTTGGAATTACCAATTGCAGCGGTTCCGCGGCCGCTAATCCTGTGCCTGGCTAGCTGAGCGGGCGGCCAACAGCCCCACTACAGCGGGGGGTGTCAGTCCCGGTGGCAAGGCCCCAGGACTGGCAGCTTCAGGCACCCCTCGGCGGTGAAAGCCTCGGGCTGTGCCTGCAGGACAAGGTCTCGGAGGATAGCTGCGAGGCAGGGCGGAGTAAGCAAGAGCCGGACACTCTCTGGGGTAGAAACTGGTTTAATGTCCCGAGGGACGACCAGCAGGGATGACGAACTGGGGAGGACCAGCAGGGAGTGCCAAAGAAAATGAGCAGAACATGAGATTATAAAGGGGGGTGGTAACTGGGGGTGAACCAATCTGGGGAGGTCAGGGGAAGGGTTTAACGCAACAGACTGGTGAAAAGAACCAATGGATACAGTGTAAAGGAGGGGCCCCGGGACCTCAGCCAATCACTACTCCCATTGTAGGGAACCTTCTAGAAGACAGGGAGTGGTGGGGAGTGATTGACTGGGCCCAGGGAGGAGAGAAAATTATACATATTTGGGAATATGGGGCGGGGGAAGTTACATGACAGGGGGCAACCATGGTAACGAAATAATAGACAGAGACTAGGGAGGGGAAAACAGGGAGGACAGAACCATCATAACAAATGGGGGAGAAACGGAACAAACCAACACACCACAACATCTCCCCGTTTTTTGTTAAATAAAATTGAAAAGAACTGGAAAGTCCATAAAAACTTAAAGGTAGTAGCTTAAAACGAAAGAGTCCGTGGCTGATCTTGCCAAGCGCTTTTGATTTTCAAAGAACGTCCATTGGCCCATGGATGGCTCTGAGGTGGAACGGTGAGCCCCTCTTCATCAGCGGCTCTCACTGCCTCCGAAGAGAGGTCAACGTAGCGGGGTCGCTCATTTCCATGGAGCCAAGGTACTACGCGTTTGCACTTGGCGCTGTTAGTCTCTCAGGACCAGCTCGCGGACCAGGGGAGCGAAAATCAAAAATGAGTCGGGGAGATGTACTAAAAGGCAAAAGGAAACAGTTAGACACAAACTACTTAAACAGATGGTTCTGCCCCAAAAAGTAAATCAAGTTCGGAGGAGGAGTCGGACACAGGGGAGGAAGGTCGGGAGTCAAAAACAACACAAAAAGGGGCACGAAACAAAGGAGGTGAGGAAGAGGATACATCTGGAGGGAACCTGTCGAGGAAATAAAAATGGGAAGAGGTGGAAGGTTTCCTCCTCCGCCGCCAACATGCCTCTTGTACCTGTGGTACAGCCTCTGATGTCTTCGCCCGCTTGGGATGGAAGGGCTTGACCCATTTAGATGGAATCCATTTGGGTCCTGAGGGAGTGGATATGCAAGCGTATCCCCTCCCCCAGGTGACCAGGTCAAATGGCCCTTCCATCCGCCAAGTCTCCGGATCCCTTATGAGAACCGGAGGCCTGGCTTTCGGCTGCAGCTGTTGGTAACTGCCAAAATGCCGGACAACTGGAGGATTCAGGTTGTCGAAAGAGCAATTGAGAAAATTGAGAGTGTACAATGCTCTCGACAACCGGACGTGGGGGGTTTCCACCTTCACTGCCGCACGTTGTTTCTCTAAGGTCTTCTTAAGGCTCTGGTGGGCCCTCTCCACCATGGCTTGGCCTGTCGGGGAATAGGGGATGCCGGTCTTATGTTCTATTCCCCATTGCTGCAGGAAGCTCCGCAGTTCCTTGGAGATGTACGCTGGGCCGTTATCAGTTTTTAAGGCCCTAGGGATGCCCAGGACAGCGAACGCCAGAAGCAGGTGCTTCTGGACATCCGCAGCCCTCTCACCTGTGTGGGCAGAGGCAAAGATAGCTCCCGAGAAGGTGTCAATGGAGACATGGACGTAACACAACCTCCCAAAAGATGGGATGTGTGTCACGTCCGTCTGCCACACTTCACAGCTCGCCAAGCCCCGGGGATTCACCCCAGATGCGATGGTGGGCATCTGATGGGCTTGGCATTGGGGACATGTGGCCACGAACGCCAGAAGCAGGTGCTTCTGGACATCCGCAGCCCTCTCACCTGTGTGGGCAGAGGCAAAGATAGCTCCCGAGAAGGTGTCAATGGAGACATGGACGTAACACAACCTCCCAAAAGATGGGATGTGTGTCACGTCCGTCTGCCACACTTCACAGCTCGCCAAGCCCCGGGGATTCACCCCAGATGCGATGGTGGGCATCTGATGGGCTTGGCATTGGGGACATGTGGCCACGATCGCCTTGGCCTGGTCTTGCGTAAGATGGAATTGCCTGACCAGACCAGGCGCATTCTGGTGGAACCGCTGATGGCTGATCTTAGCCTGGCCGAACACATCTGGGAGCGGGCCCATCGTGACAGCAGCCGCGGCCAAAGAATCGGCCCGACGGTTGCCCTCAGCGATGAACCCTGGCAGGTCGGTGTGTGATCTCACATGCATCACAAAGAAGGGATGCTCTCGGCGGGAGACCAATTCCACTAGCCTTGAGAGCAAGTTAAACAATTTTTGATTAGAGACCTCCTGCAGAACTGCCGATTCTGCTCTAGACACCACACCAGCTACGTATGCAGAATCTGTTACCAAATTGAAGGGACCCTGAAACCTCTCAAATGCTCGGACGACTGCGTCCAACTCAGCTACTTGTGGAGAAGCCTCCACCATGGCAACATCAGCCTCCCATCGCTGAGTCTGAGGATCCTTCCAAGTCATTACTGACTTATGGGATGCTCCGGACGCGTCAGTAAAAACTGTCAGAGCATCTAGAGGCTTCCTGCTCTGAATCCCTTTAATTGATAATTTAAATTCCGAATTAAAAAGTTTATGGGCCGGCCGATCGACTGCAACGCGGCCAGTGTAGCTGTCTAATGCAAATTGCAGCATTTCGTTAGTCTCAAGCAGCTCATTGAAGGTCTTTAATTTAAGTTGGCCCGAAACCAATCGAATTGGATGATGGATGCATGCAAAATCACAACCCGCCAGCTCCCTAATCCGAGATCTCGCTTTTCGGATCAGTTCGGCTATCAGCTCTTGTGGCCTTGTCATTCTTTTGGACCTGTGGTGGCTGAGGAACACCCACTCTATGATCAAGAGGGGGTCACCCAAGCCCTGGTCCTTCAAGCTCTTGTCCCATTGATGGATCAAGCCGTGAAGATGTGGCAGTTTCCCCAAAATTATAAATTTGAATGGCAGGCCCGGGTGATAACGGTGGGCCTGCCTGGCCGAAATGGTTTTTTGCACCTTCTCTAGGGCTACCTGAGCCTCTGGGGTGAGTTCCCTAGGAGAACTCAGCTCCTCTCCCCCTTTCAATAAATTGAAAAGAGGGGCTATGTCTTCAGTTGGTATGCCTAGCCAGGGCCTCACCCAATTTAAAGACCCACACAGTTGATGGACATCCGCAAGGGTCTGGACTGAAGTCCTTATGGCCAATTTTTGCGGCACAATGGTCCGCTTCGTGATTTCAAGGCCCAGGTATTTCCAAGGCGGCATCCTTTGAATTTTGTCTGCCTGGAGCTCGAACCCTGCAGCAACCAACGCACTGGTTGTCAGGTCAAGCGCATGGGCAAGCAGATCATCTGTTGGGGCGCAGACGAGGATGTCATCCATATAGTGGTGTAACAGGACGACATCCCCGAGGGCTGTACGCACAGGAGACAGCAGCGAAGCGACATACCACTGGCAGATGACAGGACTGTTCTTCATTCCTTGTGGAAGAACACGCCAGTGGTAGCGCTTGGCCGGGGACTCGCGGTTGATGGAAGGAACCGTGAAAGCAAAACGCGGGGCATCATCAGGGTGTAGGGGAATTTGGAAAAAACAATCCTTGATGTCGATGATTGCCAAATTCCAATTTTGAGGGAGCATTGTGGGGGATGGCATCCCTGGTTGGAGGGGACCCATATCAATTATTAATTCATTAATTTGGCGGAGGTCGGTCAGGAGCCGCCACTTGTCCTTGTTGGGCTTCTTGATCACAAACACTGGGGAGTTCCAAGGTGACATGGTCTCCACCAGGTTGCCCTTGAGCAACTGCTCCTGCACGAGCTCATTGAGCGCCTTCAATTTTTGTTTGTTAAGTGGCCACTGTACCACCTGTACTGGCTCATCCGATCGCCAATCCAGTTTCCAGGTAGGGCGCTCCTCAGTGGCCACCGCCCGAAAAACCTGGGGAGCCTTTGGGAGGTCAATTCTGGCTCCCCATTGGGCTAACAGGTCCCTTCCCCACAGGGGCTCGGTGTAATCTAAAACGAATGGGCGCACAGAAGCCAATTGCCCATCCGGCCCCATAATCTGTACAATGCTCTTGGATTGTTTTGCCAATTTGAGACCCCCTACACCTTGTATGTGTCCGGCTGCGCTTTGCAAATCCCAATGTGACGGCCAATCCCGAGAGGGAATGATCGTCACATCTGCTCCCGTGTCCAGTAACCCCCGCACGATCTTACGATCCGCGCCCAGGGACAGTTGACATGTCAACCTGGGCTTCTCTCTCCCCACAACCTGTGCCCAGGCAACCGTTGGAGGCGAGGACCCTTGAGATGACTTGGGTTCCTGCACCTCCTCCGGCACTGGGATGGCTTGGGCGATGACCCGGCCCTTGTGGAGAGAGAGCGGGGGCTGGACGCAGTACAGCCCTAAAGCAAATCGGTCCCGGTCGGTTGCTACCAACCCCGGGACGATGTGTAAATCTATAGGTGTATATTTTGTGTCCCCAACAATGATCCACCTGCTGCGTCCAAGTCTCCTCCAGCTGCCGGGATGTTGAACGTCGGCAGTCACCAGGTGGAAATCAGTGTCCGTTAGATGGATGTCACGGGTCAGCTGCAGCCTGAATGGGGAGAACGAAGACATAGTTGTTACGGCAGGCTGAGGCTGAAACCAACAGGTACAAAACGTCAAGTCCGGATAAGAAATGTCTGAGGCATGTGACGGGCCTTTCTCCGTTCCCTCCTCCCTGCTTGGTATTACTTTGCCCGCCTTATTTCTATCTTTGCGCAGGGAGGGACTGCGCTCGCTTTCTAGTTTTTTGAGGGTTTCCCCTCCTGTTTCCCAGCGGGGCACTCTTTCCTCCGATAGGTTAGAAATTCATCCCTCAGAGGGCAGTCAGGCATCCAGTGCCCAGTTTTCCCGCACAGGTGACACGGGTGGGTGCCTGGATGCCTTCTGGCTGCTCCTGGGGTTGATGATCCGGCTGCCGCTGCACTGTACTCTTCCTCGTCGGCGCTGGAGGTCGACGCGAACGCCACCGAGGTCCGTCTGTTCTTACTCTTTGGATCAGGCGCTCCTGGCAGTGGGACCTTCCGTGCCACGACCTCCATCATCATTTCAATGGAAGGCCGCGGGCTACGGGGGAGGGATCGGATGGCTCTCCGGCAGTCCGAGTTTGCGTTTTTAAACGCCATCCTTCTTAATAAGTTTTCCCTCTCGCTTTCTTCCGAAGCCTGGGTCTCCACGTACCTATAAAGTCTCTCCAAGAAATGTAAGTAATGTCGGAGGAAGGAGACCCAGACACCAATTGGTTCATCCAAGTCCCATTTATTGATCGAATACGGCGGGTTAAATATAGTTCTTAATAAGCTTCATACATATTGCAAAAGTTGAGCTCAGGATTGGTTAGTTACATATCAGCAACTACACCTACTTTTACATTCTTGTGCTTATTCTTCTGTTACATTCTGCAGATATTCAGGACTAATCTCACCTCCCTTTCCTCATGTTGCAGCAAGGCCATCCGGCATTCTTGCCTGTCAGCAGTCACTGAATCAGAGACTGCTGACCTCCCTTTCAAGCTTAACCAGCGGCATTAAGTCAGTATGGCCTTTCTCAGCTAACCAACTCAATAAAATCCTCCACATTTCCCCCGTTTTCTTCTTAAGCAAGGAGATTAGTTTGCCAGGTTTTTGCTATCATACGGCTAACCATGTTTTGAATACAAGTAAAAATACAAGGCAAAATAAGCAAAAACATTAAGATCACACCCAGTAAGCCGATAGCATATGTCACAATGTTCCTTAGCCATGGTCCAAGCCCTAAGCCTTTAAGCCATTCGTCAATTCCTAAACCTTCTTCTTCTTTGAGATTGTGAAGTCCCTGTTGTAGTTCTTTTATCTTAGTATGAATGGACACCGAATGATCAGACAAATTCATACAACACATTCCCTCAAATTCTTCACATCCATGCCCTTGTGCTAAGAGCAAAAAGTCTACAGCAGCTCTATTTTGTAAAACAGCATGGTTAACACTTTGCACATCTGCAGTCATCATGTCCAGAATTTGGGATGTCTGGTTCAGCTCATTTCTTGTCCAGCACCCTAATTGTTTTGCTAAATTCATAGCCTTATTGGCAGATCCTCCTGGTAAGATAGTTGAAACTACTACTTGTCTGAATGTACCCCAAAACTTTGGATCTCTTATCTGGCTGCAGTCCAAGTCATGTATACTATGCCTTTTCCTGTTTGATGTTTGACTGAGCTGCATTAGCAAGGACACATTAGGGTGAAACAAGGACAATTTTCCCAAATAACAGGGTCCACCCTGTGGCTTAGCTGGTATACCATTCCACGCCCTGTCTCCACAAATTAAAAATATTCCTGTAGGTAATTTCTTGGTGCCGTGATGTTTGTGCCGTTACATTGACTGTAATGCTGTGGAGAGAATTCACTCAAATTCAGGGATGAATCCAAGGTGGCCCATGTGTCTTTAGGTTGATTTAAATTTTGAACATCCAAGGGTTTGAAACTAAACTATCCTCCAGCTGTAGTGTTAGGCATACTGGCATTTGCACTTCCAAAAAGATCCAATTCCTCAGGAGGAGAATGCAAAGAGGTGTTAAGTGATTGGATTAGTAAGCATTGGCGATAGCCATCACTCTGACCTGCAGTATATCCTTGCTGTGCTGGCAATGTGATGTTAGACATGTTACGCATGCATAAAGTTCGATTACTTATTAAACTGCAAAATTCTCCAGGAGACCACACTGGAAGTCCTACCAAGCATGTTCGAAATGGGTTAGTAACCCCTCCAAGACTAAGACAAAGCGATGATTGGTTAATTTGTTTAGCAAGTGTTACCCATAGATTTTCTCTTGGCTGACTGAAACGTGTTATTCCTATCGCTTCACTTACTACAGCATTGAGCAGTATAAAAACAAACTTCATTCTTCTTTCTGCTTTCTCTGTTTTTCCTTTCTTCGTTGTCTTTTCCCTGGTTTGTTAGAATGTCTATTGTAAGGCTGAGTCAATTTCTGAATACACTGATCTAATTCCAAATCAGCATCCTTGCTTACAGGTATAGCATCAGGTAGGTTTAAAAGCAAATCAGCTTTACAGCGAGCTGCTATGATGCGTGAGGATGTAGTAATTTCAAGCTCTCTAAGTACTTGCTGTAATTTCCATCTAATATATGCTATAACCACTTGTTCTGCACTCTCAAAAAGCTCCAATCCTGCCCTTCCGGGCAGGCCAGTATTTTGTTCAAGAGCTCTAACCCAGACAAAATCTTGAATCCACTTCCCGAAACAAGGGTGACACCATAAAATTCCTACTGTCCTCTGTGAATACCAGCAAACCTTATTGCAATCAGCACAATGCAAAGCTACCCAAGCATAGCACTTATTATTATCCTTTTTGCAAACATAACAAGGAAGTGTATATAGGAAAGGATCAGTATTAAAATTTATCTGTGTGATCCAATCCAACCAGTTCAATGGCGGTGATTGCAAAGCCTCTTCAGCTTTCTTACTATATACAGCTACCAATTCAAGCTCCTTCTTTAATACAAAATGTATCTTATCTCGTAATCGCTGTTCTTGTTCTTCAACACCTATAGCATGCCACGAAGCAGGGTCCCATGGAGCTACATCATCCCACAAGGCAGAGTCCCATAGATGTGAAATTGCCCTAATCATAGAAAGCTAATTAGCAATCACTAATAGCCTTATTTAGATGAGGTTGTTCCCCATCTTACCTTCTTTTTCTTATCTGCTTTCAGTTTTGCTGCTCCTAACTTTACTGGTACTGTTACTTGCAAACTTAATTTTTGCAACTTTTCAATGCAGCAGTCTAGTGCTCTTTCAGGATTCCCTCTGAAGGACCCTACAATCGAACATTGTGTTAAAGGTACTAATTTTCTACACCTTACAGAGACTATACGTGACTTTACTTTGAACCTCAATTCTATTTACAACACATTGTACTTCCCATTGATAATAAGCAAGAATTTTTTGTTCAGGAGACTCATAAAGATTTAAAGCTACATATGCATTTAGCCCTGTTTGTCTCCTTAATTCATCTTGCCAGCTTTTACCCCACGTGTGCTCGTGCTTACAAATGTGGCACCACAAATCCCATAATAATGATTGTTCTATCCAAAAAGTATTATCACAACCCCCACAACGTAGAGCAATCCAGGCAGCACAATGTGGATCATAACAGTCAAGGCAATGTTCCTTTGCTGGATTTGTTAAACGAAAAGTTGATAATGAGTCAATAAAACCAATCGGCTCCTGGGCCGTCCGATAGTGACATGTCAGTGCTCTGTCCAACACTTTCAAGTGTCCCTTCAACTGTAACAGTAGTGGTCGTAGGACTAGAAACAGTTTCTTCCCCAGTCACTCCCTGTCCTCTTCCGTGAGGTGGTCCACCAGAGGCTGTATCAAAAACAGGTTTAGTCCACTTAGCAGGCACCCACAAAGGTCCTGTAGGTGAGGAAACACAAAGATATCCCCGACCCCAGTATAATACTTTTGCAGGTTTTTCCCATAATCCTGTAGTCGGGTTTTAATTTCCTGACCTGACCTCGGATGATGTTTAATTGCAGGAGGGATATCGTCTTCCCCAAAAATACATAAATGATTGATCACATACAGAACCTTAGCTAAACATGATTGTGGGTCCTTTATATCTTGATGCTTTTCAATATACTGCTTAAGGGTACCATTTGCTCTTTCCACTATTGCCTATCCAGTAGGAGAGTGTGGAATACCTGTCACATGCCTAACAGACCACTGATTCAAGAATTTCTGGACCCTAGCACACACATAAGCTCGACCATTATCTGTTTTGATGCTTCTTGGAACTCCCATAACAGCAAAACAACTTAACAGGTGCCTGATAACATGTGTAGCTTTTTCTCCTGCCTGAGCCGTAGCCCATATGTAGTGACTATATGTATCTATAGTGACATGCACACACTTAACTTTACCAAATCTAGGTACCTGGGTAACATCCATTTGCCATTTTTCATTTATTTCCAAACCTCGAGGATTAACTCCCATGCCTAAACCTATTCCCTCATTATGATAACTACATATTGGACATGCTCTAACAATGGCTTTAGCTTCTGATAAACTCAGCTCAAAATGTTTTGCAAGCCCTCTTGCATTTTGATGATATCTGCTATGTGCTTCTCTGGCCAATGTATGCTTGTCAATAGGACAAGAGTTATCAATGGGTAAAGTAACCAATTTGTCTGCACGTTCATTCCCTTCTCCTAAACCTTCAGACCATTTATGACTCCCAATATGAATCACAGAATACACTGCATTTCTCTCTCGTAAAGCTTTCCTTAATTGTATCAATAACTCATACAATCGTTTATTATTCACTCCCTTAATTGCTGCTTCCTCTATTCGTCTGGCTACTCCGGCAACATACATAGAGTCTGTGACCACATTTAAAGGCTCCTGTAAATTAGACACTGCCCATACTACTGCCAACAATTCCAAAGTTTGTAAACTATCTGCAGGATCTGCTGTAAGAAGTTGATGCTTCCATTGTCCTTTTTCTTGCCAGGTGACAGCAGCACGCCTTGATTTCTTTCCTGCATCTGTAAAAGCTGTAATAGCTCCTGTATCCAATAATCCATAAAGGGTTATGCTTTGATGCCCATGGGTAATTTCCACTTTTTGTTTTGGTCTATTTTGTAAATCCACAGTTAAAAGTGTAACATCAGTAGAGCCAAAACCCTTCTCATTCCGTATTTGCCCAGTAAATGATGGTATACCAGATGTCATTTGTGATAGTGGTATTAATTGTGCAATGCGTTGTCCTTTTGTTATTTTAATAGGAGGATAAAGGGTGTAAACCATGATTTGTATTTCCCCTGTATAATCCGCATCGATAACACCAGGCAATACAAATAATCCCAGCATAGTTATTGAAGAACGTCCTAATAACAATGCTCCACATCTTTATCCATTTAATATAAGAGGACCCTTTACTCCAGTTTGTATCCTCTCAGGCCGGTTCGTCATTAGTGTGACGTCTACTGCTGCTGATAAATCCAAATCGAGGCTCCCTGCTGTTGCGGTTGCAGACAGGAGGTGACAGTGATGTTACGGCAGCTGATGTCTCCGATGTCACGGCGGCAACTTGTGTCTGGACGCGTATGTCCCTCATTGCCGCATCAGTAACACTTGATGAATGGTCTCGAGCTCTGCGTGTCCGCCAGTGAGCCGCTTCGGAGAGGAGCAAGAGCAGCTAACACCTGATTCTGAGCAGCTAACACCTGATTTTGAGTAGACTCTGCTTGCCTTTGTAACCCTAATCCTAATTCCTTTAAAGTTTCTACTATAAATGCCTGTGAAGCTGTTGGCATTAATGCCATTCGCTCTAAAGCTTCCTCAATAGTCCAATTTGCCCCTAAAGTAGCTAACACTCTTGCATTTGCCTAACAGGTTCACTTTTTACTCCAAACTAACCATAGAACGTAATTGAGCTAACATCTTCCAATCTAAGGGAGTATATTCCGCTATATTATGTGTAAGGTTCCCCTGTGCATCATACTGTGGTGTGTATGTAACCGGACATGCGAGATTAGAAGCTACTTCCACCGCCTCGCCATCCCCCATCTGCATTACTTCTTTTGCCACAGCAGCCCAAGCTTCCCTCCTCTGTTTAGCCATCTCCCCCCATAGGTCACTGTGTGCCCCCGGGATGGGATCTGACTTTTTAAGGGTGCTATGCTGCTGGCACTTCGGTACCGAGACCGAGTTCTCGCACGGGGAAGGCGGTGGAGCAGGAGCCGACTCGCGCGGGGGAAGTGGCCCCCCCACCGGAGGCGGCCCGCTCGGGGGAAGCGGCGGAGGCAAAGGTGGCGGCGGAGGCGCAGCTGGCTTGCTCCCACCCCCACCATCCGACCCGCCTGAAGCTGGCGGCGGAGGCAAAGCCGGCTTGCTCCCACCCCCACCATCCGACCCGCCTGAAGCTGGCGGCGGAGGCAAAGCTGGCTTGCTCTTACCTCCACCATCCAACTCGCCTGAAGCTGGCGGCGGAGGCAAAGCTGGCTTGCTCTTACCTCCACCATCCGACTCGCCCTCCCCCTCTGACAGGAAGGGTGCAGATGGTTCCACTGTATCTAAGGGAAAATTTTCCACACCATTTTGCTGGGGACCCTTAGGCATAAGTATCTGAGTTACAGAAGGTGCTAAGGGATCTTCCTCACGACCATACCTTATATTCCTCTTATGAGCTTCTGTCGCCCTTTCTGCTGCCTTTCTCTCAGAGACCTGCTGAAGCAACGTATTATACACCACCCACCATAACTTGCCAAATTTCTTTGCTGACTTATCATCATCTAACACTGTATCCCACAGGACATCCCCAAACTTTTTCCACTCTACTATCTCATGAACTGTATATGAATTAGCAAAAATTGCTTTAGAATAACCATAAGCTAATAACCCTGGTAATTCCTTTTTTAAATCTATCCCTTTTACTCCTCGCCTTTCTAAATATGAGGAGAAGGAATCGTATGTCGCTTGCCTATCCATACCTATATATCAGCGCGCGCTGTTGCAGCCCTTCCAGGCTTCCTGCGACACGTAGAGACTTGAGATACCTTTTGTAATCCTCAAGGGTGCTTTTAAAATCCGGCACCGTCCCGGCTGCAAGGACTCTCACCCAACTTCCTCGACCGTGGCGAATTTATAATCCAAAAGAGCGAACGTTCAGAATGCTGCCTTTGCCCGCATTCTCCACCATTTGACGGAGGAAGGAGACCCAGACACCAATTGGTTCATCCAAGTCCCATTTATTGATCGAATACGGCGGGTTAAATATAGTTCTTAATAAGCTTCATACATATTGCAAAAGTTGAGCTCAGGATTGGTTAGTTACATATCAGCAACTACACCTACTTTTACATTCTTGTGCTTATTCTTCTGTTACATTCTGCAGATATTCAGGACTAATCTCACCTCCCTTTCCTCATGTTGCAGCAAGGCCATCCGGCATTCTTGCCTGTCAGCAGTCACTGAATCAGAGACTGCTGACCTCCCTTTCAAGCTTAACCAGCGGCATTAAGTCAGTATGGCCTTTCTCAGCTAACCAACTCAATAAAATCCTCCACAAAGTAAGGTTCTTGGGACCCTTGCTGAGGCTCTTCCTCATCCTCCTGCGAGAAGACTGCAGGGAGTTTAAAGAAAGCTCTCTCCGCAGCCCGACAGGATTCTGTGATGTGGTCGGGGAAGAGCACTCGCGCCTGAGTCGCCCCACCGGCCCATGCCCCTGTGCCCACCAAATGATTCGTGGATATTAATTGGCCCTCTGCGTCATGAGCGGTCGCTTGGTTCTCCCAGAGGATTGGGAGAACTTCCGTGACCTCTCTCCCCCACTCTACCGCCCAGGCCCTAAACTCCATAGGACCTAAAAGGCTAGAGAAGAGAGCCCTCAGGTCAGCGGGGACCAGATCTCCCGGTGCAAGGGCCGAGCAGAGGAGTCCCCGGAAATACTCTGATTCCCGGGAATACTCTCTCTGGGCCTTGCACAGATCCTTGATCCGATCTTGTGTTATTGGAACCCACTGGGCCTGGGAGCTCCCCTCCCCGCTTAGGAGGTAGCTAACCGGGCGGCTTCAAAAACCGGGGCTCGCCCTGGCTTCCGGTTACCCACCCCCCCCCCCACCGGAACACGGAGCGTGGGAACCGGAAGGGAAGACGTGGGAACCGGAAAGGGGGGAGGCAGAGGCGGGGCCCAACATTTGGGAGGGGCAGGCTGATGGGCGTGGTGGAACAGGAGGTGGCAGCTGGACCTTCCCCGCCTCCAAGGTGGAGTCTGGAGGCAGGGCGGAGTGAGGAGGCGGGGAGAAGGTGGAACCCCTGAGGGGAGGAGCGCAGGGGGGAGCAGAGGGTGGGGGCAGAGGAGAAAAGGGAGGAGAAAGGGGTGGATCTGAGGGTAGGAAGGGGTTGGGTTGAGGAACGAAAGGATTGTGGGAAGGAGAAGAGAAACTGGCGGGAAAAGGAACGTGGCCGCCTCCATCTTGGGCTCCATAGGAGCCATCTTGTGGAGGCGGTGGGGCATTAACAGGGGGGACATTAAACCGAACATGTTTAGGATCCTCAACTGGGAACTGGGGGGAATGGGAAAAGGGATAGGAAAACCTGCTCCGAGGAGTCTGGCCAGGATCTCCTCGGAGTCCTCCTTTAGGAGGGCCAGGTCGGGCTGCTCGAGAGGGGGCAGAGGGAGGATGGAGCCTCTGCTGCGTGTTGGCCTTAAGGATTCCTCTCAAGGGCTCCGACCGAGGAACACGGGGCGAGGTAGACGGGGTAGGGACAGCAGAACTGGGAGAACTGGGGTGAGAACCTGAAGAAGGTGGATTTTTCCGCAGCTCCCCCTGTGGATTCAACTGGTGCAAAACTTTACCCGCCCAATAAGCGGCCGGGTAGAGTTTCGCTTCCCCAGAGCTGACCTCTTGATCTAATTTGGCTTTCCAATAACGCGGGTCCTTAAGTTGCTCTGGGGTGGTGTTAGGGAACTGAGAAAAAGTCCACCGCATTAATTTTTTCAAATCAACTTTCGGGGGATCCAACCCTCCCTCAATCAACAAACTTCGAACCTGGTGATAGGCTCTTTTTTGAGGGGAACTCTGCCGCGCACCCATCGCGGAAAGCAAAGAAAAACAAGGAGAAAATCAAAGAAAAGAGTCCCCTACGGTGACAAAAAAAACCCACCGAACCGGAATCAAAGGCAAACTAAAACAAGAATCAACCACTCGCCTGCTCCACGCTACTGCTGGCTTAGGGGATCGGTCCCAAGGCAGGCATGAACCCCCCAGAGGCCAAACAGTAAAAAGGATTAGGGAAAGTGAGAGCCTTCTCCTAGCAGCGGTCCCCGTCGGGCATAACCACTAGGCTGCCGGTCCCAGGGCGGGCATGAGCACCGCACCCACAGGAAAGAAAAAACAACAAAGGAAGGGGTGAAGGGGAAAGAGGGATTGGGAACGGTCCCCAAAGCAGGGCTCAGTTCCCGGGAGGGGTTAAAAAGGCGGGAGGGAAGACCCCCAAGGCAGGGGCTTACCAATCGGACGAGCGGCGAAAAGAAATCCGGAAAAGGCAGGTCTCCGCCCTCGGAGCTCTCCCTGGGTGCGAGGAGTTGCAGCTCCGGATCCACCGGGAGCGCCGCTCCTAAAACGGAGCCTGCTACAACCGGTGGTAGGTCGACGTCCAAGGGTCCGATGACCTCTTCCGCGGGGTCCGAGCGACGACTCCGGCCTCGCGGTGGGCGCCAAATCTGCAGCGGTTCCGCGGCCGCTAATCCTGTGCCTGGCTAGCTGAGCGGGCGGCCAACAGCCCCACTACAGCGGGGGGTGTCAGTCCCGGTGGCAAGGCCCCAGGACTGGCAGCTTCAGGCACCCCTCAGCGGTGAAAGCCTCGGGCTGTGCCTGCAGGACGAGGTCTCGGAGGATAGCTGCGAGGCAGGGCGGAGTAAGCAAGAGCCGGACACTCTCTGGGGTAGAAACTGGTTTAATGTCCCGAGGGACGACCAGCAGGGATGACGAACTGGGGAGGACCAGCAGGGAGTGCCAAAGAAAATGAGCAGAACATGAGATTATAAAGGGGGGTGGTAACTGGGGGTGAACCAATCTGGGGAGGTCAGGGGAAGGGTTTAACGCAACAGACTGGTGAAAAGAACCAATGGATACAGTGTAAAGGAGGGGCCCCGGGACCTCAGCCAAACACTACTCCCATTGTAGGGAACCTTCTAGAAGACAGGGAGTGGTGGGGAGTGATTGACTGGGCCCAGGGAGGAGAGAAAATTATACATATTTGGGAATATGGGGCGGGGGAAGTTACATGACAGGGGGCAACCATGGTAACGAAATAATAGACAGAGACTAGGGAGGGGAAAACAGGGAGGACAGAACCATCATAACAAATGGGGGAGAAACGGAACAAACCAACACACCACAACAACCAATGTTATAAATGATCAAATCATGAGCCAAAATTGTCAAAAATTTAGCAAAGGTTTATTAATTTGTCTGTGACACCGAATTTTGGTCCTTGAAACCACCACAGCCAAAGAGACAACGTAGAGCCCGGGATCGCCGCTGGGTGAACCTGTATCTGACCTCCCGAGTGTCAGAGTCTCCCCTGTTCATGCACGCTGCTTCTTGCAACGAGGTTTTATGCAGTTTATTCTGCTCGAGGCAAAGATGACCAAATTTCCTTTGTATCTCTTCACGTGCATTGCTGTTTATTTCCATGTGCAGAGCTGGACAAAGGCCAAGTCCAGGTGTGCCATTGGTGTCAATCGGTTCCAGAGATGCCGTGTATTCAGCTGCATCAGTTTGGCACCGCTGACTATCTTGATAGATGCAGCTAGCAAGGTGATAATCACTCTTAGGTGGCTCCACATGACTCAAGGAACCGGTGATCATCGCCATGGAAGCTTCTCTTCTTATGTTAAGGTGTTGATTGTTATCTTAACTTGTGTCCAGGAGCTAGTTGAATCTAAATAGAGAGCTGCTCCCAGCCGGGATGGCCAAAGATATGATTTTGGATTTTGCAATATTTTATACCATTCATTAACAGCATGAATTATCCCTACCATATATTACTCCAATATTGCTGATGGGACATGCCTTGACTTGTCTGGCCCCTGCAGCTGAAGCAAATAGCGGCAACTGTGGTGTTCCACCCCAGAGACACTTTTGGCCAGCTGGATGTTGCAGCTGGGCGCGTGGGGACAAGTCCAGTCATGCCGGGACTCCGGTGCCAGCGGGATGGAGCTTCCTCCCGTGGAGGGTCTGCTCCTCAGGCTTCCCTCTGCCAGAGATGCTTTAAGGCGGTAGTGAAGGAAAGGAGTCGGTTCTGATGGAGGGTTTTAATCCAGAGCTTTATTCTGGCCCACAGGCCACTGAATCCAGCAACTGCTCCAATGGAACTCCTGGACCGCATGGTTGCTTGCCCTTTTACCCGAGGGAGGGCAGGAGGGAAGGGATAGGGAGCCCACCAACCTGGGACAGGAGAGGGGGTCTCCAGGGACAAATGACACATGGATGGCCCAATGCCCCCCCCACCCCGGGTAGAGGGCATCTTTTGAATCTGCCAATCACTCAATGCCCTTCTGGAATTCCAGGATTGGCAGACAGTGCTCGGCAGGGGTAAGACTGGGGAAAGGAGGGGTGATGGACACACCTGGGAGGGAATCTTCAGGGGAGATACCCGGGGTTCTGGGGTAAACCATGAAATCACACTGCAACACTCCTGGAGCACACTGTCTGTTATTTGCAGACTTCACTGCCCAGACCATGAATCCTCTCAGGGCCAATTGCTAAAGGACACAACTACCAAAATGCAGGCACCACATAATCACCCCAGCACTAATCCAGCTCTGCTTTGATGGTGCCCAGGAGCACAGAATGGCTTGGCTTGGAAGGGACATTTAAAGGCCATCTAGTCCAATGCCCTGCAGTGAGCAGGGACACCTTTAAGTAGGTCAGGTTGCTGAGAGCATGAGTTTGAATATCTGCAGGGATGGATGTCCACCTCTCTGGGCAACCTGTGCCAGGCCTTCCAGACCTAGTGTAAAAAATGGGTTTCTTTTGTCCAGTCTGAATCGACCATCTTTTAGATTAAAAGCATTCCACCTAGGTTGGCTGACAAAAGGCTCTAGTAAAAGTTCTGTCCCATCTCTTTGACAAGCCCCCTTAAGGTACTGAAAGGCAGCAATCAAGTCTCCCTGGAGTCTGCTCTCTTCCAGGCTGAACGCCACCAGCTCTCCCAGCCTGTCTCCAAAGCAGACGGGCTCCAGCCCTCAGAGCATTTTGTCCCTCCTCTGGACTAGACCCAACAGGACCATGGCCTTCCTGTGTGGGGAGCCCAGAGCTGGATGCAGTACTCTGTTGTGGTACAGACAAAGACAGCACAAAGCAACAGACTCCGTTTCAAGAAAGCTTCAAACACTGTTTTTATTCTAGCATGCATGCTTGTTCTACATTCTTAAAAACTCGTAAGTTTACACTTTACTCACTGGTCACGAGAGACAAGCAAAGTGCTTCTTGAAATAAGCAGTTACAAGTTTTCCTTACTTATCCCACTTTCATTCTTGCTTTCACTGTAAAAACCCTTGATAATAAATTCTTTCAGGGGTAAACCTGGATCCTCTTGTCACAGTTCTCAATGGCTCACAGAGGTCACTGTAAAACCTCTTCCACAGTACTCCCGGTGGGGTCTCACCAGAGCAGAGGGGTGGAATCACCTCCTTCAAGCTGCTGGGCACTCTCCTTTGGATGCACATGGCTGGCTCATGTGCAGCCTCTCATCTTGCAGCACCTCCAAGTCCTTCTTGGCAGGGCTACTCTCCATCCCTTCATGGCCCAGCCTGGGAGATCAGCTGGGCTGGGACTGTGTCACAGCCCTTGGACAGAGCAGCTGGGCAGGATGAGCTCCCTGCCAAAGAAGGCAGATCCCACTCCCCACACAACTCCACCCTGGCCATGAGGTCACAGCAGGCTCTGAGGTCACAGAGGTGCCAGAGCCCCGTGGTTGCACAGCAGCACAAGGAGCGAGCAGTCAGTGCTTGAGCACAACTGTTGCGGCAGCAGCAGCGGCGGTGGCAGCAGTGGTGCTGACATTGGGACAGCGGTGCCAGGACAGCGGTGGCAGCAAGAGCTGCGGGACTGGCAGAGGGCAAGGCAGCATGGCCCTTGCTCTGCGCCTCTTCCTCCTGCTCCTCCTGGCCGTGGCCCTGCCTGCCAGGGCTGCCCAGGCTGCTCCGATGCAAGCGTGGCGAGCAGGTGAGCCGGCAGCCTGGCTCCCCTTTCCCGGGACAGCACTCCCTGCTCCCTGGGAAGCGCTGGGGATGGTTTTCTGCAGGCCTTTAGGGAGGGTTTCCTCTGGGGGAGGGAGAGAGCCCCCATGGGCCCTGGGCTGGCCCGGTTTCCTCTCCAGGGATGTGTCACAGGGCCTGCAAAGAGGGTGGAGAGTGACCAGGAGCCAGCCCAGAGCTCCCCAGGCCCGTGTGCAGCTCTGGCCTTGTGCATTCACATCTGGTTCTCACAGCCTTACATGACCCCCTTCCAGTAGCCATTTACTATAGGCAGTGGGGGATCCCAGCACACCATGGAAATGTTCTGGTCTTTGCTCTCTTCTAGACTGGAACGATAAGATGGTATATATGGAAAAGCTGGTGAACGACAGTATGAAGACTCTAGGGCATGGTGCAGGCAAGTTCTCTGTGTGCCTTTCCTGAAAAATAATCAGTATCCATGTGGCAACGGCTCAGTCATGAGCCCTGTCCCTGAACATAATCTCAGGGTTTAAAGAAGCTGGAAATCTTGCCCTGCTCCCTTCTGTGGTCCCACAGGATCGCTGTCAGTGGGAGGAAGGATTATTTATCTGTCCATCTCCCTCCCATGTGCAATGCCAGTGTGTCCTTCTGTGTGCTCTGTGCAGCCACAGAAAAGAGCAGAGATGGAAGGGGCTGGGCCCAGGGCTGTTCCCCAGGGCTGAGCCTTTCTCAGCTCCTTTGCCGGCCCCAGGGAGCCTGAGCTGCTCCTGCTGCTGCTGCCAAGCCCTGGCCTTGCCTGGGGCTGGGTTTGGAGCTGCAGCAGCTCCAGGGAGTCCTTTCTGCCCCGACTGCCCCGCAAATTGCTCCTTCCATCCCAGTGTGGGGCCACTGCAGGCAGGAGGTCCCCCTGGCCCTGCTCCTCAGAGGAAGGCAGAGCTGAGGGAGTGCCTTGGAGGGCACCAATCACCCAGGTGCCCTCACTGCCACTCGAGCCTGAAGGAGAAATGGAACTTTCTGTTAAGGTCCTCCTAAATGGAAGAACCAAGACATAGGAGACACAAAATCCTTGGAGGCAGCCAAACATCTGGACCAGATGCTGAATGACCTGGAGAGACGCCGTGGTGGGTGCATTTCCCTCAGCCCCTTGTCCTGGGGCTCAGCAGCCGGGGGCTTTGGCTGCACATCTGGACACGCCGTGCCCGGCACAGCAGGAAGGGATCCATGGCAGCCTCGCTGCCCCGCTGCTGCTTCCACGCCCTGCAGGGCTGTTTGCCAGCCTGGCCTGGCTGCAGCTTCTCCCCAGCCTCTGCAGGAAGGCATTTGGCATCAGTTCACAGGCAGCCCAAACTGCACCACAGGCCATACATGCCCTGAGATCCCCTGCAATTTCCTAATCTCCAGTCAGATCAGGTGTAGGGGCTTTTTCGGTCAGGGAGGGCCCTGGCCCAGCCCCAATAACCTGGCTGTTTTCCTGATCCTTATCCATGACTTGACAAGTATTGTCTCCTGAAGTTGCCACCTCCTGCAATGGTTCTATTGGATCCAGCTGTGCTTTTTCCTTTCTCAAGCAATGGAGCAAAAGTCCATGCAGATGGGGCCATATCCTGTAGGAAACAATGGCTTTGTGCCAGCCACTGATGCAGGAAAGGAGGAGATGCCAGACATGGGCACAGGTACAGGAGATAATTGTTCCACCAGGCTCAGCCCTTGGAGGGGCTGTGTGGCAGCGGCTCTTCCCCCAGGGCCTGCCCTTTCCCAGCCCGGCAGCAGCCAAAGCTGGAGGAGCCTCTGGAGCCTTGGAGGCCTCTGGAGCTCGTTCACAGCCCCGGGGAAAGGGGACCCATGCACCAACGTCCCTCCCGCTGCAGCTGCTCCGGAGCTGGCCCTCAGTGCCCAGAGGCCCAAGGCACAGGAGCAGCCCCGACCTGGGGCCCTGCTGCGAGCCCAGGGCCAGAGCCAGCCTTGGCTCCCGACTGGGCAGGGGCTGCAGTGGGTCCTGACAGGGCCTGACTCTGTGCCCTGGGGCTGGGGGAGCTGTCACGGGGCAGGGAGGGCCAGGGCTGGCAGTGGCTGCTCAGGGATGGCTTTGGCCCGTGTCCCTCCAAGCAGCCACTGCCCAAGCAGCTGCGCTGGCCCCGGGCTCTCCTCCCGGCCTGCTGGGCTTTGTTGGGTGGCACAGCCTGTGCCAAGGGGCGGCAAGGTGCCTGCAGGCCCCAGCTCTGGGGGAAATGGAGAATGTCCTGCCCGCATCCACCGTGCTGCCAGCTCAGCAGTGGAGCACAGCACGGGCTCACGCTCCCCATTGCTCCCACAGAAGTGCTTGGCAAGTCAGACACTGACGCCCAGAATCCACGGAAAAACCCAAGAATTATCTGCCCCCAGGACGTGCGCAGGTCCTGCATGATAGGCACGGTAGTGACACTGTTCACTGTGCCAACTTCCATGGTGCTGTGCTATGTTGGGTTCCGGTGGTGGAAGGGAAAGAAACGGTAAGTGTTTGCCCATCTCTACCCACCAGCTTCTTTAAAGGCTGCACACAGTCAGGGAACATTCAGGGAACAGAGAGGCTGCAGTGTAGGTGTGGCCAGTCCATGGCTGTCCAAAGAACTCTGCTGAGGGTTCTGCTGCTGCCCAGTGCTTTAATTGGCCTCTTAATTTTTGAGCCTTGTCCTGGGGGGCCCGCTTGGGCTGCAGCCAGTGCTGGCAGCCACTGAGGCTGCCTGGCCAAGAGCAGCCCCAGGCGCTCAAGGCAGAGGCAGAGCAAGGTGGGGAGGAGAAAGAGCAGGGACGAGATTGCCCTTGAAAGGCAGAGGCGCTCTGGGGCCCGCTCCTGGCCAGGGAGCCTGCCCAGAGCCGTGCCCTGCTCGCCGGGGCCTTGAGGGACAGCTGTGCAGCTGGGCCAAGCTGTGCCAGCAGCTCCAGCCGTGCTGGGGAGCCTTGCCAGCTCTGGGCCCTGCTGTGCAGGAGGCTCCCTGTGTGCCACTGGCACCTGGGGCCTCAGCCGCCTCCTCTCTCCACAGTCGCGCTGCCGCCGCTCCAGCATCCCGGCCGAGAAGGCGTGCCTCTCCCTCGCCCCCAGAGAGCCCAGAGACCATCGCCTTTGACAGCTCTCACACGAGGCCTCGGCAGCAGCAGTTGCCCAAGAAAGCAGAGCACCAGCCCTCTGTGCCTCCCCCACGGCCCCCCAGCCCGGTCTTGAAGCGGAAGCCTCCCGAGATCCCCCCACCTCCTCCCCTCCCGAGCCCGCCGCCCTGGTCCAACTAGGACTGCAACTGGGCCAGCCACGCAGGGCTTGGGCCACCAACAGCTTGGCCACCTGCCCTCCTCTACAATGAGCATGTGTTACCTACAGGCAACAGCCAGAGTCCGTTTTCATACTCTTGGACCTTCAACAGGAAGGGGGGAAGATTCTTCCCATGCCCTTTCTCATCCTTTACCTCTTTGATTTTCAGACAGTTGGGAGCTAGTTGCATCTCTTAAAGCTTTATTAGCACTGCATCTTTTACCTTACCTTTCAAGGGAAAAAAAATAAAAAAATTCTTCAGTTTTGATTTCATTTTTAGTGTGGTTGGGCTGCTCACATTTTCAGCAATTAATTTTCCACGGTACTGCTTCCTTTTTCTTTACTATCCATAAAAAGTTCATCTGGACATAAAAATCACCAGCATTACTGAGATTTACCTCAAAGCCCAGATAGGGAATCTAGCACCAAATATTCTCTCTGTGTACTGCACAACAAGAAATATTCAGATGAATATTCACTGGCAGCTAAGGCTCGTGGAACTCCCAGAATACTGAGCCTGCAGAGGAGGCAGACAGCCCTGGCAGTGGCTGAGGGGACTTCTCGTCACAGACTCCTCTGAAAGTGTGTCACTCCAGGAGGAGAAAGCATTTAAACCTGTGCCTTACCTTCCTCCTGTGCTAAAATGTACGGTTCCTCCTGAGCTACAAACAATTCTCCATTCCTCAACAAAGCTGCTCATGTTCTTGACTTATCTTAAAGAGCAATAGCAAATGTGGTCAGAAATTTCTCATCAAAGCCTCTTTGCAGAGAAACGCCGCCATATGTGAGAAAATAGTTCTTAGCATCAGCTCAGTCAAAAGAAAGCCAACATTTGAGCAGTGCTTTAAATGAACTTGAATTCTCTTTCCTCACCTATCAGCCGGATTGGTTTTGTGGTAAATATGTATGAATTTTGCTGCCAAAATTTATACAGCAATTAATATTGATACAGTAATTAATATTGGGAAATAAGAAAACAGTTAAAACGTGTCATGCCAAGAAAGAAAGGGAGAGGAGGGTTTCCACTCCCCCCCCCTTTCCTTTCCTGCACATGTTCAAGGACACGAAAAAGCAAGAGATAACAGTTACTAAATATTAATAGAAAGAAGGGAAAATCTGGTTGGGTCCCAGGAAAATGCCAGCTATAAAAGATTTGTTGCTTTGATGCTTAAATGTGGTAATATGTTAGTTTTGCATTACATTCTACTGGCTTGATGCGCATGTGTAACCCAAGGGTGAGTTAAGGACATCGAAGAAGAGGAGAGGCCTTCATCAAAAATGATCCCCAAAGAGAAAAGGAGGCTGTGAGTATCACCAGGTTTTGGGTCTGGGGGGCGGCTGTATGCATGTGTGAGTGTGTGTGGAGTATCTGAGACAGAGGCTGGGCAGTCCTGGACCCCTGAAGCGGGTGAGGCCTCCCGGTACCGCGTTTCCAAGATATCCGCAAGGAGACCGGCCAGTAAAGGAGGGAAGTGAAAGAAAAGTGAATGAGTGGGGACCCCAGGAGGGTTTGACCCAGGGGGAAGGAGGGCGTCCCTGGTCCAAGCACCTGTGAAAAGGTCCTTGAGCAGGAGGGATTGACTCAGTAGGGAGAATGAGAAGGAGAGTGATTGAATAGGTTCCATTTCCTTGGAGGGGTTGGTAGCTGGCAATTTAGAATGAGATTAGATGGTGAGAGGACGTGGCTAATAGATTGAGAAAGTGTGAGAAAAAGGAGTGCAACAAGTAGATTGAAAAGGCAGTGAGACAGAGTAGTAAGTGAGGAAGTTGAATCATGAGATGAGTGTGGAAAACCAAGACTTGGACCACCACCCACCGTACCATAGGGGCTTCACCTGCTTGGCCTGCTTGATGGCAGCACACGTCTTACAGTCATGGATAACCCTAGAAATACTGTCCATGGTTAACTCCACCCCTTGGTCTTGTGCCCACTTAGAGGTGGCATCTCTGCCCTGATGGCCTTAGGCATCATGGCCCCATCAAGCTAGGAACAACTCCCCCTTATGCTGCCAATCTAAGTCTGTCTTCAACACCTCTATTTTTGCTGCCTGATCTACCTGTTCATTGTTTCAGTGTTCCTCATTAGCCCGACTCTTGGGGACATGGGCATCTACATGATGGACTTTCACAGGTAGCTTCTCTAACCGAGCAGCAATTCATCAGCAGCCCAGACTGGTTTTCCCCTACGCTGCCAGCTGACCTTTTTCCACCTTTCCAGCCAGCTCCACAGAGCATTGGCTACCATCCACAAATCAGTATAAAGGCAGAGCTTTGGCCACTTCTCTCTCTCAGCAATGGCCAGGGCCAGCTGAACAGCTTTGAGTTCAGTAAGTTCCTTGAACCACCTTCTCCTTTAGTAGTTTGTGCAACCTGTTGTGGGGGGCTCCATACGGCTGCTTTCCACTTCCAGTTCATCCCTACCATGCGACAGGAACTGTCAGTGAAAAGAGCGTAGCGCCTTTCCTGTGCTGGTAGATGGTTGTATGGTGGAGCTTCTTCAGCACGTCTCACTTGCTCTTGTTCACCAGTGAGACCAAAGTTTTCACCTTCCGGCCAGTTTGTAATTATCTCCAAAATCCCACAGCAATTCAGGTTTCCAGTATGGGCGTGCTGTGTGATAACAGCAATCCATTTGCTCCATGTGGTGTCAGTGGCATGGTGGGTAGTGGGAACCTTTGCTTTGAACATCCACCCCAGCACCGGTAGTCAGGGTGCCAGGAGGAGTTGTGCTTCCGTGCCAATCACCTCTGAGGCAGCCTGGACTCCTTCATAGGCAGCCAAGATTTCTTCTGTTGGAGTATAGTTGGCTTCAGACCCTCTGTAGCTTCAACTCCAAAATCCCAGTGGTCGACCCCGAGTCTCCCCAGGCACTTTCTGCCAAAGGCTCCAGGACAAGCCATGGTTCCTGGCTGCAGAGTAGAGCACATTCTTCCTGACTGGGCCAAAGGCTACTGCATGAGCGATTTCCTGCTTAATCTGGGCAGAAGCTTGTTGCTGCTCAGGGCCGCAGTGGAAATCATTCTCTTGCAGGTGACAAGGTAAAGAGGGCTCACAATCTGAACTGTACTCAGGAATTGGCATTCTCCAAAAACCGATGGCGCCTAGAAAGCTTGTGTTTCTTTCTTGCTGGTTGGTGGAGACATTGCTGTGATCTTACTGATGACCTCAGTGGGAATCTGACACTGTCCATCTTGCAACTTTACTCTCAGGAACTGGATCTCTCGGGCATGTCCCTTGACTTTACTCTTCTTGATGGTGAAGCTGGCTTCCAGGGGAATCTAGAGGATCCTCTCTCCTTTCTCAAATACTTCCATTGCTGTGTTCCCCCACAAAATGATGTCATCGATGTACTGCAGATGTTCTGGAGCCTCACCCTTTTCCAGTGCAGCCTGGATCAGTCCATGGCAGATGGTGGGGCTGTGCTTCCACCCCTGGGGCAGTCGGTTCCAGGTGTACCGCACGCCCCTCCAGGTGAAAGCCAACTGAGGCCTGCATTCTGCTGCCAGAGGAATGGAGAGAAAGGCGTTAGCAATGTCTATGGTGGCGCACCACTTCGCTGCCTCGGACTCCAGCTCGTACTGGAACTCCAGCATGTCCAGCCCAGCAGCGCTCAGCCGTGGAGTCCCTTCATTCAAGGCACAATATTCCACAGTCAATCTCCATTCTCTGTCAGACTTGCACACAGGCCAGATGAGACTGTCGAAGGGTGAGTGGGTTTTGCTGACCACCCCCTGGCTCTCCAGCTCACGGATCATTTTCTGGATGGGGATCACAGCATCTCGATTCGTCCGATACAGCCGGCAGTGCACTGTCGAGGTGGCAATTGGCACTCGTTGCTCTTCTACCTTCAGGAGTCCTACTGCAGATGGGCTTTCTGATAGTCAGGGCAAGGTGTTCAACTGCTTAATGTTCTCTGCCTCTACAGCAGCTATTCCAAATGCCCATCTGAGTCCCTCTGGGTCTTTGTAATAGCCATTCTGGAGAAAGTCTATGCCCAGAACACAGGGGGCCTCTGGGCCAGTCACAATACGATGTTTTTTCCACTCTTTCCCAGTCAGGCTCACCTCGGGTCCCAGCAGGATCAATTGCTATGATCCCCCTGTCACCCCGGCAATGGAAACAGGTTCTGCCCCCCACATGTCCTGATGGTATCAGGGCACACTGTGCACCAGTATCAACTAAGGCATCGTATTTTTGTGGCTCTGATGTGCC
Organism: Melozone crissalis; assembly: GCF_028551555.1. NCBI lineage: Eukaryota > Metazoa > Chordata > Aves > Passeriformes > Passerellidae > Melozone > Melozone crissalis. Next base: position 19,356,240 of record NW_026535807.1, on the reverse strand, counting down.
AGGCCATTGGATCCACAACATCCAGAAGATCCTGTTTTCCCATGCTATTCCCTGGCTAGAGGCAGGGCCCCTCTAACCCTGGGTATAAATGGTAGAGGTACCTTCAAGAGGATCTGACAGATCATACTCAGCAGCTCGGTCATGGGAGGTTGAGGCTACCTTTACTGGAATTCCCTCAGTTAGTGTTTCCCTCCTTGAGTTGAATCACCCGTACTGCCAGGACAGAAGTGGGTTTCCCATCCCACCTTCCCATATCTCTCCCATGGTTACACAGAAGGAACCACAGGTCAGCCCGTGGGGTGTACCCTCTCTATCTAGCTGGGGAATGTTGGGCTCTGACTCTGGGGCCTGTGACTCGCACTGGTGCCATGTGGGAACTGTTCCTCCTCACCTCCTCCCTCATCTCCTCTCTGAGTTCTTGGACAACGGCAGAGACATGAGCCTGCATTGGGCCATTGATCAGACTCACACAATTTCTAAGCTTGGTGGCCACAGAACCCACTGTCTCTCGGTTGGTGTCGGCATTAATTGTTGCAATGAAGGTGGTGTATTGAGATGGCCCCAGATTTGCCAGACTCCACAACACTTGGCCTGCGCACCTGACCTTGTCGGGGTCATTTTCATGCTGTCCATCCCTCCCAAAGAGTACCTCCAATACTGCCACTTCTCTCAGCTGTTGGATCCCCCCCTCAAGGGTCTTCCAGCACATTCTATGGTGGTGCTCCTGCACTGTCTCCCTGTGGACAAACTTGTGGAATCCCAGGGCACCAGGAATATTTCTCTGTCTGCTCTGGAGTGCCCTGACCCCCAGGGAAGCTCTGACTTTGACCCTCATTCATGGAGAAAGTTTCCTACACTTCAAGATAAACTAGAATCCACAAAAGTGTGAAATAGATTATAGAGAGTAGTGTAGTTATATCACTTGGTGAGAAATTTAGTTTTAGGATTTTTAGTATGCTGTGGATGAAAGCAAGATGGAGGGCACAGGGTGTCATCCTGGGTTTCTTCTCCATGCTTCTTCTTCCTCCTTCTTCATGGGTTTGGGTGGCATTTTGTAATTGGGCAGAAAAGTCCACATTGCAGGCTCTTTGGGATCAGTTATTGGGTTAAAAGGGAAAGTAATCTAGGTGTCAGTTCTTAATTGGATAGTTTAGTCTTAAAGACCTTGGAACAAGAGCTTGTTGGCCATTTTGTGCCTTCTAATGAAAAGCTGCCCAACTCACCGTAATGAGACTGTTTTTACTGATAAGAAATAATAAACACTTGAGTCTGAACAGAAATTACTGTCTCAAGTGCCTTCAATCCAGACCCAGAAAAACCAATGACTGGGACCCCCACACAAACCTCTCTCTGACACTTACTAAAAGCCGCTCTCAGAGGGAAAGGGACCCTGGCTCCCTTATAAAAATCTGATTCATACCGGAGTCCTGGGTCAAGGCTCCCAGATTCCTTGCCTCACCACCATCCAGCTGGACACCTGTACCCATAAGGTCCCAGACCCGGAGTAGCCAGGTTGTATAAGCCTCACATCCCCATCATACAATGTCTTTGTGCAGATTACGGAGGCTTTTGTACGTCAGGGACTTGGTGATGATCGCAACCCCTGGCTCCCCTGTGGGTTGTGAGGGCCCTCCCCTATCTGGGTGCTCTGCTTTCATCTTAGATCTCCTTGTTTCCACAGGGGTGACTGCTGCTGGCTGTGTCTGCCTTTGCAGTTCACCTGGAACCTGGACAGTTGTAACATCTGTGCATTCTGCTGCTGCACTATTAGACTCTCTCTCTTCAAGGCAGGGGGAGGGCTTCTCACCAGGTGGGGAAGTGTATTCCTTCAGCATCTGGCCCATATCATGCATCTCCTTCACCAGATCCCCCACCCAATCTGGGTAGTTCACATCTGGGATGGGCTGTGGGGCAGGGTCAGGCTCTGGGGCAGCAGCATCCCAAGGCTCTGGTGCCATGTCAGGTTCTGGGGTAGGTGTCAGGGTAGTTATCCAGGTTAATCTTCCCTTCTCTCTAAATGCTCAATAGAACAGGCCTATCAGCAACACCAGCCACTGCATGATATTGTTAGTATTGAGAGTGGATCTGAACTCTTCAAAAACTCGTGGGGCAGACCCAAAGAGATGATTAAAGGGTTAGGAGAAAATTTCCTCCTGTGTCATTTCCTTACACCAGCTGCCATTAATAAAGTAACCCCAAAAACATACAGTTAGTGTGCGATAGCTGTGAATCCATGTGCCTGCTTTCCAGAGCAAGTTAGAAATCCATTAATTCCTCACCTTATTCACCCATAAAACAAACCGGATAACAGACACAGTAGCTTTGGTTATAGGATCCATGTTTAGATAAGGGCTTGCACATGGGAGGAATACAGCCAGTACCACGTGCCACCCAAACCAGGGCAAGCTGGACCACATGGGGTCGCTTAACAAGGTTTCTATAGTCGTACACAGAAAAATTGATTACTCAAGAACTTTTATTCCCTTTTTGTTTCTGTGCCCTCGAGCCTCACGTTGGGCACCAAAATCTGTCTTGGTTTGGAAAAGACAGGAGTCTGCTAAGGAAGGCAGTAGCGTCCCCTGAAAAGGAGAATGTAAGTGCCCCCCCCCCCCCCCCCAACCTCACAATTGTTATAAATTTTAAATTAAGGGCCTCTTAGGAACAAAAATATGGGAGCAGGAGATAACAGTTCATAAATAGGGAAGAAAATAAAAGTATAAAATAAACAATGCAGTAAACTAAGAACACAACCTGACACCCAGTGGGTCAGGGTGTTGGTAGCAGTCCAAGTGGAATTATGGCTGCAGTCTTCCTGGAGTGTCAGGTGTTGTTCTGCTGGAGCAGGAATCCTGTAGAAAAGGGTGTAGTCTTCCTCTGAAGATCCAGGGGAAGAAGAGGCAGCTGCTGTTCCTCTGGGAGAGCCAGTGGAGAAGCTGTCTTGGTGTTCCAGAATCTCTACATTATATCTCTGGCAGGAATTCCCTCTGGGCAGAGCATCTCAACCTGGGATGCTGTAGTTCTTATCATTCATTCAATAGCCTGTTATCAGCAGATGTTTGTGTCCTGTTCCTGAATGTCCCAGTCCCGCCCCCAATCCCCCCCAACCAATCCCCCTCCGCCCACCCACCCTTCCCCCCCCACCCCACCCCCCAAATGAGGAGTGGTTGTGAAAGAGATAAGGAAAACTGCCCACTTAAATGAAGATACAATCTGGGACAATACTCCTGACAAGTCACTGATAGAAATGAGGGATTTGGACTCTTTGGGATGTACTGACCAGCGGTGCATTGGCTCTCCGAAGCTCAGTCTGTAATAATCAATCTTTTTCAGAAGACAATGTTCACTTTCTTCCTGGCACTCAATCTTGCATTTGTACTCAGAACCACTTCTTGAAAGAAATTTACAACAGCTTTTTATGCTCCCTTAGTTGACTTTCCTCTGTTTCTCCAGAGATGCCAATGACAATCAGGATGGTTCCATTAAAAAAGCTGCAAAGCAGATCCTGAAGAAGAGGGCATACATCTGCTCCCACCCTCTGGACAGGACCTTCTGATCCCTCCCTGACAGCAGGCACTCATGAATGTCAGTCAGGGGGGGATTTGCTGCAGTTCCAGAATTTGACACCTTAAAAGCATCTGTTATTTAATGTCTTTAATACATGTAACGGCATAAAATAAAACTTCTTCGTAAAGACTACTTCATAGAATAAGGAAAAATAAACAGATTTTATTTAAAGTGGAATAGATATACATATATATGTCTCTTCCTCTTGGAGCTGGATAAAGACAGGGGAGGTTTGGATGGGGAGATGTTTCTTCCCAGGGAAGGGACTCTTTGGTTTCTCAGTATCCTTTAACTTCAATCAGCTGCTCATTCCCTGAGCAAGTCTGAAAGACTTGGGCAATCACAACAGTTCTCTTTTGGAGGCCCCTCCAGCTCTCTTGTCCAGCAGCACCACCAGGACACTGAGTCCCCAGTGTCCAGGGAGCTTCTGCTGTCACCCTGAGGGACACCACTGGTCACTGACGTCCATTGGGCCTCTGAGCCATTGACCACAACCCCCTGGATGTGACCAGCCAGGCAATTGCTCATTCTCCAAACTGTGCCTCCATCAGATCCATAGCTCACCAAAGGAGGGACAAGGATGCTGGGCAGGGCTGATGTGTCCAGGGCATGGCAGAAGTCCAGAGTGGTGGCATCTCTAGCTCTTCCCTTGTGCCCTGGGGTGTTGTGGTGTCTCTCTATTGTATATTCAACTGCAATTCAGTTTTAACAGTCGGTTCTATAATCCCCTGCAGTCTTTTGTATTGGTATAGCATATTTTATCCTTAATGGATTGTTCCTTTGCACCTCTCTTGTTGGTTTTGCCCTGGGTTTCCATCTTCCCCAAGACCTGCCCTTTGTTCCTGAATGTTCCCTGTTCCTTCTCCTAGGGGGAGCAATGTCAATCCCTCCTCATACCTGCCCCTTTCTCCAGAAACTTCCTTGTCATTTTTGTATCCCTTGAGGTCTCATTGGTTTGTTTAAACTCTTCCCCTCCCCTGTAATTCCCAATTGGTTTAAACACTGTATTCCCTGCCTTATGCTTCTCCCCAGGTTTCTCCCACTTGGTTAAAGTTTTGTACTCTCCTCTTGAACCTCCCCTTGTTGAAAAACCCCTTCTAGAGCCTGGACTTGTGTCTTTCTGTGCCTGACCTTCCTGGACATAAACACCTTTGGGAGTCATACAGAAGACCTCTCCTTGTTCCTTGTCCCTGCCCTTGAAGCATTCCCCCTGTGCCATACAGCAGTTGTGCCCTACAGCCGCACCCCAAATTGTGTGGCTTTTTGGGGGCAGCCCCCTCCTGGTGACAGTGCTGGGAGCAGCCCAGGCTGAAGAACTCGGGCACCACGTCACTGAGGCAGCCACTCCATCATGGAAGGGCTCTGGCTTGGTCAGGCAGCACAGACCCACCTTGTGCTCCTAAAGGTTTCCTTTGGCATATCCAAGCATTGAAGAGTTTGGGTGGTTTGTCCCCCTGTTTTATTGGCTGTGTCCTTTGAGGACCACAAGAGGAAGCAGTGCCTTAAATTGCACATGAAGAGCAAATGGTGAAGTAAAAGGTTCACCTTTCCTATGAAGCCAAAGGACTGTGTTAGCCATGGCCTCGCCATGGTGCCAAATTTCCAGCTGGGAAGCTGCTGACAGGAGGGAATGTGGCACTTGTCTCCAGCCAGAGATCACTCACTCCTCAGCATGCTGGGCTGTGGCTGACAGTGCCTGAGGAGCTCAGAAATCCTTGGATGTGATCTCCTGTGCCAGTGCCCAGAACACAGAGCAGTGAACTCAACTTGGTGGGGCAAGTCCAGCCGTTGGACACAACTGCCAGGCAGGAGGAGCTCCCTCCCAGAGAAGGAAAATTCCAGCCATGAGGTCCATCCCCAAGCAGGCCATGAGGTCACAACAGGATTGTGAGGTCACGGCAGGCTGAGGTCCAAACGGACTCTGGGCTCACAGCATCACAATGACCAGCCCCTCAGTCCTTAGCAATTCTTGCATACATTGGGACAGGGGTGTCAGGACAGCGGTGGCAGCAAGAGCTGCGGGACTGGCAGAGGGCAAGGCAGCATGGCCCTTGCTCTGCGCCTCTTCCTCCTGCTCCTCCTGGCCGTGGCCCTGCCTGCCAGGGCTGCCCAGGCTGCTCCGATGCAAGCGTGGCGAGCAGGTGAGCCGGCAGCCTGGCTCCCCTTTCCCGGGACAGCGCTCCCTGCTCCCTGGGAAGCGCTGGGGATGGTTTTCTGCAGGCCTTTAGGGAGGGTTTCCTCTGGGGGAGGGAGAGAGCCCCCATGGGCCCTGGGCTGGCCCGGTTTCCTCTCCAGGGATGTGTCACAGGGCCTGCAAAGAGGGTGGAGAGTGACCAGGAGCCAGCCCAGAGCTCCCCAGGCCCCTGTGCAGCTCTGGCCTTGTGCATTCACATCTGGCTCCCACAGCCTTACATGACCCCCTTCCAGTAGCCATTTACTATAGGCAGTGGGGGATCCCAGCACACCATGGAAATGTTCTGGTCTTTGCTCTCTTCTAGACTGGAACGATAAGATGGCTTATATGGAAAAGCTGGTGAACGACAGTATGAAGACTCTAGGGCATGGTGCAGGCAAGTTCTCTGTGTGCCTTTCCTGAAAAATAATCAGTATCCATGTGGCAACGGCTCAGTCATGAGCCCTGTCCCTGAACATAATCTCAGGGTTTAAAGAAGCTGGAAATCTTGCCCTGCTCCCTTCTGTGGTCCCACAGGATCGCTGTCAGTGGGAGGAAGGATTATTTATCTGTCCATCCTCCTCCCATGTGCAATGCCACTGTGTCCTTCTGTGTGCTCTGTGCAGCCATAGAGAAGAGCACAGAGGGAAGGGGCTGGGCCCAGGGCTGTTCCCCAGGGCTGAGCCTTTCTCAGCTCCTTTGGCAGCCCCAGGGAGCCTGAGCTGCTCCTGCTGCCACTGCCAAGCCCTGGCCTTGCCTGGGGCTGGGTTTGGAGCTGCAGCAGCTCCAGGGAGTCCTTTCTGCCCCGACTGCCCCGCAAGGGGCTCCTTCCATCCCAGTGTGGGGCCACTGCAGGCACGAGGTGCCCCTGGCCCTGCTCCTCAGTGGAAGGCAGAGCTGAGGGAGTGCCTTGGAGGGCACCAATCACCCAGGTGCCCTCACTGCCACTCGAGCCTGAAGGAGAAATGGAACTTTCCGTTAAGGTCCTCCTAAATGGAAGAACCAAGACATAGGAGACACGAAATCCTTGGAGGCAGCCAAACATCTGGACCAGATGCTGAATGACCTGGAGAGACGCCGTGGTGGGTGCATTCCCTCAGTCTTGTCCTGGGGCTCAGCAGCCGGGGGCTTTGGCTGCATAACTGGACACGCCGTGCCCAGCACAGCGGGAAGGGATCCATGGCAGCCTCGCTGGCCCGCTGCTGCTTCCACGCCCTGCAGGGCTGTTTGCCAGCCTGGCCTGGCTGCAGCTTCTCCCCAGCCTCTGCAGGAAGGCATTTGGCATCAGTTCACAGGCAGCCCAAACTGCACCACAGGCCATACATGCCCTGAGATCCCCTGCAATTTCCTAATCTCCAGTCAGATCAGGTGTAGGGGCTTTTTCGGTCAGGGAGGGCCCTGGCCCAGCCCCAATAACCTGGCTGTTTTCCTGATCCTTATCCATGACTTGACAAGTATTGTCTCCTGAAGTTGCCACCTCCTGCAATGGTTCTATTGGATCCAGCTGTGCTTTTTCCTTTCTCAAGCAATGGAGCAAAAGTCCATGCAGATGGGGCCATATCCTGTAGGAAGCAATGGCTTTGTGCCAGCCACTGATGCAGGAAAGGAGGAGATGCCAGACATGGGCACAGGTACAGGAGATAATTGCTCCACCAGGCTCAGCCCTTGGAGGGGCTGTGTGGCAGCGGCTCTTCCCCCAGGGCCTGCCCTTTCCCAGCCTGGCAGCAGCCAAAGCTGGAGGAGCCTCTGGAGCCTTGGAGGCCTCTGGAGCTCATTCACAGCCCCAGGGAAAGGGGACCCGTGCACCAACGTCCCTCCCGCTGCAGCTGCTCCGGAGCTGGCCCTGAGTGCCCAGAGGCCCAAGGCACAGGAGCAGCCCCGAGCGGGAGCCCTGCCGTGAGCCCAGGGCCAGAGGCAGCCTTGGCTCCCGACTGGGCAGGGGCTGCACTGGGTCCTGACAGGGCCTGACTCTGTGCCCTGGCGCTGGGGGAGCTGTCACGGGGCAGGGAGGGCCAGGGCTGGCAGTGGCTGCTCAGGGATGGCTTTGGCCCGTGTCCCTCCAAGCAGCCACTGCCCAAACAGCTGCGCTGGCCCCGGGCTCTCCTCCCGGCCTGCTGGGCTTTGTTGGGTGGCACAGCCTGTGCCAAGGGGCGGCAAGGTGCCTGCAGGCCCCAGCTCTGGGGGAAAAGGAAAGTGTCCTGCCTGCATCCACAGTGCTGCCAGCTCAGCAGTGCAGCACCGCACTGGCTGACGCTCCCCATTGCTCCCACAGAAGTGCTTGGCAAGTCAGACACTGACGCCCAGAATCCACGGAAAAACCCAAGAATTATCTGCCCCCAGGACGTGCGCAGGTCCTGCATGATAGGCACGGTAGTGACACTGTTCACTGTGCCAACTTCCATGGTGCTGTGCTATGTTGGGTTCCGGTGGTGGAAGGGAAAGAAACGGTAAGTGTTTGCCCATCTCTACCCACCAGCTTCTTTAAAGGCTGCACACAGTCAGGGAACATTCAGGGATCAGAGAGGCGGCAGTGCAGGTGTGGCCAGTCCACGGCTGTCCAAAGAACTCTGCTGAGGGTTCTGCTGCTGCCCAGTGCTTTCCTTGGCCTCCTAATTGCTGGGCCTTGTCCTGGGGGTCCCACTGGGGCTGCAGCCAGTGCTGGCTCCCACTGAGGCTGCCTGGCCAAGAGCAGCCCCAGGGGCACAGGGCAGAGGCAGAGCAAGGTGGGGAGGAGGAAGAGCAGGGACGAGATTGCCCCTGAAAGGCAGAGGCGCTCTGGGGCCCGCTCCTGGCCAGGGAGCCTGCCCAGAGCCGTGCCCTGCTCGCCGGGGCCTTGAGGGACAGCTGTGCAGCTGGGCCAAGCTGTGCCAGCAGCTCCAGCCGTGCTGGGGAGCCTTGCCAGCTCTGGGCCCTGCTGTGCAGGCGGCTCCCTGTGTGCTACTGGAAGCTGGGACCTCAGCCACCTCCTCTCTCCACAGTCGCGCTGCCGCCGCTCCAGCATCCCGGCCGAGAAGGCGTGCCTCTCCCTCGCCCCCAGAGAGCCCAGAGACCGTCGCCTTTGACAGCTCTCACACGAGGCCTCGGCAGCAGCAGTTGCCCAAGAAAGCAGAGCACCAGCCCTCCATGCCTCCCCCACGGCCCCCCAGCCCGGCCTTGAAGCGGAAGCCTCCCGAGATCCCCCCACCTCCTCCCCTCCCGAGCCCGCCGCCCTGGTCCAACTAGGACTGCAACTGGGCCAGCCACGCAGGGCTTGGGCCACCAACAGCTTGGCCACCTGCCCTCCTCTACATTGAGCATGTGTTACCTACAGGCAACAGCCAGAGTCCGTTTTCATACTTTTGGACCTTCAGGAAGGTCTGAAGATTCTTCCCATGCCCTTTCTCATCCTTTACCTCTTTGCTTTTCATACAGTTGGGAGCTAGTTGCATCTTCTAAAGCTTTATTAGCACTGCATCTTTTACCTTACCAGTCAAGGGAAAAAAAATTAAAAATTTCTTCAGTTTTGATTTCATTTTTAGTGTGGTTGGGCTGCTCACATTTTCAGCAATTAATTTTCCATGGTACTGCTTCCTTTTTCTTTACTATCCATAAAAAGTTCATCTGGACATAAAAATCACCAGCATTACTGAGATTTACCTCCAAGCCCAGATAGGGAATCTAGCACCAAATATTCTCTCTGTGTACTGCACAACAAGAGATATTCAGAAGAATATCCACTGGCAGCTGAGGCTCGTGGAACTCCCAGAATACTGAGCCTGCAGAGGAGGCAGACAGCCCTGGCAGTGGCTGAGGGGACTTCTCGTCACAGACTCCTCTGAAAGTGTGTCACTCCAGGAGGAGAAAGCATTTAAACCTGTGCCTTACCTTCCTCCTGTGCTAAAATGTAAGGTTCCTCCTGAGCTACAAACAATTCCCCATTCCTCAACAAAGCTGCTCATGTTCTTGACTTATCTTAAAGAGCAATAGCAAATGTGGTCAGAAATTTCTCATCAAAGCCTCTTTGCCGAGAAACGCCGCCATATGTGAGAAAATAGTTCTTAGCATCAGCTCAGTCAAAAGAAAGCCAACATTTGAGCAGTGCTTTAAATGAACTTGAATTCTCTTTCCTCACCTATCAGCCGGATTGGTTTTGCGGTAAATAGGTATGAATTTTGCTGCCAAAATTTATACAGCAATTAATATTGATACAGTAATTAATATTGGGAAATAAGAAAACAGTTAAAACGTGTCATGCCAAGAAAGAAAGGGAGAGGAGGGTTTCCAACCCCCCCTTTCCTTTCCTTTCCTGCAGATGTTCAAGGACACGAAAAAGCAAGAGATAACAGTTTCTAAATATTAATAGAAAGAAAGGAAAATCTGGTTGGGTCCCAGGAAAATGCCAGCTATAAAAGATTTGTTGCTTTGATGCTTAAATGTGGTAATATGTTAGTTTTGCATTACATTCTACTGGCTTGATGCGCATGTGTAACCCAAGGGTGAGTTAAGGACATCGAAGAAGAGGAGAGGCCTTCATCAAAAATGACCCCCAAAGAGAAAAGGAGGCTGTGAGTATCACCAGGTTTTGGGTCTGGGGGGCGGCTGTATGCATGTGTGAGTGTGTGTGGAGTATCTGAGACAGAGGCTGGGCAGTCCTGGACCCCTGAAGCGGGTGAGGCCTCCCGGTACCGCGTTTCCAAGATATCCGCAAGGAGACCGGCCAGTAAAGGAGGGAAGTGAAAGAAAAGTGAATGAGTGGGGACCCCAGGAGGGTTTGACCCAGGGGGAAGGAGGGCGTCCCTGGTCCAAGCACCTGTGAAAAGGTCCTTGAGCAGGAGGGATTGACTCAGTAGGGAGAATGAGAAGGAGAGTGATTGAATAGGTTCCATTTCCTTGGAGGGGTTGGTAGCTGGCAATTTAGAATGAGATTAGATGGTGAGAGGACGTGGCTAATAGATTGAGAAAGTGTGAGAAATAGGAGTGGAACAAGTAGATTGAAAAGGCAGTGAGACAGAGTAGTAAGTGAGGAAGTTGAATCATGAGGTGAATGTGGAAAACCAAGACTCTCCTCGTACCGGGGATCTCTTAGTTTGTTGCTGCCAGAGATGGGTCAGGGGAAAAGTAAGTCCTTAGACCCAGGGGCTGCAGATTGAGTGAAAAAGTCACAGGAGTTTAGGGTATCTGGGAACTTTGAGGGGGGTTCTCAGGAAGGGAGCATTCCTCAGGACAGCCCACTGGCAATGATGATACGGTTTTGGGATGGAATGGGAATCCTGAAGGGGAAAAAGTAAACGAAAATGATTAAGTGTTGCATGTTTGAATGGACAAAGGAAATGATCCTGAAAGATATATTGGCCTAAGTTTGGATCATTTGAGGATTGGATTTGCCAGGCTCTAAATATTTATGTGAATTCGAAAAACCCTGTTAATCGGGAGGCGAGTGAGTATGCTGCCTTATGGAGTCCTGAGGGAGAAGTAGGTTTGTTGTTCAGAGGCAGGAAGCTGGGGGTTCCCGAGGTATCCTTTATTAACCAAAGGGCAGGTGGTTAAAAGGAACAGGCAGGAGCCGTGGGACCCACTAAATCAACTCCCACCCCCTTATGGACAACCCAACCAGCTAGCTCAGCCACAGGCCCCTGAGAGTCCCCCCGTAAATCCAAATGCACCTCCTATTCAAGAGGAGCTGGTGGAACACAGAACCAGAGGCAGAGGGAGACAAGGGAAGGAAAATGATGGAGATGAGGGGGAAGAAAGGGAGAATCAATTGTACCCACTTAGAGAGGTTCCCATTGTTAGCGTTCAAAAACACATAATCACGGAGCGATTATATGCGGTGCTTTTTATTAAGAGCTCTGGGAATCGGGGTATATTCAACCCAAATCTGACTCCGACCATACATCCGAAATGATCATGTTTTATACTGTATCGTTACATAACTTTCATGTTTATTATTAAACTTATGTTGTTCTATTGTATACATAAATTTAGCCCCCGTCTGAATTTCCAACATAGTTTCTCACTATTCTTCTTATGGTTATATAATAATTACATTTAATTACTAAACAATCATCACATCTAAGAATTATATAATTTATCATACTGCTTACGCAGGTGCAGTTGATCTGGGAAAGCACAAAGCCTAACATTTTAGATTATATCTTTAAGTTTTTCCAGGGTTCCACTATCACCGTGGCAAATCCAGGACAGAGGCCACCTATTGGTTATGTGAGTGTTCCCCTAAAGACCGGGGATGTCAGGGAGTTTAAGAAGGAGATTGGTACACTGATAGAGGACCCCGTCGGAGTTGGCAACAAAGTTAGATCAGTTTTTGGGACCAAACACATATACCTGGGTGCAGATGCAGTCTATGCTAGGAATTTTGTTTACAAGAGAAGAGAGAGAGGTGATCAGACAGGCAGGAATGTGGATTTGGGACAGAGAACGTGAGGGAGAAGGGCGGAGTGATCAGAAATGGCCTATGCAGGATCCAAATTGGAATCATCAGAATGCAGAGCATAGGTAGAATAGGAGTGATCTCCGGTGGATAATTGTTCAAGGAATTTGTGGGGCAGTGCCTAGGGGGCATAATATAGGAAAAGCTTTGAGTGAGCAGCAGAGAAAGAATGAGTCCCCGGCAGAATGGTTAGAGAGATTAAAGAAAGACTTGCAATTATATTCAGGTATAGATACTGATACTGCAGCGGGGCAGGTTCTTTAAAAACTCAGTTTGTAGCAAAATCCTGGGGAGACATCAGGAAGAAGCTGGAAAAATTAGAAGATTGGCAGGACAGAGGACTTCAGGAGTTACTGAGAGAAGCACAAAAGGTGTATGTAAATAGAGATGAGGAAAAGCAGAAGGCAGATGCATGAATTTTGGTGGCGGCAGTTAAAGAAATGCAGGCAGCTTTGATTACAGAAAAACCTGCAGGAAAGAACAGAGCAGATGTCAGGATCTATTTTTAGGAACACAGGACCCATGTGTTTTTCTTGCCACAAGAAGGGGCATTTAAAAATTCTTGCCCTACCTTGAGGGGTGCAGGACCCACCTGTTTTTACTGTCATAAAAAGGGGCACCTACAAAAAAGTTTTAGGAAGAAACAGCAAGAGGAGAAAAATTTTCAGGAGGATTAGGGAGGTCAGGGGCTCTAGTTAATGAAGGGGACCAAAACACCACCAGAAGAGCCCTTGATAAAGTTCAAGATAGGTCCCCATAGTAAAGAAGTTGTATTTTTAGTGGATACTGGAGCTTCTCGGGCAACAGTTAGAAAATTACCCCAGGGATGTAAGATAAGTCATGAGCGAGTTCCAGTAATTGGAGTTAAGGGAGAGGCTTTTCCCGTTCCTGTAATTAAAGTGGTGCAAATTGAAACAGATGACAAATTTGGAGTAAATGATTTATTGTTGATACTGGAGGCCGAGAATAATTTATTAGGCAGAGATCTAATAACAGCCTTGTATTTACAGATAAAACCCTGTGAAGAAAAACTTAAAAGTTATTCTTTAACTGAAGAGGATAATCTGGAACTTAATGATACGGTTTGGCATTCGGGTGAAGGGGGGAACCTCCACATTCTGCCTATTAAAATTGAAATACAGAATCGAGAAGTATAAATCTGAGTGAAGCAATATTCAATATCACTAGAGGGGTGGAAGGGATTAAAACCAGTGATTGAAAATTTAACACAGCAAGGAATATTAGAACCTTGCACGTCACCCCCTAATACTCCCATCTTACGGGTAAAGAAACCTGATGGGAGTTACAGGCTGGTTCAAGATTTAAGGGCAATAAAACAAAGGACTATTACACATTTTCCAATAGTGGCTAACCCATATACTTTGTTGAGTCAATTGCCTCCTAATTACATGTGGTATAGTGTGGTGGATTTAAAAGATGCCTTTTGGACTTGCCCTTTGGATGAGGGCAGTAGAGATTATTTTGCTTTTGAGTGGGAAGATTGGGAGACAGGTAGAAGAGAACAGCTCAGGTGGAGGGTACTACCGCAGGGTTTCACCAAGTCACCTAATCTTTTTGGGAGAGCATTAGAAAATCTCTTAAAAACTTTTGAGTTGCCTGAAGGAATCAAGTTGTTACAGTATGTGGATGATTTGTTATTAGCAGAGGAAAGGGAGGAGAAAACTAGGAGGAGCACTATTCATTTGCTGAATTTTTTAGGTGAAAATGGTCTGAAAATATTCAGATCCAAATTACAGTTTGTGGAGTCAGAAGTCAGGTACTTAGGTCATTGGATCAGTAAGGGAAAGAAAAAGCTGGACCCTGAGAGAGTTTGAGGAAAATGAAACATGGGACCCCTGAAATAAAAAAGAGAAATAAGACAGTTTTTAGGTCTTTTGGGTTATTGCAGACAGTGGATTGAAGGACTTAGTGGAAAAGTGAAAGTTTTGTATGAAAAATTGCCTACAAACCATTTTAAGAGGACTAGGGAGGATTAGAAAAAATTTGAAGAGGTTGAAGAAGTTTTGTTGCAGGCTCCTGTACTAAGTCTTCCTGATTTGGGAAAACCCTTTCAGTTATTTGTAAGTACAACTCATCAGACAGCCTATGGGGTACTGACTCAAGACTGGGCAGGAAGCTTGAAACCAGTGGGCTATTGTTCAAAACTATTAGATCCAGTTAGTAAAGGCTGGCCAACATGTTTACAGGCTTTGGTAGTGCCTGCGTTGCTAGTGGAAGAGGCCCAAAAAGTAACCTTTGGTGCACCTTTGGAAGTATACACCCCTCACAATATTGGGGGAATTCTGGCACAAAAAGCTGAAAAATGGTTAAGAGATATACTGAAGTACGAGGCTGTCTTGATTACCTCCCCTGAATTAGACTTGAAGGTGACACAAGTACAGAGCCCTGCTCAGTTTCTTTATGGGAATCCAGGGGAACAGCTGGTACATGATTACATAGAGGTTACAGAATTACAAACAAAAATATGTCCAGATTTGGGAGACCAAGAATTACAAAGGGGAGAAAAGTTAGTTACAGATGGGTCATCTCAGGTAGTGAGTGGGGAAAGAAAATCAGGTTATGCTATAATCAGTGGGGGACAGCTTGAGGTGAAGGAGTCTGGTCCCCTTAGTCCATCCTGGTCAGCACAAGCTTGTGAACTTAATGCATTACTCCGTGCATCATTAATACTAAAAGGGCTAGAAGGGACTATTTATATGGACTCCAGATATGCTTTCAGTGTAGTACATACTTCTGGAAAAATTTGGAAGGAAAGGAGACTTATAAGCACTCAAGGAAAAGGGTTAGTACACGAGAGATTGATAATTCAGATACTTGAAGCTTTAAAGGGCCCAAAGAGAATAGCAGTGGTTCATGTAAAGGGGCACCAGAGAGGGAGGGATATTAGAGTCAGAGGATATAATCTGGCCAATGAAGAAGCAAGAAGAGCAGCCTTAAGGAAAAGAGATACTGAAATCATGACCTTACAAGAAACAGACATTCAGCAGGAGACACCTTCCCTTTCACTAGCAGAACTGGCAGCTATAAGGAAATTAGGAGCAACATTGAAGGAGGGAAAGTGGGTTCTTCCTGATGGCAGGATGACGATGCCAAAGCCAGTGGCACGTCAGGTCTTAGATAACAGGAAAGAAGAAAAGGAACCAAAGGGGAATAGAGGAAAGAACAGGAGAAAAAAGAGTCAAAAGAACTGGCTGAATTGTATAAGCAACTAAAACAGCACTACAAAGATTGGGACCTGCCAGCCTCAAAAAGAATCCGTTTGTGGGATTGATGCAAGAGATTGCCACAGAATTGGGATTATCCAAATGTTGGATTTATGGGGGTCTAAAAATGGCTGAAACATGGCCGTGGAAAGGCGAGAGCTTAGCTCCAGAGCAATTTTTTAAATGGAACCACACCCAAATTTCTGGAACATTGAAGAGACCTGAAGGATAGATTTTAAGCCATCGAGGAATTGGAACCATTTGTATAACCCGAGAAGGAAAGAAATGTAATAAAATAGTGCAGCATACTCCTGTTAAGTCCACATTAGTAGTCAATATGGATAATGGTTCAAAAATTTGGCCACCTGAAATTCCTGATGGATATGGGGGACCAATAAAAGAAATAAACTGTGAGTGGGATGATCAAATTGATTTATGCTGGTACAGAAGTCCTGGAGCTAACCCCTACCAATCCATCAACAGCCTGAGGTCTTATTGGGAACAGCCAGAGAAAACTGATAAGAAATGGAAAGCCCCATAGGGGATATATTAGATTTGTGGGCAACGAGCATACAGTGAGTTACCTCAAAAATGGGGAGGAACCTCTACCTTAGGAGTAATACAATCCTCCTTCTTTGTTCTACCAAGGTCTAGGAGCAATATGTTAGGAACTCCATTGTATGAAACCCTGCAGCGGAATAAAAGAGATTTGAATTTTAATTTTCCAACAGCAGGAGGGAACCAAAAATGGGGAGAGGACAAATGGCCTGCAGAAAGAATTATAGCATATTATGACCCAGCAACATGGGCTCAGGAAGGGCCATAGGCATATAGGACCCCAATTTACCTGTTGAATTGATTCATAAGGCTCCAAGCAGTAGTGGAGGTGGTGTCAAATCACACCTCCGGTGCCCTAAAATTGCTGGCCAGGCAATATTCACAAATGCGGGCGTTTGTGTACAAAAACAGGATTGCCCTAGACTATCTGTTAGCAGAAGAAGGAAGCGTTTCTGGCAGATTTAATGAATCTGAGTGCTGCATAGAAATTGATGATTATGGAGAAGCTATCACCGAACATGCGGAGGAAATTAAAAGGGTGGCCCATGTGCCAGTACAAAAGTAGAATTCAATCTTGAAAGCAGATTGGTGAGATAACCTCTTTGGAGGTGTTTGGTGGAAAAAGTTAGGATTCATGTTGTTATGTTCAGGTTTGAGACTTTTGTTTCTGCCTTGTATGATTCTGTGTTTTAGTAGGCTAATTTACTCAGTGATTCAAGGGATGCAGATTACAACAATGCCTCTAGATCCAGAATCAGCTGTGAAAAGGAAAACCAAGATCTATAATGGTAGTAAGAGCTAAATCGACCTGTCTTAAAGAACAAGGAACCAATTAACTGTGGGCAGGACCTGGAGAGATTGAAATAACCCAGGAAATGCTAACCAAATTTGAAAAAGAGTGTGAAAAACTAGAGGCAGCAAGAGAAATGCTAGAAAAGTTTGAAGTTGAAATGAGACAAGAAGAAAATCCAAATTCTGAAGAATATAAAGGATATCAGGGCACAGTTTTTTAATAAAGCACAAATCAATGATGAAGAAGAGAAATGGGGGATTTGTGGTAAATAGGTATGATTCGTGCTGACAAAATTAAAACAGTAATCAATATTCATACAGTAATTAATATTTGGAAATAAGAACACAGTTAAAACGTGTCATGCCAAGAAAGAAAGGGAGAGGAGGGGTTTGACCCCCCTCTTTCCTGCAGATGTTCAAAGCAGGAAAAAGCAAGAGATATCAGGTACTAAAAATTAAGAGAAAGAAAGGAAAATCTGGTTGGGTCCAAGGAAAATGCCAGCTATAAGAGATTTTTTTGCTTTGAAGCTTAAATATAATATTATGTTCGTTTTGGCTTGCATTATGCTAGCTTAGTGCACATGCGTAACCCAAAAGTGAATCAAAAGACATCGAAGAAGAGGACAGCCTTCATCCAAAGATGACCCCCAAAAAGGGGTGCGACCACCAAAAGAATGGTGGAGCATGCGTGGTAAAGGTGGTGATGAGGGCGGAGGTAGAAGTGTGATGAATCGAAAATGGGAGGAGATGGCATTGACATATGGCATAGAAGGGGAGAATCTTCACTTGGTAAGCTTGTTGGTGAGGTGGCAAGGGTCCAAGAAGCATGCACCTCGTACCCCCACGGTTATCTTTTGCTTATGCACTATTATTGGAACCAAATGATCCCTTATTTTTAATCAAATTATATTGTCAATATTTCAAGTGTATCCAATTTTATATATTTTCTAAACTATTCAATTAGATTTGCTAATACCTCTAATATTGTTTGGTTTTTCTGATGATGGGATAATTGGGCAAACATAACAATGAGCACAGAGCCTTTATTTCTGCAAGCTCAGGGATGCTGGGGGGATCTTTGCACCATCAGGCCGAAGTACAAGGCTCTGGAGCCTCCAAAGGAACAGAGCCAGCCCCCTTGAGTGGGAGAAGGTGCGGCCTCAGTTGCAGCCCCGGGTGCCTCCTGTGGGCCCGGGCACGGCCCTGGCTGTAAATGTGTTGGGCTGCAGCACAGGGCCAGGGCGGAGCTCAGCAGCCTCATCAGAGCCCAGGGCCGCGGCCCTTCCCTGCCGGGGCCTGAACCTGGCCGGGCCCGGCCCGGCCTGAGCAGCCCGGCCTGGCCCCAGGGGATGGGCTCTGCCCGCCCGCTGTGCCTGCAGGCCGGGCCCAAGGCTTTGCAAGAGGCTTTCTCCCAGCGTTGCAAAACCTCAACCAAGTGACCCTTTGCTGTGCTGAGAAGAGTAAAAAAACCCCTCAAATGTAACCTCGCTGCACACCTCATGAGGGATCCCAGCACACCTTAGGAGCGGCCATCAATACTCCTTTGGGATTCATGAGGGATCCCTGCACCCCTAGGTAGGGACCTGAAAATATCACTGTGTGTCTCATGAGGGATCCCTTCACCCCTCAGCAGGGACCCCAAAATATCACTGTGTGCCTCATGAGGGACCCCTTCACCTCTGAGCACAAACCCCAAAATACCACATTGTGTCTCATGAGGTTCAGGCCCAGATCATCCCCCAGAAGGCAATGTGCCATCAGCCCAGGAACACTCAGCATGGGCTCCCCCAGCCCTCGGGGCCCCGCTGCTGGTCACAGCAGCCCCTGCCGGACTCCTGCCTGCCCCCACCGTGGGCATCCGCGGCTGCTCCTGGCCATGGAGCTCAGCCTGTGCTTCTGCTGGGTGGGCTTTGCACATGCTACCACCTGGACAGAGCTGTGACAACTCCATTTCTTTATTAAAACATCAAATGTGGGCCAAGCCCTGCCCTGGCAGACAGGGGCTGGCCAACTTCAGTGCTGGCCGGGGAACAGGACCAGGGGGCTCAGGGGAAGAGGGTCTCGTTTGGGAGGGGTGGGTTTTCGGAAGGGTTCATGACGGTGCTGCAGCCACGGAAGAGCACATAGGGGCAGACGTGGAGAATTGGGATAAGAGGTCGGAAGAACTTTGCCTGAGTTGTTAGGCTCCTCTTCTCTAGATGAACAGGAGCACCTGTGGAGAGAGGAGGCGGCTGAGGCCCCAGCTGCCAGTGGCACACAGGGTGACTCCTGCACAGCCATGCCCAGAGCTGGCAAGGCTCCCCAGCACGGCTGGAGCTGCTGGCACAGCTTGGCCCAGCTGCACAGCTGCCCCTCAAGACCCCGGCAAGCAGGGCACGGCTCTGGGCAGGCTCCCTGGCCAGGAGCGGGCCCCAGAGCGCCTCTGCCTTTCAAGGGCAATCTCGTCCCTGCTCTTTCTCCTCCCCACCTTGCTCTGCCTCTGCCGTGAGCCCCTGGGGCTGCTCTTGGCCAGGCAGCCTCAGTGGGAGCCAGCACTGGCTGCAGCCCCAGCGGGCCCCCCAGGACAAGGCCCAGCAATTTGGAGGCCAATGAAAGCTCTGGGCAGCAGCAGAACCCTCAGCAGAGTTCTTTGGACAACCATGGACTGGCCACAACTCCACAGTAGCCTCACTGGGAATGTTCCCTGCCTATGAGCAGCCTTTAAAGGAAGCTGTTTGAGGTAGAGAAATCACAAAACACTCACGATTTTCTCTTCCAGCAATACCAGATTGCTGCACAGCAAATCAACAGGAAAAGTGCTGCACCAGACACAATGGCCATCAACTTCACCAAACAAGGTTTTTTCCCAGCAGAAAACTCTTCTCCAGATGTTGTCAGCACATGTTGAGATGCCAGTTGCATCTGTGGGAGCAATGGGGAGTGTGAGCCAGTGCTGTGCTGCACTGCTGAGCTGGCAGCACCGTGGATACAGCTAGGACGTTCTCACTCCCTTTTTCCCCCTGAGCTGGGGCCTGTAGGCACCTTGCTGCCCCTTGGCACATGACTGCTCAGTACCCGAACCCCCTGTGCCTGCATGCCATAATTCCTCTGTGCTGTGCCCTTCTGCCCCAGGCAATACTTGTCAAAGGCATGGAAAATGGAAAAGACAAGAAAAATGCCCAGGGTTTTGGAGCTGCACCAGGGCCCTCCCTCCTGCAAACAGCTGCCTCTCTGCATCTACCAAGAGACTGGGAAATTGCAGGGGATCTCAGGCCTGTGATGCATTTTGGGGTCTCTGTCAGTAGATGCCCAATGCCTTCCTGCAGAGGCTGGGGAGAAGCTGCAGCCAGGCCAGGATGCCAAACAGCCCTGCAGGACGTGGAAGCAGCAGCGGGGCAGCGAGGCTGCCATGGATCCCTTCCCGCTGTGCCAGGAATGGCGTGTCCAGATGCCAGATGTGCAGCCAAAGCCCCCGGCTGCTGAGACCCAGGACAAGGCTGAGGGAAATGCACCCTCCACGGCGTCTCTCCAGGTCACTCAGGGTCCTTGCCATGGGTCTGGACACCTCTAGAGACTTTCTGTCTCCTCCAGGCTTGTTCCTCCCTCCCAGAGGACCTTAAGAGAAGTGTTTGCATGTCAGAAGAGTGGATCCCACAGAAGATGGGCTCAGCCCGTGGGGTCAGCAGGGACACACTACTCACCCCTGCGATGGGAGCTGGGCTTGTGAGCAGCAACCCGGAAAGGAGCCTGATAAGTCCTCTCTGCAGAGACTCCTGTAACACAAGAGCCACAGAAGCTTCTGTCTCCTGGTTCCAGCCAGGTTGTCAATGATTAAATGATTATCCTCTGAGGGGAACATTGACAACATACCTGCAGGAGGCTTATGAGGTTGGAAATCCTCATGGAGCAAAGCTGCTGCAGAAACCTGCCTAGCAAGCTCATCTAGAGGGAAGCAATAACCCAAACCCATTTCCATGGTGTCCTGGGATCCCCCCTCTGCTTTTCAGAGGGTAAGGCTGTGAGAGCCAGATATGAATGGACAAGGCCAGAGCTGCACAGGAGCCTGGGGAGCTCTGGGCTGGCTCCTGGTCACTCTCCACCCTCTTTGCAGGCCCTGTGACACATCCCTGGAGAGGAAACCGGGCCAGCCCAGGGCCCTGGGGGCTCTCTCCCTCCCCCAGAGGAAACCCTCCCTAAAGGCCTGGGGAAAACCATCCCCAGCGCTTCCCGGGGAGCAGGGAGCGCTGTCCCGGGAAAGGGGAGCCAGGCTGCCGGCTCACCTGCTCGCCACGCTTGCAGCGGAGCAGCCTGGGCAGCCCTGGCAGGCAGGGCCAGGGCCAGGAGGAGCAGGAGGAAGAGGCGCAGAGCAAGGGCCATGCTGCCTTGCCCTCTGCCAGTCCCGCAGCTCTTGCTGCCACCGCTGTCCTGACACCGCTGTCCCAATGTCAGCACCACTGCTGCCACCGCCGCTGCTGCTGCCGCAACAGTTGTGCTCAAGCACTGACTGCTCGCTCCTTGTGCTGCTGTGCAACCACGGGGCTCTGGCACCTCTGTGACCTCAGAGCCTGCTGTGACCTCATGGCTGGGGCAGGATTGCATTGGAATTGATCTCAAGAGGTACCCTTCCAGCGAGGAGAGCCTGTCCCGCCTTGTGTCTATTTGCAATCTAGATTCTCTTTAAAAGAAGTGAGATATATGATATTGGAAAAGTGGAACATTTCGTGGCTCTACATACAACAGCAACGCCAAGTCCAAAATTCCACTCATGTTGGTGATTCCCACTATTGCAGGCAGCAGCAGCCCTGCCATGCTAACACCGACTCCCTGCTGTGCGCTCTGCAGCCCTATGTCCCATATTTTAAAAGTGAAGAACTTGATGTGAAAGCTTACAAAAATAATGCAACACAGGACATTATGGTAGTTGCACACTTCAGGGGACACCCAAACCCACAGCACAACTTATAGGTGTCCTCAGCCACCCTAAACTCCCCTTGTGTGCCTCACAGGAGACCCCCAAGTGCTGCTCAA
The DNA here is from genome assembly GCF_028551555.1 of Melozone crissalis. Taxonomy (NCBI): domain Eukaryota; kingdom Metazoa; phylum Chordata; class Aves; order Passeriformes; family Passerellidae; genus Melozone; species Melozone crissalis. The sequence continues at coordinate 19,334,492 of NW_026535807.1, read as the reverse complement.
TTTTACAGATGCCCCTGCACAATTTGGGACATTCATTAAATTCCGTACACAACTTCTTGGTGTCCCCAGTCCCCTGCACAGCACAGAGGTGACCCAAAGCCCCTGCATGCCTTTAGAGGGACCCAAACATAACACTCAGGGAGCAACACCAGTGCTGAGCCATCTTCTCTGTGTGTGTGTTCACCATGTGTCCCTGGGGGAACAGATGAGGCCTGGGGGGCAAATCCCCACTCTGCTCACAAGAGATCTGGGGCTGCCACAGGCCCAGTGTCTGTCGGGCTCTGAGCTCATCCCTCAGGCTATGAAGGACTTCCTTCAGAGTCCAGCCTCTTTCCATTGTTCTCAAGGCAAGCACCTCCCCGATGGCTTCCCTCTTTCCCTGGGCATGCCACTGGAGGAGGCCCAGGCCCAGCTGATGCCAGGGAAGGCAATGTGCCCTCAGCCCAGGGACGCTCAGCATGGGCTCCCCCAGCCCTGGGGGCCCCGCCGCTGGTCACAGCAGCCCCTGCCTGGCTCCTGCCTGCCCACACCGTGGGCATCCACGGCTGCTCCTGGCCATGGAGCCCAGCCTGTGCTGCTGCCCGGTGGGCTTTGCTGCTGCTGCCACCCGGACACTGGGCTGCCAGCTCCATCTCTTTATTGCAAGAGAAGAGCTCATTTGGGAAGTGCTGCAGTGCCCGATTTCTTCAGCCCGACTTGCTGCCAACACCAACACCCAGAGTGGGCCGCCCCCAGAAAGCTGTCAACTCTGGGGTTTGGCTGTAGGGCACAGCTGCTTTACAGCACAGGTGGACTGCGCTGGGGTAGGGACAAGGAACAGGGAGAGCTCTTCTCTATGTTTGTTCCCTGCCGAATCAGCGATAGAAAGACACTGAATTACTGCCATACACCGATTTCTAAACTGGGGCGGTCCCTGGGGCGGATACAGTCCAATTGGGAGAAACTGAGGGTGGAACACAAGGCGGGGAATACATTGTTTAAACCAATAGGGGATTACAGGGGAGGAGGACAACTTAAACAAACCAATAGGGTTTCAAAGGATACCAAATGGATAGGGAAGTTTCTAGGCTTGGGGAGGGATTGACATTGGATGGGAGCAAGAGCAGGGAACAAAAGGGCAGGACTTTGGGGAGATGGACAACTAGGGAAAAACCAACAATACAGGGGGGAATCGAGCAACTCATTGGCAATAAAATATAGTATAACAATACCAAATAAGGGGGTGTCATAAAATTGACTACTAGGGCCGAATTACAATCAAAAACATGCACCGCAACAGGGAAGCTCTCAGTCAGGGCTCTGTTGAGCGCTTCCAAATCCTTTCCAGCATCAACAGAAGGTCAAACTTGCCCTTATCCCAAGCAAACAGAGTGTTCCCCAACAGCAAGCCATTCTGAGGTTGTCTGAGAAATGTGTATTTTATGATTGGCTTTTTGCAAATATAGCAGCCACAGGACACCGAAATCTTTCACAGAGAAAGAATTTATTGCTCTCCTATCAGAAGAAACTAACTTCTTCCTGCCTCGCTCAGCCCTCAAGAAGCCGGTTAGGACTAAGAGGGAGAAGTTGACGATGACCAAACAGAATCCTGTGTTTGAATGGAATTATATGCATCATGTATGAGATGCATGACTATGCAACAGGTTATTGTTTCCAAGGGTTAATCCTCCGTTCAAGTCTGTCCTTTTTCGGGCTTATGCTGCCCAGAAAATAGGTTCCCAGATGTCTGTAACTCTATCATTCTATTGTCTCCTATTCTCCTAATCCAGATTGTCCAAAATTTTTATCACTCTAATGATATTGCTATTTTTATAAACATTTTATTATTAATAAAATCTTAAAATTTTAAAAACAAGTGATTGCCATTTTTCACACCTCTTCTGGGAATCCGGAACATGTGTGGTGGGGCTGGCTGCACCTGTGGGAGCAATGGGCAGCGTCAGCCCGTGCTGTGCTGCGCTGCTGAGCTGGCAGCACGGTGGATGCGGGCAGGACGTTCTCCGTTTGCCCCAGAGCTGGGGCCTGCGGGCACCTTGCCGCCCCTTGGCACAGGCTGTGCCACCCAACAAAGCCCAGCAGGCCGGGAGGAGAGCCCGGGGCCAGCGCAGCTGCTTGGGCAGTGGCTGCTTGGAGGGACACGGGCCAAAGCCATCCCTGAGCAGCCACTGCCAGCCCTGGCCCTCCCTGCCCCGTGACAGCTCCCCCAGCCCCAGGGAACTGACTGACACAAACTCCACAGCCAGCAAAGAGATTGCCCCAGTAATTGTCTGCTGCTCTTCTTCCCTGCACTTGGTCCCAGAAACATCCCTCACACTGCTCTAAATGCCCACACATGGCCTGACCAGCCCCTATGCTTTTCCAGTCTGCTCTCTGAAATATTGCAACAAACCCACCAATAAATTCCAGGCTACCTCTGTGAGTTGCATACTAAAATCTTCTTAATTTTTCCCAATACCTGGAATTTCCTGTATATTCTAATTGTCTTAATGACCTCTGATTCTTTTCAGTGTTTTTTTTTTTTTTTTGTATTGAGACAGATGAAATAGCCTTATTGGTTTTAGTATTGGCAGGTCTGGTTTTTTTCTTAGCAAGGTGGTTTACTTATTATCTACATGTAAACTTATTATTATTTATGGTATATTGTTCCCCAATTACTTTGACTACCTGTCATTCACTTCTTAGTCAATGCTCCGTATATGAACAATTTTGAATCTCTTTCTATCGGAATATAAAAATCTCAGAAAGCTGTCTTTTTAATTTTGATGACACACTTTCTCCCCATTCCTAGCTTTTACAATGATCCTTTTTTAAACATCCCTGATCATAGGTAGGCTTACTTGGGAAATGCTTGGCTTAACCTGGGAATGGATTATTACTTTTAGTGCTATAAACCTACATTGCTTCAAGCTTCACAGCCACAGGCCAGATTTGTGGCTCAAGGCATGGATGCCTGTCTGAATTAAAACAATGTTTGTGAGGCAGCTGAAGAGCTTAGACCTCAGACATTGAAATTCCTGGGACGAGAAGGAGGAGGAAGAAAGGATAAAATGGTGTTTCAAAGGCTGTTTTTTCACTTCTAGTATGCCAGAAGTATGGTAGACTACACGTGTCTTCAAGTGTCATTTAATTCCAGAACAACTCTCTCCAGTGCCAGACACCAGGACAAATTACCCAAAACTTTAGATCCTAATGCATCAGCTTTAATTCTAGTGAGCGGTAGGCCTTAATTCCAGTCCAATTAGCAAATCCACAAAGCAATCTTGCCACTGTGTGAATGGCAAGAAGAATTTGTTTGTGAACAGATGAATATGTCCCACTCAATCATGACCAAAATTTGCCTTGACTTGGAAGCAAGTAGACAAGGAGCAATGCAGTATTTGTGTTTCATGCAGTGATAAATGGGGCAAGAAGCATTAACAACTTACCTGTTTTACAGAACATAAATACTGACGCAGCCAAAAATGCGCCTACATGAGGGGATCTTCAGGACATTCCTTTATTTCTTAACTAGGAATGGGCAGCAAAACGCTGGCATTTATCTGAAATGGAAGCAGTGTTCCTCCCCTGTTTCTCCTTGAGCACACTGTCTGTTGTTTGCAGACTTCACTGCCCAGCCCATGAATCCTCTCAGGGCCAATTGCTAAATGACAGGGCTAGCAAAATGCAGGCACCACATAATCACCCCAGCACTAATCCAGCACTGCTTTGATGTTGCCCAGGAGCACAGAATGGCTTGGCTTGGAAGGGACATTGAAAGGCCATCTAGTCCAATGCCCTGCAGTGAGCAGGGACACCTTTAAGTAGGTCAGGTTGCTGAGAGCATGAGTTTGAATGTCTGCAGGGATGGATGTCCCCCTCTCTGGGCAACCTGTGCCAGGCCTTCCAGACCTAGTGTAAAAAATGGGTTTCTTTTGTCCAGTCTGGATCGACCATCTTTTAGATTAAAAGCATTCCCCCTAGGTCGGCTCACAAAAGGCTCTAGTAAAAGTTCTGTCCCATCTCTTTTACAAGCCCCCTTAAGGTACTGAAAGGCAGCAATGAAGTCTCCCTGGAGTCTGCTCCCTTGCAGGCTGAACGCCACCAGCTCTCCCAGCCTGTCTCCAAAGCAGAAGGGCTCCAGCCCTCAGAGCATTTTGTCCCTCCTCTAGACTAGACCCAACAGGACCATGGCCTTCCTGTGTGGGGAGCCCAGAGCTGGATGCAGTACTCTGTTGTGGTACAGACAGAGACAGCACAAAGCAACAGGCTCCGTTTCCAGAAGGCTTCAAACCCTGTTTTTATTCTAGCATGCATGCTTGTTCTACATTCTTACAAAGCTCATAATTTACATTTTACTCACTGGTCACGAGAGAAAAGCAAAATACTTCTTGGAGTAGGCAGTTGCAGATTTATCTTATTTATCCTTCTTCCTTTCTTGGTTTCTGTGTCAACAACCTTCGTAGGAAATTCTTTCAGGGGTAAACATGGATCCTCTTATCAAAGTTCTCAGTGGCTCACAGAGGTCACTGTAAAACCTCTTCCACAGTACTCCAGGTGGGGTCTCACCAGAGCAGAGGGGTGGAATCACCACCTTCAAGCTGCTGGGCACTCTCCTTTGGATGCACATGGCTGGCTCATGTGCAGCCTCTCATCTAGCAGCACCTCCAAGTCCTTCTTGGCAGGGCTGCTCTCCATCCCTTCATGGCCCAGCCTGGGAGATCAGCTGGGCTGGGACAGTGTCACAGCCCTTGGACAGAGCAGCTGGGCAGGATGAGCTCCCTGCCAAAGAAGGCAGATCCCACTCCCCAGACAACTCCACCCTGGCCATGAGGTCACAGCAGGCTCTGAGGTCACAGAGGTGCCAGAGCCCCGTGGTTGCACAGCAGCACAAGGAGCGAGCAGTCAGTGCTTGAGCACAACTGTTGCGGCAGCAGCAGCGGCGGTGGCAGCAGTGGTGCTGACATTGGGACAGCGGTGTCAGGACAGCGGTGGCAGCAAGAGCTGCGGGACTGGCAGAGGGCAAGGCAGCATGGCCCTTGCTCTGCGCCTCTTCCTCCTGCTCCTCCTGGCCGTGGTCCTGCCTGCCAGGGCTGCCCAGGCTGCTCCACTGCAAGCGCGGGGAGCAGGTGAGCCAGCAGCCTGTCTCCCCTTTCCCGGGACAGCGCTCCCTGCTCCCCGGGAAGCGCTGGGGATGGTTTTCCCCAGGCCTTTAGGGAGGGTTTCCTCTGGGGGAGGGAGAGAGCCCCCAGGGCCCTGGGCTGGCTTGGTTTCCTCTCCCGGGATGTGTCACAGGGCCTGCAAAGAGGGTGGAGAGGGACCAGGAGCCAGCCCAGAGCTCCCCAGGCCCCTGTGCAGCTCTGGCCTTGTGCATTCACATCTGGCTCCCACAGCCTTACATGACCCCCTTCCAGTAGCCATTTACTATAGGCAGTGGGGGATCCCAGCACACCACGGAAATGTTCTGGTCTTTGCTCTCTTCTAGACTGGAACGATAAGATGGCTTATATGGAAAAGCTGGTGAACGACAGTATGAAGATTCTAGGGCATGGTGCAGGCAAGTTCTCGGTGTTCCTTACCTGAAAAATAATCAGTATCCATGTGGCAACGGCTCAGTCATGAGCCCTGTCCCTGAACATAATCTCAGGGCTTAAAGAAGCTGGAAATCTTGCCCTGCTCCCTTCTGTGGTCCCACAGGATCGCTGTCAGTGGGAAGAAGGATTATTTATCTGTCCATCTCCCTCCCATGTGCAATGCCACTGTGTCCTTCTGTGTGCTCTGTGCAGCCACGGAGAAGAGCAGAGAGGGAAGGGGCCGGGCCCAGGGCTGTTCCCCAGGGCTGAGCCTTTCTCAGCTCCTTTGCTGGCCCCAGGGAGCCTGAGCTGCTCCTGCTGCCACTGCCAAGCCCTGGCCTTGCCTGGGGCTGGGTTTGGAGCTGCAGCAGCTCCAGGGAGTCCTTTCTGCCCCGACTGCCCCGCAAGGGGCTCCTTCCATCCCAGTGTGGGGCCACTGCAGGCACGAGGTGCCCCTGGCCCTGCTCCTGAGGGGAAGGCAGAGCTGAGGGAGTGCCTTGGAGGGCACCAATCACCCAGGTGCCCTCACTGCCACTCGGGCCTGAAGGAGAAAAGGAACTTTCTGTTAAGGTCCTCCTAAATGGAAGAACCAAGACATAGGAGACACAAAATCCTTGGAGGCAGCCAAACATCTGGACCAGATGCTGAATGACCTGGAGAGACGCCGTGGTGGGTGCATTCCCTCAGTCTTATCCTGGGGCTCAGCAGCCGGGGGCTTTGGCTGCATAACTGGACACGCCGTGCCCAGCACAGCGGGAAGGGATCCATGGCAGCCTGGCTGCCCCGCTGCTGCTTCCACGCCCTGCAGGGCTGTTTGCCAGCCTGGCCTGGCTGCAGCTTCTCCCCAGCCTCTGCAGGAAGGCATTTGGCATCAGTTCACAGGCAGCCCAAACTGCACCACGGGCCATACATGCCCTGAGATCCGCTGCAATTTCCTAATCTCCAGTCAGATCAGGTGTAGGGGCTTTTTTGGTCAGGGAGGGCCCTGGCCCAGCCCCAATAACCTGGCTGTTTTCCTGATCCTTATCCATGACTTGACAAGTATTGTCTCCTGAAGTTGCCACCTCCTGCAATGGTTCTATTGGATCCAGCTGTGCTTTTTCCTTTCTCAAGCAATGGAGCAAAAGTCCATGCAGATGGGGCCATATCCTGTAGGAAGCAATGGCTTTGTGCCAGCCACTGATGCAGGAAAGGAGGAGATGCCAGATATGGGCACAGGTACAGGAGATAATTGCTCCACCAGGCTCAGCCCTTGGAGGGGCTGTGTGGCAGCGGCTCTTCCCCCAGGGCCTGCCCTTGCCCGGCCCGGCAGCAGCCAAAGCTGGAGGAGCCTCTGGAGGCTTGGAGGCCTCTGGAGCTCATTCACAGCCCCAGGGAAAGGGGACCCGTGCACCAACGTCCCTCCCGCTGCAGCTGCTCCGGAGCTGGCCCTGAGTGCCCAGAGGCCCAAGGCACAGGAGCAGCCCCGAGCGGGAGCCCTGCCGTGAGCCCAGGGCCAGAGGCAGCCTTGGCTCCCGACTGGGCAGGGGCTGCACTGGGTCCTGACAGGGCCTGAGTCTGTGCCCTGGGGCTGGGGGAGCTGTCACGGGGCAGGGAGGGCCAGGGCTGGCAGTGGCTGCTCAGGGATGGTATTGGCCCGTGTCCCTCCAAGCAGCCACTGCCCAAGCAGCTGCGCTGGCCCCGGGCTCTCCTCCCGGCCTGCTGGGCTTTGTTGGGTGGCACAGCCTGTGCCAAGGGGCGGCAAGGTGCCTGCAGGCCCCAGCTCTGGGGGAAAAGGAAAATGTCCTGCCTGCATCCACAGTGCTGCCAGCTCAGCAGTGGAGCACCGCACTGGCTGACGCTCCCCATTGCTCCTACAGAAGTGCTTGGCAAGTCAGACACTGACGCCCAGAATCCACGGAAAACCCCAAGAATTATCTGCCCCCAGGATGTGCGCAGGTCCTGCATGATAGGCACGGTAGTGACACTGTTCACTGTGCCAATTTCCATGGTGCTGTGCTATGTTGGGTTCCGGTGGTGGAAGGGAAAGAAACGGTAAGTGTTTGCCCATCTCTACCCACCAGCTTCTTTAAAGGCTGCACACAGTCACGGAACATTCAGGGAACAGAGAGGCGGCAGTGCAGGTGTGGCCAGTCCATGGCTGTCCAAAGAACTCTGCTGAGGGTTCTGCTGCTGCCCAGAGCTTTCATTGGCCTCCTAATTGCTGGGCCTTGTCCTGGGGGGCCCGCTGGGGCTGCAGCCAGTGCTGGCTCCCACTGAGGCTGCCTGGCCAAGAGCAGCCCCAGGGGCTCAGGGCAGAGGCAGAGCAAGGTGGGGAGGAGAAAGAGCAGGGACGAGATTGCCCTTGAAAGGCAGAGGCGCTCTGGGGCCCGCTCCTGGCCAGGGAGCCTGCCCAGAGCCAGGCCCTGCTCGCCGGGGCCTTGAGGGGCAGCTGTGCAGCTGGGCCAAGCTGTGCCAGCAGCTCCAGCCGTGCTGGGGAGCCTTGCCAGCTCTGGGCCCTGCTGTGCAGGAGGCTCCCTGTGTGCCACTGGCACCTGGGGCCTCAGCCGCCTCCTCTCTCCACAGTCGCGCTGCCGCCGCTCCAGCATCCCGGCCGAGAAGGCGTGCCTCTCCCTCGCCCCCAGAGAGCCCAGAGACCGTCGCCTTTGACAGCTCTCACACGAGGCCTCGGCAGCAGCAGTTGCCCAAGAAAGCAGAGCACCAGCCCTCCGTGCCTCCCCCACGGCCCCCCAGCCCGGCCTTGAAGCGGAAGCCTCCCGAGATCCCCCCACCTCCTCCCCTCCCGAGCCCGCCGCCCTGGTCCAACTAGGACTGCAACTGGGCCAGCCACGCAGGGCTTGGGCCACCAACAGCTTGGCCACCTGCCCTCCTCTACAATGAGCATGTGTTACCTACAGGCAACAGCCAGAGTCCGTTTTCATACTCTTGGACCTTCAACAGGAAGGGGGGAAGATTCTTTCCATGCCCTTTCTCATCTTTTACCTCTTTGATTTTCAGACAGTTGGGAGCTGGTTGCATCTCTTAAAGACTTTATTAGCACTGCATGTTTTGCCTTACCAGTCAAGGGAAAAAAAATAAAAATATTCTTCAGTTTGGATTTCATTTTAAGTGTGATTGGGCCATTCACATTTTGAGCATTTAATTTCTCATGGTACTTCTTCCCTTTTTCCTTAGTATCCATAAAAAGTTCATCTGGACATAAAAATCACCAGCATTACTGAGATTTACCTCAAAGCCCAGATAGGGAATCTAGCACCAAATATTCTCCCTGTGTACTGCACAACAAGAAATATTCAGAAGAATATTCACTGGCAGCTGAGGCTCGTGGAACTCCCAGAATACTGAGCCTGCAGAGGAGGTAGACAGCCCTGGCAGTGGTTGAGGGGACTTCTCATCACAGACTCCTCTGAAAGTGTGTCACTCCAGGAGGAGAAAGCATTTAAACCTGTGCCTTACCTTCCTCCTGTGCTAAAATGTAAGGTTCCTCCTGAGCTACAAACAATTCTCCATTCCTCAACAAAGCTACTCATGTTCTTGACTTATCTTAAAGAGCAAAAGCAAATGTGGTCAGAAATTTTGCATCAAAGCCTGTTTGCAGAGAAATGCCACCATATGTGAGAAAATAGTTCTTAGCATCAATTCACTCAAAAGAAAGCCAACCCTGAATTGAGCAGTGATTTAAATGAACTTGAATTCTCTTTATTCACCTATCAGCTGGATTGGTTTGCTCCTTTTTTGTGCTAGAGAGAACATTAGAACAATTTGCTCTTGACAGGACTCCTTGTATGGCTCCCACACTGGTGACTGCTCACCACGCCTTGCCTGGGCTCTTAATGCAGCCTGTTAGCAGCACCTGACTTTGCCACCCTGTTGAGCCCTTGGGCACGGCTGGTGCCACGGTCCCCTCCTGGCTCATGGCATGTCCCTGCTGCTGGAGGAGCCCTGCTGGTGCTGCTGCCTGCGTTCAACAACGCCGGTCCTACCCCCCAGCCAAAGACAGACTAAAGTCACTGCTTTGGGCAGCTCGTGTGAACGAGTTTAACACTTACTCACCTCTATCCCAGACCTCTTAAAACCCACCCAGCAAGATCATAAAGTCACCTCATCTACAGAGATGAGCAGGTCTGAGCGAACGGAAGGTCGGCTTTCACGCACATTGGGCTTTTAATTTAGTGGAAGCACTCACTCAGTTCACAAGCCTGACTTGTCAAAGCGGATTGTGCGATGCTATTGTGTTGCTTGTGTTAAAGAGAAACCCGAAGGGAGAAATGAATTATGAAATGAGAAACACTCTTGGGGCGCAGGCTTGGCAGATAAACGGAGCAGGGTAGCACCCGGCCGCTTTGCCGGAATCCCTGTTCGTGCGGGACAAAGGCGGACGCGGCTCCGCTGCGGGGCGAGCCGGGCGCTCGGCGAGCGGCGCTGGAGCGGCGGCGGCCCCGCCCCGCCCGCCCCGCCCCGCCGCGGGCCGGGGCCGAGCGCTCGGCCGGGCGGGAGCTCAGGATGCTCGGGCAGCGCCGCGGGCCGGGCGGGCGCGATGGAGCCGCCTGAGGGCTGGGACCCCTACGGGCGGCCGGCCCGGCGCACGCAGTGGCTGGTCAGCGCCCTCGCCTACCACTACGGGCTGGACCGCGGCGTGGAGAACGAGATCGTCGTGCTGGCCACCGGCCTGGACCAGTACCTGCAGGAGATTTTCCACCACTTGGACTGCGACGGTTCGGGCCGCATCCCCGGCGAGGACTTCCGCACGCTGTGCCAGGTGCTGGGGCTGGAGGAGGCGGCGGAGCCCGAGGAGTGCGCGGGGCTGTGGGACGGGCTCTCGGCCGAGCTCACCTTCCGCCAGTTCCACGCGCGGCTCTGCGGCCACTTCAGCACCCGCGCGGGGCCGCGGCTGCCGCTGGGCCGGGAGAGCGAGCACATCGAGACCCAGATCCGCCTGCGCAGCCCCCGCCGCCGCCGCCGCACCGACCCCGCCGGGCGCGGAGCCGCGGGCAGCGCCGAGCGGCGGCCGCCGGGGCCCCGCTCCCGAGAGTGCTGCGAGGAGATCGCGGCGCTGGAGCAGGCCGAGGACCGCATCGCCAGGCTGGAGGAGGAGAACGGCAGCCTGCGGGAGCTGGTGGAGGACATGCGCGCCGCCCTGCAGAGCAGCGATGCGCGGTGCCTGGCGCTGCAGGTGAGTCCGGGCCGGCCTCTGCACCGGCCTCCCGGGGGCGGCTCGGCTGCCCCGAGTGCTTCAGGAGAGATGCCGCTCCCGGAGAGTCAGTTTATAACCCCTCCACTGCCGCACTGAGACCGAAGCTGCTCCTTCGTCCTCGGCATTACCTTTTTAGCAAAGTTCAGTTACAGAGAGGCCTTAAGGAGAAATACATGGCACCGGTGTACCATTCAATATAGCTGTGAGGAGCACTCTTGTTAAAAGTGTAGCGGAGTTCAGCTTGACAAACCCACGCGTACAATGCTGCTGCTTCTTCTACTGCACGTGCAGTCAGGATGTGCTGGTACCATATGCTGGATGTGCACTAGTGCAGGGTCTTTCCTGAAGGGAGAAAGAACTTTTGGATTCCCCCTTGCACAAGCAGTGCCTTGGTCAGAAGTGCCTGTAAGAAATATTAGAAGGATGTTTTCCTCAGAGCGTGGTCACGAGGGTTCAGAGTTTGAGCCAGTGCTGCAGGCAGGCTGATGAATAGTCTGGGGCTCCTCTGCACAGCCCCATTAATTCCAGGGCTGGATTCTGCTGGTTCTGCTGGACTGGCTTGAGTGACACACATACATGCTTAACAGCAGTTAAATTCCTCTGGCATGAAATAGCTTGGAACAGGCAGAGCAGGGAAGGGCAGCAGGGACCCATTGTTCTGGCAGGTCTCACCAGGTGTGATTTGATACTAACACAGCCCTCCCAGAACTCTGCTCCACCTGTGACACTTCCACTTGCAGTAGATGACTGTTGTCTTCACAATGTCCAGCAAGGCAGGTCAGAGACACTTTTACCATTTTCATCTAAAAAAGGGAAAGGAAATCAGCAGCAAACACGAAGTCACCAGTCAGTAGTCCCAGGAAGAATGAAAATGACAAAGAGGAGAGCTCCAGAACACCCCTAGCTGCTCCCTGCTCTCTTCTTCTGCACAAAACTTGATTGGAAATATCTTTTTCAGCAGACTGCCTCACTCCTGAGTATAGACATAGTAACGACATGAAAGCTACACAGAAACTCGTGCAATAACATGATAAGTGTGTAGTTTGAAAATTAAATGCATAGCTAGGTATTAAAAATTACTTTCCAGAGATTGTTTCCTTGTCTCTGTATTTGGCAAAGGTCAAGTAGCTTTAGTTGCTGATCGACTCTGTGTGATTGAAAAAAACCAAAGCAACAAAGCACAATCCAGCCATTTTCAGTCTTCATTAAAACACATCAGTTTCTCCCTGCTTTGTGCTCCTGGTCATTACAGGTGGGACTGCGGAAGAGCCATGCCAGCCATACAGGAGAAGGACCCTGCTTCATAGGGAGGAAGAGACCATTAACACAGAAGCACTCCCAGACCAAGTGCCTCCAAAATGTCCTGGAGGAAATGGAGCTCATGCAGAGCTCCAGGGATGGGCAGATTGAAGAAGCCATCAGGTTCAGTCAGGAGCTGGAGAAGGAGCTGAAGAGCTCTCAGGAAGCTCTGGTCAGCCTGGAAGATTGCAACCATAACCTGAGGAGGGAGCAGGCAGAGATGAGGAGGAAGGTGGGAGAGGCCAGACACGCTGTCCTCAACAGTCTTGGCAAAGTGAAGGAGCTGGAAGCGAGAGCTAAGGAGGTGCCACATCTGCAAATACACATCCAGCAGCTGGAATCACAACTGCAGCACTACAGGTAGGTTGGAGTCTGACAAAAAGTGCCTATAAAATCACAGTGTTGGGGCACAAGTGAGTTGGAGAATCTCGGGTGGGGGCTTATTAGACGTCTCCAAAACACCTTGTAAAATCTGGCCAGAGGGAAATTAAAAGCTGCTCATCCATTTTCCTTATGGGGGTCTTTAGGAGATCTGGGAGTCTTCCAGGCCAAAGTCAGGGTGCGGATCTACAGAGAGCTGAAGTTACTCCTCAGACACACAACAACAGAACTCAGCATGGTAGTGCTTCAGGAAAGCCCCAACACAAACTGCTGACAGTCCTTCAGAAACCATTTCCAACACACTTACTTTTCTTGCTGCCTTTCCTGGTCCTTAGGTGCCATCCCAAGCCAGCTGTAATCAGATGGCTGACTCTCCATTCTGTATAAAAGCTCTTCAGCCTGTCCTAGGAACTGGGGAAAAGCACACCAGGACAACTTCTGGCCAGTGGTTTGAAACTTGCTGTGACTTCATTGCTTCTCCACTGAGAGAACAGGTAATAGAGGAGAGAAGCTGAAACGTTCCTAAACCCACAAAATAACAGAGTGGGAGACTCAAACAAAAAACACCAGCCAACTGAACCCCAGTTTTGTAATAGCATAAACAAACCCTTCCAGAAGTCAGAAAGTTGGTCACAAATTTAATAGTACACTGCTTCTGTTGCTTTTTATCTCAGACCAAACTTGGACTCACCGGTGGGTATTAAGTGTTAGTCATTTCTGCCCAAGTTTTAGACTGACCTATGGAATAAAATCTAGTTTATATTTTCACTGACTCAAAGCAAAACCAGTATTTCTAGACATATTTTTGCTTACACTACTAAATCTAGTATTTTAATAAATTGCATCTTCTGAAGTCCTTGCCTCTTCCTAAACTCACACTTCCTCTGTTTGCTTATAAGAAGAATTCATCGTGAGTTATTTGTGGCATCCTAGATGTTGTAGTGTTTTATGAAGTGAGGAAATTCTAAAAATAACCATTTTTACCCAGTGTCTTTCTGTCAGCATTGTGTATAGTAATACAGGCATGGTTGCAGAAGATCAAAGAAAATAGAAGCATTTCTTTAAACATCTAAAGGATTTAAAAACCACTGCGAGGGCACGTAACGTTCAAGGTGACTGTCAGGGGTCTCTGGATGAATGACACAACTCCTGGTGCTAAAAGGGATCACACAGCTTGTCAGGGCTCTCACCTTCTCCTTGGCATGAGCACCAAAGATTTAAGATGGGTTCTTGTCCTGTGGAATTGCTTTTCCAAAGTACAATGAAGGATAAAAAAGATCACCTTGAAACAGATGAAAGGCAATAAACAATGTCCACTGGCCTTGCAGAGCAGGAACTGCATGGCTTACATCAAAACAAAGACTGTGAGTTTAGAAATGTAAATTATATGTTCCTTGTAAGATAACCTTCATTTGTAATACTTATTTTTAAATTGCATGTTAATTTAAAGTGAGTATCAAGCTCAGGAATGGTGCTGGACTGACCATTTGGGAACTACACCCCTTTTTTAGCCCTGTAGCACATCTAGCAGAGGCCCAGGCCAGCTTCCCCCCTTTGAGATTCTCTGTTGGCCACAAAGCACCTGCACCTCCCCATCCAGTGGAACAGCTCTCGGTGTAAACAGTTTAACTTAGAGGTGCATCATGATAATTGCCCAGGGACTTGCATGCCTGGGCTCATATTCCATAACCCATGGAATCCCATCACTCCACGTGTTCCCAGAGTGGCACAGAGGTGGTGAATAAGCAGTGCAGAGCTGTGTGTTAGGCTGGGGAAAGGGTTCAGCAGCAGCTCTGCCCCACACAGCCTTGGCTGTCCCAGCTTGTCCCACTCCCTCTGCTCGCTCTCACTGGTGCTCAGGCAGCCCAAACACCTCCTGCTCCGAGAGAATCACCTTCTCCTGACGTGCAGGAGCCCACATCCATGGGTGTGGCTCGGGTGAGCTGCTGGGAGTGCTTGGTGAGGGGAAGAGATGGGTTGGCTGAGGCGTGGAGAGGGAGGGACAGCTGGGAATCCACAGGGTTCTGTCTGTCACTTGGCAAGAGTGTCACTTGTCCTGTTGGTTTAAGTCAGGTTGTGTTTCAGTTTGTGTCACTTGTCCTGTTGGTTAAGTCAGGTTGTGTTTCAGTTGCTGTTACCTGTACTGTTGAAGTCTGCCTGTGTTTCAGTCACCTTTCCAGTGAGCAGTTTTCTCCCCTGCCAGCTGCCACACAGAGTTTGTGAGCAGGGTCTGGATTTGGCAAGAGCTAATGCTACAAGGTAGGGCTGGAGAGGAATGGGGGGGATTAGGGTGTTCTGCAGAAGGCACTGGCAATTGCAGATATCTCTCCTGAGAATTCACCCTTACTGGCTTGCTGAGCCACAGGTTTCCTCCAGCTCAAGTCCAATTTCTTCCAGAGAGGATCATATTCAAGAATGAGTCCAATCTATGAGCTTTACACACTGCTCCTGTTTATAGATTCATATTGATCAAGGAAATGCTTTCTTCTTTTAGGTTCAGATTTTAAAAGCTCTTTTAGCATCTAAATCCCTCTTCTAGACCGTCATCTGAGACCTACTTGCAATCACTTAGATCTGAAATCCCAACCATCACCTTAAGTTATAATCCCTAATGCAGGAAACCACAGTTTGCATTTAGTCAAGAAAGTGTTTAAGTACCTGCGAGTGATTAAATGTTGTCCTAAACTGGAGTGTGTAATTATAATCACCTATTCTTGATTTCACATTCCAGATTCATATTCCTGCAATCTGTATGACTTAAACATGAACTTTTTCTGAGTGCACAGGTTCCTGTGCCAGGGTTTGAACTGCCCCTGTCAGATCACTGCCTTCCTAAACCAGCCTAGTTGGCCAAATTCTTTTCTTCAGGTGCCCATCCTGATCTTCCTACTCTGATGAATGTCTCAGGTTTCTGTCTGGACTATCTTTCCGCTTTTCTTTTCAAATCCCTGTCAAGTTAGTGAGTCAGCTCAGCTTTAAAGGTAGATCTCAATAAATTCCTTCCTGAAGAGCTTGAGTTGAGTTCATTTCAGAGGAAAAAGACATCACAAGAAATTGTATACTTACCATGGGTATTGTATCAAAAGGGTGTAATTGCCAGTGCCTGATGACAGGAGAGTTTAGGAAGTCAGGCAAGTCCCATTTTTATGCAGTGCCCAGGGAGTTATTCCCAGAGGACAAATCATTAACCACTATTCCCTAAACTCCCTTTTTGTCCCCCACTAAGTTCTGCTGCAGCACAAGGTGACACCATCCATGTATTGTAATAAAATCTCATTATTTCTAAGCATTATTTCTAAAAATACCACACATTAAAATATTACTACAGTAAAAAAATCACATCTGCTGCTTCTTTCACTCATTGAGCCATTTGCCCTGTCAGAAAAGGAAATTGGATTGGTTTGACATGAATTGTTCTTGCCAAATATGAGTTGGCTTTGTTTTCTATACTAGATTGGAGGTGGCTTAGAAATTGATTACCTAATAAAGTGTCCATATTCTTTTTTCTCTTTAGCCACACTGGAGGGAATAAAATGATTTAACAAACATGGTTTTGATCCCAGTGTAAGGAATAAAAGGAAAGGTCATTTAGAATTGAAATAAACTTCATAATATAGATGTTGACAGTTGGTTTATGTTGCTGCATTCGTCAGCAGCACAGTAATTACATAGGTCAGTGAAAGAGGTCATAAAATACCAAAAATGCTTCCCATATGCATGGTCTGTCTCCCAAATTACTTAATTATCCATCAGCATTTCTATGTGTTAATGAGTAGGAATCCTTTTGGCATGGAATGCAGAGAAGTTTGTTTCAGCCTCTCATATTTTCCTGTAAATTTGATGATTGAGGCCTCTAGTATAATTTTCTCTATTTATTTCATCAGTGTCAATTTTTCAAAAAAGTTATGCTTTAGGTTATTTTATACTGGAAGCAGTTCAGTTTTTGTTCTCTTTCAAGAGGCAGTGCCCTGATCTTTTCAATAATTTCTCAGGTTATCATTCACTCTGTAAAATATAACAAGATGGACCAAACAAGTCCAAATCAATAATCCAAGAACAGGAGAGAAATAGGGAAATATTCCATACAGGATCAGCTCAATTAAGTGTAGGGAAAAAAAAAGCCATAGGAAGGAAACATTCATACACAATAAAAGGTGTCTATAGTAGGTTATTTCCAGTCAGAATGATAATGGTTTCTATTTAAGCAGCCTAGAACTGTTCTTCTAGTTAAAAAAATAGACAGTAAAGAAAATTAGGACAATTTTTGATTGACTATTGTCATCAATACCAATCAATACCAGCTCCTTGCTGTTGGCAGGTGAGGGACATCTTGGCAATTTGTTCCAGGTGGCACCAAATTTGAGAGGAGGCTGTGGTGTGCATGTGCTGGACAGATGTGCAGGTGAGAAAGAAATCCTTGGACAGGAGCAGGGAGCAGGGACTGATGGCACTCAGGAACTGAGCTCAGAGGGTGAAATGAAATGTTAAATTTGCAGAGCCTCATCTGTGAAAACACTCAGATTCTTCTGGACGAACTGATGTCATTTTATTTTCTAACTTTGCCTTGAGCTGATATTGTTTTCTACTGAAGAGTGTAAGAAGTTTTGTATTTCAGAGAAGTCTGCCAAAAACCACAGAGCTTCAAGGTTTGGAAGAAGTTAGCTGTAGCAGGTGAATATATTCCCATCACACAAAGCTTGGACTACTTGTCATCAAAGAATCCTAAGCTAAGTAAGCAAACCAGATTACTCTCATTGGGAACACTTTAAAGCAGCATTTTGATTTCACAAAAGAGGATAATAGAAGGTATTGTTATTTATGGTAGAGAGAACTGTGCAGAGCAATTTAAATAGATTAATTTGGCAGAGTGAAAACGTATAACATCTCTTTCTGTGGAAGGGCTACTTTTATTTCAAATGCAAGAGTCTTTCAAAGCTTCCACATTAATAATAGCAAAGCCTTGACTTCAGATCCAGTCACATAATTGCAAGTTGATTTATCCTGAAGGAGCTGCAACATTTACCCCCAGTGTGCTGCAACACTGGAAGTGCAGCCACTTCCCTGCCTTTTTCCATGCTGGGTTCTTGCTTACAGTGTTTATTCTGGGGAGGCTTTCCCTGGCTTCTCCCTAAATCCTCCTTTTATCTGCCTGGCCGTGTTTCTGTGTGGCAGTGAATGGGTGGCGGCTCAGTGGCAGTGCCCCACACACAGGGACACCCGCCTGTCCCCTTGTGACGCTGTTCACAGGGTCCCAGGATGAGGGAAGAGATGAGCATCTGACTCCATGTTTCAGAAGGCCGATTTATTATTTTATGATATATATTATATTAAAACTATACTAAAAGAATAGAAGAAAGGATTTCATCAGAAGGCTGGCTAAGAATAGAAAAAGAATGATAACAAAGGCTTCTGCCTCAGACTCTCTGTCCAAGCCAGCTGACTGTGATTGGCCATTAATTAGAAACAACCACATGAGACCAATCACAGATGCACCTGTTGCATTCCACAGCAGCAGATAACCATTGCTTACATTTTGTTCCTGAGGCCTCCCAGCTTCTCAGAAAAAAAAAAAATCCTAAGGAAAGGATTTTTCATAAAAGATGTCTGCAACATGCCCTCCTGGCTCTGTTTGCTGGCCCTGCTGGAGCTGGAGCTGTCCCCCAGCTCATCCCTTCCTGGGGATGGAGGGGTGGCAGTGCCCTGCCAGCCCTGCTGCAGCACAGGGACAGAGCCACAGCCCAGCTGGTTTTGTCACCTGTCCCCAGCTGCCTTGCACAGCTGCCTCCCCCGCCCACCCTTCTGTGCGTGATTTGCATCGTGCTCACCCCTCCCACACCAGAGGAATTTGTTTTTGCCAAGGGGATGAGCAGTCACTGTTTCTGCAGCTTTTCTTCCCTGAATTAGTGCCTGGAAGTTCAGGCAGAGTTTGGTGACAGGTGTGCATATCCCTCCTTCATCTGCCACCCTGACTTTGTCCAGTCCCCCCAGTGCTCCGCTCACAGCACCAACTTTCTAGGTGATCAACAGATTATCCATTTTGTCCTATCCCCTCCCAAAAAAAGGACTGATTTCACACAGAATCATCACTTTAAACAAAAACCTTCCTCCCCTACCCCTTTCAAACCCAACCCCTGGAGTCCCCATGAGAGGCTGTGACCCTCAGGAAGCAGAGCTCCCAGTCCAGAGTCACTGGTTTGGGGTTACAGCAAGAACCAGCACCAGCCATGTCCTGGATCCTAACCAGCCCCCAGCCCCCCTGTAAATCCCCTCGTGTTCCTCAGCACACTGCCAGGAGCAGAGGCACCCAGGGGTGGCCTGTCAAGCAGCATTTAAACCTGCCTGGACTCCCAGGAGGCTGGGGCTGAGCTAATAAATGTCACTGATGTGAGGAAATACAGGGCAGGCAGCTCCTGCACTCCAGTGGCACAAAGCAGTTACTCAGCAGCCCTGCAAATATTTGTTCTGTTTGGGACTCCTGCTCAATCACTGCCCGTGTTTGCTGTGCTGTCCCCTTCCCTTCACCCTCCTGGGTATCCTTTCAACTTTGTCAGTGTCTCATCTGCCTGCTTAGCAGCATGATTAAAATCCAGACTGATATTTGCCTCTCTCATGCCTCGCTGGGGTTATCCTCTTTGTGATACTCAGCACGTTTCCCTGGACCTGCCTGAGAATCTGAACCTCAGCTATTCAGAACTGCAGCCCATGAAAAAACCTAGGGAAAACTGCAGTTGCATCCCAAGGAAAGTGAAAAAAAAAACCAAACCAGAAAAAAAAAAGATAGAAAAGGATGTCCTGCATTATAAGTAAAACTTGGGTTAAATGGATCTTACAGATTCGTGTCCTGAGATAATCTCAGACTGGAAATTCAAAGACTGAGGTTGTGGTGGGGAGAAGGAGCTGGTCAGTGTATCTGCTTCAGTCCTTTATTACAGAAAAGAGATATCCAGGTATACCTAATTCCACCTCCCCTCTGGCAGGGAATCTTTAAGACCACCTAAAGATCTAAAGATTAACTTTAAGGTCCCTTCCAACCCAAACCACTCTCTAATTCTATGCTATTTTCACAATTCCAGATGTGAAACCTGATCTGTGTGCTCAAGTCAAGCAACCTTAAAGTTGTAAAATGCATCAAGAGGCTGGCTTTAGCTCAGAGAGCATTCCTGGTCTCTGAAAAAGGGAATTTTTATATATTTTTATAGCTTTTTATAATACCCATCTGAAAATTTGGCAAATTCTGATAAAAATGAATAGGTATGTGTGGCCTTAAGGGATCACAAAGATAACGCTCAACGTCAGAGACTGAAAACATAAAGCATGGGCTGAAGCTCAAGCATTATTGCAGATATCTGTAATCCAGGATTTGCCTGTGTTCTCTGTACCATTCCACAGAGGAATGTACTTCATAAAAAAAGAAATGGTTGGCCAATAAATGCCAGATGTAATCTTTGAGCATTAGTGTTGTGGGGTTGTTGGGGGGTCCCCAGGACAAGGTGAGAGATGAGAATTTGACTCAAGGTTTTTAGAAGGTTGATTTATTATTATATTATATTATATTATATTATATTATATTATATTACATTATATTATATTATATATACTAAAACTATACTAAAGAAAAAGAAAGGATACAGACAGAAGGCTGGGAAAGAATGAATAATAAAAACCCATTATAGACTCAGAGAGTCCAACACAGCTGGCTGTGATTGGCCATTAATTAAAAACAATTCACATGCTGGGTAAACAATTCTGCAAATCACATTCCAAAGCAACAGAACATGGAGAAGCTGAGGCTTCTCATCTTGCCAGGAGAAGAAATCCTGGTGAAGGGATTTTTCAGAAAATATCACAGTGATACATTAGGAGATTACTTCTGTGGAACAAGTAGCTTCACAGCATTGTTCCTAAACCACTTGAAAAAGGAGCTGCAGAGGCTGTGACTGACTGTGGGTTGCAGTCCCTCCTTGTTTGAGGAGAAGACTATTCCCTGAAGGCTGCCTGAGCCTGGAGTGCTAATTGCCATCGCAGCAGCCATCACCCCCTGCAGGAGCAGAGTGTTGGGAGTCACATTTCAGGGGAAAGACCCCAAACCTTTCAGTAAATGTCCAGATTCAAAATCAGGGCCTGTGCTTTGTTCTGTGCAGAACGTTTCAGGGAGGGTTCATGGTGTCCCATTAATCACAGCACTGACAGATGTGGTGCTCCCTGCACGTCTGCTCTGCTTTCACTCCCTGTCCTGACCCCATCCCTGTCCCTGGTGTGAGCTCACCCAGCACCAAAGCACCTGGGGCTGCACAGGCTCAGCTCAGCCAAGATTAAAGCACAGCTTTGGCAGGCTTAAGCCAAGCTCTGAGTGCAGCATTTGCACTCTGCTGGAGCTGCTAGACCTAAGGAGCACTGCTTGGCACAGAATTACACAAGGCAGAAATAGGAGCAGTCAGAGCAAAGCCAATGCTTGTGAAAACTGCAGAGGAGGTCGGTTTGCTACCCATTTCTGTGCCAGCAAACAGGCAAGGGTGGCATTTCCAACCAGGGTACACCTGTGGTTTGTGGGGCACCACTGTTGTCACCCATGAGCAGCCCTGTCACTATGTGAATGACATTAATAAATCAAATTTCAAAGTACCACTTTAGGATACAAAGAAGGAATAAAATTAAATACTTCACTTTGGTTTCATGTTGAAGAGATAATTTCCTTAGCTGCAAAATACTTTTTGCTCAGACTTCTAACTCAGCCAAATTAAAAAAAAAAATAAAAAGAAAATATTCAAACTGTTGTAAGCAAAAGTTGTGAGAGAAGCTTGTCCTCAGTCTGATAGGTGTGTGTTTCCATTAATGAATGTACATGGGTCTGCTTAACTTCCAGTGCTGCTCCCCAGGGACAATTCCTTCAGCAGGGAAAAAAGAACAAGAAAACCAAGAATAGGGATGTTGTCTGTTTGTTTTGTCAGTAAAACTGTGTCTGTGCTTCTGGAGCCCTGGCTGGGATGTGACAGGTTTTTCAGAAGCCTTCCAGCTGTGAAATATTCCCACCACTGGCAGGATGTTCCTGGGTAAATGCACTGACTTGGAACAAAAGACCTTTCAGTGTAGCCAGGGGGTGGGATCTCTCAGAAAAGCTGTGATTAATCTCTCTACAGCAGAATTATACACCAGGTTTATTCCTGTGCTGTCAGTCTTACACTGTGCTGCTTTCCTCCCTCTCCCCTTGTTCCTGCCTGCTTTGCTCTCTTTGGCTTGGGGGTTTTTGTTCATCATGATTTACAGTTTCCAAAGGATGCTTCAAATGCATTTAAAAATAGGAAACTTGAAAATTAAATAAGTATAAAGCTTTTGAGGTAAATGCTGTGCAGGATGTGAATGATCTAAGCTTTGATTTCACATCAAAACCCCATCATTAAGGATCTAAGATCCTTACAGTTTAGACCTGTACTGTTTATAAAATTGAGGAACTGTCAATCCCTAAGGCTTGGCACTTGTTTTGAAGTACTCAAAGTCATTTATGCTTAAATTGCAGTTCTCCAGCCTTACCAGTTAAGGCCTTGCTTCTGCAAGCAGAAATATCTTGGATCAAACAAGTGTTTTCTCCTAGATAGGGTGCGCCTTGCTTGACTACTTCACTTTGGTTTCATGTTGAAGAGGCAGTTTCGTTAGTTGCAAAATATTTTTTCCTCAGATTTCTAATCTAACCAAACAAAAAAATAAAGAAAAATATTCAAACTGTTACAAGGAAAAGTTGGGAGAGAAGCTGGTCCTTAGTTTGAAAGGTCTGTGTTTCCATTAGTGAATGTACATGGCTCTGCTTAATATCCAGTGCTTGCTTATAGTCCTTGTTTATAATCCAAATTACCTCTGTATCAAATGATGTTGTTTTTAGAGCAGAAAATTATTAATGCTGGAAAGGCAGCATTCATTGCTTCCCCTTCCAAGCAGAGGGAGCTTTCCTGTGGCAGGTTCCCATGGAGCAGCTAAATTAATGGATCTCTGTTTCCTGAGGGAACGTGACTCACAGAGCAGAAATCACCAGGGAGTAATTGATGCTTTGCTACCTCATGTCCTCCAGCCAAGCCTTTAATTCTATTAATCCACATTTACCTGTCATTATATGCATGAAACAAGCAGCAAATAACCCCTAAACAGAGCAGTGACTCCATGGGCAGAGCCCACAAAGCATCCTGAGCCCTCCAGTTTGTCTGCCCAGTGCCTGGAAGGCAGAGCTGGATTCTTCCTTCTCTAAAGAAAGAAAAGAGAGCACAGGGGGGAGAAGGAGCAGCTCTGCTCATTACCATGAGAAAGGAGCTGTCAAAGCATCTCCTTCTTTCATCCTCCCTCCCTCCACAGCCTTTTTCTGACCCGAATGGAGCTGGAATCAGAGCCTGGGGTGAGGGACTGAGCTGCAGGGACACAGTGGGCTGGGGTGTCATTGGCACCCTTAGATGTGAAGGGGTGGGACTGTTTTCAAGCTAAGAAGGATTTATTGCTCAGACAAACATCAGTCTCAGAGGCCAGGAGAGGAGCAAGCACTGGGCCATAGCTCAAGAGCAGTCACAAGTTCTTTGTTCCAAGGCAATACAGAACTTTCTAACCCAATGACAGCTGCCACAGGGTTTATTTTGCTTTTCTAACCCATCACCTTTACTCACTTCTGCTGCACTGTGGGTACTTTTGTCCAATGGCTTCTGTCTCACATGCACACAAATGCTTCTGTTATAATTCTGAACTCTCAGCTCACTCCACACAACCCCAGCCCTACATTACAAACCCTTCACCATCTCAGCAGTACAGCTGCTCACTCACTTATAGTCTTACAAGTATAGAACCATAAGTTTACGATTTTTCTGTCTAATATCTGTATATTGTATTTTTACATCAATCCAAGCTTCTCCCAAGGCTGCAGCTCAAACCCTTCAGTGTCTGTGGAAGTTTCTGTTTTTCCAATTCCCACAAGTAGGGATGGGCAGGGCAGGCAGCACAGCTCCTCTCTGGGCTCCTCCACTTCATGGGGCACAGGCTGCTGCACGGTGGGCAGAGAAATCCCCTTTTTCCAGGGGGGAAAAATCCCCTTTTTCCAGGAGGGGAGGCTCCTGCATGGAGAGCACCACCAGCCAGGTGTGCATGTCACCTGTGCTCCAGCTGTCCTTGTCATGGGCACCTGAATCTCCTCAGGCAGCCTGCAGAAAGGCTCAAAATAAAATTTAAATGGCTCGTTTGAATTGAGTTCTGTGTTATAACAGCTCACAATGGGCAAGATGAATGTGGGCTGGGAGAGCTGCTGAAGTACAGAAGAAAACCAGGAACTGCATTGTTTTTAAGGCAGGTTTATGAACCATCCATCAGCTCAACATGCAGAGACCCGAGTTCACTTTCAGTGGTTTATTATTTTTAGTGAAGTTAAGCAATCCAATGCTTTTGGATTTTGGTTTGCATTTTAACCAAGCTTAGAATGAAGGAACTTTTCAGTGACAAAAGTGCTCCCAGGACTCTGGGAATATATGCTGCCATGCCAAGCTTTACAAAAATGCTTTATTTTTTCCATTACTTTATAAGTGAAACTGTAAACCCATGATCTGGCCCAGAATATAATATATAAAGTGCCAGGTCAGAGGTGAGTGCTATAAAACAGGTGTAAAAAAGCTTATGTGGCTTAGATTGTGTATCCTTAAATTTAAAGGACTTCCCCTCCTTCCTTGACTAAACAAATTCATCTGCACACACTGGTAATGCATTTAGTGGATGAAGTTGTGCATTGTAAATGCATTCTGTGTTTTATATTTTAGAAGATTATTTTGTGCTTGAAAAGCTGTATCCTGTCTGATGTTAAACCCCAGGATATTTCAGATTGCTTCTCTTCTCAAACCTTGCAGAAGAGAGCATCCTTCAGAAATTAGTCTGAACCAATCTCTGCAGCTAAAAGCAGGGAAGTTCCAGCTCAGTAATTTGATTCAAGTCTTCACTAAAAGTGCATTTGAATGACAAAGCTTGGATTCAGATCAGAATATCCAGTGGGAGGGAGATGGATACCTAACTTTGGCTTTATCCTAATTTCAACCACAGCTGGCAGTCTGGAAATGTGTTTAGTTTGGAGATTTCTGTATTTTAGTTGGAAAAATCTGCTTTACATCCCATGCCAAGGAAAGCTACAATATTGTGATTATCGTTTGATTTTTAAGTGAAATAATACTGGAAATAAAGATTTTTAAATTGCTCAGTTAGTCAAGATATGAAAAACCAGGATCCACTGTGAAGAATTGCAGGATGATCCTAGGACACTGAGTGAGGGATGGTGGCAGGCACCAAATAAATGAAATCAGATTCATTTGGGGGGTGAAAAACCAAAACCAACCCCAAACAACACTTTCAGCTTTAGTGAAACACACACAGTAATGAACTCAGCTTATTACAGATGCTGAAAAACTACAGAGCTTTATAACTCTAGGAATCTATCTGTTCAGTTATTAAGCTGCAGGAAGGGAAGCAAATAAGATATTAAAATGTATTACAAAGGGAACAGAGAACAGTACAAAGAAAATAATTATGCACATTCACAGAACACCTGTATCAGAACAAGGAAATTCATGATCTTCCACCAAAACCAATTAAACTGGAAGAGGCCTAGAAAAGGCAAAGAGTGTGAAAAAAAGGCATGGAAATTATTTTAGCCACGTGCAGATGTGGAAGAGAGATAGCTTTGGAGATTTTCATCCAGAAGATGAATAGGGAGAATTGTTCAGTCTCTCAGCACAGGAGCTGTGAGTCAGCTCATGAAAGCAGAGGAAGGTTCAAAGCAGACAGAAAACAAAATTCTTCTCACCCAGTGGGTGCCACAAGCTTGGAGCACCTTCCTGCACAGTGCTGAGCTTGAGGAAATGTTACACAGATTAAACAAGCAACTAAAATATCAATTAAAAAAACCCCAACTACTTAGCAGGTGTTAAATAGAAAGATGACTGCACCTGAGTCACTGTGGGAATGACTGAAATACTGCAGTGGAAGGCCAGGGGAGGACTAAGGATGCCCCAGATCCATGAAGAGCAGGGGAAGTGCATCTCTAGTATTGTCGTTGAGCCTTTAATGCACATGAAATGACAAAAGAAGAGTTTGGGTTTCTGACATCACCTTGGCTTCATCTGCAGGAGTCCAAGGTCACAGCTCTGGGAGTGAAGCTCATCTCCATCTGTCACCTCAGAGCTCCCGTGCTCTGAGCCCTGACTCACCCCAGACCACAGCTTTGGATGTTGTCCCTTCACATCAATTTCCCCTTCTAAAAAGTGATTTTAATCCACAGGAAAAGGCAGCTATTACCCACAGCAGCCCCTGCTCCCACCATCACCTTTAAGATGACCTCCAGCTTAGAGATGCTGTTTCATTCTTCTGTGACACCCCCCTCTCATTCAGGTGCACAAATATCTCTGATAGCAGGAGATTAGCAGGATTTAAAATGGATTAACTGTTCCTCTGGCGAGGAGAATTTCTGAGCTACAGTGATTAATATTAGCTCCAGTTTGGGAAAATCTCTGACTCGCAGCTTTAGCCCAAACTTCCCCGTTAGCAATCTCTGTCAGATTTCTTGCACACCCCTCCCAAGCTTCTCCTTGTGGGACATAATGAGTAGGATACAGGATTAGGTGGCTGAAGAGCCCAGCCCAAATCTGGTGTGACAAAACCCTGCACAAGTCCCTGCCTTTAGGTCAGGCTTTCCCTTTCTGGCATTGTCCTGGCTGCAATCACTGGTTTAATCTCCTTTCAGAGCCCAGGAGCTCCTGCTGGGCTGGGAACCAGCACGGGCCCTTCAATGGAGATGTCAGCCTTTGTGTGACAGACAGCCACACCAATATTGCAAGGAGCCTTTTCAGCCCTTCGTGCCAACAGCAAAATCTCATCTGAAAAGCCAGGCTTAGTGTTTCTGACATGCTGGCACAGCAAATATTTCCCCACATAATTGAAAAACATCATTTGTAAGAGTGTTGGCCCAGGGGTTCTCAACACAGGCTGGGATCTGGGGGCAAGCAGAGCATTCTCAGAATACTCTGTGTTTATCAGAAATAGATAATATTAAAATTTTATATTTCATTTTAAATAAAAATTCTACAATGTAAGAAAATTAAATAAATTTAAATAAAAATATTTTTAAATTTTATATTTAAATATATATATTATAATTTTATATTTAAATATATTTTTATGTATTATAAAATAGAATAAATATATTAATAATATATTCGTATTATATATTAATAATAAATGCATTAATAATTTATAATAACTATTTTATATTAACTATATTATATATTATAATTATTAATTTATAACTCTTATATAATAGTTATATTGTAATTATACTATAACTATATTAATATTTATATTATATATTTATAATAAATATATATTTACAATAAATATATTAATCAATATATTTATTGCTATCTTATAATATTTCTAATATTTCCATTCACTTGGCCTTAGTGCTGTTTGCAGCTGGCTGGCACAGACATGCACTGGTATTTCTCTGTGCACATTTGCTCACTTCACTCCAAGCTGCTTGGTATGTGCATGTATAACCAATATTAAAGCTTCTGTTCAATATTCTGTGTGATATCATTCACATCCAAGTGCCTCACCTCTCTCTGCCCATAAAGGCAGCTCTAACTTGATTTCTCACACCCTGTTGGGACTGTAAGGGAGAGAAAATGGTGTTTTATAACCCTGAAAAGAGGGATTTTTCTTATTTCCAGTCCAGGTAGTCCTGAGATAGAAATACAACATTTTATCTCATTGGAAAAAGGAGTGAAGGATTAACGGTGAGCCCTCTCTTCCTTTAAAACCCCTCTGAGGAAATAAGAATAACCTGACTCCACAAATGGGGAAGAACAGACAGGGCAGCTGTGCTGTAAAACACAAAGCTTAAGCAGATGGCACAGAAGGAGTTATCACTGCAGGGCACACTCTGCATTATTCACTTCAACAGGAGCAAATCATCCCAAACTCATCCCAAACTTCCCCCACCAGCACTGCTGAGGAAAACAAGGAGCTGGATTTTCAGCAGCATGGCTTTTATTGATACATATTGATCACCACTCAAACTACACTATCAGATTATTTCAGTTATTGTAACAGCTCATGTCACCAGAAAAATAACTGCTGGTTTAAGTGGCAAAATGAGAAAGTAACTTTGTGTAATAGATCTTATTACTTTGTATGTGTAATAGATCTTATTACTTTGTACTGTCCTACCCTGACCAGGGATTTAGGAATATTTTGAATCTGACATTCACATTTGTTATTTCAGAAATCTGTTTTTGTAGAGGTTGCACTGTCCTTGCCAGAACCAGAGATATAAAATACAGGCTGTATCCTGAATATTTTAGTGCTAGAGAAATGCCTATATGATAAAGGAGCATGATGAAATTATCTGGTTAGATTATTCAGGAAAATCTCATTTAAAATCTCTTTGCATCAATGCATGACTTGGGGAAGGCTGAGTGCTATGAATTCTAGAGAACTCCACCATGAATATCAAATAGAGATAATTTAAAAAGCAAACACTGATTTAGAAGAGCTACACTTGGACTAGCTGATGGCTGTCAGTCCCTTCCCACTGAACTGTTCCATTCTACAAGAAGAATTCATCAGGTTTTTAAACATGGCATTGTAGTTTTCCTCTTCAGGAAATTCATTTTATAAAAATAAACCACGTTCTATCAGATTTCAAAGTTGCAGGTCTAATCCTTACCAGGGGACAGGAAAAATTTTTTCTTTATGGGCTGTTTTGAGATTTTAATTCAAGGAACTTTTTTCCATTGTTATTGATGCCATGCTGGCTAATAAGTACAAATACATAACTGCACATGCTGCCCTTGTAAAATTTATGTGGTTTTTTGTATCAATCCTTAGAGCACTTTCCAAGTGGTCACAGACCCACAGGGAATAAAAAAGAATTTGATTAAGGCAGCCTAAATGTGGATTCCAGAGTGATTGCTCAGGAAATGACCCCCTGCACCCGCTGAGATGGGTCTGAAGGCAGGCTGAGATCTGCACTGCAACATTTCATTTGGGTTTTATTCATCTTGTAGAGGGAAAGTCAAATGTGTTGCCTCGAAATGATGTTACTCTGATTTCAGCAGCTTTTATAGAGTTGAGGGAATCTCTGGGGAGCATCAGGGGTAGTTTGGAGAGGTGTCCACCACACCAGGTCCTGCTGGCTCTTGCAGCCTCGGGCGCACAAACAAGGAGGTCTCAGATCTGCATCAGCCTTGGAAGGTGAGGAAATCCAGAGGGTCCATGGAAGGTGCACCTGCCAGAGGCAATTAAATAATAATTACAATGATTACAATAATTGCAATTATTATTTAAAACTAAACAGGCAAAACCTAACAACTGTGAAGAGTTGCAGACCCTTGGAAAGCTTGCAGTGATTACTTAGTAAATGTCTTTGGAGCTGGCATCTCAGGGATGTTGAGATTTTTCTACATTTTCTTCTGCAGTAATGTAGTGACATGAGGAGTCAACGAGAGCAGCACCAGCACTGTGGACTCTCTTCCCTGGTTTTGGAAACAAATGCAATTCTTGCAGAAGTAACAGGCCCCAGATGAGACTGCTCTGCTGGGGTACCAAGGGAGGGAAGGCTCAGGGAACAATCCTGCAATTGTCTCCATCTGCAGCCAAGGGTTAGCAGCACAGAGCAGACACAGGAGAGAAGCAGCTCTTGTTTAACAGCAATTGCATCAGGAAATTCAGAATATTCAACTGAATAAGAGCAGACTGTCCGTGGCAAATTGCACACAGCCAGAAAAAAAAAATTTCCTAGAGTCTTGCTCAGTCTTGGTGGGAAAGCACAGCCACTGAAAGATCTCCACAGAATCCCATTGTCTGGGGCTGACAAAGGGCTGGATACAAGGAGCTCCTTTGGAATAAAGGCAGGCCTGGAAGCTCTGCAGCAGGCCAGGGTTTTGTTCAACCCTCTCCCAAACATCAGTGATACACTCCAGAGCCACCTTTGATCCTGCATGGCCTTTCCAGGAACTGAATAAACAGGGGGTTGAAGGGAACTATTTTGGAATATTGGGAACATACATCGTGTCTCTCCTGCTCTGCCGTGGATCCAAGGGCTGAATTCCCCTGATTCTGATAAATGTATTTGAATGACAATTCCTGAAGCAGGTGCCAGCACTGTCACCACGAGGTGCTCACATCTGGAGGCTGCCTGAGGCACTGGGGCACAAGTGGTGAAAAGTCATCTCAAACAGGCTGCATGTGGAATAGCCTTGATTTCTGTTCCTAATGATGTGTTTGGGTTTTAACTGGAGATCTGGGACTGATTTCACATTTTAAACAAATGTTTCTGCTAGAAAATCAAATTTATGCACCAGTTGGGTTTTTTCCTTGGCTTTGGCCCTTCATCAGATCTGGAGCCTGTTACTTCTCAAAGCAGCGTTAATAGTGGCCCTCACATCTGAAAGTAAGGCTCTTTCTGCTCCCAGAGTGATGAGAGCCCTGAAAACAAGCAGGATTTGTCCTGACTCCCCCAGCTCTGGGCAGGATCAATGCAGTTCAGTGAGCCTTTGCTAATGCAAAGCAGCCTCGTGCATGCTCCAGGGATGCTGTCATTAATCCTTGGAGGACACAAACCTACAGCTGGCTGCCTTTACTGCCAGCAGCTTTCCTTAACAACCCTCCAGAAATACCAAGTTTCATGTACTCTGCCCTGCTGGAGGAATGTCCACCCCAAAAGGCAGGCAGGGCATGGTCAGTGCCACCTTCAGCTGTTCTTGCCAGGCTGGTCTGAAAATGCAGCTCTGAAAATGCTCTCCCAGGGCCCCTCTCAGTTCCTGAGCCCCAGGGCACATCCCAGGGAGCAGCCATTCATTCCTGCAGTGAAAGACTGCACTGAGCGCACCCACAGCAATCAGGAGCACTTTGAAGAACCATCAGTGATGGTTTGGAAGGAGAAGGGTGCTCTGCTGATAAATCTCAGGCTGAACAATATTGCATTTTGCACGGACTCTGTTGGGTTTTTTTCCCCATTTAGGGGCATCTACAGAAACCAAAACCAAGAAATATCTACATTCCAAAGCCCTGCTGCTGTTTTTTTAAGTCTCTCTCATACGAAACAGTCTCTTGGCAAACACCAGTGCTTCCAGCAGTTCTAGCTGGAGCAGCAGAGCAAAGCCAGCAGGGCTTTCTTGTGGCACTGAGCTGAAAGGAGCCCAGAACTGAGCAGCACATCCCTGCTGGTTGTGCTCTGGCCTCAAAGAGACCCTCTCACATCTCCAAAGCCTTCTGTGCTCGCTCTGATGCAAACTTCAAAAAGTACCATATGAATTGTTCCCCTGTTCTGAGGTGTTGCCTTTAAAAATCCAACCAGCAGCATTTGCCAGCTGAGTGGAGTGGATAAAACAGATTTTGTTTCAGATGCTTTTGCATTGTGAGGATTTTGAGCTTTTATTTCATGTATCTCTTGAAATACAATGTGTCTAATTACTAAAGCCTAGCTGTGGAACTCAGAAACATCCTCTGCTTTCATTTTTTGCCATTTTCTGTATCAGAAATGAGCACAGAATGTATTATCCCTAAGTTCTCAAATGCAAACAACACACTGTGAAGGCCAAATCCATCTTCTCCTTTCTAATGTTTGGCTTTATGAAATGAAGCAAGTGACAGTAAAAGCAAGTCAAATTTCCTTTGAAGGATTTACAAATGTAAGAGTTTCTCCCCTCAGAATTGTCATTGCACATGCTATATCCCCATTTTTGATGGGCCTGTGTCATCTGCCTTAAACTCCACAGCCCAAGATTCTCAATGCAGACATGTTATGCTTTAGGGCAAATTTGGGAGAAAACTGGAACATTTTCCTCGTGTGACTAGACTTGCTTTTAAGGCGGAGAGTTACAAATTCCCCCGCCCTTTTCAGTGCCCACAGTAAAGTCTGTAACAACTCCATCACATCTAGAACTTTGTGGGAGTTTGAAGATGGATCAGAAAGGATCATTGCAAAACCTCTAGAAGCTTTTAATTAACAACTATTTCTGTATGTCAGATTTTGTCAGATTTTATCCCGACCCGTCTTCCCTTCTAATGCATAAATCTCAGGATTTGAAACTGAATTATAGAAGGTCAAAAAGCCAAGGGAAAAGATGAAGTCTCATACTGCGGGCAAGAGGAACAGAATCAGCATGAGAAAGTTTGGGATCCCATCCAAGAGTGAGAGAGATGGGAAGTTTTCCAAAAGGGTTGCCCAGGGCAGTAAAGTGAAAATAGAAAATATGGTGTAATAGAAAATAGAAAATATGGTATAAAAACCAGGTTACAGAAGTTTCAGTGCTGGTCACCTACTGTCAATTACAATGAAAAGTTAAATATATAAACACCTGAGGTTTTTAATCCTGTTGCAGCCCTGTGATGTTATTAATCACTGGTTTTACATAAGATAGCACCACTGGTATCACCTACTGCTTCAAACAACCACATTTATTTTAAGTCTTCCTCCTCACAGACAGCCTCTGAGGACTGCTTCCTGTTTTTCATACAGATTTCCCTCTCTTCCTGTGGAAATCTATTGAGGAAGCTCTCTGAAAACAAGAGGAAGTATCTGTTTCTAAATACCTGTGAGAGTGTCCAAGG
This sequence comes from Melozone crissalis, assembly GCF_028551555.1. Taxonomy (NCBI): domain Eukaryota; kingdom Metazoa; phylum Chordata; class Aves; order Passeriformes; family Passerellidae; genus Melozone; species Melozone crissalis. The sequence continues at coordinate 19,302,455 of NW_026535807.1, read as the reverse complement.
GAAGGGTCTTTGCCCCCTGTGGGGCTCCTGGGGCTGCTCGTGATGGGGAGCACGATGTGTCCCCCCAAAAAAGCTCCAACCCCTCACACACAGATGGGATCCCCCCTGGAGAGGCTCCAATAACGAGGGGAAAACTGCAATTAAGCATTGGATTGCAATTAATTTTTAGTTTTCTTTTTAAGAAGGAGAAGCAAAGAACCAAAGCCTTTTGTTAAAATACTATTGACTTTGAAAACAGGAATCCTGTTTGCCCAACTTCCCCATGAGGAATTTTCCTGTACTATGACCAACTCTCTCCTTCACCTCATTTAGTAGCTCTGCAGTGCAGCCACATAATTAGAGCTAAACTCTAATTAAACTGAGTTTATGTCAATAAGGTGTCATAATTGGCTAAAATGATGCACCTAAGTGTTCTGCTAGGAAAGAGTCTATGTAAATTTAAACTCAGATCTACGTTTAAGTGACTTTGTTGATTAATGCAGTGCAAACCTGCTTGGGCTGGGGCTCATCGGAGAAATGGGAGGTGCTGCTGAGACAGGCAGAGGTGCAGCATGGAGAAGGGAAATGAGCCAGAGTGCTGAACACTGGCAGAAATCAGTTCTTACACCCAGGGAGCAGCTAAAATGGTCACATTACACTCCTGCCAGTGGCTTTTGACCTCCCAATAATGTTTCTTATTCAACCATATCAGCAACAAAAGACAAAATAGAAGCTGCTATAACTGCTGCCAAAGCATGGGATCCTAATAATTGCAGAATCCTAATAAATGCAGAATCACTGGGCAGCATTTTCTGGTCTTTAGGAACTGGCAAATAACTTATAAATATTTGCAAAGGAACATAATTGACCCTGAGATTGGCTCAGTTGCTCAGAGCGTGGTGTTAATAATGCCAAGATTGTGGATTTGATCCAACCATGGGCCATTCACTTAAGATTGAGCCTTGGGAGTTCAGAACATTCTGAGTTCTGTGAATCAATTCAGGAGTTAATTTTCAGTCACCTACCAGAACAATATTTCAAGAAGGCAAGGGACAGGCTGCTCTCAGAAAACTTTAAAACTTTCTAAAGGCATCAAGCTAGCAGGCACAGAGGTGGGATTGAAGGAACATGCAGAATTCCAGAGTCTCTGGTGGAGAGCAGCTCTCTGAAGCTCTGAGGATGTTTTTGCAGAGCAGCAAACAGGGTGAGGTAATTGCTGTTGCTTCCTGATGCAGGATCTGAGGAGTGGAAGCTGCTGGCTCTGACACCTCAGCTCAGCTCTCCTGGGGAACCTGCAGGCACCAAAACCCCTTTGCACAGCTCCTAAGAAACACCCAGCTCGGATGCAGAGCTGCTCACAGCCCCTCCCTCACACATTCCTGTCGGGTTTTCCCAAACTCAGGAAGACCCTGTCAGAAATAACTCACAGCCAGCTGAGGGCACAGTGTTTGCTGTTAAATGAGCCATCTTCTCTCCTGTCACTCCAGTTCCACGAGGCTCTAAATCTGGGAGGTGCTGAAATAAATCCTGAAGGAATTTACGTGCCAGTAAGCAGGAGCTCTCAGTCTGTGCCACACTCAGGGATAGCTGCAGTTTTACAGACATCAGAAAGAGCTCTGAGTGGAATTCTGCAGGATCTTCACCCAGCTGTTAAATAGTCTGTTAGGAAGAACACTTCTGAAGACATTAAAAGGCTCCCTGGACATTTGATTTTTACTGCCATCCACTGCAGCACCCAGGAGATAAGGGAAGGATTCCTGGGGATTAAACAGCACAGGTCTACGTGAAGGAACACACGAGGTGAGGGCTGTTACACAAGGAAATGATCACAGGAGCACAGCTCTGCTTTCCCTGGCCTCAGTGATTTATGTCAAGTGCCTTGGTTAGGGCTGTCAGTGCTCAGAACACCACAGGATTTTAGTTATTCATTTTTTCATTGTAGGCTTTCAAGCATCTTTCTGTAAAATCCAAGTCAGGAAAGACGGAATTCTCGAAATGTGAGTTTGAAAAGCAGGAAGGACAAACAGAATGTATCCAGGCAATTCTGGCACGGGCATTTGGGGTGAGGCTGTGTTTGCTCCCACATGCCTCTGTTGCTGTTCCTTGTGGGTGGGCTCAAAGCACACCTCAAGCAATCATTGTGCACCCTCAGTTCCATCATGGGTGCACAAAGGTTGGGGCTGCCTCCAGAGTGCTCAAAGCCACCCCAGGAGGGACAGCAAGGCACAGCCCTGCTGTGTGTGACAGCACCATCCCAACATGCAGGGAGATGGAAAGGTTTGCAAGAAAACATCAGTGATTTTTTTCTAGAGGCTGGTGATTTTGGCAAGAAAATGAAAATCGTCAGCCAAGAAACTGGAAACCTCCCAGAACTGTAACCATTAGAGCTGAAGTTATAACTGTGCTTTAGAACTGCCCATATAAAGCCAGGATATTTAGTGATCTTTATTATAGCCACTAAAAATTAATGTTTTTAAACATTTATCTTTAATACCTGACAGATATTTAAAGCTATTTAAAAGCTGAGATGAAGCATCTGGATTGATCACAGAAGGTTCATTCATTGGATTTCTGTTGGGGAGGAGCTCACAGCTACAGCCAGAGAGGGATGAATTCAGAAAACCCACACAGACACTCAGCTCCAGCATGAAAACAAAATCTCAGCTGCAAATGAATAGTCATAAATAATTCCAAAATGTGCACACCTGAAGTCTCTAATTCCCACAGGGAGTAAGCCAAATCTGAAACCATTCTGAGTTCCCTGAACTCTGACAGCTTAGGTAAAATAGTACAAAAATAAAAATCACAGCTCATTTTGGTTAAAAACCACAAATCCTACACTTTGAAAATAAAGCATAGCTCTGAGTATAACTACACTCAGGGCAATGTACACACACAGCTGTTTGATCTGCTCCAAGGAAGTCTCTAAAAGAGACCAGTTAAAGGTCTGTGAATGACAAGTTAATAATTCCTCAGAGTTATTTTCTGACCAGTCAGGAATTATTCAAGCCCAAGATTTGCTCAGCACCAGAAGCAGGTGGGTTTTCCTGCAGCTCCGTGTTTCCATAACAATACAGCAGAGCCAATTAAAAGCCAATTAGTCATGGACATTACTTTGAGGTCCAGTGCTTTGCAAACTCTCCCCACGGCAGTGCTGCTGCCCATTGTGCTGGGGACAAAGGCTCTGCCATGAATGGGGGCTGTTTCCCTGTCTCCATGGAAGCCTTGCCACGCTCACCCCACACAAACCTTCCCCCTCTGATCCTTGCCCCAAACAAATGTGCTGTTTATTCACTCTGCTTCTCATTTATGGAGACCCATTTGATGCTGTATGAATAGCAATGAGGAGAGAATTAAACCTGTGTTTGAGAAGCAGTGAGGATCCCTGCTTCCAGCTCCTCCTCTACACCTGCTGGAAAAGATTTCCATGATACTTGAAAATTCTCCATGTTTTATATGTTAAATCTTAACCATTGCAATAAATATTCACTGAAATATCAAGATCTGTGTTATGTGAACTAACTCTAGAATCTGAAACCCAAACAATCTGAATTATACTGCAGCTCAAAACTGAGAGCAATCTGCTCAGACACCAACTGTGGTGCTCAAGAAATTGTAAAGGATTCCTGTAGAGTACCAGAAAATCAGCACATTGCAGGAAGGTAAAATGCAGTATCCCTGTGCAGGGGAATATCCCCCAGCTGCTCTCCAGAACTCTGAAGCTCTGTGATGCTTCTCAGAGCCCCCACTCTGAATGTTCAGGCTTTACAGTGCATTTTATTTGTGCACTCCAGAATTATTTTTTCCAGAACTGATGGTGGGGATTGCTGTTTCCCTTGGCTTTCAGGAAATCCAGTTGTTGCTGAGCTGAACAGCACCATAAATTGCAAATGAAGTAAGTCATTAGTTTTTAATGCAGTCAGCCCTACTCAAGGGGGTAAAGCAAGTGCTGGTTTCTCAGCAAGGCTGAGCTCAGCTTCTCCCCTACAGATGTTTTCAAATAGTGACTACTGTGGTTAAATTCATCATCTTGTTTACTCCTTACGGTTTCACAGGCAATAAGGGAGCTACCATTGGTGTGGCTCCTCAGGAGCAGCTGAGTTAAACAAAAGCTCTGCAGTTCTGGTCATGGCCTCGGCTGCTCTGTCCCTGCAGCCAAAGTCCCCTCCCAGCTGCAGCTGGAGCTCCTGGCAGGAAGCACAGGATTTGCACAGAAAGCTTACATGATACAACTTGTATCAGCAGAGCCCACCTGCTAAGCGGTTTAGCTCTCATTTTTGCTATTTAATGTGTTAAATAAAGGAAATACTCAATATTTACCAGACCAAAACTAACCTACAGAAGAATTTGGAGGGAATTTGGCACCTTTGAGGACTCCTTTTCCTCAGTGACATTATTTGATCTGTGTCCCATCCCTTGGAAGCCATTCCCTTGAAACACATAAGTGTGATGTCCTGCCATTGACCTCAGACAAAGACAATCCCAAAGGAGGCTGTCAGCAATGACACCCATTCTGAGACACTCCTCACCTGCAAGCCCCTGGCTTCCAGGTGTGCCACCATTCCTGGATCATTCCTTTTGACTGCTCAGGCTCTGACTCTGCTTCATCCCATCACTCACAAGACCTGGATCCAACTCCCTGCCATGTCTGAGCCCATGGGATTGGGTGCAGGTCCCTGTGGCCACAGTGACCACTCCACAGATGTTCCCTAGAGGTCTTGGACCTGACCTAAAAGTTACAGGCACTGTTCAGCTCTTCTTATCACAGGACAGCTGAAACCCACCTTCCTTTGGCTGTCAGGGAAGTCATCTCAGGCAGCCCTTGGGGTCGATGGCCCTGTTCTTCATCCAGTCCCAGCAGCTGCATCCCACCAAAGCCATGCTGGGCACATCTTGGTTTTCCAAATTTCCTGCACACCAACCTCACTCTGGTGTGGAAGAGGTTTTACAGCAACTTCTGTGAGCCATTGAGGAGTTTGCTAAGAGGATCCATGTTTACCCCTGAAAGAATTCCCTACCCAGGTTGTTGACATAGAAACCAAGTAAGAAAGAAGGATAAATAAGTGGAACTTGCAACTGCCTATTCCAATAGACTGCCTATTAACTGCCTATTCCAAGAAGCACTTTGCTTCTCTCTTGTGACCAATGAGCCAAGTGTAAAGTTATGAGCTTTGTAAGAATGTAGAATAGGCATGCATGCTAGAATAAACACAGGGTTTGAAGCCTTCTGGAAACGGAGTGTGTTGCTTTATACTGTCTCCGTCTCAGCTTTGACCCTCTGGCCTCTTTTGCAGGTCGGAACTGGAGCGATGCCAGCTGGCCCAGCAGAGCAGCCCCCAGCAGCAGCAGCAGGAGCAGCAGAGCAGCCCTGAGCAGCAGCAGAAGCATCAGGAGCAGGAGCAGCATCAGGAGCAGGAGGCAGCAGCCGTGCCCAGGGGCGCCCGCGGAGCGTCCGTGGCACCGCCGGGCACCACCGACCACGGTACCCACCCCAGCCCCAAACACTGCCTGGCCTCTCTCATCTCTGGTGCAGCAGCAGCAAAACCACCAGAGAGGTCAAGGTACCACACCACTAACCAGTCCTAGAGAGTCTTGAAATCCCAGACCTAGGCAAAACCTCATAGCCCAGATTTCCGCTCCTCGCTCCCCACATAATTCTGTGTTTAATGAAAGACTGAACTTATCACTTAGAGCTATGATTTAAAACTGCTTTTTTCCACATGAGTCATCCCACCAAAACTTTTTTTCCTGGCTTAAAAAGTATAAAGATTTCATTTCTTTGTAAATAAAAATGCAGAACCTCAGCGAAAATAATTTCCAAGGAAACAATTTGCAGTTAATATTCTGTACAGCCACGTTCCTTGGAAACATCCTGGCTGCTCCAGTGACTCTGGACAAGCCCAAACTGTTTAGCACATGTAGCCCCAACAGCTGCCATAACACTGCACACTTTGGCTTCCCTGCAGTGATTGATTTTTTTGGGCACATCCAGTTCAAAGACCACAAAAGCACTTGTCTGACAATAATTCTGAATTACAAGGCACCTTTAGTGCAGGCCGGAGAGCTGTTTGTTGTGACAAAAAATTGGATTTTAGGTGTGTGTTAAGTGCAGCTGGCAAGCAGCTGCTTGGGAATGTTAAAACAGTGACAAGTGAATACAATTAACATTGTAGCATGTTCTTCACCTGGCTAGACTTAGAAACCAAACCTGCTTTTACAAATGTTTTTATCAAATCACACACTTTGCCAGCTCAGAGTTTCCACATAAAATTACACTACCTGTATTTCAAGAACAAGCAGCTTTTTAGCAAAATGTTTTCATACAAATAAATCATGGGGTCATAGATTCTAAAACAGGGGAAAATGTTCCATCAAGTAGAATACGATTCGTTAGGCAGAAAAACTAACTCAGAGAGATAAACAAGTAAAAAATCTATGTTCTGAACAGTAATTGTCCCCACAACAACCGATCCTTCCACTTATCCTTACCTTACCTCAAGGAAAAAAGAGAATTGAGGTAAACAGCTCCAAGTTACCCACAAGAGAGCACTGAAATGTTCAAGACTCTTAAAATAAGGATCTTGGCTGCAGCTGCCGGTGGTGGTTTTGTGTCACTTCTGTAAACGCCTCCCATGCAGAGCCAGTACACTGTACACTGCCTCAGCCCCTTCCCAGGCTGCTGGGCACCTGCCCAGGGGTTTCTCTGGGGTTTCAGGCCCTCACTTTGTTCTGGCTCAGGCTGGGGGTGTAGCTGGGTAATGGAATTATATACCAATATAGCCAGATGGGTTGTGCCTGTGCTTGTCCGGCCCTTGCTGCTTGGCCAAAGGCAGAAGCTGTGGTGGCTTCCCCTCAGAGACACCTTTGGGTGGCTGGATGTGTGGTGGTTTCACCTCAGAGACACCTTTGGCTGGCTGGATGTGCGGTGGTTTCACCTCAGAGACACCTTTGGGTGACTGGATGTGCGGTGGTTTCACCTCAGAGACACCTCTGGCTAGCTGGATATTGCAGCTGGGTGCTTGGAGGCAAGTCCAGGCTTGCAGGAGCTCAGGTTTACCTCTGGCAGAGAGGCTTTAGGCGAGGTGAAGGAAAGGAGTCGGTTCCGATAGATGGTTTTGATCCAGAGCTTTATTCCTGGCACACAGGCCACTGAACTCCTCCAACCATGAAAATAAAGATAGTGTAAAAAATAATCTCACCCCTAAGAAGTTGCAGCTGGGCCAATTACCCAAGATTGGGAACAGGCCTGACTTTAAGAGGCCACAGCTGTAACCAGTGAGAAGAGTGGTTGCTGTTCCTTTTAACCCTGGGGAGAGGGAAGGGATAGGGATCCCACCAGCCAGGTACAGGAGGGGGAGTGTCAGGGGACAAATGACACTTGGATGGGCCAATGTCCCCCAGGGCTGAAAGGCTTCTTTTGAACTCTGCCAATCACTCGATGCCCTTTCTGGAATGCCAGGACTGACAGACAGCACTCAGCAGAGGTCAGGGTGGGGAAAGGAGAGGTGATTGGCACACCTGGGGAAATCTACAGAGAGAAACCTGAGGTATCTGAGGCAAACCATGAGATCACACTGGGTTGTTGGGGTGCTGCTGAGGGCTGCCTGTCTCCCAGCAGAGGAGCAGCTCTGTCGCTCTGTGGAGGGCCAGGCCGCCTCGGACGAGGAGGAGGAGGAGCAGTGGCCAGGGCACCACGCTCCCCAGCTGGGCCACAGGAGGAGGATCCTGGCCAAGCTCCCTTGCTGTGGCAGTGGGTAAGTTTAATTCCTTAATTAATGCCATTTGAGCCCTTTGCAAAGGTCATTTCACAGCCTGTGGCTGCAGTCAGGAGCCTTGTGCCCATCCTGTGTGGCACATGGGGAGCAGCTGGCTAGAGATTGCCCCCAAGCCCTAATTAGCCCCCTTCCTCAATGAAACAGGATCAAATAACCCACTAGGCATCCCCTCAGACTGCGACAAAATCCCCTTCTACCCATACCACACTATCAAAAACATTCTAGGATTTGTACTAATACTTTCCCTACTCGTCTCCCTGGCCCTATTCTCCCCCAGCCTCCTAGGAGACCCAGAAAACTTTACACTGGGGAACCCACTAGTCCCCCCTCCCCACATCAGACCCAAATGATACTTCCAATTCACCTACGCCATTCTCCAATCCATCCCAAACAAACCAGGAGGCGTACTAGCCCTAGCTGCCTCAATCCTTGTCCTATTCCTCATTCCATTACTGCACACATCAAAACTGTGATCGATAACCTTCTGCCCTCTATCACAAATCTTCTTCTGAACCCTGGTTGCTAATGTCCTCATTCTAACCTGAGTAGGCAGCCAACCAGCAGAACACCCGTTCACCATCACTGGCCAACTAGCCTCATTCACTTATTTCACAATCATCCTGGTTTTATTCCCCCTTGCAGCCGCCCTAGAAATAAACTACTCAAACTTTAATTATAATAGTTTATAAAAACATTGGTCTTGTAAGCCAAAGATTGAAGACTAAATCCTTTCTTAGAGTTACCCCACCACCCTGTCTCAGGAAGAAAGGATTCAAACCCTCATCTCCAACTCCCAAAGCTGGCATTTTTAACTAAACTACTCCCTGACCCTTTGACTAAACAGCCCGAATCGCCCCCTGAGACAGCCCCTGCATGAGCTCCAACACCACAAACAAAGTCAACAACAATCCTCACCCTCCAGTCAAAAGCAATCCCACCCCCTCTGAATAAAGCATAGCCACCCCACTAAAATCTGATCGGACCGACAACAGACCCCCACTATTCACTGTCCCCTCGTCTGCTAATAACCCCAACACACCCCCCATAGCAAGCCCCACCACCACCACCCCCATCCCAAGGCCATTACCAACAACACCCCAATTGGCCCAGGCTTCTGGGTAATGATCCGCCACCAACGACACTGAATAAACAAACACTACCAACATCCCCCCTAAATAAACCACAACAAGCACCAAAGACACAAAGGAAACCCCCAAGCTTACCAGCCAGCCACACCCTGCAACTGCCCCTACAACCAGGCCCAACACCCCATAATAAGGGGAGGGGTTAGACGCAACTGCCAACCCCCTAAAACAAAACATAACCCTAAAAATAAAACAAATTCTATCATAAATTCCTACTTGGCCTCTCTCCAAGATCTATGGCCTGAAAAACTATTGTTACAAAATTTAACTACAGCAACACTTAACTCTACCCTTCCCCCCCCAGCATGTTTTCTTCATGCTTTTAGGGTGTATATAGTAATGCATCACACTCTCTGCCCCATCAGACAGTCCATGAAATGTAGGATAGTCCACATCATACGCTATGCCTCTCCATCAAAAACCCAAACGTTATCTCCTAAACAGATGGTATTCGGCCAGTGTCAGACACTCGTTTGTGACCTGTGCTGCCAAGAATGCCACAGGAAAACTGGTTTTAACAAACACAGGCCTCTATTGTGAGGTCTCACTAACTCTTGTCTCTTAATGATGAGTGTAGATGTGATGAAAAGACGTGGAGAAAATTGCTCTCCTACCTGGAGACCAGCAGCACTGAGGGAAAGGACCCTGTGGAGCTCTTGGGGACAATCTCCCCCCTCACAGAGCAGCCAGAACTCAAGGGCCACCAAGAGAGAAAACTGGAAACAAGCATGGAAGAGGTAACAGGTGCCAAGCAGTGTGAAAGAGCTGTTGATGCATCTTTGGGGAGCTGCATCTGTGTGTGTTTGTGTTTTATTCTGGCCATTCTGCCCTCTGTTCCTGATGTTTCTCGTTGTGCTGTAGTTTGTCAGCTCAGACATCTCCTGCCCTCCTCCAACACCTGCATTTCTACTCTGGTTCCTACCTAAAATTGCCTTTAGAGCCTTTAGAGGATGAGAGGTACCCCAGGCCCTTCAAATACTGTCCTTGATTTACTGAGCTTCTCCAGCTGTGGATGAAGCACTCCCCATATCCTCAGGCATCCAACGCCTCTGGGAGATGGATAACTTTTCAATAAATCCCTCAGGCTGGCTGTGACTCCTTGTTTTGGAGTAAATTGTCCCATTTACTCTCTGTCTTTTTATTGGGCTTAGATTGACATACTTACGTCATAAATATAATATATAAATATAATATAATAAAATATGAATAAAATTAGTTCTGCAGCATGTCCAGCTCCCCTTGAGCAGAGGTTATAACCACATTATTTAAAGTGCTGTGTCCCAGCAGTCCTGTGTGAGCTCACTATTTAAATTCTGCAGACTTCAGCCCCTGATGGGCACAGAAGTGCCAGCAATCTTTCTGTGGAACAAAAATAGTGCATTGCCCTGGTCTTTCTTCTGTGCTTGTTCAGTATTTTATACCCCATCCTTAACAAAGCAGAAAGCTTCCAGTAGTTCTGGAAGGATTTTGTGAATCAGTGAAATATTTAAAGTGACAGTAAAGTACTCAGCTTCTATACATGTTGCCATCCTTTGTGTTTTAACAGTGTTTCATATCATTTTCTGCCTTGACTAACTTACTTGTTAGGGAAAAAAAAATTAAAGCCAGAATAAAATCCTGTTTCAGCCTTACACAATTTGCAGTATTCAATGGCAATTTATCCTTGCAATATTCTTTAGAGAAACACAAAAGTTCCTTCTCTACTGCTTAGCATCAGTCCACAGGAAAAAAAATACCTGCAGGTAGTGCCAGTTTTCTTCTCCTTTTTCCCCATTCTGAGGTGCTCATCTTCTTCTGCAGCATGATACTGCCCTCTTTTTCATCTCTGCTGATGGATTTTAGTTCTGTGCAGCTTGTCTGGAAAAGCACCATTATCAACAGATTAATACAAAATTCCAGAAGAAAAATGGAATCTGTTGTTCTTGATTTAGAGGCAAGCAGGGAGGTGAAGAAGACACAGTGCCAACTCAATGTGACATGAATTAAATTGCAGTAGGATGAATCATGTTGAGCCTGTTAGGAAATTTATTCTTAAGCCCTTTTATATTAGCCAGCAGTTATAGGGGAGGAATTTGCTGCTACAAAACAGACAAGTAAAAAAAAATTCCTTTGAAAAATGTGACTCTCCTTGCAATCAACAGAAAGCAAATAGGAAGACTGAGAAATGCTCTCTCTCTCAAGCATCTTGCAAATAAATATATTGGCGTAATAAATAAACCACCAACACCTCTGAGGCTGGCAGAAGTGCCTTACACATGGCTGTATTTGCTTCTGTTTGTACCTGCTCAGTGTGGAAAATCAGAAAATAACAACATGGCTAACAAGCAAGAGCCTCAGCAGGCAAGTGAAGGGCAGCACTCTCAAATAGTGATTAATAATTGCTCCACCTGAGGCTTGTAAAACCAGAGTTTGAGAGAGTTCTGAGATTTGTCATGTCTAGAAAGTTCTACTTTCCAAGAGGCAAAATCTTATAAATAGCTCCTCATGAAGACAGGGTGGTGACCTGGGGATGATAGATGAGGAGAACATGAGTTCTAAAGTCTAAAAATAAAGAGTTATGCTGCCAAGTGTAGTGTTACAAAGAAATGCCAATTATTTTCTATATGAGCTCACATGCAAGCTGCCAGCTTAATTAAAAAGGCAATTAGTTTATGAACTGCCATGCGGGGTCAAAGCAGAAGTTCATCCCAACATCTGGAGAAAAGCAAGGAGAAACAGGGGAGAGGTGGTTGCTCTTGGTGTTCCTCACCTGGTCCCCACTTCACCAGGGACAGAGACATCTTCCTGTCTCACTGAGTGTACAGATGGTTGCTAGGAAGGAGCTGCAAGACAAAGAATGATTGTGCTGAGGGCACACAAATTAGTTTTGCTCTATAGAGGACAATGGGAATGCAAAAGGAGAGAAGGCTGACATAGCAATGTTAGTATTTAAGTATAAAATATTTAATAAATGTAATATTTAAAATTCCTGAATGAGCTGCTTGCACCCAGTGATGAATGAACTCCCACTGTGCACAAGAGCAAAGCTCTGATTTCCTAACAACCCCTGATACCTCACTTCATGTAGCACATTAAAGAAATGGACTTCCCTTCAAGGGAATCTTCTGGAGTGAGCCCCATTTACCACAAAAGGGGGAAAACTCAGCTTTGCAATCCTTGGGCAAGAGAGGAGAAGCTCCAGTGCCTTCAGTTTGCTGTGTTTTGTGCAGATGAAGGGCCCCTGGCTCGGGGAGCTGCAGCAGAAGGTGGAGGAGACAGAAGTGCTGAAGATGGAGCTGCAGATGCTGGAGACAGAGAGGGTTCGGCTGTCCCTGGTGGAAGAGAAGCTCCTGGATGTTCTGCAGCTTCTCCAACAGCTCCGAGGCTTGGTATGGTGAGAAAGCAGTGCTGGGACTGAAAACTGGGCTTTGGAGTCCCTTCCAAACTGAGAATATGTTCATCCCTTCTAGGAAGTACAGAATCCTTTACAGCAGGACAGGATTCTACAGGTGTGTGCCCTGGGAGCTGCCTGGTGGCTGCAGAAAGCTTTCAGACCCCTTTGCTTGCTTTCTAAAAGCCTAGAGGTCTCCTTGGAGCTGAATCTTCAAGCTCATTACCCTCTAAACCAAAATTGAGGGCAAACAAGGAAAACAGAGGAGTAAGCAATCAGGAAGATTCCGGAATATGTATTTTTCCTTCTAGAACAGGACCTTTGTTTAATTGCATGCTAATGTAACTCTGAGTCAGCATTAAAGAGATAAAACTGCCAGGGGAATTTACAAGAATCCCCATAATCCCTGATGGGATATACCCAAAACAAAAGAGACCCATCAGAACCTGTGGGTTTAGGTGTCACTTCCCCAGCACATTCACCTTCATGTCTGAAATCTCATTCCCAAAAGAACCTGCCACCAAACAGTGACTGCCCAAAGGCACATACACATCTTGACAGGGCTAATAAAACCTCACACAGTGCTGCTGAGGCCATGTGAAATCCTCACACTGCTTCCCACTCTGCCCCAGTCCCCACTGGGGGCTCCAGGCAGGGAGCAGGGCCAGCTGTGCCTGGAGGTAGCAGCATCTTTCTCCCAGAATTGCTCCCTTCCACTTGCACTTCTTGAAGTTTTAGCAAGAACCACCTGTCCCTGCAGAGACTCAGGGCTGTCTAAGTGCTAATTAAACTGATTGCAAGACCATCTCCCAGAAAGCACACCAGTGTCTTCACAGTAAATGAGGACAGTTTGCTTTCCCAGGCTCATTATGTAATGTCCCACCAGATTTCATATGTAAAACCACCACTGAGAGAGCCCATCCAGATCCTGAGTAGTATTTACAGTGCTCTCACTTTGGGTAATGTTTACTACATCTCAGATCCAGCCCTGCCACAGGACATTTGTTCTGTCCTTCAGCTGGGCCTGAGAAGACCCTTCCTAAAATAACACCACCAGGTCCAGCTCACCTTCCCACAGACCTGGCAGAGGACTCAAAGAGCTTTTGCTCTGCTTACCCTCCTTGCCACCTACAGTTGTTTAAGCACAAGCTCTAGAAAATTCTGTATTTCCTGCTGAATAATTGTTATTTCTCTTTCCACAGCCATATTAAGGAATTACAATCCCCTACAAACTGTCTCAGCAGGGTCAAAGATCAAATGCTTGAAAATAAAGCAAATATCAAATCTTGTGTTAATCAGGATTCTGTGGCATTTTGGTTTCGTTTCCAAATGCAAATACTCTGCACACAGGTTCTGTTGCATATCTGTGAGCTGGTGAAGGACACATTGGTGCCATAATTTTGTTTTGTTTTTTACAGAACATATCAAAGCGAGCCCTGGGGAAAATCCTGCTGAGCACTTTGGAATCCTGTTGTGACCCCCAGCCTGGTAAGAAAAGAAATCACATCTAAAGACCAAGAAGCATGAAAAGAGTCCTTTGGGGACAAACACTGGGTAGGAAAAGGATATTTCAAATCCTCAGGTACAGGGTGGGGAGAAGGAGGTAGCTTGCAAGAAGAATACCTGTAGAAAGTGATGCTTTCTAGTCTGCGATGCATCAAAACCACACCCAGGGTGCTTTTTTAGTGAAAATTTAATTAAAATTTGGCCTTAGGGGGATAATTCAGTGTCCTACAAATATTTTTAGGGTTTCATTGATACGAGAAAGTGGAGAAATGACCAAGTATGTAATGCAGCTGTTTTCAGCTTTGCTACGCCAGTGTGTTGGGTTCCTCTGCTGCAACACAAGATTGACCCACCAGAGCAGTTCTGTGCAGAAACCAGCTCAAACCTGCACTCCTCTAATAACAGCACTTCATGATCCTGGTGTGAAAATTAAACTCGCAAGCTCCTGTCCTTGCCTGTGGTGTGGAGCTGCCTTTGCAGGAGCCGTGCAGGGATCACGGCCCCAGGGCTTTGCTTTGATTACTTTGTTCCTATTAGCAGAGCATTTGTACTTCCCTCCAAGGAATGAACATCCTATCCCACGAACATGGCTTGGAGGGGCTTTAATAGGCAGGCAGCAAAGACTCGATTAGAAAAGACCAGATGTGGCCTGGGGGCTGGGTTTTGGAGACTATTATTTACAGGGATTTAGGGAGAACAGCATGGGAACCCTTTGGGGTTTGCAGTTTCAAAGGCTGTTTTTCCTTGTGCCCAGCAATCCAGGGCACAGGCAGCCCAGAGCCAAGCTGTGCTCTTCAGCTGCAGAGGAAGCAGAGAAAAGAGGGCAAAGACAGACTTTTGTAGGCTCCAGTACACCAATACAGAGAGAAAACCACAGCTGAGCCATGGGTGTGATGTTCTCCTGGGAGAACAGAAGAAGAGACTTTTTGGATCCACAGCACAGTGTCCAGAATTATCTGTCAATTATCCTGCACAGGAACAGGGACTCCAAGGTGTGGGAATTGGAAAAATGGAAACTTCCACAGATACTGAAGGGTTTGAGCTGCAGCCTTGGAAGAAGCTTGGATTGATGTCAAATTCAATACACAGATATTAAGCAGAAAAATCATAAACTTATGGTTCTATAGTTGTAAGAATATGCCTTAAGTAAGTGAGCAGCTGTACTGCTGAGATGGTGAAGGGTTTGTAGTGTAGGGCTGGGGTTGTCTGGAGTGAGCTGAGAGTTCAGCATTATAACAGAAGCATTTGTGTGCATGTGAGACAGAAGCCATTGGACAAAAGTATCCAGAGTGCAGCAGAAGTGAGTAAAGGTGATGGTTAGAAAAGCAAAATAAACCCTGTGGCAGCTGTCATTGGGTTAGAAAGTCCTGTATTGCCTTGGAACAAAGAACTTGTGACTGCTCTTGAGCTATGGCTGAATGCTTGCTCCTCTAAAATCTCACAGCCCCTGAGACTGATGTTTGTCTGAGCTATAAATCATTTCTAGCCTGAAAGAAGACCCATCCCTTCATTACTAGCAGTGACAATAATACCAAGGGATGCTGCTCAAAGCTCCTCCCTTTGTATGAGCAGCACAGCTCAGCTCCCCTTAACTCCAAGTGCTGCTCTCTGTGCATTCTGCATCACCACTGCCATGCACAGCTCACCTTCTCTGCTTCCCACTGTCTGCCTGTGCACCTGGGGAGGCTTCAGCAGCTTTTCCAAGTCTTTGTAATCAAACATTTTTCTTTCCCAAGTCTTTGTAATGAAACATTTTTCTCTGACAAGCCAAAGTGGGTGGTTGGGTTGGCAATGGTGATATGAAATAGTCTTTGTTCACACAAGTACATGAGACCTCAGTGGGCAGGGGATGAAGCAAGAGGAAACCAGAGAAGACAGCTGAACCCAGATTTACTCACAGTTTTTTTGGACAGGAATTCATTATTTGTTCACAAAATTTAGACATTTAATGATAACCACTTGAAAGGGCACCTATGAAGAAAAGAGCCTGTTATGATTGTGAAACTGCAACTTGCTGACTTTGTTCAAATGCTCATGTTTGCCACTTGCTTTCCCAAGGCAAAGCCCAGCTGTTGGAAGTGCTGGACACCCTTCAGCAGGAGCTGGCAGCCTGTGAACTCTTGCACAAGCAGCCCTTGGAGCAGGCACAGAGCCCACGGTCCCTGTCCAACCCCCTGGTGATCTCCTGCTGAGCCCAGGCAGCCCCAGGACAGCTGGAAGGAGGAAGGAGGGACATTTGTCCAGCTGGAAGGAGGAATGAGGGACATTTGTCCAGCTGGAAGGAGGAAGGAGGGACATTTGTCCAGCTCAGCCACGCCTGCACTGGCCAGGAGCGAGCAGTGACCCAAGGGAGGAGCAGCAGCCCTGGCTGGGCACAGCCCTGCCTTACCTGGGCTGCAGAGCCCAGCCCTGGGGTGCCCCTGGCACTGGACTGGCACCAGACTGTGCCCACCACCTTCACCTGACCCACAGGGATTTACAGCTCTGCAAAAATGGGACTGGACTGGCACCAAACCAAAATGTGCCCACCACCCTCACCTGACCCACAGGGATTTACATCCCTGGCTATGCAGGGACTGGACTGGCACCAAACTGTGCCCACCACACTCATCTGATCCAAAGGGATTTACAGCTCTGCAAAACTGGAACTGCACTGGCACCAAACTGTGCCCACCACTCTGTGCCCACAGGGATTTACAGCTCTGCAAAACTCAGACTGGACTGGCACCCAGATGTGCCCACCACCCTCACCTGACCCACATGGATTTACAGCCCTGGCTGTGCAGGTGCTAGGCACAGTTTGCAGCCTTTGTGGAAGCCCCACTCCAAAGCCAAGACTGTGTTTTCCCTGGATTTGTTATCCCTTCCCCTACAGGTGACAAACTGAATGATAAACGCACCCAGGAGTGTGTGCCAGCAGTGCAGGCTTTAAGGGCTCTGTGTTTCTCACTCAATTATTCACCTTATTTAACCCTGAAGCTAGATTTTTTTTATTACTCTGATTAATTTTATATTTGCAATTATAGAGATGCCTTAGGAATATGCAACAGCCTTTCCTCACAACAGTCAGATTTTACGTAAGAAGTTAAATTTAAGTGCTTGAAGGAGGTCCAAAGCAATCTTGTTCCCAGGCTCTCAGGGAAAGGAAGGGCTGAAAAATTCACTTTGCTGTCATTCTGTGTTAGCAAACAACTCGTGCAGTGCACAAGTGAGTTCTAAATTTTAATTTCCCTCAGTGCAGCTGCAGAGACACAAAATCAGGCCCCACATGGAGGCCAATTAATGTAAAGAGCTGGGTCTAATCATGATGCCATGGAATGTTTTAATCAGCAATAAAATAATTCCTGGGGCAAAAGTAAAAAAAAAAATAGATTTCTTCCAAGGTGTTTTGCTGTGTCATTTACCTGCCAAAGAGGGGCAGGGTTCCTAAAAGAGCCAGCTGAATTTTTGTTACTGGGAAGATGCACTGTGGATCTTTGAAGAATGTGATTTGCCTGAGATGAAATAAGATCATTCAACTGTATGTGTATTAATTTTTCCCAGGAAAAAGGTTTTCATACAGGAATAAGGTCCACAATGCAAGCTGGGGAATAAAATTTCCATTCCTTTCCACACTGTGTGGCTCACACACAACTCCACTGAAAACTGTGGCACCTTTAAGCCACATTGGGAACAAAAATTTGTATTATTTTAATTTCATTTTAAAGGAGAGAACAAAAGGTTTTATGCAAACAATGAAACAAACTCTGTTCAGTGGTGTTTTACGTCGTTGTTTTTTTGTATTTTGGGGTTTTTTTGTGGTTTAGCAGAGGAAAATTGTAAGAATAGATATATACTGGTAATGTACATTTTTCTTAAAGATACATTAGAGAGGACATATATAAATGGAAAAATATTAATTCTCTAAGAAAGAAAACTATCTCTTAATGCTAAATATATTACTAACAAAATACCAGAGCATAATATACTGTTAGTGAGTATATACTGAGGCACATGCTAGGATTATGTCCTACAGAAATAGCCTCTAGCTGTGCCACAGGCAAAAGTTTAAATGAGCAGAAATCAGATCCCTGCTTGGCTTCATTTGCTAAAAATCCCAACAAGTATCAGCTTTTGTTGTGTGCAGCTTTCTGACTTTCCCAGGAACATGGCAGAGGTGTAAAGAGGGAAAATGCCTGGAAATGATGAAATGAACCTGGTCTGTGTGTTCAGGAGCAGGATTCTGATGCAGACACACACCTGGCTCTGGGTCCCCACTTACTGCAGGGTTCTTGCACATTTGGGTTTGTCACCATCTGCACGCTTTCTCCTGTTCCCATGTCCCCAAACCTGGCAGTCTGTTTCTCACAGACTTTGCATTTCCTTAGATTCCCACTAAACAATTAGTTTATTAATTTTCTATTAAACCTGCAAACTGGCCCTAAAAGGAAGCTTGGGTATTTTCTCCCCTGATCTCCACCATGAAGTTTTTGGGTTTTTTCCACAAATGGTTTGACTTCATCCTCAATGTCCCTTCCCCTCCCAATGCCCTCCTCACTTCCCATTTGGCTAATTTCTCCCTGGGGTAACCTCTGAGGGGTTCACACTTCTAGCACAAATGGCATTTTTCAAGAAGAGTTTCCTCCTCCCATGATTTTTTTATTTATAGAGGCATTAACTATTAGTAAATTAAAGCCCACCTGATCTGTAAAATTGTTTAATAGTTGTCCTATTTATTTTTTATGCTCTCTCTGGAGTATTTGGCAGTGAGGACTCATCCCAGATGTTACTCTGAGTCACAGAATTTCTGCAGCAGATCAGAGTGGCCTTATCCAGCCAGAGCTGTTCCAAGGGGTTCAGTGCATCTGTGCTCACTTTGGGAGGAAAAAACCCTGCAATTCAAACTCCTCCCTTCCATGATGCTGTCCTTAATCTGTACATGGGGATGGGAGAAGCTGGGATTAGGAGGAAAGGAGCACTTTTAACATAAAAATGGAATAAAATGGAATTGCTCAGTGTGAGAGTGACACTAAACCTTTACAGGGTGCATGTGACATGTGGCATTACCAGCCACAGGGCCTCTCTCAGATTTATAATTTCATGGAGTTAAAGACACAATACTTTGGTATTTACACTGTCTTATTTTCTTAATAATTTTATGTATAATTCCCCAAAATACAAGAGCTATAGAGTGTGTTTCCTGGTGTGAAATTAAATTAAAATCATCCTTATGTCCTTAATTACACTTTACTTTCAAAAGACTGGGATTTTCAAAGGTCTTGGGTTTCTATTCTGCTTTTCTGTCTCTTCTTTTTGCCTCAACATGCCAAAATAACTCAACTGCATTTTGCCTCCCCAACTTCTTTCAAATTACCTCGAGGCTGAAATCATCACAGCCCAAACCTGGACTGAGGTACCCACAGAATAGCTCAGCTTAGCAGAACAAAACTTCCTTGTTTTATGCAGCTCACTCATTTCTTCACTTAGAAGGGGTGTCTGAATTACAGCAAAGTTCTCTGAAATGAGACTCATTCCTTAAATGAAATTATTCCCTAAAATGTTTCTATTTTTCTGAACTGGAACCATTTCAGACTCTCTCTGGAGAACTGCCTGCTCCTAGACTTGATCCCCACCCATTTCCAGACTGTAGAACAAAAGAAGAGAAAGAAAAGGCTCAAAGGAATTTTAAAATTCCCAAACTGGCATTTTAGACCCAGTCACCAGCTGGACAGCAAATCCAATTCATGGCCATTTTTACTCCTGCCAATACAACGGTAGTTTTGTCTCATGAAACTCCCAAAACTCCATCCAACAGCAGTGTGTCAGAATCAGGAGGAAAAGGTCTCCTTAAAATTCCCACCTCTGCCAAAACCTGCAGCACAGAACACAGACAGTGTGGTATTGCACGACAGCTGTTTGGTTTAAGTTCAGTAATAAATAAATAATATGAAAATAGGAAATAAATAATAGGAAATAAACCAGAATTAACTCTGCATGAGGAGAAGGGTCTGGGGAGAGCTGAGAGCTCACAGGGAGGCTGGATAGGCTTTCCATGAAGGTTTGGGCTCAGAGGCAAGGGGGTGGCTTTAAGCTGAGAGTGGGGTTGGATGGGACCATGGGAGGAAATCCTTCACTCCGAGGGTGGTGGGGCCGTGGGACAGGCTGTGGATTCCCCTGGGAATGTTCCAGGCCGGGCTTACAGCAGCCTGGCCTAGTGGAAGGTGCTCCAGCCATGGCAGGGCCTGGAGTGAATGAGGAGAGCTGTGAGGGCCCTTAACCCAAACCAGCCTGGGATGCCATGAATGTCCCACAAAGTGTCCTGAACTGCTCCTGTGAGCTCTGCTCCTCCTCACGGTGACTCCTCCTCATCCTCACTGCTCCTGTGAGCTCTGCTCCTCCTCAGGGTGTGACTTCTCCTCATCCTCGCTCCTCCTCCTCATCCTCCCTGCTCCTCCTCATCCTCCCTACTCCTCCTCAGCCTCCCTGCTCCTCCTTAGCCTCACTCCTTTTACTCAGGGTGTAACTCCATCTCATCCTCCCTGCTCCTCCTCAGGGTGTGACTCCTCCTTATCCTCACTGCTCCTGTGAGCTCTGCTCCTCCTCAGGGTGTGACTCCTCCTCACCCTCAGTGTTTCTGTTTGGGGTGTAACTCCTCCTCATCCTCCCTGCTCCTCCTCACCCTCACTGCTCTCCTCAAGGTATGACTCTTCCTCATCCTCACACTGCTCCTCCTCATCCTCCCTGCTCCTCCTCAGGGTGTGGCTCCTCCTCACCCTCAGTGCTCCTACTTGGGGTGTAACTCCTCCTCATCCTCACTGCTCCTCCTCAGGGTCTGACTCCTCCTCATCCTCACTGCTCCACCACACCCTCACTGCTTTTACTCAGGGTATAACTCCACCTCATCCTCACACTGCTCCTCCTCAGGGCGTAACTCCTCCTCATCCTCACTGCTCCTCCTCATCCTCCCTGCTCCTCCTCAGGGTCTGACTCCTCCTCACCCTCAGTGCTCCTACTTGGGGTGTGACTCCTCCTCATCCTCACTGCTTTTACTCATGCTGTAACTCCTCCTCATCCTCAGTGCAGGGATGGGCAGCCCAAGTTCCTCTCTCCAGGCAGCTTCCCCTGGCTCACAGTGGGCAGGAGTCAAGCCCCAGGGAGCTCCCTGTGTTCCCTGGGGTGCCCAAAGCAAATTACATTCGTAATTACTGATTCTGCCTCAGAGAGCTGTGAGGTAACTTATCTCTGTCAGGGAGTAAACAAGGGCTGTGGGATGACATTGAAAAATTATCAGTATTCAAGTGGTTTCACCCACGTGCACCCTGCAAAGCTGGAAGGTCATGAGAGCTGAGGGTTTGGGTGGTAGAGTTTGAGATAATTGCTGTACTTCGAGGTTTTATTGTTTGATAACCTTGGTTTTGCTGATTGCTTCTCATTGGTGAGTTTTTTTCACAATGACAAGTGGAAAAATGGTCTCTAACAAAGGCAAGGTCCAGTCTTTTGTGAGGAATTTTCTACCTCTTAAGGTTTCCAAAAACAGATCAAGGAAAAAAGAGAGAAAATATGTGGAGGCTGATACAATTTGACTTAAAATACCATTTAGATAAAAAATGTTATTTTGAAATAAAGAACCTGCAATTCCCATGGGAGGATTTTTTTGTTTCTGGGCTGACTGTGGGAGTTAAATCCATTGCCCAGGCAGTGCCAGTCCAGCACACAGCAGCAGGAGCTGCTGTCCTGTCAGGCTCTGCAGCTCCAGCAGCACAGGGGACAGCAGGAGCCACAACAGGCTCTGATTGCTTCTGAGCCAACATCTGTCATGCCCAGGGCTCAGACACACCAGGACTCATCCACCCAGGGACTGATGGGCCCCAAAAACGTCCCCAGCTCTCAGGTTTGTTGTTGCTGAAATGGCTCCCGAGGTATTAAAGAATAAAAAAAATTTATTACAAAAAATTGTATTATTAAAAAAAAATTTCTTAGCCCAGCAACTGAAGAAGAAGTTGAGATTCCTCAGCTCTGGTTCTCAAGGTTGTTAATTTTCTCTTATCCATTCCATTCTTTTTCTCACCTGCTGAGATCTGTCCAGCAGGTCAAGCTGAGGCACACTGACCACCCTTGGGGTGGTGCTATCTTTTTATACTAAAAACTATGTGTATTTTATTTACAATAATTTTCCAATACCTATCGCCTCTGTTAGACAGTTTGTCTCTACTCTAAACCAATCCAGAATGCCACCATCACAGCAGAAGATGAAGATGAAGATGAAGATGAAGATGGAGGAGAAGGAGAAGGAGAAGGAGAAGGAGAAGGAGAAAGAAGGAGAAGGAGAAGACATGCCATGCCCAGATTCCTCCATCTTGCCTCTTGAACCCCCATTCTAAATCCCCACAATTCTACATTTTCAGTCTGTGACAAATTCACTATCATTCTACTCAAACCCTTGTGGCTTGTAAATCCTCACACATAGTTGATAATTGTTTCCATGGGCTAAGATCGAAGGCACAGGTGTCTTTGACTCCGTGCCAAGGTCTCTGAGCCCCCTGCCAGGGTCTCGAGTCCCCCAGGGCAGCCAGAGGAATGTCCTGGGTTCCCACACCCAGCTTTGCAGAGCATTTGAAAGTCACTCACAGATGGGCTCAGGTTTTCAGCGTCATTTTCTTCTGCCCTGCCATGGTCAGCACAGAGCACATCCCACTGCCATGGAAACCATTTCCAGGTCACCTTCACATCCCAGAGCAGGGAAAGCAGCCCCTCACCCAGCCCTGCATGAGGACTGCACCAACAACTCCACGTTTCTGTCACTCAGAAATGGCATGTCACTCATTCTGTCACTCATTCTGTCACTCAGGTGGCACAGACAGAGCAGGAGCCTCTGCCCAGGTGGGGATGGGGTGAAGCAGCCCAGTCAGGCTCAGACTCTGCTCTCCCACCTGGAGCAGCTACTACATGCTCCTCTGCAGCCAATTGCAATGGAAATCAACAGTTTGGAATTGGTGATGATCCCCCACCCATTTCCAGACTGTAGAACAAAAGAAGAGAAAGAAAAGGCTCAGAGGAATTCTAAAATTCCCAAACTGGCATTTTAGACCCAGTCACCAGCTGGACAGAAAATCCAGTTCATGGCCGTTTTTACTCCTGCCAATACAACTGTATTTTTGTTTCATGAAGCTCCCAAAACTCCAATAGCAGAGTGTCAGAATCAGGAGGAAAAGGTCTCCTTAAATTTCCATCTCTGCCAAAACCTGCAGCACAGAACACAGACAGCTGTTTGGGTTTAAGTTAAATAATAAATAAATAATAGGAAAATAGGAAATAAATAATAGGAAATAAACCAGAATTAGCTCTGCATGAGGAGAAGGCTAATTGTCTAGAGAAGTTCAGCAGCTCTGGAGAGCAGCTACCAAATGCAGCTGGAGCTGCCTTCACAACTCTGACTGGAGCCACACAGAAATAAAACTGACAGAACCTCTAATTCAAGCCACCAACTCAGATGTATGGAGATATTGAACTGAACAGGAGTGTATTGAGGGGAGAGAGAAAAGGGACAGGAAGGATTTCAAATCCTGAAAAAGGGAAATATTTCAGGACATAAGAGGTAAATAACTACAAGGGTGGCTCTTCTGTGCTCAGAAAACACCAAAGGATAACTGATGCAGGGAGAAGAAATCTAATTTTCACAGGAACTGTTAGTGAACACTAACCTTTAGTATGAAATCAGGATGTTCATATCTGCAAAGGAAATGTCTTAACAAGATACTTTCTGGATAGGGAAGAAAGATAAACTTTTAATATTGCGTTGATAAACCTGGAAATTTTCATTCTGTGGTGATAATTTGAACCACAATGAGTTGCTCTCAAGAGCTAAAGTCTGAATTATACTGCAGGTCTTGTAGTTTGTGAGCAGGGCAGAGTCCTCCATCCCAGCAGCCACAAGTGTCATTTTTTATTGCTGTCCTTTGTTTTCTTTTTTGCAACTCTACAGTTTGCTGTGTGCTTCTCCCCCAACCAGGAATAAATAGTGCACCCAGTAACCCCCATTTCATCACAGGAAATTGTTGCAAGTCATTTAAGGAGACCTTTTCTTCCTGATTCTGACACTGCTGTTGGAGTGAGTTTTGGGAGTTTCATGAGACAAAACTACAGTTGTATTGGCAGGAGTAAAAATGGCCATGAATTGAATTTGCTGTCCAGCTGGTGACTGGGTCTAAAGTGCCAATTTGGGGATTTTAGAATTTGTCTAAGCCTTTTCTTTCTCTTCTTTTGTTCTACAGTCTGGAAATGGGTGGGGGATCAAGTCTAGGAGCAGGCAATTCTCCAGACAGAGTCTGAAATGGTTCCAGTTCAGGAAAATGGAAACATTTTGGGAAATAATGTCATTTAAGGAGTGAGTCTCATTCATTGAGACCATTACCATTATGGTGCCATTATTTCATGGACTGCACAAGTGATTCCCAATCTCCTGAGAGCTGGGCATGGCCGAGATCACAAACCATTGAAAAGGACAGGAGAGAAGAAAACAGCAGGGCTGAGACTAAAATAAATAATACTTGGCAATTCAGAGTCTACAGGAAAGGAGATTCTACTGACAAGAACTGTAACAGGAAAAACTCTCCAGAATGAGTAGGAGAAATCTGCATCCCTGCATCACCAGTAACTCCACCCTGGACAAAACATCTCTTTTAGTTGACTTAAACTCTTCCACTTCCATTGAATCCCATTGTGTGATGGAAAAAACCCATTGTCATGACAATCTAACCTGGTTTATAATGCAGAGGCCTTTAAAACCTTGGTTTTCTTTATTCCTTTGCTCATGCAAGAAAACAGCAACTGCAAACTTGCCAATCTGCTCCTATTTTTAAAGCAAAAGGGAACCTAAGACTATAAAGTAGGAAGGCTTTTCAAATCCTACAGGACATTTGACATTGCCTTATAATAAGAAACAGACTTAATGACAAAAATCAGCACATAGGTCCGGAACTACTGGGACTAAAAGTGGAAAGAACTAATTCCAGCAATGTGGATGAAATCTCTGGAAATTCCTCATTGCAGATTCACTTCATTCCTGCACAGATGAATAAACACCAGAAATAGTTTTAAAGCTGCATCTGCTGTTGAATGATAACATTTTGGAGACCTGGTCCTTACTCCTGCTGAAAATAAACAGTTGGAGATCTCTGAAGGACAGTGGAATTGGAGTTTAGGCCATGGCTGACTCATAAATTGTCACACAAGCAAACAGCAAATATAAATCACATTTTTCTTTCTTCCCCATCACTCCTTATCCAGCCACTGCCAAATAAAAATTTCCACAGAAGTTACAGCAGGTTGGGACACAGAAATGCTGATTAGTCACATTATGGCTCCTCTTTGACCATGTTACAGTGCAAGGGTGCCAAATAAACCCCCCAAAAAAAGCTTGGAAGTATTTTACACAATTATGAGAAGAGAAATTACCTCAGTGCAGAGGGATTAATTCCTGCCCACCTCAGAGCAGTGAGGTTGTGAGTGCACAGTGTGTACATGGCCAGGGGCTTTGGGGGCACCCCAAACCAGGGCCGGCAGAAAGCCAGGGCACCCTAAAAGTTGCCTCAGCTTGTGTGAAGAAAAATATGATTTGTTTGCAAAAAAAAAAAAATCTGGCTTGAATAATAAGGAGGGAAAATTTTATTTCTGTTCAGAAAGTTTAAAGAAAACAAAAAAAAAAAAGAAAGAAACAAATCAAGAAGAGGAAAAAAAATCAAAGTTTCCAGACAATAGAGGAGAAAATGATGTCACCATTCCAACAGAGCTGACACCAACAGGAATCTAGTCTGGCAGGGGAGTGTGCCCTTCCCAAAGTGTGAAATGAGTCCTGCACATGGAACCATTGCTAAGCACATCATGATGGACACTGAGAATCTGGGAAGGGTGGGAAATCAGTGAAATCAGTGCAATCTGGGGTGAGGAATGATCCCAGCAGAGCAACCTTGAACAGGGGATGGGTGGGGACACCTGGGGGGCACAGGGGGCACCAGGGACAGGGTGGGAGCAGGGCAGCCCAGCCACACTGTCCCTTGCACCTGGCACCCCCAAAATGCAGCCTGGCTGTGGTTCTGAGGGATAAAAGCAAGAGTTATTTACCTGTGTTGGAGGTGCACTAACACAGGTAAATATATATATATATATATATATATATATATATTTTTTTTTTTTTTTTTTTTTTTTTTTTTTTTTTTTTTTTTGCTATTGAAGCTATTTTTGTTGATTTGAGAGGAGAAATGGAGACCAAGGAAAGCAGCAGCAGCAGAGAGAAGAAGAGCAGTGCTGGGTTTGTAAGAGCCTGGGCTGTGGCTCTGGACAGTGCCAAGGACCTGGCAGGGCAGGTCCTGGGGGCACAGGAGAGCAGAGATGCATCAATCCCCCCTCACAGCTGGAGCAGGGACAAACTTGGCAAGCAGAACAGGAATTTTCCTGCAGTGAAACCCTTTGGCCAGAAAAAAGTGCAATTAATCAAAGTGGAGTTTGTTTTGTTGCTGTAAATTGCTCCAGGAGCTCTGCAGCCCAGGGCCTGGGGCTCACCCAGGAGGGGTGTAGGAGTGTCGGGGGGTAGGACAGTCCATGGACGGAGAGCAGAGATCTCTGCAGCCAGGTCATGGAATCTGTGGTTTATTGCAAAGGGCCTGGGTGCAGGGCCCTGCTGGGATTTGGGGTTCATTGCAAAGGGCCTGGGTGCAGGGCCCTGCTGGGATTTGGGGTTTATTGCAAAGGGCCTGGGTGCAGGGCCCTGCTGGGATTTGGGGTTCATTGCAAAGGGCCTGGGTGCAGGGCCCTGCTGGGATTTGGGGTTCATTGCAAAGGGCCTGGGTGCAGGGCCCTGCTGGGATTTGGGGTTCATTGCAAAGGGCCTGGGTGCAGGGCCCTGCTGGGATCTGGGGTTCATTGCAAAGGGCCTGGGTGCAGGGCCCTGCTGGGATCTGGGGTTCATTGCAAAGGGCCTGGGTGCAGGGCCCTGCTGGGATTTGGGGTTCATTGCAAAGGGCCTGGGTGCAGGGCCCTGCTGGGATTTGGGGTTTATTGCAAAGGGCCTGGGTGCAGGGCCCTGCTGGGAGCTGCAGCCACAGCTCAGAGCAGGCCCGAGAGAAGGGAGGGGGAGAGAGGATGAGAGGGTGAGAGAGTAAGAGGGTAAGAGAGTAAAAGGGGTAAGAGCGTAAAAGGCAAGAGCTAAGAGACAAGAGGTAAGAAGTGCGAAGTTCCCGTTCCAATACCATAAATCATCTTCTGTGTTGAATTTTCTAATTCTCACTTACCAATCTAGTACAAGATACAAATCCTATAGCATTTCCATACAGCCTATAAGAATCATTACATTACCATACTGTGTTACATTTTAAACCCTAAAACTCCTCTTTGGGCCCTTCTGCCAAGCTGTAGGGTCTGCTCTGACCCTTGGGCCTGCCTGCAGGCAGAGGGTGTTGTTCCATCAAAAGGGGATCACCTTCAGCTGGCCACCCCATTGTTTTTCAGTTGTTCAGTAACTAAGGGAAGCTTGCTTTCATTTCAATCTCGCTTATAGTTTCTATAGTCTCAAAATCTTTTGCCAGACAATCGTATTTGTAAGGCTTTCCTGTTTCATCTTACCCAACAGAGGGGAACATTGGGCAGCACTGAGGAGGGACTCTGGCCTCCCATCCCATCCCAAATTCCCTGCCCTGCCCTGCTCACATCCTGGCTCTCTTCAGCCTTCCCCACTGCAGCTGCTCCACTCTGCATCAGTAACTGCATTGGATGGAATTAAAGCCAGTGCTGCCACATCCTGGGTGAAACCCTGACCTATGGGGCCACCTCAGCTTTAAAGCTGCTTTGGAATAAAGAATAAGTGATCTATATCAGATCAAACAACTCAAATCTGAAATAATCAGATGGTAAAAATGATCCCCCTATTATTTCAGATATTTTAGATGCTTCCACCTGTCACTCATCACTGCCAATCTGGTTTAGATTTCCTTTTACCTATGGTTTACATGGGGTGCTTCAGGGTTAAAGCACAGTAAACATCCTTAAAGTAGCTATCCATAAAGAAATGCAATTTATTTACACAGGTTTTTCCTTCTCATCAAAAACTCCATACCTACAGAATTATAATAAATGCTACAATCATTTAAAAATTGCTAATGTTTAGTATTTCCTTTTTGCTTTAAATGCACTTTCCCAGTAACAACAGTGACCTTGACCTCATTTAATAAATGCAAATCTCCAGCAGTTCTGATCCAAAGAAAGTTGGATAGATTCTTATATATTAACATATATATAGTAAAAAAAAAAAAGTAGCAGACAAGCTGTAATTTAAAATCAACCTAAGAAACTTTCCACAGGGTTACTGAAAGATTCAAAATCTTTAGTTTGGCTTTCTAACCAAAGGAAGCACAGTCAGTGTTATATATACTTACATATACTTGTATATATAATTTTTTTTCTATTATATTCTCACCCAGAGAGAGCTTAAGCTGACCTTGAGTTGAAAGGGAGGTCAGGCAGAATTTCCTGCAAATTAAGGCTGGTAGGAATTTCTCATTTTAAACATGAAAGTTTTTCTTTTTGTAAAGAGTGTTCTGAATAATTTTTGAGAGAGATGTCATCCAATGCCAGTACAAGCATCCCTATGCTGAAACATTTGAGAATTTATATTCTACACCTCCAAAGCAGCAAAAGGGACTAAACCCCCCCACTTTCTCTGCTACTTTACTGAAAATGGCTTTGGAAAAAAGCATCAACAATGTGGGTGTTCTTTGGGAATGTGGTTCTTAAGTGCCTTGAACAAAAAGGAAAAGCCAAGTAAACTCAGCCAGGCACAATGTAAGGCACCAAGAAACACCAAAATTGTCAAAGTCTTTGGTCACTAAGAAAGTAATGGGGGAAAAAAGAGGTGCAGGGGAAGGGTCTTGTATTTCTCACCCAAATGATCTGGTTTGCAATGAAAAAATAACACAGAACTACAGATCCACAAAAGATCCCTGAGAATATTTAGATGACAGAAGTAAGCACACACTTCTATTTCCCCTGCTAGCACAATCTGATCAGAGTTTTCCTTCTTTGCCCACCGTCTGCATTGCAGGGTTATTGTGTCAGAATAATTTGGTATTATTCTCTTCCAGGCCGAATTTTCCTCCTCCTTTCTCCAGTTTTACCCCAGGACCTGGAAATTATTTTTATCTTTATTTCCTTTGTTTTTTACCTGGCTGCTTACACATAAAGAAGAACCACCTCTAGCCTGAAACCAATATTATGTGAGATATTTAAGGAGTTGAAAGGAACTTGTTTGAGACTTGGAACATCAGCACCAATGGTTTAAAACAGAAAAAGGGAATAAGCCCTTGACACAGATTTTTTGCCTGAAGAGATGGGTGATAAACTTAGGTTGGTTTTTGGGTGTTTTTTTTTTGGCAGAGGTATTGCCAAAATCAAAGTGTTGGGGAGAGTTAAATTTGTTTGCTTTTCAGACAGATCATGTTCTTGCTGCTCATATTCTGTGCACTTATTTCAGCAGTCTGGTGGGTGAAATACCAGAGACCACAAGATTTATACCTACTTCAAAAGTGCAGTGCCAAACACACTCGTGCTCAGAGAGCTGTGCTCAGTTTAATGGCAGAAACATCCCCAAAATGAGCACCTCAAACAGCCCCTGTGCCAGTGAAACCCCCCAGCACAGCTCCATTCACAGTGGAACACTCTTTTTCATCCTGCTGAATTTCAGAGCAAGCTTAAGGAAGAATTGATGGGATTTGGGTGTGTTTTTCCCATGTGCCAGACCTGCAAACTGAGCAGAAGCTGAGGTTTCTAAAAGCTCTGTTCAGCTGCGCAGTGCTGGAAATGGAGGCAGCACAGGGAACTGGCTCTGTGCTCTGGGAATACTCTGCTCTAAACTGAGCTTTATTCACAGAGATTCATCAGGAATGCTGCAGAGTTTGAAGGGCAGGAAAGGGAAAAAGAATTGTGTTCACTAGGAAACAAACTGGAACATCCCAAAGAATGGAGATGGTGAGTAAAGGCAAAAAGCAAAGCATGGAACCCAAACCTCAGGCCAAGCACTCTGCTCTCACAAACATGCTTAGATCACAATGAAAGGGCCTTAAAACAGCATCCAGTGCCACTGAAGGGGGCAGTGAGCAGCACTTATGGGAATCCCAGGGATTTCTCTTGCCTCATCCTTTCAGCTGAGGACACCTCATAATTCAGAGCAGTTCATGGGATGACTCCTCATTAAAAAAAAACCACCCAAAACAAACAAACAAACAAAAACCCCCACAAAACAAACAAACAAACAAACAAACAAACAAAAAGGAAGAAAAAAATAGAGTAAAGCAGGCAGATCCTCTGTAGCCACAGAACCTGAGCAGTGCTCTTTAGCTGGAGCAGATGCAGGTGCACAAACAGCCAAGGCACAAGGCAAACCCTGAGGGATTTCAGAGGTGCTGCTGAGAGAGCACAGGGAGCTCTGCTCCCATTCTATTGAAGTGAAGGGAGACAACCATCCGATTGATGAGCATCGACTCCAATTTATTGAACCAATCAATCACTTTTTATAACAGTGTTAATTAACTTCATGCATATTGCAAAATCCGAGCTCACGATAGGTTACAGAGAAAACTCTAACCCCTCCTTTTGTTTACAATACCTGTGGTTTGTTTATTGAAACCAAGATTTGTGTTCTCACCGTGATATGAAAAGTTCTCAAAACCTTCATATCTGTTCCCAGAGCAGCCAAGGACAGAATGTTTATCTGTTATGAGAAAACTGTCTGAGAATCCTGTTGTTTATAAAAAATGTGCCTGAGAACCTAGTTATTTACAAAATCAAGCCTGGGAACTGCTGCTTTACAGCTGCCTTTTACTTTTCCATCAGCTGTATACTTTCATGGCCTCTTTCTTTAAGCATGTTTGAACCAGGCTCTCCACACCATTCCAGGCTCTGTTTCCCCATGAGAGGCAGAGGAGCTGTGGCTGAGCTGTGCCTGTCAGCATGGGGGGGATGGCACCACCAGTGGTACTGCAGGACAGCATCAAACCACCAGGATTTATCAAAACTGATGAGGAAATAAATTGTAAATAACCTCCAACCTGCTCCATTAACTGTAGGAAGTTTCACTGGATGCATCATCAACACTGGGCTGGAGACACCAAATGAGGGCAAAGAGATAATTACATACTGCAGGAAGAGGCTTGCAGCATCTTTTAATGAATGTACAGCTCTCCTCAGAGGAACTGCTGCTTATTTATACCCTGCTATAAGTGACCATGTGATTAATTCAGCTGCCAGCTTGATCAAACTGACTCTCCAAATTGTTTGTGTATCAGCATTCCGTGATAGGAAATAATAGGATTAGCACAGCAGCATTTTCAGCTCTTGAGATTTTATCACAGGTCACACTATATAAAGGATTTCTTTCAGAACCCAAGGCACTTGATCAGCTTTCATTAGCAACCTACAGCCTGAAGGACCTGAAGGAGCAGGACTTGCAAAATGTGGACTCTTATGGCTCAAAAGATCAAGCCCATTAAAAAAAATAAATTAAATATTCTACATGGCTTTGAAATGCAAATATCAGGGTTTAGGGATGCAATGCTAGAACTGGAAATGGGGGTTGGCAATAAAATTATCTCACATCCTGCAGCAAACACTGTGGTTGCAGAGCTGGGGATTGCTCAGGGCTCCCAAGCCCAGGACAGCTCTGCACTCTGACATCTCCTCCTGGGTGAAACATTCCCACCAACCCAGCTGCTGGCAGCAGGAATTCAGCAGAACCGGGTCAGATCTGTCTGCAGTGACTTTCTGGGGCTCTCCACGAGTGCTCAGGAGTCTGGGCAAACTCCCCTGCAGTTCCTTGCACAGCAAACAGCTGGGCACATCTGCAGGGGTGAGCCCACAGTCAGAGTGGGGCAGCAACACTGGGACTAGAGCTGCTCTCACTGGGGAAAAGTAATTCATGACTGGATATGTACCAAGAGCTGACTGGTTTATTTCAAAACCCAGGAAGCCATAGCTTTGTAAAGGACATAATAAAAATAACCATTTTATCAGTTATGGACAGTGAGTGAAATTCCACAGTGAGTTGCCACGGCAAACTCATGACCGGGACCTTCCCAATGCAGTGTTTTATATCATACACTAATTAATATCTAATTGATCTCACCAAGAACAACTGCTCAGTGTGGCCATAGAGTTCAATGCCCTGCCTTCTACAAGTAGAAAATAACAGGGTTTAGTGTCTTAGGTTGGAAAACGTTTCCAAGATATGGCTGGGGGTGTTTATTCTATTGCCATCTGTCAGAGGTGGGGCAGGCATCTTCTGTTCATTGGGCAGTTTTCTTTATCTCTCCCACAAACCCATCCTCCTTCCAGGAGACATTTTCTGTTAATGGGCCAGTGAGTGTCCCTGCGGGGCTGATGAAATTCCATCATCCCATGGGGAGAAGCTCCGCCCAGGGGAGGAGCCAAGCATTCCAAACCAGATGGAATCAGAGATTAGGAGCACCCCAGCAGCCTTTGCCCCCTGCATTCCCAGAGGAGCAGCTTTCTGCTGCCCTGCATTGCCAGAGGGAGCCCAGGCCCATCTGCAGCAGCCCTGGAGCTGCAGAGGAAAACTCCCCCCTTGTGCAGGATCCCTGCTGCAGCAGAGCCACAGCTGGCACTGCAGGAGGGCTGAGCCCCCCTGGGATGGGGCTGGGACACCGCCCTGACACACAGGGGACAGGGCACGGTCTGACTCTGGCAGTGGGTTTTGGGTTTTTTTAATGTACTATTACATTTGAATTTTTAGTTTTCCTAGTAAAGAACTGTTATTCCTATTCCCATATTTTTACCTGAAAGCCTTTTAATTTCAAAATTATAATAATTCAGAGGGAGGGGGTTTACATTTTCCATTCCAAGGGAGGTTCCTGCCTTCCTTAGCAGACACCTGTCCTTTCAAACCAGGACAGTTTAGCTGATGACTGAGCTGATTGTGTCACCACTCTCCTCAAACAAGGACACACCACAACACTCAGAGTGCTGAACAATCTCATGCATTTCCCAGCCCTACTCCAGCTGTTATGCAATAAATTGGTAAAGGTGCTTAAACACCTTTATCAGGCTTGCCTGAAGAGCTAGCAGAGTGCTGGAACAAGGCACATTAATGGATAGCTCTCTGTCACACTGGGAATTCAGCAACCAATGGCCCAAACAGCTGGAACAGAGCAGTGAAATCATCTGGAACTGAGGACACCACATGCAACCATTTATTCCAGGACAGGAGGGGTTGCTTTGGACTCTCTTTAGTCTGGTCCAAGCACTGAACCTCCATTCGCACAAAACCCAGGGATTTCCAGAGGGAATATTGCCATTTAATTTAATATAAAGGCACACACGGAAAATAGAGAGCCGGAGATCTGCTCTGACAGCCCAATCCCAATCCTAAATAAAACATTCCCATAAATGCAGTGTGGTGTTGTGCCTGCCTGGAACACTGCATTGTATTTTTAATGACAGTGACTGTGCATAAAGAGCTAGAGAAAGATCTGCTTTTCATTAGAGCCAAGCAAGCAAGGCAGAGAGGGGCACAGAGCCTCCAGCTTGCCCAGCCCAGGGCTGTGCAAATTCAAATTGACCATGAATATTTTCATTAACAGGCTCAAAACCCCCCGAGTTCCACAAAACACAAACATGTGCTTTTAGCCCTCTGATGTAGACAAATCACTTAATACACGCATTTTGTACCTTGGATTTATTTGTATCTTGGAGATAATGGAAAAGAATATCCTAAAAAGAACACAATATTTCGTTCTTTCAGGCAATTCTTTTGAACTGAGAAATTATAGCTAAAGGGCCGACTGGGGGGGATGCTCAGAATTTGAGAACAAAATAACTTGGACGACATCTAGTGGGAAAATAAGAAATTACCGGTGAAATTGTGAATGAGGAAAACAGCAAAGAGGGAGGTTCTCGATGAGAACCGGCGGGAGGAGAGAGAATTTCTTGATAAAATGGGGGGAGTACCATTTAGGAGAAGAATTTCCTAAATGACAAGACTTTATCTGCCTGTGGAATAATCTGAGGAAATGAGATTTTGGATCTGACAAGGCAAAACCCATCAGCAAAACCACAATAAATGTGCAGCAGGAAAAAAATGTGGACAGGAGGAAACTCTGAGCCCTCCTATATGGAAACATTCAGAAGGCTTTGGCAGCCAGTTCTGCAGAGTGAAGGAGGTAGGAGGAATATTTTGGCCTTCAGGCAATAATAGCTCCTGCATTGAGAGAAACCACAGTTTTTCTTTAATTCATTTCTGCCAGCAATATTCCTTGATGTGAGAATGAATTTTGTGATTGATTTTTTTTTAATCCTTCTTGCTTATTTGTAGAATTCATTAATTACCAGTGACTCACATCCAATTACAAAAATCTATTTTGGTTTGTCTGCTCTCACCAAAACCTATTTGAAAGTACAGAAGAGCAGAATTAATCAAGGTGAGGGATTTTAAATGAGAAGCTGTGCATTAGCAGTGTGAGGTGGGCACTTTTTTCAGCTCTGGGAATGGAAACAGTGCTTGAGAAAACTTCTGCCTTCCTTGGTCAAGAAGAGGTCACTGTCAGCAATAAACACCTGGAACTCCTTAAAAGGGACTAGAAAAGATAATGGCATCTTGTGGCTGAGTTTGCTCCCAGCAGGTCACACGTTTGATCTGCTCATTTATCTCCAGCTTGCAGCTTTTATTCTGAAGCAGGAGGAGAGCAGTAATCTCCCTCAGCCCTTTTACTCCCTGGATGATCACACACAGCCCCACAGAGCTCACTGCAGGAGCCAAGGCCTCCAGGGAGAGCTGATCCAGAGAAAAGGGCTTCAAGGGAGCGGTGAGGAGAGAGGGGTTGTCTGGGACATGAGGGTGTCCAGAAATCCCTCTCCACTGAGAGGAGACAGAGCCTCTCTCGCTCACAAAAACTTCACATGGATTCTCTCTGTGGAAAAAAAATTTACTTTCATACCCTAACAAGATTATAGCAGATTATAACTTTTTTTTTTTTCCAAATTGGCTCTTAATAAATCCTCTTAAATGAAGAATCCTCATTCGGCCTACAAAAAGCCCTAAAATCAGAAATGCAAATGCCTGGTGCTTCTGGCAGCCACTCCCTGCACACCCTGAGCTCCTCAGGGAGCTGGAGCACTAGCCAGGAGACAGGGCTGGGGACTCAGCAGGAACAGCTGGGCACATCTGGGCACCTCTGCCACCCCCAGGACACCTGGAGGAACACAGGACTAACTGAGAATATATCTTGGTTTGGAAAGACAGGAGTCTGCTAAGGAAGGCAGGAGCCTCCCCTGAAATGTAACCCCCCACCTTCAGAATTGTTATAATTGTTATAAATTTTAAATTAAGGGGCTCTCAGGCAAAAATATGGGAGCAGGAAATAGCAGTTCTTTAATAGGGAAGAAAATAAAAGGATAAGCAATGCAGTAAACTAAAACAACACTGACAGAGTCAGAACACAACCTGACATCCTGTGCGTCAGGGTGTTGGTAGCAGTCCAATTGGAAATTTGGCTGCAGTCCTCCTGCAGTGTCAGGTGTGGTTCTGTTGGAGCAGGAATCCTGTAGAAAGGTGCAGTCTCTTCCTCTGAAGATCCAGGGGCAGAGGCAGCTGCTGTTCCTCTGGGAAATCCAGTGGGGAAGCTGTGCTGGTGTTGCAGAATCTCCAGATTATATCCAGGTAGCAATGCTTGGCTCCTCCCTCTGGGCTCACATATCCCCATGGGATGCTGTAGTTCTTATCAGCCATGCAGTGACATTCAGTAGCTGTTATCAGCAGGTGTCTCCCCAGTTGTGGGAGAGATAAGGGAAACTGCCCACTGAACACAAGACAACTGCCTTACAGGTGGTAAATAAAATACAATTTGCTTGACAATCCAGGACAGGACAGCACAGAATGGGAGTGTGGAGTCCAGGCATCTAGATGCTGTCTGTGCAGAAGAACACAGCATTTGATTTCACTGTGAGACAGGAAGGTTTTGATCCTGTGGCAGCACTCCTGAAGGTGCAGAGGCACAGGCTGAGCAGGCATAGGGCACACAGACATCCATGGAATCATGGATGTGCTCCCCAGAGGCAGGGAGCACACAGACATTCATGGAATCATGGATGTGCTCCCCAGAGGCAGGGGAAGCACAGAGGCACAGGCTGTGCAGGCACAGGGCACACAGACATCCATGGAATCATGGATGTGCTCCCCAGAGGCAGGGGAAGCACAGACATTCATGGAATCATAGATGTGCTCCCCAGAGGCAGGGGAAGCACAGAGGCACAGGCTGTGCAGGCACAGGGCACACAGACATCCATGGAATCATGGATGTGCTCCCCAGAGGCAGGGAGCACACAGACATTCATGGAATCATGGATGTGCTCCCCAGAGGCAGGGGAAGCACAGAGGCACAGGCTGTGCAGGCACAGGGCACACAGACATCCATGGATGTGCTCCCCAGAGGCAGGGGAAGCACCTGAGGATGGAAGCACCATGAGCAGTGCACCCACGGCCATCCCCACCTGACAGGAGTGATGAACTGCTCACCTCAGCACAGGAGGAATCATCTCCTCATCTCATTGAAAAGATCAAAATTCTAACAGGCTTTGAAGTGTTTTTGTCTTTTCCCCCTGGCACTGTCTGAATTGTCTTTTCAAATGCCAAAGAGCAGAGATACACAGTAAAGCATTTTCTTAAGGAAGTTCTTAACGAAGTTCCAGCTCCTGGTAACTCATTAGACCTAATGAAGAAAAGTCCTTTAAAAATAAGTAAAAATTAGACATGAAGAATTGCTGCCAGGATAATTTATACACCAGAAATTACCTTTCCTCCCAGGAGCAGCCAGTTATAAAGAAAGGACAGCTCAAAACCACAGGTCTGCTGCACATCTGCAGCATGAAAACCTCACCTGGGCCTCGTTTCCAAAAGCAGAACAGAGCTCCAAGCCTGTCCCCAAACCAACACTGCCCAGAACTGGCCTGACTGGAACAGCAGACCCACAACCAGCTGGGTTTCCAAGTGCCAGCTGCCATCAGAATTCTTGTGTGCTCATGGCTGGTACCTAAAGCAAAGGAAAACTCACATCCAAAACTTTGCACACACAATGAAATTGAAAAGTAAATCCTGTGTTTTCTTTCCTTTCACACAGACATGGCATTCTGTGTTCAGATGAACAGATACATGCATATTACAAACTTGTATGACCCTAATTTACTGGCTTTGCAGGGAAATACACACAGCTATTTCAGAAACCTTCCTTTCAGTAGTTTGAGTTATCATTTTTGAACATGAGTTACCAAAATAAACACTATATTTTGGGTGACTTCAACACAATTTCATCTCTTTCAATTCCATGTCATTAATATTTCCTTTCTCTGTTCCTGTCTTTCTCTATCCCTTAATGATGTCACCTGCCTACCATGGTTATTTTGATGTTATGGTGTCCTTTTATAAGTTTTATTAAATGGTGAAAAGGCAGATATTAAACAAACCTGGCTGACTAATACAGAAAAACTCAATTTCACAGGCAAACTTCACCCCCCTCATCTGCTGGGGCTTGTGTGTCTCAGCAGCTCAGGCCCAAAATTACTTTTATACCTGGAGATTTTCTGGAGATAAAAAAAACCCACAAATTTCAGATGAGTTTTTCCAGATCCTGTCAGATGCAGTAGGAAAAATACATTAGGAACAAAAAAGAATCCCAAAGCATTTCCTCTTGCCTGCAGCAAGCACCAGACCCACCCCAAGCACTTGATGCCACAACACAACCATAAATAGCAGCTCTGGGCTGCTGCCCCATCCTGCACAGGAAAAGCTGCCCTGCCACACTTCCCTGGGACTCTGAGCACTCAGCCTGCCCTGCCAGCCCCACTGCAGCACAGGGACAGGGGCCAGACAGGGTAAGTGTCAGCCAGCACCTCCCCAGCTCTCCCTTCTGCATTTCTGACCCAGTTCTGGTTTCTCTTTGAGTTTGGGTTTCTTGCTGCTTCTATATTTAATCAGAAGAGAGCATCTTTTCCATAAATAACAATTAACTTCTTTTAGCCAGCTGTCATAGTCTGTCCTTTTACTTTGGGAAAAAGAGCTCTGGTAGATTTCTTGAAAAATCACAGATGAGTATCTGGGTTCAGAGCAAAGATACTCAGAATACCCAGTCCTAGATTTCAGTTTATCTTAACAGCTGCAGTAGGCTTTAAGGGTGAACAAAACAAAATGTAGTGTATGTACCAATGTCAAAAATTGGTTAATGAACCATCCTAGCAAAAAAAAACTGGGGGTGGGGAGGTGGGTAGAAGCACAATACAGAAGGTAAATGATGACTGTCAAGAGCAGAGTTAAGTCTGGGCAGTTACAGAGGAACATGTGGGAGAAAAAAATAAGCAATAGGTGGCACAGGACACAAAGAGGAACCACAGAGTATTTGTCAACTCACTGACAAATACACAGGAGATGGGTAAGATGAGTATTTCAGCTTCAGAAAGAAAGAAGATTTTCAGACATTTACAATTATTCAATCCCTTAAGTTTCAGTTTGAAAACTGGTTTAAACACACAATTTTAACTCTAGATCTATGATAATATAAAAGCAGAATAGAAACCTTTGCCTAAAACTAAACTGGTTTTCCCCGTCAACTCCTGGTGACGTTCTGGCCCAGAATTTCGATCAATAATATTTTTTGTACAATTATGAAGGGAAAACAATGAACCAGAGAGGAAAGGGAAGAACTGTGCTCTGTCTTCAGTGTTTGTGCTGAAGTTGGGGAGAGTGATTCTGTGGGACATACAGAAAGCTAAACATTTGTCATAGTTGAGACAGAGAGAATACAAAGCAACACACTCTGTTTCCAGAAGGCTTCAAACACTGTTTTTATTCTAGCATGCATGCTTGTTCTACATTCTTACAAAGCTCATAAGTTCACACTTCACTCACTGGTCAGGAGAGACAAGCAAAGTGCTTCTTGGAATAAGCAGTTGCAGATTTCACTTATTTACCCTTCTTTCTTTCTTGGTTTCTATGTCACCAACCTTGGTAGGGAATTCTTTCAGGGGTAAACATGGATCCTCTTGTCAAACTTTTCTCGATGACTCACAGACGTCACTGTAAAACCTCTTCCACAAAGATTTTATTCCAGAAACCTAAACCTGGGCGAGCAATAACCGCTGTGGAACCGCACTAATAAACCTCACTTCTTGTTGTTTGTGCAGCTGGAGATGGAGCTGCTGTCCGTGCTGGGCTGTGCCCTGCTGCTCCCCACGGTGCTGGGGGAGGATTGTCCATCCCAGTGCAGCTGCTGGTCCCTGGGGGAGCCCTGGGGGACAGGGGTGGACTGCAGCTCTCGGGGGCTGCGCGCCCTGCCCGCCCTGCCCCGCCTGACCCGCATCCTGCACCTGCACAACAACAGCCTGGCCTCCATCCCCGCCGGGGCCCTGGACAGCCTGGGCCACCTGCAGGAGCTGCGGCTGTGGGACAACCCCTGGCACTGTGACTGTCACATCCTGTACCCGAAGCTGTGGCTGCAGGATTTCTCCGCGCCCGTGCTCGCCCGGCTGCGCTGCGCCAGCCCCGCTCCGCTCAGGATGAAGCCCCTGGGGCAGCTGACTGGGAATGACCTGGGTGTCTGCACCAGGCTTCTCCCGACCAAGTGTCTCCAGTTCTTCTGGAGAGACCTCATTTTAATTGCTGGGGCAGTAATTACCCTCCTTCTAGTGGCGTGGGCTCTGAAGTTCTCCAAAAAGCTGGTGTGCCAGCTCCGCCTCGGGAGCCGGCGGCTGAGGAGGAGCATCCCCAAAACCCACAAGCTACTGTGAGCTCTTCCCTGCCCTGGGAAAGAAACTCCAAACTCCTCCACAACAAATGTGCACTGGCAGCACTGGTTTGAATAGTCAGTGCTAAGAAAGCCCAAAGTTTGGGTTCTCAGGAGAGCTGGATTTAATTTTTGTCCAAAAAGAAGCTTGGTGAAGTTTGGACAGACAACTTCTGTTGCAGACATCTTTCAGGAAAAATCCTTTCCTTAGGATTTTTCCTCCTGAGAAGCTGGGAGGCCTCAGGAACAAAATGTAAACAATGGTTATCTGCTGCTGTGGCATGCAACAGGTGCATCTGTGATTGGTCTCATGTGGTTGTTTCTAATTAATGGCCAATCACAGTCAGCTGGGTCGGGCTCTTTGTCTGAGCCACAAACCTTTGTTATCATTCCTTTCTATTCTTAGCTTAGCTAGCCTTCTGATGAAACCTTTTCTTCTATTCTTTTAGTATAGTTTCAATGTAATATATATCATAAAATAATAAATCAGCCTTCTGAAACATGGAGTCAGATCCTCATCTCTTCCCTCATCCAAGAATCCCTGTGAACACCGTCACAAACTTCCACCCTGCCGCCATCTGCTCATGTGCAGATTCCACAGTTTTAAAAATCATTTAACTTTCCATTTTCCCACTGAATTCTCAGTTCTTATAGAAAAAAGATTTGCACCCCTGCACTTGTTAATAAATGGAGATGAACACCAATTGTACTATTTTAACAATCTTTTCCCACTGGGAGTTTACAGCCCATCAGCATCTCTCGGTGTCCCAGGGGGCTTGGCAGGACCATTCCTGTGTGCAGAAAAACTCACCCCTCTTCCTCAGGTTCAGGAGCTTCAAAAGCACCCAGATTACACAGAGCAGACACTGAATGCATCCCTGATTGAATACAGTTAACGATGGACTGGGAATGACAATATAATCAGCAAAATAATTTTAAATCTTATGGCATTTCCTGGAGTGTGAACAATGATAAAGTATTCTGTGTGAAACTGAAATAATGGATGCTTATTGAACATTCATATTGACCCAAATTTGATCTCTTTCATGAGATCAAATTTCTTTTTAAATATTTCTGATTAAATTTCTAAGATATTTCCAGAACTTGTCCTTTGGACATAATTTTAGAATATTTCCCCTGGACTGAGCTTTTCAGTGTTTTAAAAGACAACCACCATTCTGTACAAATGCAGAATATTACAGAAGAAATGCACTCTGCCATCTCTCATGGAATTTCCTACATGACATTTTTTGTTTCCCCAAAATGAAATAAATCATTCACACTAAAAGCTTATCACTCTCTTATTACTGTGCCTATAAACTAGATATGCATGGAATAGTTAACTGCTTTACCACATGGCTTCAATAGTACAAATATTTTTAAAATGAGCAATCAGTGAACATTTCTGCTTACACCAACCAACACATCAAATAAGATGCACAGAATACAGGAAAAAAAATTATTAAGAGAAGTTTTCTGTCCTTAACATTTCTGCTTATACCAAGCAACACATCAAATAAGGTGCACAGAATACACAGGATGCACAGGAAAAAAATAATTGAGAGAAGTTTTCTGTCCTTATAAGAGGAAAGAGGAGGGAATCTCTTCCATGGCAGTAGTTCACATTCTACCAAAACAGCGTTGCATTTATAACTTTTCATCCATCTGGGGTTTTTCTGGGAAAAAAACCCCCTGCAAAGGGGACAGCTGGAACTAACTGAGGGTCAAAAGCAACATTCAGTGTTTATCTGGCAGGGCCACTGTGTCATGCTTAGCCACAAACTCCATCAAACTGCATAAATAACACCACAGCTGCTAACAATGTCAGCTATCAAAATGAAACACGCAGGCAGCACTCCCAAAATGGGTTTGGGACACTCCAGAAACTGTCACTGCATCCTGCCTGCAAGGGGCAAACTGGTGGTGGCTGTATCTGCTGGCACAGTCTGGGAACACAGGTGTGACTGCTGGGATGATTAAAATAAAATAAAATAAAATAAATTAAAATAAAATAAAATAAAATAAAATAAAATAAAATAAAATAAAATAAAATAAAATAAAATGAGGTTTGCTTCCACAGTGGGCAGGACAAGTCATCAGAGTCAGCATTATTGACCAAAACCTCACAGTAGCACACAGAGAAGGTTTGTGTGAACAGCAATTCTGGATGAACAGCAATTCTGTGCAGACTGAAACTCAATTAAGGTATTTAATTGAGGAATATTTGCAGGTTTCATTTATTAAATAGCACAGTATGTGAATCACCTTTTTACCTATAAATTCTCTATATTTTGTTACCACTGGAGCAAACAGCATTGCTCAAGCTGAACTTGCTTGCCTTCTGCCAGGCTTTAGTTAGAGCTTATTCCAGGTTTGAGCTCATGCACCAGGGCAGTTTGCAAGGCTCCATCATCACAAAACACTGCTCTCCTTTGTGCTACAGGGCCACCATCCTGACAGAACGTGGTTATTATTATTAATACGATTTTTAATGTGCTAACAGCCAGCTCTGGAGCTCCCTGGAACACAGGGTAGCTCATTCCCTAAGAACCACCCTGCCTCAGCTCAGAGCAGGCTGAATAAAACAGCCCCAGCTCTGCACAATGGAATTAAAGAGGCTCTGCCGAGTGAAATAAAACATCCCAGCTCTGCCCAGTGGAATAAAACAGCCCAGCCAATGGAATAAAACATCCCAGCTCTGCCCAATGGAATAAAAGTGGCTCTGCCTAATGGAATAAACCAGCCCAGCTCTGCCCCATGAAATAAAACAGCCCAGCCAATGGAATAAAAGAGCCCAACTCTGCCCAATATAATAAAACTTCTATGGAATAAAAGTGGCTCTGCCCAATGAAATAAAATATCCCAGCTCTGCCCCATGGAATAAACCAGCCAAGCTCTGCCCAGTTAAATAAAACAGCCCAGCTCTGCCCAATGGGATAAAAGTGGCTCTGCCCCATGGAATAAAACATCCCAGCTCTGCCCAGTGATATAAAAGTGGCTCTGCTCTGGGTTTATTCAGTGAAATAAACCAGCCCAGCTCTGCTCTATGGAATAAAACAGCCCAGCTCTGCCCAATAAATTAAAACATCCCAACTCTGCCCAATGGAATAAACCAGCCCAGCTCTACAAACACTCTTTTCTGCACCAGAACTGAAAGAATTGAAGCACTTCTGCTTGTTTATGGGACAGAAAGATTTCCAAATCCAGAAAGAAAGCTGCAGCAGCAGCTGCTGGGGCCACTGGAGCTCCTGGGAGAGCACAGCAGGAGCAGGGGAGACTGGGGAGGAGCAGCCCAAAAGGTGCCAAGGGTGGAGCTGAGCAAGTGGGAAAAACAGTGGCATTGCCATGGACACTTGATATGCCTGCTTTTTTCTAATATATTTTATTTTTATTTTTATTTTTATTTTTATTTTTATTTTTATTTTTATTTTTAGTAGGAAATACCTTCCTCCTGCCTGCACAGGGCAGTGGCAACTGCCAGCAGCTCCAATCGAGGTGGCAGTGCCAGGGAGGGCTGGGCACCTGGACAGTGCAGGAGGTGCCATGGCTTGGGGAATGCAGCCAGCTCGAGCCCTCCTGCCCAGGAGGAGCAGCTGCTTGCACAGAGGAGCAAAAGCGCATGCTTGTTATTTTAGAA
The DNA here is from genome assembly GCF_028551555.1 of Melozone crissalis. Lineage (NCBI taxonomy): Eukaryota > Metazoa > Chordata > Aves > Passeriformes > Passerellidae > Melozone > Melozone crissalis. Next base: position 19,259,238 of record NW_026535807.1, on the reverse strand, counting down.
GAGATGCTTATTCAGAGTAAAATTGCAATATTTTCACTATAACATACCTGCCACTGGTGTGGGGTCACTGAATTTGCATGATTTCTGCCCTGTCCCATGCCCTAAGGATGTTGGTATTTTAAGAACACGCATTTCTCATGTGTTTCAAATCCCACTTCCTGCAAGTGAAGGTTAAATGACTAATGAGATCTAAGTGCACTTAACAGCTTTTCTTTTTCAGGAAGAAATCTGAAAACAGCTTTTTGTTTCACCCATGCTTTGAGAATCAGCCCAGCCTTTCCCAGCAGCTCCATCGGGTGGATATGTGGCATTTTTCTGTTCTCTCTCCTCTTACATGTCAGTGAGTGTAGGAAGTGGATTTGAATTTACACATCTCCATGGGCTCACACTCATCTAACCTGAGAGGATTTTGACTGTAAACCTGTCCTAAGGTTTGCTCAGCAACCTCGGTAAAATCAATTCTCACTAAATTCAGACGAGAGACCAAGCACAGCTCTGCTCTCAGGAACAAAATGCATTCCAAAGTTAACCAGCTTGTTCTGTATTTATCACTTGGTTAAGTGGCTGGGAATTGAAGGATTCAGATTTAGTGCTCCCTTCCAAAGAATTTACCTACACAGAAAATTAGTAATTCAAAGTAAAATATTTCTTTCTGTTCAGTTCAACCCCAGCTAAGCCATAAGAGAGATGTCACATAATGACAGTAATTTTTCATTTTATTTGCACACCTTTTGCTTGCACTGGCAGCATTAAAAACTACTAGAATAACTTGTCCAATAAAAAGAGAAAAACTCACCCAAGAAAAGGTTTCAAACAGCAGAAAACCAAGACTTTTCCTAGCCTAATAGGACAAGAAAAAAATAGGGATTCCCTCAGGTGAGCAGGAAATTTCTTCTATTTTTGAACTAGAAAACAAACTGTAAGAACTAAACACTAATTCAATGCACAAAACACACACCAAATGCAGTGAAACAGACTCTTGGCTGGTATGTGCTGCCACTCTTGTGTTCTAAATTAATTAGCCAATACATATTTATTCTCATGCTGATTTACGTTTAAATGCACTGTTTGGGGAATTATTAAAATAGAATTTGAGGCTTCATAAAACCTCAATTCTTCCTGGATTCTTAAGGCCCACACACTTGCATGTTATGATTTATACCTGAATTACACAACTTTAGTTTCATTGCCAACAGATGAAATATTAACAATTCCTACCTAATGACTCCTTTGAAGGTGCTAAGTTTACTGTAATACTTAGCAATGCTAAGTTTATTTATCTTAATGCCTTTTCTATCCAGAGCACAAAACCATTTCCCAAAGTGCTGCAGCTCTGTGGCTGGAACCCACGTAAATATTTTGCCATTAGATTGGACCACTGAAATTCAGATTGCACTCAATAATGGGTGTGTGACAACAAATTGCTCCAGTTGTATAATGGCCACAGGGCTGTTATTTATATTTATATTGAGCTCTTTCCCAGGGGCACTTTGCTCCTGATGTGGCCTCTCCAGTGCCTTCCCCAATGTCCATCCCAGTGATGTCACAGCCACTGCCTGACCTGGCATCTTCATTTCAGCCAAAAGAAATGTTAGAGTTTAGAATTTTGCTCAGATTTCATTTGGCTTGGCTTGTCTGACCAGCATCCATCCAGTTCTCTAGCAATGCAGAGTTATTAAAATTGAACGGTGCTGTTCTGCATCAGAACATTGCCTGGGAAAAGTGGACTGAAACCTCTTCCCTCAGAATACTATTAAGGAATAGGGCTACAGAAATACAGAGCATTCATCTTAGTCCAAGGGGAAAAATTCAAATGAGGCCTTTTCTTAAATGACCTTGACCCCTAGAGAAGGGAGTGTCAGGAGGGATGGATTGCAGCCTCGCTTTTCTCCTTGAATCATCTCTCTTGTCTCCTCTTTACGGGTCAGAAGGGCTATACATCCTAACAAATAATTTATTTTTTGACAAGGATTTATAGATTCCCTCTTATGGCCACGGAGAAGGACTCTGGAACCTGAAACATCCAAATAAAATCGACCTTTACAGCCTTCTGCCATCAGCAGCAGGGCAAAGCAGAGGACGGTCTGGCATGGGCTACAACACCTAAAGCTCCCCCACGACAGCAGAGCATTTAGAACTGAGGGTATTCTTGATTATCTTGAGTTTGCAAGTACACTTCAAAACCCAGTAATTTAATGTTCAGGTGCACTTATCAAAAGCTGGATTAGGGAAAGACAAAAACTAAACCAGCAGCAATTACATCCTGAAGGGACGGTGTGGCTGGACAGTGCTCAGGCACAAAGGGACCTGGGGGTGCTTGTAAGAGCTGAAGTGAGGGATGTGAGACTCCAGGGGCTCTCCAGAATGCAGTTTATTCGATCCAAAATGCAGTTTATTCCATCCAAGAGGTTACAGCATTCCAGGGTTGTGGGTGACAGAGCTGTGCCCACAGCTGTCAGCTCCAGCTGCAGCCAGGCCTGGAGAGCCTTTGGTTTTGGTTACAATGCATTACACACTTTTCTTTGCTGAGCATCTTCATACAGAAGAACCAATCTATACTTTAACTTTTATCTCTAGCCTAACATAACTACTATAATTACCATATTCATGTTAATGTTCTCCAATCACTAAAATTCAGTACATTACAGTTTAAGCTAGAAGTTGTTTTTCAGTTTTTTTGCAGTGGAAAATTCAGAGACCTTTTTTCTACTTGCAATATTTGCTGACTTGTTTGCCTGTGCTATCCTTCTGCTTGGTAAAATATCTTGTTTGAGGTTGGTTTATCCTTTGGTCTAAGCCATAAAAACCCCTTCTAACTCACACACCCTTTGCTTCCTTGGTTATCCAGTAAGACTGGCTCAGCAATTCTTTTCTCCTATATCAAAACTTGCTTCCTGCCAAGCACAGACATATCTGTGAGACTTTCTTGTCCCACTTTCATCCTTCCCAGCAGGTACTGGTGACAGCAGGCTGGACATGAGGCAGCAGAGTGCCCTGGTGGCCAAGGAGGCCAATGGCTCCTGGCCTGGATCAGGAATGGTGAGGCCAGCAGGAGCAGGGAGGTCGTTCTGCCCCTGCCCTGGGCACTGCTGAGGGCACACCCTGAGTGCTGTGCCCAGCTCCGGCCCCTCCGTTTGGGAAGGACCTTGGGACACTGAGCACATCCAGAGGGGACAACGAGGCTGGAGAGGGGCTGGGAACACAAACCCTGTGAGGAACCCCGGAGGGAGCTGGGGGTGCTGAGCCTGGAGAAAAGGATGCTCAGGGCTGCCCTCATCACGCTGCACAGCTCCTGAAAGGTGCCTGTGCTCAGCTGGGGCTGGGCTCTTCTCAGGGGCTCTCGCTGCCCAGAGTGACCCTGAGATGTGTTAGAAAGTCCCTTTTCCCAGCCCGGTGCTCAAGGAAGGAGTCGGAACGCTTCAGTTGTCAGTCTCAAGGTTGTTTATTGTATCTTATCTATAAAATTCTTTCTTCTGACCTGCTGAGGTCTGCTCAGCAGGACACTCAGAGGCACTCTGCCTGCCCCAACATGGTATTATGTCTTTATTCTAAAAAGTATGTGTACAATATTTACAATTAGTTCTCAATACCTATCAGCTGTGTTAGACAGGGAGTTTCTACTCTAAACCAATCCAAAAGTGCCACCATCACAGCAGAAGATGGAGGCCAAGGAGAAGGAGAAAGGCTGGACAAGCCCAGATTCCTCCATCTTGCCCCCTTTTAGAATCCCCATTCTAAAACCAGCAAAAATCTATTTTTCCACTCTGGGATAAATTCACTATCCTTCTACTTAAACTTTTGTGGGCTGCAATTCTTCATACAAGGTTGATAATTGTTTTTTCCAAAGCCACAGGGGTCTTGGGCTCTGTGCCAAGGTCTCTGAGCCCCCTGACAGAGTCTTGAGTCCTCCAGGGCAACCAGATGAATTTCCTGGGTTTCCACAGGCTCTTTCTCCAGGCAGCACTGACAGAACCAGAGGACACAGCCTCAATCTGCACCAAGGGAAATACAGGTTGGATATCTGGAAAAAGTTTTTACAGAAAGATGATAAAAGTTCTGGAATGGCTGCCCAGAGAGGTGGTGGAGTCCCCATCCCTGGGTGTGTTTAACAAAGCCTGGATGTGGCACTGGTTGCCAGGCTATAGTTGGGGTGCTGGGGATGGGTTGGACTCGATGACTTTGAAGGTCTCTTCAAACCTCGTCATTCTGAGCATTCTCAGAATTCTGTGAAATGGGCAATGGAAAGACACAAACTGTGCATTTGCCTCCCATAACTGCTTTTTCCAACTGCTTAAACATTCTCTTAACCAAAATTTGACCAGGGAAAGGCTGTACCACAAAAGGAGCATTCCTACATCAAACACCATGCCTGCATTATAAAAACAAAATGTTGCCATTTCTTGGAAAATTTCTCTCGGAACAATGTGCCAACCAAGCCATAAAAACGTGAGTTGAATTTTGGACTTGACGTTGCAGTTCTATGAAGAACCACGAAAAGTCTCACTTCTCCAATATCATATATCACTCTTCTTTTAAAGAAAACCTAGATTGTAAATAGGTACCAGGAGGGACATCCTCTCCTCACTGGAAGGGCACCGCTGGAGATCCATTCCAAGGAAATCCTGCCCCAGCCATGAGGTCACAGCAGGCTCTGAGGTCACAGAGGTGCCAGAGCCCCGTGGTTGCACAGCAGCACAAGGAGCGAGCAGTCAGTGCTTGAGCACAACTGTTGCGGCAGCAGCAGCGGCGGTGGCAGCAGTGGTGCTGACATTGGGACAGCGGTGTCAGGACAGCGGTGGCAGCAAGAGCTGCGGGACTGGCAGAGGGCAAGGCAGCATGGCCCTTGCTCTGCGCCTCTTCCTCCTGCTCCTCCTGGCCGTGGCCCTGCCTGCCAGGGCTGCCCAGGCTGCTCCGCTGCAAGCGCGGGGAGCAGGTGAGCCGGCAGCCTGGCTCCCCTTTCCTGGGACAGCGCTCCCGGCTCCCCAGGAAGCGCTGGGGATGGTTTTCCCCAGGCCTTTAAGGGAGGGTTTCCTCTGGGGGAGGGAGAGAGCCCCCAGGGCCCTGGGCTGGCCCAGTTTCCTCTCCAGGGATGTGTCACAGGGCCTGCAAAGAGGGTGGAGAGTGACCAGGAGCCAGCCCAGAGCTCCCCAGGCCCCTGTGCAGCTTTGGCCTTGTCCATTCACATCTGGCTTGCATGGCCTTACCGAACCCCCTTGCACTGCCCAGGTCCCAAGTGTAGAGGGGGATCCCAGGAAACCATGGAAATGGGTTTGGGTGTTTGCTTCCCTCTAGATGAGCTTGCTAGGAAGGTTTCTCCAGCTTCTTGGCTCCATGAGGATTTTCAGCCTCTTAAGCCTGCTGCAGGTATGTTGTCAATGTTCCCCTCAGAGGATAATCATTGACAACCTGGCAGGAACCAGGTGACAGAAGCTTCTGTGGCTGTTGGGTTACAGGAGTCTCTGCAGGGAGGACTTTTCAGGCTCCTTTCCGGGTTGCTGCCCACAAGCCCAGCTCCCATCGCAGGGGTGAGTAGTGTGTCCCTGCTGACCCCACGGGCTGAGCCCTGCATCTGTGGAATCATTTCATCTGACATGCAAACACTTCTCTTAAGGTCCTCCAAGAGGGAGGCACAAGCCTGGAGGAGACAAAAAGACCCTAGAGGCATCCAAAGACCTGGCCAGGATCCTGAGTGACCTGGAGAGACGCCGTGGTGGGTGCATTCCCTCAGCCTTGTCCTGGGGCTCAGCAGCCGGGGGCTTTGGCTGCACATCAGGACACGCCGTGCCCGGCACAGCAGGAAGGGATCCATGGCAGCCTCGCTGCCCCGCTGCTGCTTCCACGCCCTGCAGGGCTGTTTGCCAGCCTGGCCTGGCTGCAGCTTCTCCCCAGCCTCTGCAGGAAGGCATTTGGCATCTGCTGACAGGCAGCCCAAACTGCACCATGGGCCATAGATCCCCTGCAATTTCCCAGTCTCTTAGCACATCTGGAGGGGCAGCTCTTTGGAGGAGGGAGGACCCTGCAGCAGCCCCAATAAACTGATCTTTCTTCTGCATCTTATCCATTACTTGGACAAGCATTGCCTCCTGAAGATGTCACCTTCCCATTGTGGAACAGCCCCACCTGATCCAGTTGTCCCTTTTCCTTTCTGCAGAGATGGAAGGAGAGGCTGAGCTGAAGGCGCAGTTTCCCGGAGGAAGCAGGGGCTCATTGGCAGCCTCTGCTGCAGGAAGGGAGGCGATGCCAGGCACAGCCACAGGAGGTAATTGCTGTGCCTCTGGGCCTGAGCCGGGCTGAGGCTTGAGCTGCCCTCTCTGCTGCTTGGCACTCCTGGCACACAGCATTACCTGACCCCCTTCCAGTGCTGGCTTCCCTATAGAAAGGGATCCCAGCACAGCATGGAATGGTTCCCATTTGTGCTCCTTTTTAGACTGGGATCGTGACTTGCATGATTTGGGAACGCTGGTAAAGCATGGCTTAAAAATGTTGGACCTTGGTGAAGGTAGGCTACCAGCAACCCTTCCCTAACAGAGTCATCGTTGTCCAAGTGTAATCATTCTCTAGAGTAATATTCCTGTGTCATTTCCCTTAAGATCCTCTGAAGTTTGATTGATTCTGGAAATCCTGGCCTTGAAATTGCTGCTATTGTTCCCAACAGTGATCCCACATGATCGCTGTCAGTGGGAGGAAGGATCATTTATCTGTCCATCTCCCTCCCGTGTGCAATGCCAGTGTGTCCTTCTGTGTGCTCTGTGCAGCCATGGAGAAGAGCAGAGAGGGAAGGGGCCGGGCCCAGGGCTGTTCCCCAGGGCTGAGCCTTTCTCAGCTCCTTTGGCGGCCCCAGGGAGCCTGAGCTGCTCCTGCTGCCACTGCCAAGCCCTGGCCTTGCCTGGGGCTGGGTTTGGAGCTGCAGCAGCTCCAGGGAGTCCTTTCTGCCCCGACTGCTCCGCAAGGGGCTCCTTCCATCCCAGTGTGGGGCCACTGCAGGCACGAGGTCCCCCTGGCCCTGCTCCTCAGTAGAAGGCAGAGCTGAGGGAGTGCCTTGGTGGGCACCAATCACCCAGGTGCCCTCACTGCCACTCGGGCCTGAAGGAGAATCTTCAGCAGTGTCACAGGAGCCGTTCTGTCCTGCCTTTCTTTGTAGATGAACCTGATGATGAAGATGATCCTGATGATGACGATGATCTGGATTCCCAACCCATGCTGATTACTGGGACAAAGGGACATGGTGAGGGTAGGTCAAGGCCTTTCCCCTGGGAGAGCTGCCAGCTCAGAGCCCAAAGTTCGGCCAGGGTGGCATCGCTGCAGGTGCCAGGACAGAGCCATGCACGTGTGTGCCCTCGCCCTGCGAGATCCCCTCACCGCTCCTGCGGCTCAGTGATGTCCGTGCAGATCAGCAGAGATGGCAGAAGCTTCTGTGCCTGTTGTGTTACAGGGGTGTCTGCAGGGAGGACTTTTCAGGCTCCTTTCCTGGTTGCTGCTCACAAGCCCAGCTCCCATCGCAGGGGTGAGTAGTGTGTCCCTGCTGACCCCACAGGCTGAGCCCTGCTTCTGTGGGATCCATTCATGGGAAATGGAAACATTTCTCTTAAGATCCCCGGAGAAGGAAGAGCAAACCTGGAGGAGCGAGTGAGTCACTGACGGAATCTCAACATCCAGAACAAAAACGGAGTGATGTGCACAGCCAGCGTGGTGGGTGCATTCCCTCAGCCTTGTCCTGCAGCTCAGCAGCCGGAGGCTTTGGCTGCACATCTGGACATGCCGTGCCCGGCACAGCGGGAAGGGAACCATGGCAGCCTCGCTGCCCCGCTGCTGCTTCCACGCCCTGCAGGGCTGTTTGCCATCCTGGCCTGGCTGCAGCTTCTCCCCAGCCTCTGCAGGAAGGCATTGGGCATCAGCTGACAGGCAGCCCAAACTGCGCCACGGGCCATAGATCCCCTGCAATTTCCCGGTGTCTGGGTAGATGCAGAGAGGCAGCTGTTTGCAGGAGGGAGGGCCCTGGAGCAGATCCAATACCCTGGGCATTGTCATTGTCCTTATCCATGTCTTTGGCAAGTATTGTCTGGAGCAGAAGGGCACAGAACAGAGGAATTATGGCATGCAGACTCAGGGGTTCGGGTACTGAGCAGTCGTGTGCCAAGGGGCAGCAAGGTGCCTACAGGCCCCAGCTCAGGGGGAAACAGGGAGTGAGAACATCCTGGCCGTATCCACTGTGCTGCCAGCTCAGCAGTGCAGCACAGTACGGGCTCACACTCTCCATTGCTCCCACAGATGCAGCTAGCAGCTCAACACGTACTGACAACACCTGGAGAAGTGTTTTCTGCTGGGGAACACCTTGTTTGATCAAGTTGATGGCCATTGTGGCTGGTGTAGCACTTTTCCTGTTGATTTGCTGTGTAGCGATCTGGTATTACTGGAAGAGAAAATCGTGAGTGTTTTGTGATTCTCTACCTCAAATAGCTTCCTTAAAAGGCTGCTCATAGGCAGGGAACATTCCCAGTGTGGCTGCAGTGGAGTTGTGGCCAGTCCATGGTTGTCCAAAAAACTCTGCTGAGGGTTCTGCTGCTGCCCAGTGCTTTCATTGGCCTCCTAATGGCTGGGCCTTGTCCTGGTGGGCCCGCTGGGGCTGCAGCCAGTGCTGGCTCCCACTGAGGCTGCCTGGCCAAGAGCAGCCCCTGGGGCAGAGAGCAGAGGCAGAGCAAGGTGGGGAGGAGAAAGAGCAGGGACGAGATTGCCCTTGAAAGGCAGAGGCGCTCTGGGGCCCACTCCTGGCCAGGGAGCCTGCCCAGAGCCGTGCCCTGCTCGCCGGGGCCTTGAGGGGCAGCTGTGCAGCTGGGCCAAGCTGTGCCAGCAGCTCCAGCCGTGCTGGGGAGCCTTGCCAGCTCTGGGCCCTGCTGTGCAGGAGGCTCCCTGTGTGCCACTGGCAGCTGGGGCCTCAGCCACCTCCTCTCTCCACAGGTGCTCCTGTTCATCTAGAGAAGAGGAGCCTAAAACCTCAGGCAGAGTGCTCGCTACCTGTTATCCCAAATCTGTACGTCTGCCCCTATCTGCCCTACCATGGTTCCAGCACCGTCATGAACCCTACCCAAAACCCACCCCTCCCAAACGAGACCCTCTGCCCCCGAGCCCCCTGGTCCTGTTCCCCAACCAGAACTGAAGTTGGCCAGTCCCTGTCTGCCACGGCAGAGCTTGGCCCGCATTTTATATTTCAATAAATAATTGAGTAGTCACAGCTCTGTCCAGGTGGTAGCATGTGCAAAGCCCACCCAGCAGCAGCACAGGCCGAGCTAAATGGCCAGGAGCAGCCGTGGATGCCCATGGTGTGGGCAGGCAGGAGCCAGGCAGGGGCTGCTGTGACCAGCGGCGGGGCCCCAAAGGCTGGGGGAGCCCATGCTGAGCATCCCTGGGCTGAGGGCACATTTCCTTCCCTGGCATCATCTGGGTCTGTACCCCATGAGACACAAAGTGATATTTTGGGGTCCCTGCTGAGGGGTGCAGAGATCCCTCATGAGGCACACATGGATATTTTGGGGTGCATGCTGAGGTATGCTGGGGACAGTCATGAATCACAAAGGAGTATTGATGGCCACTCCTAAGGTGTGCAGGCATCCCTCATGAGGTGTGCAGTGGGGTTACATTTCAGGGGGTTCTTTACTCTTCTCAGCACAGCAAAGGGTCATTTGGCCGAGGTTTTGCAAAGCTGGGAGAAAGCCTCTTGCAAAGCCTTGGGCCCGGCCTGCAGGCACAGCGGGCGGGCAGAGCCCATCCCCTGGGGCCAGGCCGGGCTGCTCAGACCGGGCCAGGCCGGGCCAGGTTCAGGCCCCAGCAGGAAAGGGCCGCGGCCGTGGGCTCTGATGAGGCTGCTGAGCTCCGCCCTCGCCCTGTGCTGCAGCCCAACACATTTACAGCCAGGGCCGTGCCCGGGCCCACAGGAGGCACCCGGGGCTGCAACTTAGGCCGCACCTTCTCCCACTCAAGGGGGCTGGCTCTGTTCCTTTGGAGGATCCAGAGCCTTGTACTTCGGCCTGATGGTGCAAAGATCCCCCCCCAGCATCCCTGAGCTGGCAGAAATAAAGGCTTGGTGCTCATTGTTATGTTTGCCCAATTATCCCATCATCAGAAAAACCAAACAATATTAGAGGTAGTGAAATAAACAGGACAAGGAGACTTTCTCTCCTTTTAACGCCTTTATTATAAGTGAGCAGCTCAGGATTGGGCAGCTCAATGGGTCTGCCACTTCCCGTCGTCTCTCCCAGGGCCACTCAGAGGAGCAGGATATGCACAGCTTTGCCCATTAGGGGCAGAGCTGGGGGTCCGGTCCTCGGGGGAGCCTTACGGACGTGGTGATCCCTTCCAATATCACTGCTGTCAGCTCTCTTAGCCGGCTCTCGGCGTCAGGGACGACTCCCGTGCTCACGGTGAGAGGGACTCCGAAGGTGTTCCGCATCTCTGCTGGCCCAGCACTCCGCTCCTCACGTCCAGACATCACTGCAATCTCTCAGCTCTTAGGTGGCTCGTTGTTTTTGGGGTTTTCTCAGTATGTTTGGAGCAGTGGTCACACACAGCATGCTGGGGCTTGGAGTCACTTTGCATAGCCCCCCTCACCCTCTCAGGTCTCTTCGCCATTCTGGGGAAAAGTACAACTTGGCCTAGGGCAAGACTCTGCTAATACAAAAGCAGCAATTAGACAGAATGACCCGTGATTACAATAACAAAACAAGCAGAACTTCCGCAGCAACAGTGATCTCAGCTGATTTTTGTAACCTTTTCACACAAAAAAATTAACAGAATTTTTGTTCTTAACAGTCCCCTCTCTTTGATCGAGCTTGAATTTTAAGCTTGCATCAACTTACAATTTTGGGCTCATGGATTTCATATTTAATTTTTCCAATAGACTATAAATTTCTTGAGCACTTTGGTAACACTGTTACTTAACCTTGTTACTTTCCTTGGTTTCTTTAGGTTGGTCTGCATGGCAAATACTATTTTACTGAAACAGATAAATAAGCATAGTAAAAATAGCAATCCTCCAAGTATACACACAGTGAGAAAAACTGCCTTTTCCCATACATCCTTTTTGAAAATCTCCAGGTTCTCCCACCAACTGGAATCAAGTGTAGGAGTTTGTTCTTGATTATTTACACATGCTAATCTTTTTATTTCATTTGAAATGTTCCTAATAATTGCATTCTTTATTTTTAATACTGCCTGGAGCCTGATGACTTTGTTTAACGTAGATATTGGGGTCTGAACTTGTCTTTTATAATTTTGAATCTCCTTAATTTCTATTTCACTTTGCTTATTCTGTTTAATTTCTCCCAAATCATTATATATAGGAACTCCTAAACTTGATCCAGTTTCTTTGGGCAACAAGAAGAAAATTGCTTTTATCATTCTAGCGGTGCAGCTGCCAGACCAGTCTCCTGACAGTTTGGTGTGTGCTGTGGTATCAGAGATCAAACCTAGGGGTTTAGAGCTCCCCTGAAATGTGTTTTCAGCTTCTGTTGGGCATTCCCAACATTTACACAGTTCTTTCATTTTCCAAAAGGGGTTTATCTCTTTTTCAGTACACTCATCACATTCATAAACTTCATGGTGAGTACACTTGTCTCTTTCTTTTTTCTCAACAGACTCTAATTTGTTTGGATCTCTTGGGATGCACTGGGTAGCTGCATATTTTACTGCTAAATACTTGTTACAAACCATTTTTCTTACCTTTTTACCATTTCTTTTCTTTTTACTAGATCTACTGAGCTTGTTTCTGCAGCATCACATTCAAAGCACAGCCAGGCTTCCCCTATAGGGCACTCTCCTAGGAGTGGCTGCCTAAAAGTGGCAGTATTGTATGCTCTCCAATACACTCTCTTATTTTTCTGATAAAGGACCAATTGGGAGGGGTTAAAACGATCAGGGTCAGAACTGATGTGGACTCTCGACAAGGAGCTCACTTCCTCCTCAGAGGGGTCGGTAGCACTCACAGCATGGCTCAGCTGGGCTTCTCAGAGCACCACCAGCCATCAGAGCCATCAGTACTACCCTTCCCAAGAGTCCGGTATGGGTCATCTTGCACAGCCTGCCCACCCGGCCTTGCCTCTTGGGGAACTTTATTGAGAAGAAGCTTCCAAGCTCTTTAGAGTCCCTTCTACCTGATTTCTCTGGTTAAACCTCTCTTGGTCTGTTCCCTACCAATTTTGATTTCCCCCGGGGGAGTGCTCTGTAGAGAATTACCCTGGAGTCTTTAGAACTAAATTGGGGAGCTTAACCAGAATTAATCATTTACAGTCTTAAACTTTTTACCAACATACTTTACACAGAACAGTCTTGAAACATTTTAAGCAATGTTAGAACTCTGATACCAATTTTTCCCATACAGTTCAGTCTTTTTGACTCTTCCTTCTGAGAGTCAACTTTAAATCCTTTGGTCCTTTTATCACAGTGTACTCAGTGAATTAACTTGTGAAGCAGATGAATCTTGTCCAGTGCCCAGGGGTGAGAGTGGTGTAGACTCTGGTCCAATGCCAGAGGGAGAAGCTGATGTTGGATCTGGTCCCGTACCTGGGGGTGAGACTGGCCCTTTTATTCTTGTAACATGAGTCCAACCTTTTTCTTTGGTCCGCACAGCTGAATTGGTGATTAGGAGCACCTGGAACGGGCTTTCAAACACAGGCATTAATGGTCTGCTATTTTATGATTTTATCAAAACTCTGTTTCTCTGCTTAATGTTATTGGTTAATTTCTCTTTTTCCATAGCTTGTATGTTTCTCTCATCAACTTCTACATACTCTGCATTTTGCAAGGAGTTGTATTTCTGTTAGCTAACTTAACTCCCAGAGTGCTTTTATTCTCCTATTTTTCTGTGTATTTAATTCACTGGTTTTCTGTTCTATTTTTCAAGATCTTATCTATTTATCTCTTGCTTCTGTTTCTTACTTTCACTTACAGCTTAAATACTACTTTTCTTTCAACCCCTTACACTTAATTTTTTTTTCTCACACCATTCTTCTACACAATACACTTCCCTCTAAGGAGATGTGGTAAAACTTATAATGCACAATCTACATTTCCTCTATTCTAATTTGTCTATATTCACTCTCTTTTATTTCTCAGTCACTTTCACACGTTCCTTCACACCCTCAAGACACAAACTGGATCATTATTGCTACAAAATCACTGTGGCTCCCCTCACCTTGGGGTTGGCCCACAGGTCTCAGTATCCCTGGGCCTCTTGGAAGGGCCCTGACTCTGGTTGCCTCTGGTGCACATTCACCTGTGAGGCTGTCTGCGTGTCACTCACGCTCTTACAGCTACGGCTCCCTCACACACCTGAGGAGCACTAGTCTCGTTTGCAGGTCACACACACACACACACTTTGGTCACAGCCCCCACCTGCCCGGGGAATAGTATCCTGGTATTGCAGGTCATACACACACACACTTCCACTGCCCCCTTCCCACCTGCCCGGGAAGTTGAGGCTGACTTTGCTTGTGACTCACTCTCACACACTCAACAAGACAACAATAAGGAACCTTTTACTTTCACATCACTTATTACAAATTTAGTCTTACTGGCCAGTTTTGGTGCTATTGGATATCCTTTCTACCTAGCTGTTTTTGACTCACTTCAGATGTTTTTTCACTATACTATACTTTTTAGTACTTTGTTGAGACAGGACTTATCTGCTCCTGTATCTACTCAAAAATTGTAATTCTTCATTTAGGGGTCCCACCTCAAAGTTTACCAAGGTCTCTTCTAGATGTTGCATCGGGTCCCCTAAAGTGTAAAGCCCCTGACTCTCTAATCGTCACCTTTAAGGATCTTCCCTAAATTATCTTGTTCCCTGGCTATTGCCTCATCGAGACTGAGCTTTCTACAAAACCTCCTGACGTGTGCTGCCTTTCCACAGTAAGAGCAATGTCGTTCTCTCAAAGGGACTTGAGGTCTCTCCATCCCTCTTGCACCTGACAGTACAAGAGGGTCTATCCTTGCCTGCTCCTGGTGGTGGGCCCGCCCACCCTGCACTTTCTCTAGCTACAGCAACCATGATCCTAGCCTTGGTCTTTGCTTTTTCTTCGTCTCTCCTTACATGCATCCCCCATATTATCAAAGACCTATATTCCCTCATGGTCTTCCTCCCCTCCTCCTGGTTAGGGTTCCAGCTGGGATCCATTAGTGGCAATTTCTGTTCACCTGTTGGCACCTGGGGTCCTGGACTGTTATCTTTCTCCCATATTCTTATGCCAGCCGCCCTTATCATCTGGACCTCTTCTGGGGAAAATAATATACTCAGGATGGAATTCATCTCCCCCCAGCTGTAGATATTTGGACCTAGAAATTGATCCACTTGGTTGGCTATGCCCACTGGGTCCTCAACTAAATGCCCCAACTCTTTCTTGAATCCTCTCACCTCAGAAGCAGTTAGGGGAGCATTCACAAAGCCAACACCTCCCGCTACTCCTCCCATAGGAACCTCTCTGAGGGGAAACAGTCTCGCCGCCTTGGAGGTCTTGGATCTGGTGCTACAGTACGGCCCATCTTCAGATGCCAAACTACTTCAAGGGATATCTGGGTTACCCTGAACGTTCTGCCCATCAGCAGGTGTATTTGCTGATAGCTGTTTACTGTGCAAGGATGCATTTGTGTCCCAACTAGGAGGAGGTAAAGGGACAGCAATTGTAGGGGGAGAAGAGCCTGAGTGGATATTAAGTGGAGCTGGAGAAGGGGTGGAGAATGCAGCAGGTGGAGTAGGCACTTGTGGTGATGCAGAAAGAACTGGAGGAGCTGAAGGTGGTGAGGGAGTGGTTACTGGGGGAGATATTGGGTTTATCATAGGGGAAGCTGAAGAGGTAGAAGGAGGAGTTTGAGCAGGTGGTAATGAGATGGCAGCTGGGGAAAGAACCGGACCTGCCCTTTGAGGTGCTTGAAGAAGAGGATTATAAGGTGGAGGGGCAGAAGGAGGCAAATAATCCAGGGGGTCCCATCTTTTACCAGTCCTATCATCCCCTCCTTCATTCCCCCCTTTCTTCCTCTGTACCTTACAAATTCGCACCCCTTCATCCTCAACAGCGCTCTTTACCCAGCAAGCTACATACAATAATTGCTCAGGATCAGTATCTCCTTGAGCTATCCGATAATGACTCAGTTGTTGGCACATCCACTTATCCTTTGTCCCACACCAAGGCCATCCTCCTTGGACCTCTAATTCTGGCCAGACTTCTACACAATAATGGATCGTTTTCACTTTATCTAATCCCTCCATGGCCTCTATAGAATCCTATTTCTCTAACAGTTCTCCTAAGGGATTATTGGGATGTATATCCCTCAGTCTCTTGCCGGTCTTTTTACTATTACACCCTCCCATTTTACATGTCTCAATAATAAAAAGTGCCAAAGGTGCCTCTACTGACCAGTAATTTCAAAAAAAACCTTGTTTGAGGAGCTTCAGTCTCCTCCACCGAACTTCAAATTTCTGCCTGATGCTCAGGACTTTATACTGAAACAACTGCCCGATCTCTTGATTGCCCACCTTTCCTAACGTCAGGTCTTACATCTATTGGGACTTGAACACACGAAGCCTCGGCCGAAGAGTCCGGGTCGTGCCTGACTCCCTCAGTCAGGAAAAACAACTGCCTGATTTTTAGTTTGCCTAACCTGCCAATTCTTAGGCTTCACCGTATCAGGACTTAAATGCAAATCGCAACCTCCTTCGCTAGGGTTTGTGCCTGACTCCTTTGTCAGGACTTACTTTGCCTGCAGGGCTTGAGCTTACGCGAATCCTTCTCGGGACTTAAAAATCTTACCCGAATCCTTCTCGGGACTTACAATTCTTACTCGAATCCTTCTCGGGACTTACAATCTGCCTGACTTCCCTCTGTCAGGACTTACTTTGGGTGCGTGGCACTCATACAACTATTCCCTCCGCACGCCCGGGGTGGGGGGAGAGGGGGCCCTTTTTTTTCCCCCCTTAGGAGACGACTCACTCACACTAATTCCACTCGCTTTCCCCTGTTCCCGGCCGGCTTTCTCGTGAAAGTTTGGAAACGCGGTACTGAGGGGTCCACTCTCAGGTCAAGGGTCTGGCTGCCAGCCCTCATCTCACTCATACACACATGCGCTTGTCTCCCACTCCCGCCACGGGATTTCTCACCAGTCCGGTGCTCCGGTGCTCCTCTGCATCGCTGCTCCTGAGCCGATCCCTCTGGTCCTGGTAGCCAGCTGTCCTGGAGGTCCAAAATGGCCAGTCCTGGTACCCTCTTTCGGCGTGGCTATCCAGGACGAGTGCCCCAGCTGAAATAAACAGGGCAAGGAGACTTATTCTCCTTTTTAATGCCTTTATTATAAGTGAGCAGCTCAGGATTGGGCAGCTCGGACGGGTCTGCAGCTTCCCATCGCCTCTCCCAGGGCAACTCAGAGGAGGAAGATATGCACAGCTTTGCCCATTAGGGGCAGAGCTGGGGGTCCGGTCCTCGTGGGAACCTTTAAGGACATGGTGACCCCTTCCGATGTCACTGCTGCCAGCTCTCTTAGCCGGCACTCAGCATCAGGGACGACTCCCGTGCTCACGGTGAGAGGGACTCCGAAGGTGTTCCGCATCTCTGCTGGCCCAGCACTCCGCTCCTCACGTCCAGACATCACTGCAATCTCTCAGCTCTTAGGTGGCTCGTTGTTTTTGGGGTTTTCTCAGTATGTTTGGAGCAGTGGTCACACACAGCATGCTGGTCCTTGGAGTCACTTTGCATAGCCCCCCTCACCCTCTCAGGTCTCTTCGCCATTCTGGGGAAAAGTACAACTTGGCCTAGGGCAAGGCTCTGCTAATACAAAAGCAGCAATTAGACAGAATGACCCGTGATTACAATAACAAAACAAGCAGAACTTCCGCAGTAACAGTGATCTCAGCTGATTTTTGTAACCTTTTCTCACAAAAAAATTAACAGAATTTTTGTTCATAACAGTAGCAGCAATTTTAATTGAATAGTTTAGAAAATATATAAAATTGGATACACTTGAAATATTGACAATATAATTTGATTAAAAATGAGGGATCATTTGGTTCCAATAATAGTGCATAAGCAAAAGATAACCGCAGGGTAGGGGTGCATGCTTCTTGGACCCTTGCCACCTCACGAACAAGCTTACCAAGTGAAGATGCTCCCCTTCTATGCCATATGTCAATGCCATCTCCTCCCATTTTCGATTCATCACACTTCTACCTCCGCCCTCATCACCACCTTTACCATGCATGCTCCACCACTCGTTTTGGTGGTCGCACCCCTTTTTGGGGTTCGCCTTTGGATGAAGGCTCTCTTCTTCTTCGATGTCTTTTGATTCACTTTTGGGTTACGCATGTGCACCAAGCCAGCATAATACCAACCAAAGTAACATCATAATATTTTTAAGCATCAAAGCAATAAATCTCTTATAGCTGGCATTTTCCGGGGACCCAACCCAGGTTTTCCTTTCTTTCTGCTCATTTTTAGTAATCAGATCCCTGCTTGGCTTCATTTGCTAAAAAGGCCAACAAGTACCAGCTTTTGTTGTGTGCAGCTCTCTGACATTCCCAGTGAAATAAACAAGGCCAGAAGACTTCTTCTCCTTTTTAATGCCTTTATTAAAAGTGATCAGCTCAGGATTGGGCAGGTCGGCGGGGCTGCAATCTCCCGTCGTCTCTCCCAGGGCAACTCAGAGGAGGAGGATAAGCACAGCTCTGTCCATTAGAGGCAGAGCTGGGGAATCACATCCTCGTGGGAGCTTTTAGGGCATGGTGATCCCATCCGATGTTACTTTTCCCGGCACCGTCTCCCGTGGTCAGGGCGAGAGGGACTCCGAGGGTGTTCAGCATCTCTGCAGGCTCAGCACTCGCCTCCTCACGTCCAGACATCACTCCAGTCTCTCAACTCTTATTTGGCTCGTTGTTTTTGGGGTTTTCCCAGTACGTTTGGAGCCGTCGTGCCCCACAGCATGCTGGTCCTGGAGTCACTTTGCATAACCCCCCCCTCCAGGTCTCTTCTCCTCACTGTTCGGGAAGGTCACAACCCGTTACTGTCTCGGAGAAGGGCCATTACCTCGCCCCAGCCAGGGCTTTCACTGAACAAAAAAAACCATTAACAACAACGACCCGTAATTACCATAATACAGGCAGCAGCCCAGCAGTAGTGGTAACTTTTTTCTCACAGAAAAAAATCAACTGAATTTTTGTTCATAACACCCAGGAACATAGCAGAGGTGTAAAGAGGGAAAATGCCTGGAAATGATGAAATGAGCCTGATCTGTGTGTTCAGGAGCTAAAAAGGAACTTGGGGATACTTCTAAGAGCCAAAAAAAGGGATGTGGGACTTCAAGGACTCACAAAATTGCCATTTATTAGATCCAAAATGCAGTTTATTACATCCAAAATGCAGTTCCTTGTATACAAAATGCAGTTTATTCCATCCAAGAGTTTACAGCAGTCCAGGGTTGTGGGTGACAGAGCTGTGCCCACAGCTGTCAGCTCCAGCTGCAGCCAGGCCTGGAGACCCTTTGGTTTTGGTTACAATGCATTACACACTTTTCTTTGCTGAGCATCTTCATACAGCAGAACCAATCTATACCATAACTTTTATCTCTAGCCTGACATAACTACTAAAATTACCATAATCATGCTACTATTCTCCGATCAACAAAAGCTAATACATTACAGTTTAAGTTAGAAGTTGTTTTCCAGTTTTCTTGCAGTGG
This sequence comes from Melozone crissalis, assembly GCF_028551555.1. Lineage (NCBI taxonomy): Eukaryota > Metazoa > Chordata > Aves > Passeriformes > Passerellidae > Melozone > Melozone crissalis. The sequence continues at coordinate 19,240,530 of NW_026535807.1, read as the reverse complement.
AAATTTCAGTGACCTTTTTTCTATTTGTAACATTGGCACGCTTGTTTGCCTGTGCTGTCTTCCTGCTTGGTAAAAACATCTTCTTGTTTGAGGTCGCTTTATCCTTTCCTCTAAGTCCTAAAACCCCTTCTAACTCACACACCCTTTGCTTCCTTGGCTATCCAGTAAGACTGGCTCAGCAATTCTTTTCTCCTATATCAAAACTTGCTTCCTGCCAAGCACAGACATATCTGTGAGACTTTCTTGTCCCACTTTCATCCTTCCCAGCAGGTACTGGTGACAGCAGGCTGGACATGAGGCAGCAGAGTGCCCTGGTGGCCAAGGAGGCCAATGGCTCCTGGCCTGGATCAGGAATGGTGAGGCCAGCAGGAGCAGGGAGGTCGTTCTGCCCCTGCCCTGGGCACTGCTGAGGGCACACCCTGAGTGCTGTGCCCAGCTCCGGCCCCTCCGTTTGGGAAGGACCTTGGGACACTGAGCACATCCAGAGGGGACAACGAGGCTGGAGAGGGGCTGGGAACACAAACCCTGTGAGGAACCCCGGAGGGAGCTGGGGGTGCTGAGCCTGGAGAAAAGGATGCTCAGGGCTGCCCTCATCACGCTGCACAGCTCCTGAAAGGTGCCTGTGCTCAGCTGGGGCTGGGCTCTTCTCAGGGGCTCTCGCTGCCCAGAGTGACCCTGAGATGTGTTAGAAAGTCCCTTTTCCCAGCCCGGTGCTCAAGGAAGGAGTCGGAACGCTTCAGTTGTCAGTCTCAAGGTTGTTTATTTTATCTTATCTATAAAATTCTTTCTTCTGACCTGTTGAGGTCTGCTCAGCAGGACACTCAGAGGCACTCTGCCTGCCCCAACATGGTATTATGTCTTTATTCTAAAAACTATGTATACAATACTTACAGTTACTTCCCAATACCTATCACCTATGTTAGACTGTGAGCTTCTACTCTAAACCAATCCAAAAGTGCCACCATCACAGCAGAAGATGGAGGCCAAGGAGAAGAAGGAGAAAGGCTGGACAAGCCCAGATCCCTCCATCTTGCCCCCTTTAAGAATCCCCATTCTAAAACCAGAAAAAATCTATTTTTCCACTCTGTGATAAATTCACTATCCTTCTACTTAAACTTTTGTGGGCTGCAATTCTTCATACAAGGTTGATAATTGTTTTTTCCAAAGCCACAGGGGTCTTGGGCTCTGTGCCAAGGTCTCTGAGCCCCCTGACAGAGTCTTGAGTCCTTCAGGACAACCAGATGAATTTCCTGGGTTTCCACAGGCTCTTTCTCCAGGCAGCACTGACAGAACCAGAGCACACAGCCTCAATCTGCACCAAGGGAAATACAGGTTGGATATCTGGAAAAAGTTTTTACAGAAAGGTGATAAAGTTCTGGAATGGCCAGAGAGGTGATGGAGTCACCATCCCTGGGTGTGTTTAACAAAGCCTGGATGTGGCACTGGGTGCCAGGCTATAGTTGGGGTGTTGGGGCTGGGTTGGACTCGATGAACTTGAAGGTGCCCCCAACCAGGTTGTTCTGACACTTCTGTGAATTCTGTGAAAGGGGAAAGAAACAAACTGTGCACTTTGCCTCCCATAACTGCTTTGTCCAACTGCTTAAACATTCTCTTAACCAAAACCTGACCAGGGAAAGGCTGTACCACAAAAGGAACTCTCCCACATCAAACACCACGCCTGCATTGTAAATACAAAATGTTGAAATATCTTGGAAAATTTCTCTTGGAACAATGTGCCCACCAAGCCATAACTCAAGTCAACTTGATTTTCATGAGCAATTTTGGTGATTGTTCTACATCCCCAGTGGGAATGAATGGTTGCTACTGCAGAGAATGCAGTAAATTCACTGTGTCCTCACAGCATTTCTGAGCTTTCAGGGCTGGCAGTGGCTGCTCAGGGATGGCTTTGGCCCGTGTCCCTCCAAGCAGCCACTGCCCAAGCAGCTGCGCTGGCCCCGGGCTCTCCTCCTGGCCTGCTGGGCTTTGTTGGGTGGCACAGCCTGTGCCAAGGGGCGGCAAGGTGCCCGCAGGCCCCAGCTCTGGGGGAAACGGAGAACGTCCTGCCCGCATCCACCGTGCTGCCAGCTCAGCAGCGCAGCACAGCACGGGCTGACGCTCCCCATTGCTCCCACAGGTGCAGCTGGCCCCACCACACGTGTTCCTGATTCTCAGAAGAGGTGTGAAAAACGGCAATAGCTTGTTTGTAAAATTTTATTAATAATAAAATGTTTATAAAAATAGCAATATCATTAGAGTGATAAAAATTTTGGACAATTTCGATTGGGAAAATCAGAGACAATAGAAAAAAAGAGATACAGAAATCTGGGTACCTATTTTCTGAGCAGCATTAGCCCAAAAAAGGACACACTTGAACGGAGGATTAACCCTTAAAAACAATAACCTGTTGCATATTCATGCATCTCATACATGATGCATATAATTCCATTCAAACACAGGATTCTGTCTGGTCATCGTCAACTTCTCCCTCTTGATCCTAACCAGCTTCCTGAGGGCTGAGCGAGGCAGGAAGAAGTTAGTTTCTTCTGATAGGAGAGCAATAAATTCTTTCTCTGTGAAAGATTTCGGTGTCCTGTGGCTGCTATATTTGCAAAAAGCCAATCATAAAATACACATTTCTCAGAGGACCTCAGAATGGCTTGCTGTTGGGGAACACTCTGTTTGCTTGGGATAAGGGCAAGTTTGACCTTCTGTTGATGCTGGAAAGGATTTGGAAGCGCTCAACAGAGCCCTGACTGAGAGCTTCCCTGTTGCGGTGCATGTTTTTGATTGTAATTCGGCCCTAGTAGTCAGTTTTATGACACCTCCTTATTTGGTATTGTTATACCATATTTTATTGCCAATGACTTGCTCGATTCCCCCCTGTATTGTTGGTTTTTCCCTAGTTGTCCATCTTCCCAAAGACCTGCCCTTTTGTTCCCTGTTCTTGCTCCCATCCAATGTCAATCCCTGCCCAAGCCTGCCCCTTTCTCTAGAAACTTCCCTATCCATTTGGTATCCTTTGAAATCCTATTGCTTTGTTTAAGTTGTCCTCCTCCCCTGTAATCCCCTATTGGTTTAAACAATGTATTCCCCGCCTTGTGTTCCACCCTCAGTTTCTCCCAATTGGCTAAAGACTGTATCCTCCCCAGGGACCTCCCCAGTTTGGAAATGGGTGTATGGCATTAATTCAGTGTCTTTCTATCGCTGAGTTGGCAGGGAACATAGAGAAGAGCTCTCCCTGTTCCTTGTCCCTACCCCAGCGCAGTCCACCTGTGCTGTAAAGCAGCTGTGCCCTACAGCCAAACCCCAGAGTTGACAGCTTTCTGGGGGCGGCCCACTCTGGGTGTTGGTGTTGGCAGCTAGTCGGGCTGAAGAAATCGGGCACTGCAGCACTTCCCAAATGAGCTCTTCTCTTGCAATAAAGAGATGGAGCTGCCAGCCCAGTGTCCGGGTGGCAGCAGCAGCAAAGCCCACCGGGCAGCAGCACAGGCTGAGCTCCATGGCCAGGAGCAGCCGTGGATGCCCACGGTGTAGGCAGGCAGGAGCCAGGCAGGGGCTGCTGTGACCAGCGGCGGGGCCCCCAGGGCTGGGGGAGCCCATGCTGAGCGTCCCTGGGCTGAGGGCACATTTCCTTCCCTGGCATCAGCTGGGCCTGGGCCTCCTCCAGTGGCATGCCCAGGGAAAGAGGGAAGCCATCGGGAGGTGCTTGCCTTGAGAACAATGGAAAGAGGCTGGACTCTGAAGGAAGTCCTTCATAGCCTGAGGAATGAGCTCAGAGCCCGACAGACACTGCGCCTGTGGCAGCCCCGGATCTCTTATGAGCAGAGTGGGGATTTGCCCCCCAGGCCTCATCTGTTCACCCAGGGACACATGGTGAACACACACACAGAGAAGATGGCTCAGCACTGGTGCTGCTCCCTGAGTGTTATGTTTGGGTTTCTCTAAAGGCACGCAGGGGCTTTGGGTCACCTCTGTGCTGTGCAGGGGACTGGGGACACCAAGAAGTTGTGCAGGGAATTTAATGTGTTTCCAAAGGTGTGCAGGGGCTGAGGGACAGCTGTAAATTGAGCAGGGCTTGGGGGTCTCTTGTGAGGCACACAGGGGGATTTTAGGGTGACTGAGACACCCATAAGATGTGCATGGGGTTTAGGTGTTCCCTGAACCATGCAGTTACCATGATGTCCTGTGTTGCATTATTTTTGTAAGCTTTGGCAACAAGTTCTTCACTTTTTAAATACGGGCCAAAGGGCAGCACAGTACGCAGTAGGGAGTTGGTGTCAGCATGGCAGGGCTGCTGCTGCCTGCAATAGTGGGAATCACTAACATGAGTGGAATTTTGGATTTGGCATTGCTGTTGTATGTAGAACCATGAAAAGCCTCACTTGTCCAATGATTTATAACTCACTTCCTGTGAAAAACAAAATGACATTGCAAATAGGTACCAGGAGGGACATCCTCTCCTCGCTGGAAGGGCATCTCTTGAGATCCATTCTAACAAAATCCTGCCCCAGCCATGAGGTCACAGCAGGCTCTGAGGTCACAGAGGTGCCAGAGCCCCGTGGTTGCACAGCAGCACAAGGAGCGAGCAGTCAGTGCTTGAGCACAACTGTTGCGGCAGCAGCAGCGGCGGTGGCAGCAGTGGTGCTGACATTGGGACAGCGGTGGCAGCAAGAGCTGTGGGACTGGCAGAGGGCAAGGCAGCATGGCCCTTGCTCTGCGCCTCTTCCTCCTGCTCCTCCTGGCCGTGGCCCTGCCTGCCAGGGCTGCCCAGGCTGCTCCGCTGCAAGCGCGGCGAGCAGGTGAGCCGGCAGCCTGGCTCCCCTTTCCCGGGACAGCGCTCCCTGCTCCCCAGGAAGCGCTGGGGATGGTTTTCCCCAGGCCTTTAGGGAGGGTTTCCTCTGGGGGAGGGAGAGAGCCCCCAGGGCCCTGGGCTGGCCCAGTTTCCTCTCTGGGATGTGTCACAGGGCCTGCAAAGAGGGTGGAGAGTGACCAGGAGCCAGCCCAGAGCTCCGCAGGCCCCTGTGCAGCTTTGGCCTTGTCCATTGACATCTGGCCCCCACAGCCTTACCCGACCAACTTGCAGTGCCCAGGTCCCAAAGGCAGAGGGGGGATCCCAGGACACCATGGAAATGGTTTTGGGTGTTTGTTTCCCTCTAGATGAGCTTGCTAGGAAATCTTCACCACCACCATGGCTCCAGGAGGATTTTCAGCCTCTTAAGCCTGCTGCAGGTATGTTGTCAATGCTCCCCTCAGAGGATAATCATTGACAACCTGGCAGGAACCAGGTGACAGAAGCTTCTGTGGCTGTTGGGTTACAGGAGTGTCTGCAGGGAGGACTTTTCAGGCTCCTTTCCTGGTGGCAGCTCACAAGCCCAGCTCTCATCCCAGGGGTGAGTAGTGTGATCCTGCTGACCCCACGGGCTGAGCCCTGCATCTGTGGAATCATTTCATCTGACATGCAAACACTTCTCTTAAGGTGCTCCAAGAGGGAGGCACAAGCCTGGAGGAGACAAAAAGACCCTAGAGGCATCCAAAGACCTGGCCAGGATCCTGAATGACCTGGAGAGGCACCGTGGTGGGTGCATTCCCTCAGCCTTGTCCTGGGGCTCAGCAGCCAGGGGCTTTGGCTGCAAATCTGGACACGCCGTGCCCGGCACAGCAGGAAGGGATCCATGGCAGCCTCGCTGCCCCGCTGCTGCTTCCACGCCCTGCAGGGCTGTTTGCCAGCCTGGCCTGGCTGCAGCTTCTCCCCAGCCTCTGCACAAAGGCATTTGGCATCCGTTCACAGGCAGCCCAAACTGCACCACGGGCCTGAGATCCCCTGCGATTTCCCGGTCTCTGAGCAATCTGGAGGGGCAGCTCTTTGGAGGAGGGAGGGCCCTGGAGCAGCCCCAGTAACCTGATCTTTCTTCTGAATCTTATCCATTACGTGGACAAGCACTGCCTCCTGAAGATGTCACCTTCCCATTGTGGAACAGCACCACCTGATCCAGCTGTCCCTTTTCCATTCTGCAGAGATGGAAGGAGAGGCTGTGCTGAAGGCGCAGTTTCCCGGAGGAAGCAGGGGCTCATTGGCAGCCTCTGCTGCAGGAAGGGAGGTGATGCCAGGCACAGGCACAGGAGGTAATTGCTGTGCCTCTGGGCCTGAGCCCTGCTGAGGCTTGAGCTGCCCTCTCTGCTGCTTGGCACTCCTGGCACGCAGCATTACCTGACTCCCTTCCAGTGCTGGATTCCCTGTAGAAGGGGATCCCAGCACAGCATGGAACGGTTCCCATCTGTGCTCCTTTCTAGACTGGGATCCTGACTTGCGTCATTTGGAAACGCTGTTAGAGCACAAGTTATGGATGTTTGAGCTTGGTGAAGGTAGGCTACCAGCAACCCTTCCCTAACAGAGTAATTATTGTTCAAGTGTAATCATTATCTAGACTGATATTCCTGTGTCATTTCCCTTAAGATCCTCTGAAGTTTGATGGATTCTGGAAATCCTGGCCTCGAAATTGCTGCTATTGTGCCCAACTGAGATCCCACAGGATCGCTGTCAGTGGGAGGAAGGATCATTTATCTGTCCATCCTCCTCCCATGTGCAATGCCAGTGTGTCCTTCTGTGTGCTCTGTGCAGCCATGGAGAAGAGCAGAGAGGGAAGGGGCCGGGCCCAGGGCTGTTCCCCGGGGCTGAGCCTTTCTCAGCTCCTTTGGCAGCCCCAGGGAGCCTGAGCTGCTCCTGCTGCCACTGCCAAGCCCTGGCCTTGCCTGGGGCTGGGTTTGGAGCTGCAGCAGCTTCAGGGAGTCCTTTCTGCCCCGACTGCCCCGCAAGGGGCTCCTTCCATCCCAGTGTGGGGCCACTGCAGGCACGAGGTGCCCCTGGCCCTGCTCCTCAGTGGAAGGCAGAGCTGAGGGAGTGCCTTGGAGGGCACCAATCACCCAGGTGCCCTCACTGCCACTCGGGCCTGAAGGAGAATCTTCAGCAGTGTCACAGGAGCTGTTCTGTCCTGCCTTTCTTTGCAGATGAACCTGATGATGAAGATGATCCCGATGATCAAGAGCATCCTGTTGATGAAGATGATCTGGATTCCCAACCCATACTGATTACTGGGCCACAGGGAGATGGCGAGGGTAGGTCAAGGCCTTTCCCCTGGGAGAGCTGGCAGCTCAGAGCCCAAAGCTCGGCCAGGGGGCATTGCTGCAGGTGCCAGGACAGAGCCATGCATGTGTGTGCCCTCGCCCTGTGCGACCCCCTCACCGCTCCTGCGGCTGAGTGGTGTGCGTGGAGCTGAGCAGAGATGGCAGAAGTTTCCGTGGCTGTTGTGTTACAGGGGTGTCTGCAGGGAGGACTTTTCAGGCTCCTTTCCTGGTTGCTGCTCACAAGCCCAGCTCCCATCGCAGGGGTGAGTAGTGTGTCCCTGCTGACCCCACAGGCTGAGCCCTGCTTTTGTGGCATCCAATAATGGGAAACGGAAATATTTCTCTTAAGGTCCCCAGAGAAGGAAGAACAAACCTGGAGGAGCTAGCAAGTCCCTGAAGGAATCCCAACATCCAGAACAAAAACGGAGTGATGTGGACAGCCAGCGTGGTGGGTGCATTCCCTCAGCCTTGTCCTGGGGCTCAGCAGCCGGAGGCTTTGGCTGCACATCTGGACACGCCGTGCCCGGCACAGTGGGAAGGGATCCATGGCAGCCTCGCTGCCCCGCTGCTGCTTCCACGCCCTGCAGGGCTGTTTGCCATCCTGGCCTGGCTGCAGCTTCTCCCCAGCCTCTGCAGGAAGGCATTGGGCATCAGCTGACAGGCAGCCCAAAGTGCACCAAGGGCCTGAGATCTCCTGCGATTTCCTGGTGTCTGGGTAGATGCAGAGAGGCAGCTGTTTGCAGGAGGGGGGGCCCTGGAGCAGATCCAATACCCTGGGCATTGTCCTTGTCCTTACTCATGTCTTTGGCAAGTATTGCCTGGGGCAGAAGGGCACAGCACAGAGGAGTTATGGCATGCAGACTCAGGGGTTCGGGCACTGAGCAGTCGTGTGCCAAGGGGCAGCAAGGTGCCTACAGGCCCCAGCTCAGGGGGAAACAGGGAGCGAGAATGTCTCGGCCGTATCCACGGTGCTGCCCGCTCACCAGTGCAATACAGCACAGGCTCACGCTCTCCATTGCTCCCACAGATGCAGCTGGCACCTCAACATGTGCTGACAACATCTGGAGAAGAGTTATCTGCTGGGGACCATATTGTCTGATCAAATTGATTGCCATTTTGGTTGGTGCAGCACTTTGCCTGTTGATTTGCTGTGCAGCAATCTGGTATTGCTGGAAGAGAAAATCGTGAGTGTTTTGTGATTCTCTACCTCAAACAACTTCCTTAAAAGGCTGCTCATAGGCAGGGAACATTCCCAATGAGGCTGCAGTGGAGTCAGTGGAGTTGTGGCCAGTGCATGGTTGTCCAAACATCTCTGGGGAGGTTTCTGCTGCTGCCCAGTGCTTTCATTGGCCTCCTAATTGCTGGGCCTTGTCCTGGGGGGCCCGCTGGGGCTGCAGCCAGTGCTGGCTCCCACTGAGGCTGCCTGGCCAAGAGCAGCCCCATGGGCACAGAGCAGAGGCAGAGCAAGGTGGGGAGGAGAAAGAGCAGGGACGAGATTTCCCTTGAAAGGCAGAGGCGCTCTGGGGCCCGCTCCTGGCCAGGGAGCCTTCCCAGAGCCGTGCCCTGCTCGCCAGGGCCTTGAGGGGCAGCTGTGCAGCTGGGCCAAGCTGTGCCAGCAGCTCCAGCCGTGCTGGGGAGCCTTGCCAGCTCTGGGCCCTGCTGTGCAGGAGTCACCCTGTGTGCCACTGGCAGCTGGGGCCTCAGCCACCTCCTCTCTCCACAGGTGCTCCTGTTCATCTAGAGGAGAGGAGCCTAACAACTCAGGCAAAGTGCTGCCGACCTGTTATCCCAAATCTGTACGTCTGCCCTTATCTGCCCTGCCATGGCTGCAGCACCGTCATGAACCCTTCCCAAAACCCACCCCTCCCAAACGAAACCCTCTGCCCCAGAGCCCCCTGGTCCTCTTTCCCAGCCAAAAGTGAAGTTGGCCGACCCCTCTCTGCCAGGGCAGGGCTTGGCCAGCATTTTATATTTCAATAAATAATTGAGTAGTCACAGCTCTGTCCAGGTGGTAGCATGTGCTCCATGCCAGGAGCAGCTGTGGATGCCCACGGTGTGGGCAGGCAGGAGCCAGGCAGGGCCTGCTGTGACAGCAGCGGGGCCCCGAGGGCTAGGGGAGCCCATGCTGAGCGTCCCTGGGCTGAGGGCACATTTCCTTCCATGGCATCAGCTGGGTCTGGACCTCATGAGACACAAAGTGATATCTTGGGGTCCCTGCTGAGGGGTGCAGGGATCCCTCATGAGGCTCACATGGATATTTTGGGGTCCCCGCTGAGGGGTGCAGGGATCCCTCATGAATCACAAAGGAGTATTTATGGCCTCTCCCAAGGTGTGCAGGCATCCCTCATGAGGTGTGCAGCGGGGTTACATTTGAGGGGGTTCTTTACTCTTCTCAGCACAGCAAAGGGTCACTTGGCCGAGGTTTTGCAAAGCTGGGAGAAAGCCTCTTGCAAAGCCTTGGGCCCGGCCTGCAGGCACAGCGGGCGGGCAGAGCCCATCCCCTGGGGCCAGGCCGGGCTGCTCAGGCCGGGCCGGGCCGGGCCAGGCTCGGGCCCCGGCAGGGAAGGGCCGCGGCCGTGGGCTCTGATGAGGCTGCTGAGCTCCGCCCTGGCCCTGTGCTGCAGCCCAACACATTTACAGCCAGGGCCGTGGCCGGGCCCACAGGAGGCACCCGGGGCTGCAACTGAGGCCGCACCTTCTCCCACTCAAGGCGGCTGGCTCTGTTCCTTTGGAGGATCCAGAGCCTTGTACTTCGGCCTGATGGTGCAAAGATCCCCCCAGCATCCCTGAGCTTGCAGAAATAAAGGCTTGGTTCTCATTGTTATGTTTTCGCAATTATCCCATCATCAAAAAAACCAAACAATATTAGAGGTAGCAGCAATTTTAATTGAATAGTTTAGAAAATATATAAAATTGGATACACTTGAAATATTGACAATATAATTTGATTAAAAATAAGGGTCAATTTGGTTCCAATAATAGTGCATAAGCAAAAGATAACCGCGGGGTACAAGGTGCATGCTTCTTGGACCCTTGCCACCTCACAAACAAGCTTGCCAAGTGAAGATTCTCCCCTTCTATGCCATATGTCAGTGCCATCTCCTCCCATTTTCAATTCATCGCACTTCTACCTCCACCCTCATCACCACTTTTACCACGCATGCTCTACCATTCTTTTTGGTGGTCGCACCCCTTTTTGGGGGTCATCTTTGGATGAAGGCTCTCCTCTTCTTCGATGACTTTTCACTTTTGGGTTATGCATGTGCACCAAACCAGCATAATACAAGCCGAAACGAACATAATATTATATTCAAGCTTCAAAGCAATAAATCTCTTATAGCTGGCATTTTCCTGGGACCCAACCCATGTTTTCCTTTCTTTCTTCTAATTTTTAGTAATCAGATCCCTGCTTGGCCTCATTTGCTAAAAATCCCAAAAAGTATCATCAGCTTTTGTTGTGTGCACCTCTCTGATTTTCCCAGGAACATAGCAGAGGTGTAAAGAGGGAAAATGCCTGGAAATGATGAAATGAGCCTGATCTGTGTGTTCAGGAGCAGAAAGGGACCTAGGGGTACTTGTAAGAGCCAAAATGAGGGATGTGGGACTCCAAGGGCTCACAAAATTGCAGTTTATTGTTTCCAAAATGCAGTTTATTCCATCCAAACCGCAGTTTATTATATCCAAAATGCAGTTTATTCCATCCAAACTGCAGTTCACTGTATACAAAATGCAGTTGATTCCATCCAAGAGGTTACAGCAGTCCAGGGTTGTGGGTGACAGAGCTGTGCCCACAGCTGTCAGCTCCAGCTGCAGCCAGGCCTGGAGACCCTTTGGTTTTGGTTACAATGCATTACACACTTTTCTTTGCTGAGCATCTTCATACAGCAGAACCAATCTATACCTTAACTTTTATCTATAGCCTATCATAACTACTATAATTACCATATTCATGTTAATGTTCTCCAATCACTAAAATTCAGTACATTACAGTTTAAGCTAGAAGTTGTTTTTCAGTTTTTTTGAGTGGAAAATTCAGAGACCTTTTTTCTACTTGCAATATTTGCTGACTTGTTTGCCTGTGCTATCCTTCTGCTTGGTAAAAACATCTTGTTTGAGGTTGGTTTATCCTTTGGTCTAAGCCATAAAAACCCCTTCTAACTCACACACCCTTTGCTTCCTTGGTTATCCAGTAAGACTGGCTCAGCAATTCTTTTCTCCTATATCAAAACTTGCTTCCATCTCTATTCCTTCATCAGACTCTACATGCAAAATCTTTCTGCCAAGCACAGACATATCTGTGAGACTTTCTTGTCCCACTTTCATCCTTCCCAGCAGGTACTGGTGACAGCAGGCTGGACATGAGGCAGCAGAGTGCCCTGGTGGCCAAGGAGGCCAATGGCTCCTGGCCTGGATCAGGAATGGTGAGGCCAGCAGGAGCAGGGAGGTCGTTCTGCCCCTGCCCTGGGCACTGCTGAGGGCACACCCTGAGTGCTGTGCCCAGCTCCGGCCCCTCCGTTTGGGAAGGACCTTGGGACACTGAGCACATCCAGAGGGGACAACGAGGCTGGAGAGGGGCTGGGAACACAAACCCTGTGAGGAACCCCGGAGGGAGCTGGGGGTGCTGAGCCTGGAGAAAAGGATGCTCAGGGCTGCCCTCATCACGCTGCACAGCTCCTGAAAGGTGCCTGTGCTCAGCTGGGGCTGGGCTCTTCTCAGGGGCTCTCGCTGCCCAGAGTGACCCTGAGATGTGTTAGAAAGTCCCTTTTCCCAGCCCGGTGCTCAAGGAAGGAGTCGGAACACTTCAGTTGTCAGTCTCAAGGTTGTTTATTGTATCTTATCTATAAAATTCTTTCTTCTGACCTGTTGAGGTCTGCTCAGCAGGACACTCAGAGGCACTCTGCCTGCCCCAACATGGTATTATGTCTTTATTCTAAAAAGTATGTGTACAATATTTACAATTAGTTCTCAATACCTATCAGCTGTGTTAGACAGGGAGTTTCTACTCTAAACCAATCCAAAAGTGCCACCATCACAGCAGAAGATGGAGGACAAGGAGAATAAGCAGAAAGGCTGGACAAGCCCAGATTCCTCCATCTTGCCCCCTTTTAGAACCCCTATTCTAAAACCAGAAAAAATCTATTTTTCCACTCTGGGATAAATTCACTATCCTTCTACTTAAAATTTTGTGGCTTGTCATTCTTCATACAAGGTTGGTAATTGTTTTTTCCAAGAGCTGAATCAAAGGCACAGGGGTCTTGGGCTCTGTGCCAAGGTCTCTGTGCCCCCTGACAGAGTTTTGAGTCCTTCAGGACAACCAGATGAATTTCCTGGGTTTCCACAGGCTCTTTCTCCAGGCAGCACTGACAGAACCAGAGCACACAGCCTCAATCTGTACCAAGGGAAATACAGGTTGGATATCAGGAAAAAGTTTTTCATGGAAAGAGTGATCAAGTTCTGGAATGGCAGCCTGGTATGGGGAGGTGGTGTGTTTAACAAAGCCTGGATGTGGCACTGGCTGCCAGGGTTTAGTTGGGATGTTGGGGCTGGGCTGCACTCGATGACTTTGAAGGTCTCATCCAACCTGGTCATTCTGTGAATTCTGTGAATTCTATGAATTCTGTGAAAGGGGCAATGGAAAGACACAAACTGTGCACTTTGCCTCTCATAACTGCTTTGTCCAACTGCTTAAATATTCTGTTAACCAAAATCTGACCAGGGGAAGGCTGTACCACAAAAGGAGCATTCCTACATCAAACGCCTTGCCTGCATTGTAAATACGAAATTTTGAAATTTGTTGGAAAATTTCTCTTGGAACTGTGTGCCCACCAAGACAGAACAACGTGAGTTGGATTTTGGGCTTGACGTTGCTGTTGTATGCCGAACCACGAAATGTCTCACTTCTCCAATATCATATATCACACTTCTTTTAAAGAAAACCTAGATTGTAAATAGGTACCAGGAGGGACATCCTCTCCTCACTGGAAGGGCACCGCTGGAGATCCATTCCAAGGAAATCCTGCCCCAGCCATGAGGTCACAGCAGGCTCTGAGGTCACAGAGGTGCCAGAGCCCCGTGGTTGCACAGCAGCACAAGGAGCGAGCAGTCAGTGCTTGAGCACAACTGTTGCGGCAGCAGCAGCGGCGGTGGCAGCAGTGGTGCTGACATTGGGATAGCGGTGTCAGGACAGCGGTGGCAGCAAGAGCTGCGGGACTGGCAGAGGGCAAGGCAGCATGGCCCTTGCTCTGCGCCTCTTCCTCCTGCTCCTCCTGGCCGTGGCCCTGCCTGCCAGGGCTGCCCAGGCTGCTCCGCTGCAAGCGCGGCGAGCAGGTGAGCCGGCAGCCTGGCTCCCCTTTCCCGGAACAGCGCTCCCTGCTACCCGGGAAGCGCTGGGGATGGTTTTCCCCAGGCCTTGAGGGAGGGTTTCCTCTGGGGGAGGGAGAGAGCCCCCAGGGCCCTGGGCTGGCCCAGTTTCCTCTCTGGGATGTGTCACAGGGCCTGCAAAGAGGGTGGAGAGTGACCAGGAGCCAGCCCAGAGCTCCCCAGGCCCCTGTGCAGCTTTGGCCTTGTCCATTGACATCTGGCCCCCACAGCCTTACCCGACCAACTTGCAGTGCCCAGGTCCCAAAGGCAGAGGGGGGATCCCAGGACACCATGGAAATGGTTTTGGGTGTTTGCTTCCCTCTAGATGAGCTTGCTAGGAAGGTTTCTCCAGCGTCTTGGCTCCATGAGGATTTTCAGCCTCTTAAGCCTGCTGCAGGTATGTTGTCAATGCTCCCCTCAGAGGATAATCATTGACAACCTGGCAGGAACCAGGTGACAGAAGCTTCTGTGGCTGTTGGGTTACAGGAGTGTCTGCAGGGAGGACTTTTCAGGCTCCTTTCCTGGTGGCAGCTCACAAGCCCAGCTCTCATCCCAGGGGTGAGTAGTGTGATCCTGCTGACCCCACGGGCTGAGCCCTGCATCTGTGGAATCATTTCATCTGACATGCAAACACTTCTCTTAAGGTGCTCCAAGAGGGAGGCACAAGCCTGGAGGAGACAAAAAGACCCTAGAGGCATCCAAAGACCTGGCCAGGATCCTGAGTGACCTGGAGAGACGCCGTGGTGGGTGCATTCCCTCAGCCTTGTCCTGGGGCTCAGCAGCCGGGGGCTTTGGCTGCACATCTGGACACGCCATGCCCGGCACAGTGGGAAGGGATCCATGGCAGCCTCAGTACCCCGCTGCTTCCACGCCCTGCAGGGCTGTTTGCCAGCCTGGCCTGGCTGCAGCTTCTCCCCAGCCTCTGCAGGAAGGCATTTGGCATCTGCTGACAGGCAGCCCAAACTGCACCACGGGCCTGAGATCCCCTGCGATTTCCCGGTCTCTGAGCACATCTGGAGGGGCAGCTCTTTGGAGGAGGGAGGACCCTGGAGCAGCCCCAGTAACCTGATCTTTCTTCTGCATCTTATCCATTACTTGGACAAGCATTGCCTCCTGAAGATGCTACCTTCCCATTGTGGAACAGCCCCATCTGATCCAGCTGTCTGTTTTCCTTTCTGCAGGGATGGAAGGAGAGGCTGTGCTGAAGGCGCAGTTTCCCGGAGGAAGCAGGGGCTCATTGGCAGCCTCTGCTGCAGGAAGGGAGGCGATGCCAGGCACAGGCACAGGAGGTAATTGCTGTGCCTCTGGGCCTGAGCCCTGCTGAGGCCTGAGCTGCCCTCTCTGCTGCTTGGCACTGCTGGCACACAGCATTACCTGACTCCCTTCCAGTGCTGGGTTCCCTACAGAAGGGGATCCCAGCACAGCATGGAACGGTTCCCATCTGTGCTCCTTTCTAGACTGGGATCGTGACTTGCATGATTTGGGAACACTGGTAAAGCACGGCTTAAAAAAGTTGGACCTTGGTGAAGGTAGGCTACCAGCAACCCTTTCCTAACAGAGTCATCATTGTCCAAGTGTAATCATTGTCCAGAGTAATATTCCTGTGTCATTTTCCTTAAGATCCTCTAAAGTTGGATTGATTCTAGAAATCCTGGCCTCGAAATTGCTGCTATTGTGCCCAACTGAGATCCTACAGGACTCCACAGGATTGCTGTCAGTGGGAGGAAGGATCATTTATCTGTCCATCCTCCTCCCATGTGCAATGCACTGTGTCCTTCTGTGTGCTCTGTGCAGCCATGGAGAAGAGCAGAGAGGGAAGGGGCCGGGCCCAGGGCTGTTCCCCGGGGCTGAGCCTTTCTCAGCTCCTTTGGCAGCCCCAGGGAGCCTGAGCTGCTCCTGCTGCCACTGCCAAGCCCTGGCCTTGCCTGGGGCTGGGTTTGGAGCTGCAGCAGCTCCAGGGAGTCCTTTCTGCCCCGACTGCCCCGCAAGGGGCTCCTTCCATCCCAGTGTGGGGCCACTGCAGGCACGAGGTCCCCCTGGCCCTGCTCCTCAGTAGAAGGCAGAGCTGAGGGAGTGCCTTGGAGGGCACCAATCACCCAGGTGCCCTCACTGCCACTCAGGCCTGAAGGAGAATCTTCAGCAGTGTCACAGTAGCTGTTCTGTCCTGCCTTTCTTTGCAGATGAACCGGATGATGAAGATTATCCTGTTGGTGACGATGATCTGGATTCCCAACCCGTACTGATTACTGGGCCACAGGGAGATGGCGAGGGTAGGTCAAGGCCTTTCCCCTGGGAGAGCTGGCAGCTCAGAGCCCAAAGCTCGGCCAGGGTGGCATCGCTGCAGGTGCCAGGACAGAGCCATGCACGTGTGTGCCCTCGCCCTGCGCGATCCCCTCACCGCTCCTGCGGCTGAGTGGTGTCCGTGGAGCTGAGCAGAGATGGCAGAAGCTTCTGTGGCTGTTGTGTTACAGGGGTGTCTGCAGGGAGGACTTTTCAGGCTCCTTTCCTGGTTGCTGCTCACAAGCCCAGCTCCCATCGCAGGGGTGAGTAGTGTGTCCCTGCTGACCCCACAGGCTGAGCCCTGCTTTTGTGGCATCCATTCATGGGAAATGGAAACATTTCTCTTAAGGTCCCCAGAGAAGGAAGAACAAACCTGGAGGAGCTAGCAAGTCCCTGAAGGAATCCCAACATCCAGAACAAAAACGGAGTGATGTGGACAGCCAGCGTGGTGGGTGCATTTCCCTCAGCCTTGTCCTGGGGCTCAGCAGCCGGGGGCTTTGGCTGCACATCTGGACACGCCGTGCCCAGCACAGCAGGAAGGGATCCATGGCAGCCTCGCTGCCCCGCTGCTGCTTCCACGCCCTGCAGGGCTGTTTTCCAACCTGGCCTGGCTGCAGCTTCTCCCCAGCCTCTGCAGGAAGGCATTGGGCATCTGCTGACAGGCAGCCCAAACTGCAACACGGGCCTGAGATCCCCTGCAATTTCCCGGTGTCTGGGTAGATGCAGAGAGGCAGCTGTTTGCAGGAGGGGGGGCCCAGGTGCAGCTCCAATACCCTGGGCATTGTCATTGTCCTTATCCATGTCTTGGGCAAGTATTGTCTGGAGCAGAAGGGCACAGCACAGAGGAATTATGGCATGCAGACTCAGGGGTTCGGGTACTGAGCAGTCGTGTGCCAAGGGGCAGCAAGGTGCCTACAGGCCCCAGCTCAGGGGGAAACAGGGAGCGAGAATGTCCTGCCGGCATCCACGGTGCTGCCAGCTCAGCAGTGCAGCACAGCACTGGCTCACACTCTCCATTGCTCCCACAGATGCAGCTGGCACCTCAACACGTGCTGACAACATCTGGAGAAGTGTTATCTGCTGGGGACCATACTGTTTCATCAAATTGATGGCCATTGTGGTTGGTGCAGGACTTTTCCTGTTGATGTGCTATGCAGCAATCTGGTATTGCTGGAAGAGAAAATCGTGAGTGTTTTGTGATTTCTCTACCTCAAACAGCTTCCTTAAAAGGCTGCTCATAGGCAGGGAACATTCCCAGTGTGGCTGCAGTGGAGTTGTGGCCAGTCCATGGCTGTCCAAGGAACTCTGCTGAGGGTTCTGCTGCTGCCCAGTGCTTTCCTTGGCCTCCTAATTGTTGGGCCTTGTCCTGGCGGGCCCGCTGGGGCTGCAGCCAGTGCTGGCTCCCACTGAGGCTGCCGGGCCAAGAGCAGCCCCAGGGGCACAGGGCAGAGGCAGAGCAAGGTGGGGAGGAGAAAGAGCAGGGACGAGATTGCCCTTGAAAGGCAGAGGCGCTCTGGGGCCCACTCCTGGCCAGGGAGCCTGCCCAGAGCCGTGCCCTGCTCGCCGGGGCCTTGAGGGGCAGCTGTGCAGCTGGGCCAAGCTGTGCCAGCAGCTCCAGCCGTGCTGGGGAGCCTTGCCAGCTCTGGGCCCTGCTGTGCAGGAGGCTCCCTGTGTGCCACTGGCAGCTGGGGCCTCAGCCACCTCCTCTCTCCACAGGAGCTCTCGTGCATCTCTAGAAGAGGAGCCTGACAACTCAGGCAAAGTGCTCCCGACTTCTTATCCGAATTGTCCACGTCTGCCCTTATCTGCCCTGCCATGGCTCCAGCACCGTCATGAACCCTTCCCAAAACACACCCTTCCCCAACGAGACCCTCTGCCCCTGAGCCCCCTGGTCCTGTTCCCCAGCCAGGAGTGAAGTTGGCCAGCCACTGTCTGCCAGGGCAGCGCTTGGCCCGCATTTGAACTTTTAATAAAGAAATGGTGTTGCCACAGCTCTGTCCAAGTGGTAGCAGCAGCAAAGCCCACCCGGCAGCAGCACAGGCTGAGCTCCATGGCCAGGAGCAGCCGCGGATGCCCACGGTGTGGGCAGGCAGGAGCCAGGCAGGGGCTGCTGTGACAGCAGCGGGGCCCCGAGGGCTGGGGGAGCCCATGCTGAGCATCCCTGGGCTGAGGGCACATTTCCTTCCCTGGCATCAGCTGGGCCTGGGTCTCATGAGGCACACGGGGATATTTTGGGGTCCCTGCTAAGGGCTGCAGGGGTCCCTCATGAATCACAAAGGAGTATTGATGAAATCTCCTAAGGTGTGCAGGGATCCCTCATGAGGTGTGCAGCGAGGTTACATTTGAGGGGTTTTTTTACTCTTCTCAGCACAGCAAAGCGTCACTTGGCCGAGGTTTTGCAAAGCTGGGAGAAAGCCTCTTGCAAAGCCTTGGGCCCGGCCTGCAGGCACAGCGGGCGGGCGGAGCCCATCCCCTGGGGCCAGGCCGGGCTGCTCAGGCCAGGCCGGGCCGGGCCAGGTTCAGGCCCCGGCAGGGAAGGGCCGCGGCCGTGGGCTCTGATGAGGCTGCTGAGCTCCGCCCTGGCCCTGTGCTGCAGCCCAACACATTTACAGCCAGGGCCGTGCCCTGGCCCACAGGAGGCACCCGGGGCTGCAACTGAGGCCGCACCTTCTCCCACTCAAGGCGGCTGGCTCTGTTCCCTTGGAGGCTCCAGAGCCTTGTACTTCGGCCTGATGGTGCAAAGATCCCCCCAGCATCCCTAAGCTTGCAGAAATAAAGGCTTGGTGCTCATTGTTATGTTTGCCCAATTATCCCATCATCAGAAAAACCAAACAATATTAGAGGTAGCAGCAATTTTAATTGAATAGTTTAGAAAATATATAAAATTGGATACACTTGAAATATTGACAATATAATTTGATTAAAAATAAGGGATCATTTGGTCCCAATAATATTGCATAAGCAAAAGATAACTGCAGGGTAGGGGTGCATGCTTCTTGGACCCTTGCCACCTCACGAACAAGCTTACCAAGTGAAGATTCTCCCCTTCTATGCCATATGTCAATGCCATCTCCTCCCATTTTCGATTCATCCCACTTCTACCTCCGCCCTCATCACCACCTTTACCGCACATGCTCCACCACTCGTTTTGGTGGTCGCACCCCTTTTTGGGGGTCACCTTTGGATGAAGGCTCTCCTCTTCTTCGATGTCTTTTAATTCTTTTTAACTTTTGGGTTATGCATTTGCACTAAGCTAGCATAATAGAAGCCAAAACAAACATAATATTATATTTACGCATCAAAGCAATGAAGCTCTTATAGCTGGCATTTTCCTGAGACCCAACCCAGGTTTTCCTTTCTTTCTGTTAATTTTTAGTAATCAGATCCCTGCTTGGCTTAATTTGCTAAATATCCCAAAAAGTATCATCAGCTTCTGTTGTGTGCAGCTGTCTGACATTCCCAGGAACATGGCAGAGGTGTAAAGAGGAAAAATGCCAGGAAATGATGAAATGAGCCTGATCTGTGTGTTCAGGAGCAGAAAGGGACCTGGGAGTACTTGTAAGAGCCAAAATGAGGGATGTGGGACTCCAAGGGTTCACCAAAATGCAGTTTATTGTTTCCAAAATGCAGTTTATCATATCCAAAATGTAGTTTATTCCATCCAAGAGGTTACAGCAGTCCAGGGTTGTGGGTGACAGAGCTGTGCCCACAGCTGTCAGCTCCAGCTGCAGCCAGGCCTGGAGAGCCTTTGGTTTTGGTTACAATGCATTACACACTTTTCTTTGCTGAGCATCTTCATACAGCAGAACCAATCTATGCCTTAACTTTTATCTATAGCCTGTCATAACTACTATAATTACCATATTCATGTTACTGTTCTCCAATCACCAAAAGTTAGTACATTACAGTTTGAGCTAGTAGATATTTTTCAGTTTTCTTGCAGTGGAAATTTCAGTGACCTTTTTTCTATTTGTAACATTAGCATGCTTGTTTGCCTGTGCTGTCTTCCTGCTTGGTAAAAACATCTTCTTGTTTGAGGTCGCTTTATCCTTTCCTCTAAGTCCTAAAACCCCTTCTAACTCACACACCCTTTACTTCCTTGGCTATCCAGTAAGACTGGCTCAGCAATTCTTTTCTCCTATATCAAAACTTGCTTCCTGCCAAGCACACATATCTGTGAGACTTTCTTGTCCCACTTTCATCCTTCCCAGCAGGTACTGGTGACAGCAGGCTGGACATGAGGCAGCAGAGTGCCCTGGTGGCCAAGGAGGCCAATGGCTCCTGGCCTGGATCAGGAATGGTGAGGCCAGCAGGAGCAGGGAGGTCGTTCTGCCCCTGCCCTGGGCACTGCTGAGGGCACACCCTGAGTGCTGTGCCCAGCTCCGGCCCCTCCGTTTGGGAAGGACCTTGGGACTGAGCACATCCAGAGGGGACAACGAGGCTGGAGAGGGGCTGGGAACACAAACCCTGTGAGGAACCCCGGAGGGAGCTGGGGGTGCTGAGCCTGGAGAAAAGGATGCTCAGGGCTGCCCTCATCACGCTGCACAGCTCCTGAAAGGTGCCTGTGCTCAGCTGGGGCTGGGCTCTTCTCAGGGGCTCTCGCTGCCCAGAGTGACCCTGAGATGTGTTAGAAAGTCCCTTTTCCCAGCCCGGTGCTCAAGGAAGGAGTCGGAACGCTTCAGTTGTCAGTCTCAAGGTTGTTTATTGTATCTTACCTATAAAATTCTTTCTTCTGACCTGTTGAGGTCTGCTCAGCAGGACACTCAGAGGCACTCTGCCTGCCCCAACATGGTATTATGTCTTTATTCTAAAAACTATGTATACAATACTTACAGTTACTTCCCAATACCTATCACCTATGTTAGACTGTGAGCTTCTACTCTAAACCAATCCAAAAGTGCCACCATCACAGCAGAAGATGGAGGCCAAGGAGAAGAAGGAGAAAGGCTGGACAAGCCCAGATCCCTCCATCTTGCCCCCTTTAAGAATCCCCATTCTAAAACCAGAAAAAATCTATTTTTCCACTCTGTGATAAATTCACTATCCTTCTACTTAAACTTTTGTGGGCTGCAATTCTTCATACAAGGTTGATAATTGTTTTTTCCAAAGCCACAGGGGTCTTGGGCTCTGTGCCAAGGTCTCTGAGCCCCCTGACAGAGTCTTGAGTCCTCCAGGGCAACCAGATGAATTTCCTGGGTTTCCACAGGCTCTTTCTCCAGGCAGCACGGACAGAACCAGAGCACACAGCCTCAATCTGTACCAAGGGAAATACAGGTTGGATATCTGGAAAAAGTTTTTACAGAAAGGTGATAAAGTTCTGGAATGGCCAGAGAGGTGATGGAGTCACCATCCCTGGGTGTGTTTAACAAAGCCTGGATGTGGCACTGGGTGCCAGGCTATAGTTGGGGTGTTGGGGCTGGGTTGGACTCGATGAACTTGAAGGTGCCCCCAACCAGGTTGTTCTGACACTTCTGTGAATTCTGTGAAAGGGGAAAGAAACAAACTGTGCACTTTGCCTCCCATAACTGCTTTGTCCAACTGCTTAAACATTCTCTTAACCAAAACCTGACCAGGGAAAGGCTGTACCACAAAAGGAACTCTCCCACATCAAACACCACGCCTGCATTGTAAATACAAAATGTTGAAATATCTTGGAAAATTTCTCTTGGAACAATGTGCCCACCAAGCCATAACTCAAGTCAACTTGATTTTCATGAGCAATTTTGGTGATTGTTCTACATCCCCAGTGGGAATGAATGGTTGCTACTGCAGAGAATGCAGTAAATTCACTGTGTCCTCACGGCATTTCTGAGCTTTCAGGGCTGGCAGTGGCTGCTCAGGGATGGCTTTGGCCCGTGTCCCTCCAAGCAGCCACTGCCCAAGCAGCTGCGCTGGCCCCGGGCTCTCCTCCCGGCCTGCTGGGCTTTGTTGGGTGGCACAGCCTGTGCCAAGGGGCGGCAAGGTGCCCGCAGGCCCCAGCTCTGGGGCAAACGGAGAACGTCCTGCCCGCATCCACCGTGCTGCCAGCTCAGCAGCGCAGCACAGCACGGGCTGACGCTCCCCATTGCTCCCACAGGTGCAGCTGGCCCCACCACACGTGTTCCTGATTCTCAGAAGAGGTGTGAAAAACGGCAATAGCTTGTTTGTAAAATTTTATTAATAATAAAATGTTTATAAAAATAGCAATATCATTAGAGTGATAAAAATTTTGGACAATTTCGATTGGGAAAATCAGAGACAATAGAAAAAAAGAGATACAGAAATCTGGGTACCTATTTTCTGAGCAGCATTAGCCCAAAAAAGGACACACTTGAACGGAGGATTAACCCTTAAAAACAATAACCTGTTGCATATTCATGCATCTCATACATGATGCATATAATTCCATTCAAACACAGGATTCTGTCTGGTCATCGTCAACTTCTCCCTCTTGATCCTAACCAGCTTCCTGAGGGCTGAGCGAGGCAGGAAGAAGTTAGTTTCTTCTGATAGGAGAGCAATAAATTCTTTCTCTGTGAAAGATTTCGGTGTCCTGTGGCTGCTATATTTGCAAAAAGCCAATCATAAAATACACATTTCTCAGAGGACCTCAGAATGGCTTGCTGTTGGGGAACACTCTGTTTGCTTGGGATAAGGGCAAGTTTGACCTTCTGTTGATGCTGGAAAGGATTTGGAAGCGCTCAACAGAGCCCTGACTGAGAGCTTCCCTGTTGCGGTGCATGTTTTTGATTGTAATTCGGCCCTAGTAGTCAGTTTTATGACACCTCCTTATTTGGTATTGTTATACCATATTTTATTGCCAATGACTTGCTCGATTCCCCCCTGTATTGTTGGTTTTTCCCTAGTTGTCCATCTTCCCAAAGACCTGCCCTTTTGTTCCCTGTTCTTGCTCCCATCCAATGTCAATCCCTGCCCAAGCCTGCCCCTTTCTCTAGAAACTTCCCTATCCATTTGGTATCCTTTGAAATCCTATTGCTTTGTTTAAGTTGTCCTCCTCCCCTGTAATCCCCTATTGGTTTAAACAATGTATTCCCCGCCTTGTGTTCCACCCTCAGTTTCTCCCAATTGGCTAAAGACTGTATCCTCCCCAGGGACCTCCCCAGTTTGGAAATGGGTGTATGGCATTAATTCAGTGTCTTTCTATCGCTGAGTTGGCAGGGAACATAGAGAAGAGCTCTCCCTGTTCCTTGTCCCTACCCCAGCGCAGTCCACCTGTGCTGTAAAGCAGCTGTGCCCTACAGCCAAACCCCAGAGTTGACAGCTTTCTGGGGGCGGCCCACTCTGGGTGTTGGTGTTGGCAGCTAGTCGGGCTGAAGAAATCGGGCACTGCAGCACTTCCCAAATGAGCTCTTCTCTTGCAATAAAGAGATGGAGCTGCCAGCCCAGTGTCCGGGTGGCAGCAGCAGCAAAGCCCACCGGGCAGCAGCACAGGCTGAGCTCCATGGCCAGGAGCAGCCGTGGATGCCCACGGTGTAGGCAGGCAGGAGCCAGGCAGGGGCTGCTGTGACCAGCGGCGGGGCCCCCAGGGCTGGGGGAGCCCATGCTGAGCGTCCCTGGGCTGAGGGCACATTTCCTTCCCTGGCATCAGCTGGGCCTGGGCCTCCTCCAGTGGCATGCCCAGGGAAAGAGGGAAGCCATCGGGGAGGTGCTTGCCTTGAGAACAATGGAAAGAGGCTGGACTCTGAAGGAAGTCCTTCATAGCCTGAGGAATGAGCTCAGAGCCCGACAGACACTGCGCCTGTGGCAGCCCCGGATCTCTTATGAGCAGAGTGGGGATTTGCCCCCCAGGCCTCATCTGTTCACCCAGGGACACATGGTGAACACACACACAGAGAAGATGGCTCAGCACTGGTGCTGCTCCCTGAGTGTTATGTTTGGGTTTCTCTAAAGGCACGCAGGGGCTTTGGGTCACCTCTGTGCTGTGCAGGGGACTGGGGACACCAAGAAGTTGTGCAGGGAATTTAATGTATGTCCAAAGGTGTGCAGGGGCTGAGGGACAGCTGTAAATTGAGCAGGGCTTGGGGGTCTCTTGTGAGGCACACAGGGGGATTTTAGGGTGACTGAGACACCCATAAGATGTGCATGGGGTTTAGGTGTTCCCTGAACCATGCAGTTACCATGATGTCCTGTGTTGCATTATTTTTGTAAGCTTTGGCAACAAGTTCTTCACTTTTTAAATACGGGCCAAAGGGCAGCACAGTACGCAGTAGGGAGTTGGTGTCAGCATGGCAGGGCTGCTGCTGCCTGCAATAGTGGGAATCACTAACATGAGTGGAATTTTGGATTTGGCATTGCTGTTGTATGTAGAACCATGAAAAGCCTCACTTGTCCAATGATTTATAACTCACTTCCTGTGAAAAACAAAATGACATTGCAAATAGGTACCAGGAGGGACATCCTCTCCTCGCTGGAAGGGCATCTCTTGAGATCCATTCTAACAAAATCCTGCCCCAGCCATGAGGTCACAGCAGGCTCTGAGGTCACAGAGGTGCCAGAGCCCCGTGGTTGCACAGCAGCACAAGGAGCGAGCAGTCAGTGCTTGAGCACAACTGTTGCGGCAGCAGCAGCGGCGGTGGCAGCAGTGGTGCTGACATTGGGACAGCGGTGGCAGCAAGAGCTGCGGGACTGGCAGAGGGCAAGGCAGCATGGCCATTGCTCTGCGCCTCTTCCTCCTGCTCCTCCTGGCCGTGGCCCTGTCTGCCAGGGCTGCCCAGGCTGCTCCGCTGCAAGCGCGGGGAGCAGGTGAGCCGGCAGCCTGGCTCCCCTTTCCCGGAACAGCGCTCCCTGCTCCCCAGGAAGCGCTGGGGATGGTTTTCCCCAGGCCTTTAGGGAGGGTTTCCTCTGGGGGAGGGAGAGAGCCCCCAGGGCCCTGGGCTGCCCCAGTTTCCTCTCCAGGGATGTGTCACAGGGCCTGCAAAGAGGGTGGAGAGTGACCAGGAGCCAGCCCAGAGCTCCCCAGGCCCCTGTGCAGCTTTGGCCTTGTCCATTGACATCTGGCCCCCACAGCCTTACCCGACTCCCTTGCAGTGCCCAGGTCCCAAAGGCAGAGGGGGGATCCCAGGACACCATGGAAATGGGTTTGGGTGTTTGTTTCCCTCTAGATGAGCTTGCTAGGAAATCTTCACCACCACCATGGCTCCATGAGGATTTTCAGCCTCTTAAGCCTGCTGCAGGTATGTTGTCAATGCTCCCCTCAGAGGATAATCATTGACAACCTGGCTGGAACCAGGTGACAGAAGCTTCTGTGGCTGTTGGGTTACAGGAGTGTCTGCAGGGAGGACTTTTCAGGCTCCTTTCCTGGTGGCAGCTCACAAGCCCAGCTCTCATCCCAGGGGTGAGTAGTGTGATCCTGCTGACCCCACGGGCTGAGCCCTGCATCTGTGGAATCATTTCATCTGACATGCAAACACTTCTCTTAAGGTCCTCCAAGAGGGAGGAAAAAGCCTGGAGGAGACAAAAAGACCCTAGAGGCATCCAAAGACCTGGCCAGGATCCTGAATGACCTGGAGAGGCACCGTGGTGGGTGCATTCCCTCAGCCTTGTCCTGGGGCTCAGCAGCCGGGGGCTTTGGCTGCAAATCTGGACACGCCATGCCCGGCACAGCGGGAAGGGATCCATGGCAGCCTCGCTGCCCCGCTGCTGCTTCCACGCCCTGCAGGGCTGTTTGCCAGCCTGGCCTGGCTGCAGCTTCTCCCCAGCCTCTGCACAAAGGCATTTGGCATCCGTTCACAGGCAGCCCAAACTGCACCACGGGCCTGAGATCCCCTGCGATTTCCCGGTCTCTGAGCAATCTGGAGGGGCAGCTCTTTGGAGGAGGGAGGGCCCTGGAGCAGCCCCAGTAACCTGATCTTTCTTCTGAATCTTATCCATTACGTGGACAAGCACTGCCTCCTGAAGATGTCACCTTCCCATTGTGGAACAGCACCACCTGATCCAGCTGTCCCTTTTCCATTCTGCAGAGATGGAAGGAGAGGCTGTGCTGAAGGCGCAGTTTCCCGGAGGAAGCAGGGGCTCATTGGCAGCCTCTGCTGCAGGAAGGGAGGTGATGCCAGGCACAGCCACAGGAGGTAATTGCTGTGCCTCTGGGCCTGAGCCCTGCTGAGGCTTGAGCTGCCCTCTCTGCTGCTTGGCACTCCTGGCACGCAGCATTACCTGACTCCCTTCCAGTGCTGGATTCCCTGTAGAAGGGGATCCCAGCACAGCATGGAATGGTTTCCATCTGTGCTCCTTTCTAGACTGGGATCCTGACTTGCGTCATTTGGAAACGCTGTTAGAGCACAAGTTATGGATGTTTGAGCTTGGTGAAGGTAGGTTACCAGCAACCCTTCCCTAACAGAGTAATTATTGTTCAAGTGTAATCATTATCTAGACTGATATTCCTGTGTCATTTCCCTTAAGATCCTCTGAAGTTTGATGGATTCTGGAAATCCTGGCCTTGAAATTGCTGCTATTGTGCCCAACTGAGATCCCACAGGATCGCTGTCAGTGGGAGGAAGGATCATTTATCTGTCCATCCTCCTCCCATGTGCAATGCACTGTGTCCTTCTGTGTGCTCTGTGCAGCCATGGAGAAGAGCAGAGAGGGAAGGGGCCGGGCCCAGGGCTGTTCCCCGGGGCTGAGCCTTTCTCAGCTCCTTTGGCAGCCCCAGGGAGCCTGAGCTGCTCCTGCTGCCACTGCCAAGCCCTGGCCTTGCCTGGGGCTGGGTTTGGAGCTGCAGCAGCTCCAGGGAGTCCTTTCGGCCCCAACTGCTCCGCAAGGGGCTCCTTCCATCCCAGTGTGGGGCCACTGCAGGCACGAGGTGCCCCTGGCCCTGCTCCTCAGTAGAAGGCAGAGCTGAGGGAGTGCCTTGGAGGGCACCAATCACCCAGGTGCCCTCACTGCCACTCGGGCCTGAAGGAGAATCTTCAGCAGTGTCACAGGAGCTGTTCTGTCCTGCCTTTCTTTGCAGATGAACCTGATGATGAAGATGATCCCGATGATCAAGAGCATCCTGTTGATGAAGATGATCTGGATTCCCAACCCATACTGATTACTGGGCCACAGGGAGATGGCGAGGGTAGGTCAAGGCCTTTCCCCTGGGAGAGCTGGCAGCTCAGAGCCCAAAGCTCGGCCAGGGGGCATTGCTGCAGGTGCCAGGACAGAGCCATGCATGTGTGTGCCCTCGCCCTGTGCGACCCCCTCACCGCTCCTGCGGCTGAGTGGTGTGCGTGGAGCTGAGCAGAGATGGCAGAAGTTTCCGTGGCTGTTGTGTTACAGGGGTGTCTGCAGGGAGGACTTTTCAGGCTCCTTTCCTGGTTGCTGCTCACAAGCCCAGCTCCCATCGCAGGGGTGAGTAGTGTGTCCCTGCTGACCCCACAGGCTGAGCCCTGCTTTTGTGGCATCCAATAATGGGAAACGGAAATATTTCTCTTAAGGTCCCCAGAGAAGGAAGAACAAACCTGGAGGAGCTAGCAAGTCCCTGAAGGAATCCCAACATCCAGAACAAAAACGGAGTGATGTGGACAGCCAGCGTGGTGGGTGCATTCCCTCAGCCTTGTCCTGGGGCTCAGCAGCCGGAGGCTTTGGCTGCACATCTGGACACGCCGTGCCCGGCACAGTGGGAAGGGATCCATGGCAGCCTCGCTGCCCCGCTGCTGCTTCCACGCCCTGCAGGGCTGTTTGCCATCCTGGCCTGGCTGCAGCTTCTCCCCAGCCTCTGCAGGAAGGCATTGGGCATCAGCTGACAGGCAGCCCAAAGTGCACCAAGGGCCTGAGATCTCCTGCGATTTCCCGGTGTCTGGGTAGATGCAGAGAGGCAGCTGTTTGCAGGAGGGGGGGCCCTGGAGCAGATCCAATACCCTGGGCATTGTCCTTGTCCTTACTCATGTCTTTGGCAAGTATTGCCTGGGGCAGAAGGGCACAGCACAGAGGAGTTATGGCATGCAGACTCAGGGGTTCGGGCACTGAGCAGTCGTGTGCCAAGGGGCAGCAAGGTGCCTACAGGCCCCAGCTCAGGGGGAAACAGGGAGCGAGAATGTCTCGGCCGTATCCACGGTGCTGCCCGCTCACCAGTGCAATACAGCACAGGCTCACGCTCTCCATTGCTCCCACAGATGCAGCTGGCACCTCAACACGTGCTGACAACATCTGGAGAAGAGTTATCTGCTGGGGACCATATTGTCTGATCAAATTGATTGCCATTTTGGTTGGTGCAGCACTTTGCCTGTTGATTTGCTGTGCAGCAATCTGGTATTGCTGGAAGAGAAAATCGTGAGTGTTTTGTGATTCTCTACCTCAAACAACTTCCTTAAAAGGCTGCTCATAGGCAGGGAACATTCCCAATGAGGCTGCAGTGGAGTCAGTGGAGTTGTGGCCAGTGCATGGTTGTCCAAACATCTCTGGGGAGGTTTCTGCTGCTGCCCAGTGCTTTCATTGGCCTCCTAATTGCTGGGCCTTGTCCTGGGGGGCCCGCTGGGGCTGCAGCCAGTGCTGGCTCCCACTGAGGCTGCCTGGCCAAGAGCAGCCCCATGGGCACAGAGCAGAGGCAGAGCAAGGTGGGGAGGAGAAAGAGCAGGGACGAGATTTCCCTTGAAAGGCAGAGGCGCTCTGGGGCCCGCTCCTGGCCAGGGAGCCTGCCCAGAGCCGTGCCCTGCTCGCCGGGGCCTTGAGGGGCAGCTGTGCAGCTGGGCCAAGCTGTGCCAGCAGCTCCAGCCGTGCTGGGGAGCCTTGCCAGCTCTGGGCCCTGCTGTGCAGGAGGCTCCCAGTGTGCCACTGGCAGCTGGGGCCTCAGCCACCTCCTCTCTCCACAGGTGTTCCTGTTCATCTAGAGGAGAGGAGCCTAACAACTCAGGCAAAGTGCTGCCGACCTGTTATCCCAAATCTGTACGTCTGCCCTTATCTGCCCTGCCATGGCTGCAGCACCGTCATGAACCCTTCCCAAAACCCACCCCTCCCAAACGAAACCCTCTGCCCCAGAGCCCCCTGGTCCTCTTTCCCAGCCAAAAGTGAAGTTGGCCGACCCCTCTCTGCCAGGGCAGGGCTTGGCCAGCATTTTATATTTCAATAAATAATTGAGTAGTCACAGCTCTGTCCAGGTGGTAGCATGTGCTCCATGGCCAGGAGCAGCTGTGGATGCCCACGGTGTGGGCAGGCAGGAGCCAGGCAGGGCCTGCTGTGACAGCGGCGGGGCCCCGAGGGCTAGGGGAGCCCATGCTGAGCGTCCCTGGGCTGAGGGCACATTTCCTTCCATGGCATCAGCTGGGTCTGGACCTCATGAGACACAAAGTGATATCTTGGGGTCCCTGCTGAGGGGTGCAGGGATCCCTCATGAGGCTCACATGGATATTTTGGGGTCCCCGCTGAGGGGTGCAGGGATCCCTCATGAATCACAAAGGAGTATTTATGGCCTCTCCCAAGGTGTGCAGGCATCCCTCATGAGGTGTGCAGCGGGGTTACATTTGAGGGGGTTCTTTACTCTTCTCAGCACAGCAAAGGGTCACTTGGCCGAGGTTTTGCAAAGCTGGGAGAAAGCCTCTTGCAAAGCCTTGGGCCCGGCCTGCAGGCACAGCGGGCGGGCAGAGCCCATCCCCTGGGGCCAGGCCGGGCTGCTCAGGCCGGGCCGGGGCGGGCCAGGTTCAGGCCCCGGCAGGGAAGGGCCGCGGCCCTGGGCTCTGATGAGGCTGCTGAGCTCCGCCCTGGCCCTGTGCTGCAGCCCAACACATTTACAGCCAGGGCCGTGGCCGGGCCCACAGGAGGCACCCGGGGCTGCAACTGAGGCCGCACCTTCTCCCACTCAAGGCGGCTGGCTCTGTTCCTTTGGAGGATCCAGAGCCTTGTACTTCGGCCTGATGGTGCAAAGATCCCCCCAGCATCCCTGAGCTTGCAGAAATAAAGGCTTGGTTCTCATTGTTATGTTTTCGCAATTATCCCATCATCAAAAAAACCAAACAATATTAGAGGTAGCAGCAATTTTAATTGAATAGTTTAGAAAATATATAAAATTGGATACACTTGAAATATTGACAATATAATTTGATTAAAAATAAGGGTCAATTTGGTTCCAATAATAGTGCATAAGCAAAAGATAACCGCGGGGTACAAGGTGCATGCTTCTTGGACCCTTGCCACCTCACAAACAAGCTTGCCAAGTGAAGATTCTCCCCTTCTATGCCATATGTCAGTGCCATCTCCTCCCATTTTCAATTCATCGCACTTCTACCTCCACCCTCATCACCACTTTTACCACGCATGCTCTACCATTCTTTTTGGTGGTCGCACCCCTTTTTGGGGGTCATCTTTGGATGAAGGCTCTCCTCTTCTTCGATGACTTTTCACTTTTGGGTTATGCATGTGCACCAAACCAGCATAATACAAGCCGAAACGAACATAATATTATATTCAAGCTTCAAAGCAATAAATCTCTTATAGCTGGCATTTTCCTGGGACCCAACCCATGTTTTCCTTTCTTTCTTCTAATTTTTAGTAATCAGATCCCTGCTTGGCCTCATTTGCTAAAAATCCCAAAAAGTATCATCAGCTTTTGTTGTGTGCACCTCTCTGATTTTCCCAGGAACATAGCAGAGGTGTAAAGAGGGAAAATGCCTGGAAATGATGAAATGAGCCTGATCTGTGTGTTCAGGAGCAGAAAGGGACCTAGGGGTACTTGTAAGAGCCAAAATGAGGGATGTGGGACTCCAAGGGCTCACAAAATTGCAGTTTATTGTTTCCAAAATGCAGTTTATTCCATCCAAACCGCAGTTTATTATATCCAAAATGCAGTTTATTCCATCCAAACTGCAGTTCACTGTATACAAAATGCAGTTGATTCCATCCAAGAGGTTACAGCAGTCCAGGGTTGTGGGTGACAGAGCTGTGCCCACAGCTGTCAGCTCCAGCTGCAGCCAGGCCTGGAGACCCTTTGGTTTTGGTTACAATGCATTACACACTTTTCTTTGCTGAGCATCTTCATACAGCAGAACCAATCTATACCTTAACTTTTATCTATAGCCTATCATAACTACTATAATTACCATATTCATGTTAATGTTCTCCAATCACTAAAATTCAGTACATTACAGTTTAAGCTAGAAGTTGTTTTTCAGTTTTTTTGAGTGGAAAATTCAGAGACCTTTTTTCTACTTGCAATATTTGCTGACTTGTTTGCCTGTGCTATCCTTCTGCTTGGTAAAAACATCTTGTTTGAGGTTGGTTTATCCTTTGGTCTAAGCCATAAAAACCCCTTCTAACTCACACACCCTTTGCTTCCTTGGTTATCCAGTAAGACTGGCTCAGCAATTCTTTTCTCCTATATCAAAACTTGCTTCCATCTCTATTCCTTCATCAGACTCTACATGCAAAATCTTTCTGCCAAGCACAGACATATCTGTGAGACTTTCTTGTCCCACTTTCATCCTTCCCAGCAGGTACTGGTGACAGCAGGCTGGACATGAGGCAGCAGAGTGCCCTGGTGGCCAAGGAGGCCAATGGCTCCTGGCCTGGATCAGGAATGGTGAGGCCAGCAGGAGCAGGGAGGTCGTTCTGCCCCTGCCCTGGGCACTGCTGAGGGCACACCCTGAGTGCTGTGCCCAGCTCCGGCCCCTCCGTTTGGGAAGGACCTTGGGACACTGAGCACATCCAGAGGGGACAACGACGCTGGAGAGGGGCTGGGAACACAAACCCTGTGAGGAACCCCGGAGGGAGCTGGGGGTGCTGAGCCTGGAGAAAAGGATGCTCAGGGCTGCCCTCATCACGCTGCACAGCTCCTGAAAGGTGCCTGTGCTCAGCTGGGGCTGGGCTCTTCTCAGGGGCTCTCGCTGCCCAGAGTGACCCTGAGATGTGTTAGAAAGTCCCTTTTCCCAGCCCGGTGCTCAAGGAAGGAGTCGGAACACTTCAGTTGTCAGTCTCAAGGTTGTTTATTGTATCTTATCTATAAAATTCTTTCTTCTGACCTGTTGAGGTCTGCTCAGCAGGACACTCAGAGGCACTCTGCCTGCCCCAACATGGTATTATGTCTTTATTCTAAAAAGTATGTGTACAATATTTACAATTAGTTCTCAATACCTATCAGCTGTGTTAGACAGGGAGTTTCTACTCTAAACCAATCCAAAAGTGCCACCATCACAGCAGAAGATGGAGGACAAGGAGAATAAGCAGAAAGGCTGGACAAGCCCAGATTCCTCCATCTTGCCCCCTTTTAGAACCCCTATTCTAAAACCAGAAAAAATCTATTTTTCCACTCTGGGATAAATTCACTATCCTTCTACTTAAAATTTTGTGGCTTGTCATTCTTCATACAAGGTTGGTAATTGTTTTTTCCAAGAGCTGAATCAAAGGCACAGGGGTCTTGGGCTCTGTGCCAAGGTCTCTGTGCCCCCTGACAGAGTTTTGAGTCCTTCAGGACAACCAGATGAATTTCCTGGGTTTCCACAGGCTCTTTCTCCAGGCAGCACTGACAGAACCAGAGCACACAGCCTCAATCTGTACCAAGGGAAATACAGGTTGGATATCAGGAAAAAGTTTTTCATGGAAAGAGTGATCAAGTTCTGGAATGGCAGCCTGGTATGGGGAGGTGGTGTCCCTATCCCTGGGTGTGTTTAACAAAGCCTGGATGTGGCACTGGCTGCCAGGGTTTAGTTGGGATGTTGGGGCTGGGCTGCACTCGATGACTTTGAAGGTCTCATCCAACCTGGTCATTCTGTGAATTCTGTGAATTCTATGAATTCTGTGAAAGGGGCAATGGAAAGACACAAACTGTGCACTTTGCCTCTCATAACTGCTTTGTCCAACTGCTTAAATATTCTGTTAACCAAAATCTGACCAGGGGAAGGCTGTACCACAAAAGGAGCATTCCTACATCAAACGCCTTGCCTGCATTGTAAATACGAAATTTTGAAATTTGTTGGAAAATTTCTCTTGGAACTGTGTGCCCACCAAGACAGAACAACGTGAGTTGGATTTTGGGCTTGACGTTGCTGTTGTATGCCGAACCACGAAATGTCTCACTTCTCCAATATCATATATCACACTTCTTTTAAAGAAAACCTAGATTGTAAATAGGTACCAGGAGGGACATCCTCTCCTCACTGGAAGGGCACCGCTGGAGATCCATTCCAAGGAAATCCTGCCCCAGCCATGAGGTCACAGCAGGCTCTGAGGTCACAGAGGTGCCAGAGCCCCGTGGTTGCACAGCAGCACAAGGAGCGAGCAGTCAGTGCTTGAGCACAACTGTTGCGGCAGCAGCAGCGGCGGTGGCAGCAGTGGTGCTGACATTGGGACAGCGGTGTCAGGACAGCGGTGGCAGCAAGAGCTGCGGGACTGGCAGAGGGCAAGGCAGCATGGCCCTTGCTCTGCGCCTCTTCCTCCTGCTCCTCCTGGCCGTGGCCCTGCCTGCCAGGGCTGCCCAGGCTGCTCCGCTGCAAGCGCGGCGAGCAGGTGAGCCGGCAGCCTGGCTCCCCTTTCCCGGAACAGCGCTCCCTGCTCCCCAGGAAGCGCTGGGGATGGTTTTCCCCAGGCCTTTAGGGAGGGTTTCCTCTGGGGGAGGGAGAGAGCCCCCAGGGCCCTGGGCTGGCCCAGTTTCCTCTCTGGGATGTGTCACAGGGCCTGCAAAGAGGGTGGAGAGTGACCAGGAGCCAGCCCAGAGCTCCGCAGGCCCCTGTGCAGCTTTGGCCTTGTCCATTGACATCTGGCCCCCACAGCCTTACCCGACCAACTTGCAGTGCCCAGGTCCCAAAGGCAGAGGGGGGATCCCAGGACACCATGGAAATGGTTTTGGGTGTTTGCTTCCCTCTAGATGAGCTTGCTAGGAAGGTTTCTCCAGCGTCTTGGCTCCATGAGGATTTTCAGCCTCTTAAGCCTGCTGCAGGTATGTTGTCAATGCTCCCCTCAGAGGATAATCATTGACAACCTGGCAGGAACCAGGTGACAGAAGCTTCTGTGGCTGTTGGGTTACAGGAGTGTCTGCAGGGAGGACTTTTCAGGCTCCTTTCCTGGTGGCAGCTCACAAGCCCAGCTCTCATCCCAGGGGTGAGTAGTGTGATCCTGCTGACCCCACGGGCTGAGCCCTGCATCTGTGGAATCATTTCATCTGACATGCAAACACTTCTCTTAAGGTGCTCCAAGAGGGAGGAACAAGCCTGGAGGAGACAAAAAGACCCTAGAGGCATCCAAAGACCTGGCCAGGATCCTGAGTGACCTGGAGAGACGCCGTGGTGGGTGCATTCCCTCAGCCTTGTCCTGGGGCTCAGCAGCCGGGGGCTTTGGCTGCACATCTGGACATGCCCTGCTCGGCACAGCAGGAAGGGATCCATGGCAGCCTCGCTGCTCCGCTGCTGCTTCCACGCCCTGCAGGGCTGTTTGCCAGCCTGGCCTGGCTGCAGCTTCTCCCCAGCCTCTGCAGGAAGGCATTTGGCATCTGCTGACAGGCAGCCCAAACTGCACCACGGGCCTGAGATCCCCTGCGATTTCCCGATCTCTGAGCACATCTGGAGGGGCAGCTCTTTGGAGGAGGGAGGGCCCTGCAGCAGCCCCAGTAACCTGATCTTTCTTCTGCATCTTATCCATTACTTGGACAAGCATTGCCTCCTGAAGATGCTACCTTCCCATTGTGGAACAGCCCCACCTGATCCAGTTGTCCCTTTTCCATTCTGCAGAGATGGAAGGAGAGGCTGTGCTGAAGGCGCAGTTTCCCGGAGGAAGCAGGGGCTCATTGGCAGCCTCTGCTGCAGGAAGGGAGGCGATGCCAGGCACAGGCACAGGAGGTAATTGCTGTGCCTCTGGGCCTGAGCCCTGCTGAGGCTTGAGCTGCCCTCTCTGCTGCTTGGCACTCCTGGCACACAGCATTACCTGACTCCCTTCCAGTGCTGGCTTCCCTACAGAAGGGGATCCCAGCACAGCATGGAACGGTTCCCATCTGTGCTCCTTTTTAGACTGGGATCGTGACTTGCGTCATTTGGGAACACTGGTAAAGCACGGCTTAAAAAAGTTGGACCTTGGTGAAGGTAGGCTACCAGCAACCCTTTCCTAACAGAGTCATCATTGTCCAAGTGTAATCATTGTCCAGAGTAATATTCCTGTGTCATTTTCCTTAAGATCCTCTAAAGTTGGATTGATTCTAGAAATCCTGGCCTCGAAATTGCTGCTATTGTGCCCAACTGAGATCCTACAGGACTCCACAGGATCGCTGTCAGTGGGAGGAAGGATCATTTATCTGTCCATCCTCCTCCCATGTGCAATGCACTGTGTCCTTCTGTGTGCTCTGTGCAGCCATGGAGAAGAGCAGAGAGGGAAGGGGCCGGGCCCAGGGCTGTTCCCCGGGGCTGAGCCTTTCTCAGCTCCTTTGGCAGCCCCAGGGAGCCTGAGCTGCTCCTGCTGCCACTGCCAAGCCCTGGCCTTGCCTGGGGCTGGGTTTGGAGCTGCAGCAGCTCCAGGGAGTCCTTTCTGCCCCGACTGCCCCGCAAGGGGCTCCTTCCATCCCAGTGTGGGGCCACTGCAGGCACGAGGTCCCCCTGGCCCTGCTCCTCAGTGGAAGGCAGAGCTGAGGGAGTGCCTTGGAGGGCACCAATCACCCAGGTGCCCTCACTGCCACTCAGGCCTGAAGGAGAATCTTCAGCAGTGTCACAGTAGCTGTTCTGTCCTGCCTTTCTTTGCAGATGAACCGGATGATGAAGATTATCCTGTTGGTGACGATGATCTGGATTCCCAACCCGTACTGATTACTGGGCCACAGGGAGATGGCGAGGGTAGGTCAAGGCCTTTCCCCTGGGAGAGCTGGCAGCTCAGAGCCCAAAGCTCGGCCAGGGTGGCATCGATGCAGGTGCCAGGACAGAGCCATGCACGTGTGTGCCCTCGCCCTGCGCGATCCCCTCACCGCTCCTGCGGCTGAGTGGTGTCCGTGGAGCTGAGCAGAGATGGCAGAAGCTTCTGTGGCTGTTGTGTTACAGGGGTGTCTGCAGGGAGGACTTTTCAGGCTCCTTTCCTGGTTGCTGCTCACAAGCCCAGCTCCCATCGCAGGGGTGAGTAGTGTGTCCCTGCTGACCCCACAGGCTGAGCCCTGCTTTTGTGGCATCCATTCATGGGAAATGGAAACATTTCTCTTAAGGTCCCCAGAGAAGGAAGAACAAACCTGGAGGAGCTAGCAAGTCCCTGAAGGAATCCCAACATCCAGAACAAAAACGGAGTGATGTGGACAGCCAGCGTGGTGGGTGCATTTCCCTCAGCCTTGTCCTGGGGCTCAGCAGCCGGAGGCTTTGGCTGCACATCTGGACACGCCGTGCCCGGCACAGCGGGAAGGGATCCATGGCAGCCTCGCTGCCCCGCTGCTGCTTCCACGCCCTGCAGGGCTGTTTGCCAACCTGGCCTGGCTGCAGCTTCTCCCCAGCCTCTGCAGGAAGGCATTGGGCATCTGCTGACAGGCAGCCCAAACTGCAACATGGGCCTGAGATCCCCTGCAATTTCCCGGTGTCTGGGTAGATGCAGAGAGGCAGCTGTTTGCAGGAGGGAGGGCCCAGGTGCAGCTCCAATACCCTGGGCATTGTCATTGTCCTTATCCATGTCTTGGGCAAGTATTGTCTGGAGCAGAAGGGCACAGCACAGAGGAATTATGGCATGCAGACTCAGGGGTTCGGGTACTGAGCAGTCGTGTGCCAAGGGGCAGCAAGGTGCCTACAGGCCCCAGCTCAGGGGGAAACAGGGAGCGAGAATGTCCTGCCGGCATCCACGGTGCTGCCAGCTCAGCAGTGCAGCACAGCACTGGCTCACACTCTCCATTGCTCCCACAGATGCAGCTGGCACCTCAACACGTGCTGACAACATCTGGAGAAGTGTTATCTGCTGGGGAACATACTGTTTCATCAAATTGATGGCCATTGTGGTTGGTGCAGGACTTTTCCTGTTGATGTGCTATGCAGCAATCTGGTATTGCTGGAAGAGAAAATCGTGAGTGTTTTGTGATTTCTCTACCTCAAACAGCTTCCTTAAAAGGCTGCTCATAGGCAGGGAACATTCCCAGTGTGGCTGCAGTGGAGTTGTGGCCAGTCCATGGCTGTCCAAAGAACTCTGCTGAGGGTTCTGCTGCTGCCCAGTGCTTTCATTGGCCTCCTAATTGCTGGGCCTTGTCCTGGGGGGCCCGCTGGGGCTGCAGCCAGTGCTGGCTCCCACTGAGGCTGCCTGGCCAAGAGCAGCCCCAGGGGCACAGGGCAGAGGCAGAGCAAGGTGGGGAGGAGAAAGAGCAGGGACGAGATTGCCCCTGAAAGGCAGAGGCGCTCTGGGGCCCGCTCCTGGCCAGGGAGCCTGCCCAGAGCCGTGCCCTGCTCGCCAGGGCCTTGAGGGGCAGCTGTGCAGCTGGGCCAAGCTGTGCCAGCAGCTCCAGCCGTGCTGGGGAGCCTTGCCAGCTCTGGGCCCTGCTGTGCAGGAGGCTCCCTGTGTGCCACTGGCAGCTGGGGCCTCAGCCACCTCCTCTGTCCACAGGAGCTCTCGTGCATCTCTAGAAGAGGAGCCTGACAACTCAGGCAAAGTGCTCCCGACTTCTTATCCGAATTGTCCACGTCTGCCCTTATCTGCCCTGCCATGGCTCCAGCACCGTCATGAACCCTTCCCAAAACACACCCCTCCCCAACGAGACCCTCTGCCCCTGAGCCCCCTGGTCCTGTTCCCCAGCCAGGAGTGAGGTTGGCCAGCCGCTGTCTGCCAGGGCAGCGCTTGGCCCGCATTTGATGTTTTAATAAAGAAATGGTGTTGCCACAGCTGTGTCTAAGTGGTAGCAGCAGCAAAGCCCACCCGGCAGCAGCACAGGCTGAGCTCCATGGCCAGGAGCAGCCGTGGATGCCCACGGTGTGGGCAGGCAGGAGCCAGGCAGGGGCTGCTGTGACAGCAGCGGGCCCTAAGGGCTGGGGGAGCCCATGCTGAGCATCCCTGGGCTGAGGGCACATTTCCTTCCCTGGCATCAGCTGGGCCTGGGCCTCATGAGGCACACGGGGATATTTTGGGGTCCCTGCTAAGGGCTGCAGGGGTCCCTCATGAATCACAAAGGAGTATTGATGACATCTCCTAAGGTGTGCAGGGATCCCTCATGAGGTGTGCAGCGGGGTTACATTTGAGGGGGTTTTTTACTCTTCTCAGCACAGCAAAGGGTCACTTGGCCGAGGTTTTGCAAAGCTGGGAGAAAGCCTCTTGCAAAGCCTTGGGCCCGGCCTGCAGGCACAGCGGGCGGGCAGAGCCCATCCCCTGGGGCCAGGCCGGGCTGCTCAGGCCGGGCCGGGCCGGGCCAGGTTCAGGCCCCGGCAGGGAAGGGCCGCGGCCCTGGGCTCTGATGAGGCTGCTGAGCTCCGCCCTGGCCCTGTGCTGCAGCCCAACACATTTACAGCCAGGGCCGTGCCCGGGCCCACAGGAGGCACCCGGGGCTGCAACTGAGGCCGCACCTTCTCCCCCTCAAGGGGGCTGGCTCTGTTCCTTTGGAGGATCCAGAGCCTTGTACTTCGGCCTGATGGTGCAAAGATCCCCCCAGCATCCCTGAGCTTGCAGAAATAAAGGCTTGGTGCTCATTGTTATGTTTTCGCAATTATCCCATCATCAGAAAAACCAAACAATATTAGAGGTAGCAGCAATTTTAATTGAATAGTTTAGAAAATATATAAAATTGGATACACTTGAAATATTGACAATATAATTTGATTAAAAATAATGGATCATTTGGTCCCAATAATATTGCATAAGCAAAAGATAACCGCAGGGTAGGGGTGCATGCTTCTTGGACCCTTGCCACCTCACGAACAAGCTTACCAAGTGAAGATTCTCCCCTTCTATGCCATATGTCAATGCCATCTCCTCCCATTTTCGATTCATCCCACTTCTACCTCCGCCCTCATCACCACCTTTACCGCACATGCTCCACCACTCGTTTTGGTGGTCGCACCCCTTTTTGGGGGTCACCTTTGGATGAAGGCTCTCCTCTTCTTCGATGTCTTTTAATTCTTTTTAACTTTTGGGTTATGCATTTGCACTAAGCTAGCATAATAGAAGCCAAAACAAACATAATATTATATTTACGCATCAAAGCAATGAAGCTCTTATAGCTGGCATTTTCCTGAGACCCAACCCAGGTTTTCCTTTCTTTCTGTTAATTTTTAGTAATCAGATCCCTGCTTGGCTTAATTTGCTAAATATCCCAAAAAGTATCATCAGCTTCTGTTGTGTGCAGCTGTCTGACATTCCCAGGAACATGGCAGAGGTGTAAAGAGGAAAAATGCCAGGAAATGATGAAATGAGCCTGATCTGTGTGTTCAGGAGCAGAAAGGGACCTGGGAGTACTTGTAAGAGCCAAAATGAGGGATGTGGGACTCCAAGGGTTCACCAAAATGCAGTTTATTGTTTCCAAAATGCAGTTTATCATATCCAAAATGTAGTTTATTCCATCCAAGAGGTTACAGCAGTCCAGGGTTGTGGGTGACAGAGCTGTGCCCACAGCTGTCAGCTCCAGCTGCAGCCAGGCCTGGAGAGCCTTTGGTTTTGGTTACAATGCATTACACACTTTTCTTTGCTGAGCATCTTCATACAGCAGAACCAATCTATGCCTTAACTTTTATCTATAGCCTGTCATAACTACTATAATTACCATATTCATGTTACTGTTCTCCAATCACCAAAAGTTAGTACATTACAGTTTGAGCTAGTAGATATTTTTCAGTTTTCTTGCAGTGGAAATTTCAGTGACCTTTTTTCTATTTGTAACATTGGCACGCTTGTTTGCCTGTGCTGTCTTCCTGCTTGGTAAAAACATCTTCTTGCTTGAGGTGATTTTATCCTTTCCTCTAAGTCCTAAAACCCCTTCTAACTCACACACCCTTTACTTCCTTGGCTATCCAGTAAGACTGGCTCAGCAATTCTTTTCTCCTATATCAAAACTTGCTTCCTGCCAAGCACAGACATATCTGTGAGACTTTCTTGTCCCACTTTCATCCTTCCCAGCAGGTACTGGTGACAGCAGGCTGGACATGAGGCAGCAGAGTGCCCTGGTGGCCAAGGAGGCCAATGGCTCCTGGCCTGGATCAGGAATGGTGAGGCCAGCAGGAGCAGGGAGGTCGTTCTGCCCCTGCCCTGGGCACTGCTGAGGGCACACCCTGAGTGCTGTGCCCAGCTCCGGCCCCTCCGTTTGGGAAGGACCTTGGGACACTGAGCACATCCAGAGGGGACAACGACGCTGGAGAGGGGCTGGGAACACAAACCCTGTGAGGAACCCCGGAGGGAGCTGGGGGTGCTGAGCCTGGAGAAAAGGATGCTCAGGGCTGCCCTCATCACGCTGCACAGCTCCTGAAAGGTGCCTGTGCTCAGCTGGGGCTGCGCTCTTCTCAGGGGCTCTCGCTGCCCAGAGTGACCCTGAGATGTGTTAGAAAGTCCCTTTTCCCAGCCCGGTGCTCAAGGAAGGAGTCGGAACACTTCAGTTGTCAGTCTCAAGGTTGTTTATTGTATCTTATCTATAAAATTCTTTCTTCTGACCTGTTGAGGTCTGCTCAGCAGGACACTCAGAGGCACTCTGCCTGCCCCAACATGGTATTATGTCTTTATTCTAAAAAGTATGTGTACAATATTTACAATTAGTTCTCAATACCTATCAGCTGTGTTAGACAGGGAGTTTCTACTCTAAACCAATCCAAAAGTGCCACCATCACAGCAGAAGATGGAGGCCAAGGAGAAGAAGGAGAAAGGCTGGACAAGCCCAGATTCCTCCATCTTGCCCCCTTTTAGAACCCCTATTCTAAAACCAGAAAAAATCTATTTTTCCACTCTGGGATAAATTCACTATCCTTCTACTCAAACTTTTGTGGCTTGTTATTCTTCATACAAGGTTGATAATTGTTTTTTCCATGAGCTGAATCAAAGGCACAGGGGTCTTGGACTCTGTGCCAAGGTCTCTGAGCCCCCTGACAGTCTGGAGTCCTTCAGGGCAACCAGATGAATTTCCTGGGTTTCCACAGGCTCTTTCTCCAGGCAGCACTGACAGAACCAGAGCACACAGCCTCAGTGTGCATCAAGGGAAACACAGGTTGGATATCAGGAAAAAGTTTTTCATGGAAGGAGCGATCAAGTTCTGGAATGGCAGCCCAGTACGGGGAGGTGATGGAGTCACCATCCCTGGGTGTGTTTAACAAAGCCTGGATGTGGCACTGGGTGCCAGGCTTTAGTTGGGATGTTGGGGCTGGGTTAGACTCGATGACTTTGAAGGTCTCTTCCAACCTGGTCACTCTGAGAATTCTGTGAATTCTGTGAAAGGGGCAATGAAAGGACAGAAATTTTGCACAGCAAAATCTCAGAGCCCCCGAAGGGATTCCTTTGCCTCCCATCACTGCTTTGTCCGACTGCTCTGAAAGTGGACCAACATTGGCACGTAGTGGCTGCTGAATTCCACAGGGACAGAAATTCTCTGAAAGTTGTCACCCTGTCCAAGGGATGGGCTGAGGCTTTCGAAACAAGCTGCTAATTACTGACAGCTCTTCCCAGAGTTTCCCTACATGTTTTCTGTCCTGAAGTGTCAGAAGGTGCAAGACACAAATTGTTTTCGATTGGCAGAAGCCTGGAGTTATTAAAATTCTGGACTTTGTTTTCTTCACAGTGATTAATCATTTTTAGACATGCTGGAAGTTTATGCTACTACAACTCCCAAAGTCACAGCTCAATATTTATACTTAAACTTGACTGAGGTTTTATTCCTTCTGTTTTCCTAAAGTGATGAACTTTAATGTAAATTCAAATTCTACTAATAACGTTGAACTATGGCTTCATCCTATCAAAGCATGATAAAAAAGGAAAAAAAGTATATCAGGTAAAACAAAAGAATGAAATCAAATCACTTTGTGTCTTATTCCCTACCATGCCCCTACCTAACTGATATGCAGCATCATAATTTTTAAAGGCCCAAATATATTAAAACAACTTGAGGTCCTTCAGCAATCTGTACTAGGGAAAATTACCATCAAAAAATCCAACTGTTGTGACAAAATCAGGGATCCCAAACAGACTTGAGGAGAATGAAAGCCCAGATTTCTGGATGTCTGATAAACGAATGAAGAGCCAGCAGACCCTGCAGATTTCCAGGTGTTTCTTTACTGAGTCTTTAGCACTTTGTGCAGTATTTCATTGTCATGCAGCCTCAGGCCAGCTGGTAAATCCCAGTTCATGTGCATCCTGCTGCTCTGTGGGACTGGCTGCACTGGAAACACCAGGCAGGAATCCTGGGGGGTGCAATTTCTGCTAAAGGTACCCAAAAACTCCCTGAGCCTGCACTCCTGAAGGTGCAGCTCCAGCCAAGGTGATGCAGGTCCCCAAGGAGCTCAGGGAATTGCACAGATACTCAAAACAAGGGGGCTGGCTGGGAGGAATGGCCAAATAAACCGAAGGGTTTGGTCTCATCAGCCACTCTTTGGTGTCTGAGGCTGATTTCCAGCTGGGTGAAAGAATCGGTTCTGTAATTTGCATGGCTCTGTGTGGTGTGTGTGTCCTCACCCCTGTGAGATAAAACCCCTGCAATGAGTGCCTTTCATCCTCTACAGAGACAGACCAGGAGAAAAGGATGGGTGACTAAGGGCGATAAAAGCCTGCAGAAGCCAAGCAGAGGAGGATTTGCACTTCATTCATTCAGAAGATGATGGAGCTGTGTATATGAATACAGCATTTCAAAGGGCAGAGGCCAGTCTCCACAACTGAGTCATCTGAAAGGAGCTGGAAATAGCTGATGGTTTCTAACACTCAAAGTGCCCAACCTGAACAACTTCATGAATACAATTACAATTTTTTTGTTCTCCACAGCTTGTTCTGGAACTTGGCTGATAACAAAGGCAGCACCCACACAGGGTGAGGAGCACATCACATGTGACAAAGTCACACACACTTTGCTGAGCAGCTGCAGAACAGAAATATTTCACTGCTGGGAGTCACCATGAGGGAGACTGTGACAGTGTTCACAGGGTTCTTGGATGAGGGAAGAGACGAGGATCTGACTCCATGTTTCAGAAGGCTGATTTATTATTTTATTATATATATTACATTAAAACTACACTAAAAGAATAGAAGAAAAGGTTTCATCAGAAGGCTAGCTAGGAATAGAATAGCAAAGAATGATAACAAAGGTTTGTGGCACGGCTCTCTGTCCGATTCAGCTGACTGTGATTGGCCATTAATTACAAACATCTAACATGGACCAATCTGTTGCATTCCACAGCAGCAGATAATCAATGTTTACATTTTGTTCTTGAGGCCTCTTAGCTTCTCAGGAGGAAAAATCCTAAAGAAAAGATTTTTCATGAAAGGTGTCTGTGACAGGAGACATTTACAGTTTTCCTCATAGCAAGGCTTAGAAGGAGCACTCAGTACAAATCCTTGGCAGGAGAAGTTTTGGACACCGATTTCATCCCTGTTTATTTGTGAGCAATTTCCTTATAACTTCATGGTTCTGCTGCCACCTGTGTTGCTACAGAAAAAGCACACCAGGCAGAGGGAAAATTTCTGCTAGATTAGGTCTAAGTGACATCACTTTCTGAGATTCCAGGAGTCCTCCAAGGGCTGGGACACTGCTGCTCGGGAGGACAAAGGGTTGAGGGTGGAGGAGAGCACAGAAGGAAAACCCCACTGTAACAATGTGGGACTTGCCAATTAAACCCAATTCTGACCATCACCCTAAAGAGCATCTCTGTCCCTGTGCTGCTCCCAGATCCTGCTCACACACGGCACAAACATGGCAAAGAGAGGCTGCCAGCAGGGATTCCTGTACAGCAGGGATATCTCTTCACTGCTGATGGGCTTCAAAACACCCATCCATCCATTTGTGGCAGCCCTTTGGGGGTTAACAGCTCCACACCCCACCCACAGAGAGGACAAATTTATGTCTCTCCAGTAAACATAAACACTCAGGTACTCTCCTCAAGAAGGAAAGCTCAAAATATTAAAATTATTACTAGACTGGCACAAGAGCAGCTTGCTTTCAGAAACACAGTAGTCAAAGATCAGGTATGATTTAATGTGCACAAGTAAGAATTTATGCATCAAATCTATGGGGCTATGTCAGGTAATGCTGAGTGTGGGAACCTGGTTTTATTACTTAAAGAAAAAACAAACCAAAACCTCCCAAATAAGTAGTTTTTTGTATATATTATATGTATATATTATTATTTATATAATTTCATATTTTATATATTTTATATGATTATATTATATTATATTATATTATATTATATTATATTATATATATTATATATATTATATATATA
The DNA here is from genome assembly GCF_028551555.1 of Melozone crissalis. NCBI lineage: Eukaryota > Metazoa > Chordata > Aves > Passeriformes > Passerellidae > Melozone > Melozone crissalis. Next base: position 19,196,539 of record NW_026535807.1, on the reverse strand, counting down.
ATCTATTATATCTATCATATCTATATCTATTATATCTATTATATCTATCATATCTATCATATCTATCATATCTATCATATATATCATATATTATATATTAGGTGATTTTCAATATTTAACAAATAGCTCTCTTTAAAAAGAAATTACAACACATCACTACTTTTGTTGTCGGAAAGAACTCAGCCCATTCCAGCTGAGTCAGCTGTAAAATCATCAGGCCATAAAATTATATCAAGGACTACAGATGCTTAAACATTCTCTTAACCAAAATCTGACCAGGGAAAGGCTGTACCACAAAGGGAACATTCTCACATCAAACACCATGCCTGCACTGTAAATACAAAATGCTGAAATTTGCTGGAAAATTTCTCTTGGAACAATGTGCCCACCAGCCATAACTCAAGTCAACTTGGTTTTCATGAGCAATTTTGGTGATTGTTCTACATCCCCAGTGGGAATGAATGCTTGCTACTGCAGAGAATTCAGTAAATTCACTGTGTCCTCACAGAGTTTCTGAGCTTTCTTGGAGCCCCTGCCCTCAGCTCCTTCTCCAGTGCTGCAGGAGAGTGGGGAACAGATTTTAGGATCTCCCTTTTTTTCTGTTTCATCTGAGATCACTGTAGACGACTATTTAGAAGGTCAGAACTGAATTAATTTTCTCTTAAAGTCTCCAGCAGTTGCTTTGAACCATAACCCAGCCCTACCCCCAGATCCAAAGTGGAAATTGCCAACAGCCTCCCCTGTACCCAGGGCCCTGCAGCTCGCTTGGGTGGAGGTGAAATTTCACTTCCCCTGTGGGACAGAGAGAACAGGAAATGTGACCAAGGCCAGTTTTGGGGGTTTCTCCCAGGTTTTAGAGCTGTTTCTAGGCATTGCTAGAGTAGTAATAGATCAGAGACTGCTACAGAATGTTTGTAGAACTCTCTACTCTTCTCTGATGAACCACTCTCAAATACAGCCAGATATAAAATGGAATTGACTCAAACTCATTTTGTTTTTCCTGTTTTACCTTTGTATGAAATAGGTGTTAACCCCAATGGAGCCTGGGGATTAATCAAAGAAAACCAAATCTTTTAACACTCAAAGCACTCCTTAGAGCTTTCACAATGTGAGAGAGCTCATCTCAGATCCCTCACATAAGCCCAACAATATAATGTGACAATATGTGGGTTTTGTTTGAAGAGTTCTTGATTTTAAAAGCAGTTAAAGGCTCGTGATGACAAGCAGCAACAATAACAGCTAATAGAAGGATGTTTGCAATGATCTCTAGAAAGCATAATGAAATAGCTGTTTTAAAATTATCTTCACAGAAATAACACCTATTTTATCCCATTAAAATGATGGGACAATAAACAATGAATGATGAATATTAAAGACTGACATCTCTAGCAATGCTTCCTCCTAACTACCCTAAGTGTTTTTCTTAGCTCTGAAAATATAATTAGCATGAAAGCATACACACAGTGATGTCTTATTATCTCTTTAACACCTTTTCTGTCCTGGCTGGTCAATATCCAAGGATGCAGTGCCCTGCTGAATTCTGGGCTGCAGGGACAGAAAGCCTTTGGTCCAGCCTGACTGAGGACTCAAACCTCTGCTGGTAGCTGGAATGCAACCATGGATCGCCAAAAAATATATCCAGACCTGAAAAGGAATAATCGTGGAGCCACCCAAAAATAGACTGATTTCAGAGGCAATTCAAGCCAAGCTGGCCTGGTTGCCTGTGCTGGCTCAGAGATAACCAGGTTGCTCTCCTCCTGCCCAACTACCTGTGGGACAATTTAACTCACTCTTTAATGTCACAGTTTTATAACCTGAAACGGTGAAGATGTAATTTTGCTTGTCTTTGGTACAAAGAACAGGACAACAAAATGTGCTCTGACAGTGTATTTAATTTGTATATCTTATTTTTATAAGCTTCTTGATTTTATAAGCATCTTGATACAAGGAGAGTACCTGTTAAAGAGTGCTTTTCTTTGCAGATAACCCAGATAGCAGTTCAAACAAGTAATTCCAGACTCTTGAGATATATTTATCTTAGAACACAGAAGCAGTGTGTGGTGTAATGGTCACACACATCCATGTGCACATGTCAGACACGGAGCTGGATGCTAACAGCTCCAAAGCCGTCTCTGAGCCCATAGAACCTCGCAAGGCTGAAAAGCCATAGCCCTGAGCCTTGTTCTGTGCTGTGCAAACAAACCACACCCAGCGCAGAGCTCAGAGCAGCAGCCAGCCAGGCCACCTGCGCTTCCTGGAGCTGAGGGCAGCGGCACCTGTTTGTTTCTGTAACAGGAATACACGAAACCAGCAGAACTCAATACAAAATGTGTCACAAAATGTGTGTCTGCGGCGAGGATGCGGCCGAACACCGGCCTGTGCGACCCTGCGCCCGGGCAGCGACCGAGGGCCCCGCAGCACCGCGGGACCGGGACCGCGTGTGGGCCGGCACGGCACGGCACGGCCCGGGGTGGTGGCACCGCCACACACTGGGGATCTGCGGCCCGAACGGGTGTTCCGGGGCAGCGACCGGGCCCGAGGCAGCGACTGATCCCCGCTCGGTGCTGCCGGCCCGGGTGTGCAGCGGCAGCGATCCCTGCACGGAGCCGTCACAGCCCGGCCGCGGGCAGGGCCGGGCCCGCCAGGCAGGGGCGGTCCCGGCGCGGATCCGGCGCGGTCCCGGGGCCAGGCGGGGCGGGCCGGGCCGGGCAGGGGCGGTCCCGGCCCGCTAACGGGGCCGGGCAGGGGCGGTCCCGGTGTGGATCCGGGCGGAGCGGGGCGGTCCCGGCGCGGTAACGGGGCCGGGCAGGGGCGGTCCCGGTGCGGGGCCGCGGCGGGCGCTGGGCTGCGCAGAGCCGGCTGCCCTCGGCCGCAGCGCGCCCCGCCATGCCCGGAGTGGCCGCGCTGGGCGCCGGCCCCGACCCCGAGGAGAGCTACGATTTCCTCTTCAAGCTGGTGCTGATCGGCGACGCCAGCGTGGGCAAGACCTGCCTGGTGCAGCGCTTCAAGACCGGGGCCTTCTCCGAGCGCCAGGGCAGCACCATCGGCGTGGACTTCACCATGAAGAGCCTGGAGATCCAGGGCAAGCGGGTGAAGGTGAGGGCTCTGGGCCCGCGGGGTTGCTCCGGACCGGGCCCGGGCCGCCATCCCCGGCTGCCCGCGGGGACCCGGGCGGCACCGAGCGCGCCCAGGGCCGGGCCGGGCCGGTTCCGCCCAGAGCCGGGCGAGCCCTGGCTGAACCCGGCCGCGGCAGCCGCAGCTGCAGCGCTCTCTGCTCAGGCTCCTTTCTGGGGTGTTTACAAGGCAGAAGAAAGCTCAGCTGGGCTGCCGTGTTTCCAGAAAGGGATGTGGAACTGGTAGATTGAGAGAAGGTTCTTAAATTAGGCGTGCTATTATCTTAAGACACTGTTTACAGGGTGTCACAGGAAGTGCCGGTTTCACGGTTCTTCAATAAACTCTAAATTTGACATCTGCTTTTTTTTTTTTTTTTTTTTTTTTGGTTATGCTGGAGGAAATCAGCTGGTTGTTAGGGCCAGAAGAGCCCAGGACAGGTATCCCATGGATCTATCCTCAGATTCTCAGTAGCACAGATTTCTGCAACTGTTTTCACCCTCTGAGCGCTGGAGTGCAAGTGAACATTGGGGAGAAAATGTTTAAAGCATTTAGGGTTTATAGTAGATAAACCATATAAATAGTTTATATAGTTTTTAGTGAAAGTTATTAATATAGTAGATAAGTCCCTTCACCATCCCCTCCAGAATGGGGTTCTGCAGCTATCCTTATCCCCAGTAGGACTAAAAAGCATTTAATTCAGTCACTGCCTGGAGGAAGATGATGGAATTGTAAAGCTTTTGGTGACACACAAATGCAGTGATGCAGTGAAGTTTTGGCCTGTGTTTACCAAAGTAGGTGTCAAAGTCCTCTGTTGGTTTTTTTCATGTAAATTATCTTTGAGTATTAAGGTGAGAAAATTGCAGAAAACATAAATGAAGGCATTTTTAAGGAAAAGAGAGGGATTAGCAGTGGCCATGCCCTGCAGCAGTGTTTATTTCCTTGTTAGTGTCACACATTTCCCTGCCATGCCTGCCTGGGGAGCTGAAGAACAAACTCAGGTTTTCTGTTTGAGTTGTTTGTGCCTCTCGCACACTTCCTGGCAATGAGGAGTGGGGCTTCTCCTTTAAGGTGGAAATCTGCCTCTGTTTAAATGCCGGGCGCACAGAGAGCGACAAATGTGTCTGTTCCTGGTGCCAGGCACTGCAGGAGTGCCCCAGGAACCCAGCCAGACTTCCCAGGTGTGCATTTTCATATTGTCACTGCTTACACATGGTATTTCAGTATTAGCAGCCTGGCTGTAACAAATCCTGAGTTATTTCTAAGTGCTTTATCAAAAACAAGGCAGGAAGTTCAAGGTCTTGAAGCTTTCTTTTTGTTTGGGCTGTTCTGTACTTCCACTTAGAAAAAAATGAGGAAAGCAGTTATTGAAGAAGAGTATTTTAAGTGTTACTTTAGGGAAATTATTCCAACATTTGCTGATTGACCTTACAGATACTTTTGTCAGCTGCTGGGTCAGGGACACAGCCTGAAAATGAAAGCATTTGCTTGGGGGAGGGGGGGGGGTTTGTTTGGTCATTTAAGATGTGGGGTGTGTGAAGTTTAAATCAGAGTTTTCCAGTTGGATTGAGATTTCAGAGCAGCCCATCTAACCTGGGTTAGCTTTGCTCAGCATGCTCTTGGAATCAGGAAATAAGGAAGCATTTCCTTGCGCTTTTTTGAGTTCCCTTGCACACTCTGCTTGCACTTCTTGCCTCACAAAAGCAGGCCAGGTAATTGTCTGCTGCTTTGAGTTCCTTAGGGATTTATGCTACTCAGGACAGTAATTGTTTATTATTTAGCAAATGGTGCAGGAATGAGATAATTCCTGGTTTTGTAATGTTTTACAGGCTCATCTTTAGAAATTCCTTCAAAACAAAGTGTCTACAAAAACTTGTCCCCCCTCCCCAGTGGCCTGAACTTCATTTTTAGTCTGGCTAAGGGCAGCACTGCAACCCAACACTTACTTTGAGATTGAAGCAAACAATTTAGGTTAAATGTGCCTCTCTTCAAACTTCAGATGTTCCTTTCACAGTTACATAACATTTCTGAAACATTTGGAACCCAAGGATTTTAGGTCTCACTTTCTTTTGATGTGGAGCATTGTTTTGTTTTTGTTTGTTTTGGGTTTTTTTTTTTTTGATAAGGGAAAAGATGCCTGTTGGAATACTGAAGATTAAGGTGCTGCAAATAACTACTTTTTTTTAATTATTTATGAAACTTGAGGCTTTCCTTGCACCTTGCAGCTGTTTTCTTTCAAGTGTCTCACATGGTGTTCCACACACTGCTGGAGCTGACTAAACTTCATATAGAAAGAGATCAGCTTTGTGAAATGTCTGCAGGCTGTCTTCATTTACATTTACAGAAGTGTTCCAGTACATGCTGTTTGAAATTGTGGCATACTGCTTTCTCTAAAAGTAGATTTCTCTGAATCCTAGAGTGCAGACTGTAGTGCCTAAAAGTTGGTCTTGTTAATCACTCAAAGGTTTTGTTAATCACTTAATGCATAGTGATTGAAGTCCTATTGATAAAATAATTATTTGTTCTTTGAGTGATAGAAAAAATCTGGCAAACAGAACAAAAACATTTTATAACTGTTATGTCACTGTAAGAAAAGATATTTGTAAAATGCTGGAACCAACATTTTACATAATGATAGGCAAGGACATTCCTAAGTCCAAGTCCATAAATCATGGTTAGTAATAACAAAAGTATTTTTCTTTTGATGAATTACCTCCTGTGAGCTAATTAATTGCCTTTAATGCCTACTTTATGCTGTCAGTTCCTAGTGTTTTACATAAAGTGTTTTTTCCTCTATCCCACAGTTTTTCTCCCTCAGTATAACTTTCAGAAAGTAGCAGGAGAGAAGAACAGTTGCAAACACATTCCTTTTACAGCAAATACTTCTTTATTTTAAGAGGTATTTAAATGAAGAAGTACCATTGTACTTTTTCATTTACAGGCTTTTTCAGCCCATATGTTACCAAGATTATTGGTTTTGATTCAGGCCTCATGGCTGTGAACTGCATCCCTTTCAGAATGGCCCAAAATATATTTTGTGTCATGATCTGGTCAAATTGCCACTAATACAGAATTGTGTCTTGTTAAGTGTCCTGTCTCCTGAATGGGAATTTAATGACTTTGCTGCACAGATAAAAGCAGAGCTATTGGAAGCAATATTCTTTGATATCCAGAGGAAAACGTAGCTCTCTGTCAACTCCTTTGGCACTCCTAACCTGCAGCAAATGGAAATACTACATTCCCAAAAAAGAGGCATTCCTCATTCTCTGAAAATTGTGTAGGAAAACATTTGAATGGTGCAGTTTATCCTCCCTGCTCTATGAATATCACTTTAAATTGAAATACAGTGCCACAGAGATGTTGCTTTTGGCAGAAACTGCCTGGATTAAGTTGCAAGGCTGTTTCAGTAAATGTTTTTAGGAGCAAGTGTTGTGATTTGCCAGCCTACAGGAATGTATGTTTTTGTTTGCCATTTGAGATGACAGGACTCAGACACAGCTGGTTAAGAGTCATTTAGCACAGTCTTTAGGTCCAGTTTCACTGCTGGGACATTTTATGGAATTTTGCTGCAAAAGTGACATTTCTGTTTTTGCAAAGGAAGGTGTCAGCTGGAGGATGCACTTAGTCATTATTTATGCTGCTCCACAGGCAAAAGCACACCTGAACTGTGGTACTTTAGAAGAATCAGGAAAGTACTTAATAAATTATGTAGGAAGTAAGGGAGGGAGAAATTATTTACTGTGTCTTGGGGCCATCTGTTAAGCATTAACCTTTGATAAAGAATATGTTGATCAATGCAGGAGCAGCCACATTGGCCCATTTGATAATGGTCATTTACTGTGCTCTTTGGCCAGCCTGCCACTCACATCCTCAGCATTTTCTCTGTCCCTGTAGTTCAAAATCTGCTTTCTGTAAGCCTGAGCAGAATGATCTTCCAGGGAACCTCCATTAATTTTACCACCTTCTCTTTTCCTCTTACATCCAGCTGAAACACTTCTTGTCCCAGAATTTTTCTGGGGTCTCTCACTGTCCTTTGTGTGCCACCATGAGGAGTGTGGCTGTCCAAAAAGTTCCAAGCTGAGAGGAGATCAAAACAACCAGCTTTGTGAGTAAATGAGTATTCAGTGGTGAAACAATTAACATTTGTGAGTAATTGAGTATTCAGTGGTGAAACAATGAGAAAGGTGGCTCCTTTATTCTGCCATATTCCTTCTGCACAAGGAGTATTTATTCCCTGTTCTCTTCTGTTCCTAGCAGTGGTCTCCCTGCCACCAATCTCTGATTTCATAGGTGTTTCTAATTAGTAGTTTCAAATGAATTCAGCACAATTCTCCAGCAATCCCAGCTTCTCTCACACCAAAGGAGTTGCCAAAGTAATTACAAAATCAGGAACAGCTTTAAAAGGTTACTGAGTGACAGACGTGGCTGCCATCATGTTATTTACAAAGCTGAAGCATTTAAATTAGCCATAAGTAATTAAATTAACCATAAGAAATTAAATATTAAGTATTATTATCAAGTAATAATTAAACATTATTAATTAGTAGTATTAATTATTACTAAAATATTAAATTTTATTAATTACAAGTTATTTATTTTAATGAATAATATTCAAAATTAATAATAATTATGTCATTTACAACATACATCATACACTTGTACAATACAAAAGAATACATGAACATATCTTTTTTTATTAACCCGTGGCTAGTACAGTTCTTTTGGTATTTAACTTTTAACTTAAACTGAGGGACTTAGGAATGACAAATACTATGACTATTTTTTTTTTTCAAAGAGTTTTCAGTTGTTATTTTTTATCAAGAGCTATGTGCTTGTAAATACAGTTTAACAGAAATACTCTATAAAACTTTTTCTGTGCACAAGCTGGTTAAGGTTATAGTTGTGATTGGTATTTTTTTATAGTTGTCATGGTTCTTTTTCAGTAGAAATCTGTGAAATTTATCTCTGTAGATATACTGGAGAAAATAGTGTTTACTTAGGATCAGAACTGGTATTTTTGTAATTACTTAAATTATATTTTTAACCGTGTATCAGACTGATTAATGTTACATGAAAATATTTTTCTTAGAATTTTCTAAAGATGCAGTCGAGCAAACTAGCTGTATTTTTCCTTTAGAAATACAACTTGCTTTACATTAAGTGATCTGGTTCATAATACCTCCTTGCTGTGTCAATAAATTGTGTTCTTAATGCTAGAAGACATTTTTCAAATTACAATGTGCCCAGACAAGGTTTTCAAGCTTCCAAACTGAAGGGGGGTTGTTCTTAGCTCATTCACTCTGCACTTTTATTTACACCACAGAAAAAATGTAAGCCAAAACAATTTTATTTCTTAATTCAAGTGTTTCCAATTTGTCTGTGTGCACAGAATCCCTCGGGCCCTTCCCAAGAGTTGGGTAATCATCATTAGCCTTTTCTAGCACTTGACCTAATCAGGTGCTGAGACTTAACCAGCACAAAGGGCTGGTGGGAGACCTGAGTGCAGAGATCACCATAAACCTGCCCCCAGTTTCCTGCTCCCTGCTAATTGCTGCTGCCTGCTCTGAGCCATTATCTCTTGCATTAATAATCATTTGCTTTGGGCTTTTCTGAGTCCATTACAGTCCTTCCCCTGCTCTGAGAGTTCCTTTTTGCTGGGGTTGATTCCCTCTCAGCTGCACATGTATCAGCTGGATCTGAGTGCTTGCTTAGCACAGGAAATGAGATCTTATCAGCACAGCCTTTTCCAAAGGGAAATTTCCTGCTCAAAAATGCAGCACGGTCAGAAGATACACAGAAAACACTACTGTGCAAAAGAAATAAAAGGAAAAATGGTTCCATATTATTTGGTATAAAATAGCTCTGGCACATTGTGTTAAGTTGTTGACAACCCTTCAGAATAAGGAGGTTCAGAGGAAAGGGAAACCATAAATAAAAGGTCCATGCCATGGGAGGATTCAAAACCCCAGCAATATTTGCTTATGTCCTGTTTCAGTGGAGATGCAGAATACAAGGAATGGCAGGAAAACACAGGCAGTGGTCTCCCATTTATCAGCTGGGGATAGAGAAGTGAAAGTGCAGCAGAACATGAATTTATAGCAGGAAGTTCTTTCATTTCAGTGTGACTGCATATTGAAGCCAAGAGCTTTGGAAGATTCAGAAAGGATTAGAGATTTATACTGAGGATGAGGACATCCACAGTTACTTTAGATTAGAAGATCCTGGAATATAAGCCATCATGTTCCAGGACATCAGACAACCTATAAAACAATGGGATTTATGAAGAACTTCCCTATGAGCAGCATGCTGTTTTTGTCCACTCTGAATTATTTTGTTTCTTCCTCTGGGACATCTTGTACTGGGAACTCCAACTCTGATACCAAACTCATAATTCTTATGCTGCTGGATTTAGGCAAAAGTATTTAACCAATAATTTCTTCCTGCCCAGTTGTAATGTGTGTTTTACCACCCAGAAAAGGGCAGGTGATGAGACTGACAGATACTTCACTGACTTTGTTGGGACCTAGGATTGCTGGCATTTTGTTGACACACTCTTTTATCTATATTCCTATGTCTGATGTTTCCTTCTAAAGCAGCCTCAGTGCTCTCAGATTATGTGACCACATCCTGCTCCCTTTGTTCCTGCCCTGCACAACTGGCAGAGCCACAGAAGGTGTGGTGGCCAAAAGCCACGTGCAGTGTCAGTGACCCAGCAGGTGACCTTGGCTGCAGGCTGGCACCCCATTCTGCTGCCAAGGGTGACAAAGGGCTGGGCTGGGCACACCAGAGAGCTCCAAAATCTGCCTGGAAGGGGCTTGCTGGCAGGAAACCAGGGTCCCAGCTGATACAGGTACAAACTCTGAGCAGACAAGTTCTCAGCATAGATTATATATATATATATACACACATATATATACACACACACACATATATATATATATGTATTTAGTTGTTATATATATGTCTGTATCAAGGTTCTCAAGCATATGTTGTCACCCTTGGATCATGTACAAGAGGCTAGATGAACACAGGGCTAGAATGCATTGCACAGAGAGGAGATTTGGATCAAGGCTCTTGGATCAAGTCCTGTCTCTTGGCTGAGGAGAGCAGCTGCCTTGTGTCACTGTGTGTCACTGTAGCAGTGTATCTGAACCACTCAGACTGCAGTGTGCACCAGCCATCCCCCTTGTAACTGTTATCAGAATTTTCTTGGGGCCCTCTAGAATTCATCAAGGTTACTGGGTCATAAACCGTGCTAAAATAGTAGAGAAGAAGCTGAGAAACTGAATTCCAAGACCACAAGAAAGAGCAGAGAGCTGTGAGCCACTGGGCTGTGACCAGTCCCATCTTCTGTGAGGTGCATGCAGAACATGTGGACAGGCAGAGGCACTGATAGGAAATGTGTGATCAGTGTGTGCAGCAGGGTTAGTGCATAATGCAAACAATACATGGCTTCTGCTTAATCATAGTGGTCACTTGTCCAGGAGTGCTGAGTTCCCCATGTGTCCCTGTGTGTCCTTGTGTGTGTGGTTATTAATTATTGTGGGGTTGTGAGGGTCCCCAGGATGAGGTGAGAGATGAATCTGACTCCATATTTCTTAGAAGGCTGATATTCTATTCTATTCTATTCTATTCTATTCTATTATATTATATTCTATTCTATTATATTATATTATATTCCTGCACTAAAGAAAGAGAAAGGAGACAGCAGAAGGCTGGCAAAGAATGATAATAAAATCCCTTGACAGACCAGAGTCTGACACAGCTGGACTGGGATTGGTCGTTAATTAAAAACAATTCACATGGGACCAATCAAAGATGCACCTGTTGGTAAAGCAACCTCCAAACCACATTCCAAGCAATCAGATCATTTTTGTTCACATTTCTTTTCTGAGGCTTCTCAGCTTCTCGGGAGAAAAATCCTGGCAGAGGGATTTTTCATAAAATATGACAGTGACCCTGCTGTGTCCCGCAGCTGCAGATCTGGGACATGGTGGGCTAGGAGAGGTTCAGGGTGTCACTGTGTGTGACTGTGTGTCCCTGTGTGTGTGTCACTGTGTCCCTGTGTGTGACCCTGCTGTGTCCCCCAGCTGCAGATCTGGGACATGGCGGGCCAGGAGCAGTTCAGGGTGTCACTCTGTGTACCTGTGTGTCCCTGTCTGTCCCTATGTGTCACTGTATGTCCTGTCTGACCCTGCTGTGTCCCCCAGCTGCAGATCTGGGACACGGCGGGCCAGGAGCGGTTCAGGACCATCACGCAGAGTTATTACCGCAGCGCCAACGGGGCCATCCTGGCCTACGACATCAGCAAGAGGGGCTCCTTCCTGTCCATCCCTCGCTGGATCGAGGATGTCAGGAAGTATGCTGGCTCCAACATCGTGCAGCTGCTCATCGGTGAGTTGGGAATGCCCCTGCGTGTGCAGTGTGGCCTCAGGTTTTGGTTCTGCTTGGATTGAGGTGTGTGCAATAACCCGACTGGAAATTTTACCAAAGGAGCTGATTCACTGGAAGAGGTGTTTGCTTTGATTGACTTCTGTTAAGGAGTAGACAGCTTTGAGTCCTTTGCATCTCATTTAGTGGAGAACTGGGATGCCCAGGATTTCCCAGTTCTGAAGCACAGCTGGTGTGAACTTGCCTTGCCTTGCCTTGCCTTGCCTTGCCGAACCTTCCCTTGCCGAACCTTCCCTTGCCGAACCTTCCCTTGCCGAACCTTCCCTTCCCTTCCCGGAACCTTCCCGAACCTTCCCGAACCTTCCCTTCCCGAACCTTCCCTTCCCGAACCTTCCCTTCCCGAACCTTCCCTTGCCTTGCCGAACCTTCCCTTCCCTTCCCTTCCCGAACCTTCCCTTCCCTTCCCGAACCTTCCCTTCCCGAACCTTCCCGGAACCTTCCCTTCCCGGAACCTTCCCAGAACCTTCCCTTCCCGGAACCTTCCCTTCCCGGAACTTCCCTTCCCTTCCCTTCCCGAACCTTCCCTAACCTTCCCTTCCCTTCCCGAACCTTCCCTTCCCTTCCCGAACCTTCCCGAACCTTCCCTTCCCGAACCTTCCCTTCCCGGAACCTTCCCTTCCCTTCCCGAACCTTCCCTTCCCTTCCCTTCCCTTCCCGAACCTTCCCTTCCCTTCCCGAACCTTCCCTTCCCTTCCCGAACCTTCCCGGAACCTTCCCTTCCCGGAACCTTCCCTTCCCGGAACATTCCCTTCCCTTCCCGAACCTTCCCTTCCCGGAACCTTCCCTTCCCGGAACCTTCCCTTCCCTTCCCGGAACCTTCCCTTCCCGGAACCTTCCCTTCCCTTCCCGGAACCTTCTCTTCCCGGAACCTTACCTTCCCTTCCCTTCCCTTCCCTTCCCTTCCCTTCCCGGAACCTTCCCTTCCCGGAACCTTCCCTTCCCGGAACCTTCCCTTCCCTTCCCGGAACCTTCCCGGAACCTTCCCTTCCCGGAACTTTCCCTTCCCTTCCCGGAACCTTCCCTTCCCGGAACCTTCCCAGAACCTTTCCTTCCCGGAACCTTCCCTTTCCTTCCCGGAACCTTCCCTTCCCTTCCCGGAGCCTTCCCTTCCCGGAACCTTCCCGGAACCTTCCCTTCCCGGAACCTTCTCTTCCCGGAACCTTCCCTTACCTTCCCGGAACCTTCCCGGAACCTTCCCTTCCCGGAACCTTCCCTTCCCGGAACCTTCCCGGAACCTTCCCTTCCCTTCCCGGAACTTTCCCTTCCCGGAACCTTCCCTTCCCTTCCCGGAACCTTCCCTTCCCGGAACCTTCCCAGAACCTTCCCTTCCCGGAACCTTCCCTTCCCTTCCCGGAACCTTCCCTTCCCTTCCCGGAGCCTTCCCTTCCCGGAACCTTCCCGGAACCTTCCCGGAACCTTCCCGGAACCTTCCCGGAACCTTCCCGGAACCTTCCTGGAACCTTCCCGGAACCTTCCCTTCCCTTCCCGGAACCTTCCCTTCCCGGAACCTTCCCTTCCCTTCCCGGAACCTTCCCTTCCCGGAACCTTCCCTTCCCGGAACCTTCCCTTCCCTTCCCGGAACCTTCCCGGAACCTTCCTGGAACCTTCCCGGAACCTTCCCTTCCCTTCCCGGAACCTTCCCTTCCCGGAACCTTCCCTTCCCTTCCCGGAACCTTCCCTTCCCGGAACCTTCCCGGAACCTTCCCTTCCCTTCCCGGAACCTTCCCTTCCCTTCCCGGAACCTTCCCTTCCCCCATCCTAGCAAGCTGATGTGTTTTGGTGAGTTGGAGCACACACCCACTTGAGCAGACAGGGAATTTTGGAAGGACTTTGGGGCAATCAGAGTTTGTCACTTCTTTGCTAGAAGTTCTGCTTTCCACCCCAAAAAGTTTTGGGCTGAGTTTTGGACTCAGATGTGGCTCTTGGGGCCTGTAGAGCTGCTGATACAAGAGCAGTACCATTCTGGATTTCCCTAGGAATCAGCAGACAGCTGCTGTTTTCACAGAATGGTTTTAACTTCAATTTCTAGCCTGTTCCCTTCTGTTAGGGTCTACAGGCACCACTCTTTGGTTACTTTTCCTGTTCTTTATGGGTAACAGAAATACAGGTTAGAAAGGGCTGGGGAGGTTGTCCAGTCCAGGCTCTGCTCACAGAGTCAGGCTGGTCAGGGCCTTTTCAGTCACATTTTGAAAATCTACAGAATGGAAATTCTTCATCTTCCTTGGGTAACCAAGCCCCTCCTGCCAAGCCCTTCCTGTGGCACAAACAAGCAGATACAAATCCCTGTGTTGTTCCCTTTCCCTCCAGGAAACAAGTCTGACCTAAGTGACCTTAGAGAGGTTCAGCTGGAGGAAGCCCAGAGCCTGGCTGAACGCTATGACAACATCATCTGTGCCATAGAGACCTCAGCAAAGGACTCCAGCAACGTGGAGGAGGCCTTTGTGAAGATGGCCACCGAGCTGATGATGAGGCATGGAGGGCCCATGTTCAGTGAGAAGAACACTGACAGCATCAAGCTTGACAGCAAAGACGTTGTGGAAGGCTGGGGGTGTGGTTGCTGATAAGAGCTAGCTGATATCCCTAACTTTACTGGAGTTTAGATGGTGCTTCACCCTAATGCTGAGTAGCATGGTAGCCATATTCTCCTCCTCCTCCTGTGAAACCAGCAATTTTGTAGAAGTTAGACACAATCCTGTTTGCTTTAGTGTCTTATTTTTTAAAAGGGACTTTGGAGAGGTGGTCCTAAAAGTCAAACCCTCTGAAAAACCTACTCAACATTTGTCCCCACGGTTTTATTTTCTGTAACCTTCATACGAGTTACAAAAATGGAGGAAATGACTTTGAACTTGGTGTTTTGGGGTGGGAACACGTTTGGCTGGGGAAGAGACTGATGCAAACCCAAAGGTCTGAGCATTTAGCATGGCACTGTGGCAAAGGAGGTCACTTTTGGAACAGGTAATCTTTACAGTGTCTCTTCAAATGACCAGGCAGTGTCAGTGTCTGATAATGGTATTTCAAGGGCCAGAACAGCCAAGATTTTGATTTCAGGACCAAATAGCAGTCTATGGATTGCTAGCTGCTGTTGGAGCAGGCCCAGGTGGGGGAGCTTCTCTCAGGTTTTGTTGTCATTTGAAGTTTAACAGAAAGCAAAACCAGCCTGAGCACTGTCACTGGACCAGGGGGGTGATTTAAAGCAGCCTTGAGGAGAGGGAAGATGCATTTCATTTGCCTGTTGTTTGCACAGTGGTAGCTCCTCTTTCCATGTGAAAGCATCACTGAGATTTTGCCCTCAGGTCTCATCATTTCATTCCACAGCTCGAGCCCTGCACCATGGAAACAGGAGCTGGAGAAGCCCTGACCTGGCTGCAGCCAAGATCTCTTGCCATGGGCCTGATGGTAAAACACGGGGTTCATTCTGTCAGGCATTTGGTGTTACATCACCAGAGTGCATCAATGGCATAAGTGGATATGATTTTTTTATTGGTTTTGTTTTTTAAACCATCTCTTTAAATACTGCATGGGCACATAATGGGAAAGAAGACCTCAGAATAGCTGAGAAGTGCATGAGTGCAGAGAGACCAGTGTCTTTTTGAGTGATTCCCTCCCAGCTTTGTACCCAAATGTCCCCCTCTTCCTATCACAAGTTACCACTTGCTTTTCATTTCTTTAGAACACTCAGCAGGAAAAATCTTTCATAGTGGATCAAAAGTCTACATAAAATAAAATAAATTTCATAATGCTGTTCTTTCAGCTGCAGCTCTGTAGAGTCCCTTGTAGATGTAGCTGAGGTACTGATGGATTCCTCTGCAGTTTCACTCTCAGGCACCTTACAGAAGTGGATTTGCAAAGAGAGCAGGAGCAGCAATATTTTTAAACTCTGCAGAGGTGTTCAGGTATGGCAAGGGAATTTTGCAATCCTGATAATTGGAAGGAGTCACTTTCAAGAAGCACCATTTGAAGGGAATGTCTTGTCTCTTCGAAAAATCCAGGTCAGAAAGGACTTGAATTGTTTTGCTGTGAGGGCTGCACCAGTTCAGTCATCCAACATATCCAGTGTCATGAAAATTAGGAAGATTTAGGTAAGGGCTAATGGATACCAATTTTAATCCTATTCATCTTCCTGTAGCAAATATTGAAACAATCTCTGCTCTTACTGGTTTTTTAAGCTGTGAGGTAGATAACTGAGTAGTGATGTGTGCTTTGTGGCCTGTTTGCTTCTATCTAAGGGGTTAGTTTCTAAATTTTATAGCTGTGAGAATGAAAAGGCCTTAAATTTTTCAATTAGTGTAGTTTTCACAATTCTGGTATTTTCTGCAGAAGGGCAGGCTGAGCTGCAGTACTTGGTAGTGCTTTTGGATGGTCTTCCAGGATATTCCTGCTTCCAAAGACAGTAGGCAATAAATGCCCAGTTAGGCAGTTGGGAATTTGAAATTGGGAATGGGAATGGGAATTTTCCAAACCCTGGAGCTCTCAGCAGAAACTGTGAAGTCAGTCCAGGCTCAAACTGAGTGCTGGTGGCTGCTTTTGCTGCTGTGAGGCCCTTCAGGCACAGAATATTTGCAGACATTTGATTTTCTGTCATGACCCATTGCAGTTTGTACCTGCAGGTCGTGGCCCTGCAGTTCTGCTGGAGCTGGGACCCCCAGATGAGCTCAGCCCCACTTCCTGCAGCATCAGTGCCAAATTATTCACTGTTGGGAAAAACCCACATGCATTTGAGAGCAGTATTGCTACTTCTCAGACCGAAATCCATAGTTTACATAGCAACTCATCCTAAAACTGGAACAAGAAGCAAATGAACATAAATCCTGCTTCCAGTGCAGCCAGTGAGTGATTGTGTTTTTACAGTAGATGAAGAACTGAGGAATTATTGATCCATTTTGTTCTTTTTGAGGTTTGTTTAGTGAATAAGTAGAATTAGACCAGGCACTACACTTTTCATTACAATTTGCCTGGATTTATCCCTTAAACTGGGCTTGAAGGGTGAGGCTCTGCCTGCAGGTCAGTCTGGTTCAGTCAGAAAATGTGCAATACAGCAGCAGAGATTTGTTTGCTGTACTTTAAATGAAGGCACCAATTCCAATTCATTTTCAGTTTCCTGCAGAAAACTAGAACCATGGCTTTAAATCACTTTTGTCTTTTAACTCTTGGCTCTTCTGTCTTGTACCAAGTGGAGTACAAGTTTGCATGCCCTCCTAACTGAGCAAAAGAAATAGAAGAAGACTTGGTTTATTTTTAATTTTTAAAGAAAGAAGACTTGGTTTATTTTTAATTTTTTTTCAGAAGAAACCCAATGACCTGGTTTATTTTTTAGATTAGCAACTGGTGGTGCTTGGGCTGTCAGTAGTTAAAGTTTATTTTGATTACCAAACCCTTCCTTTGTTCACTGCCCACCAGGCTGGGAGCTCCTTGACCAGAAATAAACAGAAAATGTGGAGATTTTCAGTGCTGTGCTGAAGGTTTTATCAAACCTGGGACTCTCACCCAGCCACGGAATTCAGGAATTAGGTTGGTTTAACTCCATTAATCCTATTGAAACTAAAAGGGTACCTGGGTGGAGAAGGTGAGGAGCAATAAAGCTGTGATTTATGGGTGAAAAGCTGAGTTTCACCTCTGAGGGTACAAATGGGCACTGATGTACATCAAGTGAATAATTCAGTAGTGCTTGCTCAGAGTTCACAGCACCAACATTTGCCAGGAAATCTGTTTACTGCCAGTTGAACATTAACAAGGCTATGGTGCAGTAATTGCTTTTAAGCAGATCCCCTTGGCTGATCATGTATTTGCATTAGTATTTATCATTTCTTTTTGGCAGGACCAAAGTGTGCAAAAATATTACAGAAGCACAGGAGGGGACATTGATCTCTGCCTTGTAGCACTTGGGAGTGGAAGGCAGAGGCAGATACTGAAATGAAATCATCAGCAGAATGTGGTTCCCAGGAGCCTTTGTTACCCTTTGTATTGATTTTAAGCTCAATTTATCTCCAGTTTCTCATCCAGTCCATCATCATGGATGGAACTTGTACAAATATTTATAATTACATCAATATAAAACCAACTGTCAGCCCAGAACCCTGTTAATGTTTGCTTTGCAAAGCAAAATTTGAGTAAAATGAGAACACTGAAGAACAGAGGAGAAGTCCTGATGATTTTCTTACTCTCACTGTACTGGCAAGCAGGTTTTTCAGGGGGAAAAATCCAAATGAAGCCCAGCTAAAACCACTGATAGCTCTCCTGTTAGGTAATGCTGATAGATTTCCAAGAACTTCACCAAAAGTAGAACTTTTGCTCCTTTTGGGTGCCTGGGCTGTCATATGTGAAAACAAGGGTTTGGGGGATTGTCCTTTGGACATGGCATGCAAACTTGTCCTGGAAACTTGAAGACATTTTTTACAAGTGAGCCAGGAGCTCACTTGTAAAAAGGTCCTGACCTTTAAAGGAGCAGAATTCACAGAGCCAGAAAGCTGCAGGCAGAGGCCTCCCAATGTCTTCAAAAGCATCTCGGTACCTTTGCAAATAAAGCACAAATCTTGTGTGGAAGTGGTTTTGCACTGAAGGGAAATAATTATCAGAGAAAAAAAAATCATTAATGTGAAAGGCAGAGCATCTTGATTATTCTGCATTTTTCATGTTCATTTCCTAGTTCAATGCTGTGCATAAGTAAGATTTTTTTCCCTTTATAAATGATATTAAAATAGATAAAGTGTGAAAAGTAGTTTGATACTTGACAAAATAAATGCTTTCTTAGGAGAGTGATAATATTGATGAGGAGAATAACTTTGCTGATAGGGTTTGGTGGTGCAGTGTCAGGGATTCCCCACAGAGTTGTGTTGGAATGATGTGAGACACAAAAACCATTCCCAAAACAGGGGAAGCCAGTGGGGGACGCCAGGCCCTGTCCTGCTTGCCAGAAAATACAGGCTGGTACTGAGCAGAAGGTGAATTTAGTTCTTTGTAACTGTTTTTAAAGATTTCTGTTTCAGATTTCTGCTGGGCAGATGTGCTCTGTGCTGTCAGGCAGATTTTCCCTCTCCTGTGCCTCACTCGCTGAGATCCGCCAGGTGAAATCCCCACGAGTGCAGAGCAGGGAGCATCCCAGCCAGTCTGGCTCACACACACCTTCTGGGGGGGAAGGAAAAAAATCTCTAATTCATATTGAATTCATTCACTGCATTCCAAAATTATTTGAGGGGTTTGGGTGATAACAGTGTTAAAATGGTTCTGCATTTTCTGGGACAAATCTGTTGCTTTTCAAGGTTTCTTCGAGAGATGCAGGCTGTACATTTCTAATCATCAGTAACTGTTTTGCTTTTAAACTTTCTTATCTCAATACTGACTAAATGATTTGGAATTTGAGGAGACAAGGGAGCAAGCTTGCATACTACAGTAATTTTTTATACTTTACCTTCATCTATTTATGAATTTATTATGAAAAGTATTTTTAAACATGAAACCTGCTTTTGTTGTGAATTTTAGCAAAGTAGTGGATACATTGTACTGTGTATCATTAAAAAAGGTTTAATTAAAGTAAACATTTGGCAATTAATACCTTTTGTTGTTATTTTATGCATGTACCTTGTGGTATATGATCAGAAACAAAATCAATTTTAGGAAATGATGTATTCTGTCCTACAGTGATGTATGGTCTACTTTTACCAAGATACGACCTAATGTACTCTTAATTAAACAAATGGTGCTGAACTAACTTCCTCTTACCCTCAAATGTCCATCAGCTCCAGCAATGCATGCACTTCCAATTGTTCCACTCAGCAAACTCTCCAGCAGAGCTGTCTGGGAGATGAAGAACGAAACCCCAAATGCTCAGTGTTGGAGAAGTGCAGATAACCCTGCCAGTGCTTGCAATTAAGTGTGAACAATGCTGTACCTCCCCAGGGGAATGTTTACATCCTGGACTTGATTGAAGTGCTGTGAATTAAACAAAGCAACACCCCTTTCTCTTTGCTTGGCTCTTTAATTTGAGCGTCAGCACATGGGAGTTGGTGATCCACAGGAGCCAACTATTGAATTTCTCGGTGTGCATTGTCTGCTGCTTCAGTAACAGCCTCAGGTGCCAAAGGGGGAGTTGTCAGTGCAATGGCCAGGCTCTGGAGCTGCCTCCTCAGGGTGCTGGTGCAGCTGGATTTGTCACTGAATTCTCTTTAAGGACTCATTTTTACTGTAACTGCCCTGGCAGGGTGTGCTGGAGGGAACTGGTGAGAAATGGAAAGAGTGAAGGCATCACTCAGTGAGTAACATCTGCTCCTGGGAGGGACTGACCTGCATTGTCTCATCTTCTGTACATTAAACTGGAGCTTCTAAGTCTGTGTGGGCAAAAAACCCGTTTCCCTTTTAATAGCTTGTTATAAGTGCATGTGATTCCCAGAAATTATTTCCCATTTCTGGGAACTCTCCCTGGAATTCTCCAAGAATGTGAAATACTTTGGATACAAGAGATCTACACACACTACGACCATTTTTCATTGGCTGTGGTGACCTGACCTTTCACTATGTTGTTTGTACCTGCAAAAAAAACCCCTCTATTTTTATAGTTTAAGTTCACTTAATATTTTGTAGTTCATACCTAAAAAAAAAAAAAACAAACCAAAAAAACAACCAAAAAACCCCAAACCTGTATTTTTTATAGTTTAACTTCACTGAATATTTTTCCTCCACATCTATGGGCAAGAAGTTAACTGTTAAACTAGCAAAAAGCATTTTCCCAGGTATAATTCCATAAAACAAGACACCAATCCCAAATCCTATAGAAAATCAGATTCTGAGACTCTTACCTGCGCACCAGGTGCTCCTTCTGCTTCAGGAACAGATCAATAAATAAAGCAATAAATAAATAAATCACCTGCTGGCTGTTAAACTGCAAGGCATGTTTACCATGATCCCAGTACTGAATTCTGAGCTTGGCATAAAAACCAACACAATGCAGGGAGGAGAGGTTTTAGTTAAGACCTGCTGAGTGCCAGGTGGTCTGAATTAGACAAATAAAGCAATCTTTACACAAAGTAAACCCACCTGTGCTCTTTGGAATATGCACTCATCTGTTTTACTCACAGAAACACTTTGCTGAAACTTGTAAGTGCACAGCCTGTTTCTGTCAATGTTGAAAACAGGATTTATTTCATCACCCCAGAACTCACCTTGTGCAGACAGAAGAGTTTACCACAGGCTGTGTGAGATGTGCTGTGGTATCTGCTAGTCCCCATTTCTGTACAAGTTACAGAGCACACAGGGCACCACTGAGTTCCAGAGAAATTCCTGTAGTAATCCCAGCTTCCCCCCTTTACACTGATGGAAGGAGATTTCCACCTCTTTTGGCAGCTGCCTTCTGTGTGTAGTTTTATCCAGGTCACTATTTCTAAAATTTCCTTTCTTTTCTTTCCATCTGCTGTTTTTTCAGCATTTTGGCTTTTTGAGGGTCTGCCTCTCACCAGGCTGGAGCTCAGTCCATGGAGCTGGAGAATGTGGAATACCCTGAGCCTTGGAGGGTTTTAGATTTGTGATGTGACAGAGCAAAAGGAACTGTCTTCCTTTTCCACAAACACATTTTATGTTAATGTTTCCATGAGGGATGAGCTCTAAGAGGTCCATACACAGTTCCTTCATGAACCTTTTGAAGTGTTCATGCACATTGTAGAGAAAAAAAAGGAGAAACACACAGAACCTTTTCTGTTCTTCAGCAACTTCCAACATTTTTATTCCTTACTTCACTGATTCTGGTGAAGTTAGAGAGTTTTGCAACATGCTTTAGTACTGAAACAATGTGGCTTTAAATCATCCTGAGCTTACAGAATTACAATCTTTACTTAGATTCAGCATTCTTTGCAAATACCTTGTATATGACAGGAAAGTGCTAAAGGAACAGGTGGATATCTTTTCATTGTACCAATAAAAAGGCAAGAATGTGCTGCTGTAAATACTTTTCCAGTGAAGAAGCAGGAAATGAACTGTTCAGGGCAGTGTCCTCACACTGCATGCAGTGAGACACTGGAAGCTGCTCAGGAAACATTGCAAGAGAGGAATCAGCAATGCTGGCAGGGCAGGGGGATTGCAGGGCTCTGCAAACACAGGGAACACACCACAAAATCTGACTGCACAGCAGCCCTGGGCTCTCAGAGCTGCTGCTGGGGTGAGGAGCAGGGAGGGATTTGGCCAGGAGGTCATTCTGAGAGCCCTGCAGGAGGAACCTGGGAGAATGAACACCCAGGCTGTGTTTGTACAATTTCTGATTTGAAAAAAAAAACCACCAATCTTAAAAACCTGACTAGTCCCTAATGTGGATTGATCTCTGTGTGTAGGTTGACTTTGGTTTAAAACAATTAATTGGGTTATGTTTTCCAAGCTTATGTGTTATAACAACACAAAAATATTTTCAAAGGCATCTTTGGGATGAAAACTTTAGAAGTATTTTACGAAAATAATAAAAAAATAAATTACTTTTTCTTTTTAAACTAACAGCTATAAAATCCAACAACCAAACAACATGTAACATCGACATGAGATGAAATATATTACACTAAAGGCCAGTTAATTACCACAGTGGTATGAGGCTTCAAGTAAATTAGGAGGCACTTTTTGGCTGAGCAGTAGTCACTGATTCAGTGTAAAGTCCCAACTCACAGGAAACAAAACTACTAAAGCTTTCTAAGGTTCAAAATTCAAAAAAGGAGAGGAGGAAAGGGGAAAGGAAAGGAAAGGAAAGGAAAGGAAAGGAAAGGAAAGGAAAGGAAAGGAAAGGAAAGGAAAGGAAAGGAAAGGAAAGGAAAGGAAAGGAAAGGAAAAAGGAAAGGAAAAAGGAAAGGAAAAAGGAAAGGAAAGGAAATGCATATAGAAAGGCAAAGAGCAAAAAGGCTACAGAGGGCACCCAGGTCTGCTGCTTCCCTTCCTGGACTATGGAGTTCCAACACAATTAAGGCTTCACACAGCAGAGGAGCAATAAAACTCCAGGGACATGGGAGAACAGGCACAAGGCAAGGCAGCAGCAGGTCAGATGAGAGCAAGTCCAAAGTGGAACAGGTTGAACTCCACTCTGATTGAAGGGAGCATTCAGTACTTGCAGAATTCCAGGCATTAATACTTGTTGTGCTCTGTACAGCCCACGTGGAATGGACTGAGTGACCCCAGCACCACAATCTGGTATCATCAAGATCATCAACACCTAAAAGCTAAATCTTCCAGCAAACAAAAGGAGGTGATGTTGTAGAGGGATTTAAGTACCAGTACATGAATAGGTTACTATGAAATATTGCTGTTAAAGTCCCTAACATAACAAAGAGGAAGACAGTAAGGGGTAACTCCAGCCATAAATTACATATTTAGAAGCAATATAAAAAGCACTATTGATATTCAATATAATTAAACACACACATGTACCTACATGTACTACTTAATAGAAGATTGTATTCATTTGGAAGGCAGCACTTTGTGGCACTCCTGTAAAGCACAGTGTGTTTGGGCAAGAAAAGCACAGCACTGAGTGGTCCTTCAGAAATCCCCTCACCTCAACGAGGTGCAAAGTTCTCCAGCTGGAAGACCAGGTCCACAGCAGCATCCACATCGGGCACAATGTGGTCCGGCTCCACCAGGGCGGGGTCGAAGCTGAAATCCCTGTGCCCGTGGAACACGTTCTCAGCCACGCTGTCCCTGCTGGGCACGGCCCCCTCGCTCGGGGGGTCGTACACCCCTGTGCACACCAGCACGGACCTGCAGCGGGCAGCGGCTGCGGGGGCCAGCTCCGAGTCCCAGCCAAGCTGGAGGTGCTGGGGAAGCTGGGGAAGCTGGGCAGGGGCTGTTCCTGCAGCAGCCTTGGCCTGCAGCCGGGCTCTGGGGCAGCTCTGCTGCAGGTAGCGGTTGTACAGGTTGGCTCCGTACACATCCGTCATCACATTGTCCCTGCAAAGCACAAACTCGGTCAGCGCCTCAGCTGCAGCTGTCAAAGGCATTCTTGCGTTGCATCATTTTGGAATAGAGATTGTTGTATTGCACTAAATAGTTTATTTAGTTGTTGTTTTGCACTGGGAGATGGGAAATTTGTACTGAATATGTTATGTCACATAGATTGCTGTTTCTCTTCTTCCATCCGATGGTTTCTCCCTTATCCACCCCTCTGCCCTGGTGATCTGCCCCCCCTGGTTATCTCTCCCTTCGCCCCTCCTCAATGGGATCCCATTGACTGCAGTCCTCTTTCCCCACCCCATTCCCTCGGGTGTAAAAGTCCCCTGCAAGAAAGCAACACTCTCTTTTCCACCTGGGATTTCACCAGAGTCTGAGGTGTCCCTTCCCAAGCCAATAAACAGGACATTCATTCCCACATGGAGAAGAGTGTTTCTCATCTTTTGCTTTGTCCATGTCAGACCGTGTGGGCCAGAGTCCATTGCCAGCCTGGAGTGACTCAAACAACAGCCCCAGAGATACGGATCTTACAAGAGATTTTTGGAGTTCACTTGAGTTAGCAATATGAATGAAGCATTTTAATTTTAGCTTGTAGAATTATGTGTTGAATTTTAACCTTTTACTTAAGAAGCCTCTGCCATGATACAAAGGGCATAGGAAAATGCAAATTTCTGAAGCTTCTTGCATCAAGAACAATATAACGAGAAGACCAAGAGATTCAAGAAACCCAGCTAAAGGGGCTCCTCGGTCTCCAAGCTGATCAAGGCCGACAGACGTACTCAGATAAGCACCAAGGTGTAGGGGGATACAGGATGGGTGAATGAAGGTGGTACAGAATGTAATCTTATCCCCGAAAGAGTTACAGCTGAACCAATTACTAAAGATTAGGAGCAGGCCTGATGTTAACAGGCCACACCTGTAGCCAATAAGAACAGTGTTATAGAAGAGTGGATTGGTGAAAGCTGGAGTCAGTTGGCTGCTGTGAGGACAAGGAAGAGGCAGTGCCTCGAGCAGCTGCCTACAAGGAACACCAGGGAGGTATGAAACTCTAGCAATATGGAACCCTTGCAATGTAATGACAATAGAACTCGTGCACTATAGAGACAAAACACCAAGAGACCAAAATACATGTGCAAAGGAGAAAAGTTCCAAAGTTCAGTCATGAGGAAGACCACAGTCTTCGGCCTCAGAGATCACTAAGAGACCCCCTAGCGAACACCACAGCAAACAATGCATGCCCAGAAGGACCTGGATCTGATTACCATGCGAGGCGAGGAGGGGCCAGGGGTTGAATATGCACGGCAAGGTTGTGCAATGTATGGAACATGGAATATCTTTGAGAATGAAGATGTGGGTCAGACCGAGGCTCAGGGCACAAGTTTTCACGAGAGCTATCTCGCTTGTGTCGGCTGCTGACAATACGTACCCACTTCATAACTACATCAGACTGTGGAGTCTAATTATTCTGTGTATCCCTTCAATTTCATCTAACACTTTACTGTGTACTTTCCACCACTTTGTGTGGAATCAGGCAGACAGGGAGAAGTCCAACCCCTCAGCTATTTTACTGCACCATTTTCATGAATCACTCTCCATACTGGGGCAAGGGGAGAGAAAATCAAGGTATGAGCAGCCCATGAATGAGCTTATTATATTGCCAAACGTCTTGGAGACTCTGAAACAGTCTTTTATACAATGCAGCTTTATCCTTATCTCTGAAAAGGATTCTGTGATGTGGCAGCACATGCAGTAGCATATGACCACGCTAAATGACCTCAGAGATCAAGTCCAGCTCTGCAGTCTCTAACTGTCCTTTGCTCAAAGGCAGTTGGTGTTACACCACTAAACCTAACAGAATAAACACCAGGCAAACCCTTTGTGTTAGATTCACACAGCCTATTACAGAAAAAACCTAAATAAAAAATCAGGAAAATCTTAGCTGCGTATAAAACACCTTTTGTGCTCCTGCAGAAATTACACGTAAAAAGAGCAAAGCATCGTTAATTTTTAAGATTAGAAATGTCATGAAAGATACACCATAGCACCAAGAAAGTTAGGAGGTCTTAATGGTAGGAGAAACAAGCTGGTAGGAGCTGTGTGTTTTTCTTGGCTGGCATTTACACTGTGAGTAATTTCCTGGTGTATTTGTCAGGCTCAGCACCCCTGACCCCAGAGCACAGAGGATTTCCTGCTGTACCTGTGGGGCTCAGCAGACCTTACCCCACAGCATAGAGGGTCTGGATGGGCTGCTCCCAGCTCCTCTGCAGGGCCTGGGCCCGGATCAGGTGCTCTGCATACTGGTATGTCAGCCTGCTGGGCTTGCCCATCAGCGCCTCGTACTTCAGGTCTCTGCCAGTGATCTTCTTGTAAATGTTTTCCAAACAAACCATGAACGTTCCGTGCCCAAACCTACAGAGATATGAAAGCAAACCATGAATGTTGTGCGTCCAAACCTACACAGATAAAAAACCAAACCATGAATGTAACTATGAACATTCCATCCCCAAACCCACACAAATATAAATCCAAACCATGAACATTCTGTGTCCAAACCATGAATGTTTTGTGTCCAAACCAAATATAAAAACCAGATAAAAACCAAAGCATGA
Organism: Melozone crissalis; assembly: GCF_028551555.1. Classification (NCBI taxonomy): domain Eukaryota; kingdom Metazoa; phylum Chordata; class Aves; order Passeriformes; family Passerellidae; genus Melozone; species Melozone crissalis. Next base: position 19,170,464 of record NW_026535807.1, on the reverse strand, counting down.
ATGTAACCATGAACATTCTGTGTCCAAACCAACACAGATAAAAAACCAAACCATGAATGTTTTGTGTCCAAACCTACAGAGATATAAAAACAAACCATGAACATTCTGTGTCCAAACCTACACAGATAAAAAAACCAAATCATGAACTTTCCATCCCCAAACCTACACAGATAAAAAACCAAATAATGAATGTAACCATGAACATTCCATCCCCAAACCTACAGAGATATAAATCCAAACCATGAACATTCTGTGTCCAAACCTACACAGATAAAAAACCAAACCATGAATGTAACCATGAACGTTCCATGCCCAAGCCTGCAGAGATATAAAACCAAACCATGAACTTTCCATCCCCAAACCTACACGGACAAAAAACCAAACCATGAATGTTTTGTGACCAAACCTACAGAGATATAAAACCAAACCATGAATGTTCCATGACCAAATCTACACAGATATAAATCCAAACCATGAACATTCTGTGTCCAAACCTACAGAGATATAAATCCAAACCATGAATGTTTTGTGTCCAAACCTACAGAGATACAAATCAAATCCATCAATGTTCCATCCCCAAACCTACACAGGTATAATACCAAATCAAATTACATTAAGCACAGATTTAAAACATCAAACTAGGCTTTTTTATTTCATTATTTTTTAGGAATAAATTGTGTCCTGCAACTACCAAATTCTGCTCAGCACTCAATATTTCTGCAGCTGGTTCACTGAAAATTTAGAGCTGATTAGCTGAACAACTGACACCACAATAAACCCACATTACTGAGATGGCACAACAGATTTATCTAATTTTAAAATTGCTCACTGGAGGTATCCTAGCTGCCTTAGTGCAGCCTGAAGCCATCACACAGATATCTTTTCCAGTGTGTTAATTAGAGATGGCCTCTGCTTCCAAAGACTGGTATCTGAGCAGATCTTTCACCCAGGACTGAGGCAGCCACCAAGTCACAGCAAGAAATTTCCATTTCAAATTACAGACTGAGGGGAAGGGAGGGGAAACAAACCTATTAAAGAAGTACCTTCTATTGAAAGCCAAATCAAACAAAACCTCTCTAAGAGGTCCTGGCACCTTGTTCTGTGTGTTCTGCTTGTTTTTCCTTGTGTTCCCTAAAGAGCTCACTGCATTGTCCTCAGCTCAGAACCACTCACTGCTTTCAACCAGCAGGGTCAGCCCTTTACCCTAGCAGGAAAAGAGAAATACCAAAGAGGGACCTAATGAAATGAAACAATGGCCTTGATAATTTTTTCATTTTTGCCTTTGAACCGAGGCTCTGAGGCCCTCAGGAAAAAAACCTCTATTTCTCCATTGTTCTGGGACTGAGGAAACAAAAGATTTAGAGCTTAAAAGCAGCTTTTCTCTTGAGAAGTGATTTCCTGGATGCAATAATGCAGCCAGCAGCCAGGCAGCATTAGCTGAAAGTGCATTAGAGATGCTGCATTCAAAGGCAAGCCATCAAGCATTCGAGTGCTGACTCTGAACCCGGCTGGAAAAACCCCAAATAAATCCCAGTGACATGAATAAAGCACCTACCTTGGGGACTGTGCCTCAGCCACCCACATCAGGTCCATGTTGCAGGCCAGCACAGGGATGTGAGGGTAGCTCTCCTGCCCATAGGGATTGCCAGGATAGCCACTGGTCAGCAGAACGTCGATGATCAGCTGCAGGCTGGTCTCCCATCTCACTGGCTCCCCAAACAGCACCACAGCTGGGAGAAGCACAGGCACACAACAGCCATGGAATTGTCAACAGAGCACTGAGGCCTAAAACTTGGCCTAAAGAGACTGAACAAGTCATTTAATACAGCCAGGAACTGATCAGTCACATTAATTTCGGGGTTTAATATATCACATGCCCATCCAGTCACAGAAATCTCAGAAGTAACAAGACTCCACTGCAAAATTTACAGATTTAGGAATTTTATTTTACAGGTAAAGTTTCTCCAGAAATTACAATATTAACTTCTAAATTGTATTTCTAAGTCTTCCATAATTTATGAGTTCCCTGTTTACATGCAGTATTTAAATGCAACACCAGAGATGTTGATTTGTTCACCTCAGAACACAATTTGGATGTTGTTTTTAAAAATTGCTTTGATCTCCAGCAATAATCTGACATGGATATTTTTAAATCCTAAGGTCCAATTTCTACTTTCCTGTAGATGAGATGAGAGGAGAGTGAGCACAAGACCCTTCTCACACTACAGCTGATCCTGACTACTTGTAAAAACAAGATTAATTATTTCTGAATAATGAACATCAGCTCATTATGAAAGGAGAGCAACAATAATCTGTTAAAGGCAGATGAAGAGGAAAGGAGACCTCATACACCCTTCAAACTTCAAAACCCAGTGGCTGAAAACTGCACACATTAAAAAACAGCTTTACAAGGCACGATGCTTTCAAATGAATGACAGATGTCATTAACAAGGAAATTTTAGGATTGTCTCAGACAAATTTTCAAAGTGCCCAACAATCTAAAAAATAATTTCTGATAATAAAATAAAATAAAATAAAATAAAATAAAATAAAATAAAGCTATTTCATTTATTAATGGATAGATGCAAGTTAAATAAGGATAACTGACCCTCAATCTTGGGAAGCTCCACAGCAGACGGGGACTGCAATAAGAAAAAAGTGAAAGTTTTCTGCAAGATGAAACATCTATTTTTAACAGAATAAATTCCAGCTCAGCTCCCACAGCTGCCTCCTGCCCCTCCAAGAGGAAATGCACTCTACATTGGTATATTCCTGATGTCAGTTCACTCAGAAACTTGTGTTTCCTCTCTGAGGTGACACCTCTGGCACAGGGACTGCAGTGACTGAGCTGTACCTGCTCCTGCCTCCTGCTTCCCCTCAGCTGCTGTTTTTTAACTCCAGCTGTTAAAATTCCTTGTGTTGTGATTTCAGTTGTTTAGATTACTTGTTTAATTAGTTGTTTTAACTACTTGTGTAGAAAAGTATAGATGTTTATTTTACCACAGGAGTAAGAGGCCTCCAGCAGTACCAGGACATTTGAAAAACAGATTTTGAGATGTTTTTCTTTAACACTTCTAATAAAGAATGCACTGTATAACACGTAATATATTTGCTGAACCATTAAGAGTCTGCACTCCATTATTTACTCTGTGTGGTGACAAACACTTTAGCAGGTTCTTGACCTTCCCCACAGCTGAGCTATGATCCTGTGAGCCACAGAGAATGTCCTCAGTACAAGTGAGGAAATCCACTCTGTAGGCTGGCCCTGAGCATGTACAGCACACCCAGATATACTCAATTCTGCTTTAATTCTGCACAATCCAGCTGGAACCACTGTACCCACTGCTGACATTTAAATTGTGATGTAAACAGCAAAGGGAGTCCTTTGAGGGAAAATTGTTTCTCTTCAAAGCTTTCATTTGCAATCAAAGCAACCTCATGGGTCAGAAACAATAGCAACACAATCATATATTCAGGGAAAAGCTTATGTGATCTTCCACACCTTCTGAGGAAGCTGATCAGCTTTCCAAGGCAGATTTTGCTTTAAGTATCTGTATTAGATTGTGAGTTTTCCCACAACAGCAGGCTATAAAATCAAAGGCTGGGTTAAAGAATTACTACTGAGAGAAAGGAGTTGTTCTTGAGAATGTTGTAATAAAACAAATAAGGAAGCAGAAAAGTCAAAATACAATGTAAGAACAGCAGCATTAGCTTGGTAGTCAAATATTGATCCCTGTTGCAGGATGTCATGCAAGGAGCAAACAGAGAGGTTTGAAACACAAACGTCACTCACCAGGACATTGGGTCTTCTGTCATGGTCAACTGCATCGAGCAGGGGGCGTTTCTCCCTCAGAGTGTCAATGGTGATGGGCTGGCAGAAGCCAAGGCTGGGGCAGCCAGCTAAGGACACACAGCTGCTCACAGGGAAAGGTTTTCTGACTGCTCATTCCACTTTAACCATTTAAAGGTAACAAATTGGTTAGCAATGAAAGCAACATCAAAGACAGATTTTCCTTCTGTGAGGCAAAAATATGATCTGATAAATGAGAGGCCAAAGTTCTTCTGTTTTGTTTTCAGTCCTCTCATCTACTTCTCTCCTAGCCAAGCCTAATGAATATTGAATTTAGAAATGCATTTCCTAAGAGACAGTACCTTCAATACCTTTTTCTCAGTTTTGTACTTCAAATAGAGTATACTCATACTCTATACTTATGCTTAAAAGTTGTACATACATTTTTACAACTTATGATTTACACCAACTTCAATGAAAATCCCACTGAAGGAAGAAGTGCAGAAGGGGCTTAATGGAAGCCTGAGCAAAGCTTATGCAAAAGTTAAGGTTATTAAGTTACAGTTTGAAACTTTGATACCACCATGATATCAATATTATTCAAGTCCTTTGGGCACTTGGTATAAAACCACATTCAAAACATAAATTTGGCACCATACTAGGAGCTATCATTACTATTTATTATTGCATTTGTAGGGTTGAAATATCTAATTTTCACTTCATCCATAGGCTCCCCTGAACCTGATTAAGGAAAACACATTGGCAGAAAGTTGTTGGCTTTTTTAAACTCTTTTTTTAAAGATACTCTCGAGCAATATCAAGAAGGGGTCCTTGTCCAGATACCAGGACACATTTTTTATGATAACGCTTGAACATCCGCAGGGGACTGTGGGACATCATCACTTGATCTTGGGAAATCTGTTTGGGATTTAAAAACAAAAGGAATCTGTTGTATGCCAGAGAAGTTGTTCATACATAGATTCAATTAACAGATGTGACAGATTCCAGGAATTACATAACAATCAGCATTTTCTCCTTGCACAAATGATGTATTGATAATATGCCAGAAAAAAAAAAATACCTTACTGACAAGTTATCACACATCCCCCTTTCAGCTCCCAGCTCGATTCAACATGAGCAAGCCTTCTCTCCTGGTTTGATAAAATCACCAAGGGAAGGAGGATCAGAACTGGTTCCAATTGTGGGCCCTTTGCTAAACTGCAGCTGTGATTTAATTGTACCAGATTACCACCTTCTTTTAGCTTACACATCCCCACCCCTTCACCAGGACAGGTGAAGCAACCAGCCAGACTATTATTGTGGAAAGATGCTCCTGTGAATCACTACTTACCATCTTTCCAAAGAAATACCTTCAGCTTTACTATTGGAAAAACCAGTGCCTTTACCAGTTAGGTTTGGACAGCACTTTTTACTTTCAGCAAAGCACATCAGGGGGCTTTAAGGGAAAAGCAGCCCTGATGAGCTGAGCAGCATTTCATGGAAAATAACACATCTAACATGCAATTAAACATGCAATAAATGGGATTGAGGTGACTCACGGGAACCCCCAGCAGGTGGGACAGCTGCTCAGCCTTCTTCTGGCGCAGGCAGTTCCCAGCGTTGGTGACAAAGACCACGGGCACCAGGAACTGTCCCTGAGGGTTCACCAGCTTGCCAAAGGCTGCTCTGGCAGCAGGGATGGGGGTCCTGCCTCGCACCAGCACCCCATCGATGTCAAACAGGAACCCAAAGGATGGCAGCACGTGGGGCTGGGAGGAGGGATGAAATCAGAGGGTACATTGGTTATGCATGTCCTTATATATTACATTAAATATTACATATTACATTCAATATTACATATTTAATAGAGTTTACAGCAGCTACAGCCCCCTGAGAACAGACTCCTACAGTGAGAGCAGGGGAGCTATAACCCTGCACATCTTATTGAGCCTTACAGGCACATCTTCATGCTAAAAACATGTTGACACAAGCAGCACCACAACTCCCTCTGCCTTGTGGATACAGACTCATGAGAGTTATTTTGCCTTACAAATAGTTCCAGATTGTTTCAGAGGATAGGGAAAAATTAACTTAAACTGATGCCAAGAGGTACAAAATACATGCTGCTGTGCCAGTGAGTCACACTTCAATGGCTTAACCCCCCACAGGATACTAACAAAATATGCAAAAGTAAATTTTTCAGCAGTAGGCAGGTCTTGGGCAAAAGTATCACAAGTATTGTACTTGGCTGCTCCCTTCCAAGGTGTTTGTAGTAAAACTGTTCTGTTCCACAAGAGTTTGATTTCGGCCAAGTGCCTGCTGTGCTCCCACACATGGCCTCAGTCCCAGTTTCACACAGGGCAGGCTAATTGGCAAAGTCAGCACCTCCTTACACCAATGCTGCTCAAATTACTAAAATGTAACTGTGAAATGTAATGTCTCCTTGCCTGCCTTTGGGGCAGTGAGGAGCTGGACTCGGTGAGCCCCAGCAAGGAGAGTGAGGAAGGAGGAGCAGAGACAGAGAGAGGAGTGTGAGCAATGAAACTCTTACTGGATAGGGCTGGGAAAGCACGGAACAAAACCGAACATCAGGAACCTCGGGATTATGGTCAGTGATAAAGAGAGAGGGGTTAGGGGGAACAGGCACAGAAAGGGCTCAGCCCCGGGAGCTGGGGCAGCCTTTGCTGCCGTGTCTCCTGTGCAGGTGGAGAAGGCACTTTCCCTACTCCAGCAGCACTTTGCTCCACATCGGCGATTCACACACCACGGTTTTCCTGCAGCGGGCACGGCACAGGGACAGGCACCGCTGGGAATGGGGTGCAGCTCAAACAACAGCGGGAATCCGCCGCCCCAGGCAGCCCGGGTTAATAACATCAACACTGGAAATATATTGCATTCCCGTTCATTTAAATTAGGCTGGGGTTTTGTCTTCACATGCAAGAACTCCCCCTAAAGCCTTCTCCTCTCTTCTCTGTGGAATCATCACCCTTTTAAGAACAAAACCCCCGAAATCCTGGTCTCCACATAGCCTGCACCCGTTTCAGGAAAGCCAGGTCAGAAATACCCCAGCTGCTGCAGAGATGATGCTAAAGGCTCGCTAATAAACGCGGAGCAGTCTTCCCAGGCTTTGTGAATGGATACATGGAACTGCTGAAACTACAGCGGCATTGGAATAATTTTGTAGCAGATGCGATCCTTTACGTTAATTTTGCGACATATGAATAACAGATGTATAGATAACAGGTTACAAATGGGAATTTTACAGTGAGTAACACCAGCAGGAAGAAAAAGAAAGGGGGGAAAAGCAATAAGGAAAGAAGTGAATATATATATATATATATGATAGATATCATGACAGATAGAGGTACTGAAGTCAACAGCTTTGTTTCCCTTTTGACCCTAAAGGAATTGTTGGTGGCAGGAGTGCTGTGCCGCGGACAGAGCCGGCAGCGGTCGGAAGGAGTTTCCCTGGTTCGCTCTGTAAGGCCGGAGCACACGCAGCCCCGGGACAGGAGCTGCGGCCGGCAGTGCCCGGGAAATCCGTCCTGGCGTCCCGGGGAAGCGAGGATACCCCGGGCATCCCCGGGGGGCCCGGCTGCGCTCCGCCGCGCCCCGCGCCCCTTTCGCTTTCGCTGCGCCCGGCCCGCCCGCCCCGGGCCCCGGCCCCGGGCCCCGGCCCCGCTCACCGCGCTGTGCCCGCTCCGCCCGGCCGGGGGCCCGCGCATCCCCTGCTCGAGAGGCGCCGGCGGCCGCGGCGGGCGGGCGGCCCCGAGCAGGGCGCGCAGCGGCGGCAGCGCCCGGCGCATGGCGAGCGAGTGCGGGGCCGGCACCGCCCGCCCGGCCCGCGTCACTCCCCGGCAGCGTCACCGCGTCACGGCACAACGTCAGCCGGGCAGCGGGGCAGCGGCACCGCCGCGCCCTGCCACGGCTCCGCTCCTCCGGAGCACCGCGGCTGGCGGCACTGCCGAGAGCGGGCAGTGCCACATCCCGAGCCAGGAGATGACTGTGCTCGATTCAGTAACGCAGCAGAAGAAATATTGTCTGGTTCTGCCTGGCCAAGGGATGAAGGGGCCGGAGCATCTCTCCTCAAGGAAAGGCTGAGGGAAGCCGAGAGGATGGAGCAGGCTCTGCTTGGTGGTGCCAAGCATTTGGACACTGATGCCCAGGAAGAGCTTCTTCCCTGTGCAGTGACTGAGCACTGGAACATTGTCCAGAGAGGCTGTGGAGTTGTCTCACTGGAGCTACCCCAGAAGTGTCTGGACAAACATCCCTGGACAAACACACATCCCCTGTGCTCTGGGATGGCCCTGCTGGAGCAGGGATGCTGAAGCAGATATCCCACAGTGGTCCCCTCCAGACTGATCTGTGACGGTGGCCACAGGGATCTTATGTTGAGGGAAGAGACCCAGATCTGACTCCATATTTCAGAATGCTTGATTTATTATATTATGATATATATTACATTAAAACTATACTAAAAGAATAGAAGAAAATATTTCATCTCAGAAGGCTGGCTAAGAATAGAAAGGAATGAATAACAAAGGTTTGTGGTTTGGACAGAGAGTCTGAGCCAGCTGGGCTGTGATTGGCCATTAATTTGAAACAACCACACAAGACCAATCACAGATCCACCTGTTGCATTCCACAGCAGCAGATAACCATTGTTTACATTTCATTCCTGAGGCCTCCCAGCTTCTCAAGAGGAAAAAATCCTAAGGAAAGGATTTTCATAAAAAGATGTCTGTGACACTGATCCATTCTGGGATTCATTTTTTGGGAGAAAGCCACCACAGCCCCTCAGCTCTGCAGCTAAACTTGAAAGTGAGACACACGGCACAAAATGTCATTAGTTAATGGATACTCTGCAAAGCTGTCTCTGTTTATCTTGCTCATCTGCTAATGCAGATTAGGTAAATCCACTTATTTCCTAGTGCTGCCAACAAATATTCCTCAGCACCCCTGTGGCTGTGAGGAGAAACTGATCCTTCAGTGACTGCACTGCACTCACCAGGAGTCAGAACAAGGAAGGTGCCTTCCCTCTGCAGCACTGACATGGCTGGCATTAAATCAAACACACAAATGCATTTCTAAGAGACAAAAGCAGGCCCAAATCGATGCAGCAGACGCAACAATTAGAGAGTTTATCCCCTTGCTCAAGGCAGGATCACACACAGGCAGAACCCTGAAGCACACATGTAAGAATACATGCAGTACCTGTTTTCTAAGCTGGATGTGCTCAGGGCTGAGGCATTCCAGAGATGGAATGAGCCACAAGCCTGGCACCACACACACATCCCAGCACTCAGAGCTGAGCAGAGCCTGCCCACTGCTCCATTCTCCAGGACAAACAGGAGCCATTTCCAGGCTGTGACTACAGCAGCTTCCCCACCCTGGCTGCACCAGCAATCCCACAGCCTGGCAGGACACAGGATTTCACTATAGGCCACTCTGGGAAATAATTACTGTGCAGTTTGTTCCCTCAAACACAGCCAAGAGCACTCAGCTCAAAAATGTTCCACACTCAGAGCTACAGAGAGAGGAGCTGGCACAGCAGGGCCAGGCAGCAGCCAGTCTGCCCTGCAGTTACACACTGCAGTTCCTGCATTTATTCCTTTGCTGTGTTGGCTGGCAGAGATCAGCCCTGTCTATAAACTTGCCTTTTACATCATGATGTTGGTCATACTCCTTTGAACATGAATGTAATTACAATCCTGTTTTTTTCCCATTCTTTCCATGTATTCTTCTTTTGTATTTCTGTTACCATCACTCTGTCCCTGACCTGCCTTTACCCTTGTATGTTCTTTTATCTTATAGACTCATACAGTGACAGAAGGATCTACCACTGGTATCACCAAGCCCTCAGACTGTGTCAGGCCATCAGCTGGTTTTTCCCCTGCTTAAATCTAGTTTAGTTAGCTCCAGTATGCAGTTAAGCAAATCTACAACAAATTATTATAAGCCATAAAGACATTGTTTGCTGCTTTCTTACAAAGCAGAGAAAGATGCACTGCTGCCAGGAAGAGAGAAGAATGTGTTTGTGATGTTAGCTGTCTGCTTGCTACCAATAATTGAGCTTTTGATTTACTCTGGGGTTTTTTTTAGTTTTAATTTGGCAGCTATGCTTTCCACTTCTTCAATTCCAATTTTTTTGTCTGATCACTTCATCAAGCTTGTTCTGGAGTGGATTATTCACAATAGATTGCAATAGATAAATACCGAGAGCATCCAGAAATGCTGAACAGACCCAGACCTGGCTGTTCAAAAGTCTGTTCCTTAGACTGAAATTCTGCAGGGCTGCAGACCTGGCTGTTCAATACTGTGTTCCTTAGACAGAAAATGTCCAGGGCTGCAGATGCCCACCTTCAAATGCCATTCATTCAGACCTATTAGTCATCCATAAGACATTGACCAGGCTCTACCTTGCCTCCTGTCCCAGGATTCACAAGCCAAGAGCAGTAGGGGATGCAGAGCTTCAATCCCTACAGGGATGGCTGTCTATGATCACAATCTTTGGCTACACTAGGGCATCATCACAATCCTTTGAGCTAGAATAAAACAGACATCAGGTTGTAAATAAGTTTTAATAAAAAATGTTTCAACAAGGTTTTTTACAGTAGCTGCTGGAATATCCAGCATTTAAGGAATTCGTCCGGGCACAGTTACAAACCACAAAAAAGGTAACAGGTTTTAGACATTGCAAGTGTTTTAGAAAGAATCAAATCTGCTCCAAAGTCACTCCTAAGATCTGCCTTCAAGGCCCCTCTAGACAGGTTCCAGGTTGTTGTGGTAAATGAAGCAGGTGTAACAGTGTGAGTTATTTCTCAGCTCAACAGTACCCAGCATGAGAAGCTGTGCACACTCACAGCCAGGACAGAGCAGACAGGATGGCAGGAACACCATGGGTTTTCTTCCAGGATTTAGGAGCTCACTGGGTATGCCTCTATCTGCAGGAGGCCCCACAGCACAGACCCTTTCCCAAACTGAAAGCACTGAAGGCAGCTGTTAGATGCATAGATAAGCTCACCAAGGTTTGCCCCTTTCCAGCACTGGAGCACAAGTCAGAAAGTGGAGAAACCAGAGTGATGGCTCTCCTCCTGCACACCACACTGTAATCCCAGCAGTCTGCTCCACATCCAAGGGAACTTGCAGAGCTAAAACCCACTGCTACCAGAACTGAGGAGCCTGCTGCTCTCAGAGGGATCACACACTGAGCAGGCACTGTGCACTGTTACAATCCCAGCAGGGTCTTTGCCTCCTCACTCTGGGCCAGCAGGGTTTCACTGGCGTACTTCTGCAGCAGCTCCATCTTCTTCCTTCGTACAAGAGCTTCCTCAATCTGCAGAGACAAAACCAGAGTGGATTCAGCTCAGCTGGGATGCTGAGAGCTCAGATGCTCAGCTATACCACAACACCTCCCAATTTATGGAATACTTAGGGAGATTTTGGAAATTCACAGGTGAAAAGGGTTATAGCATTTGCAAGGGGATTAAACAGCTGCAGAGTCAAGTCACAGAAATCACAAATTTAGGGCCCTGTCACTGATGACCTGATGTAAATGAAGATGTGTCTTGCAAAAGCCAGTGTGCATCTCTGCAGCTGAGTGCTGTTCTGCCTTACCTCCTGTTGAGTTGGCACTGGAACATGTGCAATAAATTTCTGTTGGCCATCTTCACCTTCTCTCTCCTTGCCACCTTCCTCATCAGACTGCAAAGTGAAAAAATCACATCAAGGTTATTTTCTATAGAGGTCATAAAAAACCCTTTTTCATTTGCTTTGCCAGAAGGAACAACACATGATCAACACTATAAACACAGGAATTAGTGAAGAGGAGCCAGCACCAAAAGAACACAAGGATCACATGCAGACCCTGCTCCTGGACATTTTCAGCATTACTGCTTCCATTTCTCATATGGCCTTTGCCCTGCTGTGGCATGGCCATGAATGTAAAGCTGCATTTCCTCCCTTTCCATAACTCTGGCTGCCACAGCAATGCTGTGAACAGAAGAGGAGCCAGCTAAGCAGCAAGTGCTATAAAAATAGGGGTACCACTTCCCTGAACAGCTCTGTACTGCTCTGGTCCCACACCTAAGAGCTGGGCTCATGAACCATGGGATCATACAAATAAAATAGGTACTGGAGGAGCCACCAGATCCATCTGATGATGGATTGTCACAGACATCTTTTATGAAAAATCCTTTTCTTAGGATTTTTCCTCCTGAGAAGCTGGGAGGCCTCAGGAACAAAATGTAAGCAATGGTTATCTGCTGCTGTGGAATGCAACAGGTGCATCTGTGATTGGTCTCATGTGGTTGTTTGTAATTAATGGCCAATCACAGTCAGCCCGCTCAGACAGAGAGTCTGAGACAGAAGCCTTTGTTATCATTATTTCTTTTTCTATTCTTAGCCAGCCTTCTGATGAAATCCTTTCTTCTATTCTTTTAGTAGAGTTTTAATATATACCATAAAATAATAAATCAGCCTTCTGAAACATGGAGTCAGATCCTCATCTCTTCCCTCATCCTCATACCCCTGTGAACACCATCACAACGGATTCCTCCTTTTTATTCTTGTGCTTAACCCACGTAGATACAGACTGAGAAATGGGACCTTGTTTCCAGTCCCCTCCTCCAGATCTCACTGGGAGCAGATCTCATGTCAGAAGCAGCAGCCATGTCACAGCAGTGACAGCAGCACCAGCTGCACCATCATCCAAGTGCAAACAAGGCCCTGCACCCCCTGAGTTTTCACACAGTGGCAGTGTGACATTATCCTGTCCCCAAAGCTGCTTGTGCTGTTGCTGAGGCAGGTTGTGCTCAGGAGCCAGACTGAGCAGTGTTACCAACACACCACTGACAATAACAGTGCCACTGAAATCACAGCAAGGTGTTTCTCACTGCAGTGAAAGTCTGTCCCCACCTGCCAGCCCCCAGCACCCCCTAAGCCTGGGCCAAGAGCACTCCCCTACCTCTGATTCTGAGGTGGGGAGAGGGCCAGGACAGCACACCCAGGTCCTTGGCAGAGTAATGCCATGTCCAGGAAGGAAGCACAGAAGACACATGGCAAGTCACATCACCTGAGCCACCCCTACCTCTTCCTCGTGGACAGCATAGATGTTTTCTTCCTCCTCCTCCTCGCCTCTTGCAAGTCGTGCTTCTCTCTCCATCTTCCATTTTTCCACTGCTTCTGCTATAACTGGGGAGCAAAGGAAAATGGCAAGTGTGGCTGAGAGCCAGTCAGAGCAGCATGGTCTTACTGCCAGAGCTCTTCCAATGGACTTAAACTCCTTGCCTAAATCCTTTACATCAGAAAAAAAACCATGTGCCTTAACTTCAGAGTCCATCAGCAGCCCTTGCTGGCTGCTCTGTGCAGGTTTGGAATCTCACATACCTTTCTTCTCATGCTCCTGCTCCAGGGGCTCCAGGATCCCATCATCCTCATCCCTGTAGCCATAGTACTCGGCATCAATGTCCTTCATCAGCTCAGCCCGAGTCTTCCGTGGGGGTGGCAGGGCTGCAAGGACACCACTGTCACCCACAGGTCACCTCCATCACCTGCTGAGTGTCCCCAGGTGTCCCCAACCCCACAGCACCACAGCTGCCTGGTGCCAGCCAGCACCCAGCACGATGGAGCTGCTCCAGCACTGGTGTCACCCTGTGGCCTGCACAAACCAGTCCCAGAGCATGACCCAATGGTTCCCCCACACCCTGGAGTATTTCCCGCAATTTGTCTCTGCCTCACTTTCAGGCCCAAGCAATTCCCACTCATTCCATGACAACGTTTCATCCCCTTACCCCTACCTTTCATAATGAGATTTTCATTATGAAAACTCATTCCTGCTTCTAAAATTATGTTCAACCCAACTTCCCATTCTTCTAGTCCTGAACTCTGAGTACCATTTACAACTTCTCAATTAAGTTTGCCTCTTATGCTGGAAGTTTCTATAAGCCATCAGTCCTCACCATATGGAATTCCCAGTAGGAACCAGTACTACATTTCCTTAATTGCTAACAGCCAAAGGTGCTCTAGCATTTAATCAATTATGTGTGCTCAGTGTTTCACACAGCTGCCCTAAGACATTCAGAGATGCTGTCACCAGCACTCCCCACAAACTACAACAGCATTTTACTCAAGATATTCTACTACACAGACCCATGTCTGGGAGGAGCTGCTCCTTACTTACGTTCCTTCTCAAAAAGTTCTCTTACTCCTGGCAGATCCTTTGCAGCCCCAAAGTATTTGTAGCCTCTGTTTCCTGGGACCTCTTTCCCTTCATGATCTAACATTTTTGGGCCAATCCTCTGGAAAATAAACAGAGTTCATAGTTTAAAACTTTCTTCTAACACAACCAAACATTTTGGGGGCTGAATAAAAATAACACTGGCCAAGCCATTCACAGCTAACTAAATGTTACATATTTTTCTCAGCAGTCACTTGTAAGCAGAACCACCATTCCACACTTACAGCATAATCTGGCCCTCCCAGCTCCTTTATTCTGTATTCCCAGTGTCCTTTCTCCCTCAGGAGTTTGTTTATTTCATCGTTCAGGTCCCGAATTCTGAATTCACCCAATCCAGCTGTTAGAGAGGAAAGAAACAATAAATCAGGCAGCTCAGAGAAACACCAGAGGAATTTCAGAATTTATGCAATGGAAACAGTACAGTTCACATGAAATGGGATTTTTACTGTAACTGCTCATGACTGGATATTCAAAAAATAAAACATAGTTAGATAAATCTTACCATTTTGGATCTGTGCCACTTTCTTGGAAATCTCCCCAATGATCTAGTCAAATAAAAACACAGAAATTAATTTCTCAATCAGTGGAGGGAACAAAGAAGACAGAGCAAGATTGTTTGAGAAGTGCATGGCAATGGGGGAAGTAGCAATAAAACACAAGTTGAAACTGGAGAAATTCTGATTAAATTCAAGGGGAAAGAAATCATTAGGAAGATAATCAAACACTGGAACAGCAGCCCCAAAACCTGGAACCTAAATCCCTGGAGATGTTAAAGACTCAGCAGGACATGGCCTTGCAGCAATCTGATGTGGTAGGAGCTACTCTGAACACTGAGCTGTAAAATATTAGAAAAAGTTCTGTGATTTAACTCTCACGGTACTGCAAGTGTGGAAAACCCCTTGTAAGCAGGCTAAGCAGGAAGTGTAAAGTTGCACTTCCTACAGAATTAGAAAATCCCCAGGTTGGCATTACCTGTCTCCTCCATTTCTCAGCTTTGGGCAGCTCATTGCACTCTGAGGCAAGGAAAGGCCTTCGCTCCTGCAGACAGAACAGCACACACATCAAACCCAGCTGAGCACTGGCACTGCGTTTCACACAGGCTCTACTGCTCCATTAATGCCAAATTGTGCTGCCAAGCTCCAGGGCCTTCTGCTCCCATCGAGTTTTAGTAAGTGAAGAACAATAATTACTTACAGCCCTGACAAATTAAACTATCACAGACTACAAAAACTAATTAAATCCACTTCCTCCAATCCAAAATCTCTCACCCCATAATCCTCTCCAATACAACAAATTTTCCATTCAGGACAGTTTCACCATTTTCAGCACACACCACCTTCTGAAGGTTAAGCTTTTCTCAACTGCTACTCCTAAACAAGGTAATTTTTTCCAGTTTATACAGAGTACCTTCTTCTCAACCTTCTCCACATTCCATTGGCTTGCTTACACAACCTGATGCATCACCTTGCTTCTAGGGTTTTGTGTGCAGTTATTTTGTCCTCTTCCCCACATTTTTACCTTTTACTAAAAGCTCTACCTTTTTACTAAAACTCCACCTTTTATTAAAAGGTATTAAACTGCTTTTCTCTGCATAATATGCAATATGAAACAGAAAAGTAAAAAACGTTTGGAGAAACTCTAGTGGAGAATTTTCTTGGCTGTGTGAGTGTGAAATACAGTCAGCTGAAATATTTTTGTTCTAACTGGAGTCAAGCACAGGACACCTGGGCTCTGAACAAGGCCTGCCTTGAGCTACCAAACCTCCAGGGCTTTCACACCTCACCTTGACTTTTCCTTCCTCAAGCTGGGCTTGCCGAAACCTTGCCAAGGCCGTCCTAGAGAGAAGAAAGCAGATTTACTCTCACAAATCCACATTCCAACAGGAACAAGCTTTGCTCTGAATGTTTATTATGGACTCAATTACAGTCTGTAGAAAACAAAGGCCTGAACACATTCACTGATCCCTCCAGCTCTTCCAGCTAATGACTTCTCAACACCCAAAATCCTCAGTGGTTCATTTCTCAAGTAAAGCACTGCTGACTGATTCATCCTATCTGGCTGGGCATCTCTGTTCCCAAAATGGGAACTGCCTAAAACCACAAGGGTCCTTTACAGCACATTTCAGTGTACCTATCCCCCAGCCTGCAGGGGACAAGTACATTACTACAGGGTCTCTCCTGCACAGACCCATGCAGCACAGCTACAGAAACTCCACAGCACCAGGTACGTGTGTGCAGGTGCCCTCAAACTCCCACTGCCTGTGGGCCAGCACACGCACAACTGAGGACCCAAAAATATCATTATAATATAATGATATAATGATAAAATATAAAAATATCATTAAACTGTTGGTGCTTTAAAAGAGGCAGAACAGCGAGTTCTATGGGCCAGCCAGTCACAGATGTGTGTTCTACAGGCCAGCAGGCACAGGTGTGTGAGATCAGGTAGTCAGGGCCAGCAGCCACGGATGTGTGACACCAGCTCTGAGGTGAGCCCGGGCTCGGTGGTGTCCCCGCTGCACTCACATGGCCTTCTCCGCGTTTCGAGCCTGCAAGACACAAACAGAGCGGTCTCAGGCAACCCCGGCCCCGCCTGGCTCCTCCAGCGCTCCCAGCCTCGGCCGGTCCCCTCCAAGCCCCGCAACGGGCAGTGGCACGGGGGGACAACAAGCGCCGAGTGGCCCCTCAGCCCTGCGGTCCCCATGGCGCCTCCGTGCCCTCAGCCCCGCACTCCCCACGGTCCCGCCGTGCCCCGGAGCTGCTCAGCCCCAGCTCCACACTCCCCATTGTCCCCTGGTGCCCTCAGCCCCGCACTCCCCACGGTTCCGCCGTGCCCTCAGCCCCAGCCCTGCACTCACCATGGTCCCGCCGTGCCCTCAGTCCCGCATTCACCATGGCTCCCCCGTGCCGTCAGCCCCGCACTCACCATGGTTCCCCCGTGCCCTCAGCCCCGCACTCCCCACGGTTCCGCCGTGCCCTCAGCCCCAGCCCTGCACTCACCATGGTCCCGCCGTGCCCTCAGCCCCGCACTCACCATGGCTCCCCCGTGCCCTCAGTCCCGGCCCCGCCGAACGCTCCGCGCACGCAGCAGCTCCAAGCCCCGGAACCGAACGCGACCCCGCTCCCCACTGCGCCTGCGCACCCCGCTAGCGCAGGATTGGGTGACCCCGCTTGGCGCATGCGCGCTGCTGGGATTGGGGGGCCGGGATGAGCAGGGAGGGCCCTGGTGCGGGGGGACCTTGGGGACACCGCAGGGCCACCCCTGCCACGGCACCGACACCGACCACTGCTGCCCCGGGCTGCTCCCAGCCCCGCCCGGCCTGCCCTGGGACACTGCCGGGGATCCTGGGGCAGCCGCAGCTGCTCTGGGCACTTGTGCCAGGGCCTGCCCACCCTCACATGCAAAGCTCCTTCCAATACCTGATGTGAATTTCCCCTTTCCGTTTGTACCCACTGTCCCTTGTCTGGTCACTCAATTCCCGACGAACAGTCCTTCTCTGTAACCACTTCATGAGTTTGCCATAAGGAATGAGGAGAGGCCTCAGTATTAGTGAAAAAGATGAACATGAAACATAGGAAGAATTGATTTTTCCCATGTCCCACAATGTATGAAATCACCACTTGCTTGTCCAGCTCCTGTTCTCTTGGGAAAACTGACTATGAACAGCAGCAACAACGTTCTCACAGAGAGATGATCAAGGAAGAGACATCTCATTTTGAAGTAATTTTTTCCTTCTGGGACTTACAGCCTAGTTTGTGTTCCTCAGCTTTTAAATCTTGCTCTGTTTGTATAAAAGTATAGATTTTTTTAGAGGAAAACACCACTTTGTAGCTGTCATTGAAGTCCCAAAGACTTCCATGTCTTTGTAATCAGATATGTCCAAGCTTTACTGCTGTTTAACAAAGATAATTGTGTGCAAAGACTGAATTTCTCCCAACCCAGCAGGCTGAACCACGTGCTGTGAAACTGCAATACTCTATGAGAACCCAGACATTTCACTGCTGCTTCCAAAATCACCAGGAATGCTCTCCTGACAGTAACTGTAATGATACCAGAGATACACGTGCCAGTGCCAATTCAGCTGGCTCCAGCACAGCTGCAATGCCAGTCTGGCACTTCTCCTGCAGGACAGACAGCACAGCCCCCACAGCCCTTGGGACTGGAAAGGAAAACCTTTAGTGACAATTTGAGCCTGAGTCCAGCACACTGCAGGTTCCAGGGAGCTGCCAGAGCTGAGCACAGCAGCAGCTCAGACACTCCAGGCACAGCCCAGTCCTCACCCCAGGTGTGAGCAGCCCCTTCTGCAGCAGCCTCAGGGTGAAGCCCTGCCCAGCCCAGAGCCCTGCACACTGACTTTACTGAGGGCATGTGGAGAGCCTCTTTATCAGCTCCTTTCTGGTCACTGA
Source organism: Melozone crissalis (assembly GCF_028551555.1). NCBI lineage: Eukaryota > Metazoa > Chordata > Aves > Passeriformes > Passerellidae > Melozone > Melozone crissalis. The sequence continues at coordinate 19,152,031 of NW_026535807.1, read as the reverse complement.
GCCCTGTGAACCAGCACAGGGACAGGGCAGGTGCAGAGGCTTTAGGTTCTCAGTGCCACTGTGGCAGCTCAAACACCACTCTGACCTACTCAGAGTTTGGAACTGCACCTCCAGCAACCCCTCCTTCAGTGGTTTATCCATTAAATGCTTCAAGTGCCTCAGCACAGATGAATTCAGCCCCCATCCAGCCCCACTCCCATGAACATGTGCAGACAGGACCTCAACATGAGACAGCAGAAAAGAAAAGGCCAAGCTGAACCTCCACATACCCCTTTTAATATGTTGTTTTGCACTGTGTACAGGAAAACCAAAAATAAACAAAAGGAACTTTAGCCAAACTCCCCTTCCTCCTCCAGCTTTATTGATAGTTAAAATTACATTTTCTATGTTCTAGGACTTCAATTGCTCTTACCATCTTACTTTAAAAACCGATTACAAGCAAATGAAACTCAGTTGTCTAAGTGATATAGTATACAAAAATAACATCTTGATTTCTGTGAAAATGCATTTATTTGCAACTCCTGAATAGCTCCAAATTGTTTATGCTATGAGCACTGATGTCTGGGTTTCAGATTGACTTTGAGATATTTATTCAAAAGCTTCCCATTGCGTTCTGTATCTCCAACATTAACATTCACTGACTGAATTACTGTTACTTTTAGATTTATTTCAGATTTCTCTCTCTCTCTCATGGCCATTAACAGGCATGTGCATCTTGTTTGTTTACTCCCACTCAGCTACATGCTCTAGGTAGGGCCTGATGCAGATATCACTTGGTGTTAACAGCTACTGAGGTCAGACAATCCAAGGCCATTGTAATAAAATAAAAGTTATGAGGAAGTTCAGACACTTCCAGAATTTCATTCCTCCTGCATAGGATCACTTCCCTGTAACCCAGAGAGGGTTTTTGCTGGTCTGACTCAACTCTTCCCACTCATCAATCCCTATTCACCAGTGGCACGGAAAGGGGGTTCTTTAACAAAGCATTATACATAACACCTCTACCAAACTAAACATAAACATTTTTGTAGTTAAATGCAGAAAGTTGATTTTTCCACCCCTTTCCTCCTTTTACACGGCAAGTAAAGCTCACTGGCCTGGGAGTAGCCTCTATCTGCCAACCTTTGGCCAGTGAAGAGGATTCAGAGAAAAATAATACAACCATCAATCAGAAAAAGGAGGGGCGACAAAGGAAAATAATTAGGCTGTAGCTTCAATTGTGCATTCCCGTGCAAGGTGCCCTGACTCGCCGCAGCGGTAGCAGTTGACTTCGCTGGTCTTGCTGCAGTTGATGGCTACATGGCCAGTTTCACCACACCTGCAAAAGCAAAGGTTCTGTCAGAGCAGCCACAATACCCACAGGAGCAATCCTGCTCTGCCCAGGACATTGTCTACTTCAGCTTCATGCAAGCCTAGTCCTGCATTCAGGGCTTCTGTTCCAGAACTCTCTGACATGAAGCAAATTGTCCTCAGCAGAGCCATCAACTGCTCCCAAATGATCAACTCCCATTAATCAATCACTGGATGTGCCACAATCACTGCACATCAGCTTGGTGTGTTGGTAGGCTTTTTCCCCAGTGGTGTCCTGGGTTTTGCCTGTTCCCAACGCTTATGCTTGCAGTTTAGCCTTGCTTTGAGAATAATTAGTTTTAACTTAAATACACCATGTTCTCTCTCCTTCCTCCACAGAAGGGAATGTTGGTGGGGGTGAAGAATACTGCTCTCAGGAACTTGCTGTTTCTGGTATATGCTGCATTCAAAAACCAAACACTGAAGAAGATGGCATTTCAAACCCATTTAACACCCACTTCAATTCACTGTTCCCATAAGCAAAGCATCCTCAGTGTGCTCCTGCAGGGGCTGGCTGTGCCAGTCAGCTGGGCAGTACAGCTGGGGTTTGTCAGCTCTGGCAGAAGACACAGGGTGCCTGCCTCTGCTACAGCCAAGTGCCTCCTGCCACCTTCTGCAAAAGGACTCAACCCTTTCTGCACAGCTCCAGTGACTGAGCACCTGCACGGGGTGGCCATCTAGAGATACAGCATGGAATCTGTACTCCACCTTGCTAACAGGTGTTTAAGCCTTAGCTCCGAACAACAGTGGGACACAGAACACATCCAGCACAAGAGGTGCATCCCACAGCTGCCTCCTGTCAGTCCTTACCTATAGCATTTCACTTTGGTGCAGTCTTTTTGAATGTGCCCAAACTCTCCACAAGAATAGCACTTCTGCTCGTCTGCGTGGTCGCAGTCGCGGGCCAGGTGGCCGGGCTTGCCACAGTTGTAGCAGCACTGCTCCCTCTCCCTCTTGGGCTCCTTGCAGTCCTTCGCAATGTGGCCACCTCTACCGCAGTTATAGCAGGCTTCCACAATAAGAAAAACATACCAAACAAGACTATAAAACCTTGGTAGCACGAGGGGCAGCGTGCTGTGAACAGGGGGAAGCCCAGCACCCTTCTCCTCAGCCCCAGAGCCCTGCCTGTGGCACTGAAGAGGTGGAATATTTAGTGATACTTACCATCCTCCTGAAGGTCACAGTCCTTGGCAAGATGGCCAGACTCACCACAGCGGTAACAGATATCCGGCAGAGACGAGGACATGAACTGGAAGCCTGCTTGAAAAGGGTAAAAGAAAATGAATAGAAGTAAGTATTACATTCAGAATACTTTTAAGAATCAATCACAAACTGAATTGACAAGTTTGCTTCACTCTCAGAGCCCCCAGCCAAACTCTTAGATAGAGGCAAGTTTCCCTGGTTATTATTACCAATCAGATTCTGAGCCTCTTCACTGGGGTCTGGCAGAGGCTGGCACTGCACAGAGCAGCAGCTGGAGCTCTGCTGTGCACAGAAACAGAGCCCAGCCCCTGCACTCACCTCTGCCACGGCTCCTCATGCCACGGCCACGGCCCATCCCAGTGGGGCACTCCCGGGCCCAGTGCCCAGTACGGCCACACTTGAAGCACTCGTTGCTGCTCATGGCTGCAGATCACCTGTCTGAACAAGAAGGACATTTCTGAGCACCTCCTGCTCCCCTAGCCCAAGGCTACATTCAAATGAGACATTCAGAGGCTTCCCAGCCCCTCAGCAAAGGCACTGCAAACCATACAGGACTCCCAGCTAAGTCAGTACTTTCCTGTACAGTATCGGATCATGACCACTGAAACCACCGCAGAGGATACAAGTTTGCCTCCACTCTGCTTTGACTAAGACAGCTTTGAACAGACAATTTGCTAGGTAACTTTTCCTCTAAGTATTTTGTAGCCAACCTTTACTGCAAGAAATTCCAAAATGTTCAGAGAGAGGGAAAAAGAGAAGGAAATCCCTTTAACTATTGTAGTAGCAGCCTTAATATCATAATCCCTTTCAGTAAAGCACCTTCTTACTTGTTGCTCAGAGTTAAAACTCAAAAGTCAGAAACTTAATCTCTACAAGTTATTTCCTCTTGGTAGTTGTTACATTTTCTCGTGAAGGATCTGCCTGGCAGCTACTACCTTTACTGACTGGAAGCCAAGAACAGGCAATATTACACCAAAAGTGTTCAAAAGCCCTTTAGCTTCACATTTGAAGACTTTAGGTCTTTTCTGACCTAAACAGCAGTTGAACTCTGAAAAGCAAAACTACAACTTGTAATTAACCTTTAGCTCAGGATGCATATTCCAATCCAGGTATACACGAAAGAAAATGTTTTAAGATGTTAAGATAACAGATAACTATGGAGAAGGCTAACTGGGCAAAACATCCCTAGAATGCTCTGAAGCATCAGACAGGCACTTCAATACTGCATGAGCAGAGCCTGCACAGCCCCCAGTGGACAGGGCAGGTCCCAGACTGTGCTCACACTGCCTCACCTCCCCTGAGCTGCAGGACACTCACACAACACCTCCAGAGCCAGAAGAGAACAAGGAAGTTACCCATTTAAACTCTTTTTAAAACGTGCTTGAAGACAAGTTTAAAGTACACTGGTTTAAAAATATGCATGTCAAGCTTTGTTTTGATGAAGTCTCCTGAAGTTTTAATACCTCACATACCCTCTCCCTACTCTTTATTCTTTACCCAACAGAAGCAGAATCATTATCTGGCATCTTTCACAGTTTACCTGCTTTCCCTTCAAGGCAATCCCCCTGTAACCCTGCAGTTTATTCATGGTACAGAATGATTCCCCTCCTCCCAGACCTCCAGCATCCCAGATTACAGGAACTCCCACAAGCTGAGTCTTGAAGAAAGCCACTACAGGAGCTTTCTTCACTCCAGCAGGAACCAGAATTAGCTCCTAAATATAGAGTCAGCATCTAAACATGAATTGACATTTGGCTTTTTCCAAAGTACCTCAATGTTTCACAAATTTGGTGTGGCTTTTTATCCACTACTCCCTCTAAACAGTTTCTCTCTCTGATGGTCCTCTGCACAGGAATGGTTATTCCAACCACAGTAAAAGGTTAAGAATTTAAAATACAAGAGGTCCACACTCTAGCATGTCATCTCTGTAACCCCACATCTAACTTCCAGCTGGACCAGATGATGGATTTTGCCTTCAAAATGAGAGATGGCCAGGTTAGGGTTAGGAGTGAAAAGCTGCAAGACCACAGACACATCTACACAAAGTTAAAACTGGTTGTTGGAGCACTTAAGAGATTCACTCGATTTCACACACAACTCAGCGTTCAGAATTCCAGCGCCCCCTGAGGGCAGCCCGGCTGAGCCCTGCCCGTGTGCTGGCAGCAGCTGGCACTCCCCGGCCATTGTTTATCCCTGCTTGCATAGCAACCGTGTTGACACTGCAGAACGGGAAAACACAGCACGGCCAACTGCAGGAGCGGGGCTCGGGCACACGGCGATGCTGCTGCTCATCTGCAACAGGGCCAAAATGGGGTCTCTGAATTTTTAATATATAGATCCTTCACTTCATTACAACTCTTTTTAACAGTCCTCACATTAAAGCATTACCAAATTGCAACACAAAATCTATTAAAAAGAGCAAAACAGTAGGCATCGGCTGTAAGAGACCTGCAGCACAAGTGAAGAGGCTTCACTCCCAAGCACGAAGCCAAGATCCCAGCAGGAGGGGACAGGACTGGGAGCTGCTGGCAGTGCCCCACAGGAAGCACTGACAGACCCAGCCAGGTTAACACAGGGCAAAAGATAAATGCGTGACAGGTGAGCCAGAGTGCTCCAGATACACTCTGGGGAGCTTTCACACCGAGATTAATGGCAGCCTACAGCCAGTCTGTCCTTCTGCCAGTGCAGGTCAGCAGTGCAGGGACAAGAGCTCACTCCTCACTGCCCCAAAGGAATGTCAATACACAAGTTCTACATCTGATTCAGAGCTTTTTCCCTTTTTAACTGCCCCTTCAAAGGGAAAACCTCAAGTTTCTCTGTCTCTGCTATACAGCAAATTGGTAAAGATTACACAAACTGAAGCAGAAATCTAAAGCCAAACTCCAGTCTCTGTGCAAGGATCCCTCCAGCCTGAGATTCATTTAAACACCTCTATCTTCAGAGCCCCTCTGCCCACCCTGAGCTCGCAGCAGTGCAAGGTTACAGCTGCCATACAAATGTGATTACAGACGTGCTGCTTCATCCTCAGAGCCCTTAAACACATCCAAAGGGTTTGCCTGCAGTTTCTCTCCACTGTATTTCCATGTTAAACTTCTGCATCCTCCTGTAAAGGGTCTGGAACTGCAAATGGATTTACCAGTGAGAGGTGGCTGCAGCTGACACTGCATTTATCTGCCTGCATCCAACCAAGCCTCACACAGGACAGAACTGCCCAGCAGTGTGAACTGCAGTGATTCAGTTTTCAGAGAAAGCCAAGAGCCACCTTCAAGGAGCAGCATCCAGAAAAGGCTGGTTCAGAAGACAAGCCCTTAAATGGAGAGCCTCCAAGCACTCTGGACACCATTACAGTTTTCAGTTACTTCCAAGAGAAAAAAATGAGCACAGTAAAACCACCCAAGTTCAAACACTTCTCTGTTAGTCAATACCCCTCCATTTTGTCATCACAGGCAAGTTTCCAGCAGTTCCTTTTCTCTATCAAGGCCACCTTAAGTAAGCCTTCTGTAAGAGAGCTACCTAAGTCTTCTTGGAAAGTTTTCAGTCCCAGCTCTCACTGTTTAGCAGAGCTCAGATGTGTTACACAAAGCAGCCTGTCCTGTCTGTCCATGTGTCATCGTCCCCTCCCTTCTTACATAGCAGAACCAGATTTTTACCTCACCAAGGCAGGAAAAGTGGTAATGGAAAAGAAATTACAACTTCAGCCTCATCTGGTATTTCTGAGACAGGTCAAATACAGCAAGGCACTGCCTCCTGGATTAGCTCCCAAAACTCCTGCAGAAACTCAGGTCTAGTTGTGCTTTCTCATCTCAAACCTTGCCTTTCTAGAGAAGGCAGAAAGCAGTTATTTAACTCCTCCTAAAGGCCTCTGAAACTGCAGCTGGAAGCTGAAACATTATTAAGAGTGAATTTTAGACCTTGTTCTGTGTGGTGGCCATACAGCGACTGATGACAGAGATCCCTGTGGCACCACAGCACTTTCCTAGGACACAGCTGAAGTTTTTCAGTGCAACTTGAGCACCAAACTTTAAGGTGGGAGTTTCTTGATGATTCTCCTAGATGCAGGAGACACCTCAGACACAAGAAGTTTCCTGTCTCATACTCTGTTTTTCTGTGGCTTTGCAGTTAATACATATTCAAGACTCTCAGAACAGGAGAGGTGCTATCAATCTCCAGCCTTCAAGCACGAGATTCAGCAATATTCAGCTCTGTTTTAGCAGCCCCTTTAGACCTGATGATGTAAAACTGCCACTGTAACACTCCTCATTTATATGGCTTTTAACCTAGATGCCCTCCAAAGAAGTTGTTTTAACAAACTAAAATACAACTAACTTGGGCTCCTGATAGTGAAAAGGAAGCTGAGCTGCACCTCTGGGATTACTCAGGATCCAACAGAACAGGGGCAGTTCTCTTAACTCTACTTCAGTGCCTCGTGTGCCCTACAAACAGCGCCTGCAATCAGCAGGATTTCCCTCCTTCAGTCACAGCAGAGCAGAGAGAGCCCCTGCTCCAGCACAGGCACCCTTGGGAAATCAGCAGGGCCCTCCCAGGCTGCTGTGAGCAACCCAGAGCACCACACCTGAGCTGGGCAAGGCAGAGCCCCGGTGATGAAACCCCGAGGTGACAGGAAGCACAGCCCTGCTGTCCTCTGGAGCACTGAACAGGCAGAAAGGCCTGCTAATAATCATACACCAGCATTTTGTTTCAAAGGAGAAGTCAAAGCATTACTCATTTTACAAGAAATGCCACCTGGGAGTTTTTATTTCCCAAGCAACACGTTGTAAAAATTCCTGGACACATCACTGTGACCAAAGGCACTCGTAGTTAGCAGTTTATTTCCACACTGTAACCTGAAAAGCTGCTACAGCAAAGTTAGTGGTGCTCCTGTCTCCCTCTTCTGCTCTCACTAAAACAAGATACAAAATTAAGTATTCTAATCAGTAGGTAACAACACCCCAATTCTGAACTACACTAAAATTCAAGGAAACCTGCCGATGTGAAAAGCTAATCCCTCTGCTCCATTCAGGACCTCTCAGTTCATTTCACAGCCAGGCTGAGCCAGGACTGCCGAACATTAACTCAGACACAAGAGGGGACAGAAAGCAGGCCAAAAGGACATGATGACTCCACTTAGACAAGTAATTCTGAGATATCTCTGTTGACACAAACAAGAAAGAGAACAAAAGTTCATCAAGGAGTGACTCACTAGCACTTTCTGCCTATCCATACTAGTTAATATGGAAAGGGCTAGACCCTATTGAACAAATATGCACATTTTACAATCTTCTCCTCTAATTTTTATGTCTATCTGTATGAAATTTTAAATTTAAACACCACGAGCAACATGTGAGACTTTAAACATAACATCCAGCCCACACATTAACAAAGTTAGTTGAAATGGCAGGTTAAACCTGTAACTCTCAGGACTGCTGCACAGCTCTAGTGAACTTATTCAACCTTTTCCCTTTGAGGACGGATGCAGGATTGCTACTCCAGGCAAGTGTGCACTGAAAAAGGAAACGCGGGCTGGGCAACCCCAATGCAGCGTGGCGATGGGATCACGTTGAGCGCACACAGGAAACCAGAACTCACTATTAAATTTAATAAACGCTGTGACAATGCCGGCTCCTCAATGACTAACAGCGGTTACTTGAGAACCACGCCAGACAGGAACTCGAATGAAAGGCCGCCCCGCAGCCCGCGATCTGCAGATGGCACGGACTATTTTTCCTATCCATTTATAGGTCACATTTGGATTTAGAGCAGGCCACCATCCGTGCCTGTGGCAGGAGCGAACAGTTGCGACACCTCGACCCTCCGCTCTCCGGCAGCGCCCCACACGTGGGCAACCACGTGGTGCGCGGGCCGCGGCCCCGCCGACGGGACTTCAGCGGGGATTCAAAATTAAATAATAAAAAAAAAAGAAAAATAACAATTTAGCGAAAAAAATATTTCATTCCAGCCGTTCTCCGCAGCCCCCAAACTCACAGGACGATCTTTATCCCAAACTCGCTGGCTCACGGGCGGCCCGGCCGGGCCCCTCTCCCCACGGCCAGGCGGCCACGTGCAGCGCTGCCCCGGCCCCGCCGCCCGCCACCCCCGGCTCCCACACCGAGCGTGAGGCGCCTGCGGGCCGCGCCCGGGCCGAGCGGAGCGGCTCCCCCCGCGCCCAGCGCCCCGGCCTCCCTCCCCCGAGCGGCGCAGGCTCCCTGGGCGCTCCCGGAACCCAGACCTGACTCACCCGCCGCCGCCCGCCGCCCTCTCCCGGCCCGCGGCCCTCACGGCTCTAGCGGCCCTCACGGCCTGCCCGGTGCGCCGCAGGGCCGGGAATGGCGCCGGCGCCCGCCCGGCCGGACTTTCCCGCGCGCTAGGCCGGAGTGCGCCAGCGCCGTCCCGCGCGGTGCTCTCGCTGCCGCCTCGGGGCCCCGCGGGACCCCCGGGTGCTCCCCTGCGGTTCCCTCGCGGCCCCCTGGCGGTACCTGCGGTCCGGTTCCCCGCGGCCGCGGCCCCCGCACGACTCAGCTCCGCTCGCCCGCTCGGCCCCACCGGTCCCGCTGCCTGCGCCACACGCGGTGTGCACACGGCCCGTCGGCTCACCCCGCCCCGCCGCTGTGCGCACGGCTCGCCGGAGCCCGCTCGGCCAATGGGAGCAGAGCGGCGCTGCGGAGCGGCCAATGGGAGCGGCGGACGGGGACACCCAACCGTGGCGGCCGGAGGGTGGGCGGGGCGTGCCTCCCGCGCGCTGGCCGGGGGCGGGCGGGGAGGGCATGGCGGCGCTCGGTGCGCGCTGTGTCCCCGTGACTCACCGTCCGCTTCTCCCCGCGCCGCGCACAGCGCAGCCCCGGCGCAGCGCAGCCCCGGCAGTGGCGGTGGCGCATACACTCAAGTAGCTGGCGGGAGCGTTGGAGCCCTTGCCCGTCTCACTCCCTGCCTGTCTGCCCGGTCTGGCCTAGTCACTCCGCTCCGCGCGGCGACTCCATGTTGTACCGGGGAGCCGCACCGATTCCCGTGCCGAGCCGGGCAGCCCAAGGCCTCCAGCGGGAAACCCCGCGCGCCCCAGCGAGACCTGCCCGACACTTGCCGCCTCCCCGTCCCCCGGCAGACTCCCCTAGCTGGGACTCCCTTAAACTTTCGTCCCGCTGCCCGGACACCGCCAGGCGCCGGTGCCGCGCTCGGCAGAGCCCGCGGGGCTGGAGGGGCCCTGGGGGGGGCGGCACGGGGCCGAGGGCAGCGGGCAGCGGGCAGCGGCCGCGTCCCGCCCTCAGCCGGCCCTCAGGCGCCGCCGCCATCTTGGCGGGGCGCGGGCGCCGCCGCGGCGCAGGAAATGGAGGATGCGGGGCCGGGAGGGCTCCGGGGCTCCCTCAGCGCTGAGGGCTCCGCTCGGGCCCCGCCACAGCCCAGACACTGCGGAGGAAAGTTCTTCGAGTCGCTGAGCAAGCTCAGAAGTAATGTTAGCGCTTAGTTCAGCGTTCTGAGGATGTTTTACATCAATCATCTCCCTTTTGCCGGGGAGCTTTATAAATTATTTTAGGCTAGTTATTGCCCCAAACTGCACTCCTGCGTGGATAGTGCATCAAGTACAACACACCAGCGTTACCCACAATTTGTCATCATTTTGTTTAAATGTCTTTTCCTTCCTGCTCGTCAGGTACAAGAAACCCCCACCGAGCCCCGGGCTCAGGAATGAAATGTGTGAGAGGCAGATCTGGAGACGCTTTGGATTGACCTTTCCTCAAACTGTAAATCTAATATTATAGCACTGTTAAGTTTCTTTAATTAGACTATGAGTAACAACGTGTGTCTCTTCCTCCCTGTTAAGTGCAGCTCATTTAAGATGGACTTGGGTCCATTTGTGTTTTGAGTGCTGTGTTTGCCTGTCTGAGTGGTCTGGTTTATAACATGCTGTATTTTCTACAGAACTAAGAACTAAACCCATCCCAAATTGTGAAAAGGGATGAGCCTCTCAGAAAACATCAGCATTGCCAGCGGGCTTTGAACTCTTAATAACATTTTCCCCAGTAAAGCATTTCTTCCCATTAATTACTTTCTAAATCTCTACTGTCATAGTCCTAGTCCAGCATAATTTTTGTGGCCTTTGGTTGCCTTGGATACATTACAATCCTGTTCACAAATAGTCCCACTTTTTGTTTCAATAGATCACTGCAGTTTTCAGGTGATAAAGGGAAGAAAAATATGTGTGGAGTTAAGGAAGTACTCAGAGTTTATAAACCATAATTTTTTTCACTGCATGAAAAAAACAAAGCAACAGATCAATGTCACAAAGGCTGAAGAAACAAATCATATATCATCTTTTTTTTTCATAAAATATTTACTTTTTTTGAAGCAATAAAATGTGGCTTCTCTCTGAGTCTTTGTAAGAGGATTCGGGAATTTCAGACTGACAAACCTCTTGTAATAAAACTTTTCTAACTTTTTCTTGTGTTTTGCTGGTTGTACTTCTGGGACTGTCCATGACCCCAGGAAACTCCAAGCTTAATCTTGGTGGCACCTGTAGAGTTACTGTCATAAAAAGTTTTTGTGATTATACAGCTGATAAATTGCCCTGAGCAAATCAAAACTCTTTATCTAAAAGAACTTCAAATCATCCCCTGGACTCTCCCTTAGCTGAAGTGGAACCAGGGTGCAGCAGTGAGTGGAAATGCTTTGCTCAAGAAGTGTTTCTGCTGGTGACACACCAATTAATCATCCTCCCTAAGTGCACTGCCTCACGTTCAGCTCCAGTGTTCTTACACAGGATATTTTTAGCTTGTTTCATTATAATGGAGGAAATTCTCCCCCAGCAGATAGTAAAAGAGTCTTTCAACAGCATTTAGTTTGTGTACTTGCCTCAAGAAGTAATTTGGCTTGCTGTATCTTCATAAAACTTGTAATTCTTGTTTTGCAAGTTTCTCTTTGATATTTAGGCCAGGGATAATCTTGCAGTTAGAGAACAAAAGTGAGGAGCATGGCATCTATTCCTGGCTCAGTGCTTCCTAGAGAAAACAAAGGAGACAACAAACAAGGTGGAAGCACAAAGCCTTTGCATTTCTTGCACACAAGGAAAATGCAATTTCATGTCAGGTCAGTGTGTGCCCCAGAAACCCCAAGGCTCCAGAGCAGTTTGTGAATAGCTGTGCTCAGAGGAGCTCCAGGCCCTCCCTGCTGAAGGCAGCCTGTTGTTTCAGCAATACATCTCTCCTAACACAGCCCTTGCAGGTATTGGACAAAGAGCCAGATCTTTTTAAGACCAAATAAAACAACAAATCCAAATTTGCAACCCATGTTGTTGCAGTTTTCCTCTGAGTGGTTGGAGCTGTGGGTAGAGAACTGGTGCAGTTGCTGGCTGATTCTTTTTCTTGAGAGTGTGTCTGTGCTAAATTAGCTATATGCAGTCTTCTAGGGCAAAATGAATCTGGTTGAGGAGAAGCAATCACACTGACTGATTCCAGATGCTTAGTTCATTTTGATTTGTTATAATTAGCTGATGAGATTTCCAATAATTTTTTATTTTGTGCATATAATAAGAGTGATGAGCTAGCTCATGACTGTTGCACTGATATCTACATTTAGAACCAGGCAAAAAGAACTTCCTTTGCTAACTGAGAGCTGCAGCTGCACAATCATCTTTCTGTTTCTCTAAAGAGATTGAAGTCAGTTATTCAGGATAAAAGGCCACAAGGTACATGGTACCAGGGGGCCCTGCAGCACAGGTTGGTGTCCCAGGAGAACAGGAAGGTAAAAGTGCAGGTAAAGTCACCATGAGGCCATCCCTGACATAACCAGTGTGGAGAAAGTGTCTCAACCAAATATCCTCTGAGGCACATTCTGTGACATGGCAGGAACATGCAAACCTCCCTGTGCTGTTGTGTTATTTTTTAAAACTCCCTATGGGATAACCTGCTGGCTGCCAGCTGCTTGGGATGCTGGTTTTACCCTGTGCCCACCTTCCTCCCAGGGGTCATTTCCTTTGGTCACAGGGACAGCTCAGCCTGAGCCCAATGAAGCTGTGAAGCAGGCAACACGTTAAATAAAAATCCCAGCAGCATTTGATGGTGTGTGTGGCACTGCAAATACCTCTGCTGAGGGTGGCTCTGACACCAAACAGCCCCAAATATTTTAGGATAACCTCCAAAACCTGGAGTGCCTGAGGCTCTGTGTTGTGAGAACCACAGAGATGTTTATGTGCACAGTGCTGGTGGAGTTCCGATGTCCCTCTAAAGTGGGAGGTTCCACTGAAGGGCAGGTTTGCTCATTCTGCTGCCTTTGTGAGCAGTGCCCCGCGGTTATCCCGGACAATGGAGGTGCCGGGATTGTCCCCAGAGTGCGGCTCTGTTATCAGCGGCTGCCCTCGGGTATCTGCCGGCTCTGTTATCAGTGGCCGCCCTCGGGCATCTGCCGCAGTCAATCTGCAGCCCCGACTCCTCCCTTGCTCCAAATGCTTTTCTCACTGCCCCAGCCACTTGCACGAGTGATTCCAAACTTTGAGTGTTACTGATGAGGAATCAGTGACCAACAATCTCTCTGCATTGTTCATTACAAATGCAGTAAAAAATATCTGTTATTAATTTAACATGATGGGACTCGATAAACCCAGGTGTTCCACGGTGTTCCTGACACCAGTTGAATGCCTGTGCCATTCTGTCTGCTCTGACAGGGCATCTCCTGAGCTGTGACTCCAGAGGAGGATCAGATCCCACAGCCAAACCTTCTCTTTGCTGGACAGTCCTACTGGGCTGAGTCAAATGGGTTTTGGATCCTCCACTTGAGATTCACAACCAGCCCACCTTGTATCAGTGAACATTTGACATTGAGCAACTTCATCTTGTTGAGGGGCCATCCCCCCATGACTGTTCCAGTTGTGAAAAATGCCTATTTTATGACTGGCTTTTTGCAAATATTAAAATGAATATTATATGTGTTGTGTTAGAAAGTAATACTGTAATAATTCTCTTAAGTATTGCGTTAAATATAGTTTTAGGTTAAAAAAAAAGTTAAAATAGAAACTATGCTATGTAAGATACTTGTTTTAAAGAAAGGACTCGCAGCGAGACAGCAGCCACAGGACACCTAAATCTTTCAGAGAAAAAGAATTTATTGCCCCAATATCAGCAGAAACTAACTTCTTCCTGCCTCAAAGGTGCTGTTAGGATTCAGAGGAAGAAGTTGATGATGACCAGACAGAATCCTGTGTTTGAATGGAATTTATGCATCATGTATGAGATGTATGAATATGCAACAGCTTATTGTTTTTAAGGGTTAATTCTCCATTAACGTGTGTCCTTTATCGGGCTAATGCTGCCCAGAAAATAGGTACCCAGATGTCTGTAACTCTTTGTTTCTGTTGTCTCGTATTGTCCTAATCCAAATTGTCCAAATTATTATCACTCTAATTGTATTAGTATTTTTATAACCATTTTATTACTATTAAACTTTTAAAATTTTAAAACCAAATGATTGGCACTTTTCACACAGTTAACTCTAGGAAGGAAAGAGAGCCTCAGGGAAAAAATAGTATGTCAAGAGGGCAGTGGCAGAGCAGAGACATCCAGGTGCTGGAACAGCTTTCCCAAGTTTTCCAGAGCTGGCAGCAGAGGACATGGCCTGGTCTAGGCTGACTTGACTGAAGAGGGTTCAAGGCAGAGCTGCTGTGTCCTCTCACACTGCTGTGGCTCCCAGCAGCAAGTTCCTAACCTAGTTTGGCTGCAGCAATGCTCAGCTGGGATCCAACGCTGAAATGAGCTCTTTATCTGCACTTGACCAGGCTCCAAGTGATTTCAGTAAGAGGAGGCTGAGTCAGGACTTGGCTATAGGTGGATCAGAGCCTTTGCAGTGTTTATTTATTAAATATCTCCCATCTGGTGTCCTGTTTGCAGCCTGCCAAAGCAAAAGGGATTCAAACCTTGCCCCCCCCCCAACATCTCATTACTGAAGGAATGAGTAGAACTTTTTTTCCCCTCTACATTATTCCTGGAATAAGCTGTCAAGCAAGCAGTTGAGTTGTTGCACCTTACCACAACTTTTGCCAAGAAAGATTTAGCAGCATGATAATTTAATGGAAAATATTATAGCCACATTCCTTTCAGACATAAATTCTCTGCAGAAAGGTAGATATCTAATGGGAAAAAATCTGTGTTAATATTACAGTGGTTTATCTGCTTTATTGTTTTTTCCAGTGAGGTGTTTCACCCAAAATAGTGCAAAGGATACAGGAGAGTGAGCTAAGTGAGGTTATCCCACCTTGGATTGAAATGTGGATATAAACCTGACAGCATCCTTTCAGCTGCATTTAATAATACATAGAAGTACAGAAATAATGATGAGAAATACTCCTTAAAAAGAGATGTTCACCTAAAGCTGTGCAAAGCCATGTTAGGGATAGGCCTGTCAGGAGGGAGCAGTGGGAGTAACTCACAGGAGAGGAGAAATTATCTAAGAAATGTAAGCATTGCCAGCAACAAAAAGATAACTGAATTCCATGGTAATTTCCACCAAGCAACAAACGAAAACAATTGGGCTCTACCAACAGAGATGACAAACAGCTCTGTAGTTCCTAGAATATTTGTACGTGCTAAAAATAAGCGTGGCTCACTTTAATTGCATGAGAAGCTACAAGCTGAGGATGAGTAAAAGGTCACAGAAAGGTGCTGGCTTGGAGGTAGAAAAGCACAGGGACAGGCATAGCACAGTTCACAGCTGTGACAATGGTGTGTGTGTGAGATATGCTGTAAATAGAGGTGCTTTCATTATGTTATCGGCTCAAAGTTGGAGCAATAATGCAGCTGAGGCAGTTTTAAAGGTTAAAAAATCCCCAGATACTGTGGGGTTCCCGAGCACTGCAAACAATCTGTGTTTGGAATTGTAAAGGTGAAAATTTACAGGTGAAAACTCCTGTCAGTTGCTCTCACTTTGACTCTTTTTATGTCAACTCCATAGAAATTAAATAGAAATGAAACCATTCTCTCCTCATAATTGTACCATCATATAATTTTTCAATGCTAAATTTGCAATGCTAATTGTTCTTACAATACAAAACAATTACAGTATTGTTTACAATTTTCAATGCTAGCCAAATACAAAAAGTCCTCAGCCTAAATGCTCTTGGAGAGTGACAACATCCTAAACACATGAGGCAGATTTTCCTCCTCAGTGCACACAGCTGGGTCTTGCTCTTCTTCTCTGGGATGTTCTCGAGTTGTTTTAAGGATTTCAGTCCCAGAAATGGACATTGCAAAACCTTACTGAGGTCTTGGGGTTTCACTGGCTTAAGCAAGACTTTTACTTAGGAAGGAACTATCTTCATTTCCTAGGCTTCTCCTCATTTACATGTGTAAAGTTTAACTTAGTGAACAGCTACCAAAGTCTTGAGTCTCAGAAAGGGATTTATTCATGAGCACATATGGCCTGCTATATAAATGCATAGTTCATAATTCATAAGAGGTGTGATCTTCGCTGTATAAATAAATAATTTTCTTCTGTTTTCCAGCTTTTTGAATTGATTACTTATAAAATCTTGTGGTGCATTCTTAGGGAATCTAGGAATAGCTCTCTCTGGCACATACACTTAACATTTTCACATAAACTCTGATTTGAGTGCAGAAGGGGCTTCCATTCAACCTTTCAGGATGCATTTGCCAGTGCTCTGTCACCTTCCAGGTACTTCCTTCTCATGCTAAATACCTCCAGTCCTACTGCTCAGTGTGAGGAGGGGCTATTTCTATTTTGTTATGTTGTACACAGCAGATTTTGCTTCCCCTGATGATTTTTCTTCCCAAGTGATCTCTGGAGTGGTTGGAAACTCAATTGCATGCTTTGTGTAACTTCAAAATTATTCAGTGCGAAACTCTTTTTTTTTTTTACCCCAGGAAGGCAGCCTTTATTTTAAAATAAATAGCTACACAAAACCCTTCTCCAAAGCACCCCTCATTTCTGCATGATCCAGGTGATCATGCTGCTGCTTTAGTTATTATACAGAAATATCCCATCACAGAAAGCAGCTGTAATTGCACTCACAGTCCATTGAGGAGGAGGATGTCCCTCAGAGTTCAGAAAACAGGTTTGATGGCAAAAGGTTTCACCCAGAGCAGCCTCTGCATGACAGTGAGTGCACTCAGTGATTCTGCCCTGAAAAACAAACATGAGGAGGATGTTAGAGCCAAGCACAGCCAGAGCAGCAGGCTCAGAGCTCCAGGCAGGGAATGGCTCTGGGTGAGAAGGGTTTCACAGTCTGGTGTTATTTCCCATACTTTTAACAACCTTAAATGGATGCCAAAGCTGACAGCAACTCCAGCACCAGGTGAACACCAGTTCTGCCAGCAGAGACAGTGATCAGGAAGAGCAGCACCACCTCTCTGCTGTCCCTGAGCTGGGAGAAGGAACAACTGCTGCAGAGGAGAGGAACAAGTGCAGAGTCACGACTTCCAGCTTGCTTTTGGGGACCCTGCAGCTGCAGCTGCTCCCAAAGTTCATGCCCCAAGTCTGGATGCAGCACGGGCAGCAGAGGCTCCCACAGCCCTGCTTCTTCCACTGGGCAGTCAGGTTTTTGTCTCCTCCCTGGTGCAGTACCCATATGTGGTATTTTCATGGACCCCCGATGAGGGGAGGAAAGATGATTTTGACTCCATGTTCTTAGCAGGCTAATTTATTATTTTATGTTACTATTATATAAAAGAATATATATTTTTATAAATTATATATTCTTTAAATTAAAATTAAATTCTAAATTATATATTCTCAGTATAAATTTGCTATACTAAAACTATACTAAAGAAAAGAGAAAGGATACAGACAGAAGGCTAGAAAGCTTCTGATCAAAACTTGTGACTCTTTCTCCAGAGTCCTACACATCTTGGTCCCTGATTGGCCAATGAATAAAAACAATTCACATGAAAGCAATGAAACAAGCACCTGTTGGTAAACAATGTCCAAACCTCATTCCAAAGCAGCAAAACACAGGAGAAGCAAACGAGATAATATTGTTTTCCTTTTCTCTGAGGCTTCTTTGTAGCCATGATATTTTCTGAAAAATCCTTTCCTTAGGATTTTTTCTCCTGAGAAGCTGGGAGGCCTCAGGAACAAAATGTAAACAATGATTGTCTGCTGCTGTGGAATGCAACAGGTGCATCTGTGATTGGTCTCGTGGTTGTTTCTAATTAATGGCCAATCACAGTCAGCTGGCTCAGACGCAGAGTCTGAGACAGAGCCTTTGTTATCATTCTTTCTTTCTCTATTCTTAGCCAGCCTTCTGATGAAATCCTTTCTTCTATTCTTTTAGTATAGTTTTAATATAAAATATATAATAAAATAATAAATCAAGCCTTCTGAAACATGGAGTCAGATCCTCATCTCTTCCCTCATCCTGGGACCCCTGCAAACACCACCACACTTCTCAGCTTCCCAGGAGAGAAATCCTGACTAAGGGATTTTTCAGAAAACATGATGGTGACACTCAGAGCTCTCTGCTGATTGCTTTCCTCATGTGGAAGGGACCAAAGATGTAACAGGTTTTCTGGTGGTGGAGCCTGAAGATGGGCCAGAGGGACTCCACTCTCCTCTTCCCTTCGTGTGGCTCCATCTCTGCTTCTCTCATCTCCTGACCCAGCTGGTCCAGCGTGGGCTCCATCAGCTCCCAGACATCCGGGGGATCCTTCCTGCTCCTCCTCACCTGGAGCATTGCCTCAGGAACTACAGGGCCAGAGGGCAAGGGGAGCTGCCAGCACCCCCTCAGAACCATGGCTGCTCCCCTCCTCTCCTCCCTAGATTATTTGCAGCAATTCATTTTGAGTTCTTAGCTAAGCCCTATAGCCTTGAATTTTATCTGCAGCGGTTCGTTAAAGTTTGGAAATAATTAGCTCACCAAAAAAAAATTTTGCTTCTGAAGCAGACAGAGTTGTTTTAATCGTGCACCTGGTTTATTGCCACAGCTCTAGGAATTTATATATCTAAAAGTGTTTGCAGTGAGTAATCTTTGATCTTCCATTATACCTGAATCTACATTACATAAACTTACAACAGATTTTTCACACCCTTTTTAATCCTTCCAGAAAAATCATTCTGTTCACAGATTGTCTGCAGATTTATTATTAATAAGATTAGGCAAAGTTAAGGTCCAATATTGTCAGATATTGGGTAGTTCTAAGATATGTTCTATTAATTTGATTAAGGATGAGTTATCTTCATGGAATTTTATCAGCCCTGCAGGGACACTCACTGGCCCATTAACACAAAATGTCTCCTGGAAGGAGGATGGGTTTGTGGGAGAGACAAAGAACATTCCCCCACCTGGTTTAACAGACAGTGATAGAATACAAACTTCTGGTTACATCTTGCACTGCAATCTAAGACAGTTAAATATTGCTTTTCTGCATTATAAGACATACAGTTGTTTTCTTTTAGAAATCAGACTACTCTGACTAAAACAGCTGCGATGAAACCCTGACAAACACCTGTTTGTGGATAAAGACCAGTGTGTTCACCCTTGGGTTTATTCTTTTTAAAGATTCTATTATTATTAAGGATTCTATTGCTCATTGCTCTCTCTGCTGTTTTGTCTTCATAGATGGCACAGAACAGTCAGTGATGATTCTCCATTATGGCTGTTGTTGGTTGTGAGCTGTTTAGTGGTTTTCTTTGTTTCATTTTGCTGTCACAGGTACTGTGACTGTTTAGAAAGGTGTTAGCTCAACTTCCTAAGGCAGTTACTGCTGATATATTGATTACATGAAGTGAATTTACTGGTTTTATAATAGGCATTATTCGTAAGATGTTATTACTGTATTTATAGCCAACTTCTTATATACTTTAACATCTCTTTGTGCAATTATCTAAAAGACTCGTGTCATTTCAGGATCCTTCTTTTTTGTTGTCTAGCTGCTTGTGCATCTCTTGGACCAGCTGAGCTCTCTGGCTGGTCCCTGCACTGGTTTGACCCAATGCTGTCTCACAATTTTAAGTATTTTTCAGAGTTCCAAGAAAAGATCACTGAACTTCATTGAAAGCCTCCTCTGAACTGCTGGTCTTGTGGCTTTCCCAGTTATTATTACAGAAGCACTCTAGCATTTTGCTGTGTTTGAAGCATCTCTGTCCTGATGGAAGCTTCAGAGGGATCCAGCTACTAGATATTTTGATTATTCTTTAACCGCAAGGCCTTCACTCATAACTGCTATTCTTAGGAGCCTTGTTGTAAAATGTGTTCAGAGAATTCCCTCCCAGTTGGAGCCTGGGCAGTGGCCAGACCTTGGCTCTACCTGGACGGAGAACTTGCCAATGAACCCAGATGTCTTCTGCATCAAAATGAGATTCCAGTCACTGTGACTTGGCAATTTGACCCTTTATGTATGACACCTGAACCTATTTTTAGAGTGAGCTTGGGAATTATTATCCAGAAATAATTATCCAAGCCCTCACTGAATCGAGGTTTGTCAGCTTTTGCTGACAAAACTGTGGAGTGGTGGTAGAGTATTTTAGTGATTAGTAATCATCCAATTTCACATGTGTTATTAATTTTGTATTATGTATTATCTGAAATATTCCTAATTGTTGTACCTGATTTATTCCTGATTGTTGTCAGGTTCTTGTTTCACTACATACATTGTTTTGTTTTGTTATTCCCTTCCTGTTCTTAGCAAGAGCCATACATGCTGTTTTTAAAACAAAAGGAAAGGGGAATTAACTCAGCTGTTTGGACTTTAAAACAATGGCCATTTATTTCCATTTCCCTAGGAGACATTGGACATGAGTTTGTTTTTTCATGCTGTGAAACCCTGTGTCAATGACATGATAGAATTTGATGAGTTGGTATTTTATGTGTCTTATCCCACATCTAACAGATAACCTTAATGAGATAATGCCCCCACAAGAGTGAGCTGTTTGCACATCAGAACACAGGAGTCTTTTTTAAATTAGTGAAAAGGGGGAGATGGCATGGACAGGCTGAAGAATTATAAAAGAAAGGCCTTATGAAACCAGGCTCTGCTAAATTGCCAAATCTGCCCTGTCACTCCTTCTAAGAGCAGTTACAAGTTCCCATGTGAAGCTGCTTGGAGAGTGAGACTTCATTGACACAACAATCTGAAAAACAAATGCACCTGCAATAACAAGGGGTTTGTCCCATGAGAACCAGTAGAAAAAAATATATAAACTAACTAAAAACACAGAAGTTTGATAGAGATGCAAAATACCACGTACTGACCAATAAACCAGGAGTAAATGTGTTGTGAACCAATGAAATATGGCACAGGGCCTTCTGATAGCCCTATAAAATACCTTTACAATAAAGATTCAGCCTTCTGCATGCAGAAGATGGAGTCTTGGCTGATTTATTCCAACACTTGATGACTTTTTAATACAAAATAGTGATTTTTGGAGATTTTAAGGACTGATGGAGGAATCAGAGTAATTCCAAGCCCTTTGGGACATGTGGAAATGCTGTTTGCATTACCCCATGTGTGAGCAATGAGACTTCACCTTAAAGGCATTTTTCCCTCAGTACTTCATGATTATTTGACCAATTTTACACCATTTTTGGATGTGGAATCAAAGAGTCATAGAATGATTTAGGTGGGAAAAGACCTTCAGGATCATGAAGTCCAACCATTAACCCAGCACTGCCCTGTGTCCCCAGTGCCACATCCCCAGAAGAAGAGAAACAGGGTATTTATTTAATATTTATTTAATATCTGGTATTTACAGAGTTTATCAAATTGTGTGCATGGACTTCAGAGCTGCAGCCACTGGGCTTTCAAACCATCCCTAATTCCTGGTGGATGGTACATATATATAAAATATATAAAAATATGAATTTTTATATATGTATATTTTATTTATATATAAATAAAATATACATATATAATATATATTATATATACATGCATATTAGATATATTATATATATATTATTTATATCTATTATTTATGTATATATTTTATTTATATATTTTTTATATATATATATATATATATATATATATATACACACACATATATAATTCCTGGTGGATGGCACAACATATATTATTTAGGACTGTTTTGGAATTCATGTCAACACTATAAAAGCAGATAGAGTCACCTAAGAAAAGGATGGCGTTTGGTTCCAGCATTTGTTATTCAATAAAATGAGGTGTAAAGCTTGTCATGGCTCACAAGTATGGCTTGTTTTTCCTCACTGCCATCCTATTTTGATAATACAGTAGTTAAATATGCAATAACTCATCTGAGACTCATATTATTAATATTATCACCAGCTTTAACAGGCATGCTTCATATTAAAGTCTTTAAAAAAATTCTTCCTTAAAGATTCAGGCAGCTGGGAGCCCAGTCATCATTATATCATCAATATCTGTCTCCAAGGTTGGTCACACTAATGGAAGGAGTCATCCAGAGAGATGTTTTATCCATGGGAGCCTGAAAATGGCACAAGACTGGTATCTAGCAAAAGATAGGGAAAAGGAGGTTGTGTGTGAAATTAGGAGAAAAATCAGCTGTCCCTGAAAACTGAAGAATAAATAGAATTATTTGGGTTTGTTTTCCTTACAGAAGGAAGCTGTTATTTTGCAGAAATTATCACTTATTTTTGTCTTTAGTGTATCCCAGGACAAAACCCATTATCTGCTCTGGTTATTTTCCTGGAAGCAGCTCCCAGCCAGCTTCAGACTGGGCGAAGTGATAGGAGCAGAAACAAATGGGAGGCACCTCAAGAATGTGTTTTGATGTTTGGGGCTGGGAATGACCTTGGGTGTTGGCTGCTCCTGGGCTGTTCCCAGGTTCCTGCAGGGAGGGAGGGTGACACTGCAGCGTTCAGAGACAAACACTCCCATGGGCCAACCTGATCAGCAGGTTTGTGGGCAGGAGCTGCTCTGAGCAAGGAGAATTTGGGGTGTTGGGAACAGGACTGAGCTGCAGCTCAGGGCTGAGCTCCCCAAGGGGCTCTGGGCAGCTTTCCAGGCTGAGGGAAGAACCTCATCCAGCAGCCCCTTGTTCCTCACAGGGGTCTCTGTGATGCCCATACCCTGTACAGGTATCAAGGGAATGTCTGAGCCCACTCCTCTAAATTCTCATTTAATGAGATGGAACCTCCTGCTACAAAGGGAGGAGAGGGGCTTTGGGCCAGTCCCTTGGTGCTGGTGATAAAATATTTAATTATTCCTCAAACCTGAGCACTGCTGCACCTGCAGAGTGGTGGTGAAGCCTGTGAATTCCCAGAAAATCTCATCCAGAAAACACAGTTATTAGAGTACACCAGAACACAGATCAAAACTGGGACATGCTAGGGTTAAGTTTGTTTTTACAGCCCTGATTTAGGAACCTTGTGGGCAGAATTACAACAGCCTTCAGTGAAATAGTTCAGGGCTGATTTTCCCCACCTCCTCGGAGTCAGCCAGGGTTGTTTGCTGATGGAACATTCACCTTGTTGGAGAAGCTGGGAGAGGCACAAGGAGACTTCAGGAGAGGGAAAGGACAATTCCATGGCTCAGAGAACCAAAGCCTGTCCAGGGTAACTGAACTCTGTCCTTGCCTGTGTGATGGATCTCAGGTGGGATCTCTGCCACACAGAGCCTTTTCCCAGGTGGGGGCAGTGGGTTTGTGCCAGCTGGACTTCATCTCCAGGGCTCTGCACAGGAGACACTCAGCAGTGAGAAATGACCAGAGCTGGCAGCAGCTCCTAACCCTGAGTTACCCCTGGAGTCAGCAGGGAAAACTCACAGGAACTTCTGAGCCAAGGGGCATCCCTGGAAATGGCTGGATCAGTTTTATTGGGCTGTCTCATGGTTAGCCAACTGTATAGGGGGATACAGTGTGGGTGAATGAAGGTGGTACAGAATGTAATCTCATCCCCTAAAGAGTTGCAGCTGGAGCAATTACTAAAGATTAGGAGCAGGCCTGATGTTAACAGGCCACACCTGTAGCAAATAAGAACAAGTGGTATAAAAGAGTGGATTGGGGGCGATGCAGTTGGTTGGTTGTGCTCTGAGGAAGAAGCAGTCAGTGCTTAGAGGAGCTGCCTATGAGGAGATATGAAACTCTGGAGATATAGAACCTTTGCATAGAACTCCTGGTATATAAATCAACATGTGTATCTCACCAGGTGGGGGGGCACACATTCACCTTAAAAAGTGTATGAAAATGGTTCAAATTTGGGAGAGTCCTGAGCAACCCAGCCCAGAGTCTTCCAGAGGAGAACAATGGTGAATAATCCACAGTGCTGTGTCAGTCCTGGCCTGCCTGGAGCCAGGGCAGTCAGAGCCAGAGATGGGGCTGAGAACAGGGCAACTCCTGCCCTCCCAGCTGTGAAAGTGGGACACTGTGGTAACACAGTGACACTGCTACAGCAGGGACTGAACAACAAGGTTTTTAATGTAACAAACTTCTCACGCCAGTGTCTCTGTGCTGATCGTTCCTCTGGAACAGGGCCTGCTCCAGAGCAGTTCTGCCAGCACACATCCTGAACCCCTGCAGATGTGTCCTGCAGCTCCAGGCAATGCTCAGCCCTCTCTGCCCCCACCCATGGCCTGGTGGCTCATTCTGGATCCCAGCCAGGCCCAGCAGGGCAGGGAGCCGTGCCAGGCCCTGGGCACAGGTGAGGGCTCCACCCTGGCACCCTCAGTGACCCTGGGCACAGCCCCACGCCCTGGCTGTGTCCCAAATCCTCCTCCTCCACCTTCTCCTCCTCCTCCTCATCCTGGCAGCAGCTTCAGCTGCCCCAGGGATGTGTGACAGCCCAGACTGACCTGGGCTGGGCAGCAGAGCTCAGAGTTCATAGCCAGGACTCCTCTGTGAATTGTCCACCCTCCTGGGGGATCTCACAGCCTGCACAGGTCTTGCTGTGTTTCCCTTTCTTTTTAAAGAATAACTCGATAGGAAAACAGAAAATATATTATTATTTAAATAAATTAAAATTAATTCAAATTTAATTTAAATTATTTAGTTATTTAAAGAATGACTTGTGACAGTGTTCACAGGGGTTCTTGGATTGGGGAAGGGATGAGGATCTGACTCCATGCTTCACAAGGCTAATTTATTATTTTATGATATATATTATGTTAAAACTATACTAAAGAATAGAAGAAAGGATTTCATCAGAAGGCTGGCTAAGAATAGAAAGAATGAATAACAAAAGCTTCTGTCTCGGACAGAGAGTCCAAGCCAGCTGACTGTGATTGGCCATTAATTAGAAACAACCTCATGACACCAATCACAGATGCACCTGTTGCATTCCACAGCAGCAGATAATCAATGTTTGCATTTTGTTCCTGAGGCCTCCCAGCTTCTCAGGAGAAAAAATCCTAAGAAAAGGATTTTTCATAAAAGATGTCTGTGACAATAACTCAATAGGAAAATTATTATAGAATATTTGGAGGCTGATCAGGTGAATTTCAAGTCAGTGATGCTCTGTCTCTGTGTTGCACTGCAAGTGGAAACCCAGACTCCTTGGCAATACTAAACTTGTCAAAATCAGATCTAAACCTCCTGGTTTGTTTTCTATGGGACATCTCTCTTTCTGGGTTTTACACAGTAACTCAGGAAAAAAATACCTGTGGAAAAAAGGTGAGTGAGAACTGCTCAAAGGTGTTGGGCAGAGCCAGGGGATCCCTCTGTACAAATCGGCCACTGTCCATACATCATGCCCTCATTTTTGTGTTGTCTCTGAAAACAAGCAATTTATTTCTAAAACAAAAGAGGATACTAAGATAAAGACTTTCTTTAGCCACTCACTGGCTTCCCCATCTCGAATAGATTTAAACATTTTAAAATTTATAATCACTTCCTGTTTGAGGGGTAACTTTGAGAGAGTTCCCCTTAAATACAACCCAGCTTCTTTTCATTACTATATCCTGGAAAGCCACTGGTATAATTTTGCCCTCGGGTGTGGCTGGATGAGGGCAGCAATTCTGTGTTTGGATAAAGTCCAGGCAGAGCCCGTGGCCCAGGATGTGACAGAGATCCCTGCAGGATGGACCCAAGGCAGTGCAAGGGCCCTTTCCACCCTGCTGCTCCCACAGAGGATGGGATGTGTGAATTCCAGCAGATCCCATTTCAGGCTCACTCCATATTTAAACTCCTGGTGCTCATCTGTTCCACCAAGAAGAGATCATCTGAAAAATGAGAGAAGTGGCTGAAAGGCTCATTCAGCTCAGCAAGTGGAGCAAGCAGAACTCTCGTGGCAGGAGCAGCAGCTGATGCCTGACCTTTCCCCACTGCCCCTTTCCCCCTCTGCTCTCAGGAGCAGGCTCAGGCATTCCTGGGAGCTGTGCATTTGGAAAAACAGAGCTATTTTTATTCACCCTGTGGTTTCTCAGCAGAGAGGTCTTGGGGAATATTTCCTTTCGCGTCAATCCCTTTAAACATTTTACAGAGCAGAGTCTGTTCTGGGAAGTCAGTAAATCTGAATTCATGTTTTGAAGTTTTATCGTGGCTGGGAATATAAGGTGCAGGAGGCAGCCAGCAGGGCTGATGAATAAAGCAAATGCAGGCTGTGCAGTCCTGCTCAAGCTATTACCAGAGTATTTTACATTTTCCGTGCATCCAAATTAAACCCTTTACAGAAGCAGAGCAATCCAAATCCATCTGGCACCAGAATTTGGGATTTCATAATGCTTTAATGCAAACCATGTGAGCAGGATGTCCAGAGTGTCTGTGTCAGTGGGCTGAAGGAATAGGTGGGGAGGGGATGAACTTTGCAGTAGTTCTGTCCATTTTCATGTGTGCTGTCAGTGCCCACCTTGCCCCACTGGGGCTGGGCAGGGACAACTCTGCTCTGTCACCTGTCCCTGCCCCAGTTTTAAAAACTTTTTAAAACTTTTATTCTATTTTCAGCTTATTTTATCTCAGAGTTTACATACAAATACATACCATGTAAACTTCTATCAAACTTTAAAAATTCATTCCCCACACGTTTTCCTTGAGGGCACTGCCAGAAGAGCCTTGCAGTGCTGCTGACAGTGGTGTGGCCCTGGGGACAGCCCTGTGCCCCAGCCATCCTCAGTTTGGGGCACCCTGCTCTCCTGGGAGGGGCTGGATCTTAATGAGGTATATCCCTAATGAGATACATCCCTAATGAGATACAGCCTTAATGAGATACATCCCTAATGAGAAGGAATTGGAGATGCCAGGTTCCATTTGCACTGGGGAATGTACAGATATGGAATGGGCAGATCATGGAATCCCAGACTGGTTTGGGTTGGAGGGACCTCAAAGCCCCTCCAGTGCCCCCCCCTGCCATGGCAGGGACACCCCCACTGTCCCAGGTGCTCCCAGCCCTGTCCAGCCTGGCCTTGGGCACTGCCAGTTTTTAGTATAAAGACATAACACTGCCCTGGGGGCAGGCAGAGTGCCTGGAGCTGTCCTGCTGGATGGACCTCAGCTGGGCAGGAGAAAGAATTTTATAGATAAGATACAATGAACAACCTTGAGACTGAGAAATTAAGAGCTCTGACTCCTTCTTCAAGTGCCATGCTGGGAAAAGAGACTTTGAAAAATCTCGGGGTCACTCTGGGCAGCTAAAGATCCTGACAGGAGCCATTCCCCCTTGTCACTCTATCCTGTGAAAACCATCTCTCTCCATCTTCCTGTAGCTCCTCCAGGCAGTGCAAGGACACAGTTTGGTCACCCCAAAACTTCTCTTCTCCAGGTGAACAATCCCAGTTGTCCCAGCCTTTCCTCACAGGGGAGCTGCTCCAGCCCTCTGACCCTCCTGCTGTCCCTGAATGGAACAGACAGGGTGGAGCGAGAGCAGAGGACTCACCTGGCACCAAGCCTGTCCAGGGAATATTTTAAATTAAAAACCTCAGTGACAGTGCCAGAAAAATGATCACAGCATTTACATTTCTTTGGGGTGGCAGGACTGAAGTCCTTATGGCATCCTGAAGTCAGGAGAGCCGGAGAGGGACTGGGGGCAAGGGATGGAGGGACAGGACACAGGGAATGGCTCCCACTGCCAGAGGGCAGGGATGGATGGGATATTGGGAACTGGAAATTGGGAATTGTTCCCTGTGAGGGTGGGCAGGCCCTGGCACAGGTGCCCAGAGCAGCTGTGGCTGCCCCTGCATCCCTGGCAGTGCCCAAGGCCAGGCTGGGCAGGGCTGGGAGCACCTGGGACAGTGGGGGTGTCCTTGCCATGGCAGGGGGGGCACTGGGTGGGCTCTGAGGTCCCTCCAACTCAAACCAATCTGGGATTCTGGGATTCTGTACCAGCAGCCAGCACATTATCAATTCTATGGTGACTTCACCAGCAATGTTTACTGGTAATTTAGTAGTTATACATTATTCTAAAATGTGAAAAAGCCAATCACTTGTTTTTAAAATTTTAAAAGTTTAACAGTAATAAAATGGTTATAAAGATAGTAATACAATTAGTGTAATAATAATTTTGGACAATTTGGATTAGGATAATAGAAGACAATAGAAACAAAGAGTTACAGACATCTGGGTACCCATTTTCTGGGCAGCATAAGGCTGAAAAAGGACACACATTAATGGAGGACTAACCCTTAAAAACAATAAGCTGTTGCATATTCGTGCATCTCATACATGATGCATAAATTCCATTCAAACACAGGATTCTGTCTGGTCATCGTCAACTTCTCCCTCTTAATCCTAACAGTGCCTTTGAGGCAGGAAGAAGTTCATTTCTTCTGATAATGGAGCAATAAATTCTTTTTCTCTGAAAGATTTGGGTGTCCTGTGGCTACTAACTCACTGCGAGTCCTTTCTTTAAAAAAAAAAAGTATCCTACATAGCATAGTTTATATTTTATATATTTATATATTATATAATTTATATTAATATATATTATATATTGTATATATTTATATTTTATATGCATTTTTTATAACCTAAAACTATATTTACCACACTACTTAGGAGAACTAATACAGCATTACTTTCTAACACAACACATATAATATTCATTTTAATATTTGCAAAAAGCCAATCACAAAATACACATTTTTCACAGAAAATGATGATAAATTCAGCTTGTCAAATGAACAAATTCGATTATTTTGCAATTCTCTCTTTACAAAGCTGTCTCTGTGATGCTGGAACACAGAAACAGCAGTGGCGCCGTGTCCCTGCTGCCAGGGGGGCTCGGGATGGGATTTTGGGGCTCTCCCTGCTCGGGATGGGATTTTGGGGCTCTCCCGGCTCAGGATGGGATTTTGGGGCTCTCTCGGGTTAGGATGGAATTTTGGGGCTCTCCCGGCTCGGGATGGGATTTTGGGGCTCTCCCATTCCCGAGGCGGCCGCGAGAGG
Organism: Melozone crissalis; assembly: GCF_028551555.1. Taxonomy (NCBI): domain Eukaryota; kingdom Metazoa; phylum Chordata; class Aves; order Passeriformes; family Passerellidae; genus Melozone; species Melozone crissalis. The sequence goes on along the minus strand of NW_026535807.1, from coordinate 19,123,240 downwards.
GAGGACGCGCCCCGTGCCAGGCTGGATCCGCCGCTGCTCTCGGGAAATTCTATTTTAAACCCGGGCAGCCCAAATCCCTGCGAGCTGTTGGCTGACATTTGTGGCGCAGTGTAAGAATAGCTCATTTTGGGTTGCCATAAACACATCCCGAGCTGACATAAACTCAACGAAGAGCCTTTACAAAGTGTTTATACCAGTTCCACTGGGCTGCTCGGGACCTTTGGGTTTGGATAAACACCGAGCCTGAAATGCACTGATTTAGCTCAGAACGGGCATGAAAACCTCTGGTTTATCTTCAGAAGTAAACGGTGCACTGGATTCAGGAGCAGCTTCACAGAAAGAACTTCTTGAAGAGACTCCTCATCTGTATTTGATTGTTTCTTTCTGGAATATTTTGCATTATTTTTGTTCTTAGTTTTGCTTCCAGACAATCTCTTACCACTGGGGCATTCTGTGAATGCAGCCACATGTCTGAGGACAAGGGAGAGGAGATGTCCCAGCAGTTGGCTGCTGGAGAACTTTGTGTTTAAAGCAGAATTTGTAGCTGAAAAAGTCACAGAGGATTTGTTCTGAGGATGATGCTGAGGTTTATTTGCTCACATGAGGGGGAAATCACTGTTTGCAGTGGCTCAGGTTTGAAATGTCTGCATCTGTACAGTATCTTCTCTTCTCAATATTTTCCCCATTCCTTTCTTCTCTCAGTTCAGATCACCTCATTCCTCCCTGTGACCGTGCTCACAGGGGTTCTTGGTTGAGGGAAGAGATGAGGATCTGACTCCATGTTTCAGAAGGCTGATTTATTATTTTATGATATATATCACATTAAAACTATACTAAAAGAATAGAAGAAAGGATTTCATCAGAAGGCTGGCTAAGCTAAGAATAGAATAGCAAGGAATAATAACAAAGGTTTGTGGCTCGGCTCTCTGTCTGAGCCAGCTGACTGTGATTGGCCATTAATTACAAACAACCACATGAGACCAATCACAGATGCACCTGTTGCATTCCACAGCAGCAGATAACCATTGTTTACATTTTGTTCCTGAGGCTTCCAGCTTCTCAAGAGGAAAAATCCTAAAGAAAAGATTTTTCATACAAGATGTCTGCGACACCTCCCCTTCAGACACTTCCTCCTGGGCCTTGCAATCTGCCTTGCCCAAGGAAATGCAGCTGTCACGATGGTTCACGGATCAAAATTCAGCCTTTCATGCAGCTGGGGCTTGATCCATTAACCACTTTGAAGATTATGACCGAAGCCTGTAAGTGGCATGTGAAATATGAGCCTGCAGCAGGAGTTAATGAGGCCCAGGGAGCTGCAGAGCTGCTCTGCTGTCCCACACAGGAACCAGGGAGGGACAGAGCAACAGGAGGGGCAGCAGGGCCAGGGACAGCCTCAGGCAGCCCAAACAAGGTCAGAAAGCACTAAATGTGGAAGTGAGAAGGGGGGTTTGGCTGTGGTATTAAACAGACATAGAAAGGAGCAAAGTGTGGAGAGAGGAGGGATGTGGCTGTGCTGGGACTGCCGAGCCAGGGAGCAGCATCCAGGGGGACCAGGAGCTCTGGGAGCAGAAAGAGCATGGGAGAGGCTGCCCTGGGAGCAGGAGGATGCACGGGGGTTTCCCAGGATGCTCAGTTGTGACAGCGTTCACAGGGGTTCTTGGATGAGGGGAGAGATGAGAATGTTGGCTTCATGTTCAGAAGGCTTGATTTATTATTTTATGATATATATATATATATATTACATTATAATTATACTAAAAAGAAATAGAAGGAAAGGTTTCCTCTGAAGGCTAGCTAAGAATAGAAAAGAATGAATAACAAAGATCTGTGGCTCGGACAGAAAGCCCGAGCTATCTGGTCTGTGGTTGGCCATTAATTGTAAACATTCAAGATGGCCCAATCAAAAATCCACCTGATGCATTCCACAGCAGCAGATAACCATTGTTTACATTTTGTTCCTGAGGCCTCTCAGCTTCTCAGAAGGGAAGAAATCCTAAAGAAAAGGATTTTCACAAAAAGATGTCTGCAACACTCAGTGAGGTTCCCAGGATGCACAGTGGGATTTCCAGGATGGACAGTGAGATCCCAACGATGCTCAGTGAGGTTCCCAGGATGGAATGGGGGGTTCCAGGATGCTCAGTGAGGTTCCCAGGATGCACAGTGGGATTTTGTCCCAGACTGCAAAGCAAGATGTATTCTATTACCATCTGTATGGCAGCTGTCTCCCATTCATTGGGCAGTTTTCCTTATCTCTTCCACAGCCACTCCTCCCTCCAGAGGAGACATCTGCTGATAACAGGCTATTGAATGTCACTGCATGACTGATAAGAACTACAGCATCCCAGTCAGAGATGCTCTGCCCCAGAGGGAATTCCTGCCAGAGATATAATGTGGAGATTCTGGAACACCAAGACAGCTTCTCCACTGGCTCTCCCAGAGGAACAGCAGCTGCCTCTTCTTCCCCTGGATCTTCAGAGGAAGACTACACCCTTTTCTACAGGATTCCTGCCCCAGCAGAACAACACCTGACACTCCAGGAAGACTGCAGCCATAATTCCACTTGGACTGCTACCAACACCCTGACCCACTGGGTGTCGGGTTGTATTCTGACTCTGTCAGTGTTGTTTTAGTTTACTGCAGTGTTTATTTTATACTTTTATTTTCTTCCTTATTAAAGAACTGTTATTTCCTGCTCCCAAATTTTTTGCCTGAGAGCCCCCCTTAATTTAATATTTATAACAATTGGGGGAGGGTTTACATTCTCTGTTTCAGGGGAGGCTCCTGTCTTCCTTAGTAGACTCTTGTCTTTCCAAACCAAGACAGATTCTCAGGATGCTCAGGTGTCACTTGCCAGAGGAAGGTTCTGGTGATGTAAATGGCAATAATCCAATTTATACACTGTGGAATCCCAGGGCACCAGGAATATTTCTCTGTCTGCTCTGGGGTGCCCTGACCCCCAGGGAAGCTCTGACTTTGACCCTCATTCATGGAGAAAGTTTCCTACACTTCAAGATAAACTAGAATCCACAAAAGTGTGAAACAGATTATAGAGAGTAGTGTAGTTATATCACTTGGTGAGAAATTTAGTTTTAGGATTTTTAGTATGCTGTGGATGAAAGCAAGATGGAGGGCACAGGGTGTCATCCTGGGTTTCTTCTCCATGCTTCTTCTTCCTCCTTCTTCATGGGTTTGGGTGGCATTTTGTAATTGGGCAGAAAAGTCCACATTGCAGGCTCTTTGGGATCAGTTATTGGGTTAAAAGGGAAAATAATCTAGGTGTCAGTTCTTAATTGGATAGTTTAGTCTTAAAAGACCTTGGAACAAGAGCTTGTTGGCCATTTTGTGCCTTCTAATGAAAAGCTGCCAAACTCACCGTAATGAGACTGTTTTTACTGATAAGAAATAATAAACACTTGAGTCTGAACAGAAATTACTGTCTCAAGTGCCTTCAATCCAGACCCAGAAAAACCAATGACTGGGACCCCCAGAATGCACCCTTGGTCCTGTCAGCTGAGAGGGAATGCAGGAAATAACCCACACTGAGCACTGACAACCCTGTGTTCACATCTGGGAGCTTCTCCTGAGTGAAGAAAGAGCTCCAGCATTTTAAACTCCTGTTAAAAGTGAGCTGAACCTTCATATTGACCAGCACAGCCTGCTGTTTCCCTGAGGTGCAGGAGAAAATGAGAGGAAGGAGCCGCCCACACCATCAATTAAACAGGATTCAGTTCACATCAGCTTGGAGAGAGTTGATAAGATCAAGGATCCACCAGAAACAGTCCAATGAGTTTCCACTGAATCAACATTTTCTGATGGAAACCTCAGAATATTCTGTGATTCTGTCCTGTCTGGAAAAGTTGCAGCATCTGAAATTGTCACATTGAAAGTACCAATTATCATTTCTCCATTCCATGAATACCAAATGCTCCCAATTGCTGCCTTTTGGAGTTTATTGTCATTCTAAGTATGATCCTGCTGTGACCCACTGGAACAGAGCAAATGGCAGAAAATGTAAATTGACAAAACTTGGAGATTTAGGCATTAGAATTATTCCATTCAGTGTATCATTCAGGCTCCCATTACAAAAATAACTTGAAATTTTGTTTTCAAATACTCACCTCTACTTGTGCAAGGCCAAGTCAAGTCACTGCAGCTTGGTTGTGCTCTCCTGTTTTACACATCACCAGCTGAGTGAACATGTTTCCATCTGAATATTAAAGAAAACAGCCTAAAAAAGGAAAATATTTAGTCAAAGCACTGTATTTTCAGTTGGATGATATATTAATGAACAACCAGATTTTGTTTGTTCATGACAACCAGCTGACACAGTGAAAATGGAGGTGGCCAAATCTAAATTATTCTTCAGCCTTCCCCAGTGAGCCAGGCAGGATTCAGAACTCAAGGTACTGGAGGTTGTCACAGAGATCTTTTATGAGAAATCTTTTCTTTAGGATTTTTCCTCCTGAGAAGCTGGGAGGCCTCAGGAACAAAATGTAAACAGTGGTTATCTGCTGCTGTGGAATGCAACAGGTAGAGCTTTGATGGGCCTATGTTAGTTGTTTTTAATTAATGGCCAATCACAGTCAGCTGGGTCAGACTCTCTGTCTGAGACAGAAGCTTTGTTATCATTCTTTATTTTTCTATTCTTAGCCAGCCTTCTGATGAAATCCTTTCTTCTATTTATTTTGTATAGATTTAATGTAATATATATCATAAAATAATAAATCTGAAACATGGAGTGAAATCCTTGTCTTTGCCCTCATCCTGAGACCCCTGTGAGCACTGTCACAGGAGGTGGCACATCCTCACCCAGCTGATAATGAGCAATTTTCCTGTGACAGGGGGAGCACTGAGCCCGAGTTCCAGGGAATTCCTTTCCATTTCCATGCCCTGCTGTGGGCAGCCCTGGGATGAGCTCAGCTGAGCTGAGGTGATGCAGTGAGCCCAGCAGAGCTGGTTCACAGCAGGCTGTGAGTGCCACAAATGCCACCACACCAGGGCCCCTGTGACCTCTGTGCAGGCACAGCTCCCACAGGACTGCCAAGAAATGAGACTCCAGTTTGAAATTGATGACAACTGCTTGCTGCTGGTGCTTTTGGTTTGAGCAGGTATTTATTTGGTTTCATGCTTTGGAGCTCACTGCTGGGTCAGCTTTGTCTCCTGTGGCTGGGGAGCAAAATGTGAAATTCAGCTCGATTTGGTACAGTGAATTTTGGGGGTTTTTTACTTCTTTAGTGGCTGAGGTTTTTGTAAATGTTTGTGTTGTTTCCCAGACCTGCTCAAGGTGCACAACTGCCCTTGAACAGCATCTGTGTCCCAGAACAGCACAGCCACCTGTGCCACCACACTGGCTCAGCCCCACGGGCTCCAAACCCTTCCCAAAACCCCAAAACGTGCAGGGTCCCTTCCAGGTGCTGCTGTGCCCTGGAATGAGCTGCACCACTGTCACCGTGACATTTTCTGGAAAATCCTCTTTGCCCAGGAGTTTCTGCTGGGAAGCTGAGAAGCCTCAGAGAGGAATGAAAACAATAATTATTGATCATTGCTGATTGCTGCTCCTGTGTTTGCTGCTTTGGAATGGGGCTTGGACATTGTTCACCAACAGGTGAATGTTTGATTGGTTCCAGGTGAATTGTTTTTAATTAATGGCCAATCACAGCCAGCTGTGTTGGACTCTCTGTCAGTCATGAGTTTTTGTTATTCATTCTTGTTTAGCCTTCTGATGTAACCTTTCTATTTCTTTAGTATAGTTTTGGTATAGCATTAACACGATATAATGTAATATGATATAATGTAATATAATGTAATATTATGTAATGTAATACAATGTAATATGATATAATGTAATATGATATAATGTAATATGATGTGATGTAGTATGATATAATGTAATGTAATGTAATATAATATAATATAATATAATATAATGTAATGTAATGTAATGTAATGTAATGTAATATAATATAATATAATATAATATAATATAATATGGTATAACATAGTATAATGTAATGTATTGTATTGTATTATACTGTAATATATTATATATAATATATATAATATTATTACATAATATTTATACATTTATATATTTTATATACAAAAATATATATTTATATATAAATAAATATATTTACATATATTTATATAAAATTATTTATTTATTTAATATTTATTATATATTTATATACTTTATATATATTCTTATATATATTATATATATTATTATATAATGTATTATATGATATGAATATATAATATGATATAATATAATATAATATAATATAATATAATATAGTATTATATTGTATTGTATTATATTATATTATATTATATTATATTATATTATATTATATTCAACCTTCTGAGAACATGGAGTCAAATTTTCATCTTTCACCTTGTCCTGGGGACCTCACAAACCCCATACAGCACCCCACACCCCCACACCCTCCCAAGCCCAGATGCTCACTGTGCTGTAGGGATGGCAAGCACTGGGGCTGCAGGAGCTCCCTGATGTTCTTTATGTCCTTGCAGCTGGAATTTTTTAGTCTAAGGCCAAGAGATGCCAGCTCCAGCATCTGAGTTCAGTCCCCTACACCAGTGAACTCAGCACTTTGGGGTTTTGCTTTGCTTTTGTTTGCTCAAGCATTAATGAGCCTTTGTGATGCAGGATTTGAATAGAGAAAGTGACAGAACTTTATTTCTCTTTCTCTACTTTATTCAAATCCTTTTCTAAAGATCAGAAAACTTTTCTACTCCTTAGAGTAACTTTCTACTCTCTTTTTTAATTCTTAGAGTACTCTCTTACAGTAGAAACTTTTCTAAGAGTGGAAACTTTTCTAAAGATTAGAAAAGGGTTTGAATGAAGAAGAGAAAGAGAGGAATAAAGTTCTGTCAGAGAGACTGAAAGAGTGTCACTTCAGATCCTGAGCCCCTCGATTTTCCATCCCACGGTGCCACAGCCATTCTTGGCTTCACACACGGCCAGCAGAGGAATTTGTGCTCTTGTCTGAGCTGCACAGAGCCTCTCAGATGCCCCCATGCTCCTCTACCTCTGCAGGTACTTGTTTCCAGCTCCCTGCAGATATTTTGCAGGAGAATTCCCTTCAGGGCAGCAGGGAAATTATTGTTAACTCTTCCCAGGCCAGGCTGTAATCTGGAATCAAGCCAGAAATCCTGGATTCATACCAGGATGTCAGTGTTTTGTTGAGGAGCTGTGACAGCCAAACCCTCTGGGGCTCCAAGCAAGGCCCTTGGCATCCTGAGAACACCTGGGAAGGATTTCCTTGCACCTGCAGGGTTTCTCCTCCCTGGTGCCCTGGTTGAGCTCAGATCTGAAGCTTTGCCATTTCTAAGCAGCTTCCAGGTGTGTTCTCAGAATTCTGCTTGGGCTGAGGGGCAGCAGCAGTCAGTGACTCTGGGTTCAGCAGCACTGGCTGGGGTTGCTCTGGAATTCCTTGTCCAGCTTGGCTGGGGTCAGTGCCAGGGTGGCACAAAGCCCTGGGGCTTGGATGTCACAATTTCTCTCCTGCCCTGCTCTCCTGCACACAGATAAAGCAAATCCCTCCTCCTGCAGGGGCTGCAGGAGCTCTCCCCTGTCTCCAAACAGGAATGACCCCAAACCCCACGGGCTGAGCACGAAATCAGTGACTTTGTGAAGGTCACCTTGGCTCTGGGCATTTCCCTCTGCAAGGTAAACCTGACTCCTGCTGTGTTTGCTCTTTGCATACACCATAAAGTATCCAGGATATGAAATTGCAGCACGCAGATGCAGCAACGCCTCTCACTGAAGGACTTTCCTGATTTAATGCTGCACAAAGGTGAAGGCTTCACCCTGGTGTGCTGTGGGAATTGGAGAAACAGAAACTTCCACAGACATGGAAGGGTTTGATCTGCAGTCTTGGGAGAAGCTTGGATTGATGTAAAAATACAATATACAGATATTAGGCAGAAAAATCATAAACTTATGGTTCTGTAGTTGTAAGAATGTGCCTTAAGTAAGTGAGCAGCTGTACTGCTGAGATGGTGAAGGGTTTGTAGTGTAGGGCTGGGGTTGTGTGGAGTGAGCTGAGAGTTCAGCATTATAACAGAAGCATTTGTGTGCATGTGAGACAGAAGCCATTGGACAAAAGTACCCACAGTGCAGCAGAAGTGAGTAAAGGTGATGGGTTAGAAAAGCAAAATAAACCCTGTGGCAGCTGTCATTGGGTTAGAAAGTTCTGTATTGCCTTGGAACAAAGAACTTGTGACTGCTCTTGAGCTATGGCTGAATGCTTGCTCCTCTGAAACCTCTGAGACTGATGTTTGTCCGAGCAATAAATTGCTTTTAGCTTGAAAATCGTCTTCCCCTTCATCACCAGCCGTGCCAATGACAGTGTAGCTGCCCCCAGTTCTTCACCAAGGACTGGCCCAGCATCTCCTCTGTGCACAGAGCTGCCCCAAGTGCAGGGCCTGAGTCAGCAGCTGCTCTCCTGCCTGCCTGGGGAGCAGGGAATGTGCCAGGCACAGCAGCACCTGGCCATACCTGCAAGCTCCCTTTAGGAAAAGAGCCTCAGGGGTGGGTGTCTGTGGAATTTAGACCCAGTGTGAGACAGCCCAAACGGTTTGGGCAATAAATGAGTCACTGGTGGCTCTGAGCAAGCCCTGTGTCCCCACAGGTGCCTGCAGAGGAGCTGGCATTCCCTTCCATGGCAGATGGCAGCTGCCAGAGCTCAGCTCTGCCTGCCCAGGGATGTCACAGACAACTTTTATGGAAATTTTAGGATTTTTCCTCCTGAGAAGCTGGGAGGCCTCAGGAACAAAATGTAAACATTGATTATCTGCTGCTGTGAATGCAACAGGTGCATCTGGGATTGGTCTCATGTGGTTGTTTCTAATTAATGGCCAATCACAGTCAGCTGGATCGGACAGAGAGCCGAGCCAAAAACCTTTGTTATCATTTTTTCCTATTCTATTCTTAGCCAGCCTTCTGATAAAATCTTTTCTTCTATTCTTTTAGTATAGTTTTAATGTAATATATATAATAAAATAATAAATCAGCCTTCTGAAACATGGAGTCAGATCCTCATCTCTTCCCCAATCCCAAAACCCCTGTGAGCACAATCAGACAGAGATGTTCAGCACAGGACTGGTTGCACTAAAGTGGAAAAATTATAAGAAAAAGGCCTCATAAAATCCAGCCTCCTCTGTTGTATTGGTAGCTAACCTGTCATTCCTTCACTTGGCAAGTTCCCCTGTGAAAGCAAACCTGGAGTGAGCAGTTGGTTAACATAACAATCTATTCCTGGGTGAAAAACACCTTACACCTGTACAAACTGTGCCAGTCACCCCTGAGATGTCAGGGGTGGCTCAGTTAGAGCACCTGACTCCAGAAAATAAAGTTCTTATTGCTGCTGAGTGGTTAAATTCTTAGATCTGAACCCTAACTGCTATTTTAATTCTGACTGGAGTCTCAAAGTCCTGCAGAAAGCAAAGCTGCTCAGCTTGGGCACTGATTGGAGCCGGCTCAGGCAGCAGCGATGGAGCCCTGGCTGCCATCCCCAGCTGATAACAGCGATGGAGCCCTGGCTGCCATCCCCAGCTGATAACAGGGACGGAGCCCTGGCTGCCATCCCCAGCTGATAACAGCGATGGAGCCCTGGCTGCCATCCCCAGCTGATAACAGCGATGGAGGCCGGGCTCTCCTCCCTCCCAGCACCGCGATCCAGTTTCAGCCACAAAGCACCGGGTCCTTATCAGCGCCAGGAGTGCCTTTGTTGCCTTTGCTCTGCTGCTGGCTCCTGACCTGCATCAGGAAGGCAAACACCTGCAGAGCTGCCTTTCCTGTGTCTGGGGCACGAACCAACAGCTGAGCCACTCTGGAGGCCTGGTTCCAGCAGAAATTCCTCAAAATCCCCTTTACCTGTGTCTTTCCTGCTGCCCCATGCCCTGTTTGCCACGCTGACCAGGGTGACATCGTTATATAAATCTGTCACTGGATAAATCATGGAATCACAGAGAATTCATCCATGGGCATGGGGTGGTGGAGAGAACAAAGCCCAGATTTCTTTCCCACAAATCCCCATTTTAGGTGTAATTATGGACTGGGAGGACTCTGGGATCCTCTCCTGGATTGCTGTCAGGGCAGTTTATAAATCCAACAGTTCAGTGCTCCCTGCTGCACTCCTGAACTCCTGACACCCCAGCTCACCCCAAACCATCAGAATCATTCCAGTCATCACTTTTATGAGGTAAGGAATAAAAATGAGAGTTCTTTTTTCTCCAGAATGATATTACTTCGGCGTGGTTTCCAGGCTCAGCCCTGTCCCAGATGTACAGAAATATCCAGTTTTCTCTTTAGCAATGTGGTGTGATTGCTCTCCTCTGAAGAGAGAGAGGCTGGTGCTGCTCCTCAGTGAGGTAATGGTCCCAGGGGAGCATTATCACTCCCCTCTCACATTTGGCTCCTGCTTCCCTGTGTCTCCTCTATAAAAAGCAATTTATGGTTCTTGGAGGCTGCAGGGGCGTGGGAGCTGTGTGAGAAAGGCAAACACAAAGTTAACTATTGCATCATCCTCCAGTGGCCAAGTGACCAGGTACAGCAATTGCTGTGAGAAATCCAGGATTTGGCTATTTTCCTTTTAATTTTGTTGAGTATTAAGCTACAAGAATGAGGGCATAGGGCATATTTTAACCAATAAAGCTTGCAATTAAGTCAATCAGAAGATCGACTTAAGAAGAACCCCAAAATCCCCCAAATTCACACCAAAATTCATCTGGGAACCCCAAAATTCCACCTGGGACACCCAAAGTCCCCCAAATTCACCAAAAAAGAGACCAGGTAGGGTGGCCTGCTTTGATTCTGAAAAATAAATACTTCTTTAAGCACTGTAATAAGCCATCTAAAATGAATTTATTTGCTCATTTTAGCAGTGGCATCCTTAGCTGTAGGCAGTATTCTGGTTTGCTGCAGACATCCAGGTGGGGACCTGCACTTGTGAAAGCACTGGCTTTCCTCTGAGCTGCACAAACAACCAGAAATCAGACCCCAAACAGAAAGAAACCAGGTAAAAACACTGGAACAACACTCAGGAGGCAAGTCCAGGTCAGTAACAGAGTGGTATTGGTATTGGAACCTGAGCTCCTTGAAAATATTCTTTGTATAAAGAATGCTTTTTCATCAGTGAACTAAGGTAATTTTCCTGCACACATAAAATTAGGTCAAATGTAGTACAAAGTGCATATTATTAATGAATGTTCAGTTTATGGCTATGTCCAGACCATGATACAGAAGAAATGAGGGGTGCACTTCTTGCCCTGTTAAGGAAACACTTGGGAAAGGAGATATTGGACATTTTGGCTGATGGCACAAGTGACAGGCACATTGTCAGCTGAGGTCTGGAGCTGCACGTGAAAAATGTGTCAGTGAAAAGCCTGGATTGGGCAAAGCAGCTCTGAGAGCTGCATCTGGCCAGCATTTGGCAGAGGAGCAGCTTTTCTCTCCCAGTGGAACCAGAGAGAGGAGATCACAGCCCCCCAGTCTGAAGGAAAATCCTCCCACTGAAGGAATTAATGTAAAGTGGTTTGGCTGTGCTTGTCCTGGCACACTCTGTACTCAACAAAAAAGAGAGAGAAGATCTTCCATAAAGTAAATTAAATTAAAGGTGAGAATCCACTTCTTACCATGAGAGAGCCCCAGTGCAGATGCTGCAGATCAGACTGTGGGGATAATCTCATCCCTGCTGAAAAAAGCTAAAATTGCTGTCTCTGAAGTTACAGCACTGAATAAAAACCTTTGGGTTTGAACTTCAATTATCCACACCTTCCACAACTACCTCAGTATAAATCCTGCCTTCTGCCCAGCAGAGATTCCCAGATTAATGGTTTTTCCCATGTCCAAGAAAAGAAATAATAAATCAACAGAGCAAAGAGCAAGGACATGTCCGGGCAGGTAGGAAACAATCTCTTTCTAGAGATTGGCTGTAAATAAGCTGGGTTTGGGTGGCAGCTACACAGATTAGGGTTTGGATAAAATACCCCTGTGTAGAGAACAGAGCAGAATTTCTGTTTCCCCTGGTGCACAGGACTCACTGTCTGCTGTACAAATATTTACATGGCAGGAGCTTCAGGCTTCTTGTGTGTCCTGCAATCAGGGGCTCCCTCATTTGTATTTCTTGCTGAGAGAAAGGCAAAAAGTGGCTGAATGAAGCATGACAGAAGTGCTGACTCTGTGTTCCATCACCAGCACCCCCTTTTCTCTCCATCTCCACCTCAGGCTGCTGAGTGCACATCTGGAACATCTGCCTGCTTCCCCTGCCCAGCACAAACACCTCTGCGCCATCCATCACCCCAGAGCACTGCCCTGCACATGCACAGCTCTGGGAAAACACAGAGCACACCTAACATCACTTTTAGCAAGGAAATTTGTTAAATAGGTTGTTATATATCCCCCCCATCATGCTTTGGGTTTCAGCATTTGTCCTGGGTTGTAAGATTTGGTTTGGGGGTGTGTGTTCTATTTGCCATCTGTCAGAGGTGGGGCAGGCATCTTCTGTTCACTGGGCAGTTTTCTTTATCTCTCCCACAAACCCATCCTCCTTCCAGGAGACATTTTCTGTTAATGGGCCAGTGAGTGTCCCTGCGGGGCTGATGAAATTCCATCATCCCATGGGGAGAAGCTCCGCCCAGGGGAGGAGCCAAGCATTCCAAACCAGATGGAATCAGAGATTAGGAGCACCCCAGCAGCCTTTGCCCCCTGCATTCCCAGAGGAGCAGCTTTCTGCTGCCCTGCACTGCCAGAGGGAGCCCAGGCCCATCTGCAGCAGCCCTGGAGCTGCAGAGGAAAACTCCCCCCTTGTGCAGGATCCCTGCTGCAGCAGAGCCACAGCTGGCACTGCAGGAGGGCTGAGCCCCCCTGGGATGGGGCTGGGACACCGCCCTGACACACAGGGGACAGGGCACGGTCTGACTCTGGCAGTGGGTTTTGGGTTTTTTTAATGTACTATTACATTTGAATTTTTAGTTTTCCTAGTAAAGAACTGTTATTCGTATTCCCATACCTTTGCCTGAAAGCATTTTAATTTCAAAATTATAAAAATTCAAAGGGAGGGAGTTTACATTTTCCATTTCAGGGGAGGCTCCTGACTTCCTCAGCAGACACCTGTCCTTTCAAACCAACACACTATTTAAAGGGATTGTATTGTGGCCATCCATGGAATTTCTCATGGAATATTCTGATGGAGTTCTCTTCCCAAGCAAGACAGCGTGCTGTCCCATATTTTCTGTTCTGCTGCTCAGATCTGCTTTGGGGCCAGTCCAGAGGAGGCCACCTGTGGTGGTGTTTACAAGGGTCCCAGGACAAGAGAAGAGATGAGAATCTTGACTCCATGTTTCAGAAGGCTGATTTATTATTTTATGATATATATTATATTAAAAGAAAATGATATATTAAAACTATACTAAAAGAATAGAAGCAAGGATTTCATCAGAAGGCTAGCAAGGAATAGAAAGGAAAGGAATGATAATAAAATCTTGTGACTGACCAGAGAGTCCAAGCCAGCTGACTGTGATTGTCCATTAATTAGAAACAACCACATGAGACCAATCCCAGATGCACCTGTTGCATTCCACAGCAGCAGATAATCAATGTTTGCATTTCATTTCTGAGGCCTCACAGCTTCTCATGAGAAAATATCCTAGCAAAAGGATTTTTCATAAAAGATGTCTGTGACAGGCACCAGGTTGATCAGAGAGCTGCAGCAGCCCTGCTGTGAGGAAGGGCTGAGGGGTTGGGGTTGCTCAGCTTTGGGGTGACCCCACTGTGCTGTCCCAGTGCCTGAAGGGAGGATGGGGCAGGATTGTTTACCAGGGCAGCACCAAGGGCAATGGCTTCAGATGGAAAGGCAGCAGGTTGAGATTGGATATCAGGAAAAACTCTTCCCTGTGAGGGTGGGCAGGCCCAGGCCAGGCTGGGCAGGGCAGTGCTCACCTCAGGGGGTTCCCTGAGGCTGGGTAGTTGTTACCTTATTTATCAAGAGTTCTGTTATCATTATGGTGCAAGGATTCCATATCACCAGAGTTTCATACCTCCTCAATGTTTCTCATAGGGAGCTCCTCTAAGCACTGATTCTCCCTGATCCTTTCAATAACCATCTGACTCCTCTGTCTCCAGATCCCACCAATCCACTCTTTTATACCACTTGCTCTTATTCACTACAGCTGTGGCCTGTTAAGATCAGGCCTGCCCCTAATCTTTAGTAATTAGCCCAGCTGCAGCTCTCTGGGTGATAAGATTACATTCTGTACCACCTTCATGCTGTATCCCCCTACAGGTAGCCCAGATCTGCTCCCACCTGCCCAGGACCAGCCCAGTCTCAGCACTCACTGCATTTTCTGCCTTGATCCCTCCTCCAAGCCCTGTGGACCAAGCTGAGAGATTTCTGAGGCAGCTGTGACATTCCAGAGCTCTCTGCCAGCTGCTGGGTCAGCCCACACTCCCTGGCAGAGTCTGTGCATCCAGAATGACAGAAACCAGAAAAATTACAGAGCAGATCAGAAATTCCCTTAACAAATCACCATTACTCTTCTACCCCTTAGAGTAGAGCAGGGCAGTGGGGCATGAGCAAATTGCCGATTTTTTGGCTCACCATTAAGCCTGAATCTGAAGCACTTTCAAGGAGGTGTCTCAGGCTGCCAGCCAGCAGCAGGAAGAGAAAGTGAGGCTTGGGGTCACTTCAGGAAAAATCTGGATGAGAAGAACAATTCTATGGAAAATTTGCATCAAGATGAAAGATTAGCAAGTTTTTCACTTTAGCTGTGCTGGATGAGATGAGGCACTGCAGGATCACAGTGGCAACAGCAGCTCCTGAGCTCTGATATGCAGCTCTGAGGGGGAATAATGTCACTTTTCTTGTGGTTCCTTTTGGGAGTCTGCTGACTTGGACAAAGAACATGAAGGGTTCATCAGGGATGAACAGGACCAGGACGAGATGTGATCCAAAGAGCATCTGAGAAGTGAGAGGATGAGGATGCAGGGGGGTGCCTGAGGTGTGTTCTCCCAGTCCTTTCCCAGTCTGTGCCGCAGCAGAGCAGTGCAGGCAGAACTCCCCCTGCCCCTGTGTGAGGTGGCACCAGGGACAGCTGGCACAGCTGCTCCAGTCAGGTGAGCACATGAGAAATAATGCCACTGTGCCAAGGAAACATGCTCAGGGTACTTCATTTGCCCAAACCAGTTTTAAATGTGCCAGGAATAAAAAAACCCCAAATCTGTAAACTTTGTGGGGTGGGGAAAACTGACAGGCCACAGCTGCTCTGCTCAGATCTCTGCTTTCAACTTGCTTTGCTCTGCATTTGTTACTTGTGAAAGGACAGAGAAGCTGCCATGTCAAAAACTGATTTCCAGGCAATGCCAGTGTCACACACCCTGTGGATCTACAGGAAATCCATCCTGCAGCCCAGCATTTCTGCCTCCCCACGTGGGGCTCTGTCCATGTCCCATGTCCAGCCCAGTGCTTTCTGTTTGCCTTGATTCCTCCCCTTTCCTGGCAACAAACCCCAGCCCTGCAGAGCACAGCCACACAGCACAGTGCCACAAGGGCAGGAGGCAGCATTCCCAGCCTCTGGAACTCCATCCCAGTGACTGCCCTGGTGTGGGCAGGCTGAACCCTCCACTGCAGCCCAGGCTCTGCCCCTGTCACCTCTGAGCAGTGAAATGCCTCCCTACACCCGTGTTTTCCTTCCTTGGACAATCACATTGTCCAAGGTTACAGGTACTGGAAGAGTCAGGATGAACAATTTCTCAATCAGATAAATTGGCAATCCTTCACTTGCTTCTCTGCTAGAGAACAGAGAACTAAAAGGTAAGTTCAGGTGAGGTGATCCAGCCAGATTTATTCCAGTTGTACAGTGTGCAAGGGAAAGGTAAAAACCTCACAGCTGGGCAGGAGATGTGGCCCTGATTTATCTGGAACAGACCTGGGGGCTGCAGCTCTGTGTGTGTAAAAGGAACCACCACGACCTGGGACATGTGCAGTGACCTGCTGCCCTGTCCTGATTTACCCACCCAGGCCAACCTTGCTGCCAGCAGCCCTTTCCAAAGGCTGTGCTCTGTGCACCCTGCCCTGTGCCTGCCTTGCTGCAGGGAAATATCCTGGCTTTTCTGGTAACCTCCTGCTTTTGGCACTCAGCTCACACAGATCTGGTTTGGGACAGACTGGGGTGTTGTGAGGTCCCCAGGACGAGGTGAGGGGTGAGAATTTGACTCCATGTTCTCAGAAGACTGATTTAATATTACATTATATATTATGTATTATATATTACACATTACATATTATATAGCATGTAATATATAATATATCTATAATATGTTATATATTATTTCTTATCTATAATATGTTATATATTATATATTATATTACATTTTAAATTATATTATATTTTATATCATATATTCTATTCTATTCTATTCAAAACTATACTAAAGAATGAGAGAGGCTGCATTAGAAAGTCAAACAAGAATGATAATGAAAGCTCGTGACTGACTCCTCCGAGTCCAACACAGCTGATGGTGATTGGTCATTAATTAAGAACAATTTACATGTTTGGATAAACAATTTCCAGACCACATTCTAGAGGAGTAAAACATGGAAAAGCTGAGGCTTCCCATATTCTCAGGAGACGAAATCCTGGTGAAAGGATTTTTCAGGACAGATCTCCTTGCATCTTTGATTTTTATGTGCTCACCCGTAGCCCTCCCCAGCTTTTCTCTGTGTTCTGGTGATGTTCCCTTGCAGTTTTCCCAGGACAGGAATAAATCCAGGGTTGAAGCTCCCAGGTTGTGCCCAGAGCCAGGCTTTGTGCTGTGTGCCTGCAATGCCTGGCTTGCAGGGACCCGGCTCCGGTTACAGGGCTGGCGTCAGGCAGGCTCTGCAGCTAAAAATAAAAGCATCCAAAGCACAAACCTCGAAGAGAGTGGAATATTAAAATTCCAGGAAAGCTGGAGGAAAAGCTGGAGCAGCCCCCGGGGGGAAAGCACCAACATTTTGGTGCGGTTTAAATGAAGCCTCGGGGCTTGGCTGTTTTGAGGCCTGTCAGCTGTGCGGCCCTCAGGGCTCGGCCTGTGGCTCCAGGTGCTTGTGCTTGCACAGAGAAAGCTTTGGAGCCCTTTGGGGAGGCAGAACCACCCCTGGTACTGGCCCTGAGAACTCCTGACCACAGAGAAAATTTGGAGCCTTTTGGGAGGCAGAACCATCCCTGGTGTCCCTGAGAACTCGAATCATGGAGAAAGCTTTGGAGGCTTTTGGGAGGCAGAATCATCCCTGGTGCTGGCCCTGAGAACTCCTAACCACAGAGAAAGCTTTGGAGCCTTTTGGGAGGCAGAACCATCCCTGGTGTACTTGAGAACTTGAACCCCAGAGAAAGACTTGGAGCCTTTTGGGAGGCAGAACCACCCCTGGTACTGGCCCTGACAACTCCTAACCACGGAGAAATCTTTGGAGCCTTTTGGGAGGCAGAACCATCCCTGGTGTCCCTGAGAACTCCAAGCACAGAGAAAGATTTGGAGCCTTTTGGGAGGCAGAACCACCCCTGGTACTGGCCCTGAGAACTCCTAACCACGGAGAAATCTTTGGAGCCTTTTGGGAGGCAGAACCATCCCTGGTGTCCTTGAGAACCCAGAGAAAGATTTGGAGTTTTTGGGAGGCAGAACCATCCCTGGTGCTGGCCCTGAGAACTCCTAACCCCAGAAAAAGCTTTGGAGCCTTTCGGGAGGCAGAACCATCCCTGGTGTCCCTGAGAACTTGAACCCCAGAGAAAGATTTGGAGCCTTTTGGGAGGCAGAACTATCCCCTCTGTCCCTGAGAACTCGAACCACAGAAAGATTTGGAGTTTTTGGGAGGCAGAACCATACCTGTTGTCCGTGACACCCCCTAAGCCCAGGCACACCTGGCTGAGCCTTGGATTCCCCCTGGATCCAAACCCCCAGGATGGTTCTGGGTGTGGGAACATGGCTCTGGTGAGTTCTGAGGGGTCTCATGGGGGAATGGGCTTTTCACAGCTTCTGCAGCACCTTGAATTGTCTGCAAGGTGAACAATGGATCTGTGAATCCAGGCTGAAGGGTCAGGGTTAAATACTTACCGAAGCTGCTTCCAAAGGTAAAAATAATTTGTCTGCAATCAGATGGAAAAGCCCCGGTGCTGGTGCTGTTTCTAAGGGGAGGTTTATGAATTCTGTATGAAGGATTTGGTGGAAATTTCCACATTTTCTGAGCACAAATCATAATCTAATAATCTTTGAAATTGTTGTTTTCTATTTAAATATTAAATAGCTACAGGGATTAATGTTTACCAGGTACAGAGTTATATTTTGGAATGTGACTGCCCTTTCCTGGAGCAGCACGGTTCCATTGCAGCCTGGCAGACTAGCTTGCCTTTGACCCGACTGCAAAAACCCTTTCTAGATTTAATCGAAGCCTCTTTTAAAGCAGGAGCTTTATCTCTGCCTCCTTTTTGGGTGCTTTGAAACTAAACCCGCCAGGAGTGTGAGTGAGCTTTAAAAGCAGCTGTGTGTTTGCATAACAATGGATTAAATCCACACAGTCCCGGGGCTCCCCGAGTCCATCTGCCCCGGAGCTCCCTGCTTGTGGGTCAGGAGTTTCCAAATGATGCCTCAGATTAATGAGTGCAAAGGCCTGGCTTTTCCAAGTGTGCCACGGTTTAATCATGGCCCTCACTGGGGTTTTGTGAATCACAGAATGAACTGGGATGGAGAAGACCTTTAAAATGAGC
The DNA here is from genome assembly GCF_028551555.1 of Melozone crissalis. NCBI lineage: Eukaryota > Metazoa > Chordata > Aves > Passeriformes > Passerellidae > Melozone > Melozone crissalis. Next base: position 19,104,478 of record NW_026535807.1, on the reverse strand, counting down.
TGGTTGTGCTCAGGGGCTGCAGAAAGGATGGGCACGGAGAGCAGCACCTTGCCTGGTGTGCAGTTTGGGGATTTGCTTTGGTTCTGTGAAAAACACCAATTTAAAATGAAATTTTAAAAGTTTAATAATAATAAAATGGTTATAACATCAGTAATATAATTAGAGTAATAAAAATTTGAACAATTTGGATTAGGATGATATGAGACAATAGAAACAAAGAGTTACAGACATCTGGGTACCTATTTTCTGGGCAAAATAAGCCGGAAAAAGGACACACATTGACGGAGAATTAACCCTTAAAAACAATAACCTGTTGCACATTCATACATCTCATACATGATGCATAAATTCCATTCAAACAAAGGATTCTGTCTGGTCAGTGTCAGCTTCTTCCTCCCAACCCTGATGGCGTCTTCAGGGCTGAGCGAGGCAGGAAGAAGTTAGTTTCTTCTGATAGGAGAGCAATAAATTCTTTTTCTCTGAAAGATTTAGGTGTCCTGTGGCTGCTATCTCAGTGGGAGTACCTCATTCCTCTCTTTAAAACAAGTATCTTACATAGTGTAGTTTCTCTTTTAACATTATGTTGTAACCTAAAACTATATTTAAGACACTACTTAAGAGAATTAATACAGCATAACTTTCTAACATAACACATATAATATTTGTGAAAAGCCAATCATAAAATATGCATTTTTCACAGTTCTCCACCAACAGAACAGCAGCTCCTTCTGAAGGAAGCTGGAGGTGATCTGCTGACATTATTTGGGTGTTTTTAATGGGATCACAGAATATCTGAGCCAGGAGGAACCCACAGATCATCCAGCCGAGATCCCCTGTGCATCCCTTGGGCAGGGCTATCCCAGCCCTGGATGTGCAGTGTGTGATTTGTGTCACCATCTCAGGCAGCTCCAAACCTGTCCCCGTGTGCCTCCTGCAGCTCCACTCCTTATTCAGGACTTTTCCTCCCAGTCCGAGCTCTGTTTCCCAGAAATCAGCTCAGTTTTCATTAAAAGAGTTGCCTGCTACAACTCAGGTGTCCCCACATTCATTTTCTTGCAGCAGGTGCTGGGAACAGCTTCAGGGTGCAGTCCGAGCTACCAACATCCTCTGGTTTTTGGGCAGGAAAACCTCACTATTCCCTGAAAATCTGCAGTGCTCACTGACCTCAGGATGAGCCCTGCACTGATGAATTTCAGGCTCAACTCTCCAGCAGAATTAAAATTAGCCCTCCCCAGACCTGGGCCAGGCTCACTTTGACTGCTTCCTGCAGTCATTAATTAAGGTGGCAGCTAATTTTGTATGGGATCCTTTATTTTTGGCTGTATTTTATAGAATGATTGCTGGAGCAAGTTGGATGTGTTGCATCTTGAGTATTACAGAGGCTGGAAAGCAGCCAGAACAACCAAGGAGCAGAACTTCCAGGCAGTTTTCCATATCTGCAATAAAACTCAACTCTGCAGCAAAGTTATCTGAGGAATTCAGAACAAGAAATGGGAAGGGAATGACACAGATATGAGGGGGAAAAAATAAAAGTGAGGTATTTCATGCTTTTGGACAGCTTCCTGCAGTTATATCACTGCATCTCTATTATTCCTCAGCAAAATCAGAGACAACAGATTGCACTTGAGCAGCTCCAGCCATTCTTGGCTGGGGAGAGCTGCTGGGGAAATCCAAGTGAGCTGAGAGAGGGGAATCAGAGGTGATTCCCCACCCTTGTCCAGTCATTCCAGAGTGAAATGGCCAAGGACGAGCACACTGGGGATATTTCCCAGTGCTTTCATTACTTTGTGCCTCATCTTTGGCACAGTTTATTGAGTATTCCATGTTTTTTTTTTAAGTATAAGGAGACTGAGCTGACTGTGTTCTGAATGTCAGAGCACATTTCAAGGGGAAAAAAATCCCTAAACCCATTGCTCCACAAACAGCAGGACTAAAGCAGTTTCACCACTGATTTATGTGGTCTCATCCCTAAAGCACCTCTGCTATAAGGATAATTATATATATTTATATATAAGATAAATATATATACATACATATAAATATAAAATATAAGGAAATATATATAAGGATATATATAAAAGGATATATACAAATACATATAATATATAATTTGTAATATGTAATATGTAATATATAATATATAATATATAATATACAATATACAATATATAATATATAATATATAATACATAATACATAATATAAATAGAATATATAATAATGTATTTATAGATATTAATATATTATTATATAATATATAATAATATATTATAGTATTATATTTTATTATATATTATATAATAATATATTAAATTATTATATATTATATATTATATAGTATCTATTATTATATACTATATATTATATTATATTATATTATATTATATTATATTATATATTAAATTATTATATTTATATATATATATATATGAGGATATCTTAACTGTGGTTCTCATTTCAGAGGGCAAACCCCCACATGCTGGGGCAAATTCAGCCTCAGGTATGTTGGCACTGGCCAGCCTGCTGCATAAACAGGAATATTTGGTGCCTGAGTTCTTTCTCTCCTTCAGCTGAGGAATGAACATGGTTCCTTTTTCTGTCTTCAGCTGCTGACTTCCAAGAAACTTTAGAAAATTAATTCTTCTTGAGTCCTTGACTCATGTGTCAAATATGTATGAAATTTGGAGCAGAGATAGACTGAGCCATTACATAAGCTTCCTCTCCTTAGGAAAGCAACCTAATCAAGCTTGTTCCATAAAAACTCCCCACCCAGATGACTGGAAATGGAGGATTTTACAAACACAGACCTGTGCCAAGCAACAGCCATCAGAACCCCTCTGGCCAGTGTCCTTTTTCTTGGCACAGACACCTGCTTGTGCTGGACAATGGAGCACATTTTGTCCTCTCTTTTGAAAGAGGAGTTTACAAGTTAAACCTAATGTCAATTCCCAATCCAAATCCCTAAGAAGCTGCCACTCATCAGGCTGGGGGAGAAAGAACAACAAAATGGAAATGCATTAATTAATTTCCCAAATGTTCTGTTGCTGCATTTCCCTTCACTGACAGGTATCCCACATTTCCTCACAATCTGAAGGGAAAAGGCTGGGATGAGTGTTTTGGGCATTTTTAGCTGGACTACTGTGGTTAATCAATGTAGTTAATTGCATTAATTTATTTCCCCAAATGTTCTGTTGCTGCATTTCCCTTCACTGACAGGTATCCCACATTTCCTCACAAGCTGAAGGAAAAAGGTTGGGATGATTGTTTTGGGGCATTTTTAGCTGGACTACTGTGGTTAATCAATGTAGTTAATTGCATTAATTTATTTCCCCAAATGTTCTGTTGCTGCATTTCCCTTCACTGACAGGTATCCCACGCTTCCTCACAATCTGAAGGGAAAAGGTTGGGATGAATGTTTTGGGCATTGTAAGATGGATTACTGTGGTTAATTGCTGCAGTTAATTAATGTAGGCTCCCTGCCCTGCCATGGTGAGGGCAGCACTCCCTCAGCTCCTGCTGCTCTGGGCTCTCTGCTCGTTGATGTGCTCGCTGCCTCCCTCACCTCTGAAGCCCAAATGTGACATTTTCCCAGTTTTTCTCACCCCCTCTGGTTTGGATTGTGCTGGGGTGTGCTCTGTGCCCCCTCCTCAGTCTGGGGAACATGAGAATTTTGCTGTGCTTCTCCTCCTGAGCACTGAGCTGCCACTTCTCCCCTGGTGGGGCCAGAGAGAGCCCCAAGGAGGAGCAGAGCTGCCAGCAAAGCCCAAGGATGGAGCAGCATCCACTCCAAAATTCACTGCACTGAACATCAAAATTCACTGCACTTGCACAAAACCCTGCTGTAGTTACACAGCTCTCCCATGAAATATGTGTTTGAACTTTTTTCATTTTTCATCAGAGTGCCCTGAAGTTTAATTAAATCCTTGTTCATTTTGATGCCCAGGATGATATTGGCTTTTGCAGTCAGTTGAATACCAGCAGATTCAGTCTGACACTCGGGTTTAAACCTTGCTCATTTTGATCCCAAAAGGTGTCCAGGAGTCCCTGCTTGAAGAACCTCATGTCTGAAGATCCCAAGCTTGTTCTCTCATCTGGATATTTCCAGACAGGAATCATCACTCTTTCTCCTTGCCTCAAATATTCTGTTACTCTGGCAGCAGGAAATGAATTGGGGGGCCAAAAGAGAAACCTTTTTATTTTGGAGGCTGCAGAGAAAGAGTCCAGAATTCTGTCACAAGGTTCTGCTCTATTCTATTCTATTCTATTCTATTCTATTCTATTCTATTCTATCCCATCCCATCCCATCCCATCCCATCCCATCCCTCTTTTCCCCTTAGCAAGAATAAAGTATGACAGCTCCATAAAGAATGTGGATTTTTATACAGAACACATCCCTCTGGTGCCCAAACACTCTGGAATGTGAAATGATTGTTTGCTTAACAAAAGGACAAACAAAAAATGCAAAGTTTTTGCCAGCCCTGGCTCTGCGTGCCCCACACGCCAGGGAGGCACCTGCACAAATATTGTTTGCATACAAATAAATTTGTGTACACTGAGAAAAAGAGAATCTAAAAGCTGAAGCACTCCACAGGAGCCAAGCTCTCCAACTCTTTCAGTATTTAATTACTGGAATAATTACTGAAGGAGCTGTATTAAAGGGAAAAGAGAATAAACATTTTTAATGAGTGCTGCCAGGTTCACACTCTGGGACTGCACTGGCATTTTTAACCTGGTGACTGAATTTGAAGCAGAGTATTTTTAACTGCACCTGTTGGTTGTTTTTGCTTCTGTAAAGTGTCTCCACACCCCCTCCAGCCTCTCCACCCACTGTCTCCAGTGCTGATGGAAGCACCACACGCACACACAGTCACCTCACAGACTGGCTTGGTTTTTTTCACTTTCATTTCTTAGCACATGCATGAGAATAATTTCACTGGTTTCACTTTAGTTTATAATCTATTTGTCCACCAATCCACCAATACCTAAACCAGCTGGCTGAAACCTGAGTATCCTTCCAGAAGTTTCACATAGAAAATAGTTTCTTTTTTTATTTTTTGGTTTTCTGATTTTGTTTAGTTTTGTTTGTTTGTTTGTTTGGGTTTTTGGTTTTTTTGTTAGGAAATCTTCAGTGGATTTGAAATGAACTTTGCAGTTCTGAGCACTGAAGGCCAGGGAGGAGTTTTGGGCGCAGAAGCTGGGCTGCTGAGGCAGAGAAAGCAGTGCTGCTGTTTGGGTAAAGGTTATCCCAGACTTTGTTACGGGTCCTGTCCTTCCTGTGCATTCCAAAGCCAACTCCAGCTGCTGGGATTGATGATTTTCCTGGGATTTTCCTGGTGTCACACATGGGACAAGGCAGGGGCCACAATGAAAGAGGGGCTCTGACAGCAGGATGCCAGCAGGGAGAAGAGTTTCTCAAAGTGAGGGAAAGAAGAGGAGTTGGTATTTTCATATTTCAATCCAAGCCCTTTCTTTGGTTGTCACAGACCCATGGTCACTCTGTGCTGATGTGACTTTCATATTTCCCATGGCATTGGCCTTGGCCAGCTCCTTTTGGACGGCAAATCTTCCCAAACTGAGGCAGGGGAGGATCCATGGCAATGCCTTTGCCCAAGTGCAAAGTGCCTACAGCAAGAACAGCCCTGATTTTCCAAAAAGGGGAACAAAAAGTGTGTCAGGCTGAAGGTGCAGAATTGCTCAGCAGCAGCAGCAATTGCTCTCTGAGGCTCTTCTTGCCTTATTAAATCAAGTCAATACTTGCTCAATGATCAGCATCTCTCCCAGTTTCCATCTTGTGCTGCAGCTCAGAGGAGGAGGAGGCTCCAGGGCTGTTCCTCTCCTCAGAGCCCACGAGCAGGGCAAGGATGGGAGCAGGAGCAGCTCTCCTGCCTGGGGCTGTTACTGAAACCTGCCAGTGGAAATCCATCCCTCCCCTCTGAAGTCACCTGCAGCAGGTGAGGAATTCCTTGGGTGCACCAGATCCTTCATTTACCTCTGGGCAGGTGGCAGAGAAATTACAGCTCAGTGAGGCAGTTCAAAAGGGGAAAAAACCCAGGGCAATTAGGGAGCCCTGAGGAGCAGGAGGGGAATTCCTGCCAGGCTGCATTCTGGGGGGCTGGCATCAGCTCCCAGGGCCAGCAGGTGACATCCAGTGCAAGGCTTTGATTTTGAAATTGTACACATAAATATATACACACACATATTGTTTTATCTGAGGGAAGATTGTAATCGTTGTTGAATCAAAGGTGAAATTTTCAAGGAGCAGGAGGAGCTCCGCTCTCCAGATTATATGTTAAAGTTGGATATGCATTTCTAAATCTTGTTTGGTTGTTTCAACACGTGGACATGGCTTTACTTTTACTAACAGTATATAATATATTGGTGTGTACAAATATATATGGTTGTTGTCCTGAGAAAACCATTTAATGCATGATTAACTGTGGCTGTGTGAGCTGTGAAAAGCATTGAAATACCAGAGCTAATTTTGAACATGGACTGGAGACAGCTCAGTTCTTTGTGTGCAAACACAAGGTAGGCAAGGGACCCTTGGGACAGGGGTCTCTTGCCTACCTTGTGTCCCTTTTGGAGGCATTCAGCTCACAGAATAAATAAATAAACAAACAAACAAACATGAATAAATAGTGCTTAGTGCAGGGTTTTGTGTCCCTTTTGAAGGCATTCAGCTCACAGAATAAATAAATAAATAAATAAATAAATAAATAGTGCCTAATAAATAAATATTGAAGCCTGTGTTGGGCAGGCAGAGCTGGGGAATGGACCCAGCCCCTGCATTAATTCACACACCAGGGGTGTGCAGCCTCACTGGCTATTTCAGCTCTTCCCCTGCCCAAATTAACTCCTTCATCAAAGCTTCCACCCCAACACTGAGGGGTGGGTGATGCTGAGGGAGGGAATGGGCACAGGGGAGAGGGGATTCTGGCAGCAGTTTTATTCCTGAGAAAATGCCAGATTGTATTACAGGAGCCGACATTCCTGTGTCCTGAGATTAAAAAACCCAATAGATTTGATAATCATTCCTGATTCAACTGAAGGAGTCTGAAAGGCTCCTAAAAATGATCAAATTCATGATATGTTACTTCATTATTAATTTATTATTCTTAGGTTTTCACAGGATTCAGTTCTCCAGAGGAGTTCAGAACCAGACCAGAGCAGTGTTTTGTGTGTGAGCCAATGAAGGAAAACAAATTCTCTATTCTCTCCACACAAACCTTTCTCTGAGGACCCTCTAAAATCCCCAGAGCTCTGAGATCCCATTAGGGCAGTTTAAGGTGTCCTGCTCCTGTGTTATTCCCCAAGGCTGCTCCTTTCTCCTGTGCATCAGCAGCTGCAGCCAAGGGATGCAGGAGTGCAGCTGGACCAGCTGTGACTCGAGCACCTGCTGGGGAAAGCCACAATCTGAAGGAAGGGTTTCCCCTGGCTAAAAAGCCAGCCTGGAAACAGATACCTCTGCAGAGGGGCAGCCCTCAGTCCCCAAATCCAGTTTGGAGTGTCCTGCCTTGCTGCTCACTGCCATGGCCAGGACTCAGCTGGAACAGCCAGCTCAGGGTGGAGCTGTGAGAAACAGCCCCAAACCTGACTGAATTCCCCCCTCAGCCTCCCTGCCACCTTCCTGGGCTTCATCACTCTCCCATCCTGCCTCCCACAGTTTTCCAGCACCTTTGTGGATCTGCTTTCTCTCACGGGCTTTGCTTTTGTGTTCCTTCACCCGTTGCCAAAATCCCACAGTTCTTTCCTCAAATCCTCAAAATTCCACAAGAATGCTTTGCTTACCTTTTCCTGCTTCCCTCTCTGAGCCAATTCTACCAGCACAGAGCTGAAGGAATGCAGTGACAGGGGAATTCCACCAATTAATATTGGTTCAGGAGCTGATGGAGGAGCAGGTGCCACTTCAACTCAAAACTGATGTGCTAACAAGGCTTGTGGGAAATTTGTTTATTATTATTTCACCAAAGAATGACTCAAATTCTTGAGTGCAGGCTAAGGAAGAACTACTGGCACACAAAGTTTTACACATTTCTGTCTTAATCAGAAACTTGTGCAATGTTGTTTATGGAATTGTCCTAGTTCAGATGTGGCTGTTACACCACTTTTGTTAAGAGTAAATAAATGCCAAGGCACAGAATAAACACTGATATCTGATCAGGATCACTGGAAATGAAGTGATTACTGACTGAAGTGTTTATTTATGGACAAAGATACCAGGGATGAACCATGGAGTCAGCAGGGCCATCATTCTTTGATACAGCTGCAATGAATCCTTTGTGTGAAATGAATCCTTCCCACCAATACTTCTTATCCAGTGCTTGCCTCTCTTCCTATTTCCCACACCTTTATATTATCAGCTATCAATTCATATGAAATGTCCCTTGATGGATTGCTCTGTGCCCCTCTGGCTGTGGCAAACTGCTCCAAGTGCCACCTTTGTGCATCCTGCACTCCCAGTGTGAGTGGATGCACACTCAGCAGAGACATTCTGTCATCAGCTTTTTATTCTCCTGCTTTCAGCTACACACTGAAAACTGAGATCATAAAAAGATATGATCTCATTGCTGAAGTGTCTCCAGCCACCAGTGGACTGAAATTGTTTTTCCTTATTCAACAAGGAAAATGCAGCATTTCACAGCTCTTTTGAACACAGCTGTGGAACTCTTAATTCAATATTTGTAGCTTGTACACCCCTGTTGTGCTGGATTTTAAAAAGGCCTAAGGGGAGATGAAAACTTCTTGGCCATGTTAGCAGAGGTGTGGTGGTTTCTCTTCTCTTCTCTTCTCTTCTCTTCTCTTCTCTTCTCTTCTCTTCTCTTCTCTTCTCTTCTCCTCTCCTCTCCTCTCCTCTCCTCTCCTCTCCTCTCCTCTCCTCTCCTCTTCTCTTCTCTTCTCTTCTCTTCTCTTCTCTTCTCTTCTCTTCTCTTCTCTTCTCTTCTCTTCTCTTCTCTTCTCCCTTCCCTTCCCTTCCCTTCCCTTCCCTTCCCGGAAAATCATTGAAAACCTGGGAATTATGGTGCTTGTCTTGTCCACAGTCACTTTTATGCAAATGGTGACCAGAAATCATCCAAGAAAAATGCATTTCCCAAATCTTAGGGCCAGTACCTGTGCCCAGAGGCTGAACTAAGCAGGAAATTCCATTGGCAGTAATTCCGGCACTGTTCCTTCATCACCAGCACCAAACCTCTCCAGATGCTGGAGTTTCACATGGAGGGTGTTTCAACACTCCCAGCAAAGCCTCCTTGTGTGGAGGCAGCTCAGCTTTGGTCTTGTTCCATCTGGAGGTCAGGAAAACTCACTGGAGTCATCTTGAGTGGGAATGTGTGTAGCAGGGAACAGGTATATATTATTGTCTTGGTTTGAAAGGACAAGTGTCTGCTAAGGAAGGCAGGAGCCTCCCCTGAAATGGAAAATGTAAACCCCCTCCCTCCGAATTGTTACAATTCTGAAATTAAAAGGCTCTCAGGCAAAGATATGGGAATAGGAATAACAGTTCTTTACTAGGAAAACTAAAAATTCAAATGTAATAGTACATTAAAAAAACCCAAAACCCACTGCCAGAGTCAGACCGTGCCCTGTCCCCTGTGTGTCAGGGCGGTGTCCCAGCCCCATCCCAGGGGGGCTCAGCCCTCCTGCAGTGCCAGCTGTGGCTCTGCTGCAGCAGGGATCCTGCACAAGGGGGGAGTTTTCCTCTGCAGCTCCAGGGCTGCTGCAGATGGGCCTGGGCTCCCTCTGGCAGTGCAGGGCAGCAGAAAGCTGCTCCTCTGGCAATGCAGGGGGCAAAGGCTGCTGGGGTGCTCCTAATCTCTGATTCTATCTGGTTTGGAATGCTTGGCTCCTCCCCTGGGCGGAGCTTCTCCCCATGGGATGATGGAATTTCATCAGCCCCGCAGGGACACTCACTGGCCCATTAACAGGAAATGTCTCCTGGAAGGAGGATGGGTTTGTGGGAGAGATAAAGAAAACTGCCCAATGAACAGAAGATACCTGCCCCACCTCTGACAGATGGCAATAGAATAAACACCCCCAGCACATCCTGCATTGCCCCCTAGGACAGCTGTACACACTGAAGCTGCTGTCTGGGCTGACATTCATGATAAATGTTCCTTTAACCCCATCTCCCTGCGCAGAACCTGGCAGGGCCATTTTGTGATCACATCTTCTCTTGCAGTGGAGCAGAAATTGTGAGCATTCCACTGCAAAAAGCCTCTTCATGTATCTGGTTTGAAGGGAGCACAAGGATAATACAAAACACTCAGATTCTCTTGTGTTCCTCTAATTTCAGTACTCAGAGTCCCATAAATTACCACTTGATGAGCCTTCAAGATTCTGCTTCAGTGGAATTTATTGGGCAATATCAAAAGCAAGCAAACAAGTGGAGAATAAAACCCAGCTTCCAATCTCAGGGTGGTGTTCCATGCTGAATTGTCCACAGAAACTGTAATTGCTTTCCAGCAGGAAGCAAAAGATGGTAAATCTCTTTCAGAAGTAGGAATTAGTCATGCACAGATCAAAATCCATTCATATGCAAAGAGCACCCATCAATAAATTGCAGCTGCCTGAAAATAGCTGCAAGCCAGTGGAGAATATTCTGTGTTTGTCAAGTTAATCGCTGACATAAAATTGCATGTTGGATGACACTGATGGAGCTCATGAGTGTCAAACGTTTCCTTGGCCTACAGAGTGATTACTCAAAAAGGATTTCTTCAGAAAAAGACCTCATCAAGGACCTTTTTCTGACAAAATGCTTTTTCATTGGAAAATGAGATTCACACCCAGTTCTGCATGGAAACCAATTTATTTTGGTGAAGCTTTTGTAAGGGAAGGTCTCAGAGCTCTAATTCCAAGTTTCTGCTTTAGATGAGAAGTCCCTTCATTCCAAATTATCACACAGTCCAGGCCAATTGCTCGGAACAAAGAAGCTCCAGGATTTTGCTCCTATTTTTGTGGATTTATACAAAGTAAACCAGCTCCATCAGGAGAGACTTAAAGACAAAAAAAACCCCAAAACCCAAACAAAAAAACCCCAAAGCAAACCAAAACCAAACTCCTAGCAGAGCTGGAGGCTCCAGCTCAGCCTTTCTAGCCCTGTGACCTCCATGGGTCATGTGAGGATGGTTCCTGTGAGGATCTGAGAAGTTCCAGCTCCTCTGGGGATTTGAGCCCAGCTCAGGACAGGACAGGACCCTGTGAAATGCTGATTTCCTCTTGCTGCACCCTGCAAGCAGCAGCAAGGCTGGCACAGAGCAGAATAAATAACCCAGAGCTATTTATATTTATATTTATATTTATATTTATATTTATATTTATATTTATATTTATATTTATATTTATATTCATATTCATATTCATATTTATATATTTTATTGATTTCATTATATTTATAAGAGAAGAAGAGCTCTTGAATTTCACCTGAGAGTGGTGCTCATAACCTGAGATATCCCCTTGTCCTTTGGGCACAGAGCAGAACAACAAACAGGACCAAACACAGGGTTATCTATTTTTATTTTAGTGTGATCTCACAGCTCTGATTTGATGCTTTGGAAGCTCCAGGTGTACAATACAATGCAGATGTACAAAATTCAGGCAGTTCCTGTTTTCATTCCTTGCCACTTCACACTGCTTCCCAACTGGTTCCCACTATCACTAACAAAGCCATTTTGCCATTCTTGGAAATCTCTTTATTGCTTTTAGCTTCATCTCAGAGCCAGTAAAACCTTTCAGAGCTGCTAATTTCAATTACTCCTTGACTTGGCTGAGGAGTTTCTGGCAGAGCCACAATTTGAGCCCTTCACTGCCTGAAATCCAAACCCTTTGTAGTTGTTGCTCATTAGCATCTAAAATTTGCCACGATGTTGTTGTGTGTATATTTTTATTGTGCATTCTGTCTCAAAACCACAACATTTCCTTATGAACACACAGCTCTGTGAAGAGAATTAAGTGGCACAAAGCATCAGAGTTGAATATTCAGGTATTGTAGAAAGGAAGCCTGGAATGGATGGAGCTGGGCAATGAGAATAACTTCACAATTATCTTCAGCAGGCAGGGCTGTGAGAGGCTCCAGCCACACCAGGCTGCTGCTGAGCTCCTCCCTGCTGCCATGGTGGGGGAAAATGCAGAATAAATTCAATTGCAGAATCAGATCAATTGCAGAAATCAATTCAATTGCTGATTTCAATTCAACATCAGTTCTGAAAGATGGACCTGGCACATCATGTCCAGCTCACAGCAGAGCCACTTTGCTGCTTGTTCTTTCATAAAGAACATTCTAAAACTTAATTTTTTCCCCCCATTTTTGGCTATATTCCATGCTGGAAGGAGCAATGCCTCTCTCATGTGGTTAGAAATACCCACTTGGCCAATGATCTCATGCAGCAGGGCAATGGAATGATGCTCTCTGCTGCCATCAGTGATTAACACACTGCATCCAGCCATTAATTATCCTTAACCAGCTCAGCACCCTGCTCTTTTCCACTGGATTCTAATGGAAATCTCCAAAGTTGTATTTTTAAAATTATTTTTAACCAGTCACAGCTCAGCACTTTGGCCTTTCCCAGTGTATTCTAATGGAAGTCTCAAAAGTTGTTGTATTTTTAAATTATTTTTAACCTGTCACAGCTCAACATTCTGCTCTTTTCCAGTGTATTCTAAATTATTTTATTTTATTATCTTTAACCAGTCACAGCTCAGCTTTCTGCTCTTTTCCAGTGTATTCTAAATTATTTTTGAATTATTTTTAACCAGTCACAGCTCAGCACTCTCATGTTTTCCACTGTATTCTAATGGAAATCTCAAAAGTTGTTGTATTTTAAAATGATTTTTAACCAGTCACAGCTCAGCACTCTGGTTTTTCCCAGTGTATTCTAATGGAGATCTCAAAAGTTGTTGCAATTATTTTTTTATTATTATTTTTAACCAGTCAGAGCTCAGCACACTGGTCTTTCCCAGTGCATTCTAAATTATTTTTTAAATTATTTTTAACCAGTCACAGCTCAGCTTTCTGGTCTTTTGCAGTGCATTCTAAATTATTTTAAAATTATTTTTAAGAGTCACAGCTCAGCACCCTGGTCTTTTCCAATGTATTCTAATGGAGATCTCAAAGTTTTTGTAATTATTTTTTTATTATTATCTTTAACCAGTCACAGCTCAACACTCTGCTCTTTTCCACTGTATTCTAATGGAAATCCCAAAAGTTGTTGTATTTTTAAATTCTTTTTAATCAGTCAGAGCTCAGCACTCTGGTCTTTTCCAGTGAATTCTAATTTAAAAAAAATATATATATATTTTTAACCAGTCACAGCTCAACACTCTGGTCCTTCCCAGTGTATTCTAACGGAAATCTCAAAAGTTGTTGTATTTTTAAAAATTATTTTCTTTAACCAGTCACAGCTCAGCACTCTGGTCTTTTCCAGTGTATTCTAATGGAAGTCTCAAAAGTTGTTGTATTTTAAAATTATTTTTAACTAGTCAGAGCTCAGCAGTCTGCTCTTTTCCAGCGTATTTTAATGGAAATCCCAAAAGTTGTTGTATTTTTAAAATTATATTTAACCAGTCACAGCTCAGCACTCTGCTCTTTTCCAGTGTATTCTAACGGAAGTCTCAAAAGTCACTGTATTTTCTTTCTGGCTCACTCAGAAGCAGTTTAGGATCATATTTTCACTAAAGGCTCTTGGGAATAGCTCAGAATTTGGGAACCCTTGTCCTGGAGCCCGTTGCTGCGGGTTCAGCCTGGCCAGGCTGCAATGCCACCCCTGCTGCACCCTCATCTCCTGGTACCTCTGTTCCCAACACCAGAGAAAATAAAATCTCCTTTGCCTTTGAGGAGTCATGGGGTGAATTCCTGAGGTGGACACTCCATGTCCATCCCTCAGGAGCAGCAGGAATTCTCTGTGATCCTGCATTCAATCCCAAATCCAGGAGTTCCCCCACTTGCATGCAGAGATTTCTGTGTTCTGCCCAGGACACAGCTGCAGCATCAGGAGGGCGCAGCTGAACTGCCCTGACCTGGCCCACTGCCCTCTCTGTGCTTCCTGCTTTTTCCTAGAGTTTGCCTGAATGTAAATTTTTCAGTTTAAAAAAAGCAAGGATTTATCCCACACTGACATGACATCACCCCATGTGACTCCTTGGGGGTTATTTTTGTAGCCTGTGGTGATATCACTGAGTTCCTAGAATCAGCCTGATAAATTTTAGCACTGAACATTTATTTAGTTGGGGAACTTCTGGGTTTTTTTTTATTGCAGAGTTCCTTATTTTACTTCTCTTTTAAGCCTGGCTTTGTGCAAACTGTCTGTTGGGTTGAGTCTGCTGTTCTCTCCAGAATATCTGCAGGGGAAAATGTTATTTTATTTCTCTTTCCTCTCCCATCCTCTCTCTCTCTTTTTTTCCCCCTTAATTTTATTTATTTGTGAGAAATCTGGGATGACAACCCTTTCAACTTGCTTTTTAAAAACATCTTGCACACATTCATGGGGCTTTGTGTTGCCAAGCTCTATATAAACAAAAACTCTGAGTCCAACATCTTTTTATATACTCTCTGCACCTTTATCCCAGAATTAACACCCCAAATGTTTCTTTAGGGTTTACCTGTCAAGGATTTTTCAAGTTATTTGTAGAATTTTTGTAAACACAGCACAGCTTTTAACCCTTCCAATTAAACTATGTGGTTTTCTGCTTTACTGTCAAAACAGTTCTAAATATTGACATGACATATTGGTATTTTTTCTGTGTTGGAGAAACAACTCTGTGTTTATCCTACTTAATTAAACAAAGGTCAGGCATGGCAAAACGTGCTCTCCAGGACTGTGAGAGGGAACCAGAGCATCACTAAAGTTGTGCCATAATTATTTTGAAAATCCTAGGCTGGCCTGGCTTGGCAGATGCAGATTCCAACAGCTCTGGAACATTTGGAGAACTGATCTGCATCTAAATCTTGTGTCCTAAATACTTCTCAAATTAGGAGATGCACAAGTAATGTGTATTAATAACACATTACTTGTTTTTCAATAAGAGATTACTGATTTTATCAACATCTGCATTTTGAAGTAACAGCTAAAAGGATAAAATGCTTGCAGGTTGTTCAGAGACTCAACATAATCTAGAGATTTTTATTTTAAAAAAAAATAACTAAAAGGATCTTTCCCTCCAAATCTAAGCAGGATTAACAAAGAGCAGGGTTAGCTGCCAAGAAGCAATTTGTCACAGTGCAAGTTGTTTCTAAATGACAATTTAAAAGCTCTTGGCTTTGGTATTTCAAATATAAAATCATAGCAAGCTGCACACAAACCCCAAATGGCAATTTAGAGAAATCAGGAGAGAATTTCAAATGCCCAGAAATAGAAAATCAGCCTCCAATTGAGGAAAAGCTTTCCTGGGTTGTGACAGCACTGGAGGTCAGAGTGGCAGAAATGCCCTTTGGTGTTTGCCTGCAGCACCTGCCTGATCCCTGCTTTGGTTTGATGGAGAATCTCCACAAACCCCCAGCACAGCCCCTGCTCTCTCTTACTCAAATCTCCTCAGTCCCTACAGGATGGGGCATGTGAGAGGTGCTGGTCTTGTGAAAATAACTCCATTTTTTCTCTCATCCTTTTCTCTCCACAGCTGAAAAGTCCTAATGCCTTTAGCTGCTTCTCATGCTGGTTTAGATATCTCCAAATCTCTGCTTTTCTTTTCTGTTCCTCTGAACTTTTTACATACCAATGGCAGCGCAGGAACTCTCCTTCATGCTATGTTCAAAATGTGGGCACATCCTTAAATTCTGCAATTTAGGTAAATCCTCTCTTCCGTTTTCTTGTCATCTCTCTCCCATCTAAACTCCTGGTGTTGTTTCTTGTTTTAAGCATTGCTGAGCACTCAGCTGGCATTTTTAGGGAGCTCTTCCCAGTAAATCCCACCTGTCTTTGTCTGGTTGACAAGAGCTAAACCAGAACCCCTGACTGGTCTCACACACACACAGAATTTAGTTAATGTTGTCTTTTCCTAGACTGTTGCTTTGCATCCACTTCTAAAGGTGTAATCAACAGTTTCATCATCTGATATTAAACTTTTTCAACATCTGTCTTTTAATCTCAAGTATCTTGAAAATTTTGTTTATCAGCAAATTTTCTTGCCTTCCAATTTACTGCTGTTGTTATTTTTTATAACATTTTGAAGAAGCCACGTGGGCTTTCTTCAAACCTGCTGATACCTGTGGCAGGCAAATGAATTATAATGCACATGGAATTCTGAACAAGAGATTAAAAAATAATTAAGGTCTTCAGCTCTGACTGTATCTAGATATTGCTGCTCATGTGAGTGTGATAAAGAGCTGAGTAAGCAGGGCTGCCCTTTGAGATGCACTTTGCATATGCAAAGCTGCTCTTTGTGGGCTCAGTTTCCAGCTGCTCAGGCTGCAGGTTCCCAGCCAATAACTCTGCTCGTGGGCCGCTGCCAAATGGGGAGATTCCAGTGCCTGCACACCTCGGCCTGCGCTGGCCTTGCTCAAGGAGAGCTGGGCTGCTGTCAGGCAGGAAAAATAAATAACAAATAAAATCTGGCTCGGTGTGAGCGCTGCTCCAGGGTGAGACGGGCAGAGAGGGCTGCAGGGGAAAGGGGCTGTGCCTTTGGCACCCGTTGGATTTTACATCCTTGGCAAGTCTGCTTTTACAAAATACTATCTCCGGTGTGCTCTTATTTTTTTGAAAGAGTGTCCAGCAGGTTTCTGCTGCAGAAACAATCCAATTACTCAGGATATAATTACAGGTACATGTGAATCTGTACCTCAGCCCTAAAAGCACAGCACTGCTCCTACTGTTGATTCCCAGAGGAAAAGATGAGCTTCAGAGAATTGAACCAAACCCTGCTTTTCTCTTTTCTTGACCAAATCTTTGTGATAAATAGGTATGATTTGTGCTAATAAAAATTGAAACAGTAATCAATATTGACACAATAATTAATATTTGAGAATAATAAAATAGTTAATAGTTAAAAGTTGTAATGCCAAGGAAGAGAGAGAGAGGAGGGGCTCCACCCCCCCTTCCCAGCAGATGTTCTTCAAGGACCACAAGAAAGAAGCTGAAGATACCGTTGCTAAAAATGACCAAGAACCTAGTTCAGTCCCAAAAAATGCTAATTATAAGGGATTTATTGCCTTGATATGTAGATGCAGTGATACCTTATTCTTGGCTTACATTGTACTGGCTTGGTGCGCATGTGTAACCCAAAGGTGAATTAAAGGACAACGAAGAAGACTACAGGGCCTTCATCAGTGACGATCCCCAAAGACTTGTGCGACCACCAAACCGAGCGGTGGCGCATGCGTGGTAAAAGTGGAAATGAAAGCAGAGACAAAAAAGTGACGAACCGAAAATAAAAGGAGATGGTATTAACACATGGCATGTAAAGAGTAATTTTCACTTAGCAAGCTTGTACGTGAAGTGGCAAGGGTCATTGAACCCTGCCCTCCGTACCCCGCGGTTGTTTTTGCTTATGTGCTATTATTTGAACCAAATTATCCCTTATTTATATATTTCTAAACTATTTAATTAAAATTGCTGCTACCTTAAATATTGTTTAGTTTTTGTTTTTTTTTTTTTTTATGATAAGATAATTAAGCAGACACAACATCTTGGTTTTCTCACTGAAACTTGAGCCTTTGACAGAGCCTTGCATGCTGTGAGCACATCACCTGGGAGGAGTGATACTGCTGGATCCCACCCACACTGCTGCTGCTTGTGCCTGGAAATCCAGCCAAAAACCTCACAGTTCTTTAAGGAAACGCGAAGCCTGACTCAGTGAATCTGCGAGATCGTGTGAATTACTCACCAAAGCCTTTCAGCTGAGCGCTGAGCAGGGCAGCCCAGGTGGGTGCTGGTGGGAGCTGCTGGTGGCAGCAGCCCTGGCACACTCTGCCCCGGGCTGCTGATAACAGCTGCTTGTTTACTTTTTACTTTTATTTCCTGGCACTATCAGCCAGGAAATCACAGTCACCAGCTCGGGGGAGGCTCAGAAACCCAGCAGCTGGGGCTGGGAGAAGGTAAATGTGTGGCACAGCCACAGCTGCTTCACCGTGCAGCGAATTGTGCTTGACACTGCCTGTCCTGATGGCAGTCATTAATTTAAAATAAATTTAAAAATTTAATGAGGAGCAGGGCTGCTGTACCTTGTAGTGAATAGTTGTGGGAAGGATGGTATTTACAGGGCTGATGGCTTTGAAAGTTTTCTGCTGCATGAGGTTGCTGTGAAAGGATCATTCCATATTCTTGCCTTCTGTGATAAAAGTTTTCTTGGGACTGCTGTTTCCATGGTATTGAATGGAAAACTACCAATTTTCATAAGAAAATAATTGTTCATTTCAATAGCCTGCATTAAGAATTATTTACAATGCCGCTCAACTTTGGCTACCTAGGATTTTATATCCTTGTCTTTTCCAAAACAGTATTTTCAATAATTCTTGTTTTTTGAAAGCCTGCCCAGCTTTCTGCTGCAGCAGAACAATCCCATTTGCTCTGGATTAGTGAATTCTACAATAGCAGCTACTTCCAGACCCAAAACTGCAGAGTAAAGGTAATGAGGGCACTATGGCTCCTTGCCAAATTCCAAAGCAGCCTTCCCTGGTAATTATCATCCCAACTGTTTCATATGAGCTGCTCCACTTTCCTCTAGGAACAGGGATTTTACAGAAAGGGGCTCAGAGCAATTCCTACCTCTTGCCTATTTTATTATTTATTGTTCCATATCACTACCCAGCAGTGGCATATTTTGTGTAAATTCTTTCCATTACTCACAGAGCCACACAAACAGCTCGGAGCTTTCCTCAGAGAATTCTTAACTTCCTGCAAAAACAAGCAACAAAAAGCTACCAGGAAAAGTAACCAAAGACTTTTAATCACTTGAGTCTATTTCCTGTCCCTAAGAGAAACCAGGATTTTCCACCTGCTTAAGTGAAATACTCAAGTGAATTACATTCTGTTAAACTAAATAAATGCATGATATTTTATTGTGTCAAACAGGAGAACGGACCCTATTTCTTATCCTTACTCAAAGACTTCCAAGGATTGCTCCAGAAATGGCAATTCCTCTTGAGCAGGTCTGTTTTTATACAATCCCAATAATATACTTTGGTAGCACTAAAAATCTGAATTTAGACATTTGGTTGTGATGGAAATATCCTGAACTCTCCTGGTATAAACAAAGCACAGGTGACCTTTTTATATAATTATATATAAATAAATATAATATTTTATATATAAAATAGTTATTTAATATATAATAATACATATACTGTATATTATATTTGATATATTAAATTTGCATATAAATTATGCAATTTTTATTTTGAATAAAACTATGGCTACAACCATCAATACTTCTTTAATATTAAGTGCAGTTGACTGTTATCAAAAGATAAATGAAGAGAGAGAGGGGGAAAAAGAAGGCAAATAATTTTGCTTGCATTCTTGTCAGCCAAGAGCGTGATCCTACTTGAAAACTTGATACATCAAAATCCATTTCTTGAGGAAATAATTTATTGCTTTGTACTGAATGTTTCACCCAAAAATTTAGTTTGAATAGGTAATTTTGAAGTCTAAAAGCTACAAGAAATTAAATAATTTACCCAGAGAGTGCTGGGGCAAAGCATCTGCAGATTGCCCCAACATAAGGCACTTTTGGTTCTGCTGTTCCTTATTTACAAGGGAGAGGTTTTCCCAAGAGGAGGAGGAGAAAATCCACCTCGGTTTATTTTCACAAGACAGCCTTGAAAGAGATGAATCTGTCAGGTGTGTCCTGGGGAGATGTCTGAGCACAGAAGCTCCCAGATGGAAACAATGCCTGGGAGTTTCACCCTGCCTGCCCCAGGACAGCTTTGGCTGTGCTGCAATTCCATGCTAGGACTGACATGGGGGCAGGCTGCAGCCATCAAACCCCAAGCTGGAATTATTAATAAATACATTAGTACATACTAGCAACAAAACATTGCTAGTCCTTTCCATCCATTCCACTTTGCATGTGATAAGGAGGAAAAAAATAACCTTTTTTTTTTTATCATTTTCTGTCTAGAATTTAGTGTGTGAACACAGAATCAGTTATTCCAAGTCACAAATACTTGCTGTATGAAAAGCAAAGGCTTTAGCTTGCTCTAATTTTGCTTTTTTGGTATTTCTTTGCCCTCACTATGGCATCAAATAGATGTCTCAGCAATGATGTTCCAGCAGTTACCCAAGCCCTTGTGTCACTGTTCTGTTTCTGTGGAGGGCAGAAGAAAGCCTTGCATAATTTGCTGCCAATGCAAAGCTTCTGTCTCCACCAGAAATAGGTTTGGAGGTGAGGAATGTCTGAATAAATGAATGTGAATACCTGTGAGTATTTGATGTGTATCTCCAAAGTATTAAAAATACTCAGGTACAAGCAGGCATGTCCACACTCATTTCTGTGCAGTTGCTGAGAGATGGAACAAATCTCCTAACGCAGCACACTGGGCTCTGCTCTGAGCTCCAGCAGGAGACTTGTATGTTTGCATTCCTTTGGCCTGATGTCTTTGCTAATTACTGCTCAAGTAATTTACTTGTTTTGCTCATAGCATTGTTTTGGGTTTTTATTATCTTGCAGAAAGAAATGAAAAAAGAAGTTCGCTCAAAAATAAGACCAAAGTGAACATCATCGTTCATTTAATCAGAGTTGACTTTTCTGTTGAAGCAGAAGTATATCCTGATAAGTGTAATCAACCTGATTATCACTGGCCAGTCTGAGAAATGAAAGAAAACTCCTTAACAAATTAAATATCTGACAAAAACATCCCCCACCTTTATCATCATAAATGAGCCATGTATGTATGGAAGTTTGTAAAAATGCACTGTTACACTGGTGAGTCATGTTAGAGCTTCCCAGGGGGAATCTCCTGATCCTTGTGCTGAACCCTGTGCAGGATGTGTCCATGGAGCCCAGAGTGAAATTCCTCCTGTAATTTCCCCTGTGCAGCTCTGGAATGCTCCATGCTCTGTGCAGGATGTGTCCATGAGCCCAGAGTGAATTCCCCCTATTCAGGATGTCTCCATCAGCCCAGAGTGAATTTCCCTGTGCAGGATGGGTCCATCAGCCCAGAGTGAATTTCCCTGTGCAGCTCTGGAATGTTCCATGCTCTGTGCAGGATCTCTCCATCAGTCCAGAGTGAATTTCCCTGTGCAGGATGTGTCCATGAGCCCAGAATGGATTTCCCTGTGCAGCTCTGGAATGTTCCATGCTCTGTGCAGGATGGGTGCATCAGTCCAGAGTGAATTTCCCTGTGCAGCCCTGGAATGCCCCATGCTCTGGGCAGGGCTGCTCAGAGCTTCCCCTTGTCCAGCCACCAACCCTCAGCAGCTGCATGGCCACAATCCTGCCCTGCTGCACATCCTCACGGGTGCCCTGCTCTGAAGGGAGGTGCTTGCAACATGACTCTGGGTTGTGCTGGCCCTGGAAGCACAAACTGCTCTGTGGGACACGGAGGACAGGAATCAAAGGCTGGCTGCAGCAGGGGCGTGTTGCCAAAAGTAACACAGCCCTTTGATCACCTATCTCTGTTTATCCCAATGTTTGAGATGAACTTGAAAGACAATGGATAAATAGGCTGGAGCTGAAAGCCAGACAGGTTTTTTTTTCTTATTTTGGACTGCTTTTTGTACCAGAATGCAGCTAAGGAGAGTTGCATTTCTCAGTGCAGGAATGCAGGCACGTGGCTAAAATGGACTTTTGTCTTTGTGCTGCCTGCATGAACCTTAGAGTGCAGCAGGTATTTATGGCCTTATAGGCACATGGTAGTTAGCTGTGTTATCTGGGCATGGCAGAGCTCAGGGCAGCAGGATGGATCCAGTGCCTGCTCTGGGTTCCTTGTCTCTGGAATCCGCCTTTGATGAGAGCTCAGAGTGACGTGAGCAGGGCAGGAGTGAGGATCTCTGCACCAACACATCGCAGTCAGAGCAGCCTTCTCACCACAACTGTAAAAACCACTTGGGCTTTTTGATGAAGAAACAGAACAAAAATGATCTGTGAAGAGATAGAGGAAGGTTTGTGTATTCTTTAGCTACAGTCTGATAGAAGCCTCCTATCCTACCCTGTCACTACTCATTCCTTACTCAGGATTCCTTGCAGGAAAATGAAATGTTGCTGTCACCCTTTACCTTACTACAATGAACAGCTGTAATCCTTCTGCTTGGGGAGAAACTGAGTGTTGAGTGGAGTTCAGTGGCCATGAGAAATTGT
The DNA here is from genome assembly GCF_028551555.1 of Melozone crissalis. NCBI lineage: Eukaryota > Metazoa > Chordata > Aves > Passeriformes > Passerellidae > Melozone > Melozone crissalis. Next base: position 19,082,260 of record NW_026535807.1, on the reverse strand, counting down.
CAATGCACAGCTTAATGTCACACTGAATCAGGTGATAAATCCTTTATGTGGCTCTCTATACATACAAAACTCTTCTGCTCTGCTGAAGAAGAGTTTTCATTAATGTTCAGGCTGGGTTCTAAAAATGTTTGTCAGGAAAGAGCTATTTATGCTTTGTTATTTTTAAACTGTAGTACCTAGCTCTGAAGAGATTTTGTTGTGGTTAGGCTTTTTCAGAAAGTCAAAATAAACCAAATAAACCAGTTTGGTTAGGTTTCAAAAATAGAATACACGTGTAAATCAAAGTGCTGTATTTATTGTCTCTGCAGTAGGAATGGCTGTTCAAATAGACACAAATTATAGCCTAGATTTTTAGTTTTTAAAAAATGTGTCCTCTTTTTGGAGCTCAAATAATGCATATTCAGTCTGAGTTTTTATTCCCTGTGCAGGTGGCACTCATCAGTTTAGCATCTCCACATTAAATTTATGAAATATTATTCCAAAATTATTTTCATGCTTTGATATTCTCAGCATCCAGTACTACCCCAGCTGACCTGGTGCATTTGTCTTGTGCTCTTTGAAACTTCCTGTGTTCTGAAAGGAGATTTACCCAGGCTCTCAGTCCTTTCAAAAATCATCTGGAATTTAACTGCTATTCCTCCAACACATTCCCAGCTATGGGGAAAAACCAGTTATAGTCACCAGATAAAATAAATTTGTACCTGTCAGACACAACAGAAAGCACTTTGAAGCCACGTGCCTTTGGGGATATTTTCTTTTTGCTTTTTCTCAGTTATCTGAGCAAACGAGGTGTGGAACAGCAGAGGACCCAGAGGATTGGGTGGGTGATGGGAGAATTGTCTGGGAGCAGGACCTGCACTGGGCAGCTCAGGTTTCACACCAGGAGAAAGTGAAATCTTGGGCAGAAGTGCTGCAAATGAGAATCCAAATGTAAAATTATCAGTAAGGAAGGGCTGCTATAACTTTGTTTTTTCAGTAGGAGATTGTTGTTTACTGTTTGTAGAGCTGCACTCTCAGAATAATTTAATTACTGCAAGGCTTAATGAAAAGCTGTTTCAACTTATACTCTGAAGTGCTCCCACACAAACTGGTATTGAAAATCTACATAATTGATATTTTCATCCAACATATTTATTGTTAATTTTATAGAAAGACACCCAAGAACCATATAAGCAGCAACATCTAATAGATTATAGAACTATAATCTCATACTATAATCTATTAGATGTTCCTACTTATATGGTTCTTGGGTGCCTTTCTATTTTCATATGGAAGAGAAGAGAGAGATGTGGCTCCCAAGATTTGGCTGAAAAGCTGCTGGACCCCAACAGCAACCACCTTTGGATATGAATAATGTAGAAAATTGATGATTTATTCAGGACAAAGCAACAAAAATGATAGTTTTCATTTCAGCAAAACAAGTTAACTGCACTGTTAACAGCTTCATATATGAGGTGTCCTGTTGTTGTAAGGTAATTTATGCAATTTAAATTCTCAATGCATGAAAAACCCAAACTAAAAACTGTATTTCCACTCCTTTGAACACTTTAGTGACACAGGGAAATAATAAAGCCTTTCAGCTGGATGATAAAATATAAATAGTTTATGCATCATCATACACATAAGAGATGCCTTATTTGGCTTCTCTTTTAGGTTGCTCATGCTTGATTTGTTCAAGGCACTTTCTTCATGGGCTCTGTATGCTGGACTTCTTTTGTATCTAACCTGACTTAAACTTTTTCCTAAGTAATTAAAAACAAACAAACAAAACAACAACAAAAAAAACCTTATGGAAGAGTTAGAGGATAATTTGTAGCACAATCAAACCTTGCAGAAGGACAATGTGGCTGGAAAAAATGGCAAAGTTTGTCTGCAGCAATCCTTGGCTTGAGGAGGAAGGGAGGAAGATTTGATACACAAAATTCTGTAATAATAAAGTGTGTAGATGCATTTCTTCCTTTTCCCAGCCAGCATTCCACTCCTAATTCTTGCTGCTCATTCTTCTGAGGCTTAGAGGCATTAAGGACACAATTAAGGTGATCTGGTGGCACTTCAAACATTTGATATTTTTGGAGAATCCCCAAGTGAAGAATGGGAGCGCAGGAATATTGCATACAGCAAATGGAATCACCACAAATAAGGAAAGGTTGCACTTTTCCATGCTCCTTTCCAGCAGGCAGGGTGAAAACTCTTCTCAAAGCTGGGGATGGAGCATCCCTACCATGAGGGGGCTGAGGTGGCTAAAACCAACCAAAAAAACTTATTGAGGAGTTAGAGGATAATTTGTAGCATAATCAAACCTTGCAGAAGGACAGAGCTTGGACTGTGGCTGGATAAAATGACAAAGTTTGTCTACAGCAATCCTTGGCTTGAGGAGGGAGGGAGGAAGATTTGATACACAAAATTCTGTAATAATAAAGTGTGTATATGCATTTCTTCCTTTTCCCAGCCAGCATTCCACTCCTAATTCTTGCTGCTCATTCTTCTGAGGCTTAGAGGCATTAAGGACACAATTAAGGTGATCTGGTGGCACTTAAAACATTTGATATTTATGAAGAATCCCCAAGACTGGGAGCACAGGAATATTGCATACAGCAAATGGAATCACCACAAATAAGGAATTTTTCCATGCTCCTTTCCAGCAGGCAGGGTGAAAACTCTTCTAAAAGCTGGGGATGGAGCATCCCTGCCATGAGGGGGCTGAGGTGGCTTTGCCTGTGTGACAGACCCACAGGAGGAGAGGGAATTAATGAATCCCCAGGATTTTGTCACAGCCTGAAGCCCAGGGGTTTTCATTCTCCTCTGATCACTGCTTTTTGTCCAGGTAGGAACCCTGCAGATGTGAAAGTGCAGTGGTGATTGTGTGCCTGGACATTCACACTTCAAACACCTCACCCCAAACACACACCAGATCAGCCTGGGCAAGAATGCTGATAATTTTCAGTTTATTTTGCAAAGTCTGTTCAGTTTTTGTTTCCCTTCTGCTCCACTGCTGTAATGTTTCAGTTTCCCTGGTTGCTTTTCTGTTTCTTTCTTGCAATTATTGTCTTCCTTTGCATGTGCTGCATTGTTTAACTCCGAAATCTGGCTTGCCTTCCTCCAGGTCTGTGTTTATTTGCTCCATGACTACACTCCTTCACTGTTCTGCTCTTTTAAAAGCAGTTTAAAACTTTCTGAAAGGTCTTTGGCAAAACCTCCTCTTTGTGAGGTGGTTTTCCCTCCTTTCCTGCTTTTTCAAGCTCCTCATGGTGTTTATATTTTATATTGCAGTATTTAAAGATCCTTTTGCATATTTTGCTAAAATCTGTACTACTCTACCATATTACATGGACATGCTGAGTCTAAAGCCATGTGAATGTTTATTGTACACGCTGCTTTGAGTGGATTTTTGGATTTTTTTTCCTCCTGGGCTAAGTTTTGCAGTCAGATACATGGATATGACTGTTCAAATTGTATAAATAAACTGGATCTGTGCATCATGGCACTTCTTCAGTTGAAATGTGGCATTGAGGTGTTAGTCTGTAAGAATTTGTAAAGAATGATTTAGATTTTAAATTTTGCCCTCAGTGGATCCCACCTCAGTCTGGATTTGGTTTCCTGGTAGGTCTGAGCTGATGGCAATGGGGAAGAGGAAAATTAGAGAGTAAGGTCTTAACAGCTGGAATCTCAGTGTGGTTTGTCTTCTAAAAGGTGCTATAAAAGCTTAAATATCTCTTTTAGCAATATCCTCTAAATTGAAGCATTGTTACACTGGAATCAGTGGTAACTTTCAGAACAGGTGGGAATCAGCATTTTGGAGACATGGAAACTTTTGTTTCAGCCCTCCAGAGCTCCTGGTTGCCATCCCCATTCCAATCCCCTATTCCTTGGAACCACACCTCTTCCTGGGGGGCACCAGCACCTAAGAACTCTCTTGAATTTTGGGATTTTTTCTTATTTGTTGCTCAGGAGAGGCAAACCCAAGAGTGCTGCTTTGCCTTGTCCTTGCTATGCCTCTCTGAGGTTAACTGACTTTAGCTGAACTCAGGTTTTGGTTTATATCAGAACTTTCTTCCTTAGAGAAATCCAAAATAAGGCAGAGAATTTTGCTGGAGGCTCTTTTTTAGAGTAAGCTTATTTAATTAACAATTAATGTAACTTACATGACTGTAAATGCAAACGTGTAATGCTCCTTAAAAACACTTCTAGGAGAAATGGTTTCCTTTGCAACGGCTACCCTTAGAAGCTGGATTTTGGGGTGGTAATTTGTTTATTATTTTGATGTACCGTTCTGTATGTTTTCAAAGCTAAAATGAGTTAAGAGCGAGCAGAGCCCTTTGGTACCCCCGCTTTCCCGCGGAGGCTGTGCGGAGTCACACAGGGACTGCTGCCTCACAGCTGGTCCCCGTCTCCTCCAGGAACAGAGCTTGCACGCTATTTCTTTTTATTTATTTTTTTATTTCTCCCCAGATACCTTTCCCAGCAGCTCACACCCCACCCCTGAGCTCGTACCGCCCCTTGGGAATCGCTGCCTGCTCGGTGCAGAGCCGGGCTCCGCTGAGCGCAGGTAGGAGCGGGCAGGGCTGCCTCAGCCCAGGTACGGCAGCGCTGCCCGGCCACAGCTCAGGGCTCCGCTCTGCTGCACCGGACCCGAGCACCGGGGCTGCTCCATTGACTAATTAATTGTCAAATTACAAATTAATTGTCAATCTGCCGAGGGCTCGACCGGGGCAGCGCTGCTGCGGGCCGGCTCGGCAGCTGAGGGCGGGGATGCCTGTGAGGCGGCCCTGAGGGGAGCCGGCTCTGCCGCCCCAGCGGCGCGGCGGCAGCGCTCATGCCGCTCTCGCAGGCCGGGTGGCGGGCAGGAGGCTGGAGGCGCGGCGGCGGCGGGATCGCCTCCATCCCTCCCTCCTGCCGCCGCCGAGCCCGCGGCGCCGCAGCCGCTCCCAAATGGCGGCGGGGCGGAGCGGAGCGGCCGATCCAGGGCTCGGCGCTCCCGCGCCAGGCGGGGAGGCGGGAGCGGCCGGGCAGGCGGGCGCAGGGACGGCGTCGAGCGCCGAGCGGGCGATGGGCGGGGATAAATGTCTGCCTGGGCGCGGGGCCGCCATTTTCTCTGAGGCGCGGAACGAGCGGCGCCGGGCGGCACCGGGGCGCGGGGGACCCGCCGGGAGCCCGGGACACAGGTACGGGTGGCCGGGGAGCGCCAGGGCCGAGCGGGAGAACCGTTCCCCGTATTTCCTCTCTTTGCGGCGCCGCGTTCCGCGCTGGCGGCGCTCCGGGCTCGGCCCCGGGTGCGCTGACCCGGCCGCCGCCTCGGCCGCTCGGCCCCGGCGGACACTGGGGAAGGACGAGGAGAACCGGGCGACTTCAGGCCTGCGGAGCTTCGCGGCCGGATTGCCCGGGCCGGGCCGGGCGGATCGGTGCCGAGAGGGCCGGGGCGGGGCGAGGGTGCCCGAGGGTCGGGGGCAGCGGGGCTGGGTCGTGGCCGCCGCCTGTCAGCGCCAGCGCGGAGCCGCGGGGGTGGGCCCGCAGCGCCCGGAGGAGCAGCCCGCACTGCTGGGGCCATGCTGGGGCTGTGCTCTGCCCAGGGAGGGTGAACAGCAGGCATCCCGCACTCCTGGGGCTGTGCCCTGTGCATTAGGGTGAACAGCGGGCATCCCGCACTGCTGGGGCCATGCTGGGGCTGTGCCCTGTGCAGGGAGGGTGAACAGCGGGCATCCCGCACTGCTGGGGCTGTGCCCTGTGCAGGGACAGTGAACAGCGGGCATCCCACACTGCTGGGGCTGTGCCCTGTGCAGGGACAGTGAACAGCGGGCATCCCGCACTGCTGGGGCTGTGCCCTGTGCAGGGACAGTGAACAGCGGGCATCCCACACTGCTGGGGCTGTGCCCTGTGCAGGGACAGTGAACAGCGGGCATCCCGCACTGCTGGGGCTGTGCCCTGTGCAGGGACAGTGAACAGCGGGCATCCCACACTGCTGGGGCTGTGCCCTGTGCAGGGACAGTGAACAGCGGGCATCCCGCACTGCTGGGGCCGTGCTGTGTGCAGGAGGGTGAACAGCGGGCATCCCGCACTGCTGGGGCCGTGCTCTGTGCAGGGAGGATGAGGAGGATGAGCATTCCGCACAGCTGGAGCCGTGCCCTGCCCACAGCCAGCGCTGTGCTGTCCTGCTCTCCCCAGGTCCCCGCTGTGATGCTGTGGCTTTGTCCCTCCTGTGCTTCCAGCCTGACCCTCCTGTTAGTGTCACCCATAGTCTGCTGAACTGGGAGTAGAAAACACCTTTAGGTGTATCAGCACAACTGAATTCTTTCTGCTTGGGCACTCTTTGCTCTGAATTGCTTGCTTGATCATTTTTTGCAAGTTACAATCCGTTAGACATTTGCAGACAGGGGTGAGATTGCTCCGAGTCCTTGTCAGCTGTTCAGCCCTGCCTGTAGCAGTGGTGCTCTGCAGGAGCAGCCCCAGCCCTGTCCGTTTCTGCCTCTCTTTGTCTCCAGCCTGCACACAGCAGTAACCTGCCTGTCCCACTGCTGTCACCTCACCTGTGACAGGCCAAATGACTTGTGCAGAACTGCTTCCCTTCTTAGCCAGCCAGAGATGCAGGGACTGCAGAACCAGTTGCAGTGGGATTGCTGCAGCACATTTTGTGTTCCAGCTGCAGCTTGTAGGTGTGCAGAAGGATCTGCAGTGGTGTAAAACTCAGGGTATTTCCAAGACTGAAGCCAGCTTAAAATATCTGAAGATGTTTTTTATTTTAATGCTTCAGAAGAACTGATCTGCAGCTATTGCCTGAAGGATCCCATTGCCAAAATGGAATGGGCTTGCTTATTCTTCAGGCTGTGTCTGCAGTGTTGGTGCAGAAGGAGAGGTTGAGTTGATGAATGTGAGAGTTAATTCCAGGCAATTCTCTTAAATCTCTTCTGGGGACACCCACTCAGAATGGAAGTAGCTTTAGTTTGGTTTGTCTTAATGAGAATTTTCTGCAGGCAAACCCTGAGGCTGCAATTAATCATGAAAGATGTAGGGATCTCTGTGTGTGCTCATGAAATGAATATGGTGACTGATTAATGCAGTAAGCAATTTAATCTTAGATTATTAAATCAGAAGTGAAGTAGCATCATTGGGTTGGGGCAGTGATGCTTTCAGAGCCCTGCAGTATGCTTTTCATATGGTTTGTTGCTATTAATATTGTCAGGACTGGGCAATTTATTGTGCAACATTGCAGATTAACCTGCTTTGAAGGAAAAGCTGAAAGTAGCAGGAAAAAAGCCTTTTTTTTGTCCAAAGAAGATCTAAACCTTATTTTTTTCAGTTTAATTCCTTTTCCATTTTTGATTCTTAACCAAGAGTGCATTCTGTTCAAATGACATATGAAGTCACTGCTGTCTCAGGGCTGGACCTACTCTATCTTATTAAAGGAGCTCATTTTGTGAGCCACAAACATGACCCACGGAAAGCATTGCTCAGCACTTCTTGTACGCTACATCAGCAGTAATTCCTCCTGGGACATCTCCTCCCCTCCTCCCTCCCTCCCTCCAGATTATTTATGTGGCTCTTTGTGCTCTTGGAAAAGCAGGAGTTGAGAAGAAAACCACGTTTTCCTTAAATTCAGAGCTGTTGGTTTCCAGGCTCCCGCAGGAGATGGGAAGCAAAAGCTGTTAGGTGGAATTATTTTATATGAAGGAGCCTTCGGTCAAGATTCAGTGCAGGAGTTGATGTTGTGGATTCAGGATGTTTAAATGGCTTTTATTTTGCTAATTAAGTTCGTGGAGCAAATGAAGTCGGGCAGTTGAGTGCAGGTTGGTGTTTGGGTCTCTGCTCACAGCCGAGTTCATTTGTGCTCTCCTGTGCTGCCAGAGTGCGTCCCTGTGTCACACCTGCAGCTCCCCTGTGCTGCCACACCTGTGTCACACCTGTGTCACACCTGCAGCTCCCCTCTGCTCCTCCCCTTCCCGTGCTGTCACCGCTCTGCTCCTGCCTCCCAGAAGGACAGACGGAGGGAGGGATTTCCATGGCTTTAGGCTCCTCCTGGGGATGATGTGCTCCTGCTGGGATGCCCTGGCTGATGGAGAGCAGGGAATTCCCCCACGCCTCAGCTTCCTATTTCTGTATCCTGTGGGAATGTCCCGTTCTTTGTGCCCCTGCCTGGCTTTAAGAATGGGGAATGCCCAGGAATTGCTGCAGGAGAGGCAGGGCAGTTGGTGCCACCAGGTGCCCAGGGCACGAGGATAATGGGATTTGTGCAGCTGCATTTCCAAAACTTTCATGGCAGTTCAGGAAACAAATGAGTGTTTGGCCTCTGTGTGCACAAGTGGTTGAGCAGGATGATTGTGCTGTAACAAATAAATTCCTGGACCATCTTCTAAATTAGAAGCACAGAAACCTAAAAAGTATGCAATGAACAATAGTATTTAGAGTTCTGTTTATAATCATTAAATTGCATAAGTTTGTGATGTTTATTTGGGGAAATAACAAAAGTCATCAAAATATAATGAAAACTTGTGATTTACCAAGCAGTGTGATTGAAGCATGGTTTCAGTAAGTTTCACATAAGTTTAATTTGTAAACAGACATGTTTACATCTACATTGTATTGATTTTGATTGATTTTGTGTAATTGCTTATGCAAAACCCTTTGGTGTTTTCTAGTACGAAATACATCCACTGTGTATTGAATAAGGTTGTGGAAACATTTGCTCAGCTTTACAAATTAATTGAAAGAGGAATTGATGTAACAGTAGGGACTTGGCTAAAAATTCAGAATTTATGACAAATTACCAAGGTATTTTAGCCATGAGCATTCATTAGCTCATGGCTTTTGAGACAGCATGAAGCAGTTACAATTTATTCTGTGTAGTAACCCATGTTTAGTGATGTTCTTATTTTTTCTGAAGAGAAAGTCTCTTTTGGCCCGAGTTCTGTGAAGAATTCTCCGAGCTCTGCTGGCTCTTGCTGCGTGCGCTGTTTTTTCGTAAACAACGCTTTTGCTTTGAAAAGCAGCTGGCTCACGTTTATTCCTTTAGTGACTTGAATATTGTGTTTGTACTATAAATGTCATCTGTTTTACACAGAGTTGATTTTATTGCAGCACTGTGTACTGACCTTTTACAGTTTAATAGAATATGGTCATTTGTGTACTGAAATGCTGCAGTGCACACAGCAGATGAGGATAAACAAAGTGCTGCTCTGGAGTCGTTTGTAAAAGAGAAAAGCATTTTCAGAGCTAGGAATTAGAACTGATCATTAATAAATAGCATGTTTATAAGTATGCTATTGTCAGGCTTTGAAGTGATGTAGTCCATGTGATTGAACTGTGAGATTTTAGCAGCAGAACTCCGGGTTTGTGTGGCACAGCAGGATGGCCACTGCGGGGTTTGTGTGCAGGTGTCATTCCTCTGGAGCAAGGGAGCAGAGGAGAGCAGCAGCACGGTTAAATCAGAGCTGTTCACTTGAGGCAGAATCGCCTTCAAACCCCGAGTGCAGGTGGTGACTGTGGCACCCGTGCCGTGTTTGCCCCTGGCACTGTGGTGGGACCTTGTGTCCAGCTCCGCCTCTGAGCCCCTCCCTCTGTGCTGTGCCTGGGTCACCGGGCACTGCAGTTTTCCCTCAGGTTCAGCTCAGTTTGTTCCTGCCGTGGTTTCCCTCGCAGTTATGGGCTCTCAGCCTCTCCCTCCGTGCTGTGCCTGGGTCACCGGGCACTGCAGTTTTCCCTCAGGTTCAGCTCAGTTTGTTCCTGCCGTGGTTTCCCTCACAGTTGTGGCTCTCAGCCTCTCCCTCTGTGCTGTGCCTGTGCCTGGATCACCCGGCGCTGCAGTAACCTGAAGGTCCTCACTTATCCTCCTCCTTACCCTAGGACTAGTATACAAATGAATTCAAGGCGGATTAGAATGAGCAGAATAACAGAAAGTTAGTCTAACTAAGACGGTTGATTTTGACTCAACAAATTATAGCTCCCACCCTACAACTTACTTTATGTCCTACCTCCACCTAAGCTCCTACTCAGCCTTCACCCTAAGCAGCCTAGGCCTAGCCTTCCACCAAACCCACCTAATTGCAGCCCTACTGTGTTTAGAGAGCATAATACTATTTTTATTTTCCCCGGTGCCTGGTCACCGGGTTCAGCTCAGTTTGAACCTGCCGTGGTTTCCCTGGCAGTTGTGGGGTGCCTGTGCCTGGGTCACCGGGTGCTGTAGTTCTCCCTCTCAGGTTCAGCTCAGTTTGTACCTGCCGTGGTTTCCCTCACAGTTGGGGGCTCTCAGCCTCACCCTCCATGCTGTGCCTGGATCACTGGGCACTGCAGTTTTTGCTTCATCTCAGGTTTAGCTCAATTTGTACCTGCCATGATTTCCCCTCCCGTGTGGCTCTCAGCCTCTCCCTCTGTGCTGTTCTGTGCCTGGGTCACCGGGCGCTGCAGTTTCCCTCTCAGGGTTAGCTCAGTTTGTTCCTGCCGTGGCTCTGCCCCTCACAGTTGTGGGCTCTCAGCCTCTCCCTCTGTACTGTGCCTGGATCACCGGGTGCTGCAGTTTTCCCTCTATCTCGGGTTCAGCTCAATTTGTACCTGCCGTGGTTTCCCCTCCCGTGTCTCTCTCAGCCTCTCCCTCTGTGTTGTACCTGTATCACTGGGCACTGCAGTTTTCCCTCAGGTTTAGCTCAGTTTGTACCTGCCGTGGTTTCCCCTCGTGTGTCTCTCTCAGCCTCTCCCTCTGTGCTGTGCCTGGATCACCGGGCGCTGCAGTTTTTCCTCAGGTTTAGCTCAGTTTGTACTGCCGTGGTTTCCCCTCCCGTGTCTCTGTGTGCCTGGATCACTGGTGCTGCAGTTTTCCCTCTATCTCGGGTTTAGCTCCGTTTGTACTGCCGTGGTTTCCCCTCCCGTGTCTCTCTGAGCCTGGATCACCGGTGCTGCAGTTTTCCCTCAGGTTCAGCTCAGTTTGTACCTGCCGTGGTTTCCCCTCACAGCTGTGGGCTCTCATCCTCTCCCTCTGTGCTGTCCCTGTATCACTGGGCACTGCAGTTTTCCCTCAGGTTTAGCTCAGTTTGTACCTCCCGTGGTTTCCCCTTACAGCTGTGGGCTCTCAGCCTCTCCCTCTGTGCTGTCCCTGTGTCACCGTTGCTGCAGTATTCCCTCAGGTTCAGCTCGGTTTGTACTGCCGTGTTTCCCCTCACAGCTGTGGGCTCTCAGCCCGTGTTGTGCCTGTGCCTGGATCACTGGTGCTGCAGTATTCCCTCAGGTTCAGCTCGGTTTGTACTGCCGTGTTTCCCCTGGTTGTGCAGCAGCTGCCGCCGGGGTTTTGCAGCCCGGGCCGTTCCCATGGGCAGCCAGGATCGCAGTGCCCATGAGCCATTGGGTATTTTTAGTTCAGAGCCGGGATATTGCTTCCCTAACTCGCCCTTGGGTGTGCCGTGGGTTAACTGCGTTAATTAAAGCTGCCTCAGAGGTTCAGGCGCTAAGAAATGGCTCTGGGCCCCCAGCGGAGGTTTCTGTTACATAAATGTCACCGTAGAACGAGCTGGAGTTGTGAAAGTGGGAATTTTGGAACTTTGAGTTGACAGATTACCAAGAAGATTACCAAGAGGGAGGTCCAGGATAGTGCAGAACTAGAAGAAAGATGTCTCTAATGCTTTCATAAGGGAAAACATTTAAGATATTCTATTGGAACAATTTAACCATTATTCTTTTAATATTTTAAACAATACAATTTAGTGAAATATTTAATATTTTAAATATGGCCCATTTTCCTTTTTCTCTAATGTCTTTTAGTCTGCTTCCAGTGTATGTCCCTGTCAGCTCTACCAGTAATTTCTGCTGGCTTTTGCATATTCCTTTTTCTTGTTCTCAGCCATTTAAGAGTGTTTGCTCAAAGTCTGGTCATACTTTGAGTATTTTATGGTGGTTTTTCAGTCTATTAGCACACCACAAAAGGCACTGCTCTTTTTACTCACTTGCTACCTGTGGCAGAGATGACTAAATTATCATTCTTTTTTTTTATTCAGATTTTCTTTGTGTATAAGAAACTTGAGGTTTTATGTAAGAATTTTTGGTGAAACTGAAGGAGTGTGGTGGGCAGGTGAAGATGTGTGTGCTCTCTTTTGTGTGCATGGAATTGTTGCAGAAATGTAGGAACACAAAGAGAGAATCCTGAAAAGCAGAGCAGTTGTAGGGAAGACCATTAGATTGGAAATGTTGCTGGGAAGAAAAAAATAATAATCAAAAATCAGGTTAATCATACTTTAATTTTTTTTAAATTCCTAATTTATTGCTACCCAAAAAAATGCTATTTATATTGTTTCCAAATCATTACCATAGAAAGTACACTATTAAAAGTTTCTTCTAAAAGAGAAAGTAAAGTGGATTTTAATTCCACTTAATGTGGAGGTAAGAGTGCCTGTAATTGCCTGTGCAGCTTTTACTTGCAAAGGTGTATTTTGACACATGGGAATTTGGGGTTGTTTAAACTTTGCTTTAGAAACTTTGTTCTAAAGTTTCTCTGAAAGTTGGCGCAGGATGTGACTCCACCTTCAGGGGCAAGAAGATATTTTCTTTCAATTCCTGAAGTTCAGAACTTGCCTGGTAATTGCTGATTCCAAGGCTGCTGTTGGGTTATTTGCCTTATTTTGATGATTTCTGATAGCAATTGAATTCCTTCAGGTCCAATCTATTGCATAACCCCATTAAAATATTTTTTTTTTCAGTTTTTGTGTTTTAATTTGATGTGTTTGGGTTTTTTTGTTGGTGAAACTTGCATTATAAAATTCATGCATTCAAAGTACGGCTGAAGTGTTTAAACTGTCTTTACTTTTGATTTTGCATGAGGCTGATGCTTAGTTTTTAAAACAAGCACACAGTGCAGCAAACATCTCTGATTACTCCAGGGCTGGCAGGTTTAAGGATGATGATCACTCAGTTTCCTTCAATTGAGGCAGAAACGTGTGAGAGCACCTGTGCAGCTCAGTGAGCCGCTGTTCCCAGGCTTTGCTCCTCTCCCTGTGCCTCCCATGGCTTTGGGAGCTGTGTCCCATCCATGCTGTGGAGGAGGAGCAGGCAGGAACCTGTTTGTGGTGCTGGGGTGGGAGGTGCAGCTTTCCCTGGTGCCTAATTAGAGAGCTGAGCGCTTTGGGTCAGCTGCAAGCCGAGCTGCTGGCTGTGGGGCAGAGTCTGTGTGGTGAAACAGCGTTTGGTGTGAGCCCTGGGCTCACAGCGCTCAGCTTGGGGGGCTCTTATCTTTGTGTGCAAACGTGGCAAACCCCACAGAGGGTTCAGGGCTGGGGAGGGCTTGTCCAGGCTGCAGAAATGGGGTAAAAGGAGGTGTGGAGGGGTGGATCTGGAGAATGGGGTAAATGGAGGAGCTTGCAGTGTGCAAGGCTCTGATTTTGTGCTGCCATTTGACAAGAAATACACAGAATTCTGAGGGACATCATCCTTGGGTGCTTTGAGGAGGTAGAAAGCTGCCCCAGAGCCTTGGGCTGCCAGTGGTGCAGGCATTGATTTCAGCTCAGAGACAGGGTGCCGTAGGAAGGGGACTAGGATACTAGGTGGTTCATCACAGGTCCAGTTTATTGAAGAAAGCATCAAACACTTATACAGTAAATAATAAACTTATGAATATTCTGTAAGCCAAGCAATCTATTGGTTAAACTATACTATGAATTCTTCTTCATTCCTTAGGGGTTACATCTCTCTTTTCTCATGTCTCTTTCACTATTTGTTATCTTACTACAGCTAGGCCCAAGGACACGCTATCTCACAGGTGCAGGACTTGGAATTGGCTACAGCTTTGTAATTTTCTAGTCTCTAGCAGCTAAATTCTCAACAACAGGGCACAGCTCACTCTTGGCTTGCTGCAGCCTTTGAAGCTGCCTGTGTGAGTGGCTCCCTGGCAATGCAGAGGTTATAAAAAGAGAGCCAGCTGATGTTGCAATGTAAGCACTGCCCCTGCAGTGGAAAGACTGTCCTTTGGCATGTTCCCTGCTGCTATTTTTACCTATTCCAGTAAGATCTGCCCTTGTGATGTTCAATTACAGGACAGTACCTGGAATAATTTTCTGTTACAAAGTGCTGTATGTGCTGAAGAAAATGTTCAGTAAAATTGGGCAGATTGACACTGAAACTGTCTTACGCTGAAAAATATTTTTTCTTTTGTCAGCACAAAACTGTGACTACAAGAGAGTCTTTCAGGTTTTTTTCAATATTTTATGTCTGGCAGAGTTTTTATTTTTTTAAATTTTAGGTTCCTTTGTATGTTGATTATTTTGTCTTTCTCAATTTCTCATGTGGAGACCTTAAATAGGCAGTGTGAGTTTTAAAGATGGGGATTATGTAGCCCAGGAATCAGTTTTTTGTCTTAATTTCTAAAAGACCAGCTGGTGTTGACTACATTTTATTTTGTATTCCTACACACTACAGGAAATTAATATTTGTTTCTGGGAGTAAATTAACAGTGATGAAATGCTGTATCTATCCAAATATTTGTGGTGGATGCAGGAGCAAACAGCAAGAATGCCCTGACAGTGACACAGGGGGTTCAGTGGCACAGGTATCCAGTGGGGATGTGTGGCTGCTGAAATGTCTCACATTTGGGATTTCCTTACCCCAAATAGAAGATGTATTTTGTAAAATCATCAATCCATGGTGTGGCTGCTAAAATGTTTCACATTTGGGATTACCTTACCCCAAATACAAGGTGTATTTTCTAAAGCCATCAATCCATGGTGTGGCTGCTGAAATGTTTCACATTTGGGTTTTCCTTACCCCAAATACAAGGTGTATTTTCTAAAGCCATCAATCCATGGTGTGGCTGCTGAAGTGTCTCACATTTGGGATTTCCTTACCCCAAATAGAAGATGTATTTTGTAAAGCCATCAATCCATGGTGTGGCTGCTGAAGTGTCTCACATTTGGGATTTCCTTACCCCAAATACAAGGTGTATTTTCTAAAGCCATCAATCCATGGTTCAGAAGTGATTGACAACACTGAAACCCAAGCCTGAAGCTTTTGTGCTGGCTCTTGGTGCCTTTAGGAGCAGGTTTGGGCAGAACCTTTCCAAGGCAGTGCTTTGACACTGAGGTGTGATGAGTGATGAATTTGTGTGCTGGCCTTGCTCCTTCTGCTCCTCAGAGCAGCTCAGGTGGAAATCCTGCAGGACTCAGGGATTGTCCTCTCCCTCTGCTCTGCCATTGCCTCATTGAGCAGTTCTATCCAGGTTTGATTGAATCTCACATCTGCACTAAAGTTGGGCTTTTTGGCAACTCTCATTCCTTAAACTCTTGTGCTTGCCAGTTCTGCTAGCAGATGTTCTTACTGATTTTTTTGTCATGTGTCTCTTTATCTGTCATGAAAAATGAGTAATTTTTCCTGCTTTATAACTATTGCTGTGGTGGCAGATAGAATTCTGCACCTGCTTCTTCAGCCCATCACACTTGTTTTATGCTGTGCTGTCTCTTCAATTATGCATGAGATTTCTTTTTCTTCTTACAGATTTTATGTAAAAATGCTTTGGGTTTTCATTCTGTAAATGAAATTTCCACATCAGTTTTCTCTCTTTTTTTTTCATGTAACATTATCCATTTTAGTGCCATCTCTTGTATTTGGTTAGAACTAAAGCTCTCACCTTTTCCTGTGGTGGGAGAAAACCTGAATTCCTTCCTTGTCCCCAGCCTCCCTGCTTATCTTTTTCCATGATGGAAAGCATATTTACAGTATTTTCTGTGCCACATTCCTTAGTGTTTGTTGGAGACAGGTGTGCTAGGTGTAAGCAGGGTAAATCCACAGCTCAGACTGTCAGTGGATTTTACTTTTAAAATGACTGAACATGGCTCAAGGTGGAGGTCTCAAAGCATTCATCTGGTTTCTTGTTAAGCTTTCAGAGTTTGCTGTTTTGGTAAAATCATTGCAGCTTCTTTTTATTTATTAATTTTAGTTTTTTCCCCATTCAGAAGAGAAGATACCTCTAACCAGAAGTGAGCTGCCAATATAAGATCTCTTGATTTTTTTTATTGCATTTTTAAGAAAGACTTGAGGAGTCTGAGACTTCTTGGTCTGGAGAAGAGAAAGCTTTGTGGGGGCTGATCCCATCAAGATTTCTTCAGCTTCCCTAGGAATTCTCCCTCTTACAGTTGGTGCTTTTATGTGAGATACAGGGAGCCTTCAGAGGCTTGGCTGCTCGTTACTGTTTGTTTGTTTTGTCTCCAAGATTTGTCAACATCTGTGAGTCAGCAAGGTGTTTGTCTGAGTGAGGAGGTGACGTCTGAGACGGGACTATTCAACTCCTGTTTAATTTTATTTTTTACTTCAGTGAGTTTTTAGCTGTAAAAGATTTTTTCTGATGTTCTGGAAGAAGAATGAAATGCTTTTGAGCTGGGTAACATTTGGTTGTTGTGCACTTTGTGTCTCTTACCCTGAAATGCTGCATGAAATTATGAAAGCTTGGAAGACCCTGAGAACTCTGAAAGTAAAAGGATGATAATTTATCACTGCTGTAATTTTTTTTGTTGTTTATTTGATATACATAAGTTTGTCTATTAAAATGTAAATATCTCCTGTTTTTTTTGTCTTCCACAGATGATGTGCTTCATCCTTTTGTCATAGGACTTCATTTGCTGAAAGGAAAACTAAAGGTATAAATAACTTTCTCTTGTTATCTTTCCCTTCCTCCTTCTCCTGCCCTTCCTTTCTTTGGAGATTCCTGGACCTTCCCTTCAGCTCAGCCCCTCTGTGCTTGGATTCTTGCACTGCTGCTAAAATCCACTTTTTGTTTTTTGCAAAATGCCACAGAATCGATCTGGAGCTGCAGTTGTTACAGGATTTGCTTTATCAGAAGTGTGTATTTAACTCAGCTCTTGCTTGAGTCAGTCTCCCTGGCTATTTACTTTGCAGGGGAAAAGCCCTTCCTCAGTTTAGAACTCCAGCTCTTGATATTTACCTGTCTTCTCCAAACACCATTTGCCTTTGCACACAAGTGCAGCTCTGTTGGGACTAATCCAGACCTAATGTAAATCTGTCTGTGACATTATCTTCAAACTCTATCTCTGAAACAACAAGGCTGCTGTGGCACTTTAAATAAAAACCCACCCAAAGCAGAACTGTAATTTCATGGGTGTATTTAATAAGATAATGTTAAAATGGAGCATAATTTCTTTTGGAGGCTCTCAGGACAGTAGATGTTTGACATAGTCTTAAGTATTTTTTGTTGTGCGCAGTCTTATATATATATTATATATACATACATACATATACACACACACACATATATATATGTATATATATATACACATATAAGACTGTATATATATACAGTCTTATATGTATATATATATACACAGTCTTATGTATGTATATATATGCAGTCTTATGTATGTATATATATACAGTCTATATATATGTATATATATTAGAGTCTTATATATATTGTATACAGTCTTTTGTTGTATACACTCTTAGGTTTTTAAGTACATTCTGCTTTTATTTGCCATTTTATTCAGGTTTCTTGGCAAGTACAGGTGCATGCAAACCATGGAAATAAAGAAGGATAAGCTCAGCTATTCCCAGGTGCCTCTTGTTCTAAAATCCAGGGGAGAGCCCTTTGTTCATCTCCTCCAGAGGATCTCTCAAGGTGCTGTGTGCCCTGCCCTGCCCTGTGCCCGTCTGGGTGATGTTTCCAAGCTCTTGGAGTGACATTATTGACCTCCACGTGGCACTGCAGGGCTGGCACAGAGCCCACATTTCATCACATCTTTTACTGCTGCAGTGAAAGCAGGGAGCACCTGGGCAGGCTGGGTGTGCAGATCATGAATTCAGCATTACCAGCACCTTGCAGGCTCTCTGGGCGCTGAGATGTGAGCACAGCTCCCAGATTATTGTTCTTTAATAACCCTCAGGCTGTTCCTTCTCCCCGGGCTCATTCTGGGGTGCTCTCAGTGCTGCTCCCCTCAGTGCTGCTGCATTTCCTCCATGTGGCTGAGGGAGGACAGAGCCAGGCATTCTTTGTGCTGAGGTTCTCAGTCACTTTGTTGTTTAATCCTCGAGAACTCGTGTGGGAAGGGCATTTGGTGGATTGCTGACATTTGAGCAACTTTTTTTCATCCTTGCTGTAAAGTGGATGAGTTCCAGACAACTGCAAACACAGTTTGGGGCTTTCAGGCTGGGAACAATTGGCATGAGCAAGTGCAGAATGCAAATGGGCACATGGCTGGGAAGGTATGTGCTCTTGATTGAGAGATTTGGGGGAGAAAAAAGGCTTCTCCAGTGTTTTGGCCATGGGAAGGAAGACAAAACATTTGTAGTCCCACTTGTGTCTGCAGAGCAAGGCCTGTGTTAAAGAGATCTCTCTGTAAATCTCCCTTTGGGGGATTCTCCGGACAGAATTCCACATTGTGGCACAGAAACAAGAAGTCTGAGTGACAGCACTGTCACATAATGTGATCCTGATACCATCGGCTATAAAAAGCAGTGTTCAGTGCTTTTTCTTTCTGCTACTGAGCTTGATTTACTGAATTAAAGGAGCATGACTTTAAAACATCACTTCAGCTTTAATGGTTTCTATAATGTTAAGAGCAGATTAGATAAAAGATTATGGAATATTGTACTAGAAAGAAAAGTGGAAATTTTATTTGATGACAGAGTTCTGGTGCTTTGTAGGGAAAACTTTTACAAAATCTATCAGCACTTTCTTTGCTTGCTTGTTCCTTTCCTTTCTATGAGCACTTTGCTCGGTTGTTCCTAGTTACTGTTTCAGTAGCAATTGCATAAACTTGTTTGTGAATCTATATAAACTCTGCAGCTGTACTTAAATCCAATTTAAAAGCACTCTGACTGGTTTGAAACCCCTGCTGCATTTTACTTTTTACCTGGGATTGGTTTTTTGGGAAAGGCAAAGCTTTGGATTCTGTATCCCTCTCTTAGGTGCAGGGTGTTCAGTGCTCCTGTTTCTCTAATGTAGGAATTGTGGTTTTATAGGGAAAATCAGAGCTCCACTTTTGAATTTCATAGAAATATCATGTGATAAACAATGGGTGTCTGACATGGAATGCTCTGTGTGGAAAGGACAGAGCAAACAGATCTTCTGGGATCTGCCTGGGAAGAGTAATAATATAATAATAATATAATAAATAATCTAATATGTAACAGTTCCCTGAGCTGTTAGAGCCAGCAGGGAGCAGGCACAGGGTGGCCAAAGGTGCAGATTGTTTTGGTGACAAATTCCTGCTGAGCAGAGCCCAAAGTACAGCCTGCTGCAGCCTGGGAGTCTGACTTGGGCTGTGCTTACCAGCCAGAGTTTATCTGACAGCAGCTTTTAAATACAAAAAGATACTGATCTTGAATGAATAATAAATGAATAAGTCTAAAATGAGTAAGTCTGAAAGCAGGTTGAGAGTTGTGTTGCTTGTCCTCCTTACTGCAGGGCCCACTTGTTGGAAAACCATTGTTATTTTTTCCCTGAAGGCTGAAACCAGAATAATTCTGATAAATAAAGAAAAAGAGCAGAAATGATACTTCCAAGATCAGAACAGCAGAGGCAGAAATTGTAAAATTCTATGTGTTTCTGTTGGTTTTTGTTCTGTTTGTTTTTTTCCCTGAGCACTGACATTTCCTTCTGTTAATTTTTAATTTCTGTCAGTTGTCCAAGGGAGGAATTTGGTTTTTGGCATTAAAATGAAGGACAAATGAAGGAAACGCACCAACCTTGGAGATGTGAGAGGGATCTGCCTGGGTTCTTGCACTGATCCCAACTCATTCCCTGCATTCATATTTCCATAGATCACAGCTTTATTTATTCATATAGGAATGAGTCCAGATTTATCCTCTGCTGCTCTGAAATCTGCTTTTAAAAATGCTGCTGTAGATCCCAACAGGGATTTGTCTGCTTTGAATTTCTGGTTTTCCCCCAGCTAATTGGTCACCCAAGCAATATTAGATCAATTAATTACTGTGTGGGAGAAGAAAAGTCACAGTTAAATAAGATCATTGATCTTTTTGTGTCAGAGATGAAAACTTTGTTTCTAAGCAGCTTTTCAAGCTTCTGTTTACTGACAGAAGTGTTCAGCTTGAAATGGATTCTGGACTTTGGTCTGTGCTGTTCTGTGTTTGTAACACAAAATTCCATGAATTTGTGCGGATAAAAATGGCAGGGGGAACTGTTTTGACTTGTTTTTCAAAACTTTGGGTGCTTGTTCCAGAAAAAAGCAAGGCCAAAGTACCCAAACTTGGGAGTGAGAGTTCAGCTTGGTACCATGTGAGCCTTCAGCCTCACTCAGTGCCAGTTTTGGCATTTCTTAGGGAGGCAGAGTGAAACTTTTATCAGCTCCCACCAGCGATTTATCCTGCTGATGGGAAAAGTCAGAGCAGCTCCCAATACCTTTAGAGCTGGCATGAATGCCATGAATGTATTGATTGTGCATGAGTGACTGATCTCCAGGAATGTGTTCCTGTCAGATGTGCACATTCCAGAGCTTTTGCTTGAATTCTTGGTGCAGTGATTCATTAGCAGAACTGTGATGTGTGCAAAAAGCACTAATGAAAAGTGCACTCCTGGGCACAGTGTGCACAGCTCCTGGGGGACTTGCAGCACTAAATGACATTAATTTTGTGCTTAGGCTGAACATTTAATATGAAACCAATCAGTGTCAGTTTCCCTGCAGTCCTGGATCTAAAAGGAGACTGATGTGCTTTAATATTCTTACAATCAATATTCTTACAATCAATATTCTTACAATATTCTTATGTACTTTTATCTTCCAATATTCTTCCAATATTCTTCCAATATTCTTCCAATATTCTTCCAATATTCTTCCAATATTCTTCCAATATTCTTCCAATATTCTTCCAATATTCTTCCAATATTCTTCCAATATTCTTCCAATATTCTTCCAATATTCTTCCGTACTTTTTTCTTCAAATATTCTTCAAATATTCTTCAAATATTCTTCAAATATTCTTCAAATATTCTTCAAATATTCTTCAAATATTCTTCAAATACTCTGATGTACTTTTATCTTCAGATATTCTTCAAATATTCTTCAAATATTCTTCAAATATTCTGATGTACTTTTATCTCAAAATAGTCTTTGAATGCTGCTGTTGCAGTTTGTCACTTGGAGAATGACTTCAAACAGCCTTTTTCGTGAAAGTGATGAGCTGCAGGAAGAAAAGGGTTTCAAGAAAACTTTTAGGAATATACATGAAAACATCCAGCTGGCAGTGGATTATTTGAGCATGGCATAAACATAAATCCAGTATCTGGTAATGATTATGTTGCAGAAATATGCTTGTAATTAATTTAAAGAGAGAAAAACAATTTTTTTTCTGGAAGAGACAAACCTAAGAAGAACATAGTTATGAAGGCATCATTTAAAATGAAGGAGGAAAGATTTTACAATTAAATTTCTCTTCAGAACAGAGTTTCAAGCATCTTTTCACTGGAGTGAGTTGGTGTGGATGTTGTGGGAGCTGGGTGTAGTGAGTAAAAATGCCTTTAATGGATTATTGCTGGGAGAAAAATGCCCAAAGGGAATAAATCTGCTGCCAGGTTCCAGATCCTGCAAGGTGGGCTGTGCTCTGCACACCAATTTCCTGCTCAGGTGCACTCACACCCGTGCCTGAGGTGTTCCCCCTGCTCTGCTCTGCTCTTGTGCCCCTGCAGGGTTCTGAGTGAGCCTCATGTGTGTGGATGTGCAGTGTTGGGCTGTCACTAAATGTCACCTCTGTCAGCCCCAAGCTGCTCCCTTGGTGCCATGTGAGTGCTCTCCTCTCCTCCCCGAGCTGCTGCAGTTCCAAGGGATGGTTTTGTATTGATTTATATCAATATCTTTGCACTGGAGAGCAGGAGAAAGGTGGAACTCATTCAGAAATCATCTCCTAAGCAGCAGTTTTGTCTGTCTGTCCTTCCATGAGAATAATCTGGAGTAAGGCTTGAGAAGTGAAGCCAGAATTTGAGTGTTCTCAGCCAGACTGTTCGTGGCCTGGGTCAGGAGGGGTCTGTGGAGCCTCGGGCACCCTCAGGGGGCTGCTCTGAATGGCTGCAGGAGTCAGCTGCAGGACAGTTTGGGTTTCTCCATCAAGCCCCACCTTTCCTGTGGATGCCAGAGCAGGTTTAGCATCTTTCCAGCAGGGATTCCCTGTCTCTCCCCAGCAGACTGAAGATCTGGTAAACTTCCCTTTCTCTCCCCCGCCCCTCCGCCCTCAGGCCTCTTGGCAGGTTTTTGGCAGCTCCAGGCCAGCTCTGACCTCTGTTCCCATCTTTTCCTCGGTGCTGGCTCCTCCCTGTGTGGGGAGGAGGAGAGCTGGGGATGGTGAGTGTGGTACATCCATTTGCTAGGGAAAGAACTCCTGTGAGCAAACCCACCTCAGCCAAAAGGGGTGGCAAACCCTCAGTGATGGCAGGAAAGAGCAGGGCAGTGCTGGGAGGGGGGACTGTGCCAGACATGGCCTGTTCTGACACTGTTCTGAGGCAGAGATCCTGGGAGAGAAGGATGCGAATGCCTAATTAAAGATAGAACTGACATTTGGATCTACACAGGCTCAGAGCAGTTGCTGTCTGTGGTTTCTGTGTGTGCAACAACCCTAAAATACATTGCTGTGATCTTCCCTGGTAGCTGTGCCTCAGTGTGCTGGGTTTGGGGAGAGAATGCCCTGAGAGCAGGGAAGTCACTTTTAGGGTATTTTTATCTTTTGTCAAAATGCAAGTGTGAATTCTTTGTCATTTCCTGCTTTCTCTGGAATTTTTCAGGAAATGTTGGCAGCATATCAAAATATTAAGTATAAATGTAAGGTTGGGGTGTTCTCAGCTTCTGTCAGCAGGGACAAGGAGGTTTTGGTGGCTGTCCTGCAATTCCTTAGCTCAGCTCAGCAGAAAAATCAAGTTGAGCTCCTATTTTTGTTTAGTTTCATCTGTTACCTGGAAGAGTGAAACAAAGGAGTTTCCCATAGGGGTTAAGTTCAGAGAAGCTCTCTGGGTTTCATCTTTCCCCTGTTATCTAAGAGTTTATCTCAGTTTTTATTGCTGCCATCTCAGGAGTTACTCTTTCAGCTGCCATGTGCATTATGTGGGTGTTGTAACTGAACACAACTTGTTTTTCACCTTTCTGGTGCCCAGGAATTGTGAGGTGTGTGGTGAACTTGGTTGTATTTTTCACTTTTACCTCTCACTTTTCAGAATGTCTCAGTGTCTTCTTATTCCCTTTTTTACATCAAATATAAAACTCTTGTCATTTATGTGCCATGGATTTAAAAATTAAAAAAAAAACCAAGTATCTCAATCCTGTTAGATGATTGAGCATGGAGTTTAAATCTTACTGATATTTAACATTTTGAACTTTTGGCCAACTGGACCTGCAGAGCTGATGGATTGAGGAGTGGCAGGGATTGGCAGGAGGGGAGGTGGGGCTGTGCTGGCAGTGCAGGAGATATTCAGGAGCTGGCTGAAAGTTCCCTTTGAGGCTGAGGGTGCTGCATGTGGTGGTCATGACTTCACCTAAACCAAACTTTCTCTGGAACTTTGTTCCATTTCCTTTCTGGCTGCTGCTCAGACCTGGCTTGAGGTCTGGACCAAAGGTACTTGCAAATGTGCTGTGAAGGAAAACACTGAAATTCAGCTGATCCTTCTGGGTTGGTTCCTTCACCCCTGTTCCCCACAAATTCCATTCCCCAAGTATCAATTTGCAGTGAAATGCCAGAATTGTGTTTATTACCCTGGTGATTCCCAGGTGTCACACACTGCAAAGCTCACACTGTGCATGTTCCTCACAGGTCTGATGAGTGCCATTTTTATTTTACATAAGTACCTGTGTCTGTAACTATTGTGGTGAGATACCCGTGTCTTTAAAGTCCAGAAAAGGCCACTTAACATTAGTGGAGATCTTTTTTTACCTAAGAATTTCATTGTTTTACCTCTTCAACTGAAACAAACACTGTTGGCTTTTCTCTGACATAAACCTGAGGAAATGTATTGGAGGGTTCAGATAATTGGAGGTGCAGGACCACACATGAGATGAGACTTGAGCAGCTGCTGGCAGGCGTTCAGTCAGTGTTGGATGTTGTGAATGAGGTTGTTGGGTTTCTGTACAGGCTTTGGTTTTGCCTAATTTTGAGTAAGATGTTTGAGTACAATTTGGAGTTCAAGCTGCTTTGCATTTGGGATAACTGGGGAGAAAATGCAGTGATGCCTTTATCTGTGTCCCTGCATGTGCAGAAATGTGTGCAGGGAGGGGGCTGTTGGTGTCCCTGCAGTGGGAGATGTTTATGAATTATAAAATGGTTTGGGTGGGAAGGGACCTCAGAGCCCCTCCAGTGCCACCCCTGCCATGGCAAGGACACCCCCACTGTCCCAGGTGCTCCCAGCCCTGTCCAGCCTGGCCTTGGGCACTGCCAGGGATCGAGGGGCAGCCACAGCTGCTCTGGGCACCTGTGCCAGGGCCTGCCCACCCTCACAGGGAGCAATTCCTGCCCAATATCCCATGTAAACCTCTTCCCTGTCTGTTTGAAGCCATTCCTTGTATCCTGTTAATTGTAAATAATCCCTCTCCATCTTTGTTGTTAGCTCTCTTCAGGTACTTAAAGGTTTCAGCTGGTTCACCCTGGAGCCTTTTCTTTCCCAGGCTGAACAATCCCAGTTGTCCCAGGTTTATTTATGCTGAAATATAACTGAGCATAATGAGTGTGAAAGTTGAGAAATATTTTTTTTTGCTGTTTCACACTATGTAAATTGTACTAATATTTATAAAAACCCAAATAACCAAAGCCTCAAAATCAGTGATAAAAATAGATTCCTTAATTAATTCTTTTCATTGTAATTCCTGTTGAGTTAATTAATTAATTAATTCTTTTCTTAACAGTGTGGGCTAATGCCTGTGTGGCACATCTGGTTTTCAGGACTGCTGTGCTGGCCTCCATTCTTGTCACCAGGGAGGGTTAGGCTGGAGCTCAGGGAAAGGTTCTGCCCCAGAGGGTGCTGGCACTGCCCAGGGAGTTGGCACAGCCCCGAGGCTGCCAGAGCTGCCAGGGGTGCCCAGGGTGGGATTGTTGGGGTGGCTGTGCAGGGCCAGGGTTGGACTGGGTGTTCCTGTGGGTCCCTTCCAGCTCAGGATATTCTGGTTCTACATTCTGGCCACCTCTCTGAAAGCCCCCCAGGCACTGGTCATGTGGATTCCCCTGCTGGTGAAGTGTAGTGGGAGGAATTAGACATCTGTTCCTGCTCTGTCTGTGTGTAAAAAGTGCAATGCTTTAGGAGCAGGCTGATTGTGCAGCTGGGGGTGAACTGTACCTGCAGTGCAGCTTGGTCACCTCCCAAAGCAGGGCAGCTCCAGAAGCTTCCAGAAAAGGCTGAGGTTTGTTCTGTGAGGAGAAGGGCGCAGCCCCACTGCAGAGTGAAGGACGTGCCCATTTCCCTGACTGTCCCAATGTTCCTTAGGCTGCACCAATGGAGCACATCCAGGGAGCTTGGAAGACCATCAGCAATGGCTTTGGCCTGAAGGATTCTGTCTTTGATGGCCCCAACTGCATCTCCCCCACGCTGGTGCAGCAGTTTGGGTACCAGCGCCGGGCGTCCGACGACGGCAAAATCTCGGATACGTCCAAAACCAGCAACACCATCCGCGTCTTCCTGCCCAACAAGCAGCGCACCGTGGTGAGTGTGGGCTCCAAATGCTCTCCTGCCCCCACTGGGGGTGGCCCTACCACCAGAAATCCCCTCCTTCAAAAGGTTCTTACTGGGGTTGAGTGATGGTCAGCAGCTGGGTGGTTTTAGAGGATGTGGTTTATTTGAAATATGCTCTGTATCTGTATTTTGAGAAGCTCTGCTGCTCTGTCTCAGTGCTGTGAATTTTCTAAAGCACATGAGCATGTTCCACATGAAAAGTCATTGTTGGATGACCTAAACAATGATGCCTGCATGACACTTCTGTCATTTTCCTCACTTGAAGTGTGGGGGTTAAAACCGAAGTGAAACTTGTTGAGCAAACGCTTCTGTTCAGTTTCTTGGAGCTGAGTGTACCTAATAATAGTCTTACCTAAAGTTTCCTGAAATATAAATTAAATTTTTATCTGTACTTGAGGTAGCTCCATTTGCCTGCATTTCTATTCCTTCTGGAGGCTGCCTGCTTGTGTAAAATCCTGTTTCATAGAAACTCAGAAGTTATAAAAAACAGAGAAGTTATAAAATGCCTTCAGAGCTTTGCAGGAGTGCACTTTGTGCAGCTTTCCTGGAATTTCTGAAAATGAGAAAATGGTCTTGGAAAAGCTTAAAGAGACTGTGCAGCAGTGTGTAAATGTTTTGTTGTGTCCCCCTCGCTCCCAGGTGAACGTGAGGAATGGGATGACCCTGCATGACTGCCTGATGAAGGCGCTGAAGGTCAGGGGGCTGCAGCCAGAGTGCTGTGCAGTGTTTCGACTTCTTGCTGAGCCCAAGGGGTAAGAGTCAAACTTCCTCCCAGAGAATGTAAAAATCTTGGGTTTGGAATAGCAGCAGTAATGTTTTCTTCCCCTCTGGATGATTTCTTTTGAAGCAGTTTGGTTGTGAACACTTTGTGTTGCTTTCTTTGCCTTCTTCTGGGGTAACTCTGTCAGCTTCCTGTGTATTGGCAATTTCAATTTTGTTTTAAAGCTAAATATTGAAAATATTTAAAATGGAGGGGTTCCCTCTAGTGCTTGCAGCCCCTTAGTGAGGGCTTTGCCATGCTCTAGAAGAAGTGATGCTTTCCTTCATATTGGAGGTGCATTTCTGTGCTGCCTTTGTGCTTGGTAAATTCAGTGTCAGTGGTTCTTAGCCCACTGCCCTGAACAGTTCCATGTGCTCAGTTTTAAGGCTCTGCATTCCTCTACAACTTCCCAATATCTGGATTTCAGTCTCACTCCAGATATTCCATATTTATTTGTAGGACTGGGGATGCTGCTATTAAATGCCAAGTGATTGTTTTACAAGCTGAGGGAGTGAAGGTATCTCATGGAGTTAATGCACTTCCCACCTCCTCAGGCTTGGCCTTAAAGCTCCCTGCAGCCTCAGGCATTTGTGGGGCTCCATCTCTGAGCAGCTGAGGCCATTCTGGGGCCACCAGTCCCTGCCCAAACACCTAATAGTGGCTTTTGTGTCACTGAGGTTGTCACAATAATTTCTGTTACATTTATAAGGGTGTTTCTGTGACTCCATTAAAGCTTCCAGGTGTTTTATGTCAATATTTTATAAAGAAATAACATGATAAAAATGAGCAGAAAAAGAGGTGACTTGCTTCTGATTTTTTGGAGAAAGACACTGAGATCTATCGAGCTCACTGTACGAGGTTAGCCATGATTTTTTGTGTATTTGTTTTGAATTTACTCAAGAAAACTCACCAGACACAATTGTTGTTGAGGCCAGACTTCTCCCCAAAGTGATTTTGTTGTCCCCATGTTCTCTTTCAGGAAGAAAGTGCGTTTGGATTGGAACACAGATGCTGCCTCTCTGATTGGAGAGGAGCTGCGAGTGGATTTCCTTGACCACGTCCCACTCACCACTCACAATTTTGTAAGCTTGTCCTGCTCTCTATTCTGCTGGGAATTTCATCACCTTAGCCACAGATTTGGCCAAAAAATGTTTTGGGCATTAGAAAGCTTCTGGCTTTCTGGACACAGGGATTTTCAGAGGTTGGGGTTGGTTCCTTCACCTCTGTTTCCCACAAATTCCATTCCCCAAATATCAATTTGCAGTGAAATGCCAGAATTGTGTTTATTACCCTGGTGATCCCCAGGTGTCACAGCCTGTCTAAGCTCACACTGTGCATGTTCCTCACAGATCTGATGAGTGCCATTTTTATTTTGCATAAATACCTGTGTCTGTAACTGTTGTGGTGAGATACCCGTGTCTTTAAAGTCCAGAAAAGGCAGAAAATTTCCATTTGCAGTCTCTAGCTCATCAGTCAAAAAAGGCTGGATAAGTTCAACAGCTTTACTGGACTGATGGTCCAATATTTATTATTTATACTGGATATTCATGGGTGCTGTTAATTCTGCAGGTCATGACATTATTTTGTGAGCTAATGCTGCCTTGACATGAGTGTTCTGTGGGTGAATGAAAGGCTTTACTTTGTAGTTCCTTCTCAAAAATGGATTATTTAAATTACTGATATTATTTTGTGTTTATTCCACACAGAACAAATAAGCAGAAGGTGGTTTTGTGCTTTGTGGGTTTTATATTTTTAAAAATTTTTTACAAATTCTTTTTTTTTGCAGAGATAATGCCCAACTCTAACTGTTTTACCTTGCATTACTGTCTTCTCCCTGGGAAGGAACTCTGTTCCCATATTTTAGCTTTTTTCTTCTTGTGTTCTAGAAATACATTGTGCTAATCTAAATCCTAAAGGATTGTAATTTACATCCATTGGAAAGGTTAAGATTGATTTGCAAAACCTGAAAGTCACTTTACTTCTACATTACATTTAAAAAAAAAATACAGAAAATGTCATCTGCAGCTGCTCAGCAGAAAATGAATATTTTTCTCCAGGTCTGGAGGAGGCTGAAATTGGGAGCTTTTCTCTCCAGTAGGTTCTGGAGGAAGAAGCCCCTTTGTTCATTTTAATATCTTTTCATACTTCACAAGCTTTTAAAAAAACAAAGTAGGCTGCCATTTAAAAAAAGTACAAATTCCTTCTATTGTTTTGATTACTAAGAAATGTATTTCTCATGCAAGGGATACTGGTTAGTCATAAACACCAAGAGTTTTGGCTAATAAAAAAAATGAATTGGGCTTTCCAGTCTGATGCTCTTTCACCTCTTTGGTGCTACTGAAAACAAACACAAACCCCAGCTCTTGGTTCACACAGCTCTGACACCTTGCTGAGCAAAACAATTGCTTTGCATTTGACAGAACACCTGTCCTTTTCTTTCTCTCTGTTTGTTTGTTCTGTAAATAAAGCCTTCAGTGTTTCTAAACTTCCCAGGTGTCCGACCAACCTGGAAATCCACTCTGGAATATTTGAGTGTGGTTTTAAGCTCAGTAGCAACCTGGGGCTCTGACAGCATTTTACCATGGTTATTTATTTCTGTTGGGCTCTGAAGATCCAAATGTCAGTTAATGAAGAGTTAATTAGTTAATTAATAATCACTGGCTGTGCTTTCCAGGCCAGGAAGACATTTCTGAAGCTTGCCTTCTGTGACATCTGCCAGAAGTTCCTGCTCAATGGCTTCCGCTGTCAGACGTGCGGCTACAAATTCCACGAGCACTGCAGCACCAAGGTGCCAACCATGTGTGTGGACTGGAGCAACATCAGGCAGCTCTTGTAAGGACTGCTCCTTTCTCATGGCACCAGCAAGTCTGGCTGGCTCTTGCTTTTGTGTGTCTGATCCCAGAGATCCTTTGGGGCTGTGGGGAAGGCAGTCCCTGTGAGCAGAATTGTGGGTCGAGCTCATGCAACAGCCAGCAATGAGTGTCTGTTCCCCAAAGGCCGTGCACATCAGCTGCAGTTTGTTCTTGCTCTGGGTTTTAATGTTCTGGGACAAGCAAACAAACACCTTGAATGGCCAGGCAGTTGCTGCAATGCCCTTTGAGCAGGGGACAGCAATTCCTCTCACAAGCACATGTTAGGAATCAACCAGGCCATGATTCAGTTGGATTTTAGCTGTTGGAAATTTAGTGTTCAGCTGTTCTACACCTCAGCTTCTGGTGAAAATGGTGAATGGTGAGAAAGCAGATGGAGGGTAATACTTTCCTAATACCAGCTACAAAAAGTTGAAAATTATTATGTTAGAAGTCCTTTTATGCAAAAGTGTTAAAGCCTGTAATTGTTTTTGTTTCTTAGTGGTTATAACTTTTTATAACTAAACTTGGTCATGTGGTTCTGCATTTTCCCATTCTAAGAGAGTGCAGGATGACTTGTGCCACTTGGTGCTACCTGGTTTTAATAGAGCTAAATTGTGTCAAGTGCCCTTTCAGGAAAATCTGAAGTCTGATATAAAAAGATTTTGTCTCTCAAGTTTGGAAAGAACACGTGGAACTTTTCTTTGGGAGTCTGAAGGCAGAGATTTCAGTTGTACACAGAGGAAAAACACGATGTAAAGACAGGAATGTGTTCATGAAGTTAATCATGCTGCAAAGAAACAGCCCTTTCAAATTTCAGCTTTCGAGAGCATTGTACAGGAGGTAGTGTAGCAGTTGAAGTTGTAATTGTTTTTGTTGATATTTCAGATTGTTCCCAAATTCAAATATCAGTGACAGTGGTGTCCCTGCACTACCTCCCTTGACAATGAGGCGGATGCGGGAGTCTGTCTCCCGGATACCTGTTAGGTAAGCTTGTATTTCCTGTCATTTCTCTCTTGGGAAATACACTTCTCTCAAAACAATCCATCCAAAGCAGCCAGAGACCCCCAGCTCCTCCAAAGCAGAGCAGTCTGATACAAGGTTGGGATCAATGTGCAAGGCAGTAACACCACTTCATCACAGACAACTCTTTCTTGTTCTCAGATCCACCAAAGCATTGATTGCAGATTTCATAGTTTCAATTTTTAGCCTTAAAATTTTAAGGTAGAGTATTAAAGACTTTTTGGAGACCTTTGTTTTCCTGCCTAAGAAAATCCAAGGCTCCCTTTTGGTATTTTTGTGAATAAATTTTATTTTATCCGATCAGGTAGTGTGCATTTGAGAGTTTGTGTCTCGTGGTGGATGATTCACATCATAACTAAAATAATGCTCTGATATTCTGATGACAGATAGGAGTTTAAGGAGAGAACAGTGAGAACTGAAAATATGCTCTTCTTAAAGAAAATTCTGATACCTAAAGAGAAGTTTCCTGTAGTTTTAAGTGCTGAAATGGAAGTTGTGTCCCTTTCCAAGGAGCCTGTCCCCTGACCCTAACACGTGCCTGTATTCTTTCCCTTGAAATTCTAGAGGCTGAAGAGAGCAGGCCAGCTTTTGTTTTTTCTGCACCCATTTGAACAATCTGGCCAGGAATGAGGCACAGAGCACGTAGCTGACTTGTAAATGGTTCTATGTCTTTATTTCTTTATTTTAATGGGAACTGCATCAGGAATTGATCTTTGCTATCTCACTCTTATTTCCAGTGTTGTTGAACAGTGAGTTATTAACTTTACAGATCTTTGTGAAGGCTGGCCCATTTCAGTTAAGATGCATTTGTGTTTTGGGATCCTTATGGCCTGAGTGGCCTTAGCTGTGATTTATAACTCTTTGTTGAGCTGGATTTTAGTCTTGGCCTCCTTTTAACTGGTGTTGGGTTTCATGACTTCCTTGCTGGCTGTTCTGTGCAAACCATTGAACAGTCTTGCAAAGCTTTGCAGATTCAGGGCTTAGCTCTTAAGCTGTGCATTTAACAGGCTTGAAATGAGCAGTTTGTTTAGTTTCACAGTCCTGAATTCATCTCTCAGAGCCAGTATTTTGTCAGTGTATTAAATGTGATTTGATGGGGATTGAGGTGGCAAAATTCCTAACAGCAAAACCAGACCTCAGCTAAACACGCTAATTAAATAGATGAGCTGACAAGATCTTCAAGTTTTTCAAATTTATTTCTTAAATTAAACTGGGACTGATTCAGCTGACCATGTAGTTTAGTTGATGTGTAAATCCCAGCTTTTTCTCTGCTTGGAATTGTGTGTGCATTGCTTTTGGACAGGTTACATTGAACAGTGTTTTTCACTTGCCAGAGGAGGGGAAATAAAAATAACCACAACTCTCCCTTTGTCTCTGTTTCCTTCTCAGCTCCCAGCACAGGTATTCTACACCTCATGCCTTCACTTTCAACCCATCCAACCCTTCCTCTGAGGGCTCTCTGTCCCAAAGGCAGCGCTCCACCTCCACCCCCAACGTGCACATGGTCAGCACCACCCTGCCCGTGGACAGCAGGATCATTGAGGTAACCCAGCAGGGCTGCCCTGCCCTGCCACAGCCCTGGGGCCTTGCCTTCCCTGCCTTCCTCCCCTCTGCTCTCTGGCTGCCTCAGCTGCCTCACTGGGGAAGGCATCAGGACACACCTTTGCACAGGGAGTTCATTGTTAATTCTTGCAGTTTATCAGCTTGGCTGGAATAATGGTGAATTCTAGGGGGATGGAAAGAGGTTTAGCAGTTAGTCAGTTTTGTGAAGAATGCTTTTTAGACGTGTCTAAAAATGTTCTTCTAAATTTAAAAGTCTGGGTTTGTGGGGGGCTGGTGTTAATTTTCAGTCAGACTGAAGGTGCCCTGAGTCTGAGTAGGTCAGAGCTTCTTGGGGATCTGTTTTGTGTTGCACTGAAGGGAATTAATGACAGCTCTGGGCCTGTGGGCTGAAGCCAGTCTAGCTGAGACTATTCCTGCTCTTCTTGCCTTCAAACACCTTTTTCTTGTATTTTCCTCCCTTAGACTGGCAGTGAGGGACAACTCTTGGAAATCAGGCTTAAGTGGCTGGGTTTCCTTAATTTTGATTTGTGATAACTTTAACAAAGTGGTGTGCAGGAAATGCTGAACTGCAGGACCTGGCAGAGACAGCAAACACTGTTTGTTGCTTTTGCCTCTGGAATAATTTAAAAACTCTGGAGGCCCAGCAAAAGCCTTTCACTGCTGAGCTCACCTGCATCTTCAGCTGTGATTTATGGACTTGTGTGAAACCTGAAGATCCTCTGAAGGGATGAGAGAGTTCCTCTGGCCCTTGGCGGCAGAGCAAGAGTGCCCTGCAGCCCAGGAAGCATTTTTGGTCAGAGGCTGTGTCAGCTGGGTTTGTGTCCTCCCTTTCTCTCTGGGTTCTTTGGCTCCCAGCCCTTTTTGCTGGTTCTGATGGCACAAACCACAATGGAGCACTCAAGAAAATTGAATTATTGATCTGGGTAGAGTGATGAGTCTTTAAGGAGACATTTTTTCTTTATTCTTTATACAGAGCAGTAAAGACAAACACTTTCTATTCTGGATCTTCACATTACCATAAAAATAGTTGTTACATCCTAAAGGCTTTTAAAAGGCCCCAAAGCAATCCAGAAAGAAAGTAGCAGAGACTTTCTAATGAACCAGGAGAAAAACTGTAATAAAAAATGGTTTAGCCAAGGATAGATCCTAGTGAACCTCTGGGTTTGAGCAGGAATACTTCAAAATTTTACTGCACTTAATTATCGTTTATCAAGCAAATTAGCTTACTTTTTCTTTCATTTAGCCTAACATTTAATTTTTAGAAATATTTTTTTATACTTCCTCTGTTCTTTTCTTTTATCTCTTACTGTGTTGGCCTAGAATAACAGCCTGAATGCTTCTCCCAGCTCCTGGTGCAGACGCTTTTGTTTGAGGGGAAGAGTAGGTATTTCCTTGGTGCCTTCTGTTTCCTTGTCATTAACAGCATTGCTGGGACTTGTGAGCCATGGCAGTGTCCACCTGCAGTGTTTAATCTGGACCTGGGCTGATGAGAATCTTGCCAGCATGTTTATACTCAAGTATTGAGGCTGTTAATTGGAAGAGGCAAATTGATAAAGAGCTTCATGTTCAGTTTATCTGGTTGAATTCATCCTCTCTGAGTGTGAGTAGGCTTGGATTAGAATGCATTAAACAGCCTTTAAACAAAACCTTCTCAAAACACATCCATTGGGTGGCTTTTCCCTCTGGAAATGGTTTTTAGTGGCTGTCCCCATCCAAAGCCCTGAGATTAAGAACAATTTTACTGTTCTTATTTCCCATCAAAGTAAAGTTGACAAACTACAGCCCTGGGGATGGTGTTACTTGTGTAGGAACAGGGGGTTTGGTTTGTTTGCTGTTGAATTCAGAAGCAAATGAACAAATATTCACATCAGGATTGAAGCTCAAAAATACTTTTTCAAAGTAATTCCACATAGATAAAAGTATGAGAAACAATTTGAATTCTTTAGTTATCCTTTGCCAGCTTCCTTGAAAGCACTTACATTCTCAGGCTGATGTACAAAACCAATCACTTGTGATTTGGGTTCTGAAAGGCTTTATTATCCTTAAACTGAACAAAATAATGGAATTGAGGAGTTCTTCATTGGTTGTCCATGCAGATTTTAATCCACTCAGGTGTGGAGCAGTGGCAATCTGCAAGAATGCTGCACTTAGTCCAGCCTGGGTGAATGCAACTAATTAGCTAAACCAATGTATTTCATAACTGAATCTTTGCTCAGGATAATCTTAATTTGAAACTGTGGAGTGCAATGTGGGCTTGTTCTGTCCTCCTATGAAATCTTACAGTTATTATTCTACTAATTAGTTAGAGAATTTGCATTGACTTCTGTTAACTTTGACAGTGTTTAACCTCTCTGTAGTGCATGTTCTTGCTTTGTACTCACACAGTCCCTGGATATTTTCCCTTTGCTGTTTGTACTTTGGGATAATGCCAAAGGCAGGTGAGAAAAGCTGTGCAGTGCTGTTTGTCAGAGCTTAGTTCTCTCTTGTGCATGGCTCTAGAGTTGTGTTGTGCCCGTGGCATGAGGTGACACTTGTGGCACTGTCCTGGTGACCTGTGGGAAACACTGCTCAAATGCCAAATTCCCTGTGGGAATGTGCTTGGAAAAGGAGAGGGCTTTGTGTAGGGGCACTTGTGTAGCTTTTTTGGGGTTGAAGTATGTACAGCTGTTTCACATGGGTGTTGAGGTGGAATATTTGGGGGGGTTAAAGTCCTGCTTTACCCAGAAGCTGTTTGGGAGTTGTCCCCTGGGGCAGAGCCGTGCCAGGAGCTCTGTCCACACCTGGAACACGAGCATGAGGTGCAGGGGGAATGCAGGCAGTGTTGCTGCTGGTTCTTCTTGTTTTGTGCCCTTTTCTCTTTCCTTTTTGGTAGCAGTCCTTTCAGTATGCTGTGACTCTTCCCTGTGTTGTCAGAATTCACAAGTTGCATGGGTTTCCTGCAGGATTGGTGTGATGAGCAGATCCCCAATCCTGGAGCTGCTGGCCAGTGCTGCATTGCACTAAAACTGGCCCAGCAATTTCCACTCCAGCCCTGCTTGTTCCTTTGTGTGCTCTTTGTTCCTTTATTAACTTTATTATCTATTTTCTCTGTTGCAGGATGCAATTCGAAGCCATAGTGAATCAGGTATGGTTTCAAAAATAAAACATTTTTAATATGGTTTGATTTGGTTGTTTTTTTGTTCATCAACTGTTTTCTTGTGTTTCTGTCTCAAAGCCTCACCCTCTGCTCTGTCTGGAAGTCCTAACAATATGAGCCCAACTGGCTGGTCTCAGCCTAAAACCCCAGTCCCAGCCCAAAGAGAGAGAGCCCCTGCATCTAACACACAAGAAAAAAACAAAATTGTAAGTATGGTGTTTGTTGTAATTAAAAAATGAGTTACACCCTGCTGGGAGAGTGGTGAGGGATGAATTTCTGCCCTGAAAGGTGCAGGGATGAATTTCTGCCCTAAAAAGTGCAGGGATGAATTTCTGCACTGAAAAGTAATAATCTTGGATTGCTCTGCACTGTGTATAGAGGAGCAATTTATTATCATTAATTGGGGAATGATGGCACTGTTATAAATGGGTTATAAATGCTCAGAACAAAGTGTTCTGGGTTGCAAATGAGTTTCAGGCAGTGGTGTGACATTGTCAGTGCAGGTCCAAGGATTTCCTTTTAAATCTTTCAAGGTTACATCCTTTTGATCCAGTTTTAATTTATTTAAAATTGGCTTTATTAGCCCTGTTTGAACTATGTGTTTCCAGTGCCTTCATTTCCATTGCCAATGCCTTCATTTCCCTTGGACAGTCAAATGTCTCAGGGAAAAACAGATTTTACAAAATGCAGCTTTTCCCTCAAAGGTTTGATTTGAACTTAGAGGTGGGGGAAAGAAAGAAGAGTTAATAATATCTTGATATCTTGAAATTTTTGAAGGCTTCTAAGCTTTCACAAGGAAAACACAGTTGCTCAGTGGGATTCACAGTTTTAGCTCACTTACACATTGGGAATTTTGTTCTTATCTGTTTGACTTATTCCATTTAAATATGTTATTTAATTTAGGATTAATACAGAATTTTAGCATTGTGCTTTTGAAGAAACCACTTTCTTAAATATTTCAGATGTATTTTATGTTCAGACAGAACATAAAATACATGTTCCTTAGGGTTTAATTTTCTAGTGCAGACCTTCATGATAAACAGTTCAAGACATCCATGAAAATGGGTGATTTTTTATTTGGGTTTTTTGCTAAAAACCCCAACCACCCTCCCAAACTGAGGAGAAAAACAAAAATCCAAACTGCAGGGCCAGCCCCTCAAGGTGTCAGGGGGAAGTTGTGTGAAGGAAGTTATTTAATTTATTTGTGTGTGTATAATACAGGTGATTACAAATGAAATCCCTGTGAATTGTTGTTGCAGAGGCCTCGTGGACAGAGAGACTCCAGCTATTACTGGGAGATAGAAGCCAGTGAAGTGATGCTGTCCACCAGGATAGGCTCAGGCTCTTTTGGGACAGTTTACAAGGGCAAGTGGCACGGTGAGTCTGCAGCTGGGGGGCAGCACCCAGGGAAAATGGAGCTTGGGGTGCTGGGTGCTCAGCTGCCTCCAAAGAAAGAGGGAAAATGGATTTAGGGTGCTGCGTGCTCATCCTTTCACCAAGGGCACAGAGGAAATGGATTATGGGGTGCTGGGTGCTCATCCTTCACCAAAGGGAAAAGGGATCTTGGGGTGCTGGGTGCTCATCTGCCACCGAATGGAAAAGGGATTTAGGGGTGCTGGGTGCTCATCCTTCCCTAAGGGAACAGGGAGAATGGGTGTAGGGGTGCTGGGTGCTCTTTTGCCACAAAAGGGAAAAGGGATTTATTGCCACTGGGTGCTCATCTGCCACCAAAGGCACAGGGAAAATGCATTTGGGGTGCTCTGTGCTCATCCTTCACCAAAGGCACAAGGAAAATGGATTTAGGAGTGCTGGATGCTCATCCTTCACCAAAGGGAAAAGGCATTTTGGGGTGCTCAGTGCTCAGTTTCCACCAAAGGGAAAATGAATTTATTGCTGCTGGGTGCTCTGCCACCAAAGGCACAGAGAGAATGGATTTAGGGGTGCTGGGTGCTCATCCTTCACCAAGGGAAGAGGGAGAATGGGTTTTAGGGGTGCTGGGTGTTCATCTTCCACCAAAGGGAAAATGGATTTATTGCTGTTGGGTGCTCATCCTTCACTAAGGGAACAGGGAGAATGGATTTATTGTTGCTGGGTGCTCATCTGCCTTCAAAAAGAAAATGGATTTATTGCTGCTGAGTGCTCAGCTGCCACCAAAGGGAGAATGGGTTTAGGGGTGCTGGGTGCTAATCCTTCACCAAGGGCACAGGGGAAATGGATATTGAGGTGCTGGATGCTCAGCTGCCTCCAAAAGGAAAATGGATTTAGGGGTGCTGGGTGCTCATCCTTCACCAAAGGGAAAATGGATTTATTGCTGCTGGGTGCTCATCCTTCACCCAAGGCCCAGGCAGAACCAGGATCTGCTGTGTAAGAGCAGCCCTGGGGTTAAAGCAAAGCTGACACCAAACCTCAATCTCACAACTCTCCATTCTCACTGCTCTGATCTCTTCACTCCCATGTTCCAGTCCAGTTTGCTTTCTGAAAAGGGTTTATTTTCTGTTAGCTGGGAAATTCCACAGCCTGCTCTTCAATTATATTTAGCTTCTCTTAAAACCTTGGTGGTTTAATAAGCATGGAAAGGAAATCAGCATAAATAAATTGTGGAGTTTTTCAATGAAAAAATGATTAATATGAGAGTTTGATCTTTAGGTAATGGGAATATTTTGAAAACAGGCACCCTGCAAAGCTGCAGAATTTGTTTCCAAATTCATGACTTGTGATTTTGAACAGAAACATACAGAAACCCCTCCAGGCTTTAATTTAAATGGCAGAATTGTCAGAAAAAAAAACCCTAAAAAAACAAATCTGGAAACCTACCTGCTGCCCTCTACTTTTAATGAGTAAATACTTGCATGTCTCAAAGTCCAGATGCTGTCAGCAGCAAGGGAAGCAATATTGTTACACTGAAAGTCATGAACAGGTTCTGATTTTCATTATGGGACACAGAAATCAAGAGGAAAAATTACTTCAATCAGATTTTGTAATAAAAACTAAATTCATATTATGATTTATTTTAGTAGAACATTCACACCTCTTCAAGAATTAGATAATTAATGAAAGCATGAAGGAGAGCTGTTGGGTTTTTCTAATGTGCTCAGATGAAGTTTATATATAAAACACTTCAATATTTAAATTTGATAATAAAACCACAAAGGTGTGTGTACATATGTCCTGCAAAAAGGAGGAGAGAATAAAAATTTAAGGGAATTTTTTCCCTTAAAAATAGAAGGGAAGTATGTAAATAATTAATTAATGGCTTTTTCCATTAGACTGAAATTCAGCTCAATTAATTGCTTGATACCACAGGAATTTGCAGGGAAATCTTGACCCTTTAGTAGAGGTGTGCTGTGCACAGATGAGGAATTTTAATTACATTGTTTATTAATGTTAATTTGAGGAGGAGAGCAAAGCTGCATTTTCAGTAACTTTAGTGGTAATTGTATTTCCAGGGGATGTAGCAGTGAAGATCCTAAAGGTTGTAGACCCAACCCCAGAGCAGTTCCAGGCTTTCAGGAATGAAGTGGCTGTCCTGAGGTGAGTTGGTGTTGCACTGCTAAATTCTGATATTCCAGCTGCTGCATTTGCCTCCCTGGAGCCTTCTGGCCCAATGTTCTGTGCACAAAAAGCAGATTTCCAGAGAAAAATAAAAAAGACAATCCTATTTCAGAGTATTTTTGTGGTCTCCTAACACCCACATTGCTCAGACCACACTGGGCAGTGAAGGTGGACATTAATAAATTCTGCCCTAATTCTCACCACATTTGAACTCTTCAAGTGTTGAAGTTCCTCTTCAAATTGCAGCACAATAATTTTTTTTTCCTGAAGCACATGCACTGCTCAGTGTAACTGTTCTCT
This sequence comes from Melozone crissalis, assembly GCF_028551555.1. Lineage (NCBI taxonomy): Eukaryota > Metazoa > Chordata > Aves > Passeriformes > Passerellidae > Melozone > Melozone crissalis. The sequence continues at coordinate 19,043,456 of NW_026535807.1, read as the reverse complement.
GCTTTCAGATCTTGAGGTTTTTTAGTGTCTGTGATGTTACTGCTGAAAATGAACCAAGTAGATACATAAAAAACCCATCTCTGTATCTGATAATTCCTTGAGGGTTTATAGCCATCCTTTGGTTTCTCTTGGGGAAAAATCAGGGGTGGAAAGAAAAGCTCTGGTCTTTGAAAGCAGCTGGGAATGGGGAAGAGTTGGGATAGAAGGAAAAGCTCTGGCTTGCAAAAGCATTTGGGAATGGAGAAAAAACGGGGGTGGAAAGAAAAGCTCTGGCTTCTGAAAGCAGCTGGGAATGGGGAAAAATTTGGGGTGGAAAGAAAAGTTCTGGTTTGTGAAACCAGCTGGGAATGGGGAAGAATTGGGGGTTGGAAGGAAGTCTTTAGTCTTCCACCTAAAGCTGGGATTTGCCCCAGCTTCCAGGGTGATTTCTGCCATTCCAGTAACTTCTAACCCCACTTGCAAGTGTGGCTGTTGCTTGTTGATGTCAAACCATTTGGGTTTTCAGGCATCCTTTTCTTAAATGTTGATTTCAAATAACTAAAAGGAGCATTGTAACTAAAATACAAAAGACCAGCTGATAAACAGAAAATGGCAACTGTGTTGTATTTTAATTATCTGTGAGCCCAGATTTCACTCCCACCCTGAGCTGGGACTGCAGGGATGAGTGAGGTGCATCCAGCCAGGAGTGCCCTTTGAGCAGCCCCGGGGAACCCTTTGGGTGCAGCCACTGATTTCTCTTGGTGCTCCTCTGTCAGGAAGACCCGGCACGTGAACATCCTGCTCTTCATGGGCTACATGACCAAGGACAACCTGGCCATTGTCACCCAGTGGTGTGAGGGCAGCAGCCTCTACAAACACCTGCACGTGCAGGAGACCAAGTTCCAGATGTTCCAGCTGATCGACATCGCCCGCCAGACGGCCCAGGGCATGGAGTGAGTGCCTTCCCTTTTCCCCCCTTTCTTTTTTCCCCCCTCTTTCCCTTTTGCCCCCTTTCCCTTTTCCCCCCCTCTTTCCCTTTTCCCCCCCTTTCCCTTTTTCCCCCCCCTTTCCCTTTTTCCCCCCCCCTTTCCCTTTTTCCCCCCCTTTCCCTTTTTTCCCCCCCCTTTCCCTTTTTCCCCCCCCTTTCCCTTTTTTCCCCCCCCTTTCCCTTTTTTCCCCCCCCTTTCCCTTTTTTCCCCCCCCTTTCCCTTTTTTCCCCCCCCTTTCCCTTTTTTCCCCCCCCTTTCCCTTTTTTCCCCCCCCCTTTCCCTTTTTTCCCCCCCCTTTCCCTTTTTTCCCCCTTCTTTCCCTTTTCCCCCTTCTTTCCCTTTCCCTCCTCCCATTTTCCCTATCTGCTTGTCCAGCCTGAGCTCTGCTGCAGTGAGCAGATGAAATGCTGTTGCAAATTCAGAATGAGGGAGCTTTTCCTCCCTGTGTTAGTGTAACCCTGCAGTGTCTGACACACACTGATGGACGCTCTGTGGGCTGAGGGGTGGCTGCTCTGTTCCCCAGGACTCACCCAGATGTTTCTGGAAGCATTTCCAGCTCTGCTTTCAGCCCTGGCTCTGATGCTGAGAGCACAGGAGCAGCTGCAGAGCTCAAGGCCCAGGTTTGCAAACCAGACTCCAGGAGCTGGGCAGGTTAAATGTCCATTTGGAGCAGCCACACTCCAGGATCTGGGCAGGTTTCAGTGCCCATTTGGAGCAGACTCCAGGATCTGGGCAGGTTTCAGTGCCCATTTGGAGCAGGCAGCCCCAGCACAGGGCACAGAGCTCATGGCTGTGAGCACAGCCCCAGGTTCCCAGGGTTAATGAATTTGTGCCACTCCTTCCTGGCATTTCTTCTCTGCACTGAGCACAGCTCCATGTCTTTGTTCCCAAAGTAGATTTGTGGAAAGCCAGAAGGGGTTGGGTGTGGGATAAACTGAATGAACTGTCTGGGGGCAATGAAAATGCTGATTGTTTGTGAGCAGCCCTGCTAATGGCTCTTGTGCTTTTCCCTTCACAGCTATTTACATGCAAAGAACATCATCCACAGAGACATGAAATCCAATAGTATCCTTCCTGAGTCTCCATTCTCTGCTGGGAGGGAGGGAGGGAGGGAGGGAGGGATTTCTTAATGGTGATTTGGAGCTTGCTTTCTGTGGGGGTTGCAGCAGCTTTTTAAAATATATTTATATATATAACTACTAATGGGCAATCCCTGTTGATGAGCTAGCAAGGACTTCCACAGGACAGCTGTGCTTGTTTACCACACTTGGGATAAAGATGTGCAACAGTTGTGCTCCAGAATTCTCTTATTTTACTGAAATGAGGTTTATTCAGTCCTCTGGTAGCCACATGCTGCTCTCATTGATGGGAGCTGTGCGTTCTTCTGTGTGCACATATGAGTTTGTTTCTGTCTCTTGGGTGTTTTTAGTATGTTTAAAACTCCTCACATAGCTGGCAGAAATGAAGCCAAAAGTCTTACTTTAAACTCAAGAAAAGGCAGCCTTTTACTATTATATTTTGTGCAAAAATAAATATTCAGTAAGACATCTGGAGTGAAAATGTTGTGAGCTGGTTTCTTTCGCCTTGGAAATGCCTGATTTTGGAATTACCAGAACATCCCTGGAGATGGGAACTGGGGCTTCCTTCCATCAGATGTGACCAGGATGTTTTGGCAAATGTCATCATAAAAAATCTGCCAAGTCCAGGAGTTCCACAGTGTCAGTGAATTCCATTTTCAGTTTAAAAAAACTCAATTATTTTACAGTATAGGAGGCCAGAAATTTGTGATTCCTAGTAATCATTACTAGGAATCACAAATTTCTGGCCTCTATACTGTAAAAGTATAGAGGCCAAAAGTATAGGAAAGTTAGCTCTGCTCCTGACATAGAAATGAGAAAGAGTCAGTCATGTTTATATTTCTGAATTATCTTCTTGAACTTGCAGCATTCCTAAGTGGAATCATTAAATGAAAACTTCTTAAAAAAAACCCAGCAAAGAAGGTGCTGAGGTTATTTTAATATATATTGTACTATTATATATTTAATATATATAATAAATATGTTATATATTTAATATAATAAATATGGTTATATATTTAATATAATAAATATGGTTATAGATAGATAGATAGATATAGAGATATATATATATAAAATATAGATATCAGTGACAGATCCATGAAGGAGATAATGATAAATACTGTGGATATCTTTCCAGTTAGAATCATAGTTAAACCTCAGCAGATCTGCCAGAGAACTTTATGGAAATAGATTTTATTTTGATATTTATTTCTCCTTGTAATTGTTTTTTTTTAATTTTCTTTTCTGAGTTTGAGACCTCTGAGCTGTTTCCCTTTCTCAGTTATGTAAGGAGCTGCAGCCATGGATGGCAGTGAACTGTTGATTTCTGTCCTGGCTCACCATAAAGATAAATCTACAAATGCTGCTGAACATTGCTCTGGTTTGGTGTTAAATGTTAATTTAAAATCCCTTTCCTTTGTTTGCCATACAGCTCCCAGCAGGTTTCAATAAAACAAGCAGCACTTGCCAGTCAGGTCAGAAAATACCCAATGTTTGACTCAGTTTTGTGCAGTTTCTTTAACAAAGCCACAGATATATTTCTTCATGAAGGCCTCACAGTGAAAATAGGAGACTTTGGTCTGGCAACTGTGAAATCCAGGTGGAGTGGGTCCCAGCAGGTGGAGCAGCCCACGGGCTCCATCCTGTGGATGGTGAGCACAAATTCCCTGCTTTCAATGCTCTGCACCTGCCCCTGAACACCCAGGTCTGTCAGTCTGTCTGGGCTTTTGTTCAGCTCTAGGACAAGGGAAAATTGGGGCTGAATTGTGCAAAGCAGGCACCAGGCACCCATGGACTCTCCACTGGGGTTGTGAGTTATTTGAAATATTCAGGGCTGTCAGTGTACCTGGGAATGTGCATTAAAAATGTCAGGATGCTTTGTGCTCTGTAAAATACACACATCACCTGAAACAGAGATCCAGAAGCAGAAATGTTCTTTTCTGTAAAAAAATTGTACAAAAAGCCAAATTTTAAAAAACTTTTCATATAAGGATTTAAAACTAATTCACCCAATGGCATGCAATGTGTTTGTGTACATAAAACAGACCTTGGGAAAGAAAACCCTGCATATTTGCTTATTGCAGGCTTTAAAAAAATTAATATATTTATTTTAGTTATTTGTAGCCCATGTTTGCTGAGCTGTCACAGGAGGGAAGGTTGTTTCTGTTTCCTTGGAAGCTCCTGAGATCTCTTATTGTACTTTAGTGCTTTCCTTAATAATTCTGAGGGGATTCTTTAGGAGGGAGAAAATATCTCAGCCAATGGGGAAAATTCTTCTGATGGTTCACACCTTGTTTTGCTCAGCCATCTGACAGTGTTTATTTTAAGAAGCTTCATAATTGGCAAAGATGTTAAAATGTTCCTGCATTTCTTCCCTGATCTGTTCAATATGTGCTGGTTTGTGTTTGGCTTTCACATTTCCTGGCCATGTTTTGGTATCAGTTTACAATATATGAGAGGTTTTTTATTTTTGAAAATATTTTTAATATATATTTATGTATTTTTATATATTTATATATATAAATATATATTATATTTGTTTAACCTTGATACCAGTTTAAGAACTGATGGTGAAACTCAGGCTCAGTTCTGTGTAAGGTGTAACAGGAGTCAGTAAATGTTGCAAATCCAAATATTAATATTTTTTTCTAATGGCAAAATGCTTGTTCAGGTAAAGCATTGATTTTTTTTGTGTGTGTGTACTGTATTGATATTTTTAATAAGATGTGGAGTAGCCTGAACTTCTCCAGAGCCTTAGGTAACCTCATCAAACTTCGGGGAAATATGCAAAATGTTAAAATGTTCCTGCATTTCTTCCCTGATCTGTTCAGTATGTGCTGGTTTGTGTTTGGCTTTCACATTTCCTGACCAAGTTTTGGTATCAGTTTACAAGAGATGAGAGTTTTGTACTTTCCCTTTTAACCTTGATTCCAGTTTAAGAACTGATGGTGAAACTCAGGCTCAGTTCTGTGTAAGGTGTAACAGGAGTCAATAAATGTTGCAAATCCAAATATTAATATTTTTTCTAATGGCAAAATGCTTGTTCAGTTAAAGCATTGATTTTTTGGTGTGTTGTATTGATAATAAGATGTGGAGTAGCCTGAGCTTCCCCAGAGCCTTAGGTGAACTCATCAGGCTTTGGGGTGCCCTTTGCTCACTGATTTCCAGCTGAGCTCACTGTCTGAGCTTCCCAAATGCTCTCTTGGCTGTCTGGTGTTGCTGCTGAGTTCTGTTTGTGTTTGTTCCCTGCAGGCGCCCGAGGTGATCCGGATGCAGGACAGCAACCCCTTCAGCTTCCAGTCAGATGTCTACTCCTATGGAATAGTGCTCTACGAGCTGATGACAGGGGAGCTGCCCTACTCCCACATCAACAACAGGGATCAGGTAGGAGCCCCCTGGGGGCAGCCCAGCTCACCTCTGCCCATGGCACATCCCCTGGCCTGGAGAAATGCGGGGAAAATAGAAATTTATTATTTGTTAAACCAGCTGAGGTGGTGCTGACAGCCTGCATGGTGTCAGCAGTGAATGTGAGTTCACCTCAGGATTGACAGGGCAGGTACTCAAAGGAGAAAATTCCCTGTTCATAAACATTTGAAGTGCCCTGTTAGTTTATTCCCAGGTGCACAGTAAAATACTGCTTTATACAGTTGTAGTTACAGGAAATTCCCATTTTGGTGTTAAATATCCTGCTGCTACGTCAGGAAGATTGGATTTGGTGCTTTTTATTAAGGGAAAAACCCAGTAACTATTGTCCAGCCTTGGAATATTGAATATCTGTGTTTGGTCTGTGCTGTTAGGCAGCCCAACCTGCAGGGCAGTGCCCTGTGGGACTGGGTTCAGCCAGGGAGCCCCCTGTGTGACCTGGTTTTTGTGGGTGGTTGTTTTGCAGATCATTTTCATGGTTGGCAGGGGCTACGCTTCCCCAGACCTCAGCAAGCTGTACAAGAACTGCCCCAAGGCCATGAAGAGGCTGGTAGCAGATTGCCTGAAGAAAGTCAGGGAAGAGAGGCCTCTGTTCCCACAGGTGAGTGAGGGTCCTGCCCCTGAGGGGTGAGGGTTTGTGAGGAGCCCTTGGCACACAGGACCTGCTCAGATGGAAATTGTGGTTAACAGGAACTGCAGCCTTGCCCTGGTGCTGTGTTCATTGCTAATGCAGCTCTGGGCTGTGTTGTGGTTGGACTGACAGTTCTGGGACTGGGAGTCCATGGAGGCTGTGCTGGGCATTCATCACCTCACCTGCCCAGAGACAAACCAAACCCCCTCAGTCCAGAAGAGTGAAATCTATCTCTGGATATTCCTTTCATTTTAGAGTTGAGGGAAATGAGAGGCCACTGCTCCTTTCCTTCCCCACAACTCTGAACAAGGAAACAAAATCCACTGGGGGGTGTAAACTCCTGGAGCAATTCTTGGTATTTCTACAAGGGATGCTTTACCTTTTCCTGTCACTATGGGGATGGACTATAGACTTCCTTATACTCATTAATTATGAGTAATTAATTAATTAAACATCAGCAGTTCTGGAAAAATACCTTCCTGCTGTTGCAGTCAAGCATTGTTTAGAAAGTTCTTTTTGAACATCAGGCAGAAGATGCAGTTCCTTCCCAGTTACTCTGCTGGAGGGTGGTTTAGATGCTCATTAATTGCTCCTGATTATCTGTGAATTGATGAAAATTGATGAAATTGATCCTCCCAACCTCTGGAACCCCCTGAGGCCCTCCCAGCACTGACAGAGCAGAGTGGGCAGAGCTGGGCTCCTCCACTCTGTGTTCAGTGCCCCATGGAGCATTAATGTGAAACTTGAACTGGGTAAGAACTGAGTGAGTGAATGGATGAATGAATGAATGAGTGAAGGTTTGAATGGAAGCAGAGGGGGCTGCAGGCCCCACAGGCCTCTCAGAGCTGGTGTGGGTTTAAATGGAGGGTTTGAATGGAAGCAGAGGGAGCTGCAGGTCCCACAGGCCTCTCAGAGCTCTCTTTCCCCAGATCCTGTCCTCCATCGAGCTGCTGCAGCACTCTCTGCCCAAGATCAACCGCAGCGCCTCGGAGCCGTCCCTGCACCGCGCCGCCCACACCGAGGACATCAACGCGTGCACGCTGACCTCCAGCAGGCTGCCCGTGTTCTGAGAGCTCTGCCCTGCCCCCAGCAGGCTGTTCCGAGCGCTCTGCCCCTGTTCCGAGCTCTCCTGCCCTGCTCCAGGCTGGGGCTGCAGGGGGAACTCGAGCTGTCCAGGCTCCTCCGGCAGGACTCCGTGTCCCACGCCACCAAGAAGCTGCTCTGGATTCGTGCAGTTCTCAGCCTGCAGGGACACAGCTCCTCATTGCCTTTGCTACCATCTCTTGTTCTGGGAGAGGTAACAGACTACAAATCAAGAGATCTATTACTATTTTTTTAATAGATGCACTTGAGCCTTATTTTGCCCTTCCCAGAAGCGGTGGCTGTTTGTCTGGCAGTGGTTCTGGCTGGCTTTGCTCTGGGCCCAGTGAGGGGCTCTGGGGACAGGGGATGTTCTGGTGCTCTGACTGCCCCTGCCAAGTGTCACCTCACCCTGGGCATTGTGCCTGGAGCGGGAAGAGGAAATAACTCTGGAAATCAGCTCCTGCCTAAGAGCTTCACCAAGCCAATGAAATAAGTTCAAATGCTAATTCAACACAAAATAGTTTTGCAATAGTTTTGCACATAGAAGAAAAACTCTTGCAAAAGGATGGAATCTGTCGTGAATTGTCCTGCTCAGAGAGAAGGAGATGAGCCAGTCCTGCTTTGGTCATCTTGAGAAGCCTCCCAGCTGCCTTTGGTACTATGGACCTGCTGTTGGTGCAGCCCAGGCAGGGTGGGTGAGGAGGGCTGGGCTGGGAGAGCCTGGGGGTGTCCCCTCTCCTGCTGGGGGTGTCCCCTCTCCTGCAGAGGCTGAGGTGTCCCCTCTCCTGCAGAGGGTGTCCCCCTTCCTGCAGAGATTGAGGATTGAGGATGTTCCCCCTCCTGCAGAGGCTGCATCCAGCAGGAGCTGTTGTCCAAGAGATGCACTAGCAAGAGGAAACTGAGCATATACAGTTTTTCTTGTTGATTTGGGTTTTAATTTTTTTTTTGTTTTTATTGCTCCTGAGAAAATGCATTTATTGTAAGCCAAGGTTCCTCTTGATTATCTTATTTTAATAAAATAAATTAAATTTTAGGTTTAAGATTCAATGTCATCATTTTAATGGAGTCAGCCACAGTTCTTACTGGGACATCTGCATTTGGAAAACTCAAGAAATGACATTTCTGAATAGGTTTTTAAAAAGTAACTGATAAATAACAGCAGTGCAAGTAAAAACACACTTGATAAAACAACCTGTACGTTTCCAGTCATGACAAGACAGTTTGTGTGCTGTAGTGATCTTTGAGCAGCAGCTGCTTTGGACACCCTGATGAGCTCCCAGGCTCCTGCCCTGCCCCGCTCTGGCTCCATTTTCTCTTCTTTTCACTGAGGTGCAAGGGAGGGTTTTGTGTTGGCTGAACTCCAGGAGGACAGAACAGGTCGGTGAAGCTAAACATGGATTTTTTCAAAGAGCAGGTGGTGAAATGTGAAATGTGGCTATTAGGGCACAATGGGAACTCATTTGGGGTTTTGCCTCACTGGGGGTCAGGGGTGGCTGTGCCCTCTGCACCCCAAAGCTCTGGGCAGAGCTGCTGCCTTTGCTGGGAGCTGGGACAGGCCCTGGAATGGCCACACAGCCCCTGCAGCCTCTGCTCTGCAGCAGCAGCACCCACAGAGCTCCTGGGAGACGGAGAACCAGACCCAGACACCAGCTCCAGTTTGGCCTCAGAACATTCTGGAACAGGGATGTGAAGGGCAGGATGTGAATCCTGGGTGATAACTGAGAATGCTGTGAGCTTTGCTTCCTCAACAGGAAATTGGGACTTGAACTCTCCATTTTGTTCTGCATGGTTTTTATCAATATTATTGTATTTGGACTGCAACTCTAAACATTATTTATCTCTAGTTGTCACTTCATTATAAGCTGAAAACATGGAAGGAAAAATCCCAGAAGAGGTAAGCTGCTTTTACTTTAACTCTGAATTCCCAAAAGGAACCATTAAGCTGTGGTTTTTAAACCAGATCATGTGTCTCTTGAAAAAATGAAGTATTTTGGATAAGTAGGTTTATTTTAACCAGCACTTGATGTCCAGTTAAAGGAAAGGTGCTGAGTGAAGAACTTAGAAACCCAGACATGGTAAATCCCTGGTACTTTTGTAAAACAAGTCATGTTTTTAATTTCAGACTATCCCTCATGGCTTCTTGGGGCAGAGTAAATCAGGAATGTTCTGTTTAGGGTGAAGAACATCCTCTCCATTGATTTTTTTTTAAGTGTATTCCTGACAATATTTCTTTCTGGCAAAAAAAATTTAGGTGGAGGGGCACATGGGAATGAGCTTCAGTGGGAGGGTGAGGGCTGGGAAGTATTCTGGGATGGAAAGGGTGTTTGGGTGTCCCTGACCCATTGATCTGGGTGTGTGACATCCTCTCAGGGATAATTCACCTGCTTTGTAATTAGTGCTGACCAACTGCACTGACTGGACCTCAGCCTTTGCTGGGCCGGCTTTACCAAGAGAGGGAATTGAAGTTACAGCCATGCAAGGCCAGCCCTGACTGCAGTGAGCCCTGCCACAGTTACTGCAGGGGGAAATGATGGGGAGTTCAATTTCCAGTGAGAGCAGGGGGCACAGCTGGCACAGGGGAGGAGCTCCTGAGCCAGAAGTGCCAACAGCAGCTGAGAGAGAGGATCATCCTGGATCACTGCTCTGCTGCCAGCTGGGGTGTTGGAATGCCAGGCTGAGGCTCCTGCTGCTCCCTCCCAGAGCCTGCTGCCACCCCCAGGGCTGGCCCTGTGTGCTCAGGGCTCTCCGAACACATTTTGCTCCATCATTTCCCACCCCTGATTACAAACCTTCCTGTCCTTGGCCTTTCTCTCTTACACATTTTAAAGTATTATCTTTATGCTTTTATATTGCTTTAGATAACAACCAAAGGAGTTCACACCTTCCATGGCAACTCAAGTGTTCTAAAACAAACCCCACATCTCTGTTGGTGTTTACAAACACTGCTCAGTGATGTGCAAGAGGCTGAGTCAGTGACAGCTCCTGCTCAGCTGTGTCCATGCTGTTGTTGCTGCAGTGCTCACTGAATTCTTGGTTTAAATTCCAAGTTGGAACAGTTGCCTTGGCAGAATGAACTCCTGGTACCAGATTTCACAACCCAACAGAAATCACATTTCTAACAAAGCAGAATTCAGTACCAGTTCTGTGAGACACCTCACTCCTCTGCTGCAGCTCCAGTGAGTGCAGGAACCAGAGCAGCTGCATTTGCTGTGCAGCAGGAGCCACTGCTGCCTCTGAGCTCTGGGGTTAGTGTGAAACAGGCTCATCACACTGAGATTGCTGTAAAACAGGCTCATCACACTGGGATTGCTGTAAAACAGGCTCATTACACTGGGATTGCTGTGAAACAGGCTCATTACACTGTAATTAGTGTAAAAGAGGCTCATTACACTGTAATTAGTGTAAAACAGGACTGGGGGCTCCCCTGGCAGCACTGGGGAGCCAGGCCTGCCCAGAGAACCCACCAGCCCCCACTCTGAGCTCCAGGTACTACCTGAGGTATCATTAAGGAGAAAACCCTACACTGACCATTATTCCCAGTGGGTTACTTCTACATTTAGCTGATTTAGTGGAGAAAAAAACCCAAAAGCACCCAAACTCTAATTAGCAACAGTTTTTACCAGCTGAAGCTTTCACTGGACCTGTATTTACACTACCACTCAGCTCACAAGACAGCATATGTTAGGCCAGAGAGGGACAAAACCCTCCTGGGATTAAGGGATTTTTTTCCATGCAGCCAATTTTTTTTTTTTGTTTTTCATTTAAATATATTTTAGTCTTTTGTTGTTGTTGCCATATAAAAACTATCTGAAAACTTTACCAGGACTGCACAAGTGACCAGCAGGGCACGTTTTGCTCTACCTGTGCTGCAGGGATAAAAGCCTGGCTGGCAGGCAGCTCGGGGGGCTCAGAGGGGCTCTGGGGGCTCGCTGGGCTCCTCCTCAGCCCCAGAGAGGTGCATGAAGAGCTCCCCCAGCTCCGTCACCTCGGCGTCGGCGCCGGGCGCGCTCCGGCTCTCCCTGTCCTCGATGAAATCCCACAGGCGCACGGAGTTGAAGAACTGCAGCAGAGACAGAGAGCAGCCTGAGCACCCCTTGGCACTGATAGATTTTATAAAAAATCCTTCTGCTAGGATCTTTCCTCCTGAGAAGCTGAGAAACTTCAGCTTCTCCATGTTTTGCTTAGTTTACCCAACTTGTGAATTGTTTTTACGACAGCCACCTGTGTCAAGGCTGTGAGCAGCCATAAGATTTTATTCTCATCCCTTTTCTTTCCTTGATGAAATCCTTTCTTCTATTCTTTTAGTACAGCTTTAGTATATAATTTTCTTTTAATATATATCATAAAATAATAAATCAGCCTTCTGAAACATGGAGTCAAGATTCTCATCTCTTCCCCTGTCCTGTGAACACCCCCACAGCCTGGCCTGGGCTGGCACCTCCCCAATCAAACCAGCCCCAGAGCTGGCTGTGAGCTGTGTGTGCCAGGGGAGGGGACACGAGGTTTTGCCCCTTTCAGCTGCCCTGAGTGCCAGCACAGCAGAGAGGTGTGAGTACTGTGGGTGAAAGCTTAAAGGGCAGAATCCCTGTGAGGAAAGGTTTGGACTGGTCACAAAAACAAACATGTTCAGAAGCACTTCTTTTGCTCTTTACAGACTCAGCCAAAGTTTAGTAGGACTATTATCTGTCTGCAGCACACTAAGAAGAAAATGAACCAAAGCTTCCCCAACTTCAGCTGTGCTTAAGACAGGAACTCTGTCCAAGCCCCAGAGTACTGGACAGCATGGCATGAAGCCCCTCAGAGAGCCTAAAGGGGTGAGCTCCCTTCTGCCTGAGGCAAGAATCATGCACAACTAATAAACTGCTCCAGAGTTCATACAGTACAATGCCTCCCACATCAGTCAGTCTGTGAGTCAGTTTATACTGGTCAGAAATACGCATTTGGCTCATAACTAGAGAAATTTGTAAAATCCAGGTACAATGAGAGACACTCTGTCTCCAAGGACAAACCCTTGCCCAAGGAACACTGAGGGGCTTTTTGCACTTGTCCTGCATGGCAGGAAGCAGTGGCAGCAGCACAGCTGGGGCTGCAGGGGGTGTGGGGCTGCAGGGGGGCTCTAGGGGGGCAGCAGGGCTCTCTTACCCTGACAGTGCCCTCGGAGCTCAGCTGCTTCCTGGGTTTCTCGGGCTCGGCGCGGGTGCCGTCGGGGTAGGCGTGCAGGTACAGACACTTCCCCCCAAAGGGACACGTGCCTTTGCCTTGCTCAAAGTACTTGCAGGGCTTTTTCCTGAGGGAAGCACAACACACAGGTTACTGCCTTCAGCTGCAAGGGAAGGAGGTGCAGCTTATGCCCACAGCCCCAGTGGTGCTCTGCTAGCACAGCCACTGAGCTGAGAGCAGGGACACTTTTCCATTTTCCTTCCCTCGGGCACCAGCAGTGATGGCTGAGGGATCCACACAGAGCCAAGTGTGGATGAGCTGCTTCCACACTTGTGGAGTGGAGTGAGCTGAAGCAGCTTCAACATTTCTGAGCATTTTCAACATCTCTAAGTGTCTGACCTACAATTGCACAGGCAGAGAGTGAAGCAAGCTGTGAGCAGAGATGAGCTCTCTGCAGAGGGGTCTGTAATTACATTAAGTTTAAAAATAAAGGCTCAGCAATTGATTGAGCCTTAGAGCAGCTAAAGAACAACGTGAGGGGTGTGGGTGGCTGCTGAACTTACCCCACTCCCTGCTTGAATGCTTCAATCAGCTCATTCTTCTTCTCCTGCTCTTCCACCCAGTACACGCTGGGGATGACAAACTCGGAGATGACACGGCACTCGGGGCAGGACCTGCAGGACAGGACACAGAGATGCTCTGGTACCCCCACACTGGAACCCTCCTCAGACTGCCCCAGCAGTGAGGATCTCCCCAGAGAAGGGGATCTGTCACCTCAGGCAGCAGACACCTCCTCCCACGTTAGCACTGAGCTTTGTGGCAGTTCCAGTTGCAATTGCCCAGTTCAGGACACCCAGGGCTGGGGTTTGTTTCTGGACTTCAGCAAAAGTCTGCACACTCCTCTCATGTGCAGAGACAAACTCTGTTCTAGGAGTGCAGCAGGAGGCCAAAAACACAAATTAAGATGTCTCAGCCTTTTGAAATGCAAGGAGCTGATGGTCCCTTCAATGACATTTGGAGTAAAAGTTGTGCAGCAAAGTCTCTTTTGGTAGAAGACTGAAAATGTTCCCCACCTTTCCTTCAGCATGTTTGTAACTTGAGATGCTCAAAGAAGGAAACTTCCCTAAATGGATGTTTTAGATTGTCTGGGAGGGGGAGCATGTTTGGAACCCATTTTTTGTGGAGCCAGAAGATAAAGGCATTTATGAGACAGGCACAAGTGTGGTCAGTGGGACACTGACCTGGAGCTGTGCCTGAGGGAGAAAGCCCAGAATGAAGCACATCCATGGGAAAAGATGGGAGCTGTGAGTGCAGCCCCTCACTGAGGTGGCACTGCAGGCTAAACAACAATGATAATGAAAGCTCCTGACTCAGTCTGACACAGCTGATGGTGACTGGTCACTAATTAAAAACAATTCACATGGAACCAATCAAACATTGACCTGTTGGTAAATGATTTCCAGACCACATTCCCAAACAATCAGATAATTTTTGTTTTCATTCTTTTCTGAGGCCTCTCAGCTTCCCAGGAGAAGACATCTTGGCAAAGGGATTTTTCAGCCAACACCAAGGTGACAGCCCTGGGCCTGGCAGAGCTGGGGCAGGCTCTGCTGAGCTCTGACACCTGCAGCTTCACCCCCTGAGAGCAGCTCCAGCCCCTGTGTGAGAGCAGCCCCAGCCTCTGTGTGTGAGAGCAGCCCCAGCCCCTGTGTGTGAGAGCAGCCCCAGCCCCTGTGTGAGAGCAGCCCCAGCCCCTGTGTGTGAGAGCAGTCCCAGCCCCCTGAGAGCAGTCCCAGCCCCTGTGTGTGAGAGCAGTCCCAGCCCCTGTGTGTGAGAGCAGCCCCAGCCCCTGTGTGAGAGAGCAGCCCCAGCCCCTGTGTGTGAGAGCAGCTCCAGCCCCTGTGTGAGAACAGCTCCAGCCCCTGTGTGAGAGCAGCTCCAGCCCCTGTGTGTGAGAGCAGCCCACCCCCCAGGCAGGTGCAGCACTCACTTGATGATGGGGTTCTCAAACTGCTTGGCACACCTCCACTGGCGGATGCAGGACAGGCAGTAGGTGTGGGTGCAGTTGGACAGGATCCCAAACCTCCTCTCTGAGGCTGAGGCCTTCTCATAGACCACCTCCATGCAGATGCTGCACACCTTGTCCTGGCTGGCCTGGATGGCAAAGGCCCTCTCCATGTCGTGCTCAAAGGTTGCCATGCACATCTGTCAGGGGACAGGGCACTGTCAGGGACACAAGGCACAGCCAGCTCCCTCTGGGACAGCATGGAGCACTCACTGAGGGCACCCAGTGCCAGCCTGGCACAGCCAGCTCCCTCTGGAAAGCATGGAACACTCACTGAGGGCACCAATGCCAGCCTGGCACAGCCAGCTCCCTCTGGGAGAGCATGGAGCACTCACTGAGGGCACCACTCCCACCTGTCACTGGCACAGTTTCATTTAAAGAACATTAAATTCAAACATCTATTTCAGCCTTCAGCTGTCAGAAATAAAGATGCCAGGGTGCTTCACTCAACCCTTTCTGCATCTCTGTCAGAGAACTGGTACTGAATTATTTGGTGCTTCAAATATCCCCAAAGAACACCTCACTGAATAGGTGCCACACTCAAGGTGTTGCTCTGATTATAATTAAGGCCACATTCATTCACCAGATGCTCATTTTTACCCAGGTAAGGAATTAGTCTCTTATTTCAGCTTTCCTCCAGCACTTCTCAGCCCAGCAGTGACAATCCAGAGCCCTTCCCACCGCCACAGCACTGCAGGGTGAGCTGGTGGGAATGGGTTCTGGATTGTTCTGGATTCAGAGACCTCCCACAGCCCTTCTCCTGGGAGCTGCAGGGTGCTGTGGGAGAGGGCTGCAGGGCAGCCTCTGATGAGGATGAAAAGGCAAAACCCACATTGGCTGCCTGCAGCCAGTTCAGCTGCAGAGGCCTGAGCTGACCCAGCACCACAGCAGGAGCTCTGTGGGAGAAGCTCCACGTTGAGCTGGAGCTCTCACCAGTCCTAAACACATTCATACTCCTAACCCTGGCAACCCCCTCCACCCCCATCCTATTTCCACTTCTCTCCAACAGCCTCAAGAACATCCCCAGCACAATTACAAACACAAAACCTCCTTCTTAATCAGCCTAATCCAAATAGCAATCTCCATCCGCTCTGAACAGAGAGCCTCACCTCCTTCTGAGAATGAAAATTCATTATAAACTTCAGAATCCCCATCAGCCTAAAAACAGATTTCTACTCCCTTACCTTCCTCCCCATTGCACTGTTCCTACCATGATCTACCCTTGTTGAAGACTGCAATGCAAGATGTTTTCCATTCCCATCTGTATGGCAGATTACCTTTGCCAAGTGGGCAGTTTGCCCTATCTCTCTCTGAGTGACCACATTCACACCTCCCTGGGGAGGGGACATTGCTGATAACAGCTATTGAATGTCACTGCATGACTGATAAGAACTACAGCATCCCATTGGGAGATGTGAGCCCAGAGGGAGGAGCCAAGCATTGCTACCCAGATATAATCCAGAGGGAGGAGCCAAGCATTGCTGCCCAGATATAATCCAGAGGGAGGAGCCAAGCATTCCTACCCAGATATAATCCAGAGGGAGGAGCCAAGCATTCCTACCCAGATATAATCCAGAGGGAGGAGCCAAGCATTGCTACCCGGATATAATCCAGAGGGAGGAGCCAAGCATTGCTGCCCAGATACAATCCAGAGGGAGGAGCCAAGCATTGCTACCCAGATACAATCCAGAGGTTCTGAGACACCAGCACGGCTTCTCCATGGGATTCCCCAGAGGAACAGCAGCTGCCTCTTCTTCCACTGGATCTTCAGAGGAAGAATCCATCCTTCTCTACAGATCCCCCTGCTCCAACAGAACCACCCCTGACACTGTAGGAGGGCTGAGCCACATTTCCAATGGGACTGCCACCAACACCCTGACCCACAGGGTGTTAGGTTGGGTTCTGACTCTGTCAGTGCTGCTCTAGTGCACTGCATTGTTTATTTTATCCTTTATTTTTTTCCTTTCCCTATTTAAGAACTGTTAGTCCTGTTGCCATATTTTGCCTCAGAGCCCCTTCATTTAAAATTTATACAATTTGGAGGGGTGGGGAGGGTTTACATTCTCCATTTCCGGAGAGGCTCTCCTTCCTTGGCAGACTCCTGTCTTTGCAAACCAAGACAATCCTACAGTTTACAAGGTGATATATGGCCTCAGACTCCTACATTACAACACTTTTCACCCACCTGATGCTGTTCCTAACTGCTGTACTCATCCTACTCTGAGAGCAGCCCCAGCCCTGCCCTGAGCTCCCCGTTTACCATCTCATGGGCTTTCCTCTGCTCCGGGTCGAAGGGGTGCAGCACCTGGAGGCCGCAGATCTCGCAGAGCTGCCCGTGCAGGTACAGGCAGCGCTCCCCGAAGTGGCAGGCGCCGGCGGCGGCGTAGGGGCACAGCTGCTCGGCCGGGGCGCCGGGGCAGCCGCCGGGCGCCGCCTCCTCCAGCCCGCTGCAGATGGCCTCCAGGTACGAGTGCGGCTTGGGCAGCTCCTCCTCCTCGGCACCGCCGGGCTCGGGGCAGCACGGCACCGCCCCGGCCGCCGAGGGCGGCGCCTGCTCCTCGCTGGAGCCGCACAGCTCTGCCGGGAGACACGGCAGAGACTCTCCTCAATTCTGATTCAGGTGAAATGTACGTCTTTAAATCTGCGTAGCCTGACTGCAAGGCCTAGGCTCAAGGGAAACTGCTTCCATGATGGACAGAGATAAGGGGGTGGGGGGAGACAGAGGGTGATAGACAGGGAGACTACTATGAGAGCAGATCAACCTGACCTAGGAATTCTTTCTGATAAAGAACTAGCAGCAAATGTCACGTGAAATTCGTAAACATGAATATGAATGAACCCATTGTGAAATTGTATGCATGTGTATTTGAGAGGGGGATAAGAAGAGACCTGAAGTTCCCAGAAGTACACATGTCATTTTAGGGGAATGATTCCCACACGCGTCCAGCGCTGTAATAAACATATCGGCTTTACAACTTTCACAAAGTTGTGGAGTTTTTGGCTGTCTCTGCAAAACACTCGGACAAGCACAGGCACCATGCTCAGCCCCAGCAGTGCCTGACTCTTTAAGGGTTAAAGCTTCCTCCCCAGTGGGGTCTCATCTCTGAGCCCCTCTGCTCATGAATCACAGGGATCTCCCCAGGCTGCCTGCTGAACATTCAGTGTTTGTGCAGCTGTGCTCTGTCACAAACCACTGGAAATCATCAGGGCTGGACAAAACCTCCAAGATCACCAGGTGTGACCCAACAGCCCTGGACACAGAGATGCTCTGCTACCTCCCCACACTGGAACCCTCCTCAGACTGCCCCAGCAGTGAGAATCCTCCCCAGAGAAGAGGATCTGTCACCTCAGGCAGCACAGACACCTCCTCCCACGTTAGCACTGAGCTTTGTGGCAGTTCCAGTTGGAATTGCCCAGTTCAGGGCACCCAGGGCTGTCACAGACATCTTTTTATGAAAATCCTTTCTTAGGATTTTTTTCTTCCTGAGAAGCTGAGAAGCTCCAGGAACAGAATGTAAACAATGGTTATCTGCTGCTGTGGAATGCAACAGGTGCATCTGTGATTGGTCTCCTCTAGATGCTTGGATTTCTCTCTCTCTCTCTCTGTCCAAGCCAGCTGCCTTTGTTATCATTCCTTTCTTTCCCATTCTATTCTTAGCTTAGCAGCCTTCTGAGATGAAACTTTTCCTTCTATTCTTTTTAGTATAGTTATAATGTAATATATATATATAATAAGATAATAAATCAAACCTTCTGAACATGGAGTCAACATTCTTGTCTCTTCCCTCACCTGAAAACCCCTGTGAACACCATCACACCCCTCTGCTCGTGGATCACAGGGATTGCCTGCTGAGGAGCTCAGCATTTGTTCAGGGGTGCTCTGTCACACACCCATTGGAAACCACAGAATCACCAGGGCTGGACAAGAGCTCTGAGATCATCAGGTGTGACCAAGCATCCCAGGACACCTCCTCTGGGAGGGGGAACATGTTTGGAACACATTTTTTGAGGAGCTAGAAGATAAAGGCATTTATGAGACAGGTGAAAGTGTGGTTAGTGGGAGTTCCAGTTGGAATTGCTCAGTTCAGGGCACCCAGGGCTTGTGTTTGTTTCTGAACTTGAGCAACCCCCCCTAAGTAAACCATAACAAGCACAAGGAGACAAAAGAAACCCCCAAATTTACCAGTCAACCACACCCTGCAACTGCTGCTACAACCAGCCCCAGCACCCTGTAATAAAGGGAGGGGTTAGATGCAACTGCCAACCCCCTAAAACAAAGCACAACCCTAAAAATAAAACAAATTCTATCATTGCTCCCCTGTGCAGAGACAAACTCTGCTCTGGGAGTGCAGCAGGAGGCCAAGAACACAAATTAAGATGTCTCAGCCTTTTGAACTGATGGTCACTTCAATGACATTTGGAGTAAAAGTTGTGCAGAAAAGACTGTTTGGGTAGAAGACTGAAAATATTCCCCACCTTTCCTTCAGCATGTTTGTAACTTGAGATGCTCAAAGAAGGAAACTTCCCTAAATGGATGTTTTAGATTCTCTGGGAGGGGGAGCATGTTTGGAACCCATTTTTTGTGGAGCCAGAAGATAAAGGCATTTATGAGACAGGCACAAGTGTGGTCAGTGGGACACTGACCTGGAGCTGTACCTGAGGGAGAAAGCCCAGAATGAAGCACATCCATGGGAAAAGATGGGAGCTCTGAGTGCAGCCCCTCACTGAGGTGGCACTGCAGGGACAACAGCTGCTCCAGCCCCTCATGGCACAGGTGTCCTAAAGGGTCTGTGGCTGCTGGTCAGCACTGGGACACAGGGGCAGCAGGACACTGGGAGCACAGGGAACACAGGGACACTGGGAGCACAGGGACATTGGGACAGCAGGACACTGGGAGCACTGGGACACAGGGACACTGCCACATGAGAGCATCCCATTCTCAATAGGAAATGAAGCATTCCCACAAGGGGCAGAGCTCTGCCAGGCCCCAGCTGCTCCAGAGCCCTCTGTGCCCCCTGAGCACAAGACCAGGGAGGGCAGAGGGGGCAGAGCTGCCCTGCAGGGCTGTGGGATGGAGGGAACTGCAGCAAGGGACACCCAGGGCACCCTGCTGCTCCTGCAGGCAGCTCTGCCAGCCCAGCCTGGGGGGGTCTGAGGTGCCCAGGGTGAGGCGGGAGGTGAGAATGTGACTGCATGTTCTCAGAAGGCACATTTATTATTTTATGCTATTATACTGAAAGAAATGCTATACTAAAACTATACTATGGAGAAAGGAGACATCAGCTCTCACTGAAGGGGACACCTGCACACCTGCAGGGATGAGGGCTCCATCCCAATGCCTGAGCACCCCCAACATGCCAAAACTCTTCCTGATGTCCAGCCTGGAGCTCCCCAGGCCTGGGGGCTCACACAGCTCCGGGAGCAGAGCCTGACACCCCCGGACAGAACATTCCCCTCCCTCCCTCCCTCCCCCAGGGAGCCCGGTGGGAGCTGTCACCTCCAAGGCTGGGGCTGCCCTTGGGGCTCCGATAAGCACCGGGGACAGCACCTCCCTCCCTCCCTCCGTCCTTCTGTCCCTCCCTACCCACGGCCGGCACAGCCGCTCCCACTCACTCACTCCTGTCCCGCAGCACCAGCGTCCTCTTCTCCCTCCGGCTGCGGGGGGCACCGGCGCCGGGCTCGGGGGGTGCCCGGGGGCTGCCCGGGGCCGCGGGGGGCGGCTGGGCCGCGGCTCCGCCCGGGGGCAGCTTCACGTGGTCATACCTGCGGGGAAACGGCACCGGGAAACAAACCAGGACACCGGACACACGGCTGAACCAGGGGGGGATGGCATCCCGGACAGACCGGGGGGACAGCCCAGGGAAACCGGGGGGACACATTCCAGCCAACTGGGGACACCCTGCAGGGAAACTGGGGGGACACAGCCCAGGGAAAGCAGGGAAAATGGGGCCACATTCCAGCAGAACTGGGGACACAAGGCAGCAGCAGAGCAGGAGCAGCCAGAGGAGTGAAGGAGCTGCTCCATGGACACAGCCAAGTGTGCAATATTTTCAGGGGACAGAAATATTCCCCAGGTGTGCCCCAGGCAGCAGAAGCACAGCCAGGCCCTCCCTGAGCCCTCAGGAGCAGCCAGAGCAGCTCCAGGGCCTGACCCCGGCCTGGCACATGGGTCAGACCAGGCAGGGAGCTGAGGGAGCTGCAGGGATCAGTCCATGCCTGGTTCTCCTCAGAGCGTTCCCCTGGGAGTTTTACCTGCAGACCCCAGGGAGAGCTGTGGAACTGCTGAGCCCTCCCCCACAGCTCCATTCCCACAGAGCAAAACACGCCCTGACACTGAGCCAGACCACAACTGCACCGCTGCAGGTGAAAGCTGCTTCAGGCTCTGAGGGCAAAACTCACATTTAGGAAATGATTTCCTGCCCAGGAGCCCCCGCGGTGCCCGGCTCGGTGCTCACCTGCAGCGGGAGCCGTAGGCACACTGCCCCTTCTGGTAGTACTTGCAGATGGTGGAGGATTTGCTGGTGGCCAGGTCATGGGAGAACAGGCACTTGCTGCCCTCCCGACACACGCCCTGCAAGAAATACCTGCGGAGAGAGAGAGACGCGGCTCGCTCAGGGCGGGCGCTGCCGCCGCGCTCGCCTTTGCTGCGCTTTGTTTGTGCAGAAGCAGCGGGGCTGGCAGAGCACTCCCAGCCCCGGAGCCCGAGCTGTGCCCGAGCAGAGCGCCCATGGCACCGCCAGGGATGAGCACTGCCCGGCGGCCCCTCGGGACCCCAGCGCCCCTTCATGAACAAAACTCCCCGAGCAGCCCTGGAGGAGCCGTCCCTGCTGACCCCGCCTGTTCCCCGGGCACCCCCGGCCGGGACCCCGGGCAGCCTCCGGGGAGCGCAGGGCTGGGGACAAGGAGGGGACAGGGGGGGACAAGGGGGCAACCACGACCCCCAGCTCGGCACAGGCCGGTCCTGACGGGGGAGAGCGGAGCGAAGGGCTGTGAGGAGCGGGGCAGGGGCCAGGCCGGTGTTTGAGGGGTCTGAGGGCCCCAGGCCCGGGCGGAACGTGGGGGGCGTGAGAGCGGAACGAGGCGCGGGGCAGGGGCGGAGGCGGTGCCGCAGGGAGCCCGAGGGCCGTGAGTGCTGTGAGGGCCGAGGGCTCTGGGGGCTCTGCGGGCCGTGAGGGCTGTGAGGGCCGTGGGGGCCGTGAGAGCTCTGGGGGCTCTGCGGGCCGTGAGGGCTTTGGGTTCTGAGGGCTCTGCGGGTCCGGCCCGGTCGGGCCGCGCTCACCTGCACGTCACCTGCTTCGTGCTCATCGTGCCGCCGCACTGTCCGGCCCGCCCGGCTCCTCACGCCGCGCACGGAGGTTCCGCGGCACGGGGGGGGGCGTGGTCGAGGCCCCGCCCCGCCCCGCGGCCGCGTTTCCGGCCGGACGGTTTAGGCCGGCGCGCCGGGCCATGGCGGTGCTGCGCGTGCGTCACTGTCGCGCGCTCCTGTACTGCCGGCGCGCGCCGCCGCGCTGCCCCGCGTGCGGAGGGGACCTGCGCGGAGCCGGGCTGGCCTCGGCGCCTGTGCGCCTGGACAGCCCCTTCAGGCACGGCCACGGGCAGCCCCGCGCCTTCCTCGTCAGGCCCACCCGCGGCACCTTCCTGGAGTAACCGCCAGGGGGCGCTGAGGGAGCGGAAAGGGCGGGAACGGGAGGGGAAAGGGCGGGAACGGGGCGGGACCGGGAATGGGAATGGGGCGGGACAGGGGAGTGGGAATGGGGATGGGAATGGGGAGGGAACGGGGCGGACCGGGAACGGGGAATAGGGAGGGACATGAGGAATGGGAATGAGGCGGGACAGGGGATGGGAACGGGAATGGGTCGGGACAGGGGAGTGGGAATGGGGAATGGGGAATGGGAACGGGAATGGGAAATGAGGAATGGGGAGGGAACGGGGAGGGACATGGGAGTGGGAAGGGAACGGGGCGGGAACAGGAATGGGAACGGGGCGGAAACAGGGCGGGACAGGGAAGGGGAATGGGGAATGGGAACGGGGCGGGACACGGGAATAGGGGATGGGGAGGGAAAAGGACAGGGTAATGGGACGGGAACGGGGAGGGAATGGGGAATCGCAATGGGGCGGGCACTGAGAGGGAAATGAGGGGGAAAGGGGTTGGTAAAGGGGCGGGCACTGAGGGAATGGGGAATGGAACGGGAGGGGAAGAGGGAGGAGAATGGGGAATGAGGGAAAAGGGGAGGGGGAATAGGGATGGGAAAGGGGCGGGCGTGAGAAGGAATGGGGAGGGAAAGGGCAGGGAAGGGAATGGGCGGGAAAAGGGGATGGAAAACGAAGGGGGAAGGAAATGAAATGGGAAGGGAAGGGAAGGGAAGGGAAGGGAAGGGAGGAAGGGGAGCGGGTGGGCCAGGGCTCACAGCTCTGGGGAAGGCAGTCACCCTTGCAGCTGTCGGGGCAGCCCTGCCGGGCTGTGCCGGACCCCGCTGTCCCTCAGCGCCGCTCTGCCCCTCCCGCAGCGGCTACGACGGGCACAGTGACCTGCACGTGGGCATCAGCAGCTCGCAGGGTGAGCAGCGCGGGTGTGCCAGCTCGGGATATCCCGGGATAGGC
The DNA here is from genome assembly GCF_028551555.1 of Melozone crissalis. NCBI lineage: Eukaryota > Metazoa > Chordata > Aves > Passeriformes > Passerellidae > Melozone > Melozone crissalis. The sequence goes on along the minus strand of NW_026535807.1, from coordinate 19,020,446 downwards.
TCATTGGGAATGGTCTCACCCTGCAGCACAGCTCCAGAGCAGATCCATTCCCCTCAATGGATTGAACAGGCACTGAATGGAATACACAGGTGCCTTCCACCCTTGGAATGAAAGGCTAGGCTTGCTTTAAAGGAATTACACTTTAATTGAGTTTAACACAGTTCTTGCTAATTCTAAAACACCCCTAATTAAAAATCATTTTTAAAAGCCACATTACAAATCCTATTGGGCTCTACCTAGAGTAGGCCCACCCTGTACAACATCATTCCAGATGTACATTTCATACAAAGCCTGTCTCCTTTGGGGCGTTAAAAATGAAGCCTGATTGTTGCTCTGATTATTAAAAGACCCAACCCTTTTTTCAAACCACGCTGTGAGAACGAGCCCAGGTGTTTGCTGGGAGCCAGGGCTGCATTTCCTGCTCTGCTGCTGGGAAGCTGGGTGAGAAGAAAGCTGTGTGTGTGTGTTTGCAGGCGTGGTGTACAGCTACGACCAGGAGGGCGTGCACAGGGATGCCAGGGGCTGGGAGCAGTGCATCAGCGTCCCCCTGCTGCAGCCTGACGTGGGGGAGCTGCTGCAGCCCTGGGACAGCCTCCTGCAGGAGTTCTCCCTGGAAGAGGCCTGGCTCCCCCACAGGTGTGTGCTGGCAGCTGGGCTGGGTTTGGGGTGGGCTCTGGGCTCACTCAGGACTCCATTCCTGGCAGCCCAGCCTGGCCTGCCTGCACAGAATGGGCTGAACTTTAGGTAAAACTCAGCTGCTTATTGGAATATGGATCCCAATATTACCAAGTAGATTGTGCCTGGGCCAGTCTGACCCTCGCTGCTGGGCCAAAGGCAGCACTGTGGTGAATCACCCCAGAGATACCTTTAGCTTGCTGGAGATTGCAGCTGGGCACTGAACAAGTCCAGGCTTGTTAAGAACTCGTTTACCTCAGGAGGAAAGCTTCAGGCGAATGGTGAGGAGGAAAAGGAGATGGATTCTGCTGGAGGGTTTAAATCCAGAGGTTTATTCCATGGTTACCGAGGTCTGAATGTGAGCAACTGCTCCAACAGAATCTCGAGCACATGGCTTGATTCACCTTTTAAGCTCAGGGACAGGGGGAGGGGAGGTACAAGTGAGCACCAACCAGGTGAGAGGGGCAGGGTCTCAGGGGACAATGACACCTAGACAGGCCAATGACCCCCAGGCCTGAGGGGCATCCTTTGAACTTGACCAACCACAGACGCCTTGCTGGAATGTTCAGCCTGATTGACAGGACTCACTCAGCAAGGGGGCGAGGGGGAAGAGGTACAGGCACGCCTGGGAGGTGACCTGGAAGTCTAAAATGGGACATTACAGCACACTGCAACAGCTGCTGGAACATAAAAGCTCTAAAGCAAGAGGTTTAGGGAATTTTGCACTAAAGCCCCAGTTCAGTGAAACATCACTTGCATGCTGCTGAGTACCAAAGTCCAGGCACAACTCCGTAATTATTTTTCTGGCAGTTTTAGGTATATTTGCATTTAAAATCTGAGCACAGTGATGCATTCTTGCCCAGTTGTTGTTTTTGATGTTGTGGTGAGAGATGGAGAGCAGGCTGATTTCTGCTCTGTTGGTGACAGAGCAGGAAAGCAGCACTCCTGGGATTGTCCCTCAGAGCCTGCCTGGGTGCCACTGAATGAATGCAACCATAAAAGAAAAAAAAAATCAAATCAAAAGCATTTTTAAGCAATTCTCTATGTGCTGACTGTAAAATTTCAGGGATCAAACATTACCCCCCTAAAGAAGATAAAATTTCTATTTGAAATCAAATTTTCTAATATTTACAGAGGTGGTAAAACCAACAGAACTTGTGTCACTTTTACAGTCCCCAGTAACATTAAAAGTGCCCTGACACCCAAAGATCCCTGGCAGAAGGGCAGACATGTGCGCATGCCTTCTCATGGCTTTCCCTGCTTTTCCTTTTCCCACAGCCACACCAGTGACCACTGAACTGAAAACAATTTTAATTGAATCCTCTGCTTATTTTTTCAGTGGACAGGAACTGTAACTCCTGTAACTCCTTTTTGGGTTCAGGCCAAGCCCAATCTGGTTTTCTGGAGAGCTTTTCCCTTACTGCAGGGTGGCAGAGAAATCACTGGTAGGGTTTGAAATGAGCTCCCACTCCCCCGTGGTGGCACACACAGAGTTAACTCTGGGGCTGCAGGAAAGGGCTGCAGCAATCGCTGGAAGAGCAAAGGTTAACAAGGTAAAAGCCAAAAAAAAGTATAAAAAAATAGGAACTGGTTGTTGTCAAGCCTTGCAGCTCTCATTTTTACAGAGTTCAGGCCGGGAGGTGCCACTTGTGAGGAATATATGGAAGCACTGGGAGGGAGGGGGAGTAACTGGAGAGTATTCCTGGAGTAAATGCTCCTTAGGATGGTGGTGGGTGGCACTGCCCTGCTCAGGGGGGTGTGACAGTGACACTGCCCCCACTCAGGGGTGTGACAATGGCAGTGCCCTGCTGAGGGGTGTGTGACAGTGACACTGCCCTGCTCAGGGGTGTGTGACAGTGACACTGCCCCGCTCAGGGGTGTGACAGTGACACTGCCCTGCTCAGGGGGTCTGTCAGTGACACTGCCCCGCTCAGGGGTGTGACAGTGACACTGCCCCGCTGAGTGAGGCGTTTCCCCAGGTACGAGGAGCAGCAGCACAACTGTTTCACCTTCGCCCTGGCGTTCATCAACCGCGTGCGGCAGGGCCGGGGCGGGGCCGCGCTGAGCAGGGCGGAGTTCACGGAGCGCTTCGTGCTGCCCCGCGCCCGGGAGGCCGCTCGCTACCTGCGGCTGCAGCGGCTGCTGGAGCACAGCGACATCCACATCGTGCCCTTGGCTGAGCAGGAGCAGCAGGGCCTGCCCGGGAACCACGGCCCGCTGCAGGAGTGATGGGAAAGGAGGGGCAGCTCAGGGGTTAAGGTTTAGTGTGGGTAAAAACACCTTTAACTAAACCCTGCACCTCAGGGTGCTGAGCTTGTGCATTTCAGGGAAGTCACACACACACAATGTACACACTACAGGGAATTTCCATGGAACTGTTCCTGTGGAAAAATGTTTTGTGATTTAGCATTCACTGTGTGCTCTGTTCTGCAAAAACACTTCACAGCAGAAATCAGAACTGCTGTGGAGTTCAGGGATTTACAGATGAACTGTGGGAACTTCAGCTGTAGCAGACCAAAATGGCCTTTTCTGCCATATAGTTTACTGCTGAGTGAAAAAAGGGAACATGTGTTTGTGTGCTGCTAAATCCCATCCCTGTCTGACTGTTAATTTCCTTTCCTGTCTGTTAATTACTAATAAATGTACCAACAAATAAATCCAGCCTCTTTGCCTGTCAGATTTCTTTTTCCATTCTGAACTGGGTAAAGTAGAGAAGCCAAGGTGTAAAGTAAGGGTAAAGTAAAGAAGCCAAGATGTAAAATAAAGGTAAAGGAAAGAAGCCAAGGTGTAAAATAAAGGTAAAGGAAAGAAGCCAAGGTGGAGTTCAGATACCTGAGTGTGAAGCTGCAAATCCCAAGGGAAGAAACACTTCTCACTCAGATGGGGAAAGGTGCCCAGGCCCCAGAATAAATTTAAATTCTGGGAAGAGTTCCTCAATTCTGAGCTGTGATTGTAGAAGTAAGTTCCAGGGTCCCAAATCCCAATCTGAATTCCCCAAGACTGAAGTCAGGTTTGTGCTGCCATAATATCAGAAATACTGTTCCTAATGACTGCAGTGTAACCACCACTCAAACATGCACCTTTTTATCTTTTATATTTTGAGTTGGGACACAGCTTTTCATCTGTTCATGTGCATTTTTCAGTAAAACATTCTCTCCAGTAAACATGATACACCTCATTTTAAACAGCATTTATACACACCATTTTATGTTGGTGGAAAATGTTCTGAGGCAGCAGTTCATCATGAGATCAGGTGAAAACCACCAAGAAGTGGATTTTAAAAAGGTTTTCTTGTGCAGTCAGTTAAAATTCATCGGGCTCGCTGCGCTCACGGGAGGAGACCCAACGGGACACGATCAGCTCCTGAAACAAACCCAGCAATTAGGAAGGAAAACCCCAAAAGCTGCAGGAAATCAGTGAGGGATGGGGACAGGTCTGTAAAACTGATTATGTGCGTTATGTGGCCACTGAGGTGTTTCAGTAGATGACTCTGTTTGCTCCTGAAGAGAGCTGAACTCTCACACTTTCCCCTTTTATTTCTGACCTTAGCTCAGCCCTGCCATCTCCACAGGGTTTTAGGATTCCCTAAATGTTTGCATGCACTGTGAGCAACATTCCCATTCACACAGGAGATGTTCAGCTTACAGAGATCCTGCAAAGCACTTTGCATGACTTGGGGCATGAAGGATTTTGATTTTATGTGCAAAACCCAACTCAAGGCAAAGAAGGAGACACAGTTCTCCCAGGGAGCTGTGGAAGGGCAGGAAGCACCCACCTGAACCTTGATCCTCTTCATGCACTCTGGGGTTGCCATCTCCTCTGCAGTCATGTCAGAAGGTCTGATCAAGTAGCACAGCATGAGCTCCTGTGGGCAGGAGCAAACACAGAATTTCAGTGGATATGGAGGCACCATGGAGCTCACACTGACAGTGTCAGGGAAATCCCAGTCTCAAAAGGAAAATCCTGGGACATGGAAAGGGCTTTAAAAACACAAGTGGCAGTCGGGAAACAAGGGTCCCTCAGGTCTTGCTGTTCCTCACACAACTTCTAACATTCCTACAAATGGCTAACTTTCATAATTATTATTTAACAACAATTCTTCCAGGATTCACCTGGAAACTTCTCTCCCACTGGCAGCTCAACATATTGTTCAGCAGTAGGATTCTCTTCCCAGCCTCAGTTAAATCCCTGCCCTTTGGAGCCAAACTTTACCATCCCAAGGCTGGTTTTACCCCAGAGCTTGTACCTTGGAAGCATTTGCATTTGTTCTGTTCAGGCCAGACAGCGACATCCAGCTGAGGGGTCTGCGAAGGGAACCTTCAAAATTATCATCCACCAGCTCAGCAATGACAGAGTAACTGGAAAACACAGCAGGCAGGACAAGTCAGAAAGGAAACTGGCATTTTCTGAAAACACAGCAGGCAGGACAGGTCACAGAAAGGAAATTGGCATTTTCTGAGGACAACTCAAGAACTAGGGGCCAAAAACTGGCTTTAAACAATCTGCCAGTTTGCAAGCTGTGATATTGAGTCTTTCTATAAGGAAAAGAGGAGAAATACTGAAGTTGTGCATGTGCCCAGTGGTGCATTCCCTCCCACCCTTCTGATGTTTGTAGCATTCTCTTTGTTAATGCCAAGCTGACATTTGTAACCAATTTATTACCTAGGAGTTCAACCTGACTAGCCAACAAATAAAGACAATTATCATCCCTTAAAAGTTCTCCCAAATTACCCAGACCATGTATTTTTCTAAGTCACTATTACAAAATCCAATTATTTTTCAGAGTCCATCATCACATGAGTACTAAATCATAACTAAATCACAACTGCAGCTTGTGATTTTGAATGCCTGTTATTTATATTCAAAGAAATGGTGTCATTTAGCTCCTCTGCTGAAAGGATTTTCACATTCCCGGTGTGAACACAGTATGTTGTGAGTGATGAGTATGTGCTGAACCAGTGAAGATGCTAAACTGGTGTGAGTGCAATTTAACTGAAGGAAATGAGGCAGAAACAGGAGTGTCAAACCTGGCATGGTAGAACGGGGGCCCTTTCCGATACAGCACTGAAACGAAAGAGAAACACCTCAGTCACATCAGAGTTAAAATGGGTTTAACACCAGGGCCCATCAAAATTGTCAAATGTTCTGTAAATTTTAATTACATGAGAAAAAAACCTCAACTCTTGTGAATTCTGCTCAGAGTTAGGTTGTCCCAGCAAGTGGAGAGAGGAAGAGCAGCAGAGTGACTCAGGGCAGGCAGGTCAAAGGCAAGGCAGAACCAGAGGAATTGGCAATTGTAGGAAAGTTTAGGATGGGATTTTTTGGCAGGGATGATGAATTCAGCCAGAGCTACACCCTGACCTAAAGGACTTGCTGAGCACCCCCCAAGCTGTGTCACCACTTCAGCAGCACTAAAACACCTGCTGGGCTGCACACATCCATAAACACCTGACTTCAGTGCATGTTCTGGAATTGCTGCACTGCTTGTGTTGACATGAGCCAAGTGGAGCTCTTGGGCTCCTCAGCAAGGACACCACTAATTACTTCGGGAATATTAAACCCCCAACCAATAACAGAAAAAAGCCAAGTCCATTTCTAGCTCCCCCAAACCCCACACAAAGAAACAATCCTGGCAGTGAGTTCAGCAGAAGTTCAGCTGCTCTGAACTGGGTGAATGAGGTGCATGAACTTCAGTGTGGATTGGGATCTGGACTCAAACCTGTTCTGTTAACACTGCAGCAGATGTGTTTAGGAGAGGACAGAGAAAGTTGGGAAGGGAATTTCAGTGCAATCCTGTAGGAATTATGACCCTCATGAAGCAAACCAGGCCTTCCAAACTCTCTTCACCTCCTGGACATGGGATGTTCCTTTCCACTCACATCCCAACTTCACTGCTAACCCAAATGTCCTCCTGCCAATGCAAGCAGCAAAGGCTGCTCCATCCAGTCCGGCAGCTCCTCACTGAACCCCCCTCTGGAGTTCTGCCCCTGGAGGAGGGGTGGCCAGGAAATGGCCCCATTTTTGGGGAGGTACTCACAGAGGTCCGTGCCATACTTCAGCCCCACCTTGGGCACCCAGCCCTTGCCCCTGAAGTAGTGGTAGGCCATGTAGGTGGTTTTGAAATCAGGCTTCACCTCACTGAACACTTCCCACAGCTTCACGATGCTCAGGGGCTCCTGCAAAGCACACAGCAAGGTCACTGCACTGAGAGAAACCAGCCATGCCCTGCTGCACAAATGCATGACAAACACCAAATTCCACAGCACCAAATACCAAATGACACAGCCACAGAGCAGGAACTGCAGGCAGTGAAACAGAACCCCTGCATTCAAGGCAGGCCTTGCTGCTCCACTTAGTGGCTCTTTTAGGCAGTTCACAATCAGTCCCATAACACTCCTGTTAAAGGAAAGGCTGATAAATCTTCAACTAAAAGCACAAGTTTGAATTATGATGGCATTACATTAATAATAGCTTGATAGAATGAATATCTAAAACTCCAAGCAATTTTGCCATGTCAGGTGTGATTATTTACCATATTATTTCTCCTGTATTTCCTGCCTAAGTTACAGCAAAAATCCTTTCTCTGCAGACAGACAGCTTCATTATATCTGTCTTGGTAAACTTAAAGCTTTCAGAGCTGTATTTCCTAAACAGAAATACCATTAGTTGTAAGAAAACCTTCCCAATCCCTGTGTTTGGTATTTCCTTCTCCAGAATTACCAGCACAAATCACTGCCACACAGGGGAAGATTCAGACCAAACCATATCCAGAGAAAAGCATCCCCAGTAATCCCAAATGAATCCAATCTCTTACCTCACCATAATAAATACTTAAACATCCCAGAGCATAGACCAAGAAAAAAGCCTGAAAAAACAAACAGAGGCAGTTTAAGTGACAGCTACATTCCTCCTGTAGTTTATACACAAAGTCTTGCAAGAACAAAGGCTTCAATCATTAATTTCCTACAATGTCATTAAAACTGACACATAAATATAATGAGAAGCAGCAGAATTGAAAGAGGATTCATACAAATGTTGTATTCCAGTCCTGTCACAGGTCTCTGTGTCAGTGGCATTACTCACCTAAAGCAAACAGGATTGGACTCTATTTTTTAACCACCTCATGTAATTAGCACAGCATAGTAAAGCCAAGTTTAATGACTAAGACAATCCAGGTCCTTAGGAGACACAGGACTCTGTATTTTAGAAACATATTTTAAATGGCAGTGTGACATAGATTAAGGTTTACTTTTTCAGATGAAAAGCAAACTAACTTGCACTGTGTTTGACACATACCTCTTCCAAGCTGAGTTGTAAGTACTCAAAAATCCTAAATGGGTTTTTTCTGCATACTAATACTTCCTTCTTGACAAGCTACAAGAAAAATTGGCTAGTATTAATATGTTGAACTGGAAAAAATATTGAATTCTGAAAGTAGCTTTATCTGAAAGATTAGATCTTTTTTCTTACATTCTCTTGTGCATGAGTAGAGTCATCTTCAGGACAGGAGCTGCCTTCTTCCTCCTCTTGCACCAGCACATATTCTGGAGCACATTCCCTTGAGTCCATCTCCTCCCAAGCCCTCTGCTCAGGGCTCTGCTTCCCCTCACAGCCCCAGGGCACAGCAGGGTGTGCATCCTCAGCCATTTCCCTGGGGTGCTCCTGTTCCTGGTCCCTGGAGGCTCTCCCAGGATCCAGGGCTGCATCTCCTCCCTCCTGGGAGTGCTGGTCCTGTCCCTCAGGGCTTTGGGCTCCCTCCCTGCCAGCAGATTTCCTGCCCAGTTCTGCATTTCCTGGGCTCCCTGTGGTGCAGCTGTGCCCAGCCTGTCCATCCCCATCCCCTGTGCAGAAGGGCAGCCCCAGGGGCTGGGTGTAACTCTCCAGGATCCTGCTGATGGAGCAGCTGTCCAGGCCCTGCTCCTGCAGCACACTCTGAGCCCACCGCACACGCCGCTGGTACCTGGGGACACAGAAATGGGGAACTGCAGGATTGAGCCTTTATTAACACTGCAAACCCCAGAGGTGCTGCACAGTGCACAAACACCCCCAGCAGCTCTGGGCACACATGGGATCAGTGCAGTGGGGCTCCAGTGTTTTAGGGAGCCTCATGAACACTTCAGCTTTTACACAGCCAAGGACTGAGGGCAGGAGCTGCAAACTCTGCTGTAACTGCCCTGGAAACAGCAATGGCACAGCAGAAACACCATCCTCCAGAAGGAATCACCCTTTGGAACTAAACCCCTCAGTTTGAACACAGAAGTGAGGAATTGCAGGGATGGAGCCTTTAATCAACACTGCAAACCCCAGAAGGTTCAGCACAGTGCACAAACACCTCCAGCAGCTGTGGGCACAAATGGGGCTCCAGTGTTTTAGGGAGCCTCATGAGCACCAAGCGCTGGGCAGGTTCAAGGAGCAGCAGCTTCATCAGGGAGAAAATCCCTTCTCCCATGAAAGCCTTAAACCTGAGTTCCCCACAAATTTAGAATTAGAACTGCAGGATTGAAACATGGAACAAGAGCCCTCCCACTTCAGCTTTTACACAAGGACTGAGGGCAGGAGCTGCAAACTCTGCTGTAACTGCCCTGGAAACTGCAATGGCACAGCAGAAACACCATCCTCCAGTAGGAATCACCCTTTGGAACTAAACCCCTCAGTTTGAACACAGAAGTGAGGAATTGCAGGGATGGAGCCTTTAATCAACACTGCAAACCCCAGAAGGCTCAGCACAGTGCACAAACATCCCCAGCAGCTGTGGGCACACATGGGATCCATGCTGTGGGGCTCCAGTGTTTTAGGGAGCCTCATGAACACTAGGATTCTGCTGCCTGCTGTGACTTTGCTTGGCCTTTTCATTTCCCTGGCAGCAAACAGCATTGCTGAGCCCTGCCAAGTGCTGGGCAGGTTCAAGGAGCAGCAGCTTCACCAGGGAGAAAATCCCTTCTCCCAGGGGCTGAATTCCCCACAAATTTGGAATTGGAATTGCAGGATTGAAACATGGACCAAGAACCCTCCCACTTCAGCTTTTACACAGCCAAGGACTGAGAGCAGGAGCTGCAAACTCTGCTGTAACTGCCCTGGAAACTGCAATGGCACAGCAGGAACAGCAGTGGAAAACTCTCCAGCAGGAACCACCCTTTGGAACCAAACCCCTCAGTTATATCCCTCAGAAATTACAAAAATTCCACCACTGACATATTTACAACTTTCAGCTACTACTTCTAATAGTTTTCAATCATGACAGAGTTTTTAGCACCTTTTCAGTTCCTTCTCTTGGAAAATAACATTAATTAATTATTAATAACATTCAATGTTATTAAAATAACATGAAGTCAGTCGAAACATGACTCTTCACTCTGTGAAGGTGAAAATCTTGTACAGCATTTTTGATTTCCCTGAACAAAATCCTCAGGCAGTAATTTCAGCCCAGGTAACAAGGACATTAAATGCAAATTCCATGTGTCAACACAAACACAAGTGCAGGCTCCTGATAAAGCTGGATGATTCAGGGCTCTGCTCTTTGTTATATAAAGGACATTCCTCTCTGTCTTATCATTTAATTACCATTTAATTGGCACTTGCAGAACATTTTGTGCACCAATCAAATCACACCTTTATTGATGCTCAGCCTCTGCAAGCAGCAGTAGCTGTAGCAGCATTAGTAATAATATGGTTACTGTTTTTCTTACCTAAAATTGAGAGCAAAATTTTCAAATTTAAGTGAAGTTTTTTAGTTATCATAAGATTAAAACCAACTGAGTAACTCACCTGCACATGCTTAATATTTTATACACTATTTAAGCAGAACAAAAATAAATATGTGGTCCAACACTAAGTTCTGCTAAGTGTACAAACTACCAATGTTAACTGAGACTTAAAAAAGGTAAAATATCAAAGTACTGTAAAAGTTCAAGATAAAAACCCGATATAGAAGAGATATTTTAAATAGCCTGCCCCAGAAACTTCTTTTCCTGCTCCTCACCTGGAGAATGTCTATTATGCTTGTAATTGTTATTAATTAATTGTAATTGTTATTAATTAATTACCCATTCTGTGCAGGCACTGAGCTTTGGCTGCTGTTCAGCAATCAGCACCTACAAGCCTGCATGAAAAACCACCCTGAGGATCATCCCCTGCCCTATTTATACTTCTAAAGTGATTTATAAATGAAATAATCAGAAAAGAAATGGAAGCAAGTCAACCTCATTATTTATACAGCCAAGAACCTGAAACCCAGTGTGAGAAATATAAACCACAACAATCTGTTTCCTAAAAACACCAAAAAAAGCAAATTCACTTACTTTTGGGATGTAATTATGGGCATGTTTGTGTTAACACCTGTGTAAAGAAAAACCATACATTGTTTCATCAACAGAAAAATGGTTTTGTGCGATTTTGGTCACTGGGTGATCTGCACTTGGGAATTGTCCCCATTTTCAGCCCTCAAAGCCATTTTGGTGCCACTTTTCAAGCAGGGACACAGCAGAACCAGGAAAGTGTTGTTTTGGTTTTTTAAAGATTTTTTAGCTTTCTGATGTTGACATTCTTGTAGTGAACTTTCTCACACACTTTCTGTAAATAACTCATTGCTTTGCATTCTTTTACGGAGGAGGAGAAAGTTGATGGGCTGTTGGTTTGACCAGTGTCATTGGAGAGGTGGCACTGTCACCCTCCAATACGCTGTCACTCTTGGAAATCTATAAATGTTGGAATCAGAAAATAAACTTCCCTTTTCCTTCACCTTGAGAGCAGCAGTGTGAGCTTGTGTTTTTTGTGTACTATAGTGACAGAAAGGCACAAACGTCACAGCCTGCACAGAGGAGAATTAAATACACTTTTTTCTCCAGACAGTTATGGAGGGACAGGATAAAATCCAGTGATGGCCTCTGGGACTTCAGTGTCATGGCAGAGGTGAGTACAAAATGAGTTTTACATAAACAGCTGAGAGCAGGCTGGGTGTGACTGAAACCTTCACCAATCCTTCCCTCATCATTTCAGGGACACCAAAAGCTGCAGATTATACCCAAGGAAAATAGGGGGGAAAAAAGCCCCAGGATGATCCCTTTACTTCAATCTTCCCAAGCAACAGCTCAGTGAAGGTTTGGGTGAATGCACTAAGGAATTATCCACATGGATTCCAACTCTTGGATTTTTCCTAGGCACGAGTGAGGGGAGAGACAGACATCCTTCACCTGATCCAATCCAGCAAATTATTCTGCATGTAATTCATAAAAATATGCCTTCAATAGGTGAGAAGAGCTCCCAGAGCAGTGCTGGGCTACAAACAGCCCCCTCTTACCTCTCCACTTGGCCACCAGCTGAGGATCTGAAATGCTGAACACGGGGCGGCTCCTGGAGAGGATCCCTTTGCCAAAATAGCCCTGCAAGGGACAGAAAACCCCAAATCACCTCATGGAACACACATCAACTTCTTCCCACTTATAAATTGTGCAATAGTGGCATCAGCTGGAACAAACAGCTCAACTCCTGCAGCATGTCAGCCCTGCCTAAAGCTTGTTTAGCTGCTGGTTCAGTATTAAACCTGATTTAAACAAGTGTTTAAATCCCATTTAGCCTGGAGAGTGTTGGGTCTTCTCCCTGAACTCTAAATATCTAAAACCTCCCAGGAAATGTTTGAAAACAACACCTGAAACCAAGGAGATAGCACTGCATTAGAATGGTACTCAGACACAAAAAACTGAACACAGCTTGTTTCACACAGGAATAAATCACTCTGAAGTTAAAAGAATTATACAAGCACTTATAAAACATTAATATTGCAACCTCCTCATCTTTAAAAACAAGAAAATGCTTTGAAAAGTTGCATGAAATGTTGAAAGGAGACATAAACATGAAGGCTTTGCAGCTGTTTCTTAGCTCACAATGTCAATTCATTCCAACATTTATTTCCTTGGATAAGAAACTTTTCACATTTGACGCACAATATATTTTTTTTGCAGTGATTTCAGGAGAGAAAGGAAATATGGAGAATCACAGGAGGCTGAAGGAGCAGATAAGATAAAGGCAGCAGATTTGAACCAGTGTTGTGTTTTACCTGCATTAAAAACACTACAAATATTGTGCAAACAGGGTGCAGCACCTTGTTGTAGAGCTGTTCAATATCCTCGGGGTTCCTCACAATCACGTTGTTGTTGATGATCTCAGCCTGGCAGAGTCTGAAATCCTTCCCCCCCACTTCTACAGGAAAGGGAGCCTTGTAGGACTCGAAAACTCTTCTTTTCCTTTTTGGGGGGTGAAAAACTGCTTCTGCCATGTCTTATTTTATCCTCCTAAGGAGTGGAAAGAAAAGATTTAACACCTGGGAATTAAGGTTCGCCCATTTTTTTGTATTTCAGCAAATACAAAATACTCCTACAGCAGCACATTCTCAGTGGATGCTGCAGGGTGACACAGGTTTCATTCTGCAATTCTGTCACCAAACAAACAGGCAGGGATGTGCTGGAGATCTCGGATCTGCCTCTGGGGCATCCCCAGCACAGCGGACAGGGCTGCTCCTCAGCCCAGAGCTTATGAAGGAAACTCCAGAAATAAAGGAGTAAAATACATCCCCTCAGGGCTGCCCCGGATGCCCTCATGGCTGCCCCGGATCCCCTTAGGGCTGCCCCGGGATCCCCTCAGGGCTGACCCGGGATCCCTCAGGGCTTCGCCGGGATCCCTCAGGGCTGCCCCGGATCCCCTCAGGGCTGTCCCGGGATCCCCTCAGGGCTGACCCGGGATCCCCTCAGGGCTGACCTGGGATACCCTCAAGGCTGACCCGCATCCCCTCATGGCTGTCTCGGATCTCTCAGGGCTGCCCCGGGATCCCCTCAGGGCTCCGCTGGGATCCCTCAGGGCTGCCATGGATCCCCTCAAGGCTGACGGGACAGCTGATCCCCGCCGGGACAGCCAGACCCTGATGCAAGACCCGCACTCGGCCCGGGGTGTCCCGGTGGGTTTGAGGGGCAGTGTCTGGTCCCGGGTCGTGCCGGTGGATTTGAGGGGCAGTGTCCGGTCCCGGGGTGTCCCGGTGGGTTTGAGGGGCAATGTCCGATCCCGGGGTGTCCCGGTGGGTTTGAAGGGCAGTGTCCGGTCCCGGGGTGTCCCGGTGGGTTTGAAGGGCAGTGTCCGGTCCCGGGGTGTCCCGGTGGGTTTGGGGGGCAGTGTCCGGTCCCGGTGGGTTCGGGCAGATCGAGCCGGGCCGTTCCCGCCGCCCGCGCGCGCCACGCACCGTCACTGTCACCGTCACCGCCGCGCCGCCACCGCGCCTGCGCACTGAGCCCGCGCGGGAACGGCTCCGCCCCCGGCTCCGCCCCCGGTACCGCCCCCCTCCATTCCCGGTACCGCTCCATCCCTGCCCATCGGTTCCGCTCCATCCCTAGTCACGGTCTATCCCCCGTCCCCCTCCGTCCCCATTTTGCGTTCCATTCCCGGTCCCGATCTAACCCCCGCCCCGGTCCCGCTCCCGGTCCCGCTTCCGGTCCTGGTCTCGCTCCATCCTCGGTCCCTCTCCATCCCTGCCCCACCTCATCCCCGCCCATCGGTCCCGCACTATTCCCGGTCCCGATCTAACCCCCCCCGCCCCGCTCCATCCCCGGTCCCGCTCCATTCTCGCCTGGGGGTTCGGTCCCACTTCGTCCTAGCCCAGAGGGAGATCCGGTCCCTGCCGGGGGGTTCCGGTCCTGGTTCACCCCGGTCCCGCTCCATCCCCGGTCCAGGGGAGGTTTCGGTCCCGCTCCATCCCCGGTCCAGGATGGAGGTTTCGGTCCCGCTCCATCCCCGCGGGACGGGCCCGGTCCCGCTCGCGTGTCCCGCCCCGGCAGAGGTGGGGACGCGGTGTCCGGCCCCGGCTGCCGGCCCCGAGCCAGGGATGCTCCCGGCACGGAAGGACCGGGAATGTGCTCCCGGCTCCGCTGCCGGGCTGCCCAGACGGGCTGCGGGGCTGTCCCTCCCGGGATGTGCTGATGTCCCTCCCGGGGACAAATCACATTGGAGGCTTTAGTGTGACCAAAGTGAGAGAAGCTTTTGGAGTGAGAGATGAGCTCCGTGAGCAGAGGCAGGAGGCACACACGGAGATGATTAGTTAGAGACAGATTGGGACAATGTTCTGCTCGTTTGGCTCCGGGACACAGCCCGTGGCTCGGTGGCACCCGGGACAAGGCACCGCTGTCCCACCAGTTGAGGCTGATCCCGCAGCTCAGAGCCAGCTCGGCACGACGGGCTTGTGCAGCTATAAAATAAAAGCACTTGAATGAAATACAAAGCATTTTCACTATTTAGGTCTCTTTCTACACCTTGAGCCCTGCTTGACAAACCCATGGTCACACCTTCACCTGCTCCTGTTTGAAGCACCTGGGAGGTGCCACTGTCACCAAAGAGGAGTGAGACAATTTGGCTCCAGACACTCAGCAGAGAATTCTGATTCCCAGCAGAGACCAGGGATGAAAAGCTGCAATAATACATCCTTTTAGGAGGTATTTTATCTCATTCCTGCTTTTTTATGGTGAGCCAAAGGGCAGGCAATAGCGATTACAAGGCCAGACAGGAATTATTGCACAAAACATGGGAACACTCAGCTTGTGTTCTCACAGTTATTGCCTGCAGAAGTGTGCTTGATACACCAGCTCAGGGCTTTTTTGATGTTGATTTGCATAAAAAGTGTTGAAGCCAAACCTCGGAGGGGCCTGATGTGTTCCTGTCACAAAGCACAGAGATGCTCTGGCAACTTCAGGTTCATTCTCAGAGCTCTGCCATTGAAATACCCGAATTAAAATATTCCAGGCAACAAAATGAAAGTGACCCAGCATCAAAGATGTCACTCTGATTCAAAATTCCTCCTAAATTGGTCAAACCAAGTCTCACTTGAATGAAAGCAGGTTTATCTCTGCTAGTATATCTGGATTTTCTCTTTGTGCAGACACATTTACTATGAGACGTTCCCTGCAGGGAGAAGCAGACAAAACACGAGGAGCTACAGGCCACTCACATTTCCTTATCAGCCTGCAGCCTTGGACAGAACCCACGGCCAGCCCCTCAATTAACTCACTCACACTCCTGTTTCTTCACCTATTATCTGCTCCCGTCCCTGATAAGCTGCAGCCAGAACTTGCTGTCTGAAGGACAAGCGTTGCATGAGTCACACCTCGTTTCCTTTATCTATCAATTTCTGTATCAATAATTGTGCAGACACTCTCAGCAGTGTCTGCATGTCCCTGCTGATGATGATGAGGCAGCACCCAGTGACAGGCTCTGCCCTCGAGGTCACCAGGAAGCCAGGAATGTCACCCGGCTGTCAGGAGCCACAATGAAAGAATCTGTGTCTCAACACAACAGCACAAGGCTGAAATCACCCAGTCTAGAAATTGTACAGAAATTAAGGTGTCCAGGGTGTCTACACTGGAGCATGGATACTTGCATGTACATACCTAGCAAAAACTGACAATAAGGTTAGGACTAAGTCTGTTGTCCTTGGGTGTGTGTGACAGCCTCTTGACATCTTCAGTGTCTTGCTTTTTATA
This sequence comes from Melozone crissalis, assembly GCF_028551555.1. Taxonomy (NCBI): domain Eukaryota; kingdom Metazoa; phylum Chordata; class Aves; order Passeriformes; family Passerellidae; genus Melozone; species Melozone crissalis. The sequence continues at coordinate 19,004,259 of NW_026535807.1, read as the reverse complement.
AGTTACAAGAATGTAAAATTTGGTGTGTGATTGGTTGATGATTTATGACCATTGTTTGTATTTTTGTTTGGTTTTTTGGGGGGGGATTAGTTCTGGGGTTAATTCTATGTTTGTTTTGGGGTGGTTATGGAGTGATGATGATGGTTGGTTGTTGTTTTTGACACTAGGAAATATAGAGGAAGGTTAATTGAAAGTGTATTGATTGTCGCAGACATCTTTTATGAAAAATCCTTTCCTGAGGATTTTTCCTCCTGAGAAGCCTGAGAGGCCTCAGGAACAAAATGTAAACAATGGTTATCTGCTGCTGTGGAATGCAACAGGTAGATCTTTAATTAGCCCATCTTAGATGTTTGTAATTAATGGCCAATCACAGCCCAGCTGAATCGGACGGAAAGCCGAGCCACAGACCTTTGTTATCATTCTTTGGTATTCTATTCTTCACCAGCCTTCTGATGAAACCTTTTCTTCTATTCTTTTAGAATAGTTTTAATGTAATATATATCATAAAATAATAAATCAGCCTTCTGAAACATGGAGTCAGATCCTCGTCTCTTTCCTCATCCAAGAACCCCTGTGAACACTGTCACAATTGATGATAAATGATTTGGATAATGTAGGGATATATGGTTTAATTATTTAATAAGTAAAAAAAAGTCAAGAGAAAAAAAAAGAACACGTAAAATGGGATTTAAATGTTTGTTCCTAGTAAATATGTGAACAGACCTGCATGGTCCTGCAGGACCACTGGGATATGGGAGGAGCAAAACAATGTTGTACCTGTGAGTGAGGATTGTGTCCCTCACCGGGGCTTTTCACAGGCTGAACAAACACTCAGGAGCAGAACAAATAAAGCTCATCCTGCCTCCAGACACGGGGCTGCGCTAAAAGCCCTGCAGATCGCTTTGCTGGCTGTTTTCAGGGCGAGTTTTTGCTCCCTGGAGCGCTCCAGCTGTGCCCTGCAGGGTGCAGCTCCTGCCCTGCCATCCCTGCTCTGCCCCTCCCTGTGCTGGGAATGGCACCGGGAACAGGGAATTCCCTGCTGTCCCGGCTGCTTCAGGGCTCTCAACCACAGCATTCAACTGCTCACTATGTCGCAGAATCCCAGAATCACAGAATCCCAGAATCCCGGAATCCCAGAATCCCAGAATCCCAGAATCCCGGAATTACAGATTCACAGAATTACAGAATCCTGGAATCCCAGAATCCCAGAATCCCAGAATCACAGATTCACAGAATCACAGAATCCCAGAATCATGGAATCACAGAAACCCAGAATCCCAGAATCCCAGAATTGCAGAATCCCAGAATCTCAAAATCACAGAATCCCAGAATCATGGAATCCCAGAATCCTGGAATCCCAGAATCCCAGAATCCCAGAATCATGGAATCCCAGAATCCCAGAATCCCAGAATCCCAGAATCACAGAATCCCGGAATCACAGAATCCCAGAATCACAGAATCTCAGAATCACAGAATCCCAGAATCACGGAATCACAGAATGATGAGGTTGGAAGAGACCTCCAAGATCATCAAGTCCAACCCATGCCCTAACACCTCAAATGTACTGTAGCACCAAGTGCCATGTCCAGTCTTTTTTTAAACACATCCAGAGATGGTGATTCTATCACCTCCCTGGGAAGAGCATTCCAGCACTTTATTATTCTTTCTGTGAAAAACTTTTCCCTGATATCCAACCTATACCTTCTTTGACATAACTTGAGGCTGTGTCCTCTGCTTCTGTCAGAGCCCGACCCCACCTGAGCACAACCTCCCTTCAGGAAGGTGTAGAGAGCAATGATGTCACCTCTGAGCATCCTTTTCTGCAGGCTGAGCACCCCCAGCTCCCTCAGGGGTTCCTCACAGGGTTTGTTTTGTGTTCCCAGCCCCTCTCCAGCCTCGATTCCTCCTCTGGATGTGCTCCAGCCCCTCAATGTCCTCCCCAAACTGAGGGCCCAGAACTGCACACAGCATTTCTTGATACTGGGCTGATTTATTGCATTATTAAATTAAGGTCCAAGGCAATGTCAGCTTCCTGCCAAGGCTGATAGGACTCTCCCCTAAACCACCGTGGCTGCGACCCTTCAACCCTGGCACAGTTGCCTTTGCTGCCTGACTCTCAATGCCCCATTGTCTGCACTGCCAGCCCCAGAAATTCAGATATAAATCCCAGAAATATGGATATAAATACAGATGTGTTATGGCATCCATGTCAGATCCACAGGAACCCCTCTGAACTCCCAGTGCCTTTCCAGGGGAGGATGCTCCTGTCTGTGCTGCCCCAGGATTTCTCAGACAGAGCTGCAAACCAGTTCCAGTGGCAGGACACGATGTCCCTGCCAGGCTCACTGAACTCCTCCTGTGACCACACACGTGGTGATTTCCTCTAAAATCCGCACAGCATTTGCAGCGCTGCTCTCTCAGCCTGCCTGTGGTTTGTGTCTTTCCACAGGCACTGTTTCATTGTGAAGCCCATCTGGAAGAAATATTCCCCTTATAAAACAGGAGCTCATTTTATATTATATGAACTAATATTTAACAGCTAATATTAACGAGGGGCTGTGCTGTGAAGTTTCTACACCAGTAAAATGGAGTTGCCATGTGCAGGAAGGCACAGGGAGGTTTTGTTATCCAGGGTGGTTTTTTTGAGTGTTTGGGGGTTTTAGAGGCAGTTGGGAGTTAATTCTCAGTCCTATCTCAGCCAAAACATACAGGCCAGGTACTCCTTAAATACATATTTTACATGCTTAGGCTTATTAAAAGAAACAGAAATGTCAGCCTGTAAAACTATTTGCCCATGCAGAAAGCCACTCATAAAATCATAAAAGAATGATCTGTTCTTACAGTGTCTTTAGGTAATTTTGGAATCCGTGCCAAGAAATAAAAGGGTTTTGCATGAAATTCAAGTCATGATTTGTCATTGTAATAATTTCTGTCTGGCTTTGACAGAATGTTCCTGTAAAATTTTGTTATCCCATCCGTGTTGCAATCCACAAAGCCCCCATGATGACACTCTCCTTTCTGGATTTTCTTTCTCACAAGGTGATGCAGACAGCAGTGGGAGGATGGGCTGTAGTTATTTACATTAGCCAGCTCCAGTTTCCCCAGACTGACAGAAATTCCCATGGAAATTCTGGTTACATTAACTTTGACAGAGATATGGGACTGTTTTTGGAAACTTTAAAAAAACACCAACAACTAGGGAATACTTTTCATTTTTATTAACATGCAGCATCTTAATTTTGTTTATTAAAGAAATAAATCAAGGTTGGTTTCTGCTTAGTTTCAGATGGTTTTCACAGGAGACAAAAAAAGAGAAGTCAAATACTGGCCAAGCATCAACCCAGGGAGGAATCCCATAATAGCAGCAATCCCGAGGAGGATGGCAGTGAAGGGAGCAGCATGAGAAAAGAGGATTTTGGAGATGAGAATGGCATGGGTGTGTTTGCTTCAGACATGGACAGTGACTGTGGGTTCTTGGAAATTAAACACACTTGGATGTGGCATTCTTGCAGGATCCATCCCATTATCCCATCCCATTATCCCATCCCATCCCTCCATCCCATTGTCCCATCCCATCCCATCCATCCAATCCAATCCAATCCAATCCAATCCAATCCAATCCCATCCCATTATCCCATCCCGTCCCATCCCATCCCATCCCATCCCATCCCAGCCTATCCCATTATCCCATCCCATCCCATCCCATCCCATCCCATCCCATCCCATTATCCCATCCCATGGATCCCATGGATCCCATCCCATCCCATCCCATGGATCCCATTATCCGATCTCATTATCCCATCCCCTCCCATGGATGCCATGGATACCATGGATCCCATCCCATCCCATGGATCCCATGGGTCCCATCCCATCCCATGGATCCCATGGACCCCATCCCATGGATCCCATTATCCCATCCCATCCCTCCCATCCCATTATCCCATCCCATCCCATGGATCCCATGGATCCCATGGATCCCATCCCATCCCATCCCATCCCATCCCATCATCCCATCCCATCCCATCCCATCCCATCCCATCCCATCCCATTATCCCATCCCATCTGGGCCTTCTGAGGCCATCCCAGTCACTCCCTGCCCTCAATTTCTGTTCCAGATGTGTTAGAAAATGATGTGGACATTAATTGAAAATGATGTGAACATTAACTGAAATGATGTGAACATTAATTAACTGAAATGATGTGACCATTAATTAACTGAAATGATGTGAACATTGATTTTCTCTGCCCCAGCCCCCCAGAGCCCCTGCTTCCCTTCTCCCCCTGGGAACAAACGCCAAAGCTCTGAGCTGGCCACTCCAGGGGAATTAAGGGCACTCAAACCCGCTGATTTTCTCCCAGCCCTGCAGCTCCAGTGCCACATTTATTTACCTTTAGCTGCAGAACCATTTGTTTCTGCGTGCCTCATTAGTTTTTCTGCTCCATCAGTCCCTGGCTGAGCTGCTCAATGAGGCAAATCCTCTCTTTGGCCAAATCCTGACTCCCTCACCTTCACCTCGTGTGGCTCAGCACACAGCTGGGCACAAAACCCTCCAGGTTCCAGCAAGATGAGCAGCAAAAGTTCATTTTTTGGGTGTGTATCCAGTTGGGAAGGGCACAGTAAGGGTTGGGAGTCTCCACTAGGTGTCCATGTTTCTGCAATTTTCATTTAGGGCTCCACTCAGCCCTGCAGAATGCACAGCAATTGTTCTGCTCCACTGCCAGATGGAAATGGGAGATAGATTTTATATCAGTCAGGGGTGCACCTGGGCCTGCACCTCAAAAGGCACAAAACACTCAAAAATCACCTTTAAATTGCACATCTCAGACACCCAAACCAGTCCTGCAAGGGCTGGCAGAATTTTCAGATATTGATTATTGCCTCTCTTGCTTTTTCTGATGTTTCCAAATTATTGCATGCTTTGTTTTAACTTGTAGGAACACACAGAAAAAGCTTTCCAGATTTTTAGTGGGGTTTTCAAAGTATTTTCTAATTTGACTCCCAGTTTTTCTGGGATGGGATAGGATAATGGGATGGATCCTGCAAGAACTCCACATCCAATTATTACATGCTTTGTATTAACTTGTAGGAACAAACAGAAAAAGCATTCCAGATTTTTAGTGGGTTTTTAAAGTCTTTTTTAAATTTGACTTCCAGTTTTTCTGGGATGGATCCTGCAAGAATTCCACATCCAATTATTACATGCTTTGTATTCACTTGTAGGAACAAACAGAAAAACCTTTCCAGGCTTTTAGAGGGGTTTTAAAGTCTTTTTTAATTTGACTTCCAGTTTTTCTCTGCACAGCCTTTTTTTTTGCATTCAGGTGAGCACAGAGCCCTAAAGCAGCGACTCAGAATTTTAGAAGCACCTGCTTAATTGTCAAATAACTGCTTTGCTCGTTACATTTCTCTTCAAATATTGATGCCTAATATTTACCCACTTTTCCTGGCTGTCTAATGGATGCTGGCAGGCAGAGTTTTGTGCACTCAGGGACTTTTTCATGCTCCCAATTTCAAACAAACTGTAGGCAGCAGCCTTTAGTGCTCATTTATTGAAGGTGTTTTTCACTGCTTGTTTTTGTCATTTGCAACCCCATTCATTAATAAGAGGCCAGAGAGCAGGGATTTCATTCAGATACCAGGGAATTCCAAGGAGCTGTAAATAAGGATTTATTTAAGATTACTGGATTCCCTTCTAGGAATAACCCAGCAGATTTTCTTATTTTTATTTTTTTCTTTCAATTTTTTTTTCTTTTCTTTTTCTTTTTGTGTATTTCATTTATTATTTTTATTTATTTTTTTCCCTTCTTTTTCTTTTCTTTTCTTTTCTTTTCTTTTCTTTTCTTTTCTTTTCTTTTCTTTTCTTTTCTTTTCTTTTCTTTTTCTTTTTCTCTTCTTCTTTTCCTTCTTTTCCTTCTTTTCCTTCTTTTCTTTCTTCTTCTTCTTTTCCTTCTTCTTCTTTTCCTTCTTCTTCTTCTTCTTCTTCTTCTTCTTCTTCTTTTTCTTCTTCTTCTTTTTCTTCTTTTCCTTTTTCTTTGCTGTTTTTCTTCTGGTTTCCCAGGCATTTTTGTTAAAGAATATTTAATATTTTAGAATTTTAGGGAATGCTGTGTGCCAGAGCATTTGGAGGCAGCTTCCAGGACCACATGCAGACGAGGCTCTGGTGATTTATAATTCCCATTGCTATGAGTGCAACATCTAAAACTGAATTTGACTCCAAAACTTTTACCTCATTTACAATGCTAAGGAAGCAGATTAGGTTCTTTTATTACAGAATGAAACCAAAATCTGGTGTCACTCCATGTGATTTGGACTGTGCCTGATCCAGGAATGTGCTTTAAGATTTCTCTGCACAGCAACAATCCTGTGGAGCTCAGATTTTACCTGAAATGTGTCTCAGAGCTCATCCCAAATGCTCTCCAGGGTCATCTGTCATGGCTGACAGAAGGACAAAATAACAAACAAATCAAGGAAAACCCCCAAATCATCACATTCTAAGAACTGAAATAAATAAACCAACTTGTTGCCAAAGGTATATATGTTTTTAAATACAAAAAAAACCACCCAGAACATCCTCTTATGGAATCTATCCCAATCTGGAATATTTACTTTCCGTTTGTTTAATAACAGGAAAAGGCTCGTTGCTTCTTTTGTTGAGTTTCACATGTCAGCATCTTAATATTCCTCTGGTATTCTTGAAACTTTTACCAGGAAGAAAACAGTGCCGTGGCCTATAGTAGGAAATGTTCTGTTTATTTGAAATGCCTTTATGAGCACACAAAGGCAAACAATTGCTGCCATAAACCCAGGGAGCAGCTCCTGATGCCTTGGCTGTCTCATTTGCACTTCCTTGGCTCTGCCCTTCCTGTGCTCTGCTCCTCCTGAATTCCAGGGCAGGTTAAATCCCTTTTTCCCTTAAATCTCTTTTTCCCTTAAATCTCTTTTTCCCTTAAATCCCTTTTCCCTTAAATCCCCTTTTCCCTTAATTCCCCTTTTCCATTTGCCCATCACCTGCTGCTCTTGGTTGGGAAGGTGGGATTGAAGGTTTATCACCCATCTGCTGCTGGATCCACATTTGGTGATTCCTGTGGGCTTTTTCCAGCTCAGAATATTCTGACAATATTCTGAATATTGTCACAAACCTGGAACTGAAGGGCTGATTTTTCCTTGGAATGGACTCTGGAAGAAATAATGGCAAAGAGCTTTCAAATCTTCTCACAGAAGTGTTTGAACTTATTTTGGCCCTGCCTTTTTTATTGTGGCAAATGCAGCAACTGTGGCAAATTTGAGTCTAATAATGTCAAAAATAAGCAGTTTTATTTCTGTAGGACAGAGCTATAAACTGAATAAAGCAGACCAGCTCTCTTCACACAGCCCTGTGTGATGTGGGGCTGTTTAAACAATGACTAAACCACAAACAGCCACGGACTGGATTCCCCAGGAGCACAACTGTGGGCACAGGAGTGTCTCAAACCCAGGCTCCAGGTTCAAAAAAAAAAAAAAGAAAAAGTAAATAACTCATAAAAGGAAGTGCAAACAGCAGGGAAATCTCATTTCCATCTATCAAGCTGTGTAAAGGACAGGCAGGCTGGAAAGAATGGGCAGAGTTGTGGGGCTTTTGTGGGGTTTGGGAGCATCTCACATCCCTGATTGTGAGTTGGGGAGGATTTTAAAAGATTTAAAAAACCCACTAAAAATCTGGAAAGCTTTTTCTGTGTGTTCCTACAAGTGAATACAAAACACATAATAATTTGGAAAACATCAGAAAAAGTAAGAGAGGCAATAATCAATATCTGAAAATCTGCCAGCCCTTACAGGACTGGTTTGAGTGTCTGAGATGTGCAATTCAAAGGTGATTTTTGAGTGTTTTTTGCCTTTTTAGGTGCAGGCACAGGTGATGATTCTGCACCTTCCCTGAGCCACACAGCAAATTTCTGGCACAGCAAAATCAGAGGTGAAGATCAGGCTCAGAGAGCCAGGCTTTGTTCTGTGGGCCAGGGGCTGTTTCCAACCCCAGCAGTTTGGTGGGTTTCAAACCTTGGTGCTGCAGGAGCCCCCAGGGCTGCTGCCATGCAGATTTTGGGGCATTTTCACAGTTCCTCCCTGGAAATCTCACAGCCCCCGAGTCAGCTGGAGTTTTGTAAAGTTCCTATGACAGATGGATGGAATTTATACCAAAGGTGTTGAAATCTCTGAGGCTGCTGCTGACTCACTTCCCCAGGGAGGGCTGCTGAGCTCAGAGATGCCCCCATGGCAGCACAGGGCACAACATCCTGAACTCTCAACTCTGCCTCGTCCCCAAATTCTTTCCCAATGTGTCCTGCTGCCCTGCAAGCCCCAGGCTGTCTGAAATGCCACTTTCTTTTATCATCTGCTCTGACTCAGATGCTGAGCTGGAGTGGTGTTTACAAAATATCTGTATGGCCCCGGATTTATCTCGCCAAGAAAAGTTAAATGGTTACAGATTAAAAAGATTTTATAAGCACGATATGCCACAGTAAACATGAGTAAAAGTTGTTCTGAAACTATTTCTGTCTTTTGTTGGGAAAAGAAATTATTATTGAAGCTTGAAGGGGAAGACTGCTTCGTAAAAGGAAGGAGAATTAACCATAGTGAGGTTTTAAAGGAACTCTGGTTTGCTGATTAAGGGCTTTTTCCAGAAATGCAACTAATGTTTCCTTCTTTTTTAATTCTTAAATCAGGCCCAAGTGCCAGCAAATGCCTTTTTTACTGTGTCTGGAGGTTTATTTTTAGTCCCAAGAAGGGGATGGACAGCAGGCTGGAAATCAGGACGTGTGCAGGCCAAATAAACTTCCCCACACTTGAACTCTGGCTGTCAGCTCATCCATCTCCTGTGGCTCAGCTCCTTTCTGTCACAAGGGGCTCTGAAATCCCATCTGAAGCTCCTCAGAGCTGCTCTCATCTTGCTGAAAGCGTCTCCCACTTCTGCAGCTCCAGGATTTTAATTTCCTGGTGTGAGACTCAGAGCGAGCAGGAATTTCATTTTCCTTGCCTGGTAGAGGTCTCACAGCAGAACTGCCTGGCACAGGCTGTTATTTATTAATTTATTAATTAATTTATCAATTTATCAATTAATTATTTTATTCATTTATTTATTTATTTATTCTCTGTGGAAGTGTGGGAGGGTGGGCACAGCCCCCACTCTGCCCTTTCAGAACTGAAATATCAGAGGGTGTGTGACACAGGAAACACCTCACAAAAGTTTTACCTCCACCAATGACAGCCTGGGAACCAGGTGGGAAATACAGATTTTTTTTTAGGCTGTTGGTGCAGTTTTTCTGAGCAGGCTGTTTTCCCCTTATTTTAAAAGGAGAGATCCATGGGATGCAGATTTTCTCTGCATGGTTTTCCTCTCCTGGGGAGGGTTTTTATTTGCCCAGCTCCAGCCTCTGCTTTCCCCTCTTGTTCCCATCCCCTTGAATCAACACTGCAAGCAATGCTGGGTGGTCAGCCTGGAGTGTTTGTCACAGCATCAGGGGACAGAGCATCCTCTCTGCTGTCACCTGGCTCTCAGCAGGGCTGGAACTCTCCCCAGCCCCCCTGAGATCCACCTGGAGCTGCTTGGTTCAGCTGAAGTGCAGCTCCCCTCAGAAACAAGTCAGCTCTCAGTGCTGCTGCCTCAGGACAGCTCATAAGTGGATTTTTGTCAATTTTTTTTCTCACAGTGTAGAGTTAACACAACTGCTGGTTTCAGCTCACCCCCTGAGCCTGCAGACAGAGCTGCTGCCACCCACACCTGCACAAAGTCCCTGTGGCAGGTGGGTCACCAGGCTTTGCTGACATGGAGGAATCTGAGGGCTTAGTCTGACCTCTGGAACCTTTTAATTTTGGGCACATGCAGGGAGCTTGGAAAACTCTGCTCCTGTGCTCCAGAACCCAAGTTAAGCTTGCCAGGCTTTGGTAACCAAAAAGTTTCTGCAATGTCTGTAGTCAGTGTTAAATTCATATACACATAAATGTGTGATTATTGTCCTCCAGCACCATCACAGTGGTGTGTTAATCACTACAGGAACCATACAAATATCCTTGGATTCAGGCAAAAAAATTGGGATGTGAGTGCTGGGTCAGTGGAAATTCTTGTACAAATAAATATGATATGTGATTATTGTCCTCCATCATATGTGTCAATCACTATAGGAACCATACAAAGGAAATATCCTTGAATTCAGGCAAAAATCTGGGGATGTGCGTGCTGGGTCAGTGTAAATTCTTATAAACATAAATATGTGATTATTGTTCTCTAACACCCATCACAGTGATGTGTCAGTCAGTATAGAAACCATACAAATATCCTTGGATTCTGGCAGAAAAATTGGGATGTGAATGCTGGGTCAGTGTAATTTCATATACACATAAATATGTGATTATTGTTCTCCAGCAATCACTACAGGAACCATACAAAGGAAATTTCCTTGAATTCAGGCAAAAATCTGGGGATGTGAGTGCTGGGTCACTGTAAATTCTTATAAACATGTGATTATTTACCTCCATCACAGTGATGTGTCAATCACTACAAGAACCATACAAAGGAAATATGAACCATACAAAGGAAATTTCCTTGAATTCAGGCAAAAAAATTGGGATGCGAGTGCTGGATCAGTGTAAATTCTTGTACAAATAAATATGTGATTATTGTCCTCCATCACAGTGATGTGTCAATCACTATAGAACCATACAAATATCCTGGGATTCAGGCAAAAATCTGGGGATGTGAGTGCTGGGTCAGTGTAAATTCTTATACAGATAAATATGTGATTATTGTTCTCCAGCACTCATCACAGTGATGTGCCAATCACTACAGGAACCATACAAATACCCTTGGATTCAGGCAAAAAAATTGGCATGTGAGTGGTGGGTCAGTGTAAATTCTTATACACATAAATATGTGACTATTTACCTCCATCACAGTGATGTGTCAGTCACTACAGAACCATACAAATATCCTTGAATTCAGGCAAAAAAATATGGGATGTGAGTGCTGGGTCAGTGTAAATTCTTGTACACATAGATATGTGATTATTGCTCTCCAGCACCCATCACAGTGATGTGTCAATCACTACAGAATCATACAAAGGAAATATGAACCATACAAAGGAAATATCCTTGGATTCAGGCAAAAAAATTGGGATGTGAATGCTGGGTCAGTGTAATTTCTTATGCACATAAATATGTGATTATTGTCCTCCATCATATGTGTCAATCACTATAGGGACCATACAAAGGAAATATCCTTGAATTCAGACAAAAATCTTGGGATGTGAGTGCTGGGTCAGTGTAAATTCTTATAAACATAAATATGTGATTATTTACCTCCATCACAGTGATGTGTCAACCACTATAGAAACCATATAAATATCCTTGGATTCAGGCAAAAAAAGTAGGATGTGAGTGCTGGCTCAGTGTAATTTCTTATACACATAAATATGTGATTATTGTCTTCTAACACCCATCACAGTGATGTGCCAATCACTACAGAACCATACAAAGGAAACCTGAACCATACAAAGGAAATATCCTTGTTTTCAGGCAAAAAAAATTGGGATGCGAGTGCTGGATCCCATCTGTGTTACGAGCAGGGTTACCCAGTGACAGCCTGATGGCAGAAATGGGAATTTAGGGAACTCTTGCAAACTCTGACCCCAGCTCATTGCAAGAGTGGGGCAGGATTGCAGCAATTCCTGCAATGGGTGCCTGAGCCCCCAGGAGAGCAGGGGCTGATTAAAATGTGGCTCCACTCCAGGACTTGGGATAAATAAACCAGCAACTGCTCTTGTGCAAGGCCTGTACACTTTCCTCACAGACTTTCACAAAAATGCCACATTTCTGACACCTTTCCAGCAGGCTTTTAGAGGCACCAGAGTCTAGGCAGATGAAAAATCTGAATTGTGGGTCCTGTTGCCCATTCTGACAGGCACTGGATGAGGAACACCTCAGTTACTGACTCCTCTATTTGCAAAAAGGAATGAAGTCACTCCCATTCCACTAACTTTGGTATTAACAGAGAACAGTAGTGTTATTTGAGACTTATTATTTCTTATAATTCCTTTTAAGACTCTTTTGAAAGCAATTAATTGCCAAAAATTAATTTCCAAGTGATTATGTACTCACAGCAATGGTGGCATCTAACTAAATGCAAATTTACTCCTTCAACCTGTTAAGTATGTAATAATGCACATTTAAAATCTATAGTGCACATTTAAAATCTATAAGGCACATTTAAAATGCCTATAAACCTCCCTGCTCCATAAGGAATGCTCTGCTCTCCTAGGCGAGCAGCAGGAATTTGAAAAGGCTCTCTAAAGCACTTTTAATCAAAGTCTTCCCATGGAAATCCAGATTTTTATGCATGGCAAATTGAAGTATTCAAATGTGCCAAAAAAAAAAAGTAAAAAAAAAAAGTAAAAAAAAGAAGTTAGGAATTTTAGAAATTACTAAACTGTACTAGAGCCCAGGTAGTTCTAATCTTGTAGGACTGCTTTGAGTGTCTGAGATGTGGAATTTAAAGGTGGTTTTTGAGTGTTTTCTACCTTTTGACATGCAGGCACAGGTGATGCTTCTGCACCTTCCCTGACCTTCACCTAACCTGCAGTGTGAGCTTTCCTCCTGCTTCAAAGGAAGGTGTGAAAAATGAATGTCAAATGTTGCATTTCTGCAGAAATTTCTGTCTGCTAGAATGGGAGCCAAGGCTGTGGGAGAAATGAGTGAAATTTGACAAGTAGGCCTGAAGTGCCTGGGTTTGAGCTCGTTCTCACCCAACAACAGCCAGGTTACCCCACATTTCAGAGGGGACAATCCTCCCCTGGCTGCCAGCTCTGGATGGATGCAGCAGGAGAGGCTCTGTGCCCACAAACCCAGCTGGATTTGGGAATTGTGGCCTCCCTGCAGTGCCAGCTGCTCACTCAGGGCTACAGGAGATCCACCCAGCCCTGAAAGGTGCCTGGCACCCAGCTCAGCTCTGCCTCTCCTTTTTCAGCCAGGAGATTTAGGGGCAGGGAAGATCTGCAGCCCCTCACTGGAATTTGGACTGCCCAGTTTAATCTCACTCCTGCTTCTTCCCCATATCAGGAGCTCAAGGCAAACCCCACTGTTTAGTCTCTGCAATGTGAAATCATGCCAATGCACAGAAATAGCTTAAATATATGGACTTTCCTGTTCAAGATACAACAACAACATCTGTTTGCACCAGGACGGCCAAGTCCAGGCTGCTGAACTGGAGTTCAGGGGTGGCTGTGCAGGATGCTCTGTGAAACACCATTTTTACCATTTTTTCACAGTTAAATTCTATTTTTCAGTGAAGAAAGCAGGCAGTAGGTGCCCAGTTATCCCAAGCAAACCAGGAGTGTGCTGGATCTTATCCTTGCACAGCCAAAACAAAGAGGAGCTGCCAGAGCAGGAGCTCCCTCAGTGCTGACCTGGGCAGTGCCACGGACACACAGGGACAGCAAAATCCCCTGGTGGCATCACCAGGACCTGGGATTTCCCACCTGTTTGCAGAATTTCCAGTCAGATCTGGAAACTGGAGTAAACCCAGTCCTCAGGGGAGTGTTGGTGCATCAGCTGCTCTCAAAAATCCAAGCAGTCACAGCAAATGAATGCTTTAAAACACAGGAACAACGGTGATGGCATTAATTCTAGGAGATGTTTTTCCAGACAAGGGTCCAGAATGTTCATTTTATGGAACTAGTGCTGCAATGTTTACAAGCAGAAAAGAGGTGAAAGGGATAAAAAGGATTTTTAGCCCACACAGGGCAGTTTTCTACAGTAAAATTGCTGGGTCTCTTTATGTCTGTACTGATCATTAATGTCAATATGTCCTCAAACTAAATTTTCTGATGGTGCTGAAGTGAATTCCTCCTTTCTGCTAAAATTGAGAAAATCACAGAGGACTTTGAAAGCAAACCTGATCTGGATCATCTCCTGCTCTGCCTTTATGAAGCTTTTTTAAGCTTCTTTCAAGGCTTCAAAATCTGCCTCTGTGTATTTCTTTGACCTGAACATAAATAGAATGATAAATCCTAGAAGAGTTCCTTGCCATAAAGAAAACTTCAGTGTTTCTGAAGCTTCCTAGAGTTTCAATGTGACACAGGCAGTGCCAGCACAATCCCACCCTTGGGCCCTTTACCCTTCCTGGCTCTGAAACATTGATTTGCTCCTCACATGGCTGCCAGGAAGGAGGGAATAATCTGAGGGCAGAGAAATGACTGAAGAGAAAAGAAGGAGAGAAATGTCAGGAATTCCATGCAATGGACAAACCCCTGACTCCTCTTTAGGGCCTTCTCCAGTTATGAGAAACTCCTGTGTAAGAAAGGGGCACCTCAGGAAGATTAGGTGACTTTAATGTTTACCCTAAACACCAGGAGACATTTTCTTTTAAGATCCCAAGAAACAGAACTTCATGGGAAAAAAAAAAAATCCTCTGATTTATGGTCTTGCAGCATTCCCTGATGATTTGACCTAAGTTTTTTTGTCTTCACTGTGTTCCATTATTTCCAGTTGTGTTTGCAAACCCAGCCCATCGTGTCCTTCCCCATGGGAATGTCCCCTGAGCTCTCAGCAGGGAACATTTGGTCACTGAGCTTCATCCACAGCCTGGCAGAGCTGGGGGTGCTCACCTGGAGAGGAGAAGCTCCAGGGAGAGCTCAGAGCCCAAAGGGGCTGCAGGAGAGCTGGAGAGGTGTGACGGTGTTCACAGTGGTTCTTGGATGAGGGAAGAGACCAGGATCTGACTCCATGTTTCAGAAGGCTGATTTATTATTTTATGATATATATTACATCAAAACTATACTAAAAGAACAGAAGAAAGGATTTCATCAGAAGGCTGGCTAAGCTAAGAATAGAATAGGAAAGAATGATAACAAAGGTTTGTGGCTCAGCTCTCTGTCCGAGCCAGCTGACTGTGATTGGCCATTAATTAGAAATAACCACATGAGACCAATCACAGATGCACCTGTTGCATTTCACAGCAGCAGATAACCATTGTTTACATTTTGTTCCTGAGGCTTCCAGCTTCTCAGGAGGAAAAATCCTAAGGGAAGGATTTTTCATAAAAGATGTCTGCGACAGAAAGGGACTGGGGACAAGGGATGGAGGGACAGGACCCAGGGAATGGCTCCCACTGCCAGAGGGCAGGGCTGGATGGGAGATAATTGGGAATTCCTGGCTGGGCTGGAATTGCCAGAGCAGCTTCCCTGTGTGGCCTCCTGCAGTGCCCCTGCTCTCTCAGGGTGGCACTGGGTGCTCTCTGGAAACCTCTGGCAAGGCCAACCCTCCTGTGAGGCCATGGAGAGGGCCTGCTCCTCTCCAGCCTCCTGTGAGGCCATGGAGAGGGCCTGCTCCTCTCCACCCTCCTGTGAGGCCATGGAGAGGGCCTGTTCCTCTCCACCCTACTGTGCTGCCATGGAGAAGGCCTGCTCCTCTTTACCACCCTCCTGTGAGGCCATGGAGAAGGACTGCTCCTCCTCTCCACCCTCCTGTGAGACCATGGAGAAGGACTGCTCCTCTCCACCCTCCTGTGAGACCATGGAGAAGGACTGCTCCTCTCCACCCTCCTGTGAGACCATGGAGAAGAACTGCTCCTCTCCACCCTCCTGTGAGGCCATGGAGAGGGCCT
Source organism: Melozone crissalis (assembly GCF_028551555.1). NCBI lineage: Eukaryota > Metazoa > Chordata > Aves > Passeriformes > Passerellidae > Melozone > Melozone crissalis. The sequence continues at coordinate 18,988,630 of NW_026535807.1, read as the reverse complement.
GCTCCTCCTCTCCACCCTCCTGTGCTGCCATGGAGAGGGCCTGCTCCTCTCCACCCTCCTGTGATGCCATAGAGAGGGTCTGCCCCTCTCCATCCTTCTCACCACCCTCCGTTGCTGCCATGGAGAAGGCCTGCTCCTCACCACCGTCCTGTGAGGCCATGGAGAACGCCTGCTCCTCCTCTCCACCGCCCTGTGAGGCCATGGCGGATTGCTACTATCCACCCTTCTCACCACCCTCCTGTGAGGCCATGGAGAACACCTGCTCCTCCTCTCCACCCTCCTGTGAGGCCACGAAGAAGGACAGCTCCTCTCCTACCTTCTCACCACCCTCCTGTGATGCCATTGAGAGGGCCTGCTCCTCCTCTCCACCCCCCTGTGAGACCTGCCCACCTTGTGAGGTCGTGGAGAAGAAGGCACCACCCTCCTGTGAGGACATAGCGAAGGACTGCTCCTTACCACCCTCCTGTGAGGGCTTGGAGGTGGTCTGGTTCGCTCCACCCTCTTGTGAGGCCATCTCCTCTCCATCCTCCTGTGATGCCATGGAGGAGATCTCCTGCCCATCACCCTCCTGTGAGCCCAAGGAGCAGGTCTGCTCCTCCTCACCACCCTCCTGTGAGGCCATGGAGATGGTCTGGTCCTCTCCAGCCTCCTGTGGTGCCATGGAGAACATCTGCTGCTCACCGCCCTCCTGTGGGGACATGAAGCGGGCCTGCTCCTCCTCTCTACCCTCCTGTGAGGCCATGGAGATGATCTGGTCAACTCGATGCTCCACTCCACCCCCCTGTGATGCCAGGGAGAAGATCGCCACCCCACCACCCTCCTGTGATGGCATGGAGGGTCTGCTCCTCTCCACCCTCCTGTGAGGCCATGGAGAGGGCCTGCTCTCAGGCCTTACTCCTGAGGAAGAAGAAACAAAGCTACAACAACGATGTAAAGCAACCAAAACCAAAGCAAGCAAGGAAAAAGAGTCATTGGGACCACAGGACATAAACAGAGACAGAAATAAAATCCATTCTAATTTCTGGCCTTTAAACCACGGTGACCATAATGTAAGCAATGCAGCAGGAAGTTCTTGTTTAGTTCAGTGGATATCAATGAATTCTTCTCCACAGAACAGCATCAAATCCCAGTCCTTTTGCTTTCTGTCAAATATTCAGCCTGTTGTTTAACTATTTTTGTTGTTATTATTTATTTTTTTCCCCTGCTCCTTACAAAAACCCTGATAACTGTTTTCAAAACCTACTTAAAACCCATTTAAAGTCCTTGGCTGCCCCTGGATCCCTGGCAGTGCCCAAGGCCAAGCAGGACACTGGGGCTGGGAGCACCTGGGACAGTGGGAGGTGTCCCTGCCATGGCAGGGGTGGGATGGGATGAGCTTTAAGGTCCCTTTCAACCCAAACCTGTGGGAATTCTGTGATTCCCATCACTCTGCAGAGCTGGGAAGGCCACCAAGGGCAGTGTACCACCAGCAGGTCCTCCCAGCCTGGATTTGCACCAAAGCCCTGCTGCTGACAGAAGCAATGAGATTTTGTCTGCTCCTGAGGTGAAACTTTCACTGCCTGTTTCAAGCAGCCCTATTGCAAGGCCCTGTTGCATCAATGTGAGGTTTCAAAATAGAGTAAAAACCAACTTGGCTTTAGATTATTTATTTATTTGGGACTAATGTCTAAAAGAGCAGCAGCATTCCTGACAGCCAAAGGACTCCAAGCATCTGTCCTTAGCTTGCCAGTGACCCTGGGGAAGCAACCCATAATCCACATATTTGAATTGCCACAGGGCTTTGTGGGCTGTGCAGGGGTGGGAATGTGGGCAGGAATATTTCTGGCTCTGTAATTAATCCTATTTGCTGTACAAGTGTGATTTATGGGGCAGCCTGGGTGCTGGGGGAAGGAAGAAGCTGCTCCATGGACATGGACAGGGCTGGGATTTGGAGGAAGGAGAATCCAGAATTCTCTGTTTAATAAAGCAGCGGGATTGGAAGGGCTCTCATTAAATACAGGCCTGCCAACAATTATCCTTTGGTTTTCTGCAGCACCAGGATTATTCCAAGAGTGTCCCCAGAGGGGTTTTTTTGGCTATGGTGTTCAGGATTCACCAAGAATTTCAATTCAAGGCTGAAGCAGAAGTCTCAGTGTCACAGACACATTTTATGAAAAATCCTTTCCTTAGGATTTTTCCTCCTGAGAAGCTGGGAGGCCTCAGGAACAAAATGTAAACAATGGTTATCTGCTGCTGCTGTGGAATGCAACAGGTGGATCTGTGATTGGTCTCATGTGGTTGTTTCTAATTAATGGCCAATCACAGTCAGCTGGCTCAGACTCTCTGTCCAAGCCACAAACCTTTGTTATCATTTTTTTTTTCTATTTAGCTAGCCTTCTGATGAAATCCTTTCTTCTGTTCTTTTAGTATAGTTTTAATGTAATATATATCATAAAATAGTAACTCAAGCCGTCTGAAACATGGAGTCAGATCCTGATCTCTTCCCTCATCCTGGGACCCCTGTGAACACCGTCACATCTCAGCTAAACTGAGGCTCTCAGGTCTGACAATGGTGATGCCCTGCTCACCTCTGCTCCTCCCCATTTGTCCCCTTGTCCCAAAAAAGCACCAAAAGCAAGGCATGAACCATCCTGCCACAACTTATTTTCCACTTTGGCACAAGCAGATAAAGTATAGGTTGTTATTTCGTGCACAGCCTCTTCTAGAACTTAAACAAATTTTAAAGCAATATTGCATAATTTAACATTTTTCTGTGTGAAATCCTTCAGCTTCTCCCATGATGATTCTTCATTAACAAGGGCTCTGTATCCAATGCCAGAATAAACCAGGCCACTAAAATCACCACCCCAGAGCCCCTTGTGCCATCAGTGTCGTGTGACCCTCACAAGTGTCACCTGACAGTGCTGGCACTGCTGCTCTGTCACTTCCTTTCTGCCACCCTGTCCCCTGCTGAGTCACCCCCGTGGTGACAAGGCTCTGAACCCTCTTGGTCAACAGGTTTCACTTCCAGAAGTGCCTGTAAAAGATTAATTTTGCTCTCCAGGCTCAGTGCTTGGCATGGGGCAGTTGCAAAAGGCAATTTCCCTCCTCTGCTGAGTCAGGGCACAGCAATTTCTGGGCCTTGGAAGAGTAAGGCAACTGAAATTCTATTTAATCTGCTAGGTGAAATGGGAAGAGGAGAAATTTGTCACTTTTCCCCTCAGCCAGCATCCTGCCATCCCCACTGATTGCCTCTGAGCTCTGGCCTCTGGGGCTCTGTTCCAGTCACCACTTTGGATGCAAAGCTCTCCTCAACACCATTACATGGAAACAGCTGCCATTTGATCAGACAGAAAAATATTCCAATTATTCCATTCCTTCTTCTGTGACAGCTTTAAAATGGCTCTGGAATCAGCAGGCCAATCTATAATTATCTCTAATCAGCAGCAGCTCAGCTCTGCTGTTATCTGCAGCTTCTGGTGCACAAAACTGCAGGGTCCCAGTTCAGTGCAGGTGTCTGTGGCTGCCACAGGATTCTGAGTTGGGAAATGCAGCAGGGGCTGTGCTCATTGCAAAAGGATTCCAGAAATTGCACTAAATTAAATTATGATGATTCCAGAACCTGGAAAATAGGCTGATGCTGGCCTTGCTTCAGGAGGGAACCGTTATTTCTGCTTCATACAAATGCTACAAAAATAAAAATTAAAAAGGAAAACTTGCATTAAAAATTCATACAAATGTTCCTTGAATAAAACCCCATGTATTGGACATGAACCAAGAGATCTTCCACAGCAGCAAAACTATTGATTATTGCCCAGGGGATGAAATATGGGCACAGCCAAATTTACAGAAAACAACCTGGTTGTAGCCCTGTTCTTAAAGCAAAAGACCAGAAATTTGGTGAGCACTGCTGACAGTAGGCTCAGCAGGACCAGGACAGAATGGTTACAAATTCTGGATTAAGCTGGGCCCTAAAAGTGGCTTTCCAGGGTGGTTTCTGCAGAGAGGGACTTCTCAGCCAGCCTTGCTGCTGGATCCCACTGTTCTGCTGGCTTCATTCCCCAGGGATTTGATCCATCTCACCTGTATAAAAAGAGGAGGAAACAAATGGAGTAGATATAACCAGGGATTTGATTCATCTCACCTGTATAAAAAGAGGAGGAAAAAAATGGAGTAGATATAACCAGGGATTTGGTCCATCTCACCTGTATAAAAAGACGAGGAAACAAATGGGTTAGATATAACCTGAGTAGGATTTATGGAATCTCCTCAAAATTCCTCAGCCATTCTCCTCAAATCCTTGGAGGAATGTGGCAGAAGCAGCTGAAAAAAATCTGTTGACCCCACTGATGGCATTTCTTAGTTCTGCTCCTTGGGAAAATACAATAACAATTCTTCCTATCAAATCTCCCAGCTCCTGGGTAGTTGTGAGGTAGAGCCAGGCTGTATAAATCTGGAGGATTTGTTATCTAGAATGGCTCTGCCAAAGATGTCCCAAAACCCCCCAGGAGAGCTCTGTGTCCTGCTGGGGTGGCACACGTGGAACCACATCCAGGACCAGGCTGAAAAGATTCCCCATAACTCCTGTGTCACTTTGGTCACACCATGGTCCCAATAAATCCTTTATTATGAAGCACCCTGTGCTCTGCTGCATCAGAGCAGAAAATGCCTCAGAGGCCATGGGGATGGCACCAGAAGTTTAAAATGTTTTTCTTTTGTTGAATTAGGAAAAATAGCAAATATTTCATGGAGTAAATGTTCAGGAGCAGAGCAGTGGCATCCAGCCATAAATTCAGTGCTGCTCAGCGTCTGGAGAGGCTTTTCCTGTCCATAAAACAAAGTGACACTGAGTGATCAGCCCCCAAAAATTCACAGGCTGAGGAAGCAGAGGAGAAATGCAGGGATCAGAGCAGCTTAGCCCACTGAGGATGTTTAGATGTCAGCAGCTGCTGGAAATGCACAGTCAGGAGGCAGGAGAGGAGCTGCAGGAGAAATGTTCCAAGCGTGAGTCCCAGCTCCTCTCTGCTCAGCATTTCCCCAGCTGTTTGTGTCCCCATCCTGCTGAGCTTTCAGAGGATGGCAGTAATTCATCCCAGGGTGACTCTGTGTTTACAGAGCAGCACCTTGGCAGGAGGGGTCCCTGCCAGCTGGCACATCCCGTCTGCTGTCCCCTGTGTGCTAGGATGGCTTTCCTGCCCTGTGAGCAGCCCGGCAGTGTGACGGTGTTCACAGGGGTTTTTGGCTGAGGGAAGAGATGAGGATCTCACTTTATGTTTCAGAAGGCTTGATTTATCATTTTATGATAATAAATAAAATAATTTAGTTTTAATATGTAATAATATAATAAATAACATAATCAATAATATAATTAATAATATAATAAACAATATAATAAACAATAGCTTTAATATATAATAATATAATAAATATAAAAAAATAATATAATAAATAATAATATATATAATACATGTGGGACCATTATGGACATAAATACATATATAAACACATATAAATATATAAACATTATAATAAATAAAATATGGAAATACATATTAAATACATAATAAAAATAATTGTAGAAATATAATAATTATAATACATTATACAAATAATAAGTATTAAATATAATTATGTATTAATTATTAAATGCAATTTAATATCATTAAATATGTAATTCAATTATTACATTAAAACTATACTAAAAGAATAGAAGAAAGGATTTCATCACAAGGCTGGCTAAGAATAGAAAAGAAAGAATGATAACAAAGGCTTGTGGCTCGGACAGAGAGCCTGAGCCAGCTGACTGTGATTGGCCATTAATTAGAAACAACCACATGAGACCAATCACAGATGCACCTGTTGCATTCCACATCCGCAAATAACCATTGTTTACATTTTGTTCCTGAGGCCTCCCAGCTTCTCAGGAGGAAAAATCCTAAGGAAAGGATTTTCCATAAAAGATGTCTGTGACAAGGCAGGGCCAGGGCTCCATCCCCCTGTCTCTGGGGGACATAATGTGCCCAAATCCCCTCTGTGCACACTCAGGAGCTCCCTGGGTTCTGCCCTGGCTTGGGCAGAGCCTCTCCAGAACATGACTCACAGCACTCCTGCCACCATCTGAGGATGTTCAGGCAGAACAAATGGCATGTGACCCCAGGCCAATCGCAGCTGGGAATTTGGATTAAAAATAAAAGAGGAATGAGAACATTTGTCGCAGAATACTCTGTCCTTCAAGGAGAGGGAAATTTTCTAGCTGGGGAATCAAAACAGCATTTATTTTTATTAAAAGTGCTTCTGTTTCACTCCATTTTTTCTGACCCTCAGAGCAATTCTCCCTCGTGGGTTTTTGGCTTAGTGAAGCAACACAATGTATGTTTTTTCTCAGCCTGGGAAGAGGGAATGATGTTCCTGTGAGAAGCTGCCTGCACCTTGCAGCTCTGAGCAGATGGAAAAAGGAGTTTGGATTTTCTGTGCATGTGGGACAGAGACCCTGCTGCCAAACAGAACAAGGAGGAAAGAAGAGCTTGTGCCTCTCACCCTGCTCCAGCAGAGCTTCTGCTCCCCAGTTTGTTGGGAAGGATGAAAGTGTGACAAGAAAGTCTCACAGATATGTGTGTGCTTGGCAGAAAGATTTTTGCGTGTAGAGTCTGATGAAGGAATAGAGATGGAAGCAAGTTTTGATACAGAAGAAAAGAATTGCTGAGCCAGTCTGACTGGATAACCAAGGAGGCAAAGGCTGTGTTGGTTAAAAGGGGGTTTAAAAGGTGGGCTCAAACCCACCTCAGACAAGAAGATGTTTTTACCAAGCAGAAGGATAGCACAGGCAAACAAGGCAGCAAATATGGCAAGCAGAAAAAAGATCTCAGAATTTTCTACAGCAAGAAAAGTGAAAAATAACTTCTAGCTTAAACTGTAATGTACTGAATTTTAGTGATTGGAGAACAGTAACATGAATATGGTAATTATAGCAGTTATGATAGGCTATAAATAAAAGTTAAGGTATAGATTGGTTCTGCTGTATGAAGATGCTCAGCAAAGAAAAGTGTGTAATGCATTGTAACCAAAACCAAAGGCTCTCCAGGCCTGGCTGCAGCTGGAGCTGACAGCTGTGGGCACAGCTCTGTCACCCACAACCCTGGACTGCTGTAACCTCTTGGATGGAATAAACTGCATTTTGGATGGAATAAACTGCATTTTGGAGAGCCCCTGAGTCCCACATCCCTCATTTCAGCTTTTACTCCAGTTAATCAGTCTCCCCCTCTGGGCTGGGCTTTGCCCTGCTCTGGTCACACATTCCCCACCCTGGGCTCCCCAGGCACAGCAGGGCCAGCACAGCCTGCAGGGCACAAAATCCCCTGGCTGAGAGCTCTGTCCTCCTTATCAGCGGGCAGGGAGAGCTGCTATCAGTGTGGCAGGGCACCCTGCTCACAGACATTGTCTCTCCCAGATTGTCTCTGCACTATTTTGTCTCTGTGCCCTGTCCTGAACCATCCAGCCAAGGGATTCTGCTCACTCAGCTCCAGCTCTTGAGGCTTTGCAGAGCTCTCTAAACAAAATCTCCCAGAGAAGAAACCCCAGAGCATGCCATGGCAGGGAGAAATATGCTTTAAATACATTCACTGATGATTACTTAAACACCTCATCAATCAAGTGACAAACAAAAAGAGAAATCTTATTTATAATCCCTCTCTGCTGCTTTGGGTGTAGTAAGAGGCTAGTGGATGGCAGGAAACTGAAATAATATTTTATTTTTCCACCTGCTTGCCTCTATTACAGTGTGGCCAGTGGTGTGTGAGGCTCAGAGCATTCCAGAACAGAGCCCAGGCAGTGTGGGAGCAATAATGAAATGACATTTTATTTTCTGGGAGGCTCCCTTCAGCTGTAGATTATTGCACACATTTTTCAGGCAGCTGATTCCAGGGAAAAGAGCTGTGCTGAAAAAAGAGATAAACACTGATTTCCTTGGTTCACTTCAGGAACAGATTTCCAGGAGCACTGAGTCAGGAGAATGATTTCTTTCTTATGCCTCTATTTTCTTTCTGTTGAAATCAATCACTAAATCAAAGGAAATCTGTGGTGATTATTAGGCTGCAACCCTCGGCCTCTGCTGACCCAGTCCTGTGTGGGTTTTTATTTTCTGTTACTTGAAGACAGAAATGATGTGGAAAACTCAGTGAAATCCAGGATTTGAAGGAAGGCTGAGTGTAACAAGGTGCCCACTGTTACTCAGGTCAAATGGAGAATCCAGATGTTCTCACTCTGAGGGACAGGAGCTCACAGCAGTGTCAGAGAACACTTGGGGTGTCAGGGATGGATTTGAGAAAAGCAGGGTGGTGAAGGACCTCAATATCACATTTAGAGCAGAGAATGAGGAGAAGAGTGTTAGAAAGGGATCAGAGATCTGATCCATTCTCCTGTCCAAGGAGCTGAGAGCTGTGCCTGGTGGGCTGAGAGGGAAAGCAGAAGCTGGGGTGGAGAATCTGAAGGGGAAGGAGCACCCTGTGCCCTTCCCTCCCTCCCTGTGGGTTCCTGGGGGCAGAGGCACAAAGCTGGGGGTGCCACTCTGGCGGGGCAGGTGGGGCCTCTCCTGCTGCGCCTTCTCCTGCTCCTCATGAGCAGCTCTGGGAGCTGCCCCTGCCCACACAGCCCCACAGAAATTCACCTGTTTGCTCCCTCACAGGTGGGGCTTTCTCTGCAGCTCTGGGGCTGAGAATGTGGGTACCAGGGAGGTGGAAAAACCCAAGATATTGAAGGTAAATTAAGGGCACATCTGGATTAAACCCCTTGGCTTGCAGCTCCTGCTACCAAGGGAGGACATTTATGCAGGAACTGCTTGTTTCAGTGCTTGGACCTTTGCTAGTGAGGCCAGTATAGACATAAATACATATATAAACACATATAAATATACAAATATTCTATTAAATAAAATATGGAAATATATATTAAATAAACAATAGAAATAATTACAGAAATATAACAATAGAAATAGAATAATTATGATACATTATAAGTATAATAATAATAAAATATAATTATTTATTAATTATTAAATACAATATAATATAATTAAATATTTAATTAAATCATTATTAAATATATTAATGATATGATTATAATTTATATTATAAATTAGATTATTATAATATAATAATTATGTTATAAGTATAATAAATAATAACATATAAACATATATAAAACATCCACATATAAAGATAAATATAAATAATATTATATAAATATTATATTATATAAATATATAATATATTATATTATTTTATTATATTATATAAATTATATCATATAAATATATATATTATATAATGTTATATAATAATATTATAATTATTATATTATTATATTATTATAAAAATAATTATAGACCTATATAGTATATAAAATATAGAAACATACAAAATAGATATTATAAATAAATATAGATATATTACATAAATATAAATACAATATATAAATTTATAAATAGAAAATATATATTTAAATAGATAAATAGAAAATTAAAATAATTATATTACACACATAGAAATATATAAATATTTACATATAAAGTAGATATAAATATATAATAAATATATAATAAAATATATAATATAATAAATATAAACACATATAAACAAACATTTCTCTCTTTGAGAGCAATAAAAATCCAGCTCATTCCAGGAACCAGCAGCAGCTGAAGGTGACATCTGCTGCCCAGCTCCGCCTGTGAATGACTTTCTGTATTTCCTGCCAAAGGAGCAATTCCCTACATTTGAATATTCCCCACGTTTGGGTGCAGATTCTGCCTTGCAGACCCTTCCCCTTCTGCTCCTGGCTGCCCCCAGAGAGGATTTCCAGCTCGGCCCCCCCGATTTGCAAACTCTGCTGTTCCTTCCAGCCCTGATTGCGTGGTATCCCCATGGCAGCTGCCATTGCCTAAGAGAAACAAACATTAGGAAAGAATTTAATGTATTGTTGCTTGTGCTCTGATAACAAATGCAAGAGCTGGGGACAAGAGGGGAACTGTCACCTGGAACAGGCAGTTCCAGCACCCAGGGCTTTGGGACAGGGCCAGGAACGTGCTCAGGGCAGCCAGGGAAGGCTGGGCCAGGCTTTTGGGAGGGCAGATTTGAACAGTTTTTATTGAATATTATGATAAACATTGCCATAAGATCCCACCTGTGCCACAAACTCCCTGTGATCCTCTGTGATGGGAGGGATCCACACCGACAGCTCTGAATCCTGATCTTAGGATTTATTTTGTTTTCTGAAAATTCTGGAAGCTCTTTTGCCATTTTCCTGTGAATAAAGAGCCAGGGATGGCAAAGATCCCCCCCCAAGGGTCTCCTGCTGGCTGGGACTGAGCAAATCCCAGCTTTTCCAGCAAGGCTTGGTCCAGCTCACAGGAAAGGCCAGTGGCAGATGCCTGCAGTGCCACAAAGCCTTTGCAGCACTCGGGTGCCCTGAAAGCTCAGGAGCAGCCTTGACAGCCCCATCCAGCAGGGGAGAAGCAAATTCATCCACATCAAGTGCAAGTTTTGGAAATTAGAGTGAAATTTGAGATTTTTGTTCAGCCAGACCCAAAATTTCTTGTGCCTCAGGTTTGGGTTTTCTTTGCCTAACACGAGGTTATTTTGCAAATCTCATGGATGTGAAACTGAGAAGGAAAAAGAAAGGGAGAAGAATGAAATAATGACATGAGCTTTGTTAGGTTCCAGGCATAAATTATATTATTTAGTTATAGTAGCAGATTTCTTTAAAATGTCATCCATTAAATGAGAGAAAGAAGCTTCTGCACATGACTGGAAAGCAGATTTGGGGTGGCACACGGCTGTGGAGGCTGGGATTTGTCTCATTTTTATTCAGCCATCTAAAATTTCCATCCAGAGCCTGCAGAAGGAGCAGCACCTCCAGAGAATGAGGCACACCCCAGCCTGAGCCATCAATCCCTGCAGGAGATCAATGCCAGGCTGAGCTCCCCATTCCAGAATGAGTCTGATTGGGTCCTTGGCTTTTGGACAGACTTAAATCAAGGATTAGGAACTCAAGGCATGGCACAAATGCACATTTTTGCTTTGTAAATAGTCAAAGAGTTAGAGGAGAGGATCTGGAGGGAGCCTAGAAACTCATTCAGAACCAGATGATGGCAGAAAAAAATAAATCTGAGTCTCTGGTGCAACTTAAACATCCTTTTTTCCTACATAAATGAAGCCTTGCTAATTAGCCAGGACACCTTTCCAGTGACTTGTGCCATCCTTTCTTCTGCAGTGATTAAATCAATGATGTCCATTAACTGCTGGAATATCGGAGACAATATTAAGGAGGAAAAAAAAAAAAAAAAAAAAGACTTCTCTAAAAGGAAAAGAATGTTATGAAAACAAACTGTGGCTTTTTAGGACTTTTTGCAATTTCCTGAGGCTTTTTCTTGAGCTGGGGAACATCAAGTCCTCCCTGTGCAGCAATTCGTGGGAACAGTGGCTCAGCCACATTTGGGCCATCCCTGGGCTCCAAAAGGGCTCCAAGAGGAGCAGCCTGGATTTGGGGCAGCCCTGGGCTCCAAAAGGGCTCCAAGAGGAACAGCCTGGATTTGGGCCATCCCTGGGCTCCAAAAGGGCTCCAAGAGGAGCAGCCTGGATTTGGGGCAGCCCTGGCAGCCAGGGGTTGGAAATGGCAGCAGGAAAAGCCAGGCTGGATGGGGCAGGGGCTGGTTCCTCGCAGGGTTGGGAGGGTGGGAGGATTCCCTCAGGAATTCCCATCCTGGGGGAGATACCAGGGCTGGGCCTTGGGAATTCCCAATTCTCCTTCCAGCACTGGGGCTGGCAGTGCCCTGGAACCCAGCACAAAGCAGCCATGGGCAGGGATGGTGCCAGCCCCAGGTGCCAGACAAGCAGGGCTTTGGCCACCAGGCAGAAGCTTTGGCCACCAAACAGATGTTGTGGCCACCAATCAAAGCTTTTGACCACCAAGCCAATGTTTTGGCCACCCAGCAGAGCTTTTGGCCACCAGTCAGATATTTTGGCCACCCAGCAGGGCTTTGGGCACCAAGCAGAAGCTTTGGCCACTAAGAAGATGTTTTGGCTACCAAGCACAGGTTTTGGCCACCAAGCAGAGCTTTTGGCCACCAAGCAGAGGCTTTTGGCCACCAAGCAGAGGCTTTGACCACCAAGAAGATGTTTTGGCCACCAATCAAAGCTTTTGGCCACCAAGCAGAGATTTTGGGCACCAAGCAGATATTTTGGCCATCAAAAAAATGTTTTGGCCACCAAGCAGGGCTTTTGGCCACCTATCAGATATTATGGCCACCAAGCAGAGGTTGTGGCCACCAATCAGATATTTTGGCCACCAATCAGATATTTTGGCCACCAAGCAGAGCTTTTGGCCACAAGGAAGGTGTTTTGGCCACCAAGCCAATGTTTTGGCCACGAAGCAGATATTGTGGCCACCAAGCAGAGCATTTTGCCACTCAGCAGAGCCTTTGGCAAGCACAGGTTTTGGCCACCAAGTAGGGGCTTTGGCCACCAAGAAGATATTGTGGCCACCAATCAAAGCTTTTGGCCACCAAGCCAATGTTTTTGCCACCAATCAGATATTTTGGCCACCAAGATGATGTTTTGGCCACCAAGCCAATGTTTTGGCCACCAAGCACAGGTTGTGGCCACCAAACAGGTGTTTTGGCCACCAAGCAGAACTTTTGGCCACAAAGAAGATATTTTGGCAACCAAGCAGATGTTTGGCCAACAAGAAGATGTTTTGGCCACCAATCAAAGCTTTTGGCCACCAAGCAGAGGCTTTGGCCACCCAGCAGTTATTCTGGGCACGAATCAGGTGTTTTGGCCAGCAAGCACAGGTTTTTGCCACCCAGCCGAGGCTTTGGCCACCAAGACCATGCTTTGGCTACAAAGCAGAGGCTTTAGCCATGAAGCAGTTATTAAAGCCACCAAGAAGATGTTTTGGCCACCAAGCAGAGGCTTTGGACACCAGGAAGATGTTGTGGCCACCAAGCAGAGCTTTTGGTCACCCAGCAGAGCTTTTGGCCACCAAGCCAATATTTTGGCCACCAAGCAGGGGCTTTGGCCACCAAGCCAATTTTTTGGCCACCCAGCAGAGCTTTTGGCTACCCATCAGATATTATGGCCACCAAGCAGAGGTTGTGGCCACCAATCAGATATTTTGGCCAACAAGAAGATGTTTTGGCCACCCAGCAGAGCCTTTTGTCACTGAGCCAATATTTTGGCCATGAAGCAGAGCTTTTGTCCACCAATCAGATATTTTGGCCACTAATCAGATATTTTGGCCACCAAGAAGATTTTTTGGCCACCAAGCACAGGTTATGGCCACCTAGCAGAGCTTTTGGCCACCAAACAGGGCTTTGAACACCAAGCAGATATTTTGGCCACCAAGAAGATGTTGTGGCCACCAATTAGATATTATGACCACCAAGAAGATGCTTTGGCCACCAGGCCACCCCCTTTTAGCTCCAGCAGCCCTGGATGTGCTCCCTGCACCCCTCCTGTCTCTGCCTTTAGTCCGTGGCTGGAATGTTGGGGCAGGGCTGCCTTACACAGGTGAAAATTCACATTTTCACATTCAAATTCTCATTTTCACATTCACATTCTGCCTGCTGGGCCTTGCAGGTGAGTCCCAGGCATTCATTGATCCCAGCAGCTCAGGCTCAGCCTGGATTAAAAACCAGAATGCTCATGTCTCTGATGGGATTTGGAATTTCTAGCTGCACTCTGGATTTTGTTATCATGCATTTTGTTGTCAAATGGCACCCAGGAAACCCCTCATGCACCCCAGCTGGGATGATCTCCCAGTTTGGCAGCAAACTATTCCAAAAATCTATTCCAAAATAATTTTAATCCATTTTTACACCTGCAATTGTTTCAGCTTTCAGTGCTTCCCCAGCTTGTTCATAGCAATGTTGCATTGCACAGCTTCCCCTGCACTCACAAGGTCAATTATTCTGTCATAAAAGGAAATTAAATTAAAATAACATGGCACAGTTTCAGTTCTGACAAGAAATACTTGTTCTGTTGCTATTGGCTGGATAGCTGAGATGGACAGTTAAATAAATGAGTGATTAATTTGCTATTTGAGGCTGGAATAAACTGTAATTGAAAAAAATGGAAGAAATTTTCCTTCCTGAGTCCTCTGAGGCCTCCATGATCCTGAGCTCTTAGAGATAATCATGGAATGCTCAGATGTTTCAGCATTTCCTCAAAGACTCTGGGGTGAATTTCCCTGCAGCTCCCTCACTTGAGTGAATCCACCCCAGCTGAACACATTGACATTAAACCTCTTCAATTTAACCTCTTCTCTTCCTCTCTCTGCACTCATTGTCATTTGAATTATTCTGGTGGGAGTTAACCTCTTGCTGTGGATGCTCAAGCAAAGAAATTATTGAACAATTAATCTTTATTCTTCTGTTATTTCCTCGTCTTCCCTTGGCACTGCTGGGATTTTTCTCTTTTTCTTTGTTTTAAAGCACAGAATTTTTCTCCTCTCCTTCAAGGCCTCCTCCAAGCTGTCATTTTCTGCATTAATATTGGAGCACCACTGGACATTTCCCACCCTGGTCTTGCACAAACAGGAGGGAAATGTTGGATTTGAGAGCCAGGGTGGGAAAAGCTGCCCCACAAAGCTGCTGTGATGTTCTCCAACGCAGAAACAGGGGCATGACAATGCTTACAGGACATATCACCAGAGGGATTAATTTAAATTTACTTAAATTTAAATTACAGAGAGGTTAATTTTAATTATTAACAGCTGCAGGGATCTGAGGTGATTTAGGGTACCTGGATTTAGGCACCCTGGATAACACACAGGACATGAGAAAGTGACACTCAAAACCACCAGGAGGGAAAAAAAATAGAGAAAAAAACGCCAAAAAACCAAACCAAACCAAACCAAACCAAACCAAAAAAACACCAAAAAACCCCCTAAAAACCAACCAACCAACACCAACAACTACAACAAAAAACCCACCTCCCCAAAAAAAACAACCAAACAAAACCAAAACAAAACCAAAAACACCAAAAAACCCAAACCAAACCAACCCAAACCAAACCAACCACCAAAAAACTCCCAAAAACCAACCAAACAAAAACCCCCAAAAAACTAAACCAAAAAAACCCTTGAACCCCAAAGAGTTGCTCACTTCCAAGTGAACACACAGCTGGGGAAATAAAGTTTTAAAGGAAAAATCCCAGTTTAACTTTATTGCTTGTAAATAAAATTATTTCTAGTGGTATTTTTAATGGATTTTTCCTTGGAAAAATGGGTGTTTTCTGGTGTCCTGGAGAAGATCCCATAAGAGGGGAACTGAGGATGGGGTTTGGTGCAATCTTTGGATGACTGAGGTGATCCCTTACCTGCTCCTGCCTCCTCCACTGCTGAAATACAGAAAATTTGCCCTGATTGTTGTAAAGCACTTGGGGAAATGTCAGAAATTCCTGGTGCTGAACCACGACCAGAGCCAGGTGAAAGCTCCCCATAAACCCTGCTGGCTCCTCAATCCACTGAGCAATTCCTCATTTCAAACGGTGGCAGCAGCAGCAGCATTAAAACCCAGCTGGGGCAATTGCTAAGGAAATGAGGAGATGGAATTGTGGCAAAACATCCTGGGGCCCTGCAAAATCCTGAGCTGGAAAAGGAGCAGA
The DNA here is from genome assembly GCF_028551555.1 of Melozone crissalis. Taxonomy (NCBI): domain Eukaryota; kingdom Metazoa; phylum Chordata; class Aves; order Passeriformes; family Passerellidae; genus Melozone; species Melozone crissalis. The sequence continues at coordinate 18,972,995 of NW_026535807.1, read as the reverse complement.
ATGAGCTCCTGAGGGGCTCTGTGGGCCTGAGCAGGGTGGGACACATGGGGTTTTAACAAAAAAGGTAAAAAGATCTTCCATGACCCGATCCAATGGAGATTTTCAACAAAAACTCTTCCCCTGCACCTATCCAAGGAGATTTTCCACAAAAGCTGTTCCCTGCAACCGTCCTGTGGAGATTTTCCACAAAATTCTCTTCCCTGCACCTATCCAGTGGAGATTTTTCAACAAAAAATCTTTTTCAACAAAAATCTCATCCCTGCACCTTTCCAAGGCGGATTTTTAACCAAAAGCTCTTCCCTGTCCCTATCCAAGGGAGAATTCAACAAAAAGTTCTTCCCCTCTACCCATCCAGGGGAGATTTTCAACAAAAAATCTTTTTCCACAAAAAGCTCTTGCTCTGCACCTATCCAAGAGAGATTTAAAAAACTCTTCCCTTGCAGCTTTCTAAGGGAAATTTTCCACAAAAAGCTTTTTCCCTGCACCTATGCAAGGAAATTTTCCACAAAAAATCTTTTTCAACAAAAAGTTCTTCCCCTGTGCCTATGCAAGGGAGACTTTCAACAAAAAAACTCTTCCCCTGCACCTTTCCTAGGAGATTTTCAACAAAGATCTTCCCCTGCACCTATCCAGGGAGAATCTCTTCCCTGCACCTATCCAAGGAGATTTTCAATAAAAAATATTTTTCAACAAAAAACTCTTCCCCTGCACCTTTCTAAGGGAGATTTTCCACAAAAATCTCTTCCCTGCACCTATCCAAGGGAGATTTTCAACAAAAAATTGTTTTCAACAAAAATCTCATCCCTGCACCTATCCAAGGGGGAATTCAACAAAAAACTCTTCCCTGCTCCTATCCAAGGGAAACTTTTCACAAAACCTCTTCCCCTGCACCTATCCAAAGGATATTTTCAACAAAAAAAATATTTTTCAACAAAAATCTCATCCCTGCACCTATCCAATGGGATTTTCCACAAAAACTCTTCCCTGCAACTATCCAAGGGAGATTTTCAACAAAGATCTTCCCCTGCACCTATCCAAGGGAGAATTCATCAAAACCTCTTCCCCTAAACCTTTCTAAGGGAGATTTTCCATAAAATTCTCTTCTCCTGCACCTTTCCAAGGGAGAATTCAGCAAAAAGCTCTTGCCCTGCACCTATCCAAGGAGATTTTCAACAAAAAATCTTTTTCAACAAATAACTCTTCTCCTGCACCTATCCAAGGAAGAATTCCACAAAAAACCCTTCACCTGCACCTTTCCAAGGGAAATTTTCCACAAAAAGCTCTTCCTCTGCACCTATCCAAGGGAGATTTTAAACAAAAAATCTTGTTCAACAAAAATCTCGTCCCTGCACTTATCCAAGGAGATTTTCAACAAAAAATCTTTTTCAACAAAAATCTCATCCCTGCACCTATCCAAGGAGATTCTCCACAAAAAACCCTTGCCCTGCACCTATCCAAAGGAGATTTTCAACAAAGATCTTCCCCTGCACCTTTTTAAGGGAGATTTTCCACAAAAAGCTCTTCCCCTGCACCCATCTAGGGGAGATTTTCAACAAAAAATCCTTTTCCACAAAAAGCTCTTCCCTGCACCCATCCAAGCAAGATTTAAAAAAAAAAAATTCTTCCCCTGCACCTTTCTAAGGGAGATTTTCCTCAAAAACACTTCCCCTGCACCTATCCAAGGGAGATTTTCAACAAAAAATTGTTTTTAACAAAAATCTCTTCCCTGCACCTAAGGGAGATTTTCAATAAACAGCTATTCTCCTGCACCTATCCAAGGGAGAATTCAACAAAAAAGCTCTTCCCTGCACCTATCCAAGGGAGGTTTCCCACAAAAAATCTTTTTTGAACAAAAACTCTTCCCCTGCACTTTTCTAAGGGAGATTTTCCACAAAAAGCTGTTCCCTGCACCTATCCAAGGGAAAATTTCCACAAAAACTCTTCTCTGCACCTTTCTGAGCGAGAATTCAACAAAAAACTCTTGCCCTGCACCTATCCAAGGGAGATTTTCAATAAAAAGCTCTTCCCCTGCACCTTTCTAAGGGAGATTTTCCTCAAAAACACTTCCCCTGCACCTATCCAGGGGAGATTTTCAACAAAAAATATTTTTCAACAAAAATCTCTTCTATCCAAGGAGATTTTTCACAAAAATCTCTCCCCTGCACCTCTTCAGGGGGATTTTGCTGCTCTGCTGTCAGGCAGGATGCACCCACTGATTTAAGGCTCCCCAGGCATGCCAAGGATGTGTCAGCTCGCTGCTGGCAGCAGGAATTGTGTTTGTGTAACCAACAGCTTTCAAACCCTGTGAAGAAACATTGTCTGATCTGCAGCATGGGACTCGTTTGTTTGCTTGCTGTCATTTTTTTTAATGAAAAGGGGGAAAAAAATAGAATGCGCACAAGAAGTTTCTCCAAAATTCTGGAGGGCACTTTGGAATGTCTTTTAAAAAAATGTAAAATGAACCCAAAAACCAAGCAACAAAGAGCATGGCAGATTGGGAAAGAGCTCCATGCCCTCCTCCTGGAAGGCTGGTTTGATGTGCAGGGGAATGTTTGTTGTGTCTCCTGGACACGGCTGTCCCTGCAGTGTGTGAGTTGCACAAGGGTTTCAACACTGTCCCCACACCATGGCAGGGGCTGAAATGTGCATTTCTGCACAGCCCTGGTGATTTCTGTGAGCCCTGCTGGAGCCAGAGCTCGGGAATGGCACAGCCAGAGAGGGGACAGGGACAGGGACAGGGACACAAGGACAGGGCTCCATCCCTGCCCTGGCACCTCCTGAGGCTGCTGTTTGTGCCAGAGCTCCCTCAGGAGAGGCAGGGGCAGGGAATGGCCTGCAATGAGCACAACAGGGTGAACAATGTTGTAATGCAGGGGTCTGAGGCCATATCTCGTGTTGTAAATTGTAGGATGGACCATGATACCAACAATGCAATGGGGAGGAAGGTAAGGGAGTAGAAGTCTGTTTTTAGGCTGATGGGGATTTGGATGTGACCATGGTCACAGGGGTTTTCAGGTGAGGGAAGAGACGAGAATGTTGACTTCATGTTTCAGAAGGCTTGATTTATTATTTTATTATATATATGTTACATTATGACTATGCTAAAAAGAATAGAAGGAAAAGGTTCCTCAGAAGCTAGCTAAGCTAAGAATAGAATAGAAAAGAATGATAACAAAGCCAACTCTCTCAGACTCTGTCCGAGATAGCTCAGTCCTTGATTGGCCATTCATTATAAACATTCAAGATGGCCCAATCAAGAATCCACCTGTTGCATTCCACAGCAGCAGATAACCATTGTTTACATTCTTTTTCTGCAGCCTCAGCTTCCCAGAAGGGAAAATCCTAAAGAAAGGATTTTTAGTGAAAAAGATGTCTGTGACATTTTGAAGTTGATAATGAATTTTCATTGTCAGAAGGAGGTGAGGCTCTCTGTTCAGAGTGGATGGAGATTGTTATTGGGATGAGGCTGATGAAGAAGGAGGTTTTGTGTTTGTGGAGCTCTCAGCTCCCTCCCTCCCTCCCTCCCAGAGCTCTGGAGAAGGCTCTGTGCTGCAGAATGAGCCATTTGTGGGGTGCAGGGAAAACTTGAGATGCTCAATATGAGATCGGCAAGCTCCGTTTATTGAAGAGAGCGTCAGACACTTATACAGCAAGTAATGAGCTCATGAATATTCTGTAATTTACACCGTCCATTGGCCACACCACAACATCAGCTCTTCCCCATTCCTTAGGGGTTACATCTCTCTTTTCTCATGCCTCCTTCACTATTTGTTATCATACCACAGCTAGGCCCAAGGACACGCTATCTTGCAAGTGCAGGACTTGGAGTTAGCCACGGCTTTGTACTTTTCCAATTCCTAGCTACTCTCCCAACAGTTCTGCCCTGCTGGAGCTGCCCAGGGGCTCTCCTGAGGTGCCCAGGGTGTGTGGGGAGGGCAGGGACAGCTCCTGCCCTGGCACCACGGGCTGGGGCAGGAAATCTGCTCTCATTCGTGTCCCCAAACCAAAGGGCCAGAGCTGTGAGCAGGACAGGCACTGAGGGACAGCAGGGTGCAGGGACAGCAGCTGGGGACAATGGGAGGGTCTGGGGGGCAGCAGGGGCACAGGCCGGCCCTGGCACTGCTCCTGTGCAGGGAGAGACCTTGGGGCCACAGCAGCTCCTCTCCTCTCTTCTCCTGCTTTAACAGTGCCCAAACTGAATGACAGAGCTCCTGCAAGGGTAATCTGAGGGTTCTGGCTGTACAGAAAGAGATTTCTCAGCCACTGGAATTGAGTGAGGATGAGCCCAGGCTAGGGTCAGTGCAGGATTCACACTGTGCTCATGGCAATCCCTTTTCACTGTTTTAATGCCTGATTTATCCTTCAAATCGCTTTGCCTTTGCTGTTCTTCAGACATCCCTTCTGCATTTTTGGGACAGGTATCCCCAGGGTTCCATTTAGGATCCAATCCTGCTCCCTTTGGGCACCCAAACCCCTCCTCCCTGGGAACACAAACCCCATTTGTGCATCATCCCATGGGGGCCAATCCTGCAAATCCTGGCTCAAAGGCTTCTCCTGGAAACCTCCTCTGATTGAGAGTGGACAGAACCCAAACCATGAGCCCCTAAGTGGTGCCACAAATGGGATTTTTCTCCAACATGAGCAGTTCCCCATTCTAGGTTGATCCCAGGTTTGAGGCTCTGTCCCTGCACTGAGCAGTTTCCAGTGAAACTCTGGGTTAACTCTGTGCCAGCCTTGCTGCTGGTTCAGCTCAGCTTTATTGTGTTCCAAAGGGAGTGCAGAGCAAACAGGGAGGAGAGATTTTATATAAAATTCATAACTGGGTGCCTTACAGCCCACTGGCTCCTCCCTCACAGCACATCCCTGCCCATGGGAGTTGGATGTTCCTAAAGGTCCCTTCCAACCCAACCCAACCCAACCCAACCCAACCCAACCCAACCCGACCCTTCCCATGACAATATCTGGGTTAAATTGTATAATTTCCACTACTGACAATTTCTTATGGTACCTCTCATGAACACCTCACAATCCAAGGGGCAAATGAAAGGTGATGCCTTTGGGAACCAGCAACAGCTGCCATCAGAAAATCCCCTCTTTGTGACACAGAACTTTCGCTGCTGGCTGCTGCCAGTGCCCGCCTCAGCACCCAGCCCTCCAGGTAACTCCTACAAGCCGCATTTGCAACCCTGTTGTGCTTCCAAAATCCATTTCTTAGCACAACTTCATCCCTGTCACTTCACCTGGGGGTGATGCCATTGCCCCCAGGCCATTTGAGCTCTGGAATGGCACTTGCAGCAGTCTGCACCTTGGAATTGCATGGGAAATGCAGAGCCCTCAGTGCTGAGTCCTCCCAGAAAAAAAGGGGAAGAACTCCCAGTTAAATTTCCACCACCTTCATTTATTTTTATTTTTTGTCAATAACAACTACAAGGTAAAAAAAACTATTAATTGATTATTAATTTAGTTTTATTTTTAATATTAAGAACAAACCTGTCTCTGGTAGTCATTTTTCATTGTCCTTTCCCACAGAACAGCAAGTCCAAGCTTAATAGGAGAACTCAGGGAATTTAATTTTATAAATTGATTTTGGAGAGTCAAAGCACTGTGGAAGTCCCATCTTTGAATCTGGCTTCATTACCCCTGTTTATACTTTACTGTAAAAATGCATGGACTGAAAATATCAAATATTTTACTCAGGCTGTTCAGGCAGAGTCCAGATGCAGAGGAACCTGCACATCCCTGTGCCTTTCCTACCAGTCTGGAAAGAATCACATTAATCCACATTAAAATGTGAAAACTGAAGAGAAAAGGGGAAATATTCAGCTGGGGAAATATTCAGCTAAAGAGCTCCTGGATCTTTTGATTGGAGTTCAGCAAAGAGACAGCAAGTTTAACATAACCTGGATTCCAACACACAGCAACAAACCCATTCCTTTGCATTGTACATCTCAATTTTCTTCTGACTGCAGGGCTCTGATCATTGCTCTCCTTTCATTGATTCTGCTTTGAGCTGGGAGGGAATTTTGGGAGTCTGCATTGCTCCCCAAAGGATCTCCCTGGAGCTGTGACCATGAACAGCTCTGGATTTGTGTCCCTGCACTAATTTATGTTCAGGGTTCTGCTGGGGGTCAGAGCTCAGGTTTGGGTTCTGTGCCATGGAGGGAAACCCAGCAACCAGACTTCACCAGGAGCAGCTGATTCAAGGAGATCTCACTGATCAGCCCCTGATACCATCCTGTTATCAACAGAGACCCAAATCCATTTTTTAAGGTCTAGAACCCAAAGCTTGCCCTTGTTCCAGGAGCCACCTCCTCCCCTCTGCTGAGATTTCTCATTTATTGCAGCAGGCAGAACTCAGATCTGCCTTGCCAGCAAGCAGATGTTCACCAAGAAGGTTTTGCTAACTGATCAATTGCAAAATCCCTCACTGTAATCCTTCAGAAAATCAGATGCCCTCTGTCCTTCCTCCCACTCCAGCTCACTTGCCAAAACTTACATACGAAATTATTACTGTAATGTTTTATAGTCACTGGGAAAAAAAATAAAATATCCATTTGGTCTTACAGAATGATGTGAAATGAATCTGTGGCCTCAAAAGGAAAAAAAAAAGTCTATTAAAAGTAGCTCTTTTTCCTCCCTCCTCCCTCTCCCAGGCCCCTTTCACTCCCCTCCCCCAACAATAAAGGATGTTTTGGAACAGCCTTTTCAGGAAACATTTCCACAGCAAAATGCAGCATCATTTATAATATTTAAAGCTACATTTTTGTTGAGATGGCTTGGCAGGCTTTGCTTGCAAATCTGGCAGGATATGGCCAGCTGAGAGTTAGCACTAACAGGCTGAGGATATGCTGACACAACAGAATGCTTTAATCACCCCTGCAGCAGCAGGACAGGATCCTCTCCTGCTCTGCCAGCTCTTCCCAGGGTGAGAACCAATGGAGCTGCGTGCTCCTCCTTCCCTCCCTGCCTCTGGAGACTCCAGCTCTCCCTGCTGTCTCCATGCACTGGAAAAGCCTCCTTGGGCAGCAGCACAGCACAGAATGAGCAATGGATGCTCCTCTTGGCCAACGCTCTGCTCAAAGTGCTCCCCACTTCCAGCACCGTGAGGGAGCTCAATAATTAAAAAGAAAGCCCTTAACCAGTTTGTGTCCCAATGGAAGGACTATTTTCACTGGCAGCTAAAGCTCTTGTTTTGGCTTTACCCTTTTGTGAAGCAGGGCTTGGAGCCACGTTCAGTTTGCAAAATCCCAACTGGAAACTTGTCCTGCTTGAGAGCGGGGAGCTGCTCTCAGCCGCTCGCGGAGAGCTCTCAAAGCAAATTAATTTCACATTTCAAAGGAGTCCTGAAGCATTTAACCCCAAAAATCTGAGAGCTGCTGCCTTGACTAATGCCTGCCCAGAGCAAGACTTGCCCAGAGAGTTCCTGCCCCAGGATCCAGCCAAGCTACAGACTTGCAAAACTTCAGTATTCACCACATTCAGCAATAAAGAGATGCAGTAAAAGAGATTGTGATTTGAGGAAACCTTTCCTATTTTGGGAGCATATAAATTTAGAGGTGCTGTTTACTGGCTTTGGTGCACTGAAACTTCTTGCAAACACCAAGTCCATGGGGCATTTGGCTCTTAGGAAAAAATAAAGGTAAAATCCTGCACACACACAGATCTAACCCTATTACACTGCATCCAAAGCTGTGGAATCATTTCCTCCTTTCTTCCTTTGCTGGCTCAGTCTTTGCCTCCTGAGTGTTTACCTCAGGCCAGTGAAGATGTGCTGCCTAATTTCCTCTGCATCCCCTGTGTGTCCAAAGGAAAATCCAGCAGTTCAGGAATTGTTTTTCCTGCACCCACCATTTCCAGGGCTGAGAAGAGTGGAGCTACACATTCCTTGTATCCATGGGGTTGGGATTCAGCCCTGTGCAGCTGATTTTTAACCCCTGGTTTTCAGAACAGCCACTTGGAATGGGATTTGTGATGAGACCCATCATTTTTTCCAGTGTTTGAATGAAAATTTGAGTTATTTGACTGGTGTGGGACTGAGCTGCTGAGCCAGGAGGGGTTTGCTGGGGATTTCCCCCCTCATATTTGTTTTCCTTCTTCTAGCTGCAGCTTTGTATTGCTTGTGTTTGCAAAGTTGGTGTGACATCAATTTAAGGGATATCGCCTCTTATTTAAAAGGAAAAAAGTCCCATTGAAATGCACTCAACCTCAAGACAGAGTTTACATCTACATATCAAATATTAAATGCTGATCCCTCAGGGTTTGTCTGTGCCCACAGTGGCTGGACCTGGGGAAGGGGCTCAGCAGCTCCTGGCAAGCCCATTTCCCATTTCCCATTTCCCATTTCCCATTTCCCATTTTCCCATTTTCCCATTTCCCATTTCCCATTTTCCCATTTCCCATGTTTTGGAGTGCTGGACCTGAGATATGTTAGCTGGGGAAAGGGCTCAGCAGCTCCTGGCAAGTCCATTTCCCATTTCCCATTTCCCATTTTCCCATTTCCCATTTCCCACGTTTTGGAGTGCTGGACCTGTGATGTGTTAGCTGGGGAAGGGGCTCAGCAGCTCCTGGCAAGTCCATTTCTCATTTCCCATTTCCCATTTCCCATTTCCCATTTCCCATTTCCCATTTCCCATTTTCCCCTTTCCCATTTTCCCATTTTCCCATTTCCCATTATTTTCCATTTTCCCATGTTTTGGAGTGCTGGGAGAAGGTTCTGTCAGGGAGGGCTGAAGGGAGGTGAAGCACCTGCACCAGGGGCACGAAAGGGTTTTCCATGGTTTTATGGAAACTGTCAGTAAAGTGGTCTGGGCTGCAGCACTGGGGATGCTGGAAATGCTTTTTGTCCTCTCAATTTCCATTCCAGGCCCTCACAGCAACATTTGCTGGAGAAATGGTCACCAACGTTGCCTGAAGAAGGAAACTTTCCCTGTGGAACAGGAAGGAATGCTCCTCCAAGGAATGTTCTGCTGCCTGCCAGGGCCAGGGGAAGGGGCTGGATGTGACAGGGACACCTAATGACTTTGCCTGGGCTCCATTTGCCTGCAGGTTTTCCACAGGAAAAGCAGATCAGTGTGAAACACAAGGCAGAATGGCAGCCCAGCAGTCCCACAGCCTGTGGGAATGCCCAGGATCCCACAGCATCCCTGAGGATTTCACACAGGACTGAGGGGCAGCACAGCACCAGCAAAATGAAGCTCTTCATGTACCAGCTGACTGCTGCTATTTTTGAGTTGTTAAATGTTTTTAGTAGCACTGAAGATCAAAACCCAAATTGTTCATTTATGGCACAGCCCATTCTACCCAAAACTCCAGAGAGTCTGAAAGTATTACAATCTACTGCTGAACTCCCATTAGCAAGTTTGTGTTTTTAATAAATAAAGTCCCATAGAAACAGAAAGTATTTACAATTAGATCAAAATTCTGAATATAATTCACAAGAGAAAATGCTATTTTTTGAGAAGATGTTTTCATATCCTCATAACAGTCATTTGTTCTAAATTGGTACATAGCAATTGTCCATTAAATGAACATTTTTCCCTTAAGACCTATTCTTGTAGAAAAGTATTTCAGGCAAAACTTCTTAACCATGATGTAACCACTCAGAATCAGAGCATGTCAGTGATTAGTAACTCACAGAAAGTATTAACACTTTGCATGGCTTGAGGAAAACATGGTGAATAACATCAAAATGTGACAGCAGACAGGGTGTGGGGAGAACAACAGATTTTATTAGAGCAGCTGATACAGTTGAAGGAAAAGTTGAGGCTTGTGGGCACTCAGTGCCTTCATCCTCATAAAGGATAACACCCATTCCTGCAAAACTCTTCTGGTTCTGACTCCATCACCACTCTCAGAATGCAGGGATTTTGGGCTGAGTGGCTTAGGCACTGTCACTGCTGAATGGACAGTTTCAGAAATATCACCACTTGCAGGAGAGGGATGAAGCTCTTTGGTTAATGTGCTGTGGGTTACACAGATTTTTTTTTCAGTGCTTTACCAAAGTACTGAACTCAATTTCCCTGTCAGAGCATCTCTGCCACTTATTTTCAAATTAATTTGAATATTACCCCTGCAAGGACACGCCCTAAAATTCCTTTTTGTTTGAAGCCACTTCTGGGCTTCCATTTGAAGGGAAGCCAATGGGAAATGGGATTGTTTAAGACACGCAGGCTCAGAGTCATGGTTCTTGCTGGGTGCTGCTGTGGCAGGAATTCAGAGCAGGATCTGGGGCACATCCCTGTGCCAGCCCATCTGTGACCCCCCTTCCATGGGAGGGGCAGCTCTGGGAATTCTCCCCCCAGGGAGGGAAGGCAACGCTGCAAATGGACAGGGGGGAATGACTCCAGCCAGAGGGAGAATGTTCCAGAAGGAGAACATTCCAGAGGGAGAACGGTCCAGAGGGAGAACGCTCCAGAGGGAGAACGTTCCCTTTGCACCGTGACAGCCAAGCGTGGATGCAACTCCTGCCAGGGCCATGCTCAGCTGGAAACACCTGAGATGTGCAGCAAGGCTGCAGGGCTGAGCATGAGCTGCATGAACTGCAATGAGCTGCAATGAACTGCATGTGCTGCATGAATGGCAATGAGCTGCATGAGCTGCATGAACTGCATGAGCTGCAATGAACTGCATGAATGCATGTGCTGCAATGAGCTGCATGAGCTGCAATGAACTGCATGAGCGTCAATGAACTGCAATGAGCAGCATGAGCTACAGTGAACTGCATGAGCTGCATGAGCTGCATGAGCTGCAGTGCTCTGTGTGCTCCAGGGCCACCCCTCCTGAGCCACCTGAGATGACCTCACTGCCAGCCTGGCAGGATCGGAGCTGCAGCCTGGCAGTGATTTATCTCAGTGCAATTCCACCCCCGGGCTGCACACCTGGAGCTGAATGATCCAATTCCCCAAATTTCCTGGTGGGAACAGCGCTCACTGCTGACCTCAGGCCCACAGGTTCCCTGGAATCTGCAGCAGGAAACCTTTCCAGGTGCAGCAGGCATGAGCTGAAGGATTAATTTTAGTATTTACCTCTCAGAGCTCCTTTATTGCATCATTTGCATTGGCTTAAGAGTTTTAAGGCCTGTGTTAGGAGCAGAGCCAATTTCTACTCCCTGAAGATCCTGCTCACACCTACTTCACCTCTTTGTCCACTTGGGAATCACCACTCCCCTTGTCTCAGTTTAAGGCACATTTTTTGCTACATAAATAAAATATAGACACGAGGAGGAAACCAAGGCTATTGGGGACCTCTCCTTATTTTGATATATAAATTACAAAAAGTGGCTTTTCCCCAGTATTCCCTCCCCTGGTCCACCGCTGTGGGTCCCCCCCTGCTTGATGTATTCAGGGGTCACATTCACAAACTATCAAAGGCGGGCAGGTGAAATGGGAATCTCACCTGAGCAACAAGAATACCCCAAAATGACATTGTTAGGAAATTTATCTTCTGCTAAATTTGCTCACTCTGCTGTGCTCTGCTCCCTGTGGAACTCTGAGGTGACAATACAGGGCAACACATGCAAGAAAACCAACAACCTCAACAGCAGGAACATCTCCCAGCACCCCTGGATGAGCACCTGGAGCTCAAGTCGGATTTAGGGTGCAGAGTCTCCATCACAGCTTTATATTTACACAAGAATTAATCTAAACCTTGCTTTTGCTTAGGAGTTAATTTGTCACAATTTCCCAATTTTCCATGATATTTTGACTGCTGTTCAAGGGCAGTTTATTAAATAATTGGGAAGGTCTCGGGCCAAGAGGTTTGTACCAACCCATTCCAGCTCAGCCCTGGCTGCTGTGGGGTGGGAATTGGAGTAGCTGCTGCTCCACCTGCAGAGGAATCAAAAGGTCTCTGTTTCCTAGGAGTGCTGAGCACTGCATATTCGTCATTAATGAGCTCTTGAAATGGCATCTGATTTCTCAGTTTGCCCCCAAAGGAGTGCCCTGATCTCTCCTTACACCCTTTGCAGAGCTCTGCCAGTGTCCAACCTTGTTATGTTATGGAAGGCACGAACGTTTTCACACCTGACACTTCTTTCTCCCTTTGGCCTTGCAGGCTCTCCTGGGAAGCTGCACCAATCTGGGACTGAATTTCACTGTGCTGCTGCCTCAGGAGCACAAAGCTGAACGTTAATGCTTCAAACATTTCCCTGGGAATGCTCAAGGAGAAAGGTTTTTATTGAGTTGAAAATTTAAGTGCATGCTTGAGTGAAGCATCGATCATACTCGGACAAGCGATTGTAAGAAATAACGTAGTTAAAAAAATTAATTCTGAAAATACTGCCAACAATTTCATGATATAGATACTTTTAATATTAAAAGTAAATTGTAAATGTGTCTTTATAAACAATATGCATAAAATAGATCTACTATACTAAGCTCTCTCTTTTTAAATGCTGTTTCACAGTAATCTCTTAGGTACGCCAAGTTTTTCCCTCATAGAAATAGTGCAATCTGAAGAACATACATCATGTCAGGGGATAACAGCTGCTCTGCTCATTAATACAGGTCCTTGTAGATCTCCTGGAGCAGAGGATGGAGGCTCATGTCCGTCTCGGTTTTCTTGATGACCTGCAGGAGCTGCACGTGCTCCGTCACGATCTGCCTCAGGTCCGTCATTTTCTGCAGCAGCTTTGCAAACAGCTGCGAGGACTCAGGGTGGTTCAGCTTCAGCTGCAGCTCCAGGGCTTGCAAAAGGTTGTCCTGAATGTCTTCAATGGGCTTCACATTTAGCAACCCCGGGCGGTCTGGGGGAAAAAAGGTTGGGAGTTTATCAGCACCATAACATCGATTTTCTGTGTTAATTTCTTATGTGTTTATCAGCAAATTCAGATGGCATTTTCTGGGAGCTGAATGGCCATCAGGTACTTTGTAAGGTTTCCCTGGGATCTGCTCAAAGAAATTTTAGGACTAATTTTGGAAACATTTTCCCTAGGTGGTCTGGGGAACAAAAAGGTTGGGAGTTTATCAGCACCATAACATCGATTTTCTGCGTTAATTTCTTATGTGAATCTTAGCAAGTTCAGATGGCATTGCCTGGGAGATCTCTGGCCATCAGACAAGTTTGTTTGTAAAGTTTCACTGGAATCTGCTCAAAGGAGTTTTAGGATTAGTCTTGGAAACATTTCCCCTAGGTGGTCTGGGGAAAAAAAGGTGTTGGGAGTTTATCAGCACCATAACATTGATTTTCTGCATTAATTTTTTACGTGTTTTTCAGCAAACTCAGATGGCATTGCCTGGGAGCTGTCTGGCCATCAGGAGGTACTTTGTAAGGTTTCACTGGAATCTGCTCAAAGGAGTTTTAGGACTAGTCTTAGAAACATTTCCCCTAGGTGGTCTGGGGAAAAAAAGGGTTGGGAGTTTATCAGCACCATAAGATCGATTTTCTGTGTTAATTTCTTACGTGTTTCTCAGCAAATTCAGATGGCATTGCTTGAGAGCTGCTTGGACATCAGGCAGTTTGTAAGGTTTCCCTGGGATCTGCTCACAAGAGTTTTAGGATTTCGATTTAGATTCTAATTTAAAATTGGAAATATTTCCCCTAGGTGGTCTGGGGAAAAAAAGGGTTGGGAGATTATGGAGTTTATCAGCACTGTAATATTGATTTTATGCATTAATTTCTTATGTATTCCTTAGCAAATTCAGATGGCATTGCTTGGGAACTCTCTGGCCATCAGGCAGTTTGTAAGGTTTCCCTGGGATCTGCTCACAAGAGTTTTAGGATTTAGATTTAGTTTTGGATTCAAATTTTAGAATTGGAAACATTTCCCCTAGGTGGTCTGGAGAAAAAAGGTGTTGGGAGTTTATCAGCACCATAACATCGATTTTCTGCATGAATTTCTTATGTGATTCTTAGCAAGTTCAGATGGCATTGCCTGGGAGCTCTCTGGTTATCAGGTATTTTATAAGGTTTCCCTGGGATCTGCTCAAAGGACTTTTAGGATTTGGATTTAGATTCCAATTTTAGAATTGGAAACATTTCCCCTAGGTGGTCTGGGGGAAAAAAGGGTTGGGAGTTTATCAGCACCAAAACATTGATTTTCTGCATTAATTTCTTATGTGATTCTTAGCTTACAAAGGTACTTTGTAAGGGATCTGCTTACAAAGGCTACTTTCCCTGGGATCTGTTCAAAGGACTTTTAGGATTTAGATTTAGATTCAAATTTTAGAATTGGAAATATTTCCCCTAGCTGGTGTGGGAAAAAAAAGGGTTGGGAGTTTATCAGCCTCATAGCATAAATCCTATGCATTAATTTCTTACACCTTTCTTACCAAATGAAGCCTTTACAGATGGCGTTTCCTGAGAGCTGTCTGACCATCAGGTAGCTTGTAAGATTTCACTGGGATTGCTCAGAGGGGGTTTAGAACTAATTTTATACTCTAGAACTAGGTTTATCCACTGACACTTCTCTAGGTTTAATCTATTGCAGTGGATTAAATGAGTGGATTTTCCACAGTAAACTGGGAGTGTGTGTGGGAAAAAGAGTGAAATCCTTGGGGGATAAACAATCTGTATCAGATAATTCACTTCTGGAAAATCAATATGTATGATGGATTTGCATGTAGCTGCTGCCACTAGAAATGTTTCCTGCTAAGGTGGATGTGAACCCATCAAAAAAAAAAAAAAAAAAAACAACAAAAAAAACCCCAAAAAAAAGCAAAAAAAAAAAAAGCATAAACTCAGCTCCAGCTCCTGCAGATTATTTGATTCTCCAGCACTGACAGTTTATGAAATGTTGAATGTCTGAGCAATGAAAGATACTTAACTTTGTTCAATTCTCACATATGACAATGAATTTGTTACTGCTAAAATACTTAATACTGGGTAACACATCCCAAATATCATAATGAATCATGAAAAGAGTCAATAATTTAAATAAAATTTGCTGTGTAGCTATGAAATTATTTTCATAGCTTGATCAATGAAAAGCAGTGCCTACTGCAAGGCTTAAATCACTTCCCTGAGGCAATAATTCCATTTCAGCAAGGAGGAGAGGCTGATCTCCATTAAAAACATCAAAAATAAGCTGTTATTTCCTGTGATCTTGGTAACCTTTCTGAGCAGAGAGTTCTCCTAACTCAGCTCGAGTTGTGCTGGCAGAAAGGCAGGGAGCAAACAAAGCTCTTTATAAATACACGGCTTTACCTCATGGGGGAAAAACTGCAGTGTAAACTAAAAGGCAAAGCTGGCAGGAAAACCAACGAGGGAGCCATGAAAACGAAGGTCACTGATCAGGAAAGGATACTCAGCTCTCCAGGAGGGGAGCTTCAGGCAGAGTTTTTTCAAAGATAGGAATAAAAGTAATTTTGAGTGTGAACTTGGATATTTGTTTGTCCGTGTGCTCGTCTTGCAGACATCATTTATTTATCCCATCCAACTGATAACACCACAAAATCTGGTTCAGAAAGGCTGGAGTAAATATAAAAAAGGTTCATTTTTATTAATTTTTGAGCAGTTTTTTAAGGATACCTAAAGAATTTTGGCTAAGTATTAGATACTTATTTTTTGATTACCTGAATGGGCTGCAGATTTGAGTTGAAGTCTTTCTGAAAATTGCCAAATTTCAGCTTTGCAAAGCTGGTAATAATTTAGGGTTGTGATAGCTTTCAATTCCCCTGGTGTGCTGCAGCTGAACTCTGAGCTAGCTGGGCATGACTCAGTGTGCAGGGACAGAGAGGATCAGAGAGCACGAAGACGTGGCCTCGCTTTCCCCTGAGATCCAGCTCCCCCTGCCCTGCTCCTTTGGGCTGGGAAGATTTTGGGGTGTGAATCTTTCAGGAGCCAATCCCAATTCAAATATTGGTCTTCAGAGCCCAGGAGGAAACTTCACTGGGTCTGGGATTTATGAGGAGCCCCCTGAATTTGGGTGCCTGAGACTGCAGTGGATAAAATCCTGAAAAACCCCTTGAAAAAACCCCAGTCTGATGATTTTTTAATGACCCAGTGGGACCAGAGGCAGAAAAGATGACTCTGACAAAAGCCTAGGAGATTATCAGATGTTATTTTTGTATAAGGCAATTCAAGAGGAAGGAAAATTCCCATTGAAGGCAAGGGAGATTTTTCATGAATGAGAACTTCAGGATATGGGCAGTGTTTTTTGGGTGTTGACAGTTTGCTTTACTTTCTCAGTAAAAACCTCTTACAGAGGAAAATGCTGCTTCTGTTCCAAGAAACTTATCTAAATCAGGAAAAAAAGGAAATAAGAGGCAAAAGCTTAAACATCCAGCTATTATGGTATATTTCAAGCTGTTAAAATGCTCTTAAATATAGATCTGCTCCAGACCAATTTGGTTTTGTACCAAAAGATGAATTTTTTTGTGGTGAGGAGCTGCAGAGGGATGTGCCTTGCAGGAAAAAGAGCACCACAATTTCCTGCTATTTATCATGTTTATTTACTCACAGTTTCTTTATGTTTTCATTCATTGTCATACAGCTGCTTCAATTGTTTTAAAAAATGTTCACAGTGACTGGGAAAGGCCAATAACCCCAAAGTTCTGAGAGCAAGCAGCACCACTTTGTGTAAATTAATATTCTACACTGTCTCAGGGGAAAATACTTTATTTGTTTGTTTACCTACTTATTTGGATGCCTCTTTCATGTCCCTAGCAATAATTACAACCTTTTACCTGGTCCTCACATATGAAAGTGCCACCTGCATGTCTTTACATTTTACTATCTTTGAATAAATGCATTTTGCTTTTGAATGCCCATTTTAAAATCTCAAAGATCTGGCTGAGTGAACACATGTGCTCCTTCTTTTTTCTTTTGCTGAGGCAGATGTGACTCAGCACTTTGAGGTTTGTCATCTGAGACTGTCACATGTGTTGGAGTCACCAGGAGTTTGTCAGAACAAAGAAATGCTTTGTAATCTGAGCAAGAACTGCAGATCATCACTGCAGGCATTGAACCAGAGTGCAGGGTTTGTGTGGCACTGAAATAGGAACTGCTTCTTGGTAATAGTCTGCGATAAAAATTCAAATTTTGCTGAGCTGAGAATGCAGCAAAATTATTGAATAGTTTTACACACCAGAAGCAGGAACTTGTGGCTTAAAATTTAAGGTAAAAACCACACAGAAAACAGAAAAAGTGACTTTAGAAACATCTCTGCATTTAAATACCAGTTTGACTGCACATGGACAGGCAGGGTGTGGGTCTTTACAGGGATCCAAATATTCCTGCATCCCAACATTCCTGTATCCTAAAATTCCTGTATCCAAACATTCCTGTATCCAAACACTGCTGTATCCAAACATTCCTCTATCCCAACACTGCTGGATCCAAACATTCCTGTATCCAAACATTCCTATATCCCAAAATTCCTGTATCCCAAAACTGCTGTATCCAAGCAGTCCTGTATCCTAAAATTCCTGTATCCAAACATTTCTGTATCCCAAAATTCCTGTATCCAAACATTCCTCCTCTATCCAACCACTGCAGAAGATAATACACAAAAATTCGAGTCCATCCACACTGCAAAATTCCCTTTTGAGCTTTTTCTTTGCTTGACACCAGCCTGCTTGAGTGAGTTTGCCCAGCTCACAAATTGAATTATTCCATTAAGGTTTGCAGTATTATCTTTCCTGCCCAAATTGAGCTATCCAGCTCGTTCTCCCTAAACCTTCTTGTGGCAGAGTTCCTTTTCAGCTCAGGTGGATGTGATATTTTAAAGATGCTTCAGTTCTTTCCCATGTACAGCAGAGCACTCACTGCTGACTGAGGGTGAGTCTCAGTGGCACAGAAGAAGAAAATCTCTTAAAAGAATAATTCCAAATCTCATTTAACCAAAGTGTGTCTTTTAAAGTCATCCCAGCTGGAAGGATGTTGTAAGGAGGGTTTGCTGCTGCTGATGGCCAAAAGCATTTCTGTTGCACAGACCAGGTGAAATCCCATGCTCACACACAGCCTCTCTGTCTGAGCAGCATTAAATTCAGAATACAAGACTTTGTTTGCCACTGACTTTGTTTTACAGCACCAACAGTAAGAGCAGCTCTGCAGAAATGGGTTCAGAGAAACATTTGGAATAACTGAGGCCCAGAGAGGCTGCACCGAGGAACAGTAAAATCCACTGTGGGAGTATTTCCCATCTGTTGCTATTACAGTTAATTTGTCAGCTCCTTATTGCTGTGATTTGGGCTTTTTGCCTTTTGAGATAACATGCACAAGCAGCTGCTTGGTTATCAAAAGGCTAAAGAGTTTTATAGGATTTGTGGCAAATTCCAAACACTTCCCAAGGAAAAGCTTTCCATGTGTGATGTTCCAGCTGGAATTATCTTTCCCTTTCCTTTCTCCCCTTCTGTTAGAGCTGCACAAGAGCCAGTCCCCCTGGAGCCAGCAGAATTAGCAAAATTTCACCAGGTAATCACAGATTCACTGACATTTAGAGCTTTTTGTGTTTCACAAAGTGGTTTTGTGTTAGAGATGTTTGTACACAGGATTTCATGAAGGGATTTAAGCATTGCAGGGTTCCTGCAGCAAGTCAAGTCCTCGAGATGCTCTGCTTTGGAAATCCTGTTCTCGGTGAAATCACCCTGCTGTATTCAAATAGTTCTTACACAAATCCAATTTTGCAAGGGTGAAGCTCTTACAGAAATGTCTGAGACAGCTGAGAAATTGGACCTAGTTTTATATCACACAAGATATTTTAACACCCAGTTCAATAGATATCATATCTGGCTGTAAATTCCATGATAAAAGCTTTCTTTAATTGGCAACAAAGCTTAATTGTTTTCAAAACATAAACTTTTTTGTTTTTTCAAGCAGCTGTCATGTTTTTTGAAAAAAAGTTCTGCAAAAAGATAGGGAGGTCTTTGCTGAAATTAAAGGAACTTCCTAGAAAGGACTGATTTATATTTAAATGGATTTATATGTCTCTACAGATTTGTTTCAGAGTTTTGCTACAGTGATTTGATTGGAATTCATTAGTTCTTTACAAGCATCTGTTTACAAATTATTCTGGGAAAAAAAAAAAAAAAAAAAAGAGTCATGCTGATAAATCTGGTTCAACCCAGTTAATTATTGTGTGTGAATCACTGTCCTCCTGCAATCTAAAACCTGACATTGGTTACATCATTCCTGTTTCCTCTGGTGGAAACCAAACCCTGCTGAGGACAGGGCTCTGCTGAACACAAGTTCCCTTTTTGCAGCGAGGAGTGAATTTTGAGAGGCCTTTGCTCATCTGTCACATTTCATTATACCAAACCCACAAAATATTGGCATGTTCTGAGCAGTGCCCTGAGAGGCTTGTGCCATTTCTCCTTTTCCTCTCCTCATAAAAACCAGCCAAAAATACTCCAGCAAGGTGTTTTCCTTCCTGAATGAATGCAGAGCCCTGGGGGATCACAGAGCCCAAGGTTTGCACAAGGAAATTCCTGGGAGGAATTCTTGTTGGGAGCAGAATCAACAGGACAAATTCTGCTGTGACCCCTTGTTTTTCCTGAATGAAACCCAGTTCCAGGAGGAACTGGAGGTGAATTTAAATGCAGATATAGCTCAGAGTGCCCTCCCAGCAGCAGGGCTGCTTTTAGAACAATAGCACAAGGTTGTGTCTGATTGCTGAAATGTAATTTAATAACAAAATCCTCAGCTGCTCTGTGGAGGAGCCGAATCCAGAGCATTCAGCACATTCCTGCCATGGATGTGTGCAGCTCCACCTTGGGCCAAAATACACACAAATCAGTGGGGCAAGATTTTATTTGTGCAACATCACTGCCTTGGGAGTGTTGGCCAAAGGAACAGAGCTTCAATTTGCCTGGAATAAATCTGGAGGTGTCTGAGTGAAATAAATCCTGGTAGGCAGCACTAATTCCCAAACCAGAGCAGTGACATCACCTCAGGAGCACAGAACACACTGGCTGGCTGCAGAAAAACTGAAATTCAGAGTTTTTTCAATTGAATGTGGGCAGTCTGATACCTGGGATTTCAGGTTCATGCTTTGCTCAAAGCATGATGTGTGAAGATACAGCTGAAGAAAGCTGAACAAGCACACAACGCCTTTGTGTGTTTTCTTTTTTTAGGTTGTTTTCTTTTTTTAGGGGACCATAATTCTCCTGAAAAATGCATTTCCCCTTTCTTTTAAAGGCAAACAAAACCTTGCACAAATGGAAGAACACTGAAAAACACCATAACCCTGTTAGCCCAACACCACCTATGCTTTGGAATTGTTCTGTAGTCAAAGCTGTTTGTGGGCAATTAGCAAGCCACACAATATAATTGAGGGTTTAAAAACAGAATTTTAGCTCCTGGCAGCAAAATTCCACGCTTCCTGTTTTCCAAAAGATAGCCCTGATTTTGTTTTGTGCCTAAATGAACTGATGACTCAGCAGGCATTTCCAGCTCCATCACTAATATCAGGGTATTTCCATTTTCAGTTTCTGTCTGGAATTGAATGAAAGGTGAACAACAAAAAGAGATTTGAAAATGATTAAAAAAGCTCTGAGTAAATGCACTCACTCCCAGTATGCAGTGCTGAGCACTTTGCTGTTTGGGCAGGAGTTAAAGGTGTCAATCCCATATAAATTCTCTGAAATCCCACATAAATAAGAGAGAACTTACCTCCACTTAGGATAATGACAGCTATAAATATTGCCAGGTCACTGTCATCTAATTCCAGTGCATTGAACTTCACAGCAAACTCAAACTTGGGCTCCATAAAGTCACAAAAAGGTTTCCTCAGGCTCTTCAGGAACTCCCGCGTCATGAACCCCTGTCCATCGGATATGAGAACCCCATCTTTATTCATCAGGGAGGCCAGCAGGGTGTAGATGATCTCGTGGACCCCATATTTGAGCAGAGTCACTTGGTCGTTGAGGTCGAGGTTGACGAAGCCCGGGATGTTCTTGGCGAACTCGGTGATCTCCTGCACGGCCTCCACGGAGCGGAACTGGCAGCGCTGGAAGATGCGGATGGCCACCTCCTTGTTCTCCTCCTGCAGTGGGGACACGTGCTTGCACTTGATCTGGTCTTCCCCCATCATCAAAGAGTTCATGTCATAAATAACGAAGGGCTGAAACAAAGGGAAATTCCAGTTACTCCCAAATGTCCTACGCGAGAGCGCCGGACTCTGCAGGAACCCCAAGAGAACTCAGCAGCAACTCCTCAGATATCTCTGAGGAACCCATCAAGGGCTCCCAAAGTGTTTAATTATCCTGAGGAACCTGTCAAGGGCTCCCCAAAGAGTTAAATTGTCCTGAGGAACCTAAAAGGTTCCCTAAACAGTTAAATTGTCCTGAGGAACCCATCAGGGCTCCCCCAAATTGTTCAGTTGTATGGAGGAACCTAAAGGGTTCCCCAAATAGTTAAACAGTCCTGAGGAGCATATCAAGGGCTCCCCAAATTGTCCTGAGGAACCTGTCAAGGGTTCCCCAAATAGGTAAATTGTCCTGAAAAACCTAAAGGGTTCCCTAAACAGTTCAATTGTCCTGAGGAATCAGTCAGGGGTTCCCCAAATAGTTAAATTGTCCTGAGAACCTAAATGGTTGCCCAAATAGGTAAATTGACCTGAGGAACCCATCAAGGGTTTCCAAATAGTTAAATTGTCCGGAGGAACTTGTCAAGGGATCTCCAAATGGTTAAATTGTCCTGAGGAACCCATCAAGGGTTTCCAAATAGTTAAATTATCCTGAGGAACCTGTCGAGCGTTCCACAAATTGTCCTGAGGAACCTAAAGGGTTCCCCAAATAGGTAAATTGTCCTGAAAAACCTATCAAGGGCTCCCCAAATAGGTAAATTGTCCTGAGTAACCTATGGCGTTCTCCGAAGACTTAAATTGTCCTAGAGAACCTGTCAAGGGTTCCCCAAATAGTTAAATTGTCCTGAGGAATCAATCAGGGGTTCCCCAAATAGTTAAATTGTTCTGAGGAACTTATCAAGGGGCCCCCAAATAGGTAAGTTTTCCTGAGGAATCTAAAGGGCTCCCCAAAGAGTTAAATTGACCTGAGGAACCTAAATGGTTCCCCAAATAAGTAAATTGTCCTGAGGAACCCATCAAGGGTTCCCCAAATTGTCCTGAGGAACTTAAAAGGTACCCCAAATAGGTAAATTGTCCTGAGGAACCCATCAAGTGTTCCCCATATAGGTAAATTGATCTGAGGAACATAAAAGGTTTCCCAAATAGTTAAATTGTTCTGAGGAACCTGTCAAGGGTTCCCCAAATTGTCCTGAGGAACCTAAAAGGTTCCCCAAATAGGTAAATTGTCCCGAGGAACCCATCAAGGGTTTCCAAATAGTTAAATTGTCCTGAGGAACCTGTCAAGGGCTCTCCAAATAGTTGAATTGTCCTGAGAAACTGAAAGGGTTCCTCAAATGTTTAAATTGTTCTGAGAAACCTAAAGGGTTCCCCAAATAGGTAAATTGTCCTGAAAAACCTATCAAGGGCCCCCAAATTGTCCTGAAAAACCTATCAAGGGTTGCCCAAATAGTTAAATTGTCCTGAGGAACCCATCAAGGGCTCCCCAAAGAGTTAAATTGCCCTAAACCTATGAAAACAAATATCCTCACAATGTTAAAATGATTTACAAAAAGGCCAAGAAAAGGGGGGAAGGAATGCTATTTTAAAGTACCCAGAGTTTTGCCTTTCCCTTTGTTTGTTTGCTTTTTGCTTTATAGAATTTTCTGTCATTCCAGAACTGAAAGTTTGGAATGTTGAACAAAAGGTTAAAATGATACTACTATTACCTGAATTATAAAAGCTTCTATAAAAGAGAATCTAATGAGTGGAAAGGAGCCTTCTTTTTTTTTTGTAGAAAGACAGAGAAAATTCTCATTTTGATTCCTTTATTTACTTTCATGTTCCTTTCATGTTCTATCCTAGGAAACACTGCAAGTAATATCAACTTTATGGTATTGATTAACTGATAAATGAGATCTTTTGCTGTTAACTCCTGTAAAAATAACAACATTAGGATATGTTTAAACCCACTCAACTTGTCTATGGGAAAGCAAAAACAAATACCATGCTACAAACCACAATTCAGAACACAAAAATGAGGCTGACTGTGAAATAAACTCAACTGGAACAAATCAATTTTGAAAGCAGCTTAGCAAAAGTAGTGCCAGAATACTTGCATTAGGATCTGGAAACAATCTCTTCTAGAATATGCAAAAGAAGTTCCTGGGTTTAAAGAAGTGGTTATGTGAGGATTTCTCAAATTCATTTGAAGAATCTTTCCCTCAAGAAGACTAATGACTAATAGTTCATTGGTGCACTGAACAAATCTCCCTGATAGGAATAGATTTGTTAACATACTTGATTAATTAATTAAAATACAAGGGATCAAACTCCAACAATCAGACTAAAGAAATAATTTTTTAAATGGAAGGTCATTTATGATTGCAGACTGTAATAGGGATGCTGATTCTCATGGTTTTATGTTTACAGCTCCAGACCACGACATTCCAGGAGGGATTAAATGATTTTCCCACTTGCACTGAGGATTTCAGTGTGAAACTGAAACAACAAACACAGTGCACTGAGAAAAGCCAGGAGAGCAGGAATTGTTCAGGTAATGGCATTTTGGCAGCAGCAAAGCCATTAAATACATATCTGCACATATGGAATAGTGGAGTAACAGGACTGCAGCAGATGCTTTCAAAATGCATATTTTGGTTCTAGTGGGCAATTTCTTCCTGTTCTTTCTAGTGGGAGCACCAAGTACAAGAGAAAGTCATTATTAGTCCATGCCCATGTGCTTCAGAAAGCTGATATTAATATTACACCACTGGCCTATCCATGATAGATGAAAATCAAGAAAGAGTTCAAAATAGCCAAAGATTTTTTAATATAAGGATTTAGATGAACTTGAAAGTAGAATCTGATGTCAAATGAGCTCTGGATACCCCAGGAGATGATGAATAACTAATTCTAGTTTTGATACACTCACTTGCATATCCAAACATTTCAAATTAATTCAGATCATACAGCAACTAAAAAATAACGTGAATTTAAACTATGCCCATAGTAAACAGTTTGGTGCTCCAGAGCACCAAATCCATTGATAAAAACATGAAAGTTGTAACCATTAAATCCTGAGTGTCACTCTTGCGGTGGTATCTTCAAGAAAGACCTGAAAGTTGGCAGCACTGAAAAGCTGGATTCTGTCTACTGCCTTATTGCTGTTTCTAATGTGCCAAAGTTTAAAAACTCCCCAGAAAAAAAGGAGAATTAATTGATGCAATTATACATTTACTGGGTGAGAATTGCAGTGGTGGAACTTTCAGGCACGAGCAGCTTGCACATCAGTTTCTGCAGAATAAATAAACTTAACTAATTCAAACTTTATGCTGAAAAGTTACATTGTTAGTGCCCATCACATCTTTTATGTGAGGGGTCAACCAATTTCTGGACAACATTAAAACTGTTATTTTAATTGCCTTTAAGGAAAGGAAGCCTTTTTGGAGCCTGAAGTATCTCTGAGTTCTGTGATGTCTTTGAAATTATTAAGGAAAATAAAATACACTCTCTGTTGTAATCCTGACAATAAAATTTCTGCCAATGATTCTAGAAAATACATCAAGCTAAGAGTTATGAGTTGTGGAAAACTATTTTGTTCTTTAGGTATTAAAATACTGTTACCAATATGATCAGATATTATTTATGCTCCTCTCACTGATACAGAAGATTATTATGGATGCCAAATGAAATTTCTAAGGCAACCCACAAATCCACTTATCACTATTCCTTGCTTTTCCAAGATTTTCCTGTCCATTCTCCTAAAATTCCAAGTGCACCAACAC
This sequence comes from Melozone crissalis, assembly GCF_028551555.1. NCBI lineage: Eukaryota > Metazoa > Chordata > Aves > Passeriformes > Passerellidae > Melozone > Melozone crissalis. Next base: position 18,948,269 of record NW_026535807.1, on the reverse strand, counting down.
AGGGCACTGATGTGACCTGAGCTAACCCAGAGAAAAGCAGGAATTCATCAGAGTTTCATAAGAACAAGCATCACATAAGAATGTGCTGGGGCTGGAATCATTTGCCACTTAGGAAAAGGGATATTCCTCAGGGAGCAGCAATTCCTGACAGCTGGAGAGCCACCTTAAACAGATAGTGTGGGAGATAACCTCTGGGCAAGGAGAGGGAAAACGGGAAGACAGGATCAGGGAATACAAAAAGGTTAAGGTGACCTTCAAATTCTTGTCCTGGTTTCAAGTATTTTATTAGGTGAACTTGGAGTTTTTTCAAATAATGTTTACTTATCCTATCTAAAAACATTTCCTGTGTTTCAGAGACAGCTTGAAATGTGTAACTGCCAACAGCAAAGTGGGGTTTTTTGGTGGTGCTTTTTTTTAGTTTCGGTGTTTTGCATTTTGGCTTTTTTTAAGAGCTGCGCTGTCATCTCGGCGAATCATTTACTGGGGAAAAAGGAAGAAACAGAAAGAAGAGGGAACTGACTGATTTGTCTGTCGTCTTTCCTGTCAGGATGGCCCTCGCCTTGGCTTTGGTCAGAGGGAAGGACTTGATGTAGGAGTCGTAGAGGTGCTTGGCCAGCGCGCGCAGGTCGGCCGACTCGGGGTTCAGCTGCTCGATGTCGCTGGAGATCTCCGCCAGCAGCTTCTCCTTCTCCGCCTGCGGCATCCGCCCGAACCTGATGGCTGAGAGCACCACAGAGTTACAAAAACCCACACCTGAGGGGCTTTCTTGCCACCTTTGCACCTGCACTGGCACCTCAAGAAGCACTTTTGAGTTTTTGTCGCCTTTCGGTGCTGAAGTTTGTGCTGAACAGCGTTAGGCAAGCAAGGAAAGAGAATTTTCTGCATTTAGGCAAAACAGCTGGAGAGCTTTAAAGAAATGTAAACAAACAAATCATCTCTGTGCCCATTATCATACCTTGCTTAGAAATGCCAACCCCCTGGTTCTACCTCCAATCTACATAAAATGCAAAGAATATTTAAGATATTAAAGTTCTGTTGGCTTGGGGTGGGAACCACCATTGAGCTTTGTATTGTTCTGGGCAAATCACCACATGGATCTGAGGTTCTTCATTTGTTTAGAAACAAAACCCTCACATGCCTTGCAGGAAGGAATTCCTAAACAGTTGAGCAGAACTTAATGTAGCAAGTGCTATAAATTGTTAACATCAAAATGAAGGAATGGGGAAGGAGGCTGTACAGGGAATAAAAACCTGGAAAAGGCTGAGATATTTGTGAGACCTCTATGTATGTGCAGTATTGAAAAACCAGGAATTGGTTCTACCTCATCAGATGAGCTCAAAATTGCTCAGATCTCCTCTGTACCTCCTACTTTTCCATCATGTACTTCCTAGCCAAGATTATTTATCCATGTGGGGCCTGACTGCAGAATGTTCCATATGAGCCATCAAAATCAAGACTGATTTATCACATGATATTTCAGTAAACAGAATTTAGTTTGTTTTATGGAAACAAAACAGAACAAAAGAGCATCCAAACAAGAGACGGAAGGAAGAAATCAAGGTTTGCATTTTGGCCCTAGGGGGAAATAGAAATATTATGAATATTTTTCCAGTGATTAGTGTGTTCCTTGGATAAAGGAAAAGTGCTGCTAAGATCATATAGAGATGATTTTACTGGGGATGTTCATTTTGGAAACAAGCAGCCACTTTTCTACGAGTTTGCTGCAATGTGTTGATGGGCAAACAGAACATTTTTTTCCAAGAATAAATAATTATGCCAGAACACATCCCCCCTCTCCATTTTTCCTATATTATATTTATTGATCAGCTGTCTTATTTCATGGCTGTAGAAACAAAGTTGTTTATTTTTATGACTGAACACTTTCAGCAACCTGGGAGTGAGACCTGCTGGATATTTCAGAATTACTTGGGTGTACTTGATATTAAATTATACTGAACATCACCAGGAAATGTTTCTGTTGTGGGTCTGCTCCTGAGAGCTGAGATTTGCAAAAGCAGATTCATAATCTGAAATCCCACTGGCCATTCCATCAAAAGAAAAGGTGATCAAGACTCAAATGCATTTTAAATACAACATTTCATTAAAAAATATGTTTTAAATATAATAATTTGTTAATAACAAGGAGGATTGTGAATCAATGAATCATATCTTACCATTTCATAGACATAGGATTTATTTTTTCATAGAATAAATTATTCTAAATGTATTTGGAATATATTTTATTGGTGAGATATCAGATGCAGCAGATTCTGTTCAATGTTTGTGAGCATTGCAGGCAAAATCTGGGGCAAAATCACTTTTGTGGGACTAGCCTAGCAGTTTCTTTTTATAAAAATCCTTGTCCCTGTCATTTTCAAGGGGCTGAGACAAAAACCAGGGAGAGCTCAGGCAGTGAGAGGTTGATGGGAGGAATTGGGAAAGGAGGATTTTGGATGGGAGGAGGAGCTGATGATGATGCCACAGCCAAAGGTCAGGCTGGGATAGGAGAGCCTGGGGAGGGATCAGGAGGGCTGGGAAAAACCTGGGAGAGCTGTGGAAATCTGGCTGAGAGGATTCTGTCCCAGCAATCCCAGACTCTGCAGGTCTGGGCAGGAGCCTGCAGCTGGAGCGTGGATTTCTCTCTTTCCTTGGGCAGTTCCTCCTTTTCCTTGAATTCCAGCATTCCCCAAATGTCAGGAGCACAAAGCCAGCAGTGAACACAGTCTGTCCTGAGTGCTGCATTCTGTCCTTTCTGTGAAGAACTACAATACTCATCCTCAGCCCAGATTTGGAGAAGTTAACCTCTTGGAGAAGTTAAATGTAAAAAAGATGGTTGTTTATAGACTCTTCTGCAGGGCACTGTTCTTCTGATTGTCTGGATTATTTCTGGGCATAAAGGAGACCCCCAAAAGCCCATAAATGCAGTTTGTTACATTAGAAAACACAAGGTAAAGTCAGGCTGGGTACCTGTCTGATTTTGGTGGTGGAGATGTGCCCAGATTGAGCAATCCCAATGACAAAGACATTGCCATGTGTTCTTTTTTCCCATTCCAGTACCTGAGCTAACACCAGCAGCACTTTTAACAGAATAGAACAAAATAAATGACATTTCAACACAAAAAGAACCAAGCTGCTGCTCAGTGGCACTTGAGAACCCAGCCTGCGCCACTCAGGGTTAAGGCCAGAGCTGCACTGTGGCTAGAGAAGGAAAGGAAAACAATATTCCAGGCATGAGAACACCACTGTCTTTTTTAACCTTTAGCCAAGTGCTATGGAGCATTTCTACGTGAAAAAATGTGGCTGTAGCTGCTGTCTCCTTGCAGTCCCCCTTTTGTCCTGATCCTTTTGCAATAATACATCCACACAAGACTGGAACCCTGAGGCACAAATAACCCACATTCTGCCTCAAAGCATTCAAAATTCTGATAATTTCCCTACCCAAGTGGCTGAAGTGGAATCTGGAGATGCAACATTAAAATGTGTCTCAGTGTCATTGGTGAAACACCCTGGTTCCACCCCCAGTCTGCATAAAAAGTAAAGAATATTTAAGATATTAAAAGAATATTTAAGATATTAAAAGAATATTTAAGATATTAAAGGTCTGTTAGCTATGGGTAGGAACACATCCATTGTTGAATTTCTTTAAGCTTCTGGGTCCTCAAAAGCGAAATTCAGCTTTTTTTGATAAATTAGTTTATAAATTATGAAGGAACGAGGGTGTTTTGTGCAAGGCAATGGAACCAAAGTAGGCAAAATAAAAAAGGCAAGTGTAGAAAGCAATGTTTGAATAAAAACACTGAGTTCTTGTTGGGAGAACTTCTGGTTGGAGCAAAAGAAAATTATTCTTGGAGCCCTGGGGCAAATGGTTTTGTCCTTTTCCTGCCTCCCCAAATCCTAGAACCTTTTGTTGCCACAGCTTGTGCCTGGGCAGTGGCTAAAGAGGGAAAATGCAGATGAAATGTGAGTTTTAAAGCTGTTCTAGATGTTATAGGGCAGAGAGAATGGTCTGGGCCATCCCTTGCTGATGGAGCTGCCCATGGATCCCATGGACACCACTGGGAGCTGTGCTGCCACGCCAGGGGAGAATTTGGCATGCACCTTGAAAATAATAATAAAAAACCCTCTTAAATTACTATAAAAATTACTGTAAAAATACCCACAGTAGCATTTCAAAATTAGATTTATTTTTAAGTGTTACTGTTGCATCCCAGGAATTTGAAAACCATATTCTCTATTAGCAAAACATTTCCCAGACCAATCTACATTCAGTGCATGTATTAAACTTTGCAAACCACAATCCAGCTTCCCTCTTGGGGACAGCACACTCATTTTTTATATTGAAAATAATGAAAGTTCTAAAAAAACCACAGAGAAATTATTTTCCCAGTCATGTTTGCAATTCTTTACCCTTAGAATTACATAAGTCTCTATGTTATGACATTTAATTCCTGTTTTTACTCAGCTTTGCCAAAGCAAGGCAACAAAGAATCTTCATTATGTCCTTCTGCCCAAACATTCATAAGTATTTCCACATGAATTGCTCTGGTAATTTTAAAGTTTAGATGGATTTTCTCCTAGAGCAAGATTGTGGTATTCTTCCTGCCATTACTTATGGTAAAGGAGGCGACCTCAGATGGGGGTGCCCTAGGAAGGAGGAGGATCAGGGTGAGGATGGAGATTTTTAAAACTGTACAGTTCATGAAAATGAATATTTTAATTTAAATTTGCTGTGTTTCAGTATGAGAAGTGCTAACTCAGTGATGCCAACAGCCCTTGGTAAGTGACCTGTGCAGCAAATTCAAGTTGCTGATATTCACAAGGCTTCAGATTCCCTAATCCATATTTCCTAATCAAGTTTTTGACTTCCAGGAAAGGCATCCTGAGCTCCAGCAGGCAAAAGGGCGAAAAATAGCAATTACACAAGGGATATATTCAGGAGGAGCTACCAATGATGGAGAGTAAAAGCAACTCACGTTACACTATGTATTAAAGCAAGAAAAGTAGATCTCCACCTATCTGATTTTGATGTGAAAGCAATTTTAAATCAGAAAGAGGCTGTTATTCACAAGGCTTCAGATTCTCTAATCCATATTTCCTAATCAAGTCTTTGGCTTCCAGGAAAGGCATCGAGCTCCAGCAGGCAAAAGGATCTGGTCAGAAGATGACACAGTGAAGTGAAAAATAGCAATTACACAAGGAATGTGTTCAGGAGGAGCTATCAATGAGCAGGAATGATGGAGAGTAAAACCAACTCATGTTACACTATGTATTAAAGCAATAAAAGCAAATCTCCACCAATCTGATTTTGATGTGAAAGCAATTTTAAATCATGGAGAGGCTCCCAAATCAGGGCAATCTCTCTCTAAACTGAAGGTGTGGGCATTCCAGCAGCACTTTCAGGAGCTGTGCTGATGTCCCAGGCTCTTTTCCAGAGTCCCCATCACTCACCATTGTGTGACATCCCCACAGCCAGGCACTTCTGGAACCTGCAGTACTGACATTTGTTCCTGCTCTTCTTGTGGATGCGGCAGTTCAGGTCACACCTGTCGTAAATCAGCTTCAACCGGATGGTTCTGCGGAAAAATCCCTGCAGGGACAGGGAACAGGGACAGGATGGAACAGGGAACAGGGAAAAACCCTGCAGGGACAGGGAACAGGAACAGGATGGAACAGGGAACAAGGAAAAAGTACTGCAGGGGCAGGAAACAGGGACAGGATGGAACAGGGAACAAGGAAAAAGTACTGCAGGGGCAGGAAACAGGGACAGGATGGAACAGGGAACAGGGGAAAAACCCTGCAGGGACAGGGAACCAGGAAAAGGATGGAACAGGGAACAGGGAAAAGGATGGGACAGGGAACAGGGAACAGGGAAAAAACCCTGCAGGGACAGGGAAATGGGAAAGGATGGAACAGGGAACAGGGAAAGGATGGAACAGGGAAAAAGTACTGCAGGGACAGGAAACATGGAAAGGATGGAACAGGGAAAAAACCCTGCAGGAACAGGGAACAGGGAAAGGATGGGATGAGGAAACAGGGAAAAAAACCATGCAGAGACAGGGAACAGGGAAAGGATGGAACAGGGAACAGGGAAAAACCCTGCAGGGACAGGAAACAGGGAAAGGATAGGATGGGAACAGGGAAAAGGATGGGACCAGGAAACAGGGAAAAAGATGGAACCAGGAAAACAGGGAAAAGGGTGGAACCAGGGAGCCTCCAGTGCATCCTGGCCCTGCTCCACCTACCCAGGACACCTGAGAGATGGATTTCCAAAAGAAGCACAGCTCCTGTCACCATCCTCTCTGCTCCTATTGATCCTCTTTTGTGTTTCCAACCACATTCAACAGAGGGATAAAATTCCCAAAAAGCTGGAGAAGCTTTAGGGAATCAGCAGGGTTTAAAGGACATTAGGGATGGCATTTAAGGGCACAACTCCAAAGGAAGCAAAGCTCTGTTTGTCCCACTGCTTGTGGGAAAATTGTCACAAACCAAAAGGGACATTTTCAAAATATAAAGTTCACTACCAGTGTAGAAAATTCATTAAAAACAACAACAAAACAAAAATTCTGCCAACAGCAGTTCAATTTCTGGTAAATTAAAATGGTTCTTATTTCTCTTTCTACAGTTTAACGATATTTTTTTTGGATCAGCCATAATTAATTAATAAAGTTTATCCAGAGTTATCTCCCTTTTTTCCCTAGTAAAAATTACTTTCTCCTCACAGGGAATAATAACAGTACAAAGATGATGCCAACTTTTATTTATATAATTAACTGTATTTAAGTAATGTACTTTGTATTTATTGCTTTATGTGTGTTCCTAATTCACCACTAAGAATTTTATTTAAGGTCTGGATTTGTTCTTTCCTTTTAGTTATTTTCCTCAAGATACTGCAAATGGAATTTTCACATTAAACTCTAATGTTTTTCTTTGAATTCAATGAAATATTAATAATTTAATTCTCTGACTTTTCTTCCCTCATTCCTGAGGACTGCAATTTTTACACCATTCATTTGTCCTTTATATGTAATAAACACAAAGTATCACTGGCATAAAAAAATCAGTGGGGTTTTAAAGCAGCAAGCACATTCCTCAATGCCATCAGACTTCTCTGTAGTCATGCAAAATGTGTAAAATGGGTAAAAAATCTCGAATTAATCAGAATAACAGAGCCTGAATTTTAGTTGTTTAGAGCTTTGGAGTTGGGCATGAGTTTGGTGCGTTCTAAGAATTCAGATTTTCTGCACATGGCACCCAAGGAAGGGAATGAAATATACTTGCATGATTGAAAGAAGAGGGGAAAACGCACGAAAAATTTGAATAGAACAATACAATCAACAAGAAAAAAACCCAAGCTTTTTTAAAAAAAGCAAGGTTTTAAAAAACAAGGTTTTGAAAAAGCAAGGTTTTAAAAAAAGTAAGGTTTAAAAATCTCCTGCTTATTAACCTGTAAGTCATACGCAGGAAAATTGACGCAAATACCTAAAACTTTTTTTTTTTTTTTAAAAAGCACCAAGGTGTGATTTTCCCAAGTGATTACTGAGATGAACACAGTATCAGATGTCAGTCCAAGAGGTTTTTGGGGCTCACCTTGCAGCCCTCGCAGGCGTGCACGCCGTAGTGGAAGCCGGAGGCTTTGTCGCCGCACACGCGGCACTCGATGGCCATCAGCGAGTTGGACGCCTCCTCATGAGCTTTGTTGTACAGCTGCACCTTCTCTGGGAAATAGGGCGGGGATGGAGGCTCCAGCTTGATGGCACCTGTGCACAGGGGAGAGGTGAGGGGTAAATTCCAGCTGAATTCATGGAGCAAGTGATGCCTTGGGAAGGCTGAGCTAGAGCAGAGGCTGGGCAGAGCTAAAGAATAAGGCAGGGATTTATTCAAAGGATCTCCTCCGTGGATCCGCCTTGGGCAGCACAACAGCCCAGCCAGGGCTGCACCCAAGATGAACCAAAATGGTCCCAAAATGGTCTCAAAATGCACGACCAGTCATGGGGTCTATCACTGTGATCAGTTCTGCTCCATTTGCACCTTGCAGTTCATTGTCCCATTCCAGCTTTAGCCCAGCGCAGTCCCATCCTTGTTTTTCTCTCTCCAGCCCATGGTGTTTGTGCTCCTGGGCTGAGATTGGATCATTTGTCCTTGGTGCCCAGCTGGAGCAGGAATTGTTTTGTCTCCCTGCTCTGTGCACAGAGCTCTCCATGCCCTCATATGAACCCAGACCCACACACTAAAGCAGCACAGAATATGAAAAATACAAAAGCCAAAACCTGAGGCACCAGAAGTAGTGAGGAATAAGCCCAAAACATCCCAGGGATGCTGGGCTGGGAGCTGGAGCTGCATTGCAGTGGCTGCAAAAGCTGGAAGGGGCAGGTTCTGCTGGACAAAGGATGCTACAGATCCAGCTTTCAGCTCTAGAGTGTGCAAGGGTTTCAAGATGGATAATAAAAATTAATGTATGGAGAACTCTGGCTTTACTCGGTCTCCACCTGGTTTATTCCTTCAAGGTGTTGAAAACTCCTACAGGGAGATGGGCTGGAGTGTCTAATCTAGTTTAAAACATATTCAATTGTCTAATAGAGCTGTATATTTAACAATATATTTTTCAATAATAATTTATTATTGTATATAATAATATTATAAAATATTATATAATATTATATAATATATAGTATACAGTATATAGTATATAGTATAGAGTATAGAGTATAGGGTATATAGTATATATACTATAGACCATATACTATATTATTATATTATTCAATAAATATCCAATAATATATCATTCATATATATATATATATAATAATTTCAGACATTTCCAGAAATTTAGCTCTTTCCTGGGGAAAACTCTTCAACTTCAGGTGCAGTTTAGAGATGAATTTTCTCTTCTGAAAGTTTCTAATTAAGAGAGCAAATTCTAATATTGAATGGTCTCAAACAAGTAAATATGATGTCGTTAAATCAATCATCAGTGGTCATAGAAGAGAGCTGTGACATCGGAAAGTTACATTACATCAGGGTGATGTAATAGAGTATTAAAGAAGAATTAGAAGAGTATTAAGAAAGTGGAGTATTAAAGAAGAGCATTAAGAAGAATTATTTGCCTTTAAAGAAGGTGAATATTTTTATTTTTCCAGATTGGCTATACTTAACAAACTAGAAAGATTTATTCCTATATAAACTGGGAAGAAATTATCTAAGCAAAGATGAGGGGGATTTGTGTCATCTAACCTCTGCTGCGCTCTTTAAAAGTACTTGGCATTGAAGTGTTATGAATAATTCTAATTAAACAAGAGAAAAATAAATGACTGGTGGAAAAATGTTCATTCATTTATTACAGCCGTAGTGCAGAGACACACAGCTCCTGCTTCACTGTACCACCCAGATTAAACACCACAATTCCCCCAGCAAGAATTCCCTGAAAGAGTTCTTGTACAGACCACTACAAATAAAAGTGAGGTCAGATCTAAGCACAAGTGGATCCTTAAAAAAACCTTACATTCCTACTCAGAGCAGGAATGCAGTGACAATTTATTTAGGAATAGGTCACTTCCTTTCTTAAAAGGAGGATTGAGTGTAATTTTTCAGTGTAAATTGTGGAAGAGCAGCATGTTTCACAGCAGGTAAACCATCCAGGAGCTGTGATGGAGCTGGAACAATGCTGTGCCTCAGATGTAGCCAATATTTCTACTCCATCCCTTTCTGAGGCTGTTTGGAATTGAAAAGCTGCATATATTAATAATTCAGGGAGTTTATTCTGCACTGGGTGCACTGAGTTCAAAGGAAAAGCTGCACATGAGGTGCAGGAGCAGGAGACAACATCGGGGTTCGTGTGTCTACTAAAATGTGTCTACAATAATTTTGGATATTTATGGTACCTCTCCCAAACTCCAGCTGCTGCTCTGGCAGGGTGAAGGTCTGCTATGAGCATTTTCCCTTTTCTCTCTGCCCTCAAGAACATCTCTGCTGACACAGGAGATCTGAATTCCAAATCCCTTTGCTGCTAGCACACGTTCCAGGGAATGAAGGCAACACGGACACGAGGGAAACGCTTCAGAAAAAGGCAGAGCTTACTTTGGCAATCCTGGAGCTTGATATCATATTTGTAATCCAGGCCTGACTGGTCAGCTCTGGCAAGGGGGAGATCTTCATAGTGAGGAGAGGAAATGCTGGAGAAGTCGACGGTGGTGAAGGGCTTGATGTCAAAGGAATGTGTGTGATCATCCATGGCTGACAGATCCACGGGGCTGATTCCAAAATTCAGGGGCCAAAACGGCATTTCTGTGTCAACCATTGTAATCCCTGCAAACACCAACAAGAAAATTACATTTTAGGATGTTTATCTACAATCTGTTCAGCCCCAAGCTGAGCTCCAAGTGTCCCACGTTCACAGGCTCAACATTAAAACTTTAACTGCATCTCTCCATAGCATGCGTATCAACAAAATTAGAAGTCTTCCACAAATAATTCTCATTTTTGCAAATTCTAAGAACCATTCTTCCCAAGTGCCTGAAAATCTCAAGGGTTTTTATATTAAGAAAAAGCCCCAAAGTAGCTGGTATTAAATAGTGGTGGTTTTTCCTGCAAAAAACCAGAAATATTTGAAAACTGTGCTCCTTTGAGTTTGCCAAAAGTTTAATCCCAAAAGGATCAAGGAAATGTAAATTACAACTTTTCAAATTCCATATATATTCATGCAAACCTTAAAAGCAGAAAACAAATAACAAACTTCTATCTGCAAAAATCTTCTGCAAGTTGAGTGAATTTAGTTTGAGATATGAAATGTTTCTCCACGTCCTCTTTTGACAAATAGCTGAACCAAAATCCTTGATTTAGATATATTTCAACTCTGAAAAAGTGTGTAAATTACAGCAAGTGAACCAAAATCCTTGATTTAGACAGATTTCAACTATGAAAAAGTTTCTAAGTTACAACAAGTGAACCAAAATCTTAGATTTAGATATATTTCAACCATGAAAAAGTTTGTAAGTTACAGCAAATAAACCAAAATCCTTGATTTAGACAGATTTCAACAATGAAAAAGTCTGGAAGTTACAGCAAGTGCAAAGGCTATTTTATAACCAGTGTCTGTGTTTAATTTCCCACTATTTATAAAAAGAACATTCTACCCTAAAAATAGCAGAGATGTTTCAGAACTAAAATAGCTTGGTCACTTTGGCTATTTAATTTGGACTTTAGACCCAATCAAGTGAGTGGCCTTTAACCTCCAGATAACAGAAACTTTGATTTGATCTGCTTTGAATCAAAACCACTCAGTCACACAGCCAAAAGTGCTGTTGCAAAATAAAGACATTGGAACAGGGGTGCTCCAGAGTTTGGAGCTCACCTGTTCTTGACAGGTAATGAAGCTGTGCCTGCCCTCCCATCAGCTCTGCTGAATGCCAGTGCCCAGAAATGGTGGCACTTTGCCTTCCCTCAGGAATGCCCCCAGCATCCCTCCCACTTTTGGGACTCCCAGAACAACCCTGAAGTTGTTCTGCCTTGACCTTGATCTTCTAAATTCTTAAATTTGAGCAGAGAGATTCTCACTGCAGTGGGAACAAACAGGGGCTGTTGCACCCCAGCCACCCCCAGTCCCACTGGATGGGATATCAGGGATGTTATCCTTAATGAAAGGAGGGAAGCAACAGGGTGTAAAATCGCCATAAATCCCTGGGCAAAATCCATGGCAGCTTGTCAGGGTACCTTGGTGTTGGGGGTTATCTCCCAAATGGTCAAGTTTCAAGTGCAGGGCTCAAACCATGAGCTCTGCCCAGGGAATGGTGACATTCCCAAGGCTGCCAGAGCTCCAGGAGCCCCCAGGGATGCCCAGGGTGGGATTGTTGGGGTGACCAGGAGCTGCACTGGATGATCCTTGGGGGTCCCTTCAGCTCAGGAGATTCTCTGATTTGATGACATTTTCTGTGAGCACAAAGTGAAATCCCTGGCCATGAGCACTGAGAAATGTTTTCCCAAACCAGATTTCCCAATGAAACAATAAACCAGGACAGACTCCTCCTTAGGAACCCATTTCTTGCAATGGCCAGACTCATCTTTAAAAAATACAGAAATCAAGAGACATTTTAAATTGTTTTATAGTCCTTTAGACCAGAGACACCAAGGGTTATTGCTTTGTGCTGGAGCTCTGCCTCAAGGGTGAAGGATGGCTACAGGCACAGCCCAGGAATTCCCAGGTTGCTGTGTGGACAAGGAAAACCAAAACATCCAAAGGCAGGAGGACCCACAGGCACAGCTGCCCCTGCACAGACACCTCCCTGCTCTCCCTGCCCCTCCTGGAGAGGTTCAGCACCTGCTGAAAGGCAAGGACAAGCTGGGGCCACTCACTGAGGAGAGGTGAACTCCATCACCTGCCCCTGATCCCACTGGAAAATGAACAGTTTGACTGCACTCTCCATCACACCTCTGAAAAACATCCTCCCAACCTGGAGACCTCAGCACTTTGTCTTTTCAAGTTGAAAAGCTCGAGTTTCAAACCCCTGTGGGCTGAGCAGCAATTTAGAGCTGAGCTGGGTTTCACGTCACTCAGCCCATGGCTGGGATGTTCTGGAGAAGGCCATGATGTGGAACATGAGTAATTCTGTGACACTCCTGCATCATTACAACCCAGAGAGTGCAGGAACTTCCCTGGGTGCAGATATCTCACAGCTTAGACAAACTCAGATAAGCAGGTGAGTCCAGAGGTCTGGCTTGGCACTCACAAGCTCCAAAATCTAAGAGCTTGTAGTAATTCCTTATCAGAAATCTCATTTCCCAGTCAGCACAGCCAAATCATTTCAGCAAAGTCGACCAAAAAAATGCCAAAGTGGTTTTGTGGTAAAAGTATCTCCAGCCTACAAGTGTGATGGTTTAGATTTTTGTTCTGTTTTAGAAGAAACAAAATAAAATGTAATAATTAGCAAGTAACCTGTTGTTTAAGCATTATTGAATAGAAGGGATTGGGCTTCATGTTTTCCCCCTGCCAGTTGTTTTTATCTCTGTGTCTGTCCAAATCACACACAGAGAACAGAGGAAACACAAATGCCAAGATCACCCTGAAGAGAAAACCAGGGAATTGTGGCTGCACCTATCAGCCACTGCAGGGCACTGAGTAATTCTGCTTTATCCTGCTTCTCTTTCTGCTGCAAGGTAATAAAATCTTTACAAATCTTTAGTGTAAAGCCTGTAAACTCCACCCCTTCCAGAGGTTAACATCCCATGACTCTCAAGATCCCACAGTGATATTGTTCACATGCATTTCTGAATGAGAACTTCCACGTTTGCTCAGGTTTTGGGTATAAACACAAAGCACTTTGTTACAATTTTAAAGATCCAATCTTTACATATGATTTAAGCAAATTATGGGTATCTTGTTCAATTTAACAAAATTTTCTATGACAATAGAAACAATGAATTTTTATTTTCAGATGAATTTATATTAGAGATACTCGAAGGAAATATCTTTCATGCTATTTTTATTCTTGCATTATTGAAAACCAATATGTGAAGACTGTTCCTATGTTTAATCGTTTTTTTACAAGCCCTTCTTTTTGCATGTAGCTTTACTTGATTTTTGCTGTGTACTTTGTTTTTTCCTCCCCAGGAAAGAGGAATGACAACATTTCCCTCTGGAAAAGAGAAAATCAAATAATTGTAGTCTTCCATGGCTTTAAGAGACTGAAAAACCAACAACCAAGATTAAAAATCCAATGGACAATCCTACAAACAGACTAGAGAATGCTTTTATAACTCAAAGCTGCTTTGTGTGACATCCAGGCAATAGATCTGTAAATATTTCTCTGATTCAGAAGATTTTCATGGGCAAAAACCCTTCTCAGCCAGCAAGAGGCCGTGCAGAACAGCAGCAGAGATGTTATTTGGGAAGTCAGATGGACGAGCTTGGGCATTTAATCCTCCAAAAGAGCAGGAGTGAAAGAGATAATGCTGCTGAGATAACATTTAATTCTGAGATATGGAGCTTGCTGAGTGCCTTCACCCTGTTTAATTCCTGTGGAGCTGCTCAGGGTCATGTTCAAGGCACTGATCCCACCTGGCACAGCCAGCCCTGGTCACTCTGCTGCTGATGGGCAGAAATCTCATCTCATCATCACCTCCTCCCCTGATTGATCTGCTCTCCAGCTCCTCAGACAGTTATTCCCTGCTAGGAGAACAGAAAATCTAACAGAGGAGATCGCCATGGAATGAAAAACATCCTGGATCACGAGCTGCTCCTTACCATAAACACTACCTGTGCTCAGGTAACCTGAAGGGCCTGTTGTGCTGCATTCTGGACACGCTCTTTCCAGACAAAACTGCCAAAATATGACCCTACAGGTATTTAATGAAGCAACCAGAACGTCCCAACCGACGGGAGTTACAGAAAATAAGAAGACAAAAAATAAATAGGTAAAGCCTCTCAGCTTTATTAAATCAAGGAAGGTGTAATGGCACAACATGGGCAGGAATAAATATGGACAAATTGATACCTGAACTAAATAATGTTATTTCTATATAAATACTGATTTATGGATCTGAAATACTCATGGGCAGGTAGGTCAGAATTAAAAGGAAAAGCACTTCAAAATCATGGGTTTTTCAAAACAGTGGTTTTTTTTTTTAATGGAGACAAATTTCATGGAATAGATTGGATTTCCTCTCATGTATAAATGTGTTAAAATAAATATGTGAACTAAATAATATGATTTTTATATAAGAAATACTGATTTATAGATCTGAAATACTCACAGGCAGGTAGGTAAGAATTAAAAGGAAAAGCACTTCAAAATCATGGGTTTTTCAAAATCTTGGGTTTTTGTTAATGAAGACAAATTTCCTGGAATAGATTGGATTTCCTCTCATGTATAAATGTGTTAAAATTAATATGTGAACTAAATAATGCTATTTCTATATAAGAAATACTGATTTCTTATATTTCTTATATTTCTTACTATATAAGAAATACTGGTTCTGGAAAGCTCACAGGCAGGTAGGTCAGATTTAAAAGGAAAAACACTTCAAAATCATGGGTTTTTCAAAATCTGTGGGTTTTTCTTAATGAAGACAAATTTTGTGGAATAGATTGGATTTCCTCTCATGTATAAATGTGTCAGAGTTTGTCAAGTAAACTCATATACAAGTCCTACAGAAATTAATGGGATTTTTCCCAATTAATTTAATTAAGGCAGCTCAGACTCTCTGTGAAATAATATCTACAAAAGTTGGTTAAGATCACACAACCATCCTCAGCTTTTAGGAAGAATTTGGAGATGGTGAAGGGGCAGCTTGGTACCCCATAGATCCAATTTATTGATCTATTTGGAAGAATAACAACACATTTTACGTGTGCCTTGTAAAACCACAGTTCCCCTAAGTGATGGCTCCACAGGCACTGAGTTGAAGACTTGCACTGATCTCTCAGAGGAGAAGGGCTCTGGAAAGGGAGCAGACAGTCTTGTGATGCCCCTCTGCATTCCCCTCCCAATAACTGAGCTCTCTCGTTGCCTCTGACACACAAATTCTGTGTGGCAATGCTGGAGCAGCTCAATTCTGCATTTATCATTGCTGCCCTTAGCTCCCAGTGAGGGGATGTGAACTTCAGGTTATTGAGAGAAAATCACCTCTTACTGCATTTGATTTTTCCTGGCCAAACCCCCTCAGATTCTTGCCTCAGTTCTCTGCTTTTCCAGTGAGAGAACTTTACCTTCCCTCCCCACCCTCCATTCCCTGTGCTGCCCATAGAACATCTCTCCTCTCAGCAGGTGTGGGATTACTCCACAGATTTTGAATATTCCTGTTTATTCCAGAGTACAGTGGAGCTCTAAGCTTTAAATCTTTAGGAGGCACCTTCCTCAATAACAAAAATTATATATTTCTCACTAATAGCAACCGCCACTATAATGAACTTTATCTAATAGACAACATTTGTATCGAGCAGAGATAATTTTGTTTCGGATTTACCAAACTCTGTGAATTTTTTTGTGTCACAAACGATGCCTCAAAGCTGTTGCCCATTGCTGTTTCTCACATTCCCGATTTCCCCCATTTCCCGGCACAGGACCCGAACCTCTCCGTGTCCTGTTGCTGCAGAGTCAGCAGAGGGAGCACAACGTAACTAAAAAAAAACCCTCTTTCCAAGAACTCCGCTGGCACAGCCAGAGATGCTCCTGAACAAACAAACAAGCACAAAAAGGGAGGAGAAAGAGCCTCGGTGGCTGATGCCCCCAGTTCTGAGTCTGACAAAATCAGTGCTCTGCCAACTGCAGCAGGAAAAGCAAAGGAACAACAACAAAACCTATAAAGCCTTGCTTTAAAAAACTCACCATGGAATTTTTTATTATTTAAAAGGAGAAATAGAAAGATTTTTTAAATTTGTTTTTTTGTTTTTATCCACACACACACAACATTGTTAGAATGAAACAAAAAATGTGTCAATGATGTGATGATGAACAAACACACTGAACAGCAATATTGGTAGGATTAAAATAGTTATCCAAACTACTAATTTCCCAAAGAAATCACACATTGGAAACCACTATGGATGTGGGAAAAGGGTCCAGGCTACTGAGAGGATAAGTGATGTTAAATTTTTGATTGGAAATTCAAAGGGTTTTTGAAGCCACAGTGTTGCCCCCTGCACCCAGCCCAGAGCCAGGCACACTCCTGGGGCAGCACTGCCTCACCAGACCTGAGAACTTCCTTTTCAAGCATGAATTTATCAAAAACACTCACAGGAATGAAAACTGACCTCACTATGGGACAGAAGAAGGAAATTTTTATGGGTTTGTTTCAAATAAAGAACGGCAAATGAAAGTTCCCCACACCTTAATTTAGCTGTGAAAACAAAGAAAATTTCCAGGGTCTCTAGCAAATGTTGGGTGTCAAAACAGGTCCATGATAAAAAGTAATTTAATGAAAAAAAAAGAGTTCACAAATGACCAATAATGGCATTTTTTTGACATAGATGATGTTAAAAGCACTGCTGACTCCAAGCACAAGAGATGACATTTTCCTTTCCTCAGGTCCAGCTCTAAATCCATCTAAAAATGGCCCCAAAAATTAACACATCCACCTGAAAAGCCCCAAAAGAAGCCACCCAGAGAATACACTTTGGAAAGGAGGGAATAAACACTCTGTGTTTGTAATCAATGAAACCAGAGGAGGGTTCTGGAGCTCTGTCAGCCCAGGGCACACCTCAAGGGTTAATCACTGAGTAGGAGGGGCAGGGGCTGAGGAAAGAAAGCTCCTCTCCCACCCTCTGTCCAACCTGCAGAACCAGCACAGGGCCCAGACTCTGAGAGCAAAAGGAAAAGCAGCAGCCTGGGGCTGACAGGAATGTTCAAGGTGTGCCAGCAAACCCAGAAACACCTGAAACACTGCTGGGGATGCTCATTGCTGCCCATCTACCCTCTGAGCAGAGATGGGAGACTCAGAGAACAAACACTGCTGGGGATGCTCAGTTCTGTCCCATCTACCCTCTGACCAATGCTGGATGGTCCAGAAAACAAAAATACTGCTGGGGATGCTCATTGCTGCCCCATCTCCCAGTCTGACCAGTGCTGGGTGCCTCAGAAATCAAACAAACACTGCTGGGGATGCTCAATTCTGTTCCATCTCCATCTGATCAGTGCTGGATGGTCCAGAAAACAAAAAACACTGCTGGGGATGCTCAGTTCTGCCCCATCTCCCAGTGTGATCAGTGTTGCATGGTCCAGAAAATAAACAAAGAAACACTGCTGGGGATGCTCATTGCTGCTCCATCTTCCAGTCTGACCAGTGCTGGATGGTCCAGAAGTCAAACATTGCTGGGGATGCTCAATTCTGCCCCAATCTCTCAGTCTGACAGTGCTGGGAGGCTCAGAGAACAAACAAACAAATCAAACATTGCTGGGGATGCTCAAATCTGCCCCATCTCCCCTCTGACCACTGCTAGATGGTCCAAAAAACAAAAACACTCCTGGAGATGCTCATTGCTGCCCCATCTCTCAGTCTGACCAGTGCTAGGTGCCTCAGAAAACAAAAATACTGCTGGGGATGCTCAATTCTGCCCCATCTCCCAGTCTGACTAGGGCTGGATGGTCCAGAAATCAAACACTGCTGGGGATTCTAATTTCTGCCCCATCTCCCTTCTGACCAGTGCTGGGTGCCTCAGAAAACAAAAACACTGCTGGGGATGCTCATTGCTGCCCATCTTTCCTCTGACCAGTGCTGGGAGGCTCAGAAAACAAATCAAACATTGCTGGGCATGCTCATTGCTGACCCATCTCCCCTCTGACCGCTGCTAGATGGTCCAAAAAATAAAAACCACTGCTGGGGATACTCATTGCTGCTCCATCTTCCAGTCTGATCAGTGTTGGATGGTCCAGAAAATAAACAAACACTGCTGGGGATGCTCAATTCTGCCCCAGTGTCTCAGTCTGACAGTGCTGGGAGGCTCAGAGAACAAACAAACAAATCAAACACTCCTGGGGATGCTCAATTCTGCCCCATCTCCCATCTGACCACTGCTAGATGGTCCAAAAAACAAAAACACTCCTGGGGATGCTCAATTCTACCCCATCTCCCATCTGACCAGTGCTGGGTGCCTCAGAAATCCCAGTGGTGCAAGGGCTGCAGAGTCCTTGTGTTTAAAACCACATCCTTCAAAAAGGCAAATAAAAGGTAAAAGGGGAGGTAATCCATTCATCCTCTCAGCAAGGCTGCACAGTAAAACACCAGGAGAAACTGTATAAATCCAAACACTTGGAAAGGCCAAAAGAAAGCAACTCATAAATCAGTGGGAAATGTATTTTATTCCTATAGCTGAATTATAACTACAAGCTGTGCTCACTAAAAGCACAGTCCATAAAATTTACCACAATGTTTAAGAGGCAGTTGTTAATAGAAACAAGGAAGAAAAGCCCATTCAGGGAATAATAGAGCTGTTTAGTGTTAAATAAATTTTCTATTCCATGGAATTCACACAAAATGGCCTGGGTTACTTGGAATAGCAGCATTTTATACCCTTGCAGCAACATAAACCCTTGTAAATATAATTGCAAATGAGAAACAAGTTCAACAATGCCACAGGCTACTCAGATATGCTACAAATTCTCCCATCCTATTTTAATTTGTTAATGTAGGGTTTGTTGCATTCTGATATTGGATAAAGAGCCACGAAACTTCAGGTTATTCCAGGGTGTGAAAGAAACTGATTGCAAGGCTGTGCTCAAAGAGCTTCAATAGAAATGGAGAATATTTGGAAATATTCTCAATTTCAATTTCAATTGAGAAATTAAGAATATATGTACAATGGGAAATTTCTGCATAAGAAATACTGATTTATGGATCTGAAAACTCACAGGCAGCTCAGATTTAAAAGGAAAAGCACTTCAAAATCATGGAGAACTTAACTACTTAACTTAATTCCTGGAAGTGGCAGAGTTGGGCTCCTGGTGGTAAAACCTGACTACAAGAGAAATAAAATGTTCTGCTGCAGTCACAGCACTGACAGAACAGGGAGATGAGGAGATGATTTCTGTTAAATCAGATTCAAAGTTTGTGGGAAAGAATCCTCCAACTGTTCTTAGAAATCGCTGAGTGGAGAAACTGCACTTTCCTAATTCCAGTCATGCTTTGTGAGGCACCAAGTGTGATTCTGAAGAAAAGCTTCTCTTCCAATGCTTTTTGTTTGAAAATGTCTTCAAAATCTCTCCTACTCTTCAAAATAGAGATGATTATTTATGTTCTTTGAGGGAAAAAATGATATTATATATCATAAGAAGCATAAAAATGTGAAAAATAAGGTATCATTTGGTTGGTAATATAAAATCAGAACAAACCCCTGTAGGATTCTGAGGGGCAAAGAGCATAAATTGGCATTTACAAAGTGCCTCAGCAGAAGTGAAAGGTGGCTCCTGTTGGTTTTGAGGGATTGGAGGAAAGCAGGAACAAGCAGCACGTCCCTGCCTTGCGCTGGCAGTATTGTAAAAGTGCCTCATTATATAAAATGTGGGCGTTGCTCTCTATGAATCATTGTGATTTAAAATAGGATCCTGATAGACAGGCAATGAATCACTTTGGATTTTGTAATCAGCAAGGGCTGACTTCTTGGGAGAGCCCTTTGCCCCCTTTGGCAGGCAGCTGAGGGAAGGTCTGCTCCAGCCCTGGAGGTGCCTCCCCAGGCTGAAGGAAGTCATTGATTCTAAAATATCCCCAAAAACGCCGTGTGGGACACAAGATAGCAGGGCTTTGTCAGCTGGAACAGCAGCACACAATTCAATTGATAAGAGTGTTAACATTCTCAGGCCTGTGCTTGGCTCCAAGGCTCAGCATACTTTAGTAATTGGCATTTATTTCGACTGGGCAGCCTTCGTATTGCTGGCTCTAGTAAAAGTTTTACCAGCTACAAGGAATTAATAGAATTTCAAAATATCATATTTGACATTAAAAATATTTTAAGAGCAAGCGACCCATCCAGAAGGTTCATCTGCTCGAGTTGTGACTGTGCTTTCAGGAGTCAAACTTGCTTTGAGCTCAACAGAAAGTTTTCCAGCTTTGACAGAAATTCAGTGTTTGGCTCAAAATTGAGCACAACGCTCATTTTGAATATTGCATTGGTGCTAATGGCATCCAAACACCTGCCTCAAGTTAAACACTTCTAAAACCTCAGTTTTTGGCTAAGAAAGGACTTCTTTGGCCAAGATACATGATTAAATTACATCTCCTACACACAGATAAATCAATGTGTGTTGTAACACACATCCATCAGAAATTAGGGGCTCATAAAATGCTCCATTTCCTGTGTAAAATGACTGCTGCAGTGGCAAGGCTGTGAGCAGAGTTAATAAAACAAACTCCCAGCAGCACAGAGTCCCAGTGGCACTGTCAGCCAGCAGCCTGCTGATGTTTCAACAGGGAACAGCTCTGTCTGAAGTCTTCAAACACAGCACAAAAACATTCCTGGAGTTTATCCTGTGCTCACACAGGAGTTTATCCTGTGCTCACACATGGTGTGTTGTATGAAAATGTGATTTTCCAGGATTTCAGAGCACAAAGCTGTGTGAGCACCACAGCTATTGACAGCACAATCAGCTGCTCCACTGCTTATCTGGTTTCATTAGGGCATTATCAACATGTCTCTTAATGCAGTTTAATATATTAATAATAGACTCCATTCTCTGGAAATGGTGCTTGGCCAATAATTAACAGCTGAGGTATCAATTTAGGGTGGGATTTTAAATGGTTGTAGGCCATTATGGAATTCAGAACCCAAAGTTTGCATTTGTTTTTGAAATGTTAATAACTTTCATAGTAAATGTCATGTGCACCACATCCAGTTAATCTTCTTTTAAAACACTGTAGATGTGATGAATTTGATAATAACCTTGAAGAATTTTTGTAATTTTAATACTGAACTAACCACACCAAGTTTTCTCAATCCATGCTGTAGTAATAGGGAATTTAAGGATGCAGAATTCTGTTGGGAAGAAGCCTGGGATTATTTTCTCTCCTCAGACTCTGTCATGTCAGTGCTTTTTAATGTTCACAAGACAGTAAACTTCAGTATTGTTTCCAAGAGATGAGCTAATAAGGCACACAACTGGACTGGGGTGAAATACACTCATTAATATCCTAAATGCAGTTCCCTGCCATGGCAGAGTACTGAATACTCCCACAGGAAGAGGAGGAGGAGGAGGAGGAGGAGGAGGAGGAGGAGGAAAAAAATGCCACATGAATTTAAACTCATTCCTTGAATTAAATCCCACTTTTAAAGTTTTTCCTGGAAGTCAAACACACTGCAAATAATCCATAAAAATGCAGCTCTCTGATTGGGATGAGTCGTTTCCATCACATTCTCATCTTCCCAACACTAAAAATGCAAAATTATTTTAATGCAGCAAGACTGGAGGGAGGGCCCACATGATTTGACTGAGTGCTGCGTTTTGGCAAAATATTTAATCTGTTGGACAATCACCAAGTTGTAAAAGTGAAAAAGCACCATGTTGCAAAACTCATTCATGAACGTAAACATGCTGAGCATTTCTGCATTGAACACAGGGAGCTCAGAGAAACAGCAAATACACTTTCCTCTATAGAATTCTATAGGATTTCTGTACATCCAGTGTAAAACAATGCTCTGTGTGCCTCTGCAGCCACTGGGATGGC
Source organism: Melozone crissalis (assembly GCF_028551555.1). Lineage (NCBI taxonomy): Eukaryota > Metazoa > Chordata > Aves > Passeriformes > Passerellidae > Melozone > Melozone crissalis. The sequence continues at coordinate 18,926,129 of NW_026535807.1, read as the reverse complement.
AAGATAATTCCAACACACCAAATCCTGAGAAAGCAGATAAATGGCACCAAAGAGGGCTCAGCATTCACCACTCTCCTCTTTTAGCTGTCCTCAAATTTACCATCTCACACACAAATCACAAACCATACACTACAATTTTGCCCACAGACTCTGGGATATTTGATAACTGGATTGGTTTGTTTTTAATTTATTTGGGATCATCAGATTTTGGTTTTTACACACAGTTATTGAAGGGTATTTTCATTAGGGGCTGCAATTCCTCAAGCACATTTTCCTAAGCTTGGAGGGGAAGCAGAGGTGACATCCCAACATTATTCTGACAAGATAAACTAAAAAGGACCCCCAAAATTGACTATATCCAACAGCAGGCTTTCTACCCTACATTGAGTAGAGTTAAATAATGTTATAATAAATACACATGATAAACAATGTAATAATTCATTACAATTAAATAGTATAATAATAGACACACATGAACTTTTGCACACCTATCATCTGTTGCACAAATGGATCTCTTTCATCTGTTAAATTAGGAAAAAAAAAATAAAATTAACCTTCTCAACTGTACAGACTGCAAAGCATCCAACCTGCTCAGCCACTTTCCAGCAGCAGAGCAATCCCTTGTCACCTGACTCCTGTACTTTTGACCCTCCAAAAATTTCCCAGCTGAAGCATGTTGACATGTTTTCACATGTGATTCAAGAGTGGTTGCTCTCAATAGTGCTGGATGCTTATCACAGGTTGAGATCAATGTTCTTTGCCTCCCATGTGCTCCCTCTTTCTGAGCTGTAATTTTTTCCAGGCAGCTTTCAGGGTGTCCTGAAGTCAAGGTGGCTTCAGGCTGGGAGTGTGGGCTCGGGGCACGGGCAGGGTGAGCTGCTGCAACTGCAATTGCAACACTCTGGGGAGGATTTCATGAGCACCAGGAAATTAATGTGCAGTTCTGCTCCAGATTTAAGTTACCTTCAACAGTTTTCAGTCTTCTACTAGACTACAAACTTCAAGAGAATCTTCCCCATTCTTTTTTTTGGGGGGTCAATATAAAATATAATATTAAGTAATGCTGTTCTCAGTGTTTTATTCCAGAAGAAAAAGAGGTGGGGAATTTCTGAAGGAAATTAAGCATTGAGAATTGGTATCAGAAATATTAATTTTAAAGCCTGTGTTTGACTAAATAATAGCAAACTGGGAGAAAGAATGCTAAAGCATTCCAAAGAATGCTAAAGCTATAAAAACTGGGAATTAAGTTAGCACCAAGACACCTCCTTTTGTATTTCTAAGTTTCAGCAAAAACAGAGGAATTTCATCAGGATTTTTCTGGTTTACATACTTCAGAAAAGCTTTGTGCAAACTGGTACTATAGTTTGTGCAAACTATAGTAACTACTGAGAAAAGGGGAAAAAAAGTTCAAATACCCTTAGATCCAGCACCCAGGATCTGAATTTCTGTGAAATAATGATACCAGAAAGCCCCAGAACAGAACTGCTTCATCTTGAGCTCCAAACTAAACAATTATCATTAAAATTATAATATTAATACTGCAATTTAATAATTTATAATATTGGTTAATATTGTAAGTTTATAGCCAGCAGCTTCCCTACCAAACTCCAAGTAGTCCTGGATGTCACTTTATACTTTGGGCAAATCAAATTATTTTCAGTGATGTGATTTTCCTTCTGAAATTGATAAACTCAACTTCCTTTACCATTTAAAAAGAAAATAGCACAGTCCATGGCTCAGACAGGGGATTATCAGCTCACTTTAGGTGATAACTAAAGAAGGGGACCTGAATTCTCCTGCCACTTCCCCTCACAGTTTTGTGAGAAAAGCTCCCCTGCAACACAGCCCAGAATTGATGGAAATATTGAATTCTTTCCCCTTCTTTTCAAGGGAAAAAACCCCCAAGACACCATTCCCTTCAGAACACAGAAGGAACTTACTGAAAACACAATGGGGAAGTGCTGTCTGAACCTGAACTAAGAGATGAATATTCCCCCTGCAGCCCTTTTATAACAATAAAAAAGGCAAAATATTTGTGGGGAAAGAACACGATTTCATCTTTTATTTAATTTCAAAATCATTAATGCACTTCAAAAAGAACTTAAATATAACCTGCATAATGATACATTAATGGGAAAATCTACAAAGTCCTGACTTAGTTACAGTTTCATAAACCTGCTGTATTTTCTAATAAAGTATCTGGCATGGCTTGGATTTTATAATGTGTCTGAAAAGTAAAAGGAAGAAATTTCTTTGATCTTATTTTCTGTTGGGTTATTCTTCCTCTGTGTTATTAATATCCTAAGAATATGTCTGGTGTGATTTGTTCCTACTTTTGTCAACCTGTCTATTTGGAAGTAAAATTTTTCCAATACCCCCATGGAAATGGGAAGGAAGGAAGGAAGGAAGGAAGGAAGGAAGGAAGGAAGGAAGGAAGGAAGGAAGGAAGGAAGATTTTCACCTGCCAAGGTGTGGAAAATGATTCCACACTTGTGAGCTGCCTGTCACTCCTGTGAGTGTCCCTCATCCCCAAAGCAGGGGCTGTTTGTATTCATATTTGTTTAAATAAATAAAATAAATATCTATGAATAAATTTATTTCTTTTAAAATAAATAAATATAAAATAATATCTATAATAAGTAAATAAATGAAACATTTGTGTCTGCCAAACCGAATTCCACGGCTTTTGCCACTGTTCTTTGTCTCTGCACTAAACCAAACATTTTAAAAATGGTTTTGATGTGATTCTTAACACTGGTGATCTTTGACCCACAGAGTCAGCAGGCGGCAAGTGCCACCCCCAGGGTCCCTGCCACTGTCCCAGCCACTGTTCAAGGAGATGGGAACTGGCCTTGCTATTTTTGAGATGTCCAAGAGCTCAAGTGACATCACTCGAGGACACCGACGGAAAGCGGAGGATCCGCGCAGAGAGCAGCTCAGGAGAAAGCTATTTCTGGCCAATTTCACAATTCTGCTATTTTTAACAGCTGCTCCTAACCAGTCATTTTTGGAGATGTGTTTGCAGCTGGAAAGAATCTGCCAGTGCTTGAGTGGAGCAGTAAAGCCCCTGCAGTTTGTGTTTTACACAGAAGTCTCGTGGGGAGAGTGGCAATCTCAGGGTGCCCCAGCACCTCTGCTCCCATGGATTTGGAATCCTCTGAAACTCTGAATTTGAGATGACAGCTCACAGAGATCCCAGCCCGTGGAAACTCACCTGCTGTCATTAAAAACCTCAGCTGCCATCCTGTCTTTGACAGCATTTGCTGCTTTCACTTGAGGAGAAAAGTGTATAATCAAGTTTGAACAGTGTTTCAAAAAGATTAATAATTATAGGGTTATGCAACATTAACAATAGTGGTACCAGCAAAGCAGCTGTGTTAAATTTTAACAGCATTAAAAAGAGGGGAAGAAAGAGATTGAGAAAATTTCAGTTCCCTTCTCTGTCATGTGTTCTTGTCATCGTCTTGGTTTTTGCTATATTTAAATTGCTGTAGGAATTTCTTCTGCAAGGAACCTAAGAGGGCAACTAACAGCAAATCCTTCAGTTTCATATTGTGCTAAATAAAAGGACATACCACAATTCAAGCCAAAAATGTAGTTTCTAGAAACTAGAAAACAAAAAAACCAGAGTTACAATTTGCTATGTTTGATAACATTAATAGCTAATTTCTTGCCTTTTTTTTTTTCTACTGAAAAATATATTAACTAACTTCCTGAGAAGTGCTGTTTTGAATAACTATGTGTAAGTATATTTCTTTAATCTAAATGCATGTGCCAATCTCACACACAAACCACAAATCACACACTGCAATTTTGCCCACAGACTCTGGGATATTTGATAACTGGATTGGTTTATTTTTAAATCAGCAATTTATCTTCAATTGGGCCAGAATACCAACAGTTAACTTTGCAATAAATGATTACTGTCCTAACCCCATTTTGCTTTTTAGAAGATTCCTTTTCTAGGCAAGCAACTTTGGTGTGAGGAACTAAAAGTGATTTCTGTGACTTTCTGTAACCCCTGGAGCAGGCGTGTGAACAGCCAAACATGTGGCTGTGATGTGGACTGAGGGTGAGCTCCTGGCACTTTTTACTGCTCTCAGTTTTCTTTAGTTGCCAAACCAAGCTCAGTAGTTACAAATTTCTCTATTGGTCTCTTTAATGATCCAGCTATATACTACTGAGAATATAGAAGCAAATTGTGAAGGGACACTGGATCCCACCCAGTGACGGGGAGTGTAACAGAGCACTGGATGTCAGGGTGAGACTGTGCTGGTGCAGAACTGCCCCTGGAACTTTGGGATCAGCTGCAGTCCCTGAGGTCAGAAGGAGTCTCCCCCACACCCTTCCTGCCCTTGCTGACAAAGTGAGAACATCTGCTTTAAACCTTACCCCTGCTCTGTGTACCAACTGAGCAGGGATTCTGCAGCAGCTCTGGTGACTCCTCACCAACAATGACTGGTATAAAGGGACATGACCAGCATGGAAATAAGCACAACCATGATCTAATTCCATTCCACCCGCCCAAACTGCCTTGTGAATGTAGAGCCTGGATGATCTCTCACCTTCCCTTTCTGCTGTCAATACAGCAAATCACAAATTATGCTAAACAGTGAGTACTTGTGATGCAGACAGGTGTTCACTGGGCTCCAAGCAGTGCTGGGCTCATGGCACACCTTGCCAACACAAGGGAATAGGTTGATTGCTGAAACCTCTGTGGCATGGTGTGCAGAACTAACACAACCAGAAATTGGTCAAATTCTGATTTCTGAACTGCTTCTGATGTAATCTGCTACTGGGCTTGGTTCACTTCAGAACTATGGATTCTTTTTTACAGCTTTCTCTGCATATGGCCACTGAGTCAGACGAGATAGTTTGCAGACAAACATTGGCTCCTTTGAACCTGGCTGTAAAATTTCCACCAGTGCACTCAATTTACCTTTTGCAGGGCAGCAATGGCAGCATCTGTTTGGAACAGGAGTGCTGGGCCTCCTGCTCAATACCTGACCAGAACAACCCAAAATCTCCATCCAGAGCATGCAGGTACCACAGAACTCCTCCTTCCTCAGCCAGCCTGAGGGAATCACTGCTCCAAAATCTGAGACTGGGGGAAAAGTGCAAATTATTGATCCTGCCACCGCATTAACACACTGAGTGAGCAATAAAAAGCTTCCTCCTGAGATCTCCATCTCAATGGAAGCAGAGTAAGTTGCCAATCCCACTGTGTTTGTCAGCTCCTCTGGATTATCAATGGGCCACGTGCTGTGAATCACATCTTGGATCCTGCCAGTTGTGTCTTGCTTTTACTATTTGTTCTGGGATGTAAAAACCACTATTGTAAGCAGTTCAAAAATACATGCTGGAAAATTGTTAATGCCCTAGTCATACAATGTCATTTTGAAGCTCCCTGGGAATTTAGATTTGCACAGCTTATTAGGATATGACCTTTCCCTTGATTTTTTTATTTTAAGATCAAGTTAAGATGAAATTTCCCCAGTGGGAGTTGCTGTGTTTCCTTCACAGATAAGGAAAATAGCAATGGCAGCTCTGCATAGAGACAAATTCATGCACTCCTGCAGCATGGACAGCCTTGTGGGCTTGACAGACGTCCAGTGCATTCCTAGAGGCTGAGAGGGAGTTAACAAAAAAAACCCCCAGCATTTTAACAAAGGTATTTCCCTAAATCTTTCACCTTTTTTTTTTGTTTTAATTCTTTTTTTCAGTTTCATCTGCGAGGAGTTTTAAGGCCTGTGAGCTTGCATGCAGAGCACCAGGGCAGCACTGGCTTTGTGGAACACATTCCTATTCCTGTGTGGAATATCTATCTCTACAGAACTGCTTTTTCCTCTTCACAATATAGATTCTGGCTCAGAAATCCACACACTTCCCTGGGATTTCATGAACCTGTTCTAAAAGCAGGAGGCTGTAAAACTAATTCTCAAAATTAGAGCTATGGGCTGATTAGCAGCTGCCAATCACAGTGATTACATACTTACTATATATTATGTATAATAAAAATTTTTAGGAGTTTAAGATAGGAGTACTCCCACACTTCTTTGTCTTTCTGCCTCTATGTCAATGAAACCAATGAAGACAATTAGTTAAATAACTAGAAATTGAATGACGTTGCTTATATTTTAAAACTTTTCAAACGCTCAAGATGGTAAAAAGCAACAACTGTTAATAAGCTCTTAAATTTTCTCACTAACATTAAAATCCATTGGTCAATAAAGAGATGACCAAAAAGAAGTGTCAACACAAAAGAAGTACATGTTTTCCTTTTTGGATATTCAGGGTGAAAGCTTCATGCACTGAACCTTTGCTAGGCAAACGACATCTTTTTGTCAGCTATATGGATGCCAAAAGAAGAAAAGGAAGCGATGATGAAATAAAGTAAACTACCTTTTGTTACTTTTACTATTTTTGTTACTATTACTTGTATAACTGGCTGCCTTAATAGGTTGGGGTGGGCATAAAACATTCGTGCAAGGATGGCCCAGTAGAAAGGGAGGGTCAGGAGGTCATGGCAATGACAAAACCAACAAAACTCCACAAAGACTCAAAGGAGCCTCAAACCAGCCCTGCCACCTTTACGAGTTTCCGTGTCTGGAAGGCTCAGGAGGAGCTCTCTGCGCTCCCCTGGCCCAGCTGGGAGCAGGGGGATCTCCCCAGCAGGGGAATTTGCATTTCCAGCAGCAGCCCTTCCTCCTTCCAGGGCTGACAGTGATGCGGGCTCACTGCTCCCACAGCAGGCAGCAGCCAGCCTTGCCATGGTGTCAGGCTCTAGGCAGGGCTTAATCTGCAATTGATCCCGGCCTAATCTGCCTCTCTTGGGCAAGTCCAAAGTCATTATCTGCATCAGCAGCCCGGGAGCTCTGTGACACTCATGTGTCCAACAAGAGAGCAAACAAATCCCCGCCGATAGCATTCACTGCCTATCGCCGCGGGCCCTGGGGTCACACAGCCCGACTCTCCTGCCAACAAACCCAGCACCACTCCAGAAAATAATAATAATAATAATAATAATTAATAATAATCCAGCAGGAAAAAGGGCCAGCTGAACAGCCCATGTTACAGGAAGGAATCTCCTGGATAACATCATTCCTGCTCCAGCAGTGTTTGAGGAGTGACTCAACAGACTGGGGTATCTTTTTTACGGTGGTGACACAGGGCTGGTGCAGATGCACAGTGCAGGCACTAAAAGTTTATTTACAGAGGGCAGGACTGAACATTTCATGTGAGCACATTCAGGCCATGATAAAGAGCTTTGTCTCCCATTAGTAATTTAAAGGATTGTGATTTGCTACTCCCAACACACCTATAATTGAATTCCTCAGTCATAAAATCACTGGTGCCAAACAAGTCCTGATATCTTTTATCAAGCCTCTTTTTTCTTGTCATTTGTTAACATATTTCTTATGGAGCTTTTCTTCTTTTTATAGATACATTTGCTTTAGTTATAAATTAACCCTGGAATTTACTCTCCCAGAGGCCACAAACTGCTTTTTTATTCTCTTGGAAAAGTTTCAGGCTCTATGAAACGATGATTTGACACAATTTTTGAATAGCAGCTCGTGGTTCAGATACAGAGGAAGGAAATTCAAAAGATGGACAAAGTAGTTGAGACTAAAGTGGAAATGTTTAGATGCCTTTCTGGGCCTTCTGCTCTGGAAGCCATGATTGATTTAGCAAAAGGGAAATGTTTCCCTGTGGGATTTCTGGTGCTTCCAGTTCCCTGTAGTGAAATACTCAGATCCAGACTCATTCTGAAATGAGGAACGTGTAGGAAGTCCCAGATTTCAGTGGCTCCAGAAGCTGGCCAGCACATCCCAAAGGTATGCAGAATACTTCAGATTTTGGAATGCATCCTAAAACACCAATATTTGTTTAACAGATTGATTCATATAATTCCCATTAAAAAATAATTTTTCAGTTGACAATGCCATTGTAAAGAAAATAAGCTTGAAATATTCACTCCTATTGTGTCTTTGTTGGGCTCTTTCTCTTCATCCCAAGGCTTTGGAAACTCTTGGGTTTTTTCAGCCAGAACTGACTAAAAATGTAGAGGAGTTTGAACAAAAAGGGCTGAAATAATCGTTAGTGTCAACATTGGAAGAGCAACAATTTGACCTCAACTAGTAAAAAAAAAAAAAAAATCCAAATGAAGAATTCCAAAAATCCAAATGAAGAATTCAAAAAAAAAAAAAAAAAATACCCATAGGAAACTAAGGGAATTGGTTCTACTGCTGAAAGAACTCTTTGGATAAGGGCAAAGCCACACTTTTTAACAGCCACATTTCCCACATTATTCCTTTTATTTTTTTCTTCTGTGTTACTCTTAGTCCTATTACAAACCGTTGAAGTTGGAAAATTTTGATTTGATATTAACACACCACATATTATTAATTTAACCCATTTTTATGGTTTAATTTCCACTTCAGCTCAGGTAAATACAAAAATTTTGATTTGCTATTAACACATTAGATGTCCATTTTTATGGTTTATTCCCCATTTTAGCTTAAGTAAATATGAAAATTTGGGTTTGATATTAACACCCCAGATATCCATTCTTATGGTTTATTCCCCATTTTAGCTTAAGTAAATATGGAAATTTTGATTTGATATTAACATATCAGATATCCATTTTTATGGTTTAATTTCCATTTCAGCTCAGGTAAATATGAGAATTTTGATTTGATATTAACACACCAGATATGCATTTTTATGGTTTAATTCCCATTTCAGCCCAGGATTCCCAAGGTGGATGGAGAAAATGTGAAAAATATGCCTTAAAGGTTCAGAAAAGAGGAAAAGATCTCCCAGAACTGTGCATTTCTGGATTGCTCTTCCAGTTTGGAGTGGCTGTTGCCTCAGCACAGGAAGGAGGGGATGATGGCTTCACAGCATCCCAGGGTGGTTTGGGCTGGAAGGGACCTCAAAAATCCCCCAGTCCCACCCCAGCCATGGGCAGGGACCTTCTCCTATCCCAGGTGGATCCAATTCCTGTTCAGCCTGGCCTTGGGCACTGCCAGGGATGGAGCAGCCACAGCTTCCCTGTGCCAAGGCCTCCCCACTCTCCCAATTATGAATTTCCCTCTAACACCCAACTTAAATCCCCCTCTTTCAGTTTAGTGGGTTAAAAAAATGACAAGTTTTTTTTTTTTTTTTTAAATTCCTTTAAAAATTTCTCTTTAATTAAGAATAAAAGAGCTTGGGGAGTGTTGGGGTGTTTTTCCTATAGAAATAAATGCTTTTCATATAGAAATAAATGCTTTCCTCATCTCTAGCTTCCCATTCAAGACAATGGGAAACCCTTACAAAGAGAAACAGATTCCTCCTCCCAGTCAATTATTTGAAGTAAAAATATTAAAATTTTCTCCCAAAATTGTGCTTTGAGTCTCCGAATTGCCCAATTTTTATTATGAACTAGATGTCTAATTATTTTGAAAAATCTTACAGCTTATTCTGCATTTCTTCTTGAATGCTTCACCTGTTTAATTACCCATACAAGGTTCTTGACATTTCTTTTTAAGTCTCAACAAAACATAATGATTTCAGATCCTTTAATTGAATCAATGATCACAGAGCTGAAAGAATTTAACACTTAACATATTTATCAAATAGGCAAAAATGAGATTTAAACCAGTGCCAACACTGTCAAATATTTTGGCTCTCAAATTTTCAGGTGTTAAAATACACATTCATCTTTTAGATTTTACACTTCTGTGCGAAATGCTTTCTATTTAATTACCACAAAATTAGAATTCCATGGTTTATTTGGTGACACAGTTTGGCCCTGCTGTTCTTTGCAATCCCAGTGAAGGCAGGGGATGGTGAGCAGAGCTCAGGCTGCCCTGAAGGACCAGAGCAGGAATTAAAGCCAGGCCTAACCCCCTGCTCTCACACCTTGTGCACACATTTCAGAACTTTGTTTGCCCTCTGCGCTTTCACTGGAGCCAGGAGGAATTTTCAGAGCAAACAGTTTGTAATATATTCTTTACAGGTGAGTTACAATGTTGTCTCTGGCTCTTGGAACAGACAGTAGGACAATAAAAACTCAAATTATTTTTTCAGGGCAGTGTGACTGTATCATATACGAGTATTGCACTAAGATCTGCTCAGGACAGATGAATAAATAGAATAATTTTTTTAATTTACTTAAGCTAAAATGGAAAATAAAACATAAAAATGGATATCTGGGGTGTTAATATCAGATCAAAATTTTCCAACTTCAACGGTTTGTAATAGGACTAAGAGTAACACAGAAGGAGAAATAAAGGGAATAATGTAGGAATTATTGTGGCTGTTAAAAAGTGTGGCTCTGCTCTTATCCAAAGAGTTCTTTCAGCAGTAGAACCAATTCCCTTAGTTGCCTATGGGTGTTTTTTTGGAATTCTTCATTTGGATTTTTTGATTTATATTTTTTTTACAAGTTGAGCTCAAATTATTGCTCTTTATTCACACCACAAACTCCTGTAACTTGTTTCACCAGGGGTGAGAAAAAAATTGGAGTAATTTAAAAAATTCTAGGCTTTATCTCTTTTATTTATTTACATGGCAGCCAAATAAACAGGCAACAAAGGCTAAAATGACCTGCAGAGATTTTTATTTTCATGAACCTCCAACCTCTACTTTACCAAACACAATTTGTGTCTTGGGTGCCACAAGCTCTCTTAGAAAGATCTCCACATTACAAATCACTCCTCTTTTAGAGCTAAAATCTAGGAGTAGAACTTTAAGCATAGCTCATCTTGCTCTGAGGGCAGGAAGAAACTTAACAAGAAATGCTGACAGCTCTGGGAGGTGTTTCAGCTGATTCCATGCCAATGAACTGAAGAATTTCACCAGGGCTCCCACTCTGGCCATGCTTGTCCCTTTAGCAAACTGGGTGGAAATTGTAAATGGCCTTTTGCAAATGGTCCATGGGCTCTGCTGGCTCCTAAATTATTTCAGGGCAGTGATTGAGTGGCTCTTACTTAGCTGGGCTAGAACTGCAGCAGGGGCAGGTCTAGAATGCATCCATTGAACCTCCACTCCTGCAGCTGTGCCCAAATTCAGCACTCTCTGATTTACTGGTGGCTCCAAGGCTTTGGTGAGACTGGGGAAAATCATTGCTTTGGGGTTTTGTTTGGTTTAACTCAAATGTTATTTAATTGCGAACCAGCTTTTCTCCTACCTGTGCTCCCAGTTCTGCTGGGAGTACCTGTGGTGTCCTCACCACTCTGGAGCTTCAGCCCCAGTGTGAACATGAACAGGGCTCTCCTAAATCCCACCAGGATGTTTTTCTCTTGTCCATCACTTTACTGAGCACTAAGAAAGGCACTGACCTCTTTTTCCCAAATTTGCAGTCCATTTCAGTGAAATATCTGTGCCGAAACCCCTGTACAGATGGAAAACTCTAAAATACAAGTTCCATTCTTGATAATGATCAAATTCCTGTAGTTACCATCCAACAGAGGCATTTACCCATCCATCTTTGTGTCTCATAAAAACACAGGAGATATCTTGCTGCTTCAAGACTCCATATATAAGAATGGCAATACTGCAGTGAATTGGAACGCAGTTTTAAGTCTTCATATTTCTAAATATTAATCTCGTCTCCTACTCTGGGAATAGCGAATTACATACTGGCACCTCAAAATCACCCCCAGCTGTTAGGATAACCCACATTCTCCATGGATGTAGAGGAAAATTCCCTTTTCACGAGATTTTCTTCTCAGCATCAAAGGAAATAAGGGAATCTGTTCTGCAGAATGGCTTTTAGAAGAAGAAAGGAGGAAAATCCTGTGGGCTCTGTCAGTAACTCTTCCCACTGCCACCCTCCCTTTTGCAGCATATTTCCCACTTTTTTTCTCTGATTTAATTTCAGGAATTCTTACTCAGAGGATGTTTTCCTCTGTTTAAATGACACCCTGGAAGTAGACAGCAGTGCCATTTAGCACTTAGCCTACATTGTCTTTATTTCATTTATTTCATTTCCATATTCATAGCTAAATGAGTGCTCTATCACTCTGGCTGTTTTGAACTCCAGAGAATCCCTTTATTTCACAGAGTCACTGCCAGGTATAATTACTGCATTCATCAGCCTTTCCTGGAGTAATTGTCAGGAAAGTGGCAACCATGCCTGCATCAATTCCTTCTTCCTCCTTGCTCTTTCCTGCTTGCCTTCCAGGACAATGAAAGACTCTCTCTACTTTCTCTTCCTTTGTTCACCTCAGCCCTTTTCCTCCCTTTATTCCTCTCTTCAAAACTTTGGGGAGAAAAGGAGAGATGGTCCTGATGTTTTCACACTTAGCAGTTTGTTGTGAGTTTGTTTTCTTTAAATTTAAAAAATGTTAAATTTTTTTAGAAATTCAAACTCCGCCATTCTGTGGAGATGCCCAGTCCAGCTCTTTCACCAGCGCCAACACAAGAGTCACCCTCGTGTCTAAGGGTCAGGCTGGAGCAGAAACTCCAAATTGCCACATGGCTTGTGTGCTGTGCCTTCCTGTTCCTGGGGAGGGGAGGAGACAGGAATCTGCTGGCCAGCCTGCGTCAGAGGCACGCTCAGCACACAAAATTGGGGCTACGGACGAGTTATTGTTATTCTGAACTCACCTCGAGTGCAGCAACGCTCCCTGCCTGCCCTGCTGTCCCCAGTGACAGGAAAGCTGTCACTTGTTGTTAGCAGATCACACAGTTCCTGTTCTCTGAGGAGTCGTAAGTAAGGCTAGATTTGAAAAACAGAGCAAACTTGGGCAGAAAAAGAACAATGAGCAAGGATGCCAAAATACAGTGAAAGACCACGTTATGGCATTGTCAGCATATCTGAAACCAAGGAAAGCTGAAAATCTCATAAGAGACCAGAGAGAAGAATTCAAAATCAAGAAGGTTCCAACAATAAACTTCAGGCTTTGAGAAAGAAATTCAAACATCTGTAGTTTTTTAAGGAATTTTCCCATTTTTTAATACTTTTCATTGGCAAAATAAAAAGGGCTGAACAAATACAGAAACCCAGCAGGCACAGCTAATCTGCCCAGTGCCTTCCTTTGAAATTTCCTTTAATTAATTAATCAATTAACTTCCTTTCCTGATGTTCACTGTGGACAGCTTCTTCCCATTTTCCCAAGTCCCTGCTCTGCTGGGCCTCCAGAGTCCCACACTGGCCTTCGATCCCTGCCCTAATCCACCACTGCAATTAATCTAATCACACTGCACACCAGTAGCCTCCATTAAGATGAAAGATAATCTTGCTATTTCACAAGATTAAAAAAGCCAGAGCCAATCTTAACATCACACATTACTCCACCTATTCTGCATAAATTCTGTTTTATGAATATCAGAAAAGAGGAGGGCACTGGTGATATTGTTATCTTTTAAAAGCAGAATTGAGAAAATACAGAGGAGTTATCTGGGCTTTTGTCTGATCTCTCACCTACTCGAAATTGGCACCAAAATGAAGAATGGCAAGAAGTGCACATGACTTCCACATCCTCAGTGTTACATCATGAAGGATGAAACAGCAGATTGTGTACAGCTCACAGTGTACAGCACAGCTGCTGTGCTGGGTGCAACTCCTGCCTTACACAAAAAATGCCCTTCTCAACAAAACTGTGACTCATGAAAAAATTGACAGATACCAAAGAAAACAGTGATAGGCTCATTTCATAATGGGACCTGCTGCTGTGGACTCTGACATTCCCCTGCTAAGTGGGTTTTTTATATAAATGAAGCATGTGGATATTTAATATTCTATTTTTGGATTATGATTTTCATTGCCAACATTTTTTCAAGAAGATGTCTACAAGAAAATATCGCTGCTGTAGGAAAAGTGGGCTCTTGGTGCTGAAGGGTTTCCCAGTACTTCAAGCACTGTCAAGAATTCCTGCCCACGCCAGCTGTGCTGTAATCACTGATTTCTTAATAAATCAGTAATCCTGATCTAAGAAAATAATTCCTCAAATGTCATTACCTGTGTCAGAATGCAGCTTGCATAACCTGATGCGTTACCCTGTCTGAAAACCTGGAGCAGTGCAAGGATTTCAAGTGTGGGTTTTATCCAAGGGCTTGGATCCCTGCTAAAATCCTGACACCACTAAAGCAGATTTGGGGACATAAATATCCTGCTGGATTGGCCACAGGAGGGTCAGGGAACAAAATCTGGGCAGTGCCCAAAGGAAGCTGTGCAAGGAACCCTCTTGAGTTTCCTGTTCATCATGGCCTAATGTTCTGTGTCACAAAAACAATTCACCAGCTTGAGACAACTGGCGAGCTCACATCACAAATAATGCTCCAAAAGCTGGCAAAGCAGGGCTGGAATTTGCTTCCAGTAGCATTTATTAAATATAGTAATAATACTAATGACAGCTAAAACAACAATAGCCCAAAGAAGCAAGGTAGGAACTACTTATTGATCTTCCATCAGATTAAAAAAAATTATTTTGCCTTACCTTACTAATGAAAAATACATTGAAGCTGTTGGTAAAAACCCCTGAGCTTTTCAATGGAATTCTTGAATATTTGCTTTTTTTCCTATTTTAAATTTAAGACCTGAAACTTTTGTAGCACCAATTTGGAGAATTGTTTTCTGTATTCAAATGAACAACTCCTATTTAGAGGAGATCTTTACTAAAGAATCCACTCCAGGCCAATTCAGCAATTCTGGCAATAGCTGTAATGTAAATGCAAAAACATCTAAACCAAATGCAGGAAAATAAACCTTTTAAATGGTGCTTGTTTCATTCAGAGAGCTGATTTAATGTGAAATCCTTTTGTTTTAAATAAGGCTTAAAGTTTCCTCTTGTTTATCATCTCAAACCAGCTTCAGCAACAGCTGGAAATTCTGAAAGTGAAAGCACATTTGCAGAACTTTTGTTTCCACATTCTCTAATCCTGTTTAGGAAAAAATCAAAAAGTCTGCACCTCCGTATGAGTACCCCCAAATATGCATCCATTTGTAAAATTCAATTTATATTGACAATACTATGGGATATTTTAAAAAAATTAAACATTTGCCTGTTTTTCTTAGTATTCCCAATAATTTCAAACCTCAAACACGTTACCATGCCCTGATGTACAAACAAGGCATCCCAGAAATGCAGTTTAAGTGCAAATGTTGGCATCTGGGAGTGACAACAGGGAAGAAAAACAGTGAAAGCCTTGCAGAACTTCAGTGACTCCATGAAATAAATCCATCCCCTATCACTGGTTAACTTCAGGAAGACTGGAGCATTCATCATTAATTCAGTGTAAGAACTTTGTTTTAGACATAACTGCTAGAAAACAAATAAATATTATGTTTTTTCCTAATCCTGAAGGGAATGAGACCCTCTGCTGCAGCCTCTTCAAAATTTCTCCCTGAATAAGTTTAGAGAATACAGATAAACTCTCAGGAAATAAAGCAACCTTTTGCCCTCATGTACTTCTGTACTTGCTTATCTATAGATTTCTTTGGGTGTAACTGAAAATAAAATTTGGGTTTCTTGGTTTTTTTTTACATTCATAGGTAGGATTCAAAATCAATCTAGCAACGTACCACATAATAACACGCTTCCATGAAGCTTAAAAACTGAGATTCAGCATAAAACGCTGTAGCTGAAATACTGAAATACCACTGTAGGGAACAGCAACTCCAAGGAAAACACATTCGAGATGGAAGGATAAACTCTCAATTTTATTTACTGTAGACATAAAAAGTCAGGACCTAAACCTATCATGAGGAAATATGTACATTATGAAAGGCAGTAAATAGAAGTGGCTGCATTTTTCCACAAGCCCCCATATTAGATAGCACCACAAAGCACCAGGTCCAGGTAGTAAAACCTGTTTTTCTGACCACCCCTTCTAGAAGATCTTGGTGTGAGCGTTAAAGCCTGTAATTAACATTTTTCTTTCCATAGTTCCTTTTTTTGGTGGAACAATCTGAGTCTTTTGGTAGGCTGACATCTCTCTCACAGCACCATGGGTGAGCTCACAGAATATTCAAATCCTCCCCCAGCACAGGGAGTGAAAATGTTCCTCTGTTTGTACACAGATGGCACCTGAGTTCAAAGCCTCTCAAACTTCAGAATTGCTGCTACATGGCCACAAATACTCACAGCAGTTACACAACCTCTCAGTTCAATAAATCTAAACAAACACACAAGTACTATGGACTCCTCGTGCAATATTATAACATAAAAAATCCCATTTTATGCAACGCACTGTAATCACGCATTGTGTAAAAAGTTTAAGACGAGATCATAACTCTGGGCAGGACTGCTCTGTGCAAATATGAAATTCTCTGCAGAGTAAATGCTGAAACTTAGAGGGAGACACGAGATGAAAGAAGAAAATTTCCACTGCTCTGCCTTATCCTATAAATATTCCATACAGCTGAAAGTATGACTGATGCAAATCACATATTTTGGATTTTATACACACAGGTGAGTTAGAGGAGTTGGAGGAGGAGGTCTATAAAATATTCCAGGATTTTGGCAAAAGGAATTCTAAAATATGTCGCAATCTGATCTGTAAATGCTGAAACTTGGAGGGAAACACAAGATACAAGAAGAAAATCTCCACTGCTCTGCCTTATCCTATAAATATTCCATACAGCTGAAAGTACGACTGATGCAAATCACATATTTTGCATTGAACACACACAGGTGAGTTAGACAAATTGGAGCTGGAGGTCTAAAAAAATTCTAAGATTCTGGCAAAAGGGAATCTAAAATATGTCCCAATCTGATCTGTGATAAAGAGGAAAGACATCAGTCCCCATGGAGCTCATGAAATTCCAGCAGCCTGCAAAGCAGCACGAAGGAGACTATTTTACAATGGCACAATAATAGCTGTGAGAAGACCAAAAGTAGAATCCATGCCTAATTGGAAGTCTAGAATAAACTAACACCAACTGCAACGTCTGCACCAAAATGTTGGCGTTTCATTTGGAGCTGAAATACGTTAAGAAATCGATCACGTAAAAGGCAGATGAATTTACTCCTCCTGTTACACCGGCATTTCTCACAAGTTTTAAAGAAAAATATGTAGGACTTAAGCTATAATACATACTCATGGTTATTTAATTCCAGGCATTTAGTCTCACAGGGCAAGCAGTAATTCCTTTAGAGCCGGAGCCTCAATTTTGAGCACGCTAAACCCACAGCCACGCAGGAATCCAGCAGTAATTGCAAGGGAGCAAACTGTACAGAGGACTGAACTTTTATCACTGCAAACCTGATCCTTCTGAGACAGCACATCCACCACTGACCTCAAGGAAGCTGGGATTTGGATCTATTTTTTAGATCCTATGCATCTCCTACGAAACCAAGGAGTTCCTTTGCTGGCGTGGAGTGCTCTGTGTATTTTCTGTTGGGATATTACCTAATATTTATTATCCTGTGTTATCAGAAATTACACAGAGCCTTTCAGCAGTGCTGAGTCTAGCAGGAAGCCATTCCTACCACAGGGTTAATCCCTTCCCTACACACACACATCCCCTATAAGCTTGCCCAGAACCCCACAGGGATGTTCACCCCACGCAGTGCTGGAGGTACATCCCCAGAACTGCGGCACTTTGTGTTTTGTAAATTGCTAATTATCAACCAGCAGAGTAGACTTTGGGATTCAGAGACTTGGATTCATAGACTTTGTCCTGAATGTGCAGCCTGCATGGCATGGAGGAGATCTGCTTAGTCATGAGGAAAGGGGGTGGCTTATGCAAGTCCACAGAGCATCTCCTGCTAGTCCATTCTAGAAATTCACAGCCCGGCCCTGGAGCTGCTCCTTCTCCTTCCCTGTCCAAGGGGGATATTCCCCTGTCTCCAGGGAAAGCTTAAAAACTGCCAGGTAAAGAAAAGAGGATACTGCTTAGAAGTAGAGGTGGTTTCTTTGCTGCAAATTTGGAGATTTATTACACAAACCCCTAACTTTTTCTGTCATAATGCTAATTAGAATCTATTACCACTAGCATCATTTACTCTTGCAAGCATAAATGCACACACTAAAATTTTAAATTTAATTTTTTGCCTCAGCCTCACTCCTGCATTGTTTCTCCATTGCAAATGGGGAGTTCTTTGCATTCTCACATCCCAGATCACACAGTATTGAGGACAGGGGCAATTATTCAATTATTTCATTTGAGTAAGAAGATGGCCCCAGTCTTGACTAGGCTGCTCGGTACTACTGTAACACAGGTAATTAAAAATATCTATATAGTTCATGTATCACGAATTTTAATTGGGGAATGATGTCATTGTTTAGTTCAGTTCTATAGAGTGGTTTATGAGAGGGCAAACAGGCCAAATAATATAATGGAAGGTGTGGGCGGAGTGGGAGAAAAATGTGAACATCATCAAATTGACTTCAGTTCTGCGAAAGTTTCCGGATAGGAAGACTTGCAGAATAGGCCTTGCTTCGTTTTTTTTTTCTCCCCCCTCTAAATTTAAAGAGCAAAACTCCACGACAGATTTATTATAATTTGCCCTGCAGTGTGAGCAGAGCTGACAACTTTGTAGCAGGAGGAAGAGGGAAGCGCATGCTGCAGCAGAAGAGCTGATGCTGAAGCAGAAACTTAATGTTTCCTATGGTTGCCACATTTATTTTCTCCCTCCTATTTCCTTATACCTGCAAGACTGGGAGTATCCCAAGCCCACTCACCACAGGGCTGAGTACCAGGGTGATCATTTGCTTAGCAGCAGCATTTTCTGCATTGTCCCTGGTACCTGAGAGCAGCACCACTGGAAAAAGGTGGACTACCCTACATTTCAAACAAAGCACAACTGGAAAAGCTCCCTGGGCTCTTCTCTTTGTGGAGAATAAAAAGTGGAAGGGGGAAGAGAGAAAAGAAATAAAAAAGGTTTATTATTTAATGCAGGAATCAATTGATGTTTCATATTCCTGAGAATCCGAAGACAAATCTTACGGCTTTTCCATTTTTCATCCTGCCTTGGAAAAGCCTCCACAGGAAAAAACTTGAGTTTTTCCCCAAGTAAATGGAGTCCTTTAAATTGTAAATTACCTCCTTTAACTTGTCCTGTTATTGGGAGCCCCCAAGTTCTGTCTGAGGCGTGAGGAATAGGACTGAGTGCATCAATTTCTCTTGCTTTGGATTGTTTCTAACTCTTCCTCTTGTTAGTTCACAAAAAGTGACCTGACACACAGAGAACATCTGGCATAAAGTCCCCAAAAACCAGATCCTGCTGTTAAAAACTAGACACCATTATGGAAATACAGAGTGAAATAATTAGCACTTATCACCTAATATCATGCTGGATTTAACAAACCTATTAGTGATTAAAAAATGAAACCAGCAGCAATAACTAATGGAAAGTGTTGTGCCCACGACTTCAAAAGCCTCATGGAGAATTTGTAATTGTAGGATGATTCCTCTTGAGTAACTGCACTGCAAACTTTTACTGCGTGGCAGAGAAGGACATGGGAACAATCCTCGTGAAAAAGCTTGTAAAAGAAACTCAGATTCTGAATATCAAACACACACAGTTAGTGATTCACAATTAGCCTACTAAAAAGGGCAAGGAAAGATCTTCAACTCCACTCTGAGCAGATTACATTTAAAAAAATACCTGAAGAGGGCCTTACCAATCAAGGTGAAAAAAAGTATTAATTTCACTTTTCATTATTTGGTCCGCCTTTGTACAAGACAGAAGTTTCATTCCACTTTTAAATTTTTCTTGCTTTTACAATAAAATCGTTTTCAAAATTCATTTTATTAGCCATTGCTATAAGGAGGAAATTGCACTAAAAGTGATTGAAACAGTGCCTAAATTTATTTTATTGACTTAGAAATGGACTTATGGTTATTTAGAAAAGTCCACAAAAGAGTCAGATTCAGAAGCACTGTTGATAAGGGGTGCATTTATCAGTCCCACAAGGAAGGTTAAAAGGCATAGCTCTGATATCCTTCAATTAAATTCTAATATTTCACTGCCTTCATTTCAGATTTGTTACATGGAACACAAGTTTATATCAGGAAAAATATTAGTTGTATATTCCGTGTTATAATGGATGTTTTGTTGAATGTTGATGTTAAATACATTGTATTATCCAGGAATTTGGCATTTCTAAGGAACACAGACCATCTTAAGGCTATTTAGAAGTACAGAATCTCTGAACCACTACAAGTTAGTGAGATGTTTTACAAAACTGATGCCTAAAACCATTCAAATTCAAAAGCTGTCTGTGTAAAAATGCCTTTATATTATATTTCTGATTGGTTATCATTCAAAGTCAGTGCCAAGTATTTTTTTCAGCTCTCTCTCCCCTTGACAAGCCCATGCTTATATTGTGCCACATGCCTTAACACACTGCTAGCAGTGATTTCTTGTAATCTCATAATTAAATCTCTGAGCAATTTTTGCAGCAATTTTTTTTTTTTTTTTGTGACAGCCAAAGTGAATAATGATGTCAAACACATCACTTGATGCACCAAATTCTGATATCAACGAGAGCACACCATGTGAAACTTCTTTTCAAAGGACAGCACTCGGTATCATATGCCACAATTGCTTGGTGTACGCTGGGAATTTTTGGTTAACTAGTAACAAATCATAGTAACCTTTTACAAGGTAAATTACTTATTAAATGATAGGCTTATTGCCACCAGAAAATAGATATTTTTAAATGGAACATTGTAACAATGTTCTACAGCAAAAGCTTGTTCAGAGATGGGATAGCCAGTCACAAATATAAATCCAAACCCCTGGTTATTTCAAGGAGAATTAAAACTGATTTAAAGGAACCTAAATTCCACAGGACATCCGGAAATTGACAATTCCCTGAGCTTTTGATGACAATAAATACCAGCCTTACATCACTGATATTAACAACGCATCCCTGTTAAGTCAGCATAGAATTGTCGTGTGTGCACAGGGCCACAAAGTTACAACACCACAGGAACTTGCACTCTCTAGCTGCAGAATCCCCTGGGGAGAAATGACACCAGGAAGATTACAAAACGCTCCTGCGAACCTGAGGCATGCCATCAAGACACAATATATTTCAACATAGCATCTCGGTTGTTGCAGGCTGTGAGAGGCTCCCCGACTTTCTGCGATTGGGAAATTGAAGGAAACGATAAAAAAAAAAAGAAAAAAAAAAAGAGGAACGAGCTGTTCATTCATTACGAGAGCAGCCAGGTGAGCCCAGCAGTGCCCTGGCGGTGCTTCCCCCACGGGCGGCAGGGATGGACGGCGCGCACCGGATCCATCCATCCATCCATCCCTCCATCCATCCATCATCCCTCCATCCCTCCATCCATCCATGCATCCTCCTGCCCATCACCGCCTCACCTCAGCGGGGCGGCCCCGAGCATCCCCCGCTGCCGCCGTGCCGGACCCGCTGCTGCAGCACCATGGACACAGCGCCCGGGCTGCCCCGGCCGCAGCGCCGGGAGCGCACCTGGAGCGCGGCCGGGGCGCTCCGGGCACCGCATCCCGCCGGGGCTCCCCAGCGAGCGCTCCGCTCTGCCCGCTCCAAGGGGCCCTGCCCGCCCGGCCGGCACACCGAGCATCCATCCCCGGCGGCCCCGGGCTCCGCGCCCTGCCCGCCCCGAGCCCCCGCAGCGCCGCAGCCCCCTCGGCCCCGCGGCCCTGCCCTCACAGCCCGCGGCGCCCTCACGGCCCGCGGCTCCCTCAGCCCCGCGCTGCCCGCGCCGCCCCTCACCTCGGGGCCGGTCCCCGCAGCCGCACGGCGCTGGCGCTGTCAGTTCTCAGCGGGAGCAGCCGTTCCCTTCCAGCGGGATAAACTCCCCCGCTCGGCCCGGCCTCCCGGGCAGGGCCCGCCTCCCCCCGGCGCCGCCTCCGCCGGCCCACGGCGAGCGGGGCTGGCAGCGAGCGGGGCCGGGCCGGGAGCGGGCCGGGCTGGGAACGGGAACACGGACAGGGATGGGGATGGGGACCGGGGGATGGCGAAGCAGAGCAGGACGGGACAGGCAGCGGGCAGTGAGGAGGAGGATGAGGATGATGAGGAGGGCTCTCCTTCCTCGCTGTCCCCTCGGGCCGTCCTGCACCCGGCCCGGCCCGGCCCGCACAGCGCTATCGGCCGCGTGGAGCCGAGGGCAGAGCGCGGCCCCGCAGCGCAGCTGGAGTTTGATCTCTGCTCCCTGTAATCTTCCGTAACTGAAAATTCACTTTTTCCGCCTGCCGGCTGCTTTCTCTTTTGCCTTGCCATGCTGCGGCCGGCTCCGCTCCGCGCTGCGCGGTTTGCTTTGGCCGGCTCGCCTCACGTCAGGCTGTGTCCTGCTGTGACAGGAGTAAAGGCTTTTCTGACAAGGTTCTTAGCAGTAACGGAGGTAAAGCAAATTCTTTTAACTTTTTTTTTTTTTTTTTTTTTTTTTTTTTTTTTTTTTTTGTCTGAGATTATCTGTGGGCGCTCTTCCCCCCTGCCAGGAATGCAGAGCCGAGCTAAGGTATAGGCTGTGCTCGGTACCTCTCTCCGGAGGCAGCAAGCCCCAACAAGCCTGTCACCTCCTCTATCGCAGCCTCTGAGGCTTTGAAAAAGAAGTTAGATGTGGAAAAAAAGGCATAAGATCAACAGGCTTTAAGAGAGTCATCCTGGAACTCGAGGTGCCCCGGGATACAACAGTTTATCTTGAAAAACTCCTGATCCCTTGGACATCACTGCAAGGTTGAGAGGATCCCAAATTTGCCTCATTATGTCTCTTAGTCATCAAGAGTTTTGAAAGAGAGCCCACATTTGCTTTATTATTTGTATACTGAAGGCAATTTATAGATTAGGGTTGAACACGTCAAAATACCTGGACTACCTACAGATACTAACTTTGCCTCCAGCCTTTTGTTTATGAGAACAATCTCTCTGTCTGCAGAGGCTTGAAGCCTTGTGTTAATTTTTATGAGAATTATCTGTCTATTTGTATAGGCTTGAGGTGTTACCTCTGCCTTGACAGATCAAGGATTTTTTTTTTTTTTCAATTCCTGCTTTTTCCCTTTCATCTGAAATTTTTTTAGCCTTGGAAATGTGGAAATATTTTTTTTAAGTGGTTCTTTTTTATTGTTTGGGTTGGGTATTTGAAAAATTATTTTAACATACTGCAGTAATAACCTATTCCAGTAATACCCTGGCTCAGAATTAGAAGCCAGGTCCTGAAAACAAGTAAAACAAACCCTCAGAATTACCATGGATGAACAAAGAGGCAAATGTGGGTAAAACAATCTTAACAAAGAGGTTTTAAATGCCTCGGTTATTAATATTTCTACCACTTTACAGCAATAGCTGAGGTAGAGTTTCAGTAGAAAGTTAAAAGGAGAAGGATCTAAGCTGGACCCTCACAGAATTCTGATTTATCCCTGGTGAGAGCAGAACTGCTGCTCTGCTGCTGGACAATTCCCCATTTAGTTTAAGTGTCTGAGAAAAGGGGATCCCTCCCCAAAATCAAGGTTTTAACCTGCAAACATTTTCAAAGTCCCTGCAACTGGAAGCATTCCAAAAATTGGCAGGTATGGATAACATCCAGTGGGGACTGTGCAGCCCTGCTTTGAGCCCAGCTTTTAATAAAGGCAGAAATACAAAGCACAGTTTGGATTTTAATTAAATGGCACGGGTGAGACAGATATCTCTGTCAGTCCAGAGAAATCAGCCAAACACAGCTTTCACAGAAATATTACAAATGCACTCTCAGTCTGTTTCTGTTCTAAGCATTGTTTTCTTTAGCAAGTTCATCTTTTGAACTGAACTCATTAAATATAAAGCAAAACCAGAGTGATAACTTATGTAAAAATTACTTAGATTTTGTAAATTTGCATTTTAGCAGATTGAGATAGGAAAGGAAAAGATTACTTAATCTGATTTCCTGCTTAACACGGATTTTTAGGTAGGGTTTGATATTCAATAATTAAATGTTTCTTCTGGACAGCTAATCTTAATTTGAAGAATGAAGAGATGAGGAACCCATACATTTTCTCTGGCAATTAAAAGTATGCCTTATTTATAATTTTAATTAATCTGGGGTGTTTTTTTTGTTTTTTTTTTTTTTCCTTAACAGAGTGGGTTTTTTTCAAAAAAAGCCATCATTTCTGTATTGGCAAAGAAATAAAACAGGCTACAAATGTATTATCTGTCCTGTTATCAAGTTGCTTTATACAGTACTCAAATGGTCATAATAAAGACATTTATCAGTTTCTGGTAAGTTTTTGTTTGCATTGTTTGGCTGTGCAGTTTCTGATGATCCAGACTTTCTCCCCTGCTTATCTGGGAGGATTCCTGAGTTTGGCTGGGAGCTCTGGGAGTTATGAAACAAGAATGAAATGTCAGGCTCAGGCCTTGCTGCTCCATGGGCAGCTCTGCCCTAAGTTCAAAGACAAGCAGGAAAGACTCTCTCAGCATCAGTTCTGGTTTTAAAATTAGAAGATAATTTGCCTTCACACAAGATCAATTATACTCTGGTTTTTTTATTGGGTATAAAAGCTTTAGTTAATTCTTTTCATGTGAAAGAATTGCATTTTAAACTCACTTTAATCAGCCCGTTTTTCTTGGTGAGTCTTTTTGAAGCATTTATTGTATCTGAAAAAAAAATATTATTTCTGCTTGCAGTTATTACTGACTGACTGTACATTATGTGTTTCAATTATTCAGAAAATTTGAAGTAGATTAAATTGAATCATGTGGCAAAAATAGTTCTCACTGAGATGAGAAACTGAAATGAGGACTTTGTGGAATCTCCAGATGGATCAGGGTGTTAGCAATGACAAAATAACCTCCCCTGAGGGGTTTCATTTCTCTTTCCCATCTTGGTGAAGGAATTTCTGTGCAACAATTCCTAAGGAATTCCAGGTAGGCATTTATGGTTAGAAAAACTAATTTATTGGAGGTGATGCTGTGATTTCCACAATTTTTTGAACACGCTGTCAACCTTGTAAGGATTTCTACCCCTTCCCATCTCTGCAAAGACACAAATTCCATATTTTATTGACTTTTTATGTTTCCCCTGGGTTTGTGCTCAGTCTCTGGGTGCATTACTCAAGTTTAAAACCACCCCTCACGCAGTGTGTCCCATCCTGGTGCTGTGGGATGCAATGGAGAAGGAGCCAAACTTTTAACATCTAGAGGGCAATCTCCTGCTCTGAGAGTGCAGCCAGAAATCTGACAGCCTCAGCAGCAAGCCCTGATTGTGCAAAATGCAATGCTTTAAAGGAATGGAGTTTCAATAAGTTAAAAATGTCCTGTATTGCTGCCTTTTTTTAAAGCTACCCCGTGTTCTGTCTCTTGGGTAATGCAATATTTCAATTCATATATCTGGCGTCCTTTTATTGATAAAAAGCAAATCTTATTTGCCCCAGCATATCTCATTCTGTCTTAACTGGCAGTTTTTGGTCTGGGAAGGGATTGTTTTTAAAAAGCAAGTCATAATATCACAGCACACTGCTATCTGCAGCCTGCACACTCTTTTCTTGCAGGGAATTCCGAGTTTCAGCTGCTATCAGTGGCATTTTACACAGATCCATGGCACAGGCTGGGGTGTAAAGTGCATTCCTTGGGCAGAGGGGAGTGCTGGGTGAGTTCCTGCTGGGATCCAGCGGGAGGGAGAGCAGCAGGCACGGTGCAGATTTTGCACAGATAACTGCAGAGCGGGTCAAAACAAGAACCCCTTCAAAATGAGCCTCCTCTGCCTGAACTTCCAGGCTTGGGTAAAAAGAGAGCAAAATCCAACCCATGCCTGCTTTAAATTCACTAAAGCCAAATCACACCAGCCTGACTACCTAATTTTAGGTAGGTTTTCTTGTCTAATTTTAATGGTTTTCTTCCTCACCTTCAGTCTCCCCCCAGGTCTTCTCTGATTTCATTTTGGAGGGAATAACTTTCTCTCTAGGACTGCCTGGCTCTTCTCTAGTGGGATATGATGTTGCTGTTCCAGTCCCATTCTGATTAAATGTGCCCAAATGGCACATCACAGACAGCTGGCAGGCAAAAGGAAATATAGGAATAAGGAGCTCAAGCACAAACTGATGTGCTAATCCATCCGAAATTCGTTTCTGAAGGAATCCTTTTAAAGCAACCAAAACAACCTTTTTAAAGAGCCTCATTTAAAACCAGTTTATCCAAATTTCTTGGCTGATTGAGCTGAGACAGATTTATGAATGTAACTTAATTTCAGAAATCCAGATTTCTACAATTATACATGCTTAGACATCTGAAGTGAGGAGCTGATGCAACCAGGGCTCAGGGTTGTGCTAATCTGAGATGGGAAGGAGGTGGCTGGCTTGTGGTTAAAGCATGGGACTGAGCTGCTGAGAGGTCTTGCTTCTATTCCTGGTTGTGTCACTGACTTCCTGTGGGTCACTGCAGTCACTGAGCTCTGTCTCATTTCACTCATTAAAAAAAAGAAATAATATTGCATTGCTAAAGCACTGCGAGACAAGTCACTGCTGTCTGTACCATTGTTTTATGCTCATAAGAGAAATTTGTGTCAGCAGATCACAACCACATTCCTAAAGTTACTCCTTTTGGATAATTTGCTGTCTTATGCAGCAATTCAATGATTCCACTAAAGACTAATACCTCAAAAATACAAATTTTAACTTAAAATGTGTTGAGAACTTTTCTTCCACGTTCCAATTAAACATTTGTTCATGAAGAGGATTGTGTTTTCCTTGTAAGAGTATGAGAAAGGTACTCAATCCCTCATAGTTGTGAAAAAATAATTAACCCCCCCCATTATTTCCTTTGGAGGACTGCTCATTTTACTCATATACAAAATAGAGATAGTATTGCATTGCTAAAGCACTGTGAGCCAAACCATTGCTGTCTATACAATTATTTTATGCTCATTATTTGTGTATAATTGTATCAGCAGATCACAACTATATTCCTGAAGTTATAGGAATATATTTAGTTATAAAGTTATATTCCTAAATTTATAAGAGTATATATAGTTATAAAGCTACATTCCCAAATTTATAGGAATATTTATAGTTATAAATCTATATTCCTAAATTTATAGGAATATATCTGGTTATGAAGCTATATTCACAAATTTTTAGGAATATATTTATATATAGTTATAAAGCTACATTCCTAAAGTAACTCCTGTGGATAATTTGCTGTCTTACACAGCAAGTCAATGATTCCAGTAAAGACAAAAAACTCTAAAGTGCAATCTTTTACTCAAAACACCTGGAGAACTTTGCCTCCAGATTGCAATCAGACATTTGCTCACGAGGAGGATTGTGTTTTCCTTGTCAGAGTATGAGAAAGGTACTCACTCCCTCATAATTGTGAAAAAATAATTAATCCCCCCCTCCCATTGTTTCGTTTGGAGGACTGCTTGAAGATCTCTTGGTACTTCCATTTCCTATAACCTTTGTCCTGCTTTATAGTTTTTATACATTGTTGTGATGGAGTTAATTTGAAGCACTATTTTTAAACCCCCTGCTTTTTACATATTTTCCCCAAATCTCCAGGGTGCTGGGATGGACATAGGAAATGCTGCCTGCCCATGAAATGCTGATGATGCTGTAGAGCAGCAGTTCTCACTGCAGCTCCTCAGTCCCAGGGAAATCCTGCAATGGGGAGCATCTCCTCCTCCTGAGGAGCAGTTCTCAGCACTCCTGTCATGGATCTCTCATTCCCATCACCACAATTTGCATTTCTGCTGCAAAGAGGTTCTAAACCAAGGAAATCAGGGTCTCTCCCAAATGTCCTGTGAATCAGACTTATTGACTTAAATGCTTAAAGATATTTTGGAATTATTTAGGTGACAAAGACTGGAGGAGAAGTAGATGACATTCAGATTATCCTACAGATTTAATTATGTTTGCTGAAATTCCTTCTTTAGTCTTTACAGTGAATGGGTTGCATGGCTTTTGATAAAAGACCAAAGATTGAATAGAGCAGTTTATTGATTGTCTTTGTAATTAATATACATTATTATGACCCTAAACATCCTAAAACAATGTCATTTTAGTCCTGTCACAATAAAATGTGAGCATCCCTTTCTTACAGTTCACAAATTGTGCTGCAGAGGCTTCTTTACCACAGGTGTTGTGAGCTGACAAAATACACACCAAACTCTGCCTCCTGATTTATCCAGTCAGGAATGGCAGATCCAGGCGGAACTCAGTGAAAAATCACCCCAATATTTATCCTTTTTATCTGTTCCCAGGTTTTTTTGGTATAAATGCACTCAGATGCTGAACCCAAAGGCCTCAGATGAGATTTTTAAAAGTGTAATAAATATCTCCTTACTCCGTGATTAAACCTACATCATAAAAATGTGCAGGGAATTCTGCTGGGCAGAGAAACAGGGAGTTTAATCCTTACTTGAACTATGCTTTGTAAGAGTACAAGAAAACAAAATATGGCCAGGCAAAGCAGCTTGGAATAGGTGTTACATTAAAGGCATCATGTTCCAGCCATGCAAATTGCTCTCCTGCTTTGTCTGCTCCCCTGCTCAACTGACTCTTGGTATTCTTTCAAATAAGTCATTATTTTCATTTAAGATCTGAAGACTCCTAAAAAATAAAGTTAATAACTGGTTGTTAGGCTGTGCTGAGCATTAGAGGATGCCAGGTAACTTGAGCAGTGAATCAGGGGCTATTTTGGGGAGAAAAATATTACAATAATTTTCAGGAAATAACCTTTTTGTTCCAAAACAGCTGTCATTGAACACTATTATATCTACAACAATTAAAATTATCTTTGGTAACTTTTAGTATTTGGCACTGCTCCATCATTGTTCAGTTAAATATTTTTCAAGTGTTTTAGGACTTCTGCCCACTGTGTGCCTGAAACCCTTCATCATCACTGGAGAAGCTCCTGGGTTTGTCATGTTTTGCTCTCTCAGGATATCTGACAATTTCTGTGGAGGTTTTTTTGGCCATTCTATAGCAGCAGCCCTTCTGCTGACTCAACCTGAGCTCTATAGAATTTGCCTTTTCATGTCGAGGGTTGAGTGCCAAAAAAGTTTTTAAAATGAGAGAAAAAAAAAGTGCTAGCTAACATATAAAGTGAATTAGGAAGCATGTGCAAACATCCTGGTGAATTTAAATAGCTGGTTGGATCAGAAATGGAGGAAAAATAACACTGGGTCAGGAACAACACACAAAGCAGCCAGAAACCTGGTATTTCTAATTTGGGATATAAATACTCCCTGCTGAAATTTTCTTTGTTATAAGATGCAATTGATTAAATAAAGGCAGGTCTAGAGTAGAGGGTAGTGTTGCTTGATGGCTTTAATATGTTTCAAAGCCCAATTAAAAATATTTCCACATTGCTGGGAATTTTTGTTCCCTCAGATTGTAACTAGCTGATAATGCAAATAACATTTTTAAATGTTTTTCAGAATGAAATTGGAGTTATTTTTATTGTAATAGCATTGTAATTGCTCTCTGTGGCTCTGAGTCCTCACTATTAGCAGAGGAGAGCTGAAAAAGCTCTTCCAAAAGTCTTTTATACACATGTGAGGTATGGCAATTTTTATTAATAGCTCATTTGCATACTCGGGCATGTTTAATTTTATTTGCATAAGTTAATATAGAAGCATCCCTTCTATGGGATGTGGAGCAGATGTCATCAAACTCATTTTTCCTACAGGAACTTTTTTCTCTGTGAACTTCGTTAAGAGTATTTTCTTCCCTTGTGGTTGTGTGAGCAAAACAATGAAATTCTGGGAATTTACAGAGGATGTTGTGCTGATTTCTGCATTTGAGTTTTATATAAAGCAATAAATAATAAAATGCAGCAGTTCAGTACACCATGGAGTAGAACCTGGCAACCCACTGCTGTTTCAGTGAACCACAGTAAATTTAATATCAATTCCCTGCTTTATTTGAGAATTGTGGAGGTTTGGGCCTGGCCATTGTTCTGTGCACAGTTCTGTGCTCCAGCAGCTGAACCTGGAGCCAAACCTGTGGAAGAAAAGTGCAAAAATAGGGGTAGAATGGTAGGACAGAAAACTGGATTCTAGTGGGAAATTCTCATGGTACATTGTAATTTATTGTGCCTTTGAATCATTTATTTTATTTATTTTCCTGCTCAAATATGCTTAGCAGCAAACTATCCACTTGTAAAAACTTTTTGTATTGGGTGGAGTTTGACCTTTTGCTGAATTTTTTCCTCTAAATAGACTTTTTAGGTAACTCAATTTCTGTCATAAATCACTGAAAAGCTGATTTTTGAAAGGATAAAATACAGATAATAAAGTGTATCAGAAATCAAGATTACCTTATCATAACCCCTCCTCCTCAGAGTTCACACAGTTCCAAACAGGACACAGTAGAAATCACTTTTTTGGGGTTTTTCAAGAAAAATTTACACCTGCTTCCAGAGAGCAAAACATTTATTCAAATATGAGTAAAAAAAAATGTACAGCTTTTCCTTCCAGCCAGAGCACAGAAGTTTCAGCTCACTGGGGGTAGTTCTCACTTTCACTCCTAGAAATAGATGGGTCACTACTGAGAGCAGGGGGAAGTTGCAACAGGAGAGATTTTGGGGGGAAAATGGCTTTTTGTGTGCTGGGACCTGGGCAGCTTTGCTCTACAAGGACATTTTGGCAGGCAGGATAAAACAACAAGGATTCATAATGGAATATAAAAAGCATAATAACAAATTCCCAAGAAGTAAAAAGCAGAATTTCCGATTTAATATCCCATGCAGTAACACAGAGCAGGAGTACTGAGGATTTTAACTTCCATTAAGATCAGGAGAACAAAAAAGATTTAAAAATTGCCTTTTTCTGTAGATATACATAAAAAAAAATTACTAGAAATTGGGAGAACAAGTTATTGGTTTTAAGAATTCAGCCTGTTCCTTGGAACTGAGTGCTTAAACCTGCTGATCTTAGCTCAGGAGAAGGAAAAAACTTGGGGTCACTGCTCTCACCTATGGCAGCAGCCTCCTTCCATTCTGTGTTCTCTGGTTCCAGTTTCCTGTTTACTCATCATGCAGCTCCAGGCTGGTTTTGGCTGGAGTTTTATTCATAAAACTTTATTCACATTCATTCATATTCATAGTCATTTATTCATTTTAATTTAATTGATTTTTTTGTGTTGTTGCGAATTTCAGCTCCATTGATATTTTACCTCAGCTGGTTTTGTTTTATAATATTCCTATTTTGACTTGTGTGATATGATCTGTTTTTATCTGATCCATTTACCAGCTCAGGTTTTTAAATGGTCTCAAACTTTTCTTTAAATTAATGTTCGTATTTTTGAGAAACAGTTTCTATAAAAATATCTGTTTTCTTTTCTCAACTAGACAGCATTAAAAATTATTTCCCAGAGACATTTATTTGGTTCTCTAAAACTCTGAAACTGCTTAAATTGAGAAAATAAATAATGATTTCTGGTGGCCAGGTGAGAGTAGGAATGTGCACGAGCTGCTCTGGGATCTGTGGGCCTGGCAGCAAATCCACTTGTTAAATTTACCTCTTTCCATCTTTTAAAAATGATTATCTAAATAATTTGTGTTTCTCCAATACCTGCTCAAGTTATTTATAAGACAATATTTGATAATTATTCCCTCACATGCCTAAATCCTGTTTTATAGATGTTTTTTCTGGAGTGTTGTTGGCTTCCAGCTACACTTTTCCTTCCCACTTTCCCAGAGCTCTGCTTTTCCAGAAGCCAATTATCTGTTCCCCTTGAGCTTAAATAACACCCATTGAGCTGCTGCTCAACCATTGGAGCTCTTCTGAATGGCCATTTAAATAAATTATGAAACTTCCCCAGCACTCATTTCAAATTCAAATGTGCGACTCAAAGGTAGAGAGTTGCTCTGGACTTGAACCAGGCTTAAAATCCCTTTTAAGTGAGACAGGAATACAAAATTGCTTGGGGATCTTTGATTTGCTCAACCATCACCTTTTACCTGATGGGTTTCAGCTGCAGGAACGTCAGCAGACCCCAAGATTTTAAAAGTCCTCTTTTTACTCTTTGTTTCTACGCAAAACAGGTAGAAGAAATACTTCCTTACTCTAGAAATTTATGCTCATTATGTAAGGCACAGCAATAACAAGAAAAATCCCAAACACCAAACCAAAACTGAAGGAAGAGGCAGAATAATGATCAAAAAGTTCTTGCAAAGGGCTTTAGGTTGATTTGCATAATGAGAACATTAGGAAAAGCCAAAGTTAATTGAAGAAGGGTTGATTTCAGAGCTCTTCAATTTGAAATCACCCTGGGTAAAACCCAGAATTTCTGAGTCCTGGAGACACCATGGATGTGCTGCAGTTTGCCTGAGCTGAGGGAAATGAATCTCAAATTCTGGAATTTATTCCCTGCCTGACTGGTCTATCCTGTGCCATGTGCCCCAAAATTCCATTTCTCCTGCCAAGGAACTGGCCAGTCTAACAAATGAAATTCCCCTGATAGAGGAGAAATTCCCCTAAAAAACGAGGGTAGCAGAAGATTTGGTTGTCACCTTCTGACCAGCCATGTCCCAGAAAAGCCAGGCTGCAGGTGGGCAAAGCTGCATTTTGGAGGAAAAACATATTTCCAGATTTATTTCCTAATAAACCTACTGCACCTGAGACCATTCACATCAGGCCTTTTGCAGAAAGAGTTTTTTTTTCAATTATTGAATATTCAGTTTGGTTTTTAATATTTATTTTTAAATTTGTTGTTGTTGTTGTTGTTTATCCTCCAGTGCTAAAATTTCTAAATCTACTCTGAGCTTTCTAAAAAGAATTACACTTCTGTCATGGGTGCTGTCAGCTCTCCTGGGAGTAGAAAATCTGGATTTAATGGGAAATGTTGATGAAGAACACAGCCCTGAATTACCCCTTACATGCAACCTCAGGTGAGTGGCTCTCATTGGTGGTTTATGGGCAGAAATGTTAAACATTAAAAATCTGCTCAGTTGTGAACAAGATCCTTGGAGCAGATAAATGGCCCTGCAATAACTCCAGCTCCTGAAGCAGATGTTAATTAGGCTGGGGGTAATTTTTAAAGCATTGCCATAGCCAAAGGTTCCGGAATGTTTTCTGCTCAAAGCAGAATTTGGGAAATTCCTTTAGTTATTCCTGGAATATAAGAGAATAAAGACATTTCCATAAATTTTTGGTTTTTATTGTTTTTTTTTGTTTTGTTTTGTTTTTGTTTTTGTTTTTTTTTTTTTAAAGCAGCAAGGTGATTTGACCTTTTCAGGGATTTCCTTCAAGGACAGAGCTGAAGGATAAAGCTGGATTTTGAATCCTACGAAAGTTTTCTGTCAGCAAAGCTTTTCTGTATTTTCTGTCAATTTTTAAAATATCTTTGTGGCATCAGTACTTGTCCCCCAGTGCCACACATGCTGTCACTGCCATGGAATATTTGATATTCATGGGGTGATTTGGGGGTCAGGGACTGCAGGAATCAAGGCTTCAGCTCATTTATGACAAAAAGATGAGCAGAATTCAGTGTCTTGCTCCTTTCCTCAGAAGTGTGGGCAGGCTCTGAGGGGGCTCTTTGCCCCAGCTCTGTTTTGGTGGGTGATCTGCAGCCCACCATGGAAAACAGACATTCCTGAACTGAAAATAACAAAGGGAAATGTTGTTTTCTGCAGCTTTGCTTTCCCAAGTCTGAAAAGCCCTTTCAGACTCCTGCACAACTAAAACTTCCTGGATGAAATCTGGTGTGCAGACAGAAAAATCCATTCCTGCTCAAACCCAAACCACTTCTTTTGTACAGAAGGAAAATGCCTTCAAGAATGGGAATTTTGAACTAGCTTTTTCTTGGATTCCAGCACATGATTCCTTCCTGAGGGCGAGGAAGGTGACAAACTCATGAGGTAAGAGCAGCAGCTTCCACAGAGGTGTGAAGTTCTCAGAGATGCTCTGTGCACTCCTGTTTTGCTCAAGGGATAATTTACTTCTGGAAATGACCCTCAGCTTGTCCTCCTTGTTGCATCTCCTCCCTGACTCCTCTTTTTTCTCTCTCCCTGATAACTGTGCCAAATATTCTGTGTTGGTGGCTCCTGGTGAGGAGTTAAACTGAGAAAAGGCCCTGGAATTTCTGCACAGAGCCTCTCACATGATCAGAAGGATTTTGGTTGGTGCAGGGCTCTGGTTGGGCCACAATGGCCTTGCAGACATGGCAAGCAGCTTCTCTAGGTTTGGTTTCCACACCACCCAAGAATCCAGTTAACAGTGACACGAGGAGTGATGAAATGTCAGTAAAAACAGGTGATGGCTTTTTCAGAATTAATTAGCAATTTAAATGGGCTTCCACATTGCAAAAGCCACTGGAGGGATGTTGGTACAACCTGAGGGTACTGGACAGTGTGTGGGAAGAAAGGAAAAGCAATTTCCAGCTTTGGTATGGCCTGGAGACAGCAGGGATATGGAGTGACCCCAGAAGGTAAAGACTGGGATCAAATCAGATCAAACCTTTGCTGTCTTCAACATCCCCAAATATCCTTATTTATTTATGTGTCAGAGTGTTGAAGATTGGTAGTACCAAGCAATTAATTTCCTTCATCCAGAGTTGCTTTCATCCATTCTTTCCTCTATGCTGAATAATTTCATGATCAGTAAAATCCATGTAATATTTCCATAAACATTAAATTTATCATCACATTTCCTTCATTCCTTCCTGAAGCTACTGAAGCTACAAGAACACTTCCATGTCCATAGCAAACTTAACACAGAGCACTTCACTTCAGAACTGTTCACAGTATTTTATTTATGTTATTAATTTTATATTATTTATTATTTTCAATGTATTTCTTATTAAATAGTCAATAATTCAGTAAATATTAAGTGAAATAATTCAATTTATTTTATTATTTTTCGATTCATTTATTATAAAATAATAAAATTTTCAATAAATGTAAATATCAAATTAAATAATTATACTTATTTTGTTATTTCTCATTTTATTTATTGTAAAAGAATAAATAATTCAATTAATATAAATAAATAAAATAATTCAATGTTTTGTTGTTTTTCAATTTATTATAAATTACTAAATAATTCAATAAATAAAAATAAATATCAAATGAAAGAATTCATTTTTTATTTTTAATGCATTTATTAATAAATAACAAATGCTTCAATAAATATAAATAAATGTTAAATAAAATAATTCCATTAATTTTTTATTTTTCAATTTATTTATTATAAAATAATAAATCAATAAATATAAAAATATGAAATAAGATAATTAGATTAATTTTGTTATTTTAAAATTTATTCATTATAAAATCAATAGTTCAATAAGTATAAAAAATATAAAATAATTCAATTTTTGTTACTTTTCAATTTATTTATAATAAAAGAATGAAGACTTCAATAACTATAAATAAATATAAAATAATTCAATTTATTATTATTCAATTTCTTTATTATAAAATAATAAACACTTCAAGAAATATAAAATGAAATTATTCCATTTATTTTATTACTTTTCATTTGATATACGATAAAATATTTTATTCCATTCAACACACAATTCAACTGCATTACAGCTTAATTCAGTATAACTCTATTTAATCCCATCTCCCTAACCACCCACATTCACCTCTTTCTGCTCCTTATCTGCTCCTCTATAAAGTGAACATTTGGCCTGGCTGACACCCCACCCTGTGCCAAACATCAGAGCAGCTCACTGGAATTCTCAGAGCAGCTCACTGGAGTTCTCAGAGCAGCTCACTGGAGTTCTCAGAGCAGCTCACTGAACTCTCAGAGCAGCTCACTGGAGTTCTCAGAGCAGCTCACTGGAATAATCAGAGCAGCTCACTGGAACTCTCAGAGCAGTTCACTGGAATAATCAGAGCAGCTCACTGGAACTCTCAGAGCAGCTCACTGCAGCTCTCAGAGCAGCTCACTGGAACTCTCAGAGCAGCTCACTGGAACCCTGTGAGCCCTCCAGCCCCAGCCCTGGCCCAAATCCCCGCTGTCCTCGTCTCCTGGGCTCCCCACACTCGCTGGGAATCTGCTGACACAAAGGGAGCTGCAGCCCCTATCTGCAATCCACATCCATTCTTCCTCCCTCCCCTGATGGGAAGGAAATTTTTCCACATCCTGGTGCTGTTGTGAGCGGGCTGGCTGTCGGTGCTGCCACCTTTGTCCCCCTGGAGAGGGAATGTGCTCAGGCAGCAGCTGGGATGGAGGGCCGGGCCATCCCCGCAATGGGGCAGCGGTCACATCCCCTGCTGGCTCCTGCTCGCAGCCTTGGATCCTGTTCTTGCATCCTGGTGCTGAAAGTTCTGTTTACTGCGCTCCTCACAATAGCCCCGGGGAACGAGGACTCCCAGAACACAATAGTGAACCTCCCCAGGAACTGCCAAGAGGGGAAAGAAATCCATTTCCTTCTCTGGCACTGCTGGGATGTAGGTAAGGCTGCACACAGCCCTGGCCAGCCAGAGGGGCACCACAGCACTCCTTGGCTGCCGTCGAGGTTCAGTCGACAAAATGTCTTTTTTTCTTGGGCAATGGGGGTCTAGAATGAATTTTCTTGATTGAGGAGGTTCTATAAAGAAAGATGGAATGCAAACATTTAAGGAGGAAGGAAACTGTGGGCATCTCAATTGTCAACCTGCCCTGCAGGTAGCAAGAAATGCCATTTAAAATGGAGTGCCTATGGAAGGCATGGACAATGAGGGGGTCTAGAATGACTTTTCTTGTTCAAGAAGGTTCTATAAAAAAAAAAAGAAAGAAAGATGGAATGCAAACATTTAAGGAGAAAGGAAACCGTGGGCATCTCAATTGTCAACCTGCCCTGCAGGTAGCAAGAAATGCCATTTAAAATAGAGGGTGCCCTGAGCGACCATGGAAATGAGGGGGTCTAGAGTGAATTTTCTTGCTCCAGGACAATGAGAGGTTCTAGAATGAGGGGGTCTAGAGTGACATTTCTTGTTCCAGGAGGTTCTATAAAGAAAAGAAAGAAAAATCGAATGCAAATATTTAAGGAGAAAGGAAACTGTGGGCATCTCAATTGTCAACCTGCCCTGCAGGCAGCAAGAAATGCCATTTAAAATAGAGGGTGCCCTGTGGAAAACATGGACAGTGAAGGGGTCTAAAATGACTTTTCTTGTTCAAGGAGGTTCTATAAAGAGAATAAAGAAAGATGAAATGCAAATATTTAAGGAGAAAGGAAACTGCAGGCATTTCAATTCTCAATGTGCCCTGCAGGTAGCAAGAAATGCCATTTAAAATAGAGTGCCTATGGAAAACATGGACCATGAGGGGTCTAGAATGAATTTTCTTGTTCAAGGAGGTTCTATAAAGAGAAAAAGGTTCTTGTTCAAGGTTCTTGTTTCATAAAGAGAAAAAAAAAGAAGGATAGAAAGAAAACATTTAAGGAGAAAGGAAACTGTGAGCATCTCAATTCTCAACTTACCCTGCAGGTAGCAAGAAATGCCATTTAAATTAGAGTGCCTATGGAAAACATGAGGGCACCTTGCTTGTAGGCAGAGTATGTCTGGAAAACAGACATTCCCCAAACTGAAAATAACAAACAAAAATGTCATTTTCTTCAGCTTTCCCAAGTTATAATACCGCTTATGAAATATTGGTAACAGAAATTCTAACATGACTGGGAATACCCATGGGAAGTTTCTGGAAGTGTGAAACAGCCAAGAGAATTAACCAGAACGTACAGGACTGCTACTGCAGGGTTCTGCTGGTTCTTCTGCTTCCCAAAAACGCTTTCCTTGCATGGGAGAAGGACACAGGGGTTGAGGTGAGAAGCAAGGATGATATCCATGGTGTTTTTCCCTCCTTTTCCCTGGAGAGTGGGGAAGGAATGGCACAGCTACCACGGGGGCTGGACCTGGAGAAAACTCCTTTGAGAAGCAGCACCACAGAGATCAAAGTGCTGAAGGACTTGGTTTGTGCTGAGAGGGAGAGTGAATCAGGAAAGGGCTGGAGGGATAAAATGGAAACATTTTACCTTAACATTTTACATTTGCATTTTACATTACATATCTTACATTTTATTTGAACATTTTTATCAACTGGGACCCTCACACCCTTTCCCATGTCACTGGGAATGGATGTGAGGGTCCCAGTCATTGGTTTTTCTGGGTCTGGATTGAAGGCACTTGAGACAGTAATTTCTGTTCAGACTCAAGTGTTTATTATTTCTTATCAGTAAAAACAGTCTCATTACGGTGAGTTGGGCAGCTTTTCATTAGAAGGCACAAAACGGCCAACAAGCTCTTGTTCCAAGGTCTTTTAAGACTAAACTATCCAATTAAGAACTGACACCTAGATTACTTTCCCTTTTAACCCAATAACTGATCCCAAAGAGCCTGCAATGTGGACTTTTCTGCCCAATTACAAAATGCCACCCAAACCCATGAAGAAGGAGGAAGAAGAAGCATGGAGAAGAAACCCAGGATGACACCCTGTGCCCTCCATCTTGCTTTCATCCACAGCATACTAAAAATCCCAAAACTAAATTTCTCACCAAGTGATATAACTACACTACTCTCTATAATCTATTTCACACTTTTGTGGATTCTAGTTTATCTTGAAGTGTAGGAAACTTTCTCCATGAATGAGGGTCAAAGTCAGAGCTTCCCTGGGGGTCAGGGCACTCCAGAGCAGACAGAGAAATATTCCCGGTGCCCTGGGATTCCACAAAAGGGAAACAGAGGAGCCACATAAACGAGAAAGAAACAGAAAGAGAAAACAGATGAGTAGAGGAACTCCATCTTCTGGATTCTGTCATTAGAGTTCCCCATGTCTGGTACAGATTTTAGCAGGACGGGTGTTGATTTAGAGTCAGTTAACAAAAGGAGAGCTGTGCTCTCACAGCTTGGGCAGCAGCCTGAGTGTGGCTGTTGTGCAGGCATGAGGCCTTTTCTGGGTTTTTCTTTTCAATTATAGTGTTAGTTTTGTTCATCTTCAGCAGCATTTACAACAGAATTAGTCAGAGACATGTTTTTCAAATTAAGCTTCAGTCGAAGAACAAATGGATTTAAATAACAGGAAAACGCGTTTCGTGAAACTCTGAGAAGTTCAGTAAAGCAGAACTTAAAAACCCTGCAGGTCCAGTGACACCCCCTATAGAACTCCATTTTTTCCTCATCTCAATTGCAGGACTGCTTGAAGTTCCTGGTGACTTTGGAACAGCAGAGGGTTTGTGCCTTCCCCACCTCGGGACCCTTCCATAACTTCACCTTCTCCGTGCAGAGCTCCCAATTCCGCTGTTCCAGCCGCCCCACCGGGGGAGCTGGGGAGGGTGGCAGCAGCAGCAGAGCCCAGGTGAGGGGCACAGGGCCAGCCTGGGGCAGGTGAGCCCTGCTGGGGCTCGGGGGACACTCTCAGGCTGCAAGGCCAGCTGCAGCATTGCTCTGGGGAAGGGGAGGATGCGAGCCCGAGCGTGGGCGGAACGCGGGAACTCGCTCCGGTTGGCTGGGGCCGCGCTCCGAGTGGAAATGTGCTGACTTTTGTGTGTGTGTGTGATAAATGGGTTTTAAGAATAGCTCTGATTTCTTAATCCAGTTTTGCAAGTACAAACAATTACGATGCCTTGTAAAAGAGCTGCTTGGATCCCCCAGTCCCAATGTAACAAAGATCAAACTGCCTGGCAGCTCCTGCTGGTCGCTCTGGCTCCTGCTCCAGGGAGGAGGAGGAGGGCAAGGAATGCCAGAGCTCAAAATCAAATATTGGTATCTTAATTTTTTTATATGAAAACACTCGAAATGGATCCTGATTTTTTATTCTTGTAAGGACTGCTGGCTTTAAACACAGTTTGCTCTGCACATTCCATGTGAGTTTTCTGCCACGCCAGT
The DNA here is from genome assembly GCF_028551555.1 of Melozone crissalis. NCBI lineage: Eukaryota > Metazoa > Chordata > Aves > Passeriformes > Passerellidae > Melozone > Melozone crissalis. Next base: position 18,886,478 of record NW_026535807.1, on the reverse strand, counting down.
GGGTATTAAAGTACAAGATGCAGGAGTTTGAGCTCTTCAGGACAGAGCAAACCAATTCTCCATTAACACATCCTTCATTACTGATGGGATTGGCTTGCTCCTTTCAAGACATGTGGCAGACAAAAATATTTCATCGCAATATGTACGCAGCTGTAATTTGGTTTTAAGAAGGAAAGGAAAACACACGATGACGTTTCAGCTCTATATGCCCAAAAGAACCTAAATGTAGTTATTCTCTTTTATTTATTTATTTATTTAGTGGATAATGTTTTGTTAAAACACAAAGTGTGCATTGCTGAGGCACTCGCAGCTCAAGCCCAGTCCATGGTGAGCAGAGCTGCAGTGGCATTTGGGAGCACACAGACGATAAATCAGCACACAGCGTGTCACTGCTGGCAGGAACGTTCCCGTGTGTGGATGGATAATCCCAGGCCTGCTCTGAGCTGTCTTGCACTCCAGGGCTGAGTTATTCACTGAACACACAGCTTGGTGCTGAAGGTGTTCATCCTTTTAAAGCAGGGATTGCAGAATCGATGGACAAAACTGTGGGGATAAAAGTTCTACAAATGGGTTTTTTTTCTTTTAGCTGGGATGCTCCAGAGCTCTGAGTTTAACTGCAGTTGTAACTCCTTAGGTGGTGTGGCCAAGATCAGTTTCAGAGCCCATGGGTGGAAAAAACCCCAATCCCTGTTTCTCTTTTCTGTTCCCTCGTTTCTCTTTTCTGTTCCCTCGTTTCCCTTCCATCTCCCTGGTGTGAACAGGGGGAATTGGCACTGAGGTGCACTTGGGTCAGGGCCGGAGGAACAGCCCCAAAACCCTCCTTCCTGCAGCTGCAATAAAGAAAGTGAAATGCGCTGAGTGCCTGTGCTCAGCCAAAGAACTGAACGTGGAATTTTTAATTGGATGGGTGTGGTTTTTCTTTTTTAATTTGGAGTTCTACCTAAGGTTTTCCCTTTACAGAAGGCTTTAAAAATAATGCAATCATTTTCAAAAGGAATTTCTTATCAGAGGTAAGACACGGTGCGTGATTTGGCAATATTTTTGTAGGTCACTCAGTTATTAGTAGCCTTCTCTCTCTCTGTTACTTATTATTTCCTCTTTTCATATGATTTTTTTACATGGAAGTTTCCAAGGTACGGCTGCCCAATCTGAGCCTTAACAAAAGAGGAAAAATGAGGAAATGATTAATTGTGTTTGAATTTGATCATTCTTTCAGTTTTACCATCACTGGGGCTCTTAGCGCTGAGTGAGTTTGGAACAAGCACTGACAGGAGTTTGTTGCTGTGGGACACTGGGATAACCTGGGGTGTCCCCACGGCTCTGGGCAGAGGGATTGGAGGGATGGGGAGGCGGGATGGGGGTGGGATGGGGTGGGATAGGATGAGATGGGGGTGGGATGTGGGGTGGGATGGGGTGGGATAGGGGTGGGTTATGGGATGATATGGGGGTGGGATGGGGGCGGGATGGGGGGTGGGATATGAGATGGGATGGGAGATGGGATGGCGGGGTGGGATGGAGTGGGGTGAGGAGCTGGGTGCAGGGGCAGGATGAGGAGCTGGATGTGGGGTGGGATGCTGAGCAGTTTGGGGGCTGGGCGTGGGACAGGGTGTGGAGCTGGGTGCAGGCTAGGATGAGGGATGGGATGAGGAGCTGGATGCAGGGTGGGATGGGGCTGGGACGCGAGGCTGGTTGTGGGGCGGGATTCAGAGCTGGGTGTGGGGAGGTGCGGGATACAGGGGGATGCGGGATACGGGAGGTGCGGGATGCGGTGCCTCCCTGGTCGCTGCCAGGACTGGTCCCGCAGCGGCTCTGTGGGGCTGGATGCGGTCGGGATGTGGGATGCGGGATGGAATGCGGTTCGGGCTGCGGTTCGGGACGGGGGATGCAGTTCGGGATGAAGTTCAGGATGCAGGGTGCAGTTTGGGATGTGTTTCGGGATGCGGGGTGCAGTTTGGGATGAGGCGCGGGCTGCTGTTCAGGATGCAGTACGGGAGGGGGTTCGGGCTGTGGTTCAGGCTGAGGTTTGGGGTGGAGTTCGGGCTGAGGGATACGGTTCGGGTGCGGTTCGGGGGCGGTTCGGGTGCGGTTTGGGTGCGGTTCGGGGGCGGTTCGGGTGCGGTTTGGGTGCGGTTCTGTTGCGGTTCGGTTGCGGTTCGGATGCTGTTCGGACGCGCTTCGGGTGCAGTTCTGATGTAGTTCGGGTGCGGTTCGAGTGAGGTTCCGATGCGGTTCGGACATGGTTCGGGGGCCGTCCGGGGGCGGTTCGGACGCGGTTCGGGGGCGGTTCCGATGCGGTTCGGACGCGGTTCGGGAGAGGTTCCGATGCGGTTCGGGGGCGGTTCCGATGCGGTTCGGACGCGGTTCGGGGGCGGTTCGGGGGCGGTTCGGGGGCGGTTCGGGGGCGGTTCGGGCTCGCCCCGGTGGCTCCAAGGAGCGGCCCCGGCAGCGCCGCGCGGGGAGCGCCAGCGCCGCCTGCTGGGCACGGCCGGGAGCGCAACCGAGCCACGAGGGGTCAGACCGAGGCAGCGGGAACGGGGACAAATCCCAAACACGGGAATTGGGGACAAATCCCATCCACCGGGAATTGAGGACAAATCCCATCCACAGAGAATTGGGGACAAATCCCAAATACCGGGAATGGGGACAAGTCCCAAACACGGGGAACTGGGGACAAATCCCAAACACTGGGAATTAGGGACAAATCCCAAACACAGGACAAATCTTATCCACAGGGAACTGGGGACAAATCCCATACACCAGGAATTAGGGACAAATCCCAAACACCGGGAATTGGGGACAAATCCCATCTACAGGAATTGGGGACAAATCCCACCCACAGGGAACTGGGGACAAATCCCATCCACAGGAACTGGGGACAAATCCCAAACACGGGAATTGGGGACAAATCCCAAACACCGGGAATTGGGGACAAATCCCAAACACTGGGAATTAGGGACAAATCCCAAACACAGGACAAATCTTATCCACAGGGAACTGGGGACAAATCCCATCCACAGGGAATTGGGGACAAATCCCAAACACCGGGAATTGAGGACAAATCCCAAACACAGGAACTGGGGACAAATCCCAAACACCGGGAATGGGGACAAGTCCCAAACACGGGAACTGGGGACAAAACACAAGCACAGGGAATTGGGGACAAATCCCAAACACCAGGAATTAGGGACAAATCCCAAACACAGGACAAATCTTATCCACAGGGAATTGGGGACAAATCCCACCCACAGGGAACTGGGGATAAATCCCATCCACAGGAATTGGGGACAAATCCCAAACACTGGGAATTGAGGACAAATCCCAAACACAGGAATTGGGGACAAATCCCATCCACAGGGACTGGGGACAAATCCCAAAAACCGGGAATTGGGGACAAATCCCAAACACAAGGAATTCGGGACAGATCCCTCCTTCCAAACCGAGGAGCCGTCTCACTTTTCAGCCCTGAACCCGAGGTAGGAAATAAATGCAACAGCAGCACTGCCACGGTGCTAACCCAGAGGAAACTTTATCTTAAATCTAAAGTTCTAAAACTTTGTTTTGAAACCAAACTGGAAGCTGCCTGGTCGAGATTTGCTCCACATATCCCCAGTTTTGATCTTCTAAAATCACCTATATCACTTTTCTTTAGCATTTTTTGCTTTGGCATAATAATAATAAGCAGTGGCTCTGACAGATAACACAAGTTCAAATCCAAACCCTGGGTGGAAAGCTTGTACAAATAATTCCAAACGCGTTAGTGAGCAGCCATGTGAAAATCAATGGAATCGATCTGCTGCTGCTTGCATCAGCCAGGCTGCCGGAGGTGTTTGCCTGCCCTGCTGGGGCTGGGTGTGGTGGCACTGCCCGGGCTGCTCGGCTGCCGGGGAGTTCGTGATTCATGAAATGCAGGAACGGGAACATGCGAGGGATGCATTCCCCAGAGCCCGGCCGGCAGCTGGGCAGTGACAAATCATCCATTCCACACAAGCAGCAGCACTTCCAGGAGCTCCGGGCACTGCAGGAGGGATAAGGCAGCAGACAAGTTAATTATCATATCCTGCTAATTTCCCTTCTCTTTGTTTTAATTAAAAAAAAAAAAATTGTGACCCAGTGTTTTTACAGAGATTTTTACTGAGAGTTTTCCTTTCCAAATCCATGGTAATTATATGAATTATATATAAAAATATGAAATATATAGATATAAATAAATAATATATATGAATGAATTTTATATATATATGAATTCTACATATATATATGAATTCTATATATATGAATTCTCTCTACATATGAATTCTATATACATATATATATACACATATAGATATATATATATATAGATAGATATAGATATAGATATAGATATAGATATATAGATATAGATACACACACACACACACACACACACACACACACACACACACACATATATATGTGATATTCTATGAATATCAGAAAGCCAGCAGCCAAAGGAGAATTCCAGAGTATCTCCAGTGTGAAATGGCAAAATGGCAATAGGCAAATCCACCCTGACCAAATCTGCTCTGGGGAAGGGACAGGCTGGGCCTTTTCCGCTGAAGCGTGTTTTTTGCACATATTTTCTGTACACTGTTTAAAAAGCTGGTGAGCTGGAGTAGGAAATAACACAGAGTGCAGTGGCAGATGGATTAGAAATGTGTGCAAGAGGCAAGAGGGTGATGTGGGCTGTCCATTCTTTTGGGGATCAGAAAGTAGTTTTGGACTCAGATGCACAGAACTGGTGAAAATATACAGATAAACATAAAGTAAGATAAACATATAAACAGATAAGGCTGAAAAATATTTCATTCCTCAGACAGGGCCTCACACTTTTTATTTATTTTTGAATGTATTTTAGGAAGATCTGCTCAGAGCAGGGCCCTGTGCTGTTCTCTGGGATGGCAGTGCTACTTTTCCTGCTCAGAGTTTCCTGTTTTTCTGGGGTTTTTGGCAAAAGAGTTACAGAGAGCTGGTCACGAAGAAGGTTCTGCCTTTTGGGTCCTCTTTAGTCCTGAAATTCTCACTGGATCTTGAAAATTACAGATCACAGGATTTGCATTTGGGAAATGGGCATTCCCTGCACTGTGGGCACACCTTGTGAAATGTCAATACACAGAGTAGCCCACACTCCCAGCTGTTTAAAATGTAAATTATCCCTGTGCTGGACAGCAATCCACTCAGCAACATCATGGCCTTTTCTGGCTCAAATCCTCCTTACAGCACACACAGGATTTTGAGCCTTCACTGATATTAAAGTGCAATTGCTTGTGGATGCAGTGGGCTCCTTTGGTTTGGGTTTTATGAATAGGAAACGTTTGCCTTAGCAGCAGATGGGTGCCAATATTTCAGAGTAAACCACTCTCCTCAAAGCCCACTCTGCTCCAAAAAAGTGACCAACTGCTCCAAAACTGACATAAATGAGATGAATAATTGCAAAACCACTTTCAGCACTGTTGCAGTGAGATCAGCTACACGAGCAGAAAATCACTTGGCCTTTGGTGAGCGTGTCAGGAGCTCAGTGCAAACTGAGCTTTGGATCAATTGTGCTTTTAAATCACTCTGGATGCTGATTCAGAAGGGCATGGTGCTGAAAACCAGAGCTGGCACGAAGATATTTTCTGGATTAGGTGATGGATTGGATTTTGGAGCTGCATTGTGCAAACTGGGCACAAAAGTTGCTCTTGACTTCATCTTCATTTCATCACCTTTTCCAGACTTACTGATCTCAACGCAGAGGAAATGGGCAGACTTCAAAATTGGCTTTAAAGCCCCTCCTAAACTTCATGAATGGAACCTAGAAAATGCAATTCCCGTTTCAGAAGAAGCAGCAGACTTTCTGGAACACTGTACAATGAGTGACAAAGATTGATTGGTTTAAATTAAGGGTTTTTTTCCCTTGTCCATGTCAATTTTATTTCCATATGTTTGTAATCACCCAGGATTTTTCAGAGCCCTGTTCTAAGAATGAGCCTAACTGGAAATGCAACTTTGAGGCTTTTCCTCTTCTTGGAGGCCACTGTTTGCAGATCACCCAGCCCAGAGGAAATGTCTGCTCAGTCACAGTGTGGTGATGAAATCCCAGCCCTGTGACACCTGGCTGGGGCATGCACAGCCTGGGAATGCTTCCTGCCAGAGCTCAAGGAAGGGACTGAAATATCAGAAAGAAGGCACAGCCTGACCCCCTTAGTCAGAGGGGGTGTTGAAAATTGCAATGCAAGATGTTTTCCATTCCCATCTGTATGGCAGATTACCTTTGCCAAGTGGACAGTTTGCCCTATCTCTCTCTGAGTGACCACATTCACACCTCCCTGGGGAGGGGACATTGCTGATAACAGCTACTGAATGTCACTGCATGGCTGATAAGAACTACAGCATCCCATTGGGAGATGTGAGCCCAGAGGGAGGAGCCAAGCATTGCTACCCAGATATAATCCAGAGGGAGGAGCCAAGCATTCCTACCCAGATATAATCCAGAGGGAGGAGCCAAGCATTGCTGCCCAGATATAATCCAGAGGGAGGTGCTTTTCTACAGAAAGGTCAAAAATTCTGGGTTTTTTTGAGAATGCCAAAATCACAGGGGGAAGGAAAAAAAATTAAATAAAGGACTGATGAATCACCAGAATTACCAGGAATATTTGCTCTCCCAGCTCCATTTGGGTTCCAAATCCGAGTTTCCTGTGCTGTGCTGCACTGACTTGCAGTAGGAGCAGCTGCTGAGCCCTGCATACCAATTTCTGCTGAGGAACAAACACCTGGGCTGGTGTGAGAGAGTGAGAGACAACTGCTCACTCTGAAAACTTAAAAAGGTGTTTTATTAAACCTTAACAAAAATACAGCAAAGGACATAAGGAAAAAGTTGCAGTGCTGAACTTCCCCTCATGGCTGGTTCATGTTCAAGATGGATGCTCAGTGTTTTATAGCTCTAGGGGCTGCACCAGCCAGCCCTGGCCCCTCACAGAGTCTGTCAGGCAGCTCTTCTGTGCCATTTATCAGTGGAGATTGCTTTGTCACTGGATTGGGGCTCAGGTGTTGCCATGCCTCACCCCCTGAGCACCCCCAAGCTTTTCCATTCCCCACTGCCCCATGCCAGGGACACCTGTGCAGCTTCTTTGTACCTGTCCCAGACAGCCCAGGCTGTCTGATGGCAACAATACAGGGGGAAGGGGAACTGTGGAGAGAACAGAAGACATCTAAACTACAACAACATAAATATACATCATTAAAGCTTTTCTTAATATTCACACAATAGCTATCTTTTAATTGTGAGAGCCAATCATCTCATTATCTATCTATAACTCTGGTGTCACTGACATATTTTCTGAAAAATACCTTTACCAGGATCTTTTCACCTGGGAAGCCTCAGCTTCTCCATGTTTTGCTGCTTTGGAATGTGATTTGGAGAATTGTTTACCCAGCACGTGAATTGTTTTTAACTGATGACCAATCCCAGTCCAGCTGTGTCAGGACTCTGGTCAGTCACGGGTTTTTTGTTATCATTCCATTCCTTTCTTTGCTGGCCTTCTGATGTCTCCTTTTCTCTTTCTTTAGTATAGTTTTAATAGATAACTTCCATGTAATGTAATATAATGTAATATGGTGTAATGTAATGTAATGTAATATGGTGTAATATAATATAATATAATATAATATAATATAATATAATTAATATAATATAATATCAGCCTTCTAAAACATGAAATCAAGATTTTCATCTCTCCCCTCGTGCTGGGGACCCTCAAACCCCCCCAGACACTGGGATGGCTCTGCCACTGGAGCTGCTCCTCAGAGTTGAGCCTGCTCAGGGCTCCAGGGCTCCTTTTTGGGCAGTTCTCGAAAGCATCACTGCAGGTTTCACACCTGGCTGGGGCTGGGTTCCGGGGTTGCTGAGTCACCGGCAGCAGCAGCCAGGAGCTGATGCAAGGCTGCCCTTATCAGCGGAAGATCTGCTCTAATCACAGCCACACCTCTGGGGCCAGGGCTCCCACAAGGGCTCTCTGCTCCCCTCGCCTCACCCTGCCCCTCCATGTCACCCGGATTTTTTAAGATTTCCTAAACTTCCTGATGTTTGCATTATTGTAACAAATTTTCTCACACGTTTTATGTAAATAACTTATTGTTTGGCATTCTTTTATGGAGGAGGAGAAATTGATGGGCTGTTGGTTTGTCCAGTGTCGTTGGAGAGGTGGCACTGTCATCCTCCAATCCACTGCCACTCTTGGACATCTCCAAATGTTGAAGTCAGATATTAAAACCTCTCTTTTACCTTGAAAAGAGCAGCGTGTCCACATCATGCTATTTCATGTCCTATAGTGACACCTCATCCCAATCAGCTGCAGGAGAGGTTCAAAACCTTGAAATGCTGGAGGAAATCTCAGTGTTCTGCTGGGTCTATCTCAGAAATCCACAGCAGAAGCCTTTGCAAGCAGGGAGAGCCATTCTGATATTTGCACGTGGGATTCTGGCTGCAAACAGCACGGAATGATCTGGGTTTTGGTTGTAGCAGAAATTATTTAAGGTTTAACTGAGTGTAAAACAGCAAATTCTCCATTTTCAGTCCCTTCTCTGATTCAGTCCCTTGTCTAATTTTGCCCACAACATCAGATCCTATCATTTTAATTAAGTCATTTCTGCGAGTGACTAAGTAAATAATGTTTTGTTACCAGTGGAATGAGGACCAGCAATGATGCTTCATTCACCTTGTGATCAACTTGATTAAGGAGAGAAGAAAATGTCCTAAGAATGTTAAGCTTGATCTGGTGAGAATTGTGATAAAAATTGTGAGAATTGTGATAAAAATTGTTCTAATTTCTAAAATTAAAAAAAACCCATAAGAAACCATAAAAAACATAAAAAAACCCATAAAAAAACCCAAACTCAAAACCGAAACCAACCAACCAAACCAAACAAAACAACAACAAAAAAAGAAAAAAAAAAGAACAAAAAACCCCCAAAAAACCAAAAAACCCCCCCCAGTACTAACAAAAATTTAAGCTGGATTTTAAGGTGGCTATAGCATGAATGTAAATGAAAAATTAAATTTCCAAGAGAGCTGAGGGAAATGGGAGATCAATGTATTGCTTGCTTTACTTTAGAAGCTTAAAAAAATAATTTTAAAAAATTAATTGATATTCCTTCTTCCACACCCTGCTGCCATAATTATGTAAAGAATCTGGATTATGGTTCCGACTCGATTTCACTCTTTTATAATAAGTCACAGGCATACCTTGCCTACTTGATGAGATTCCTTTAAGGTTGTGCCAGTCTTTCCATTATTAAATCATGTTTAGTGTTATGTACTGGTGGCTTAAAAAAAAAAATTCATTTCAAGCTTGAACTTGCTGCTGATTCTCAGTTAGCCATTTGTGTGAGGGAGCACAAAGCCCATCACTGCTAACAGCTCAACACTCGATTTCTCAGCTGAATGGAAATTTTTGGCATTGTTTTAATGTTCATTAATGAGGTCTTTAGTGTGTTAATTGGGAGAATAAGCTTAAAAATAAGGAAGAGCTGTATCTGCTTGCTCCCCCCATCATAAATCGGAGCCACTCATAGAAAATCTGATTTTTGGGTTGATCCGGAAGTTTTAAACAGGAGAATTCAGATACAAATACAGGTACAGGTGCTCCAGTTACCCCCTCTCCTACTGTGGAATTGTTGGTTTAGCTGAACCTCAGAATTAGATGAGAATTGAAGACATTTGTGTGCCTTTTTGTAACATTTTTGGGTTTAGATTTTCCGTGCACATCGCCCATGTCCCACCCTCATCCCACAGGAACACACAGAGACTTTGCACCTCAGCATCACTGGCCAGTTCCATGGGAATATTTTGGGGTAAAAAAAAAAAGATTTGTGTTTTGTGGAACAAGGTAGAGCTTTTTAATAGTGGAATTCATGTTCCAGGAGAGTTAAAAATTAAACATTTAAGTCCTTTATGTGCCCCTGGGTTGAGCTGGGTGTCTTTGCTGCCGAGTTTTTAGCGTGATGTGCTGAAGGTCTGAAAAAACAATAAAAAATTTGAAATATCTCCCTCTCAAGAGGATGCAGCAAAACAACTCTGAGAGAGGAGAGCAGAAATCCTCTGCCTGGTTTTGGTGAGGAACAAATGTCCAGTGGCTTTAACCATTCCTTCCCATGGTGCTGCTGCTGGCTCTGCCAACACAAATTTTGTGTCTTCAGTCTAAATCTGACCTGCTCTGTGCCCCTGGACACAATTGTATTTCAGTCCCCTTTTGTCAGAACTGAATTCAAACTCAATTCAGCTTTTATTCAGTCACCCTTTATTATCTGCTATTTGTAAGGAGAACCGAGGCCAATTAAGCCTCCAGTTTGTTGGGTTTTCTTTGCATTTTAGGGTTTTTTGTTTGTTTGTTTGTTTATTTGCCTGATTTGGTTAAGGCTTTTTTATTTGGCTGGGGGGAAGCCTTTTTGGGGGGTTGATTGTTTTTGTTTTTGTTTGGGTTTTTTTTTTTTGTTTGTTTGTTTGGATTTTGTTTTAAAAACCAAATTTTAGGCTTTTGCTGTAGTCAGCAAGGGGTTGGCTGAGAAATGCACCCAAAAATCTCCTTGGTGGGGACATTTACTGTGTGCTGTGAACATCCATCCCTTCCCAGCCAAGCATCCTGTGCTCACATTTATTTAATCCTGTTTTAGTGTGGGATTGCCAAGTGGTCTCTTCTCCAAAGACTTCCTAGGCTGGGCTCTGCTATCTCCCAGATCAGGGAGACGGATTCTGATGTGGCTGAAGACTCTAGACAGTTAAATTCACACAAATCCACTGAAGGCAGCTTGCTCTTCAGAAGCTGCCCAGGGCAAAATTTGGCTTTTTTGCAGTTTGAGGGTGGGCTGTTTAACCTGGGCAAGTTTCAGCTTGCTCAACTGTAATTTAACAATGTATTTTCCCCCCCTGCTCGCTGTGTTCCTCCCAAGAGATGCTTGCACCTCCTTGCTGCATGAAAGGATGCCTGTATTTAATGTGCATATTAAATAAGCCTGTAAATTCTCACATAATTTTCCATTTAAAAGTCCCACTCGAGGTGTGTGTCTGTGTATATAATTTTGTTAGGTGCAGGCACAGAAATAAACCAGTCTTTGCTCTTTCCTTTTGTACCTCCTCAAGACATGTAATCTACAAAGCAGGAGAGTTGCATGATCAAATGTGCCAGAGTGGAATGCATAATTATTCCAGAGGAGGGTAAGTCAGTTCAGAACTTGTACTGACATTCTTAAGGGCAGCAGGAGCCTTCTTGCCATGGAATTACATCAGCTCCCGTGGCCCAGAGTCAACACAAACGCTTTCCCTTTCTAGTAAAAAAGGCGTGAAAAATGCTAATGTCTTCAGAAATGTACCCTGGAACAAAGGTGAGGAAAGGAATATTTATTGGAGTGTGCTGCTCACCTGGAAGTGAACCTGGCTTTCAGGGGAGCAGGGATTGAGACATCGTGCTGCTGAAAGAGCCACTTCAGCTGCTCTCACAGACTCAGTCATGACTTGCAAACAGACAAAAACCATCTAAATAAGAAAAAAGAATGCTTCCTTGATCCTAGTTCAGAGACATTCCCACAGCAGGTGGGGCAGAGGCCTTTATTTCAATGGCAGCTCTCCTGCATACACCCAAATTTGTTACAGGTGATGAGCAAACCCCGCTCCCGCTGCACGCAGGCAGCAACTCCCATTTCCAGGGGCTGGAAAATCAGTGTTTGCTGGGACTGTGTGGTTACAGCAGCAGAGGTGGAATCCATCCCGTGTGGGAACACCTCCCCATTCCCCAGGAGCTGGGAGGTGAAGCCTGCAGCCCTCAGTGCCAGCGGATTCATTGGAATTGTCACCAGGACAAACAGCAGGGCAGCTCCCAATTTCCATCACTGCAATTAGCCCTGCTTCAGCTGCTGGGCAGGGAGTGACTAATTTCCATTTCCCCACGAGGAGAGGGGAGGAAAGGAACATTTCCTTTCTCTTAAGCTAGAAATCTGGCCCTGGGAGCTGTTTGGTGCATCCATTGTGTGAGGCAAATGTGCCGTGGACTGGGAGCTGATGTGTCACCCTGGCAGCAGAGTTTGTTTGCACTCTGGATTCCAGGGGCACTGCTTCAGTGCCACATCCTGTTCCTCACTGCACGAGGCCACTGGAGTTTGGGGCTGAAGGGAAAAAATAATTGTATGTGGGCAAAAAATAATTGTATGTGGGGAAAACCTGCCCAGAGATTCCCTGTGCTGCTGCACTGGGGGTGCAAAGCAAGGAAAGGGGGAAAAAAAGAGGAGTTGAAGCAGCCCAAAGTCTGAAGAATTCAGTGATGATAGAGTCAGGATAGAAAATTCCTGTTTGAAGGAATTATCAAATCCTCGAATTTTCAAATCCTCCAATCTGGAGGATCTGCACAATCCCCACTTGCAGAGATCTGCATCTCCCTGGCACAGGAGCTGCTCACAGCTCCTGCTCTCACAGTGACGATGCTTTACCCCCTCTGTGCATCAAAACCACTCCTGATTTCAGGGCAGGAGGCATTTTAGGAGAGAGGCAGGTGTGAATTTTATTTTATTACAGCAGGTGTGAATTAAAGAAATATCTCCTTGCACCCTTTGAATACCTGAAGTTTTGCCCAATATCTCCCCACAGAAGGAGCCTTCAGTGGCAGAATTTGATGTGAAACTTGATGTGAAAAGAAGCATCAGCATCTTGCTTTTCCTTAAAACAGAGCTGCTAACCCACACAAATTCACTGGGGGATCACCTTGACTGCTCTGAGAGACAGGAAAATGAAAATTCCTCTTTAGGGGGGCACATTAGAGAGGCCCATCTCTGGTTAATTTTAAGTTCAGTCCCATGCAGAGTTTCTTCAGCTCTGCAGACATTCTGTGAGTGATGGAGCAGATCCAGCTGGGTAATTTTAAGTCCTTTCACTGCATCAGCCCTGAAAAGTGCCTGTCACTCAAACAGTGGTGACAGACTGCTGAGAGGGAGCTCCCAAAAGAAAAAATAGCTAAATACCAGCCCACATGCTCTACTCGTTTCTTTTCTTTCTCATCTGGAGAGACAACAGCTCTTTTGTATTGCCAGTGCAGGTGCTTTATAAATCTGCATGATTTTATACCAAAAATTCACTCCTAGCAAAAAAAGCAACAGAAGAACAGAGGTAGCTCCAATTTTTCACTTACTCTATCTTCATGGTGCTGGGAAGTACAAGCAGTGCAAGGCAGTAAAAACCACTGGAAATCTTGTCTTTAGGTAAAAAAGTGGTTATTCCTTAGAGCTTATTAAGCCTTGAAGGAGAATTTGTCCTGGCAAACTCCAGTGTTGGATAATGTGATGTGGAGCAGCCTTTAAACCCCACATCCACCCTTGGAAGTGCTGAGCAAAAAAAAAAAAAAAAAAAAGAAGTTAAAATTTCAAGCCCATTAAAAAACACAAATTCTGTTCATTTTATTTTGTTTTGTTTAAATTGATCCTCTTTTTAATTTTTTTGTGTTGTAATTTGTGATTAAAAAACTTCCAAACATGTCTCTCCTGGGCTATCTTAATGTGAAACAGGGGGTGTTGTTTCTGTTGTTCTTCTTGGCTTATTTTAAATCTAGAGAAATTACTTGATTCCTAAAATATAATTTGTATTCTTTCTCTTTATTAAAAAAGTTTAATTTTATTATCTTTCTTACTCTTGAGTTAATTTTTGAGCTGCAATAATTTAGCTATGGAGGAGTAAATTACTGTTTCTTGAAACTTCTTGATGTAAAGTGTCATCTCAAGGCGGAATGCTCTTCCTAAAAAAAGAGGAGGAATCACAGAAACTGATGGGATTTTGCAAATGTGGCTGCTAATTTGAATAATTGAATATGCATTTGGAAAGCTAATCACTAATTTTAGGTACTTATTTTGAATATTTTGATAGGAGATTTTTTTAAAAAACCTTTAAATTTTTTGCTTGTTTAGAGGTGATGTCTAAGAAAAAGCATTTCCTTGTTGGAGACAGGTCATTCAGGACTTAAATCCATTTGTGGGGACACCTGAGACAGTTTAGATGATTTCTCTTGAACTGCTCTGAGTCCAAAATCATTTCTAGCTACTTTTGGTATGGAAATATAAACTCTGCTGAGGATCAGGATGTGCAGGTGGTTCTTTGTTTGGAGCTCTGCCTTCTGAACAGCTTTGCTGTGCCAGGGGAGCAGAAATGCAGAGCACTGTTAAATTGATTCCATGATGGAATAGTGACCAGGGACAGGACCCAGGAGAGGTTTGGGCTGGATATTAGGAAAGGTTCTACCGCAGAGGGTGCTGGGCAGTGCCAGAGAATGGGCACAGCCCCCAGAGCTCCAGGACAGCCCTGCCAGGGGTGCCAGGGTGGGATTGCTGGGGGCTGTGCCAGAAGTGAGGCTGTATTTGGGTTGTGATAAAAGATTGGGAGCATGTTGATGGGGGAATAGGTTCTTTGATAAATAGTTTTGCTCCATCTGCTAGAGGCTGTAGGAGCCTGAATGGGCCAACAATGTTTGGGCCCTTTTGGCCTTGTAAATAGCTCAGGATTTTGTGCTCTATTAGTGTGAGGAAGGCCACTGCAATTAAGATTGGGAGGGCAATGTTGAGGTTCATTAAGAGAGGGTAGTTAGTCATGGGAGATGATTTGAGTTAAGCTAGGGAGAGGATCTGACCCTCTGAGTTAAAGAACTTTACCCTTTTGCATTTTCCGAGCTCTGCCATGCTAGCTGGTCCTTTTCTTGCACGTGGTGTGGTGTGATGGCCTTTTGTAATTGAGTTGTTTTCATTAATGACCAGGGACAGGACCCAGGAGAGGTTTGGGCTGGATATCAGGAAAGGTTCTACCCCAGAGTGTGTGCTGGGCAGTGCCAGGGAATGAGCACAGCCCCCAGAGCTCCAGGACATGTCCAGGGTGGGATTGCTGGGGTCTGTGCAGGCATAGGACCTGGATCAATGATCCTGTGGGTCCCTTCCAGCTCAGATGTGCTGGGATTCTGTGCACAAAGGATGAGCCAGCTGTGTCCAGCCAGAACAGGAAGCTCAGTCCCAACATTGCCAAGCTGTGTCCTTTGGGATGCCACTCCATCTATCCAGGCCTAGCACAGCTCCCACCTCTGATGTTTCTGACACATCCAGCCCTGCTGGAAGCTGCTGCTGGTGGACAAGGGGAAATTTATTTGTGGTGTTCAGCCCAAGGGTGGCAGGAGCCCTGTGAGTGCCCAGAGAGCTGCAGAGCCTGCCCCAAATTCACAAACAGGAGCACCCTGTACGTGATCCCTGCACTGAGCCAGGCCTGGCTCCCACAAGGGGCTTTGTTTTTGTCAGGTAGGAAGTATGCAAAGTACACCCAGTGTTTACAAAGTACCTCAGTGCTATTTTGACTAATTTTTACTGGAGAGTTAGTGGTTGTTTCAAAGCTGGATTAGTCACTTCGACCATAATTACAATCTCTTGAAATCTGCTTCAGCATTTTGAATTGGCTTCAGGCCTAATGGTCAGAGAACGGCTCCATCTCCATCTCAAGACTAAACTTGATTAGGAGCTCCTGTAGCTTTATTTGCCTTGTAGCTTTTTCCTGATTTTTAAGTGAAAGATGAGTAAAGATGGAGTGCTGTGCTTAGAAAGCTGTGGCACTGTAAAATTGAAAATGCATGGAAAAATGCAAGTGAAGAACAGAGCTGTGCTCCCAGGCTGGGGCTCCTGGAGATGAGCCCTCACAGACACCCAGATTCCCACTGGAATTCCCTCCACAGCATCCCATGGGATAACTGTGTGCACACCAGTTGGAGAAACTAGACCAAACAGACAATCCAAACTTCAGCAGCCCTCCACAAAAGCTCCATTTTTGCCCTGGTTCTGCTCTGGAGGTGTCTCCAGATGGAAATGCCTTAGCCAAGAGGCAGAGCCCGGGGAGGGGAGCGTGCAGCAGCTTGTGTGTGACACTCCTTGGCACGCTGGCACTGGGGCAGGCAGTGTTCTCTGTGTGGGAGGAAACACCAGCAGCCACCTTGGATTGCATCATCCCCCCCTCCCTGCCTTTTTTTTTTTTCCTTTTTTTCCCCCCCCCCCCTTTCTTTCTTTTTTTTCTTGCAGATGGTAAAACAAAGGCCATAGTGAAACCCGTTTTCTCCCAGGAAGAGGTGGGAGGGAATTTTTTATATGAGCAAGAAACTTTGCCTCGAGTGGAAATCTGGAGTCTGGGCTAATGAAGTACCTGTAATTCAGATTGTGCTAAATACTGCTGAAACTAGGCATGTACTAATCATGGACTGTGCCAAACTATGCATAATTACTATGCTTTCTCTGTAGCAATAATTAATTTGCGTTAGCAACTTTGATTAATCTCTCTAATCTAGAAGTAAAGCGCTTCTCAGACATGAAAGGCTCTCCAAGTGCTCAAGGTTGTTGTTGCAGCCTCGTGGAGGGTGCTTCAATCCAGTGGGAGGCAGGAAGGGGACAAAGCTTAAAAAAAAAAATCAAAGTCTAGGTGATATTTATGTACTAATGAGTAATAAAGAGAGTTCTGTTTGGCCACAGAATTCATCAGCTAAGCGACACTGTCCACAATGCCTTCCTCCTGCAAGAAAAGAGAATTATCAGTCAGAGACTTCTCCAAGGGGCTGCTCCAGAGATGGGGGGCTGAGATTCTGTCACCCTGTTTTTTTAAGATTTTCTAAGCCTTCTGATGTTGACATTCTTGTAGTGAATTTTCTCACACACTTTCTGTGAATAACTCATTGTTTTGCATTGTTTTATGGAGGAGGAGAAATTTGATGGACTGTCGGTTTGACCAGTGTCATTGGAGAGGTGGCACTGTCACCCTCCAATCCACTGCCACTTTTGGAATACTATAAATGTTGGAGTCAGAAAACAAACTCCCCTTTTCCCTTCACCTTGAGAACAGCAGCGTGTGCTTGTGTTTTGTCGTGTCCTACAGTGACAAGATTCCCCCTCACAGAGGGCTGTGAGTCGACGTTTCCATCGCTGCAGCGCAAACTCACCCAGAAATTCACCTTGGTTCTGGGCAGGGTTGCTCAGCCCTGGTCCCATCTGTTGTGCTCAGTCCCACAAGGGCTGGTTGTGCTTCCTGGGGGAGCTGGGGCTGCCCATTTTCCAGGAGGATGAGTGCTGAGCTCCCTGCCCCATCCTGCTGACTCCAGGTGCTCCTGTGGGAGCTCAGCCCTGGCTCCTCTGCACTTTAAATTTCCACTCTCACTGCCAATATCCCTGCACCCAGAGCAGCCCTGACTGCTGAAAGGGTTTGTGCCATCAAAAGGTGCTTGTGATTTACCCAGGCTCCATCAGCTCCCAAGTCTCCAGGAGCTGGCACTTCTGAGGCAGAGATGTCCCTACAAACCCACCACAAATCCAAATGGGTTTTTAAGTCACCCCAGTATTCTCTTTCTCTCCCTCATTAATCCCCTCTCCCTGTTAATATTATTCAGTTATTTTTTTCTTGTTTCTTCTGTTAGCACTGTTTCCTGGCAAGGATTACATATAATTCATGATAAGAGATTCAGAATGACATGAAAACCAGTTGGAAATGGGTAGTCTAGAGATTACTAACAAGCTTCTCTCAGTTTGACTCAGATAACTTCTGTTAAAATCTGCTGCTACTGCCTCAAAGTCTGGGATCAATTCTGTTTGCACGAGTCAGAAAAAAAATCTTTTCAACCACACAACTCAGTAGAATATGTAAATGTGATTCCTACAATTTATAGGGCTTTTTTTTTTTATAATGCTGATTCAACAAAGGAATTCATTGTGATAGTTTATTTTCTTACAGCTGTAGTTTGTGTCCAAATGTTTTATAATCATAAAGCTACCCTCTTGATATCAGTCAAAATAGACAATATATATTGATGTCTAAACAAGCTTTGTAGAAGACATTTTTTTTTAAATCAGGCATGGGACTTTACATTTATTAGAAGGTGTTCACAAAAATAAGGGGAACATCATGCATATTCTTTGCAACTAAACCCAGTTATGGTTACAGTCTGGAAATAAATTCTTTAAATAGACATATGGAGATACAGTAGTACATATACACTCTATTTATGACATTTAGTGTACTGATAACTCCCAGCAATACATCAGAAGTCCACAACCAGCTGATGGAGGGATTGGATAAGGAGGAAGAAACTGCTTCAATTTCTCACATTATTCATGTGGCTGGACAAGAATGTCAGTGTGAATGGCCTCCTGAGTCTGGGAGGCAAGAACAAGTCAAGACTATACTTGTGCAGTACAAAACATTTACACACGAAATACACATGCATTGCAATGCATTGGGGGTGGGCAGAGCCAGGAGAAACCCCTTCCCCAATGCTTTATTAACACAATTCTACAAAGGAGTCTCAAATAGGATTATATACTTCAGTCACAGTAAGGCCACAAAATTACAATGGATAAGGACCTTGGAACCAGACATTCTGTGGGAGCAATGGAACCCTTCCTTCCTTCCAGAGCCTTCCACGTGTTCCTGCGTGGCATCTCCCCCACCAAAGTCCTCCTGCTATTATTGATTTGTGTTTCTGTAGGTTGGACATATTGCTTGGTACAACAGTGAGCACAGTAGAGAAGGGTGCTGGCACAGGGAGAACAAAACCTATGGGACATTCAGACTCTACACGAAGCTGGCTAATCAGAGAAGAGGCTGGCAAAGGATTTCCTCAGGTTCCGGATGGTCTCAGCTTTGGCCTCGTCCTCGTTCACGGACGACCTGAAGAAGGAGGACTCTGTGAAGCTGAAGGCGTTGGTCAGGGACTGAGACTTGCTGCAAGACACGAACACAACAATTCTGCATGGTCACGCTGTCCCCCAGCCTCCACCCCCCAGCACGTGGATCAGGGGAGGGGAAATTCAGAGGAAATCACAGAAATTCCCACTGGAATTCCCTCCACAGCATCCCATGGGATAACTGGGTGTACACCAACAACCCCTTGGAGAAACCAGACCAAACAGACAATCCAACAGATTTGTCCCTTGGATTTGTCCCTGAGGCTGAACAAAAACTGGCTTTCACCCATTTTTGTTGTGTCCCACAGAATTCTGCACCTCTGACTTGAGAGTAAGGCTTGAGAATAACATTTCCTTCAAGGAACACAATGGAGCTTTCTTTTCTTTCTACAGATCTGAATTGGATGGTGCAAATTAGAGCCTTGAGGAAAATGTGGGCCTGGCTACTAAATCCAAATCACAACCCAATAGGATGGATAAATAATTGTGTTTTGGTGAGGCTGCAAATGTTTGAGCACAGAGAAAAATCAGGTATTTTACAAGAGTTTGAATCCTAAACTGTAATGTGCTCTCCCTCTGTCTAGATTGAACATTAGAGCCTTAATAGAGGCTTAAAGGCATTTTATATCATTGAAAAAACGCCCCAAATCAGAGATATTTTTTTCTTTTCTATAGGCAGTGCCTGGCAATGCTACTCCATTCTTAGTTCTGTCATGTAACTCCTGTGTGAGCTCCCATTAGCATGAAAAACATTACAAGGAAAACAAGGAGGAAAATAGCTATAGTCTAAAACTTTAACTTGTGACTTGTCTGATAAAATAACATCTAAAAAAGAGGCTTGAATTGAAATAGAAGACATTAATGAGTTATCAGCTTTTTACAAAGACATCCCAACATGGGTAAAACGAGTTACCTGACTTCATTTTTATCTCAGTACAATAGATTTCAGTTTTGGCTCTGGTAAAGCTGAAGCACTTTCCTTATTCAAATTGTCTCAGACTCCTCATGGTTTGCAGCTCCTCTCCTTCTAAACTAATAATGTACAGCAAACAGTGCTGCAGGCGTTTTAGGTTTTTCATAAATTATAGTTGTGCTAATGAGAATAGACTGATAAATGTTTGTTTGTACTCACTGAAAGAGGGAGGGTGGGAAGCAGCACTTGACTTGATTAGTAACACAATAAGTAGCCTAATTAAATATTTATTCACAGATTAATAACATGTACATACAGGTTAGGCAACAGCATGTGGGTGAATACAAAGCATACACATGCAAATAGAGTTAATCCTACAGGCAGGAGATCTGAGCCTTGGTGTGCACCTAAAACTGCTTCTGAAACTTAGAAATCTGCTCTTATTATGGCTTGCATCTTGAAAACTTTCATTTCTCCTTTGTTATTTTATTTTAAAGAGAGACTCTTCCATTTGGAGAAGAGAAAAATTAATCTAGATGTGAACAAAAAGCTAAAAGGAGAAAACTGGGAAGCAGCATGTGGCAGAGTCCTCGAAGTTAAGTTTCAAACCATGAACTGATTTCCATCTTGCTTAAAAAAATCCATCTCTCTATTCTTCATCATCTGAAATGATGGAGGAATCAATTTGAGGTTTATGATCAGAAAACAGAATAAAGACATACATTGTGCCACGGAGGCAAGGGAAATTCTGTCATCTTTGCACAATATTGTCATCCAGCAGGTCCCTGGCACTGAGCTGGGCTCAGGGAGGACCCGGGGTTGTTTCCCACTGGTGTTAGCACAGGAGTGGGTGGAACAAGGGGATCTGTGTTCCTGGGAGGAAACAAAGCCTCTGTGCAGCTCTTTGTACATCCCAGACTGAGCAGAGGTGTCTGAGACTCTGCTGGCAATGGTTGTGTCAGGGCTGCTGTGCTGGAAAACTGCAGAGCTCTGCTGGTGCCTCCCTGGGGTTTCTGTTGGCTGGGTGAGAGCTCTGAGGAGGGATTTTTCCATATTCCTTACTGGGTGTAAATCAGTAAGGAACCTTCCAGAAGTGGGACAACCACTTTTTTAAAAATTTATTTATTTTATTTTTTTTTTAATTTTGAGTTTTGTGCAGCCTTTTCTGGGCAGGGCTTGAGCACAACCACAGGCAGCAGAGAGAACCAATTTGGCAGCCACTGTCCAACATGACCCAGCCTGGACTGTGCCTTTGGAAACAGAATCTGTTGTCTCAGTGACTGCAAGGTTAAAAGTTGAAGCAGATAAGACTTCCTCTTGCAAGGCAGACTGACAGCACACCCAGCCCGTGACTCAGTGGCACCAAAAGGAGGAAACAAAGACTAAAAAGATGATGGGTTTTCTGGCCAGCACAGAAATTGCACAATGGGCAGATTAAATTTTGCACGGTGATCAGGATAGGATTAATGCTAGCAGCTTACTTTACTCCATTAACAGAGATTAAGCTTTTTGAGCTTTAATTTAATCTCATTTTAAATTTGGGACTAGAACTAATGCTAGCAATTTACTTTACTCCATTAATAGAGATTAAGCTTTTTGAGGTATTTTATCTAATTTTAAATTTGGGACTAGAACTAACACTAGTGACTTACTTTACTCCATTACCAGGGACTAAGATTTTGAACTGTTTAACCTAATTTTAAATTTGGGACTAGAACTAATGCTAGCAGTTTACCTTACTCTATTACCAGGGACAAAGTTTTTGAACTATTTAACCTCATTTTAAACTTGGGACTAGAACTAACACTAGAGGCTTACTTTACTCCATTACCAGGGATTAAGATTTTTGAGCTCTTTAGCCTTGTTTTAAACTTGAGACTACAACTAGCACTGACAGCTTGTTTTACTCCATTACCACAGATTAAGCTTTTTGAGGTATTTAATCTCATTTTAAATTTGGGACTAGAATTAATGCTAGCAGCTTCCTTCACTCTATGACCAGGGTCTAAGCCTTTTAAACTATTTAACCTCATTTTAAATTTGGGACTAGAACTAATGCTAGCAGCTTACTTTACTCCATTACCAGAGACTGTTTTTTGAGCTGTTTAACCTTGTTTTAAACTTGGGACTAGAACTAGCACTACCAGCTTACTTTACTTCATTACCAGGGACTAAGTTTTTGAACTATTAAACCTCATTTTAAACTTGGGACTAGAACTAATACTAGCAGCTTGGTTTACTCTATTACCAGAGATTAAGCTTTTTGAGCTATTTAACCTCCTTTTAAACTTGGGACTAGAACTAGCATAGAGGCTTACTTTACTCCATTACCACAGACTAAAACCTAGTTTTACACTTGGGACTAGAACTAGTGCTAGTTGTTTACTTTAATCCATTATCAGGGAGTAAGTTTTTTGAGCTATATAGCCTTGTTTATAACTTGGGACTAGAATTAATGCTAGTTTACTTGACTCCATTACCAGGGATTAAGCTTTTTGAGCCATTTAACCTCCTTTTAAACTTGGGAACAGAACTAACACTAGAGGCTTACTTGACTCCATTACCAGGGACTAAAACCTCGTTTTAAACTTGGGACTAGAACTAATGCTAGTGGTTTACTTTAATCCATTACCAGGGATTAAGTTTTTGAGCTGTTTAGCATTGTTTTAATTTTGGGACTAGAACTGACACTGGCAGCTTGCTTTACTCCATTACCAGAGATTAAGCTTTTTGAGCTATTTAACCTCATTTTAAGCTTGGAACTGGAACTAATGCTAGCAGCTTACTTTACTCTATGACCAGGGTCTAAGCTTTTTAAACTATTTAACCTTGTTTTAAACTTGGGACTAGGACTAGCACTAGCAGTTTACTTTACTCCATTACCAGAGATAAGGCCTTTTGAGCCAATTAACCTCATTTTAAACTTGGGACTAGAACTAATGCTAGCAGCTTGGTTTACTCCATTACCAGGGATTAAGTTTTTGAACTATTTAGACTTATTTTAAACTTGGGACTAGAAGCTTACTTTACTCCATTACCAGGGACTAAAAACTCGTTTTAAATTTGGGACTAGAACTAACGCTAGCAGTTTACTTGACTCCATTACCAGGCATTAAGCTTTTTGAGCTATTTCACCTCCTTTTAAACTTGGGAACAACACATTCATTTCCCCCTGGCTGTCAGAGCATCCCCCAGTCCCAGTCAGACAGAATCTATGCCATGAGGAGAGAAGAAGCGCGGATAAAGCGACTCTTACTTAAGCTGCGGGTGCGACTGCGGCTTCTGCTGCGGCGCCGGCTGTGGCTCTGGCTGGGGCTGTGGCTGTGGCTCTGCTTCCTTTGATAACCTGGAGCTGGGAGGACCTTGGGCCTGGGGCCGAGGCTGCTGGGTGGTGGGTCCGGGCGGGCGCTGGGGCTGCGAGGCTGCGGGCTTCGCTGCCTGCCCCGCGGGGAACACGCGCTGGGGCTGCAACGCCTCCTGGCTTTGGGATTGCATTCCTTGGGGTTGCACTGGGCCCCCTAGGTTCAGTACAAGAAAAACTTCATAATGTTATAGTTGCAAAGAGGCCTCATTTAGAACTTCATACCCAACACTTTAAAACCATCCTCTCCAACGTGATTAATTCTACTTTCGAGGCAAAAGCCTACTCGAGTGTGCTCGAATGGAGGCAAGAGCACTGCTCACACTCATGAGGAACTTGCTTGGAGCCCCCCATGAACCAGCCTTAAAACTGCTAAATAGCACCCCACTTATCCCAGGTACTGATTTCAAACCCAATCAATGGAGTTACACCCAGAACAGTTTTGGCCCAAGTCAAGGAGAGGCTGTGAGGTAACTGAACAGAGCAGTAATATCTAATTCAGCAAGACATTCACTATTTTCTGTGTAGTTATTGCAGATATTTTCTTCCTCCAAAGTCCTAAAATAATTTCTGTAATATTCCTCTTAGATTCACTCTGACAGCAGTAAAACACTCTCATTTTCTGGCTCGTTGAAAGTATTTTCATAACTTACTTAACCCCTTAGTGAGATATGTCAAGAACATTACAAGAAACACAAGAAAGTCACTACAAATTCTTTACCAGGAAGGCACTTCACTGGCAAACTACTGCATGAAGTGGGAAACCACAACGCGCAGGAGAGACTCAGGCTGTGCAACCCATGGCTGAAAGATGCTACAGTATCATCCAGTGGGGTTTTGGGGTTTTTTCTGCTTTCTGGCTGAAATAATGCTGTGCCAGACATCAGGGCTTGCTGCTTTTATCTCAGCTCCCAGGTCTGACTGGAGTTTTCTGGGCTGATGGTTGTTGTAACTGAATTTTAACCCTCGCATATGAAAATGCACTCAGGACCTCTGACTTGAGGGGAGAAAGGATGGGATGACATTCTGAGTATTTGTTTGTACAGTAGTTCACTCAGGATAAGAGCTGTTGTAAATACCACAGAGCACAACTGAGCTAGACCTTCTGGGAATTTTCAGTCTTGCATAGATATTTAGTGCAACTAAAACACTTAATCTGCTCAAGTCTCTCAAAGCAAACCATCATATCTAGATGTACTGCTGCAATACATTATTTTTTTGTTGTTGTTGTTTTTAAATTGCTTTTACAGTTAACTTTCCCCTTACTAGAAGAATTCCAGTGTGTGTGTGTGTGTGAGGACAGCACGTGCTGATGCCTCAGTGAGTTTTAGCACAATTGTAGCGTGTGTTGTGGTGCAGAAAGATAAATAGCATGTACTGAATGTTAAGGAATGTGCCTTCATTGTTTATTAATTTGAACCACTTTTGTAGGAAATATTTGAAGGTGATAACATGGTCTTGCAACATCTTAATAAGGAGCCTTTTCTTATTAGTCTCCTTTCACTCAATATTGAAAACCAGAAAGGTTTCTTTCCCCCACTTGTACGTACAGGCTTGAATGCCAGAAACTTTACACTGAAGACAGATATAACTTTCTTTTATTGCACATTAAGCTGTACAAGAGATTTCACATAAAAGATATACTGCTGTCACATTTCCAGCGTTTGCTCACTTTCTTGCAGCTGGGTTGTACAAAAGGCAACAATCATGAAAGAAACTTTTACCAAAAATAACTCAACAGAACTGAACATTAAGCCTACACTGTAAAACATCTGTTCCCTGTTACCCACAATATTGCACCTAAGCATGCTGACATGCAGAGAGACATCTTGGCTTGTTTCTTGGCTGTGGGATGTAGGAATTGTGTGTGCCCCTGCGAATCCTTCCCAGGGAACAGGCTGGAATCCTGTCTGAGACACCCAGGTCTTCCACACACACACACACACACACAACACACACAAATGTCCTGTGAAAAGCACTTGTGAATACTGGCACTACTCCATGCAAAAAAATACCAACTGCTTGCAAGGAAAATCGGTCATCAGATTCAGTTCTCCACCCCAGGGCAGTATGGTTTGTTCTCTTTTAGGGTGTCAGGAGGAAAGGATTTGTGAACCTGATTTCTGGGTGGGATTTCCTTGACATAGAACAAAATAGCCAATGCCATCATTGGTACGATCACTGACCCAGACAAATGCTGATCACTAAAGCAAAATATTCATGTATTTTACTGATAGGTAGTAAACAGTAGCACTTACCACAAACATTTAAATAGCTAATAGTGCATACCTTAATTCTCATCTCACCAGCCAGCTCGTACAAATAAAAGAAACACTAAGAATGATGAGACTCACTGATAACTTTTTCCAGTGTTTGTAGGGAAAACAGACGTGGAACATCAGGCTGTTTTCCCTTTAAACATAATTGTTTGCACTAAACTAATGGCCACTACTCATCTTTGTACATATTCAAGATGAAAATTATAGTTTTGTGGCTCGCTTGCAACTCAGCTTTCTGGTATGCCAGCAGCGTGCAGCTTGTGATTCTGGGCTAGATTTCTCCCAACAGATTAACTGCCTGCCTGTGGAGCTCTCCTAGCACTGCTTATGTAAAAATCACAAAGAATTTACCTACAGAAAATCTAGCAGTTGTCAGGCACCTCAAGTCCTTTTGCATGTTCTTAGAAACCCTATTTATGTGGATAACGTCGGGACTGGATTTTCTTTACAGCTCTCTGGAAACTTGCAGGTGTAAAATAGGAGACCTGAGTTGGTAAAGAAAACCACTGACAGTTTTTGCCTTGCATTTTCTAACCCAGGATCCTCAGCTGGTTAAAGGTACCTTGGTCTGCCATCCCCTCACTTCTCAGTATTTGCAATGAAATGAGCTCTTACAGGAAGTTTAACAGTCCTTGAGGTACTTCTCACCAAATAACCTGGGATTTAAATCTTAGGTAAGTATAAGATTTTTGGAAAGTATTTGCATTAGTTTTCATTAAAAATCTCCATAGATTACTAATTCAGAATGACAACAAAAGGTACTACTTAATTGAAACAGGATACATTAAATACTCACACTTTCACTGAGATATTGCACATAGGTGGCCCATTTACATAGCTTTGTAGCTAATAATTTAATGCAGAATTACTAAAAATATGAATACCAGTATGTAAAATAGAAGATATTTTAAATATTCCTTGGGAAGAACTGTATTTTTATGGAGTCACCAAAATAGCAGACTTCCACTCGCATAGAAGTAAAACTCAAAGGTTAATAAACTTTATAAAATTATAAATAAAAAGCCTCACTAGCAAATCCTAATCTAGACTTTAAAAATATATCTGGAATCACCTACCTATTGGTCATGCACACGCACGGAAAAATAAAGGCTATGAGTACAGTGTGCACACACTCACAGAGTAAGCGGAGGGACGGGGGGCTTGCACCTCGGGGGGATTGTACTGAACAATATCAAATACTCCAGAAATACTGTCTAGCCTTCCAGGCTGTACATGGCACTGGGCTCTAGAGAGGCACATTCTTTGTACACTGTTGACAGCAGCCCTGCAATCACGAGTTTACAGAGGAAGGTTGGAAAGCGTTACACGCACAGACAGGAACAAGGAAACAACCAGACGGGAGAGTTGACACTGCATAGAAAAAACACAGTCCAGGTCAGCACTGAAACAATGGCAAACTGAACAAAACTGGGATGATTGCATTCAGATTGGTTGTTTCTCTGATTTCAATTGGGTTTTGATTTGTTTTTCACTTTTCATGTTTGCTTTAACCCTCGCTTTTGGTCTCAGTTATCTAAGTAGCCTGGACTTGTTTTGGTCCTACTGCAACGCCATTACAGTCGAGAATGTACTGTAAACAACCTTGAGGTGGTGGTCGCTGAGGTGGGACTTTGTTTGGCTCTGGCTCCTTTAGTGATCCACTCTGGAAAATACATTTGAAAACAGAAGAGAAAAAAAATAAAAATTAGAGTAGCTCGGTTCCAATTTTCCACTAATTTGTCTTTATTTTCATTAGAAAACTCTTTATTGGTGGGGCTGAACATATACTTGAAATTTATTCCAGATACCATTTTTAAATTTAGTTGCTGCCTGACATGATATATGAATCCTGGGCTGGTCCAAGGCTGAGCTCTTATAAAACTGTTTTCCCTGTGCAGCATGTGATCAGGATGCAGGGAGTGCCTTCCCAGCCTTACCTCCATCTGGGGAAGGACTTTATCCTCAGTTCCCAGCACCAGCAACCAATTTTTTTCTGTATTTCAATTCATCTCTCTCTCTCTCTCCCTCTTTTTTTTTTTTCCAGGACAGACTGGATAGGAAATGGATTTCAACAGATACCTTTGTGTAATTTAAGAAATAATTGATTTTTAATTATGTTCACTTGTATCCAGAAGCGTTTGCACAGCAGGAGTTTTGCCAGTGATAGTTTCACTTTGATTTGCTGGCTGTAAGTGGGGAGGGAGGTGGGCTGCTCCAGCTTCACTGTTTTGCTAAGCAAAATGAAAGAAGAAAGCAAAAACCACAGACAAATAATAAAAATAATTGAAATGACTTCATGCTTCTCCATCTGACATGTTATTAGAAACACATGTGATACTTCACTTTTCAAAACAGGAGGTTGATTTGGCAGAATCCTTTTCACATGGATACTTGTGAAAGGAAAAGATGGGCCTGAACCAAGACCTTGGAGCAGAACACCCTCTGGGAACAGGAGTATTTGAATCCAAACTTTGTCTTAGGCCCATCTCTAACATTTTGAAACGTGAAAGACATTTAAATCATTGTAGATAATAGCTTATAGCTTAGGATTTTTTTTAAGCATCCAGAAATCAAATTGCCATCTGTCAAGAGGAAAAAAATGCAGAATTTATTAAAGAGCAAATGCAAAATCAATTAAACATGTTTCTTGCAGAGCTTACTGAGTTTTTTTTTTCTGATAGATTTGTATATGATCACACTCCTAGTACTTTATTTACAGAATAAATCTTGCTCCTGGTGCTCTGAATTCCTGCCCAGCAATGCAGCTGCTGAGTTCTAAATGGCACAAGAGCCCTCCAGTGCATGGAGCTGCTGCAAGCTGCTGTGTCTCCTTTAGCTGCATAAATAAAAGGACACAGGGCAGCTCCAAAACTCTCATTATTCAGAGTTACCAACCTGCAGGAGCCCAAATGAGGAGTAAAAAATGATTCTCACAAACTGTGCTCCTTGATTTACCTGACCCAGTTACCCAGTGCCTGGTGAGCATCACTGAAGGGGTGAGGATATGTAGAAAATAAGAAAATTTTGTGAGGAAAGGCAAAGCCACCAGGAAATGTCGGAGTGCGAGTTACTGTGTCTGCTTTAGCTGCATAAATAAAAGGACACAGTGCAGCTCCAAAACTCTCATTATTCAGAGTTACCAACCTGCAGGAGCCCAAATGAGGAGCAAAAATGATCCTCACAAACTGTGCTCCTTGATTTACCAGACCAACCACATGCAGCCCCTCCCTGTGCCAGGGCTGGGATGCAGCTCCTGCCCTGTGCCAGGGCTGGGATGCTCCTGGCACCCCTCACTCTGCTGCTGGGCACTGGGATGAGCACAGAGCTCTGGGAGGGAAACCACCAGGATTGAGCTGCAGGAGCTCCAAGGGTTTCTTCCTGCAGTCCCAACCAGCCCACGTGAAGTTGTTAGAAAGCACACACCAGGTTTAATTATTGGGATTGTCGTGATTAGCACCTGATGGGCTCCCTACCCTTCCCAAGGGCCACAGCACAGCCTGGGGGGCTCTGCAGTGGCACAGGGTGCCTAGGGAGGATATGGGTGTTATCCTTTTTCCACTAAAACAAAAGGCTGTGCAGGTAAAATGCTGTTTGATTTAAAAACACGGGCTGGCAGCAGAAATCACATGCACTGTAATGTTGGAACAGCCCTGCAGGGCCCCTGTCTGCCCCATGCCCTGAGGCTGGAGCAAATCTGCCATTTGTTCTGCCTCTGAAATGTCTCAGGTTCTATCACAAACTGCACCAGCAGCCCTTATGCAATCTGCATATCTCTCATCTCCCAAAGAAATGATTTTATCCCAAACCAAGCTTTCAATAAACACTCTAGGAGCTCCCTAATCCTTCCCTCAGCTCTCTCCCTCCAGTGCATTCTCTGTTCAAGGTGTATTTCCCCCTCCCCAGTCACTGACTGCAGCTGTCCTGATTTTACCACCCACACATCCTTTTCATTTTTTTATTATTATTTTTTTTTCCACCAGATATCACCTGGTGCTTCCAGGAACCTCACCCACACTCCAGGCCAATCACATGGGCATATTACTTTGGCTAATTAGCCAACCCACCCAGGCTGACCCAAAAAAGTCTAATTAGCATTACATTCCTAATTGAGAAATCTTACTCATGGTTTTTCAATGGTCTGTAGTAATCCAGCCCTTTCCTTTCAGACAGTCAGAGCCTTGATACTTGATATTAAAGGCAGGCTTTGAACCAGCCCTGTTTGCTGCCCTGAGCCAAGGCCTTAATAAAAACCAGGCTCCTTGTGGAGCAGCAGTTGCTGGCAGATGAGCTGCAGAGTGTTCTCCTCACCTCTGCAAGGTGCTGCCAGAGCAGCTGTGGGAGCTCCTCTCTGAGCAGGGCTGCTGGGCCAGACCTGTCCTGCTCATGGATTCACCCCTCTTGCTGATTTTCTGTTTTTTCTTGTGCTGCACAGCCTCCACATTCACCCCTCTACCATCTTCTTGTAGCACAAACGTGTTTTATAAAACTGAATAAAACTGATCTGCAGGCAGGCTGGCTTTAAACACTGCAGGGAGCAAGGGTTAAATGCAGGATTTGGGGTTCAAACACTGCAGGGAGCAAGGGGTAAATGCAGGATTTGGGGTTCAAACACTGCAGGGAGCAAGGGGTAAATGCAGGATTTGGGGTTCAAACACTGCAGGGAGCAAGGGGTAAATGCAGGATTTGGGGTTCAAACACTGCAAGGAGCAAGGGGTAAATGCAGGATTTTGTCATGGAAAATGGACCTGCAGGGTCCTCATTTGGATACTCAGGGCTAAAGAGCAGAATCAGGGGTACAGGAGTGTCTTTGGGATGGTTTAAGGCAGAATCAGGAGCGTGTTTGGGATGGTTTAGGAGCTAAAGAGCAGAATCAGTGGTACAGGAGTTTGTTTAGGATAGTTTGGGGCAGAATCAGTGGTACAGGAATGTGCTTGGCATGGTTTGGGGCAGAATCAGTAGTGCAGGACTGTCTTTGGGATGGCTTAGGAACTAAAGAGCAGAATCAGTGGTACAGGAGTGTCTTTGGGATGGTTTGGGGCAGAATCAGTGGTGCAAGAGTGTCTTTGGGATGGTTTGGGGCAGAATCAGTGGTACAGGAGTGTCTTTGGGATGGTTTGGGGCAGAATCAGTGGTGCAAGAGTGTCTTTGAAATGGTTTAGGAGCTAAAGAGCAGAATCAGTAGTACAGAAGTGTGCCTGGGATGGTTTGGGGCAGAATCGGGAGTGTCTGGGATGGTTTAGGAGTTGAAGAGCAGAATCAGTAGTACAGAAGTGCGCCTGGGATGGTTTAGGATTACCTGAGTGAGATGTGGTGGCTGATGGCTGAGGAGCCCCTTTGGTTTTCATTTTGTGGAACAAAATTTCCACATCCCACCCAAATTCCCAGGAGAAGGGGTTGCTGCTGTTGACAGGAACATTCTGTGGGGCTGCCCAAAGGGGCTCTCCTGCTCACAGGGGTTTGCTGTTTAGATAACTGTCCCCAAAAACAAAAAGCTTCACTTGGGGAAGCCTCCAAGCCACATGAATGCTGCAAATCCACTGCAGGGATTTCTCAGCTCTGGGTAGAACAAGTGAGGATTTGGCTGCATAATGACCTTTAGGAATATTGGTGAATTAAGCCAGAGCACAAACCCCACTAATTATCTAGAATGTAAATGTCTCTAGATACCCCTGTGGCACTTCCTTCTTGTCCACACTTACCTGAAACTGTCTCCTTAGAGTTTTAGGGGTAGAACTGACAGGAAAAGCTGTTTATTCCTCAAATAAGTGGCATTAGGATTTGATCAAGGCATTACTTCTTTTTCTACCTTTATATTAATGCAGATTGGATTCACAGACACTTGAATTTTGAACAGTCTGAAGAATGTTGAAATGGGTGGGAGCAAAAGCAGCAACTTGGCAGGGAAATAGCCCTTGGGCAAAAGAGATGCTAAACAGAGTCCCAGCAAAAATTGATTTTGATTTGGCTGAGGTTGAAGACTTTGTGAACTGTACTTGGAGCACGTAGAGTTGTTTTTGGGTCTCGTTTGGTTTTCTTTGTAATGCAAGGACAGGAGCTTTTCATAGGTATTTCAATATTTGAGGGGAAAGCCATGTTTTTCAGGTCAAGAAGGAGAGAGGGATCAATTGAGAGTTGCCAAAATATGAGCTGAGTTAGAGCTCATAAAGAAACAGGAATAAATAGTAAAACATTTAAGTAAAAAGAGAACTAAGAAAAAAAGTGATTGCTGAGAGTTATTGAGAGAGGTTAAGTGGAGGGTAAATAGTAAATGAGTGTTTGAAGTGTTATAGATGATGATAAACACAGGAGGAAGGACAAGATGGTAGGTGGGATAAAAGCTAAAAATGAGATGCAGGTATAAATGAAACATTCTTCATCTCAGAAATGAAAACCAGCTGACTCATGAAATACAGAATTCCAAACCAGGTCTCTGAAAATTGGGAATGGCCAAGTTACACTGGAGAAGGTAAAGCACTAATACTGCAGTGAGGGAAAGCAATACTGCTGAGGAAAGATGCAGTAATTGAACAAAAAGTACTGGGAAGGACTTTAGTGGGATGCAGAACTCAAGTGGATTATTAATTAATTAAATTTGCACAAAAAAGTAGGTGTGGGCTACTAAAATCTGTAGATGATACAGGGCTGAAAGACTGTGGGGCCAAAATATCCTAAAGAATGAAACTGATCAGTGGAACTAAAAAATATTCTAATAATTCTAATAATTCTAATAATTCTAATATAATTGCTAAAAATAATATAGAATATATATAATATAATAATATATATAATATAATATAATATAATATAATATAATATAATATAATATATTACTTTATTTGCATATTATATTATATTATATTATATATAAATAATGATATAATTATGTCAACAATGTGATTATGATAAATATTATTATAAAATACAGTTATTATAATAATATATATTGTTATGAAAATATAAAATATAATTTTAATTATAATTTATTCTATAATAAGAAATAAGTCAGTCAGAAAGGCAGAGCTGATTCAGTAACTGAAATTTAGTGGGAATGATTTGTGCAGTGAAAACCCCAGAATCTCCTCACAACTCAGTGCAGCCTTTGGAAGAACTTCTCTGCCTGGTTTAGTAAAATAAAGGGGTTTTATAAACAGAAACTGGGGGCAGTTTCAAGCCAAAGGCCAAACCAAGACAAAATGAATATAAACTGAATAAACTTGGGCTGCAAATAAGCCCATGCTGTGTAATTTAGCAAAGCAGAGAAATCCTGCAGTAGAACATCCAAAACCACAGAATTTCTCAGTGACTTGTAGCTTCCTGGTTTATCCCTTCAGCATGCAGTGAGTGGGGCTGGGGCTTTCCTGGCTAAGACATTCCCCTGGTGCAGGAGGCTCTGCCCAGGTGATGCAGCTGCCCCACTGTGTGCCCCTGAACAGGACCAGAAATGTTGGGTTATGCTTTTTTCTACCCAGAGATGGGGTAACTGAGAAGTGTTTTAAAAACTTATTCTACTTTCAGTCTCATGAGACAATACAGATGTTATAATTCACACTATCCTAATTAGAAGGTGACCATTTCCCAATCACAAAACACTCTAAGTGTTTCTTAGTTTGTCAGCTTTTTGCTGTAGATACTTTAAAGCTAATAATCTAAAATTACTCCTCATAGGTCCTACTACAATGCATCTTTCATAGTTTTATTTCTCTAAAATATCTAGTCTTATTTACAAAACCATCCTTTAAAACTTTTTTCTAACTCTATTCCTCTTTCAACAAATCTGTCTATTCTACAGCATTTCTAAGTCAACATTTCTTATCTCAAAGTTTACATATAAATGCATACTATGTAAGCCCTGAAAACTCTCTACAAATCCATTTCCCACAACAAATTTTGCTGTTTGCTGTTTTTTATATTCCCCGTGGACTGTCAGAAACAGCTACAATGGAGAGATGAGATTTTAAAAATCCACCTTCCTGCTGTCTGTGCAAGGGGGGCAGCAAGAGAAGAGTTTGCTGCTTTTTACACAATTTTGGAGTGCTCTGTCCAGCCTTGCCCTTCTGCACTGAGGGAATCTGTGTGCAAAACACACTCAGCAAAAATGGGGCCAGCCTGGGGTTGCTTTGTGCTGAGGTTGTGATAAAGAATTCAAAAACTTCGAGCAGATTTTGCTGTTGCCCAACCAAGTTTCTAAAGAACCTCTGCAAAACCTGTCATTTCCCCTGAGTGGGAGGGAAATGCCTGCTCAGGGCAGAAAAAAAGCTAAATAGTGAGAATTTTACTAGGAATAGTATTTTAAAAATGCACTGAAAGGGCCCTTAAAAAAAAATTAAAGAGTATTCTAACTTGGATTTTACAGTCTGTTTTCCATTGCTAGATAACTAATTACTTCCCAGACAATGGCTTCCTTTTTGAATCGGTCTTAAAAATAATTAAATCATAGAATGATTTGGGTTGTGACGTTCAAGATCTTTTTTTTTTTCCAAATAATAATTTTTTTCTTCAGCTGGAGAAAAAAGAGAGAGCAGAGCAGGTGGCTCAGGGCAGGTGAGCACCCAGCAGGAGCTCAGTGCTGTTCTCATAGACACTCCAGCTTTTTCCTGAGATACTGGAACAGCTCAGCTCCCACTGTCCCTTCCAGCCCTATTTGCTGTTATACTGCTGCACAAAAATTAACCCCATCTCTCAGTTTGATGAGGTTTCTAAAGAAACTTCTCAGGGAAAATGCATTTCTGAAGTGCCACCAGCTATGGAAGCTTTCTGCTTCCTTCCACAGCCAGGCAATAAAAAACAAGGATGCTTTTTGAATTTCTTCTTCAGCTCTTTTACTGCTTGAAGAAATCTGATTTCCAGTTGTGCTTTTGGAGCAGGGGACAGTGAAACCACGCAGTGGCACAGCAGCTTTCAGGCAGCTCTTTCCAGGAGAAGACAAAAGCAGGGAGGGAATTTGGGATGGCTGCGAGCTCCCCCGTGTGCTGACACTGGGTGTGAAGGGAGCTTGGAGCAGGGAACAGCTCAAAAACATGGAAAAGCAGAGAAAAGGGTCCAGGAGATGCAGGAGAACATCCTGGGACTGGCAAGGAGGATTTCTCTCACCTTTCCCAGTGTACAGAGGAACCTCCCCATTCTCAGTGGGTCAGGTGGGGCTGGACAGTGCCAAAATCTTGTGCTGAGGGCTGGAATTGTAGGGAAGATTTGACCCCTGAGCCCAGGGATTTTGGGTGATGCTGTGCTGTGTCTGCTCCTCCAGTTTTAACAAAAAGAAGGTTATTTTTATGGTTGTTTTGAAATATGGGATGGCAAGAGATGCTTGCATGAACAGGAGGAGCTTAAAGGCGGCAGAAGTTCACCTTGCAGAGATCCATCACTACTGGATCCACTCAGAGCTGAAGTTTATCCTTGGGAATGAGAGAGGCTGGGAAAAAGATGCTGAAGCAACTTCAATCTCAGTCTGAGAACCCCCATTTTGTGTTTTAGGGTCACCGTGGAGTGGGAGGGGGCACTGAAAAGAGGCACTGGGAGAGACCCCTGAGCTGTCCCTAAATAAAGTGAATTTCGGGGCTCAGGTGAGAACCAAACCCAAGAACCACCCACAGCTCCTCTTCTTGCTCCTCATGGCGCTGCTGCTGCCCTCAAACACCCTCAGGAACTTTAGGGCTGCTCTGAGCTCTGAAAAGTCTCTGCTAGAAGCTGAAAGACACTGGAGGGGGATTTTGAAGCAGCTGAACACAAGTTTGCTCTGCTGGCAGCTCCACAAGTCCATCCCCACATTCCAGAGCTGGAAGTGTGGCTGTTTGTGAGGGCTGCTTATTTTTATTTTTTTTTTCTATGGAAAAATCAAGAAAAATTGAAAATGAGCTGCTCTGGCTTTGGAGTGTTCCATAATTTCTCTTGGTGCTTCTCCTTGTTTAAAGATTTTGACACACATGGTCCTTATTGAAAATAAACCATGGCAGGGATTTATTCTGGGGAGAGGGGCAGAATTCCTGCAAGTTAAACATGGAGAAAAGCCAATCCCCTCTGCTGAACTGGGTATGATTTAAAGGTCAGAGAAATCAAACAGAAAAGTCAAGTGGAGACAGGGAATGATAACAAAAAAAAAAAGTAGAGAGGAAACAACCAACCACGTTGGGGAAAGGAAGGGAGACTGAAAAAAAGCCTCCAAAAAAACAAAGGATTTTTGTTAGGTTCAGCGTAAATAAAAAATCAGAGAGTAAAAATAGATATATATAAAATAAAATAATAATAAATAATATATATTGTATTATATTAATATCTAATATCTAATATCTAATATCTAATATCTAATATCTAATATCTAATATATTATATATTATATATTATATATTATATATTATATATTATATATCATATATCATATATTGTATATTATATATATTATATGTAATATATATTATATATTATATACTATATCATATCATATCATATCATATCATATCATAATAAAAAAACCAACAAAGGATGTTATCTATGATAGTAATGACAGCACCATGACAGAAGAGAGAGTTTGTGTCTGTGGCAGCTTTTCCCTGCCCTGTGGCCATGGCCTCACTGCTGCCCTGGCTCTCTTTTGGAAAAAGATGGGATTTGCTCTAGATTGGAATGAGGAGAATTCCTGCAGTTTCCAAAATAACACCTGAGGGACCAAAAAGCTGCTTCTCACAGAGATCTACCAGGAACAGACAGGCACCTCCATTGTGGTGGGCTTAGGGTCATTTTAAATCCCAAATATTTTCTTTCTTCTTGAGGGGAGGGATCATGGAGTGTCAGAATTCCCAATATCACTGGCAGATTATGAGATGATTGGGAGATCATCTGCTAGGAGGCAATAAAAAGTTAGGAAAAGCATCATTT
This sequence comes from Melozone crissalis, assembly GCF_028551555.1. Taxonomy (NCBI): domain Eukaryota; kingdom Metazoa; phylum Chordata; class Aves; order Passeriformes; family Passerellidae; genus Melozone; species Melozone crissalis. Next base: position 18,850,336 of record NW_026535807.1, on the reverse strand, counting down.
TGTTGTATGAATGAAGACAAAAAGAGAATATTCATGTTGTGTTTAAGAGAAATATGGGAAAGTATCAGCTAACTATAATAATTGTTTGGTTTCTCAATTTTACCAGTGCTTTGCGTCTTTCTGAATTAAAAAATCAGCACTAAGGTTGAAGCACTGGATCCTACAGACAATTGAGATCATCCAAATCCTCCTGAGCCTGAAGCCTGACCCTGTCAGGGGCTTTTTCCTTTGTGATTCTCTTCTAACCCATGCTTTTGAACAAATTTTTATCTTACCAAGCTTTGTTGGCTTTTCTGCAGAAATCATTTCTTTTTCCAGGTACACTGCTGGTGATAGATATTCAATATAGAGTACTCAGAAATTAAAAATAAAAAAAAATCAGGGTACACTCAGAAAACTTTATTTAATTTGGACAAATTTCTGTTGATGGAAATTTCTGTTTCTCAGTGGAAATTTTGACCAAATAACCCTAAACCTTTCATATATGACCTTTAGTGTATTTTTGTATAATCTTAAGGTCATCAGATCCCCTCAGAAGGGCAGCCTTGGTTATTTCTTGGCACGTTGAACCAAGTTGAGCAGGATACCCATTATCAGTGTTCTGATTAAATCACCCTCCTTTTGTGGATACATTCACAGGTGAAATCCCAGAGTTTGCACAGATTTATCCCCAGTCATTTACCTGAGACTCAAACCCAAATCTGAGCAGCTCCCTTGGCTCTCACTCCATCTGCTGGTGCAGGGGCTCAGGAAGGATTTTAACCCAATTATTTCCACTTTCACCATCAGTAAAATTCCTGCTCAGTTATTTATGTGTTTTGTCCTTATCAATATTAAAATTTTTAGGGTTTATTTTCCAGCATGAACTTTGTGGTTTTGATACATTGCAATACCTGCATGTGGAGTTCAAATGCGTAAAATAAATCAAACTTTGTTAATGAAATAGGAACTGTTTTAAACACATGAACATCCCTCATGCAGCAGTTCCAGCTGGGTCCTGCCTCTCTTGGGCCTCTGTCCCTCACATGCAGAACCTGGGATCTTGTTCAAAAGTGGACAAAACAACATCAGTGTAGGAAAAAAAACCCTCCATCATTTTATACTTGTGATAAATAAATTTTACTGTGCCCCAGATGTGGCCTTTTACGAGGTTGTGGTGAGCTCAGGCTCCTACTTGTTTATTTTCTGCTGCTTTTCTTAATTCCCTGTGTTTATATGGGGATCTAAAAGAGAAACAGCTGTTCTTTTATTTTCACTAGCATAAAATCTAAGAGTTTAAAACCCCCTTTTGATCAAAATAAGCACACAAAGATAAACATTGTGTGTGTGTATATATACACACACACATATATATACACACAGTTATTTATGTGCACATTAATGAAGCCAATTAAAATATATTCCATATTAAAATAATAATAAAGAAGAAATAAATGCATTACAATAACATGATGAAAAATTTTGAAGTATGGAGCATTTCTGATTTGTAAAATCTATAGAAAAATCGATTTTTATTGTGATACAGCTTATGGAATTGGATGTAATACATTGTAATAATAAATTATAGATTTATTCTATTTATTCCCCAAGTGGTTTATTGCAGAAGAGAAGCCACAAGATGTCGCTGGGATGCAAATAACCAAAATACTGCAGTGAGGGGGCACCACCTCCAGCAAAAGCGACAGTTTTCAGAATGGCTTTTGACTGAAATAACCTTTGGAACATGTTGCATTTCAGATTGTGTGATTTCTGTGCCTCAGCAATATTTTTCCTTGCTCTTTGTGAGTTTTGATGCCAATGGTTTAGATTCTCTACCAATACATTTAGGAAGACAAAACAAGTATTTTAATAAGAAATGTAATTTATCTTACCAAGGATTATGATTTAAAAGGACTTTTATGGACAGTGGACTAATGCTGAATTCTCCATTTCCAAATAACTCCATGAGGAGATCCTTCCCAATTAAATGTAATCCCTTTAGCTAAGATCAAACTCCATAACTGCATTTTCTGGTCATCATCAAAACTTCAGGTTGGAAGCAATTTGCTGCTCATCAGAAGTGTTATCCTTTAAAAATTCCACTAAATCCAAGAGATGGAAGTGAGAGAGATGTGGCTGATCCTATGGAAATCCAGGAGCAGGGAGTTTGCTGATGGATCAATTATCTCTCTGGAATTCCCACATTTGTTATTTACACTATGTCCAGGTGTGGTTCAATTTTCTCTCTGCACATGGAACAATGAAAGTGGATAAACTCCAGCATGGAAATGGAGAATACACAGATTATAATTGGTTTATTAGCCCTGTGCCACTCCTTTCTTTGACAGCACACAGAACCAGGATGTGGCTGGGAATGCTCTGCTCTCTCTGATGTCACCAGGACATGGACATTGTGCCTCTGGAGCACCAATTCCTTCCTTCTTTCCTCCCATAGAGGAAACAAATCCCTTATTCCTTCATGGGTAATGCAACAGGACTGAATGGACATTTCCCTAACAGGATTTCCCTCAGCCTCAGCGGCTCACACACCCACAAACATTTGCATTTATGGTGATTCTCATGGACAATGTCATTTTCTCTGCAGAATTTCCTCCAGCACAATTCACCTCAGGGCCTCACAGGCAGCTCTGAGTGGGTGTTTGACCATTTTTATTGTTTTATACACAAATGTAATGGTCAAGGAACAAGCTCTGCAAACCCAGAGCAGAGTCACTGGGTGGTTTAACCCATTTTCTTGATTTTTAGGGAAAATTTGAAAGAGGCTTCTCTAAAGATCTGTCAAAAGTAGTCAAAGAGGTTAGAAAATATGGGAAATCCACAATTTTGTTGCCTGCAAGTAGAGCAGGTTCGTTTATGGAAAACTTTTAAAATCATTTTCCTAGATAAGTTCCATTTTCAGCATGGTGTGGGGTGAAACAAATGATCATTATTTAAATAACAGAAACAGCTTCATTTTGATGGATTTTTTTACCACAACAGGTAGAATTTCTGAGAGTCCAAATCTCCTCCTGCCCAACTTCTCTGCCTCTGTGCACCATCAGGACTTGCTACAGAGTCTGGGCAGGAGTTTGCAGATAAATAAATAACACAGAAAACCCATATTGAAGAAATCTCCCCATTCAGATATCTCTGGTTTAATGGGTTTAACAATCCCAGCCCTGCCCTGGGAGGTTTCCCTCTGGAATTTGCTCCCCTGGCACTGTGACAGGAGAGCTTTGCCAGAGCACTGCAGGGCCAACCATCCCCACCAGGACTTGGCTGCCCAGTGCCAAACAAAGGCTGATTTTCCCAATCATTGATTTGTTTCCTGATGGATGCTTAATTGCAGTGGGGCTGACCACTGTGGGCATTTAGAAATTGAGGCATGTTTTTATGTACAGTCCACCCAGTCTGGACTAAAATAGAAACACTTCTGAAACCCCCAGAAAATAAAGAAATTCAGAACCTGGCACACCTGGAGCTGCATTATTGAGCACAGGCTGCTCATTTAAAAGCAGAAGCAGCAAAATTCAGCAATTACTCTTTGATATCTCCTGTATTTTGGTTGATTTGGGATAAATTAGTGGCTTTGCATTTTGTGTCACCTGTAGAAATGGGCAGTTCTGCCCTACAGATGAATTGGCTGTTTCTCAAGAATGGGAAATAATTTCTTATATTAGGAAAACTGTTCAAAAGTGCAAGGGGAAACTTTGTTTCAACAGGCTGATTTTACTCTTAGCAAAACCCAGCTAAAAATTAACTGTGCATGATGAGTTATCTGCTTTAAGTTCTACAAATGTGTTTCAAGGTTCTCCCCTAAAACTGGGAAGATTTATGGGTATTTGCAAATTGAATCTTCAGCAGAAAATCAGGTCCCCTTTACCTGCCCTAAACTGGTAGAACAAGGCCAATTTTAATAGTCTGGTTAACTGAGAGAAAAACTAACAGATATTGCAAATATTCTGAAGGACTCTCTCTGGTTTTCACTGCATTTTTTTGCTCAAGTGCAATCCCGAATGTAAGGATAAGCTAAGGAAAAGAAGATTAATGTGGAAAAACATCTTGTTGCCATCAGTAAGGGCTGAATCCTTCAGGAATAACCTAAACTAAAAAGAGCCAACCAGAATTCCACCATGTCAGAATATTGTCTCTGCATTCATCCCAAACTCTGGTTTAAGAGCAAAATCCCCTTTCCATGGACATGCTGAGTGACAGCAATGACTGAGGAATTTGGGAACCTTCTAAAGAAGCTTCTTGGATCCTGCTTTCATTCTGGACTCAGGTGGGCAGGTTTTCCTTGGGCATGATTGGGAATTTTATTTACATCCAACCAGCAGCCAGCTCCTTTGGATGACAGCAGTAACAGTGAGCCCTGCTCCTCCCCTGGCTGCCCTGAAATCCAGGACAGCCTACCCAAGGCCTTACATTTTCCCCCAAAATGTGAAATATCAAATGTGAGTCTATTCATGTGACAGTATGTCTGTTACTACTTTAAATTTTGATTTATGTTGCCTTGTATTGACTGGACAACTCTAAATTTGCCTCTTTGCTTCATTTTAATATCTGTTGCTCCTAAAAGGAACTATTTTGGCAAAAGGTGATTTATTTTTTCCCCTTCTTTCCCTCTCAGTGCCCTTTTTACAATGGACTTGAGTCATGTTGGATGGAAACTTCTCCATTGTATGTGGTTCTGTGGCTGAAACAATTTTGTGCTTAGTTTCAAGTGGCTGCAACATAAATAGAAGCCACACCACTTATTTTTTCATGTGGGATGGGGTATTTTTATATCTTAAAGCATGGTGAGGTATTTGAAGAACAAATTAGTCACTCTGCCTCAAGAACTGGTCTGTCTGAGGTAGGCCACAAAATTGTTCTCAAATTGTTTACCTGGTGTGGAGCCTGCTGGGAGCAAAAATAGATCCTTGATTTAAGCTTGGTGTTTAGTTATTTAGGCTTGGTAATTCCTGGCTTACAGTTTGGCTGGTTCTGGTGTTCAGCTGATGCCTGTGGAGTGAGGAGGTGCAGGGCAGCACCAAAACCCTTCACAGGTCATGGGCAGGGTGGATTTGGTTCTATTTCACCCACAAACTCTTCTAGTTCCTCACCACCCTCATTCCAAAGAGCTGATGTCTAATCTAAATATCTTTCAGTCTAAAGCCATCCCCCTGGTCCTCAGTCCTGGCAAAAAAAGGGATTTATACACCCTTTTTAAATACAACCCCCCCAGGTCAGCACTTGTTACTGGCTTCTATTTAATCCCACCCAATTCCTTACACATCCAGCAAATCCACATCTCTCCCAACCTTTCTGTTCTTTTACAAAAACCCCACACTCCCCAAAGTTATTAAAAGGATCACTCCAATAAACCCCACATTTTTAAAGCATGGCAATGGAAACACAAAGGTGGTTCCTGGGAGCCAGCTGGGCCAGGGGCAGAACTCTTCATCCACACACTTTAACTGTCAGGCCATGCAAATAAAAGAAGTGAAATGTGCATCTGTTTGCAACCTTTGTCCCATGTCTTCCACGGTGCTGAACATATTTCAGGAGCTTCCTAGATTTCTGAGGCATTTTCATGAATTGCAGCACATTAAAAAATATTATAACAATTAATTTCTCACAAGAACAAGAATTATTCAGTATTATTTTTGATATCCTCAGTAAAAGGGTTTTCTATGACAGCGTTCCTTAGTATTTCTATGATATTTTATATATGGGACTGAAAGGGAGCAGTACAAAGCCTGGTAACTCCCTGAACCCACAGGCAGAAACACAGCAATATTTGCACTTGATTATATCTGAAGAAAATCTCATTAAAATATAACAAACTGATAAAATGTGTTGGTAAGTTCCCAAATCCTTGAGGTTCTGAATTCTTGGAGGAAAACTTTTTGCTTAAAATCATACACCAAGATGCTTTATTTTAGCTGAATCTCCTACTATGCTGAACATATTTCAGGAGCTTCCTAGATTTCTGAGGCATTTTCATGAATTGCAGCACATTAAAAAAAGATTATAACCTCATTAATTTCTCACAAGAACAAGAGTTATTCAGTATTATTTTTGACATCTTCAGAGCAAGCATTTTCTATGAGAGTGCTCCTTAGATTTCCATGATATTTTATATATGGGACTGAAAGGAAGCAGTACAGAGCCTGGTAGTTCCCTGAACCCACAGGTACAAACACAGCAATACTTGCACTTCTTGATTCTGTCTTGAAACAATCTCTTTGAAATAGAACAAACTGATAAAATGTGTTGGTAATTCTCAAATCCTTGAGGTTCCACATGTGTCGGAATTCTTGGAGGAAAACTTTGTACTTTAAATGATAGAAATTTGTGCTTAAAATGATAGACCAAGATGCTCTATTTGAACTGAATCTTCCACTATGCTGAACATATTTCAGGAGCTTCCTAGATTTCTGAGGTATTTTCATGAATTGCAGCACATTAAAAAAAGATTATAACCTCAATAATTTCTCACAAGAACAAGAATTATTCAGTATTATTTTTTGACATCCTCAGTAAAAGGGTTTTCTATGACAGTGCTCCTTAGTATTTCCATAATATTTTATATATGGGACTGAAAGGGAGCAGTACAGAGCCTGGTAATTCCCTAAATCCACAGGCAGAAACACAGCAATACTTGCACTTGATTACATCTGAAGACAATCTCATTAAAATATAACAAACTGGTAAAATGTGTTGGCAATTCCCAAATCCTTGAAGTTCCACAGGTGTCCAAAAAACCTTGTGCTTAAAATGATAGACCAAGATGCTGTTTTTAAAATTGAATTTAAATTAAATTTTATCCTACCTGAGGCTGCTGAGTGGCAGTGGGTCTCTGAGGAGATGGAATAGGAGTTTTGGACAACATTTGGTTCATTTTGCTTACGACTAACTCGGTGATGTGCTGCCTGTCTTCAGCCTGGTGCTCCCCAATCAGGGGCATGGCACAGTCCATCACCTGCAAAATACAACAGGACATCAGTGCTGGCAGGGAAATCCTCCTCAGCTTTGCAGGAGGTGCATTTACAGCAGGGCTTTTAGCAGAAGTACACAGGAATTACAGGCATTATGTGTTCCATCAGAAAATAAACGAGAGAGCAGCAACTTTGCAATGCCTCCCTCCAAATGTGAAGCTTCCAGAAAAAGCTTCACTTCACACCTGGGCACACACCAGGGAACAGGGCTGATAAGGTACAATGAGATTTCTCAGGCTGTGCAGTGATCTGCAGGAATTTCAGCTGAGGTTTCCTCCTTTCCCTGATTTTGGGGCCCACTCCACTTTCAGGAGCTGAACTATCCCAGGGAAATGCAGAATGAAACTTCAGTTTCCTGGCACTGTGTGGAGTTTTGCTAGGGAAATCTAGATCCTTATTGATTCATGAAAAACTTTAAAACTTTTCAAGTTTTTAATGAATAACACTTTGTTATTATTGATAATTTTTAAAAAAGTAGCGTGGCTGCAAAGAACAAGAATTTCTACAGAGAAAGCAGGATGGCAGAGAGGCAGATAAAAATGGGCATAATTCCATTCTGAACATGACAGGTTAATAGTGCTCTGTCGTTATTTATCACACCCATTCTGATGAATAAAACCGATACTGAATCCTGCCACTTCAGTGGGTCCCAAGCACTTGTTATTTCTCCAGAATATTTATTGTTTCTCCAGAATATTTGTTATTTCTCAGTGTATCCACTTCTGTGGATATCTGTGTTTGTTTCAGGGGAAATAAGAGCATAACATAACCCCAGCAATTATTCACAAGGGCACTGGGCATTCCCACTTAGAAAAATAACAGGATTTCATTCACTTTTGAGAAGCTGCAATCCTTTTTGCATGTGCCTCATGTGCACTCTGGTGTTTCCCACAGGTCTGGGTGGAAGAATTTTGTTATCTGAGGGTGCTCAGGGATCAGTCTGAAGAGCAGGAACACACCCACATTGCGTGGAAGGGATTTAGAGGCAGCAAAACTCTTCTCAATCCCCCAACCTCCACAGAACATCTCCTTTATTAACAAAGAGCAGAGTTTTGCCTTCCTTCTTTTAGGTTTTCAAGGGGTTCTAGGAATTAGACACAGAAGTTGGACATTTAAAGGGATATTTGGATTTAAAAGGACATTGCACCTTGCAGTAGTTGGGAAGGATTTATTATTTATAAATAATATAAATTTTGAGCTTTGCAAACTATGATGAGAGCTATAGAAATTCTTCCTGAGTGACAAAGGAAGATTTTGTTCCAATAATGGGATTAGCTTGAAGTCCCAAATCATTTCCATGATTCTTCTGTTTGTTCATTTACAAGATTCACTGGCATCGTGTGCTGGCAACCAAAATGTTGGCAATGTTTAAGCTGGGATTTTCAGATTTAGGAGGTCTCTGAGCTTCCTCACAGCCAAAAGGCTTGAAAATAACCCCAGAGTAAACAATGCACAATAATTGAACTGCAGAACAAATGTTTCCTTAGAAATGAATGACTGGTTTTGACTCTAGGGCCACATCAGCAGCAGAGATGTTTAATAAGTACACTGAAAGGTTTTTTAAAGTTTACCATCTTTTTTAACAACCATAGATTTAAGTGGAAAATGCCAATGTTTTCCATTGATTAAGAGAAGAGTTGATCAACCATTAAGAGTTGATATTTCTGGAGGGGTAAAATGTAACCTTGCAGGTTGAGTGGCCATTTAATATTAATTTCTGCTCACTTACTGCTATTTTAAAAATTGCATAAACATGTTAAAGATCCATTCCTTGTATCCTGAGCTGTTTCTTGTGAGAGGAATTTGCTTGGTGCCAGGGCTGTGAAGTGTTAATGATGACTGAATATAGAATGTTTTGGTGTGAAAGGCATTGGATGTTTGGTTCTTCACTGCAAACCATCTGATTTTCAGAGCAGGAGTGATGTTTGGGCTCTAAAGATCTGTTTTAATGAGATCTTTTTTTAAAAAAATATGCACCATAGGGTGTAGATGAGCCCCCCTCTTACCCAACATCAGTTAAAAGTTTCACAAGTAAAAAAACCCAAAAACCCCCTTTGTTTACCATGCACTTGCATTAAAACAATTACTTGGAATGACTGTGAAATAAATTACCTCCAATAAATCCTGCCAAAGGATTAGGCAGGATTAAGATCTGGAGGATTGGGTTTGGACTGAATTTCTGCTCTCAAGCACTTCCACAACTGCAGCTTCACACATCAGCTTCCTTTGGGAGGTACTGCCATGATGTGTGGCAGAACTGGTGGGAAAAGTGAAAATAAGGAGCCTGGAGGTGTCAGATCTTCATGGCCACTCCAGCAGAGAGGTTGTTTCACTCCTTGAGTAAAGAATTTTCAGGCATAGTCACAAATTGAGGCAGATTCAAACAGATCTGGCATTAAAACCAGAGCCATTTGTCCTTATCAGTCTCTTATCACTTGGACAGGTTTTGACCTTGTTAAAATCCTTGGGTTTGTTGCTACAGGGGCATAAATATTGTTGGCCAAAGATGTGGCAGCAGAGCACCTCTGGCACCCCCTGAGATCCAGGTGGATGCTTTCATGGTGATTTTGGTGAATTTACTTTTCCTTTCACAGAATACAGTCAATTTTCATTCCTGGTACAAGATTTCATGACAACTGTTTTATATTTTTATTTTATATAAATGTATCTTAAGAATATTTTGGGCAACACCAACAGCTTTTAAATCTTGTGAGTGACTACAGGAATGTCAGGCTGGCATTTCCCCACCCCTCAGAAGATTTGACAAAGTTTAAACACACGCAAAGCTCCCTGTTTATAAATAGTCTATTTACAGCCTGTGCTAGATTTAAAATCTCATTTATACCCAGCCAGTTTTTCGTTCAGCATATAGTTCAGCTATTTAAAATATTGGAGTTTCCCACTAAGAGGATTTCACAGAAAAAAAAAAGAGACATCTGTAATTTATAAAATCAAATACATTCCTTTTGCAGATGCCAGTAAAAACATGGGTGACTATGAATTACAGTCCCTTAATTCATATCTCTGTGAAATTGCATTTTTATATCAATGTATTTTCATTTCAGTGGCCAGTTCTTTGGGATGAATTTCTCTTATCACCCAGGGACTGGCTGTAAATACTAGTGGGAAAGGTGAATAGATAAAATTTGGGTACAAGACTGAGACTGGCCACACAAAGAAGAGAAATTCTGTAATTAGGAAGGGAAATGGGATTTCTAAAGGAGCCAGAGCAATTATAAAATATCAGTAATTGCAAAGTGATTGTGCTGTTTGAAGGAGAAATTCCCACACCCAGCTCTGCTGCTCACCCCAAGGACAGGGATGTGCTGGGCAGAGATTTGGGAAGGGCTGGGAAAGGCAGAGCTGGGGAGCTTAAAGGAAGGGCAAAGGTAAAGAATTCTGTGGATAAAGTGGGGAAAAGGCATTTCCCAGGATGCTGAAATACTAGAGGAACACGCTGGAGCAGCCAGGGGGCTGTCAGTCAGTCAGTCAGTCTGGCAGGATAGATGGATCTCCTGAGGGAAAAGCCCAGGAATTCCAGGAGAAAGCAGGATAAATGGTAAGTACAGGGGAAGGGGGAGTTAAATCAGGGCGATTTGGAAGGTCCATGCTTGGCAGAGTGAGAACTGGGCAAAACCATTCCCTTTGGTCTGTGAACACAGCAATGCTCCAGAGCAGAAATTAGGAGAGACTTCTGAGTTTATCAGTGATTACAGCTGGATTTGGCTCCCTCCCTGAGCTGAGCAGAGGAATTCTGTCCTGGATGGCAGCACAGGAGAAGTAGCTGAGCTTCTGAAGAATTTGAGGCCAAGAACAAAACTTTCCACACAACTGTGCACAAACACTGTTTCTTCATTTCCTCTGTTGGTTTCCAGCAAAAGTTTTCTTCTTGAAATCCTTTCTAAGTCAAAAACATCACTTGGGAGCTAATTTTAACTTAGCTCAGGGCAAAATGAAGCAAGTGGGAAGGACACCTGCAGCAGCTCATTTAATTTAAACAAAATTTGGGAGACTTCTGGGAGGCCACTCTGAAGGATTCTCTTCAATTTGTTCTCTTTTACTGCTCTCATCACCACTCTGAGCTTTTATTGACTTTCCTAGAGCTTTGCTTTTCCAAGAATGAAACAGGAAAGATAATATTCAGTGGAATCAGAAATATAAACAATTCTCTGCTCCTTCTAGCAGTGAAACCTCAGAAGTGTTAATTTTAAAAGGGGAAAAGTCCTTATATTTAAGAAGTTAAAAGTTTAATGGACCTTGATTTGATGTCTCATCAGGAAGAAGAGGGCAGGAAGTTAAATTTTTGCATGTTGCAGTGATGTGTTAATAAAAATCCTGTTCCTACAGCTTGTCTGATGTTTGGCAGCTGAGAATTCCCACTGAGGGGCAAAGAACAGACACCAAATGAAGAGATTACACAGAATCATAACTTGGCTGTCATCCTGAGCGACCTGACAGCCCCTCTGCTAGCTGAGCCTTCCTTTGATTAGTCCATTCCTCCCTAGGAGGAGTTGGGAGCCAGGTCCTTGGAGTGGGACAGGAAGAACCACTGTGTTCCTCTGGAGGAGGCAGCTTTGTCCAGGGAACCACACCAGGTTTAGAAAAGGCAAAAATCTCTTACATCCCCCACCTACAAATCTGCAAAGAGCCCAGACCTCCACAGAACAACACAGGTGGTTTTGGGCTTGAATAATAATTAATAATTTTGTCAAAATTTAATAATTTTGTCCTCTTCAGCAAAACTGGAGATGAAAATTTTCTGGAGAACAGAAAACTGTTCTGGATATGTGAAGAAAACTTGGAATTCTCTTCTAATTCCCATTCCCTCCCAGGGTGGGTGACACACACCTGTGTGCTCCTCCTGGAGGTGACACTGGCTGAATGTGCCAAGTGAAAATCAGCAAGAACAAATCTGTCAATGTTATTTCACTCATTGGGGAATCTGTGTGCTCCTTGTCAGGTGAGCTCTGCAGGATTAAGATGTCAGTGGTACCCAAATCCTCATTTTTTCCTAGTTTTTTTCCTTGTTTTTTCCTTGTTTTTTCCTTGTTTTTCCCTTGTTTTTTCCTAATTTTTCCTAAATTTCTCCTCATTTTTCCTTGTTTTTTCCTTGTTTTTTCCTAAATTTTTCCTCATTTTTCCTCATTTTTCCTCATTTTTCCTCATTTTTTCCTCATTTTCTCCTCATTTTTCCTCATTTTTTCCTCGTTTTTTCCTCATTTTCTCCTCATTTTTTCCTGGAGCTGCAGCCCAGGATTTCTGGACTGCCTGTCCTGCTCAACTCCCTTGACTGCACCATGCACGTGCCAGCCTTAATAACTTTTATTTTCCCATGCTGAAAGTACACAAAAGGAGAAAATTCTCTCTATCTTGGTGCAGACAGTTTTCAACTCATCATTGTAAAAATTGCAGTGTAAGAATTGTTGATATCCTAATTTTTCCAGATGTTCTGGTGGATGTGAACTTTGCAAACAGCCCCACATTTCAATGTCTTTTACAGATTCTAAATGTCCTTGCTGATGAGCATTCCCATCTCCAGGACAATTCAGCTGATTCCAGACAACAGCAGGAATTATCACACTTCCATCCACTCTTTTTATTTCTTTTTTTTTTAATTGCAAGATCTATTCTGCACCCTGATTAAAATGCTCTGCAGCTCTGAGAATTCTGGGCTTTAGAAATTATGTCTGACTGTGGCATGGAAAATCAGGGGATTTGTTGAGTTGCAGTCTCAGTCCATTACAGAATTTGCAGTTGTTATTTCATTTTTTTTAAAGCTTGCCCTTTTTGCTTTATCAGTTTTTTTGGAGTGAGGAGATTCTGGAGATCCTTGCCCACCTCCTGAATAAAATTCTAGGAACGTGGAAGGTGCTGAAGAAATGGTGATAGGAAAGTGATGATAACTTGTTTTATGGCTACACAAAATGATATTTCTCCATAAAAAAAACTCTCAAAGGAAATGAAAAACTTCAACTTTTCAAAATTACCTACAGCAAAAACTTCTGATTCATGAGGATTTAGATCTTCAGGGCAATATTTAGGCTACAAAAAAAGAGTAAAGTTGTTTCCACTTCATCCTTAATCTCCCTTTCCAGAGCAAGGTATAATTTTGTTGGGGTTCCCTTGGGATGGTGCTATCTATAAACCTTCCTGGAAAAGCTGCTGAGGCTGCTCAGGAAAGAAACCATCAGTGTTGGCAAAATGTGCCATCCACATTTGGCTTTGTTTTGCACTTTGTGTACATTTCCTCCAACACCAGAAGACATTCCCATCCATAGGGTTACGTTTTCCAGCAAGTTTTGCCACTAATTTGGACCTGTGGCTTTGTATCATGTTTGAAACAGTGCTCAAAAATACACAGCCCTGCCTGAAACACAAATAAGGCAATGCCCAGCTATCAGAAAGGTTTCTTTCCTTGCCTGTTTGTAATATGTAAAGGCAGATATTGGAAAAAAAAAAAAGGCAGGATTTCTTACCTCAAAAATATAATCTTTTCCATCCTTCCCATGTACAGCTTTAACAGCACAGATGTCCAAGCCACCAAATATTTCAGAACAGGTGTCAACCCAAAGCTTGTACCTGTTTCACAAAAATAATTAGCTCTGTGAGTGTCTCATCAGGCTCTTGATTTTCTAGAGGCTCACCTAATAATGTATTTAATATCACATTTACCCTAAATTCAGAATTTTCACTACATTGGATGAGTCTGGCTCCTGTATCAGGAAAATGAGTGAGGCATCATCCTAGATCGTGGCCCAGCTGTTTTCCAATGGAGCCAGGATGGTTTTATTCTTACAGCACTGAGCAAAAGGAGAAACCCAGGCAGGAAAACCCTTCAGGTGATGCAGAAGGACCAAAAATATGGCATTATGGGGGTTGTGGAGCATGCAGAAAAGGGTTATGTTCTTCATGTAGGGATACAGACAACCACAGCACAACTCAAGTGGAATTTAAATAATTCCAAAGAATTCTACAACTCCTAAAAAGGAAATTTCTTACAGAATTTGGCACAAAAATTCTTTAATTCATTTTGTAATCTCATGGTAAGAGACTGAGGGCGGACTCTTTACCCATCCTACCAGCAGCAATACGATTTATTTTCATTTTTTCTCCATGAATAGTGAGATTATCTGACCAACAAGGGGGTGGGGAGGGATTTATTTATAAGAAGAGTGAGGCAGTTCCTGTGATTCCTGTAGCACAAGCTCTGAGAGCCCAAAGACAAGGACACCAAAGGCACTGGGAATGTTCAGTGACTCCAGCAGGGTGGGCAGGGAGGAAATGATCCTGGAGTGATGCAGGCTGATGTCACCAACTGAAGGGCATCATTGGCTAAAAAACCCCATTTTTAAAGCATTCATTGATCATGAATTTTCCTCTTGGCTCACTGCTGAGTCTAAAGCAGAGCTATTTCCTCTTCCAGCCCCTCTCCTGCTCCAGCCCTGATGATGGATTTGCCACCTCATAGTATTTTCCACAGAAAAAAACGCCCTTGCTGTAATAAACAAAGCATTTGATTTCATTGTGGGATCAAAGGAAATTCCTTGCTGGGCTGAGAGTCTGATTCATGTATAAATATCTTCAGTAACAGCATCCTTTCCAAGTAAACTTATTAAGTCACATTCTTGATATTTTCTTATATCTAATCTGTTCCAATGGAAAAGTTTTTCTTTTAAGCAGAATACAAAGAAATTGATTTGAAAAGATCCTGATGGTAATATCTTAGCAATGAAAATAACTTTTTTTTTCCTGTGAGAAACATGGTTTTTGTCCAATATAAGAGGGTTTTTTGGATGCCTGACAAATTCAACATCTGTAGATGCACTGGCTGACTGGACTTTTTGCATGCACTTGCTTATAAATAATTTATTCTTTTTTGGCTGTAAAATATTGTGTATCTTAGAAAGTCACAGGGACAACAAAACTTGTCTTAAACAGTAAATATCTGGACTCGAAATGGAAACAAAACCGAGGACATTTTCTCTAAAGCACTGCAACATCAATCAGATTTATGAAAGTATATTTAATAGCCCATCTTCTGCCAACAAACACAGAGCTGGAAAAATCCATTTGGGAAGAGAGGTTTTGGATGGAGCAGCCTGGAGTGTTTGAAACCCAAGGCTTGCACAGTGGGTTTGACAAAAGGTCATGGGCCCTCTTTTCCCAGAGCCAGGGGGAGCAGCAGCAACAAAGGAGAAGGATAAAGGATAAAGATAAAGGGTTGGTCCCAGGGGGCAATACCAGGTGTGCCAGGGGAGGTGGGCACAGTTTGGAACAGGGGTAAATGAGGAATTGTGACCCCTCTCCCTGTCCCTTCCTGCCACTCTTCTTTATTCTCTGAATTTCTACCCTGAGGTTTGTGTCCAGCCAGTAATGCCCACCAGGCAGTGCCTTCAAGGCACTTCCTGCCCATCCATGGATGTATTAAAACCAAAATTAAAGACAAAGGATTCATTCCAGGGGGCAATAGCAGGCGTGCCAGGGGAGGTGGGCAGAGCTGGCACAGCTCTGTGGGCAGCAGGAGCTCTGGAACAGGGGTAAATGAGGAATTGTGACTGTTCTTCCTGTCCCTTCATGGCACTCTCTTCTTTCTTCTCTGAATTTCTGCCCTGAGGTTTGTGTCCAGCCAGCAATGCCCACCAGGCAGTGCTTCCAAGGCACTTCCTCCCCATCCATGGGTGTATTAAAACCAAAATTCAGCAGATCTGATGGGTTTTGCTGTGCTCTGAGCCTGCTGCAGCCCTTCAGAAAAGTCTCTTTTCCCCCTGTGTGCCCATGCTCTTAGCCCCACCAGCACAAAGGAAATTTGGTTTTTTTTCTAAAGATAAAGGAAGTTTGTTTTTTTTAAAGGATAAAAGATTGGTCCCAGGGGACAATAGCAGGTGTGCCTGGGGAGGTGGGCACAGCTGGCACAGCTCTCTGGGCAGCAGGAGCTTTCGAACAGGGGTAAACGAGGAATTGTGACCCCTCTGCCTCTCCCTGTCCCTTCGTGCCACTCTCTTCTTTCTTCTGTGAATTTCTCCTCCCTGGTGGAACCACATCCACCTTTCCCATGCTTTTGGCCCCACCAGCACAAAGGAAGTTTGGTTTTGCTGGCTGGTGTTAATGGGAAATGTTAATGGGAAAATGGGAAAATCCCCATTCTGCTCTAATTGACTTCAGTGAAAAACAGGAGCAGGGGCAAATCTCAGGGAGCATTTCCAGCATTCCCAGCAGGAGCAGGGGAGCATTTCCCATCCCTGGCCCTGCTGTCCTGGGGGCACAAGTGGGGAGTTTGTGTGTTCCAGCAGCCCACGGGCTGTAATTACACAGCCCAGAACTCACAGGGAACACACAACCTCACTTTCTGCAGGGAGGTGGGAGGGAATGAGGAAGGGAAAATAATGTGGCTGCAGGCCATGCCCAGAGGGGAGAGCAGTGAGGACACAGTCTAGACAGGGCTTGGACAGCAGGGAGCTGCAATTCCTGTCTTTCTTTCTTGTTTTCACCTTTCCAGGGCAGGCAATGCTTCTGTTCCTGTGTCTCCCTCAGCTCCTAAGAGGCACCAAGTTGTAGGTTTAAAAAAAAGCCCCAAACAAACAAACAAACCAGGACTAATGTTGAACTTCAAAACACCTTTTAAATTCCACTTTCACTGCACAGAGTTTAGTTCAGCTTCCACTGGTGGCAGCCTTTGGAGAAGCTGAACAGCAGAAAATCCACAGCCATTCAAAAGCCTCTGAGATTTTGTTTTGCAGGGAAAAGAGGTTTATGGGTTGTGGAGCAAATGAGGGGGGTTGAGAAAAGAGTTCTGAGCTTCAAAGTGCTGTTGCATGAATGTTTTCAACTGGACTGCAGGAATTATCCAGGATAAGAATGGGAAAGAAAAGGAAAAGCACAGTAAACCAAAGTACAGAGCTGGAATGATGGCACAGGGGAAATAAAGCTTCAGTGTATCCCAGCAACAGGGGAAAAAGCCTCACAGTGCACTTGAGTGGAAATTTATAAAATGAAAAGTAAGGAGTTTGGGATTGAAAGTAGAAAAGAGAAATGGGATTTAAATAGGCAAAATAGGATTTAAATAGGCAGACTGGATTGCTTGGTTATATAGGGGGGTGGTAGGATGTAGAAGGAGGAAAGTTTAAAAGAGGTGTGAGACTGGTGGATAAGGGAAGGCAAATGAACCAGGAGAAATCACTGACAGGTCAGTCTGTGAAATTCAGTTTTCTGAACGGAATTCCAGATATTTTCTAGGAGCAGATGTGGATGTAGGAACCCAGGGGCTCACATAACCCTTGGGGTTGTGAGTGTGGGTGGGTAACTCTGAAGCCACGTGGAACTCTTGCCTCTGCTCTTTCCCCTGACTGATTCCTTCTCCCCAAATGAACACAATGCATGCACTTACTGTGACTTGTGTACCAACAGTGGCATTCTTTAAAAATCCACTTCAAATAAAGCTCTGTTAATTTTTTAATTACCTTTGACACGAGACTCCACTTACTTATCTGACATAGCAATTTGTTCCAGCATGGCAGAGCCCGTGTTTGTCTTCCAGTTCCCGGATATGGAAGTTCTCCTGAAAGGGGGAAAACATTACAAAGGCAGCCAGGGGTTTCACATTCCCATCATCAAATGCCTCTGCTTTTCCCATGAGTGCAGCAGCAGTACTGACACCTTTTCCCCAGCTGGCAGCTTGGAACAGAGCATCTGAACCATGAGGGGTTGTAGGAGCATTGTCAGGAATACACTTTGTACTGGAGGGACAAAGAAAGGCTGGGAAACTTCTGTTCCCCTTTTATTTATTTAAGTTGTTTTCTAAAAACTCAGCCTGCTTTGATGAAGGGGCAGTGTTAGAAATGAACTGGTGCCAGCTACAAAGGCACTGAATTATCTGTAGCACGCTGGCACTGCAAAGGTAAATGTCAAGAATCTTTAGCTTCTCCTTTCAAACCCACCCCACTGTGCCCCAACACTCAAAAGCAACACATTTATGTTACTAACACCTCTGAAGTGATTTCAGGTGTGTTTTGGAGCTGGATTTTGGTTCCTCCTCCAGTGTTCACTCTTTGCTATTTACTGATATAACCTAAACACTCTGTGTCAGTTCACCTTCTTCTATTTAACCTCTAAGAAAGAAAAAAATCCATGTGAAGGTTTTTTCCCTCTCAGACCTTAGGGCTGGGAAGATTGCTGTTTTGTGAGAGCTAAGTGCTGTACTGGGAACAGGCTGTGCATACAAGTTATGAAGTGTTTCCAGTTAGTAAAATCAAAGGAACATCTGCAAAGCATTAAAAGTGTATCAGGCAGCAGCCAGAGCTTTCTCTCCATGTCGCCTTTAAGTTAATTACGAGGGTCAGTAGCAATTGTGGGGGAATGTTGATATTTCTCTGGGACCTTCATAAAATTTAAAGTTCTTCTGTGATGCCATGTCCTGTGTTGTGGAGAGAGAAGAGAGATGGGAAGGGGAAGGGGAGAGAAGGGAAGGAGAAAGGAGAAGAGAAGAGAAGAGAAGAGAAGAGAAGAGAAGAGAAGAGAAGAGAAGAGAAGAGAAGAGAAGAGAAGAGAAGAGAAGAGAAAAGAGAAGAGAAGAGAAGAGAAGAGAAGAAGAGAAGGTGCTTGTTGAGTGTTGTGTGTAAGGAAACCTCACCTAGCACAGAGGTTGTGTGTGATTTCTGCTCAGTTTTTTAAGGTGGTGTTTATATACATGTGCCTGCTTAAAAATGAATAATTTCAGGTTCATTACTACTCTACCCAGACATTTGGCACCAGAAAGAAAATCTCACAAATCACAATTCAATCCTCTTGTAGACTTCTCATAGGAATTGATCACAATGCACCCTTTTAGGTGTCTTTTAGGAAAGAATATGTGACTAAATCAGGAGAAATGGTTATCCTGAAGGCTTTTAGCCAGTATTTAGCTCAAGATGCTCAGCTGCAGTGATGGAATCCCAGCACCACTGACTGGAGAGGCAAAGATGGCCAGATTTAAGCCCCATTTTCCCGCCACACTATGAAAAGCTCCTGGAGAAGTCTCCAAATGAACTCTTGGCTGGCTGTGAGGATGCTGCAGGGGTCAGAGCAGGGCTGGAGGATGCTGTGGACACTGAATTCACTGGTGGGATCTCAGGAGGTTGTGGGTTTGACACAGATGAACTCCAGAATGAGAGATCATGGTGAACAGATCCAAAACTACCCACCCAGACACCCTAAGCCCTAGAGATGATTTCTGTAATTATATATATGAAACATGCAGGTTTCCCACCCTTCTTCACGTCTGATAATTGCCAGGAGCCTTTCACATCATTATTTCCTCCTCTTTAACCAAACACTGAACAATAAATAAAACAACTCCTACACCTTTAAGTGCTTTACACTTAGGCTTAACATGTTTGTACTCGATTTGGTCTTTGCAAGAAGGAAGAACTGTTTTAGAATTGCTAACAATTCATAGTAACTTGAGCTTCCCCTTTTCCAACACCTTCCTGCTTTATTTAGTAGCATTTGCAGTACCAAATCCAAAGTGCTGGGACAGGGACTTGTCATCAGAAAAATATGTAGAAATGTCTGCCTACTATTCTTGGGTAGTCAGCCTGCTCTGTGGTTTGATCCTCCATCACTATTCCTCTGCTTGATGTGCTTTACTTTTGGTTTATTGACCTTTTGATCAAAGAACTGTAAGCCTTGGACTCGCAGTCCTGCTTTTGGAGGGGAGATTTAGATACAGAGCTTTTGTACTTCTGTTTTTCTACATGGTGTGTGACCCTTTTAAACTGGATTTCCTTGAAGTCAGCTGAACGCTGCCCGGGTGCCCAGGGCAGTTAAGTGTGTGTCACACAGCCTCCAGAGGGGCTGTGGTATTTACAGGGATCCAATCCTGCTTTTTTGGCCATAATCTCTACTGACAGACGATAAGCACCAGTGTTTGGTGACTCATGGATCCACTTAAACCACAATTTCCCACAGAATTATAAACCCGAGGCTCTTAATAACTCTCTTTAAACTACAAAAACAAATGTTCAGCTGGTATTTTTTGTGGTGGCTCTCTAAGTGCTCTGTTCCTGTGTCACAGAGCAAAATGAGAACCAGCTGTAGAACAATATTCTACTGACATTATGTATATGTATGTGCACATGAAGAATTCTTCAGACATTTGGTAAATCTTCTCCTTTCCACGCCGCTTTGTAATAACGAGTCCATATTTCATTTTGGTGTGTGATAAAGAATCTGGAGAAAAAAAATGATCACTAGGCTTTTAGCATTTGGATGAACCCAGAGTTTCTGAGTAGAAACTTAAAAATAAATAAAAAGGTAGGAGGAACAGGCTGTCATTTTAACTTATTTTTGCTGTCCCTTAGGCCAACTGCTGCTTCTGCAGAGAAGAAATATTTATGTTTCAGAATGATAAATTTACCAGGGTTGACTCTTCCAAAATTATTCCTGACACTGAACAGCATTTAAATTTCAAGTCAAAAGGGGGAAAAAAGCGCAGGGCTTTCTTCTACAAAATGCTGTGGTCCAATTTCTACCACAAGGGTAGAGCCCAGTGCTGCATCTAGTACCTGACCATGCATTGGAGGCATCAAGTACTGGGCCTTATCCCTTTCCCACTCACACTAAAGTGGTAAAAATCAGCTCTGTTTATTTGGGAAGGGGAAAGGTGGGCAGCACAACACAAGGAATCTGCCTGTCAAAGCACTGACAGGAGAGAAAATAGAGGAAAGAGAGGAAATGCAGGCCTGCAGAGTGTCTTGGGAAGGTGTGTGGGGAGAAGAGGGGACTGGGAGCAGGCCCAGAGCCAGGCTGGGAATGGCTCTGAGGAGGATCCAAGGGCTGAGGGACATCCTGGGGACATCCTGGGAATGGGAACAGCTCTGGCATGAGGGGACAGGACTGAGGGACAGGAAAGTTGGAGCAGGCTGGGAAACCAGCAGGACTGGAACACGGCATGGCCCAGACAGGGGGACAGAGGGGACACTGGTGGGGCTGCCAGAAAAGCAGGATGGGATCCTCAGAGAGGGGAAAATCAGGTCTGGAGCAGCAGTGTGAGACAAACCCACAGAACTGGAATGAACCCTCCTGGGAAAGCTGGGAGATAAAAGCTGTAACATCTGCTTAAGGATCTGGAGCCGGAAGGGAGAGGTGGGGAAGGCCCAACACACCTGAGATCCACAGGGAACTGAAATCACAGTCCTGTATTACCAAACTATGGAATATTCCAGAAACTTCTGCATCCTCATGAGCTGTTTGGGTGTCCTGCCTTGGTCACTGTCCAACTCACATTCCCTACACACTGATTTTGCAGTGCTCAGTGAATTCTGGGTTCAGAAGCACTGGGTGTCCACACTGAGGGTGGGTCTGACCCATGGGCACTGTGCTTCCACCAGATCTGTGCTCTCCTGAGCCCCTCACATGGGAAGGAGCAGGGATTTCTGAGTACTTTTGGGAATTTTGGGTTTTGGGAAGGCCAGACCTTGGATTTTCTTTCCCAAGTGCCCCCTCAGAGCCAGGTGAGGGCAGAGCAGCAGATCTGTGCCAGCAATGTCTGGGTGAGAGCTCCAGAATGTGTGGCCTTCCAATATCAATCTAAGGAGAGAAATGCTTCCCCTTATCCAACCCTGGACCAAAGTTTCTATTTCCTCATGGCTGTTCTGAATTATTTGGTTCTTAACATCAACCCTGTCTTTTAAATTATAAAACATTTTATGGATTTGCTTTAACCCAACTCCAGCTTCTCTCAGTGTTTACAGTTTGCTTGCAATTTTTTATTGATAAAGAACCTGACTCTACCTTACAAATGATTTACAAGGATTTGCTGATCCTTCCAATGTTCAGGAGTTCCTTGAGAAATAACGTTCAGGAGTTCCTTGAGAAATATCCCTGTGTCTGGATGTGGGTGTGGACATGTAAGTGTGTATTTTTATCCATGTTCTGGTATGTTTTCCCCGCCTCGGGATGGTAAGTGTGAAGGAACAAAGGCATGAGATGACCTAACTTGTCACAAAATGAGAAATGAAATGAGTGTTTGTCAGATTACATTGCCTGATAATTGAAAGAGAGTAATAATCTGCGTAAACAGAGACCAGAGCTCAACTGCTGCCTCACAACTGGTTTGCTGCTCCAGCTGAATGTCATCTGTGAAGCTGAAACATCCCCTGAGCCTCTGCTTTAGCCATGGCCTTCAAACAAACACCTGGACTCCAACATGAGAAGGGGTTTTCATGATTCTGTGAAGGCCACTCCAGATTGGGTTGTTTCTTTGGTGGGTTATGTTGAAAGGAGAGGACTTTGTTCCATTAAAGTGTGACAGTTCAGGTTTGTTTGTGTGAATGAATGCCATCCAACTTATCCTCAGAGGGGAGAAGAAAAATTTGAAGAAAATTTGTCCTTAAATTATTGAAAAGGTACGAAGAAATCTGAGTTAACAAGCCCTCTGTGCAACCAAACCCTCTTCCAACTGCTCCTTTCTTAAATTAAAATACTGAACACAAGTTAGCAGCAAAACCCCTCTGGCAGGCTCACCTGGTGTCTCATCCTCCTCCTCCCAGCCACAACCAACTGATAAAAAGAATTTGGATAAATCCAGAAAGTTTTAAATACTCTTTCCAGAGAGTGTGACAAGGGAGGCACCATCTCGGAGACTCCTCCAACACCCTTTCATCTCACTGGTGCTTATCAACTTTGAAACAAAAGTAGGAAAGAACATAAGGATTTGGCTCACATGTATGCCTTGTAGTTACTGCCTATTTTTTGGATCCTGATGTCATATTTGGAGTCTATGAAGGGCTCAGTGGTGGCGTAGGTCTGAGTGAGTGCTACCACGCTGGCTATGTCCTGAAAATCGTAGTGGTTGTCTACCTTGATCTGGAGCCATCAAGCCACAAGAACACAGCACAGACAAGAGAAGAAAAGAGTAATTAGGAATAAAATGTGGAACTCGGTTGCAAATTCATGAGAAGCATGGTTTTGACAGCATTAAAAAAACCCTGATATTTAATCTGATTTCTAGGTTCTGTAACATTCCTGCTTTAATACATCTATTTTTCTAGGCAAAATATTACCTGCTCATTTGGAGAAAGCAATTTGCAGGCACTGAATTTTATTTTGGGTTGGGGTTTTTGTTTTGTTTTGGTTTTTGCTTTGGTTATTTAGTTTGTTTGTTTTTGTTTGTTTTTGGTTTTTTTTTTAATGTTAGTCAATTATAGATCTTCAGGCCTCAAAATTATTTTTTTTAGGTGTGACTTGCAATTCCAATTCCAATGGATGCAGGTTCTTGTTGGTTCTATAAATTGGTCTGGTAACTGAATATATGTGGAGCCCACCAGGAATTTTGACATCATCCCATCAGCTTTTCCCATGAGGGAGGAGCTGAAGGGTCCTGATATTCTGGGGAGGGCAGGAGCACAGGGAGCAGATTTTATTCTCATTTTTCCATCATTCTCATTTTCTATCATTCCCATTCTTCCATCATTCTTATTTTCCCCTCTGCTCTGAAGGAGCTGGGTTTTCCAGGGGTGGGATTTCCAGGGCTTTCCAGGTGGGATTTCCCAGGTGTGGAACGCTCTGCTGAGGTGTGAGTGACACTAAACCATCAGCTTTACGCCTTGAAGGAACAGGGACATGGACAGGTGGGGAATGCTGATCTAGGGGAGAGGAGAAGCAGATTTGGGAGGGCAGAGGGAAGACAGAGACATCACCTCTGGACAGGGAGGACAATCCCTGTGGGGATTAGGGCTGGGCAAGCAGGAGTGAAAGGGGCAGAAGAGGGAAGTGGGGCTCTGATCCAAAGGGCATTTCAGAGTGGTGAGGAGCAGGCAGGCTCAGGATTGCCCATGGTGTCCAACATGAGGAGTTGGCAGCTCTTTGCAAGCCCAGCACACCCTGGTTGCTTCTCCTTCTCCTGGGAATGGAGAACCCGAGGGCCACGGCTGGGAGGTGGCACAATAAAGGGAATTTGGTGGACATAAAAGCCTGAGGGCTAAGTATTTGCCCCCAGCTCTCTGATGGAGAAAGACACAGAGCAATTTGCCATCTGAGAGCCAAGAACCAGACATGAGGCCTGGTTTCTACTTGATTTTCTGAAGAGTGACTGGGCTGGTTTAAGTGGGACCTGTGGAAATGCTGCTGCCAGCAGTGCCCTCAGGGAGGGCTGGGCTGCCAGGGGAACCTTCCTCTGCTCTCTGATTGAATTCAGTCCTGGAGGGTTTGAAATATTTCATAGCTAAAAGGAAAAATAATTTCTAGACATTCAATACGAGGAACATTTCTGGGCATTATTTCCCCTTTTCTCTAAATGAGAGGTGAATATCCAAAGTACAGCATAAACATTCTAACACTTCATATATGCAACCCACAGAAAGTGCAGTTTAATTAGTGGTTCACTCTGCCCTCAATTAAATTGGCTGCTGGACTTGCAATGATTTACTAAATATGAAACAAAGCAAAACAGTCATAGGCAAAAAATAACATACAGTACAAGTTGTAATTAAATCAGTTTTCTATCTGAAAATAGTGGCAAATATTATGCTCATGGAGCTTTGGAGATTCTGGATGATAAATGTAACTATTCTGTGATTAACTGATTTAAAGTCTAACCACTTCCAGCACTGAAGTGTTTTCAGTGGGTGAAGTTACCCTGCAAGGACTAGAAGTTGGCACTGATAGCAGTGAAAATGGGATTTAGATGCTCTCCCACTGGCCCTGCACTGTGAGATAAGTGACACCAAAACATCTGTACTCACCACTGAAATGCAATTACTTTGGAGAAAGAAAGCAGCAGTTATACAGAGGTATGAAACAATCACAGACAGCACATCAAGATAGGAAATCAACGTTCAGTACCAAGCTGAAACCAACAAAGAACCAAGGCAAAACCTTCCCACACTCCCAGCTCCAAAAAGTTGGATTGTGCAACAGACCTTGACTCTTGAAGAGTTTCAGTGCAGACAATACATTAATAAACAAGGTTTTGCTTGCAGAAAGCATCTCAGCACAGTTCAAAGCACATCCCACACGGGGCAACTCTCAAACTGCAAAGGCCAAGTTGTAAAAGTACTTTGGGCATGGCTTAATTTTCCTAGAGAGAGATGCTTTCTTAGCATGGACAGGCAGAGATTTGCAAGGGGGGATCCAAGACATAAATAAAGGTAAAATCTCAGGGGAGGAAGGAGCATGCACAGGTAAGGGACAACGCCCAGGCTCCCAACATGCAACAAATAGCATCTGCACCTTTCCCATGCCTGAGTGAGCATGTCCAATCTTCACAACAACAGGAAAGGTTGGCATTGTGAGCTGGGGGAACAAAACAGGAGCATTAGAGAAGAGAGAGACCAGGAGATTAAACAGCATCATCAATTGAAGCATGGTCATAATGTGGCCAAAGCTGTTCTGGCCATGTGGAGCCTCAAACTGCTCATCCTCTGTGTTTTAGTGACTTGCTGGGTGTGTTTTCTGAGCACGGTGTTATTCCCAATACAGCCAATTGGTGTTCTTAACTTTTCCTAATCTTAACATTTTTTGTATGTTTAACTTTAACTTCACCTTTTAAACTGAATTTCTGCTGTTTCCTATTTTAAGCTTAAGGTTGGCATTGCGAGCTGGGGGAAACAAAACAGGAGCATTAGAGAAGAGAGAGAGACCATGAGATTAAACAGCATCATCGAGGGAGATTATAGAAGCATGGTCATAATGGGACCAAAGCTGTTCTGGACATGTGGAGCCTCAAACTGTTCATCCTCTGTGTTCTGGTGACTTGCTGGGTGTATTTTCTGAGCACAGTGTTATTCCCAATACAGCCAATTGGTGTTCTTAACTTTCCTTAGTCTTAACATTGTTTGTCTGTCTTTTAACTTCACTTTTTAAACTGAATTTCTGCTGTTTTCTGTTTTAAGCTTAGCTTCTGTGTTTTCTGACCCACAAACTCACACTCTCCAAGGTTGTAATCAGCAATGATGCCAAATTAACCACCTTTCCCCTTCATTTCCACTATTTAACAGGGCTGTAAATACATTTTCTGACCACCTATGAAAGCAGTGATGTCTAATTCACAAAAACTTGCTTTAAAGGCAGGACCTAGCTTGTGCTTCAGAACATCTGAGTTTTCTAGGAAAGGCTCCAGCTTCTGCCCAGGATGCAGGGAATAACTTGGAATAATCCAACCACTGAGTAGGAAATCAAATATACAGAAGCATATGAAAACACTTTATCCACTGAAAGGGGAGTTCTTCTGACCCTCAAAAAGTGCTGTGGATGACTACTTTTACTTCCATCATTCACTTAAAAAAGTTTGAGCTCTCCCAGTCATGGCCATGGTTGGCACTGCTTTTTTTCACTTAGAATTTGCATCTATTGAACTTCTATCACTCAAGCACAAACCTCATTTCACAGAAGAGGTTTATAACTAGGAATAAAAAGCTGAACACCTTCAACATGTGATTAAACTGGGCAGCAGCGGGACAGTGTTACAGGCTCCAAACCCTCCCTTTAGTGCCTTACTCCAGCACAGTAAATACAGCCAGAGGCAAGGCTAATGCTCTGGAACATAAACTAAGAATTGTAGAGGTTTTATGAGACACTGACTGGTTTCAGAATGACCAGAAGCACTTGCATTACACAGTAAAGGTCACCCCTACAGGAATTTGGGAATGAAATTCTTGCTAAACTGCAGCAACCAAAGTTCCTGCTTAGTCAACATCCAGTCACTGCTGTATCACTTTCAGATTTTAAACCAGGCTCTTTTGTTTTTTCAATTCTTGAGGGTAGGAGGGGAACAAATCATAGCCAGAGTGGAGATTCATCAGGGCAGCAGCACATTTCTGTGTCTGAGCTGCAAACCACTGCAGAGGGGTTTGTCATGGAAATGCTGCGGACCTCTGAGCACAGCAGTGCAGATGGCACTCCTGTAATTAGCAGGGCCACGGATCTTCCTGTGATCCCAAAGCTGTGGAATCCTCTGGGGCCCACAGCAGCCAACACAACTCACATTAAAAAAATTAAAAAGAAAATGAAAAGAAAAATAGAAAAGAAAATGAAAATAAAAAAGTTCTTCCTGTGATCCCAAAGCTGTGGAATTCTCTGTGGCCCACAGCAGCCACCACAACTCACATTAAAAAGTAAAACAAAAGAAAAATTTAAAAAAAGGAAAAGAAAAAGAAAACAAAGTGCTTTCTCCCTCAGAAAAGTGCACTAACATCATTTTCTCTGGACCCTGATCCTGAGATCCCACATGTGCTCCACCACATCCCAGCACAGACTGGGGGAAGAGGCTCTGGATGCTGCAGCTCAAACTTCAGAGAGGAAAAAACCAGGCAGGCAAAATTCAATAATCCCAGCATTTCTCTCATTTGTAGCTGTCCCTGGGACAGGTCCATGAAGTTCAGCAGCTGTTATTTTGGGGTTTTGAACATCTTTTCCTTTATTGCTGCTCTGATTTTATTTATCCCAGTTTTCCCTCTGCCATGGTGCAGCACCTCTCTGCCACCAACTCATTGTCATGGGATTGTTCTGCCAAGGAAACCAGAAATTTCCCATGGAAATGAAAGAAAACCTGACCTGAATCCTCCCATCCCATTCCCAATCTGCTCTTTTTAGGCACTCTCCAGACTATTCCTGCATTTCATGAACTTTACATGTGATACAGGTGTGATTGTGACAGTCAAAATTTACCAGCTCCATGGATTTCCCCTTTAATTTGCATTATAATTACTGATAATTATCATTTATATTATAATTGCTGCTATAAAAGCTATTTGCTTTGAAAAGTATCACTGAGGGGAAAATGCCATTTTGCAAAATATTGCAGATTTTTTGAAAGCTTTCTTAAAATCACGAAAGTAAAAATTCTACAAATTTTAAACATAGTAAAAATTCTACATTCTAAAAATTCAGAAATTTAATTCTGGCAATTAAAAACTGAGGGGGAAATCCCAAAGAGCAACCAGAGAAATTGAGAAATCTTCCAAGTTCATAAATGTGAGAGATGGAAGGATCTGCACTGCAAGAGCCCTTCCACACACATATCATATACACAAAATACAGCAGAATAAAAAATAGGATTAGCAGGAGTTCTAACTTAAAGAGCAAGGCAATAAACTACCATTATTAATTAGACAGAAACCAGAATATTTGGCAAAGGTGGAGTAGAATTTTCAAAATGTATAGTCATATATGAATATGATTGGACTGGTAATAAATATTGGTAGCAACTGGAAAAACTCCTGGCTCCTTGTGGAACACATATGCAAACAGCTGAGGAACACACTGACATTGGCCAACCAATGCCATTAATCAAAATAACAACAGTGAAAATTCAAATTTTATCCAGGGAGGACAAATGTCGCTGCTAGATGAGTGTGAAAATCTAAAAAGTCAGTTCATTTCAATATTCCCTTACTGATGTCAAAACAGCAAGGATAATTGTTATTAATTATGGTTTCTTAGCATTTCATCTGCATCAACTTTTAAAATTTAAGATTTTTTTTGTACTATGTGGTTAAAAGGCAAACAATTTATTGTATCAATCTTCAGGATGTGGCCACTTAAAGATTTCATAACTGTGTTTAGGCTTGTTTTTACTGTAGAAAGGAATATTCTAGTTTGATAAAATTCCACAGTACCTCCAATATCACCCTGGCTAATGTGTGGTGCAGGTAATTCAGTGATCCAGTAGGTGGCTACAGAATTAACCAGCACAGATCCCATTTGGATTGGTGTTTGCATTTTTCCACATTTTTCTACCCTCCCCTACTGCAGAAATTTTCTGGAGTTTCTAAGTCTGGTTAATGGAATGTCATCCTGCAATTTTAAGTCTATTAATGAAAAATAAAACCCTCAAATTTCAGCTTCATACACTATGGTGCTCTATGGTTCATTAGTTCTACTGCAATTTAAATATTTTTGAACAATTTCAATACAAGCTGGGTTTTTTCTCCCCAAGAGATATAATTTGAATTCTTCTAACCTTTACTTTGAATTCTTTTAACCAAGACATAGTGTGAAATATAATCAAAGACTTCTATAAAAATAGAACCAGGCAAAGATTATCTACAAAAAAAGAGTAAAAAAAAAAAAAAAACCCCTCTGGCTGGCAACAATACAGACAACAGAGTTTTCTGAAGGTGGTGTTCACCCTGCTTTCATGTCATCGGGGTTGAGCTGACTAGAAAAGCCACAACAGGAAAAAAAAAATAAAGAGGGGGTGGAGAAGCAGCGACAAAAAAACCCCAGATGTTGCATAAACATGACTTACCTCAAGTTCAGTGTTTAAATATTTATCTTTCCAATAATCCCCAAGCAAAGTTCATTTAACCACTCTAGTTCCATGTAATTTATTTGTGGAATATGCATCAGCCTAAATCTAATTTTGCTCTGCTTACTTTGGAGGAAGGAAATTAAAAGTGAAATAATGAAGGTGGCCTTTTATTCATTTTCCTTTTTTTTTTTTTTCCTCTTTCCCAGAACCAGGCAGGAAGAGCCCTAAACCAATAAACAAGCAGCAGATGTACTTTCTCTGCTCTGTTTGGTTTGCAGAAAACACAATTTCCAGATCAAGTGGGGGCTCAGCCAGGCAGGAGCTCCGTCAGCAGCAGGGTCAGCCCAGCCCCGGCCCCTCAGCACAAAACCCCACACGCTGCTGGCCTCAACAAACACAGGCACAATTTTGGGGATGTGGAGCCACATTTTCCCCTTGGCAGCTAAAAGTGGGTGTAAAACTTTCTGTACAAGGAGTGAGGTTTAATACCCCTGAGAAGTGTAATACCAGAACTGAGAAAAACTCAGAATTTCAGGACAATCCAGAGCTGAGGAACACCCGGGGCTGGGGAGAAACCAGGATTGGGGATAAACCAGAACTGAGGAAAACTTGGGATTTCAGGATAACCCAGGGCTGGGTACAACCCAGAGCTCAGGATAACCCAGGGCTGGGGATAACCCAGACCTCAGGATAACCTAGGATTTCAGGAAAACTCAGGATTCTAGGATAACCCAGGATTATTAATTATTTAATACCCCTGAGCCAAGGGGGAGGCTGAGGTGATTTGTGGTATCTTTTTAGCCAGGGCAGTGAGGAAATAATAGTTCAAGGGGATAAAAGGAGTAGAGCTTAAATTTATTCTTGAGAGAGGAAATTGTGCCTGATCTGTGAGGCCTTGACCCAAAATTGAAGGTTGGAGTGGTTTGTGAGCTAAGTGCAACACAGGTCCCAGGGCCACCTGAGTTCCCAGGGACACCAGTGGGGATTGGTGCAGAACTGGAAGTTCTGAGCTCCCTTTGAGATGCCATCACCACCTGGAGAGGCTGGAGCTGCCCCCTGAAATCAGCCAGGGCTGGAGAGGATCCTGGGTTATGGGGTGGCTCCACCAGACCACCAGGAGATCCCCCTAAAACACCTTTGTCCCCACAACTGGTGTGTGCTAAAAAATCTCAGTGATCTAAATGAACACAGAGTGATCTGATGGCAGAAAGTCTGCTGTTAAAATACCTGATTTTTATCTCTGATAAAATCCCAGCGGTCTAAATGAACACAGAATGATCTGATGGCAGAAAGTCTGCTGTTAAAAATCCCTGATTTTTATTTCTGTTAAAAATCCCAGTGATCTAAATAAACATAGAGTGATCTGATGGCAGAAAATCTGCTATTAAAAATCCCTAATTTTTATCTCTGCTAAAAATCCCAGTGATCTAAATGAACACAGAGTGATCTGATAGCAGAAAGCCTGCTGTTAAAAATCTCTAATTTTTGTCTCTGATAAAAATCTCAGTGATCTAAATGAACACAGAGTGATCTGATGGCAGGAAGTCTGCTGGATTCAAACCTGCACAGCATGAAAACAGAAATTGTCATTAGGAAGGAAAACACAGAGTGTAATTGCAGTGAATCAATGAGAGCAGCTCCCACAGATCCCTGGAAGAAACTCTGAAGACAAAAACTCTGCAGAAACAAATTCTGTTTTGATTCTGGCGTGTCAGTGTTTAATTCATCCTTCCAACAACTTTTTGGAAAACTTCTGCCTCAAAAATCAAGTGACACTTTGCCACCTTATAAAACAATTACCCAAATTGCTGTGCCTATCAAGTGTAAGGATTTTTTGCAGCTCTAAATTCCCTCCTGTTTGAAGCAGGCTGTAGCTCATACAGAGGCTCTGGAATTTAAAATCCATAAAAGCTCGCCTATTTTGTGAAATGCTATTCTGAATTTTCAATATGATTCTACAGGCGAGGTACAGGATGTGTAGTGCGACTACATCAGGGAAAATAAAAGTAGATTTTAGAGGTAATTGCAACGTCAAAGGAGAACCAGGGAGGAAAGAACAGAGTCGAAGCATTGAGTAGAACACAGATAAATTCTGGGTTGTTGGAAACTCAATTGCAAAGAAACCTCAGAACCTTGGGCCTATAAGCCAAAACTTAGAATTAAACACAAGATTTGATCTGAGACCTTGGAAAAGGCTCCCGAACTTGAGTGCTAGAAACAAGAATGTAGATTTATAGTTTAAAGCAGAGACACGTTAAGCTAAGTAAAAGAAAGTTTAGAGTTTTAGAGTTCAAAATATAGAAAAAATAAAAATAGTTGCAGAAGTAAACAAAGAGTTTAGAATGCAGCACTGTAGGTTTGTGTGTCATAACATGATTGGCTAAGAAAGCTCACACTGTAGCAGGAGTCTGCAAAATGAAATACTTGAAGATTAGGTCAAAAACATTAAGATCCTTGTTAGTAATGTTTATATATACATATTTAATATATATATTAATAACTCATTAAAGTTATAATAATATAAATAATTATATAATATATATATAATATATAATAACATATAGATATTAATTATATAAAATATATATAACAATAACTCCTTTAAAAGTCTTGTCATTAAGGGTCTTGTGACCTCTTGTAACCTCTTGTGACCCCTTGTGACCTCTTGTAACACTGTGAGCCAAACTCACCCTTCCTACCTATGTAGAAGATAAGAAAAATAAACCAAGTCATCGAAACAATTCAGAGGACCCATCTCAAATTCCTTCCAAAATTCCCCACAAGTGAATTATCACAATGGGAGTGGAAACTCCTGCCTGCTACGATTCTCAAATAAGATTCATTTGCCACAATGAAGAGAAAATCAGATTGATATGGATAAAAAATGGTACTCTGTGCATTGGGAGAGGCTAAAGCACGGAGCAGGCAGCCCAAAGAGGAGACCCTGAGTGGACTCAGGCTGCCTGACAGCTGGAGGGACAATGAGGTGGCTGTGGCATGTCCATGGCAGTGAAAAACCCTCCCAAAATCTGTGGGGACAATCCCCCTGCAGCAGAGTTCAGTGCTCCTGAACCAGCTCCCAGAGCACCAGAGCAGTGCTGTGAGCAGCACCAGGATGGGCAGACTGACAGCTGTCTGTCTGTGCTGCAGGGATGGACAGACTGACAGCTGTCTGTCTGTGCTGCCTCCCTGGAAACATGGGCTGGGTGGGCAGGCAGCAAGGGCAGGAGGAAATCCAGCACAGCCAGGCACAGGGGATCCTGCAGCCCTGGGTTATCACAGAATCCTGGGTTATCCTGAAATCCTGGGTTATCCCAGAATCCTGGGTTTTCCTAGAATCCTGGGTTTTCCTGAAATCCTGGGTTATCCCCAGCCCCAGGTCATCCCCTGCCCTGAGTCATCGTGAGCTCTGCGTTATCCCCAGCCCTGGGTTATCCTCAGCCCTGGGTTATCCTGAAATCCTGAGTTTTCCTCAGTTCTGGGTTATCCCCAGCCCTGCCTTATCCTGAAATCCCGAGTTTTCCTCAGTTCTGGGTTATTCCCAACCCTGTTTTATCCCCAGCCCTGGGTGTTTCTCAGCCCTGGGTTATCCTGAAATCCTGAATTTTCCTCAGTTCTAGGTTATACACAGCCCTGGGTTATCCTCAGCTCTGGGTGTTCCTCAGCTTTGAGTTATCCTGAAATCCAGCTCTGGGTTTTCCTAACCCTGATTTATCCCCAGCCCTGGGTGTTCATCAGCTCTGGGTTATCCTGAATTCCTGAGTTTTCCTCAGCTCTGGGTATTCCTAACCCTGGTTTCTCCCTAGCTCTGGGTTATCCTGAAATCCTGGGTTATCCCCAGCCCTGGGTTATCCTGAGCTCTGATTTGTCCCCAGCCCTGGGTTGACATGAAATCCCGAGTTTTTCTCAATTCTGGGTTATCCCCAGCCCTGGGTGTTCCTCAGCTCTGGGTTATCCTGAATTCCAGAGTTTTTCTCAGTTCGAATCCTGAGTTTTTCTCAGTTTTCCTAACCCTGGTTTATCCCCAGCCCTGTATTATCCCCAGCCCTGGGTGTTCCTCAGCTCCGGGTTATCCTGAATTCCTGAGTTTTTCTCAGTTCTGGGTTATTCCCAATCCTGGTTCTCCCCATCCCTGGTTTCTCCTGCAGCCAGAGGCTGAGGGCACAGGAGGGATGGGCAGTGGGAAGGGCAGGAAACCCCCAGGGCAGAGCTGCCCTGGCACAGCTGCCCCTCCCCACTAAGGGTGATGCCCTCGTTCATTCCCCCATCTCCTGTCACCTCCAGAGGGCAAAATATCCCAAATTCTGGGGTCCAGGGGAATCACCCAACAGCAGGAACCCAGGGGATTTAGTGCAGGACTCTCGTTAGAAGACAGTCAATGAAGGTAATTAATGCCCACACTGCTGTTGGTGGGCACTAATAATTAGAAAAATAAACAAAAAAACCCCATGCATTCTACACGTTCAATTGAAAGGATTTAATTCTCTTCTATATCTAGAAGATAGTGGGCAACTAATCTGCAGCTTGTCATAAAATAATTTTTAAATTTTGTTCTGAGCATTATGTTCTGCTGTTGATTATGGAATTAATTTGGTTGTACTAGGTAGAAAAGTCTTTAGGACACTCAGAACATAGCTGGACATGTTGTTCTGGAGAATCCTGGACAAAATGTGCCTTAGGGACTGGTAGAGTGCTTGCTCAACATATTTCTTTATAATTTGAGTTTTGTTAATTGAATTTGATCAAATTGGTCTATTTAGATCATCCATAACAGCAGCCCTGTGATGGAAACCAATCAATGGCTCCCAATTAACTCCTCCATCACTTCCCAGTCCGAGGTTTGGGAATTGCAGTCCCAGAGGGGCTGAGCCAGCCCCCGGCAGCCCTGCCCAGAGGTTTTCCTGCCTCCTGCAACTGGAGCTCCCCTGCAAGCTTCCAGCCCTTCTCATCCCTCCCCTCACATGAAAAAACCTCATTTCTCCTAGGTAAGAACAGAGATGTTAACAGGTCTAAATTATTTTCAGGTGTTAGTCCTGGGCTGGGATCCAATCTTATGATTTGAGGCCAAAACTTTAGACTGGAAAAGTAAAAAATCCAAGTGTGGCTGTGTGAAATCAGGACATTTTGTACAGGATTCCTGGCTCAGTGTTTGGTGTGGATCTAAAGGCTAAAAACTCTAATAATTCTGAATATTTGTGGGTTTTTTCCTAACAGACAGAGTGTGTCTTGAGGGGGATGGGAATTATAAAGAAAAATAATCTGAGCACTAATATTTGTATAACTGTTGAGAAATGAAATAAATCTGCTGCTGTAAAACATGTACACTTCTCTCTAAAGGTAACAAGCTGCTTTGGGCACACCTAAACCTCAGCCTGAACAAAATACATTTTCATGAGCCTGGATTGGAATGGTTCAGGTCATGTTAATGAATTTTCAATTCCTAGGCTTGATTTGGGTTGTGACGAAACACAGACCTGTTCATGCAGCCCTGTCCTGCATGCCAATCCAGAGATGTTCTTTGTTACTCTCTAATCAAACCTCGGGTTGCTTCCTCATGGAACATTTTTCTTCATAAAATGAGGGTGCCCACAGGTTACACACACCCAGATTGCCACAGCAACCAAAGCTCTGAAGGTGAAAAGGATTTCTGAACTCTGCATTTATTCCACTGAATTCCACTTCCAACACCAGCCAGGAAATACAGACACAGAGCAGGATTTGCATTAACAAGGAATGCAGGGAAAGGGCTGCGCCTCCAAAACCACTGGGATGCTTTTCCTTGCTGTTCTAAATGAAACCTGCCATGAAATAAATTTGTTTAAAATGCCTTTTATTGTGGCTTTGATCTGTAATTGGTTGTTCCCTGTACCCAGCGATGCTGGAGGCTCACAAGCGGAGCATTGAGAGGTTTCCTGTCCATGAATGAAGTTCTGTCCCGCCTGCGAACGGGGACGGCAGCTCAGCAAAGCGCAGGGGAAGATCGAGAGCTCAGAACAGGACAGCTCTGTTCACTCGCCCGAAATAAGATCGCAGGGCTGCCTTTTAAATCCAAACTGGACTCAAACTCACTCGGAGGAGATAAAACCCTCCGAAAAATCAGCTTCAGATCCGCGTAAAAGCCGGTTTTGTGGGAGCTTTTTGGCCATTCCCATTTCCACTTTCCGAGCTTCTTTGGGTCGATGTCACCAATAAACGAGCTTTGAAGCGCGGGAAGGCGGAGCCGGGGCTCGGGGCCGGGGCCATAAATAAGAGAGTCCCATGTCCGGGTGATTTGGAGGCAGCGAGCACCGGCAGCGCTCGGAGCGAGCAGCGTTTGGTGTCCCGGGCATCCGGAGCGGAGCGTCCCAGCGCATCCCAGCGCATCCCAGCGCATCCCAGCGCGGCGGAGCGTTTCCCGTGAGCGGAGCATGAGGCGAGCGGGCAGCGGGAGCCCCGGGAGCAGCCCCGGGAGCAGCGCCGGGGCCCGGGGGGCAGCGCTGGCGCTGGCGCTGTGCGCGCTGTGCGCGCTGCCCGCGCCCGTGCCCGCCTGTAGCTGCGCGCCCGCGCACCCGCAGCAGCTGCTCTGCGACGCTGCGCTCGGTGAGTCCGCGCCCGCGGAGCCTCCGCGGGGCTCTCTGCGGCCAGGGGATGGGGAAAGGGATGGGGGGAGCGGTGCTGCGCTGCCCCGAGCGCAGGGGAATTCATGGCGAGGGTTGCTCTGATTCCCGCGCACTGCCAGGAGGGTTTGTGGTTATGAATTGCTGGGATTGCTGGGTTGGAGAGTGGCTTTTTATTTATTTTTATAAATAATAAAAAAAAGTTTTATATATATATATATATATATATATATATATATATATATATATATGTATATATGTATATATATGTATATATGTATGTGTATATATATGTGTATATATATGTATATATATATGTTTTTTAATATATATATAAAGCATATAAATATATGGTTTTATATATTTTATGTCTATTTATATTTATATTTATATAAAATATATAAACCCATGTATATATATGGTTTTATATATTTCATATCTGTTTTATATCTGTATCTATATATCTATGTTTCTATATATCTATATATCTGTGTATCATCTATATATCTATATATCGATATGTCTGTATATATCTATTTATTTTTATATCTATATAGATATCTATCTATAAATCTATATATCTATCTATATCCATATCCATTCCTATATCTATATCTATATATCTATATCTATATCTATATATCTATATCGATATCTATATCCATATCTATATCCATATCTATATCTATATCTATATCTATACTATCTATATAATCTATATCTATATCTATCTACCATTTCATATTATAAATATTATATATGATTATATTTCTATATTCTACATACATTATATATTAGATATGAATGTGTTTATATCCTTCCTATATATTTATATTACTTATGTATTATCTTATATTTGGTGTATTTTATACCTATTGTATATAACAGGTATTTCTATGCTTTATATAGGTTATACATTTTATATATAACATCTGTTTTATATATTTGTAGATTAGGTCCTGACTTAGAAAATACCTGAGCTTTCAAATTTCGACTGCTATATATAGCAGTATCTGCTAGGTATAAAATATTCTGTCTAAATATGCCTGCAATGTGTAAACTGCTCATATAGATATTTTTATAGCACTTTAGAAAACAAAACAAAACAAAACAAAACAAAAACCCCATAAAAAAACAAAGGACCACAAAATATAAGTCCCCAGTGCTAACTTGCTGAAACTTTTGAGCTTTGTTCTGCTGTTCTATACTTTCTTTGATTTATTCTTGGGGTTTTCTGTCATTTTATGGAGCAGGAGGCTGATGGGCCCTTTATTTTGTGCGGATAAAGTGGCCGCAGCAGCTCTGTGTGAGCGTAACTCTCCAGCTCTGGGACAATTGTGCCTCATGACAGCCAGGCAGCACCACGGTTGTCAAACAACTCATAGAAGGGGCCTAAAGATCCCAAAATTAGGCTGCAGGGGGATGAGAAAATGTGACATTTTGAGAAAATGTGACATTTTGCAGCCTTTTGATTTCATTAGCTCGGGCTTAGGCTGGTTAGCTTCCATGGGGTGTGAACAGTAAATGTAGAACATGAGTTTCCAAAGTGCCACAGAATTAGCATCTCTATGGGGCAGGCAATACCTTCTGCATACTGATTCATTGCTTTTATGCCCTGACAGAAAATCTTTGTGGCCATGACAAACTCTGAGCTCTGTTTGTGGCCATCAGTTAAATTGGTTTTTAATCTGCCCGTGTGCAGCAATCCCTCTCGTGGAGGTGCCTCCACCAGGCATTGCACACTTGGGGGTTTTTAAGGACTGAAGGGAAATAAAAGTTGTGCAACAACTAAATATGTGTGCATTGAACTGCACGAGAAAGTGACAGCTTTCCAACAGACTTCATGTAAAAATTTTCCAAAATTAACAATTTTACAGTGTAGAGGAAACTCAAAATGTTCATTATGGGCTACCTTAATGAATATTTTCATTCATAGGGAAGCCATTCTGATGATACAAATTAATATTTACTCATTTCTTAGATGTATTTTACAAATAGGAACTATATCATGCTACTTTTAGCTTTTCTACTGTATCATGCTACTTTTTATTTAAATACTGATGATAGTTTTATGTTACAATGTTTGGACTTGTTGCTCAAGCTCTCACTCCTATAAATATTCCTATCCAAGTAAACTTCCTCTTTTGGCTGAGGAATGTTTATGTCAAGGATCCCTTTGTTCACTATTTATCCTTTAAAATACCATTTCTGTATATCACAAAGTGGGAAATGAAGGGAATTTTTCATCCCAATAAATGCACACATATTTTTGTGTGTACATTTGCATGCACACACACACATAAAACCTGCTTTGGGCATTCATGGCTGAATTCCTGGATGATCTTTAGCCACAACATTTTGAATAACAGAGTGAACCCCTTGGAAGGAGCTGGAGTGGAGCTGCCTGTCCTGTGTGGGAGGAAGCTCCAGGGAGCAGCTTGGCACAGCAGCTCCCCCGGGCCGGTGCCAGCAGCCTTTGTGCCCGGGAGAGGAGCTGTGCCCGGCAGGAAGGGGCACCCCGGGCTGCAGCCCTGCCAGGCACTGCTCATCCCCTGGGAACTGGGGCTGTGTGTGCCCCACAGCTGCCTGGGGACACACCTGTGGCACTGGGAACACACCTGTGCCCTGGGGACACACCTGTGGCCTTGGGGACACGCCTGTGGCCTCAGGGACACACCTGTGGCATTGGGGACACACCTGGGGCATTGGGGACACACCTGGGGCATTTGGGACATGCCTGTGGCCTCAGGGACACACCTGTGGCCTTGGGGACATGTCTGTGCCCATGGGGACACACCTGTGCCCTTGGGGACAGACCTGTGGCCTCAGGGACACCCCTGTGGCATTGGGGACACACCTGTGGCCCTGGGGACACACCTTTGGCATTGGGGGCACACCTGTGGCACTGGGGACATACCTGTGGCATTGGGGACACACCTGTGGTGCTGGGGACACACCTGTGCCTTGGGGACCCACCTGTGGCATTGGGGACACACCTGTGCCCTTGGGGACAGACCTGTAGCCTCAGGGACAAACCTGTGGCATT
Source organism: Melozone crissalis (assembly GCF_028551555.1). NCBI lineage: Eukaryota > Metazoa > Chordata > Aves > Passeriformes > Passerellidae > Melozone > Melozone crissalis. The sequence continues at coordinate 18,811,507 of NW_026535807.1, read as the reverse complement.
GGGGACAGACCTGTGGCACTGGGGACACATCTGTGGCATTAGGAAACACTCCTGTGCCCTTAGGGACACACCTGTGGCATTGGGGACACACCTGTGACCCTGGGAACACATCTGTAGCCATGGGGACACACCTGTGGCACTGGGGACACACCTGTGGCATTAGGGACACACCTGTGCCCTTGAGGACACACCTGTGGCACTGGGGACACACCTGTGGCCTCAGGACCTCAGGGCCACCTGGCTCCCAGCTGTGTGCTGAGACTGTTCCAGTTCTGCAGTTATTAAATTCATTAATTCATTAATTTCATCCTGTCTAGCCACAAACACGGCCAGGGACTCCCTCACAGGATTTCCTGGCAGATCTTATTGAAACAGAGATGCCCTGACCGAAAACTCTGCAGTTAAACCAGAGATAAAGTCTCAGACTTGCTCACATGTCCTTCAGCCGCTCTATAAAGGCAATATTTTTAATTTCCTCCAGCATGATTATGATGGAGGTGGAGGGATTGAATTGATGCTCCCTGAACCTCTAATTGAATGTGTGAAGCCACTCAGCAGCAGCATTTTTGAGTGACCCAAGGAAAAACAAGCACTGAAATGAATTAAGTCAGGACAAGCTCTTTTGCTTTGCCTTTGTGACACTTTGCCCTGAACAGCCAGGAAGGTTTTGTGGCTCTGGATGGCCACAGGCAGCAGAACCTGAGAGGGATCAGGGGATGTCTGACAGAGCAGGAGTCAGGGAGAGCTCCTGGTCCTGCCCAGAATCAGGGACGGGTGGAGAGCCCTGCAGGGCTGAGGTTGGGCAGGGTACATCAGGAGTGCTCTGCCAGTCCTGCCGTCTGCCTCACCTTGCATTTGTTCACCTTCCCACAGAGCCTTCAGAGGATGGGATTTTGTACAGTGTCATCATCACTGCTAATCACAAAGGGAGGGAACTATTTTCAAACTAAACATTATTTATAGCTCAGACAAACATCAGTCTCAGGGGCTGTGATGTTTTAGAGGAGCAAGCATTCAGCCATAGCTCAAGAGCAGTCACAAGTTCTTTGCTCCAAAGCAATTCAGAACTTTCTAACCCAATGACAGCTGCCACAGGGTTTATTTTGCTTTTCTAACCCATCACCTTTACTCACTTCTGCTGCACTGTGGGTACTTTTGTCCAATGGCTTCTGTCTCACATGCACAGAAATGCTTCTGTTATAATGCTGAACTCTCAGCTCGCTCCACACAACCCCAGCCCCACACTACAAACCCTTCACCATCTCAGCAGTGCAGCTGCTCACTTACTTAAAGCATATTCTTACAACTATAGAACCATAAGTTTATGATTTTTCTGCCTAATATCTGTGTATTGTATTTTTACATCAATCCAAGCTTCTTCCAAGGCTGCAGCTCAAACCCTTCAGTGTCTGTGGAAATTTCTGTTTTTCTGATTCCCACAATACAGGTTGAAGAAATTGTCATGAGCTTCTCAGTAGTTTTAAATTTAACTCTTCATTTGTAGGAAGTGCCTGGCACCAGGAGATCCACAACTTTTACACAAAACCAGAGATACAAGATCCCTCTTGTGCTCTTCTAAATCCTGCTGAGGCCCTCCAAAAATGTGCTGAGTTCCTTCAGCCCCAGCAAACACCTCTGCTTTTCCAGAGGACTTGCCCTGGGACTGGAGGGGTTTAATTAAACAGATGTCCATGTTAATTAGCAGTGCTGACCACAATGCCCAGGTTTTCTCCTCATAAAAATGTGGGAAGAGGTGCTGGATAACAAATTCAGTAGTGAGGCCCTGCAGTGCCAAGCCAGCACATGAAAACTCTTTGGATAATTGCCTTTTTTTGGAGACAAACATGGATGCAATTGAGTTTACCAGATAGTGCCAAGGTAACAGATTTCCCTTTTGCCACTGAATTTGTCATCCTGGCCTCAATGCTGGACCAATTTGAGCTTCAAATCAGGCAATCTGGAGGCAGAAATGGGCTATGGGCAGCACTGATTCCTTTCTTAAGTCTGGCACTTTAAATTCATGTTGCTTTATCCCCTTGGGCTATTTTTTGGACAGTAGGAGAAATATGTAAATACTTAGCTGTGTTACACCAGTTCCTTTCAAAGTTGGTTGTATTCTTTCTGATTTAAACTGTCTTATTATTGTTTTTTCTTAAAAATATATTGAAAATTGTATTTTTACAGCAATTACTAATAGGTCTTGAATACATACACATATATATATAATAGCTTCAGAAGGCAGTTCTGCAGCTTTGGAGAAGAGTGGCACATTTCTAAATAGGATGGAAACTTTACAGCTGGAGCTTGGCAGCATTTTCAGCCCATTAAAATCTCCCAAGATCAGGGAGATCAAGCACTGTAAAGATGCACTAGATGATATATTAAATTTTAATCACATTTAAACATAACAGTACTAATTTTATTTAAATACTCCAGAATTAAGTTTTCAGAGTCAGCTCTTCTGGGAGATAATCACAATATGCTATTTTTTCATTATGAGTTTCAAATGGAAACCTTCATGGCTCAGTGTCACACAGTTTTGCCTCTGTGCCATGTAATATCCAGTTTTGTGCAGGAATGGATTAATTTGTACATTATTAGGTGGGAGGTCATTTCTGCCTGGTGGGAAAAATCAGCTTTGGGAATGCATTGGAAACAGGGATGGTGCTTGTTCCAAGTGAGGAGAGGAAAGGTGAGCAGTCAAATTCAGTGTTTTATTATTTTATTTTGTGATACCCACTGGCTGCTGAGCCCTTCAGGGGGGTCTGGCACCAAATTCAGCAGTGGTGCCACTGCTCCTCATGTCTTTGGGGGCACAGTCTCCATCCAAGCCGTGGATCTCTTAAACCTCAAGAAGTGAATATCCTTGGTTCTTTAAAAATGCTCTTTTGTGCCAAATTTAATTACACAAAGCACAGAGGCGTCACAAACCTTGGCTTTCTGTGGAGGTTTTTGTGGATCCTATTAAAAATCTGGGCTCTGGATGGTGCTGCTTGGGCAGGAGAGCTCCTGGCAGGACCCTGGGTCACGGGCACACAGACACCCCTGACCTGGGCTCAGGGAATGCTGCAATTCCTGCAGCTTTGGGGGCTTCTCCATGGCAGGGAAAACTCATTTCTGTTCCTGCCCTGCTGAGCAGAAGCAGATCCCAGTGCTCTGCACCACCTCCTGCCCCTGAGAGCAAAGCAGTGCCAATAATGCACATTTCCTGTGCCAATAATGCACATTTCCAATGGCAATAATGCACACTCCCAGTGCCAATAATGGACATTTCCAGTGTTAGTATTTCATATTTCCAGTGCAAATAATGCACATTTGCAGTGTCAGTATTGCACATTTCCAGTGCCAATAATGCACATTTCCAATGGCAATAATGCACACTCCCCGTGCCAATAATGCATATTCCCAGAGTCAATAATGCACATTTCCAGTGCCAATAATGCACATTCTCAGTGTCAGTAGTGCACATTTCCAATGCCAATAATGCGCATTTTCTGTGCCAATAATGCACATTCCCTGTGCCAATAATGCACATTTCCAGTGTTAGTATTTCATATTTCCAGTGCCAATAATGCACATTTGCAGTGTCAGTATTGCACATTTCCTGTGCCAATAATGCACATTTCCATTGCCAATAATGCAAATTTCCAATATCAATAATGCACATTTCCAGTGCCAATAATGCACATTTCCATTGCCAATAATGCACACTCCCCGTGCCAATAATGCATATTCCCAGTGTCAATAATGCACATTTCCAGTGCCAATAATGCACATTCTCAGTGTCAGTAGTGCACATTTCCAGTGCCAATAATGCACATTTCCTGTGCCAATAATTCCCATTCCCTGTGCCAATAATGCACATTTCCAGCGTCAGTAATGCACATCTCCTGTGCAAATAATGCACATTTCCAGTGCCAATAATAAAGCACATTCCCAGTGCCAATAATGCACATGTCCAGAGCTCCATGCCAGTGTGCAGCTGCCACTCCTCAAGGCTTACATACAGGAGTGGGAGCTGAAATTCTGCTCCAAGAATTGGGGATTGGGTGGCAGAAATGGTGTACTGGGCTTGTGCTGTTCCAGTTCCATCCCAAAGAACAGGCAAAACCCCACCTGAGTGTGGTTCTTGCAAGGATTTTAGTGGGGAGGCAGCATTGGTGTCACTGGAGGAGAGTGCTGCCAGTTTCATCTCCAGAACCAATGAATCTTCTTAAAAGAAGCTAAAATTATAATTATTTCAAACCTGATGTTGGTAGGATTATGCTGAGGGGCTGAAAATGAGGCAAATCTCAGCCTTTTCCTCAGCAAGGGGCTGAGGAAAAAAGAATTCCAGTCCTGTGTGTCCCAGCAGTGCTCAGGAAATTATGATTCCAGCAGGTAGGAATCATAATGCACATTTCCTGTGCCAATATTCACAATCGTTCTTATATCCACATTTTATATATTCCTATATCCACATTTTGTTATATGACAAATGTTAGGTTCATCAACAGAAATTTTGAGAGAAAATTATTGAATTATTGACAAATTAACCCATCTTCATTAATTTTGGCTGTACAGTGCCCTGTAAAACTCAGTTAGAGAAAAGAAGACTGGGTTTCTTTACTTCTCTAAGTACAAAAACAAATAAAAAATATTTTTTCTTACTTTTATGCATAATTTTATACATATTAATAGCAATTTCAAATAAAATTTGTAAAAAACTGGGCAGCACGAATTCTAAGAAGTTGTTTAGTTTAAAGGAGCTGCTGATGCATTTAGAGGGAAGTAAAAATACCTGGCACCCTGCAAAGTCCCATCATGGGTAAAAATGCCCATGAATGGCAATTCAGGAATAATTTCAGTACACATAAACTGCTGGGTATCACAGCCTAAAACTTCTAAATGCTTTAAAAAATGCAAAAATCCTACACAACCTCTGGCTGCTGGAATGCTGTGGTGTCAATCCCTGCTTACAATTCTGTGCCTTTGCACCTGAATATCCAGTGAATAACCTGAATATTTCCAGTCAATAAACTCCTGGAATGCTGCTATGGGAACGGCACTGAGTCCTTCCTTTTGCAGCTAAAGAGGGGAAAATTCACTAAAATATTAATTCACTAAATTCACTAAATGTCACTAAAATATTTGTGCAACAGCTTCCTGGGATGGAGCCTGAATTTCCTGTTTGGGAATAGGAAGGGTAAAACCGGAATAAGACCTACAAATAACCCTACATCTACTTGAGGGTTTAGGATAGGAGCAAACACTTGAAGAACTTAAAAAGTCCATGGAAATGTTTCCTAACTCACTTTTTAGTGCTGAATTCAAGGCTTGAACCACACCGCCAATACCACGCAACTCTGGGAGATAATTCCCAATATTGTGTGGATGAGTGCCCTTGAGAGCTCTGCCACTCCAGCCTGAAAATGGGACAGGGGCTGGGAAAAGCCGCGCTGAGCTCTCCTTCCTTTGCTCACTGCATTTTCATGGCACTGCTCCCAGCCCTTCAAAGCTGTGCCTGTAAAAGGAGGTGGCTTCACAGAACTGAACAACAGGATGGGATTTTAAGGAGCCAAACCCACTGAGCACAACATTCCTGTCAATTAGGACATAGCTGAAAAACGTAACTTAATTTAGCTTTAGTGAAAAAAAAATACCCTAGAGCTGGCTATTGGGGAGTAAAATGAAATTTCAGAAGAATTGTGCTGCTTGCCTGACTTAGAAGTAACTCAGTCACACCAACTTGTTGCTGAGTGTGCTCTAAATTCAGGAGAAGAAAACAAAAAATCTGAGTTACTTTTATTTAAAATAATTTGTTGTAACTCTGGGAAACTGAACCCATCATTTCAAAACCAACATTCTACACACACTGAGGGCAGAAACAAGACTAAATAATATAAAACAGGGACCATGAAAGGATGCCAAACTCTTAATCCTATTAATGTGCCAGCTTTAATCCCAAACTTGCTCATTAAAAACCATTCCAGCAATGTGGGGTTCTGTCCACCCCAAGGAAGGGCCATGTCCCCATGAATGGAAATCCACAATAACAGCATGTGTGTTGTCCTACAGGCTTGGAGCATAAAGGGAGTGTTATTCTGCAGCTGAAATTGGGCAGATGTTGATTACCAGTGAAATGATGTGGGATCTGAGGCTTGTGAAGCAGAGAGAAATGTTCCTGGTAACACGAGGAGCAGCTGTGAAAATAAAGCTGACCTTGAACAACATTTGGAAATCAGTTTGGGGAGTTTTTAGGTGATATTTAAGTTAAAAGAATCCCACACTTCTGTTAAAAATAAGCTCGTCTCTTCTAGTTGAAAGTTTATAAAAATGAGATTCTAAAACTTCACTCTCATAAATTGAGTGTATTCTTCTAATTAAAAAAAAATAAAACCACATAATCTTCTGGTTTAACAAGGGAGCAAACCCAATCAACTCCTGCCTTCAACACGCGGAATTTTTGCATCCTGAGCCAAAAACACAGAGATGCACAAAGTCCTGCCCTACCTGAGAGTCCTAATGGGATTTAATATTGGCCTTCCACACCCCAAAAGGCTGAACTGGAAATGCAGTTTGGATGCAGACTAGAACAGGTCTGTTCATAAATTCTGTAGGGTTAATAAAATAACCCTATAGGATTTATTATCAACCCTAATAGGGTTAATTAAACCCTAAAGAGTAATCAAATTCTGCAAAGCATTTACACTGAGAAACAACGCAGTGCAAATTAATATCCTTACCACAAGGTAATTAAAAAAAATCCCTGGTATCTGCTTTATCAGCTTGGAGAGTATTTATGGGGTTTTCAGTCTTCAAAAGTTTCTCAAAAGGGGAGTTTTTGTCCAAGTCATGAACTTCCCTGTAAGGCTTTGATTTCCCAGTTACAGATTGGATTATCTCACCCCCCCTTATCTTCTCATGTAACTGGAAACACCACCAGGACTAAGAAATGCTCTTCCATACATTGCTTTTCACAGAATAAAGGGAAAATCCTGCTACACTTACAGTAAATTCTTCAACAAGCACTGTGCTTAGAGATCCAAACCATCTTTGTTCAAATAGTCCAGAAAGATCCACAATTTTTCCTTCTCATGATTTCAGAACTAGTGCTTCAGTTGATTACTCTGCTAATCAACTTCAGTTATTTATTTAGTCATTATAGATTATTTAGTTATTTTACAGCTGGCTATAAGCATTTATTGATGGAATGTCAGGAAACAAAAATGCAAAGCAGGAAAAATAAATCTCCCTTTATATCCCAGCTAGCAGAAACATCTTCTGAACTAAAGATTCCTCAACTTTGGGTCAGGGAGCTGTGGAGCAGGACTGACAATGTAGATCACAGAGAAGAAATCACTCCTGCAAATCCAGAGGATAAATATTTGTCATCCTCAGTTTTGGGGCAGCTTTGCTGCTGCTCCTTCTGTTTGCATCCAGCACTGAACTCACCCCACAGCCCCAAACATCTGAGCTGAGTTACAGTTTGGAAATGAAGCTTCTGTTTGCTGCTCTGTCCTGCTGAAAGATTAATTGATAGATGAGCCATTTGCTAAAAAACATTTGTCCTTTCCCGGCTGTTTAAAGATCATTCAAAGAGCATTCAACACTGACTTGTTCTCAAAAGAGAAATAAAAATGTGGGGTTTCCACTCCTGAAAGGATCAGGATGAAGCAGCAGCTCAGCAGGTCCTGAAGCAAAGATCTCTCTCTCTCCTGAAGTCTGAAACATCCCAAGCTGTGCAATAATTCTGAAACCAGCACTGCAAAAGAAGGGCTGCATTCTGGATGCTGGAATCATCCAAGGCTGTGTGGGACACCTGCACTCCAAGGCTGTCACAGGAGCCATTGGAATAATTTCCCAGATTCTTCTCCTGGCAGTGTGCTGTATCCATCTCATCCCCAGCCTGGCAGCACCATCAATAATTTGGCAGCACTCCTGCGAGAGTTTAGGGGTCATTTTTGACCCCCCCAAACACTGCCTGAGCCATTCTGACACACATCAGCCTTCACTTCCAGCCTACCCCTGCCCCAACACTGGGAATGTTCTGTACAGGAATTTAACAAATGGATATTTTAAACTATTTCCAGAGGTGGTGAATGTGGCCAGCAAGTTTTGCTTTAAAAAAGCTCCAACAAAGCCAATTGGAGGTGAAGCACTTGGACACCCATGGTCTGGAATTGACTGGGAGTGTCCCAGTAAACTGACAACAACCAGATTCTGAAAGATCCAATTAAATAGGAATTGAGTTCCTGAGTTCAGCTCAGGCTACCTATTGTAAATAAAGACAAGGATTCACATGCCACAAGCTGCAAAGCAAATTCCTGAAGCATAAAGGGCAGGAGAGCTTTTGCAAACACAGAGTGCAAACCTTTCCCATGCAACACAAACCACCTCAAAATATGTGAGATGGAGTTACCAGCAGATCCTCCTTTTTTGGACTCAGACTAGAGAAAAATGAAGGCAATTTTAAGTGGGAAAAGGACAAAAATATTGGCATTTTCATGAGAGTGTAGTTGGCCAATCCTTGAGCACAAGCAGTTAAATCCAGAATATTTGCTGTTCAGGGACTTGCTTTGGAAAGGTCTTACACAGTTATTGGCTGATTGACATAAAATAATGTGTTAAGGTTAAAGGCAATTTATTGAGCCATAAAATCATAAAATCATAAAATCAGGGATGATTGCTCATGGCAGAAATGGTCCCTGTTTTTAGGGATGTATGGAACACATTCCCAGAGATTTCAAATGACTGACACGGCACCACTGCCTCTCCTGCTGGAAGCCAACATGTGCAAATCAAATACTGAAACACTCAGAGAACAAAACCTTCATTCTCCCCAGAATTGTCTCTAAAATAATCTAAAAATATCTGATAAAAATATGTGTGCACACACTGATGAAAATATCAGTGTGTATGTAAAGGTACCCATTGGGTATTAAATTAATTATGTTTAAACATTATTTTATGTCATTCAGTCAATAACTTTTGCCACTGATAAAATTATCAGTGTGTATGTAAAGGTACACATTGAGTATTAAATTAATTATGTTCAAACATTATTTTATGTCAATCAGTCAATAACTTTTGACTCTTTTTGGCAGCATTAGAGATACCTGGGAGGTTCAATCAGAGTTACAATCTGTGTTACCAAAGCTTCTTTCTTCCTATCATATGTATTCTGAGAAATGACAATATTTTCTGTATACATTAATATTTAATCAAGTTATTTTGCGCTCTTCATTGGTGAGACCCAAAGCTTTACCACAAGCAAATATGGCAAGTAAAGCTCTGACACCAGTGAACAAACCAGAATGTTTAGTTAGAAAAAGGCAGGGAAAGGGAGAGTGGCAATGCTGGGCAGATGGGACAGCTGCCCTAAATGAGGAAGATTTTACACCCTCTTGTACATTTTAGAGGTTTTGTGAGGAATATAAATCAGCAGCCAACAGACCATGTTTAATTTAGGATTCTATCCCAGGTATCTATTCTGTCCTGTGCAGTGTTGCTTTAAGGGAGTTCATTAATTTTGTCTCTTGGGACAAATTCTGTGCAGATTCCTCTTCTTTTTGGAGGTTGATTATTCCTTGTCTTTGCCTGCTGACTCTGTTCCCTCTCTGCAAGAAAAGTTAAGTGTCTCAGATGTCTAGCTCCCTATCTAAAGATTATTTCTGTCATATCTGTGTGCTCCTGAAACCAAAGTTTCACCCTTTTCTTGGCTTCCTTGGCCAAGCTCTGATGGAATTTCTTGCCATTATTCTCCTCCAAGGTACCATAACATATTGGGTTCAGCTTCTGTGCCCTCCACACACAAAGGCCAATGAAATACTGTGGTCACACCCTCTCCCCAGAGATTTTCTTGGACTCTTTGCATTATTTTACCATAACTTGACTTTAGATGACTGCAGTAGATGAGTTCTGCTCACAAACTTGAAGTTATTTTGCTTTCTGCTTGCTCACATTTCAATTCTTGGCTTTTCCACATGCCTGGCTTCAAGTGGAGGCAAATCTGAGCTGCAGTGGTGTTTGCTGGCCAGGCTGCACACTGATAATCCCCCTGGAGCAGCTCCCCCCGTGGATTCCAGTCCCTTTCTGGCATTTCCAGCTTCACACTGAGCCCTCTGAACTCATTCCCCTCCCAGACTGGAGATGGGCACTGCTGAACATCTAATTATCACATTTCCCCAGCTTTCTCCTGCAGAATACAAATGTTAGCACTTGTGGTGGCAGGGTGTTAATAAAAACCCTTCTTTCTTCATCCCACAGCGACCCCCTGAAGGAAATCACCAGTCCTCTGCTTGAGGAAATTTATTTATGGAAAACTCCTGGCTGAGCTTTGTTCTGGCTGGGACAAAACCTGGGGCACCACCAACACTGCAAATGTGGATGGACGTGCATCATTTTCAAGGCCCTTAAATACAAATTAACTTCTCTTTGTAAAAATCTGTTCTTTCACCAAAATGGGGGCACTTTCATGCACAATATTCAGCTGTCTCTGCTCTAAGCGGTTTATTTCTAGGTGGTTTAATTCTAAGTAGTTTATCCCAATATTCAAATGAAAATCATCACTATTACACCATTGATTAATTAATGCAGCAGTTCTGGAAGCTTCTGTTACGTGACTGGAAAATAAATTAGGATCTATAAAATAGGAAACATTACATATCATAATATTGTATGTTATATATCATAATATCATATGTTATGTATCATAATATATAATATATATATATAATGTATATCATAGGATATACAAAATAGGAAACAGAAAGTGATACAGTTACTTAAATGAGGAGCTCTTAAAAATAGACAGGCACACCTTTATCAGGTGGTGGAAAATTGTAATTGCCACAGGGGAACTGAGAATGGATTCCTATTTTGCTGCAGCCAGCTAAGAAAGCCAGAATAAAGGAAAAACATCACACCTGGAAGAAACCCCAGCCTGTCACCCCAGGGACAGTTCAGCTGTCTCCCACTTCATTATTCTAAGATACTTCTACTACTACTACTATTATTATTATTATTATTCTAAATTCTATTTTATCATTCTAAATCCCTGGATCTGAAAACTTGACCTTTACAGCTCCAAACTCCTCATGTGAACTCTTCTGCACATTCCTCAGACAAATTCCTTCAGTGTATGAGCCCAAGACACCACAATGTCATGTTCCAACCATGTTTGAGTAGCCTGGGATCAGAACTGCTGCTGCAAAAAAAAATGGAACTGGATTATTTGGATTCATTTGGATATATAAAATAGTGTTGGATCCCATAAAAGTGTTGCAATGAGGCAAAATCCTCTTTCAATAACTTCTGAGAAAAAAAAGGAGTTTACAGATACACTTTTGAAGAAATAAAAGCCCTCTTGTCCCCCACCCCTCAAAACCCATCACTTTTGGACAAGAAGAGTCTTTGAACTGAGTTTGCATAAACTCAAGGTCTCAGCAATTGTCACAGTGGGCTTTTCCTTTTACCAAAATTCTGGGTGGGTTCTTCTAGGAATTTGAAATTTGAAACATTCATGGAACAAGTTTTAAGCTCCTGAACCCCAAAGAATGATAAAGTATCGGATTCTCGGCTGTTTAGATGGTCTGGAAAGGCCCGAGGTGGCCTTGGGCAGCCCGCGCTCCAAAGGACGAGAAGGGACTTCAGATCTGTTCTTGGTCTCGGTGTTTATTAATTGTTTATCTAAAAGATTTTCCCTCTGCCTGACAGAGGTCTGCTCAGCAGTCAGCCATGGGCACACTCTGAGAGCCCCTGGGGCGGTCACCTATCTTTATACCCGGAGTTACGTATACAATATTTATCATTTTTCTCCAATACCCTCTACCCTTATTAACCAGTGCACTTTTAGTAAGGACCAATCCAAAAGTGCCAACATCACCACAGAAGATGGAGGCCAAGAGGAAGAAGAAGAAGGAGAAGGGCACGCCCCAATTCCTCCATCTTACCTCTCTAGACCCCCCTGTACAGAAATCTTAAACCCTGTATCTCACACTCCAATTAACTTATCCCTTCACCATTCACCCCAGTGAAATCCTCCTATCCTCATACTGATGTCATCTCCCATGTGGGATCAAAGTCCAGCCACCAGACATTTCTGGCAACATTCCAGGACTCCTGAGCCCCCCAGGGGTGGTCTCGGTCACTCTGCACCTCAGTCCTGAGAGGCTGAGATCCCACAATAAAGCTCTGATAAAAAGATAGATAGATAGATAGATAGATAATAGGTAGGTAGATAGATAGATAGATAGATAGATAATAGGTAGATAGATGGATAGATAGATAGATAATAGAGGTTAGCTAGCTAGCTAGCTAGCTAGATGATAGATAATAGATAGATAGATAGATAGATAGATAGATAGACAGATAATAGATGTTAGCTAGCTAACTAGCTAGCTAGATGATAGATAGATAGATGATAGATAGATAGATAGATAGATAGATAATAGGTAGATAGATGGATAGATGATAGATAAATGATAGATAGATAGATAGATAGATAGATAGATAGATAGATAATAGATGTTAGCTAGCTAGCCAGATGATAGATAGCTAGATAGCTAGATAGCTAGATAGATAGATAATAGAAATCTGAGTTAATCTTCCAGCAGAAGAGTGAGCACAAACAGCTGAATATTGTGCATGAAAGTGCTTTCATCTTGGTCAAGGGACAGATTTTTCTGGAGAGAAGTAAATTTGAATATAAGTGCCTTCAAAACGATGCACATCCATATTCTGTGTCCATAGCTCTGCTATATTTCATACTGCACACTCTGGCTATTTCAGAAAAACCCTTTTTGGATGCTTTTTTATCTATATTTAGGATGCTATCCTCATTCCAACCATGTGACAGCCACACTCTCATTTAGCTCCCTCTCCTTGAGCCTTTTATCCCTTGTCCCTCCAAGAACATCTAAGAGCAGCTGGACTGAAGTGTCAGACACTAAAGAGACAGGTGGAAAGGAGTGCTCAAAAATTACTCTGTGTATTTTATATTTAATTAAATGAAAGGGCTAAATTGAGCCTTTAAAATATAAGAGAAAAGAAAAAGACCTTAATGGGTCTTGATGACATCTTTTTAGTAGCTTACATCTTTTCCTGCCAGCATAGTTTTTGAAGTCTCATTTCAAGGTTTTTGTGGCAGAGCTGATTGTGGTTATAAACTTGTGAGATGGGAATGAAATTTTCCTGATTTCTGCAGAGGAAGGCTGCTTCAAAGAGGTGGAGATCACATTTCTATTCACAGAGCTCTGGTGTAGCCTGTCAAAAACCTGAAGTGAACTGGAGGCACAGAAACCCAGATTCTTCCTCAATATGCCTATATTTATTTACTTATTTATCTATTTATAGATTTAAAGCAAGAATGCACATAAGGATTTCTATATAACACATTTTCTTGTTATATGTCCAGCAGTATCCCAAATTTCTTAATTTATTGAATTTCTACTTCTGATGTCCAGCAGTATCTTAAATATCTTCCTAAATAATTATTTTTCCCTATGCAGTTTCTGGTACTAAACAGAGAGTGGAGGAAAAGGCCTCATTTGTTCATCAGTTTTTTCTTCTCCTTTACCTCCTGCTTCTTAGGATTATAAAGTTTATTTGGGGAGTAAACACCAATTTGCTTTTCTTTTTGAAGGAGCAGTAAAATTGATTATTTTAGCTGAGTAAAGTTATCTGTCTTCCAACACTTGAACTGTTGAGGATAATCTCACCACTTGTTTAAGCAGAGTAATATTATATAAAATATTAAATAATATAATACAGATTGTCTTATTTAATAATACCAGCTTGTAACAATGAGAGTAATTCTTCACTCAACAGTTTTCCCTCAGTTATTGCCTTGGAAATAATTCAGAGTCTAAAAAGAACACTGCTTTTAGGGAATATATTAATTTCAGTATATCAATATATTAATTATATATTAATATATTTATATATTAATATATGTCTATATAACTATAAAATATTCTATTATTGTCTAATATTTTAATATTGATATATTTTATATTAATCTATTATTTTTCATGAATTGCAAGGATTTGGTTTATCCAGATTCCATCGATATTGTGCCTTGGAATGGGCCCTGCAGTGACTGCTCAGTTCCTTGTGTCTTCTCTCCCTTCAGATTTCATTGGTTTTGTCACTGTGGTGCAGTAAAATTAATCTCATGGCAGGCAATTCCCTCAGAGTAAGGAAATCTACCTGTAATAAAAGTAGTTCCTCATGATCACAAGAATCTCTAACACACAAAATGATGTTTATTTAATTAGTATTAATTAGTGTAGCCAATTCCAGAAGGAAATCACCCAGGTTAATGCCTCTCTTTCTACCTTTATTGCATATAAACCCTTCTGTATTGTACCAACCCTGACATTTTTCTCCTATTTGTGTGAAAACACAAATACATCAAACTATAAACTAAATACGTGCTGTGTTTTACCCAGTTAGAATGATCTCCTACTGATTTACAAATGGTTGGGAGAGGATCATTATTATTCAGGAAAGAAGGATTAAATATACTCTTAACACATTTCAGGAGAGGGCCCAAGGGCTGAGCATTGTCCTCCTGTACCTCAAATTCATTTCTTTCCAGCTCAGTCACCTGAGACAACCTCAGTGAGGATAAAAAAATGACATTTTATCAAAGTTGAGTCCACAGAGAAGCTACAACCTCCTACTGAAATGTTCAAATCTGTATTTTTAGTGCAGAACGTATCCCAGGCATTCGGAATTGCTGGCACTGCAACGTGGAATCCGTGCCTATGTATTCCATAGATGCAAATTCCTCATAAGGAAGCAATAACAGCTAAAATGACATTATTGCTGAACAACCAGAGGCTGCTCCCAGTCGCACAGAGAGGCCAAGCCAGGCCTGGAATGCTCCAAACCAAGAAGTGCAGAGTCGGAGCAATCCTGAGCCCCCGAGGCAGCAGGGAGGGAGGAGAGGGAGATGCCCAGGAATGCTGCAGCAGGAATGCTTGTGGTTAAAAACAGGAGCAACCACATGAATCAGAGGGCTGAGGAGACAGCCAGACGACACTGATGGCAAAAAAAAAAAAAAAAAATTAATGCACAGAAAATAAAAAATCAAAAGGAGCCCAAGAAGAATTAAAAGGCGCCAAAAGATCTCTGTGTGTTTGGAGAATGGAAGGACAAAACCAAAATAGCTCAAAAGTTCAGACAATTAAACTTCCTTACTGTGAAAAAAAATCAATCTCATTTTTTCCTCTTTTGCCATCTGGAGGTTTTGTCTCAAACACACACACAACACAGAAATGCTTCTCATTTTCACCTACACACCCACTAAAGGATCTCTGCATGACAAACCCCAGGACGCTGCACTTTCAGCCTGGCACAACTCCATGGAGACCCCTGGAGCTATCAGGGATTATCCACAACCTTCCTCTCACGTGCTAACAAGTAGAATTTCATAAAAATATGGAAATGCACAATGTTTCAACATGGGACACTTGGGTAAAGCAGTTTTGATTATCCCACACTGAGTAGGCAGGAAAAGATTCCCTGCACATGAACCATGTTATGGCCCTGAGAAATAATGTTGTTTTCTCAGCCCTTTCCTTCAGAATTGAGCAGACTCCTTAATGAGAAATCCTTTTTTATTTTTAGGGAGTAATGATGCAAAGGAGAGCATCTCAAAACAAAGCAGCACCATCCTAATTTGTCCCTTTCAGCAGGGCAGAGCACTCCCAGCCCACAGCCCTTGTCCCCTGGAAGGAGATCAGAGACTGCAGGCACACAGTGAATTTTGGGGTTGCTCACATCTGCAGATGATTAAAGAGATGCTCCCACTTTCCATGTGAAATGAGGAATTTAAAAGGATAAATTAATGATTGTACTGAAAAGAACTCTTTCCTCCCAACAATCCAAGATGCTCCTCAAGAAGGAATTAATGGAGGGAGCATTCTGCTGGAACCTGGAAGCTGCAGGCAACTGCAGCTTTAATAATAATTAACAGGTTGATTTTAATAATAATTTAACACCCTGATTATCCCATCCAGTTTGCTCAGCTAATTAGTGAGGAAATGGGAATTTTTCAGTGTTAGGTGGGACTGATCTCCACCTGGCTGTGTTTCAGCTTGGGTTTCCTATTCCCTTTCTTTAACTATAATATTAAATATGAAAAAAAAATTGAGGCAAATCTAGTTAAAAAAATGGGAGTTTTAAAGGGGGAACATGTGATTTGGATGTCACAAAACTTTGCTCTGCTCTGGCTTTGCCGGTGTCTGTCCACAAGCACAGAAATGCAAATCATCTTCTACCCCAGCACAAACCAGAAGAATGAGAAGTCTAATCTGAGTGATTATCTTCAGTCTATAATCCCATTTTTATCACACTGAAATCTCTGAAACAGATTTGTGTATTGAAGCTGCTGTGGAGTTTCTCCCTCATTTTCACCGGTGGAGGCCTGTTCAAGACTCAGGCTGCTCTAACCCAGGAGCTGCAGCAGTGGCCATCCAAAAACGGAGCAGAAATGGGATTCTCACTAATTTAGGGGGACAAAATCCACAAAGGAATTTTGGCCGTGCTCCATATTCTTAGAACCACAACAAAATAATGAATATTCCTATGTCTCTGCTTTTTTATTGTCTTTAGCTTTGCCTGTAAAGGGAAACATAGGCAATTTTAATTATTATTAGACATCTAATCCAGAAGATAAGAAATTGTATAGAAAAGAAATTGCTTTTGTTTTTCTGATAGTGCTTCCTGATCAAATAACTAAATTGAAGAGCAAAGAGGAAATGGGTATGTTCTGTTAGCTGTGCCAAACAAAATTCTGCTCAGCTGAAATTCAAGCTGTGTTCTGATGCATTTATCTTGGTGGCACCAAGTAATTCAGTCTAATTTTAGTTTTTCCAAAGAGTCCTGGTGTATTTTAAACATCACACACAAGAGAGATGCCTCAAACAAGGAGAGGGGAAAAGAATCCATTTCTTCTTTCATAAAATCTCCTACTCTCCTTGATTAAAGAACAAGAAATGAATTAAGGAAGTAATTGATTTCTACAGGTTAACACAACTAATGGCATGCTCTGTTAAACCCCAGAAAAGTGAATATAAGATTATTCTTCTCATTTCATGCATGAAATCAACGTTTTCATCTCGCCTGGCACAGGCTTTCAGGGCCTTACTTCAAGTCTATTTATTGGCTCAACAATTCTGTAATCAACAGTCGTGTCCCTTTCCTCTGCTCACTGATTGTAATGATGGGTATTTTGTCAAATTTTATGGGATCTGAGTCTTCCAGAGATTTTGATGGACATCTTTTGTCAAAACTGAGTGGTAACATCAATCAGGTTTCCACACTCTTGGGAATTCACATTTCCATCACAGACAGCCCACTGACTTTTGTTTTCAGGAGCTCTTATGGTAAAATCTTTCAAATCTACTCGTACCTGAAGTGTCAAAACAATGCCAAAATCTGTCAATACAATTTTCATTTTTCCTTGTAAAATTGGGCATCTGCTCATGTGCATTTGAATCTTTTTCTCTTTCTCTCTCTTTTCCAGTGATCAGAGCAAAAATCTCCAGTGAAAAGGTGGTTCCTGCCAGCGATGATCCCCTTGATAGCCACAAAATGATCCGGTATGAAATCAAACAAATAAAGGTACATGGAACCACTCAGCTTTTTTGTAGTTCGATGCTGATAACCTCTGCATATTTCAGCCCAAAATCACTGACCCCAAAACGCTGGGAAAGCTGGAAAAGGCTCCAGCTGCCCCCACAGGTAGACCCAGATGGGTAAATCACAGGAGGGATTAAAAAAAAAAGGGGAAGGAAAAAAAGAAAAGGAAATTTTTAATGACTTCTTAAATGTTAAGGATATAGACAAATTATTAAATTTGTCTATTTAAATTAAAAAAAAGGGGAAAGAAAAAAAGAAAAGGAAATTTTTAATGAATTATTAAATGTTATGGATATAGACAAATTATTAAATTTGTCTATTTAAATTTAAAAAAAAGGGGAAAGAAAAAAAGAAAAGGAAAATTTTAATGGATCCTTAAATGTTAAGGATATAGTCAAATGTTTTTCTTTACAAAAATAAATACATCAGTGCCAGAGAATTCCCTTTCCTCCCACTGGCACTTCAGTGTTCTGCTGCTCCTCTGCAGCACCTCAGGAGCCTGAGAGATATTCAGGAGGTTTTTGCTAAATAATGATTTTCAGGAGGGTATTTTTGATATTCAGGAGGTTTTTGGTAAATAGTGGTATTTTGATGAAGAATTTTGCTAAATAATAATATTCAGGATGGTTAATTTTGATATTCAGGAGGTTTTTGTTAAATAATTATATTTTTGATCAAGAATTTTGCTAAATAATGATATTCAGGAGGGGATTTTTTTGATATTCAGGAGATTTTTGCTAAATAATGATATCGTGATGAAGAATTTTGCTAAATAATGATATTCAGGAGGTGTTTTTTGATATTCAGGAGGATTTTGTTAAATAATGATATTCAGGAGGGTTTTGCTAAATAATGATATTTTGATGAAGAATTTTGCTAAATGACAATATTCAGGAGAAGTTTTTTTTAATATGTTGGAGTTTTTTGCTAAATAATGATATTTTGATGAAGAATTTTGTTATTTGTGATTTTGAAGGCACCATAACTGTGCTTCATTCTGTGAGTGGTGTCATCACACCTGGGTTTGGAGGATTCCTGATCTCCTGTGCCCTGAGTGTGGCAGCTGTGCATGATCCAAACTTTCACAGGGTTTCCCCAGTCTGTTCAGCTCCAATAAGGGAATATATTCATTAATAAAAATTGACCCCATGGAAGTCACCATCAAACTCTCACTGGTGCTAAAATGATCATGATGACGATCATTAAAATGATAATTTACCTTTTTCTGGAACACACAAGAAGTAGGTGATCTCTCTGAATTAAAATGTGTGAGTGTGCACACATTTTAATTCAGAGGTGGATTGGTGGGTTGGTTTCCAAGGCAGTTTCATTTCTCATTGTTCACTGAATATTATTTTATCATTTTGAACTTTTCCATTTACCGGGAACACTTAAGAAGGTCCTTATGCATGGCTACATGGTTAAAAAAAATATTCAATCATTCAAGTTGTATCCACTGATAGAATCCCCTCACAGGAGCTTGAGTAGGAAGAATCTTTGCTAAACAAGAATATCTCAAAGTAATCACAGGGATGGTTATCACACATGACTCCTGGTGAGGTTTTATAGCAATTAAGTCAGTCTCTACCTTGCTAAAACAAACCCCAAAGCTGAGCTGTCACCATCTGCCACTTCCCATCCTCTTAAATGTTAAGGATATATTCAAATGTTTCCTTACAGAAATAAATACATCAATGCCAGAGAATTCCCTTCCCTCCCACTGGCACTCCAATGTTCTGCTGCTCCTCTGCAGCACCTCAGGAGCCTGAGAGAAAAGCAAATCATCTCCTACCCCAGCACAGACAAGAAGAATGAGAAATCTAATCTGAGTGATTATTTTCAGCCTACAATCCCATTCTTATCCCACTGAAATCTCTGAAATAGATTTGTGTGTTGAAGCTGCTTTGGAGTTTCTCCCTAATTTTCACCACTGGAGGCCTGTTCAAAACTCAGGCAGCAGGAACAGGAGTTTATTTAATTCCAAGTCAGCCAGGCCTGGACAAAGCAGAGATGTGTTTTTTAGGAAATATCCTCTACATCATCACACACAATACTCTTTTCCTGACCCAGAGATGGGCAAACTGAGAGGCATTTTAAAAACTTTTATTCAATTTAGACTAACAACAGAAGGGTTGTGATAACTCCACCCCTCAAATCCTTCCTCCTGACCAGAGAGCTCAGGACCAAACCTTCCCCTTCCTCAGGACCCAGCTCCCTGCTCCAAGCAGGGAAGGATTTTGGGAAGGGAAAGATTTTGGTGGGAAACCAGGAGCTCTGTGAGCTGCCCACACTCTGTGGACCCAGTGTGGCACCAAAATAAACCCAGCAAGGCGACAGTGCCTGATAAAGCCCACAGGAGTGACAGGGAGGGGTAACCTGTGGCATCCAAGGGATGTAACTGAGGTGAAAATTAAAAATGCTGAACATTTACTCAGTTTGCTGAGCAGCTGATCTCAGAGCTATAGTTGAGCACACCATGTCTCACCTCAGGTGACAGAATTTTAAAGAATTTAACTCCACAGTGAGTGTGAAAGGTGAGGATATCCTCTGTCCACCATTCCAATCTTCTCTCAAGTGCTGCTGCTGCTTTCTCCTGGTGCCCTGCAGGCCCACAAGCTGCAGGGTCCTTTGGATGTTCAGTGGCTCTGAGCACAGGGCTCTGGGTAACCCAGAATTCACAGAATTCACAGAATCACTGGGTTGGGGAGACCTTCAAGATCATTGAGTCAAGCCCAGCCCCAACACCCCAACCAAACCCTGGCACCCAGTGCCACATCCAGGCTTTGTTAAACACACCCAGGGATGGTGACTCCATCCATTCCAGGCCATTCCAGAACTTTATCACCTTTCTGTAAAAAGCTTTTTCCTGATATCCAACCTGAATTTCCCTTGGTGCAGCTCGAGGCTGTGTGCTCTGGTTCAATCAGTGCTGCCTGGAGAAAGAGCGCAGCCCCAGCTGAGCACAGGCACCTTTCAGGAGCTGTGCAGCGTGATGAGGGCAGCCCTGAGCATCCTTTTCTCCAGGCTCAGCACCCCCAGCTCCCTCCGGGGTTCCTCACAGGGTTTGTGTTCCCAGCCCCTCTCCAGCCTCGTTGTCCCCTCTGGATGTGCTCAGTGTCCCAAGGTCCTTCCCAAACGGAGGGGCCAGAGCTGGGCACAGCACTCAGGGTGCTCTGCATGCCCAGGGTGGGGACAGACACAGAATTTGCTTTATGTAACACAGCAGGGAAGAACAGAGCCTCCAATCATCTCTTTTGAGCTGTAAAATGCATCAAAAATTAGCACCAAAATTCACAAAAATTATCACCTCAGTGTGAGTTTTGGAGAGGGCTTTTAGACCACTCAGATATTCACACTTTCCTCATCAATTGTGCCCTCTTGGAAAGGGAACACAGAGCCCTTTGGTGGTTTTATTTGACTGTAATATTCTGCACAATGCTGCTGTTTCTCTGCTCTATTGCACTCAGGGTTGTTGAGCTGTTCCATTAATGGGATGACAAATTCTGTTTCTCTCATTTTAAATTCAGTGCATTAGGCTTAGCATTAAAAAGTTGCTATTCTAGATGGAAATATTAAAAGAGAATTTTGATATTCATTTTCAGAAATAAAAGAAAATTACAATGGGGCTTTCATTTTTTTGGCAATGGGTCAGCATGTCAAGAAGCTATAAATGTTTTCAATTACTGCTTTTTTTCTTGCAATATTTACAGCATTATATTAAGGAGAGAAGATAATTGATTTGTATGCAATTGAATATTTCTTCATAATACTTTTGTAACTGACTTGGTCATCTCACTAATTCTAAAATCTTCAAGCAAAGCCATGTGCTGGTGCTGGTTCCACCCCTCAGGAGCACAGGATGGTGTCCATACAGACTTTAGGAGCAGGGTCACATCTCTCCATCCCCCAAATCCTCACCCTATTTTCCTATTCCAATAAAGTCCCACCAGGACCACGCATCATTGCAGAACCAAACCCAACCACCTTATCCCTCTGCAGAGAAATATCCATGCTTTCAGAGAAATATCCATGCTTTTAGGGAAGGGAGAATATGATTGAGAAGATTAAATATGATTCACTGAGTTAAACACAAGATTATAATCTTTAGAATTGCTGTAACAATCATATAGGTCAAAAAAAAAAAATCTGAAAATGCAACCAAAAAACCTGCAACAAAACAAACATTAAACTAATTTAAATAATAACTGAATCCCCATTATGCATTGCTGTGGATATTTAGGGAAAAAACCCTGCAACAAAACAAACATTAAACTAATTTAAATAATAACTAAATCTCCATTATGGATTGCTGTGGATATTTAGGGGGTTTATAGCTAAATCAAGGTGTGCTGTCTGCACAAAACCTCCAAAATTGAGGCCAAATCTGAGATATCCATGGAAAATCTGTTCCCTACAAGGCCCTGAGGGTTTCTGAACGTGGAGAGAGCTTGGGGCAAAGTTGACCTGCAGAGCTCCCTGCACAGACACATTTCCCTCCTCATTTTGCACATTTTCTGTGGTTCCCACTGCTGCTTTGGCCAGGGTGCCAGTTTGGGTTGTGTTTTGGTCTGTCTGGGCCTGTTTGTTTCATTCCCCAGAGCATTTCAAATCCCAGCTCATATTTTTGGATCGGCCGCGCGGTGACAACAGCGTTGGCTTCCTTCCCCCCTTCCATAAACAAAGCCTCAGCAAAAACCAACATATGACAGAGTATTTTCTAGTGGCCTGTGCTATTTAAATCCCCTGGGAGGGCCCGAGGAACACAAACACATTTTCCAGGGACAGCAGCTGCGACTGGCAGAGCCGTGAGGCCCTGCCATTGTCCCCAGCTGCCAGCACGTGGCATGATGTCACCAAGGCTGGCGGTGGCACACGAGGTGATGACAGGCACCCAGCAGCACCTTGGACACTGCTCAGCTTGTTTGCATCTTTTCATGCCTCATTTCTCATCTCTTCTCGGGGCTGAAGCTGCTGGTTAAGCCTGAAAAGGGTTTTGATCCGAAATCTCTCCGTTTGGGGGCTGGCAGGGTGGGAATCCTGAGGGGTGGGCAAAGTTTTCCAGCAGTTATTTGAGAAGGTGCCATGCAGCTGCATTTCTCTTCACAGAGAAAAGCAAGGCACGGCTTCCCAAAGATATTTCTGGGAATGGCAGCTCTGAACCTCAGAGAAAGAAAAAAACGGTTCTTATCTCATTTACTGCTCCTGTAGTTGTTTTAAAACAAATTTTTTACTCCTTTGTCTTAAAACAAGTAGAATGCATTATGGAAGACTGTTTACTTGAAAAGAATTAATAATTAGATTCTGGTGTGAGTGTTTTGATTCACTGAATTGAATCCAAGCGTGTGTGTCAGGACTGTTGGCTGACAGTCACAAAATCCTAAACAATTGAGTTGAGTGCTTGTTTAGATTCAGTGTAATAGAGTATAAAATAATGTTATTATAGTATAAAATAATATAGTATAATAGTATTATAGTATAAAATAATGTAGTATAATAGTATAAAATAATATAGTATAATAGTATAAAATAATATCGTGCAATAAAGTAATGGTATAATATAGTATAATATAGTATAATGAAGTAATTAATTAAGCTTTTAATAAGATAGAGTCCTCCTCATCTTTCTCCCCTCATCAGGGTTGCCCTGCATTTCTGATGGTCCCACTGGTGAGAATTTGGGATATGGAGAATCGCTCTATTTTAGTGACCAAAAAAGAAAACAATGCTCAGGAAATGTTCAGTTCCTCAGCACATTTGGTGTCCCAGGAGATCCCAACAACTCCACTGACCAAAATTCCCCAGAGGAATCCACTGAGAAATATTTGCATTTTTAGTCCCCAGAGGAATCCACTGAGAAATATTTGCATTTTTAATCAGGATGATTGCTGTCTCTGCATTGCTCCTTGAATGGAATATGCCACTAGAATATAAACTGAAGAGAAAGTTTTAACAATCCATGAAATGTGCTGAAAAAGCACATTTTAAAAGCTATAATTTAAAAAATCAAGGCCTACTTAATTCCCTCCTAAAACTCTTGGATGAATTTCATTAAGTGCAGAGGAAAAGTCCAGTTCTTGGTGTTTTCTCACATTAATTCAGGCTTTGGAGCCTTCCTTAAAGAGACTCACCCTTTATCTCTTCCAGCTCTTTTTTGCAATTGTTTTTTCATGTTTCTGACTCTGTTTCTGATCATTTTCAGATGTTTAAAGGCTTTGAGAAGCTCAAGGATGTCCAGTATGTCTACACCCCTTTTGATTCATCACTCTGTGGAGTGAAACTAGAAGCCAACAACAAAAAACAGTATCTTCTAACAGGTAAAATGGAGCAAAAAAAAAAAAAAAAAATCAATGTTCCTGGGGATTCAGAAGGGGCTGCTTGGAGCGAATTTGCTAAAATATGCAAAGGAATGCATTTATGTACTAAATACAAACACAGCAGGATGTAAAAATTGTGTTCAGCTCTAGTTTTAGTGTGACCTAACACATTTTCCACTCTTCCTGCAGCACTCTTAGAGCAGTTCCAAAGGAAGGGAAGGTCAGTAATAAGTAAATAGAAGGAATTTTGATTCAGTATTTTCCATTATTATTTGATTAAAAACAACAGTGCTGATTTTCCCAGGAATGCAAATGTGCATAATGAGAAAACACCTGCCTGTGTGTCTGCAGGCCTGGGGTTCCAAGTAAATACAGATTTTTGTAGACACTCCTAAAATCCAGTTTAACTGCATTTGCATCCACCCCTTGCTGGCAGACTATCAACACCTTTAGAAAAAAAATATCCTTTTTTAATCTTTTGCATCCATCCAGCATGCAGTTAGGAGAACATTCTCTCTGTTATAATTAAATTAATTTAAAAAAAATTAGAGTATGACTAATTTGGTGCAATTAGTTAAAAGCTCAAGGTGTTCTTCCACTTCTCGTATTTAGAAAACAATTTTATTGCTTTGATTTCTTTGTGTTTTCCATGCTGCAGGCCAAATTTTAAATGATGGCAAAGTGCTGATCCACTTGTGCAACTACATTGAGCCGTGGGATGATTTATCCTTGTCTCAGAAAAAGAGCCTGAACCAGAGGTACCAGATGGGCTGTGGCTGCAAGGTGAGTGCTGAGCACAGAAATGGAAATAAACGTGGTTTATTCACATTTTTGAGAATAAACCTCAGTTTAGAGCAAGCTGCAAGTCAGACAGTAATTTCAGAGCGGATAAATGTAAATAAATAATGGTTAATCACATTTTTGAGAATAAAGCCCAGGTCAGAGGAAGCTGCAAGGTGAGTGCAGAGCAGATAACTGTAAATAAGCCATGTTAATTCCCATTTTTGTGATAAAAATCCAGTCCAAGGAAGGCTGCATGGTGAGTGCAGAGCAGATGGATGTCAATAAACACAGTTAATTTCCATTTTTGAGAATGAAGCCTAGTTCAGAGGAAGCTTCAAGGTGAGTGCCAAGCAGATAGCTGTAAATAAAGACTGTTAATTCACATTTTTGAGAATAACCCCAGTAGAAGGAAGCTACAATGTGAGTGCAGAGCAGATAGATGTAAATTAACAGCATTTATTCACATTTTTGAGAATAAACCTCAGTCCAAGGGAGGCTGCAAGGTGAGTGCAGAGCAGGTAAGTGTAAATAAACACTGTTAATTCCCATTTTTGAGAATAAAGCCCAGGTGAAAAGGAAGCTTTAAGCTGAGTGCAGAGCAGATAGATAGATATCAGATAAATATGTAAATATCACATTTTTTGAGAATAAAGTCCAGGTCAGAGGAGGCTGCAAGGTGAGTGCAGAGCAGGTAAATGTAACCAAGGCCTGTTTATTCCCATTTTTGGGAACAACCCCAGTCCGAGGGAGGCTGCAAGGTGAGTGCAGAGCAGATAGATGTAAACAAGCACCGTTAATTCCCATTTTTGGGAATAAACCCCAGTCCAAGAGAGCCTGCAAGGTGAGTGCAGAGCAGGGAGATGTAAATTAACATTGCTAATTCACATTTTTGAGAATAAAGCCCAGGTCAGAGGAAGCTGCAAGGTGAGTGCAGAGCAGATAGATGTAAATAAACAATTTTTTTGGGAATAAACCCCTGTTCAGAGGAAGATGCAAGGTGAGTGCAGAGCAGATAGAAGTAAACAATCCCCATTTATTCCTGTTTTTGGGAATAACCACAGTCCAAGGGGGGCTGCATGGTGAGTTCAGCGCAGATAGATATAAATAAACACATTTTTGGGAATGAACCCCAAGTCAGAAGAAGCTGCAAGGTGAGTGCAGAGCAGATATATGTCAATAAATACCATTTATTCCCATTTTTGAGAATAAACATCGGTTCAAAGGAAGCTGCAAGGCGAGTGCAGAGCAGGGAGATGTAAATTAACATTGCTAATTCACATTTTTGAGAATAAAGCCCAGGTCAGAGGAAGCTGCAAGGTGAATGCAGAGCAGATAGATCTGAATAAACACTCTTTTTGAGAATAAACCTTGGTTCAGAGGAAGCTGCAAGGTGAGTGCAGAGTAGATACAGGTAAATAAGCACCATTAATTCCCATTTTTGGGAACACCCCCAGTCCAAGGGGGGCTGTGAGTGCAGAGCAGATAAATGTAAATAAACACTGTTTTGGAGAATAAACCCCTATTCAGTGGAAGCTGGAAGGTGAGTGCAGAGCAGATAGATGTAAATAAACACTTTTTTGGGAATAAACCCCCATTGAGAAGAAGAAGAAGAAGATGCAAGGTGAGTGCAGAGCAGATAGACATTAACAAGCCCCGTTAATTCCCATTTTTGGGAACACCCCCAGTCCGAGGGAGGCTGCAAGGTGAGTGCAGAGCAGATAGACGCAAACCAGCATGGTTAATTCCCATTTTTGGGAACACCCCCAGTCCAAGGGGGGCTGTACGGTGACTGCAGAGCAGATAGATGTAAATAAACACTTT
Organism: Melozone crissalis; assembly: GCF_028551555.1. Taxonomy (NCBI): domain Eukaryota; kingdom Metazoa; phylum Chordata; class Aves; order Passeriformes; family Passerellidae; genus Melozone; species Melozone crissalis. The sequence continues at coordinate 18,784,958 of NW_026535807.1, read as the reverse complement.
TTTTTGGGAATAAACCCCCATTCAGCGGAACCTGTAAGGTGAGTGCAGAGCAGATAGACGTAAACAAGCACGGTTCATTCCCATTTTTGGGAACACCCCCAGTCCAAGGCAGGCTGCAGGGTGCTGAAGGCCGGCTGTCTCCCCAGATCACCACGTGCTACTCGGTGCCCTGCTCCATCACGGCGCCCAACGAGTGCCTGTGGACGGACTGGCTGCTGGAGCGGCGGCTGCAGGGCCACCAGGCGCGCCACTATGCCTGCATCCGCCGCAGCGACGGCACCTGCAGCTGGTACCGGGGCGGGCCGCCCCCCGAGAAGGAGTTCATGGACATCAGCGAGCCCTGAGCGCCCAACGGCCCCTCAAGCACCGCCCTGGGAGGCTCCTTCCATCCCTCCGGCCCAGAAACCAGCACCGCGTCCCCAAAGCGCCCGTGGGGCTGGCACCGCTGCAGGGCGAGGGACAAACCTCCTGCAGGCACCTGCTCTGCTCTGTTATGCTTTGCCCAGAGGGCTGGCAGCGTCCTCCAAGGCACAACAAACCCCCTTTCTTGCCAATATGAATGTACGGGAATAAAATTTGCCAGAATTTTGCCAATACGAATGTCCGAGAACAAATTTTGCCAGAATTTTTTCCAATTTAGCCATTATGAATGTTCAAGAACAAAAATTTTGCCAATATGAATGTTCGAGAACAAATTTTTCAAGAATTTTGTCGATTTTGCCAATATGAATGTTCGAGAACAAAAATTTTGCCAGAATTTTGCCAATGCAAACATTCAAGAACAAATTTTGCCAATACAAATGTACAAGAATGAATTTTGCCAGAATTTTGCCAATATAAATGTTCAAGAATAAAATTTGCCAGAATTTTGCCAATATGAATATTCAAGAACAAATTTTGCCAAAATTTTGCCAATATGAATGTTCAAGAACAAATTTTTCCAGAATTTTGTCAATTTTGTCAATATGAATATTCAAGAACAAAAATTTTGCCAATATGAGTGTTCAAGAACAAATTTTGCCAGAATTTTACCAATACGAATGTTCAAAAGCAAATTTTGCCAGTTTTGCCAATATGAATGTTCAAGAAAAATTTTGCCAGAATTTTTTCCAATTTTGCCAACATCAATGTAAAAGAACAAATTTTCCCAGAATTTTGCCAATATGAATGTTCAAGAACAAATTTTGCCAGAATTTTGCCAGAATTTTACCAATATGAATGTTCAAGAACAAAAATTTTGCCAAAATGAATGTTCAAGAACAAATTTTGCCAGAATTTTGCCCCCTGTTTTGATCACCTGCAGGTTATGAGCTCCCTGTGTTTTATTCCAAATCTTTCCAATGAACTACAGAATGTTTTATAGAACTATTTTTGTTTTTTTCTGTATGAAAGTCTTGGATACGAAAGAATTATTGTACAGTGTATATGTAAAGTATTATAACAATGTGCTATTAAAAAAAGAAAATGATTCACAAATATTTCCTTGTGTGTTGAATCGAGTTGAACACTTCTGTGATTAAAACAATCTGTGCTCCACATTTTGTACTTTCCTTATGTCACAGCTTCCTTTATCCACAGAGTTGTAACTTCCATTGATAACTAAATTAAGAAACAGCCTTGATAATCAAAACCCCATTCCCAAGTCAGCATTCCTATGGACTAACCACACCTTGCTGAAGGAAAAGCCAGGTTTTTAATCCATGGGTTAAAGCATTAATCCATGGATTTAAGTTTTCCATGGAACAAATTCCAAGCCCAAATAATGACAGGCTAAAAATGCTCAGAACTACAAAAACCATGTCCATCCTCAGGGCAGCTGCAGCCCTTAAAACCTCCCTAAATACATGACCAATACTTGTACCCCAGCACTGTTAAAACTTTACAAACTCACCTGAAAACACATGCAAGAAATATTGCATAACTCACACTGCAATGATTTCTGGAAGCTTTCAGATATTTCATCCTAATATGATTTCATTGTTTTTCATTCATTAACACCCCCCATACCCTGTCAGTGAATTTGGCTGCTTGTGAACTCAAACTAGAGAAGGGTTACAGCACATTTTGCCTGTAACTGTTTTACTGTCATAACTTTCCTGAATTGATGACTGGAGTTAGTAACTAATCCTTCACACACGCATTTAAGTTGATAAAAGTAATTCAGTTCACAGTGGTGAATCTTTGGGAAGTGTAAATCCCAAAGTCCAGACTATTTGTGTCCCAGAAAAAAGGGGCAGAGCCCTCAGGCAGGATGGGAATCTCCATTATTTGCCTTTTCTGACAGGTTTTACTATTTCAAGGACAGGTTTGGAAATGCTCTTCTAAAATAGATTTACGTTTTCTGTGACAAAGTTTACACATTTCCAGTGAAATGCAAATGGTGCAAGGCCAACAGGAAAACATGTCATTATCCTTTGAGGAATAAGTGTCCCTTAATACATAAAAGCCAATATTTCACTTTTTATTTCCTACAAATCAGTCTGACTCTTAATTTACAACCCTAAATTAAAACCATATCTATGTGCTGCCAAATGTAAAGCCCAGTTTGTTTTCTGCTTTAGACAAACCAAAAATTTCCTAGGCACTAACAATTTGGACCACAGACTTATCTAAATCAAACAAAAAGAATTAAAAATTCTTCTAAAAAAATTCTAAAAAATTCTTCTAAAAATTATTCTAAAAAATAATTGATATTACAGTGACATTATTGGCAGAGCTATTTACTAACAGTGCTGTGCATTTACATTAATAATTTCCAGAAAGATTCAAAGCCAGGCTTTATTTCCTCGTGTCAGATCAAACCAATACCTAGAGAAGCCTACAGAGCTTAATAACCACAAAGATTAAAATTCAGTGGGTAATATTCAATGATTAATATTTAATGGTTAATATTCAGTGGTTAATATTCAATACCAGTCCGGTGGCATTTGTCTCCAAATCCATTTTGATGGGATGGTGCCTTTTGGATAACAGCAAACAGGTATTTTATGCTTTTTAGCTCTGGTCCTATTTCAGTTTTACAGTAATAAGACCTGAACCTCGACTCACCCAGCCCAGGTTGCCTTCTCTGGGCACCTTGCACACAGAAATGCTTTCTCTGATATTTATGGACAGACTGTAATGCAAATTGCATGCCACAATTAGTTTTTAAAAATTTCCTACTTTTCCTGCTATAAAATGAGGTGTTTCACAATGTCTACTTTTATTTCTGGCAGAGCAGAATTCTGCCCAAACTCCCCACAATGGTTGGTACCAAGATTTGGTTTTTTCCCCTCATATCAATAAATGTGGCAAGAAAAGCTTTACAAAACCCAGCTCAGAATGAGATTTTATTTTCCCTGAGGAAGACTCTCAAAAGCCTTGACTACAACCTGACATTCTGAATAAGTTATTTTAATATCAGGATTTTTACTGTAGCGGCATTGATACCTTTTCAACAGCAGATTCTTTTTACAACGTTTTCTTTTTCCTTCTTGAAATTGTGTTTGTGTTAAACGAGAGGGTGGAGCAGAAACACAGCCTGGCATAGCATTTTAATTTAATTTGAAAATGGCTCACATGACTTTTGGTGAGAGTAGGGAAAAGACGAGAGAAGGGAGCCTGTATAGGTGAACAGGTAAAAAAAATCCCCACCTGGAATATTGCTGGTGTTTCCTCAACATTCCAGATAGGTTTTAATTAAATTGTTCAGCAATTATGTTGGAAAATCCTTGTGGTTTTTGCAGAGAACAGAGGAGTGGGAATGCAGTGAAATAAAGAGAACTAATTACTGAGGGAAAGGATGAAGGTATGACTCAGCCAGCAATGAGTTCAAAAAACCTCACAGCGTTTTTCGTGATCAGTCTGGGATGAATGTTTCTGTTTCCAAAAGCGTTTCATTAAAGCGGCTCTGGTTTTACACAAAAGAATGGAATCTTTGTTTATTTACCTTGCGCTGCCCAAAGCCTCAGCACAAACCAGCAGAGGATGAAAGGAGCACCTCTGGCACGCTCAGCTGACCCTCAATTCCCAGAGAGGGAATTTGGGGCTTTTTCCCTCTCCCCACGTCCCCCCTGAGCTGGTTTGCACTGGAGGGGGGGGGACAGCTCCAGGTTCCCGTTTGGAGAACAAAAAGGGAAGGAGAAAAAGCAGGAGGAACACCAAGAAAAATATTTAAAACTGTAATTGCCAAATTCTGCATCAACAAATGCCAGCGAGGCCAGCTGTTGATAAAGTGATGAGAACCCAAAACAAAATTACATGATATGATTTCAGTGCAGCATCAGGAGGCTCTGATTTCCAGATCATCTTACAACCCACTCCAGAAATTCAAACAAAATGTTGTCTTGTACCACACTGCCTGATTATTTCCCAAGCCACAAAGTTCCAGATGCTTTCTTTGGGAGGAATAAAACCAAACAAATGAGTGTCATCACAGGCAGCTCTTGCAGCAGCTCTCAGTGGCAATGCAATACCCAAATGGATTAATTTTCTCTACATTACCATAGAAATATGCAAAAAAATTACTTGGCTGTGGAGAACGACACTAAAAAGTTCAAAAAAAGAGAAATAACTTATAAGTTTTGACTTCAATGAGTAATGTAAAGGAATTAAGACAGGCAAAACCACTTACAGGGTTGCTACACTCAGAAAAATATGCCATTTAAACTTATAAGTCTGAAACATTAGTTCTTGCCCCAAAATGAAATGTTCTTTGTTTCTATGGGCTGAAGTTTAGCAATGCACCCAAAAGTTCTGCTTTTTTCAATAAAATTACAGCCATTCTCAAGTTTGAAGGATCCCTTAGGGGTCATTGTGTCCCACTCCCTGCTCCTCACTGCTGCCTAAAACTGAACCACAGCCTAAAACCATCACCCAGTGCTCCTTGGACTCTGTCAGCCTCATCTGTGTTATTTTCTGTCTGTGCAGCACTGGGAATCAGTGTTAGCCCAGGTACCTGAAGATCACAAGTCACAACCAGCCTGGTTTTGGCTGAGTTCAAAGCTCTGCAGTGCCCAGTGCATCCCTCCAAAGCCAACACACACTGTGAGTACACCAGAAATTAAAACACTGGGAGAAAACCAACCATGGAAGTGACTCCTGCACTTTCAGAGCTGCTCAGTGTCTTTTAAAGCATTTAATCTCTCTGAGATCTGCAGCTGGGCAGGTGGAAAGTGACCACTGTGCCATGTGAGCACCCTCCAGCTCACCATCACAGTGATTTCAAGAGCTCACCCCATCCCATCCCCTCCCAAAACTCCTAAAATGGCTTTTGGAGCATGCAGTAAATGGGAGAAGGGGGTTGTGCCCCCCAGTCCCTGTTTTGGAGGCACGGGGAGCAGGTTCAGCCCTGCTGCTTGCACCTACCATCTCCTTGTGGTTGGGGTAGAAGGTCTGCTCGATCAGAGGGAACTTCTCTGGGCCCAAAGATTTGTAGACAGACACCAGCTGGGCAAACTGCGAAACAAAGCAGAGAAAACAAAGCTCAGGAGAGGAACCACACTGTGCCCACAGGAGCTCCTACCCAGGACATTTGGCTTCTTGTCTTGGGTGTTTGATGAACTCAGCAGATCCAGGGGCGCATCCTCCCTCCTCCTCCTCCTCCTCCTCACACCGCCCTTTAATCCACCCAAGCTGTGACTTCATCTACAAACCAACACAGAAAAACACCTTGAAAAGTCAAACCCTCACAGGTACAGGAGATGAAATACATGGGAATACTGAATTACAAATATCTCACTGTCTGTATGTTTGAAGATGATTCTGTGATGATAAAATCATTATAATTTTGCCTTTTCTGTCCTCTTAAACCTAAAGCCCAGGCATATTTACCATTAATTTAATAGCTGGCACCCCCCTGACACTGATTTGGCAGTGCTGGCAAAGAGATAAAAGCAACTGTGCCAGGCTAACAGGGCAGGTGAGGAACAAACTGGAGAAGTTTCATCTCCCAGGCTGCAGACACGAGCCATTACCAATGGCCATCCTTGGATGGGGTGATTTAAACTGCACCCTCTTATTCCAATCTCATTCATGTTTTTTACAGAATGTTCTGATATAAAAAATTGCCACTCTTGTCCCACTACCAAAGATGAGGATGACTTAAACTGCTTCCTGTTATGCCATTCCTCATCATGATTTTTATAGAATATTCTGACATAATACCACATGTTATATCAGAATATTCTTGCCCCATCACAAAAGATGGGGATGATTCAAACTGCTCCCTGTTATGCCATTCCTATTCATATTTTCTATCAAATATTCTGATATAACACCTGGCCATTCTTGCCACATCAACAAAGATGGGGATCATCTAAACTGCTCCCGCTTATGCCATTCCTATTCATGGTTTTTACAGACTATTCTGATATAACACATGGCCATCCTTGGATGGAGATGATATAAACTGAACCACATATTATATCAGAATATTCTTGTCCCACCACCAAAGATAAGGATGACTTAAACTGCTCCCTGTTATGCCATTCCTATTCAGGTTTTTTATAGAATATTCCGATATAAAACCACAGGTCATATCAGAATATTCTTGTCCCACCACCAAAGATAAGAATGATTTAAACTGCTCCCCATTATGCCATTTCTATTAATGATTTCTATGAAATATTCTGATAAAACACATGGCCATCCTTGGATGGGGCTGATTTAAACTGCTCCCTGTTATGCCATTCCTATTAATGTCTTTTACAGAATATTCTGATATAACACCACATGTTACATCACAATATTATTGTCCCACCACCAAAGATGGGGATGATTTAAACAGCTCTCTGTTATGCCAATCCTATTAAATTTTTTTATAGAATATTCTCATATAAAACATGGCCATTCTTGCCCCATCACTAAAAATGGGGATGATTTAAACTGCTCCCTGTTATGCCATTCCTGTTTATGTTTTCTATGGAATATTCTGATATAACACCTGGCCATCCTTGGATGGAGATGATTTAAACTGCACCACGAGTGATATCAGAATATTCTTGCCCCATCACCGAAATGAGGATGATTTAAACTGCTCTCTGTTATGCCAATCCTATTAATATTTTTTTATAGAATATTCTGATATAAAACCTGACCATTCTTGCCCCATCACCAAAGATGGGGATAATTTAAACTGCTCCATGTTATGTCATTCCTATTCATGTTCTTCATAGAATATTCTGATATAACAACATGTGTTATATCAGAATATTCTTGCCCCACCACCAAACATGAGAATGATTTAAACTGCTCACTGTTATGCCATTCCTGCTCATAATTTCTATCAAATATTCTGATATAACATGTGGCCATTTTTGCACCACCATCAAAGATGAGGATGATTTAAACTGCTCCCTGTTATGCCATTCCTATTCATGTTTTATACAGAATATTCTGATATAAAACCTTGTGTTATATCAGAATATTCTTGCCCCACCACCAAAGGTGAGGATGATTTAAACTGCTCCTTGTTATACCATTCCTACTCATATTTTCTATAAAATATTCTGATATAACACATGGCCATTCTTGCACCACCATCAAAGTTGAGGATGATTTAAACTGCTCCCTGTTTTGCCAATCCTATTCATGGTTTTTATAGAATATTGTGATATAACACATGGCCATCCTTGGATGGGGTGATTTAAACTGCTCCCTGTTTTGCCATTCCTACTCATGGTTTTTGTAGAATATTCTGTTATAACATGTGGCTATCCTTGCCCCATCACCAAAGATGGTGGTGATTTAAACTGCTCCCTGTTATACCATTCCTATTAATGTCTTTTACAGAATATTCTGATATAACGCCACATGTTACATCAGAATATTGTTGTCCCACCACCAAAGATGGGGATGATTCAAACAGCTCCCTGTTATGCCAATCCTATTAAAATTTTTTATATAATATTCTGATATAACACATGGCTATCATTGGATGGGGGTGATTTAAACTGCTCCCTGTTATGCCATTCCTATTAATATTTTCTGTCAAATATTCTGATATAACATGTGGCCATTTTTGACCCACCATCAAAGAAGAAGATGATTTAAACTGCTCCCTGTTTTGCCAATCCTATTCATGTTCTCTGTAGGATATTCTGATATAACACATGGCCATTCTTGGATGGGGCTGATTTTCCCTGTTATGCCATTCCTATTCATGTTTTTTACAGAATATTCTGATATAACACCACATGTTCTATTAGAATATTCTTATCCCTCCACCAAAGATGACGATGATTTAAACTGCTCCCTCTTTTGCCAATCCTATTAATATTTTTATAGAATATTCTGATATAAAATATGGCCATTCTTGCCCCACCATCAAAGATGAGGATGATCTAAACTGCTCCCTGTTATGACATTCCTACTCATATTTTTGATCAAATATTCTGGTATAACATGTGGCCATTTTTGCCCCACCACCAAAGATGAGGATGATTCAAACTGCTCCCTGTTATGCCAATTCTATTCATGGTTTTTACAGATTATTCTGATATAATATCCTTTTAAAGCTCCCATGACACACCCTGCCTCCCTGTACTCTGGACTGCAGCAGCTTCACACAGAAGGGGGAAAAAAACCTCATGAAAGCTTTGCTTGCATTTCCAGCTGGCTGAGAGGACTTGTTTAATTTAGTGGTGTTTACTTAGGTTTGGTAAAATACGTCTTTAAATCTGGAAGGCCAGTGGAAAATGCCTTAATGATGAGCAGTCTTCACCAAAAGCCTGAGGAATTGGGGTTGGGTTGTGGGCTGTGCAAACCAGGCCTCAAGGAAAGGAAATATTCTCACAGCTACCAAAATAAGGTGGTTTGTGAAGAGGATTCCTGACAACTTACTCAATATTTCAGTTCTGATGCGAGAGCCAAATTCCAAATTCCACAAGAAAATGCTGACCATTAAGTACATTATTTTTGCCAAGCAATTGTTAGGTTAAAATAAATCTATTTACCTATCTTTAAGTAAAAACCTCCAAAGAAAAATAAAATCATATGACTGTGTTTCCTGTGATTCTTTCCCTATTTTCTTTTCCATTTTCACTGGAAGGGAGAGGAAGACACTGAGAAAATGGCATTTTTTTGGTAGGGGTTTTGTCATTCATGCAAGAAAGCTGTAATTGAGATTAATTGCTGGCAAATGCATGTTTATTTAAAATAATATATTATCAAGCACAGATAACTCCAAAGTGTTCTCTAATCCAGTAATTCAGCTTGGAAACAGCAGGTAGGAAAAGCAGGTTTGAGTTTTTGAGGCAAAAGAGAGAAATCTCCCAAACTGCCAAAGCTGGGGGATGATTTATCCTTTCCCCTGCTGAGATGCTGCTTCACCTTCGTGTCTACAAATCTGGGAATCTCCTGTCAATCATTTCCCCCCCAAAATGCACCCTGATAAATTCAGCCCAAATTCACACCAAATTTCAGCATTCTAATTGTACACCCCTAAATTGCCATAAATCTATTTTCCCTGATTGCTGCTGGGCTATTTATAAAGAAGAATTTCATTTAGGTTTTAATGCCTTTCTATCAATTTTTAAGTGGGATTTGGATTATTTGTTTTTATATTTTCCTTTTCAGCAGCTGAACACCAGTCCTGGGCAGGAGCATCATCTTTTAAAATGATAAATTACTGAATTATCTAATCCAATGTCAAATGTTTACAGACATGGGATGTTAATGGAATAGACAATATTATATTATATTATATTATATTATATTATATTATATTACATTACATTACATTACATTACATTATATTATATTATATTATATTATATTATATCCCATATCCCATATCATAGCATATCATCATATTATGTTATATTAAAAATTATATACTAAAACTATTCTAAAAAAAGAAGAAAGAAACATCAGAAAGTTAAAAAAAAAATAATAAAAAGCCCGTGACAAACTCAGAGCTCGACACAGCTGGCTGTGATTGGTCACCAAGTAAAAACAATTTACATGAGACCAATCAAAGATGTTCCTGTTGGTAAACCATCTCTAGCCTACATTCTACAGCCATCAAATAGTTATTATTTACAGTTATTTAAATAGTTATTATTTACAGTTATTATTTATTATTAGCTCTTCTTAGCTTCTCAGGAGAAAAGTCCTAGCAAAAGCATTTTTCAGAAAATACGTCAGTGACACCCTCTGATTGAATCTTCTTGCAATCTTGATTTAATCCTCAAAGCTCTGCTTGCCCTTGCCAAGGCATCCTGTTACCAAATCTCTTGGGCTAGTAAGGTCCAAACTCCATCATCTGTTTTGTGTCCCAATATCCCAGTGGTTTTCCAGCAGGACCCAAAGCCAAAGGCAGCACAGTGGGACTGGGAATGGCAGGATCATTTCCATGGACCTGCATGGTGAGTTTTGTACCTCAGGGAGGTGTTCCTGAGGCTTTGCAGCCCAGCCTGCACAAGAACCCCAGAGAGGACCATCCCAAGGTGATCTGTGTCCCTCTGAGGTGAGATCTGTCCCTGGCGCATTTTCTCCTCAATCCCTGCCCAAGATCAGCAGCATCTCCCCCTTCCTTTGGCTGCCGCTGATTTTTCCTCACCTCTTTCCCTTCCTGCTCCCTCCTCACCCTCTGGGGCTCTGAGATGGAGCTGCTCAGCCCTGGGGCTGTGCTGGCCCTTCCCAGCTATCCAGAATTTCCAAGGCTCTCCAGAATTTCCAAGGGCATTTTCTGGGCTCCAGCTCTTCCCCTGCAGCATGAGAACTGCAATCTGAGAGGCACAGCTCTCCCACTGCTAATCACCACGTCATTAACTGCTGGAATATTTTCACATCAGTATTACAGCTGATGAGATGCAAACCATTAAGTGCTTCTACAGGATGCAGAAAAAAAAAAAAAGTCTTAAATAAAAACCTCATGCCCTTGGAAGAGCTGCATGAACAAATTAGCAGAGTGCATCCATGGGAGAAAAATAAAAGTTTTCTACAACAGATGGAAAAACAGGATTAAAAAAAATCCCAAAGAACCAGAAAATGGTCACAGTCAGAGACATAAAAACATCTCCTGGCTTGCAGGATTGGGCAAGAAGGCATCTGGCAAGGAGAGACCCCTTGGCTGGTGGAAGAGGCACTTACAAAATGTGTAAACAGTGAGGGAAGTGAGATTTAAGGAAGGCATGAGGATTAAAATGAAGGAAAACAGCCTATGAGCATACAAGGGTACAACACAGATCAAGACATGCCTGGTATACAAGAATAAGCAAAAGGTAATCCCATGAGGCCAGGATCCAGAGACCTTCTGGAGCCCTTTATTTGGAATGAAAATTTAGAGAAGGGAAAAGTTGATGAAAGTGAGAGCTCTGGGGACTCCTTCCTGGGTGCTCTTCAGCAGTGAGGAAATGCTGAATAAAAAAATTCTTTATTCCATTGCTATGGGAACAGGGAGTTCAGTGTTCTGACCAGGCAAACATTTGTGCTGTTGTTTATTTTGATGGTGCTTAAGCACTTCTCAGGAGGGTTTGGGGCTCACAGCGACAAAAGGAGATTTTCTTCTCTGTGGGGCTTTTTACAGATGAGGTCCAGTTCAAATAGGGTTCCATAAAAAAACTGAATTCAGTGACACTTGTAGGGGAAGGAATCAGTGATGGGTTTCCCTGGTGGGTTTCCAGGGTGGAGATTTCCAGGGTGGAGATTTCCATGTTAGAATTCCATAGTGGATTTGCATGGTGGATTTGCATAGTGGATTCCCAGCGTGGATTCCCAGTGTGGATTTCCAGGGTGGAGATTTCCATGCTGGGTTTCCATGGTAGATTTCCAGTGTGGATTTCCATGGCGGGTTTCCCTGGTGGAGTTCCATGGTGGATATCCAGGGTAGAGATTCCAGGGTGGAGATTTCCGTCGTGGATTTTCAGTGTAGGTTTCCAGGGTGAGTTTCCATGGTGGAGTTCCAGCGTAGATTTTCAGGGTGAATTTCCAAGGTGGTTTTCCAATGTGGATTTCCATGGTGGATTTTCAGGGAGTTTCCAGGGTGGGTTTCCATGGTGGGGTTCCAGTGTGGGTTTCCATGGTGGGGTTCCAGTGTGGATTTCCATGGTTGATATCCAGGGTAGAGATTTCCAGGGTGGAGATTTCCCTGGTGGGTTTCCATGTTGGTTTTTGAGGGTAGGTTTCCATGGCGGGTTTCCATGGTGGATTTCCATGGTGGGTTTCCAGGGTGGATTTCCATGGTGGATTTCCATGGTGGATATCCAAGCTAGAGATTTCCAGGGTGGAGATTTCCAGGGTGGATTTCCAGTGTGGATTTCCATGGTGGATTTCTGTGGTGGGTTTCCAGTGTGAAGATTCCAGGATGGATTTCCATGGTGGTTTTCCAGTGTGGATTTCCAGGGTGGATTTCCAGGGTGGAGTTCCAGGGTGGATTTCCAGCGGGGAGATTTCCAAGGTGGGTTTCCTAGTAGATTACCAGGGTGCATTTCCAGGGTGGATATCCATGATGGGTTTACATGGTGAATTTCCAGGCTGGAGATTTCCAGGGTGGAGATTTCCATGGTGGAATTCCATGGTGGATTTTCAGGGTGGGTTTCCATGGTGGTTTTCCAGGTTGGTTTTCCAGGATGGGTTTCCATGCTGGGTTTCCAGGTTGGATTTCCAGCGTGGAGATTTCCATGGTGGGTTTCCATAGTGAATTTCCAGGATGAAGATTTCCAGGGCGGAGATTTCCGTGGTAGAATTCCATAGTGGATTTGCATGGTGGATTTCCCTGGTGGGTTTCCAGGGTAGATTTCCCTAGTGCATTTCCATGGTGGAGATTTCCAGGGTGATTTTCCAGGTTGGATTTCCAGGTTGGATTTCCAGGGTGGTTTTCCAGGGTGGAGACTCCAGGGTGGAGATTTCCAGGGTGGGTTTCCAGGGTGAGTTTCCCTGGTGGGTTTCCAGGGTGGGTTTTCGTGGTGGATTTCCATGGTGGGTTTTCAGATCCAGAATGGGTTTCCAGGATGAAGATTTCTAGGGTAGAGATTTCTATGCTGGGTTTCCATGGTAGATTTCCAGGGTGGAGTTCCTTGGTGGGTTTCCAAGGTGGGTTTCCATGCTGGAATTTCATATTGGGTTTCCAGGGTGGAGAGTTCCATGGTGGGTTTCTAGGGTGGATTTCCAGGTTGGATTTCCAGGGTGGGTTTCCAGAGTAGATTTCCAGTGTGGGTTTCCAGGTTGGATTTCTAGGATAGGTTTCCAGAGTGGGTTTCCAGGGTAGGTTTCCAGGGTGGAGATTTCCATGTTGGGTTTCCAGGGTGGAGATTTCCATGTTGGGTTTCCAGGGTGGATTTCCAGGGCACAATGCCACTCCTCAGACATCACCAGCCAGCCTCTGCTAGGCCCAGCAGGGAAAGCCAGAGGACTCCTTGGGGATACCCAAACAGGGATTTCACATCATTTTAAACTGAGTCACCCACTAAAAACACCTCAGAGAGCAGGGGTGGTGCTCACACACCCCAAAAGGAAACCAGGACACTTTGCATCCATCTCAGAGGGGGCTGGAGCTGAGGGTGGAAGTGGAATACCCAGGAATGCCAGAGGGGAATAGCAGTGGTGGTGGGAGCTGTGGAGATGATGGGGGAGAGCTGCACTGGAGGAGAGGGAGAGGATGGGGTGGGGATTGCCCATCACCACAGGAGGATTTTCATGGAGGGGTGACAGATTCCTGTGTCAGGAAGGGGAGTCTCACCCCCCGATTCTCCTCAGCTCTGAGTCACCACAGGCACACATTGAAGGAGCAGATATAAACTAGATTTTAGCTAAAAAAAATTATTTTCTAAGATAATTTAATAGGGTATATAACACACAGGTTTCCTTTGTAATTATATATTAAGATTGCACAAGAAACCAAACCTAATTTCCATAATCTGGGCTTCAGGTGTGGATATTTGCCTTAACCAAGCACAATAAGAGATTCTGAGTCTCCACTGTAGCAGAACCACCAGATAACACAAAGGACTTGAACCCCAGCTTTACAGTCCTGCTTTGAATATCAACTTCACAGCCTCTGTTTGAAAAGAGTTTCTTCCTTACTAGAAGGTAAGAAACAGTTAAAAAGTCCATTTGAATGTCCTGCCCCTAGAAATGTCCAATGCACTGCAAGTCTGTAATGGATGTCAAGAGTTCCCACTGCTGCTTTTTAGTGCAGAGGAGAACAGGGCAGAGTGGCAACGACCCACTACAAAATTCAGGAATGTAGTAAAAAATTCCATTTTTGCTTTAAATTATCCTGATGGCAGTAAATGCTGGTGAAAGCAAAATACTCCCATACTCAGTTTATATATAAAGCACTTGAGAATGCATGCAAGGATTGATGAATAGAGAGCTGAGAGAATTACTTGGCTGTGTGGAAGAGAAAAATCATCACCACACTGAGATTTATTTATTATTTAAGGATCTCGGCTTTTTTTTTTCTTTTAACCAGGAATTTCAAGTGACCTTACTTATTTTAGGAAAGCAAAATCAGCAAGGAAAGCTGGAATATTCCTTTCCTGTTCCAAGACTAGATTAAACCAAACCATCTCTATAAAGAGGTGCAAAGAGCAAACACACTACTAGGTTTAATGCATTCAGATTTCTAGTTAGGCATTTAAACTTGTAGTTTTATTTATGAATTTTGCTCCAGTCCAATGTTCAAACCTGGTCTTAAATTGTCTTTTGACCCAAAAGCTTACCATGTTTTCACCTTCCTTCTGACACAGTTTTGTGAATTTACTATTAGCTCTTGCACCACAAATCCATCAACATGTTTTGCTCTAAAACAAGGCAAGGAGGACAAAATCTTCACTGGCTGACAAACAATTAAAACAGGTTTTATTCAGGTTTTTTTTAAGCAGGTTTTTTGTTCTTAAGAAATTTCTGCTTGGAGGAAAAGACCCTGGAGATGCAGAGGGCTTTGACTTCACTTGAAATCTGAAAATCCAATACCCTTCTGTAAATCCAAAATTCTGTCCCTTTGCTCTGCATTATTGTACAAATCTGACTTTTGCTAACGAGCACAGGATTTTCCTACATTTAAATAATAATTTAGAATTAATTTTTTTAAACCTAACATGGAATAACACTGAAAATCTCCCAGATTTACAGCAAATAGGTTTTCAAAATGCCTCTCTTCTTGCACATTCATTTTGTTTGTGGTTTGCTCTCCAGAAGATGCTTTGACACAAAATTGAATCTCCTCTGCGTGGCTGTGTCTCCCATTAGCATAGCTTCAATAATTTGTGTCAACAGGAAGCTGGAAGGAACAGAGCTCATCTCTTCTTCTCTGCTCCTCCCTGCAGAGTCCTGACAAATGTCCTGCCAGTGCTCCAATCTGTTGCTCAAGATTTTTGAAGTATAACTGGGAGTGGGAAAAAGCACAAGAGAGCAGCTTGGAGCAGCAGCACAGAGGAGACAACAAGGTGGGGAAGGGCACTAGAAAGGATCAAACAGCAAGAAAGGGCAGTTCAAACAGGCCTTCCAAGAAGGCAAGGTAAAAATAGAGAAGTTAAATGGCCAGTTAGAGCAGGAAGGTGAAGACAGATAAGCAGAAATGCATCTGCAAAAGAAATGCAAAGCAGAACACAGCACATGAAGTCAGAGTTGTGTAAGCTTGGCAAGAGCAGCAAACCAAGGAAAATATCAACAAACTTGCTAAGAAGTGTTTGGCTGTCTGCTCCCGAACTGAAGGAAAAGAAACAAACAACAACTGGGAGATTTCCAATACTACCAGGTCTGAGGAAAAAAAGCCATTCCCACCCTTCCCTCCCAAAGGCTGAGCAAGGAGAGACATTCTGGCATAACTGAGTGTTCTGTGGCACTGCTCTAACATTTAAAAGCCCTGATAACAATAGATCCCTACACTGGGGCAGAGTGGGACGTCTGAAGGTGCTTCAGCACAAATGGGTTCCCCTCTGGAGCTCTGTGTGAAGAACACCAGGACCTCCCAGCTCTCTCCACACTCTCCCAGGTATCTCTGCCTCCCTCCCTGCCAGCTCTGGCCCTTCCTGGCTGCTCCCTCTGTTGCCCCATCCCTGGAGAGCTGGAGCAGAGTGCCAGGAGTGCACTTTGATGGGGCCAAGCTGCCCAGCAGCAGCTCCCATCCCTGCAGAGCCAGGCTGGCACAGCTCTGCCCAAGCTCAGCTCACCTGGGCTCCCCAAATCCCCCAGGGACCCCTGCACTCCCTCTTCCCTAAACACAGACCCTGCCACCAACAGCCAGTGAGGGTCACAGAGTCACAAATGACCTTGTGCCCCTCCTAAAGCAGAGTGAACGTGTGAGTGGGGCAGCAGCAGATCCCTGAAGCCCCAGAGCACCTCTGCAGCTCCCAGGAGAGCAGATGTGCAGCAGCTGCAGGGGCTGGGATGCTTTTCCTCTGCACTAAAGGAACCAGAGCTGCCCTGGTGGAACTGGGCTGACTTTGGGAGGGTTTTCTTCCTCTTCAGCCATGCACAGCTGCTGTGCACAAGGGCAGCAGCTCTGGGGTCTCTGCAGGCCTGAAAGGTTCAGCACTGTCAGAAGGAAGCTGGAAGCACCAGCCCAGCCCCTGTAGTGCCTGTAATTATCACATCACAGCCAGACTGTGAAATAAAAAAGAAATAAAATAGGAATAGAAATAAACCCCAACACTTTATTCTATCTACAGGTTGGACATTGAACCTTGTGACTGTGTTTGCAGGGGTCTCAGGTTGAGGGAAGAGATGAGGATTTGACTTCATGTTTCAGAAGGCTGATTTATTATTTTATGATATATATATATTAAAACTATACTAAAAGAATAGAAGAAAGGATTTCATCAGAAGGCTGGCTAAGAATAGAAAAAGAAAGAATGATAACAAAGGTTTGTGGCTCAGATGCTCTGTCCAAGCCAGCTGACGGTGATTGGCCATTAATTACAAACAACCACATGAGACCAATCCCAGATCCACCTGTTGCATTCCACAGCAGCAGATAACCATTGCTTACATTTTGTTCCTGAGGCCTCCCAGCTTCTCAGGAAGAAAAAAAAATCCTAAAAAAGGGATTTTTCATAAAAGATGTCTGTGACAGAACCTTGCAGCCCCTGACAATTAAATCAGAGTTTGCCTCTTTGGTGTCACTCAACTCCACGTCCCTGCCTGATTCTACTTATCAGCAAGCTGATGGACAGCTGGGCAGGTAATAAGCTGGGGTGTTCCAAAAATACTGCACCCCATCACCAATATCTGAAACTGAAGCTAAAATCCAGCAGGGTTCAATTGAAGGAAACCCTTCAGCATGCAAGATTCACACCAATCATTACATGAATTATTAAAATGGGTACATGCAGGAAGAATTAATTTTTTTTAAATTCAACACAGGACATTGACAAATCACATTTTGTCTATTTTAATACATGTTTTTTGTTGTTTTTAGATATTATTTTAAAACTTAAATATTATATTTTAATTTTAATATTATTAATATAATATAATATAATATAATATAATATATTGCTTTTAAATTTAAAATTATTTTAGAAATTATTAATTATGAAACTATTTTAAAATAATTTTGTAATTAAAATAATGGGATTCACCTAATGCTGCAAGCTCTGATATCATCCCCACATTTTGCAGATCCTTCTGGCCTCCAAAATTACTTCACACACCTACATGGAACCACAGACTCATTTGGGTTGGAAAATCCCCTCTAGGATCACCCAGACCAGGAACAAACCATGACCTTCTTAGTCCACCACTCACCTTTGTCCTTAAGTTCCACATCCACGTGGAATTTAAATCTCCAATCCCCCCAGGGACAATGACATCATGCGCTATGACAAAGTTTGCATAAAGCTCCTAAGCCTCACCTAAGGGAAACCTCCCTTATTTACTGAATGATGTTTTCTAAAGGAAAACAGATAACTTAAATGACATCAAATATTAACTTTGGATTAACTTTTCCTTTTCATAAATGCTTTACAGCAGGATCTGCATCCCATTAAATATGAGTAAAACTGTGAGGAGAATTGGGAATCCTACAAGGACAGTGGATGTTTTTGCCTCGCCTTAACTCAGTGTAGCTGTAAATTGAACCAGGTAAAACTCTAGTCTTGTTTGATGGGGTTATTTCATGCCCAAGACAATTTCTTTGCAACATGACCCTGCACTGAAACTTTCCAATGTTTTAATAATAATTCTTCAAGGAGGGCACGAACCTTAAAACAGTTCCTCCGCAGCTAAGCAATAAAGAACTCAGCCTTTATTTATAAAAGCCATGCCTTCCCCCAGCTTTCTGACATCCTTACCAGCATTTCAGTGAAATCCATCTCAAAGCAGGGCCATGAATTTTCCAGGAGCTAAGTGCTAAATGTTATCACAGGAGTGAAATAACCTGAGTGCTGTAACAATCTCTCATTCTGGGCACGTTTCAGAGCACAAACACCTCCCCACACACACTCATTCCAACATTTCCTTCCACCTGGCTGCTCACAGCCCAGCTTCTCTCAGGGCTGTGCAGTGCTCTGAGCCCCTGCTGTGCATTTAGAGGAGCTGTGCATGCCCTGACACCAGGGAATACAAGCTTTAATTCCTGCTCTCAGTGCATCCCTGGCCATTGTCCCACCACAAATTGTGACCGTGTTCACAGGGGTCCAAGGATGTGAGACGAGGATCTGACTCCATGTTTCAGAAGGCTGATTTATTATATTATGATATCTATTATATTAAAACTATACTAAAAGAATAGAAGAAAGGATTTCATCAGAAGGCTAAGAATAGAATAGAAAGAAAAATAACAAAGGCTCTGTCTCGGACTCTCTGTCCAAGCCAGCTGGGCTGTGATTGGCCATTAATTAGAAACAACCGCATGAGACCAATCACAGATGCACCTGTTGTATTCCACAGCAGCAGATAACCATTGCTTAAAATCCCAAGGAAAGGATTTTTCAGAAAATATCATAACCACAACACCCCACCTTTCAATGAGGCACCTCAGATCAAACACAGATTTGTTCACTGCCTATTGCCAAGTGCACAGAAAGGCAGGGTACAAAAAGAGCTTTCCTGCAAAATTAAGGGCAGGAGTGTGTGGCACAGAGTGTGAACCTGCCCTCAGAGCTGAAAGATGTTCTACATCTGGAGCTGTGTGCTCCTGACACAGTGAAGAGCAATAATTTAAAGCCCAAAGACCTTGTACATTGAGTTCTAATTCTCATTTTATCTGAGAGCCCTTTCAGTCTCACCTCCCTGACTTCCCCTCCTACAGATCTCCACTACTCCTACTTTTGCTCTGGTACAAGGAAGACTCATTGCCCATGGCTAACCCAATAATTTCCCATCCTTTCAAGGCCCATTCCACTGCACACCCCCGTTTTCCGCCCTGCTGTTATCAAAGCTGTAATTCCCTTCTGCCACTCCACATTCTACCTGCAGGAAAGTCAATCTATTTCTCATGAATTAGTAAAGATTATTACTTATGGCTTTTTGTAGTGCTCTGCTTCTCCTTTTTCCATGGGGCTTTTTGCGCTTGAAATGTTTCCAGAGAGAACTTCCACACAAATATCAGGTCACTGGTGTTGACAAAGGGATTGTGCAGGAAGAAATCCCTGCCATGCTCTGAAGAGAGGGTTAATTAATTGATGCCAAATCCAAACATGGCCATGGCATAGTGGATTTTACCCTTAATTTTAGCAGGCAGCAGCAGACTGATGAGTTAGTTTATTCCCAGGCATCCACAACAATTTTCAGCAGGGATTTCACCCAGGAGGGAGCACACACCAGACTGGTCCAACCAAACAAGGCAGATGATGATGTTGGTAAAACCAGCAGTGCCTGGATTCTGTGCAACATCTCAGCATCCATGAAGTTGGCTGAGTTAAGGGATTTTTACCCCTTAGGGTACCTGCGAATATTATATAAAGGTATTCTGAAATGCCTTTATAGAAGCAAAGAGTATCCTGAGTTGGAAGAGATCCACAATGGGCATTGAAATCGAACTCCTGACCCTCACAGGACATCCCAAAATCCCTCCATGGGCCATGAGTTCTTCCACTGTTTTTCTCTCATAAATCTGATGAGGATTTTGTGCTGCTCTGGGATAAACACAGTGGTCTCTACATCTCCCATCACCACCACCAGCACAAGGCAGGATATTCAAGTGAAAAAGCCAAACAAAGCTCCTGGTGTTTGTACAGAAATTATTTGTGTGCTCACACTAAAAGCTCACACTCCTCACTAGGACCCACTTGAAGGGCAGTGATAAAGTGATAAAAACACAGATATGTCAGTTTGTAAGGAAGAATTATTCCTTAATTTTTATTGCATATAAATGCTACTGGCTTTGCCTCCGCACCCAGTGAATCAAAGCACTGGGAAATGCCACACAGCTGGAAAATGGGATGCACTAAAATAATGAATTCAGCAATGTACAGTGTGCACAGAGAAGTTGTAAATGCTCTATCAATTATTTATTCCCCCCCTGCAGCAGTTTATTGCAGCATAAAAGGATAATAAAATGACCTGCAAGAGGTATATGTTAAAAATCGCTGACAATTGTTTGGAGAGATTTTCATAGTAAATATTAAAAAATTAACATCTTCAGTGCAATAAAAAGTATTGCAGTAAAGCTTCCTTGCAGTGTGAAAAATATTGACTACTGTTGTTTTCTTACCCAGATACCAGAGGGAAAAATGAAGTTTTGGCTATTTATGAGAAGTGGGATTTTTTGAAGTTGTTTTAGCTGTTGGACAATGGAATTGTAGGAGCAGTGTTGCCCTGTGGATGAGCACCTTTTACAGCAGCATATTTTAACTTTCTTCTGCTAATGTTTAGCTCTTCATGAACCAAAGGACCACCAAATTCCACCTCCATTTCTACAGAACTTGTCAAGAAAAAAAGCATTGGCTTCTCCACTGAGCTGGCAAAGCTCAGTGGCTCTCCAGGGTGCCTCAGTGCTGCAGGGATAACTGAAAGGACCAACCCCACCACAGAGACACAGGGTTATGAAAAGGGCTTTCAAATGAGGAAACCAGTCCCTTCAGATGGCCTTGCTAAAGCATAGCCCCAAAAATTTCGCAGGAATGAGGAAAACACTGCCTAGAGCCTGTTCAAATTATGTTCAAAACCACAAATATGAGAAATATTCTCAGCTTGCTTTTCCCAGACAAATTGTGAATAAACACTCTTTCCTCACTTGAGGAAGCGTGTGAGCAGTGGGGAGCATTCCGTTGGAGGCCTCACTTACTTCTCTATTTGTACTACAAAGATTTTTCCTCTCTGTCCCCACACTGGCTCTTTGAAAAAAAGAATTATTGAAATATCTTAGTTTGGTTTTTAATCCTTCCACTGTTTCACTGCTCAGTGAGGGAAGTTTGATGATCGCCGCTCATGAAGGGGAGTGAAACATGCAATGCAGCAGCTGAAATGCCAGGCCCAGGAAATTTCCAGGTGCAGTGATTTAGCTTTTATGTTTTTAAATCCACTTTAGGATTTAGCTTTTATGTTTTTCAAATCCTGTACTGCATTAGGGTATAACTTTAAAACTCCATACAGAGTGCTGGTTACTGTCTTCAGGTTTTGGTCAGACACAACAATTCCTCTCTAGGCCTGGGAATCAAGGACACCTCACTGCCTCAGGCCTCAAAAAGAATAAATAAATGTGAGTTCGGGGGAGCAAACTGGGGGTGAATGACTGCATTACCTGCAGCTGGAATTGGAGCATTAAGCCCTGATATGTGAATGCACTGAACTGATAATTGTGTGACAAACTCGTGCCAATCACCCACTGTTGGGAAGGATGAAAGTGTGACAAGAAAGTCTCACAGATATGTGTGCTTGGCAGAAAGATTTTTGCATGTAGAGTCTGATGAAGGAATATAGATGGAAGCAAGTTTTGATGTAGAAGAAAAGAATTGCTGAGCCAATCTTACTAGATAACTAAGAAGGCAAAGGATGTGTTAGTTAGAAAGAGTTTTTACGACTTAGAGCAAAGGATAAACTTACTTCAAATAAGATGTTTTTACCAAGCAGAAGGATAGCACAGGCAAACAAGCCTGCTGATATTGCAAGCAGGAAAAAAGTCTCAGAATTTTCTATTGCAAGAAAACTGAAAAACAACTTCTAGCTTAAACCGTAATGTACTAACTTTTAGTGATTGGAGAACAGTAACATGAATATGGTAATTATAGTAGTTATGATAGGCTATAGGTAAAAGTTAAGGTATAGATTGGTTCTGCTGTATGAAGATGCTCAGCAAAGAAAAGTGTCTAATGCATTGTAACCAAAACCAAAGGGTCTCCAGGCCTGGCTGCAGCTGGAGCTGACAGCTGTGGGCACAGCTCTGTCACCCACAACCCTGGACTGCTGTAACCTCTTGGATGGAATAAACTGCATTTTGTATACAATAAACTTCATTTTGGATACAATAAACTGCATTTTGGAGAGCCACCTAAATCCAACATCTCTCATTTAAACTCTTACAGCTCCCCTTGGGTGCAGCCTCTGGAGGCTGTGGCTGCCCAAGCTGTGCCTGCTGAAGGCTTTCATAAATCCCCACTTTATTCTCTGAACCTTTCTGCTCTGGGGGTCCCCCAAAGGCACAGCAGCATCACTCACCACCCAGGGCTTGTCGCAGAAGTTGTAGATGGACTCGAGGGAGTTGACGCTGGGCACGCCGGCGTACTGCATGCCGATGATGAGGTTGCGGAAATCCTCGTTCTCTGCCATGCTGTACGAGTGCTGCCGCACCAGCACGAAGTCGGGCCGGAACGACCTGCCAAAAAACATCCATAGTCCTAAAAATCCACCAGCAAACTGGGTGTCCTTCTACAGCAAGGTGTGCAGAGGGGGAAAATGGCTGCTGGGGGAGTAGGGAAGGGCTGGAAGAACACGCAAACCAAAGGGGAATGATAAAAGATGGAAAGCGCCATGATGGCTTCATGAAAAACACTCAACCAAAGAGAAATGACAAACGTTGGAAAGAACCATGATGGCTTCAAGGAAAACACTCAGCCAAAGGGAAATGTCAGAAGATGGAAAGAACCATGATGTCATCATGAAAAACACTCAAACCAAAGGGAAGTGATAAAAGGTTGAAGGTGCCATGGTAGCTTCATGAAAAAAAGGGAAATGATAAAATATGGAAATAGCCATGATGGCTTCATAAAAAATACTCCAAGCAAAGGGAATTGATAAAAGGTGGAAAGAGTCATGATGGCTTCATGAAAAACACTCAAACCAAAGTTTTTGTGGTGAAACCACACCAAAGTGAAAATATGGAAAGACCCATGATATCTTCATGGAAAACACTCAAACCAAAGGGAAAAAATGGAAAGAGCCATGATGACTTCATGAAAAACACTCAAACCAAAGGGAAATGATAAAAGGTGGAAAGAGCCATGATGGCTTCATGAAAAACACTCAAAGCAAAGGGAGAAAAGGGAAAGAGTCATGATGGCTTAATGAAAAACACTCAAACCAAAGTGAAAATACGGAAACAGCCATGATATCTTCATGGAAAACACTCAAACCAAAGGAAAAAAATGGAAAGAGCCATGATGGCTTTGTGAAAAACACTCAAACCAAAGGGAAACAATAAAAGATGGAAAGAGAAATGGTGGTTGAATGGAAAACACTCAAACCAAAAGGAAAAAAGGAAAGAGCCATGATGGCTCCATGAAAAACACTAAACAAAAGGGAAATTACAAAAGATGGAAAGAGCCATAATATCCCCATGGAAAACACTCAAACCAAAGGGAAAATATGGAAAGAGCCATAAGGGCTCCATGAAAAACACTCAGACCAAAGGGGAATGATAAAAGCTGGAAACAGCCATGATGGTTTCATGAAAAACACTCAAACAAAAGGGAAAAAATGGAAAGAACCATGATGGCTGTGTGAGAAACACTCACACCAAAGGGAATTGATAAAAGATGGAAAGAACCATGATGATGTCATGAAAAACACTCAAACCAAAGGGAAATGACAAAAGATGGAAAGAGCCATGATGGCTTCATGAAAAATACTCAAACCAAAGTGAAAATATGGATAGGTCCATGATGATTTCATGGAAAACATTCAAACAAAAGGGAAAAAATGGTAAGAGCCATGATGGCTTCATGAAAAACACTCAAACCAAAGGGAAATGATAAAAGGTGGAAAGAGCCATGATGGCATAATGAAAAACACTCAGATCAAAGAGAAAAAAAGAAAAGAGCCATGATGGCTTCATGAAAATCTGCAGCACCCTTAATCTGTTCAGCATCCCCTCAATAATGGGATTCCATTATTAGAAGGGGATGAGGATGAGGTTCCTCTCTCCAAGACGGGAGAGAAACTATCATGGATTTCAGGTTGTTCTCCTTCTGACAGATAAATCACATCTATAACCTCTAGGCATGTCCTTAGTCTCCAGTTTCTGAGCAGTGACAAGCAAAACTAAAGCAGGCAAAGGCCTCTGCCCCAAACTTGGGCTTTTGGGGAACAATTTATTTGGGTTTTTTCCACAATTGTTATCAGGCTGTTTTAAGGACAGTAAGAGATGAAGCAACCACATTGATGCCAAATGGGATCAGACCATAACAGAGAGAATCACAACTGGACTTCTGATCAAGAGACTTGTCAAAATGAATTTTAGATTTACAGCTGCGTTTCCCCCTTTTCTCTCTGGTGGCTGACCAGCATTTCCCCTGGTTCTCTGCCTATCACCCTGCACCTTTGCCAACAATCTGACACCTTCTTCACCTTACTCCAACCCTGACATTTTGTTCCTGGAGAAGCTTATGGAAAATAGGAAACACAAACCAACAGGACAGAGCCTCCAGAACAAGCGCAATTCACTCCCAAATTTGATGGTTGAAAGAGTCTTTTCTGCATTCCAATTTTACAGGGGAAGAAAGCCCAGACTAGCTTGAAGATTTCACATTCCTAAAAGAGGTATAACTGAAGGGTAAATTAAATTAGCATAGTAAATTTGTGAAATTATTTACATGCCTTAAATAAATACAAGCTGTTTACTGGAGTGAGACAAGATTACAAAATCATTCTGAATTCTCAGTCTGGTAGAAGAAAAACAACAATACAATTAAAATCCATGTTAAAATTGCTTTAGCAGTTCTGAGATCCCAGCACGGATGCAGCGGTCCAAGTAGATTAGTTGGATTCTTGAATTTCAAATCACAGAAGTGTTTGGGTTGGAAGAGAGCTTTTAAAGCTCATTTTCTTTACTAGTGGAAGGCATCTAGTGGAAAAGCATCTTCCCAGGATGCTCCAAACCCTGTCCAACCTGGCCTTGGGCACTGCCAGGGTTCCAGGGGCAGCCACAGCTGCTCTGGGCACCCTGTGCCAGCGTTTTATCACTGTAAAAATAAATAAAAACCCCAAACCTGCAGGATTTGGCAAAAGCAACAATAAAGATTTGCTGTCAAGAATTGCCAAAATGGTATTGAAGCTCAATGAGCAAAACCTGTAAAGAAATCATTGCCTTTAAAGAGAATTCCTAAAGAATATCTACAGTACAACCCTGAGATGTTGTATCTAAGTTTCAAGAGTCTGGAACATGGAAATCCAATTTACTGGCCCAGCATGAATGCAATACTTAGAGGATTAATGATGCCTTTATTGCTGTTATATAATGAAGGGATGGGACTATTTTTGGGTTAAGAATGATTTATTATTCAGATAAATATTTTAGTTTTAGACGTTGTGAGATTTGTGAGAGTAAGTAGCTGGTAATAGTTTAAAAGTAGTTAAAAGTTTTTTGTTATAAGGTAATATATAACTTTTTAACTTAATAGATAGATGCTATAAGATTTATTTTGTTTTTCTGACATTGTTTCTGTACTGTAGATATTTTTGTTTAATAGTTTTTTGTTATATTTATATATATATATGTTTCTACTATAATTTTTAAACTTTTATCTTATTCTATACAGCCACACCCTTACATTATAAAATTTTCACTATTTTATTAATATAGTGTTTTACTTACTTGAGGTATATTTTTTCTTGCAATTATAGAAACACAAGTTTATGATTTTTTTGTTTAATGTTTGTGTATTTTATTTCTATATTAATTTAAGCTTTTTCTAAGGTTGTAGGTCAAACTCTACAGTGTCTGTAGAAGTTTCTGTTTTTCCAATTCCCACACACCCTCATTGAAATTGCAGACTCCTCAGTGAAAGAAAGAGGCAACTTTTATTTATTAAAATAAAGGGGGTAACACATCCCAGACAGCGCTGTGGTTTCAAATAAAAGAACAGAAAGTGTCCTCTCAAAGACCAATTTAATGAAAGAATTGGGAAATGGAGGGGATGTACTTTTTAAAAATTAAAAATAAAGAAATACAGTTTGCTTTGCAAAAGATCCTCAAAGGAATATGGAACATTCCCATAATTGTTCTAGTTCTGTAATTAATGCTGGATGGACTGACTGCATCCAGAAGGAGGCCAGGAGGAAAATTTTAATTGTGGCTCAAGCATCAAGATCCAAAAATCTCAGCATTATGGTGCAGAAAAAATAATTTTTCGTGGTATGATTTTCATTCAGAAAAAAGAAACAAGTCAGTGTCTGTTAAGTAATTTTTTCCTCCTAAACTAAACCAAACCAGCAAAATTTGTCCTTGAAATTTCTATGATTTTGCCGACTAATAATTTGCTCATAAATCTGTGATCTAAAGTCACTTTGGGCCTAATAATTTGTTATTATTGATAACAAATATCTCCAATTATCACAGAAACAGAGAATTCTCTCCCATCATGTCTGCACCTCCACAAGCCACATCCCCAGGCGTCTCACACCAGATTTGAGGGAAAATTATCAGCTTCAGGTAGTTCTATTTGGGTAAACAAATCACCCATAAAACTCTAATATTGTTATCTCATTCTCAGAGTTACCTGATAACACAAATCTTTTTTAACAAAGAACAGCAGCACTTTTACCAAGTTTTCTCATGACCTGCAGATCTTTGGGGATGTTATTTTCTGGAGGTTCCCAGCCCTCATTTTTTCCTGACGTGTTTTGATGGCAACTCGGCCTTGATACTTTTTAAAACACTTTTTGGAATAGTACAGAAAAGCCACCAGGGAGCAGTGATCAAGATTTCTTGGCTCCAAAACTTCCATCATTGGCTAAAAAATTCCACCAACCCTAAGAAAAATCAAATCTCTTACTCTTCCAAGGAAATAATCCTGTGGGTTTGGCACAAGATCATTGTTTTTGTATTGAACTGCAATATTTTTAAAACATGCCAGAGATTAAAGGATGGGAATTTTGAAGCATAAACTTATCTTTAATATTTTTCCTGGAGTTTTTTTTTTGTTTTGGTATTTTGGTTTGTTTTGGTTTTTTATTATGTTTTTCGTTGTTTGTTTTTTTACATGAATGAGTAGAAATATTCAAATCTTTTATTTAGAGATATGTTCTGCAAACCATAAAGTTCCAGGACATGCTTGTGTATCTCTGCCTTTAAATTCAATTTTTCAGCCAAACAACTGCTACACTTCCCTTACACATAAATGCCAAAATAGGAGCAATTCTCACCATTTAAATAAAATATTGGATATAGTTTTGATAATCATTTTGCCAATATAATAATTTTGCTGATGTAATTTTTCTAATACTTCCTTAATTTTTTCTTTTGCCCTGTTTTCTCCCTTCACATTTATGAGGCTGTTGATGTCCTCACTGAAAAAACCCAAAAGTTAAATTTACCCTGCCTTCCTTGGCATCATCCTTTTTAGACAAAACAGCTCTTGGGAAATGTGAGGTGTTTAAAGCAAAATGTTTCAAACAGGCTGAAATATTCCAGGAACTGCCCTGGTCTGTTTCAATAGAAAATATTCCATGTTGGAAATAAATTCTGCTATTCTGGGAAAGTCTGGCAGGCACAAAATCACCAAATTTGGGTCCTTCTGTAGCAAACATAAAACCCAAATCAATAACCCCAACTCCCAACCATGTATTCTTTATTCTGGACTTCCTTCCCTTAATAAATCCATTTTCCCCATGATTAAAATGTCAAGATGTGCCCTCCCTGTCACAGAAAGGTTGTCACAAATCAGATATTTTATTTTCTGCTCTCCCTGAGGGGCATCACTCAAAATCCACCAACACAACCAAAGCACTCAGCACCTTTCCCATGCACACATGATGTCATTTACTGCTTTTTGCTGATATTCCATTGAGTTTTGCTTACCTGACAACTTTTGTGCCATTTCGAATGATTTGGACATCAACTGCATAATTGCCATCAGCATGGGCTATCAAGTTGATTTCTGAAAATTCTGCCTGTGAAGAAAAGGCTCCTGTTAGTGAATCTGGTTTATTTTACCTTTATTTTCCAATCTCCTTATTTTCAGCATTGGGGCCTGAAGTGCTGAGAATCTACATTTGAAATAAAATGAGCACCAAGAGGGCCTTGATCCAGCAGCATTTGTCACATTTCAAAAGGTTTTAATCCAAAGAGAGCAAAAAGTAAAAAAATGCCGTGGAAATGGGTTGCGGGGCAGTAGCAAGTGGATTTACTCCCCTCCATGTCTGCACAGAAATGTAGGGATTATATATATTATAGATATTTATATATTATATTATATATATATATATGATATAGGGAAATGTAGGGATTATATATATTCTATATATTTATATATTATATTATATATATAATAGAGGGAAATGTAGGGATTATATGTTATACGTATATTTATATAATATATTATATATATGATATAGGGACATGTAGGGATTATATACATATTATATTATATCATATCATATCATATCATATCATTACATTACATTGTATTGTATCGTATTACATTATAGTATATATATTTTTGCTTTGCACAGTGTTATCATAGAGATTAATACAGGCTCAACATTGACATAAAGCTTTGAAGAAAACAGCACAAAAGCGGAATTAAAATAACGCTTTCTTATAGAATTTTGTGTCTCCTCATGCTGCTCACCCTTTTGATTTTCTTTATGTGCATTTACTCTTTATTTAAAAAGACCCGGTGCTAATGAGCAATTGTCTCACAAAATTCTGAATTAAAGCACTATTTCAGAATCTTCTCACCCTGGCAATGTGGAATTTAAAGGGAGCTGCTCCCACCCTCTGAATCTGCTTTGAAAGGAAAGCACAGGATGTTTTACATTTATCCCCAGCCTTTCACCAGCTTAGGCTCTCAAGGCACCTCACAATGCCATCACCCAGCAGAAGGATTGAAACGCTGCCAGCTGTCTCCTGGTGGATAAATACAAGTGTCTGTGCTGTCCCAGGCAGCAGCAGCAGCACAGAACGGAGAGTGTCACAGAGAAATGGAATTGCTGTGAGTCCTCCCGGGGGCATTTCACACCCTGGAGCTCGGGGCAGGCAGGGCTGAGCTGTTGCTCCCACGGCTGCACCCGGGGCTTGGCTGCATCCAGCCCAGACACCCTCACACCTCCCGCGAGCCTGGGACAGCGCTCCCAACACAGAGCAAATGGGCAGAGAGCGAGGTCTCTGTGCAGGCACTGCAAATGTCACACTCAATCCACTCCCAGACTGAGCCACCTCCAATTAATAAACCATTTAAAAAGCTTAATGTGTGATAGAAGACATTCTATGTAGAGAAAGGCAGGGTAAAAATGAAATAATTACAGTTATACTACAATAAATACTATAATAAATGATAATAATTAATAAATACTATAAAATAAATGCTATAATAAATAATATAAAAATAAATACTATAACATAAATGTAATAATATAAATAAAAATTAGAATATAAAAATAAATGCTATAATATAAAATATAAAATACTATAAAATAATACTATAATATTAAAATAAATGCTATAAGTATAATAATATAAATAATAAGAATATAAAAATAAATACTATATTATAAAACACAAAAAACTATAATATAAAATAAATATATTATATATTATATATTATATATTATATATTATATATTATATAAATATATGTTTATATATTATGATAAATACATATTATATATATTATATTATATAAAATGCTATAATATAAAATAGGTACTATAATATAAAAATAATTCTATAATATAAAAATAAATGCTATAATGTAAAATATTATAGTATTTAATACTATAAAAATACTAAATATTAAATACTGTAATATAAAAACGATAATAAGTGCCATAAAATAATATTATATAATAAATATATAGTAAATATATAATAAATATAATAATAAATTTATTATTATATATAACAATATACATTATTTTATAATATATTATATAATATATAATATACTATATATTATATAAAATATACATTATATAATATATATAATAATATATATAATTATAATAATATAATAAATACTATAAAATAAATACTATAACAAATAATACTGTTATAATACAATAATACAATAAATGATATTAGCAGCAGGACACTGCAGTGGTTGCTTTTTGTAGCTGATGAGTAACAAAAGGATTTGTGTGGCTCAGAAACTTGCAGGCTCTCTCTGATGAAATTCTAGCAGCACAGGAAGGGAATTCCAGGTTTACAGAAACCACCCAAAAAATGCAAAAAAAACCCCATAAAAATACCCCAAATTAAGCCTGAAATCATCCAAAATCATCCAAAATCACCCCAAAAGCCACAGCAGGGGCTGGATGACCTGGCCAGGGAGGGTGAGGGACACAAAATCGCCTAAAATCAACCCAAAATCAACCTGAAATACCCCAAAAAGCAAAAAAAAACCTGTAAAAGAAGACAAAACAACTCAAGGATTGATGCTTTGTACAGCAGCATCTATTGGAGCAATTCAAGATTCAAAAGCAGTGAAATGACTTCTTTAAATCCCAAGTTTCAGCTTCAATAAAATATCTATAATGCTATTGCACCCTAAATGATATCTCCATGCCTATTCCTATTTATTATGGATTTTTTTTAATAAATGGTGCACCCTAAATGATATCTCCATGCCTATTCCTATTTATTATGGATTTTTTTTTTATAAATAGTGCACCCTAAATTATATCTCCGTATATTCTTATTTATCATAGATTTTATTTTAAACCCTCATAAGCCAGGACTGCACCCAGAGCACATTTCTGTTCCTGAGCGGGGAATTAGTGATACAGAACTGCCACAAGTAATTCATGGAGTGTCTGGGAACTTCACAGTCTCCAAGCAACAGCTCCTGAATACGAGATGTTTTTCATGCTGTGAAAATTATGGTGAAAATCCCCCCAGAAGAGCCAATTTTGGGTGCCAAAAAAGGGCTGTTGTGGTTTAACCCCAGCTGGAAGCTCAGCCCCACACCCAGAGCGTAAAAATGGGAAAACTTTATCACTTTTTACCCAGCAGAAAGGTAAAAGTGGGAAAACTATGGGGTGGGATGAACAGTATTTAAGAGCTGAAGCCAAAGCTGTGAGTGGAAACATAGGAAAGCAACACCCCAGTAGATCCAGGGGGAAAATTAACTCTGCCCCAGCCCAAACCTTCAAATTTCCTTAATTGTGAGGGGTTTGGGGTACAAAAATTGCAATTTTTTTTGTACATGAGAACCATGGAATCATTGAAATTCTAAAAGCCCTCTCAGATAATCTCCAATATCATTAATCCAAGGCCACCACCAAACCCTGTCCCCAAGTGCCACATGCACAGAGCTTTTAAATCCCCCCAAGGAGGGATTACACACATTTATTAAATATAGGTCTTTCTATAAATGCACAGATATAAAAATAAAAATATAAAAATAAAAAATATATAATATATAAAAATAACATTTATATATATATTATATATAAATATAAAAGATATAAAAATAACGTTCAGGCTAAGCCAGTTACCTGTTCCACCTTTATGTCATACTCTCCATGGACCTTTTTTCCACGAAAAGCCTTGGCCCTGCAGGGAAAAAAATAAAAGGAGAGAAAATCAAGGATGTATTTATCTGTAATCAGTGTCTATAGAAAACTTCCTGTATTGCCTTCAATGTCCTGAAAACACACAAATACATTTTATATTAAATAAATATATTTTATATTAAATCTACCTGTTGCACACGCACAATTCCCCTTCTTTGCCACCCTTGTATTCTTCGCCCCATCCCACAATATTTTTTGATAAAAGCATAATGTGTTTTCCAGCACTGAAGTGAAAATGCACAGAAATGATGAAACACCAGAAGTACACCTTTCACAGCTGCTAAACAATATTAAAAAATCCTATTAAACAGGTACAATCTTGCTCTCAAAGTCAACCAGAGGCAGTGGAAATTCATTTCCCTGTGCACAATTTCCTGACAACAACTCACATTCATTTTTATCCACATATTTCATTTAGAAAAATTGGTTTGTTGGGAATAAACCAGTGCTTAGAAACTTCCTATTGTTTTTAAAGTGTCAGAGAACTGGAGGCTGCTGTTGTCAGATATTTGAGTGTCTGCTTGGGTTCCTAATCAATTTTCCTTCCTCTAGACTGACTTGATATGAAATAATTAATGTGAAGGAGAGTTTATGGGCAATTATTATGCACCAGGATTGCTGGGATAAAACAGATTTCACTCATCCAGGCCTTGCAAACAGAATCCATCCCTTGTATCCCTCAGGCTGCATGTATCTGCTTTGGACTAAAGGAAAATTTCAACAAAAAAGATAAACATGTTGATAAAAGGAGTTATTCTGACACTGATCTTGGTGAAGGAACATGGGATCAGCCTCTCTGTGTTTCCTTTGCTCAAGCCAAAGCTTAGGGTGCCTTCCCTGCTTTTTTCTTGTGCAAGGAAAAAATTCTTGCGGAATCCGAAACCTGAACAGCACAGAACATCACCTCAAGTGTTAAAGAAGAGCAGCTTTGTGCATTTCATCAAACAAAATACATCTAACAAAATGCATCCAATGCATTTCATCTAACAAAATGCTGCTGTGTTACATGAAATCTACCTCCCCAATGAAAGCAATAGCAATGCATATATTAATAATTTATTTCTGCTGTGATCCAGAAGAATTTCACCACTGGTTTCAATAAAATTTCTTAATAATCAAATGTAAACACTGCCTCGGGCAGCATTTCATAAACAATAAGGGTATTTCTTAAGGATATTTCTTAAGGATATGGATAATGGATGGTAGAAGTGTTTATACTGAAATCACACAGTAAAATATTGCCCAACCATTAATTCTGTATAAACATGCAATGGCAGAGAAGGAAACAAAGAAAAAAGCATTTGTATTATTATTTTGTTAGCTGTATTCTTGCAATAAATACACAAGAAAGATAAAGTTTGAAATCCATTGTTCTGTTCTAGGAGGTGCACACTCAGCTTAGTGTTACCAAATATTTCTGTCCATAATAAAAGTAGAAGTTAAATATAAACCTAATTTACAGAAATACCATTAACCACTTGTTTATCTTTCCAAATTTGTTTTGGAATCCCTTAAGAGGGATGCGAGCATCACCCCTTGGAAGCTTTGGGGATTCTGGATGTGTTTTATGGGAAAAGCCAGGGATCTGCCTCAGGAGGAGAGCACCCAGCTCACATCCACAGACTTTAGTTTTAATGCCCCTCTGAAAAACTAAACATTCCCCACTGCAAAAAAATACTTCAAACTCCAGTTCTGGTCCCCAAGAATTTAACAGCATTGTCCTGCTTGAATTCTGTGGGGAGCAGGATGAGCTCCTGGGTTTTACCTCTGGTGCAGAAACAGGTGAGTTTAGCGCATTATTGGACATCACATGACACATTTAATTTAAATACAATTATCTTGGCTACATTATAGTGAAGCTGCCTCTTGGAAAACTAGTTTAAATACTCAGTTTCTTCAAATTTAAATGGTAATTATACAGAGATTAAACCTCCCCCAAAAGCTGCCCTAACACATCTCAGGAACTGGCAGCTCTGAGAGAAGGAATGGAGCTGGGAAAGCACAGAGAGCCCAGGACTGACCCTGCTGCTCTTTACTCCAAGTATGTGTTGGTGAGATAACCAAAACACTCATTAGCTGTTAATTAGTGAGATGCTATTCCTCTAAATTCAGTCGTTCTGCTCAAACATGAGGCAATCTCCAAAGAGCTAAGCTCTGGCATGATTCACATTTCAACAAATGACTTCAGCTTTGAAAATAAACAGGAGCAGTGAGGACTGGAGTTAAGCAATCTGAGGCTTGAAAACAAACCCGACATTCAATCACTTCAAGAAAATCAATTTTGCAGCAGCTTTAGCCAACAACTTTAATGAAAATGTATAATATTCCACAATATTCTCCAAATGTTGAGCCACAGACTGCAGGAATTTATCTTGGTATCTGTTGGAATTCCCTGGTTCCTGGGAATTTCAGACTTTCTGTGCTGACTGACCCCAGGAGAACACTGCATTGACGTGAGGCCATGGACAAAGCTTCAAAATTAAATGATAGAACTGGGATTATGGGTGTGTAGAGTAAATAACAGTGTGTAATATCATACAGTAGAAAAGTTAGAGTTTAAACTTTTAAAATATAATAATATATATAAATCAAGATAAAAGTTTTAAAAACTAATCCTTCTTCTTCATAAGTTTAAGTAGTATTGTGTAATTAGATTAAAAAATCCACATTGCAAACCACAAGTAATTAGTTATTAAGGTAAAAATAAAATAATTTCAATGTCATGTCTTAATTAAACTGTTTATCCCTAAAAAATCTTATAAAAATGCAACTCCATTTTTAGTTTATTAAATACTATAAAACTCAGAATTTGTAAAACTGTAATATAAATAAAAGTAATAAACATTTAAATCCAAACAAGGAATACCTTTTTACAGATTTAATCCCAACCCTAACCCAAAAAACCCCCAAAAACTCCACAGGTATCTCTAAAGAATAGCTGAAAGTTTCATGACTTGAACGTTTAAGAACAAAGTCCAAGAATTAGTTAGCATGTGGTTATTGTGAAACAGAA
The DNA here is from genome assembly GCF_028551555.1 of Melozone crissalis. Taxonomy (NCBI): domain Eukaryota; kingdom Metazoa; phylum Chordata; class Aves; order Passeriformes; family Passerellidae; genus Melozone; species Melozone crissalis. The sequence goes on along the minus strand of NW_026535807.1, from coordinate 18,750,127 downwards.
CCTAGTTTAAATTTTATTTACTCTACCTTGGAAATCCAGCCATGCCCTGCTTGAATTATTCCCCATTTGCAATAAAAGAAAGAGGCAGTCCTGTCGTAATGACATTCATTACATGGCTATGGTAATTGATTTTATTTTTTACTGAGGGCAGCTGAGGAATGCAACTGTTTGGTGTTATTTATTTACAGAATTCCCCTCAATTGCAGTCTCAGATTCCTGTTGAGCCTCATTCCTGTTGGCACAGGGTGTGGGATGGCTGTGAGCAGCTCCCAGAGCTGGGCAGGACAGGCCAGCAGCAGTGAAACTAAAAACCAAACACACCCCAAACCAGGGGTGCTTACAGTGACACTGGTCTGCTGTGTGGATGGTCTCTGCATTGTAGGTAAAGAAGAAAAGGAAAGAAATCATAAACCATCCGCCTGAAACTCCACCGCTTTCCAAAGGCTGCAGAGAGCTGAGGAAGGGATGCTGCCCACAGAGGCTGCTCAGAACACCTGAAATATTGATGCATTTCTTGCTGCACAATTCATATTTAAAATTAAACCACCAGAGAATATACAGCTGCTACAGAGGCAGCCTGAACTCACTCCACTCACTGAACTTTGCCAAGGACAAGCAATGAGGCAGAGTCATTAAAGGGGGTTAAAATGTAAAAATAATAAATCTGATTTATTACCATATTCAGCTACACAGACATACCTACTGTTCCACAGTATCTTACTATGCCATGAGACCAACCTGGTTTTATATATATATATAAACACACATATATACATATATATATTTGTGTGTATGCATCTATACAGAATATTCACATATATTCTATATTATATATATATATATATATATCATATATGTGTGCTTGTATATATATATAATATTCCCAAATATTTTATCTATCTATCTGTATGTATGTATGTATGTATGTATATGTATATGTATACAGAATAGTCAGTTATTTTATATATATATGTATATATGCGTGTATATATATGTATATATGTATATATGTAAATATGTATATATGTATATATTTATATATGTATATGTGTCTATATGTATATATATACAGAATATTCAAAATTATTTTATATGTATATAACATATGTATATATATTCACATTTATTCTATATATATATATCACAATTATTCACAATTATTCTACATATATATCATATATATGTGTATATATATATACAGAATATTCCCAAATATTCTATATGCATATATCATAGATATGTGTGTGTATATATATATAAAATAGTCTCAAATATTCTATATGGATATATGTTATATATATGTATATATATTCACATTTATTCTATATATATATCACAATTATTCCATATGTATATCATATATATATGTGTATATATATAGAATATTCCAAAATATTCTATATGTATATATCATATATATATGTGTGTGTGCATATATTTATATACAGAATATTATCAAATATTCTATATGTATATATCATATACATGTGTGTGTGTGTATATATATACAGAATATTCCCAAATAACTGATTTACTTCAATTATCAGTGAACTACCTGTACAGATACTGACTGACAAATGACCCAGACCCAGCCAGAATTCCATGGACTTTAAAAGTGTCTCAGTGACAGGTCAGAAAAAGATGAAGAGAAACAAAATCTTGTCTTCAAGTTAAGATTTCAAGTTGAGCCCAATCTTCAAGTTCAAATGGGATTAGAAATCATTTGTTCTTTAGCTCAATTAAAAAAGACTTTTGTAAACACAGGAAGACCACAAGCTGCTGTTAACAAAACCAGTGTGTGATGAGATCTGCACAGCTTTTTCATTTTATGGGAATTAAACCCCATCCCACTGACACCAGGGGGGATTTCTGTGTCAGCATCCTTGTGCTCCACAGCTGACAGCACCAACATTTGCTGTGCTTCCTTTGGGTAACTCACCTCTGATCAGGTTATCATGCTTAAATAGAATTAACCACAGTGATTTAAGGCTTTCCTTTATTTACTTGTTCCACATTTCTGCCAAAAAAAAGACTGATATGGAACTAAAAATAATCCTGCTTAAAACCTGACTCTGAAAGGCCTTGATATTCCCAAATTTTACTGAGATTCTGCAAAGAGCTGTCTGGGTTTAAATCACGTTCTTTGTGTGTCTGCACAGTGCAGTTCCACCCTGGCCCCTGCCCCAGCCCCTCTTTCACTCTCCCATCAAACAGTGATGTTTTCTCCAGGTATTACCTCAGACAGAGATTGCCTCAGGAGGAGCAGCCAGCAGCACAAAATAAATGTCAGAACACACCAGACGTGTGACTCTGAGCGACTTTTGGCTCTGGCAGTGCTCCCTGCTGGGCTGGGCTCCATCAGATTAATGACAATCTGCATTTAACTGTGAATCTGCACAGCAGTGCCTTCCCTGGCCTGGGACAGCACAGGTGATTCCAGAAGCTTCCATGGCTCACAATTCTGCTTTGCTGCTCATCACCCAGCTGGGTGCAATGCCCTCTACATGGCAAGGACACAGTCACCCACCCCAGGAGGTGACAGTTCACAGAAACACCAACTGAAATTTGATTTATTTCGTACATTTTTTGCCCAGCACGCCAGCTAGGACATGACTGATGCACTCCTTCATCCATCATTTTGAAGGGGAAAATAAACTGCTGATAAAACAACAACAACAACAAAAAAAAGGTGTTTCTGCCAATATGTCTGAGTCCTCATGGTGTCTGAAATCTCTGCATCAAATATTTCTGTGCCAGAGTTGTCAATCATAACAGATGGAAAAAGAATTATTGGGAACAAAGCAAAGATTCCTGTCCTGGTGCATCTCAACCCCCACCCCAGGAGGTGACAGTTCACAGAAACACCAACTGAAATTTGATTTATTTTGTACATTTTTTTCCCAGCATGGCAGGTAGGACATGACTGATGCACTTCTTCACTCTCACTCCATCATTTTGAAGGGGAAAATAAACTGTTCATAAAAACAACAACAACAAAAAGGTGTTTCTGCCAGTATGTCTGAGTCTTTGTGGTGTCTCTGTAACTGAAATTACTGCATCAAATATTTCTACACCAGAGCTGTCAATCATAACAGATGGAAAGAGAATTACTGGGAACACAGGCAAGGATTGCTGTCCTGGTGCATCTCTGCACAGCCCTCCCAGCTGGGCTGCCCCTGGCACTGTCCCAGTGATTTCTGCACCTCTGAGCTGCCCATTTATAGAGGAACACCAGTGTTGGAACCCTGGAAAATGAGAATTTCAAACTTTCTGTGCTGCCAGGCACTGACCCCCAGGAGAACACTGCACTGACCTGGGGCTGTGGAGAAGCTTCCAAAATTGATTGATAGAGCTGGGATTGCGGGCGTGGAGTTTAAATAAAAGTGTGTAATATCACAGGGTGGAAAACTCAGAGTTTAAGGGTTTAAAATATAGCAATATATATAAAGAAAGATGGAGGTTTTAGGGTGCAGGCTGATCCTTCTTCTTCACCTTCTCCTTCACCTTCTTCACCTTCTTCTCCATCGGTTTGGGTGGTTTGTGTAATTGGATAAAAATTCATCATTGCAGCCACAGGTGGTTGGTTATTGGGTTAAAAGTAAAAATAATTTAGGTGTCATTTCTTAATTGGACAGTGTATCCTTAAAAAGCCTTGTAGAGAGATAGGACTCCATTTTTAGTTTGTTGAAGTGCTGTAGAACTCACAGTTTGTGAGACTGTGACAGAGATAAAACTAATAAACACCTGAGTCCCAACAAGAAATTCTGTTTCACACATTTAATCCCATCCCTGGCAAAAAAAGAAGATAAAACTGCACACAGGAGGGCACAGCCACCCCAGAGCTCACACCGAGCAGAGCAGGAGAACCCTGCAGGAACCCCTGCTCCTCCTCTGCATGGATTCCCTGCCCTCCCCTCTGCAGCCTGGACCAAAGAACTTTGTTTAAAACTGGCTTAAATCTTGCTTAAAACCTTTGTTAAAAACTTGCTTAAAACCCAAGGATGAGGGTCCTGCCTGCACCCTCATCCCCCTCTCCACTCCTTTCACCAGCAATGGCCACACTTCTGAAAAACCACAGTAAACACTCCCCAGTAGAGGATTTCCCTGCCCAAAGAGATCCAGCTCTAAAACTTTTTTAAAAATAACCCATAGCCTAGCTAGAAATAAAGAACACAATTTTATTAAGCAGCAATTATTAAATTTCCCTGACTGGGCTGCACACAACACTTGCTGGAAAGGTGGGGTTGTTTTTTTTTTTCACAACAACTTTATTTGTGTCACCTTGAGAGGCTTCCATAACCTCCACCTCAATCCCTTTTTTTCTTCTAATTCATTGCCTGCCCGCCCCTTCCTTCCTTCCTTCCTTCCTTCCTTCCTTCCTTCCTTCCTTCCTTCCTTCCTTCCCTCCTTCCTTCCTTCCTTCCTTCCTTCCTTCCTTCCTCCCCTTTCCCCTTTCCTTTCCTTTCCTTTCCTTTCCTTTCCTTTCCTTTCCTTTCCTTTCCTTTCCTTTCCTTTCCTTTCCTTTCCAACAAGTTCTCCCATCTCTTGGCATGTATCAAACCCCCTCTGCTCTGATCATTTCAACAAAACAGACCCATTTTATTCTTTCCATTTTTTATCCTTCCAATCCTTTTTATTCTGGAGGGTTTCTGTCTGTGCCTGAGCAGTGTTTTCACTGGGGATGTAATGCAGAAGAAAGTGCCTCCTACTCCTGAACTGAGGTTTTCTGGGTCTTTCAAGCAGTATGCTCAACTGAAAATGCCTCATTTTCTTCCCACTCAAGGTGAAACAAGCCCTCTTTCATGCCCAAACACTAAGTCTGCCTTGCTGGTAATGTCTCAAAATCCCACACCTCCCATTATGTAATATTTACCATTAGCCCATTTCTTCTCTGCAAGATTTATGGTCACGATGTAACTTCTGAGAGCTCTTTTTTTTTTTTTTTTGCAAAAGGGATGACAAATGAGTATTTTTAAATGTTCATTCCCTCACCAGCAGAAGACCCAATATGTGATGCAACATATTCTAACCTTTTCCAAATCTGTTAGACTCATTAGGGCTGCTACTACACTTTCCCAGGGCTGGGGTCATAAAAATATTTTGTACTCATGAGATGAACAGAAAGTTCCAACTTTTCTGCAGGAAAACACTGCCAGCCAAATTACGAAATATTACAGCTCTGAATCCAGCTTTTATTGCTGCTCCAGCCTCAAACTGCACCTTCTGCCCTGAACTCCTTATCTCCTGGAGCAAATAATCCAAGATAAAGTAACAAATTTTGGCATTTCCCTACCAACTAAGTAGTCCATCCTTTCCATTTCATCTGCTGATAAGCAAGATAAAAGAGCACAAACAGTTATTGAGCAATCCTGTTCAGAAAGGAAGGCACATCAACTTGAGCAAATGGCAAAACTGTCCCACAGTGCAGCCCCTGGGAATAGTTTGTGACAGGAAAAAACCCAAACCAGCTAGGAAAATAGCCAAAAAGTATGTTATTTTATTTTTTCTTATTGAGGTATAGAAAATCCAGTGAACCTGAGGACTTTACACAGCCAGGAGGTCACTTCTGGCAACATTTGAAAAGCCATATAAACCAGCATGGGGTGAAAGAGCCTCTGAGACTGAATCCAATCCATTTTTTTTCATCAGAAATGCATCTGCCTTTTAATTTTTCTATTTATACTGAGTTCTCCAAGGTGTTTCAGATGTTTCTCAGGAAGATGCGAGACTCTCTGAGGTAAATTTCAGTAATTTATGCCTGGAGAGATGACAGTGTCACTCCATATACAACGTGTTGCACTGTGAACAATGTTTGAATTTTCACCTTTGAGGACCCTGAATTTAACACAGAAACTGCAACTTAAAAACCTCTCTGAGGCTCTGAATGAAGCACTCAAAGGGAGGAAAGAAATAGGAGGAAGATGCAAGGCATGCACTGCCACTCACATCACATTACAGGAACATTTGAGGCCCCATTTGAACAAAAAGCCCAAATAATTGATGTAAAACAGCATTTTATGTTTCAATTTTCTTTGTCATGCAGCTGAAATTTATGTTTTTATGTTTATACTTAATACAATCACATGCTGCCCTGGTTTTTGGTTTTTTTTTTTTTTTTTTTGAGTGGATCAATCAGAAAACCTCATCTTGGTTTCTGAGGAAGGAAAGGAGTTCATAGCTTTTGCTGCCCTCTCCTGTAGGAAGAAATGCAGATGAGCTTGGCCAAAGACTGGTTTCCAATCACTGGTTGGATTTCCTGGATTTCCTGGCTCTGAGGGACCTGCCCAGGTGTTAGCCCCTCTTGGGCAGCAGTCACAGGGAGGGGGTGCATGGAAATATTGGGAATATTTCAGTGCCTGCCTGTGCTCAGGGATGGGTGATAGGCACCAAAGGCATGAACCTAACTCACAGATAGCTTAAATCTACCAGAAAAAGCACATTAACAGAGCAGTCAGAACATTCTTGATGTGTTTCATGCAGCATTAGCAAAAATCACAATGAAATTAATCACTGCCATCCCATGGGTTAAATTACTGCTAATTGCTGATGCTGTTTGTGATGCTCTGCTATTTGCAGGTGAATTAATGAATATTTCAAGGTGGGCTTTTTTCTCACTCATCCCCAGAGTTTCCATTGGTTGCATGAGTCTCCTGTGACTCTAAATGTGGATCTGGGTGGTACTTCCAGGGCAGTTTCCCCTCCTCGAGGGAACGAGGATTTCACACACTGTGCTCAGCAGAAAACAAAAAGAATTTATCAGTTCTGATGAAGAATGAGCCTCAGAGACATGCATTGCCAGAGGAAGGTCCAGAATGCTGCCACAAAAACTCAATTACCCCAGAATTCTCACGTTCCAGTAGCCATGGGAATTACATTGTACAGATAATTCTCTGTGCAAATGGGTACCAAGAAAGCAGAAAATGTTTTTGCCAGTATCACATTTTCATGGGTTTTAAGCTTCCCAAGTGTGTTAGAGAACTAAACTCACCACCTTGTAGTTCAATATTACACCTTGAAATACAATCACATCATTTTGTCTGTACTTCAAAAACCCATGCTTGGTTTATTGATTTCAATATTCTCTAAAAAGCCAAACAACCAAGGGCCTGTGTTTTGAGGTTTTTTCAGCTTCTCACTACAGATTAGGGAACAACAGAACTTTCCAGTGCTGCTGTTTTGTGAGCTGTGTTTTACACAACAATAAACTGGCACCACAAGTAATTCTCCAGACATGATATTACATCCCTTCCTCAGGTGAGCCTGACCTTGGGAAAATGGATTTTAAAAATTCCTGCACAGGAACAGCCCATAAAGCTCAAAACCAGGAAAATCTGCTGGAATTTGTAAAACAGAAGCCCAAGGTGAGGATGCTGTGACAAAGGAGAAGCCAGCAGAGATGGAAAGGGCTTTGCTGACAGTGGTGTGTGACAGGCAGCTGTGCAAACACTTGATTTGCTCATGGTGCATCTGATCAGGAGCTGAATTAAAACCAGAAAATCTCTGCCAGAGAGAGGCACACTCATTTTGGTGTAACTATGCCATTAAATAATACAAATTCCCACCATGGCTCACACCCTCCCCATCATTTGCACAGCAAAAACGAGCCAAGTTTTCAGAGTTTAACAACCCCTGGAATCAGACAGGCTCCACACCCTCCCAAGGGTTTGGTGCAGAGTTACCCAGCCAAGGTCTGCAGCAGTCAGGGCACATCCAGCTCTGCAGTGGGGAGCATGGAGCACCAGGGGTTTGGGGTTTGGGGATGCAGCAGTGTCACCCCGAGCCCTCCCAGCTGAGAGGAGCAGGGGCAGTGCTGAGCACAGCCTGGGGTTCCAAATCTGCCCTTCCCCTTCCCTCCTTTTTCTTTTTTTTCACAGCTAAATGCTGTCAGAGCTGAGATTTCCTGCCAAAACATGGCAGTGTAACAGGCATGAAGCAACTGAGATGCAGACAAGCGTTCTCTCCTGACACACAGCCCCACGGTGCAATAATTACATAATTGCAGGGTTCAGAGCCATAGCATTAATTCCCCCTGTGCCTGTAGGGGTGAGAACAGGACCTCTCTGTGTATTTTTGCACACAATAGCAAAGCCTCCTCCAAAATCTCAGAGATTTGAGTGGGGCTGATCTCTGCCTGGGTGAATTTCACACAGCTCTGAGCCCAGGGTGCCCAGGGGATGAACTGGAGCCAGCCCAGCTCATCCTTTGGGATTCACCTGTGGTGCCAAGGACATGAACTGGAACCAACCTCATCCTGGGGGATGCACCCAGGGTTCTCAGAAGATGAACTGGAACCAGCCCAGCTCATCCTGTGGGATTCACCCGGGGTCCCCAAGGAGATGAAATGGAACCAACCTCATCCTGGGGGATGTACCCATGGTCCCCCAGGAGATGATCTGGACCCACTCTCCCCATCCTTGGGATTCACCTGTGGTCCCTGAGGAGATGAAGTGGTCCCAACCTCATCCTGGGGGATTCACCCATGGTGCCCCAGGAAATGAACTGAACCCACTCAGCTAGTGCTGTGGGATTCACCTGTGGTGCCAAGGAGATGAACTGGACCCAGCCCAGCTCATTCTGTGGGATTCACCCATAGCCCCCTAGGAGAGGAGCTGGATCCAGCCCAGCTCATCCTTTGGGATTCACCCAGGTGCCCAGGAGTTGAACTGGACCCACCTACCCCATCCTCTGGGATTGACCCATGGTCCCTGAGGAGATGAACTGGTCCCAAGGCACCTCATTCTGTGGGATTCACTCATGGCCCCCCAGGAGATGAACTGGTCCCATTCAGCTCATTCTGGGGGATTCACCCATGGTCCCTGAGGAGATGAACTGGTCCCACCTACTCCATCCCATGGGATTCACCTGTGATGAATTGGACCCAGTCCATGTCATCCTGTGGGATTCACCCATGGTGCCCCAGGAGATGAACTGGACCCAACCTCATCCTGTGGGATCCATCCATGGTGTCCCAGGAGATGAACTGGAACCAGCCCAGCTCATCCTGTGGGTCCCTGAGGAGATGAACTGGACCTACCAATCTCATCCTGTGGGATTCACCCATGGTCCCCCAGGAAATGAACTGGAACCAACCTCATCCTGGGTGATGCAGCCAGGATGCCCTAGGAGGTGAACTGGTCCCACTCAGCTCATTCTCTGGGATTCACCCATGGTCCCTGAGGAGATGAACTGGAGCCAGCCCACCCCATCCCGTGGGATTCATCCAGGGTGCCCCAGGAGCTGCACAGGGCTGTGGTCCCCTCCTTGGTCACCCCCAAGGCTGCAGCCCTCCCCTGTCAGTGCTTGCTCAGGAGAAGGGGTGGGAATGCCTTTCCCATGGAGGAGCTGCCATTTGGCAGAGCCCCCCAGAGCAGCCCTGGTTATGTAAGAGCCCAGGCTGGGTTGGTTACTGGTAAATATTTTCACTTGTGAATTTATGACTCTGTGCAAGCAGGATCCTCCCAGCCAGTAAACAATAACAGCACTCAGAGGGAGAATGTGTTCCTGATTATTCCACAGTAATCCTGCTGGGACACAAATCCAGGATGTGTTGAAAAGCACTTGGAGCTGCAGACCCAGGGTGTCCATCCTGCGAGTTTAGAGAAGGGAAGGCTGCTGCTGTCAGCCTGCTTTGCTACTGCCTCCACACGAATTAGTGCGCAGTTCCAGCAGACACTGATCCCAGGCAGCTCTCCTATCAAACTCCCACACAGTGGCACTCTGCCAGTTCCCTCTCAAATCCTTCTTTTTCTCATTTGTGAGCAGGGGAGAAACTAGAGCACACAAAATGAGCAAGTAATGCCCAAGATCCCAACAGCACAAGCAAAAGAAAATTCACAAGGATTCACAGACACGGCCATTAATTTTTTTAAAAGCAAGTCCATGAATCTTTGTGACTACTTTTGAAGGATTTTCTATCTTTTCACCTCTTCTCCTCTTTCACTTCAGAGGTTCTTTCTTAGCCCCAGTAGATTTTATGACTTTTTGAACCAGCCCCTTTTTCCCATAGCAACCAGAACACACCTGGTGAGCATTGCACTCATTAACTTCATTGCAAGCTCCTGCACTCTTTCTCCATTCTCATTAATTAATTATCCTGTTCCACTGCCCAGCAGCTAATTAAAAAAAAATAAAAATTGCCCTGTTGAGTTGCAGACAAAATCTGAATATTATTATGTTTTGTTTTGAGGCTATTTTTAAGATTTCTTATTAGTGGATCTCATTTTTTTTTATTATCCAGCCATAATATGCACTGATTGTGAAGGGGAAAAAAAGGCAGATTCCTTTATGAAGATTTAAGGGCAACCAAAGCGAATCTTTAAGACTTTTAAAAAAGGTTTTTGTGTTTATGGGCATTTCTCCTAAATGCATTTCACATTCTGTCAGCTCAACCAGGATCACCCAGGACAGAAATCCTGCATTTCTTTAGATGAGTTTGCATCTCCAGCCATCTCAGACTCACTGGGGTGCCGAGGCCACCTCTTTTCCAGGGAAGGGAAGCAGAGCAAACCAAGGCCCATTGCTGCCAGGTGTGTTTTTAGGGAATAACCAATCCCTGGGGTTTGAGTTTGAGCTCCTGCCCCTTGCCAGGCTGGTCCCAGCTCCATCCAGTCCAGCACTGCCATCTGCCGGGAGCTGCAGCTCTGCGAAATCACTGCCAAAACCACCCAAATCTGCAGTGCTTTCACCCATTTGTCCATCTAATTGCTAATTAAAAAGCAATGGTGGTTTAATTTTAAACCGAAATATTAATCGCTGTAAATAAAACCGAGCAACCAAAGGAAATTTGAGCAGTAATTTTCACCTATTCACCACTGAGCTCTGATTTTTGTCCTGCAAGATTTCAGAGGAAAGGAAGGAGCTCAGGTATTTTCTCAGCTGGAATTTAGATCAAAATTAAGAAAAGAATTAATCACAATCCAAGCTGCAGTGAGGCTTCCACAAGACACACGGGTACAGACCAAAATCCATCTCTACCTTCTGCTTTTACATTTTACCTCAGCTTGAGAGACCGAAAAATTCAAAAATATATTAAAAAAACCATTTGTGAATAATTATTTAATAAAATAATATTAACTAGACTAGATTCCCTAAAAATTCAAAAATATATTAAAAAAACATTCGTAAATAATTATTTAATAAAATAATATTAACTAGACTAGATTCCCTAAAAATTCAGAAATATATTAAAAAAAACATTTGTGAATAATTATTTAATAAAATAATATTAAATAGACTAGATTCCCTAAAGTTTTCTTAATTCCATCAGAGTAAATCTCAGTTTTTAAGTTATGTCAGGTATGGAGAGCCTGGTCCCCATTACTGAGGTCACACCTGGGCCTGCCCTGGCTGGGGGACAGCTCCAGGAAAACTCCACATGGGACAGGAAAAACTCAACACTGGACAGGAAAAAACTCCACAATGGGCAGGGAGGGATGGAGGAAAAGCAAAGTCGAGCCTTTCCTCAGAAATGAACACAAGACAGGTCTAGATGCTGAAAAAAGACAAAGAAAATGGGGAAATTCTCAGTTTATGAGGACTTTTTTGCATCACTCATCCCAAAGAAAGAAGAGGAAGCATGGTTATTAGGTATCTACACAGGAAATAAAGAATTCAGCAAAGTTATCTTATATACTTCACTATACTCAACAATCAATAAACAAAACCATAAAAACCTTTTTTTTTTTTTGCACTCAAGAGAGAGGAAGAAATATGGGAAATGGATTTGTAGAAAATTCTGAAAGCCTGACAGAAGGCTCACATATATACAAACCTTAGGATAAAAAACTGACTTAAAAATGCTATAAGATGAATATTGTTGAGAGAGAAACAGAACTAGAAACAGGTTTCAAGAGATAGTCTTACAAATGAAACTAGATACTTCATAGAAATAGAACTATACATTATGGTAAGATCCATAAAAATTAAGTTTAGATAATTAACTTTAAAACATTTACAGTACAGTGTGACAAAAACTAATAAGCCAAAAAACGCTTATGATATATTATAATTAAGAAATAGTTAACTTCTAATTGTAATAGCATGAATTATAACATCTATATTGTCTCACCTGTCACATGAAAATAAAAAGAATAGAGGTTTTTAAAACACCTCTCAGTTATCCCATCTCTAAGTAAAAGTAAATAATTCTATTCCAACAAATGGCTGTACCCCTGTTCCTCTCCATCTTCCCTCCTTAAATTTCCTCTAAATTATCCCCAGCACCCACTCCTCCTCATGGCAGGACAGTGTGTCCCAAACAATGCAGAGCCCCCACGTCCAACTCAGAGAGGATCCGATGGAGGGGAGCAGCTCTGCCCAAAGCTGTGTTGTTTCCTTGGTGCCTCTGACAGGAACCAGAGGAGTATTATTGCACATTCAGACACAATTCCCAGCGGGAAAAACACCTCAGAAACACTTTATCCAGCAGAAATGGGGCTGTTTTCTGCTCTTAGCCACTGGAGAAGGTGGTAATTGGGAGCATTTGGTATTGACCTTTGTCACATTCACATTTTCTGAAAAATCCCTTTGCCCAGGAGTTTCTCTTGAGAAGCTGAGAACCCTCAGAGAAAAAGGAAAACAATTCTTATCTCATTTGCTTCTCCTGTGTTTTGCTGCTTTGGAATGTGGTTGGAGATTGTTTATCCAACAGGTGCTTGTTTGATTGGTTTCATGTGAATTGTTTTTACTTGATGACCAATCATGGTCTGGCTGTGTCAAGGCTCTGGAAAGAGTAATGAGTTTTCATTATTATCTTCTAGCCTTCTGTCTGTATCCTTTCTCTATTCTTTAATATAGTTTAGTATAGATTTAGTATAACATTCTTTTATATAATATAGATCATAAAATAATAAATTAGCTTTCTGAGAACATGGAGTCAGATTCTCAATTCCTCAATAATGGAGGTCTCAGAAAATACCACAGATCTTCCTCTGGGAGAGACAGGCACAGCTCCACAGCCAAGGAAGGGCAGGATTCAGGTGTGATGTTGTGAGGGTCCCCAGGAGGAGGTGAGAGATGAGAATTTGACTCCAAGTTCTCAGAAGGCTGATATATTATATTATATTATATTATATTATATTATATTATATTACATTACATTACATTATATTATATTATATTATATTATATTATATTACATTATATTACATCACATTACATTACATTACATTACATTACATTACATTATATTATATCATTACATTGCATTGCATTGCATTACATTGCATTACATTACATTACATTACATTATAGAAATTAGATACTAAAACTATACTAAAGAAAGAGAAAGGATACAGGCAGAAGGCTGGGAAAGAATGAATAATAAAAGACTGTGACAGACTCAGAGAGTCCAACACAGCTGGCTGTGATTGGCCATTAATTAAAAACAATTCACATGCTTGGTAAACAATTCTCCAAATCACATTCTAAAGCAACAGAACATGGAGAAGCTGAGGCTTCTCATCTTGCCAGGGGAAGAAATCCTGGCGAAGGGATTTTTCAGAAAATATCACGGTGACATTCAGGAACTTTTCTGAATTACATCTTTTCAAAAACCATCTCCAAAGGCAGCAGGTCAAGGCTGCAACATGTCATCCTTTCCCTACTTGTGTGAATCCCACATTTTGAGCCTCTTTCCTGGATTGACAGCTTGAGGCAAGCAGTGTTTTAAGGGCTTAATTCCAACCCACAATGTTGTGATACTTAGATTAATCTGAGGCATCGCTTGGTTCAGACTTTGCTGAGGGCTTGTTTTGGTGCTATCCCCCACTAAAAGGTATCACAACTTTCTGTCTCATGCCTGGATTCACAGTTTCTTACTCCTTTTCCCTTCTTCCCTCTCACATACTTAAGAGCTGAGAGCTGGAACCCTTCTCAATCCCAGTGTTTATCCAAGGTTTCCATTTCATTATCGCACATATCTTCTTTTTTTTCTCATTCTGTAGGCAAGCTGCAGCTCTCATTTTCCTGCAAGACAATCTCAAATTATTTATCCTATTTGCCTTGGATGGAGTAGTCCTGGCAACCAAGTTTAAGCAGACTCCAAGGACTAGTGGTGTCTTGAGATGAAATTCCTCCCTCAAACTCTGCAATATGCTCCTTTCTGAGCACATTAACCTGAACAGATGGGAGCGAGTCTGTGGGCAGGCAAAAGCTGTTAGAGCAAAAACTTCGAATACAAAAAGAAATAATTAAAAAATCTGACTCACAGGCCTGGTAAGAATCACAAGATTGGCATCAGAGATCCCTACATTTTAAGAGGAAACATGTATTTTAAAGAAAACAGACACATGAGCCTTTATTTTTGTTGCGTGCTTTTGACTTCCCTCAAAGGAGGGGAACCCTGATTTATTTGAAGGGAGAACTGGGGTCATGATTTGTTTGAAAAAGCTTTAAAAAATTAAAGCTAATTTAAAAAACAACAACATAAAGAAAGGTAAGTGGGCAAAGAGGAACAAACCCTCCATGGTCTGCTGCTCAGCCTCCCAGCAAAGACACACAATAAATACCCACAATGATGAGGATTTACGTTTTTCAAAGCTGCTATTCCAAGGATTTAGAGTTTTCTGCACCAAGCTTAATCCCTCTTCTCTTGGGCTTCTCATTCCCCATGGAATTCACCCCGCAATGAACAGGGCGCGTGGACAATTTGTGGAATTATCCACAGCGTGATAGTGACGGGATGAGGAGGAGGAGGAAGGAGCTGGGAAGGAAAGGAGCAGGAGAACAAAACAGACTGCAAAGGGATTTTTCTTGCTGCCCAAGAACATTTGTGCTGTCAGTGGAGCAGCAGGAAGGCAGGGACAGGTAAGGACACCTCACACTTGAAATGGCAGCAGTGGTAGGTGACCTCAAAGAGGCACAGAAATGGATCCACAAAATCCACTTTGGTGCAATTTGCAATTCTCCATAAATAACACGGTTCTACATCCTGTTAGTAATTCCTTTTAATTTTTAAATAGATACATGTATATAAAGGATCTTTATATATTTTTATATCTCTAGATCAATGAAAAATATATTTATATATTGTATATATTTAAATCCCTTTTATATATAAAATTATATTTATATATAAAATATTTATATAAATAAAAATATATTTAAAATATTATAAAAATAAAAATATATTTTATATAGAATTATATAAAAATACATGTTATATAATTTTAAAGATTATTTATTTATAAAGAAAAATTTTATTATTTATAAATAAAATCTATAAATTTTACAAATAATCTAAATAATAATATAATATATAATTATATAATAAACAACGAATTAATAAATTATATTAAATAATAAAATAATAATGAATAATAAAATAATATTTACAAATTTCAGTTCAATAAAAACCAATTTTCATAACCTAGTTCCTAATCATGATATCAACATGCCTTACTCTGAGAAATACCAGACTAAAAAAGGAATATGCTGATGTTTTCTTATTTAATTTTTAGCATTTTATCTAACTATAAATTCATAAATTAAAACTGGAAAGGGCAGGAAAATCACTGTAAAGCCACAGGTCGTTTAACAGAACACCAAAAATCCTCTAAAATTGCAGTTTTAGAGGCACAGGGGAACAAGAAAGTGCCTGTAGGAAAACTGACTCTTAGGTAAAACAATTTATTTCCCTCTACACAAATTCCTCTCTCAATTAAGAAAAGATTGCATTACTATAAGAAAAAAATAGGATTTCTCAGATGGAAAAAAAAAATCAATACAAGGTTTTGATTAGGAAATACACAAAACCAGAATTATTCTGTTCCTTTATCAACACACAGCAGAAGTTAACACGGGCCTGAGAGACTCTCAGAACAGAAAATAAATTTTGCCCAGAATGAGGAGCCCTCCTTAAAATATTCCATGAAATTCCCAATCAATTGCACAATGGATGTGTTTATTCCACAAGAAAAATATTCCTGATTGCTCAAGGTCATGGGGGTAGAATGATGAATGAAAATCTGAATGCAGGTTGTTAATATAGGAACCCATAAATGCTCTTAACAGAACTCACTGTTGCTGACCTGGGTGCTGAAAATAGTAACTCTCAGTGGTATGTTTATTATTAACACTGTAATTTGATGAGAATTTAATTTACAGCAAATGAGAATGCGGAATAGAGAAAGGATTCTATTGCATTGGGGAGAACAGAATTTTTGAAACAAAATAAGAAAATAGAGGAGCGTTTGGCTTTGTGTGCCTTCATTCTCATAACTCATGGTTTTAAAGTCCCACATGTCCCAGTGATGCATCAGTTTATCGGGGACTTTATTATTTTGATATTTATTATTTTATATATATTTTGATATTTATTATTTTATAATATATTTCTTTCCATTGCTGAGGGTTGATAGAACTGAGGGTTCTGAGAGCTGCCAGCGTTCTGGCCGGCATCAGTGATCCAGACAAAAAGGATCACCTCTATTTTCATCACTCCCATGGCTGGTTTTACCTTCTCTGGGATGAAAAAGGAGAATTTCCACAGCAGAGAGGCCATTCCTCACTCTGTGTTCTCCTCAAACACAATTTCTGTCATGGCTTCAGTGCCAGGCTCCAGACTGGGGATTCCACATCCACTACAAATGGACTGATTCCCTCCTTCCCTGCCCACATTTCCCAGCCTGTTCCAATGGGATTCCTGTCCCAAGGAGCTCACACACAACCCTGAAAGCAGAGCAGGCAGGAGCTGACTATTATTATTATTACTACTATTATTATTATTATTATTATTATTATTATTATTATTACTATTACTATTATTATTATCACTACTACTACTACTACTGCTATTACTATTACTATTACTATTATTATTATTATTCATGTTATTGTTGTTATTGTTATATTATTAGTATTGTTATTATTAGTATAATAATAATAATAATAATAATTATTATTATTATTATTATTACTACTACTACTACTACTACTACTATTACTATTATTACTATTATTATTACTATTGTTCCTGTTTATTCCTGCTCCAGCCCCTGGAGCTGCAGGTGCTGTTCTCAGCTACCTCTCCCAGAGTTCATATTTATAAAGTTTATATTGTGAAGTTTCTATTGTGAAGTTTATGTTGTGAAGTTTATGCTGTGAAGTCTCTATTGTGAAGTTTCTATTGCAAAGTTTGTATTGTTCATCTTGTGTGGGACAAGGTGATTTCTGTGCTCAGAGCCCCCCCTGCTCTACAAAGCAAAATGCCACCTAAATGTATTCCCTGCAAATCCCAAGTGTCCTTCAGATCCCACTCACTTTCAAACCAGAATATTAGATGGGTACTTAGCTGTAATTTACAATCCTTTTATAATGCCAGCATCCTCTTCCAAATGTCATCACCCTTTGCCTCAACCTGGAATCTAAAAGCATGATTATTTCATACACAAATGTCTTCATTGTGCTAGAAAATATAAAGAAAGCCCTCAAATCTGCTTGACATGAAAGTTATCAGCCCCAAACCCTCCTCTTGCCTACAGAATTTACATCCCTAAGGATGTAAAGACTTGCTAAGCCAAGTTGTGAAGTGCCCTTGCTTTTGGAGAAGTCCTTCTGCATGTGATTTCATTATTATAGCCAGAGCTAAATTTGCTTTAATCAGAAAAACGTCAGCACAGGTGGCACTGTATAGAAAAGCCTGCAGGGAGAAAAAAAAGCAGAAAGGAACTAAAAAATACAGAGCAAAGAGTGGCTTGACAAAGCTCATTGTGCTGAGAGGGGAGCTAGAAGGGACAGGGACAAAAGGAGCTGCAGCGGTGCCAATCCATTTGGAATGGGAGCAGCAGGGACTGCAGGGATTGTGCAAAGCTGGTGACTCATCCCTGTCCCTGTCCTCTGAGGGGTTTTCATTCTCTGCTCTCCATCCCTGCACCCCTCTGTGCTTGGAGGTTTTCACTCTCTGCTCTCCATCTCTATATCCCTCTCAGTTTTGTGGAGTTTTCATTCTCTGCTCTCCTTCCCTGCATCCCTCTGGGGTTTTCATTCCCTTCTCTCCATCTCTGCATCTCCCTGGCTCTGGGGTTTTCATTCCCTGCTCTCCATCTCTGCATCCCTCTGGGGTTTTCATTCCCTGCTCTCCATTTCTGCACCCCTCTGTGTTTGGAGGAGTTTTCATTCTCTGCTCTCTATCTCCATCCCTGCATCCCTCTGTGCTCTGAGGACTTTTCATTCTCTGCTCTCCATCCCTGCATCCCTTGGGCTCTGGGGTTTCATTCCCTGCTCTCCATCTCTACACTCCTCTGAGTTTGGGGTTTTCATTCTCTGCTCTCCATCCCTTGTCCCTCTGAGGTCTGAGGGGTTTTCACTCTCTGCTCTCCATCTATGCACCCCTCTGTGCTTGGAGGGGTTTCATTCTCTGCTCTTTATCCCTGCATCCCTCTGGCTCTGCCCATGGATGCAGCACAAGCTGTTGGAGGTACATGAGAGATCCAGACACAGAAAGCTTCAATGGCCTGGGCACAGCAGCACCCAGGGAGTCAGGGCATGGCACATGTCACACATGTCACACATGTCACACTGCACACAAATCACAGGTCACACATGTCACACATGTCACACATGCTGCTGCATTTTAAAGCTGTGCATTTGCTCCATCTCAAGTCAGAATAACTGCTTTTCTTCCCCTGAGGATGTGAATGGATCCAGGTGTGTTTCACACCAATTCCCTTTCTTTTACAGCAACACAGTCCTGGTAAAGCTGGAAAATCACAATGGAATTACCAGGTGTCTTAGGCTGAAAGATTTAGCTGGGGGTGTGAATTCAATCACCATCTGTCAGAGGTGGGGCAGGTATCTTCTGTTCATTGGGCAGTTTTCTTTATCTCTCCCACAAACCCATCCTCCTTCCAGGAGACATTTTCTGTTAATGGGCCAGTGAGTGTCCCTGCGGGGCTGATGAAATTCCATCATCCCATGGGGAGAAGCTCCGCCCAGGGGAGGAGCCAAGCATTCCAAACCAGATGGAATCAGAGATTAGGAGCACCCCAGCAGCCTTTGCCCCCTGCATTGCCAGAGGAGCAGCTTTCTGCTGCCCTGCACTGCCAGAGGGAGCCCAGGCCCATCTGCAGCAGCCCTGGAGCTGCAGAGGAAAACTCCCCCCTTGTGCAGGATCCCTGCTGCAGCAGAGCCACAGCTGGCACTGCAGGAGGGCTGAGCCCCCCTGGGATGGGGCTGGGACACCGCCCTGACACACAGGGGACAGGGCACGGTCTGACTCTGGCAGGGGTTTGGTTTGTATCACTGCTTTTTATTTTAGTTTTATTTTCTTCTCTAGTAAAGAACTGTTATTCTTATTCCCATATCTTTGCCTAAGAGCATTTTAAATTCAAAATTATAATAGTTAAGAGGGAGGGTTTTTACATTTTCCATTTCAGGAGAGGCTCCTGCCTTCCTTAGCAAACACCTGTCTTGTCAAACCAAGACACCAGGTAAAATCCAACAACCCTACCCTTTAGAAAATTAAGTTTATGCCAAGTAATCTTTAAAACATCCTAAATTCTTCTAAGATAATCAACTTCATAATCTAAAGAATTTATAATATTACAAAAACATTATAAATATTAGTTATAGAATTATTATAATTATACCAAAAGGTTTTAAACAGATTTAACACCAACACTTGCTAAATGATGGCCTTCCAGATTTGGAAGAGGATGTGGATTTTTAAGTTGTGGCAGCTGCCATATTTTAATTTATTCATTACAGAGGAGCAGTGCCACAGGAATGGCGAAGGCAAAGGGTTCACATTGCCTGGCTCCTGGGGCAGGCATTTCCTGCCAAGCCAAGGTGCTGCAGAGCTCTGTGGATGCTCTGAGAGATTTTAGAAGTGGGAATTAAAAAGCAGAGTGTTCAGAATTTAACCAAAATAGGTTGAAGTTCAAATCCTGAAACCCCTGCAGTTATGAATCACACCAAAATTCTTTTCTCTCCAAGCCCTTTCCCCCACCTGTGTCACAGTGGAGAGCAGCTGAAGGAATGAATTTTTAATTCCCAGGCATCAAGTGACACAGGAATTCCCTCAAAAACATTAAAAATAAAAAGCCCCACACAGATCCAGAATCCAACACTACCAGTACCTCTGCAAAAAGAGGATCTGTATTAGAAATAGTGACACCAAATTAAACTGTTGAGAACTGATGTCATACACAAAATATCAGCTTCTACATGGGCTCACAATCATATTTTATCTTGAATTTATCAACAGCTGAAAGAATTGGTGAAACAAATTATAGATTATTACATGGATTGTTATTAAGTTACTGAATTACAAAAGGGAATTTTGTGTGTATATTCTGTACCCTTCCTCTTCCCTTCCTTTCCCAGTACCTCTCCAGTGGGACTTTCCTTGAGGATTTTGAAAAGAGCAATATTTAATTTCCAGGATAACAATTTCCAAAATACTGTTTTGCTGCTTTTTGCATTCCTGACTTAATCATTTTGCAATAAGAGCAAATAATTTTTGTGCAGCCAGCTTTGTAAATCTGCAATTACACCTAATGGCTACAAATATTACAATTACATATACACTGGAATTCAGAAATCTCCTATTTAAAGAAAGTGTTGCAGTTTCTTCAAGAGCACTGTTGCATCAATGTTAAATAATTGCTACATGAATGAAAACAGGGGGAAATTCAATGTGTGCTGCTCAGAGAAAAAGCCATGCTTTTTTTTATATCACCAAATCCAGAAAATGTGGATTTAAAAAAAATACATAATCCAAATACATCCTTCCACACTGAGTTCACAGAGAGGATTGGTTATTTCCTATTATCTTTATTTTTTATTACTTTATGTTAAAATCACCCAACTGATGAATAAGATCACGTTGCTTTCCTGTGCTTCCCAAAGTGATTTATTGCAGTGATCAGTCTGAGTGCACACAAAGGTTCTGGAAATAGATGGCCTTTGCAAGAAGAGATGAGTTCACTCCTCACACTCTGAGTCAACTGGATGGGAAGGAGCCTCAGTTATGCAAGTCACAAACCCAGCTGAAATCCTGATTTCACATCTCCACAGCCTGCTTACACACACCCTCTGTATATAGAGAGATGCAAATCACTTTATTCCACTTCTCCTAAAGCTCCTGTGTGGTAAAGACAGGGAGATCTTCTGTCAGTGAGCTGAGCACAGATTGACTCCTGAGCGAGGAGGAAATTAAATCCTCCCTGAAGGAACAGTCACAATAATGGGTAAAGAAGGGCCACACGTGAAAAACAAAATAAAAAATGCATTCAGACACGAATCATGGACTCATCTTCAAAATATCCCCCTGGAATTCTCACCAGCAGGCACTCTGAGATGAATTCAATGCAAAATGTGGGTTTGTTTCCTGCCCTTGCTGACAGAGAGGAATTTTGTGACAGATGGAGGTGAGTAAGAGGCCGTGGGCTCTCCCTGCAGCAGCAGCAGCTCCCAGGAGGGCCCTGCCCGTGTCCAGCTGGCTCAGACCCTGCCACCTGAAATGTGACAACACCTGTGCTGCAGACAGTTCTGCCTGAGACTGAGCCCAGAGAAACCATGGGCTGCCTCCAAAGCAGGGCTGGGCACTCCTGCGCTCCCAGCACAGGGGAAAAATGACCAGATAAGATTGTATTTATCTATTAGCCTATGCATGCTGTTAGTGGTAATAAGTATTTAGGAATAGCATCAATTGTAACTCTTTATAACTACTTGTTAATATAATATAATATAATATAAAATATATATAATATAATATATAATATATAATGTGCATAATATCTATTATAATATACATAATATATATAATATATTATATATATAATATATAATGCAATATAATATAGGTCATATATATCATACAATATATAATATAAATAATATCAAATATACAATATTATATATAATGTATCATGTATAATATATAATATATAATATAATATAATATAATATAATATAATATCAGCTTAAGTACACACTGCTCATAGAAATAGCAGTGTAATGAATATAATATCTATGTATCACTCACAGAAATAATAGTGTGATGAATGTACTGTTATAAGCCTGAGCAAAACATAAATTGTGAAAAAAAAAGGATTTTGTCTAACTAAAACAGGGTAAGGCCATGCACTGACCAACCTGTCCAAGTGATAACTGTGACACAAACCAGAGGGAAATTTGATAAAATCATATTAAAATTAAGGGGACACACTAAAATCTTATCAGAGGATATGAAACAGCAGGATGGAGACACAAGAAGAAATAAAATAAATTGACCTGACACACAGGATGTCATGCAGATAAGCTGGAGTGAGAAGAAGTCAGACAAAGGAGTTCCAAAGCATCAGAAAGTTTGCAAGAATGTTTGAATAATGCATGAAACACATGAATATGATGGAATAGTATAAAGATAATATTGTCTGTATACCCCCTCTGGTGTGTTCTGTGGCTGTTGGCCAGGAGCACCCCAGCACTGGAAATATTGTCATTTTAAAAATCCTATTATTATTACTAAACTTTTAAAAATTCCAAGAACCTCAAGGACACCTCACTGCCTCAAGCCCCAGAAAGTATAAACAGAAGTGAGTTTTGGGGAGCAAACTGGGGGTAAATGACTTCATTACCTGCAGCTGGAATTGGAGCATTAACTCCTGATCTGTGAATGCCCAAACTGATCATTGTGTGACAAACTCGTGCCCGTGGCCCACCTTGGGTGCAGCCTCTGGAGGCTGTGGCTGCCCAAGCTGTGCCTGCTGAAGGCTTTAACAAATTCCCACTTTATGCTCTGAACCTTGCCTGGCCTCTGCTCTAGGGGGTTATTCCAAGGCATCAAGAAAATTTAGTCCTACCTGAGGGGGGAGGATTTAGAAAGGGCTTGAACTGATGGGGAAGAATTGCGTCACCACTTGTGCTCCTAATTGGTGATTTTTGTTTATTATGCTGATTTGCTGGATTCATAAATCTGTATTAATGCCATTGGGGGGTGGTTTTTGTAGATTTTTCCATATCTGCCCCTGAAGGCCTCCATTAAAGACCAACATTTACATTACTTCCTATCCTAATATTATCTCAAAAATTAAGCAAAGCATAATTAACAGAAATCACTAAGGAGCTCTCAAAGAACTGGTTTTGGGCTTTGGTTCCTAAAGAGAACCAAGACAGGACAAGGGCTTTGGAATGCGTTTGGTCTTTCTGCCTAGGGAAAAAATAGGGAAAATTACTGGCAAAACCAGCTGTGAATAAATACAACAATAGGCTACAGAGCCACCAATCCATGTGTGAAGAATACAGAGAATAAATTAAAGAAAAAAAAAGGCCAAAATCAATCCAGAATCGCTTATTTACATCCACTTCCTCCTGTGGAACATATATTTAGCCAAGAGCCGTGGTGTTTCTGTTCTCTCCCCCGAGCCCTGCAGCACGACTTCCCCTCAGTCGTGCCTCAATTTTCACCATTCAGGCCCAAAAATAAAACAAGTGCTTCCATTAGCAGCAGCACTTGGCAGCTGGGCGAAATCAAGCTTCACATTTCAGTTTGGCTCAGCAGAGCAGAGTCACATCTTTCTACCTGCTGAGCACCAGCTTTATGCAGCTCACTTGTGTCCTCCTCACCCCAGCAAGGAGAAGGGAAGTTTTGGGTACAAATATGTAATGGTGAAGTTAATTATTGTAAAATCATGAAATTTAAAAACAAGCAGCTTCTAAGAATGAACTCAACACACACAAAAAGAGAAATCATAGCATTATGAATCAACATTAAAAAAAAATATTATTAACAGTTATTTCAGCTGGGAGAAGACAAGCTTGTGGATTGTAGGAGAATCCTACTCCTACATTTCTCACTGAGTTGGATAGAATGTCCAGAACTAATCTTGGTGCTTTTGGACATGTTGTGGGGTGCTTCACACAACAGATTTCCACATCCAAAGTCAGCCCCATCTGATGGGCTGTGATCAGAACACCTGAACATAAATTTTCAGAAAAATATCTTTTTTACACTGAGAAAAATGTGAAGAAATTGTAGAAATTATATTTTTTAAAGTAGGGTTAAGGCCTTACTCACGTAGTTCAAGAACTAAAACTGTTGCATTTCACGTCTGAGTCAGGTAACAAAACCCATTTTATGTCATGTCCTGCCACTGGATCTTGAGATTAAAACTAATTGCAGTTCTTAAGGTGATAATTTCCCAGTATTATTAATTGCATCTGGCACCTAAGATATAACAGCTACACTGTACTTGATATCCTGACAAATGCCTCCAAAATCAATTACCTGTCATGCTTTTCTCACTGAAATAGAAATGTGCAAAATGGATTTGTAGAGAGTTCTCAAGGCCTTACAGAAGGCCCACACAGTGTGTGCATCTGTGTGCAAAATTTGAGACAAGAAATGTTGATTTAGAAATGCCATGGAACAGGACAAATATTGTTGAGAGAGAAATGGTGTTAGAAAAAGTTTCAGAAGATGGCCTTACAAATAAGACAGGATACTTTAGAGAAATAGAACGGTGAAAGATGCATTGTAGCAGGACCCATGAGGGGTAGTTTTAGATGATTGGCTTTAAGGCATCTACAGCATGGTGTGGCAAAAAGCTGATAGCCAAGAAATGCTTATTGTGTTTTGTAATTTATATATCGTTGACTTCTGATTTATAGTGTGAATTATAATATTTGTACTGTCTCACCCTTCTCATGAGTTTAAAAGTTTTTAAAACACCTCTCAGTTGCCCCACCTCAGGCTCAGAAAAGGGAATTGTCCAACAGGAAATCCCACAGAATGTGTATTTAGACTGATGAACTTTATGCACAAACACAGAGGTTTTAGTGCAAAAGTTAATTCAGCTTCCCATAAAAGCCAGGCTTTTGTGATCATCCTGTAGCCCTGGAAACTTTCTGGGCACTTCCAACTAAATTTGAGGGAGAGCTGGAACCTTACAATCCATTTAACTCTGAAATCAATACAAAGAAGTATAAAAACACCTAAAGCAGCATCTCTTCACCTTAAGGATTTCATCCAAACAAGCCAAGCACCTCAGAGTGATTTTGGATACCATTTTAAACCCTTCCTCCTGTGTTTCCCTGCAGTCATTCCCTACAGAAGCACGAGGAGATCTCTGCACAAAGAGCCAGGCTGTGCTGGGACACGGATGAGAGGAAGGAGGGATTTGTCTTCCCAAACAGGCTGTGGGTCTGCTGGTAGATAAAACCAGCACTGGGAGATAAAAAAAACAATGGGAAGGATTCCACTGATTGATGAACAGAAAAATAAATTTGCCTTTACAAACAAACTGTAGGTTGGCTGATAAATTGAATTGGATATTGAAAGATGAAAGGAACAATGGGGAAAAACCCTAAATGCCATAAGAATTAAAAATTAAAAGGGAGGGTTGTGCATTAGAGGGAAATCTCTGGTATCAGGTGTTTTGAGAAGTCTGAACCTCTCAAGTACCTCAGAAATGGGGAAAAAGAGAAGGGAAATGGGAAATTGAGATTAAAAGGGTGGTTGGGAAATTGGGATAAAAAGGAGGCAGCCTTCCTCCAAAAAGTGAGGAAGGCTGTTCTCTTTCACATTCATATTTTCTGGACAAATCCCCTCGCCCAGGATTTCTCTCCTGGGAAGCTGAGGAGCCTCAGAGAAAAGGAAAACATTTTTTATCTCATTTGCTTCTCCTGTGTTGTGCTCATGTGGAATGTGTTTGGAGATTGTTTACCCACAGGTGATTGTTCCATTGCATTCTGCTGTGAGTTGTTTTCACTATTTGGCCAGTCAGGGCCAAGCTGTGTCAGGACTCTGGAAAGAGTCAGGAGTTTTCATTATTATCTTTTTAGCTTTCTGTAAGTATCCTTTCTGTATTCTTTACTATAGTATTCTTTAATATAACATGGTACCATAAAATAATAAATTAGCCTTCTGAGAACATGGAGTCAGATTCATCATTCCTTCTTTCCTGCCATGGGACACCTGGTAAATATGAGAGTTCTCCACCCCCTTGGAATTATTTCTGGATTCTCCGTCTATTTAGGAATTCACCCACGTGGAGAGCAATGCAACTTCAGTGAATTTGGTTTTTCAGTCACCCTCCACAGACTCCTTTACAATAATCTTACAAAGCCAGAGGCAGCACCTGGAACAAGGGCATCTTAAACCATTTGTTCTCTTTGTGACATTCAAATGACTTTGCTCTCATGCACCACATTCCAGCCCATGAGATCTGCTGGACAGGACTTGGGTTAAAGATGCCCCATGTCTGGCAAACAAAATCAGGGAATCACAGAGTATCATGAGGGGGAGAGGACCTGCAAGGAGCATTGGAGACTATACAACTCCAAAATCCCACCCTGTGCATCCATGGGAGTGTTGCCCAAATGCTCTGGTGGTCAGGACAGATTCCCCAGGCTTTTCCCAGGTTCCAGCTGCTTATTCCTGAGAAAGGAAGAGCACTGCAGCAAAAGAGGTGGGAGGAGAAGGTGGAAGATGAGCATTCTATTGTTGTCATCTTATCGCAGGGGTTCCATGCTGTTGTCTCCTTATCACAAAGGTTTCACACGTCCTTGGTGTTTCTCATGGTCAGCTCCTCTGAGCACTGACTCTTTCTCCATCACAAAGCTGCCACTGACTCCAGCTCCCTTCTTAACACCACCCCACTCTGCTATAGCATCTTCTTCTCATTGCTTACAGCTGTGGCCTGTTAAAGTCAGGCCTGCTCCTAATCTTTGATAATTGGCCCAGCTGCAGCTCCTTAGGGGTGAGATTACTTTCTACACTATTTTTATTTTCATATATTCTATCCCCCTACAGTCTATGGACATTTAGCAACAAAAAAGAAAAAGTTTATCAGCATTTAAGTCTGATTTATATCTGTGATCCTGGAAACACTTAATGGAGTCAGGAGAGCAACCCTGCTTACAAGGTTAACTGAAATCAGTATATGAAATAATGACTGAAAACACAGACAGATCAAGAATCTTTCCTCTGCCCAGTTTCCTTCTTAGGTGCTACTCTGAAATTACTGGCCTAAGTGGTGTGATCTAGTATGGAAAGTTAAAAAGCAAACTTTCTCCATGATAAAGGCAGCATTAAACAAGAGCACAGTGTGACCGTGTTCGCAGGGGTCTTAGGATGAGGGAAGAGATGAGGATCTGACTCCATGTTTCAGAGGGCTGATTTATTATTTTATGATATATATTACATTAAAACTATACTAAAAGAATAGAGGCAAAGATTTCATCAGAATAGAAAAAGAAAGAATGATAACAAAGGTTTGTGGCTCAGCTCTCTGTCCAATTCAGCTGACTGTGATTGGCCATTAATTACAAACATCTAGCATGGACCAATCACAGATGCACCTGTTGCATTCCACAGCAGCAGATAACCATTGTTTACATTTTGTTCCTGAGGCCTCCCAGCTTCTCAGGAGGAAAAATCCTAAGAAAAGGATTTTCCATAAAAGATGTCTGCGACACACAGAGATGCAAGAACACAAACAGATGAGTACCTGGTGTTGCTGAATTTCTACAACAGCTCATAAAACCTCTGCACTGCCACCTTGTTCAAATCCAAAACAGTTCCACACCCCGGGGAAAGCAACTGTTGGTGCCATCACCAGAAAATGGAACACAAAAAGAAATTAAAAACAACCTCCCCAGCAGCCACGGGGTTCCTGAGCATTGAACTGCTCCACTGAACAGACTTCACAGCTCCCTGTCCAGGCTTTTCTTTCCAGGTAAAAATAAGTCAGTTCAGAAAATAACTTCTCCTTGCCTCTGGTTAAATAATGTGTGAATTAGAAATGCTCTCTGCACTCTCCTGCTTTCCCAGAAATTAAATTGATTTTTTTATTTTGGTTTCACTCAGCAGCTGGGGGGAACCTGCCCTTCACAGGTCACCAGAAGTCTGTGACAAGCCAAGGGTAAAAGGGGAAGATGGGAAAGCTCAACAGAGGAGTAGCCAAGACTACACAATAAGAAAGTATGAATTAGGTAAAAAACACAGAAATGAGATTTTAATATTCTTCCCTCACTTTGCCAAGCTTTGACCCCACTGTGACTGTGGAATGAGAGAGGCATTCCTAGAATTTGGACCCACAAATCCAAAAATTAAACAAAGAGGGTAGAAATCATCTTTTCCCTTTGTAAACACTCTGGATATAGTGAAGACACAGCTGAAGACATAAAGGAAAATGTCTTTTGGGCAATATTATCTGTAGAGTTCTTTAATATTCATAGTTAATTTGGCAGGGAGTGTCTTCATTTGGATCAAAACACAGGAGAAAATTTCAAATTGAACAAATTGTCCCTGACTTAAAAGAAAAATTAAATCCACAAAGACAGTTTCTGTGCCCTTCCTGGGTTTAGTTTCTGGCTATTAAAAAAAGATGTGTAAATAAACAAGGCCTTTAATAGTATCACTTAGCAATGTTTATTGAAATACTAAGATTGTATTTTGTAAGTCCTGACTGTACCAGAGAAATCAGAGTGAATTTGTAGCACAGAAAAGAGAAGGAATTTCTCAAAAAGTGTGCTAAAAATAAATTTTACTAATTTGTTTGAAGGTCCATGGCTACAGCAGCAAGATTTCTTCAAGAAAAATGCAATCATTGGGTTATGCTACAGGCTATGATCTACAGACCATTTAAAAACCTCTAATTTTATTTTAGTTCTGATTTTCTAATGATGGAACAATATTTTTGAGGAATATTTATCCTCTCAGGTAAAGAAATAAAATACTTCCTCTTTCCTCCCGCGCTTTAACTCCCCACAGTGAATATTGTACATTGCACCAGGGCCTTGTTTTCAATCAACAGCTTCTTCCTTTTTTGTGCTGTTACTTTGTCTTTTTTATATTCAATATTTAATATTTAATATTTAATATTAAATATTAAATATTTAATATTAACAATTTAATATTATTAATATTAACAAGGCCCACATTTTTAAACCAAAACAAACCCTTTAAAACACCTTGAAGCAATTTCTTGGAGGTAGATTAAGAAATTATTTGTACTTTTGAACCAACCATTCCAGCCATTGAGCTGTCACCCAATCCTGATGACATTTTTGGAAGGGGAACTTCCTGAGAGCCACTGGAAATTTAGAATATCACTGCAAGTCCACAGCAGCAAGTTTTTCAAGTACTTCTTGCAAATCAAACCCCAATTAGGACACCACTCCAGCTTTTCGACTGGAAATGTTGCTCTGCAGTAATCACCACGGGCACAAATACCCTAATTTAAAAGCAATTAGCAAGTTGCATCATTTGTAACAGAACATTCTGAATACATCTGAAATCTGGCTGTGCCCTGTAGTTTGTTTCTTAATGTTTCAACTCCATTTTTTTTTGCACTAGCAGAAAGAAATTGTCAGCTAAACCTGTAAAAACCTGCCGTTGTATTATTTCCAAAATCCAGCATTTTTTTATCAGAGAAAGCATATTTTTGCTGGAAAAAAAACTTTTGAATAAAACTTGACAAGTATTCTGTAAAAATTTATTTAAGAAAAAAAATAAATGTCTGTATTGTGGCAGAAGTCCTAAATTTGCCTGACTCTAGCAGATAAATTCAGTGCTGTCAGGTATAAACTCTGAAAGAAGAACAGGACCATCATTAACAGGGAATAATCCTAATTAAATAATAATTAAATAAAAGATTGAAAATAACAATTAAATAATAATGAAATAATGATTAAGTAATAATTAAATAATAATTGAATAATAATTAAATAATAATTAAATAATCCAGTAATACAAAATGGTACCAGAAAGCAACTGAGCACCTTCAGCTTCAAAAACCTGGGTCAAAACACCTCTCACAGAGCCATGGCCCACTCCGCCTCTTAAATCCAGATTTCACTGTCTTTCAGCTCTGAGAAGTGCAAATACTATTTTATAGAAGGTGTGTTGATCATATTTCAGCAAAAATTACAAATTTCAGAGGAGATGATGGCAGGAGACCCAGCCATGAGCACCACAAGCACTTTGGAACTGTTTGCCCTGAGAAAAGTTGGAATTCTGAGGGATCTGTGCAGTGCTGGACACAAATGGGCCGCAGAGCTTTTATTCTGGCATAAAGAATTCACAATTCCTTCAGCTCCTGAGCCCTGCCTTTAAGAAATGGGAATTTTTCAGTGCACAGACAGGACAGACGGGATCCCACAGAGGAGATGGATCATCTGACAGTGTCCTGCTGGGAGCATCCCAAAGGCTCTGCAACCTTTGCTGTTCCACTCAAAATCTGCAAGATTCTCTTAAAAAAAACCAAACTGAGGATGACAACAAACTTTCACCTCTGGAATTACCAGATGGAAATGAATTGTCAGCTCAAGATGCAATGAGTTCTAGAGGAACCACCTCAACATATCAATATCAAGCTCTGCAACCTTTGCTGTTCCCCTCCAGATCTGCAAGTTTCTCTTAAAAAAAACCACAAAAAACAAACTGAGGATGACAAATTTCACCTCTGGAATTACCAGATGGAAATGAATTGCCAGCTCAAGATACAACAAGTTCTGGAGGAGACATCTCAAAATATCAATATTAAAAAAAACCCACCGTAAGCAGAATGCAGCCATGGGTATTCTACAAAACAAAAACCTGGACAAGGAGAAAAAAGAAAGGTGTGGAATTATTCCCACTTTTACAGCTCTAACCCCTCTGAAAAATCAGATTTAATGATGACCCTTGGGCCTGACCTCCACATCTCTCAAAGCCATCAATTCTGAGCAGTGTTTTTCATCCTCCCAGCTCTGGAGCTGTGCAAAGCAAACTCCATTTCTCATTTCACAGCTTATCTTTGAGGCTGTGAGCACAAATTAACATCAGTAATGCTTGAGCAGTTTGAAAAAGAGGGAAAAAGGGAAATCAGCAATCTGCAGAAAGCAGTGACTAATGTCCTGAAGCTTGTCTGGGCCTTTATCACACAGGAACAGATGAACTACAGCAAAATTTGAGCCACCTCTGCTGCCAAAATTTTACTTGAAGTGCAGCATATTTACAACAGCTCTACAAAAGAACTTGCTGCTTTTTTTTTTCCTTCTTTTTCTAAATAAAAATTAATACAGAAGGAACAAGAAGTGCAAAGAAGATAAGCATCAGGTACCTGAAGTCCTTCCAGGCCCATTTTGCTGGAATTCTTTTATGACTATCCTCAGATGTCAAAATGTCATTTGATAATAAATGTTTAATATAACTGAGGTGTGACTTGCTGCTGACAAGCAAAATAATCCCCAAGTTTTGTCACTTACACTACACATAATTTTGCTTTAGTGTGTTCCACTCTAAACACACTTGTGTCTGTTTAGGACACAATTCTGGTCCTAAAAGGATTCTCTGTTTCCTCAGGAACTTGCAAAATTAACATGTTAATTTAGCAATTTCTCTTTAATTTCTCTTTAACATGAAATTTCTCTTTAATTCCTACGCTTATGTCATGTTATGGAAAACTTAATCAATGGAAAATACAGATATTAGCCAGGTTCATCCTCTTTTTCACAGCAACCTTAAAAACTTGTCTGAATAAGTTCCAGCTTTGACTAAAATAAGTGGACTGGCAAATAAACAATATGTAGGAATTAAATGTAAATATATATATTTTTATGTTTATATATTCCATATATATATTGAATATATAAACATAAATATATATTTTATAAAAATATATAAACATAAATATATATATATTTGGAAAAATCAGGGACGGAGTAAAACTCCTGAACACATAACTCAATGGTGAGCAATACCATGATGGAAAATGGAGCAGAAATTTAAACCACAGCAAAAAGCCCCAGAAAAATGGAGGAAGAATCCCAGGAAGAACCCATGGTGTGTATTTACTGCTCCCACACCACACAGATATAAATTTAGTTCCCTGCCATGGAATATCTCATTTTCTGTTCCTTTCTGCACATGGTGGTGCCTGCTCAGTTAATTGGTTTCTGCAGACTGGACAAGAGCTCCTGGTGCTGGATAAGCCTAAGAAGATTCCAATAATTCCTCACCCAAGGGAAGCTGAAAATCTGCATTCCCTTCTATTTGCCCCAAGCTAACTTATTCAGAGCATCTCTCTTTTCCCAAATTTCCTGAGCTCCAGCATTGCTTTGCCTTGATGAAAAGCACATTCCAGAAGCTGCTGAGGTGACTCATCCACTCCACTCTAATCTGAATATTCCTCCTTTGAAGCTGGTAGCTGAATGCTGACTCAGAGCTCTTATAATCCATAGACTGCCATGCAAATTAATAAAAGATTTGATTAAGGTGACTGTGAAATTTTATTTTTGTAGGCTACCCCACTTCTGGCAATGAGACAGAAGAATTAGAAATTATTTTATGTTCTTGAGGCAGCCCCCAAATGAAGGATGGCACATCAAAAACTCCAGTTTGCAAATAAAGGCACTGTTGGGAATACAAAATTCTCTTGGTTCAAACAAATGCCCAAGCTCTGCATCTTTGCAGGTCAGCTGCAAGAGACACAATGTATTTTCCTTCCATTTGAAGTCTGTTCTTTGTAAAATACTTGGCTTCTGACTGGAGGCAAAACGTTCAAAGGCAAATGACTCAACCCTTCAAAGCTGAAAAGGGCAAAATTTTGATTACTGAAACAAATGAAACTTGCACCAACCTGATCAGCACATCAATCTATATTTGACCTATACTCAGAAAAAAACAACAGAAGTTCCTAACACTGGGCTGAATAATTGCCATATGGTGTGTGTGCAAAATATATGCAAATATTCTGCATGCAGCACAAGCAGATCCTGCCATAAACTTCTCTGGCTTCGAGTTTTCTCTTTTCCCTTTTCATGGCAAAGCCAGTGCTGAATATTCAGATTGCAGACCTGTCTTTCCATTTAGGTAGCACTCATACATACTTTCATTTATGGTTTATTCATGAGTTTTTGGTTTATTTTCAGGTTTTCTGTGCTTGAGGAGCTCAGCAAAGCTCCATATTACTGGAAAGGGGAACTTTCTGACCCCTTTCCCACTAAATATTGGTGTCAAGCCCTCCCTCTCTGTGGTTTCAGCACTTTTGGAACTGTTTGCACTGAGAAATGTTGGAGTATTTTATAAATTTATTTTATAAAGAACAACTATTTTATGAAGAGCAGAATTAAAATGTTGGGAGTGCAGAACCTGAGCTTCCACACAGTGGGTGGAAAAATGTCTGACAAGTCCCCTTGGGAAATTACATCTGGCTTAATTACAGGTTCTCAGCTGAGAAATAAATAAATAGACTCTGATTGGGTTAGTTAGTGGGAGCAAAACCCTGCTCCAAGGAAAACTGTGAGCTGCAGGAAAATAAATGTTGAATTATCCTGCTGGAAGGTGGCTGAGGCACTCAATTGCTCAAATTCAGTGTTCCAGCCCATGGAATTAATGCTACAGTCCAGGGAACACGGTCATAAAAAGACATTTAGAAGTCCTGTGGAATGTAAACAAAACAATTACCTCCCTATGTGCCTCTGAGGCATCAGCATCCAGATAACAGCAGCAAATTTGGTTAAACTGATGCTTAATAAAGGAATAAAAATGAAAAAAAAACTAAACCAAAGAACTCCAAACCTGAAGCTTGAATTTTAACCTTTCTGACCTGAGTTACAGTGCAATCACCCTTCATAAAAGCAAAGGGAATGGCAGCAGAAAGTTTTTATTCACTATTACCAGCATAATCTGCATGCATTACCTTTAGGAAAGTATAAAACTATAAACTTGATATTTCTAAGCAGTCCCTGCCCTCTCAGTCAGAACTTGTCCACCCTTATTTTGTAAAAGAATTCCATTGTTTTTAATGACCAGGATCCTGACTGAGGGATGATTTAACCCTTTACTGGCCTTTGTGCACATTCCCATCCTCTCCTGCTGAAGGGAGTTCTGGGACCACAAAACAAGCTGGGTAAAAACACAAACCCTTTCCTTCAGGATAATTCCCAGTCTGTTTCAGGCTCAGATTCCTACATGGAATATGTAACCTGGCACCAGAGTTTCTTTCTAGCTCCAGTGATGCTCTTTTCCACCAGCTGGAATGACTGCCTGGCTATTAATTAGTTAAAAATATCCTTTTTTAGGGTAGCTCTGCCTACTGACATGAGAGCAAATTTTGAAATCCAGCTGAAGGGTGGCAGGGCTGGGTTTGTTCTGTAGCTCCCAGCACATGCTGAGGGTCCTGGTCCCAAACTCTGTGACACAAACCAGGCACAGCAGGGAGAGCACAGAAAATTGGGATGAGAGGGATGAGGGTGAGCAGAGCCCCTCCCACAGCCTCAGCCCTAAACTTCCCCTCATTATCAGATCATTCTGACACATTTCAATTATTTCTCATTAAATAGGACATAACATTTAGTAAGGTATTAAATTGTATTAATATAAAACAATTTTAAAATAAAATTATTAGTTAAATAATTTATGTCTTTAATATAAAATAATTTCAAAACAAAATTATTAATACAATAACGATTTTATATTAGTATAAAATAATTATAAAATAAAATTATTAATACAATAATAATATCAAAGTAATATAAAATAATTTTAAAATAAAAATTAATATTTTATTATTATATATCTTAATAATACAATATTTTAGTATTTTTTTATTTTAGTAATTTATTAATATGAGATGAAATTTAGATTATATTAAATAGGTCCTAGTTCAGAATAGATTGAATAGGCTGAGTAGCTCCTGCAGACACAGCAGAGCTGAAATGCTGAGCTCTGTTAGATCAGGAGTCAACCCTGTCAATGATTTATGGAAACAGAGGTATAAAATGAAGATTTTCCTCTTTTTAAAGAGTGTTTTCAAGACCATATCTTAAAATTTCTTCCTTTAAATACAATTATTCCAAGAAATAAGCTGCTGAGAGCACAGCTCACCCTCTTCTTGCCATGAGCCCATTTTCCAGCGAGGGGAAATGGAAATATACTGAGCATCCACTCAGCACAGCCCAAAATAAAATCTCATGGATGTCAGAGAAAACTGTCCCCATTCTATTCAAACAGCTGCCACTGAGTAAGCAACTTTTATTTGGGGAAATAAATTTTTAAAATCTCATTTAAGTGGGTGGACATTTAGTGTTACAGAGGATTTGTTTCTCTCCCTGACCTCTGTTCTGATCAGCAGAACTGTAAACAGAAAATACAGAAAAATATCTTTAATTTTCTCCCCAGATGCTTTGGGAACCATAACCTGCCCTTTTATAAGAATAAGAAAATAATTCCCACTTCTCTCATGTGTCCCTGCTCTTGATTTTACCAACAAAATTTCATCACTGCAGCGCCTCAGCCTTGCACTATCTGATATTTCTTTTAGATTTTCCAGAGGCAGAGGTGACCTTCAGCGTTTTAAATTCTGCTTAAACGAGGCTTAAACACCTTGAAATGCTCATTCCAAAACCAGCCTCCCACATTTCTGCTTATTCACACAAACAGCTCCTGCTGAAACCACCCAAGATTCTTTACAGGTCTGCTCTTGTCTCTTGATTTTCTTCCTGAACCAGAGAATGGCCCATAGTACAACCAGCAATTTATTTTGATTTGTTCACCACAACTAGAATGGGTTTTGAGAAGTTTATAAATTTATAGGGTTGGTGGAGGAAGAGCTAACAGAACAAATTGAATTTGGATGGAGGGTTTTTTCCTAATAACCAAAATAAAACACAATAAACCCATTCCTGAGCCACAGCAGCTCCTGGTCCTGCCTACATTTTCTGCAGCCCTAAAGATCCTTTCCTCCTTCCCTTCCCCACCACTGGCACCAAATCCTACAAACTGATTTTTCCCTCCTTCTTGCCCCTTTCTGGTTGCTCCTACTGCAAGGAATTAATGGTTGTGCTGCAGAGAAATGCCTCAGAAAGCACACAACAGCACAAGAGGAAAAGAGAAAACCAACCAAAAAGCAGAAAACATAACAAAAGAACTTCAAAACAAACAAAAATCCACTCAAAAGATTAAAAAAAAAAAAAGAAGAAGAAAAAGAAAATCCAAAAAAACCGAAAAAGGCAGAAACCAAAAATCTTACACATTGTCCTTCCATAACACATTCTGCAATTCTTTAAACTTCAGTATCCAGATCCTAGTTTCTAAATGTACCTTTTATTTATTTGTATTTATTTTATTTCTATATGTATTTTTATGAGTTACAACATGGGATGTTTGAGCAGCAGAGTTGTGGTTTTGGCTCGGAATTTGGCAAAGTGAGCAGGTCCCAGGCTGCAGCTCAGGGATGCTGAGTGCTCCGATTTCACCCCTGCTGCTTCCAGGGATTCCAGGAACTGAGTAAGTGGAGCCTAAAATCGATATCTGTCCATTCTGAGAGCAAGGTTTGGATTTCATGGGGTTTCCATGCTTCTTTGGAGCATCTCAGGGCACAAATGATGTGTAATATTAAGTGTAAATGGCCATGGTTGTACACACAGACCGTTTATGCAATTTTCAGGTTGTTTCACGGGCTATCAGTGAAGTCATAAACATCTAAATATATTTACATGTTAACGTGTAATAAATGTATACATTAATATTATACATATAATAAAATTTTAAATAAATTTATTTGTAAAAAATACTATATTTTTGAACTGGAAAATACCGTCCTCTAAGAAAAGCATTTAGTATATGAGGATCTGATATTTCATCTTTAAAATAAATATAAATTTATTTTTATAAATATATATTTATGAATATTATATTTATATTTTTCTCATTTTAGATGATAAAATAACTTAGAATACTTAGCTCTGGAAAAGCATTTAGTATAAAACGACCTGATATTTAAAATAAATACAAATTTATTTATCTGATATTTAAAATAAATACACCTTTATAATAAATACACATTTATATTTATAAATATATTTTTATAAATTTTTTAATTTATATTTATATTTTTCTCATTTTAGATGAGAAAAGAACTTGGAATACTTAGCTCTGGATAAACATAAATACTTAGCTCTGGAAAACCATTTAGTATAAGAGGATCTGATATTTCACCTTTAAAATTAATACAAATTTATATTTATAAATATATACTTATACCTTTTATATTTATATTTTTTCTCATTTTAGACGAGAAAATAACTTGGAATACTATGCCTGTAACATATTCATAAATTTATATTTGTAAACATATATTTATACATTTTATATTTCTATTTTTCTCATTTTAGATGAGAAAATAACTTGGAATAATATGTCTGTAACATATTTATAAATTTATATTTATAAATATATATTTATAAATATATCTTTATAAATTTTATATTTACATTTTCCCTCCTATTATATGAGAAAATAACTTAGAATACTATGTCTGTAACGTATTTATAAATTTATATTTATAAATATATATTTATACATTTTATATTTATATTTTTCTCATTTTCTATGAGAAAAGAACTTGGAATACTATGTCTGTAACATATTTATAAATTTATATTTATAAATATATATTTATAAATATATCTTTATAAATTTTATATTTACATTTTCCCTCCTATTATATGAGAAAATAACTTAGAATACTATGTCTGTAACCTATTTATAAATTTATATTTCTAAATATATATTTATACATTTTATATTTATATTTTTCTCATTTTCTATGAGAAAAGAACTTGGAATCCTATGTCTGTAACATATTTCTAAATTTATATTTCTAAATATATATTTATAAATTTTATATTGATACTTCTATTTTTCTCATATTATATGAGAAAAGACCTTGGAATCCTATGTCTATAACATCCTTAGCTCTGGATAAACACAGAGTGGCAATCTGGGCCAGCTAAACCAGCTCAAAACTCACATTTTGTACCTTTTTTCCCATATGTACCAAAGACAGGAGGTCTGTTATAACCCCTAATAAAAATCAGCAATAATTTTTGTGTGTCAGCCCCAGAAGAGGAGCCCTGCCTGTGGGTTTAGGCAGCACCATCACGGGAGGTGATTTCCCTCCCAAAACCACAAAGCCTTGATTGCTCGGAGCCCTCTCCTGAATGAAACTCCAAAGAGCCCATGCAAATCTCCTCCCCAGATCTGCACTGCCTGATTTCAGTATTGTCACTGCTAAATGGCTGGTTACCAATCGTTTAAGGCTCCATATTCTTCCCCTCCTATATTTACTGGAATACATTTGAAGCAGGCTATTTTTAAATCCTTGTTTTGCTGTTCCCTGATGTGAGTCATAGGGAAAGCAGCAGGGCAGGGGGGGATGGCACAGGGATTTTGTGCCAGCATCATCCCCCCTGCGAGAAATCAAAAAGGAATCCTCTCACAACACTTTTATACGCTGCCCAACTTCAAAAAAGTGGAGGAAAAGGTGTTTTATTCATCTAAATTAACAGTATTTCAGTCCCTCCCAACACTGCTTAGCATTTTCCACACCTAACTCTGGACAGCTACTGAGCTGTCAGGAATGCTGCTGGAAAATGAGAAAAGGAATCCCCTCACAGACCTGGGACAGTCCAACACGGCTCAGAGGTGAATAATTCCCACTATCCTGGAAGAAAGCACTGAACTGAAAATGTCTACGTCACAGTTTGCCATTTCCTAAATTCCATTTGGTCATTTCCTAAATTCTATGGTTTGTCATTTCCTAAATTCCATTTTTACCCCACAGAACTGACCTCATTTGTAAATATTGATTTATAAATATTGATTTGTAAATACTTGTTGACAAACCAAGTGAGCACCAGAACCACACTGCAGAAGATGGAGAGCAGCTTTACTCACGCCTGAGGAAATCCAAAGTGATAAATGCAAATAATAACCCCAAAACTTGCAGAAGAGTGGCTGTGCTGCAAGAAAGCAAAGCATGGCAGGGAAGAAACAAGATTTGTCAACACTGACACAATTCTCCCAGCGGGAGCCTCATTTTTGGTGTGTCCAACCCTGCACTCAATGCCCAGGCACCTGAATTCCACCTATTGCACACATTATTAGAATTATTATATTAAAGTGACACATTATTAGAGTTACTAAATTAACCCGAAAAAACTGATCTCATTTGTCAATACTGTCCTGTTGACAAACCAAGTGAGCATCAGAACCACACTGCAGAAGATGGAGAGCAGCTTTACTCACACCTGAGGAAATCCAAACTAAGAAATGAACATGATAACCCAAATAATCCCAATAATAACCCCAAACCTGCAGAGGGGTGGTTGTGCTGCATAAAGCAAATTATGGCATTGGCAGAAAAGAAACAGGAGCTGTCAACACTGACCCAGTTCTCCCAGCGGGAGACTCATTTTTGGTGTGTCCAACCCTGCAATCAATGCCCAGGCACCTGAATTCCACCTACTGCACACATTATTAAAACGACTCCCTGAATGGCACAGCCATTAATTAAATCAAAAAGCAGGGGAAAGGAGCTGAGCAGAAGCCAGGCTCACCTTCTGAGCCCCTCCTTCCCTTTTGTGAGATGTGTGAAACCTTACACATTTCTAAATGCTATTTCTGAGTTAGGGGGGTCAGGAAAGGTGTCTGGCTTCCCCTGCTCAGGACAGGTGAAGGTCCTGGCAGCAGAGGGGAAATGCAGAGAGGACAGCAAGTGTTGGATGATGGATGAAAGTTTGACAAGAAAGTCTCACAGATATGTGTGCTTGGCAGAAAGATTTTGCATGTAGAGTCTGATGAAAGAATAGAGATGGAAGCAAGTTTTGATATAGGAGAAAAGAATTGCTGAGCCAGTCTGACTGGATAACCAAGGAGGCAAAGGACGTATTAGTAAGAAGGGGTGTTTATGGCTCAAACCCACCTCAGACAAGAAGATGTTTTTACCAAGCAGAAGGACAGCACAGGCAAACAAGTCAGCAAATGTTGCAAGTAGAGAAAAGGTCTCAGAATTTTCCACTGCAAAAAAACTGAAAAACAACTTCTAGCTTAAACTGTAATGTACTGAATTTTAGTGGTTGGAGAACAGTAACATGAATATGGTAATTATAGTAGTTATGATAGGCTATAGATAAAAGTTAAGGCATAGATTGGTTCTGCTGTATGAAGATGCTCAGCAAAGAAAAGTGTGTAATGCATTGTAACCAAAACCAAAGGGTCTCCAGGCCTGGCTGCAGCTGGAGCTGACAGCTGTGGGCACAGCTCTGTCACCCACTACCCTGGACTGCTGTAACCTCTTGGATGGAATGAACTGCATTTTGTATACAGTGAACTGCAGTTTGGATGGAATAAACTGCATTTTGGAAAGATGGAATCCCACATCCCTCATTTCAGCTCTTACAAGCAAGGACAGCAGGGGTGGCAGTGCCACTGTGGGGTGAGGACAAGGGCTGGCTGACCCCCATGTGGGGCACTGGCACTGCCTGCCCCACAGGTGCTCAGCCAGCCCCAGTTTTGGGGGCAGCACATCAGGGACGAACCACCCAAGGGGATAAAAATAATCAGTGAACATCCCTGTGCCCGTGTTCACAGGGGCCTTAGGATGAGGGAAGAGACCAGGATCTGACTCCATGTTTCATAAGGCTTGATTTATTATTTTATTATATATATGATATTAAAACAATGCTAAAACAATAGAAAAAATGATTTCATCAGAAGGCTGGCTAAGAATAGAAAAAGAAAGAATGATAACAAAGGTTTGTGGCTCAGCTCTCTGTCCAAGCCAGCTGACTGTGATTGTCCTTTAATTAGAAACAACCACATGAGACCAATTCCAGATGCACCTGTTGCATTCCACAGCAGCAGATAATCAATGTTTGCATTTTGTTCCTGAGGCCTCCCAGCTTCTCAGGAGGAAAAATCCTGAGGAAAGGATTTTTCATAAAAGATGTCTGTGACACAGCCCTGAGCATCCCCAAGGAGTTACTGGTGGAGCTGTGACAGATAAGTGATACCATGGGTGACTGTCACAATTAAAAGGCAAATATCCTGTATATGTGTGAGGAGAAATTTTATAGATTTATAGTTGTGTTTTACCCCCTTGTGTTGTTATTATGGGATGGCCTGGGTTTGGGACATTCAATTATCATCATAACATTATCATGGCAATAGCTGATCTCCAGTCAGGATTTAAGGAAGTAAAACTCCACCTCTGGATAGACAGAACTCTGGGAGAGCTGAAGGGTTAAAAGGCAAAACCTCCATTGTGTGGGTGAGCACATGGTGGGGAAAATCCTCTGCTCTAATGCTGTAATATTTTCTCTATTCACTCTCCTGTTGTGTTTTTGACAAGGTTTTAATAAACCTTTTAAAGTTTTTGAAAGTGAGGATCATTTCTCAGAGAGGGAATAACTTCAGGGACTCCAGATGGCCCCATCCAGCACATCATGTGAGGATTTTTCATCCTGAACCTGATCCCTTAGCATTTAGCTTTTCTGTTTTCCATCTATTTGCACTCCTGCAGTTCTTTGGTGTGACACTCCAAACCCCACACCCAGTGTCAGCTGCAGCTTTCCCATTTTGGGCACACACAACAATTCCTCTCCAGGCCTGGCACTCAAGGACACCTCACTGCCTCAGGGCCCAGAGATGGGAACAAAAGGGACTTGGGGGGAGCAAACTTGGGCTCAATGACTGCATTACCTGGAGCTGGGATTGGCAGATTAACCCCCAATGTGCAAATGGACAAAACTTATAAAAGTATAAAAACCTCTGATACCTGTCATCCATTTTGGGTGTAGGCCGTGAGGGGGTTTTGTCTGCCCTAAATGTACCTGCAGGCCCTTCAATAAACAGAACTGCTTTTTATTCCCTTAATTCTGTCTGGCCTCTGGTTTTAGGTAATCCCAAAAGGCATCAAACTTAAAGAAAATGTGGGATTGTTTTGCTAGGCACTATCAGAACCAGAATTCAAGGATAGCACAGGACAGCAGAGTTTCCATTTGCTCAGAGAAGCTGGGAGTTAAACAA
This sequence comes from Melozone crissalis, assembly GCF_028551555.1. NCBI lineage: Eukaryota > Metazoa > Chordata > Aves > Passeriformes > Passerellidae > Melozone > Melozone crissalis. Next base: position 18,708,327 of record NW_026535807.1, on the reverse strand, counting down.
ACAAACATCCTGGGCATTATTAAATGCATTATCAATCAAATGCTGACGTTAATTAGCAGAACAAGCAGTAGAGAAAGGCGGGAGCAGCCTTCTGGCACCCTGAGTGAATTTTGCTGTCAAATTTGGCCTTGTGAAAAAATAATTAATGTCATTGGATCTTGGCTGGTGCACTCACAAGGTAAGAGCAGTAAAATCTGAGAAATAAACCATCAGAAACACCTGTTAATATCTGTTTAAATATCACAAATGGCTGGGTTTACTTTGCTGAGTGCACTCATTTCAGGAAATCTCAGCTCATGGTGGATTCAGGGCTGCTGTGGGTGTTTGGGGATGTCTCACCTGGGACAGGTTTGTCCCCAGAAGCTCTGAACAAACAAACCAACAGCTCATGAGCTGATTCCCTTTGAGCCACACACAGGAGCTCTGTGAGATAACAATGCACAATCAAAGTGCATTTCAGGCACTTTGGGATGACTTCTGGACCCACAGAGAGTCAGTCTCTCCTTCAATGGAATGGTTCATTGCATCAATAAGGTAAATCAAGATGTTGGGTTTTTCCTCAGCCAGTCATTTTCCCTGCATTTAGGGCCTTTGTGACCCTCTGCAGCAGCATTTGAAGCACACACTTACATTGTTTACAGAAGGAAAAATACTGCATTAAAGGAAATATTTCCCCACAGGAAGATCCATCCTCAATTGTGTCAAATGTAAATGTCATTTTGCCTCTGTGCTTTCTTTGCAAACCTATTCTTGAAGAACATTACAATCTTCCCCAATCAGAGGAAACTGCTGCCTGATTTTTGGATACAAAACCAAAGCTATTTGTTGATGTTTGTTCTTCACCCACTGTCCTTTACATAATCGTCTCCTCCAGACACCTTCACACATTCCAAGGGTGTAGGAAGCAAATTAAAATTAAAATTAAGGATGGCAGTAAAAGCAAACAGCCAGAGACTTGATCCAGGCTGTAACTCTCCAGCAAAGTGCCTGCCAGGCTGGTGAGAGTCAGGCATATGTTATATAGGTCAGTGCACGAAACTTGCTTATTTTAGAGAGGATTTTATTCCCCAAAGGGAATGTGAGCTACTGAGACAAAACCAGACCTAATCACAATGGGAGAGCTACATCTAGAGTGAAGAGAAATGTTTTTACAGTGTCAAACAACACTTTTCTACACTGCCCAACTTCCAAAAAGTGGAGGAAAAGAGATTTTATTCATCTAAATTAACAGTATTTCAGTCCCTCCCAACAATGCTCAGCATTTCCCTCACCTAAATTTGAACAACTACTGAGCTGTCAGGAATTCTGCTGGAAAATGAGAAAAGGAATCCTCTCACAGACCTGGGACAGTCCAACAAAGCTCAGAGGTAAATAATTCCCACTATCCTGGAAGAAAGCACTGAACTGAAAGTGTTTTTGTCACAGTTTGCCATTTCCTAAATTCCATTTGGTCATTTCCTAAATTCCATGGTTTGTCGTTTCCTAAATTCCATTTTTATCCCACAGAACCGACCTCATTTGTAAATATTGATTTGTCAATACTTGTTGACAAACCAAGTGAGCATCAGAACCACACTGCAGAAGATGGAGAGCAGCTTTACTCACACCTGAGGAAATCCAAACTAAGAAATGCAGATAATAACCCCAAACCTGCAGAGGGGTGGCTGTGCTATAATAAAGCAAATTGTGGCAGGAAAGAAACAAGATTTGTCAACACTGACACAATTCTCCCAGCTGGAGCCTCATTTTTGGTGTGTCCAACCCTGCAATCAATGCCCAGGTACCCGAATTCCACCTGTGTGCACAGAAAACCATTGACTTCAAATGGTACTGGCAGCTTTTATTCCCAAGGTAAAGCTTGGCAGGTTCTTTGCAAAGCATTTTGTGCAGCTAAAGGACTGTGAGCAGTGGGAAGGAGCTGAAATGGGAATTCAGAATTCGGTTTTTAGCCTGTGGCCATGTAGTAGTAGCTTGTGAGGAGAGGCTGGAAATAACTCGTTCAGGGACTTATTTTAAAGTACTGAATAAAACAACATATTTCCCTCTCCAGCCAACAGCTTCTCAAGAGTTTCTCACAGAGGAACTATGAATTCCCTCAGAAAAGCCAGTTTCAGTCTCCTCCTGACACAGCCTCCACAGATCAGCTGGGATTTCCTAAGCACACACAAACAAGCAGCCTTGCCTTGGTCGAGCCACTATTCCTTAAAGGGTAAAACAAACAAAGCCAAAATTCAAATGTACCTCCAGAAAAAAAATAAGTCCAAATTCATTTTGGCTTCTTTTTGAGAGGAATAGTGGATTTGTCTTTCCAAACAAGCTGTGGGTCTGCTGGTAGATAAAACTAACACCAGGAGATAAAAGAAACAATGGGAAGGATTCCACTGACTGATGAATGGTAAAAGATTTTTTTCCATTTATAATAAATAAACTTTAGGTTTGCTGTTAAATGAAATTAGACATTGAAAGATTAAAGAGAAAATGGGGAAGAAAAACCCCTAAATTCCATAAGAATTAACAATTAAAAGGGAGGGTTGTGCATTAGAGGGAAATCTCAGGTATCAGGTGATTTGGGAAGTCTGTGCCTCTCAAGTACCTCAGCAATGGGGAAAGAGAGAGGGGAAATGGGAAATTGGGACAAAAAGGAGGTTGTGTCCTCTGAGAGACCCCAGGGGATGCCCCATGGCCTCTCCCTTTATTGGGATAAAGTAAAAGTCTCCTTTTGGACATAAACCACTGGTGTTTGTGGATTAATTTTCCTAACATTTTTCACTGCTATTCTTTACCAAAAGGGGATAATTGGAAAACTTGCATGGACTACAACCAGGATATAACAGTTATCTGCTGTGTGAAGCTGTGCCTTTGACAGAAATCCCACCAAAAATGATACTTCAGAGAGAAAAAAACAGAGCTGTTACCCTTACCTCTAGAAGTTAAAATTCTTAATTATGCATCCCACCTCACTGAGGGCCAGTCACAAGCTCCAGTGGCCACTCAGTCCTTGCTAACACAGATTTCCCAGAGGAGATAAAACACCACAGAACATACAGCTGAAAAGGCTTTCACTGCAATCTCTTCTGCTCCCACACTTCCACTCTCTGTTAAATAATTTGCAGAACCCTTTTGTGCACTCCCAGCAGCACAGTTGGTCAAGTTCAGCCTCGTGGTGTTGCCTTTGGCAATCCTTGCTGGCTCCCTTGGCATTTGCAGGTGTGGATTGAAATGATTCAGCAGCTCTGCTGGGGAGGCACTGGGGGAACTGGGACTGAAGGGTGGGAGCTCCAGGGCAGGGGGGGACAAAGCCCTGCCCATGCCCATCCCCATCTTACTGAGCACTCATGGCCCAGGAGCAAATTTATATGATATGTGATATGATATGATATGATGTGATATTTATTATATTATATTATATTTATCAAATTATTCCTTACATCATATATCATATTACATTACATTACATTATATCATATTATATTATATTATCATCTCATATCATATATATTACATTACATTATATTATATTGTATTGTGTTGCATTTTTATCATATCATACCTTATATTATATTACCTTATATTACATTACATCATATCATATTATATTATATCATACTATATTATTATAATATAATATAATATAATATAATATCATATCATATCATATCATATATCATATCATATACTATCATCTCATACCATACCTTATATTATATAATATCATATTATATTATATCATATTATATTATATTATATTATATTATATTATATTATATTATATTATATTTTATTATATCATATAATATCATCTCATACCATACCTTATATTATATAATATCATATCATATCATACATCATATTCTATTCTATTCTATTCATAATCTCATATCATATTATAGTATATTACATTACATTATATTATATTGTATTATATAATATAATACCTTATATCATATATTATGTTATGTTATATTATGTTATATTCAGCTATAGATAAATATCTTTTCCAATGGCATGAAAACAATGCACCCCTCCCTTGCTCACTGGCATCCCTCTGGAATATTCCTTTGGCCATTCCTGCAGCTGCAGTGCCAGGGGTGTCACACTGAGGCAGCTCCATGTGCTGACTCAGCTCTGGTGGGGTTCAGCCCTCCTGAGCTTTCTGGGATCAGGTTTTTCCTCTAACAAACCAAATCTGGGGTGCTGAAGGGAATGGCTCAGCCGAGGTAGACGGGATTCTTCATAGGAACACAGATAAATTAATGAGAGCAGAACATTCAGCCAGTTATCTTCATTACTCACAGGCTTTGAAGAGATTTCCACACTAAATTAGATTTTGTCTTATTTGTAGATGAGTAGTTCATCCCAGACACTTTTAGGATGCCTCTGAGGTCACTATCTGGCACTATTAATACATTCCAGAATTACCTGAAGGCTTAACTCACAGAATTTAATCACAGAAAAACCCCAAATACCAATATGTTAAGTTTGCACACTCCACCTGCAGAAATTTACAATTTGTTTTACAAGATTTATCAGCAAAAGGAAAATAAAGCCTAAAGAGTTCCTATTCTTGTTACTAAATTATTGTGCTCTTCTTCTGGTAAATCAATTAAATGAAGGAGTTACCTTATAAAAAGCACTCTGACTCAGTTATTAGGAGCCTTTTATTCTGCCTTGGGGTACAGATTCTTTATTTTGCAGAGAATAAACATTTATATATATTTAAAATACTCTTTTTAAGCTGCTTTCCATTAATGTCATTAGCTCAATTATGCAAAAATAAACTTTGAAACCCTGTGAGCAATTGCAGTGCAGTGGATGACACACCAAGCAAAACTTCTCTCACTGCAGGGTTTGGAAAGAGCAAAACCAAATCCTGAAATGGTAAATATGAAAATTTAAAATGTCTATTAAAAAATTGAGCCAAAAACTTGGCTTACTTAGCAAGACAATGTTGCAAAAGTGTAAACCCGGGTGCCGCTTGGAAAAGTGAGGAAAAAATCCATAAAATTACTAAATCTAAAGACAATACAAAGAAAATACAGTTGGAAGAATAGAAGTTGATGTCTCCAAGATTTTCAGTCATTAAACAGCAGGGAAATCCTCAATGCCTGCCTTTCTGATCTGAAATAAAACAAATCTGTGGTTATTCAGTCCAAAATTACTTTCTGCATCTTGTACTTCAATGTCGTCCCTGCTACTGACAAGAAGTAAATCTAAAATCCTGATCTCCCTGGCTGCAATAAAACCTCCGCTCAAACCAGCCCTCTGCTGCCCCTTGTTTATCTGAAACAGACCCAAAAATCAAAAGTTTCATTCCTGCAGCCTGCAGAACCTGTCCAAATGATTTCCCACCGAAAATTGATCTGGAATCCAAGATGCTCCTAAATATTGCAGCCAATTCTTCCATTGTTAAACATCTCAGGGTACCAAAGAGTTCCTTGTGGGAATCCACAAAATCAGAGGGTTTTGGGAAAGCTGCAAAAGGCAGCTCAGAGACAGCAGAACTGTGATTAGAGCTAAGCAGCAGGCATGAGATTGGTCAGCAGAAAAATTATGTAAAGTAGCAAAGTAAGGACAAAGAGAACAATGGTTTGTGCATTAACGCTTGTCTAGAATAACTCCCTAAGGTGCTGAAAAGTATATATAAAAAATGTAAAGAAAAAATAAGAATATTAGGAAGTTCTACGAATAATAATGGAGCTCTGTGCATTGTGTTTTCAGGCTTACAGGTGGGTATTGTATTTGAAATAAGCGAGCATTGTTTTAACCAAAGGTACGTCTGCTTAGAGTGGCTGGATGGAACTACTGTCAGTGTGCTTTTACTTTGTGTGATTGGTCAGAAAACTTCTAAAGTAAGTTGTAACATTAAATTCTTTCTCTGCAGCCTGGGATATGCAATGATGGCATCTTCCCATTGTCATAACCATGTAATGAGGCTGATGCTGAAAAACAAAACAGCTCAATACACATTTCTAGCAGTCCTGTCCGGTTCATAATTTCCACATAGCCCCTGGCCTGTGATATTCCTGAAAGCAATCGATGGGGACAAGGGCCCCACAATCAGCTCAGAAGGAATTGATGAGTTGTTTACATTAGAAAAGGGTGGGAAGCACGGAGAATGTTCTGGAAGGTTTGCCAAAAGAGCTTAGGAAAAAAAAGAGCGAGAATAATTGGTTAGATAACATTTAAACACTTGTGCAGAAAATAAACTGAGGCTGTAATCCCCCTAAATCTTTCAGGATTGCATTCTAAACCTCCCAAAGTGTCTTCCCAACTGGCAACTTTTTAAATAACTATAAAGCCTGTCAGATTAACTTCATCTTGAAACCTCCGATCTTTGCTGCATGTCTAATCTCCACAAAACACTGTTTAAAATGCCAACACCACCAAGGTGTGTTCAAACCACTATAATTAGCTTCATAATTTACAATATTCAATGAGAAAAACATTTTAAGAGGTAAAAAATTATCTCAGTCAGTGAAGAGAGAAGGGGAATTTTATGAAAGTAGCAACTCACCAGTTTTTAGCTAATTTGTAAACTTGTAAATTTGTAAAAGGTAATCTCAGTTTATCACCTGAGACTGGGTGCGACTCCAGACAGGAGCACAAAGAAAATAAAAGCTGCTCAACAGCAACCTGACATTGCATGGGTGTCATGCAGAAAACTGGGACTTGGCTGGGGTCTGAGTTTGCAATTTGAATATATTCAATCAGTGACATTTGAATGTATTTGAATATATTTGGTGAGTGACTTTGGACTTCAGCACATGGTCAAGTCCAGCTGGTAGGATGCTGGCACTGGTTAGGCAGAGCAGGATTTGCAAGGCTGGGTGTGTATGGTGATGCTGTGGCACAGAGACCATGGGAACAGATCCCCTGGAGACCCCAGATGGAGGAGAATGAGTGCACACACTCAAATCCTCAAGGGCTTCCAGACAGTGGGACAGGGCAGGAAAGAATTTCAGTTTTTGTCACTCTGTCCAGGCAGGGACTCATGTACAACTTAGCTCTAAACTTGGAAACAAACAGTGAAACAACACGTGAGAGCAGGGAGCCAGGAATCAATGGAACAAGAGCTAACAGCTGCCACACTAGGGAAACAGAAATAGATGTTTTTCCTCTTCCTTTCATCCCCAATGACACAGCAATGCAGAGCCTGGACAGTGGAACCTTTGCTGTGTCCTTCCAAAACCATAGCAACCCTGACCACCCTCCACTCTGCACCTCCTGCAGGTTCTGACAGCTGCCCATCATCTCTGGCCTTTTATTGAAAACCAGCTTCAATAAAGTCCCTGACAGCTGTTACAGTAGTGCAAGCAACCTTGGCACAAAGAAATGTCTTTATTCAACTAAAAAAAAAACCATAAAACCAAAACCTCTGCTGAAAAACACAGCCACACTTGGCACTGGCAATGTGATGAACAGCCAGTGTTTGCAGGGGATGGAGGTGTCCCAGGGGATGGAGGTGTCCCAGATTTCGCTGTTCCATACATTTTCCCACCTTCCTGTCTGTCTGCTTTACCCTAGGAATGTGCTGTCTGTAAGAGAATAATTTGGTACACCCAGGGTGAAGCCTCTCCTATGTGAGAGCATTCCCAGAGAGCTGTGGGGAGGGGGGATCTATGGGGGAGGGCAGCATCATCATCATCATCACCAGCATCATCATTAGCAGCAACAGCAGCAGAAACAGAAGCAGAAGCAGAAGAAGGAAAAGAAGCAGAATCATAAGGAGCAGAAGGAAAAGAAGCAGAAGAAGGAAAAGAAGCAGAATCAGAAGGAGCAGAGGGAGTAGATGAAGCAGAAGAAGGAGAAGAAGCAGAAGAAGGAAAAGATGCAGAATCAGAAGAAGCAGAAGAAGCAGAATCAGAAGGAGAAGGAGGAGAAGAAGCAGAAGAAGCAGAAGAAGCAGAAGGAGAAGAAGCAGAACAAGGAGAGGAAGGAGAAGAAGGAAAAGAAGCAGAATCAGAAGGAGCAGAAGGAGAAGGAGAGGAAACAGAATTAGAAGGAGCAGAAGAAGCAGAATCAGTAGGAGCAGAAGAAGGAGAAAAAGGAGAGGAAGTAGAATCAGAAGGAGCAGAAGAAGCAGAAGAAGGAAAAGAAGCAGTATCAGAAGGAGCAGAAGAAGGAGAAGAAGGAGAGGAAGTAGAATCAGAAGGAGCAGAAGAAGCAGAAGAAGGAAAAGAAGCAGTATCAGAAGGAGCAGAAGAAGGAGAAGAAGGAGAGGAAGCAGAATCAGGAGAGGAAGCAAAATCAGAGGGAGCAGAGGAAGGAGAAGAAGGAGAGGAAGCACAATCAGAAGAAGAAGCAGAATCAGAAGTAGCAGAATCAGAAGGAGCAGAGGAAGCAGAATCAGGAGAAGGAGAATCAGAAGAAGAGGAAGCAGAATCAGAAGGGGCAGAAGGAGCAGAAGGAGAAGAAGGAGAGGCAACAGAATCAGAAGGAGCAGAAGAAGAAGAATCAGGAGGAGCAGAATCAGAAGAAGAGGAAGCCGAATCAGGAGGAGCAGCATCAGCAGCAGCATCAGCGGCCGCCCCCGGCCCCGCGGGGCAGAGCAGCATCCGCAGCTGAGTCACGGCCCTGCCTCTCCCCCCGCCAGGGATTCTCTCTCCCAGCTCGCAGACATCGCTGTGACCAGGGATTCTTCCTCTCAGGGCTGAACCTGCAGCCTTCTGACGTCTAAATTCGGGATTTGTCCTTGTCCCTGCTCCGTGGTTAATGCCACCGCCCTCCCCTTCCCCCAGTGTCTCTGCTCAGGCTTTTGCTGGAATCCAAGGGTGAAATTAAATAAAATTCATAATCATTAAAAATCAGTGTAAATTTCCACGCCCATAAACTTATCCAAACTGTTATATTTATTTAAACCACAAAGTATTCGTCTTGGATTCATGTTGTTGTTTAATACAATCCAAACATGCACAATTTTATATTTATCACAAAATCCTTCCCAGCCCTGGAAATTCAGGAGACAGATCCAAACTTCCAGTTCCTTTGGATAAAATCCTCTACTTCAGAAATGGGGCAAATCTGTTCCAATGGTTTGCTGCAATGGACAAGGTTTAATCTCTGCTGTCCATCAGCTGTCAGGAGGTCAAAGCCTCCTTTCCTGAAATGTTTTCCAAATGAGCCAAGTGAATGAAAAAAAATTCCAAAGGCAAGGTTCAGAACTGCAGGAATTATATCACAATCATTTAAAAAAACTATTTGTAAAACTCAGTGAACAAAAAATGCTCTTTGCCACCCAAAACCTTGAGTGTTCCAAGCTGGTTAAGATATGGAATAGAGACTGAAGCCAGTTTATAATTACTTCACTGAAAATTCTCTGTTAGTATTTATGCGTTTAATTCTACGTTTGCTGGATGCCCGTGGGGATAAATATGTTTTGCTACTGAAAAGCAGCAAAGAAATAGTGATAAATAATAATCCAATGCAGAAAACCTCAGGGGTTTGTTTATTTTAAATCCCACTGCTTTGTACAGCATCACTATGTTCCACAAATACTTAATCTACCAAAAATAAGCTACCAAAGTTGACCTTGGTGCATCCTGGAGGTGTCCAAGGAAGGACTGGGTGTGTCAGAGCTCCTGGCTGGTGAAAAGGTGGGGATTGGGCACAGCTTGGATTTAAATCCATTTGCTTCACTTGATGGAATTTCTCACTTGTATGATAATTCTTTACTGGCAATTTGTTTTTAAATCTAAGATTTAGGGAGTTCCCTACATGTCATCACCAGGAGCACTCCTGTCTTGTAAGAAAACTAAAAACCAAAAAGGCAAATATGGGCTTGCCCTGCAATGCCTGAGCTGATTACAAACAAGTTGTGGCGTTTCTAAGTAATTTTCTGGATCAATACCTGACCAGGAGCCAAATTATCTTCTGTCCCAACTCTGCCCTTCCTTGCAGCCTGAACTCAAAGCTGTCCAACTCTCAATTTCATCCTCCTCCTGATTTATTTTGCAATTTGTAACTCTGTGCCCCATGATTCAAGCAAACAAATCTCAGGTCCAGGAAAGCCCTGCCAGTCTTGACAAGGTAAATGAGATTTTCCCTGCATTCCCCAGCCTGCCAGGGGGATGTGCTCCTCCAGTAATTCTTGGCCTTAACAGCAAAATAGAAGCAGCTGCTGCTGGGTGTTGCTACTTCTTCCACATGATTTTGTCTTTAATCACAATCCAGAGTCAGGTGAAAAATTTGAGATTATTAATGGATGTTCTACCTCCAGGAGCATCCTGCAACATACTTGAAAAATTCAGGACTTGCTCAATCTGTCTTCTGAAAAACTGAGCTGCTGCAATGCTAAAAATGTGTACAAGAAAAGGGCATGATAGATTGGAAGGAGCTGATGCATATTTCAAACACATCCCTATGAAAATGTGGTTTCCATTTTCCTCCAGTGTGCTCTTAACTCATCAAAAAGGAATATTGAAATTTTGGAATATAGCACATTGCAGTAATTTATTTCTGAATTGTGCTACCCAATTATGGAGACCAAATTGCTCCCAAATCTGCTTTGCTACTGGAACTACAAGATATTGTAAGTGCACATGAACCAATGTCTAAATTTAATTACTATCCACATCTTGCCTTAGCTCGATTCTTTTTAAACACCAAGATCAGCACAGGGAATCTGGAAAGTCAATTGGGCTTTAAGGAAGGAGTAGATAGTGGGATAAAAAACAACATGAATAAGAAATAAATAAATGGTAGGCAGTAATAAAATAAATAAATAAATATTCTAACAAATAATAATATTATACTAATAAATATAATATATAATGTATAATATAAATATTATTATAATAAAAATAATAAAAACAACAAATAAATATTCTGATGGATTAGGAGCACTGATATTTTATCTTTCATAAATTCTGTTGAAGAGGAACAGCAAAAGGAAAAGTTCATTTCATTCAGACAGCAAGAGCACAAGGAAAGAACTTTGAATTATGACAACCTAAATGTATTTGATCCTGTAATTTAAATGTATGGCAAAACAATAATCTGCTCAGGTACTGAATGTAATTCAATGTACCAGTGATGAATTGAGTATTTTAATAAGCAGTCAAGAGAATTTTCAAATCCATTGTCACAGCTTGAGCAAGGACAATTTCTTCCAGCCCATGTGCCCTTTAGAAGCTGAGCGTTTCTAATCAGTGAGAGCTGAATGACCAAAGGAATGAACAAATTATAAGAAGGAATAATGAATAATAAGGAATAATAAGAATGGGAGAGGGGAAGGGATGAGGAGGGGAAAGCAAAACCAAAACTTCTGGAAATGTGGATTAGGGGAAACTTTGCTCTGCTATAAATTCACACATCCAACAGAGCTGAGGGAGGGAGGTGAGCAGAGCAAAGAGCCAATTTCCAATTTCCAGCACCCAATTTCCAGGGCCTTGTGCCTTTTTGGTGGAACCTTCATTTGCATTTAATCATGCTCCTCATGAAAGGCTCTTGGAAGGCTGCAGAAATAGGAGAATGTAATCCCATTATGCCAACACAAAGAAATAGGAGAATGTAATTCCCTTTATTCCAGCACAAAGAAATTCCAGCAAGGTGATCTCTCAATGGCTGAGCCACTGGAGAATTGCAATTCCAATCATCTGAATTTTTTTTTCCCAAAAAGAGATGCCACAAATGGAAGAAAAATATCTCCAAGTGAAAAAGGCTTAAACAAAACACGTATTTATCCCACCAAAGTATTGGAGAGGGAATTTTTTAACAATGCTGCATTAGCTACAAGGACACTTTATACAGAAATCAGGCAGGTACCCTTGAGAAAATGTGTTTGAATAATGGCAAGCATTTTACTTTTTGGCAACCTCTTGAGCTGCACAATAAGAATTTTGTCGCTCTTTATTCTCTGATGAATTCTTGATGTAAAAGCCTAAATTTTCCATTATCTTCCAACTTTTTCTTTAAGAGGACTCTAGAAAAACAGGAGGTGAATGGGTAGAGAATTTCCCAGGTGACAGTTCCTGGTGGGCTGTGGCTGTCCCACCCTCTGGGGATGGTTTTAATGGTTCGTGGGAAGGGGAACTGGAAAAATGTCAAATGATCATGGAATGCTGCTCTCCAGAGCTGTGCTGGAGCTGTACTTCACTGAATACTTTCATTTGCTTGGAAAAGCCTCAGAATTCCTGGTTTTTGTGGAGGTATTTACACCATTTTACAGCTTAATCTGGAAATCCATCAGCAGAGTATCACCATTTTTGTCATATTAATTTAATGTCACAACTTCTGCCTATTTGAAGTGAAGGGTGACAGATGAAAGTCAGGAATCAATTCCTCAGAAAAAAAATCAACAAGCAGCTTGAAACAGCTCTTGTAAAAAGGAACAGCAAGTTAAAATGTCATGACTCACCAGAGCACAATATTTCCCCAAAACATCACTGCTGTCACATGCAGCTACTTCGCTGCTCGTGTGGAAACAACACAAGAGTAAATAAACACAGGAATTGTGAGAAGAACATGGCCAATCACTGCTTGATGCCTTTCACTGCCACTTCCAAGCTCCACAGTAATTTCACACTGAATGTTCTGTTTTGGTTCCAACACAAAGGGCCAGATTAGAAGTTTTTAATTAAAAATGACAACGACATGGAAACTTCATATACTTGGATTTTTCTTCTTCGCCCTTTCCAAAAGGTTTCAGTAATGGTTGATACAAGCAAAAACCAGTTATGAAATATTCTTTTTAAGCAAAAATTTCAGCCTTTAAATAATTCTTGAGGTCGGCTGTGTTTAGTTTTAACATGGTTAAGTGACTGCACACTGACCTCAAAATGAGCAGCAGTATTAGTGGGGACAGCTGACAAAGAGAATTGTAAAAGGCAGTAAGTGTGCATCACTTTATTTGAGTTTGGACAGAAAAAACCTTATTCCATCTGAATTCAATAAAAGAATCTGCACAGGCAGGTCCTGTGTGCTGGAATCTAAACAGAGATATTTTTTGAGAGGGTATTAAAGATGACAGAATATTTATAATTTTAACTATCTGATCAGAGCTGTTTCTAATCAATTTATTTTCCATTTACAGACATACAGAACTTCTGTGGTCCTACAGTCACGGGATTTTACCCTGAGTTTTCAGGCAATGTTTCAGGCAAAACTGAGGAATTTGTCCTCATTATTTAGAATAATTTCATGCCTTGCCCAGCTCTGTGAGGAGAATGCTCCTGGATTGCTGCAGACAGGCAAAGATGTGCACAGAGTTTTACACATGTGCAGATTAAGCTGTTTGTGCCCCCAGATGAAATTAGTTGTGTGTGTTAACGAGATTAGCAGCACAGCACTGCAGCCCTGGTGCAGCAGAGATGGGGACTTTGATACCTTACAACAGCTGCTCTTGCTGATTAACATCATTAACTCTGATTATGTATTACACATAATCCTGTTTTCCAACATGAAAGTTATTTGCTCAAGTCCTCAAAACTGAAAATATTCTGTTCTGATCTTGAGGAGTCCAGTGTGTACATCTAAAGAATTTCATTCATCTATCAATGGTCTAGATCTAAAGAACTTCAGTCATCTATCACAAAAACTACTCTAAAATGCGGACTAATTAAAGAAATACAAAAGTGACTTTTAGAACTATTGCTCATCCCTCAAAAGTAAACGTTTTCTTGACACCAATTAGGTTTGCTTCCTTTCAAACACTCAGTTGAAAATTCCCAAACTGAAACAACCCTTGAAATCAATCAATGTGCTTTAAGCCTTACAGTGGTGTTTGTTAAAGAGTTACATGCACAAAGTCTCCATCCCATCTTGACAGACAGACAGACAGAGCAGTTTGCCATGTGTTTTTCAGCATTCAGTTCCACATTCAGCATCACAAATTCCCTGCTCTGCATCACCCAGCCAAGAATTGACCAAAAAATACCCAGGGAGAGCCTCCACCAGCCCAGTGATGAGCCCAGCAAAGGAGAAAATCGAGATTTAATTCTGTTGTTGCCACATGAAGTCACACAGAGCCTGGATTTCAGGAGAGCAGCACCTCTGTGTTTATTGCATGGTGAAAAGCTTGCTGAGAGCTGCTCCTGAAACACAGGGACATCATCACAGAGGGGTCTGGACAGTAACCATCATCAGGGATTTGGACAATAATCACACTCTGCCTTCTCCTTGCACTGTGCAGGTGTGGTTGACTCTAAATGCCATTTATTAGCTGTTTTTTTCATCAATGCACAGCCCAACAGCCAAGGATCTGGGAGCTGGAAAAGACATTTATAATATTCAGGGGAAAAAAAAAAAAGAAAACAAAAAGAAACCCACCAAGAAATAACCCTGAAAGTCCATTAGTTGCTTGATTTTTTGGAAAGGCCTTCTAGCAAATAAAAGAATAAAACTAAACAGAGAAGCACTGCTGTAAGACCCTCACCGAGCCAGTGGAAGGGATTGGAGTAGAAATAATGTAAACAATAATGCACATTAATTATACTTTCTATTGGCTCCTCCCATGTATTGCTATTGCCAAGGCAGTCAATCTTACCCCTGTGTACATTGAATTACTGCAGGTTCACAGCAGGCATTTCTTCCTTAGCAAGAAAATCGATCAGCACAAAAATCCTGACCGTGGGTCCAACTGAGAGAATTCAGGCAGGGAACAGCCTGTCACAAATCCTGAGCATCTCCATCCCATAATTTCGGCATTGTAACCCACACAATAGATGCTCATGAGATCTGTCTTCAATACACCTGAGGGGCTGTGCACTGGCACCATGGAGGAGCTTCCTTTTATTGCAGGGCACGGAAACTGCAGCCATGGACTGCTTTGCACCTGGACAACATCCACCAGTGAAAATTCCTACAAATTCTTCTCCCAAAAAAACCCTTTTACATACAGATGTACATGGGTACACACACACAACCACATTTCAAAAGGCCTATCACAAACACTCCTGTCATTTATTGCTATGTATTGTATGGAACAGCCACACAAAAAATCAAAAGTATTCTGAAGGTTTTATTCTAATTCTTAATACCCTTTCTTTAAATTACTGTTAATAAATTTTTCTTTATACCTTTTGAAGTTTTAAGCCTACTTGATCTTCCTCCTAACCCTATCTCACAACAAGAACTAAGTACATTCGTAATTAACCAACACCAAACCCACCACACTCTTTACAACATTAACCAAGAAATCTCAAAATTAACAAAATCTCAAATTAACAAACCAAAAGCACTACACATAAAATAGTGTTTCTATGCAGTTTCTAACTAAAACCACCACATTGGACAGTGAAAATTCCTACACCAGTGAAAATTCCTACAAATTCTTCTCCCAAAAAGCCCTTCTACATACAGATGTACATGATCACACACACAAAAACACATTTCAAAAGTCCTCTCACAAACTCCTGTCATATTGATATATGATATATATTGTATGGAACAGCCATACAACACTCAGGAAAATTACCTTTGGTTATCTGTCATAAACAAAGGCTTCATAAATAATTTTTTCTCATTAAAAGTATTCCTAGGACTTGTATTTACTTGATATCAAAATTTATGTACTATACACATCTTGCCTTAGTTTGATTCTTTTTAAACACCAAGATCAGCACAGGGAATCTGGAAATACATTGAGCTTTAAATAAGGAGTAGGTATTGGGATAAAGAGCAATGTGAATGTGTGGTAATAGTAAATTCTTACAAATAAATATTCTAATGAATTAGGAGAACTGGTATTTTATCTTTGATAAATTCTGTTGAAGAGAAACAGCAAGAGGAAAAGTTAATTTCATACAGACAGAAAGAGCACAACGAAAGGACTTTGAATTATATATATACATATTATATATATATAATATTAATATAGAATACAGATATCATTATATATATAATTTTGTATTTATATATATTATTAGTAGATGGCTGAGACAACAACTCTTGAGTAAAACAAGTTCTGCACTCACAGCACACTATGAAACCATATTGGCTCTCAGTGGAATTGGATGTATTTATCATATTTTATGATTAAACCTTTTTATCATACTTTAAGAATCATAAATTTATATGGCTTTTCTAATATTAATTTTAAAACATTTAACAACTTTTGAGACTTTCTCAATGCTGAAGTGTGTGTATACATAGAAAGCTTTCTTTGGAAATGATCTTCAGTGCAGAAGAAACTATTGCTAGCCAGGGGCTATGTGGAAATTATAAACAGCACGGGACTGCTAGCAATGTGTCTTGAGCTTTTTTATTTTCCAGCATCAGTCTCATTACATGGTTATGACAATGGGAACATACCATCATTGCATATTCCAGGCTGCTGAGAAAGAATTTAATGTTACAACTCACTTTAGAAGTTTTTTGACCAATCACACAAAGCAAAAGCACATTGACAGTAGTTCCATCCAGCCACTATAAGCACACGTACCTTTGGTTAAACAATGCTTGCTTATTTCGAATACAATACCTACTTGTAAGCCTGAAAACACAATGCACAGAATTCCATTATTATGCTTAGAACTTCCTAATATTTCATTAGATAAACTTTTCAGCACCTTATGGAGTTATTCTAGACAAGCATTAATACACAAACCATTGTTCTCTTTGTCCTTACTTTTCTACTTCTTACATAATTTTTCTGCTGACCAATCTTATACCTACTGCTTAGCTCTAATCACAGTTCTGCTTTATCTGAGGTCTGTCTTTTGCAGCTTTCCCCAAACCCTCTGATTTTATGATTTCCCATAGAAATCATTGAAACTGAGAGGTAGTGAAATACTGAGCTGAATCTTCCCCTCTGAACCATCCTGGTCTCCCTGAGCAAACGTGAGACTCGAGAGACTGTGACTGATCTCATATTGGAGTTTAATCCTCTCAATCTGGGCTGTTTCAGTGCCATTATAATCAGTTTTATTAGGAAGAAGTCAGAAGGAATAAAGAAGAAACGAGGTCAGACAGAACAAACTTGAGGTCAGGCATGGAGCTGTGCACACACAGAACTGGAGCAGCCCCTGAATGGAAGGGAATCCCAGCTCCAGCTGCATTCCAGCTGTGAGCAGCTGTGCCCTGGCAGCAGGAGATGGGCACCCAGCATCCCAGCAGGATCCCACACAGCCCTGAGCATCCCCTGGCACAGCTGGAGCTGAACTGGGTGCTCTTAGAGCCCTGCACTGCCTGAAACATCTGGGCTCTGCAGGAATCTCAGATTTAACACCCTGTGCCCTTGGAATTAAACACTTCTACCACTTCAGCTTAAAGATATAATGAAGGATTTGACCTCAGCCACCTGATGCTTTAGGATTTTAGCTTGTGTATTTTCCATCTATTTGCACTCCTGCAGTTCTTTAGTGTGACACTCCAAACCCCACACCCAGTGGCAGCTGCAGCTTTCCCATTTTGGGCACACACAAAAATTCCTCTCCAGGCCTGGCAATCAAGGACACCTCACTGCCTCAGGGCCCAGAGATGGGAACAAAAGGGACTTGGGGGGAGCAAACTTGGGCTCAATGACTTCATTACCTGGAGCTGGGATTGGCAGATTAACCCCTAATGTGCAAATGGACAAAACTTATAAAAGTATAAAAATCTGTGAGCCATCATCCATTTTGGGTGTAGGCCGTGAGGGGGTTTTGTCTGCCCTAAATGTACCTGCAGGCCCTTCAATAAACAGAACTGCGTTTTATTCCCTTAATTCTGTCTGGCCTCTGTTTTTAGACAGCCCAAAAAGGCCTCATGCCAGCTGTTTGTCAGGAATCTGTTTATTCATATTTATGTGTCAGCCAGGAAGGGAAAACCTGTGGGGACAATGAAGGAGGAAAAAAAGGACTGACCAAATCTTTGCCCATTTTGCCCAAAGCTGGAGCATCCTGCAGCTGTCCCTGAGCTCTCTGAGTGTGGCTGGGCACTGATAAAGTTGTTTAATTAGCAGGAGCAGCAGTGCAGCCAAGCAAGGAGCTCTCAGTGCAGACCCAGGGTGAGGTTTTATCACCTCCCTGCACATTTCTGACACTCCACAAGGTAGGCCGCCTTCTCTTTGGAAGCAATGTCGTTACTGCAGGTAACATTTTACTTCATAATTTGTGGCTTTGCTTTTTGTCATCTACAACATTGCTTTCTCTGCCAATTTACTCTTTCCCCATTCTTGACAGTTTTTGCAGCAGCCTGTAATTACCCTTTGCTGCTGTGCTCAGCCAAGCAGGTCCAAATTTCCTTCTGGGGAGGTTCTGTACCCAAACCTGGCTGCCTGCATTTGTTATTCCCTTCCTCAAACACAAATTTATGCTCAAACACAGATTTTCACTGAAGCCTTATCACATCTTTAAATGCAGATTGCAGTGTATTTTATTTTTAAATATATAACCCCCCCCAAACATCAGTTATTTCAGTGGTGTTAAACCAGATTTCTGTAGTTTCAAGCATTCCTAATGGGATATAATAATGTGATATTGGATATGATATTTCTGTGGGTCACTCACACGGTGCTATTAAGAACTGGGCACTAAAACTGCATAAAATGAAGTCACTACTTTTAGAAACTCCTGTGGGAATATTTAGCATCAATCTTTTGAGGAAACATGTCAGAAAAAAAATGGCTTTTCCTGTGTCCTGCAGTGTTCACACAATGGCAAACCCCAACCATATAAAACTGGAAGATCTCTACACACATTTTTGCAATATGAAGAATAAAATATCTAATATTATACTTTTTAATTCCCTTTTGTTCCATGCCTTACCTATTTCAACAGGTTACAATTTGCTGCTGGCAAGCCGTTATCAAATCCTGAATAGGCTGCAAGTAGAATTTCATATTTTTATACGGTTCCATAGTCTACCAAGCAATTTGTTATTCCTTTCATCTCTCACTTCAGTCTCATTACTGTGAAATGTACCTCCCTTAAATTAATTCTTTCCTTGCCAATTTTTCCATTTCCTTTCTCTGAAGGCAAAATTTAGAAGAAAATGTTGGCAAACTTTTTTCTCTGATGTTACCCATTCCACCAAACGTGTTACCACAGCTTTCAGTGGGCTTCAGTGGCATTTCTAGTGTCTCTTAAAGACAGGGAAAAGAGAAAAAAATCACTTGGATGCTGACCTGCAAGAGCTTATTTAGATAGAGCAACACACAGAGCATGGAGGGGAAAGTGTTTTCCACCATGAAAATGATTTTGTTCTCATTTTCTATCTTGTCAAAAAGGTAATCTCTCTCACATGCTGTGTTTGGCTATTTATACCAACATAGCCAAGCATTACACACGACAGAACTGCAGATAAACAGAAAAAACCCCAACAATTTTCTTTTTTAGATCATCTTAAAATACCAGCACAGACATTGTCTGGTGCTGCACCAGCTGGCTGTTGGGAGAGCAGACATGGAACACAGTTTGGGTGAGGTTGATGTACACACAAATTCAGATTTAACATCTTCAAAAGGAAACACATGAAACATGGTTTGGGTGAGGTTACTGTACACACAAACTCAGGTTTAACATGATCCACAGTTTGAAATGAAACACATGAAGCACAACTTGGGTGAGGGTGCTGTACATAAAAAATCAGATTTACATGCTCCATATTTGAAATGAAAGACACAAAACACAACTTGGGTGAGGTTGATGTACACACAAATTCAGATTTAACATCTTCCATGCTTCAAAATGAAACATATGAAATACAACTTAGGTGAGGTTGCTATACACAAAAATTCAGATTTAATTTGTTCTATTCTTTGAAGTGAAACATACGAAGAACAGTTTGGGTGAGATTGCTGTACACAAAAATTCAAATTTAACATGCTCCACACTTTGAAATGAAACAGATGAAACACAACTTAGGTGAGGTTGTTGTACACAAAAATTCAGATTTAATACCTTCCATGCTTCAAAATGGAACACATGAAACACGGTTTGGGTGAGGTTGCTGTACACACAAATTCAGATTTAACATGCTCCACACTTTAAAATGAAACTCACAAACCCCAGCTTAGGTGAGGTTGTTGTACACAAAAATTCAGATTTAACATCTTTAATACTTCAAAATGAAACACACAGAACACAACTTGGTTGAGGTTGCTGCACACAAAAATTCAGGTTTAACATGCTTCATGCTTCAAAATGAAACACATGAAACATGATTTGGGTGAGGTTGCTGCACACACAAATTCAGATTTAACATGCTCCACACTTTAAAATGAAAGACACAAACCCCAACTTGAGTGAGGTTGATGTACACAAAAATTCAGATTTAACACATTCCATGCTTCAAAATGAAACACATGAAACACAGTTTGGGTAAGGTTGCTGTACACAAGAATTCAGATTTAACATGCTCCATATTTGAAATGAAAGACAGAAAACAAAATTTGGGTGAGGTTGCTGTAACACAATTTCAGATTTAACATCTCTCGTGCTTCAAAATGAGACACATGAAACACAACTTGGGTGAGGTTGCTGTACACAAAAACTCAAATTTAACATGCTCCACACTTTGAAATGAAATATATGAAGCACAGTTTGGGTGGGGTTGCTGTACACACAAATTCAGATTTAACACCTTCCATCCTTCAGTTAGTTCAGCTGCACGCCCTGCTCCTCCAGCCCTTGCCCAGTGTGGAATTAAAATTGAAAACATGGTCAAAGAAGCAGTGCCAAGGCCCCTGAGCTGTTTTACCCTTGGAACTCCTCTTGCAGAGGCTGAGGAGGCAGAGCTCAGGATGGAGCTGCAGAACTGAGCCCTCCCAGGCTGCAGAGATGCCCTGTTTGTGCCTGCATCCCTGCTTTAATTGTGTTTTTATTTGGATTGCAGAGGCAGAGAGCCCTTAATGCAGAGCTGGGAGCTGCAGGGCCGATCTAACTTCCAATTTCCAATTACCTGTTGGAGGAGGCACACACTGGCCTCATGCAAGAGCTGCTTGCAGCTCCTTTTTGGAGGGCTGGGAACCCTCTCCAAAGGCCACAGCTAGAGTGAGGCTGAAATGGCTCACAAATATAATTTTAAAATGCAAAATTTTCAAATGAAACAAAAAATGAGAGAGAAACTACAGTAAAACATTTGTCCTTCTTGCTCAGTTTGAGAGGTTTTAAGCAACCTGTTGCCTCCTTGAACTTGGGGTTTTATTTTGTTCACTGGGTGGTGAACAAAACAAAACAATTAAAACTTTGTGTGCTGTTGTTTTTTGTAACTACCAAACACTCATGAACACACCACAATGGCAATTCCACTGCAGCTTTTCTGTTCATTAGGGATGCCTCAATTGTGCATAACTAATTAGCAGTCCCCAACTCCAATTGGCCTGGAATTCTCATGTATTTACTTGTAACACGTTGATTTAGTAGCTGCAGCTCTCATTTCATTCAGGGCAAGCCGCCTTCAGCGAGTGAATTTCCCAAATTTAGAAGTGTTTTACCAAAGGCAAGCTTGTTTTCCTTTAATATCAAGAGTTTCTAGTTGCAAAGGGCATTTTAAATGAATAAAGGTGATTTAGTGTATGCTTTTTCTCCCCATATAAAATATACATATTGGTAAGATTATCTTTTACATTTTGATAAGATTATCTCACCCAAATTTAGAAGTGTTATACCAAGGGCAAAGTTGTTTTCCTTTAATATCAAGAGTTTCTTGTTGCTCAGGGCATTTTAAGTGAATAAAGGTGATTTAGTGTACACTTTTTCTCCCCCTATAAAATAAACATACTGGTAAGATTATCTTTTACATTTTGATAAGATTATCTTTTTCTTACACCCAACATTTGGCCATTAGGTCAAAGTCTTTAAAAGCCTCCTCCTTCCTGTCCAGCACTGCTGGATTTGTCTCCAAACACCTCCCACCTTCAGTCCCTGCCAAGGAATCCCTTCCATCCCCTCCACCAGCTCCATTTCTGTCCCAATCTGGGTTTCCCTCCCCATTTCCCACCTGGCTCTGGATTTTCTGCACAGAGATGTATGCCAGGCCAGGAGGCTGCAGGGATGTTGTTGTTTTCTCCTCCAGAGCCATCCCAAAGGGCTGCAGAGTGCTCTGGCAGAGCAGTCCCCTCATTCATGCATTATTAAAACCAAGTGATGCCTTCTAAATTTGGGGAACTCGCTCGCTGAAGGCTTGCCCTGAATGAAATGAGAGCTGCAGCTACTAAATCAACATGTTACAAGTAAAGACATGAGAATTCCAGGCCAATTGGAGTTGGGGACTGCTAATTAGTTATGCACAATTGAGGCATCCCTAATGAACAGAAAAGCTGCAGTGGAATTGTCATTGTGGTGTGTTCATGAACGTTTGGTAGTCACAAAAAACAACAGCACACAAAGTTTTAATTAAAACTTCTTCCCACCTTCCAGTGAACAAAATAAACCCCCAAACAAAAATCAAACCTTAAAAAACTCACACTGCTCACTTCATGAAAATTTTTGTGTCATCAAGCAGTGCTTTTCTGTGTTAATATTAAAAATATTCCTGATGAGCAATGTTGGCCCATAAATGACTGGGTAATTTTAAACCAGAAAGTTTGCTCTTCATTTAGCATTTGGGGTTTATCTCTGGAGCCTGTCACAGGCTGAGTAACTACTCAGGCAGTAAACATGAAGTGAAATGTGTAATTGTCTGTGAAAAAAATTAAAAAAGGTACTGAGACTTACAACCAGATTTGTGCTTAGAATAAACACAAAACCAAAATTTCCCAGCTTCGTTCTTTTTATAATTTCATTGCTGCTGCCAACAAGTCTGATATTCAGTGTTTAAAGGACAGGACACACTCAGTGATGATTAGTTTTCAGTATTGAAGCAGCTTTCTGAATCTTCTACATAAGTTTTTAATAAAGATAATAATCTATACACAGCACCTTGGCCCCTTGCCACTGATGTATGGCCTCTCAGCAGCTGCTTGTTCAGCACTGAATATTCAGGACTTTTTGTGTACAGAACAAAAAGGTTATTTCTGAGGAAATTAAAAATAAATTCATTTTAACCATTTCAAAATAAACCTATCTAGCTGAAGTTCTGGATACTTAATGCAGAATTAAAAGAAAAATTGAAGCAAGCTGTCTAGGTTTAATTTAGCTCTGTCAGTGGTTGCTTGGATGACCTTGAACAGATGATTTCACTCCTTAGTTTCCTCCATTTGTGAAATATCAACAAAGATCCTCAAAGCTGTAAAACAGCCATGGAAATCTGTCACATCCAATCACCATTAAACCTCACGAGTGGTTCTTGAGGCTCTGCCCTCTCCTGCAGCTCCAAACCCTTCCACCAGCTGTGGGAGCTCATCTCAGGGCTCTGCAGGTCAGGAATTGGAAATGCCTGCTCAAGATGCAGCTGCAGATGGAAAGGACATCACATCAAATGCATAAAGGGCTGGAAATAAAATCAGCTTTTCCAATGTCCTTATGTAAATTTATACAAATTAACAGCACTGCTCCTCTGGAAGGGTTTGCACTCTTCCTCGTGGTGCTGTTCTGGAATGACAGGAAATTTCCAACTGGGGAAATGGTTGCTGGATATTTGCTTCCACCTGTGGGCCAGGGAGTAATTTATGGTACAAAGGGACCAGGAGAAAGCCTTTCATTAAAACCAGTATTGTATTTGCTGGGAAATGCCCTGACAAAGGCAGGAATGATGAATCTGACTCCACGTTCTCAGAAGGCAAATTTATTACTTTATAATGTTATATTATAGTAAAGAATACTATACTGTACTAAAGAATACAGAAAGGATAGTTACTGAATGCTGAAAAGATAACAATGAAAACTCCTGACTCTTTCCAGAGTCCTGACACAGCTTGGCCCTGATTGGCCAAAGGGTGAAAACAACTCACAGCAGAATTCAATGTGCTTGGAAGGATGAAAGTTTGACAAGAAAGTCTCACAGATGTGTGTGCTTGGTAGAAAGATTTTGAATGTAGAGTCTGATGAAGGAATAGAGATGGAAGCAAGTTTTGATATTGCTGGGCCAGTTTTGGATAACCAAGGAAGTAAAGGGTGTGTGAGTTAGAAGGGGTTTTTATGGCTCAAACCCACCTCAGACAAGAAGATGTTTTTACCAAGCAGAAGGACAGCACAGGCAAACAAGTCAGCAAATATTGCAAGTAGAAAAAAGGTCTCAGAATTTTCCACTGCAAGAAAACTGAAAAACAACTTCTAGCTTAAACTGTAATGTACTGAATTTTAGTGATTGGAGAACAGTAGCATGAATATGGTAATTATAGCAGTTATGATAGGCTAGAGATAAAAGTTAAGGTATGGATTGGTTCTGCTGTATGAAGATGCTCAGCAAAGAAAAGTGTGTAATGCATTGTAACCAAACCCAAAGGCTCTCCAGGCCTGGCTGCAGCTGGAGCTGACAGCTGTGGGCACAGCTCTGTCACCCACAACCCTGGACTGCTGTAACCTCTTGGATGGAATAAACTGCATTTTGGATGGAATAAACTGCATTTCATATACAATAAACTGCATTTTGGAGAGCCCCTGGAGTCCCACATCCCTCATTTCAGCTCTTACACCAATGGAACAATCACCTGTGGGTAAACAATCTCCAACCACATTCCACACAAGCACAACACAGGAGAAGCAAATTAGACAGGAATTGTTTTCCTTTTTTTCTGAGGGTTCCCAGGAGAAAAATCCTGGGCAAAGATCAAATTCTCTGATTTTTTCAGAGAATGTGAATGCCACAAACCAGAATCAACCAAGATTCCTTGCCATGGATTTATTGACTACAATCTTTAGCCTGTTTTCAATTTGTCCCTTCTCTTGCCACCAAGGCTGGTGGAAAATCTTTGATTCAGCTTTTTTTATAGCCTGCCTTCAACAGAAGCACAATCACTAAATGTGGTTGGAAGACTCCAAAGCACCTGTAGGAAAAGAATTATCTCTTACAGCTCTACTCCAGACTGAGAAAGGGGGAGGGCTTTGACACAGCTGCATTTACTCTTTCCTTAAGAAGTAAGGAAAATGATAAAAAATATACAAATTAGTATAGATAACACAGTTCTCCCATTTTTCCCCTGACCCATGCCATGAAAGTAAAGTAATTGAAATGGAGAATTTCAAGACTTTCAACAGGAGAAATCTCTTAGGGCAAGAAATTGAGGAGAAATATCACTGAAATCACGATTATAAAATGCAAGAAACAGCTGGGATTTGGTTCTAGGTAGAATATCCCAAGTGATTCCACAAGCAGCAACAACACTGTTGGGTTACTAAATCTTGAAAATATATATATATATTTAATATAGTGTACACTATATATTTATTATTAATATAATACTTGAAGTATGAGTCAATCTTTCAGAGAAATAAAATATATTGGAAACAAAATATCTCTTTATCCGTGGTTTCTGTCTTTGCTGACAGAAAAAGGTTGATGTTTCCTCTGGCCCTTGCTGAGGAGAGGATCCCGAACCAGTGAGATTTCAGTGTGATCCAGACCGAAATCCTTGGATTTCTATTGAATCTGCAACCCACAAGCAACACACACGTTTTCAATCTAAGGCAAACAAACACGGTGCAGCTGAAAACACCACAAAGGCAGAGGCCAAGCCCCTGATCCTCCTGTGGGGGTCAGAGCCAAGCAGCTGGCAGGGTTTGTGGAGGCTGTCAGGGCTCACCAGGGTTTTGGTGCTGGTTTTGGTGTTGTTTGGGGGCTGGTTTTGGTGATGGTTTGGTGCTGGTTTGGTGTGGTTTTGTGCTGGTATTGGGGCTGTTTTGGTGCTATTTTGGTGCTGTTTTTGGTGCTGTTTTTGGTGCTGTTTTTGGTGCTGGTTTGGGTGCTGGTTTGGGTGCTGGTTTGGGTGCTGGTTTTGATGCTGTTTGGGGGCTGGTTTCGGGCGCTGTTTTTGGTGCTGGTATTGGGGCTGGTATTGGGGCTGTTTTGGGGCTGGTTATGGTGCTGGTTATGGTGCTGGTTTTTGGTGCTATTTTTGGTGCTGTTTTTGGTGCTGTTTTTGGGGCTAGTTTTGGTGCTGGTTTGGGTGCTGGTTTTGATGCTGTTTTGGGTGCTGGTTTTGGTGCTGTTTTTAGGGCTGCTTTGGTGCTGGTTTGGGGCTGGTTACGGTGCTGGTTTCATACTGGCTTTGGTGCTGGTTTTGCTGCTGTTTTGATGTTGGTTTTGGTGCTGGTTTGGGTGCTGGTTTGGTGCTGTTTTGGGTGCTGGTTTTGGGTGCTTGTTTTGGTGCTGTTTTGGGGGCTGTTTTGGGGCTGTTTTGGTGCTGGTTTTGCTGTTCTTGATGGGGTTTGCTCAGAGTATCACATGGCAGGGCTGTGCCAGCCTCCCCTTGCAGCACAGCCCAGGGAGCTGGGGGTGCCCAGCAGCCACTGGCACTCCCCTGCTGCCCCTCCCAGCCTTCCTTTGCCTTGCCCAAATTACAATCCTTATTCCATTTTAGCCCACAAACACCCCAGCAGATCAGTGCACGGAGATCCGTACTTCCCAAGGCATAAAACTCTTCTGCATAAATTATCAGAATTCACACATCTCTGAAGTTGGAAGGGGCTCACAAGGGTCAGACGTATCATTTTTCAGAGTATATTTCAAAATCTGCTGCAAAACAACTCTGATTGCTGGGAAAGGAAAGAGCCAGTGCAACAACAAACTGTTTTTTCTAGAATTACTACGTATCCATGTCACATACTATGAAGAGGAGGAAAAAAAAGGCAAAAGCAAGCAGGCATGAGTAACCTTGTGTAGATCTGTGAGGCTCCTACCTGGAGTAGGAACTCCCTGTGCAGGGCTTTCAAAGCTTTGCCCCCATGCACAGATTGTGCTAATTTGGGGTGCATTTATCAGGGATGTATGGAAAACCACATTCAAAATACTCAGGCTGGCTCCAGCAAGCACAGAAAAATCTCCTAGACAGAAACCTTATGAGCAAATGGTGTTACTGAATGTATCAGGCAGAGAGCTGTGCACTCTAGAATATCAAATAAAGAGATGTTTCTGCAAGGCAGGGAGCAGTGTCCATGGATGCATCTCCATGACGTAGCTACAGAGGCTGCCTCAGTCTGGTCGATACAACCACCTTGTTTTTTCAAAAAGAAAAAAAAAAAAAAAATAAAATAAAATCACTCCCCCACATGCACACAACCAACCACAAAACCAGACAGAAGAAAAAACCTGGAAAATGTAACAGGTAATGTTATCTTAACAGAAATAACGTATCTGCTGTAGCTAAAGGTTTTAGTTTTCGTTCTAAGTATTTTACTGAAGCACCGTTTTTAAAGCAAATGGGATCAGATCACAGCACAGCCCAGCCAGCAAGGCTGGAAATTCGAGACGCCGAGAATAAAACCCTAAACCCACAATCCATTACCGGATGATCTCAGCGGCACAAAAACAGACTTGTTTTACTCTGCATTATTTTAAGGCGCTGCCGAGACCTTCTGCACTGTAATTAGCAACGAGAGGGCTGTCAGCTCGATGTGCAGACACACAAGTTAGCAGGGATGGATAGGAAGGTGTCCTTCCTCCGGAGCACAGCATCCAGCAGCACAAACAGGTCTGCAACAGCCATAACCTCTGCTGCTGGTACCAGCCAGGCTGGGAAGTCCCACACTTGGAAAATCCCACGTTTTTCGTGCTACCAAACACGCAGCCCGAATAAAACCGGCCGAGTTAATGAAGCCTGAGCAGGGATTCCCGGGGCTAGGGCAGAAGCAGGGCTGGTGCCCGGCATCCCGAAGGACATTCACCCTGGTGAATGGCACGGAGCAGCGGGAGCTGCGTGAAAACAAACCGGCTCGTAAACACGGATTAACACACGCAACGCCGCCGCCACAGCAATCCCTGCCCAGGGCACCCAAACCCAGCCTGCCGCTACACACGGGTCCTGTGTGTCCCCAGAGAACACGGGATATGCTTGGTCAGGGCGCTGTGCATGTTTTATTTAGTGTTATGATGGGAAGCGGATTTCACGGTTAGTCAGGCGCTCCAGGGCTCCCTGGGGTTGTTTTTTTGGGGTTTTTTTTTTTGCTCCATCCTCCAGCCCGTGAGGCTGCGCTGCAGCCCCTCGGCAGGGCCGGCTGCGGGGGCTCTGCCCCAGGTGAGCCGCACCTGCGGGAGGACGGGGCAAGGACGGGGGGCTCTGAGGATGATGATGGTGATGATGCTGATGATGCAGGGGCATGCAGGGGGGCACCTACCAGTCCGTGTGCGGCTCGTCGATGACCAGGAGCACCTTGAACTTTCTGCCGACAGCCGCGGAGACGGCGGCGGACGCGTCCACCAGCCCGGCCGAGGCCGCCGTCTGTTTCACGGCGTTGGAGAGCGAGCTGAAGAAGCTGCTGCCCGCCGACTGCTGCGGCGGCGGCGGCTGCGGCTGCTGGGGGGGCGCGGGCTGCGGCTGCGGCTGCCGGCGCTCCGAGGCCGGCGAGCCCGAGGCCGGGGCCGGGGAGCCCGCGGACGGCGGCGGCGGCGGAGGCTGCTGCGGCTCCGGCCGCTGCAGGTCGGTCATGTAGCCATTGGGCAGGTTGGCGATGAAGCTGCTGTCCGAGAGCCTGCGCCGCAGAAAGTTCATCATCTGGCCGGGCGGGGGGCTGCGGCGGGGCCGGGAGCGGGCTGAGGGTGCGCCGGCGGCAGCGCTGCGCGCTCCTCGCTCTGAGCGCCCGCTCTGCGCGCCCGCCGCGCTGCCACCGCCCGCCGGCAGGGGGCGGCCGAGGGGCGGGCGGGGCGCGGGGACGGCGCGGGGACGGGGAGGGGACAGGGAGGGGAACGGGGATGGGGATAGGGATGGGAACGGGGAGGGGACTGGGAGGGGAACCGGGATGGGGATGGAAACGGGGATGGGGCTAAGGGCAGGGATGGGGATGGGGACGGGGATGGGGACGGGGATGGGGATGGGGATGTGGATGGGAACAGGGATGGGATGGGGATGGGGACAGAGAGGGGACAAGGATGGGGATGGGGATGGGACAAGGATGGGGACAAGGATGGGGATGGGAACGGGATGGGGACAGAGATGGAGATGGGAACAAGGAGGGGACAAGGATGGGGATGGGATAGGAGTGGGGATGGGGAGGGGACAAAGAGGGGGACAGGGATGGGGATGGGGACAGGGATGGAGAGAGGGAGGATACAGGGATGGGGATGGTGATGGGACAAGGACAAGGATGGGGATGGGGATGGGGATGGGGATGAGGACAGGGATGGGGACAGGGGTGGTGACAGGCCTCAGGCAGTGCGGGGATAGAGTATGTGTATGTCTGTGGGTGTCTGTGGGTGTGAGTGGCTGTGTGTGGGTGTGTTTGGGTGTGTCTGTGGGTGTCTGTGGGTGTCTGTGGCTGTGTGTCCAGCCGGCACAAGGGCCGGGATTTCCCCCCCCCCCCCCCCCCCCCCCCCCCCCCCCCCCGGCCACAGCAGCCCCACCGTGCTCAGCAGGGCTGGGTGAGGATGAGGATGGAGCGGGGAGCGCTGCTGGGACAGCTCCGTGCTGGCTCGGGGCACTGAGCCTGCAGCACATCCCGGACAGCTCCAGCGTCAGCACCAGCTTCCCGGGACAGCTCCATCCGAGCATCCCGGGACAGCTCCATCCGAGCATCCCGGGACAGCTCCATCCAGAGCATCCCTGGACAGCTCCATCCGAGCATCCCGGGACAGCTCCATCCGAGCATCCCGGGACAGCTCCATCCAGAGCATCCCTGGACAGCTCCATCCGAGCATCCCGGGACAGCTCCATCCGAGCATCCCGGGACAGCTCCATCCAGAGCATCCCTGGACAGCTCCATCCGAGCATCCCGGGACAGCTCCATCCAGAGCATCCCGGGACAGCTCCATCCAAAGCATCCCTGGACAGCTCCATCCAGAGCATCCCTGGACAGCTCCATCCAGAGCATCCCTGGACAGCTCCATCCGAGCATCCCGGGACAGCTCCATCCAGAGCATCCCGGGACAGCTCCATCCCCTCGGGCCCTGCAGGATGCAGGGAGGAGCAGCAGCCCCATTCCGAGGTGGTGGCTGTGAGCAGGAGCAGGCAGAGCCATTTGCATCCCCCCAGATTTTCCCCAAACCTCTGTAATCGCAGACCCCCATTCTGGTTTATTGCACAAACCGTTTGAGGAAGGGGTGCTGTGTTTCTTCAAGCAATTTTACCAGAATTTGGGTGCTTTTCCCACCAGGCTTTCTTTAAAAGTCATTAGAACGCTCTTTCCTCTGAGTTTAGGTATGAGCACTGTGTGTGACATAAAACACACAGCTCAGCCCTTATCTTGTTATCAAGATACACACTCACAACTCATTTGGCTGCTGATCTTTGCAGGCCATATTTAATTTCTGCTTTTTAAAATACTGCTTGTATTTAACTTCAAATACATTGAGTGGAATGGGTGTTCTAATAATTAACACAGTAAATCCATGCAACAGCTTCTTGTAAAGTTAGAGTTTGGATAAAATCCCATGTACTAACACTTCCAAGGTTTGAATTTTACACATTATGTGTAGGATTCTTAAATGAAGGGCTGAATTTAGAAATATTTATGTACTATAGAATGACAAAACACCTGGAATAATAGGTGATTGTTGTAATTTAAACACCATGGACACACTGGGGGACAAATTATATATACAGATAAATGATATTTTAATATTTATTTCATTCCTGTTCTGGATTGAGGCGTGATTATATAAAAACAGCCTCTCTTTGGCCACACAACTTCCTGCTCCAGACTCAGGACCTGCTCATTGTCCTGACAGCATTTCTGGGTGATTTGACT
The DNA here is from genome assembly GCF_028551555.1 of Melozone crissalis. Classification (NCBI taxonomy): domain Eukaryota; kingdom Metazoa; phylum Chordata; class Aves; order Passeriformes; family Passerellidae; genus Melozone; species Melozone crissalis. Next base: position 18,677,692 of record NW_026535807.1, on the reverse strand, counting down.
CACTCAGACCAAATTCCCTGTGGCAGGGTGAGAGTTCCATTTTCCTGGGCTCAGGAAAACAGATTAACAGGTTAACAGGTTAACATTTTAACAGGTTAACAGATTTACTTCTACAGGGCTGAAAGGCATCTCCAGTGCCAGCTTGTATTGTATTGTATTTAATTTTAAATATTGCTTGTATTTAATTTTTGCTTTGTTAAATATTGCTAGTATTTAATTTTAAATACAATTTCTTTTAAAAAATTGCAACCATTACACGTATGGACTGACCAACTGGATAGATAAAGAAGAGGTGTGTGTCACTCATAAATTTGTGTGACAGTATATATATATTAAAAATATATAATAATATATATTTTTTCATACATTATATATATTTTTATATATATATCACTTTTATTATATATGATAAAATTTATATATATAAATATATATGTATCAGTTTTATAATATATAAAATATATAATAATATATATGAAAAAATCGATTTCATATATATTTATATATTTATTTATATTTTTTATATTTATATATACTTACTTTTATATATAAAATATTTATATTATATATATTTATATATGAAATATATATATAAAATATATATAAATAGTGTTTACTGGTGCAGCCACCAGCTGCCCCTGGCACCCAGAAATGCTGGCAGCACTCTGAGTGTCAGGTCCCACTGCATGAAACAAACTCCAAAAGAAGATTAAACAGAGTGGTTCTCCTGTTTTGATGGCACTGACACAAAATCTGGCGCTGCTCGCATATTTCTGTGGAAAACTTATTTTCTTTTTGATTAAATCTGATTTCTGTCCAAGGTATTTCTTTGTGCAGCCTCAACGTTTGCTTGCAGGCTTGAAGGGCTGGTTCTGGCTGGAACCATGGCTGGCAGACTCTCAGAGCAGCTGCCCAGGATGGTTTCTCTCACTCCTGGATGGTTGGGTGAGCAGCAGGAGCCCTGTTCACCCACCCTGTGCACTCTGAAGGTGTCATGGCTATCTAAAATAAACAATATTTCCCACTTTACACGCTTTATTCACTTTGAATCTATTCATTTTATTCACTTTTGAATCAGGGTGTTCACCCACCCTGTGCACTCTGAAGGTGTCATGGCTATCTAAAATAAATAGTATTTCCCACTTTACACACTTTATTCACTTTGAATCTATTGGCCCTTCCCTATGAGCAACTTCTCAGGGGATTTTTGTGGAGTTTGATTGCTGGTTGATTTTTAATTTCCCTCTTTACATTGCCTCCACTATGCTGACAAAAATCTTTTAAAATATCATCATTCTCAAATGCCAGGTTTTAAAACATCTTGTAGAGCATTGTAGCAACCTTAAATCCAAATCTGCACCAAGGCAAATGGCAACTGAACTTGGTGGAAGTGTCAAAAACTTGGTTTTTAAATGCAGAACAACCAAAATGCAGAGCTCTCTGTCAACTGCTGTTACTGGGAGGGAAAATTTTATTGAAAGAGTTTCAGTAGATATTTCAGGGAGCTTGATGAATTTAATAGCACATACACCTGTGCCTGAAAAAGAAAAACAAATGGCTTTTTTTTTTGGTCCAAACTACTGTTTCACAGCACATTTGTGAGGCAATGCAACACAATTGTGTCTGATAGGAAGTGAGAATCCTGAATTGCTGGCATGTTCAGTGACAGGAAGGCTCAATATCAAAGGAGAGATCACAAGAGCAATCTCAAATCCAGTTTTGTTTCCTACCACTGGAATCAGAATGCTGAAAGAAATCAAATTGTTTGTGATTAGTTTTGTTGACAAACTGAGAGGAGAAGGGGAGAGGGAAAGGATGAGGCAGCCTAAGATGCACTTTCAGTGGGTTTCATGAGACACTTCAGTGGATTCTCCTGCTGTTCCAATGGCCCTGAAGCAAAAACATGTCAGCTTTCTATTTCTGATCTCCCTGGCTCTGCTCAGCCTCGGTGGCAGAGGGGCAGCTGAAGCCTCTGAGGTGTGACAGAGCCAGGCCCAGAGTGAGACTGCCTCCCTCCCTGCTCCAAACGACACAAAAAACTCCAAAAGGACATCAGTGCTTCAAAGGGACACAAACCAGCACCAGAAGGCCACAATCCAACCTCAAAAGGACACAAACCAGATCCAAAAGGACCTCACTGCCCCAAAAGGACACAAACCAGCTCCAAAAGGACATCACTGCTCCAAAAGGACACAAACCAGTCCCAAAAGGACACAAACCAGCCACAAAAGGACCTCAGTGCTCCAAAGGAAACAAACCAGCCACAAAAGGACACAAACCAACTCTAAAAGGACACAAACCAGCTCCAAAAGGACCTCACTGCTCCATGAGGACCTCACTGCTCCAAAAGGACACAAACCAGCCCCAAAAGGAATTCACTGCTCCAAAAGGACAGAAAACAGCCCCAAAAGGACCTCCAGCTCCAAAAGGGCACAAACCAGCCCCAAAAGGACCTCAGTACTCCAAAAGGACACAAAAGGACACAAACCAGGCCCAAAAGGAGCTCAGGGCTCCAAAATGACACAAACCAGCTCCAAAAGGATACAAACCAGTCCCAAAAGGACACAAACCAGTCCCAAAAGGACCTCAGTGCTCCAAAGGAAACAAACCAGCCACAAAAGGACACAAACCAACTCTAAAAGGACACAAACCAGCTCCAAAAAGACCTCACTGCTCCTAAAGAACCTCCCTGCTCCAAAAGGACACAAATCAGCCCCAAAAAGACACAACCCAGCTCCAAAAGGATATCAGTGCTCCAAAGGACACAAACCAGCTCCAAAGGACACAAACCAGCCCAAAAGGATCTCACTGCTCCAAAAGGACACAAACCAGCCCCCATCCTCCCTCCCAGCCCAGGCTCTCACTCCTTTGTCACCATAGACACGAAACAACACGAGCACACACACTGCTGCTCTCAAGGTGAAGGAAAAGGGAAGTTTATTTTCTGATTCCAACATTTCTACATTTCTAAAAGTGACAGTGGATTGGAGGGCGACAGTGCCACCTCTGCAATGACACTGGTCAAACCAACAGCCCATCAAATTTCTCCTCCTCCATAAAAGAATGTAAAACAATGAGTTATTTACAGAAAGTGTGTGAGAAAGCTCGTTACAAGACTGCAAACATCAGAAAGTTTGGAAAATCTTAAAAGATCAGGGTGACACTCCTCGATTGATGAACATCATCAGGGAGAACAACAAGAATTAACCTTTTGTCAGGTGGTCATTGCCTGAATGATGCTCGTGTTTCTGAGGGAGCAGCAGCAAAACTTGAACAGCATCAGACACCCTCTGTCACGGACACATTTTATGGAAAATCCTTTCCTTAGGCTTTTTCCTCCTCAGAAGCTGGGAGGCCTCAGGAACAAAATGTAAACAATGATTATCTGCTGCTGTGGAATGCAACAGGTGCATCTTTGATTAGCTTATGTTGGATGTTTGTAATTAATGGCCAATCACAGTCAGCTGGCTCGGACAGAGAGCTGAGCCACAAACCTTTGTTATCATTCCTTCTTATTCTATTCTTAGCCAGCCTTCTGATGAAATCCTTTCTTCTATTCTTTTGGTATAGTTTTAATATAATATATATCATAAAATAATAAATCAATCCTTCTGAAACATGGAGTCAGATCCTCGTCTCTTCCCTCAACCTGAGACCCCTGCGAACACCGTCCCACCCCTGTGCTCAGCACTCCATTAAATCTCCATTGGTTTATGTCCTCCATTAAATCTCACCTGCAAACCCCAGGACTGTTTATTTCATAAATCAGCATTCATTACTGACCAGAATTTACCCCCTCAAGCTTTGAGCAGGGATGAGTTCCTGCTGCAGGAAAGGGGTCTGTGCCCTCATGCATAATTCCTGCTGAGGTGTGAGAGGGAGCTCAAAACAAATTCTGTCTGTGTGACATGAGAACAACCTGCAACAGGAACAGGCAGGTGACGGCCCACATGAGTGACAGGTCAGATAAATCATTACACGTAAATAAAATACAAAAAATACAAAATTACAGGTAAATAAAATTCTCTCCCTTCCAAAACCTGAAGTTATGATGGCAGCAACAGTTGTCGTCCTGTTTCCTACTAAGAAATTATCTGATTTTTTTTGTTCAGTATTTTCTGTACTTTAATCCTTTAACATTTTTAAAATTTTCTTTTAATTTTGAAATACCTTGACAAAAATGCAAACTTCAGACAATTTTTAGCATGCATTTAAAGCTCAGATACTGCTGATGCTATTCTGTACTACTCAAGTACTATTCTGTGAAGGCTGAAGAAATTATCTGATTTTTTGGTCCAGTATTTTCTATACTTTAATAATTGTAAACTTTTTAAAAAAATTTATTTTCTTTTGAAATACCTTGATACAAATGCAAACTTCAGGCCATTTTTAACATGCATTTAGAGCTCATATACTGCTGATACTGTTCTGTACTACTCAGATAGTATTCTGTGAAGGCTGAAGAAATTATCTGATTTTTTGGTTCAGTATTTTCTGTGCTGTAATCATTGTTAACATTTTTTTAAATTTTATTTTTGAAATACCTTGATACAGATACAAACTTCAGGCCATTTTTAGCATGCATTTAAAGCTCAGATACTGCTGATGCTATTCTGTACTACTCAGATACTATTCTGTAAAGGCTGAAGGCAATCTTGCAAGTATTTCAGAGCCCAAGCCACAGAAGCCTAAATAATTAATATAAAATAAAATTTCTTTTAAAAAACTACAACCATTACACATATGGACTGACAAATTGGATGGATAAAGAAGGGGTGTGTGTCACACACAAGTTTTTGTAACAATAAACATATATTAAAATATAAATAAATAATTTTTACTGGCATGGTGTATCTGAAGGAACGCAGCAATAAATCTGCTTTGCCACATCACCTGCTGCATTTCTTGGTTTTGCACTCTTTTGGGTTTGAGACCACAGCCCTTATTTTCCTGTTAGAAAAGCTGATTTATCTCTTTTCCTCTCACTGAGCTGTTCTTCCCCCATGCTCTGCACTACAGAGAAATCAGAAAATGAGCTGGAGGAGAAGCCCAGCCAGAGAGGCACACTCAGTGTTTTGCAGAGCAGTAAATACACAAATTTCTGAACCAAAACTGTTTGCAAACTGCAGGTACCAACAAAACCTGGCCATCTCTCAGCCTGGAGGAGAGGCAGCACCACGAAAAGCAACAAAGAGCAGATGTTGTGAGGCACAAAAATAAACTGCACACGAAAGTGACTCTGGGATGTGGCGGAGGCTGCAGAGTAAACAGATTTCTGACAAGCAGGAAAATATCCTTTCCTCACAGGCTCCACTTAAAGGATTGCTGTTCTTGTATCATTTAGGGCTTCACTTGGATATCTGAAGAATAAAAATAACAAGGAATACTGTGAAAATTCTAGAGAAAAGGGATGGAAGACAAAATGAGCAGAGAGGTGTGACCGTGTTCACAGGGGTCTGAGGATGAGGGAAGAGACGAGGATCTGACTCCATGTTTCAGAAGGATTGATTTATTATTTTATGATATATATCACATTAAAACTATACTAAAAGAATAGAAGAAAAGGTTTCATCAGAAAGATGGCTAAGAATAGAATAGGAAGGAATGATAACAAAGGTTTGTGGCTCGGCTCTGTGTCCGAGCCAGCTGACTGTGATTGGCCATTAATTACAAACATCCAACATAAGCTAATGAAAGCTCCACCTGTTGCATTCCACAGCAGCAGATAATCAATGTTTACATTTTGTTCCTGAGGCCTCCCATCTTCTCAGGAGAAAAAAATCCTAAGGAAAGGATTTTCCATAAAAGATGTCTGCGGCAGAGATGGGCTCGAGCTGCACCAGCTGCACTGGTGTGCTCACACAGCCTGGCATTCCTGGATGAAGATGAAGATATTCCCAATATGAGAGAACCCCACAACAAAATAACATTTTCGTCCTCCAAGCAGGAGGTTAAACAGTCTATAAGCATCCCCTGATGATGAAGTCTGCAAGGCAAATCACAGGTATTCAATTTAATCAGCACAAAAGTGGTAGGGTTTGGCTTTTTAACAGTTTTCTTTTGCAAATGTTTTTTTTTGCCTTCTGAAATTTAGAGTGAAAGTGTCCAACCATTCAGAATCACATTCTAACTGATTGAATGGATAAATGTGAGATCAACTGCAGCACAGTTCTGTACTGCAAAAAAAAAAAAGAATAAAGCCCTGTAAACCACAACTCCAACTGAAATGCAGCAAACAAACCTGACACTTAAATCCAGTTTGGCCATCACATTAAAACTGTAATTTTCTTTTAGAATTACTAATCAAATGATTAGGATGAACGCACATTTACCTAATTAATTACCTGCTTTAGTTACCACAGGCTAATTTTGAACACCGCATATGAGAAAGCCTGATAAGTGTAGAACCCAAATGGAGCAGAGGATTGAAGAAAGCACAGGGCTGAAAAATAACATTTTAATAGTTTAGCATTGTGTAATTCACATGATTTTAATGGGCAGCAAAGCAAAGTTCGGGAGGGTTTTCCTTGTTGCCCATGAAAACAATGTGAATTGGACAAGCTGTTTTTAGTGAGTAACCAAAAAAGGTCATCCTGTCTTTCTGCAAACACCCAGAGCTTGCACAGATTCTCCTTCACTGAGAATTCAAGCTTGGATGTCCTACCCACAGTAAGGCCATGAGAGAGGGGACACCCCTTGCCTTGGGGCTGCTAATTTTGGGCTAAATCCTTCATATAATCTGTGCAAGGGAGTGCACAATAATTGGAATTTGTTTGCTGTTAGCCATGCTGTTTAACCAGAACAACTCCAGCACCAGCTGAGGGAATTCAGCCCTGTCCCAACTCTTCTGTGTGAATCCAGGATGGAGTGAAACCCTCTGCCATCCCTCGTGCCCTGGATCACTCCTGTGGCTGCAGCTCCATCAATCTGTGACCATCTGAGCTCTGCAGATGCTTCCTCTGCCCTTGGTGGGAAGGATGGGGGTGTGACAAGAAAGTCTCACAGATGTGTGTGCTTGGCAGAAAGATTTTGCATGTAGAGTCTGATGAAGGAATAGAGATGGAAGCAAGTTTTGATATAGGAGAAAAGAATTGCTGAGCCAGTCTTACTGGATAACCAAGGAAGTAAAGGGTGTGTTAGTAAGAAGGGGTTTTTATGGCTCAAACCCACCTCAGACAAGAAGATGTTTTTACCAAGCAGAAGGATAGCACAGACAAACAAGTCAGCAAATGTTGCATTAGAAAAAAGGTCTCAGAATTTTCCACTGCAAGAAAACTGAAAAACAACTTCTAGCTTAAACTGTAATGTACTAACTTTTAGTGATTGGAGAACAGTAACATGAATATGGTAATTACAGTACTTATGATAGGCTATAGATAAAAGTTAAGGTGCAGATTGGTTCTGCTGTATGAAGATGCTCAGCAAAGAAAAGTGTGTAATGAAATGCATTGTAACCAAAACCAAAGGGTCTCCAGGCCTGGCTTCAGCTGGAGCTGACAGCTGTGGGCACAGCTCTGTCACCCACAACCCTGGACTGCTGTAACCTCTTGGATGGAATAAACTGCATTTTGGAAACAATAAACTGCATTTTGGAGAGCCCCTGGAGTCTCACATCCCTCATTTCAGCTCTTACAGCCCCTGATCACAGAACAGGCAATTCCAGAGGCTCCTCATTTCACCAGACAATTGAAGAGATGTCTCTGTTCCAGCCCAGCTTTGCAGCACTAATCACAGCCTAAGCAATCCTGCAGCACAGCCTTAATTTAAGCACATGTTCCGTTCTGCTCTGGGCTGTAGAACCCAACCAATAATCAGCTGGACATGAAATAAGTGGCTGAGTGCTCCCTACAAGCTGATTTTCATGATGACCCCAGTTAAAAATATCTGGAAGCGGCCACACAAAGCATGGACACCACCCTCCCCAGGTATTTGGGTTTTGGGGCATCACAGTGACATGTTGGGAGCTGAAATCCCACAGCAGTTGGTGTTAATGTGCTGTAATTACTCCTAAAACTGTCACATCAGGCTTTAAATGTTATCTGTCTCATTAAGTGCAACACTCAGAGACCAGGAATGAAGGAAAATGGAAAGAAATCTGCTTTTCAGTATGTTCTTGGAGATTAATAGGGCTAAAAGGTGCAGAACAGCAGGTTTAGGGCCTTAGGGAGATTTGAATGTCTCAGAAAAGCAGGAAGATTTCAAAGTTTTGATGTGTTGTGGTTACTTTGTCATAAGTTCAAATTAGTCTAAGGGTGATTGATTGTGCTTTAAGCACTTGATTCCTCTGAGCCATTCTAGAATCTGGGGTTTAATCCTGGTTCTTTTACAGATCTGCAAGAGAACAAGAAGCAATCTCAGGCATCTGGCACTCAGAAATGCTACCAATGGTGCAATGTTCACCTCTCTCCTCCTTGACAAAAGTGCTATTCCCATTATTTCCAACATGAAATCAAATAAATATATATATCAACATATATAAAATAATTTATTTGGATTTATTATTGGTTTTAGTGTTATACTATACTAAAACCAGTAATAAAATCAAATAAAATCAGATAAAACTGTACAAAGTACATAAACTAAGTCACATTGTTCTATTGCTTACAGGGATTAATAGTAAAGCATTTTTAAATAATAAAATAGTTTTTGGATCTCTCCAAACCTTCCCCACTCAGTCACTGACCTTTGCTGGGATGTAGTTCCTTCTCAGCTGTTCCCTTTCACACCCTCAGGTCTGAACACAGAGCAATTTGCAGTGGTCTGGGATGAAAAACCCTTAATTTTTCCCTGTCCCTTCACAGAGTAACAGTTACAGCTTGTGAGTGAAAATCAAACCAAGCACGGAGGGAAAATGTGAAATGCAACAGGATGGGAAATTAGAGAAATGAGATAAGAACACTTAAAGAAGATTTTCTCTTAAAACCAGGCCTTAGCACTCATGCGAAATGCATTTATTTGATTTCAATGGCATTTTCTGTGTTTTAGAAGCACAGCTAACAGGCCAAGAAATAATTTTGGCAGCTGGCAGGAGCTCTTCCAGCAGAACCCTGGGATCAGAGAGGAGCCTCCTCCAAAAGCACCCGGCAGGCACTGGATGTGCAGACACAGGGGGCTCTTCCACAGCAGGAACCCTAAATTATAATAACCCATGAGAGAATGTCACAAAAGGAAAGTTTTGAGGGAGATTTTTTATTTCAATGCCTAAAATTTTTATTTCTAGAATAAAAACATTTGTCTATCAAATGCTGGGTGCCTCTGATACAGGGAGTGATTGGCATCTGACTGCATTGATTCAGAAGGCTGAACAATTGCTTTATTAACGGTACTATTTTACATTAATACTATATTATACTATATGAAAGAAACCCTGTGACTGTCTGAGACAAGCAGGACACAGCTTTGGCCCAACTGGCCAAGGAAACAAAACAATCCTCAGCAGAATCCAATTGCCAAATCCCTTCAGGTAAACAATCTCCTTAACACATTCCACATGTGCAAAACAGGAGCAGAGAATAGAGATAAGAATTGTTTTCTCTTCTTCTCTCTGTGCTTCTCCAGGAAAATTCCTGTGAGAGAGAATTATGTCTTTCTCTGTTCAGAAAACGAATATAACATTTGTCCAATACGCACACATCTTAGGTTGGAAAATGCAAGGTGTGCTGGGGGTGTGTGTTCTATCACCATCTGTCAGAGGTGGGGCAGGTATCTTCTGTTCATGGGGCAGTTTTCTTTATCTCTCCCACAAACCCATCCTCCTTCCAGGAGACATTTTCTGTTAATGGGCCAGTGAGTGTCCCTGCAGGGCTGATAAAATCCCATCATCCCATGGGGAGAAGCTCCGCCCAGGGGAGGAGCCAAGCATTCCTACCTGGATACAATCTGAGATTTGGGACACCAGGGAAACCTTTTTCCAACTGCATTGCCAGAGGGAGCCCAGGCCCATCTGCAGCAGCCCTGGAGCTGCAGAGGAAAACTCCCCCCTTGTGCAGGATCCCTGCTGCAGCAGAGCCACAGCTGGCACTGCAGGAGGGCTGAGCCCCCCTGGGATGGGGCTGGGACACCGCCCTGACACACAGGGGACAGGGCACGGTCTGACTCTGGCAGTGGGTTTGGTTTGTATCACTGCATTTTATTTTAATTTTCCTAATAAAGAACTGTTATTTCTATTCTCATGTCTTTGCCTGAGAGCCCTTTAATTTCAAAATTATAATAATATAGGGGGTGGGGGTTTACATTCTCTTTTTTAAGGGAGGCTCCTGTGATGGTGTGATGGTGTGACGGTGTTCACAGGGGTCCCAGGATGAGGGAAGAGACAAGGATCTGACTCCATGTTTCAGAAGGCTGATTTATTATTTTATCATATATATTATATTAAAATTATACTAAAAGAATAGAAGAAAGGATTTCATCACAAGGCTGGCTGAGAATAGAAAAAGAAAGAATGATAACAAAGGTTTGTGGCTCAGCTCTCTGTCCAAGCCAGCTGACTGTGATTGGCCATTAATTAGAAACAACCACATGAGACCAATCCCAGATCCACCTGTTGCATTCCACAGCAGCAGATAACCATTGTTTACATTTTGTTCCTGAGGCCTCCCATCTTCTCAGGAGGAAAAAATCCTAAGGAAAGGATTTTCCAAAAAAGATGTCTGCGACAGGGCCCTGCATTCCTTAGCAGACACCTGTCTTCTCAAACCAAGACAACAGAACAATTTTAACTTTCTGCTGAGGGCTCAGGGTGCTTTCCATGTGATGCTTCTTCCCATACCCAAATCTATGGATAAATATTAATACTAAACATAAAGCAATGAGACTGACAGGAAAAGTCAGGGGCTTACACTTTGCAAGGAATCTTGATTTATCACAGGTTTTGGCAAAGCACTTGAAAGTGATTAGCTAACTTTATGTGTCATTAATATGGATTCCTGTGTGAGTCTGTATATTTTTACAGAATATCCTGTGTTTTGGTTCCATATACAGGCAAAATATTCAAATTCAGGCAGAAATGTCAATAATTCAGCTTAGCTGAGTCACTCTGTTGGAGCAACAGCCCCATCTCAGAGGGGGAAAAAGGGATCAGGGAGCCTCATGCAGGAACTGAGGGCATCACCAGCAAGGAAGGGGAGTAAGAACAGCCCCCAAAAATCTGGCATTGTGAGCCCCAAGGTCGTTCATAAATATCTTTATAAACATTCATAACGTGTGCATAAAGTAGAGCTGATGAGCTGCTGCAGAGCAGGAGAGGGTAAGTTATAAAAATAGAGCAGTTTTATTCACTCTTTCAGAGGCTCAGCCAGTGCAGGGTTTGTGCAGTGAATTAACCCTTAAAGCTGCTGGGTCTGTCTCCAGGATCCTTTCCTGGATGTTCTCTCAGCCCTCAGTTCATTAATGAGGCAGCAGAGATTTGTTTTTCTCTCCAGTAATGAGTCTGAATGCCCACAAATAGCTCTGATTATAGCCCTTGGGGATAAAGGAGAAAATCAGAAAAGAAAAAATAGGATGATGAATTTGGTCAGCTGAGTCACCTGGCTCGAGTGGTGAAAGCTTCCCAGATTTGATACATTATTTTTATTATATTATTCTAGTGTAGAATAATAGTAATTCATTCACTGGGATAATAACCAATATCTGTGTTTTTAACAGCTGCTTCTCATGGTTCCTTCACATTTTGTGAGAGCTCTGCATCTCTGGCTGTGCATTATTTACATTTCAGGTTGTTGCATCACTGCAGTGCCGTGTGGGACATGGATTTGGGGAGAGATTTTAGGGCTTGACAGAAGGCAATATTTATTTCCATATAAATGCACACAGTGGGTATTTATATGTAAACTTTGGGATAAAAAATGCTGACTTAGAAATGCTAGAGAATAAGACAGACATTGTTGAGAGAGAAATGGAGTTTTAAAAAGTTTCAAAGGATAGTCTAGGTACTTTGGAAAAATAGAATTTGAAAGATACATTGTAGTAAAACTCACAAAAAGTAGTTTTAGATTATTAACTTCAAGGTATTTACAACATGGTGTAGTAAAAAGCTGATAGGCTGAGAAACACTTGGAGTGTTTTGTAATTAAGAAATAGTCATCTTCTGGTTGTGATAATGTGAACTATAATATCTGGTAATGTTATAATAATAATAATAATAATTCACATTATTATAACATGTATTGTCTCACTTTTCTCATGAGACTGAAAACGCAATAAAAGTTTTTAAAACTCCTCTCAGTTCCTGTATTTCCAGGTTAAGAAAAGGGAATTGTCTGGCAGTGCTGCATCATTCTGAGCACTGAAATGAGCTCCTGTGGTAGCTGTGCCACGTCTGGAGCACTTGGAATGTTTTAAACCTGCAAAAAGCAGCATCAGAGGGACGGCAAATTCACCAAGGGCCCCAGGAGCTCAGAGCTGTGTGATGTGGAACAGCCCAGCCCTGTAAAAACAAACACCTGGCAGGAGCAGAGCTCTGTGAGCTGCTCTTGTGTCTCTGCGTTTTCCTCAATTCCCCAATCATTTCCAGGGCCACACATCAAACTCTGATAAAAACAACACAAATCTCAACCCTGCTCTCAGGGTGAAGAGGATTAAACAGTGTGGGGATTTTGGGGAAGGAAGGCACCAGGCAGATGTGTGGGTGAAAACGCCCTGGTTTTGTTCTTTTAATTGCTGTGTGCTCTGCTGACAGACAGACAGACAGACAGACAGACACAAAGGGCAACACCAGGCTGGGCCAGCACCACCCTGGCTGCTGCTGCACCTGCAGTTTCTAACTGGACTTGAATCACAGCTTTGCAAAGACATTTTTGGGTTTAGATTTTTCTTTCGGGGAAGGAAGGAATGACAATATAACAGAAAATCAATATTAATATTAATACTTAATTAATACTAATTTTAATTAATTTTCTTAATTTTAATTTAATTATTTTTAATCAGTTGTAATATTTAGATTTAATATGAATCTCTGCAAAGGAAATGCAGTGGAGCAGAGTGAGCGTTGCCCACTGTCACTGCTCCCCTGTGTATAATTTGATTTTTATATCCATCCACTTCAAATGTGGATATTATTGCTTACTATTTCTTGCAGCACAACCCAGTACCCTTGGGGGGAAAATAAAGCAAGTGAAGACTTAAAAAACAGCACTGCCTTGCTGTGTAAAGTCACATTTTGTCATTTGACAAATCTTTACGGAGTCAAATAACAAATTTTTATCAGTATTTTTGAATTCCATGAGAAGGAAAGTTGTGTTGAAAAAGAGAAGAGAAGGTTTCTTGGCTGATAGGATGGTTCCAACACTTTGAGAGGCCCCTCCCTGCAGTGACAGATAAATGAGAAGTCACAAGTTCCTGTAGGTAGAGAAACAACAGTGTGAGGTATGGACAGGTTAAAGCCTGCAAGCTGGGCATTCAATCAATAATTACCACACAAACCACTAAAATTTTCCTAAACATTTTTTATGCCAGATGAGGGATTTTCACATTTGGGAAAAATTTAAGGCCATAAATGGGGTGAGAGCAGCTTGGGCAGCTGGGTGCTGTTTGAGGCAGTAGCAAAACCTGGGCGGCAGAACCAGGGGCACCTTCCCTGTGTCCCAGGATTTGCTGCACCCCAAAAAATCCTGACAGGTGGAGAGGCCAGGGAGAGCCCTGCAGGACAGACACACAGCCGAAAAATGCCAATAACTGGGGTAGTGTGTTCAGAAAATCCAAATCATCTGACTATAGAGAGAAATGAATATAATATATCAGAATATAATATGATATAATATATCAGAATATAATATAATATAATATAATATAATATATCATAATATAATATGATATATCATAATATAATATATAACAATATACTCAATTATGCATAATAATATAATATATATAATTATATAATATATAATTATATATTATATGCAATATATGATATTTAATATAATATAATATATAATGAAAATGTATAATATATAATATAAAATATATAATACATACGATACTATAATATTTCTACAATATAATATATCATAATATAGCACAATAGAGCATATAATATAATATGTCATATATAATATATCTTATATTTTATAATATATATAATTAATCATAAAATAAAATATAATATAATAATTAATTAAATTATATCTAATAATACAATAATATAATATATATAATTATATTATATTTAATTATATATTTTACATAGTATATTTAATATAATATGTAATATAAATATATAATATATATTATAAAATATATGATACATACTATTATATGATTTAGTACAAAATATAATATAATATAATATAATATAATATAATATAATATAATATAATATAATTCCTCCTTTTCTTAGATGTTGCTCGGGCCAGCTCTTCTGGTTTGATCTTGGAGCTGAAATGCCCTTATAAAGCTATAAAGAAGGGACTTTATTTCCCTCTAACACATAAAATTATGGGGAGATGAAGAGTTAAAATTGATATTGAGCAAATGCCTCCATGCCAAAGTAAGCAGATGTTCAAGTTGCTGTGATCCTGTGAGGAGTTTGAGCAGGGAGGAGAGCAGAGTGGTCCTGTATCCCCAAGAAGGAAAGGAGATCTCTGTTCCCAAGGATAAAGATGATTTCAGGGATGGATAATGAGAATTTTGCCTCTGAACAGCACCCCATGAGTTGGCATGGCCCATAAACACAGCTGTGGGAAAAGCTGTGGAAAATGGGAGGGATTTCACAATTACAGATTTCCCTGGGCAGCTGCTGCTCATAACACAATTGAGAGTCACAAAAAAGCTTTTTCTCTTGTAGGAAATTCTCCATAACGTGAACAAGAGGGACTTCCCTCCCTAAGTGAATCGAAGAAAGACTGTTCTAAATCTGGTAAACTGACTGAAATTTTAGGTTTTGTTTGTTTACATTTTCAATAAGAAAAGTGGGGAGAGGAGAAGTGTTCTGAAGGTTTTAGTTTTATTACTCTTTCTTATTATTATTACTCTTTCTTTTAGTCACTGTTAATAAAATTTTCTTTATTCCCTTCTAAAGTTCTGAGCCTTTACATTTCTCCTAATCCTACCTCACACAGGTGCATTAGTAATTAACCAACACTTCCACCCCCACACTCATTAGTGCATTAACCAAGAACTCTCAAAATTAGTGAAATCTCAAATTAGCAAACCAAAACCATGACACAAAATTAATATTTCTAGCCATTTTCAAACTGAAACAACCACATCAAGCATGACCCATTCCCTGTTAGTGATTTTGGTGATCCTGGGGACAAGATCCATAACATGAGGGTAAGAGATAGATAGATAGATAGATAGATAGATAGATAGATAGATAGATAGATAGATAGATAGATTTTTTTTTTCCACGTTAATGCAAAATGTTGGGATGAGCTTTCCACAGCTCTTCAGTGTAACTTTAAATTAATGCCTGGATTTTCAGGCATCAGTTCTGTAGAAACCTCAAGACTGCAGCTCTGTTTTACTGAGCAGCTCATGTGTCACAGCCAAAATAAATGAAATTTCCAGCAGATCCACAGAAACATTAGTAGGGCATCATTTGAAATGTGATATTAAATGTGGTATTAATTGTGTTATCTTGTGAACCATTTAAAGGCCAGGTCAGAAAGGGAAATTCTCACCAAGCAGGTGGCTCAGTCCTTGTGCTGCTGCCTGGTGATGGGATGGATTTGCTCACACCACTGCTATGAAAATGGCTTTTTTTGGGTTTTTTTGCCAAACATGGGAGCAGGAGGATCACACTGAATTTTTGGTTCACATACTCATATTTCAGGGGCAGAAAAACCAACATCAGCCCTTCCATTACAATTCAAAATGAGAAGGAATTAATTGGCAGCCAATGGAATGCCCGGCTCCAGGTGTGGGTTATTCCTCATGGATTTGTTTTCCAGGTGCCACTCACTCACAGCCACCCTCATCAGTCTGATCACAGCTTTTGTGTTCCTGGCACACAGAGCCAGAACAATGCCCAGAAAAACCATTCTTGGCTCAGGTGTGATGACAAACTCAGAGTGCAGCTGAAAGGTGTCATCAAACTGATGAGCCAAAATCTCCATTTCAAAAAAAAAGATATTTAAACAAACACATTCTCAAGTGCTTCAAGGTAATTAAAAATAATTATTGTAAGTGATTTCCCTCAGTGACTGGTTCCCCCAGGATACCTGACCACACCAGGGGATGAGGGAAAAACAAATCCACAAACATAAATAAAAAATAAATAAATAAATAACTTTTCATGCTGAAGCTTTCTGGCTGTTATGGGAAAAGTGATTTACTTAAAACTACCTTTACTTCCAGTGAATTTACAATAAAAACTATATCCAAAATGTGCATTGAAAGATAAAAATAATCCTCTAAGTGAGAGAATTAATTACAGATTGGATAAACACCAGCAGAGTCTGTACTTTAACTCTCTTCTACCATTGCAGTTTCTAGTTTATTTTTATTCTACATGATATATTATTATTATATATAAATTATATTTAATGTATTTATAATTAAAGTATATAATATTTTATTATATTATCTATTTTATTATTATACATTATATATCATGTATTATTATATATAATATATATTATTATTATATTCTATATTATTATACATGATATATTATATATTCTAGTTTATTGTTATTTTCTACATACAACAGTATAAGCAGAGGAATGGAGAAGACTTAAATTATAAAGCATAAAATGATCAGATTTTTTAAATTATAAGACTGATCAACTGTATTTTTTAAATTACAGCAGCTAAACCAAGTGAAATAGCAGAAAAACTTTGGTCATTGGAGACAGAATGGCTGTAAGAAACTCGGTTTCACTCTACTTTCACAGATGTTTCATGCCTAAAACAGAAGAAAAATTAATAGGAAACTTCAATTTAAATCATCATTTTACATTGTTTAAAATTAATTTATTAAATTAAATGGCTGTGAGGAGGAAATACATAGAAAAAACCCTGCTGTTTATAATACATCCCTTTCTGTCCTTCATTCACAGGCCAGGCTATTAAAAAAAAAAAGACAAAACCAGAATATTTTGTTAGGAGTTCTGCCTCATTTTTTCCCTGACCATTTAATTGTTATTGGTATGTTAAACAAGGTAATTTATTGGATTTAAACTGAATCTTCAGAGGTTGCTCCAGACACAGAGCACAACTTAAGGAAGAAACTCATCAAAACTTGCTCCAATTTTCTTTATTAATAAGAAAGCAGGAATGGCTTCTGTGGCAATGGTTCCAAAAGAGAATTTAAGGGATAATTAAATAAAACCTTGGTAGAAACATGCAAAATTCAGATTTCTGGGCCAGTCACGAGGGTTTAGTGCAGGCAAAAAGCAAAATAAAGCCTCAGAGATGCAGCAGAACCTTCCTGAAGTGAAGCTGCAAACCCTGCAAAAGGCAGCAGTCCTGGGAGATGGATTTAATCCAAGATATTGATGGATATATTTGATATATATTCATGGATATATTTGATATATATTCATGGATGTATCTGAAAGCTGAATTTCTGAGGTGCTGTAGAAATCTGGGGGACAAACTGAGCTGTGTGAATTCATCACAGACCTGCTGCTGTCTGCTCTGCACCTTTTGGCTCTCCTGCTGTGGGGGAGCATTAAGGAAGCAAAAAGTGATTAATTCTGAGAAAAAGAACTGGAAAAGTGATTAGTTCTGAGACCCCTTTATAATTATAGCCTGCAGATACCAGCATAACAATCTCGTCAGACAGACTGGGTATAACCTTGTCAAAAACAAGGATAGATCACTTTGAAAAGATGTGTTTTATAAGAAAATCACTTTTCATCCACTCAACAACCAGGAAAAATAGAAACAAAGTGAGGTTCACTGAAGTTTGAAGAAGGATTTTAACACAGAAAATCAAGAGGGGAGGAAAAAAAGGCACTTTTTAGTTTCCATAGGGACCACACTGCTGCACTGGGTGCAAATACCCCAATGTCTGCTCTTGACCTACCATCCCTGGAAACCTTTTTCTACATCTGTCAATAAATCCCATTGGCAAGTCTCAGTCTGAGGGCAGGCTGGAAAGTTCTGCAAGGTTCCAATGCTCTGTATTTGCATCCTCTGACATTGCAGACACTCCTTCAGACAAGGTTTGGGTTTGCAAACACCCTGCCAGCCGTTACAAAACCAGCAGAACAAAACAAAATATTATCTATTATTAGAAAGAACATGAATAAGGGAGCCAGGGGGATTTCATGGATGCATTAAGCTGATTTAAACTGAAGAGATTTGGTGGGCAGGAAAATCCTGATATTCCACACACAAAGCCTGAAGGACTCGGTGGTGTGTTTAAGATGCCAACAACAATTCCTTTGCCCTAAATAACGAGCTGAGAGGTGATGCAAATGGGATGCCTCTGGCTGCACTGCAGGATGAGTCACTGTGAGATAAAGGAGCAGAGGAGATGAAAGCTGTGACACCCTCAGAGTGTGCCAGCTCCAGTGGGGCAGGGACAGGGACCCTTCCCCATCTCAGTGCTCAGTGTCTGAACAGCCAGGGGAGCTGTGCAGTAAAAATGCCACAAAATCTGCATTCCACACCTTTGTCTGTCATTCCCAGGCAGGTGTGTGGGATTTCAGGTTGGAAATCCTTTAGGATGTGTGGCATTCACATCCTCTGAACAGAGGGAGACATCATTCTCTCACGCAGGATTGTTCCTGGAGAAGCACAGAGAGAAGAAGAGAAGACAATTCTCATCTCTATTCTCTGCTCCTG
Organism: Melozone crissalis; assembly: GCF_028551555.1. Taxonomy (NCBI): domain Eukaryota; kingdom Metazoa; phylum Chordata; class Aves; order Passeriformes; family Passerellidae; genus Melozone; species Melozone crissalis. The sequence continues at coordinate 18,658,957 of NW_026535807.1, read as the reverse complement.
TCATTTGGCACATGTGGAATGTGTTATGGAGATTGTTTACCCAAAGTGGTTTGGCAATTGGATTCTACTGAGGATTGTTTTGTTTCCTTGGCCAGTTAGAAAAAGTTGTGTCCTGACTCAGTCACTCACGAGTTTTCTTCAGTATGTAATTTAATATAGGATAGTACAGTATTTTTCTAATATAGTATAGTATTAATGTAATATAATATAGTTTCAATAAAGCAATTGTTCAGCACTCTGAATCAATGGAGTCAGGTACCAATCATTCCCTGTGTCAAGGACTCCCTAATTTTACCATGAGGAGGCAGTGGTTTTGCAGTGATATATGTAAATAACGCACAGGCACAGTCAGAGGACCAGAGATAGGTGAGAGGCTTCAGGTCCATTGCACAGCAGTGAAGAGGCACCCTGTGGAAAGAATTTCGATTGAAAATGCAGCAGGCAGACTGTTTTAAACCCCATTAATTTGATTAAAAGCTGTGGATATATAGTAAAAAGCTATTTTTTGCAATATCTATTATTGCATTTGTAGGGACCCTTGTGGCAGGGAGGAATGATGAATTGATTCCATGTTCTCAGAAAGCTAATTTATTATTTTGTGATACTATACTATATTAAAGAATAGTATACTAAACTATACTAAAGAATACAGCAAAGATACTTACAGAAGGCTAAAAGACAATAATGAAAACTTGTGACTCTCTCCAGAGTCTTGACACAGCTTGGCCCTGACTGGCCAAAGAGTGAAAACAACTCACAGCAGAATGCAATGGAACAATCACCTGTGGGTAAACAATCTCCAAACACAGTCCAGACTAGCAAAACACAGGAGAAGCAAATGAGATAAGAATTGTTTTCCTTTTTCTCTGAGGCATCTCAGCTTCCCAGGACAAAAATCCTGGGCAAAGGGATTTTTCAGAGGATGTGAATGCCACAGGCTATTGCAGACATCTCAGGCAAACACAGGTTCGAGGTGGATGGGAAGGGAAAACCTCTCCCCACAACCTTCCCAGCAGGCCAGGAGCTGCCACCTGGAAGTAAAATCTTCTTTATTTCTTTGTAGGTATTGATTGGTACTCGCAGATTGATAATGCCTCTTGTTGGTGTCACAAGGAGCCCATGGAGATTCATATCCTAGCATAAAAACAAACACTAAAAGAGGAATTGAAAGGAAAGCAGAGTGTTTGCAGGGCTGGAGTCCAGCAAAATCATCCCCAGATTTTGTTCAGTCAATCATTCCCCTCACTCTCCCCCAAAACAGGTTCAAAGTAATGAAATATTATTTCTGTTGGAGGTGTCTCATGCCAATAAAAAGTCCCCAAAATGAGGCATTGTGACTTCAGTTAGATCTTGTAAAGTAGAATTCACTTTTGGGACGCAGTCCTCATGGGGAAAAGTTCACAGACATGGTTTTCAAATAAAAGGAGATTTTTATATTGTTAAATACTTTGCAGTTCATTTTCATATTATCATTTGATCTTTCAGACAGCACTGTTTTAATTAATCTCCTGGCTCTTTCAAGACACATTGATTCTAACATTTCAGAGCTTCTTATTCCAATTTTTCTTTTCATGTGAAATGAGTACACAAGTGTTGAACCATTAGGAACCACCTCTGCAATAACTATCCTGTTAACTTCTACCCAATATTATCCTGTTCACTTCCCTGTTTTTAGTATTTTGTGGCTGCAGAAATGATCCTCCCCAGTCAAGAGAGCAGCGCTGGGAATTTTAATTGCATTTGTAATGAAAGCACTCCAGGCTCAAGGATTAAATGCAGTTTTATCCTGCAGGTATTCTGCTTCATTCACTTACCTGAGGATGATCTAAACCAAATTTTTTTAAGCTTTAGGAATATTAATTGGAAGTTTTGCAATCACAACTGGGTAGACCTGCACAATCTCTGCAGTCTCATCTTTCCACTGCTGTCAAAACAAATGAGACAAGGCCACACATTTAAAACTTGCAGCATTGTTTTCCAGCCCTGCTGCTGGAACAGGGGAGTGTGGAGGGTGCAGACTGAATTTAGCAATTCAGGCAACAACTTCATTTCAGACCCAAGGCTGACACTGAGTTCTTGTGTTCTCACAGCTTTTTTGTTTTACATCTGAGCTTTGATTCAAAGTGAGCTTCAGTGCTTATCTGAGAGCATCCTTCAGCTCAGGATAGTCAGAAATGGGTACAAAAAATAAATAAATCATCACTCATCAAAGATCTCTGCTCCCTAATAGAGCACATCCAACTTCTGCCTCCTTTTTGATAAACCTGCTTTATTTATCATCATTCTGTCCATCAAAACATGAAACATTGTGACCTCTGCAGTCACTCTGCCCTCCATCCGTCAGTTTGCTCCCAAACGGATTCATTCTCTTCTCACAGCTTCTCAGAACTCCCCTGGCAGGAATTCTAGCCCAAACTGCATTATTATTGTTATTATTTCAGCCTCCTTTTGTGGCTCCCCTGTTGGAACTCTAATGTGGCTGCTTCATTAAATAAACTCATTTTAACATAGGTGGACCAGAGCAAGTAGGAAGTGTTTATCCAGGGCCCAAGTGATTCAAAAGGCTTTTCTCCACTGCTGATTTGTAGAATTAAGTGTAGACTTACAACAGCTGGGAAGTTTTGTCAATTACTGCCAGGGAAGGAAAGCCCAGGGGAGTTATTGACACTCAGACTGCTCAAAATTATGAATGTGCAAAATTAGGACTCAATAATATGGGAAGGATCCAGTATTAAAAGGGGGAAAAAGATCATTGAACATGTTTATGCAATAAAAAAAAAGTTTCTTTAAGTTTTCCAACTCCCTCTGAAACCCCACAAAACAAACAAAAAAATCCCTGAACCACTCAACCCAAAAAATCTCCCAGAGTTTCCCTTCTCAGATCCTGCAGATCAAATAGAGAGTGTGCCAGAAATCCTGCCTGGGAACAGAGTGCCAGTCCCTTCCCCTGAATTGATTAGTTAATTCATTAGTTAATTATCTGGGCTGGTTTCTATTCCAGCCCAGGGCAGAGGCACAGGCAGTGCCAGAGCTCTGCTGGGGTGGCACACACAGCTCCTCGCCATCATTTTTGCCATTGGGTAAGAATCAGCTCTGAGCCACGGAAAGGGTTAATTCCTGCCAGAGAACCACACAAACCTCCCAATTCCATCCTCAGGGCAAAACCACCCTGCCTGGGTTCAGTGAGGGAAAGAAAATCCCAGTGAATTTATCTCAAAAATCCAGAAACAAGCACTTACTGCCATGCACTGTTTGGTCTCACTGCATGGATTTTAATATTCATTTATTTATCCTCATCAGCAAGGTTTAATAACTCTAAATGTTGTCCTGTGATCCGTCTCATGACCTTACACTCTTTAAATATCTGATTGTTTTTGTAACACAGTAATTTTCACACTCCTGGTTGGGTGTTTATTGGTGCTGCTGCTGCTTTTGAAAAATAAAATTAAAACCTTTGGCATTTCAGTTAATTCTGTAAATTAATAATTCATATTTTGGTCATTGCTTGAAATAAATTATTGATTTAATGATAGTTTCTCTAAAGGTAATTATTTTGGTGCAATTAGGCTTTGATAGAGAATGACTTGGTATTTATCAGTATTGTGATTTACTGTCCTTTTACCAAAGGGGCTAAATGAAGAAATTTTGTTTTATAGTGGCATCCAAGCATGGACAGAGACTTTACTCACACCTTTTGTCTCATCAGTACTTATTTAAATAAAATTACTCATCCCAGCAGTTATTTTCCCTTGAAGCAGATCCATGGACTCAGGTGGTTGAAAGGGACTCAGATCAGCTTTGAAATTTATTTTATTTTCACCATAAAACTGAGCACAGAGGAGAACACTCTGCTTCCCATTAGCCCAAAAGTAAATTTGCTTTTGGAGGTAATTTATTACAAATGGAAGAGGTTTAATGGTTCTTAAGGGCAGCTATTAAATATTTATTAAATTCAAACCACCTCAGCCTTCATTTCAATGTGCAGGTATTGATTGATACTCACAGGCTGATAATGCCTCTTGCTGGTGTCACAAGGAACCTGTGAAGATTCATATCCTTGCATAAAAATAAACACTAAAAGAGGAATGGAGAGGAAAGCAGAGTGTTTGCAGGGCTGGAGTCCAGCAAAGCACTTTAACACACATCCATATTCTCATTTACCTCAGGAAACCCCCTGTGCCCAGCCCAGGAGAGGGGTTCTGTCCTCAGCAGAGAAATCTGGGCAGATATCAACCACTGGAAATGTTTCATTTCCATTCAATCCTCCTTCGTACCTGCACTTTCCCTCCCCTTCTATTCCGTGGTAATTTCCCCTCTCAGGAAGTGTAAAGTTGGTTTGGAAGAAGTGAATGAAAGAGGAAATACTCTAAAAATCTCTGATGTGCTGGTGTGGCTCAGTGCCCCAGAACTGCAAACAGCAGCACCTGGCAGAGCCCAAGGAGAGGCTGAATTTTTCAGAAAATTAATAAAATTAATTAAAAAATTATGAATTAATAAAATTAACAAAAAATTAATAAAAATACAATTTAAGAAAAATTATTATTAACATTAATTAAAATTATATTTAAATTAATTTAAATCAATTAAAATTAAATTTAATTAATTTAATTAATTGAAATTAATTTAAATCACCCCAGTCCTATCCCTTCCTTTTCCAGAGACAGCAGGGTGACTGCAGAGGAGTTAGAAATCTCATTTCTTTCTCCTTTATCTCCAAAGGCACTGGGCATTCCCATCCCACACAGCCCAGAGGAGCTGCTCTGCACAAAAATTCTGCAGAGCTTGTGAGCCACATCCAAAAAAGCTTCCCAGCATCTCCATGCCATGCTGTGCTTGAAAGTAATTCAGTTTACTCTTGAAAATATTCACTGTATGAACGAGCTCCCTGCAAGTGAAAGCCTTAGGAAATACTCATTCCTGAGAGGTAAAGGGAGAATTGTGATAAAGGTTCTCATTTGTCCCTCCCTCACATCTCCACACAATGAATTCATGGAATGGGAAAGAATCACAGAGGCTTTGCTGTGAGGAAACAACAAATGAAAATGCTTTTTACTTAAACTTGAGTCCTATGGATCTATCATAAGCTGCTAAAATAATGTTTTCAGTAATGCAATCAATTTCTTAATGGAAAGCAAAGCAACAGATCTTGAGTTGTTCCTTAGCACAGCACAGCACACTGAGCTTCACTGGGGAAACCAGTGCAGTGCAGCCAGGGAGCAGGGAAAGGATGGAAAATTCAGGAAAAACAGTAAAGATCCAGGGCGGCATTCATGCTAAATTCATACTTTTTTAATTGCATAACAAGCCTGCCCAAATGAGTGCTTGAGGTACTAATTAAGGGACTCAGGAGCCCTGGGAGGAGAAACTGGTCCCCATTTATTTCACTGAGGCACCAAGAGGCTGAGGCATGATCCTGTCCTGGATTTTTATTTTGCAATCTTCCTGCTACTTTGGGAAATTGAAATTGAATAACCTCTAATGGCTTTGCATGGACTCATTCAAAACTGATAAAGATGTCAATTTTGAATCACAGCGCACTGAAAATTCAGAGTAGTGATGCAGTAATGCGGTTAAATGTAACTATTTGCTTCCACCCTGATAAATCCAATCCCATTTCTTGTTATTTCCCTCAAGAGCTCGAGCTGTCATTGCACAGGGAGGTTCTGCAGCTCCTATCAGACAGAAGGAAGGGCTTTGGTTAGGAACAGACCCACACCTGCCATGAGGCACAAAAAGCACAAAATGAAAGGAAGGGAGTTACAAATCCCAAAACTATGGGATCTAGGGAGACAGTTCGTATCTCTGTCCTCTATCCTCACCATCTTCCATTGTCCATCATCCTGCTCCCACCCTCAGCCCTGCTCCCACTGCCCCAAGATGGGGATTTCTGCTGCTCTAAGCTCACCCCATCCCATCCTGCTTTTAATAATGCCAGTGCAGCCCAGCAAATGGCACAGTCTGCTCAGGGTCTCCTCCTCTCAAGAACTCCTCCTGCAAACCCTCTTGCTTTGCCCCAGCTTTGATGGGATTTTAGTCCTGCCCAAGCTTGCATGGATAAAAACCCCAAAATACTCTCTATTGTATTTGCAGGGACCCCCATTGCAGGGAGGAATGAAGAATCTGACTCCAGGTTCTCAGAAGGTTTATTTATTACTTTGTAATTTATTACTTTATAATTTATCACTTTATTACTTTATAAGTTATTACTTTATGGTCAAGTCTATGGATTTTAATCAATCTTTGGACTTTGATACAAGAAAATTATGGAGTTCTGCTGTACCATGTGAGCCCTGGAGATCTGTTACAGTCCTGATTTTGGAGATGTTATATTAAAGAATACTATACTATACTAAAGCATACAGCAAGGATACTTGCAGAATGCTAAAAGACAATAATGAAAACTCCTGACTCTCTCCAGAGTCCTGACACAGCTTGGCCCTGATTGGCCAAAGAGTGAAAACAACTCGCAGCAGAATCCAATGGAACGATCACCTGTGGGTAAACAATCTCCAAACTCATTCCACATGAGCACAGCACAGGAGAAGCAAATGAGATAAGAATTGTTTTCCTTTTCTCTGAGGCTCCTCAGCTTCCCAGGAGTAAAATCCTGGGCAAAGGGATTTTCCAGAGAACATGACTGCCACAGCTCTCCCTGCCCTGGGGCTGCGGGCACAGTCACCTCTCAGTTGTGTCTCCTTACCCAGAATTCTCAATATCAGTGTAAAGTGCATTTAAAACACCAAATTTCTGTCTGTGGCACAAGCAGAGCATGTCCTGAAGGGAAGGAAATGAGGGACTGCCAAACTTTGCATCCATGTTCCTGCTCCCCAGAGGAAACAATTCCAAACAGCCTTGTTGACTCCCCATTCCTGCTGCTGCATTCTGTAGCCTGTCCTCTTTCTTTTTTAAGCCTTTATAACTGTTTATATGAACAGAAACTGAAATAACTTAAAAACTTTAAAAAGTGCATTGAAACGAGTCTGGAAATTTTCACCCTCCACAGCTGATAAAGTCCATTTTACTATTTTTAGCCCCTAAAAAGTAGTCTGTGGCTCAAAATTTGCCTGTAAAAGTTCCTTTTTTTTCTTTTTCTCTTTTTTCTTTTTTCTTTTTTCTTTTTTCTTTTTTATTTTTTTCTATTTTTTTCTTTTTTCTTTTTTCTTTTTTTCTTTTTTTAATTTATTTTTCCTTTTTTCCTTTTTCCTTTTTCCTTGCTTTCTTTTTCTTTTTTTCCCCTTTTTTAATTTTTCCTTTATATTTTTTCTTTTTTCCTTTTTTCCTTTTTTCTTTTTTCTTTTTTCTTTTTTTCTTTTTTCTGTATTTATTTTTCCTTTTTTCTTTTTTTTATTTTTTCCTTTTTTCTTTTTTCCTTTTTCCTTTTTTTCTCTTTTTTTCCCTTTTTTAATTTTTCCTTTTTATTTTTTCTTTTTTCCTTTTTTCCTTTTTCTTTTTTTCTTTTTTCCTTTCTCCTTTTTTCCTTTTTCGTTTTTCTCTTTTCTTTTTTCTTTTTTCCTTTTTTCTTTTTTCTTTTTCCTTTTTTCTCTTTTCTTTTTTCCTTTCTTCTTTCCTTATTCCTTTTTTCTTTTTTCCTTTTTTTCTTTTTTCTTTTTTCCTTTTTTCTTCTTCTTTTTTATTTTGTGTTTTTAAACTGAATTCCTTCCCCACATACTGCATCCTTTGCTATGTGAGGGAGTGCCACAATGCTCACGACTCCCAGGGTGGCATTTCCAGCCCAGGTTTGTTCTGTGTGTGGACAATCACATTGATTATTACACACAGAACAGAGGATTGATTAATCTGTGGATAACCACATTGAGTTTTAGGAGAGCTCTTGGCTTTTTAAAGGTCTGGAGATGACCACCAGGCCAAGCAGCAGCATCAACAGAGCCTGGCTCAAAACCTCCTCATGGATTTTTTAAGGGTTAGCACTGGTATGGTACCAACAAATCTGAATTAATGGAATGAAATTCTGCTCCATCAAAGAGCCTTCAGCCTGTATCCTGATTTACACACTCAGATAAACACACCAAGACAGATCCTGGGGAAGACAACAGCATTTAGCTGCAAGTTATGTGGCTTAAAGAGCTGGACCATAGCCTCTCTTTACAGCAGAAAAAAAGGATTTAAAAGCATTTGAGCATTACTAAAACAACATAATGAGCATAAGAATGCTGAAAGCTGCTTGCTCACGCTGAACCCTTCAGTGTTTAATTCCTGGAAGTATTGGTGTTAGCATCCCAACGATCAGACAGCAATTTGTGTGCAGGGCAAGGAGGATTTTTGTTGCTTGGTTACCCTACTCTTTATTCCACAAACTCATGGCTGGGTTACATAAGCAGCAGTGTTCCATCCATCCTGAGAAAAACACCAAAACCTGCCTGCCTCAGGGGAGGGGCTCACCACACAGATTCCCACCAAGAACACGGAGGATTTTTCCATTCTCCCTTTGCACACAGATTGGCTCCAGATGGCCTGAAAGGGCTCTGGATGTAAATGCAAAATATGCAGCAAAGGAGGAGATTATGGAGCCTCAGAAAATTCTTTGGTTTCCTATGCAAACATGAGATGGATTAAAATGCAAAGCCTTTGGTGGATCCCCTCCCTGCACAGCAGGAACAGCTCAGCCTCAGCTCCCTTGCTGCCTGTTAGGAAGAATGAGAGAACAAAACAGCAACAAAACCCCAGCAGTGAGACAATGCCATTAACAGAGGAGTCTTCCTTGCATTGCCTTTTCTGTCAGACAAACTGCTCATTGCAAATTAAATGGCTGCTTAATTAGCAGTTCCCAGGTTCTGTACACAAAACAAGATCTAACTCTTGGGTTATAGCTTTAAATTCAATGGAGGGAAAAGAGGAGCAAGAAGGGATGCACAGAGCTGGGAGTGTGGCATTCTCCTTTCCAGGGGCCAGGATGGCTCTAGATGAATGAAAGATTGGATTTTCAGAGCTTGAATTGTCATTGCACAGAGAAAATATTCCTGTTGCAGAATATTCCTGTTGCAGAATATTCCTGTTCCCTTGCCAGCTCCCTTTCAGCTTCAGCATCACCCTTGCAAACTTCCTGACTTTGAAGAAGGGACAGAAAATCAAACAAAACCAAGGAGGGTTGTTCTGCTGTGTCCAGCAGATGAAGGAGTATCAGGAATACTCGCAGGAAAATAGTTTTTGGTCAAGTAGAACCTTTGGATTTTGCTACAAGAGAAGGATGGAGTTCTGCTGCCCCATGTGAGCCCTGGGGATCTGTTACAGTCCTGACTTTGGAGATGTTGCATATTCAAATTCCAATCTACATCCAGCCTGAATAGTGGCATAAAACTCAGCGGAGGTATCAGAGAGCAACAGGCACAGTTAATCTCCTGTATAAGAAACATTTTTCTCAATTCAGCTACAAATAAAATCAGCTAAAGTAACATCAAAATGAGTTAAAACACCCTGACTAATTTTAGGAGTGATAACAAGTGAAAGCTACAAAACACAAGCACCATATTTTTCTATTCTAGTGTGGTCTAGTCTCTTCTTCCCGCAAGTTTTCTTAATGACTTCTTGAGATCATTAATGAAAGCTTCCAAATATCAATGAAATTCCATGGCAGTCTTTTATCACTGATTGTCACAGACCAGCGCATTTAGAGCAGCAGTTAGTTCATATTAAAATTTTGTTACAGTTTTTACAACTATGCTGATTAAAAATCAATTTATTGTTAATTAGGCAAAACCCCATCCTTTCTAGATTAGAGGAAGGGGTGTTGCTTTGGAGGTTTTATTTGTCTTGAAATGATCTGTGACATCAGCTAAAGTGCAAGTCTAATGGAGGGAGGCTCAGAGCAGCAGAAATCATTTAGGAGTTGCTGAGGAAAGATTGTTAGCAAATCCTCATTTCAATGTTGTCCTTCTTGCTCTCTACACAGGACAATTCTCAGACAACTCATGTCAGATAGGATTAAACACATGGTGAAATAATTTTGCCTGCTGTTCTACAGAAAATGTCTCTAAATCAGACAGTGAATTGTGACAAGTGAAACCCGATTTTCCCAGGAATCCTCTCTCTCTGCCAGCCCTGGCTTTGCTAATCTGGGCACTTCATTTGCCAGATTTCCTTTTTAGCACTTTACAACCTGCTCTGTGTCTATTGAGGGAAATTTAATTGCATCTTTTACCCCATGGCATCGACTGTGGCATTATTCATGCAAATGGGGTTGGTGTTGCTAACAAGAACCAGCCTGTCCCTGCCTGCACAGACAGCAGAGCCAGCCCAAAGCAGCTCTTTGCTTTTAGCACACAAACCCTCTACCAGGGACTTCTCATTTTAAGCTATTCTTGAAAGGTTAGATGAAGCTCAAGGGTGCATTATTTGCTAAATATAAATGAAAGCTCTGTGCTCTGTTGTTGTGGTGTTGTGAGGGTCCCCAGGATGAGGTGAGAGATGAGAATTTGACTCCAAGTTCTCTGAAGGCTGATTATTATATTATATTATATTATATTATATTATATTATATTATATTATATTATATTAATTATTCTCTTTCTTTAGTATATATATAATATAATACAATATATAATATATAATATAAAATATATAATATATAATATATAATATTATATATATATAATTATATATGTATTTCTCTTTCTTTACTATAGTTTTAGTATAGCATTAATAAAGCATTATATTAATGCTATACTAAAACTATACTAAAGAAAGAGAAAGGATACAGACAGAAGGCTGAAAAGAATGAATAACAAAAACTCATGAGAGCCTCAGAGTCCAACACAGCTGGCTGGGATTGGCCATTAATTAAAAACAATTCGCATGCTGGGTAAACAATTCTCCAAATCACATTCCAAAGCAGCAAAATAGGGAGAAGCTGAGGCTTCTCATCTTGCCAGGAGAAGAAATCCTGGCGAAGGGATTTTTCAGAGAATATCCCAGTGACACTCTATGAGTTAATGCTGCACAGTTTCAGTTTTACCAAAGGCTTCCACACCAGGATCCCACCTTGGGTTCTGTTTCAGAAGTGATTTCTATTTCGTTTCTAGGAAAGCCAAGCAGACTTTCTGTCTGGCTGATCCTGCAAGCCTCTCATGTGTGCCTTCCCTGGATGGAAACCAAGCACAACACAATAAAGGCAGGAGGATAATTAAGATATCTGAGTATTTATATATTATACTCCTGGTTCCTATTGTGTGTGTCAGATGGGAGGCAAGCACTCTCAAAAGGAGCAGCACAGAAAATGTTCCAGCATTCTCCTGAAGGCCAGGAGTGACATTTCACTTCCCCTGAGCCAGAGGCAGTTTGATTTTAGCAAATGCTGCACTGAGCTAAAAGCCCTCTGCTGCAGCTGCTGCTGCTCTGATTTTCCTTGGAGGGACACTCTGGGCCCACTGCTCATTGCCATTCACTCTGTGCCTCAGCCAGTCTAGCTCTGAATCAGCTCCCATTTATTATTTTGCACATTTCTCACGCTCATCAGGGAGAGAGGGCCCAGCAGAAGATTGCTGTGAATGGAGTCAGAGAGGCTGAGTCATGGCAGGATGCTGATGGATGGCAGCCACCAGAGCAGGCTGGCCAGGGAAAACACAAAGATGTGCAGCTCAGCCCGTGAAATAAAGCACAATAACTGTTAAAAGTGTTGGCACCTTGGTAGGTGGCAAGGAGAAACAAGAATGAGTGATGTCCAGAAGGTATTTGTGTGTTTGATTGCAATAATCAGGTGTGGAACTGCCTCTGTTGAGTGCTGCCACGTTCAGTTTTGTACAGAGTTATTGTGATGGTGTTCACAGGGGTCTGAGGATGAGGGGAGATACGAGCATCTGACTCCATGTTTCAGAAGGCTCATTTATTATTTTATGATATATATTATATTAAAAGTACACTAAAAGAATAGAAGAAAGGATTTAATCAGAAGGCTAGCTAAGAATAGAAAAAGAATGATAACAAAATCTTGTTACTGGCCAGAAAGTCTGAGCCAGCTGACTGTGATTGGCCATTAATTAGAAACAACCACCTGAGACCAATCACAGATGCACCTGTTGCATTCCACAGCAGCAGATAACCATTGTTTACATTTTGCTCCTGAGGCCTCCCAGCTTCTCAGGAGGAAAAATCCTAAGGAAAGGATTTTTCATAAAATATATCTGTGACAGGTTTTCACCCCTCACCCTGGGCTCTTGCCCAGGTCAGATTATGCTGCACCAGAAAGTCTCTAAAAAGAGGAAGGGTTTGCCAGCATATCAGTGCAGGGAGAGGAAAAGCACTTTATCACTGCAGGAAACTCTAAGCAATGATAAGGAGTAGCCTTTGAGTAGGATAGAGAATAATCCCTAAACACTTCTGTCACTGCTACAAAACTAAACTACAAAATCCATTTATGCAATACTGTAGTCAAGGTTTGTTCTGGCAAACCTTTCTGCCTTCAAATACATCCCTCATTGCTGTGCTGCTTTCAATGGTTCAGCCAGGCAGTAAAATCCATTTAAGCCCTCTCTGCTGTATCAAACAGCCTGACCAACCCCTGGCACACACAGGTTATTCTCTGTCTCGTGCCTCGCCCACACTCCCACCACCCACAGCACACTCAGGACTGGGGGAGGAAATGTGGAAGTGCTACACTTCAAACTTGGAGTAGAAAATAACAAGATTTGTGATAATCCTTTTATTGGGATCCTTTCTGCACCCAAAGTGAGAGATTAAAATAATAATAAAAAATACAAGTGAATGGTAAAGAAATTTTCTCTAAGTTTCCTTAGCCATAGATTGATCCTACTGGTTGTCCCAGCACCTGAAATAAAATACAGGCTAAGTATTTCAGAGTGGTTATCCTAAGTATTGTACTCCTCCTGTTTCTGGCACACTCAGGACTGAGGGAGGAAATGTGGAAGTGCTGCACTTCATACTTGGAATAAAAAATATTACAAACAAGGTTTGTGATAATCCTTCTACTGGGATTCTTTCTGCACTCAAAGTGGGAGATTAAAATAATAATAATAATAAAAAATACAAGTGAATTGTAAGGAAATTTTCTCTACGTTTCCTTAGCTATAGGTTGATCCTGATTTGATTGCTCCTGATATGATTGATACTGGTTGTCCCAGCACCTGAAATAAAATACAGGCTAATTATTTCAGAGTGATTACCCTAAGTATTCCCTTTTTTCTATTTCTGGCAGTTCCTCATGCATGTCACTGACAATCCTAGACACAAACACATATTTGACTGAGTACATGAAAACTGTTCCTTTCATTCTCCCAGGTAATTTCAGTGTGTCTGTAAAACATAAATATTTCCTCATAATTCAGTAAAAAACCCTGAATACCTAATAAGCAAAAGGGAAATGGTTTGATAGAAATGTTTCACATGATAAAACTTGTTAATTCCAGGATTTAAAACAGCTCAGTGTGGGTATTCTCAGAACATCTCTGTGCAGCACAAAGTTAGACTTATGGGAAAACCTGAAAACAAGGCAGAAGCAAGAAATTACTTGCAGGAATACTTTGGGATTTATTTAATTTTAGTAGGGTCTGTCAGAAATGAACCACATGAAGCACAAACCATGTGAGCAGTGATCTGTCACCAGATCTCAGGACAAACAGCACAACTCCTCAGGAATGATTCTGGGTTCAGGCTGTGCCTGAGCAGCCCCACAGGGGTGTGAGATGGGAGAGCTCCCCTGCAAAATTCCCACCTCCCCTGGGAAAATTCTGATAAAATGATGCAGGATCACAAATGCCTTAACTACGGAGCTCTCCTAATGATTCACCATAAAATAATTAGAAATAAATACTGTTAAAATCAAATGCTACAGAAGTAGCTTCCAAAACTGTTTTCTAAACTTTCCACACAAAAATGCACAGCCTTAACCCACTGTTCAAACCAGGAGTGATGTGCTGTCACTCTAGGACATGAAACACAAAGATGCAGACACTGGATTTTCCAAGGCAAAAAAGAGGGAAGATTAATTCTGACTCCAACATTTGTAGTTTTCCAAGAGTGGCAGTGGATTGGAGGGTGACAGTGCCACCTCTCCAATGACACTGCACAAACCAACAGCCCACCAAATTTCTGTTCCTCCATAAAAGAATGCAAAAAAAAATGAGTTATTTACAGAAAGTGTGTGAGAATGTTCGTTACAAGAATATAAACATCAGGAGGCTTAGAAAATCTTTAAAAATCAGGGTGACATTGTGCCTGCTCCCAAATCCTGCTGCAGAAACACTGCCTGCAGTGCTGGCTCCAAAACTGCCCAGGGAATGAGGGAATGAGAGAATTTTAAAGGGGATTGTTTGTGCTGAACAGAGGGACTTCAGCTGGTTCTGATTTTCCATGGCCAAAAATACAAAATTAGCCCCTGACTTGTAATCTAATAATAACAGAGTCAGGATTTCTCTTTGGAAATGGAAAGCCAAAGAATAAGACACAAATGGATTTTCCAAGGTCATTATTCAATGTATATGGAGCATCCTAGTGTTCCTTTCTCTAAGAAATTGCCAACAATTGCATTTCCATTTTTCACTGGTTGGGAAAATTCTGATAAAATTATCCAGGACCACAAATGCCTTAACTATGGAACTCTCCTAATGATTCCCCATAAAATAATTAGAAATAAAGACAATTATTTCTAAAGAAGTAGCTTTCAAAACCGTTTCTAAACTTTCCACACAGAAATGCACAGTTTGTTGTGGGAAAGGCTCTGCTATGGCTCTCCTCCCCACCTGCTCTGCACAACGTCACAGCAGTGCTCAGAAAAGGATATACAGATGTATATTTACAATATATGTGTATAAAATGTTAGTTATATATCTATATTGTAAATATATTTATATACCTATTATATAGATATAAATATATATTTACAGATCTATATTTACAATAATAGGTATTTTGATTTCCTTTCATCCCTTCAAAAGATGACTAAATGGATGTCAAGAAGTTTGAAAGAGAAAGAAAATTTGATTTTTGCTTCTGTTCCACTGAATTTCTGCAGAGGTCAGCATGAGAAATACTGAATAATCCCAAAGAGGGAGAGAGAGCGCTTTGCCTGTTTGCCTGAGGATTCCATGCTCAGATATATTGAAGTGCTTAACAAGTGTTTGACAACTTTGCCATATCCTTAATAAGCTCTCCTGAATGAATGAGATAATATCTTTCACATCTTTCCTTCTCAATATTTACATACTACCTAATGGCTTGCCTGTGGCTATTTGCATCCAAAAGCCTTAAATAATTAGCATTAATTAGATTTCTCATAGCAGGAATATTCAATGATCTCTTTATAAAAACTGGATTGTACAGTTCCATTTCTTCTTATTTCTGCAGTGCCACTTCATTCACACAAAGGAGACCAGTATCCATCACAAGCTTTCTTCTCCCTCTCCAAATTCTCCTATTAGAGAGAAAAGGTGTGTGTGGTTTCTTTGTTTTTAATAATTATTTAAATTGTATAACTCAGGTTATCCTATCAGGACAGGCCATGACATTTTTTAGTTACTATACAAACCCACACATAGCTGCTTACAAAAGCTCATGATGTAAATAAAAACATGTAGGAAAAAATTTTAATAGCTGATTCAGTTATAAACAAACCCACTTTGGAACAGTTGCTGATTGTTTTTGAAGGACAAATTTATTTCTCTCTTCTCTTCTCTTCTCTTCTCTTCTCTTCTCTTCTCTTCTCTTCTCTTCTCTTCTCTTCTCTTCTCTTCTCTTTCCTGATCCCAGTGTCACAGAGCAGGAGACACCAAAATTCAGTTGTTATTCAAGAAAGCCTCATGGAGCCAGCACTGCTGGGAATCTCCATGGGAATCTTGGGATTTGGTCCGGATCTTTGGTTATGTAGCAGAAATAGTTTTTAGATGTTCTTAGTGAGCGGAGTTGTAGTGATTTAATTCATTATTCTGATTTATCTGCAGGATGAATGGTTGGAGAGGGGAAGGCAAACTCTCTTCACTCAGCACCCCTTTAAACAAGCTTGGTTTAACCTCCCATTATTCATCTCCTAAACAAGAAAAAACCATGGTAACATCAGAGAGATAACATTTATCAGATTAAAGAGCCATAATGAGAGCCAGCTCACAGGACAGGAGCTGCTCCATCTCTGGGATTTCCTGATGGGATCCATCCAGGCCCAGAGCATCCCACAAGCAATCAAAGGAATAAAATCGCTGGGTTTGGGTGGGCACAGCCTCCCCTTGAGGAGAAATGGAGGCAGAGGAACCACAGGGCAGGAGAGGTAAAAATACACAACCTTTATATTGCTTTTCTTTCAGAGAAACCACTTTAATGAACAGGGGGTTTGTTCTGTGTGGAAACTCAAGGTACTGAGAATATTTCTTTATCTACTCTGGGGTGCACTGACTTTGACCCTCATTCATGAAAAAAGTTTCTTAAACTTCAAAATAGACTAAAATCCACAAAAGTGTGAAATAGATTATAGAGAGTAGTGTAAGTGCATCACTTAGTGAGAAATTTAAGCTTTGAGATTTTTAGTATGTTGTAGATAAAAGCAAAATAGAAAGCACAAAGTGTCAAGTTTCTTCTTCATCCTTCTTCCTTCTCTTCATAAGTTTAAGTAACATTTTGTAATTAGGCAGAAAAGTCCCCATTGCAGGCTCTTTAAAATCAGTTATTGAGTTAAAAGAAAAATAATCTGTGTCAATTTTTAGTTAGTTTAGTCTTAAAAGACCTTGGAACAAGAGCTTGTTGGCCATTTTGTGCCTTCTAATGAAAAGCTGCCAAACTCACAATAATGAGACTGTTTTACTAATAAAAAATAATAAACACTTAAGTCCAAACACAAATTACTGTCTCCAGTACCTTCAACCTAAACCCAAAAAACCAACAACTAAATCCCCCACAGTTCTGAGCCAAGTTGGCATTCAAGTAAATCAATATATTTTTGTATTAGCTTTGATTTTCTTCAGGGACAGGCTCTGAATCTTGCATAGCCACATCTATATCTATGTCTTTATTAGTTTAGTTAAAAAAAAAAACAACAAACCAGAAAAATCTATTTTATATTCCTCTTAGGCTTTCTTAATGGAAATTATGTACTGGCCTTCAAAGAGATTGATAGAACACATCTGAGGACTTCTACTATTAACACAAATTAGGGAATGTATAAATGATTTTCTGAGGATAAATATGCACGAAAAGAAAAATCAATTCTGTTGTTTCCCTTTTTCAGTGGAAAAGCTTCAACACCAATTTTATGTAAAAAAATAATTTTAAAAAGCAATACAAACAAGCATACTACTATTAACACAAATTAGAGAATGTAAAAAAGGTTTTATGAGGATAAATATGCATGAAGAGAAAGATAAATTATTTTGTTTACCTTTTTTCAATGGAAAAGTTTCAGCACCAATTTTATGTAAAAAAAGTAATTTAAAAAAGCACTACAAACAAACATACTACTATTAACACAAATTAGGGAATGTATAACTGAATTTCTGAGGATAAATATGCATGAAGAGAAAAATCAATTCTGTTGTTTCCCTTTTTCAATGGAAAAGCTTCAACACCAATTTTATGTAAAAAAATTTTTAAAAAGCAGTACAAGCAAAACATACTACTATTAACAGAAATTAGAGAATGTATAAATGATTTTCTGAGGATAAATATGCATTAAGAGAAAAGTCAATTATTTTCTTTACCTTTTTTTCAATTGAAAAGCTTCAACACCAATTTTATGTAAAAAATAAAAACAAAAAAACAATACAAGCAAAACATACTACTATTAACAGAAATTAGAGAATGTATAAATGATTTTCTGAGGATAAATATGCACGAAGAGAAAAATCAATTCTTTTGTTCCCCCTTTTTCAACAGAAAAGCTTCAACATCATTTTTATGTAAAAGAATTTTTTAAAAAGCAATACGACCAAAACATATTACTATTAACACAAATTAGGGAATGTATAACTGAATTTCTGAGGATAAATATACACAAAGAGAAAAATCAATTCTGTTTCCCTTTTACAATGAAAAAGCTTCAACACCAATTTTATGTAAAAAAAAATTTTTAAAAAACCAATACAAGCAAAACATACTAGTATTAACACAAATGAGAGAATATATAAATGATTTTCTGAGGATAAATATGCATGAAGAGAAAAATCAATTATTTTGATAATTTATTCTTATCAAAATTAATAATTTTTATAAAATTATTTTGTTTAATTTTTTCAATGGAAAAGCTTCAACACGAATTTTATGTAAAAAAAAAAAAAAAAAAAGCAATACAAGCAAAACATACAAAGTGCTGGTTCTGTTTTACACTTGGAGGCAGAAGGATTCCCTCCCTCCCCACCTGCCAGTGAAACTCAAATGTTGAGTTGCAGTGCTCCATGCTTGGTCCAAGCCTGTAAAAACAAGGAGCAGAGCAAGTTTGCATTGCTGCCCTTCATCTTTCAATTGTCTGATTTGAATAGCAGAAATGTCATTATAAGATTTGATTCCAGCTCCCCATGTTTTATCTATCAATGTTTTATCTCTCCTGTTCTATCTATCAACAGCTAATCTAAAAGTTTAATTACAAATTTGGCTATTTCCCTAGCAAGGGAGCCTAGCAAGGCTCAAACTGTGAGTTGCAGTGCTCTGTGCTTGTTCCAAACCTGTAAAACATAGAGCAGAGCACCCAAAGGCTCAAACCCCGAGTTGCAGCGCTCTGTACCTCTTCCAGAGTCTGTAAAAATAAGGGCAGAGTAACCCAAGGTTCAAAACCTGAGTTGCAGTGCTCTGTAGGTATTCCAAGCCTGTAAAAACAAGGAACAGAGCAACTGCTGAGTTGCAGTGCTCTGTGCCCGTTCCAAGCTTGTAAAAATCAGGAGCAAAGCACCCAAGGGCTCAAACCCTGAGTTTCACTGCTCTGTACCTGTTCCAAGCCTATAAAAACATAGACCAGAGCAACCCAAGGTTCAAATGCTGAATTGCAGTGCTCTGTGCCTGTTCCAAGCCTGTAAAAACAAGGGCAGACCAACCCAAGGTTCAAACCCCGTGTAGCAGTGCTCTGTAGCTGATCCAATCCTGTAAAAACATAGAACAGAGCACCCAAAGGCTCAAATGCTGAATAGCAGTGCTCTGTAGCTGTTCCAGGGCTGTAAAAATATAGAACAGAGCAAGCAAAGGCTCAGATGCTGTGTTGCAGTGCCCTGTACCTGTTCCAGAGTCTGAAAAAATAAGGGCAGAGCAACCCAAGGCTCAAATGCTGAGTTGCAGTGCTCTGTAGCTGTTCCAAGCCTGTAAAAACATTGAAAAGAGCAGGCAAAGGCTCAAATGCTGAGTTGCAGTGCTCTGTGCCTATTCCAGAGCTATAAAAACATAGAACAGAGCACCCAAAGGCTCAAATGCTGAGTTGCAGTGCTCTGTGCCTATTCCAGAGCTATAAAAACATAGAACAGAGCACCCAAAGGCTCAAATGCTGAGTTGCAGTGCTCTGTAGCTGAAAAACAAGGAGCAGAACACCTAATGGCTCAGATGCTGATTTGCAGTGCTCTGTGCCTGTCCCAGGGCTGTGAAAACATGGAACAGAGCAACCAAAGGCCCCAACCCTGAGCTGCAGTGCTCTGTAGCTGTTCCAAACCTGTAAAAACACATAACAGAGCAACCCATGGCTCAAATGCTGAGTTGCAGTGCCCTGTTCCAGAGCTGTAAAAACGAGGAGCAGAGCACCCAAAGGCTCAAACCCTGAGTTGCAGTGCTCTGTGCCTGCTCCAATCCTGTAAAAACAAGGAACAGAACAACCCACGGCTTAAATGCAGCGCTCTGTAGGTATTTCAAGCCTATAAAAACAAAGAGCAGAGCAAGCAAAGGCTCAGATGCTGATTTGCAGTGCTCTGTATCTGTTCCAAACCTGTAAAAACATTGAACAGAGCAGCCCAAAGGCTCAAACCCTGAGTAGCAGTGCTCTGTACCTATTCCAGGGTTCTAAAAACAAGGAGCAGAGCACCCAAAGTCTCAGATGCTGAGTTGCAGGGCTCTGTAGCTGTTCCAGGGATGTAAAAACAAGGAACAGAGCAACACAAGGCTCAAATGCAGCGCTCTGTACCTGTTCCAAGCCTGTAAAAACATAGAACAGAGCAACCCAAGGCTCAAATGCAGCGCTCTGTAGGTATTCCAAGCCTATAAAAACAAGGAGCAGAGCAACCCAAAGGTTCAAATGCTGAGTTTCAGTGCTCTATGCCTGTTCCAGAGCCTGTAAAAACAGAACAGAGCAAGCAAAGGCTCAAACTCTGAATTTCAGGGCTCAGTGCCTGTTCCAGTCCCATAAAAGCAGGACCAGAGCAGGCAGGGAGCTGCAGGTCAGGCTGACTGCAGGGATCAGGCTGTCCCCAGCAGCAGCAGCAGGGATGATGATGCTCTCTCCAAAGTGTCCCCAGGGCAGGACAAGCTGCTCCCACCTCTCTGCTCGCCTGAGCTGAGCTCTCTTCTGCCCTGGGGGAAGAAAATTTGATATATTGGAGCTGAACAAAGAACAGTCTCCATATTTCACCTCCACAGTCACTTTGGAATTTTTTTTTAAATTTAAAAATCACTTTGTGTTTTTTAAAATCAACCACCACACTAGAAGGTGGCAGAGATTTCACCTATGACAAGGCTCCAGTTTTTATGTCATGCTGCTGCTTTCCCTCCAAGCAGGCCTCAAAAAAAGAGATCATAAATATTTTATTCTTAATAATATTTGTATTATTAATAAATAAAAATAATTTTATTCCAGTTATCTGTTGGAAAGAGCAAACTGCCCCTACCTAACAGCATTAGTGGGAGATAGCCAAGTTTGTAATCAAACTTTTAGATTAGCCATTGATAGATAGAACAGGAGAGATAAAATATTGATAGATAAAACATGGGGAGCTGGAATCAAATCTTATATTGACATTTCTGGCATTCACATAAGACAATTGAAAGATGAAGGGCAGCAATGCAAAGAGCCTGGGCTGCCAGTTTGTCTGGGGGAGGACTGGCATGAAAGATGCTCCCCTGAGCCTTGGGAAATTCAAATTACTGCATCCTGGAATTAAAAGTACTCCCCACTGCAATATAAGGCACCCAGTCATTAATTTCTGCCTCTTTTCCAAAGGTATCTCTCGCCATGAAAACTGTGCTTTCACCTGGAAGTTTTTCTTAACACAGATGAATACTTCCCTATATTTATTTATTTATTTATTTATTTATTTTTAGATAGCTTTAAGACTGCAGCTCCTATTTTTAAGGAGTTCCCTATCTTAATTAATTAATTAATAAAATTAATTAGCTCCTTTAAGACTGGAATTTCCTATTTTTATTAATTAATTAATTAATTTAATTAATGCACACCTTTAAGACTGAGTTCCCTATTTTTATTAATTATTTAGTTAATTAATAAAATTAATTCACTCCTTTAAGACTGAAAGTCCCTGTTTTTATTAATTAACTAATTAATTAATTAAATTTTTAAATAGCTTTAAGACTGGAGCTCCTATTTTTAAGGAGTTCCCTATCTTTATTAATTAATAAATAAATTATTAATAAAATTAATTCACACCTTTTAGACTGGATTTCCCTATTTTTATTAATCTATTTATTCATTTATTTAATTTTTAAATAGCTTTAAGACTGGAGCTCCTATTTTTAAGGAGTTCCCTATTTTAATTATTAATTAATTAATTAAATTAATTAACTCCTTTAAGACTGGAAGTCCCTATTTTTATTAATTAATTAATTAAATTTTTTTTATAGCTTTAAGACTGCAGCTCCTTTTTTTAGAGTTGCCTATTATAATTAATTAATTAATTAATTAAATTAGTTAACTCCTTTAAGACTGAAGTTCCCTATTTTTATTAATCTATTTATTTATTTATTTAATTAATTTTTAAATAGCTTTAAGATTGGAGCTCCTATTTTTAAGGAGTTCCCTATTTTAGTTAATAAAATAAATTAATTATTAAAATTAAATTAATTAACTCCTTTAAGACTGGAGTTCCCTATTTCTTTAATTAATTAATTAATTATTTTTTGATAGCTTTAAGACTGGAGCTCCTATTTTTAAGGAGTTCCTTATTTTAATTAATTAATTAATTCCTTTAAGACTGGAGTTCCCTATTTTTATCAATTAATTAGTTAAATTTTTAATTCGCTTTAAGACTGGAGCCCAGCTCTCCCAATAAAAAACCCTAAACCCTCCCAGGTGCAATCCTGCACCCCCAGGGCTGCAGTGGCTCTCAGTGGTTTTGGGATATTTTGCCAGCAGTCACATTGTGGCTCACATGATGCTGCTGCCTTCCCACACTGTGTGCCATGGAGGAGACAGCAGAGTCTGTAAGAACAAAGCCTGATGAAAACAATATTTAGGGCCTTTCATTTGAGGGACTGAGCTTTACAAACAGCAGCTGTTTGTAAATCAGGCTTCTGGATCAATCCAGGCTTGGGGTGACCAGCCCCAGATCAGCCCTGGCAGGAGGATTTGGGGTTCTGTGGGTCAGAGATGGAGCTGTCCCAGCCCAGAAATCCCCAGCCCTGGGCCAGCACAGCAGGGACCTGGAGTGTGGGAATCCACAAAATCAGAGGGTTTTGGGAAAGCTGCAAAAGGCAGACCTCAGAGACAGTAGACCTGTTAGCAGAGCAAATCAGTAGCCATGAAATTGGTCAGCAGAAAAATTATTTAAAAAGTAGAAAAGCAAGGATAAATAGAACAATGGTCTGTGTATTAAAGCTTGTCTAGAACAACTCCCTAAGATGCTGAAAAGTTTATCTAGCAAGATATTAGGAAGGTTGAAGCTTAATAATGGAGCTCTGTGCATTGTGTTTTCAGGCTTACAAGCAGGTATTGTATTTGAAATAAGCAAGCATTGTTTTAACCAAAGGTACGTGTGCTTATGGTGGTTGGATGGAACTACTCTCAATGTGCTTTTGCCTTGTGTGATTGGTCAAAAAACTTATAAAGTGAGCTGTAACATTAAATTCTTGGTCTGCTGCCTGGGATGGGAACTGGTGGGATCTTCCCATTGTCATCACCACGGAATGAGGCTGATGCTGGAAAATAAAACAGCTCAAGACACGTTCCACAGCAGTCCTGTCCCGTTCATGATCTGTAAATAACTCCCGGTTGGCGATATGGGTCAGCACAGGAGGGACCTGGAGGAGCCCAGAGGAGGCTCCAGGATGGGCAGAGGATGGAGCAGCTCTGCTGGGAGGAGAGGCTGGCACAGCTGGCATTGTTCACCTGCACAGGAGAAGCTTTGGGGTCACTGAATTGTGGCTTTCCATCACCCGAAAGGGCTGCAGGGAAGATGGAGAGATGTGGGAAATGGAGTTGTAGAAAAATTTTAAAATTTAGCAGAAGGTTTATATAGTGTGTGTTTGTATGTAAACATTAAGAAAAGAAATGTTGATTTAGAATGTTGTAGAATAGGAGAGATATTGTTGAGAGAGAAATGCAAGACATCCAACAGAGAGACTTTGGACAAGGGCATGGAGTGCCAGGAAATTGGGAATAGCCTCAGACTGACAGAGATCAGGGTTAGATGGGGTATGGGCAGGAATTCCTCCCTGTGAGGGTGTTGAGGCCCTGGCACAGGTGCCCAGAGCAGCTGTGGCTGCCCCTGCATCCCTGGCAGTGCCCAAGGCCAGGCTGGACAGGGCTGGGAGCACCTGGGACCATGGGAGGTATGGAAGCACTGGATCTGCTTTTGGGACCCTCCAAACCCAAACCATCCTGTGATTCTATAATAGAGCAAAAAAACATCAAGCAAAGTTAGAGGCTGTGGATATTAATTCGCCTTTTAGTAAAAAAACCCTCCACATTTGAACCTGAAAGTGGATAAATGCTGTAATTGTGCATAACCACCACACTCAGAGGAGAAAAAGGGGGTTTTTGAGCTGGAATGTGCAGTTCTGATTTACAGCTGCACAGAACAGCAGCATCCCTTCAGTGGAAGTTACCAGTGGCTGAGTTCTTTCTTGCCTTTCACATCCACAATTTATCAAACCTGCTCACAATTCCCTTGTTGGAGCACGTGTTTCCACTGCACAGCACCAGAGAAAAATAAAACTGGGGATTAGGCAGGAAATGGAACACCGTGGTAGGATTTTTCTGTATTGGTCAGCAGAGCTTTTAAATTGTAATTGATCCTAAATAGAACCCAGTGCTTTGCAAAATCTGCCCTCCCTGCAGGGCTGGGACTGAGGCAAATGCTGCCTTTGCCATGGGAAATGTGGCCCTTAGCACTCAGGCTTGAGAAGGAAAATAGAGAGGTCAAAAATAGAAATAATGTCTGTTGCAACCCTGGAAACGGAGAATTTGAGACTTTCTGTGCTGCCACTGACCCCCAGGAGAACAGTGCACTGACCTGAGGCCGTGGAGAAGCTTCCAGAAGGGAATGACAGAACTGGGATTGTGGGTGTGGAGTTTGGATAGAAGTGTGTGATATCACAGGGTGGGAAACTCAGAGTTTGGGGTTTTAAAATACAGTAATATGCATAAAGCAAGATGGAGGTTTTGGGGTAGAGGTTGGTCCTTCTCCTTCAACTTCTTCTTTTTCTCCTTCTTCACCTTCTCCTTCCCTTTTTCTCCATGGGTTTGGGTGGTTTTGTGTGAGTGGATAAAAAGTCCCCATTTCAGGCACAGGTGGGTGGTTATTGGGTAAAAAGTAAAAATAATTGAAGTATCATTTCTTAATTGGACAGTTTGTCCTCAAAAGACCTTATAAAAAGAGAGACAGGGCTCCATTTTTAGTTTGCTAGAGTGAAGTGCTGCAGAACTCAGGGTTTGTAAGACTGTGACTAAGAACTAATAAACAAGAAATACTGTCTGATGCATTTAATCCTGACCCTGGCAAAAAAAAAAAAAAAAAAAAAAAAAAAAAAGGAAAGAATCACAAATGTTCTTTCTTTTGTAGCTGCTGTTTTCCTCTTTATGTGAGTATTTGTGTCACCACAATGTCAGGGCTTTGGCTCTGTCTCCAGACAGCCATTAAGCACAAATATTCTCATTTTCACATTTCCAGCAGCAGTCAATCAGTGTCACCGATGTCACTGCAACAAATGGCAGGGCCATACCTTGGGGATGCACTGCTCAGGAATTTAATTCTCTTGCAGAAAATTCAGCAAATCTCCCTCAGCGAGTGGCCCTGTCACTGCTGCTGTGTGAAAATCCCCTCCACACCCCGTGACAAACCCACTTATGTAACAATATCTGCTCCAGCTGTAAATTGAGCAGCTGCAAAAAAATTGAATAAATGTAATTGTGAAAAATCACCACCTCATCTGTGAGATTGTGCTCAGACATAGCCAGAGAATTTAATGTTTCTATTTAACCAGGCAGACCTAAACCACCTTCTGCTGCTTTCAGCCCAGTCAGATTCTGTAACATTTTCAGACCTTGTTTTGAAAGCTGCTGTTATTAATTGGCTTCTCCTTAAAATCTACAATGACAGCTCTCCTATTTCCACAATTTAGCTCATTCTGTGCATCTCATATTTGCTTCAAATGATCAAAGCCATGTTATTAGGGATAATAGCTAGTGGGGGGAAAAAACAAATAAACAAACAAACACTAAAACCAGATGAGGACATGAACTTTGGAGAGCAGAAAATTCTCTGGAAAAAATATAAGTGAAAGCAAAAAGGGAAGAGAAAGGCTCAGTGAAATCTTGTGGAGCTCTTAACAGAAATCAGTCAGGGTATCAGCCAAAATGACATAAGTGCACTGTAATGGGAGATGTCAAACCTCTGACATGTCACCACGGCCTCTTCAGGAAAATCAAATCCCTCAGAACAAAAAGAAAATCCTCTGCATGGACTAATCTTTTAACAAACAAAAAAAAGTTAGGAATAAGTGGAGAGTTTTCACAAAGAAGTGATTTTAATATTGAGGTCACCAAGCCCAAGTTTTGGGACTGGTGCTGTTAAACACTTGCAGGAATGTTCTGCAGAAAGGGTGAAAATAAATGAGTTTAAAAAGGGTGAAAAACCACTGTGTTGTCCAGTGTACAAAAACCTAAAGCAGGCTTCAAGGATCTCATTGAGCGATGAGAAAATTAAATGCACAACGCCAAGAAGTGCAAGGCAATGCATAGTCAGGAAAAACTGCTTTTCTTACTCAATTACAGCTTTAAAATGAGCTGTTGGCTCTCAGAAAATATATGGAAGATATTCTGATGGCTCTCTAAGAACACAGGATTAACAAAAAAAAGACACTGAAAAGGTAAGAATGTAATAGGGAAAGGATAAAGAAGAAATTGGAGGATTAGAAGGTGTTCTGCTACCTAATAACAGCTTTATAATGAATACCTGGGGGAAATGTGACTTCTGTCCCACCTCAAAAAACACAGATGGATGGAAATGATAAACAAAAGTGGAAATAAAGCCAGTAAGGAGTGCAGGGAAGTTTGTGGTGGGAAGGTTGAGAAGGCAGGGAGAAGCAATGATGGAGATGGGGAGTTTGAGGAAGTCCTGTCATGTCAGTGGGAAGCAGCTCTGTCCAAAACCAAAAGGAAATACTTGCTGTGGGAGACAGACTAAAAGTGCATTTGTTTTTAATTAAATGGCTTAATTGAGGATCTGTCAGTTGGTGGCTGTGAAATGCAACAGCTAAAATCTAAGGCAGGCTTCAAGGACCTCATTGAGAGATGAGAAAATTAAATGTACGAGTGCAAAACAATGCATGGAGGAGGGGACAGAGGCACCAGGGCACAGCTGAAAACACAATGGCCAAAAACGGGAGGAGTACAGCCAGGGCAGCACCCACAGCCAGGGCAGCACCCACAGCCTGGAGCTCGGCCCCTTCCCCCTGGGCATGCAGAGAAAAGCACTCAGCAGCCCCAGCAGTGCCCACCATGCCTCAGGGAGCCCCCAGAGCAGAGCCAGGCAAGGTTCAGAGAATAAAGTGGGGATTCATGAAAGCCTTCAGCAGGCCCAGCTTGGGCAGCCACAGCCTCCAGAGGCTGCAGCCAAGGTGGGCCACGGGCACGAGTTTGTCACACAATTATCAGTTTGGGCATTTACACATCAGGGGTTTATGCTCCAATTCCAGCTGCAGGGAATGAAGTCATTCACCCCCAGTTTGCTCCCCCCAGCTCATTTTTATTTATACTTTTTGGGGCCTGAGGCAGTGAGGCATCCTTGAGTTCCAGGCCCAGAGAGGAATTGTGTCTGAACAAAGTGGAAGAATGGTGGCTGACAGGCTGTGGAGATTAGAGTTATCTAGATGCATACAATATAAGAAAATAAAGGTAGTATAGAAAGTAATCTTATCCCTTAAGGAATTGCAGCTGGGCCAGTTATTAGAGATTGGGAACAGGCCTGACTCTAACAGGCCACAGCTGTAACCAGTGAGAAGAGTGTTATAAAAGAGTGGATTGGGTGGTTGAGGGGAACTGGGGTTAGTTGGCTGCTGTGAGAAGAAGGAAATCAGTGCTTAGAGGAGATGCCTACAAGAAACAACAAGGAGGTACAAAACTTTAGCGATATAATGACAATAGAACTCTGTGTTATAATGACAACAGATTTATACACCTGAGCAGCGCAGGATCTGAAAAATAGAAAAGCTGTGACAGATGAGTGATACCATGGGTGACTCTCAAATTAAAAGGAAAATATCCTGTATATATGTTAAGAGAAGCTTTATAGATTTATAGTTGTGTTTTACCCTCTTGTGTTGTTATCAGGGATGCCCTGGGTTTGGGACATTTGGGAGGGTGGAATTGTCACTATGGCAGCACCTGAGCTCCAATCAGGATTTAAGGCAGTGATCTCCACCCCTGGGCAGGGAGGGAGGAGTTGATGGAGACTTTGGGAGAGCTGAAGGGTTAAAAGGCAAAACCTCCATGGTGTGGGTGAGCATATGGTGGGAAAGATCCTCTGCTTTGGTGCTGTCATATTTTCTCTATTCAATCTCCCATTGTGTTTTTGATGGTGTTTAAAAAAGTTTGATGGCATTAAAAGGTTTTAATAGACTTTTTATATTTCTGAAAGTGAGGATCATTTCTCACTAAGCTCAATCCTAAGGCATCCCCCAGAGGGATGGAGCTCTGTCCTGGCCAGCTGCTCACAGCCATGGCTGGCTCCTCCAGGAGCAGGGACAGCCCTGTTTTCATGGGAATTTGGTCCAGGTGTTTCCAGAGAGACTTTCCAGCCTCTGCTGCTCACTCTGCAAAATTTCTGTTCCTTCTGCCTTTTGCTTGCTGGCCACTGCAGGCAATTATCAAATTATCTTATAATTTGACTCACAGGAATGTTGCCATAGTCCCTTCAGTTGTGAAAAACGCCTCAAATTGAGTTTGGTTTGCAATGCCCTGAGCCTTTCCCTGGTGAAATGCCCATTTGCAGCAGGCAGGATTTCGTGCCAGAGCTGCTCTGGCACTTTGGTTGCCATCCTGCACATTCTGCTGCATCTGGGCAAGATAAAGCTCCTACAAACAGCACAGCACCCACACAGAGCCTGGGCATTTAGGCTCATTAATTACAATTACAGGCAGCAAAAGTGTTGGAACAGGAACACTCAGGGGTCCTCTCCACTCTCTGGTTCTGTGAGGGAATGACAAACTGAAGTGATATGTAAAGAAACTTCCTTTGAGAATATTAAGCAATTTTTTTCCACATAAAACCCTGGAACAATAGTGGAACATTAATTTTGTTTTGTATAGAATGACTATCCACATGCCAAATTAGCCCTTGAGAGAAAGAGTCTGGTTTTTTGCTCATCCAAAACATCACCATTACTAGAGAACATAAGAAATCTTTCATTGGTTACCCTCTCTCAGGATAAGAAATAAACTGTGATATTTTTATGTCAAGATTTTCTCATTAAAAGATTCCTATCTCCAACAGTTATGAAATAGATTCTGTTCTCTCAGGTCCTGTGAAGGGAAAGTGGGAGAAGGCTCCAACTCACAAACCAGCACAAATTTCATCATTCCTCCTTCTGGAAAACAGTCAGAAAAGTGGGTTGTTTCTCCTTTAATTAGAATGTAAAGGGCAGAATTGAGAAACTGTGGCACATTTATCACTCCATATGCCAGTGTAAAAGAATGCCAAAGACTTGAGCATTTTAAAAGCTCAGTGTGTCATATAAGTGTTTAGGCTGAGCTAAACAAATATTTTCATCCCATTTTAAGTCAAAACCCCTGTGATCATAGAAAGGTGCTTTTCTCCATTGTTTTTCATCATCACTACTGTGCTTTAAAGGAATTTTAGCTTGGTTTTTTCTACCATATAAATTCAGTTGTGTCGTAACAATATTCCCTCAATGTTGTCTCTCTTTTTTTTTTGTAATTAATGGCCTGCATGACTCAACATTTTCCACTGTTTTTATCAGTCCAGGCAGACTTTTTTTTGTGGTTTTTTTTTTTTTTTCAAGCAACTGGTCTATTGCAGCAGGGTTAAAATCCTCTTGAAAGCCACTTCCACAGTTTCAAAGACATGGCTATTTAAACACAGGTGATAAAACTTTTTTTAGCATAGGAAGGGGCAGTTTAATAATCTCTGTTTACTGAACAGCTCTGACTCATCTTGTCCAAGCTGTCAGTGCTCTCAGTGAGGTGGAGGGAGGGAGAAGAAAAACAAAAATAAAGCAGAGTGTGCAAGAGAGCAAGAGAGAACGAATGTGATCGTGTCATTGGAGGCTGCATTCTCAGTGACACACAGCAGGGAGCTGAAATAAGATGGTAAATCCCCCGTGTTTAGTGTTATATTTGTCTTGTTCAGAGAGCAAAACTGTGTGCTGACATTCCAACTGTGCAAAGGAAAGCAGCATCACTTCCATAGGAAGCAAAATATTCCTCCGGCATCTCCTGCAGGCCTGTCTGCCAGCAGCACATTCATGTCTCAAAATGTGGCACCCAGAAATCCCAGCTACCTGTAGCATGTCGCTGTGATGTTTTCTGAAAAATCCTTTTGCCTGGGTTTTTCTCCTGAGAAGCTGAGAAGCCTCAGAAGAAAAGACAAACAATTATCTGCATCTTTGATTGGTCTCATGTGGTTATTTTTAATTAATAGCCAATCACAGTCTGGCTGTCTCGGACTCTCTGAAAGTCACAAGATTTTATTATCATTCTATTCCTTGCTAGCCTTCTGATGAAATCCTTTCTTCTATTCTTTTAGTGTAGTTTTAATATATCATTTTAATATAATATAGAAAAGATATTAAAAATATATATAATATATAAAATAATAAAATAAATAGTATAAAATAATAAAATAGAAATAATTTTATTTTATATACAATATTCAAATAAATACAAATAAATTCATAATATATAAAATAATATATGTAAATAATTATATATATCTAAAATAATAAAATATAAACATTTTTATTTTATATGAAATATATGAAACAAATAAAATTACATTTATACTATATTAAATAAAATAATATAAAATATGTAAATAATTCTATATATAATGTATAAACTATTAAAAATAAATCAGCCTTCTGAAACATGGAGTCAGGATTCTCATCTCTTCCCTCATCCTGGGACCCCTGTGAACACCACCACATTTGGTGACCCCAAGTGAAGAAAACTTCCACAGTACCACACACACTGTTGTTCTGCTTGAAGTTTCAATGGAATTTATTTATATCTAGCAATTTATTTATATCTATGATATCTGTTCATATAATGAAAATATAAGTGTGTGCTCCGTTCTCTTGCCCAAATACCCTGAAATCCAAATCCGTGATTTCCTCTGCACCCACATCCCTCACAGAAGTCATCACCTCTGCACAGGAGCAGCCACAAACAAATTCTGGCTAATGAATTGATATTAGGAACTCATTTCAATATTAGCAACTCAATTAAATAGGCTCTAATCATTAACTGCTGAGACAGGGATTGCTGGAAAAGGCCAGGAGGGGTTTGTGTTGCTCTCTTTCAGAAGTGTGGCTTTTCCCCTCCAAATCCCCACAGGGATTTGTCTCCTGAGGTTTCACTGGCACAAGGAATTCTGTACAACTCCTGCAGATCCCCAGCCCTGCACACGGTGCTGGCTCAGGATTCAGGAGGAATTTGTCACTGTCAATCACTTGGGCTGTCAGAGGGAAGTGAGAACATCATTTCTGTCCCATTCTATCCAGCTCCTTGCTAAAGGCTGCCAGTGAGCTTTCCTTTCTGTGCTGGGCATGATGGAGGGATGGATCCATGGATGGATGGATGTTGGAGTGACGGGGGGTGGGATGGATGGAGATGAGAGATCTCTGCAGCCAGGTCATGGAATTTGTGGTTTATTGCAAAGGGCCTGGCTGCAGGGCCCTGCTGGGATTTGGGGTTTATTGCAAAGGGCCTGGGTGCGGGGCCCTGCTGGGATTTGGGGTTCATTGCAAAGGGCCTGGGTGCAGGGCCCTGCTGGGATTTGGGGTTTATTGCAAAGGGCCTGGGTGCAGGGCCCTGCTGGGATTTGTGGTTTATTGCAAAGGGCCTGGGTGCGGGGCCCTGCTGGGATTTGGGGTTCATTGCAAAGGGCCTGGGTGCAGGGCCCTGCTGGGATTTGGGGTTTATTGCACAGGGCCTGGGTGCGGGGCCCTGCTGGGATTTGTGGTTTATTGCAAAGGGCCTGGGTGCGGGGCCCTGCTGGGATCTGGGGTTCATTGCAAAGGGCCTGGGTGCGGGGCCCTGCTGGGATCTGGGGTTCATTGCAAAGGGCCTGGGTGCGGGGCCCTGCTGGGATTTGGGGTTCATTGCAAAGGGCCTGGGTGCAGGGCCCTGCTGGGATTTGGGGTTCATTGCAAAGGGCCTGGGTGCAGGGCCCTGCTGGGATCTGGGGTTCATTGCAAAGGGCCTGGGTGCAGGGCCCTGCTGGGAGCTGCAGCCACAGCTCAGAGCAGGCCCGAGAGAAGGGAGGGGGAGAGAGGGTGAGAGAGTAAAAGAGGCAAGAGAGCAAAAGCATAAGAGAGTAAAGAGGGGTAAGAGGCAAGAGCTAAGAGAGCGAGGTTCCCGTTACGATACCATAAATCTTCTTCTGTGTTGAATATTCTGTTTCTCACTAACCACTCTAGTACAAGATACAAATCCTATAGTATTTCCATACAGCCTATAAGAATCATTACATTACCATCCTGTGTTACATTTTAAACCCTAAAACTCCTCTCTGGGCCCTTCTGCCAAGCTGTAGGGTCTGCTCTGACCCTTGGGCCTGTCTGCAAGCAGAGGGTGTTGTTCCATCAAAAGGGGATCACCTTCAGCTGGCCACCCCATTGTTTTCCAGTTGTTCAGTAACTAAGGGATCTCAAAACTTGCTTTCATTTCAATCTCACTTATAGTTTCTATATTCTCAAAATCTTTTGCCAGACAATCATATTGATAAGGCTTTCCTGGTTCATCTTCCCCAACATATGGAATCCATGGATGGAGGGAGGGATGGATGGATGATGGATGGATTGTGACCGTGTTCACAGGGGTCTGAGGATGAGGGAAGAGATGAGGATCTGACTCCATGTTTCAGAAGGCTTGATTTATTATTTTATGGTATATATTATATTAAAACTATACTAAAAGAATAGAAGAAAGGATTTCATCAGAAGGCTGGCTAAGAATAGAAAAAGAAAGAATGATAACAAAGGTTTGTGGCTGGGTCAGAGAGTCTGAACCAGCTGACTGTGATTGGCCATTAATTAGAAACAGCCACATGAGACCAATCACAGATGCACCTGTTGCATTTCACAGCAGCAGATAACCATTGTTTACATTTTGTTCCTGAGGCCTCCCAGCTCCTCAGGAGGAAAAACCCTAAGGAAAGGATTTTTCATAAAATATGTCATGAATGGATGGATGGATGATTATTTGGATCACAGAAAGGATAAGTGCTGAATATACACTAGGAAGAAAAACTTCTAAATGTCATTTCAGAGCAATAAGAGCAATCATTAACCTCTGGAGCCAGGTGAGCAGCCCAGGTTCCAAGTAAAAATCTTCCCAGTTTCCAAAACACAAACTCATTAAATGGGATTTTAATTTAAAAATCCCATCTAATGTTTTTACAGCAGGATGCTAATTTTGAGCCACAAACAAATTTTGGCTAATGAATTAATATTAGCAACTCAAATAATGCTCTAATCGTTAGGTGCTGTGATAGAAATTTCTGGAAAAGGCCATTCAGGCTGTGTTTACTCTGTTTACCTAGTACTTTTCAAAAACACTCTACAGGAATACTTTTCACTCTTAGAGATTCAAGAAATGCTGTGGTTTAACACAGCACTGTTATTCCTGTTCTAACCCTATTCCTGGGACTCCTGAATTAGCAGATCCTGTATTTCTGACCCCAGTTTTACCTTCTGCCTTGATATCATTGCATTATGGCTAAATGGTGATCTCTGCCTGCACCCAAGCTGGTGCAAGCTCTGAATCTGCAGCTTTTACGGTGCCAAGACCAAAGGATTCTATTAAATAAATTCTCCAAAAGTGGGTCTTGTCTTCTGCCAATGCAAGGGGATGACTCTGGGACTTTCTTTTCTGTGGCTCTGGGGCTTTCTGTGTAAATACAGTGAAATACCAGTGCAAATCAGCCCAAACAACATATTTTATTTATAGCTTCTGCTTCCATTTTGGCCAGGCAGCAATGTCCTTCAGGCTTGGAAAGAGACACCCAGTCCCTCCAGGGCACAGTCAGCCTGTTCTGGAGAGAGCCCCTCTCAAAATGCAGATTTGTTTTCATTGTTCTGGTTGGGGGAAAAGAAATCACTTTGTGGGCTAAGGTGTTGGCAGAACTGCCAAGCAATTCATTCTCAAGTGGTTTTCTTTGCTCACCACCTAAGTGCCCATAATTTTGTTAAAAGCAGCGTATCAGCTCTGACTCCCCATCGTGTGGAACCTCCCCAGTGCCTGCCCAAGGGTCCAACAGTGTGTGTGAGAGAATATTCTTATATATCACTTCTAGAAAGATAGAAACACCAGGAATAACTGGCAAAAGGAAGAACTGAGTCAAAAACCACCCAGGTTCCAGCTTGTTTGGAACCATTGTTTAACACTTCTCTCAGCTTTCACTCTCCCACTGCCTGAGGTGAGAGACAGCCCCAGAGAGGATCCCAAACCCTGCAAGGATGAGGGAATTTCAGGGGAGATATTGAGGGAATGCTGCCTTAGCCCTGCACCCTCCTCTGCCAGAACCATCCTTACCTTCAATGTGCTGACTAAAGCTCCATTTCCTCTCCAAGGATCTGCAAATGTTCCTTAAAATACTCCAATTAGAGCTAAGCAATAAATAAGTACATCAGTGATCAATGGATGTAGGAAGATCATTTAATCTGCCTGACGTTGCTGTTACCTCACCTCAGTGAGAGGAAACATAATGGAATTGCCAAACTGATTTGTTACCAATCCTGCTTTATGAACTGCAGTGCCTCCTTCATTCCTTCCCCTTATGCACAGATCCTCGCCTCCCCAGAGTGATTTAGTTGTAGGAACAGAAAAGAAAAACAATAATTATCTGCTGCTGTGGAATGTAATCTGACCTGGGCAAGAGCCCAGGGTGAGGGGTGATAACCTGTCACAGATATATTTTATGAAAAATCTTTTCCTTAGGATTTTTCCTCCTGAGAAGCTGGGAGGCCTCAGGAACAAAACGTAAACATTGATTATCTGCTGCTGTGGAATGCAACAGGTGCATCTGTGATTGGTCTCATGTGGTTGTTTTTAATTAACAGCCAATCAAAGTCAGCTGTCTCAAGCTCTCTGGTCAGTCCCAAGATTTTATTATCATTTCTTTCTATTCCTTGCTAGCCTTCTGATGAAATCCTTTCTTCTATTCTTTTAGCATTGTTCTAATATATAATTTTAATATAATATATATAAGATATTAAAATTATATATATAATATATAAAATAATAAAATAAATAAAGTATAAAAATTCATATTTTATAGAAAATATATAAAATAAAATTTTTAAATTATCATATATAAAATAATGTAAAATATGTAAATAATTTTATATATAATGTAAATACTTATATATGTAATATATAAAATAATAAAAATAAATTGACTTGGCTTCTGAAACATGGAGTCAAGATTCTCATCTCTTCCCTCATCCTGGGACTCCTGTGAACACCACTACATTTGGTGACCCTAAGTGAAGACAAATTCCACAGTGCCACACTCACTTTTGTTTTGCTTGAAATAGCACTTGAATGAGCACTGCAGGACTGCTGGGAAAACCCCTGATGTTCAGCCATCAAATCCCAACAAGAAGGTTTCCAGATATTTTTATAAGTACATATTATAAATGATTCCCACATGTAATGTCAGAATGAAGTAGTAGGCTCTGGAAGAGCCCTGCAAAGGAGACTGATTCTGAAATTAAAGATCCAATATCTTGTTAGGCCCACTTAGATCTTCACAGAGCACCATAAAGATATGAGTATCTGTGTTTCCCTCCTCCTTTGGATGAGTCACTGCTCGTGACACGGAGACACTGTACAGACCTGGCGTCTTTATGAAGATTAAGTATCTTATGAAATGCAATTAGAATAAATACGTACCTGTCAGTTTGTAATTGCATTCAGAAGAAACCTCAGCTAAGAGCAGGATGAGGAGCCAGCAGCAGAGGAATACAGTCTGCATGGGCCCAGCCTGGTTCCCCAGGCAGAGATCCACAGCCAGCCCTCCTCTCTGACTTCAGCAGTAATCCATTTATGCCCCAGAGCACAAAATGGGAGCCATTAGGGCTGCCTGTAAAATACAGGGATATCTGCTTCATGGTTCCATGGATCAGAGCCTCCATGGTTTCTGGATAACCCACCAAGGGAGAGGAGTCTGACCAGGAGGAGTTCTGGGAGCAGCCAGGGGAGCTCCTGTTTGCAGCCCATCAGTGAGGGAAGGAACATGAGTGAGCAGAAGAGTTGAGGTTTGGGTACCACCCACACCGCCACCCCGAGATTTCTCATCAACTGATCTTAAAAATCCAAACTAAGATTTATTTTTGCTGTTTGCTGTTGGAAGTCAGTGCATCCCTCTGAGTGTCCACAGTTGCCGAGGACCCCGTTGAGGGGCTCAGAGACCCTGGCACACAGCCCAGAACACCTGGGGATTTGATTTTGACACCTGGAGCAAGTTGCCAGCTTTGTATGAGGACCTGAAAGTCACACAGCTTTGAATAGCATAATAATAAAATGATCACAGGGTGAAAGTGTAGATTTTAGGATTTTTGGTATGGGGGTTGTGGGGACAAAATGGAGGAATCAGGGTGTGTCCAGCCTTTCTTCTTCTTGTTCTTGTTCTCCATTTTCTGCAGTGATGTTGGCACTTTGGGATTGGTTTAGAGTAGAAGTGTGCTGTCTAACAAAGGTGATGGTGATAGGTATTGGGAATTAAGTGTAAATATGTTATATGTAGTTTGTAGTATAAAAGGACAACACAAAGGGTGCCTGTGGCTGCCTTGCTGAGCAGATCTCAGCTGGGCAGAAAGAAAATTTTATAGATAAGAATTAGTAAATAACTTCAAGACTGAAAAGTGAAGAGTCCAGACTCGTTCTTCAGTTGTGCAGGCTGAAACAGAGACATCCTGCACTTCTTGGGGCAGCAATTAACAACCAAAACCCGAGAGTTTGCTACCCCTTCTACCTCAGCCAACCAACTCTTAGCTTTCCTCTCACCTAATTTTCCTCAGAAGGCATGGCTAAAATCCCTATTTAGAGACAAAATGAGGTACCACTACTTTCACTGCCACTTCTACTTTCTGATGTGATGATGGCTGTCACTTGGGAAAAAACAAACCAGGAAAGTGCTGCAGGATTGTAAATGCTGCCAAGCTTGCCCCTAGCACAGATTTGACATCCAAGCAAAAGACAATGCTTCAGCTTTCTGAATCAATCCCAAGAAACAATCAAAACCCAGGTTTGTCTGGTATTTTTAACCACACAGAAATAATGACTGCTAATTACTATGCCCAGCACTCTGTGTGTTTATTTACAGAACTTCCTCAGGAGCTCTGCACTTCACCTTGATTAAACAGTGAAATAACAGTTTCAGTTCTTTCACACACAGAGAAAAATATTCAGTGTCTCCATGTGGGTATATTCACTGTTGCTGCAAATAATGTGTACAGAGTGCCTGTGAAATGAGGAAACTGTGCTGGGAATATAATATAATATAATATAATATAATATAATATAATATATTTCTGAAACATGGAGTTTCAGAGCTTCCATTATATTATTAATATAATATCATATAATGTATTTTTATATATCATATAATAACATTCTTAATATAATATCATAAAATAATAAATCAGCCTTCTGAAACATGGAGTTTCAGTAATTTGTGTTGACCATCACTGCTCAAGGAAAGTTTTACTGGACCTGGTGGGGAGTTTGCCAAAAGAAACTCATCAGTCTGTTGTCACAGTCATATTTTCTGAAAAATCCTTTCGTTAGGTTCTTTTCTCCTGAGAAGTTGGAAAGCTTCAGCTTCTCCAAGTTTTGCTGCTTTGGAATGTGATCTGGAGAATTGTTTACCCAGCATGTGAATTGTTTTTAATTAATGGCCAATGACAGCCACCTGTGTTGAGGCTGTGAGCAGTCACCAGATTTCCTTATCATTCCATTCCATTCCATTCCATTCCATTCCTTGCCAGCCTTCTGATGAAATCCTTTCTTCTATTCTTTTAGTATAGTTTTAATATAGCATTTTCTTTTCATATAATATATATCATAAAACAATAAATCAGCCTTCTGAAACATGGAGTCAGATTCTCATCTCCTCCCATGTTGGGGTTGCCTGCAAATTCAACGTTTGGTGAGTCCTGAGTGAGGAACATTGCCACAGTCTGTGAAAATTGGCTGCAGTGTGGAAAGCATCACTTAAAGTCCTTTTCTGTCCTTCTTTCCTGATCCCAGGTAATTCCCAAACCAACAGTTTCTCTGGCCAGCTCTTTCTTAGTGCACATATTTCATCTTCTGTAAATATTCACAATTCAGAAAAAGGTTTCCAAGAATGGTTTTGAGGTACTCAAAATCTTGGCAATAGAAATAGTCACACACAGTTATACAGCTACAAAAAGGACAATGGGGAAAATTGGACAGAATGTCAGCCATGAAGGCACTAAGTGAAATGGGAAACCACTGTTTCTGGAGAGAGGAAAGATGTTAATATTTCAGGTTATTTATTCATATCTTCTTTCTGTTCTCAGAAATGGTTTTGAAAATCTTGGGATCATCCCAATGAAGGACAGAGATATATTGCATTGTATTGTATATATATTTTCCTAAGATTTTGTAGATGTTTCTGTGAGCAACTTTTAATATATTGTTCATTTGTGGTTCTGCACTTGCAAGTGTCTTTTGTGGGCTCACCACTGATATGTGGTAATCAGAATATTACAAGTGCTAAAGGCTACAGACAGTGCTAAATAAAAATGAAAGATAATCCTGAACTTAGCTAAACAAAACTCATTGTATTATATGAACTAACTCATTGTATTAAATGAACTAATTCCCTTCAACTGCAATGTCTCAAAACCTTTGGATTGAATCCAAGTTCTTTCACACACACATTTCAGCCATGTTGGATGCACTTAGAGCTGACAGAGCAATTAAACTCTTGTTTCACTTAGGAAAAGCAAAGGCAAACAGGATTTCATTTTGCTCGTTGTCTTGCAGAAGTTTGTGTCTATTCCTGTTCCCCAGAGATTCTCCAGTATTTACCCAGAGC
This sequence comes from Melozone crissalis, assembly GCF_028551555.1. NCBI lineage: Eukaryota > Metazoa > Chordata > Aves > Passeriformes > Passerellidae > Melozone > Melozone crissalis. The sequence goes on along the minus strand of NW_026535807.1, from coordinate 18,620,342 downwards.
TTGCAGCAAGTATGCAGAAATAAATTGGCTGTTTAACAGGATAGTGCAGTGTGCTCCTCTTCAGACACAGTTTGACATCCATAACCACCAGTTTGAGTGCCTCCAACTGTGTTCCACATTCACCAGGTACAGCTGCATGGCCTTATTTCTCGGGTTTTCTAGAGCTCTGATTGAATTTCTGCAGCATTGCTTTTGTTTCCCACTATTTAGCAGTTGAATATCACCTGCAGACCAAAATGTTTACTCTTGCCTACAGGTGTGTGCAGTCTGACAGGTGTGCAACCTGTTTTATCCTCATTTGCAAACTGTACAGGAATGCACAAAATAAAATTCCTACAGAAAACAGAATTTTGAGTAATTTGAAATGTTTCAAAAGAACATTCTTTTTTCTCTTTTGCCTTACTGTCCTCTCCTGTCACTGAATACTTGGAAAAATAATGAAAGCATTGCACGATGGAAAATACATTTACTTGAGCATGCAAGACATTTTTAGTGTTTCTACTGTCTGACATATCAAATGAGACAAATTAAGTACACACCAAGCAGCAGCAGACAAAAAGCACAAGTGACAAACAGAAAAAAGAGGATGGAAAAAGGATGTGGTTGTTTATTGTATTTGCTGTTTATTGTATTTGCAGGGGACCTTGTGGCAGGGAAGAATGATGAATCTGACTCCATGCACTCAAAAGGCTAATTTATTATTTTATAATGCTATATTATATTAAAAAATACTAAGCTATACTAAAGAATACAGCAAGGATACTTACAGAATGCTAAAAGACAATAATGAAAACTCCTGACTCTCTCCAGAGTCCTGACACAGCTTGGCCCTGATTGGCCAAAGAGTGCAAACAACTCACAGCAGAATGCAATGGAACAATCACTTGTGGGTAAACAATCTCCAAACACAGTCCACATGAGCACAACACAGGAGAAGCAAATGAGATAAGGATTGTTTCCCTTTTCTCTGAGGCTCCTCAGCTTCCCAGGAGAAAAATCCTGGGTGAAGGGATTTTTCAGAGAATGTGAATGCCACAGTTGTTGGTTTTCAGAAAAACACCTCAATGGATTTATCAAGTCAACAACTCTATTCATGCTAAAAAGTTCTTAAGGGTCAATGCCCTTGCTGAACCCTATACAAGGACATGAGGGTTTGGTGAAACCTTTCAGTGCCATGTGGAAGATAAAAGTGTCACTGACATATTTTCTGAAAAATACCTTTGGCTAGGATTTCCTCCTGAGAAGCCTCAGAAAAGAAATGTAAACAATAATATCTGATGGCTTGGAATGTGATCTGGAGATGGTTTACCAACAGGTGCATCTTTGATTGGTCTCATGTGAATTGTTTTTAGTTAATGACCAATCACAGCCAGCTGTGTCAAGGCTGTGAGCAGTCATGGGTTTTTATTATTCATTCCTTTCCAGCCTTCTGATGAAATCCTTTCTCTTTCTTTTAGTATAGTTTTAGTGTAGCATTTTTAATATAATATCATACCATAAAATAATAAATCATGAAACATGGAGTCAAGATTCTCATCTCTTCCCTCCTCCTGGAGACCTCACAAACACCACCACAATAAATCACTGCTTACTGCTGGTTCTCTGCGCCAGCAGAGGGAGGAGAATGCAGTCTCCAAGGAAAGGACATTTTATTTCAAGGCAGTTTTGGGTTAATGCCACCTCTAAATAGGGCAGTGACTCCCACTGTCCTTCAAATGTGGGACTGAAAAAGCCCTGTGTGCTGTGGGCATGGCTCAGCACTCACTGACACCCAAATTAATGTTATCCAAGTCAAGCTGGCCAAGTTGGTGCCATCCCAGTCAAAGCCATCCAAGCTGGAGCTGACATCATGATTGTCCCAGCCATCATTGTCATCATCATCATCATCATTCTGAGATAAGGTAGCCCTTATCTGAGCTGTTCTCATCCAAGTCAGCCTCTGAGTCACCACTGGCCATGTCCAGCTCACCATTTCTGCCATGGCCATCCAAGGGATTGTTGTCCTCTCAGTCATCCCCATCATCATCATCATGGACACCCAATCATCTTCTAACTTACTGGAACACTTGTCTTATTTGGAGAAATTCACATGCTAGTAATTTAAATTAATATTAGAGATTAATTGTATTTAATAAATTCAAAACTTCCCAACCCAAGTTATTTTCTGGCTTAATCCTGTAATGGGTATGTATTTCTAGTATTTAAAAAAAAATGTGGGCTTTAAAGTTTGGTTTTGTGTTTATGCTGGAAAGTTCCAGTGGGGACAGAGAATGTTTTATATCTATATAAGCTGCATAAAATACCAGGATGAATAACCAGAAAATGCTCTAAAAGTATTTTTTAAATAAATTATTGAGTCTGTTAATATTATAGCCAGATTAAAGGACAAATAAAAGAATTAAAACCAATTTTTTATTAGAAAATCTGTCTTAATTGTCACATTCAAAGGAGAAAAAAGAGAGAAAAACAGAACTTCTGGATTTACCAGCAAGGGACAGAAAATTTCCTTCTAACTTGAATACACAATGTTAAAGTTGCACTGCATTTCTTAAATGTTAGCATGCAAGCTTAAACTAATTATTTTAAGACAGGCAACACTAATTTCATTCTCAAAGGACTGAATTAGCTCAATAACAAATTTCATTAAAAGACAGATCATTGTCCAGTTAGGGAAAGGTAATGGAAGTAAAAAGGAGACAGAAGAAAAAAAACTTCATTGTAACAAATGGTAACAGACTTCATACTTATAAATTTCATCCTTATAGATTTCATACCTCCATTCTCCAAAGTTCTTTATCCTCACCACTCACAAATGGTAAGAAAGCTCAAAATAAAGTCTATTTTAACAATAACATATTTTATTTAGCTACTGTGGGCAGTCATAAATTATGGTCCTTAAAGATGCTATACACAGGCAAATAATTTAACTGTCAGGACCACAGCAGAAACAGAGAAGTACACATTTCAAACAATGAGAAACTTTCTGAGTAACTCTTAAAGAGCTGTGCAAGAACTCAGAAAAATACCACAATATTGAGTTGTGCAGATTTATAAGCTTCTTTTTTAAAATAAATAAGAAATTATGTATGCCTTTCTAGCAAACATTGGAGTCTTTATAAGATCAAGACTGTTACAGACATAAAAGAAACTCTGGATAAATTCAGATTTCTCTTCTGAATTAACCAAGAAATCCTGGCTGCTGACCTGAAAGGGGAACATTTTGTTATTGTCCCACATCTCCCCATGTTCAGGGTTGCCTGCCTGAGGGTGGCTGCTGTTTGCTGCTGCCCCAGCCAAATTCAGAGCAGAATTTGCAGCTCCTGGATCTGACCCAGCCTAAACCTGCAGACAACCCCAGAACCTGGGCGGGATCATGGTGAGGAACAAAGTAGGATGAAAAAATAACAAGATTTTTTCCTTCAATAAGGCCCGGTGCATCTCCATCACTAAATTACAGCCCATCTTCTTTAGTGTTAAACTTCAGCTCCCCCCTCACCCTGAAATTTGGATCCTATTATATTTAATATAATAGGATCCAAATTTATATTATATAATAATAATATATAATTTAATCATGTGTGTATCAAACTGGAGGTTTTCAGCTGCTAGAAACCTTGTCTTTTCTCAGCTTCATAATTTTTTTCCTCATTTTAGACATATTGTACTGGTGAAATTGTTAATGCAGCCTTTCAACACAAACTATAATTTGGCATCTGTGAATTGTACTGCAGCATTTATATTTAACTTTAGAAATGTTATTTAGAAAAAACCATTGTTTTTCATTTATCAGATATTCGTGTTTCCAGTTATTTTTATTTGCAGTTCTGACTTTGCGCTCTCTCCAGGTGAGAGCCCTTCCAATGCTTTGCCTTTGGCAGGTTCATTCTCCACTGCTGTTGTTCTACAATGTTCTGTAATAAAAAGGTTTATCCAGATTTACCTGACTATGATTAGTGTTACTTTGGACATGACACAATTAAGATTAATTTTACAGATCTATTTTATTAATTTCTTGCTGTTCTACAATGGTCCCCATGAGAAAATACAGTTTTTCCTTGGGTGTTTTGTTGTACAAGACTGGCAAACAAAGCACTGTTCTCCAGCTGACCACTCACAAGAACTTTGATTTGTCTTTCAGCAAGAAGGAATTCCTTCTCCCAGCTATAAAATTATGAGTAAAAGAAGCAAATGAAGCTTTGGCAGGTTGATTCTCCACTGCTGTTATTCTACAATGGTGCCCATGAGAAAATACAGTTTTTCCCTGGGTGTTTTGTTGTACAGGCCTGGCAGACAAAGCACTGTTCTCCAGGACAGCTGACCCCTCACAAAAACTTTGATTTGTGTAGAAAGAGTTAACATTGAGCTTATTAGCTAAAAGAGCAAAAAGTCGAGAAGTAAGAAAAAACTGATAAAAAGCTCTCCCCAAAATTGTAACCAAAAAGACCAAGAAAAATAAGATAAAAAACAGTTGCAACTAAATGAAATATTTTTTAAAAGTTAGTTAAAATCACTATAACTTCTCACCAATAGTATTATGTTAACTTATTGTATCCAATAGTTAAAATAAAAAAACATAAACAATTAAAAAGTATATAAAAGTCAACCATGTTCAATAATAAAAAGTTACCAACTAAAACTACTTATAATCTTTACTTTATGTCATAACCACCTCAAAAACAACAGATTTGTCTTTCAGCAAGGAGGAATTCCTTCTCCCAGCTATAAAATTATAAGAAGCAAATGAAGAGGCCACCTTGGAATTCAAGGATTCAACAAACAAATAAGCACAAGGGTAAGGGAAAAAAACCCCAGACAAGGAACAAAAGCAAGCAATAATTTTGTAATTCTGCACAAGGAGCCTCTTGCCAGCACCTCAGTGTTTAAACACATGGCTCATGCTGTAACCTCCTGAGCCAGGCACGCTGCCACTGCCACCATCAGCTGCCTGGCAAAGCCAGCACTGAGGTCAGGCAGGAGCTGCAATTGCAGAAACTCCTGCCAAAACCAGGCAAAGGCACCTTAGGAAAGGGAATTCTGATCCCTAACACGAGCTCTGTCCTCCCATAGCTCATCGTGGAACGGCTGGCTCAGAATCCATATTTCTTGTTTTTATCTTGTGGGGTTTTCTACGGCTCCAAGATTGTCTCTGGGCCGTGGAGGCTCCTCCAGACTCTCTGTGTTGCTATAGGAACAGATTATTTCACTTCTGCTGCTCTTTTAAGTGGTCAAATTGGGTAAATGCAGAAATCATCAGCTGCAAAACTGAACTGATTACTCTTTTCAAGTTCCTTCTGAGTATAGCAAATTTTAAGAGAAGTGAATCAGCAAGGCATTTGGCAAGTGAAAGCAAAATCAGAGCTGAAGACAACTTTAGTGGGTATCTTAAAAAATATCTTTAAATAAACTATATAACATATTCTCTTAAATGAAAATTAAATTCTCTTTAATGGCTCTTGAAGTCTGCTTGCTCCTCAATATTTCATAGTTTCTGGACTGTTTGTATAAATCTGGACTGAAAAAAACACACATTTCCCACCCCTTTTTACTGCTCAATATATTTGATCACCCCTGATTTTCTGTTAAAATTCAGCAAGGAAAGGAAACTTTAGGAGAGGAAGTATTTTAATTATTAAATCATGCTGTAATAAGGATTGCATGGACTGAAAGAAAGAAAAAAGGCCCAAATGACATTTCTGTTGTAGTGAACAAAACAAATTCATATAGTTATCATTTGGGATATTGTTCATGTATAGTAAATATAGTATTGACACTAAAACTGAGGAGGAGGGGAGGGAGAATTATGGTCATTATTACACAGTCAAAAAGTTAAAACAATCTGGAATTCCACAGAAAAAAACCTCATTTGCAAGAAAATCAACATTTGGGTTTTTGGGATGGTAAAGGTTATAGACATTTTTTTAATGGATAGGATCCATAAAATTTGAATTAAAAAAAAAAAGACCAATAAGGAAAGGATATGTTTCTATAACACAGACATTAATCACCTTGATTAATGCATTGGAATGACTTTATGTTAGCAGTAATATATCTGGATAATAGCATGGTACTTTATTTTTTTCTAAAAGAGCTTTGGACCTCTGAATATTTTTTCATTGCGCAGGAATTAGTTATACATTAAATGGCTTTCTGGCTGTCATTTAAGAGGCAGATTGTTGAAACCATCCTGAGTGAAGGAATAAGAAACCTCAGGAATATTCTGTTTGGCCTTTGTATCCCATCTTTATGGTTGGGAAAAAGAATGCAATAATTCCTTCAGAGCCCAGAGCAGGTGGAGAACACAAAGATTTGTTTCCATGCACAGAGCAGCCCTGACCATTCCTTCTGCATTAGCAAAGTGTACAGAGGGGATGAGCCAGCAGATGGTGATGCTGCATCCCAGGGAATGCCAGACTCACCACCCTGCAGGGAGCCCCTGGGTCAGTGCCTCAGCATTTTAACTTTTGTATTTTCCATTTATTTGTACTCCTGCAGTTCTTTAGTGTGTAACGCCAAACCCCACACCCAGTGTCAGCTGCAGCTTTCCCATTTTAGGCAGACACAACAATTCCTCTCCAGGCCTGGCAATCAAGGACACCTCACTGCCTCAGGGCCCAGAGATGGGAACAAAAGGGACTTGGGGGGAGCAAACTTGGGCTCAATGACTTCATTACCTGGAGCTGGAATTGGCAGATTAACCCCCCATATGCAAATGGACCAAACTGATGAAAGTATAAAAACCTGTGAGCCATCATCCATTTTGTGTGTAGGCCCTGGGGGTTTCATCTGCCCTAAATGTACCTGCAGGCCCTTCAATAAACAGAACTGCTTTTTATTCCCCTAATTCTCTCTGGCCTCTGGTTTTAGGCAGTCCCAAAAAGGCATCAGGGCAATCCAGGAGGCCCTCAGGGCACGTGGAGCAGCTCCAGGTGAATGTTGCCAAAAGGTGCAAGGTAAGATGTGAGAGAGGGAGCCAAGGCTGGGTTTAGCAGAGCTTGGAGAAAAGGCAAAAATATTGAGTGTAACATCCTAAAGGGGAAAGGGAAGCTTGTAATAAACTCTGGAGATGAAGGGTGGGTGATAGAACATTGAGGGAAGAGGGGGAAAAAGAATTAAAGGAAAGCCCTGTGTGGTGGTGTTCACCGGGGTCTGAGGATGAGGGAAGAGATGAGGATCTGACTCCATGTTTCAGAAGGCTTGATTGATTATTTTTTGATATATATTACATTAAAACTATACTAAAAGAATAGAAGAAAGGATTTCATCAGAAGGCTGGCTAAGAATAAAAAAAGATAGAATGATAACAAAAGCTTGTGACTGACCAGAGAGTCTGAGCCAGCTGACTGTGATTGGCCATTAATTAGAAACAGCCACATGAGACCAATCCCAGATGCACCTGTTGCATTCCACAGCAGCAGATAATCAATGTTTGCGTTTTGTTCCTGAGGCCTCTTAGCTTCTCAGGAGAAAAAACCCTAAGGAAAGGATTTTTCATAAAATATCATGGCTACAGTCCTGAAACAAAATATTGGGAACCTGATGTAATGAGAAATGCCGCAGGAAAAATCTGTACATGGACAATCTTGGACATTTGATTGAATTAAAGATGGACATTTGTCTGGGAGTAAATTTGACAGGAATATCCTTAATGTCTGTCTGAACCCCTGATCAGTATTTGCTACCTGCACAATACACTAGACTTGCATTGACTTGATGCTCACTAGACTTGAATTTTTGATGCTCAACTAAAAAATAAATCTGTGCCTCCATTTAAAATTCTCATTGTGCTGCAGATACTCGAGTTCTTCTGCAACACCTTGACTAATTCACCTTCCCTTCACAATAACACAAGTCCTTTCTTACACATGACTTTTTATTATTCTTTTCTTACACATTACTTTATTATTCTTCATCCTACAGCTGTATTAAGGATATGACTCACTAAATAATGAGCGGTTCTTCACGTTTTAGCAATTTTCTAGCAGGCTAGATTTTAACTGTGTGTCCACAGGACAGGTCACAGGCAGGAATGGTTTGCTTTGCACACCCAGAGGCAGTGCAGACACTTGAATTCTGCCTCTCTGCTCCCCAGCAGGTCTCATTATTGCAGGCAGGACGAGCTCTTGGCTCCCTGGGGCTGATGGGCTGCATCTGCCCAGATCACAGCTCCAGAAAAGCCACACCGTGAGCCAGCAGAAACTTCTACAATCCATTAAGAGTCTTCTCTGAACAAGACCCTAATATACTTCTCTCTCTTTGTCCTGTGAGAAAAAATCTTTTGGTATTTTGCAGCTCTATTTTTCTCCAGTGTTCTCTGTAAGAGGAAAAAAAAATCATTTGCTCATGATTCATTTTTGTCTGTGAAGCTCTGCACATGTCACCATGTAAAAGAAAGCACTCTGTGCCAAGCTGTGAAGTATCCTGCGCTGCCAATGTGCTTTTATTATTTTGTTGCTTGAGATATATAGGTTTTTAAAATAAAAAAATGAAATCTTCACTTTGAAATCCAACCCTAAAGTCTGTTGTTAATAGGGAAGGACACAGGGCTGGGGATTTTTATTAATGCCCAGAATGTCAACAGAAACACTTGACATTGATTCTTGCTCTGGAATGGAGGAGACTTAAAGAACTGAGATCTGAGCCAGCTTAATTGGCTTGGAATCTGCAGATCTGGCTTAAAGTGGGTGAACTACTCAGTCAATAGAGTATTTTGGGAGGCTGTGCATTTTAGTCTGAAAACATAAGCGGTGACATTTCAATTCTCTTGGAAGCCAGCAGAAAAATAGATCTGAGAATTCAACCTCCTACATGGCCAGAGAGCAGCAGCAGAAAGCACCAAGGGGCTGCTCCAACTTCTCCTGTGCTCGTGCCAAAGAACTGCAGAGATCACCTTCAGAAATGCCTCCTGTGCTGCCTTGTAATTATTCAGAGTTATGGCAATAACCTACACATTTTATAGGGATTTTCTTCCTTTGGATACACACAAACAGCAGGAACTAGTCAGGAACTGGGCAGTTCCACCTGGCCAGAGTTGGTCACCTGCCATGTGAAATGCCTTCCAACAGGAGCTCCCTTTAATGACCCAGTTTATGTTCTACTCCTTAAATTCAGGCTACCTGTAAAGGTGAGGATATACTTCCTTTAACTAACACAGAAATCTTTTTCTCCTCAGTAATGTGTAATTTACTCTGCCAGACACACCTATAAAATTGTTGGCTGCCTACTGAAATAAAAACCTTAAAGCACTTCCCCTAGGGCAACTTGAAATAAGTGTGGAGAAAGGAACCTAGCACTGACCAAATCTCTAAAAACTGCTGTGCAAAATTCAAAAATATCTGAATTTAACTTTAAATTTGGGCATATATTGGCTATATAATCACTTATACTGAAAAAGGAGTTAACAGTAATGTCCCATAGTCTGGGTTTGAAATGCATCCAAGGTTTCCAGCCCAGGTATGCAGGGATAATTAGATCACTGGTGTTAATAAAGGCACATGCCCCTGAATTTTGTGCTGAAGAGTTAGCAGAGCTGTAAATTTGGGCATATATTGGCTGTATAATCACTTATAACTGAAAAAAGAGTTAACAGTAATATCCCATAGTCAGTATAACAGTATTATCATAGTCATATTAACAGTAATATCCCATAGTCTGGGCTCGAAATGTTTCCAAGGTTTCCAGCCCAGGTATGCAGGGATAATTAGATGACTGGTGTTAATGAGGGAAGACACCCCTGGATTCTGTGCTGAAGGCTAGCAGAGCTGAAAATTTGGGCATATATTGGCTATACAATCACCTACACTGAAAAAAGAGTTAACAATAACATCCCACAGTTTGGGCTCAATTTTTTTCCAAGGTTTCCAGCCCAGGTATGCAGGGATAATTAGACCACTGGTGTTAATGAAGGCAGATACCCCTGGATTCTGTGCTGAAGGGCTAGCAGAGCTGTAAATTTGGGCATGTATTGGCTATATAATCACTTATACTGAAAAAAAGAGTATAAGTAATATCCCATAGTCAGTATAACAGTATTATCATAGTCATATTAACAATAATATCCCACAATCTGGGCTCAAAATGTATCCAAGGTTTCCAGCCCAGGTATGCACAGAATAATTAGATGACTGGTGTTAATGAGGGCAGATACCCCTGGATTCTGTGCTGAAGGCTAGCAGAGCTGAAAATTTGGGCATATATTGCTGTATAATCACTTATACTGAAAAAGGAGTTAACAGTAACATCCCACAGTTTGGGCTCAATTTTTTTCCAAGGTTTCCAGCCCAGGGATGCAGGGATAATTAGATGACTGGTGTTAATGAGGGAAGACACCCCTGGATTCTGTGGTGAGGGGCTAGCAGAGCTCTACACCCTTTCCCAAAGGCTACAGGAGCACCTCAAACACACATCTAACCCCTGACAGCACCAGAGCAGAGTGACCCTTCCAGGAACGGCTGTTACAAACATATTTATCTTTACAGAAGCTGACCTGCATCATTAGCCCAGACTGTTTCCAACAGGGCGCTCAAACACAGCATTTTTACTTAGAATCAGTTGTTATTCTCATTTACTACAAAGATAAACAATCAATCCAGAATTCATCTGAATTTTCACTGTGTTTTAAGAGGCTGCTAATTAGAACCTAAGGAAAGGACTAAAAATACCCAGAGATGCAGCTGACATCTCCCTGATTCAACGTGAGAACCTTCTGTGCTAGCTGAGAGCAGTGACTAACACAACTGCTTCAGTGTGTGCTCTGCCATCAACACTGGCACTCACTTTTGCCTAAATAAGATGGATAACTTAGGTGAGAAGAGTTTTTTTTCCCCTGCTGTAATTATTAAGCTATTCAGGAATTCAGTGAACAGAGCAAACAGCCAAAATGTAATATATTCTGAATGAAGTAGATTCAAGTTGCTGGGGAAAACAGCTCCTGATCTGTATTCTAAGTCCATCAAATGTAAATGGTATTTAAGCAAAAGCTTTTCAGTGTTTCCCAGACTTCTGGTAAAAGTCTGTGGTTTTGCTCTGACAAAACAGCAAATGAAAGGAGCAATAGTGCAAGGAGCAAACAAAGAAAAAAACCCCAGATAATGTCATTAACTCCCAGGTCAGAAACTGTGGAAATTTTTGTTCCATGTATCATAAAACCCTTCAATGTCATTGTGGCTTCAGATTAAACTGAAATATTATCTCAAGGCTTCTAAGGTTTTAGATTGATTAGAATGGGATGACACCACTTTGCCAATTTTTACTGGCACAGCAAAGAAGGGAATCAGAAGAACATCCCAAATTACTGACCAAAATTCAGGCACTCAAATATAAAGTTTCAATACACTCAAATATATAGTTAGAATAAAGAGACACATTAGAAAAGAATTAAATATAAGTTACTGCGTAAAATTAATTAAAGCCAAGTCCCACTCCAGCAGAAGAAAAGTGTCTAATATTCTTGTAAAAAAATTGCTTCTTAATCTATTATTAAATATATTTATTTATCTAATATAATTTATTAAATCTAATAATCTAATTTATTAAATATTATTATTAAATCTAATAAGAGTAGTTCTAAAAGCAGACCAAACAGGAATAGGGAATGTAAACTATTTGTAGGACATGAGTCCAAGTAATACAGTCTATATTTGTCTATTTCACAACCTTGTATTTAAGTAAATATAATTTATGTTATAGAAAATATCAGACAGAATTTTATGTGCATCTGAACAGACCAAGGTGATTTGCATCTTCATCTTTCACAGCTGTCAAAATTGCAGATTCTCTGATGACAAGTAGAAATAGAGTTTCCTACTAACTCTAAACATGAGGACAATAGGGCATCACACAAGTGGATTCAAATTCAAGTTATCCAATTCAAAAGTTGGCTTGAAGTGCAGAAAAAAATTTAAAACCACTTCAAACTCCTTTAATAATCTTTGATTTTGGTTTGAAATTAATTGCTTAACTGCAGCTTGCTTTTCTCTTTTTTTTATTCTGGATGCATTAAGTAGTTCAAAGCCTTTGGAATGCAGAATTTTTGCAAAATAAGTAAGAATTTAAGAACTAGAAATATGCAAAACTTCTCTGAAATTCACCTTTATGTGGCTCCATCCCTGCAGCAGCTCAGTGCAGTTGGCACTGAATATGAGCCCTTCAATTCAGAGAAAATCCAACAATCAGAATTGCCTTTTTTTTTCTGGTTTAGTATCAAAAAAGAATAGATTTTGTGTTGCTTTCTCCATGGCTGCACGCTTGCATTCACCTGAAGAACAGTGGGCAGTGATTTTCCTCCCCAGTTACACACAAGGGGTATCAGGCCAAATTTCAGACCTTTGTATTCCTCTCCCAATAAATTCTTGCTCCCTCCTGCTCCTCTCCTACCTCGTCTGAGAGAATTCTAAATCTGTGAAACAAAACTCCTTTTACTGTTTCCTTGGGGAAGTTGGTAGGCCTGTAATAAATCATTTATCCTGAAATGCATTCATCTCTCTTCCTTTTTTAATTCCCGTTCAGCAATGCTAAATCCCCCAACCATCTACCTGAATTAAAATTATATCTCTCCAAACTATTTGATACTGTTTCCTCCATGAAACACTTGGGAGGTTTTGTGAAAGATCCTGATTTTAAAACACCATCCCAGATAATTTATTGCTTTCATTTAGAGCATCTCAAAGATTTGGGATCAATCCTGAAAGTGAAGATTCCCAGGGAATTATTTTTTTTCCTGTAACAAAAAGGTTTCTCCAGATTTACCTACCTATGATTAGTGTTACTTTGGACATTACACAATTAAGATTAATTTTACAGATCTATACTATTAATTTCTTGCTTCAGCACCTATGTGCAAGACTGCTTTCGCCAGTTATCACATTATTTGCTTATCACAAATTCTTTAAAGAAACTCAACAGCAATGCCATTTTTTTTAGAATCTAAGGCAAACGTGAAATTCTGAGAATATTTTACAAAAACATATGTACAAACAGAAGCAGACAACAGAGTGATTTTTGAGAATCTCAGAGTATTAACAAGGCTGAGAACATCTAAAAACTTCCCCTCTGGCAACAACAAACCTTTCACAGCTCTAAAAGCCAAACTGCTTTATTGGCCACACTGGGCTGTTCATGGTCTGCATGTAGAAACTATTGTTTCTCTCCTAAATATGTTTAAAAGGCAAATAAATTCCTATGATGAATACAAGTGTGAGACTTTTAGAAAAATAGCAACAGTCTGATTGAATTTTGATAACTGATATAGGGATTTTTTCAGCACTGAAGTGTCACCTGCTTGCAGCTAATTAACCTGGAGTGATGGAATGAGCAAATCTCAGAGGGTTTGAACTGCATTGCAGAGCAACAGTTAGACACTAAATCTTTTTTTGAGGCAAAAAAGATTTTTCTTTTGGTCTCCCTTGCACTTATGAAATCTTCAAGGTGCTGTGTTCAGCAAACATCTCCAAACCTCAGTGCGCTCACAATTGCATAAATGCAAAAGAGAACTTGTTGAATTTTAACATCTGTTGAAAAGGTTGCTCTTTCCTTTGGTGCAGAGGTTCAAAACTGTTGCAGAAATCCCATGAGGGATGAGGAATTATTTTGCCACAGCTTTGCAGGCTGCCCTGTTTGTGTGTCTTACAGGATATCTTTATGAATAACTAATTATCTTACAGGATATCTTTATGAATAACTAATCATATTCATTCTCTATTGTGCTTTTTATGAGTCTAATTAACTATGAGAATAATGTAATTTGTAACACTTAGAGTCAGGTAGCTCCACCACCCCCCAAGCAAAAGTTAATTATATTCTTAGAGAAGTTTAACAAAAGTTAAACTTTATTTGTCTTATGTATTAGCCGTGGATCACATAAGATGTCCTATAAGACACGTGAACAAGACAGCCTGCAAAGCTGTGGCAAAATAAACTCATCACTGAGATTTTTGCAACAGGTTTGACCCTCTGCATAAAAGGAAAGAGAAACCTTTTCAACAGATGTTAAAATTCAATAATTTCTCTTTTGCATTTATGCAATTATAAGCACACTGAAATTTGGAGATGTTTGTTAAACACAGCATCTTGGAGATTTCCTAACTGCAAGGGAGACCAAAACAAAAAAATTTTCACCACAAAAAAGATTTAGTGTACAACTGTTGCTCTGCAATGCAGTTCAAATCCTCTGAGGTTCTCCAAAACAGGGAAAATAAAGCCTTATGCAATTAAATGCAGAAAAAGGAGGTAAATAAAAGCACAGCTCAGGTGAGGTGCACATGTGGAGTGCAGGCATTTCAGATAGCACTACACAGGCACTTCAAGGAGTCTGAAAAGAATAAAAAAAGAAACACAAACCATACAGAACTGATTAGCTATGTGAAAATGGCCTTTTAAATAGTTTTCATTTCCATTACAGATAACAAAGTTCATGTGAAATGCAGATAAGCATGGTGATTCCAAATGATTACAAAGTGTCAAAAGATGCATATTCTTATTTTTCCTGATCATCATGCATTATTGCTGTGCCATTATAAACTGCATTCACTGTTAAAAGCTCCAGTTTTCACAGAATATAAATTCCATTGATGGCATCTCCCACTGTAACAATTTCAAATAAATCAGCTTAAGAAGTGAAAGAGCAGCTAGGATTGCAGTGATAGTATAATACCAGTGAATATTTTCATAAATGAGAAACTAGAATGACAATTTTTCCTTTAATCTATGGAGTGTTTATACCAACACAGAGCCTCCAGTTGGACTAGAACCTAGAAAGAATAAAGAAGATAAATTACCACATTTTGGAGGACAAAAACTTACTGCTGATCAAGACCAACCTCTTTATGAAAACGCAAAGTTTTTTAAATGACATTTGGAAGAAATGGTTACCAAATGTGAAACAGCCATTTTCTAGATCATTTTCTACACCTTCCCTCATCTTTATCTCATTTTGCAGCCCTGTCACCTTCTCCTCCTCCCTGTCTTGCCTGGAGGGCCTTGCCCAGCCCTGGCAGGTAAAGGGAAGCAGCAGAACAAGCCCCTTGTTTAGTAGCAGAACTGCAGAAATGATTGGAGGAGATAAACTCTTTGTGCTTTTGCACAGCCCACACAAGCATTAGCTTAAAATATCAGTGTAATGTATTTTTCAGCGTCACTTGCTGTTTATTCTGCTTAATGATCCTTCTCATTCTTTCTCGTGTGTGCGCAGAATTTCAATTCTGCTTGGGTAACTCATCGTGGTGAGAATATGCAGTTTGGTGGCTAAAATTATTAGGCTAATAAATAATGTCCTGTATTGAAGCTCTATTACTGCCTTCCTTAGGATTTAAATATATTAGCATATTAATAATAACATAGGCAGTTAAATCCACTTTAATTCAGACACTTGAATTCAAGCTGGTGTCCAATAAAGTTCCTCCAACATACAAATTGTACAAGCTGACTACAAGATCTCACTTTGATGAATTAGCACGCAATCAAATGTGGCTAGGCTGTAATTAACAGCTGATCAATTAAAATACACAGGAATAGCACTGCAGAATCCATGGGGATCATTCAGCAACTCAAACCATCACACCCCCAGTCTAACACCCTTGATATGACTTCTCACTATCTACATATTACAGGAACAAACAAACATCCTGGTAAATCACCCAATTACTTTTAGAAATATTCACAAAATGGAAATTAAAAGTAAAGGGTAGTAAGGGAGCATCCTATCACAGTCAGTGCCCCTGAAAGCATTGCTGTTGCAGTAAGATAGAAAAATCATAAAGAAAGGTTTCATAAAATCAAGGCTGCTCTCCTGGAATCAGTGGCTGGCCTTGTCAAAGTCAGCATTTTGCAATGTGAGAGCAATCCTGGTGGGAGCAGCTTTTTAACATAACAATATTCCTGGGTGAAAAGCAACTTACAAGTGTATAAACTGGTTTTACACCATCAGATAGAAAAATGAAAACTGTCTCTGACACACAACTGTCCCTGTGCATACACACCAAGGGTTTGAGTGACCAATACAGAATAACAATTTGTTAATAACCAATACAGTAATTGGTAAAAAATTACTGACCAATTGCAGTTCCACACAAGGTCTGTAAAACTGCATAAAAAGGAGTTAAGTGAATAAAGAATGGACTTTTCCACCATGAAGGAAATGGAGGCTGTGTGATTTATTCCCATACAATGCCATCACTGAAATTATTTCTTTCTGGAGTCACCTCCTGCTGCTGCCATCACTGGTCTCGCAGAGCCACTGAGGAGCCACCACTCCTTCAGGAGTACAGAGCTGAAATAGAAAGTATTGAACTGGGGATAACCTACAGCTTCTATTTTTTCCATCTGATAAGGGAACACCCTCATTTGCTGCTGGTTGGTGTCTCCACAGAGAAGCGAAAACTATAAAATGTGCTTTTTTTCTTATCTCTTATCCAAAATAAGGTCTAACTTCCCTAAAAGCTGGAAGGTGGGATACAGATTTAAGGCTTTCAGGAAGAAGAATGAGTGCTATTGATCACTTTGCTCAATAGCAAAACAGGAGCTCCCAGCTCCCAGGGGATTTCAGCTGCTCCCATTGAGAGAGGTCATTTTCCTGAGCTCAGGAGTTGCTGGGGACAAAATAAATCTCCCTGGTCCAGGATGGAGCAGCCTGCAGTGCAGCACCTGCAAGGACACGGCACGATTTTCATCTCCCAGTGCTTCACTACATCCCACAGAAGGATATGTTGCTGTGCAAAAATATGTTCTCTCACATATTGCCAGTCTGTCACAGAAATCCCTTCCTGACTAGAACAAGCAAGAAGACAAGACCAAGGCAAGAAAAAACACACAAATTTCAGTATTTACCAACTTTTATGCTCATTTTTATTTCAATTATCTTGACAGCTATTCTAGCAAGAATCCATGTGTAGATTGATACTAACTGCTCCTGCTAATAAATAGGAGCAGGATGAGCTTGTTGTGGTGATGGCTGAGCTGTTTTCAGCAACAGATCTGGAAGAGATACCTGGAAATAGCCAGCTACTTCTCTCTCTTTGCTGGAAAATGATCCTTTGGACACTGATGAGCCATGGGGGCAGAAAAAAGCTTGTGGGTATGAAGGGGAAAGCTGTGCTACCAAAATGTAACACACAGTGCAAATCCCCTCCCAAGTGGCTGCACACCACAAC
The DNA here is from genome assembly GCF_028551555.1 of Melozone crissalis. NCBI lineage: Eukaryota > Metazoa > Chordata > Aves > Passeriformes > Passerellidae > Melozone > Melozone crissalis. The sequence goes on along the minus strand of NW_026535807.1, from coordinate 18,603,201 downwards.
CTCATCAAAGCTGAGGAAAAGGGTTGTGTGCCACCCCTCACCCCTGGGGTTTGTTTAAAATGAATATTTTCGAATCCAGAGCAGGATCTCCAGGAGGTAATTCAGATCTGGTAGAGAAACAGAGGACACCTGGTGGTGTTTAGTTGTTAGCATATAAAAACAGCAATCCAAGTCAGATGTGTGTGCAGCTGCACCAGCGACAATTACCAGAACCCATGCTTTAAATAAATAAAAGATGGAGTGATGGAGAATTTCAAATAGTGCAATCACAGAAATTTCAAACAAACAACACAAGTTGCTGATTCCAGATGCTGCCACTACTCTATGAAAATGAATTTTTTAATGGTTACAGGCAGAAAACAACTCCACACTCACAGGAGTCTGCCACCTCCACCAAACAGACACATGCTGTGGGAAAGTAGGACAGATTCCCCACTGCTGCAAAAGCCAAGGGCACAAAGTTGTCAGTTTTGCTGGGGAAAGATCCACAGAGGAAGAGCAGAGGATTGAGCAGATTTTGGGGCAGCAAAGCCAGCGTCAGTGAGGTACCCAGCACATCCCAAACCTTACAGCTGCACAGGGAGCCACACAGCAGAGCTGTGCCCAGCTCCAGACTGCCACCAGCTCATGGACTGACAGACTGTGAGTACTCACATTCCCATATTAAGTTAGTGAATCTATTCTTTTAATTGAAAATGCTGTTATTAAGATAACTCTGTGCAGACCCAAACTTGAATTTTCTATAGTGCAATAGATACAGCGAGCTGCAAATGTCAACCTCTGTGAGACTCCTTCCCTCTAAGGAGCTGGAGAGCACAGAGGTAGCAAGGCAGAAAAAAACCCTAAACATGCATTGATGTGGGGGCCATTCAAAGTGTGCATTTTATTAACAAAAAATAAAAGAAAGGCTCAAGGTCACACTCCTGTCATGCTCTCTGTAGTAAGTATTAGAACTTGCTTGGCTGGAAGGGAGTGAATAAAAGCAAAAGACTGTGCAATATGCAGAATGCTGTTTCCTTTCTTACACAACTTTAATGCATGGATCACTCACAGCCAAGATTTTAAGTGTGAAAATTCTGTTAAAAAAACCCCAAACAAGTACTTTTCTCTTTTGAACCAGCACTGTCAACAGAAGAAGAGATCTCATCTCTCCTGTTGATACCAACACAAACATGTGTGGTGAAGCAGACAGTGACCTGGTTAAAACCAGACTGGTTTAACAAGCCCCAAGCACCCCAAACAGTTGGTTTGATCCCACATCAATTCCCCAATCTGTTCTGATCTGCAGCCACGCAAACACCTACACTGATAGAAGCAGGGAGAGAAAACTGCTCCCTTCATCAGCAGTGCTGGCTGAGAGTGAAAATCAGACTGAAGACCTTCTGGTGTTTGTAGGCTTTCTTACCAAAGTTAGCACAGCAAAACTTCCACTGAAAAACAGATTAGAGGCCAAGTTCAGAATCAGCATGAGACGTAACAGAGCTTTACATAAACTTTCAGATGAGCTCTGAGCTTCATCCCAGATGACAATTCATCTCCACACTGCCTGTGCTGCTGGAAACAAAATCAATTTAAAAGTCTGCAGTAGATGCAAGGAACAAACTTTAGACTTAGCTTAAAATACATAAAAGTCAGGTAAGGAAGAATAGCAAAGAGCAAGTTGAAAAGCAAAGCCTTTAAGTTTTCTGAAAAAAATCCACCTTGAAAGTCTCAATGAGAGAACTTGAGCTATCAAGGTAAAGGTGGAGATGGACTATTCTGCAATATTTGAGCAACTTCTTCCCTTTATAGACAGAAAATCTATATTAGATTTTCTCTAATACAAATATCCAAGGAAAAATGCCCCAGGTATCATACCCTCTCAAAAGTTTGCTTTGTTACCTTAATTTTTAATGTCAGCTAGCAGTATAACTTCCTTCTGAAAGGTTACCTGCCTGTTAATTTTCAAAGAATCTTCCCCCTTTTTTTATTATTTATTAGAATGAGTGTATCCTAGTTCCATACTATCCATAACAATATATATAAAGGCCTTCAGCTTCTATTTTGATTTAATAAAATTAGACTTCTTTATAGCAGCAAAGGTGAATAGAATTTAGAAAACAAACTTGACCATTAAGTCAGTATAGCTATTTGAAAGTTTTTGCATGAAGTTTTCTAAATAACCAGCCAAAAAGAGCCAGCCAAGCAATACCAGTTTCTTATATCACCAAAGTGTTTATGTGTGTACTTCCATAAATTGGTCTGTAGAGTTAGATCATTTTTTAAAAAGTAATGCAAAGTCTTTGGCTAACCTAAGAAACAGGAAGAAAATTAAAATGTAAGCTCAAAAAATCTGCTGTTCTTTATATTGTGTGCCAGGAAGTATTTAAATAATAATTATTAATTATAGTTAATACATGTATGTATGTATATATATATATATATATATATATATATGTATATAATATACATAATATATGTATACTTAATATATTCATGTAGCATTTAATATCAATGTGCTTTTAATACCATTAATAACTAAAATACTTTTACTAAAGAAAGAACAAGGTCCATGATCTGACTTATGAGCAGTTAAATCAGTTCAGAGACATTACTGGGCACTGAATCACAATCCTGGGGGAGAACAAAAGTCTCCAAACCCCAGCCATAATTGCACCTTTGGGACCTTATTATTCAGAATAATAAAAATTCATTAGCTATAATGTGATTATTTCTAATATAAACACATTCCTCCTAGCATGCTATGGTTTCTCCTCTGAAAGTCAATATTCAGAAGGGTCTCTCTGGCTGCATCATTTGATGTAGAAAAGCTCAGAAAAGTAGAGCTCTGGTGCAGTTTTATGGTGGAACCTGCCTCACCTCATTAAAGTTTTACGTTGTTTGCCAATACAAGGATTGTTCTCTTGCTTCAGGTGCTCTCTCCCAAAATTCCCACTGCACCATTTGTCCTATGTTTATCTGTCTTCAGAATAATAATTGTATAGATGGTGGCTTAGCTGTCTATATCAAACTTTCTTGGGTGTAACAAAGTTACAGAACATTTCATATTTGTTTTCATCAGATACTGTGAGCCCAGTGATGTCTAAAAATCTTACTGTGTTTGGAATTTAGTGAGAGCATAAATTTATCTCTGACTACCAGCCTTCCCTCAGACCTCAGGCAGGGAATTTTGAAAGCCATAAACCACAGGAAGATAAAATGTGATTTTTGGGTACCAGATGCAGGCAAGTGTAAAATCATGAGGGAACAAGACACGCTTCAATTTCATGAGGCCCATTTATACATTTAGCACTCACACAGAGCCCAGACAGGTTTATTGTGTAGGACTTGAACATTCAAACCAAGGCAGGCTCAGCACAAGGAGAGCGTGAGACAGCCCTGAGCACAGCCACGATGATTAAACGCTGTGGGTTTGTGTTTGTGTTCCCTGGGGGATGTGTGAAGAACTGGAACGCCGGCAACAAGTCCTGAGGAAAGCCTCGGAACAGAATTAAATATGAATTTATAAAAAAAAAAAATTAAAAAGAAAGAGGAGGAAAAACAATCGAAGAAGGGGTGCAGAATTGTAATGAGCTAAATAAATTAAGATGAAGCAGTGGTGGGGGGGAAGACTAAATGTTAGGCCCACATGGTGAGCATCACCTCACTGTGCTTGGTTTGGTGGGACAGCACAGCTTGAGGGGAACCCTGAGGGGACAGTGAGGGGACATTCAGAGAAGCCTGAAGGGACCATGAAGGAACAGTGAGGGGACATTCAGAGAAGCCTGAAGGAACCATGAAGGGATAGTGAGGGGACCCTGAGGGGATGCTGGCGGTACCCTGTGAGGATCACTGAGGGGACCATGAGGGAAGCCTGAAGGGACCATGAGGGGACCCTGAGGGGACATTCAAAGAAACCTGAAGGGACCATGATGGGACAGTGAGGGGACCCTGGGGGTACCCTGTGGGGAGCACTGAGGGAGCCATGAGGGGACAGTGAGGGGACAGTGAGAGGACCTTCAGAGAAGCCTGAAGGGACAGTGAGGGGACAATGAAGGGACCTTCAGAGAAGTCTGAAGGGACCATGAAGGGATAGTGAGGGGACCCTGAGGGGATGCTGGGGGTACCCTGTGAGGAGCACTGGGAGGACCCTCAGGGAAGCCTGAAGGGACCCTGAGAGGACAATGAGGGGACACTGTGGGGAGCACTGAGGGGACCATGAGTGGACCCTGAGGCCAGCGCTGAGGGGAGCCTAAGTGGAGCACTGAGGGTACCATGAGTGGAGCACTGAGGGGACACTGAGCATTGAGGGGACACTGAGCACTGAGGGTACCATGGGGACAGACGCTGAGCACCGAGGGGATGCTAAACACCGAGGGGACACTGAGAGGAGCACTTGAGGGGACGCTGAGCACCGAGGGGACACGGAGCGGGTCCCTGTCAGCCGCCCCCGGCCCCCCAGCCCCGGCGTTGCAGCCAGCCCGCCATGCCCAGGCCGGGCCGCAGGGGGCGCAGCGCGGCGCTCTCGCTCCCCATCGCGGCCTCTCCTGCCGCCGCCGGTGGGCGGGAGCGCCGGGCCGGGCCAGGCCGGGCGGGCCCGCGGCCGGGGCCATGGCGTTGCCCGTGCTGTCCAGCTCGGCCGTGAAGTTCCGCCGGGTGCTGGCGCAGTTCCCGCAGGAGCTCAGCCTTGCCTTCGCCTACGGCTCCGGGGTGTTCCGGCAGGCGGGGGCCTCGGCCGAGCACGGCGAGGTGAGGCTCGGGCCCCGCGGCGTTCCGCGCGCCGGAGCCGCTGCGGCCCTGCGGCTGTGAACGGCGAGGGGCAGCGATCCCAAACCCCGGGAATGGCGGGGGCGGGTGTCCGGCCGAGCCCGGGGCGGTCCCGGCAGTGGGGCTGGCACTGTGGGGGCTCGGGGTCCCTCTCAGCCCGGTGTGTGTCAGGTTGTTTATCTCTGCTTTTACAGCTACTGCATGTCGTGAACTGCTGTGCACCGTATGAGGGGAATTTCGAATGTATAGCCGCGCTGAAATGGCAGTCTGGGGAGCTTCCTCATCTTCTGAGGGCCACAGCTTGGAAATAATGTTTATTTTTATTTTTGGGGTTTTGTTGAGAAAAGCAAAGGAATACACTACAAAGGAATATCCTAGAAATGCGGTTCCTTGCTGGCAGCTCTCGGGTGGTGCCTTTATCTGCCCACATTCCCCCACTGATGGCCAAAAAGTTCTGTTCATTGGCACTGTGAGCTGTTCCACTGAGCTGTGGGTTAGCGTGTGAACATGTCACACCTGCTCCCCTGTTCTGCAGGGTTGAAGTTTGGTCTTGACCAGAACAGGAAAATTTTGGACTGTCTGATACACTTGACAATAAACATACAACTTCACTGGAACCTTTCAACTGTATCTGACATTAATACTTGTGGTTTGGGTTTTATTTTTATTTTTTTCCTCGTGAAAAATATTTAGCTGGAAGTTCGATACTGTGTATATCTTAAATTATTATGACACTAGTTCTTCTTGACATTTAAACCCCACCATTCTTGTTCTCCTCAGACAAATATGCTGGACTTTGTGTTTGCTGTTGATGATGTTGTGACCTGGCATATGACAAACTTGTCAAAGAACAGGAGTCATTATTCCTTCCTTAAATTTTTTGGGCCCAAAAAGATAAGTACCATCCAGGGATATGGAGCAGGGATTTACTACAACACCTTAGTGCCATGCAATGGCAGGGTAAGTACGAGTAGTGTGAGTGAATGGAGTCAAATATTTATGTCTGTGAAGTATTAAAATGATTAGCTTAAAGCATTTTTCAGGAAGTAAATATTGCAGATTGTAATTGTAGATTAACTCGTGGTATCTTCAATATTTATGTCTCAAACTGCATCACTAATAGCATTTTAATTGAAAAGGAAACAGAGCAGCCTGTCTTGCACCTTGGGAGTGTGAGCAGTGTTTGGAACTTCGAGCTAAAGCATTTCAGGAACTGGATTTATGTTCCTTATTGCTTTCTGTCTGCTAGTTTTGGTGGTGGTGCTTCATGTCAGCAGTTGACCATGTAGTCACAGCAAAGTGGGCTGTTGGATATAAAATGCAATTTACCACAGCAAGCTGGAATTGCCATTTGTGTTGTTTGGTGCCTCATATCCTGACCTGTGAGGCTTGGGTGTAATCAATGATTCTGGTGAGTGGTTCTTGCCCAGCAGTTCTGTTCCTGCACCTCTCTCTGGTAGGGAGGAGTGAGGGAAACACTGTCAGTCTTGCTGTTCTTGTCCCTCTATGAGGTTTTAAGGTTTAAACCTTAATTTGTTGTAAAAAGAGATTTGGGATTTCATTTGAAGTGGTGTTTGCCATGACATTGTGTTCTTGGCTCTTCATGCCCTGCTCTTATGTTCTAATGACTCAGTCATATCACAGCCTGTGCTTCTTTGGTATCCAGAAATTCTGGAGCTGCCTGCCTTGCTGTGGTGATAATCTTTGGAAATTCAGCTACTGCAGAGTGGTAACAAACTGTGGAAAGTCCACTTACATAAAATAAGCTGCAAAATCACAGGGTTTTTTTTCTTAACATCAAATAGCAAAAGAAAAAACTCCTTGATACACACCCCACCTCCCAATAACAGGATATAAGTCTTTGACAAACTATTGCTTGAATATTTTAAAATATTTTAATAAATATAATTTTTTACTATATTTTTTAATATAAAGGCTAATGTGGATTATTCTAGCTATGGTGATGTTTGGCTGTTGACTTTATTGCAGCTTTGATTCTAGAAAGGATCTTAGTTTCATGCATTCCATTTTCTCCCTGCAGAAGTTGGAATGTCAATAGGAGGGAGATTTTTTCTTTTACCTTGTGTGTTAATTAAAAGATAAAAATGTTTTCAAGTTTTTTGTGGGAGGTATGTGTGCCTTAGGATTAAGGACATTTATAGCAAGTACTATGTTCCATGTAGGGAAAACAGTGCAGGTATAAGTTTTTTCCAAAGCCTTTATTGTGCTTTGTTTTTTGCAGATGATAAAGTATGGAGTGATTAGCACTGATGCCCTGATTGAGGATCTGTTTCACTGGAACACTCTCTATGTGGCTGGGCGCCTGCAGAAGCCGGTAACTGCTCTGCTCTCTCTGCAAATGCAGGAATTTACAGGGCTGGGAAAGAATCTCTTGGGGTTTGAGCTTTATCTGTAGGGATCTGTGCTCAAATAATCTGCCCAGATTTAGGGATGCAGCCCCAGAGGGATAATCTCTGAGAGAGGAGGTGAAATGGAGTTCCTAATGATGTTCTGTGGAAAAAGAACCCCTAAAGGGGAGTTTATTAATAACAGTTTTCTGCCTCTAGTAAATCTTGAGTAACTCTATTAATGCCAAGTCCCTTTAATGTTAAACATATTATTTGCCTTTTATAACAGGTTATAGAGGTGGCCAAAATTTAACACAGCTAAGGAATGGAAATCTTTAAAGATGAAAGCAGCTTTGCTGTGCAGTTACTGTCTGGTTCATAATTGAATGAGCCATAAAAAATAATCTTTGCTTTCCCCCTTGTGCCTGCCTCGTTGTGCTTTCAGCAGGTGGCAGCAGTGCTAAGGGAAAATTTGTTATGAGTGGAGGGGGAGAGTTGGAGGAGAAATCTCTTCAGGTCTTGGAAGAGCAGTTAATTATGTTTTAGCTAAAAAACTTGGAGTGAAAGTTTGAATGGATTGTCTCAGACTGCTGGCTTTATCTGCAGAGATGAATTACAGCATGATCCAGGTTAGAGCAGCTGTTATCTCTGTAAAGGATGAAACTTAATCCACTGAGAAAGATAAGTGAAAGGAAAATTCTGGATGACACTTCAGCAGTGAATGGTGAATGGCTGTTTTCAGTGCAACTGCCTTTGCTGCTGCTTGGATTTGTGGCATGGCACGGTGAATATAAATTCTGTGTACTGTGAAAAAGCCTTCCTTCACTGTGGTGCTCTGTCAGATTTACCCCAAGAACCAACATTCATGTTTTACCAGGGGGATAACCATTGCACTCTGAAAAAAATCCTGCTTTGTGTTGGGGGGGTGGTTTAGAAAAGGAAGAGGTTATTCCTTTTGCTTCTTTAAGGTGTCTTCCATGAGGAGGAACAGCATCTCTGCTGAGTTTTGTGTTTTAAAGGCTCTGACTGTGGTGTCCTTAATGTGTCCATAACTTGCTGATGTTTCCATGGCAATCCTGAGGTACTGCAGTCACCTGTGTGACTGCTTGGGGTGCCACCACAGATTTTCCTCTTCTGGCTTCCCTTAGATTCCCCTGTAGCAACAAGCTAGGAATGTACATCTAAGTGAATTGTTTGATGAGATTTGAGAAAAAGCAAGAGGAATACCTTTGTTCACAAAGGTGTTTTAGGGTAGACAAATATTAAAAGCTGCCTTTTATAAGCAAGACAGGATTGCTTAACCAGAACCCTTGAAAAAGACAAACTCCCAGCAAGCAGGGATTCCTAGGGGAGTTGTTTCTGGAATTGCACAGTTATCCATCTCCCAAACCAGCTTCCCTTCATCTGCCAGTGTTTGTGTCTTCAGTTCTTCCCAAAGATCTGCTTTTTATTTCAATGTATTTCCATACCCTAGGTGATTGGATTCTCTATTTGGTCTTGAACAGTTTCAATGTTTCCTAAAAATAAACACTTCTAGTGGCAGGTAGAGGCATTCAAGTGATCTGTTCCTCATGGGTAAGTGAAGATCCCCTCAAGCAAAATGCAAAAATAAAGCCCTACTTCCTCTAGGACAGCCCCTGGCTGAGAAACTGCTTGAAGCATTTGATAGGGGAGTTCTCTATTAAAAAAAAAAAAAAAAGGAATGAAGATGAATAGGAAAACTTATTTATGTCTGGTGTTCTGTTCTCTTTATTATAGTCTTTTTTCTTATTGCACAATCACACATCTGTTGATGCATTCATATTTCCTGTTCTGATTAAGCTTAAATTCACAAGTACAAAAAGGTGACCAGTTCTTCAGAGATTAGTTCATGTCTGATGCATACAGCACTTCCAAACCAGTGTGTGAAAACAGCTTTTTCTAGCAGTGTTAATTCTTAAAATCACATTGTTTTGTCTCACATGGTGGGGATACTCTAGTGCTTGTTGTACCATGCTAGTAAGATCTACTCTTAAATTAATTTCTAACTCAATCCAGCATGAAAATTAATAACATTTCTAGCTCCAGCTTCAGTAGCACTTTGCTGTGGTCTTGCTTCCTAATGTCTCTGCTTTTCCAGGTAAAAATCCTGGCCCAGAATGAGAACAGCAGGCTGCAGGCTGCTCTTGTCAGCAACCTGAAGAGTGCAGTGCTGGCATCCTTCCTCATGCTGCCAGAGAGTTTCTCTGAAGAGGACCTTTTCCTGCAGATTGCTGGCCTCTCCTACTCTGGTGAGTCTGGGGCTCTCAGGTGCCTGAGGAGAGCTGGATCAATCATCTCCCTTCCTGCTTTGGGCCTGCAGTGCTGCCTGCACCAGGAATTCTCCTGACTGTGGTTATGTAACAGCCCCAGTAATTGGGTTTATTCACGGGAAATAGGTGCAGCTGCCTCAGCAATGCTGCCTGTACCTGCTTGGTTTGTGAGCAGCTCAGTGGGAGTGATTGGATATGATGAAATAATGGGGCTTCTCTCCTGTTTGCATGGATTGTGTTTTGGTGGAATGTTTCAAAACCTTGGGAAAAAAAATGTTTCTTTGCACTCAGTGCAATGTTGAGTCATCTGATAGTCTGACTCATAGCTTGTCATCTCTTGTTGAGTGTGCTGTGTTAAAGGCTCTTAGTTAACTTAAAAGATCCTGATTATGATTCTTTGATTTACATTTAACACTCCTGCTTGGTATTTGTTGAGTTTCTTTTTTTTTTTAGGAAATTGGTAAGTAAAAATATTGAAAAAACTACTGCAAATGGTTTTTCAATATAAGATGTAATTGTTACAATTTAACTCAGCAGTGCTTTATAAATGTTGACATCCTTACTGGAATTACCATGGAGGAGCTTAGTTGGAGTTGTGCTTTACACAGCACTCCCTTGGCTCATACAGAAATGCAGTTTTGGCTTTTGAAGGAAGCACAGGGGGGTCTAAGCTGCAGCCTGGCTGTACTCAGGAGTGTCACTGTTTTATGTAACACTTCCCAGGGCAGTTCAAATTGCAGCTTTCTCTTCCAGAGCAGCTCTCTCCTGAATTTTAGCCTGTTTTACAGCACCAGGAGGAGGGTGCTGACAGTGAGATTGCCAGCCAGGGATGTTCAGTGCTCCTCTGCCCACCTGAAACCTGCCCAGCACTGGCACTGGATTCTTGCTGGGCACCACTGACCAAAATGTTTATTTACTCTTTGGAACAGTGCAATTAAACAAAAATCAGTGAAATGCTGAGACTGGCTGTGCTGTGTGAGCAAAGCTGCAGCCACACAGCTCCCAGCTGGGAATGCACAAGGAAAAGGCTGCTGGTGGATATTTATTTTGCTGCCATTTCCTTCAGTTTTTCAGAGGCTGTACTAGTAGACAAAATTGATTTTATGTGTTACTCTAATCAGTCTCCTTGGAGACTGCTGAGAAGAGTTGTTAATGCTTTAATTTGGAAAATGTTTATCTTTTATTTTCTCCTGCATTTTTTGAGAGCACTGAGTCAGTAGCATTTATATGTGAAGTGTTTGTTTTGTGGCTCTGCATAAACTGAAATAAACTAAGGAAGGCTAGCAGGTTGGCACCTTTCAACAACATTTCTCTCCTGAATGTGGGAAGTGGGAAAAGAAATTGATTCAGAATTTTGGTTGGTACAAGCTACACTGAGCATCCAGCTCCTGGCTGGAAACCCTGCAAGCAGCCAGGCTGGTACCTCACAGAGGTAGTGGAGTGCTTTCATACAGACTGACTGGCTTTTCATTTGTTCTCTTTGAAACTTACAGTCATGTATCTGAAAAGAAAGTGTAAAGGCCAGTAATGTAACAGTGCTGTTAAAAGGAATTGCTTTTTGGAACTACTGACACAATGCATAGCTAAGAGAAAAAGTGATCCAGTGATCTTACAGTGACTGCTGTTAGCTGAACTCCAGGTACTGCCCCTGGAGTGCAGAATGCAAATTATTACCTCTCACATTGGAACATTTCAGCTCATTTTCTTATGGACACAAAGTATGAGGACTGGGCAATTTGTTTAGTAATTGTTGAGACTGAGGTTATGTTTGCAAAGACTGTAACTGTTACTTGACAGCTAGAATTATTTTGTTTCCAAGTGAAGATGTGGACAGGTAGACTGATGACATTGTATCAGAGGCTATATATATATATATATGTATGTAAAAATATGTGCCTTCAATATTATTATTATTTATATAATATCAATAATATAATATATATATATATATAATATGTATATCAAACATATTATTATATATATATATTTGATGTTTTTTCTGTGCTTGAAGGTGTTTGAATAGTTTATTTGACTCTTATATTGGCATACTTAATATTGGAGAGCAGAGATTTAAATGACAGCTCTGTACTATGTTGATTTCTGTTATATTCTCCTTCATGTTTTTGGGGTTTTCCTAATGGCTTAACTCTCTCTTTTCCTGCCTAGGTGATTTCAGAATGATAATAGGAGAAGACAGATTCAAAGTGCACAACATAGTGCAGCCCAACATTGCCCATTTCCAGAAGCTGTACAGTTCCATACTGCAGGGCTGCCCTCAAGTGGTGTACAAGCACCAGCAGGGAAGGCTTGAGGCAAGTGTTCTCCTTGCAACAGCTTTCTAACAAGGCTTCAGCACTGGCAGAAGGCAGGGGTTGTGCCACGCACCAGGAGAGCAGCTGTAGGCTCTGTGCTTGCTGTTTGTTGTGTTTCTGTTGTTTGGTTCATTCTGCAGCCAGCAGACTTGCTTTAAATACCAGGTTTTTATATGGAGGAGTTACTGCTCATTTTCTGTGAGTATGAGCACAGACTAGACCCCAGCAAGGGAAGCAGAGCAGTAAAACGTGTGTTCTAATGGATTCCACATGGAAATGACAGGCTAGGAAGTGAGGAATCAACAGATGGTTTGTGTTAGAGGGGTTAGGCTGTAACTCAGAGGTGCAGCTCTGCAATCAAAAACTGCATCTCACAAAAAACCTCCTCAAGTTCCAGCTAGGAAGGTCACCTGACTAAACCCAAGTGAAATTCTGGCATTAATACCCATACAAAACCAGTTTTCCTTAGCTTTTTGGGAAATCTAAAAATCCTCCAGTTCCAGCTATGAATATCACCTGACTAAACCCAAGTGAAATTCTGGTATTAATACCCACACAAACCCATTTTTCCTCAGCTTTTTGAGAAATCCAAAAATCCTCAAGTTCTAACTATGAATATCACCTGACTAAACCCAAGTGAAATTCTGGCATTAATACCCATACAAAATGATTTTTCCTTAGCTTTTTTGAGAAATCCTAAGCGATCAATACCTTGAATTCCATTTTTCTGGTGTAACATTGCAGCTAGGGGAGAGATGCCACAGTCAGTAGCAATTTTCCCTTTTGTAATGTTCAAGTGTGATCTGAACTTCATGGTGAAGTCACAAATAGCACCACTTGTCTCATGGATGTGGGCATCTCTTTATTCTCAAGCTTTGGTAATTCTGTCTCAAATGCCACCTTTTAGGATGTGTCTTTGTTAGAAATTCATTTAACTGCAGGCTTGAGTACAGTAAACACTTTCACTGCAATGCTTTGGGGTAAAATACAGCCAAAAACTGTATTATCCTGCAGCTGTCTCCAAGTTTTCTTATTGCTTGTGAACAGTTTGGTGCAAGAAATATTTAAATGAATTTGGGAAAGAATTACAAATGCTTCCTTTAAACAAATCCTGGTAGCATACTGCACATTTATTGCTGGCTAATAAATCTCTCCACAATCCCATAACAGTCATCAAGACTGCTTCAAATCGACAGCAAAATGACGGCATTTAATCAAGCAAGTGTTTAACACTTTATTGCTCACACCTTGCTGTGCTTATTGGGGTGCCTGAGTGCTGCTGGGGGTGCAGGAACAGGATGGAACCCCCTTTTTCAGGAGATGCAGAGCTGCAGAGAGAGTTCCTTGTTCAGGGCTGGCTGAGTGCTGCTGGGGGTGCAGGAACAGGATGGAACCCCCTTTTTCAGGAGATGCAGAGCTACAGAGAGAATTCCTTGTTCAGGGGTCCCTCAGCAGCAGGGGAGGCAGAGCCCGGTTCAGGCTCTGCTTCCTCCCACACATAGCTCAGAGCTGCTCCCTCTCGCTGCCTCTGCAGTTGTGGCTGACTCATCTGGAGATCATTTTCTCCACACTGACAAAAGGGAGTGGAGAGGGCAATCAGGCTGCTGTCTGATGTCTCCATGAAGTGGCTAAGACCTTGTGTGGGAGGAATGGAGCTCTTCAGATTTTCCTCCTCTCTTGGAGAGCTCTGCCCCACGGTGCGTTGCAGTTTGGAGAAATCTGTCCAGGCCTGCACGGTGCTATCATTGTATTCAAAAAAGGCTCCTTGGATTTCTGATTGAGATTGCAAAATGTGGGATGAATGTTTGCTTCAGATTATACAAACCAGATGTGCTCTGGAGTTTAAAGCAGAGAAAATGGTTTTCTAGCTAAACTTGAAGTGTGTGTGTCTGCAGTTTGATTATATTCAGGCAGAAGAAACTCAGCTGAGGGGTCTTTGGGGAGCTTTTTTTTATTGTCCTGAGCTTGTGTTTCCAGAGGAAATTGGATACAACAGAAATGATACAATTTCAATGAACATTTGCTTGCAGACACAGCAAGATCATGTGTGTCTTCTTTGAATAAAAACCCTTGCAGTGACTCATTCTTCAAGTTGGAAACTGAGATGTTGCATTTCCCTGTTCTTGGGAAGTTTTTATTACCATTGTCAAGGACCTTTTCTAGTGAAATGGATCAGGTTCTGTGAGATTTATCAGAGGTCAATTTTCTAACTTCTTTAAAAAAAAAAAAGAGAACTGAATGTTTTTAATGTCTTACTTTTATAACATTCAGATTGATAAAAGTCCAGAAGGTCAGTTTACACAACTCATGGCTTTGCCAAAGACTCTGCAACAACAGATAACTGCTCTGGTAAACCCTCCTGGAAAGAACAGAGATGTGGAAGAAATTTTACTGCAAGTTGCCCATGACCCTGACTGTGGATATCTGGTGCATCAAGGTAGGTCTGGCCCAGTGTCTGTGATCTCCTTTAAAACATGATAGATACACAAATCTATTGTATGTGTTCTCCTGTTTCAGGTGGGTTAAAGAGGAGGGTGAGTTAAAGAAAAGGGTGAAAAAATCCTGGACATAATAATAATAAGATACATTCCTGAAAGCCTGAGTTTGGATTTGGTTGCAGACAGGTTATCTGAAATATTATCAATAGCATTCCTAGTGATACAGAAAGATGTGTTTTGGTTTGGATCCTAAGGAATAATAGTGTGGCCTGCTTAGATCACCCAACTCTGGTGCTTCCATTTTCAGGCAAAACCTCATCAAAGTACTGAGCTTTCTATCCTCCCAGTCAGAGATTGCAGGGCTGAGGTAATTCTCTGCCTTGCTGACATTTCCCTTGGCAGTCATGGTGCTTAGCCCAGACATGTGAGCCCTGGCAGGGAGCTCCAGCTGGAGGGGAAAGGCTGAGGTGCTTCTCATCAGCACAACTGCTCTGAGGCACCATTATGTCATATGAGCAAGTTCAAGCTGATGCTGCACACACCAGTGCTCTGCTACACTGCAGGAAAATGAAAAAGTTTGGTACTTGGGGTCCTTTGTGCATTTGAAGAACCTGGCACATTTTATGTTCCAGGTAGGAAATTTTGCAAGCTCCTTGAGCACAAGATGCTCATGGGAGACACCAGACACTAAGCAGGGAGCTGAGGGAGCTCTCAGCCTGATTTCTGTGGGGGAAATAAAACTCCTGGGTGCTGCAATTCTGCATGGACAGCCTGGAATGAGCTGCACCTGGACATGGAGCTTTCAGCTTCTCTTGGGCTGGGCTGGAGCAGCAAAGGGATAAAAGCTGGGTCTGGGAGCAGGAGCAGGGTTTGAGCTGCACCCAGAGCAGGTTTGAGCTGCACCCAGAGCAGGTTTGATCTGCACACAGCAGGGTTTGAGCTGCACACAGAGCAGGGTTGGAGCTGCACACAGAGCAGGTTTGAGCTGCACACACAGCAGGGTTTGAGCTGCACACAGAGCAGGGTTGGAGCTGCACACACAGCAGGGTTTGAGCTGCACACAGAGCAGGTTGGAGCTGCACACAGAGCAGGTTGGAGCTGCACCCAGAGCAGGTTTGAGCTGCACACACAGCAGAGTTTGAGCTGCACACAGAGCAGAGTTTGAGCTGCACACAGAGCAGGTTGGAGCTGCACACAGAGCAGAGTTTGAGCTGCACACAGAGCAGGTTGGAGCTGCACACAGAGCAGGTTGGAGCTGCACCCAGAGCAGGTTGGAGCTGCACCCAGAGCAGGGTTGGAGCTGCACACACAGCAGGGTTGGAGCTGCACACAGAGCAGGTTTGATCTGCACACAGCAGGGTTGGAGCTGCACACAGAGCAGGTTGGAGCTGCACACAGAGCAGGTTTGAGCTGCACACAGAGCAGGTTTGAGCTGCACACAGAGCAGGTTGGAGCTGCACACAGAGCAGGTTGGAGCTGCACACAGAGCAGGGTTTGAGCTGCACACAGAGCAGGTTGGAGCTGCACACAGAGCAGGTTGGAGCTGCATACAGCAGGGTTGGGGCTGCACACAGAGCAGGTTGGAGCTGCACACAGAGCAGGTTGGAGCTGCACACAGAGCTCTGGTGGTGCTGTGCTTGTGTTTCTGTAGCAGACTGGGCACATCTTCTCAGCCCTGCACTTTAAACCCTTAGCAGGACACATCAAGATATTCTTTCACTTTTGTGACCAAAGCATTTTCCTAATTTATCAATCTGGGTAAAGGCCAGGCTAAGCCATTTGAGAATCCTACAAGACAGAGCTGATTACTCAAGTTGAATTGTGTTGTCCCAAGATACTCTGCTACATCAACACAATTTATCCCTTTCCCTTCCCTGTTACTACCCCTCACATGATTTTACAGTGGAATATTGTATCCTTACTTACACATTGATTATGTTAAGCTTTGTTCTTCAACATGGAAGCAAGATTTAAAAATATTTGAAATTATATTCTGTGGGTCAATGCAGAATGTGTCAATTTGGAAGATTAGCTCTGAGACTGCTGCAGCTCTGCATTTGTTTCAGTTATTCAGTGATGTGAATAGTTTGTACATTATCAATATGCTTTTATATGTGTTAGAACAAATACAACTTCATAGTTCTGAAAAAAAATTAAGATTTTTTTAAACTGCTCTATTAAGAACCCCTGGACAGTGACAACTGAATGTGCCACAGTGCAGAGTGGTAAACAAACCTTATCTCCAAAAGCTGTAATTTAGGAAAGCCAGGGAAGAGCTGCACAATAGAGGTGTCTCTGCTTGAGCAGAGAAGTGCCAAATCCCAATTTCATGTTGAAGTAAACAGGGAGGATCATTTGTTCTGCTCCAGAATGTTAATTTACCAGCACTTAGATGAAACAACTCTGAATCCTTTGTGGTTAATCATCTTAGCAGAGAGCTAATGGGAACACTAAATAAATGGGTTTGATCAATTCCTACTGCTTCTTGTCTGTTTTAATACTGATTTGGGATTTTATCTGTATGTTACATATAAAAGAAATTAAAATAGTTTAGGGAATACTTTTAATTAGTATGAAAAAGCAGAGCAAACCCAAATTTTCTCAGTGTATGTTTTACTTTCAGGCTGGCTTGGTTGTATAAGTGGAACAATATTTAACTTGTGCATGGTGGAGGGGCAAAGAATCCCCACACAAGTGCTGGATGGGTAACATCTGTGTGCTTTTCCCTCTGCAGGCATTTCAGCAATTGTGAGATCCTCCAGTATAGTGCAGAGTGCTAAAACCATCCTGACAGCTGGTAAGAATGTGTGGGGTGTCTGTCAGTGTGGGCCTGCTGATTTCACACAGCAAAAATGACAAAAAATAGTCTTCTTACAGGAGCTTAAATAATAAAATTTTTGTGTGTTTCATTAAAAGTCCCTAGAAAATAAAAGCAGCATTTAAAGCAGAGGCTTTCTTGCAAAATTATAAAATGCTGAGAGGGACTGGAGTCTGTGTGACTCTTAAATCAACAAACCAAACAACATCACTTTCATTTTCTCTGTCCTGGAGCTGGGCAGAGGAGATTTTGTGGAGCAAAAGAATTGGAAGAGAGGGATAAGACCCCTCCAGTGTTATTCCTGTTGAATTCAAGTTATTCCAGTGGTATTCCTGTTATGTTCAAGTTATGTTCCTCTTATATTCAAGTTATAACCAGTGTTATTCCTGTTGAATTCAAATTATTCCCTTGAATTCAAGGTGTCCCAGAGCTGGGTAAGTGCAGGAGTAGAACAGAAATGGTTCAACTGTGGGGTTATAAATCACCTCTGAGGCTCTTCAGCTCCCCTTGTGTGTGATGCACTCAATCACTGACATTTTGGGGAGTCCTCATGGGTCTTTGAGTAACACTTGGCATTTTTGTCATCATTTTTTATCATTTTATCATCATTTTATTATCATTTTTATAGTAATTTTATTATCACTTTTTATCATTCTACTTCATGCACCTGAAATCAGTTCTTTGGGAAATGTCTCTATTTCCCAAAATCCTTAACTGATTTTGCTTTGTATGTAGTGGCTTTTTTCTCTTTCAAACAAAGTGGTGTTTCCTTCTAATCAGTTGTGTAGAGTTTTATGTAAAAACTATTTTCTCCTCGTGGTTTTAGTGGTGCAAACATATTTTTGGGATTTGGTTTAGGTAGAGCAAAGCAATTTTGGGCCTTTTCCTCCAGCACAAGCCCAATTAAGGCAAGGAGGTTTGGGGGAGTGGATTTTTCTTACTTTTTCCATTATTTAGTTTTGGGGGTTTTTTGGGGTTTTATTTTTTATGTATTTACGCTTGTCTGCCAGAATCTGGTGAAAACCATCAGTGACAGAATTCAGGAGTGAAATTTCACTGCTCAAGGATGTCACCTCAGTATTTTTGAGGTGTGATGTTGGTGTGATCTGCCCTGGAATTGCGCAGGGGTGGTGTCCATGGCTTTAGAGTTAATTAGCAAAAACCTTTTGCAATTTTAATTTTTTTAAATATTTATCTCCAAACACTTATGAGTTTACATTAAATCTGCGTTTATATTAAATCTGTCAGTATCTCCTAATGAAGATTTTCTCCCAGTCATGGTTTCTTAATTTCAAATGCCTCACTGGGGCAGCTCTTGGGGCTCTCCATGTTCATAGGATACAGAATTTACACAGAGAAATCAGGAATGTGGCTCCTGCATGGAAATATTTGCTTGACTCAGGCAAGGAATGTGTTTTACAGGGAAATGTGGAGCTTTAAATCCAGTCCCTAAGGATGCTGCATTTCTTTCTTTATTCTTTTTCCAAATCTTGTCTAATATTCTGGTCCCCCAAGACCTATTTTCACACTTTCTAGTAAAGACTTGAGGAAAAATATAAGGCTCTGACCTTCTGCAGTGCTTGTGTCAGAATAGTAGCTTAAAATAAAAGAGAATGATGAAATCTGTGGCTCCATTGAGCTTTGACTTTTTATTGCTGTTCCTAAGAACTGTACAAGTACTTTGTAAAGCTGCAAAAAAATGTTTTCATTAGCTGGCCACGACTCTTTTTGAAGTGTTCTAGGGAACACAATCTGGTTTCTTTAGCTGATTATTTTATCTTAACACCACCAGCAAAGGTGAGGTGCCTGCTCAGGGCCACAGCAGGGCAGTGCAATGTCCAGCATTTCTAAATTCAGAGGTCAACCAGCAATAGCTGTGCTCAGATGCCATGCTGGGTATGAACATCACTGGCAAGGAGCACAAGAAGGAATTTCAAGCCATTTAAGAGAACTTTTCTCATCTTTCTCTGCCAGTGTGGTTTCCAAGTGGAGCCCCAGCTCTGTGTTTTTGTTTGTTGTTAAATGCCCTGTTTAGTTTTTGAGAATGTGCCTGTGTGTTTCTTTGAGGCTGTGCTGAGGTTGCCTCTCTGTTTCCCATTAGAGATGGCACCAGGCTTTGATTTGTTTTCCCACATAGCCAGAGCCTGCCTGGCCTTTGGGAACTCTCTCTGCAACTCTTATATTTAGCTCCTCTGAAAATGTTGCTACTTCTTTAGCTTCTTTCTTCTTTATATTTTACTCAAGGAATGTTGCAAGCTTTGAAAATTTTTCTATAAATACAGCCTTACAGCATAAATCATCAATTGAAGCATTTGTCCAAGATACTTTTAAGTTAGCACAAATGTTCTGAATAGCATTTATTTTCAAGAATTCAAGGATTTTTTCTTAAAGGAGCAGGTTTCATTTGTCCAAGATACTTTTAAGGTAGCACAAATGTTCTGAATAGCATTTATTTTCAAGAATTCAAGGATTTATTTTTAAAGGAGCAGTTTGATTTGTCCAAGATACTTTTAAGGTAGCACAAATGTTCTGAATAGCATTTATTTTCAAGAATTCAAGGATTTTTTCTTAAAGGAGCAGGTTTCATTTGTTCAAGATATTTTTAAGTTAGGACAAATGTTCTGAATAGCATTTGTTTTCAAGGATTTTTGTTTTTAAGGAGCAGGCTTACATATCAAATATTCAGGTTTTGTGATAACTGCTCTCTTTATCAGCTAAAGTCTTGATTTCACAGAATGTTTGTGTCCTGTAAGAGAGATCCATGCAGACACCTCCAAGAGCTACTTGGAACTCTAGTTTGAATTCTAGTTTGAATCCTCACATAGAAGACCTATAGAGATTTTCTGTGACAATTTTCTCCCCAAACAGAAATTTTTAGGTCATAAGAGCCAGAAAACTTCCCAGATCTTGGGTGAAAGGCAAAAAAAATCCAAATCTTTCCTTTTTCTTTCCTTCTGGATTATCAAGCCACACTGTGTTCCATCACTTTAAGTGTTGTGGCATGACTTGTAGGCAGGAAGAGATGTGCTGGCTTCAGTGTAAATATCTGTAAATATGCATGTATCTGTGTGTGCCACACTACAAATATAGAATTATTTGCCCCAACAAATAATTATATATTTGTCTAGCAGTACATCCATCCAAAGGCAATTGTTGGAATCCATAAAGTTAGAGGTTTTTTAGGAAATGGCTAAAAAAAGTATGTAGGCCTCAGACTGAAGTTCTGTTAGCATTGCAGATACAGCAGAAAAGCTTCCCAAGCAGTAGAGCATACATGACAAATAACAGCAGGCCTCTGTAGAATTGGCTTTAGGATGGCAACAAGGTTATTTAATGTATATCTTTAGAAGGTTAGCATGAATAGAGCTCTGTTCTTTGTCTCTTATGTACCAGTCTTTGTTTTAGCTACCATTACGTGTGTTTTATAAGATTGGATAGAATGCTTATCAATATGTGTTTTTCTGTGTATGATTGGCTGAAATCTAGACTGAGATGATTTTATGTCTTTCTGTATCACCCCACCCTCGGGGGACATTTTGTGTGGATCAGTGAGCTGTTAACATCATGTCTCCATTGTATTTCTTGAGACTGATGTGCTGGAAATAAAAGCAAAAATCTCTTCACTGGTCTGGTTCCAATGTTGTCCATATCTGGACATTTTGCCGCGGCAAGTGGGTTCCTTTTTTAAGACGAGGGTTCCTGGCACAATTGGACTTCTATCTACCCTTTAACCCGATAGCAATCCTAGCAGGACACTTTTGGGGACTCCCAGGCTTGCAGAAAACTCAGTGTGGATGGTTAAGTGAAATCAGACACGGGTTGTGTTTGCACAAACGCTGTGGGCTCGGTCCCCTGTGCATCAGGGCTTTGTTCTGTGTCCTCCAGTGGAAAATCTAAAGGGGAGGTGCAACCACCGAGTCACAGCTTCAGAGCTGAAGTAACAGACATTTTCATGTGGTCCAAGTGCTTCAGATTCTGAGAGAGAGCTGTAATTACAGCCATGAACTTTTCCTGCAGCTGGGATTCATCAGCCTGAGGGCTGCTTTGGGGAGAGGCTGAGCTGGATGGACAGACCTGTGCTGGGCAGTGGGGCCAGCAGCTCCTTCTGTGCCCTGGGTGGAGCTCTGAGGGATGGGAGGGATGTGCTGGTGGGCAGGCTGAGAGCAGCAGTGTCCCTGCAGCTGAGAGCTGTTGTCATATATACTGCAAGAGTTCCATATTGCCAGAGTTTCATACCTCCTTGACATTTCTTGTAGGCAGCTCCTCCAGGCATTGACACTCTCCCTTATCCTCACAGCAGCCAACTGACTCCAGCTGTCACCAATCCACTCTGTTATAACACTGTTCTTATTGGCTATAGGTGTGGCCTGGTAACATCAGGCCTGCTCCTAATCCTTAAAAGTTAAGCTGCAAGTCTTTAGGGGGTAAGATTACTTTCTACACTACCTTTATTTACTTGTGTTCTATCCCTCTACAGAGAGCAGCAGTGTCCCTGCAGGCTGAGAGCAGGAATCTATCTCCAGTGTGCCTGCAGGCTGTAATACCTGCACCATTCCCTGCAGGCTGAGAGCAGCAGTGTCCCTGCACCATTCCCTGCAGTCCTGCAGCAGTGTCCCTGCAGCTGAGGGCAGCAGTGTCCCTGCAGTGCCTGCACCATTCCCTGCAGCTGAGAGCAGCACTGTCCCTGCAGTGCCTGCACCATTCCATGCAGGCTGAGAGCAGCAGTGTCCCTGCAGTCCTGCAGCAATGTCCCTGCAGCTCAGAGCAGCCCTGTCCCTGCAGTACCTGCACCATTCCCTGCAGCTGAGAGCAGGAATCTCCCTGCAGCTGAGAGCAGGAATCTCCCTACAGGCTGACAGCAGCAGTGTCCCTGCAGTGCCTGCACCATTCCCTGCAGTCCTGCAGCAGTGCCTGGATCCTGGATCTCCCACACGCTGCACTGCACTTCCCGAAGCAGCTGGAATTCACTGCAGTGGCAGAGCAGCATTTCCTCTCTCAGAGTGGCTGCATCCTGCAGCTTGGCCATTTCCAGAGCCACACTTACACAATTCTAACTTCTCTCATTGTGCTGTGCCAGAGCTCAGGCTGGCTTTGTGCTGCTGCAGGAATTGCTGCTCTGTGTGCAATCTCCATGCAGATTTGTCAGGCACTTGAGGATTTACATGGTTATTTATTTGTTATTTGAGATGCTGCAAAGAAAAGCCTGTCATGACTTCATTAGTGTGCTTGCTTTTGCAAAAACCTGGTAAATATGGAAAAGTTGGAGCTTACACATGGGATACACATGGGTTTGTCAGTTCAAAATACTGGGATGGATGCTTTCCTACCCAAGGTGAAGTTGAGTTTATTTAAATTGCAGTTGGAGGCACGAGAAATGCAGAACTGATTCTCTGCAGTCTGTTTGTTATCAGGGGCTTCTTACTGTGCCACATTCCTTCAGAAATGAGTGTGCACCTTTCCTTCTTGCTGCCAACTCATTTGTCTTCTTGCAACTTGAATTTGAATGCATCTATCACTTGAAATATTATATTTTTAATTGATTTCTTTCTTTCACTTTCCTTTTTCTTGAGGTCTTTCCAAGTCAGGTATTAGTATGCCCCCCCAAAAAATTAAAGAAATCCAGTGCAGCACGTGGCTAAACTTAGGTTGTGGTTCCTTGTTTGTTGCAAATCTTTCCTTGTGTTCTGGGCTGTGATGTTGTGTGACTTTTGGCTAAATTCCTTGTGTGTTTTTAGTCAGTTTTGTCAGGTGTTTAATTAAATAAACATAGGAAAGATTGTAGTAAATATAATTTACTGCACCTTAAATCTGTGCACATGTCAAAATTAGAGCTTTTTATGCAGCACTAAAAAGTTGCCTTTTGAGTTCTGAATTTGTGAGGGTGTGATTAGACTGTGCTGTAATCTGAGCAATCACTCTGTGTAGTTTTGGGCTTATTTGTTTGGTTTGGGGTGATTTTTTTTAAACAAAAAAGGAAAAGCAAGTAGCTGCACTGGCTGGGATCTCAGAACTCCCCTGAAATGCCAAGACTAACAGTGATTTGTTGTAAAATTTATAAATACTCTGTGACTAAACCCAGCAAAAGGCTGTGGGTTTTTACTCTAGGTCTGTAAGAGGAGGCTCATGTCTGCTAAAACTTCAGAAATTAACTCCAAGGATACATTTTACAAATTTTGTGGGACTCATCCTCAGTCCCATCATATCTAAAACTCATAAATGCTTGTAGGCAAGAACTGCTGCTGCTCTGAAAATTGAGATGTCTGCCTTTATTGTATGCCATGGCATGGAATTTACCAGAATTCTGCTCTATTTGCTCTGCTCTGACAGCATTAAAAGTATTTTTGGTGGCATTATTTACTGTGTTGTGCCTGTGACAGGAAGGTTATTTGCATGTTTGCCTGCTGGATTAGGCTGTCATTCAATCCTTCATTTGATGCACTAAGCACCTTCTGCTAAATGTTGATATTTTTTCCTCTTTTTTTCTTCTTTTTTTAGGGGCAAAGAAATCTGTGATCTACAGTTTGAAGAAATTATATAAGATGGCAAAGGGAGAGTTAAAGAAGCCATCCTGAGTCTGTACATACTGTGTATGGGTAAATAAATGGTACTTTTTCTCTAAATGTTTTGCAGATGTGACTTTGCATACTTGAGAAGATTCCAGTGTATTTAAAAAGTCTGTTCTGATGATTTACATGCACAATTTTCTTAATGAAATAGGAACTTTTTTAATGGGAGGTTTGTTGGCAATAGGGCAAAGGAATTGCACTCTGTAAATACTAAAGTGAATTTTCCTGTGGATTTTGAAGAATCCTGAGTAAAAAAGATTGATTGTACAGATGGATTAAAACCCAAAGTGACTCATTTTTTATATGGTGACAGTTTTACTTCCCAAAGTACCCTCAGAGTCTCAAAATTATCAATACCCCAAATTTATTCTTTCAGGGATTTCCAGAACTGAAGAATCCATTGAGATTTCACTAGATATGAAACTGCCCTCTGACATTTTCACCCTTGGAATTCCTCTGAGGATGCTCCTTGTGACATCTTGAATCTCAAAAACTGCCCCAGTGTGGGAGAGGGAAAAGAGCAGCTTGGCAGGTGTCACATCCCTTTAATAAGGATATTTAATAATATTAATTAATAAGGATATTTAATAATAATAAATTTGTGTGTTCCTCTCATGAGGCTGAGATGAAAAGTGCCCAGTTCTTGGGTGTTGTCACAAGAGCCAGAGTTGGAAAGAAAATCAGAATTCCATGGATCTCTTTGGGCAGATTTAGACAGTATTTATTGTTTTGCAGAAGATTTCATCAAAACACTTGAAAATTTGGAATATTATGAACAAAAGCACAGCTTGATTAATTCTTTGATTATATTTTTTTCCCCTTAAAATGCTGCCCACAAAGATGAAACTTGAACTCATTTAAATGAGCTAAACCAAAGAGAATTGGAGTTTTACATGACTTGTTGCATTAATCATGCCATGAAGGAATGGGCATTGCTGGCACTAACCATGTCTGGTGCTATAAACTGGGACGATCTTTTATAAATAGAATTTTTTTCACACTGACTCAGGTGGGTTTGCTAATTTGGGAAATTTTCCTTAATAGAAATAAACTCAGGTAAGGTTTCATTTTCCTTGTGAGACTGTCAATGATAAAAATAATTTAATGGTAAAAAAAAGGAAATAAAATGTATCTTTCCTGATCAGCATGTTTGTTTTTATCTTGTGTATTATGTGATCATCAGGGCCATCTCTCAAAGCTACATTTGATTTAATGATCTCACTTTAAAAAATACATAATTTCAGTGAATTTGTCTGCTAATTGTTTCCAGGGAGAATTTCAGAGCATAAATTTAAGAAAGACAATAAAAAATAAATTGTTGTATGGAATAGGACTCATACAGACTTGCTTTAATCACAAGGAAACTTTTAAGTATTGATTATTTTTAAATATTTGAGTTTGAAATTTTAACCCAGACTCAGGAAATAGTTACTCTGAAATAGGAAATAAATAACTGGGAAACTTTCTAAGGTCAGAGGCAGGTTCCTCACACTTTGCATTATCCATTGGTGATAGAATGTGTGAAACAAATCCCCTCAAATGTCCCTTTGCTGATGGCACAACCTTTTTATGGGGGCAAAGAATGTTTGTATGGCCCTGGCATTCTCTGGCCCTATTAGTAAGAGGTCAAAGTCCCCAGTTTGAAAAGTTTATTTTATAAAAAAATGGAACTAGGGGATTTAAGTCACTTCCAGGTAAATCTGGAATTTTTTAATGCTGAAATGCAGTTGGTAGCATTTCAAAGCAGCTTTCTTTTAAAAGGCCTTTGGAATACAGTTAAAGAGAATGTTCTGAATGTTAAAGCCACACTTAAAAGTGGGGTTTGGTGTTTCTGAAGGCTGCTGGAATGGAGGCTCAGAGCATGAGAGGGCAGTGACACACCAGGCTGGTGACATGAGCTGGCCTCACTGCCACAGTGAGAGCCCAGGCTCCATCCTGCACCTTGCTGCCTGAGCATTTACCCAGAAACAATGTTCTTGTGGGGAGAAAGGAAAAGAGTGAAGCCCTGCTGGCTGTTTAGCAGCCAATTAACTCTTTTTATGTGCAGCAGAGGCTGTGTGGAGTCAGGCCCTGCCCTGAGCTGTCACTGTCACCGTGCCAGAGGATCCCTCTGTCCTGCACAGGTGGGACTTGACTGCACTTCCTGTAACCTGAGCCGCCTCTGTTTGCCTTGTGTTGCTGGATCCCCGCTGCAGGGCTCGGCTTGGCTTTATGAACTCTGTGCACAGCAATAGAAGAAGTCATTTCTTGCTCTTTGCAGTGAGTTTTGCAAATCCCAGCTCGATAGTTCCATCTGTTGATGCACTGCCAGTATCCAAGTCTGTGCATTAAATCTTTGGGAGATGTAAAAAAGTCCTTCCTCCTCATCCATATTGGCTGAAAACTGGATTCTGCTCTGTAAATCATTCATCTTGAGCTTTTTAAGAGTGGCCTACCTTTCCCCTTGGGGCCACTGGGCTTGAATGTATTTATTTTTCTGGCAGAGAGCCACGAATGAATCATAGCCCTGAGCAGCTCGTTGTGAACTCCTCACCATTGTTAAGAGACTACTTGGGGCAGTTGTTACAGAGCTTTGCTATGTAAAACTTTTAAGGGAAGAGAGATTGATTTCAGCCTTGTTAGCTGCTTTTGAAGTCCCCAGCAGTTGTGTGGAAATGATTTTTTGTGCTCTTACAGCTGTAATCCACTAAAATAACCGGGGATTGTTGCACGGGAAGCTGGGACATGGGAATAAGTCACTGCCTCTTTGTCCTAATGAGGTGTGGTTGTTCTTTCACCAAAAAAAGTCACTTCAGCCTTTCATTCCATTTGTAACTTTCCTGTTTATACCTTCCTGCTCCATTTCCATACTTTATTGTTTCTCTTCTTGACTTAATTCTCAAGTCTTTCATTCTGTTCTTCAGACATCCCTCTTTTCTGCCTTGGCTGTTCCACCATGGATATTGTTTCATGCTCCCTCCCCCTTTTTCCTGTGCAGCAGAGCTTTCATTAAAGGCAACCAGGCAGATGATTTATTTCTGATGTCTTAAAAGGCTTCTTTGTAATGAAGAGCCTGGACCCAATCAAACTGCTGAGGGTTTGTGTAGGTGAGTCAGCAGCATGGGCCTCACTGCCTCTGACATCCACAGTGCCAGGGGAGTGTGGAGCAGGGAATGAACTGCATGACACAGGAAGAAGAGGAAATCAAAAAATCCAAAATGTGACTGCATACATAATCATTTGGCTGCTCCTGAACTCGGTGTGGGGAGGGCACAAAGCTGAAGCACACAGGCTGCTGACCCCCATGAGCACATGGATGGTGTCCATGGTCCATGGTCCATGGTGTCCTGGTCCAGCCTGAACCCTTTTCCTCTTGTGCTGTCCCTGTTCCTGGGAGCAGAGCCCAAACCCCCCATGAGCCATTTGGGAAGGGCCCACCTGGAAAGTTGAGGAGAGCTCACCTGTCCTGAGGAGATGAGTGAGCTGAGTGCAGAAAGCCCAGTCAGGAAGAGTCCCAAATCAAGTCACTGCCTGCACATTTCCCCTTCTCCAAGTGCTGCAACTGGGGCTTTCTCCAGGTGCCTGACTGTGGGACCCTTCAAATTCCAGCTGCACCTGTAAGTGCAGAGCCTGAATTCTCACCTGTGCTTCCCTGAGGCCTCTCTGTAGGTTTTGTTGATCTTCACTGAGTCAGCACTGCAGCCTGAGCACAGGGAAGGTGCAGCTGAGCTGGGATCCCTTCCTGGCAGAAACACTGTGCAGCATCCCAGAGCGCCCTGATGTGTGCAGCAAACATCTGTGCCAGAATTGGGAAGGTCAAGGGGGGCACAGAGGCCAGAATTCCTGGCTGGCTGAGGGAGCTGAACCTTCTTCTTCACACTGACGTGCTAAAGCAGGAGCCTGCTGTGACTTGGGAAAGTTCAGAATGAGCACAGCCCTTGGTGAGTGTCCAGTGCAGGGGGATCCAAGCAGGGCTGTGACTCATGCCTTTTCCCAGCAATTAATTTAAAAATAGAATTGAAGTTGAAATATGCTCTGAAGGTCAGAATATCAGGGCAGTGTGTTTCTGGTGATTTTTCCTGGGTAAGGTGTTGAGAGAGAACAAAATATTCTTCATTTTCAAATTCATTCTGCTGGCCATGGAGTCTGTGTAGAAAATTAATTTTTTTTGTATTCGTACGGCAGGAAAGAGACATTCCCTCCATGGAGCTATTTTCTGCTCTGCTTTTTGTTTGGCTCAACAGTTGCTCTGTCACGTTTGCTACTGTGGTTTCACAAAGTTTTGTGACTTTATTTACCTGCTTTCCTAGATAAAAATCTCCACCACAGTTGCTAACTGATCCTGAACTTTAATGACTGCCTAGGGAGAGGCAGTAATCACTTTACTCCTGCATGTTTTAACCTCTTACTCAGCCTGCTTCAATCAGAAATGTTTAGAAATGGATTAAGTTTTACTACATGAACAGGAAGCTTCAGACTATACATTCTGAAATTACTCATGCAAATTCCAAATATTATATTTACATCTTTAGTCTAAGAACTTCCATGCAGTTTTTGCCTTCATAATCCAGCATTCTGCCAAGTCCTTTCCAGTAGTGGTGGGGACTGTTTGGATGGTTTTGCACAATTTTTTCTGAGATATGGAGGGTCTTGCAAAGACAGAATGAAAATCTCTGCAAGTGTGGTGGGTATAGAGGGCTCTTCCTAGTTTTAAATTTGATCTTGAGGAGTTTGCAGCCACAAGGAGCTGTCTTTAGAAGCCAAACAAAGCAAAAACTGACCAAGAACAACCACTCTGTGTTTTGGTTCCTTCACTTCCCTTTGTTGTACTGATACCTTCTTTAAAAGCCTTGAACCTGGTATTTAAGATACCTCCTCTACTCAATGAAATAAGCCAAGTAAATAGTAAAACATCTCATTATTGAATTAATTTGTGTTACTTCTCTGTATGGGATCTCTTCAGCTCCACAGTGCACTTGGTAAATTGGAAAGCTTGTGTTCCCACACTGTGATTATTTGCTTAATCTCTGCCTGCTGCCAAAGCTCCTCCAAACCTCCTATTTTAAAATTCATAGTGAACCATGGGAGGGGAGCGTTCAGTGGCTTTTTTTGGTTTTGTTTGTGGTTTTGGTTTTTTCTTGTAATATTGCCATCCCTGAGTTGCCTTGCTCTCAGCACTGGTGGAGAGTCTGGCTCACTCCCTGTACTGCAGTGAGAGCCAAAAAGTTTTTCCCTTCCTAGGATGCTTCAGGAGACACAGAGCAGCTCCCAATGTCTGCCTCACCATGCTGTCACACTGCTTTGGCTTTACAGCCTGGGGCAAAGCTTTTTAAAACCAAATAATTTGCACAAGAAATTCTAGACAATTTTTTTTCTCTCTCTTTCTTTCCCCTCCCAAGTCTGGGGCTGGGTGAGCTGTGCTCATCCTGCACAGCCCTGTTAACTCTGTCCCTGCAGCCCTTCCCTAGGTGCTTGCCAAGGAGGAGACTGAGTCAGCAGCACTTTGGCAGTTTGAAGGTGAGTTCCCTGCAGAAAAATCAGATGGATGAGGAAATCCATCACTGCACTTCCAATTCTTACGGCATTTTTAACTGGATTATGTTTTAGGTTTGTATTTGCACAGCTGCTTTTAAAGCAAGGATTGGGTTTATTTTGCTTTATATTTTTGTTGTTTAAAGAGTGTCTCCTCTGTTGTTTGTCTAGTTTATCTGTGACTAATTTTAGCAGGATAGAATTGAAAATCGGTGTGTTGTTTTTATTAGAGAATCACAGGATCATTCAGGTTGGAAAAGCCCTTCCAGACCACTGAGTCCAGGCTGTGCCCCATGCCCAGAAGTGCCACATCCAGGAATTCCTTGGACACTCCAAACCCCCCTGGGCAGTTCCAATTCCTGAGCTCCCTTTCCATGGGGAAATTCCTCCTGATATCCAACCTGGTGCAGCCTGAGCCCTTTTCCTCTTGTGCTGTCCCTGTTCCTGGGAGCAGAGCCCAAACCGCCCATGAGCCGTTTGGGAAGGGCCCACCTGGAAAGCTGAGGAGAGCTCACCTGTCCTGAGGAGATGAGTGAGCTGAGTGCAGAAAGCCCAGTCAGGAAGAGTCCCAAATCCTCATTAATTAGCCTGCAGTAATTAAATCAGGCTGCAAGAACTGCAGAGCTGGCCCCAGGAGCAGTGTGACAGTCAGGGTGGGTGTTTGCATCCAGCAGGTGTGACTGAGCTTCCTCCAGAGAGATCCCATGGGCATCCTTAGCTGAGAGATGGACGTTCCAAAGGGCTTTGGGCACCCTTTGGTGCCCAGTTCCTCTGTCCAGTGACCTGCTGCTGGTGGCTTTGGTTTGGAAGGAATCCTGGTGATGAAGAGCATTTGCTTACAGCCTGCAAATATAATAGAAATCGTGTAGCTAGCCATGAATTGATGTGGCAACTCTGAAAATAACTTTGCATCTCATCTTGAGCTGCAACCTGTTTGTGATTTTAGTGATCCCACATGGACTGAAGTTTCTGGTCCTGTGTGATAGACAGGATGCAAATCAAATAGGGAGTGAAAGCTGTTATGTGGATGTTTACTGCATAAGGAAAAGTGCATAATGAAGAGGTTGCTGTGCATATTTACCTTCAACTGTACTGACCTCTCCTTTACACTAAATTTGCCATTTAGAGTTCTGCTCTGAACCATCTGTGGTCTTTTTATCAGTGCTTAACAAAACTTTAACAAATTAAAACCAGTGGGTGGCGGCCAGGGATTGCTTTTAATTTGTTAATCTGATGCTCCTTTAGCATTTAATTTTTTTCATCTATCTTGTCTGTCTCCATCTTATGGGAACCTCCATGGGGTGAAATCTTTTCTAGAACAAAGCAAGCAAAAAGCACCTGTGGTTAAATGTTCTGACAGAGCAGAGTTGGTGGTGTTCATGTTCTGTGTGAGTCTGAGAGTATCTCATTGTTTGCCTGAAGATGATGCTGCTGTTCTGACCCTGCTCCAACTGAAATTATTCTGTCTCTTTTCATCTTCCTTGGATGATGGGGCAGACAGTTATGAAAAGGGCAAGCTTTGTCTTGAAGCAGGTAATAAATAACCATCTCCATCAACTTACAGTTTGGATCGACTTGTCTGGCTGGAATTACTGCAATTTAACACATTGTGGTGTCATGAATAATAAGCTATCTTCAAAAAAAAATGAGATCTTACGTATTTTGAATTTTGGGTGTGTTTTATGTAAGGCAGCTTTGAGCTGCAGTGCAGCTGGATGTGGATTTTAGCAAGGAAGAGTTTCAGATTCAGAGTTTAGGAGTTTTTCATTGCTGAAAAGATGTTTGCTTCTGAGGCCACTTAATTTGTGTGTGCTAAAAACGTGCTTTGAGCTTGATTTTAAAAGCTGCTGTCACTTGGTGTAAAGTTAACCTGTTTTCTGAAAGAAGGTGTGGATGGATGGAAGCATGCACTGTAATTGGACTGACAGAGATGGCAAAGCACTGCCATGCCTCATTAAACCTGGGACAAATAATGGAGAAACTGTTTGCTTTTGGCACCAACTGCATCATCTTTGTGCACAGTTTGGTCCTCACTGAGCTTCCCTGCAGGCTCCAGGGAACTCCAGGCATTCCTGGATGGTGGAAGAGAACATTTGTTGTATCTGTATTGAGAAGTATTGAAGTATCTGTGTTGTTGCTGTTTGAAAACCAAAATGGGATGGCAGTAAGAAAGTGGAAGAACTTTAATGCATTCTTTTTTTTTACATGCAGTGATGCCAGCTGGCAAATTCCTTAAATGGGCACCTAAGGAAAACAGAACTTTTTGCAGCTCTACACTTGCAGTGTTGGTTGAAGCCACACAGCCTTTGCCCTCTTAGAAATGCCTGAAATCACTCAGAAATAGTTCAGCAGGCCAGGTTTGGGTCCTGTGGTGGGGAGCACTGCAGTGTGTCCCAAAAGTGAGGGGTGCCACTGCTGGGGCCATGTGGAGGGACAAACTTGCCCAGGGCATTTGTAACCAACTCTTACTATAGTGGAGATGCTTTATTTTCCTGGTTGGAACAAATGTCAGGCAATTCCTATAAGAATGACAGGATTAATGCTTGAGTAGGGGCTGTGGGATTACAGAATTCACAGAATGACCAGGTTTGAAGAGACCTCATCAAGTCCAGCCCAGCCCCAACACCTCAACTAAGCCCTGGCACCCAGTGCCACATCCAGGCTTTGTTAAACACACCCAGGGATGGGGACTCCATCCATCCCAGGCCATTCCAGAACGTTACCACCTTTATGTGAAAAATTTTTTCCTGATATCCAACCTGTATTTCCCTTGGCATGGCTTGAGGCTGTGTGCTCTGGTTCTGTCAGTGCCGCCTGGAGAAAGAGCCCAGCCCCAGCTGAGCACAGGCACCTTTCAGGAGTTGTGGAGTGATAAGCTCACCCCTGAATATCCTTCTAGAGAGATTAGGCCATGGGATCTCCCTGCAGGCTGCACTTGTCTAGAATATGGGGTTTTGCCCTCTGGTTTCAGGACCTTTCCTGCCTCTATACTGAAAAAAACCTTAAAAAAAATCTTAAAACGTTGTCCTGTGTGGGATCTCAGCCTCTCAGGACTGAGGTGCAGAGTGACCGAGACCACCCCTGGGGGGCTCGGGAGTCCTGGAATGTTGCCAGAAATGTCTGGTGGCTGGACTTTGATCCCACACGGGAGATGACATCAGTATGAGGATAGGAGGATTTCACTGGGGTGAATGGTGAAGGGATAAGTTAATTGGAGTGTGAGATACAGGGTTTAAGATTTCTGTACAGGGGGGTCTAGAGAAGTAAGATGGAGGAATTGGGGCGTGCCCTTCTCCTTCTTCTTCTTCCTCTAGGCCTCCATCTTCTGTGGTGATGTTGGCACTTTGGGATTGGACCTTACTAAAAGTGCACTGGTTAATAAGGGTAGAGGGTATTGGAGAAAAATGATAAATATTGTATGCGTAACTCCGAGTATAAAGATAGGTGACCGCCCCAGGGGGCTCAGTGTGTGCCCATGGCTGACTGCTGAGCAGAACTCTGTCAGGCAGAGGGAAAATCTTTTAGATAAACAATTAATAAACACCGAGACTGAGAAAAGATCTGAAGTCCCTTCTCGTCCTTTGGAGCGCGGGCTGCCCAAGGCCACCTCGGGCCTTTCCAGACCATCTAAACAGCCGAGAATCCGACAGTCCTGAGGCAGCTGAGATCCACAGCCAGCCACAATCCCAGCTCCCTCACACAGGGATTAAACTTCTGTTGCATTGGCCACACTTTGTGAAGAATGTGATTGATTAATTAATTTTTGGTACTTAATGTGCATTTGGAACAGGAGTGGCATCCCAGGATTTGCATCCTTACCTGGGTGCTGAAGCACAGCTTTGATTTTAGTTCAGCCACAAACCCTCAGCTATCTTGGTGAGTTTTGGGTTTCGGCAAAGGAAATTTTTGCTGCTATCTGAGCCAGCAAAGAGCCTTTGATACCACTGGGTTAGAAAGTTCCTGCTAAATGAAAACCAAATTTTAACACCCGAGCAAAACAAAATGCAGCTCATCACCCAAGAGTGGGTTTGCTTTCCTAATGTGTGAATTTGCCTGGTGAGCAGCATGTGTTGAGTTCAGCAGCCCCAACAAGGATTTTTGTGCTGTATTAAGATCTGCCTTCCAAGATTCCCAACGTTTGACAAATTGCACTTCATTTGTTTTTGGTTTTTACAGATGTTGTCACCTCCCTGCAGTGGAAGTGTGGCTGTAGGGAATGCTCAGGGTCACTGTTCCCAGCCAGCTGATGCTCCTCAGGCTCCTGAGATGTTTCATAAATATCCTCAAACTTCTGCTGGCAGCTGCAGCAGCAGCTCCAAAGGATCAAAAGCTGTTTTGGCCTCTCCTTTCTCAAGCTCCTCCTCATCCCAGGAGCTCTGTCTGGTTAAACAAAGAAAACCCTTCCCGCCTCTTCCCTCCAGCACTCAGAAACAGGAGTGGCAGGCTTTTTCCTCAGAGATACATATTTAAAAGCCTTGTAATTAGTCTGCAGCAATTAATTCTTGAGATATGTACCAATGTCTAGTTCAGATCTTTTCCCAGTGCCTGTGGTTTTGTTTTCCACAGTTCATGGTGTTTTTCTTGTCCAGTATCTTATTTTCTCAAACAAGTTTTACATTACTGTTTTGACTACTTTTTTCCCCAAATATTAGATCATCAAACTCCTCTTCTTCCTTGCTGGCAATGAAAATAATCTCCAGTCGTCTATTAATACAATATCCTTTTTAAATTATATTTTTATAGATGTCACAGATGAAGGGTTTGCAACATGTATAAAATTATGTCCATGGTTGTTCTGACACTACATGCATTTAATTTGTTTTATCAACTGAAGTGTTCCTATTAGACATCCTGAGTGTGTGGAGTCTAAATCTGGATTTAATTTAGGTTTGGAATGTGCTTTTGGCTACCTTTTGGTGGCCTGGAGATCTCATGACCTGTCCTTGCAAGGATATGAAAATACTTCGGTGTCAGCATGATTGTGATGGACTTTGAGATGGGAACTGCAGAGCCTGGAGCCTTCAGGGCTCTGGATCTCTCCAGGAATCCAAGCTCAGGGTGTGTGGGGTCAGCCTGGCTGCTCCCTGCCTGCACCTCCCACAGCCCTGGCTCTGCAGCCCTGCCCCTGCAGCATTCCCTGCACCAATCCCTCTCCAAAGGAACCCTGCTGGCTCTGCAGCCCTGCCCCTGCAGCATTCCCTGCACCAATCCCTCTCCAAAGGAACCCTGCTGGCTCTGCAGCCCTGCCCCTGCAGCATTTCCTGCATTAATCTCACTCCAAAGGAACTCTGCTGGCTCTGCAGCCCTGCTCCTGCAGCATTTCCTGCATTAATCTCACTCCAAAGGAGCCCTGCTGGCTCTGCAGCCCTGCCCCTGCAGCATTCTCTGCACCAATCCCTCTCCAAAGGAACCCTGCTGGCTCTGCAGCCCTGCCCCTGCAGCATTTCCTGCATTAATCTCACTCCAAAGGAGCCCTGCTGGCTCTGCAGCCCTGCCCCTGCAGCATTCTCTGCACCAATCCCTCTCCAAAGGAACCCTGCTGGCTCTGCAGCCCTGCCCCTGCAGCATTTCCTGCATTAATCTCACTCCAAAGGAACTCTGCTGGCTCTGCAGCCCTGCTCCTGCAGCATTTCCTGCATTAATCTCACTCCAAAGGAGCCCTGCTGGCTCTGCAGCCCTGCTCCTGCACCAATCCCAGTCTAAAGGAGCCCTGTTGGCTCTGCAGCCCTGCTCCTGCACCATTTCCTGCAGGATTTCCTGCACCAATCCCACTCCAAAGGAGCCCTGCTGGCTCTGCAGCCCTGCTCCTGCACCATTTCCCGCAGCATTTCCTGCACCAGTCCCACTCTCAGCATCCAAAGGAGCCCTGCTGTGCCCCAGTGCTGCTTTTCCTGGAGCAAACCCAGCTTTTGTGTTCTTGTGCATTTATTGTCCTGGCCAGGGAGGAGAAGCTGGACGGGAGAAATGCCCTGAGCAGAATTACACAGAAATGTTCTCTGTTTCTGCTGCCCTGTGCTCTTCTTGGGTTCCACCACAAAGCTGCAACCCTAAGGCTCTTCAAGAGGCTCAGGTTGATTTATTGTCCTTTTCTTTGCCTTTGCAGTGCACTCCAAGAGGTGCCTGGGGCCACCTCAGATCCTCCTGAGGATAAAATGCCCCATTCTGGGACTGTTTGGTGTGGTGGTGTTCCTGGGGTCCCAGGATGAGGGAAGAGGTGAAAATCTTGACTCCATATTTCAGAAGGCTTGATTTATTATGATATATATTATATTAAACTATAATAAAAGAATAGAAAAAAAAGATTTCATCAGAAGGCTGGGAAAGAAAGAAAAAGAATAGAATGATAATAAAATCTTGTGACTGACTAGAAAGTCTGAGACAGCTAAACTGTGATTTGCCATTAATTAAAAACAACTACATAAAACTAATCACAGATGCACCTGTTGCATTCCACAGCAGCAGATAATCATTGTTTACAATTCATTTCTGAGGCCTCTCAGCTTCTCAAGAGAAAAAATCTTAGCAAAAAGGTTTTTCATAAGATATATCTGTGACAGTTTGGTGACTGATGTTCATGGTGGCCACCAGGAGATCACTGCAGCACTTTCCCGCTCTGGAACTCATTTCTGCGAGCCTGGAACAGCATTCCCAGGTTCTTCTTGGAGAAACCTTGCCTTGGCTTTGGGGAAGGGGCTCCTCCAGATGCAGAAGCTGCCCAACAGCTTGATTTGGTAAAACCACACTACTCTGCATAGCCTCACCCTCATTAAAGCCCACACTCCTGGCTATCCTGCCTATCCTCTCAGCAGCCCTGGGAGCATGGACAGGACTCCGCCAAACACAAATCCCAAAAATCCTAGCTTTTTCTTCCATCTCCCACCTAGGCTGAATAGCAACCAATATCATCTACAACCTTAAACTCACCCTCCTCAGCTTCCACCTATACCCTATAATAACTGCAGCCGTTTCCCTCACCCTAAACACAATCCAAGTCCTAAAGCTATCTACCCTAACAACTGCATGGACCAAAATTCCAGCACTTTTGAGCAAGACTTGCTCCTGGATTGATGGAAGTGGCACCCCTGGCATGGACACTCGGGCATGATCCTTCCCCAGCATCTGGGGATGGGATGGAAATGGGAATATTGTGGATTTGTGCAGCGGGGCTGGGATGGAAAATGGGAATATTCCGGCTTTGTGCAGTGGGGATGGGATGAAAATATTCCAGCTTTGTGCAGTGGGGAGATGGGATGGAATGGCAATGGGAATATTCTGACTTTGTGCAGTGGGGCCAGGATGGAAATGGGAATATTCCAGGTTTGTGCAGCGGGGCGGGATGGAAATGGGAATATTTCAGCTTTGTGCAGTGGGGATGGGATGAAAATATTCCAGCTTTGTGCAGTGGGGAGATGGGACAGAAATGGGAATATTCTGACTTTGTGCAGTGGGGCCGGGATGGAAATGGGAATATTCCAGGTGTGTGCAGCGGGGCGGGATGGAAATGGGAATATTTTTGTGCAGCGGGGTGGGATGGAAATGGGAATATTCCAGCTTTGTGCAGCAATGCCGGGATGGAAATGGGAATATTTCGGCTTTGTGCAGTGGTGGCTAGGATGGAAATGGGAATATTCAGGGTTT
Organism: Melozone crissalis; assembly: GCF_028551555.1. Classification (NCBI taxonomy): domain Eukaryota; kingdom Metazoa; phylum Chordata; class Aves; order Passeriformes; family Passerellidae; genus Melozone; species Melozone crissalis. The sequence goes on along the minus strand of NW_026535807.1, from coordinate 18,566,533 downwards.
GTGCAGCAGTGTTGGGATGGAAATGGGAATATTCTGGGTTTTTGCAGCAATGCCGGGATGGAAATGGGAATGGGAATATTCCGGCTTTGTGCAGCGGTGCCAGGATGGAAATGGGAATATTTTTGTGCAGCAACGCCAAGATGGAAATGGGAATATTCCGGCTTTGTGCAGCGGGGCCGGGGATCTCCTGCCCTGCAGGAGGAAGGGACAGGAGCGCTTTGGTGACCAGGAGGGCTCGGCTCTGCTCTCACCCGAGCCCGGCAGCTCCTCCCAGGCTGAGTCACGGCGGGAGGAGGGCTCGGTGAAACCCCGCTGCAGGGCGAGCAGTAAACAGGAAAGTGCCGGAGCTGCTCCCAGCAGTTCCCGTCAGATTGGGTGTGAGCCCATCCATTCACGGCAGCTCTGACGCTCCTCACTCGTGCGTGTTTCGGTGTGCTGGGGACACCGAGCCGCTCTGTCACAGGCTGTGACAGCGTGCTTTAATTGGAAACGCGTTTCTGCTTTTAAACAGCGCTTTGCTCTTGAGAGAGAGGTTATGTTGTTTCCTTGTAGTTTTGCCTGCGGGGGTAGCAGGGGGGCAGAGAAGCCGCGTTGTCCCCGCCCGCGCTCTCCTGTCCCCGGTGCCGCTGCCGGGTCTCGAACCGGCGACCCTCCGGCCCCGCGTCCCTCCTCCCCGGGGGCGGGGCCCGCGCGCTCCCTACCTGCGAGGATGTGACGTCAGCGCCTAATTACCCTAATTGCGCTGACGTCACGGGCGGGCGGCCAATGGGGGCGGGCGGCGCTCCCCACCTGCTCGCCGCAGAATTCCCTCATTCCTGGGATTCCTCGGCGGGCCCGCGCAGCCAGCGGGGCCAGCGCCGCCGGCCGAGCCGAGCCGAGCCGAGCCTGCCCTGGGCCCGCACCGCCTCCGCTGCCTCCGCCCGGCCCGGCCCGGCCCGGCCCGCGGGGCGCCGCGGCCGCGCTGCCGGCACCGGCACCGCCCGGAGCGCGGTGAGTGCGCGGGGACAGCGCGGGGACAGCGCGCACAGGTGGCCGCGGGGGCGGAGGGAGCGGCGCTGGCGGGCGGGACGGGGCTGGGATAGAGCTGGGACGGGGCTGGGACAGAGCTGGGACGGGAATGGGACGGGGCTGTCCCGGCCCGTCCTCTCCGCGCTGCGGGGCTTTCCCCGCCGGAGCCGCGCCGGGCCGGGCGCTGCCGGCGGCCGGGGAAGCTCCCGGCGGTGTCGGGATCCGGGCGGGGAGGGACCCGCTCCCCATGTCCGGAAAGGGACCCGGTCCCCGTGTCCGGAGTGGGACCCGCTCTGTGCCCGTGGCCCGAGAAGGACCCGATCCCCATGTCCGGAATGGGTCTCGCTGTGCCCGGGGCCGGTCCCGCTCGGTGCCCGGGGCCGGTCCCGCTCGGTGCCCGTGGCCGGTCCCGCTCTCTCTCTCTCTCCCCGGTGCCGGTCCCGATCCCTCAGCAGCAGCTCCCGGAGCAGCCGGCCCGGCAGGATCGTTCCCCGGGGCTATCCCAGCCCCGCTGTCGCTAGTCGGATCTCCCCGCTTGGCTCCCGCCCCTCTGTTTCTCTGCCCGGTGGATCTCCGGTGCCGCTCGGGCAGGGAGGTGGATCCTTCCCGAGCGCTGTGCCGGCTCCTGGCGCTGCAGCTTCTCCGTTCCGCGGGCTGGGGTGTTTCTGTAGCCTTCAGCGCCGTGCTGTTCCCCAGATGGGATCAGCTGTAATTAATTAATGAGTTAAGCTGTCCACGCTGGTGCCAGTGCATCCCTGTGCTGAGAGTGCATGAATGGGAATTTAACGCCCAGAAAGCCAGCTCGCCTCCTTTCTCTGTGTTGGTGCTTCAGGAGTATCAGGAGCAAGAAATTTTTTTTAATTACACCAAAGAGGACCTGGCTGATCAAGAGTTCCAGGATTTCTCCTGCAGGGTGATTTATCTGGTTAGTTTTTCTCTGAGTTGTTTAAAGAGTGTTCCTCCCAGAGAAGCAAACTGCAGTTTGGGAAACCTGAGTGAAACTCTTTGCAGGCAGTGCTGCTGAGAACCCTCAGATCCAAAACTCTCTAAAATTGGGCAGCAATATCCCCCTCCTGCCTTAATAATGAACTTTTTAAAGCCTTGAAGGTCCTTAATTTGTATTTTCCTGTCTGTGAATTTGGGAGACTTCTGATGTGGAGTGTGTTTTGCTTAAATTCTCTACATCTCTTCTTGTCGATACACATTATAATCTGGTTTTTGGGGATCAGGCTGTGAGGCTTTCAGGGTTCAGGTACAAGAACTTTGATTCACAAGTGAGATACAGAACTGACCTGTTAACTCTTGGTACAGTTTGGGGCTGCCTGTTGTACATTTGCATTTTCCCAGTTGTTGGTAGAGTTTGGGCCTGCCAGATTTAGTTTAGTGCTGTTTCCCTGCACTAAACTAAATTTGCATTTTGTTTTACACTTGCATTTTGGGGGCAGGGATGGATGGATGGATGTTTTTAGGGGCAGGGATGGATGGATGGATGCTTTGGGGCAGGGATGGATGGATGGATGGATGGATGGATGGATGCTTTGGGGCAGGGATGGATGGATGGATGGATGGATGGATGGATGGATGGATGGATGCTTTGGGGCAGGGATGGATGGATGGATGGATGGATGGATGGATGGATGGATGCTTTGGGGGCAGGGATGGATGGATGGATGGATGGATGGATGCTTTGGGGGCAGGGATGGATGGATGGATGGATGGATGGATGGATGTTTTAGGGGCAGGGATGGATGCTTTGGGGCAGGATGTTCTTCCTTCCCTGTTCATGGACCCCTCTGTGCGATGGGGTCAGCTTTTAGACCCGCCCTGGAGCAGGAACTGAACACCCAGGAGTGCTGCTGAGATCTGACAACCTGCTATAAAATTAACCTAAACTAAAATATCTAAAATAATCTATCCTAATAAAATAGGATAGAAAATATCTGTACAGACAGGTTAATTAAGAACATCCACACCACAAACCATCAGTCTCTCTTATTTACACACGAGCAGCTTTGATAACCTCCTGAGCATCTCCATATCTCAGGGGTTAATTGGTTTGTTTCCAGACACACCTGGAAGTTTTCTGTTGGAAAAGGGAGCTTTGGTTCAGTTTTTTTACTGTGCTTAAATGTTTCATAATGTGTTTGCAGCAGACTGGGTAACCTGTAGGATGCTCTGAGTGGTCTTGTAGGTACAAGACAAGGTTAGCTTGGACTTTCCCACCTTCAATTTCTTAGCTTTCAAAAATTACTAATAGTTTGCTTCTTAAAATATTGCCTTGTTTAGGAGGTTTTATGTAACAAGATAACAAAAAACACGAGGTAAAATACCAAAGCTCTGCTTTAAGCGTATAATTTTCTATGTGATGAGTTAAATCCTTGTTTCTGGTTGAAGATATGCCTGTTCAAACACATTTTCCACATGCATAACAAGCATGGTTTAAAGAAACCCCAAAGCAGGGGATAAATACTTTTTAAAAAATAAAATAAAATTGGTATTTAGCCAATAGGCTGAAGTTACTCTCAAGATTTGGAGTTGTAAATAGGGAATGATCAGTGCTGCTTGGTAATTATGATCCAAAGTGAGCACTTATAAATTTTATCTGAAGAAATTTACATCTATTGTGCTTATTTGAGAAAATTATTGATTACAATGTGCCTGTCATTGATCTCATTCATGGGGCAAATATGCCTTACTCTCTCCTGTCATAAAAAATAAACAATATTTGCCTATTTTGCATCAAACTTCTGCTTTTTCCTCCATCCCTGTGTGGATTTACTGACTGTGCTGATCAATTGTGTTTATATTTCCCCTTCAGTTTCTCTCTCTGTCATTGAAATCAGCAGAGTCTGTTTCTCCTTGGCATTTCTGGGTGAGAATTTGGGCAGTTTTGGGGCCGTCTCTCCCCAGGTGGGAGCTGCTTTGCACCACTCTTTTCAATTAATCTTGTTTTCCCCGCTCTTGTGTTTATCTGCACTTTGCTCAAGTGTCTTGTTACTCATGACTTGCCGTAATTAGTGGGCTTTGTTTATTAATCCTGCTCTTCTCCCTCCAATGTTATCTGTGTGATTTATGCAGATGGGAATTCAATTTCCAGGATTTTCTGTCCCTTTCTCTCTCCTGGCAGGTGCAGCTGTGTCTCAGCAGCTTTGAGGCTGCTTTTGGTGTCCCTCAGGTGTTCTGTCAGTCCCACTGCCACCCAGGCAGTGCCATTTGTCCATTTTTTTCTCTATAGTTTTGGTATTATTTGGGTTATATTGTTGCTATTGGTATTATTTGGGTAATATTGTTGCTGTTGCCATTGGGACTTCTCTTTGGGATTCCATATCTAAATTTTACCCAAATTCTTCTCTTTTTGTGGTTCCTTCACTCCTGGCTGTTCTCATCACCCGCTTTTGGCACCAGGTCTGTCCCAGACCCATCCTAACTCTGTATGAGATCACTGCCCAAACATCACCTTTGCTTCTCTTTCCTTCCTTTCCCTTTGCCGCTCCTTTTTTAAAAGTCAAATGTGAAGTTCTTCTCTTTAGTATACTATTATATGATATTTATTGTATTTAGTATATGGTATTTACTATATGGTATTTCCTACATGATATTCTATTATATTCTATTATATTCTATTATATTTACTACATGATATTCTATTATATTTACTACATTGTAATATTAAACTAATATTTGTAATCTCACTCTTCCCTGACATCCCCCCTGTGAACATGAACTTTGGTGGGATTCATTAATTAATTGTCCGTGTTTGGGCTGAGTGAGTGGAGCTCCTGTGACCTGAATTTCAGACAAGCAACCTCGGGGTTTGTCCCTTGCTGATGCTTGGAAGGTGCTGCAGAAATCCCTGAAAACACTTTCTGAAGTTCGTTTTCTAAAACTTTCACTTCCCTGGAGCCTTAAAAAAAACTAAACCCAAAACAACCACAAAAAAGAATCTACCAAAAAAAAAAAAAAAAATCAAAACCAACCAACCAACCAAACAACCCCAAAACAACTACAAAAAAAATCCACAAAAAAAAAAAAAACAATAGCAACAAAAACCCTCCAAAACAACAACAACAAAAAATCCATCAAAAAATTGAAAACAAAAACAAACAAAAAAAAAAAATCCCAAAATATTCAAGCATTTGTAAAGCTGAGAGTACACTTTGTGTTTCCGGATCTTGCAAAAATGTCAGGAGAGGGGGAAATGAAGTGGAGGAGAGGGGAAATAAAGTGGAGAACAGGAAAAAAAAATGAAGTGCTCTTTCTTCACACTGATGGATATTGTGTTACATTAAAAAATGACAGGTGGGTCAGGGTTTAGATCAGCGTTTCAGGCATCTCTGATTTCTCATTTTAGGTCTTTACTCTTTCCAAAATGTTTCTTTGCTGCTGTGCAGGGAGAGGACAGAACAGGGCAATGCTGAGTGGGAGCAGTGGCTGATAAATAAGAGCACTTTGGAAGATATTAAACTAATATTTGCAATAACACTAGATAAGAATGCTTGTAAAAGTGCTTTTGGCCGCTGCCTGCTGGACCCAGCAGTTAAGACTTTGTAACCAGTGAGATTGGTTACAAAGAGATTTGTGAGATTTGCTGGGAAACTGTTTCCAGGGTGTTTAACTCAGCTGTGGCCAGGGGAAATCCAGATTTGTCCTGAGTTTCGCTGCTCCTGCCTTTCCCTTTCTGAGAGCTCTGCTTTGCTGGGGACACACAGAAATTCCAGGTTGGGCTCTGCTGCACAGACAGGTTTGTGTCACACTGAGAATCAGCTGGGTTTGGTCAGGAGTCTCCTTATTAACAGGTTGTTTTGGGGATTTTTTTAAAATTTTGTTTGTTTGTTTGTTTTTGGTTGGTGGTCTTTTTTTGTGTGGTTTTCTGTGTTTGTGGTTTTTAATTTCTTTTTTTCCCCCCCTTTTTTTTCCCCCCCTTTTTTTTCCCCCCCTTTTTTTCCCTCCCCTTTTTTTCCCTCCCCTTTTTTCCCCCCCCTTTTTTTTCCCCCCCCTTTTTCCCCCCCCCTTTTTTTTCCCCCCCTTTTCCCCCCCCCCTTTTTTCCCCCCACTTTTTTCCCCCCTTTTTCCCCCTTTCCTTTCTTTCCTGTCCAATCCAGGCTGCATTTCCTGACCTTGTCCTGCCCAAATCAGGGATTTAAACTTGGAGCCAAGAGACGATCCCTCCTCTCTCATTCTCCTCAACAATCTGCATTTCTTTCCCAAGCTATAATCACTGATTTGTCAGTCTAATTTAGAGATAAAGAGATATTTAACACTATTTGAAAAAACAATCTGGCAGTCTGGAGCTCCTTGCAGATAATTTTTGTTCCCTGTTCCAAAAGTGCCAGAATATCTGGGATTCCAGCCTGGGAATTGCAGTTTTTGAATGAACACAAGGCCCTGATGCCTCAGCAGCTCTCCCACGATGTAAAGAATTTAATAATAGAATTTAATAATACACAAAGCTGCAAAGCTCTATTGAGGCCACTTTTAGTCAAGTTGTTTTTAAAGTGTCTTAATTTCCTGAACTGCACCAAGGCTTGGTTCCTGTTTCCTTCTCCCAGTGTGGGTTTCTGTCACCAGTTCATTCTTACTGGGAGCACAGGATGGGAAGGCTTTGGGCATCTGCTACTCCCATTATTTAAAAATTACTGGAAAGCTGAAAGAAAAAAAATTGAAACTATATTAAGAATTGTACAAAAAAAATTCTTAACTGCATTAAGAAAATTGATGTAGTTAAGTTTCTTAATGTAGTCGTAACTACATCAATTTTCTTAATGTAAGAATTTTTAACTTAATGTAATCAATTTGTTTTTAATAAAATCTCTTACTATCCTTTACATTGGTGTTTATAAAGAGTTGATTTTTTTTTTCCCTAAAGACTTGATAGAAAAGATCTGTATTATTGTCTTTTTGAAGTGTAGGATGAATTTAGCACTGAATCCTGAGTTATCTCAGTCTGCTGTAGCTGCATCCCCCGATCAGACAAATCTAAATCATTTTTCCAACTGGATTTTAACTGAATTAGAGGAGTTTTTGTGAGAGGGTCAGTGAAGCCCAAGAAAACAGAAAATCTGAAAGAAATGAAACATCAGGGTGTGAGGGATGCAAGTGGATGGTGCTGAAGGGATTCAGGGAATTCTCTCTCCCAAACCTCTGCTTTGCTTTGGAGGAGGATGAGGCCAGGTGGGAAAGGAAAAAATGTTTGATGAAGACAAAATAGTTAAATAATCTAAGATCTTGTGTTCTAAAACCTCTTCCCTGCAGGTATTTTCTTCAAATTAGAGTTAATTGACTTTATTTTAACTGAACTTATATTCTTGAGCAAAAACTGATTCTGGCAGGGAAGGACAAACATTTTTTTAATCCTCAATACACTTGGTTATTTCAAATTTATCTCTTCTTACTTTGCTCTATGGAAATCCTACTGGATTTCATTATTTAAACTTAAAAATACAAACTTTAACCTTGAGAATACATTTTTTTTCAACTCATAAATGCTTTAAAATCCTTTCTCTTGTGCTTTAAAATCTTTGATTAAAGTCTGAGTATTTAGGAAGAGGGAGAGAGGATGGTGAGGTTTATTGTTTTAGTGCAAAGTCAAGGAAATTGCTTCCCAAACATATGCTTGTTGTTAAGGCAGTGTACATGCTGGACATGTGTTTGACATTTCTGCAGTTGCCACTACCTTATTTTTTAAATTTTTTTTTAAGATCATGCTGTCAAGTGTGTTACAGTAAACAGCTCTTATGAGAGACGTTTTTGTGGAAAAACCTCAACAAAATTTAGTTGTTCTGGGTTTTTTCCTCCATTTTTAAACAGTTCTGCCTGTGTTGTTGCCTTTTTATTTGAAACACATATAAATTGTTGGCCTTGTAAAAAACATCTTGACAACATGTTATTCTCTTCCTTTTCCTTCCATATTTTTGGAATTTCTCTATGAAACATCTTTTTTTTTTTAATTTTGAAGCCATTCATGTGAAACTCTGAAGATCTGTAATGCAATCCTTGGATTTATGGGAGTTTTGTTGGTGTAGTGCTGGAATAAGTACTTTTAATGTGGTGGGAATTCATTTTTTTAATTAGAATTTCTAAGGGGCAAAATCCAGGGAAAAGCAGCTACTGTGGTGTGATTATGACTGAAAAAAATCCAGTTCTGTGTGTGGTTTCTCACATACCCTGGGTTATCTATTTATATAAATATTATGAAGTACTTAGATAACGTTTATATAAATAAGGTGAGAAATAATAAATGATAAATTAATTTTAATAACTGGAATAATAAAATGATGGGAATTTGCTGTGTTGGGTGGGAAAGGCGATGCCAGCATTGATTTTCCTGTTTCAGCAGTGGCATTTTGCACCAGTCCTGTGCTGGTGTAACGAGACAAGAGCAGCACAAATTTGGATTTTTGGGTTTTTTTGCTGTTGTGCATTGCTGTAATCTGGGCTGTGTGTGTGCTCTGGGTGCTCTCTGAACCTTGGTTCTGAATTTTGCAGGATCCAGAGAGGGATGGAGACTCCCTTGGATGTGCTGTCCAGAGCAGCATCCCTGGTCCATGCTGATGATGAGAAACGTGAGTTCCCTGCCCTGCTGGACCCAGCAGCTTTGTGTTTGCCCAGCTGGAATTTCCCTGAGCCCAAAACGTGCAGGAATCTGTTTTCAGAGCCACAGAGATGTGCAGGAAACCCTTCAGAGCTTGTTTTCCCCAGGTGCAAACCCAACAGCTTGCATTTAAATTGGCCACTGGGAAGGAGAGAATGACTGGATTTTAAAAATTAATTTATGCATACAGATAGAAAAATATGAATAACATAAATATGAATTTATTTAAAAATGTTTATATTATTAAAATTATTTTAAATGATTTAAAAATTTAAAAAATATTTAAAATTTGTGTTTAATTTATGTCAAGGTGCCTCTCTTTTCCCGGTTGCATTTGCATTGTTGGCAGACAAGAAGTTGTGGAGTCAGACTCAGGCCAGGTTGAGAGCTCAGATAATTTGGGTTGGATTTAATTTAAAAACTCAAAACTGGGTGGGCACCAGGGGCTGTGAAGATTTCAGTTGATAAAAACTCTCAGGTTGACTTTTATCATCGTTAATGAGCTCTTCATTTGGGAATTGGAGCAGTTTAATAGTCAGAGGCTCACGTTGATCAATATTTGAGTAATATTTTGGTAATATTTTTGGTATTTGGGTAATATTTTAGAAATATTATTGGTGTCATTTGGTAATATTTTGGAAATAGCTTTGGTATTATTTGGTAATATTTTGGAAACAGTTTTGGTATTATTTGGGTAATATTTTAGTAATATTTTTTGGTATTATTTAGGTAATATTTTGGTAATAGGTTTGGTATTGTTTGGGTAATATTTTGGAAATATTTTTGGTATTATTGAGGTAATATTTTGGCAATATTTTGGTATTATTTGGGTCATATTTTGGAAATAGTTTGAGTATTATTTGGGTAATGTTTTGGCAATAGTTTTGGCATTATTTGGGTAATGTTTTGGTATTAGTTCTGATATTATTTGGGTAATATTTTGGTAATATTTCTGGTATTATTTGGGTAATATTTTAGAAATTTTTTGGTATTGTTTGGGTAATATTTTGGAAATAGTTTTGGTATTATTTGGGTCATATTTTGGTATTATTTTTTGGTATTATTTGGGTAATGTTTTGGTATTAATTTTGGTATTGTTTGGGTAATATTTTAGAAATATTTTTGGTATGGTTTGGGTAATATTTTGGAAAAAGTTTTGGTGTTATTTGGGTCATATTTTGGTAATATTTGGGTAATATTTTGGTAATAGTTTTTGGTATTATTTGGGTAATATTTTGATAATATTTTTGGTATGATTTAGGTAATATTTTGGTGATAGTTTTGGTATTATTTTGGTAATATTTTTTGTTTCATTTGGGTAATATTTTGGTAGTAGTTTTGGTATTATTTGGTAATATTTGGGTAATAGTTTTGGTATTATTTGGGCAATATTTTGGTAATATTTTTGGTAGTATTTGGGTAATACTTTGGTAAGAGTTTTGGTATTATTTGGGTATTATTTGGGTAATATTTTGGGAATATTTTTTGTAGTATTTGGGCAATATTTTTGGAAATATTTTTGGTATTATTTGGGTCATATTTTGGAAATGGTTTTGGTATTATTTGGGTAATATTTTGGTAATAGTTTTGGTATTATTTTAGTAATATTTTTTGTATTATTTGGGTGAATTATTTGGTAATATTTGGGTAATATTTTGAAAATATTTTTGATATTATTTGGGTAATATTTTGGTAATAGTTTTTGATATTATTTGGGTAATATTTTGATAATATTTTTGGTATTATTTGGGTAATATTTTTGCTGTTGCCATTCATGGTAAGAGTTCCAGATGGGTTAACTCTTGTTAGAGTAATAATTTCAATTCTGCCAAGCTGCAGTTCACAGGTCAGATTGTTCCCTGCATGCTCAGTAAGAAATGTCCTTGGTTCTTCTGAGTGGTGTGTGCACTTTGGGTATCAGCCTCAGGAGAAAAATGGCATTTTGGGTTTCTGAGGAGAAAAATGGCATTTGGGGTTTCTGAGGAGAAAAATGGCATTTTTGAATTTCAAACTGCTTTTGCAAGTCGCTTTTGTGCCTAAAACCACCTTTTAAGATGAATGCAGCTTTCCTTCCTTTGTCCCTTTGTTCTGTATATATTTTTGAAAGTGATTAGCCTTGAATATTGGATAAAATAATTGGTTTGCTGCTGCAGATCTGCTTTGTAAGGAGCATTGGTTTTGCTGTTCTTGCATGTTCTCTCTGGAGAAGCACCAGGTTCCAGTGGTGCCACTGAGGAGGGATGCTTTGGTTGATTTGCCTCAATTCTTGACCATTTCTGGTAAAAGGAACAACAATGGAACTCCTTGAGGAAATAATTTCAATGATTTTGTACCTGGGGGAGGGGGAATTCCTTTTGGCTACATTTAAAAAAGTATATTTTGAATTTCTACTCTGTTTTCTTGAACTTCAATGCGTTCTTTTTGCCTAAGACTGTAGCTTGATGTTGAGCTCCACAGCATAGGAGTGCTGGATTTAGGGAATCCAGAGGAAGTCTGTGAGGGAGCTGATGTGGGTCTGCTTCTAATTTACATTCCTTTAGTCTTTCCACTTAGATTAATTAGATTTATGCCACTCTGCAGCTCCTGGCTTGTGCTGTGTGCAGCCTGCCCTGCTCCCTCCAGCCCAGAGTGGCAGCAGCTGCTGGGAAAAAGGAAATGGGAGGGATGTCCTGAGCCTGTGCCTTCCTCTGGCAGCTCTGGGAACTCCTTCTGGGTGAAAAAAAGTCAGTTTTAATCTTGAGTTTAGCTGTTATCCTTGAGCTTGTTCTGGGTAAGAAAAAATTAGTTTGAAATTCCAAATTTAGCTGTTATCCCTAAACTTGTTCTGGGTAAAATGAAGTAGATTGGAAGCTAGTTTTAATCTTGAATTTAGCTGTTATCCTTAAGCTTTTTCTGAGTAAAAAGAAGTTGGTTTTAAATCTTGAATTTAGCAGTTACGCTTGAGCTTGTTCTGGGTAAAAAGAAGTTAGTTATAAATTCCGAATGTAGCAGTTTTCCTTGAGCTTGTTCTGGGTAAGAAAAAGTTAGTTTTAAATTTTCAATTTAGCTCTTATCCCTAAATTTGTTCTGGGTTAAAAGAAGTTAGTTTGGAAGCTAGTTTTGATCTCTAATTTAGCTGTTATCCTTGAACTTATTCTGGGTAAAAAGAAGTTAGTTGGAAGTTAGTTTTAATCTTGAATTTAGCAGTTATCTTCAAGCTCATTCTGGGTAAAAAGTTGTTGGAAGTTAGTTTTAAATTCTGAATTTAGCAGTTACCCTTGAGCTTGTTCTGGGTAAAATGAAGTTAGTTTGGATGTTAGTTTTAATCTTGAGTTTAGCTGTTATCCCTAAACATGTTCTGGGTAAAAAGAAGTTAAGTTGCAAGTTAGGTTTAATCTTGAATTTAGCTGTTATCCTTGAGCTCATTCTGGGTAAAAAGAAGACAGTTTGAAATTTTGATTTTAGGTGTTATCCTTGAGCTTGTTCTGGGTCAAAAGAAGATAGTTTGAAATTCAAATTTAGCAGGTTTCCTTGAGCTTTTTCTGGGTAAAATGAAGTTAGTTTGGAATCTAGTTTTAATCTTGAATTTAGCTGTTATCCCTAAACATTTTCTGGGTAAAAAGTTAGTTGGAAGTTAGTTTTAAATCTTGACTTTAGCTGTTATCTTTGAGCTTGTTCTGGGTAAAAACAAGTTAGTTTTAAATTCTGAATTTAGGAGTTTTCCTTGAGCTTGTTCTGGGTAGAAAGAAGTTGGTTTTAAATCTTGAATTTAGCAGTTTTCCCTGAACTTGTTCTAGGTAAAAAAAAAGTTAGTTTTAAATCTTGAGTTTAGCTGTCATCCTTGAGCTCATTCTGGGTAAAAAAGAAGTAAGTTTTAATCTTGAATTTAGCAATTATCTTCAAGCTCATTCTGGGTAAAAAGTAGTTGGAAGTTAGTTTGAAATTCTGAATTTAGCAGTTTTCCTTGAAGTTGTTCTGGGTAAAATGAAGTTAGTTTTAAATCTTGAATTTGGCAGTTTTTCTTGGGCTTGTTCTGGGTAAGAAAAAGTTAATTTTAAATCTTGAATTTAGCTCTTACCCCTAAACTTGTTCTGGGTAAAAATGTCAGTTTGGAAGTTAGGTTTAATCTTGAATTCAGCTGTTATCCTTGAGCTTTCAGTGAGGTTCTAGCAGTGGTGCTGCTGTAAGTACTGGAAATTTTGTGATTTCTTGACCTGTGGAATGATAAATGGAAATCTTTGGATGTCTCTGAACTTTGTCTAAACCAGAATTCTGCAGTGTTTCCAATATTCCAGTAATGACCAGGAGTGCAGCAATATCTCCAATATTTATGAATTGAATGCTTTGAAACGTGAAGGATCCTGTTATCTCTGCGGGCACTCACTGCAGGGTCGAGGAACACTGGAGTGTCTGTGTGTATGCAAACCGTGAGCTGTTTCAAACAAACACTTTTCAACTTAGCAGCACTTCAAGAAATGAGTTTAACCTCAGCCAGCAACCAAGGGCCACACAGCTCCTCACTTGCCAGCCCTGCAAGGACTGGAATCAGAAAAAAGGGTGAAACCTGTAGGTTGAGGCCAGAACAATTTAATTATTGAAATAAAATGTTATATTTATGATAAAGCAAAGAGAAAAGGGAAAGAGGGAGGAATAAACCCCAGGGCAGAGCTGCTGAGTGGTGCCCAGCACTGATGGATGGGTGATCCCCAGTTGATGCCAAATTTCCATCCTGGGCAGTGCCAAATTAACCCTGGGTGCTGCTTGCAGCCCCAGCTCTGCTTTAGCTCAGCAACTATAAACTGAATTTCAGCAGCTGAAATCACCCTGCACTTGTTAGCAATGAGGATTTATGAAGCACATTTGTTTAACTGCTGTGTCAGGGAAGGATTAATTATGGAGCAGGAATGGCTGCTGCACTTGGGGATTTTAACTCCTGCCACGGGGATGGGAGCAGTTATTTAGGTTTATTCTACTTTAAAAAGCAAAAGAAGGCTGAACAAAAGATAGGCAATGATGTCATTATTAGCCAGACATAGTCACTAATTCCTGACTTGTCAATAGTGGAGGAAAGGCCATAAAAATCTGTTTGACTGATGAGCATCTATAGGTGATGTGCAACTTGATTTATTTCACCTCTAAATGGCACCTGGAAGGTTTTGCTGGGTCTTTTCAGGGATGGGGTTTAGAAGAAATAACCATTTCTGTGATGTGCACCTATGCTGGGTTTTATTGTTACCACAGCCCTAAACCTCACAGAAGGTGAGTGAGTGTAAACTTGATTTTTGCAGCTTCCAGTGGGATTCTTGGCACTCGTTCCTCTTCTCTCCCTGCACTCTTCTTCCTGGGTTTGTTCTGGTTTCTCACCTGCTCAGGGCTCAGTTTGGCCCCTTTTGGAAGGGCACAGGGTGAGCTGGAGGGGTTTGAGTAAGTATTCAAGCAGTGAGGAGGATTCTTGTTTGTTTCCCCATTCTTGTTTCCCCCTTCTTGTTTCATTTCCCATTCTTGTTTCCCATTCTTGTTTCATTTCCCATTCTTGTTTCCCATTCTTGTTTCATTTCCCATTCTTGTTTCCCATTCTTGTTTCATTTCCCATTCTAGTTTCATTTCCCATTCTTGTTTCCCATTCTTGTTTCATTTCCCATTCTTGTTTCCCATTATTATTATTATTTGTCTGGTATAAGGGGTTTGGGATCTGGTCTTTCAGTCACAAACAGAATTTTAAAAGCATAATCTTGACTTTGAGAGGACAGTGAAGGAAAACACTGATCAGGGCTTGTGCTTGCAGATTTTATTGCAAGCACTTTGTACTGTGTGTGTGTGGATTTACAGGAACACTTTATTTACACTTCCCTCCAATATGTAAGCCCAGTTTAAAAATGTGGTAAAGAATGAGAAAAACCATGACTTCTCTCACTCTCTCAGAGTAATGTAGTGAAAATCTGCTGTGGGCAAGCAGGAGAAAATCCACATTTCTGGATTTAGCTGTTATCCCTAAACTTGTTCTGGGTAAAATGAAGTTAGTTTTAAATTCTGAATTTAGCTGTTATCCTTGAGCTCGTTCTGGGTAAAAAGAAGCTTGTTGGAAGTTAGTTTTAAATTTTGAATTTAGGTGTTATTCTTGAGCTTGTTCTGGGTAAAAAGAAGTTAATTTTAAATCTTGAATTTAGCTGTTATCCTTAAACTTGTTCTAGGTAAAAAAAAAAGTTAGTTTTAATCTTTGACTTAGCTGTTATCCCTAAATTCGTTCTGGGTAAAAAGAAGTTAGTTTGTGAGTTAGTTTTAATCTTGAATTTAGCAGTTATCTTTGAGCTCATTTTGGGTGAAAGGAAGTTAGTTTGGAAGTTAGTTTTAAATTTTGAATTTAGATGTTATCCTTGAACTTATTCTGGAAATGAAAGGTTTGGGAACAGCTCACAAATGGCACCACCAATTCCTGGGTAAAACTTTGCGTTTTAATGCTTTGGACCGAACCCATACCTGTTAAACCTTGGTTTATGTTTTGCAAAACTGACAGAGAACTACACTAAATAAAAAAAAACAGAATTATCTTTGATGAATCCATGCTCCTTGCACATGTGCCATCAGTCTCATGTGTGCAGGGCAGCCTGGAACTGCAGTTCCACCCTCCTTGCCTGTGAACACTGTGATTGTTTGGCAACAGTTGCTTTTATGTGGTTTAGTTTAATCCACTTCAAATAATTAAGCCAGACCATGCAGTTGATATTTCTAGTACAGAAGAATTGTTGTGCTTTAAAATCCCTGCCCTAATCTGCTTTGTAATAAAATCCTGGTGTAGACGAGAGCCACCAAGCAGCTTTTACTGCTCCTCTCTGCTATCAGGAGTTCATTAGGAGCACAGATTTTGTGCTGGCTGCCACCCCCTGATGAATGAATATCCAATGATTATTTGTTTTGGATAGCTGATCCCAAAAATTGCAAGGCAGGGTTGAGGAGAATTTATTATTTTTTAGCACTCTTGAAGAAGATGGTGGCTCTGTAAGCTTGTTGATTTAAATGAAAACCAAACGGGATTTATAGCAGAATTAGATTTGAGTGCTGTTATTTGTGTTGAAGATATTAGTGAAGAAATATTTCCAGCATCACCAGGACTTTCCACCCACTCTGCTGCTACTGTTTGTTGTGTAAATTTATGGCAAATGATGGGCAGGATTTAAAATCAGTGTTTGCAGGACTTTAAAGAGCCTGAGGAAGGATTTAAAATCAATGTTTGCAGGACTTTAAAGAGCTCCATCCTTCTGTGGAAGCAGTTCCATCATCACTGCAAATACCCCAGGTCTGAAGGGGTTCTGAGTGACTGAAAATGAGGAGTTGGATGGAATTGGATGATACTGGATGAAATTCGATGGATTTTGATCTGTGAATGCAGTTGGTACAAGGGAAATCTCAAGGATCGTTTGCAGTTTGGTTTTAGAGGATTGTGAGGTTTGACCAGCATTAGTTTGGTTGTGTATTTTGGTTTTTCTTTTTTTGTTCTGGAGATTCATCTGCTTCAGAAAAATGGGCAGCAGGACAGCATTTTTGCCCAGGTAGGTGTGAAATAGCAGCTTTGTGCCACAATCCTTGTGTGTTTTCTGTTCACAGCTTCACCATTCTGAGCAGGAATTGTAGTGTAAGGACAGGAAATATTCCACAGCAAAATATCACTCGAAACAAGGAAAGATTTCCAGCAGAACCCAGTCTTATCATGTGATGTGCCCTCTGCGTTTTATTTGCACCTGTGGGTGAAAAATTGCAAATCTTGAGGCAAAGAAATAAATGGAAAAGGTTTTGGATCCTGAATTAAGAATTTCAATATTGCTGCTCATCATGAACTTTTGCTTTGGGGTGGAGGGGAATCAAACTGGTTTAATAAGGGCATCCTGGAGCATGTTTAGAGTTCTTTTGACATCTAAAATAAGTTTGTGTCCTTCAAAATTCCTCACTTTGGAGAGTGCTGGGCTCTGTTCCTCTACCTGGGAGTCGTTACAAGAACTGACAAAATCCCTGGTTTGGCTTTTCCCATTGCAGCCTAAGTAAGAATTTGCCTTCCCATGGAAATGTTGTATGTGATGCTTCTACTAAAAATCTCTCTCCCTGTGACTTCCAGGGCTCCTCCAGTATTGAAGTTTTTGTTTTGTTGGACAGTGCTTGCTGCAATCCTGCTTGGTTGAGGGCAACACAACCACTTGGATTCAGATCTTCATTTTGCATTTTGTAGATAAATTTAACAGTGTTTTGTATGTGTGGTTTTTCTGAGTGCTTTCAGAGTTTAGCGGTTTTTATTTAGGCTCTGTCAGCTCTTGGGTGTCTCTAATCAATGAACCCAGCACAAATTTTCATTCAGAGCTTGGCAACTTCTTCAGGACTTTGAGGGGAGGGTGAGAAGCTCTCCAGGATAACTTCTAATATGAATATAAATGGATTCACCACATGGATGTTTGTTTCTTCTTTTATGGCTAATTAAAATATTGATTGCAATAGGTCCTATTAATATTATTTAATACTGGTTTTAATAAGTCCTATGAAGGACTTATTTCAGTTCTTTTTAACCTCAGATTTACCTCATCAGCAGACAATGGAATGGTTTTCCAGCAGTGCTCTGGAATTCCAATATGTTCAGATTGAGCAGTGTTGAAATTTGTGATCCTACTGTGCAAGGATCTGTTTTTGGGAGAATTTCAGGTTATATCTATATTTTTTGCAGACTATATATCTATATTTTTTGCAGACTATATATCTATATTTTTTGCAGAATATATATCCATATTTTTTCAGAATATATATCTATATTTTTGCAGAATATATATATGCAGAATATATATTTTTTTCAGAATATATATATTTTTGCAGAATATACATTTTAGGATATATATATATATTTTTTTTCAGAATTGATTTGGCCATCTTTTTGCCAGGTTGGTTCAGAGAAGAGGCAGATATTTGATATACACAAATAGTTGCCCTTAAAAATTAGAGGTGTGATCAGACTGGTGGTGCTCTGCTACTCACTTTAATACCCTGGATCCTTTAATTGTGAAAATTAATGTTTAGTTCAGTAGTGGAACAGTTTTCATGATTTAGCAACTGTGTTTGTGGTCAGAGCTTATCTGTGCTGTCCAGCAAAAGAGAAACTGAAGTTTCCTGGAGGAAAGTTCTCATTTCCAAGGAGTAGTGTCAGCAAAAATCTACATTTGTAATCCCTTAAGAGCCATGAGAGGTGTTAAAAGTACATTTATAAAGTACATTTATCAGTTTGTCATGTAAGTAATGCTTGATCAATGGTGGAGGGAGTCCAGTTAGTTTTGGAGTGGAGTTTGTGACCTAAATCATCCTTTTTTTTTTAATGGAAGGGGGAAAAGTATGGAAATGTGATGTTTGAGCACAGTGATAATGTGATGAAAAACCAGAAGTGCTTCAATCCTGGGGATGCAGCCTGAATCATCTGATGATGTATGAATACCAAAAGCTTGAAATAATAAAACTCTGAGTAAGAACATGCAGAGTGTTCTGCTTTTAAATTGATGAGCCCCACAGAAAATCCCAATATCTCCGCTGTTTAAAATATCAGTAAAGCTGTTTTTCAGTAAAATATCTGAATGGCTGAACTTCTGACCCTCTGCTTTTTGTCTTTCCCAAACCTTTAGCTGTTTGCATCACCCGGGGTCTCACAGAGCAGCTTCCTGTGAGCGCTGTCAGGGCCATCCCATTAATTTTAGGATTTTCTTGGAAGCGCCAGTGTTACATAGGACAACTGCTTGCTTGGCTTGTTTTGTTTTAAAAAAACAATGAATTATTCTCATCCCCGGGAAGTTTCACCCCTTTTTTTTTTTTTTTCCCCTCTCCGAGTTTATTGTAGCAAGAAAATAAAAGGATGTTTTCAACGTGTTAAATAGGCTGGAAAATGGGGCAATTGTGTGCCTGGCGCCTCGGTGTGTTTTAGGGGAGGGGAACCCCATTAGCAGAGCCACTGGAGGGGTGGAAATTCCTGCAGGAACAAAGGGCCTGCGTGTTCCTTTGGAATTATTTTTTATCAAAAGTTCAGCTGCCTGCAGTTTGTAAACAGTCACAGCATCCTTCAGGCCGCCCAGATGTTCCTGAGCAGCAGCAGCAGCCACACAATTGTGCCTTTTCTTCCTCAGCCCCTTGCCGTTCATTTGGGATAAAATATGGGGGGCTGCTGCCATTCCCCCCCAGTAAATGGTGTTTGCTGCAATTTTATCTCTCTGGATGTTGGAATTTGCCATCAGATGCCAAGCAGGGCTCTGGAAATCCCAGCTGGATGAAACCCAGGCTGCTGAGGGGATGGCACGTGGGGATTGTCAGTGCACAAATGGTTCCATTTCTGCTGCTCCCTGGTTGTCATTTCTCACATGCTGCCCTTGGGGTTTTACCAGTTTTTGGTTTTTCTGGGTCTGGATTGAAGGCACTTGAGACAGTAATTTCTGTTCAGACTCAAGTGTTTATTATTTCTTATCAGTAAAAACAGTCTCACTGCTGGGAGTTCAGCAGCTTTTCATTAGAAGGCACAAAATGGCCAACAAGCTCTTGCTCCAAGGTCTTTTAAGACTAAACTATCCAATTAAGAACTGACACCTAGATTATTTTCCCTTTTAACCCAATAACTGATCCCACAGAGCTGCAATGTGGACTTTCCTGCCCAATTACAAAATGCCACCCAAACCCAT
Source organism: Melozone crissalis (assembly GCF_028551555.1). Classification (NCBI taxonomy): domain Eukaryota; kingdom Metazoa; phylum Chordata; class Aves; order Passeriformes; family Passerellidae; genus Melozone; species Melozone crissalis. The sequence continues at coordinate 18,547,270 of NW_026535807.1, read as the reverse complement.
GAAGAAGGAGGAAGAAGAAGCATGGAGAAGAAACCCAGGATGACACCCTGTGCCCTCCATCTTGCTTTCATCCACAGCATACTAAAAATCCTAAAACTAAATTTCTCACCAAGTGATATAACTACACTACTCTCTATAATCTGTTTCACACTTTTGTGGATTCTGGTTTATCTTAAAGTCTGGGAAACTTTCTCCATGAATGAGGGTCAAAGTCAGAGCTTCCCTGGGGGTCAGGGCACCCCAGAGCAGACAGATAAATATTCCTGGTGCCCTGGGATTCCACAGCCAGAATTCCTGTTTGTTACAGCCTGAACTCCCCAACAATGCAGGGAAATTATTCCCTGATTAGGGTTTGTTTGTGGAGCTTTCTGCTGGAGATGGAAACTGGAATAGTGGAAATGTGGCCGTTCTTCCCATGGCACACGTTATTTGGCGTGTTTAATTTGGTTTTAGAAAGGAAATCAAAAGTTCTTTGTTGATTAGAAGTACTGCAGGCTGCCTAGAAAAAGGCAGGGTGCTTTCCAGGATGTCCTTCAGGAGCACAGGGAGCACACAGGACATTCCTGGAAATGCAGCAAGACACAGCTGGGGAGGGGAAAGGAGTTGAAATATTGCAGCAGGATTTGCATTTGGCACATTTACCACTTTCTCTACTCTTTTTTATGTGTAGGTACTTATTTCAGCACTTGATCAAGTGTCTGAAGGGTTGGAATAGAGCACTTTGCACCTTCCTTGTTGCCTCTAACAGCGTGTCTTAAACCAGGCTCAACATTATAAACCCAATTCTTTCAGCAGCAGTTAAAATTGCCTGTAAATTAAAAGTTAAAATTGAGGTGGTCCTACAACCTTCACTCCTTGCTCAGTCACACAGCCTTTAGTGAAATGACGATGGAAATTTTACAGTTCTGCTGTAAAAGGCAACATGCAAGCCCTTGGTTGATGAGCATCTGTTTGGAATTTCCATTTTTCCCCGGCTGGGAAGCCAGACTTTATTTATGGTGTGCCATTCCAACCCTGACTGGAGCAGGAGGGAGCTGCACACGGATTTTGCAGCCAAGGTGAGTCCTTGGAATGGCTTGAGAAACAAAGGGAGGATGCAGTCAATTAACGCTCAGCTTTTCTGACTTCTGCCTTTGCTTCTGCTGTTCCCCAAGGAAAAAAAGCCAGCAATGCTTTGCTTCAGCCTGAACAGAAACTTATTTATCCCCAAGAAGCAAACACCAAAATGGCTTGCTTTTATTTTTTCCCCCTTGTTGGATTATGGGGGTTTTTTTGACTTAGAGATGGGGTAACTGAGAGGCATTTTAAAAACTTATTCTGTTTTTAGTCCCATGTGAAAGGTGAGACAATACAGATGTTATAATTCATGCCATCACAATCAGAAGTTAGCTATCTCTTAATTACAATATATTATAATTACAGTAGGTTGCAATAGCAATAAATACTTATCAATAAACAAATAATACAATTAATATTAAAAACTTTTATATTTATTATTTATTTCATAAATAAATAGTAAATTATAAATAAAATAAATAAATTAATAAATAAATTAATATAAAAAACTTTTATATTTGTTTACTATTAATTTATTTAAAAACTTGTTCTATTTTTAGTCTCATGTGAAGGGTGAGACAATACAGTTATAATTCGCACTGTCACAATCAGAAGTTAACTATCTCTTAATTACAATATATTATAATTACAGTAGGTTGTAATAGCAATAAATACTTATTAATAAATAGATAATGCAATTAATATATAAAAACTTTTAAATGTATTATTTATTTAATAAATAGTAAATTATACATAAAATCAATTAATTAATATTTAAAACTTTTTTATTTTTTATTTATTTATTTAAAAGCTTCTATTCTATTTTTAGTCTCATGTGAAAGGTGAGACAATACAGATGTTATAATTCGCACTGTCACAATCAGAAGTTAACTATCTCTTAATTACAATATATTATAATTACAGTAGATTGTAATAGTAATAAATACTTATAAATAAATAAATAACACAATTAATATATAAAAACTTTTATATTTATTATTTGTTTAATGAATAAATAGTAACTTATAAATAAGATTAATTAATATATAAAAACTTTTATATTTATTTTTTATTTATTTAGTTAAAAACTTTTATTCTATTTTTAGTCTCATGTGAAGGATAAGACAATACTGATGTTATAATTCAGGCCATCACAAGCAGAAGTTAACTATCTCTTTATTACAATATATTATAATTACAGTATATTGTAATAGTAATACATACTTTTTAAGAAATAAATAATAAAATTAATGTATAAAAACTTTTATATTTATTATTTATTTATTTATTGAATAGTAAATTATAAATAAAATTAATTAGTTAATATATTAAAACTTTTTTATTATTTATTTATTTAAAAACTTTTATTCTATTTTTAGCCTCATGTGAAGGGTGAGACAATACAGATGTTATAAATCATGCTAGCACAAGCAGAAGTTAACTCTCTCTTAATTACAATATATTATAATTATAGTATATTGTAATAGTAATAAATACTTATTTATAAATATTAAAATTAATATTATTTTTTATGTTTATTTTTTATTTAATAAATAAATAGTAAATTATAAATAAAATTAAATAAATTAATATATAAAAACTTTTATATTTATTTATTTAAAAACTTATTCTATTTTTACTGTCATGTGAAGGGTGAGACAATATAGATATAATTCACGCTAGCACAAGCAGAAGTTAACTATCTCTTAATTACAGTACGTTATAGTTACAGTATATTGTAATAGCAATAAATACTTATTAATAAATAAATAATAAAATGACTATATACTCATAATTACAGTATATTATATATCATAATATTTTTATCTGACTTTAAAAATTCTCTACAAATCATTTCTCACACCCCCTCTTTTGCTGCTGACTCAAAAATCAATTCCCTGAGAAAGCAGAATTCTGGCTCCAGATCTGCAGGGCAGCTGTAAACCATGTCACTACAGAAAATTCTGTCATCCGTGAGCTTAAAGGCAGAAATGCTTCTTATTTAGCAAATTGAACAGTGATTTATTACTCTCCTCTAATTTTTTCCCCCTTTTCTGTTCTGACTTTAAGTTTAATGACACATTCATGGGAAGGTGCCCCAAAACCCTCCAAGGGTATTTTTGTGCATCCCCTGTAACAGCGTTGGACTGGGTGATGAGAATTGCACAGCACTGGAATAAATGTGCCTTAGATACACATTTACTGCTAATATTCTCAATTCTGAGATTTAATTCTGAACATATTCTAAATTCTGAGATTTAATTCTGAACAGCTGGGCAGGAATGGCCCTTTGTGTGCTTTCTTGTCTCAAAGGGAACAGTTTTAGCCCAAGCCCTGGGGTATTTCTGGAGCCATGCTGGGAGCAGTAGCTGATTTTATTTTTTATTTTCTGGGTCATGCCCATGTTGTGTGTTTGAACATCTGTGTGTTCCAGCTGTGGCTCCATCCCTGCAGGTCTCCTGCCTTTGTTTGCAAGGCCCGCTTCTGGCCTTGCTCCTCTTGCTTAGCCTGGAACGGGTTGGATTTTATCAATGTCCAAAACTTGGGTTTTCCATTTGAACCTCCTCCAAACTGTGACATCTATTAAGGACTTATTTCAGTTGTTTTGGCCTCAGATTTGCCTCATCAGCAGACAAGGTGATGGTTTTCCAGTAGAGCTCTGGAATTCTGATATGTTCAGGTTGAGCAGTGTTGAAATCTTGTTGTGATCTTATTGTGCGAGGATCTGTCTTTGGGAGAATTTCAGAATATATATATATATATATTTTTTTTTTTTTTTAGAATTTACATATATATTTCCAGACTATATTTATTTATTTATTTTCAGAATATATATATATATTTATTTTCAAAATATATATCTATCTATATATATTTTCAGAATATATGTATTTTTTCCAGAATATCTTCATGTTTTTCAGAATATATATATATATCTTTTTTTCAGAATATATATGTCTTTTTTTTCAGAGTATATGTCTTTTTTTCCAGAATATATATGTATTTCAGAATATATATATATATATTTTTCAGAATATATATGGGGGTTTTTTTTCAGGATATATTTTTTCACAATATGTTTATTGCAGAATGCTGCTACTTACCATAATGACACAATCTTATGCTACATTTATACCTACCCCGTTAATTTTTTTATTCCAAAGTGAACTCCAATTTTAGAAGTATATTTGAGTAGTTACTTAGCTTTAAATACATTAATGCTGATAGACGCTCTTAACAGAATTACCAATCAATCAATAATTTATTCATATGTTGAGTAGTAATTTTATTAATATTTATTTAATTATTCATAATTTATTAATATGTTGAGTATGAATTTTATTGTTGTATAAAATAGGCGCACAGCTTATTAAAAATGCCATTTTTAATGAACTTAATTAGCTTAGTGTCATTAAAAGCCTGTTTGAAACAGGTAACTGACCTTGTGTCCATGTTTGGGTATGAAGGAAGATAATGGGCTTTGCACTGTTGTCTTCTGTGGAAAGCAAGAATAATTCGGGAAATTAATAAAAATTAGATTTAGGTTTATTTAATTTTTAAAATGATATTTCCTGGTGTCCGTGGCAAGCTCAGGGTGCTCAGCAGAGCCAGCCTGCCCCGAGTCCCTGCAGATGTTTTGCCTTTAAAGGTCACTGGGGCTCGGTGCCAGGCTGGCTCCTGCTCCCAGCACAGCTCCAGCTGCACTGTGGGCTGCCAGCAGCAAGGAAAGGAAATTCCAGGGATTTCTGGGGCGCTTCCACGTGTCCCCACAGCCCCCTGGCCAGCTGGGAGAGAGGGATTGGAATGGGAACGGGATTGAAATGGGAATTGTGTGTCAGAACAGAGGGGGTGGGAGCAGCCAGCACTGCTGGGGCTGTGAGGGGCTCAGGACACGATCTCTGTGCTTTGAAGGGCTGGAGTTTGGCAGGAATTCAACATTAAATTGACCCTTTAGTTATTGACCCATTAGCTATTGACCCATTAGATACTGATCCCTTTGATACTGACCCCTTTTTGATTGACCCCTTTTTGATCCCTTTGATTTACCCATCTGATCAATCCCTTTGATTTAGCCATCAGATTGATCCCTTTGATTTACCCATCTGATCAATCCCTTTGATCGATCCCTTTGATTTACCCATCAGATTGATCTCTTTTTGATTGATCCCTTTTTTATTGATCCCTTTGATTTACCCATCAGATTGATCCCTTTTTGATTGATCCCTTTTTGATTTACCCATCAGATTGATCCCTTTGACTGATCCCTTAAATTGATCCCTTTTTGATTGATCCCTTTGATTTACCCATCAGATTGATCCCTTTGATTGATCCATCAGATTGATTCCTTTGATTTACCCATCTGATTGATCCCTTTTTGATTGATCCCTTTGATTTACCCATCAGATTGATCCTTTTGGTTTACCCATCACGTTGATCCCTTTTTGATTGATCCCTTTTTGATTGACCCCTTTGATTGATCCCTTTGATTGACCCATTAGATTGACCCAAGATTAAATTTATCCATCTATAGGTAGATATATAGGTAGAGGCAACCTGGCAAACCCATGTGACAATTGCAGTTTGATATTTTAATAAAATCTTGAATAAAATGAAATAAAAATTGTCATAGAAACTTGAATATAGTTATCTGCCTGCACTCTGATGTGTTCCCGCTTGTTAAGGTTTGCATGCCTGTGTCTGTCTGATCATCTGGCAGCTCTACCCTGAATTTATTTTTCTTTTTTCCCCTCAGAAACTGGGCCCAGTGGCGCTGTGAGCTGTCCCACTGACCCCAGTGCAATCCCATTAATGCCACTTTCTGCTCTGTCATGCTCAAATATTAATTAGGAATGGGAGGAAGGCTGACAACAGAAAAATGGGGATTTTTACCACTTCTTGTGACTGTTCTTCCTGCCCTGCTCTGTTCCAAACTGTGCCCCAATCACAATTTCAGTTTTGGTTACAGCAGGTTCTGCTGGCGCTCCAGGAATTCCAATTAACATGTGTAAAGTAATAAAGGAAGAGTTTTGTGGAAGAACTTTTATTTATGTCTCAGATTGGATTCTGCCCTGGGTTTGGCTGGGACAGTTTTTCCCTTCTGACATGACAGATTCCAAATATATTTTTACAAACTCCTTGTTTCCCTTTGCTCTTTGGATGCCTGTTCTTCATTAAGTTGGAAAGGGATCATAATTTTCCTTTTTAACTGGCTGAAATTGCATGTTCATTGAACTAAAGGGAAAATATTTATGCAAATGATGCTACCTTGTGACTTTTTTTTGATTGTTAAAGCATAGAGAAGATAAATAATTTCTCTGTAGAATAACTGATATTTCCTTTGAGAAACAGAAGCTGTAAATGAGAATTTATTTTTAAGGTCTCTTTTAATTTACTCTCTGCATTCTCTGAAGTCTTATTTTTAATTTTCTCTCTACCTGCCATTATGAAGGCCCTGGTGGGTGGGTAATGGGCTGGAGGCTGCAAATGAGTGTGCAACTTATTGCTGGAATTAAATTCATTAAATTCCATGGGCCAGATATTTAAATAAATGTTCCATTAATTAATAGCATCCTTGATTTTGTATGGCTGTAAGGAAACCCACACCATGTCACTTGTGAAGTAACAGAGATTATTTTGATTGCACAGAAATTAATTGTTATTAATGTAATAAAACATTTAATGTATTTAAAGCTTTTAAGCAATAGTTAATTTATTTTTTTAACGAGAATTTCTTTTGCATTTTGTTGAAATGGATAGAAAAAATTGGAAGGTACTTTTGTTTCAGTTAGAGATTTGTGTTGTCAACTTGAACTGAAATGTATCTCTGCAATTTGAGAGTTGCTCTTCCAAAAGTGGAAAATCCTAACACTAAGGTGGAAACACAAAGGTGGAAAATTCTAACAGTAAGTGAGTGAAAGAAGAGGTGAGAAATGGTGAAATTGGGGCTGCAGGAAGGGCAAGGCTGTCCTGTGCTCCAACATTTTCAGCACAATTTCTTTGCCATGGTGTGAAACATTGTTTTAGCCCATAATTCATAAGGGTTTAGATATAGAGATATTTTATAATGTTTAATATCCAGGTGCTTCTGAAGTAAATGTATGAGAAGGAAACTGGGAATTCTATAGGGAATTAAGCTGGAGGTTGGGGAGAAAGGAATTGACAACTTAGAAGTTTTTTTATGAGCTGTAACATCATTTCTTGAAGTTTGCTACAATCATATTTTAGCCCATAAATAAATAAATAAAAAAAAACATAATAAACATCAGTTCTTGAAGTCTGCTAAATCACATTTTACCCCTAATTTTTTTTTTAGCCTGAGTTTGGGCTTCTCACTGTTCTGACAAGGAGCTGTTGGAGCTGTTGTGATCTAAATCAGTGACAACAGTTTGTGCTGTGCAATGTTGGGATAAAATAATAAATGGAGGGATGAAATAGCAGCTGACAAATGCTGCTGGCATCAATAGAAAAGCTTGTTCTCAGTTACAGGCTGTGCATTATCAATTTTCCTTGGAAACCAATTCAGGAAACAACTTTAAGGAGTTCTCCTGGCCCAGCAGCGCCATTTAGTGAGTTCACTGCTATGGTTAACAAAATAAAGCATTAATATGGTTAATTAAACGGTTAATAATATAAAGAATTTTCATTGATCCCAATCTTCAGAGCTCCTGCTGCAGTTCAGACAGATCAGACCAAGATTAATCTTTATATATAATACTATATATATATATGTATATATATATATATATATATATATGTATATATATATGTATATATATAAAATAGACATGTGAGTGTGTGAAGGTGAGAATTTGATGTTTCTGTCAGGATCTGTGTGTACTGAATGTCACCTGCTGACACCCTGCCCTGGGACCTGTCTGTCTGCAATCACTGCTGGGCTGAGCTTATCCTGAACAGCATTGCTCAACTCTGGCACCCAAAGGTGCAGGGCTTATTTTAAACCTTTGTTATGCAACACACCAAATGACTTGTGTTCCTATTTTATAGTATTTTTAAAAATTATATTAAATACAGTATTATAGTATGTATATATATATATACACTATATATATACACTACATATACATATACACATATATATACATATATATACAGAAATAATGTATATGTATGTATAATAATACATTTAATATATTTATATTATATATAAAATATTAATATGTATTATATATAATATAATTATGTATAATTTATACTGTATATAATATATATACTATAATACTAGATATAATATATATAATATATACAGTATTATAGTATATAGTATATTAAAATATTTAATCTATTTAATACATATCAATATGTGTTATATATTATTTTTAATGCATTATATATTATATAAATATATTTACTGTATATTATACTAAATATAGTATTATAGTATATATAGTATGTATATTAATATAATATACATACTATATATACTATAATACAAGATTATATTTATTATGTATGATATACATTATTATACTATATTTACTATATATTATATAAAATATAAAAAAACACAGAAATAATCTTGGAGGGTTCTGGGGCACCTTTCCATGAATGTGTCAATAAATTTAAAGTCAGAACAGAAAAGGGGAAAAAAAATTCAGGGGGGAGTAATATATAGTTATAGTTCATATAATATATATATGTTATATGGAATATAGTACTATAATATATATAGTATATATATATACATATAGTATATGTACATAGTATTGTGTATATATATAATATAGTATAGTATTTTAATAATAATTTAGTACTATATATTATTAAATTTATTATTGTTTATTTTATGGTCTTTTTAATAGTATTTTTATAGTATTTTTTCCTGTGGAACTTGGCAAGCTGTTGGGTCTTTGATAACCTCTGGCAGTGCTCAGCTGTCACTCCAGCTGCTGAATCCTGATGTGGCTAATTGGTTTCTGTGGGATTGTCTCACTGCACAGACACTCCTGACACAAACTCAATCTTCCAGCAAGCAGAGCAAAGCTGAATGGGGCAGGCTTTAGGCTGAGCTGCTTGAACTGTCTGGGAGTATAAAATAAAGCCTAAATTAGCTCAGCAGGAATGATGTTGGAATGTTCTGGGCTGGAGTTGGTCTGACTGCAGAGAAGCTTCAGCACATTTTGCCAGCACTTGTGAGGCTGACAGAGCTCTGAGGGCTCAGAGTGTGGAGAACCTGAGGTGAAAGTGGGGTATAAAATCAATGTTGCTGCCTAGCAGTAATTAAGAATGATCTGAGGGTGGTGATTGCAGTGGGAGCAGTGACACTGCCAGGCTGCGAAGGTTGGATTCAACTTTGAAAATTCATGTTCCACGTGTACACAGAGTATGTTGAAGGTTGGGCTTGTTTTTGTTTTTGGCATGTTTGCTTGTTTGTTTTTGTTTTTTTTTATATTTTTTTTAGGTGTGATAAAAATATTATTAAGGTCAAATACTTTTGAAATAATAGAGAACAAGCCCCTTGACTGGAAAGCAATAGTCTAAGAACTTGATTGAAATTTCATTTTAATTTTGAAAATTCATGTTCCACGTGTACACAGAGGCAAAAAGGAGGGAATGTTGAGATGGGATACTGCTCACCAGAGCTGGATTTTCTTGGTGGCATAAAATTCCATAGAAGTAAAAATTCATGCAGAAGTTTTGCCTGGGTGAAGTGTGAGCGTTGTTCCACAGCTGATCTCCACTTTGTTATCAGTGACAAGAATTTACTGGTGCAGATGTGCTGCACCATGGCTGGATGTGAAGGCTGTGGAGCTGGGAGGGTTGTTTGCTGAGGAAAATCAGCAGGCAGCTGGTTTGTGTTGCTTTGGTGCTGCCTGAGGAGGGATGTGTGCGCAGGGAGAGTCTCTGGGATATCCGAGAGCCCTGATGTGAGGTTCCCTTTGTGGCTGATCCTGCTGCTGATGGCTCTGCCAGGTGAACTTTGATCTTGGCATCATCTGCACTGCACATTTCTTCCTGGGGCTGCTGCCTTGCCAGGGCTCATTCCCAGGAACAGTAATTAATGCTAATTATTGTGAGCTTCGTGGATGTGGAGTCGTCATTCTTATATTGACCAGAGAAACTGTGCAAGGACATCTTCCTGAGCCCCAGGTCAGGCTGGGGGGGATTTTTAGCTGAAGTTAAGGAGCAGATTGTGCTCACTGAGATGTGTGAAGGGTCACAAGGACCCCAGAATGTCCAAGATGTGCAACTCACCCAGCTTTTCCCAAAAGGCAACGTGTTGGGTGCTGCAATGCTGGGCTTGCAGACGTACAGGCAGGAATTGGCTGATTCTCTCTCATGCAGGGGGGAAATGCTTCACTTTCTGGTGAGATCAAGCCTTCCTGGGAGAATCTGAATTTATATCCCCCACAGATAAAGGTAAAGAGAGGAGTTTGTGTGGAGTCTTTGCTTATTTTTTGCCAGGGTCAGGATTAAATGTGTGAGATGGAATTTCCTGTTGAGACTTAGATGTCTGTCAGTTCTTATTTCTGTTACAGTCTCACAAATTCTAAGTTCTGCAGCACTTTACAAACTAAAAAAATGGAGCTGTGTCTCTCTCTACAAGGCCTTTTAAGCCTAAACTGTCCAATTTAGAAATGACACCTCAATTATTTTTACTTTTAACCCAATAACCAACCACCCATGCCTATCCAATTACACAAAACCACCCAATCCCCTGGAGAGGGAGGTGAGGATGAAGGACCAACCTCGGCCCCAAAACTAATAGACAGTTTTATATCTATTACTATATTCTAAACCCTTCAACAATGAGTTTCCCACCCTGTGATATCACACACTTCTGATCAAACTCCACACCCACAATCCCAGTTCTGTCATTCCATTCTGGAAGCTTCTCCACAGCCTCAGATCAGTGCAGTGTTCTCTTGTGGGTCAGTGGCAGCACAGAAATCTGAAATTCTCATTTTCCAGGGTTCCAACAAGCCTGCAGCCTGAGCAGAGTGTGGAGAAGGAGGTGGGTGTTCCACTAGGGTTCCTTTAATAACACTTTAATGAAGGCTGCTGCTGTTTAAAATCCATTGTCAGTGCATTAACAGGTCAGACGGGTTCTGCCTGAAAGGAATATCCAGAGCAGAAGTTCTTTTATTTGTAATTTTGAGCGTGGATGAAAGCAAGGTGTGGTCCTTGGAGAGTCAGGACCTGACTGGCTTCTGTGCCCTCAGGGAAATCTCATCTTCTGCCTGATTTCTGCAGCTGCCACAGAGCTGGATCCTTGTCCCAGGTGAAAACTGAATGGATTCCTGTGTGCAGGGCTCCTTGCAGATAGAAATTCTGCATGCACATTATTTCTAATCCATCATCTGTATGAAATGTTAGAAAATTCACCTTTTAGAAGTCAAAACACTGATCACGTGGCTTCAGTTTAGTGCATTTTTTCTTTATATAGAATTAAAATAGAATAATGTCTGTATATAGAATTAAAAATATAATAATTTATTCCACTGTATAATGGGTGTCCAAGTATCTGAATTCAGGGAAAGCTCAAGATAGTGAATTTGTTCTGAGGTAGAGGATCTCTACATGGCTGAGTGCATTTGATGGATGAGACACCAAAGGAGAAAATGTATTTTGACAGCCTTTACCTATCTGCACTTTTAAAAAGTTGGTATGTTCTGCCCAACCCAAACGTTTTGGCACTTCACGATCGGCCTTCAAAAATGTTCAGTTCAAAAGTTTCCTCCAATTTCCAGTGCTGAGCTTGTGGATTCACTTTGAGGCCTAATTTACATGATTAAAAAAATAAATATGTGAGATTCAAAACTGAAAAAAAGAAGTTGTGTGCGATGTCTTCAGGTGCCTATGGGAGAAATGGGCCTTTAAAAGAAGCATCAGCATTGCAAAACTTTGCAATATTATGGAGTTGCAGCATAAAAAACCTGGAGAAAAAAAGGAACAGTACTCTTTAAACATTTCTGTATTATAAAATAGTACATGACAATATTTATCCTGAAAACTGATTCCTAAGACATGTAATGGTAAAGAGTAGAGTGTCTTCAGCTCAGGATTTTGGGTTCTTTGTTAAATTTAGTTTATTAATAAATCAAAAACTGCTATAAAACATTTATTAAATTGTATCAAATTAATTTTAATTCATTTAGTTATTTTGATAGTTGCATAGAAATTATTTTTATAGTTTATATTTACATATATATATTATGGACATTATATATTTATATATTATAAATTTCTAATTCTATATTTGTATATATTTATCCTTTATATTAGTGATATGATATATTTTTATATATTTAGCTATAATTTTATATTCTTAGATATTCTATATACTTATATTTTTAACATATTATATATTTTATACTATTTGTTTAAATGTTTATTTATATGTTTTATAAATAAATATAAAATTTATATTATTTATATATTTTACATATAGATATATAAATTATTTTATTTATAGATACTTTTATATTATTTTTATGTGTATATATTTATTATATAGTCTATATTGTATATTATATATTTATATATATTTATATGTATTTTATGTTTTACTTATATATTTTATATATAAATATATAAACAAAAGTTTCATGTACATATATAAAAATAATCACTATTATATATTTCTATTATATATATTTATTTATATAATTTCTAGTTTATTAAGTGAAATGCTTTGCAGCCAACCTTTTTGCTGCTGATCTTTTCAAAGAGAAGGCCAGTGTGGGATTGAGAGCTCCTGGAGCAGCTCCCCAGGGCTCCTGCCCCATGGCCCAGGCTGGCACAAATTCAGTATTTAGGTGGTCACAGCCCCACTACCAATGGTGACACAAATTCAGTATTTAGGTGGTCACAGCCCCATTTCCAGGGCTGACACAAATTCAGTATTTAGGTGGTCACAGCCCCATTTCCAGGGCTGGCACAAATTCAGTATTTAGGTGGTCACAGCCCCATTCCCAATGGTGACACAAATTCAGTATTTAGGTGGTCACAGCCCCATTTCCAGGGCTGGCACAAATTCAGTGTTTAGGTGGTCACAGCCCCATTCCCAATGGTGACACAAACTCAGTATTTAGGTGGTCACAGCCCCATTTCCAAGGCTCACCAAACTCAATATTCAGGTTATAAACTGGCAGCTTTTCCTGGTGAGGCTCAGTGCTTTGTCAGGCTCTGGTGCTGCTGGAGTTCATGTTGGTGCACGCTGTGTCTCTGTTTATCACCCTTACAGCAAATCAGTGCCTCACTCCGGGATGTGACTCCTCCTTTCACTCTGCTGGCCCAGCCCCAGCAATCATTTTCATGACACTTCAATCCCTCCAACTTCTGCAAGCAACAAGCCCAGAATTTTTGGCAATAATTTGATTTACGTAATTAGCCCAGCTCGCCACCTCTTTCTTTTTGGAGTGAAAACAGCAAAAGCCCAATGAAAAAAGCTAGTGTTGATTCCACTGAAAAATAGTTTTGGTGAGGAATTTTCAGCATTCTGTGGGTTTCATTTTTGGAAGGAAAATGTACCTGTGGAATTGGAAATGGTGACTTTGATCCTTTGGAAAAAGGGTTTCAGTTCCATTCAGTGCCAGCCCTGGTCCTGCCTGGGGAGCAGCAATGTTGGAAGGGTGTGCTTTGGAACAGGGAGGGCTTTTGGCACTGCTTTTGTGAGGTTTTCCCTATTAATTCCCTATTTCTGAGGCCTGAATTTGTACTTCTAAACAGCACAGGCATCCTCTCCAAGATCTGGTGGAATTAGGACCATTTATAACATTCCACTTGTGTCCTACAGAACCCTGCACACATCCATGTGTGTGAATAAATAATATACAATATTATGTATTTATATACTAAAACATGATATTCTTATATTAATACTTTAAATAATGCAAGGGCATTGTTCATTTTCTTGTTTTCCTTGTTCTTTTTTCTTCCAATAATTCACTCCTCAGCATCCTGAGCAAAGGTTTTGGGTTTTTGTGAGCACTAAAATTTGGAATAAGTGAGAATGTGTTTAAGGTTGGGCTTGTTTTTGTTTTGGGTTTTTTGTTTGTTTGTTGTTTTTTTCTTCTTTTTTTAGGTGTGGTAAAAAATATTATTAAGGCCAAATACTTTTGAAATAATAGAGAACAAGCCCCTCAATTGGAAAAGAATAGCCTTAGAGCTTGAATGAAATTTCACTTTAATTTAATGGAATAAGTTGCAAGTTGCATAATTGGGTTTTGCAATAGCTGCTTATTTAATATTTTAATCTTAAAATTTAGGATAAGTAATTGCTGTGATGTGTAGAAGCCAAAATTATGTCATTCTTTAAGAAAAGTTGTGATTGATTTTAGTGCATGGGACAGCATTGGGAATCCTGGTTTTACCTCATTTTATAAGGTGATTATAATTATTGGAATGTTCAGTCTGTGTGCAAGCAAGGTGAGCTGCACACATTCACACATGTTAATACCTAAGCTCAATTAGGCCATACACATTTATATATATATATTTATGTATTTATATAAAAAAGTGTAATTCATGTCTTGCCAAGCGAGCTATAAGGGGAAATGTTTTCAAAGACTTGAGCAATCTTAGAGCTCTCTGCTTTATTTCTAAACCCTGCAATTAGTGGCTTCTGGAAACTGGATTTGCTTCTTCCCAAAGCTCAGGGATACACTTGGTAATTTTGAAATCTAACCTCTAAACACAGTCTGGCTCCTCATTTTCCTAAGTTAAAAGTGGTTTAGATGCCTGGGCATCAAGCTGACTTAAAATTGCCTTTTTTTCTTTAGCAATCTCTCTTTTTTTTAATTTAATTTTTTTTAAGCCTCTCATTTCTCCTATTAGAAGAATATAAAGTAATTTTTTGCCCTGCTCACACAATGTCAGGACATGGCAAGGTTTGCACTCCACTGTTTGCATCTGGAGGCTCTGGTGGTGTTTGAGGCTCTTTGTAGTTCAAGTTGAATTATGTTTGTGATTATCATCAACCCTTCAGAAATTTAAATTAGTATGCAAATAATGGAAAAAGATTATCAAGTTTTTAATTAGCACATAACAATTTTCCCACCCAGATAAACTAGATTTATCTGTTGTGTGCTTTAGCTGTATTTTTGAAGTGTTCTCAGCCCAGCCTAAGAAAACAAAAAGAGAAAAACAGCAGCAAATTGAGAGCTGCAAGACACCAGTGAGAAATGGAAAATATTCTTGATGAACCAGACAGGTCACCCAGGATCTTTGTGCCTGTTTTATATATTCACACAGAAATAAATGTGGGGTTTTTTGCCAAAAAAACCTACAAGGGAAGCTCAGTGTGTGCCCTGCCTTGGATTCTGCCTTTCCTGGCCCAAATTCCCACCTGGAAAAGGCAGTGGAAGGACAGCAGGTGTGTTTAGTTTGGGGTGGGAGGCAAATGATTCCTGCTGCTCAGGGCAGGTTTTCATTCACCAAAAGCTTTTGGAGTTTATAAACACCTTGGAATTTTCTGATCTGGTATGAAATAGCTGGTCCCAAATCACTCCATATTTACAAACAAGTGAGCTGAAGTTTTTATTTACCACCATGGTGAGATGGTGGTGAAATCTGTGTGTCTTTAAAGAAGTGAGTAGTACAGAATAAGAAATGAAGTACAGAATAAGAAATGAAGTACAGAATAAAAACTGCAGTACAGCAAGGCATTTAAAAGAAAAAATTAAAAAGAAATTTAAAAAGTCAATCTGCCAGTCCAGACTAGCCATTCCCATCTCTTCCTGGGCCCTAAAAATGTTTGCAACTCCAGACACTATGAGGCATCTCTGTATTTTTGGTTTTCCTGGCATTTTGTTCTCTGGGGATTCCAGTGTGAGTTACCCAGCACTTTGTGACACTCGCAAACAGATTTCCTCACTAGATAATGCTGTGTTTGGGGTTTTTAAGCAACATTTTTAAGTTTAGGTTATGACAAGAATGATGGGATACGCAAATTCGTTTGTTACAATATTGAGTGTAAACTTCCTATTTCAGGCTTGAGAAGCTCCAGGGATAATTAAAAAAAGCCATTTTTGTGTTCTGTAATGTCTGGCACGAGGTTGAAACCTTTAACTAGGGGACAGGTCAAACAGGAAGGCACCAGCTACCTGATGGGGTTTTCTTTAATTATTGATTTATTGTAAGGGAACAGGTAGTTGGGTGTGATTAAAATCTATTTGCAATGCAACTTTATGATTAAGGAAAAAAAAGTGGAAGAATGCACATGGGAATGATGTGTGTTTTGGTATTGTCTGTTCACTGAGTGCTCAGTGCTTTGTAAGGAGTGTGTAAAGTTATTTTTGTGGTATGTGAGTCACTGAGGGAAGAGTTGTGTTTGTGGATCTCAGAGGCACAGCTGGGAGATTGCTGCTTGCAGGGAACTTGAAATGTCATTTTCCTTGTCACCCATTTCTGGCCTTGCTGCGTGTCCAGTCCATTCTAACTGTATTTCCTCAGCACACCTGAATGCATTTCAAAGCAAACACCCCATCCTGCTTCAAGGGGAATTTCTGGTTTGCCTTTTTGCTGTGCAATGCACTCTAACAAATATAAGAACAGGGATGTTGAGAGCTGCTTTTCCCACCCGCTGCCATGGAGTGTGTGGAAAAAGAAAAGCCTTTTCCTTCATCGCCACCTAGCAATCCCCAACTCCAATTTGCTCTTTTCTTAGGGTAAGAAAAAAGGTAAAACCTGTTTTTAACTGTTCTTGCTTTATTCCTCCACCTCCTCAGTGTGCATTGAGGCTCCAGTAGGTGCCTGTCTGACCTGAGGAGCTGCAGCTGATAATTATCAGCTCAGAAATAATAATAATAGAGATTCCATTGAAAAATGGGATTATGCTGAGCACACAGACACAGCAGAGTGTGTCCCACCGCTACAGAGAGTATTTTTTCTCTCAGTTGCAGAGCTGGTCACTGTTTCAATAGCTGCTCTCTGCTGATGATCTTCATGGGGGAATTTCAGTTGTCTCCCATCTGTGGGGTGGATTCTCAGCCAGTGTTGCCCATTTTCCCCCTGGAAGATGTTGTGGAGTGCAGGCACCAAAGGAATTTGATTTTCTCAGGCTCTTCAGCACTGCCTGAGGCAGCAGCACGTGTGAGAGAGGAGAGGGTCAGGAAGGGCAGAGAAAAGGCACAGAAAAAAGCAGCTCCCTGTGTGTTTGTAATGCTCTAAAGCAGCTCAGTGCTTGTTCAAATGCTCCAAAACCCATATAAACTCACTGTCAAATCTGACATCACAGACCTGATATATCAAGAGTTTTCCCTACAAAAATCCAGGTGAATAATACAGAATTGCAAGGATTTACTTTTATATTAAGTGATGATTTACAGTTGTGCTTCACCTGCTCTTTTTGCTTCCTTGCTTTGCTTTTTGTGTGTTCTGAGGTTGCTGTGTGCAGACTGAATTTGCTTTCTGAGTAGAAGTGAGGCAGATCCCTGAGAGGTGAAGGCTCTTCCCTGCTCTGAGGGATAATCAGAATAAATCCCACGTCAATCCCACCCGAGCCTTTCCCGTTACCTCTAGAGGCTGCTGTTGTGTTAAATGAAAGTTCAGCGTGTTCCCAGCAGATCCCAGGGCTGGGATTCACTGCAGGAGCAGGGAAGGTGCAATCCCAGAGGAAATTCTGCAGACAGGGAGAGGCAGAGATGCCTCAGCTCGGCTCTGTGTTTGCAGATATCAGGAACTGATGACAAACAGCCTTTTTTACCAGCCCCTGATTCACTGATTATTGGTTTCAGTTCAGTGCAAGGTCTCTGAGAGTGATGAGCAGCAATGTGAATTGAGAATTTGCTGACAAGAACCAAGTACTTTACAGTGACCCTGTCAGCATTTGAGGTTAATGTCTGCTGTACTTGGCTTTGTTGAGCTGATACAATTTTCTGTCAAAGGAAGTTTTCCTAAGAATAGATTTAAGGTTTAAAATGCAATGTAAGGGATATGTTTACATTGATAATTTCCCCCCACTCTTTCACTAGGCACTGCCTTGTTTGCAGCATAGATATTTTAATTTAGAAGATATTTTAATTTAGAAGATATTATAATTTAGAAGATATTTTAATTTAGAAGTTCAAAAAGCGCTTGGTGTTTTGGTACACTTTATTATTATTTATTGTGAAGCATGCTCGTTATGCAACATTTGACAAGTCCAATCAGAGTTTGTACTGAAATGCTGAAAGCCATTCACCTAACAAGGATCATTACTGCCTCAAAACCTGCACGCCAGTGACTGCTGGTCTAATAAAGGAGAATTAACTCCTTTATTAGTGTCTGGACAGCACTCCTGAGTAGTCAGTGGTTTCTGGACAGCACCCAACCTTGTTTTTTCAAACAGCTTGAAGAAATCTGTAACATTGAATATAGAAAATTTAAATTAGACTGGGAATTGTAATGCCCATGTGCACCCCTGTCTTGTAGAACACTGCTCTAAAGGAGTTTAATGTTTTCTTCCTCATCACCTGCACCTCCCACAAAAATCTAAGTATTTTAAAGTGAAAAAATCAAATATTTATCTTCTTGTCCTTCCCAAGCACCCAATAAATGTGTTGCATTCCTGTGAATTCAGGGATGATCTTTATGTTATAAACTGAACAAATCAAAATATTGTCCCCAAAACTGGTGAGGAACTTGCATTTCATGCTGAAGGAACGGGCCTCTTTTTTTAATGTTGTAGGTGTGGGTTTTTATTGTTGTTTATATCTTAGAGGGCTCAGATTTCTCTTGCTGGCTTTATTAGAGGGCTGTTTTAATTTGAGGGATTGGTGTAGAATATCTCTGAGTATGCACAATATGCAAACCTTCTCATGCCTTGCTTAAAAATCACCATACACTACCCTTTATTAAAGATGTTGCTCTTTTTAGAAAACAGCATGGGCTGCTTTGGTCTGTGTGGTTGCAACTTTTGCAAAACAACTGCAACTTTTTATTCAAGAAATGTACTGTTACCTCAGCATTGTGCATCTGGAGTGGGGAGATACTTTTTTTATGTCCTTGGCAATCTTCCTCAGAATGTTCAGCAGACACCAGCAGTAAATTTAAGCTACCTGTTCTTACTGAAATACCCAGAGCATTCAGGCAGTGACTCTCAAAATGCCATCACAAAGTGTCACTCTGGGAGTTGCTTCTGTCTTGTCATCCCTTCCCCTTCCTGAGGGGAGAAGTTCTTGTCATCTTGTCATCTCCTTCCTGAGGGGAAAAGTTCTCAGGGTGGAAATTCAAGTTTTTTACTGGTGTGCACCATAGAGATTCCCCATCCCAGATGGGCAGGGATGAGCTGTGCTCCAAGCTGGAGAGGGCAGAGGGAAAATTAGGATTCCATTAGCTTTTTTAATTTCTCTTTTTGTATCAGCCAGGTGCTGATAAGCCATAGGGAACGTGAGCTGATGCCCATCGGGTTGGCACACGCTGCCACCTGCCCAGATGTTTGTTGTGCCAGGATGAGTGGCACACATCTGTCTGAGAGCTCTGGCTGCAGAAAGGCAACACATCCCGGGATGGAAGAGCTGCAGAAGGACAGCACATCCCGGGATGGGAGAGCTGCAGAAAGGCAACACATCCCGGGATGGAAGAGCTGCAGAAGGACAGCACATCCCCAAATGAGAGAGCTTCAGCAGCACCAGCCTCCACCGCCTCTGTCACCTCAGCCGGAGCTTCGGCAGCTGCTAAAGTTCCAGATCCCGGAATGTTTAACCACTAATAGCCCTTAAAAAATCCGATCTGGTGGTGCCCTTATGGAACTGTAGCAATGTGTGCGATGCCTGTTTATATGGAGAGACAGAGAAACCTTTTAAAAGTATTTATATATAAACTATACACACGGCGCAATGGCCATTGCCTCACGCCTTTTATTTTGTCTCTCTCATTCCTGTGATTCCATGTGTCATTCCTGCCATGCCAGGCCGTGATTCCATGGCTGCTGTTGCTGTAGCAGCGCATTGCTGCTCGCTGTGAGGCGCTGAGGCCGCGCCGGGGAGCGCACAGAGGCAGGCTTGGTTTCAAACAGCAGCCTCAGCACCCGCCCGTGCCCGGAGGAGGCCCCTCAGCGCCGCTTCCTCCCCTCGCCGCCGCCTCCTCCTCCTGCTGCCGCCGCTGCTTCCTGTGCGAGCGGCTCTGACGCGGCCCTGCCCTCCCTCCTTCCCCCGTCCCCTCCTTCCCCCGCTCCCCGCCGGGCCCTGCCGAGCACAAAGCACCCGCGGCCGGCCGGCGGCGCCTGCGCGGGGCGGGCCGGGCTCTGAGGGCAGCGGGCTCGGAGCGGGGCCCGGCGGGCAGTGCCGGCCACTGCCGCTGTCAGCGCCGGCGCTCGCAGCAGGCTGCGCCCTCCTCCCTGCCTGCCCTGCCCCGCCGCCTCCGCTTTGCTTTTGCGCTCTTATTTTTAATTATTATCATTTTTTAAAAAAACTTGGAAGAAGCCCCCGCGCTGCTCTCTCGCTCCCCCCCGGCCCGCAGCGCGTTCCCCGGGCTGTCGGAGCCCGCTCCCCCTTCCCGACCCGCTCCAGGCTGGGCCTCTGCTGGGCTTTGGAAGCCGGGAGCGCCTCGGCACCGTCTGCCTCCCCCTCCCGGAGCCGCTCGTCTCCGCCAGCCCGATAAATGCTGTTTATGAGGATGGACCTGTTGAACTACCAGTACTTGGACAAGATGAACAACAATATCGGCATCCTGTGCTACGAAGGTAACAGCGCCTGGCCGCGGGAAATCAATGGTGCCTTCTCACGGGGAGGGGACGGATCCCTCGATCCCTCGCACGGGGAGGGATGGATCCCTCGATCTCTCGATCCCTCGCACGGGGAGGGATGGGTCCCTTCCAGAGGTGGATCCCTTCCAGAGATGGATCCTTGTCCGAGCCGTGCTCGCAGTTGTTTGTCAGCGGGGATGTTTTTGGAGACCGCCGGTGCGGGACGCCCCGCGGGTTGTTGTCAGAGCTTTGTTACAGGGGCAGGGATTTCTTTCTTTCTTTGTGATTTTTTTTCTGTTCTTTTTTAATTTTTTCTCCCCACAATCCGCGTTTTCAGCGCCAAGTTTCCTTTCCCTCTCCCTGCTGGCGCTAAAGGCGGGGGTTTGTCCGTCTGGGGTTTGTCGGTCTGGGGTTTGTCGGTCTGTCCCGGCGCCGCGGGGCTGGGCCGCGGCCGGACACGCGTGGGCCCGGCCGGGGCCGAATGGCCGGCGTGTCTCCACCGTGTCCCCGCGGGGTTGTGGCCATTGCCCGGCGTGTCCCCGAGTGTCCGGCGTGTCCCCCGTGGCCGGGTGTCCCCCGTGGCCATTGCCCCGGGCCCGCTGTGTCCGGCGGGGCCGGGGCTCGCTGCCCTGCCCCGGTCTCCCCTCAGAGCCCCGCTGGTACCCGGGCAGGATCGCCCCGTTCGTGTGCGCCGGGTTCTGTACGTGCGGCTGCGAGGAGCGGCTATGGCTTGGCTGTGCCTGCACAGAAAGGCACCACTGAGCTAATTCGGCTTGGCAGCGGCGCTGCTTTTGCTCTAGCCGCACACCAGCGCCGCGAAAAGCTGCTTGCTTTTTTTTTTTTCCTTCCTGATTCAGCTTTCCATGTTCGTTCAGAAAATAAACGTGCTGGGGTTGTCAGGGAAGAAACAATGAGGAGAGTACACAGGCCAAGGGGATATCTCTGCTCAGGAAAAGGCCAGGCCAGAAGGCAGGCAGCTGAATCTCACTTTGGAAATTACACTCCCGTCTATCCCTAAACCAGCATGGCCACTTTTCTTCCCTTCAGGAAGTGGAGAGGCTCCCTCTTGTACTTTTAATGTCTTTGTTTCTCCTTTTTTCCTGCTTTTTCTTTCCTGCACAAATATTAATTCGGATTAAGCTCTTTTACAGAAGGTTGAGCTGAAAAATACAGAGCTGAAGTTCCATGATGTTGAATTCCCAACTTCTTTCTTATGCCATGCTTTCTTTGTTAGAGCAAGAAAACCCTTTTAAAATAATAAAAAAACCTTTCAGGATCCTTAAACTTTTTCATTTCAGGGTCCTATAACTTGTTCACTGCTCTCTGCAGTAATTAGTGTTTTCTTTGGAAGCCATTGGTAACTTCTGATGAAGACCATGAAATTTTATGCAAAGTTTTATTTACATAATACATCTTTCTGAGCTAACACATCTTTCTGAGAGCTCTGTTCACTAAGCCTTGTTGCTCTGTAGTTTTAGCTCATTAGTTCAATTCATTGTAATTATGCCTAATATTTATGGAATATTCTTTCCAGTCCCCTTTTTATTCCCCACCCCCTTCTCCAGTAATTGTTATTTAACCAGATCTTAGCTTTAATAGTTCAAAAGAGCTTAAGGAATACACTCCACTGGAGCAGTTTTTGTTTAGGTTAACCATCTGTTGCTGTTTTCCTCATTCTGGAAGTTAACATTTTTAACACTAAAATAAACACGCACAAAATGAAGAGAAGAAAAGCAAAACTTCAGTGGTGTTTATAGCGAGGTGTTTATATCCCGAGGGTTTAAAAAGTGTAAACACTGGCAACATCTGCTCTGAACTCAAAGGGTGTTTCAGAGATGCCTATAGATCCTCCTGGCCTCTGCCATGGGGTTTATTTTAGAAGTGAGTTGTGTCAGCAGTGATGGATTTGTCTTTCCAGGGACGCTGTTGCAGTAGGAACTGCATTGACAACAAAACGCCCTCTCACACTCAGTTAATTAGGATTTACTGAAGGCCACACTTGAGCTACTTATAAATTGATGCCTTCCTGAAAAGTGCTTCTGAAGATGCAGGATAAGATAAAAATAGGTTTGAAATTTCAGAGGGAAGAGTGATGGGCCCACAGGCCACAGGAAATAGGTGGGCTCCTTGTTCCTTTAGAGTCCCTCTGGAAACATTTGGTTATGGTTTTTGGGATGATTTCTATGCTGGTGAGCTATGCCAGCATGTTTGATGCAGTTTACTGGTGATTTTACTCCTCTGGCACTGGAACTGCTGGATTTGCAACAGCCTGTGCATCAGAGATGTGTTGATACCCAAGAAATAGGAAAAGTTCCTCCAGTGTGTGCATTGGCAGCCCTTCAGTTCACCATGGAGCACAGGAGTGTGATTTGCATCCTGAGAGGAGTCCTGCTTTTCCTTGCCCAGCCAGAGTCCCAGATAGCAATTTGTTATCTGTGAGCTGCAGGCTGCTGAGTTAATGCCAGCCCTGGAACCTCCCAACAACCTCAGCTGTGCCTCCATCTCACCCCGCTCCTAAATTGTGCCATCCGTGGTCACACTCCAGCCACGGAGCTCCCAGCATGGAAATATTGGGCTGCTAAATTCATTCAACATCTCTGACTTTGGAAACTGCTGCTGTTTAGTTCATCCAACACACCTCTGATTTTGGAAACTGGTTCATTAATCATGATGTTTAGTTCATTAATCACATCTCTGATTTTGTGAGAAGAGAAGCAATGGTGGTAACACAGATGGGATCAGCCTTGTGGGCAGCAGATTGTGCTTCTGCTGGGGCTGGGCTGGGAGTGGGAGAGCTGGAAGTTCTCCCTTTAGCTGTCCAACAGTGAGGCTGTGCTGCAGGTGAAACCTCACCTGGGCTTGGCTGTTTTCTCAGACATGAGTTGATTTCTTTTAGTTTTTGTTGTGAGGTTGGTGAGGCACAGGTTCTCCAGAGAGGCTGTGGAGTCTCCACCTTTGGAGATACTCAAATCCCACCTGAGCATCCCACCCTGCCTGAGGTTTTGAGCAGGAGGTTTCTAAATGACCTCTAAAGGTGCCTTTGTAGCCTCTTGGAAATCTCTGCACACACATGCAATTAAAACAGCCAGGAAAAGGATGATAACCAGAAATGAGTGTAGTTTTAGAAAAGGGGTCCATAACTCTGAAGCACAGCATAAAGCCATTTCCTTTCCTCAAGGTTGTTTAACACTGATTATTTGTGTCCTTGGAGGGTTTTCTTAATCTCATTACTACCTTTGAGCCCCAATGATGCCCCATGGTAATCTCAAATCCAACTGAGGCTTTTGGAGGAAAAAATGAATGTTAATGAGTTGGGGTTCTTTTAACAAATTGCATAAAAAAGACATTTGAAAGAAAATTTTTAAATCATTCAAATGGGAATGCTTGGAAAAGGACAGTTATATTGGTGATGATCAACCATTTCAAGCAATTGATTGTAACAGTTTTGGTGCAAAGAAGCAATAATTTGGGAACTGTTGCCTTGGCACCTGGACGTGAATACATCTGATATTCCTCTCCCCAGCATTTGCTGCCAGTCCCCAGCGATGGGCAGTTCAATGAGCGGCGCTTTCAGAGGATTGTTCTGTTCCCAACGAGCTCAGGCCGTGGGGAAGCTGCCGGGAGCAGCACTCTGAGGCAGGCTGGCACTCCCCATGCAGTGACAGGGGTTGAGGGCTGCGACATCTGCACCTCGTTCCGTGCTGGAAACTCGCTGAGCCGCAGCTCCGTGTGCCTTCAGAGCCGCTGCTGAGGCAATGGAGTGCTCAGAGTGACACAAAGCAGAGCGCAGGTGATGCTGCTCCGTGACTCCGGGGCTGCTCTCCTGCTTTCCCACGGAATGTGCATGAGGAGGAGCGGTCTCCAGGCAGATCCCTTTCCTTCTGGTGTTTGTCACAGATGGTGCTGGCTTGCAAGGCACATTTCTGCCTTCCTTCCTCTCCCTCTCCCTGGGTTATTGCTGCGTTCTCAGGGCTGCAACTGCTGTGCTGGGAAAGGTATAAAGAAATGCAATAAGATGCTAAGAAATCCCCCAAGCATGTTACTTATAGTTATGCAGAGTTCTCTGGATAGTCCAGAAGACTGGGATTTTTATTTTATTCTTTTTAATGAAGAAAATTGGATCCAGATTTTAGCAAAACACCCCTTTTGGGTTGCAGGACAGCTTTCATTAGTTAGTGGCATATTACATAATTATTACTGACTTCCTGTGAGGCTGAAGTTCCGTGGCTTGCAGAGCTGGGTGTCCTCTCAGGGCACTCAGGGCATCCTGAAAATGTCTGTGCCTGCCCCAAAAGGCACTTCAGATGTTTGCTGTCAGATCCTGCTCACTTCATTTGCTTCTTCATGAAATGCAACATGTTTGCTTAAGTTCTAAAAAAGAGTTTCCATCAGCTCTCTCTGCTGACCTTGCATTTTTCTCTTTCTCTACCATCAGTTTCTCCTATTAACTGCAAAGTTTGGGTTATTTTCTAAAGATGTAAAATGACTTGAGCACTATTCTTCTGCTGAGAATTGGATAAGAATCTCCTTCATGGCAAATTAGGTGTTCTTATTTGTAGCACAGTGTAAAATTTCTGTTCAAAGCCATGGAAATTAAGATGCACCTACAGAACAGCTCCCCATTTATAGAACATTCTCTGGGTTTTGCATTTTCAATCTCTTTCATCTTCAGGGAAAAAACAAAGAGCCCCAGGTTCACAGTTGGGCTTTTCTTGCTCATTTCCTCCTAGCATGAAGTTGGGAATATCCTCTTTAGGACTGACATCAAAATTCAGTTTATTTTCCCTCTCCATCAAAGGCAGGATAGATTTAGGTCATACTTGAACTTTTTTCTTCTTTTCCCCTGGAGTTCTGTTGTTCTCACCCTGGATGCTAGTTCAGCATTTGTACTGAGAACTCAAACAAGGAAATTAAAAACCCAAATATAATAGAGTGTTATCCCACAGCTTGCTGTAGATAAGATAGGCAGCATATTTTTTTTTCCTGAGATAAAAGGTAGTGAGGTTTGTAGCAGTAAGTTACAGTCTGTGTTAATGAGCAATTTGCTTAAAGGCTGTAACTTGTTACTCACAAGTCAAATTTGTTACAGTGCCAGCTCTCTTTGGATATAAATCCAGGGATTTTAGGAGACATTGAAAAAGCTTAAATTGCTCCAGAGTTTGAACAATGCCCTGCATTGTATGGAGAGCTGTTGGAGAAAAAATAAAGCTTCAACAACAGCCTTCATTGTGTGGCATCTAAAATTATGAATGAAAAAGTTCATCCATATGTATTGGCTTTGCCTTTTTTAAATATCTGCTTTGCATGAAAATAGCCTTCTATTAATTTCTTCTTGAGCTTTAATACAGATGGGCCTTTATATTTGATTTTGGCTGAATAGGCTGCAGAGTTTGAACATGCTGCATGCACACACGGTGCCAAGCAATTTAGCAGAGTTGTTTACACTAACAATAATCCAGCAGGACACAGCCTATCATTTCTGCCTGATAACGGTGTGAGGTAGTGCTGAGCACAAGTTCCTGGAGAAGTGTTTACAAGAATGGCTTTATGCTTCCTCAGCCTCGGAGAACTGGAGGGCTTTGGGCTTGAATCCCTTCTTTACAGGCAGCCAGTTTTTCCTGCAGCCTGGGCCATCCCCTGCAAATTGCTCTGCAGCTCAGACACAGGGGCTTTGTTTGTCCCTGCCCTTGGGGATAGCTGTGCCATGAGGCTGAGGGGCAGGACAGGCAGCAGCAGTGCCAGCAGCCTCCTCTGCATGTCCACATTGCCCCTGGGCTTCACCTGGCAGCTCCTTGACATGTTCTGATTCTCAGCCTTGCCTGCAGTGAGTGAGGAGCTCAGGGAGCACTGCTGTGTGTCCTGGGAGGGCTGGGGGCACATGGACACACAGCAGCAGTGCCAGCAGCCTCGTCTGCACCTCCACATTGCCCCTGGGGTTCATCTGCCAGCTCCTTCACACATTTTCATTGTCAGCCTTGCCTGCAGTGGGTGAGGAGCTCAGGGAGCACTGGGGTGTGTCCTGGGAGGGCTGGGGGCACATGGACAGTGCCAGCAGTGCCAGCAGCCTCCTCTGCACTTCCACATTGCCCCTGGGCTTCATCTCCTGGCTCTTTCACATGTGCCTTCCCTGCAGTGTGTGAGGAGTTCAGGGAGCACTGCTGTGTGTCCTGGGAGGGCTGGGGGCAGTTGAGCTCTTAATTAGGGTTATCTCTGCCCACTTGTAATCCTCGTGTCACAGATGGATGGAGCTGGAAGGGGTTTGCTCTTCATAGCAGGAGTAGCTGGCACTGGTTGGAGGGTAGGGTGCGCTTGGGGGACTTCACAGAATGTCCTGAGCTGGAAGGGACACACAGGGACCATGGGTCTGACTCCTATCTCTGCACAGACCTCAACAATCCCATCCTGGGCATCCCTGGGAGCTCCTGGAGCTCTGGGGGCTGTGCCCATTCCCTGGGGAGCCTGAGCAGTGCCCAGCACCCTCTGGGGTAGAACCTTTCCCTGAGATCCACCCTGATGCAACTTGAGGCCATTCCCTTAGAAAAGGTCATTCTTGTTAAGAAATAGCTCAGTACAGCTTCTTGTGCAACCTTGGGGAGGCTGAGGGACCCAGCACCAACACAGCATTGGTTCCTGCCAAAGGAAAAGTCACCAGAAACCTGGGTGAGGTGATGGGACTTCAGGTGATGGGACTTCACCAGAGATCCTGTTTTAATAGGAATGGTTGTCCTTAAAGTCACCCAGAGACCTGGGTGAGGTGATGGGACTCCATCAAAGATCTTCAGAGATCCTCTTTTAATAGGAATGGCAATCCTTAAAGTCACCCAGAAACGTGGGGGAGGTGATGAGATTCCATCAAAGATCCTGTTTTAGTAGGAATGGCAATCCTTAAAGTCACCCAGAAACCTTGGTGGGGTGATGGGGCTCCATCAGAGATCCTGTTTTAACAAGAATGACAGTCCTTAAAGTCACCCAGAGACCTGGATGAGGTGATGGGACTCCAACAGAGATCCATTTTTAATAGGAATGGCAGTCCTTAAAGTCACCAGAAACCTTGGTGGGGTGATGGGACTCCAACAAAGATCTTCAGAGATCCAGTTTTAATAGGAATGACAGCCCTTAAATCTCAAGGTGATATGGGTGGTGGGGACAAAAGTGTGTAACTGAGGTTGGAATCATTCCTTATCTCAGTTCCACAGCTGGTTGGTATCAGATTTTTTTTAAACAGGAGTTTATAGAGTGTTTCCTTGCCTAAATTTCACGGCACTGCTTGGTAACTGTTTTTTTAAGTAACACTTTTCCCCTTTTCTTTTAAACTTGATTGTTGCCAGTGTTAAAAGCAAGAACTTGTTACACATAGTAGCACTTGGTGCAGCCCAGCTTTCCTCCTGAAATGCAGTGTGATACTTTATGCCTCATTTTGGCTTTGCAGAAAAAGCTCACCCACAGCAGCGTTCGTGGACAGAAGCAGATAATATTTGGGATACAGTGGAATGTTACAGCCTTGGTGGCACACAGGGAGGAAGGGAAATTGCCTTCAGCAGGCTCAGCTCCCTCCCAGAACCCATGGCTGCTGTCCTCTCCTGATTGCCCTGCTTGCAGAGCCTGTGATGATTTAAAGCCGTGTTCCTTCTCACTCCTCGTCTCTGGCGTGCTCCCTGCCAGCTGTGAGGAGCAGGCCCTGCAGTGCACAACTTTCCTCCTGCTCTTCCAAACGTTGCTGGCAGGTTCCAGGAACCAGATTTGCTCTCCCAGGGAAAGGCTGGAACCAGTTGTGTTTAAAAAGCAGTAGATTTTCCTGGAAACCCATTTGACAGGGCAGGCATGGAAACCTCTCAGCACTGCACTTTTCTGCTTTGGGAGGTTTAATATTTACTTCTCAGCATGCAGAAATAGGGGGTTTTTTTTGCATTTAAATATGGGTTGTAGCTAGATGTGAGAGAGATTTAGTCAATTTTTTTTTGTATTATATTATATATTATATGGGAATATAAACCAATTTGGAACATTTATTATGTTTAGTTTTAACTCAAAATCTCAGATCAGCAGATTGGCAATACCCTTTGTAGTTACAACCTACAAAGTGTCCAGCCCAACCATCTTTTGCATGAGAAAAGTGAAACCCAAAACTGCCCAATTGGAAGAGTGAAACCCAAATGGATCTTTTTGAGTAGCTGTTGTTCTTTTGGGATTGAGTGGGGATTTCTTTCTTTTGCAAATGGTATCAACACACTGTGCTTGCACTTGAGAGATGATATTGAGGCTTTTAATTTTGTTATTTAATTGCTAATGTTGAGTAGATCTCACTTCTGAGAGTAAATTAAGATATTTGTGGCAGTAGCAGGTTTGGACACTTTCAGAGCAGAACCTTTCAGTAAAATGTGATTTCTTGGCTCCTGATTCCAACGTTGGAGTTGTTTTCTGTGATGCTCTGCTGATTGTAATTAAATATCCCTGTGAAGAAAATTAAACTGTCCAGGCAAAGGGAAACCATTTCTATGAATCTAAATGATCTGGGAAGATCAGTGCATGCCAAGTAAAACAGGACTGTTCAGTTGTTCAGTTTATATTCTTTGGAAAGCAACATCTGTAAAGACAAAACTGCTCTTAGCATGGAGAAAAGCAGCTGCCACAAGTGTGGCACCTCCTGTGTGGTGCTTTTCTCCAGAACATGAAATGAGGGAAGTGCTGCATGATTCATGCAAGGCAAGTCTGAACTCGGCCAGTTCCTTGGATTTAGTATAAATATTTATAGCATTGAAGGGGATTTTTTTTTAAATTTTAAATTTAATATTCTTCCTCATGCTCTGGATCCTTTTTAGATGTGCTCCTCAGCCATCTGGTGAGCAGTGGTGCTTGTTTAACCCCCCCAGGCTGGATTTTCCTGCTGTGCCATCTCAGAGCTCTGTGGCTGCTGTGGGCTGGGGCTCCTCAGGCACTGCTGGCCGAACACTTTTCCTGCTGAACCCTCCAAACCCTGAGGTGAACACTCTGCTCTTGTCCTGCTGCAGGCATCACACTGAGCCATCTACCAAAGGTGGCAAAAATGGGAATTCCAGCATTAACAAGGATATTTACAGTTAAACATGTTAACTGAGCCTTGCCTGGGTTCTCGAGCTTCAAATAGGCTTCTCTCACTGATGTTACATAATCCACGTATTTAACTCAGCTCAGCACAAAAAAAAAGTGTAAAATTTTGTTATCTTTCTTGAAAAGCTCTTAGAAGTCCAAATGTCTAAGACTGAAGGTAGCAAAAATAGGAATTCCAGCATTAACAAGGATATTTACAGTTAAACATGTTAACTGAGCCTTGGATGGGTTCTCAGGCTTCAAAAATGCTTCTCTCACTGATGTTACATAATCCACATATTTAACTCAGCTTGTCACAAAAAGAAGTTTTGAAAAATTGTTATATTTCTTGAAAAACTCTTAAAAGTCCAAATATCTAAGACTGAAGGTAGCAAAAATAGGAATTCCAGCATTAACAAGGATGTTTACAGAGCCTTGGATGGGTTCTTGATTTTCAAAAATGCTTCTCTCACTCATGTTACATAATCCACGTATTTAACTCAGCTCAGCACAAAAAAAAAAGTGTAAAAATTTGTTGTCTTTCTTGAAAAACTCTTAAAAGTCCAAATATCTAAGACTGAAGGTAGCAAAAATAGGAATTCCAGCATTAGCAGGGATGTTCACAGAGCCTTGGATGGGTTCTTGATTTTCAAAAATGCTTCTCTCACTCATGTTACATAATCCACGTATTTAACTCAGCTTGTCACAAATAAAATATTTAAAAAATTGTTGTCTTTCTTGAAAAACTCTTAAAAGTCCAAATATCTAAGACTGTGACTTCTTTGAGGTACATTACATTACATACATCTTAAAACTCCTAAAGCATTACATTACATCCTAAAACTCTTAAAAGAATTTTAACTCCTAAAACATTACATTACATGCATCTTCAAACTCTGAAAATAATTTTAACTCTTAAGACATTACATTAGATACATCCTAAAACTCTTACAAGTCCAAATATCTAAGACTGTGACTCCTTTGAGGTACATTACATTGCATACATCTTCAAACTCTTAAAAGAATTTTAACTCTTAAAACATATTACATACATCCTAAAACTTAAAAGAATTTTAACTCTTGAAACATATTACATACGTCTTGAAACTCTTAAAACATTACATTATATACATCCGAAAACTCTTACAAGTCCAAATGTCTGAGTGTGACTCCTTTGAGGTACATTACATTACATACATCTTCAAACTCTTAAAAGAATTTTAACTCTTAAAACATATTACATTCATCTTAAAACTCCTAAAACATTACATTACATACATCCTAAAACTCTTAAAAGTGCAAATATCTAAGACTGTGACTCCTTTGAGGTACGTTACATTGCATACATCTTCAAACTCTTAAAAGAATTTTAACTCTTAAAACTTATTACATAAATCTTGAAACTCTTAAAACATTACATTACATACATCCTAAAACTCTTAATTAAAAGTGCAAATATCCAAGACTGACTGCTCTGAGGTACATTATCCTTGCCCTAGCAGCTGCTCTGTGGTGCTCTGAGTTGTTCTTTGCAGCACAGTAAATTGAGCACTGCCCTGTTGGAGTTCCAAGTGTTTCCCAACTGGTGTGTTTAGCAACAAGGATGACAGCAAACGTTTTAATGCTCGCATTTGCATAGATTTTTAATCCTCTCTGCACAATCCTTGCTCTCACAGAAGCCCAGTTAATGCAACTTTGTGAAATCAGCCATGGCTGTTGTCCTTATTTACAGTGGGGAATAAAGAGCTGGAACTGGTTGAGCTCCCAGAAGTTTGGGATAAAGCTGACAGCAGCATTCCAAGTGCCTCCATTGGAATATTTTGTCACAGCTGCTAAACCTTGCTGTGCCCTCTGAGTAAAGAAAATTGCTTTTAGCTGTTTGAGATGTTCAAATAAAATATGTCATGAATCAGCTGAGCAGGTGAGAACAATGATGGACTTGATCCTCACTTTGTGCTCAGCAGTCATGGAGGGGAAACAGGAGCTTCTGCACCCAAATCTTGGGACTTTGGTTCCCTCTGTAGTGACCCCAGGCAAACTGAGGTGACGGAATCTCCTCCTGAGGATGCAGTTGAGACTTTTGAGGTGCTGAAAGGAATGAGGCCCTGCAGACAATGCTGGGAATAATTTGAAGTTCCCTTGTCTGAGCCACAGAAGTTGTGGATTCCATTCCTTTTTCACAGGTCAACCTTGTAGTGAAGCCACACTTCTGCTCTCTGGTTAGTTAATTTTATTTCTGTACATCTCTTCATAGCCATTTTCTTTTTCCCCAGTAAAATCAATGTGGTTGTGTGTCCTGAACCCAAGATTAAAAACTGAACCCTCCCCAGGTCGGTTCCCTGAGATCAGAGCCCGTTGAGCTGGATCAAAGGAATGTGCCCACAGATGTTCATTTTTATATTCTCTTTGCAGGATGAGATGGGATCAGAGACTCAATGAAACAGCAGCCCAGCTGTGCTCCTGCAGTGCAGGCCAGGCTGAGCCCGTTTAAACCTTTTAATTAATCCTCAGTGTCTCACTGCCCCCAGCACTGCTCTTTGGTCCCATTAAAAACTTCACAAACTGCTTAATTATGGCGTGGAACATCTTAAATGTGTGATAAGGGGGTAGAGAGCTGCAGAAATGTTTTTCAAGTGAGATGGGGAAGGTTTAACAGATGATTCACTGGGGAATTACGTCCCGGTGATGCAGTGAGAGGTTTGATTTCTCCTGTGGGAGCAGTGTGGTGTGAGTGGTGGCTCACAAACACACAGCTGCTTTTGTCACCTTTGTTTTACCAACCCATCTGCACTTCTGCTCTTTCCTGGCTTCTGTCAGGATTGAGGTGCTTCTGCAGCTCTGAAATAAATAGAGAAGGAGCTGGAGTTGTTAAAAAGGAGATTCAGGTAAGGACTGGTAGGTGCAGGGCAGGAAGACAGAGCCCCAGTTAAAGGCAGTGTAACTTTGGTGCTCCTCACCCCTTCCAACCCCGTGACTGTCAAGAAAACTTCAAAAACAAGAACCTCTGCTTGTCCTTGTTTTTCCAAGAGCTCTGGAAAACCTGTCCTCAGTGCCCAGAGAACTGTGAGAAAGGCTGTGCAGGCAGCATGTCATTTCTTGGTTGCAAGCACAATCCCTCCCTCTGTGTGCCCTGCCTTCTCTTCCCCTTGGAGAGAGCACTGCTTTGGAGTGACCCTGCAGCTTGGCCCCACAGAGCAGCCCCTGCTTGTGAAATAACCAGCCAGGGCTGCCCAGTGCTGCCATCCCTGCCTCCCTGACAGCCTCCAGCCCTCCCTGCCCTGCCCCACAAAGCACCCCGTGCTTGTGAAATGCACAGCTGAGCCCTGGCTGCCCAGTGCTGCCATCCCTGCCTCCCTGACAGCCTCCAGTCCTTCTCCCTGCCCTGCCCTTCAGTCCTTCTGGGCAGGGATTCATTGTCCAACAGCTTTTGCACAGCTCAACCTTGTAGTGAAGCCACACTTCTGCTCTCTGGTTAGCTAATTTTATTTCTGTACATCTCTTCATAATTTTATTTCTCTTCATCTCTTCATTTTCTTTTTTCCCCAGTAAAATCAATGTAGTTGTGTGTCATGAACCCAAGATTAAAAACTGCTCTGTTACAGGCACAGATTGAGTTTTATCTTTTTCCTTAGTGGTGCTGTTTGTTTTGGAAGCCAGTCCTCTCAGGAACAACGGTGATATTTTAGCTTTTATGTGTTTCTTTATACCAGAGAAAATTAGAAAATGGAGAAATTAGATGGAATCCTTTTCTCTGAATCTCATGAGCTGCACTTTTCTAGAAGTTCCTGGGTAATAAAACACTGCATGAGAGCAGCACCTGAGGGAGCGTTGAGCTGTACCTCACAATAACACAGATCAGAGGAGTGAAGGTCCTGCATTGGGCACCACCCAGGGCTTGTGCTCAGCTGAATTTGCTTTATTTTGTGTCTGGGGCAGTGCCTGGGCCCTGTGTGAGCCCTGCCCAGGAGGAAGGGCCAGGCTGGCACATCTGGCACATCTGCCATGCCCTAGACAGGATCTGAAGGGCCAGGATGGCACATCTGGCACATCTGCCCCTGTGCCATGATCTGAAGGGCCAGGCTGGCACATCTGGCACATCTGCCCCTGTGCCATGCCCCAGACAGGATCTGAAGGGCCAGGCTGGCACATCTGCCCTGTGCCATGCCCCAGACAGGATCTGAAGGGCCAGGATGGCACATCTGGCACATCTGCCCCTGTGCCATGGTCTGAAGGGCCAGGCTGGCACATCTGGCACATCTGCCCTGTGCCATGCCCCAGACAGGATCTGAAGGGCCAGGCTGGCACATCTGGCACATCTGCCCTGTGCCATGCCCAGACAGGATCTGAAGGGCCAGGCTGGCACATCTGGCACATCTGCCCTGTGCCATGCCCAGACAGGATCAGGTTCCCCCTGGGAGCCCCCCTGCCTCCCTGAGGGTTGCCAGGTCCCCCTGCCCTGTGCAGTTGTCACTGTCCCTCTGTGCCGTCCCTCTGCACCAGGGATTTTGGAGCCCCTTGCCTGGTGAAGGACAAAGGGATTTTGTTCTCCTCAATGGATGCTTTGTGGGAGATGAGTTGGGATTGTTCTGCTCTCAGTGCATTGAAATCTTGGATATTCTGTGCAGCTTGGCTGGAGGGCTCAGTGTCCCTCATGCTGGAGACCATGGGGCTGCACATCAGGTGGCAAAACCAAAGTGGAAATCCAACTTTTCCTTCTGTTTGTGGGGCCAAATGTGATTTTTTTCTCATTTCCTTCTGGTTTAGGAGGAGAATTTGGTCACTTGGATCCCTCAGGATCCTGCACAGTGCCCTGAGCAGTGACCCTGCTTTATTCCAGAGGCACCACCCACCCATCCATGTCTTTTCCTCACATTTTCAATCCATCTCCTTCTCTGTTCATTTCTATCCTCTCCTGAGGGCTGTTTTACCTTCCAGGTAGGGAATTTGGGGAGAAATAAAATGGGAATTAAAGGAACATTGCTGGAAAGTGTGATATCACATTTCACAGCTCTTTTGGAGAGCTCGTTTTCTTGATGGTCTGAATTTTTCCACATGTAGCAAAGGAGGATAATGTGAGAAAAGGTGTTCAGAGCATGTTTATATTAAACTGCAATAAAAGCCTCTAAAAATAGGCTCCAGTTGAAATAAGTGGAATCTTTTTTTACCTTTCTATTGCACCTTTTGCTTCAAACCCTTATGAAGGAGAGTGTGCACAATTTATTGGATTTACTTTTAATGTGTGAACATCTCAGAATGAATATTTGAAGCATGTTTGTAGCACTGTGTTCATACCCACAAGGGACACTGAACACCCAGAACTGAATTTGTGTTACAGCCATGGAATATCAGCCATTGGAGCAGGGGGGTTAAACCTGAGTATCCAGTAACAGAAATAATAATTAAAAAAAAAAACAAACAACCCAAAACAGAGGGAGGGTGATAAATATTTTCACTTGAGAGGGAATTATTCAAATCTGAGCTTTCACAAATTGAATTTGTCTCTCTTTGCCATCACAAGACAGCACAGCTGTAAGGTAGGATTTAGTGAAATATTTATTTCTTGAAATACTGCTTTATCCCCAGTTTTACACTTTCTTCTCATGACCTTGCTGTGACTTTGATTTACTTTTGGGATAGATGCAGGGCTTCTGGCTTGGATTATTTCAGCTGGTCTTTGATTAGTTTAACTTTGCCATATTTTATGTGACAAAGTCATTTAAGACTCTCAGTCTTGGTGAGGTTTCCCCTGGAAGGCTCCCCTGTTCTTTCTGGTGACCAAAGCAAGAACACCTGGATTTAAAACCACCTTTGTCTGGGAAACAACATCTTCAACATGGTCCCTTAATTATATTTCACTCACAAAAAATTTTTTTGATAATTCTTTTACATTTTCAATAAAATCACATTATCACATGTGTCCTTTGCTGCCCAGTAAAGAGGAATGTCACGTTTGCTAAATAAAAATGAATATGGAATTGGCTGTTTTCTGCAGGGAGTGTAGAGGATTCTTCTCCCTTCCTTCCTTCCTCCCCTCCTGTGTTTGGGATGCCCAAACTGCTGCCCTTGGCTGGACTCAGGAGCTGGGCTGAGCCCAGAGCTTGCTTCCTCTCTGAGCAAAGACAAAATGATAATTGTGCCAATTTTTAGTCCCTTTTAAGTGACTTTGGGTGGTTGATGCAGGATTTTCCTGGGAGAGTGGCAGAAAGGCTCAGAGGTTGTTCCTGGGCTGCAGGAGCACAAACCCATCCTCTGCCAGAGAAATCCTTTCTGACACTGATGTTAACAAATATTGCAGCCAGCCCTGGTGTGATTTACCTGGAGATCAGTGTAGTTTTACACTGACTGCATCCAAATTGTGCCTGCCAGATAACTGAAATCTTGTTTTAGCCACAGTACAGGTACCCTGAGCAGAAAAAGCAACTTATTTCAGAGTTTTGTAAGAGTTCCCTAAATGGGACATGATCTTAGTGAGAGCTGGGAATCCATGAAATAATCTCCTGGTCCAAAGTTAGACCCAAGGCTGGGTTTATTGTTGGGCTGGAAGTGAGCACAGCCTCATGTCCCAGCTGCTGAGGTGTGAAAGCTGCACTTGGACAGAGGAAATACTGAGGAGCTCTGCCAGACCACAGCATTCACATTTATTCCACCCTGCTTCTTTGTGGCACATCTGCTGCCCTGTTTGTTCCCATGCCACCAAGGACACTCCCTCAGGTATTTAGGTACCAGGGCAAATAGCACACACCTGAATTTTTCAGGGAACATTTTCAGCCTCTGTGGAAGTGTTCAGCAAAGATTTTTTTATTAATCTTATGTATTTGTGAAGTAGTTTGTGGAACTGAAGCAGTTCCCCAGGCAAGGCAGTTGATGTAGCCATGGTGTTTTGTACAGCTGTGCTTTTACACGAAACAACTCCTCACAAAACGTGAGGAGAGACAATTTCAGATGAGTAAGGAGCAAATAAGGTGATGTTGGCTTGAGGAAGGCAAATTTGCCATTTTCTGCCTGTTGCACTGCAGTTTTTGGTACATAATGCAGCGTTTTCAGGACCTATTAAGTAGAAATAATCTCTAATTTTGATGAACAAGACATTTTTGGAAGGAGCCTGCTGCAGGCTGCCAGTGCTGCTGCTGCCACACCAAATTCTGGCTCCTTTGTGAGGCTTTTGAAGGGCAGAGGAGCAGAGTGGGCGGAGGTGATTGAATGCAGAGGTCACCAGTGAATGTCCCTGTGAGCAGAACGTGTCCCTGCTTGGCAGGCAGGGCCAGCTGCAGGAGCCAGCCCAGAGCTGTCACTTCAATCTCAGGGTTTGGGTTTGGCCATGGCTTTTCTGGCACACAGATCCCTGCACAGTGGTAGCCAGAGCTCGCTTCCAGGAGTAAGTGCTGTTCAGATGTTTTGTAAACGGGGGAGAAGAGGCTTTTTGCCAATTTTTCTCCACATGTGTATGTGACTTTTTGGTTTCCTAAATTAGCTTTTTGTTTTCACGGCAGAAAGTCGGTAAAATATGTGGCAGATAAAGGAATCAGTAAGTTGGCTGCTGCGAGAAATCTGTCAATTATAATAAAGAATATTTCCAAGATCTGATGTCTCAGCAGCATGTTTTAATCAGGCTGTTGCCATTAATACTTAATTTTTGTTGTTCTGTACTTTGCTGTTTTATTATGCTCTCCAGATAGGCCTGTTTAATGTACTCTAAAGGAAATACAGACTACTGTGGCTCTGTTTATAGTGGTTGATCTACTGCTTCCCAGAATTAAATCTTATTTAAGCTCATCTTAAATCATAACTTCTGTAGAAGCAGCCCTGAAATGAAGTAGTGGTGCAGAATGCTGGGTTTGGGATAAAGAATTTGATTTGAGGAACTTGTGCTGCCTTCCCTGCGCGGTATTTGATAGCTCCAGTCATGGGGTTATTTTTATTTTCTGCATCAATTGGAATTTTTATGCCATTTATCCCAATTTATGTTGGCACTGACTGATTTCAGTGTTTGCCATAGTGGAATAAAACATTCCACATTGCCATAGTGGAATAAAACCTTCAAGTTTAGAAATTTGTTTAGAAATTTCTTCCAATCTATTTGTTACTTAATCTCCTAATGATTTTTAGAACGTAGTGATAGAAAATCAAGTAAATTTTATTTTATAGTATCTTTTTCACATCTGTATTGCTTTTGTGAAGATTGACTTTTCAGAATATGCCATAGTTTAGAAATTTGTTCCAATCTATTTGTTATTTAATATCCCAATGATTTTTAAAACATAGTGATAGAAAATCAAATAGATTTTTTTATAGTGTCTTTTCCACATCTGTATTGCTTTTGTGAAGATCTTGGCTTTTCAGAACAGTTTAGAAATTTGTTCCAATCTATTTGTTATTCAATCTCCTAATGATTTTTACAACATAGTGATAGAAAATCAAATAAATTTCATTTTAAAGTATCTGTATTGCTTTTGTAAAGATTTTGGCTTTTCAGAATTTGCCATAGTTTAGAAATTTGTTCCAATCTCTTTGTTATTCAGTCTCCTAATGATTTTTAGAACATAGTGATAGAAAATAAATTTTATTTTATAGTATCTTTTTCACATCTGTATTGCTTTTGTGAAGATCTTGCTTTTCAGAATATGCCATAGTTTAGAAATTTTTTCCAATCTACAATTTTTAGAACATAGTGATAGAAAATCAAGTAAATTTTATTTTATAGTATCTTTTTGTATTGCTTTTGTGAAGGTCTTGGCTTTTCAACATATGCCATAGTTTAGAAATTTCTTCCAATCTATTTGTTATTTAGTCTCCTTATGATTTTTAGGACATAGTGATAGAAAATCAAGTAAATTTTATTTTATAGTATCTTTTTCACATCTGTATTGCTTTTGTGAAGATTTTGGCTTTTCAGAATATGCCATAGTTTAGAAATTTGTTCCAATCTACGATTTTTAGAACACAGTGATAGAAAATCAAATAAATTTCATTTTATAGTATCTTTTTCACATCTGTGTTGCTTTTGTGAAGATCTTGGCTTTTCAGAACAGTTTAGAAATTTGTTCCAATCTATTTGTTATTCAATCTCCTAATGATTTTTAGAACATATTGATAGAAAATCAAATAAATTTCATTTTATAGTGCCTTTTTCACATCTGTATTGCTTTTGTGAAGATCTTGGCTGTTCAGCATATGCCATGCAAGTAAATGTTGATCTTGAATCAATAGGAAAAGCTGCCCTTGAAGGTCTTCATGCACTACTGTTTCCTGGGCGTTTGGCTTTAGGAACATGAGGCAACTCCTCTCACTAATGAGAGTTTGTCTGCAGGTATTGGAAAAGGTAATTAAAGGTGTGATGCCCATTAATTAAAGTCTGTTTAATGCTCTTGCCCATGATTTTTTTAATTAATAGAGTGGCCTGAGGTCACAGTAATTCAATCGAAGACATTGATGACAAACACCACAACTGAAGAATTCTAAGGGTTTGAGTTTTTTTTCCCTAAAAGTTAATCAACTTGTCAGGAATTTACCCTTGTGGATAAATCCATCTGTCAGACACAGAACAAAAAAGGGGCGATGTGGAGGGATAGAATGTAAGAAAATAATGATAGTGCAAAGGTAGTCTCACACCTGAAGGGTTTCAGCTGTACTAATCACAAAGATTAATAACAAGCCTGCCCTTAATAGGCCACAGCTGTGTCCAATGAGAAAATGAGTGCTACAAAAGAGTGGGTTAGGGAGTTGTGCTGTGGAGAAAGTTGAAATTTGTTGTTTGTACTGTGAAGAAGAAAAAGTCAGTGTTGTGAAGAACATTGAAATTTATTGTTTGTACTGTGAAGAAGAAAAAGTCAGTGCTGTGAAGAGAATGAAAGTTTGTTGTTTGTACTGTGGAGAAGTCAGTGCTGTGAAGAGCTGCCTGTGAGAAATCACTGAGAAGGTACGGGAGCTTTTGCTATAAGGTGACAACAGGGTGAGGGCAGTGCTGGGATTTTCTTTTGAGGAGTTTTATTTTAAACTAAGGTTGGAATAGGTGCAGCCTGAGCTCTGCAGGACAAAGGCACGTGAGGCTTTCTGGGCTGTAATTAATGCTCACACTCTGTGCTTTACCAGAGGAAGTTGGGAGGGGGGATAGGATGTGGCAGCCCTGTCCCTGCAGCCCGTACCGAGTCACAGGAAGGAAGCTTGCTGCCAGAGCAGTGTATATTATTTTTTCCCCAGTCTTTGGTGACTGCTGGAGCTCTCAGGCAGATCTCAGGCCCCTCTGGGGTGTCTCTGGCAAGGCACACTTGTTCAAACGCCACTTTTGCTGTTGAGGACGTTCTGCTGGGGCCAGAGAAAGGCAAACAGAGCTGGCCATCCTCTGTTTACACAGAGCTGTCCCAGGGCTGGGGAGAGCCCTGCTGGCCTGGCAGGCATTGTGCTGAGTGGAAACACTTCCAGCAGGCTCCTAAGGGGTTAAAACAAAGCACGTTCCTGCTGGCTGCACGGGCTGGTGTCAGGCGAGAGCAGAGCTGCTCTATAGGCAGACACTACGTCACGGAGTTATCTTTGTTTAGCTTGTCTGTGCTTTATCATGTTGCCCAACAGTTTTAATAAAAAAAGAGAAGGAGGAGGAGAAAAAGAAGAAGAAGAAAAAAAAAAGCCTAGCATGAATAGTTGTGAGTAGAAGTATCTGAAAGCAGCAGATCTGGAGTGCCTTCCAGCAGCTGCTGGCTGAAACAAAGAGGAGCACTGTGAGAGGCACAAGAAATGTGTTTGCTATCTCTGCTCTCACTTGCAGGGCAGACACAAGCCGTCACAGTAATGAATTTTGAAGCCTGGAGTTCGGACTTGGGGAATTTCTAAAACACAGTTGTTTTATCAGAGTGTGTTGCCTTGCCAGCTGTGTGATGGGAGTCTGGTTTCCATGGAGTGTGGTCAGCTGGGGGAGACAAATCGAGTCCCTAAAACAGCACTTGGGGCCATAGTCTCCTCTGTGGTTTCTCTCTCTCTGCTTTAAATTCACATTTGGAAAGGAGGAAAGTAGTGGGGGAGGAATGTTATTTAAATGAAGAGCACTTTTAGCCCTAGTCAAATGTGCAGGCCCCATGAGAACTCAGGGTACTGTGCAAACCAGTATAGGAATTTGCATTTTATCCCTCTAAACAATGTAAAGAGATTTTTTTTTCTTCAATTTTCCTTGTTATCTGGACCTTTTTGGCATTGTTCTCCTGCCTGGTGTGGGCAGGAGGGGCTGTACAAACTGAACTGTCCTGTAAGAGACTCTCACTGCTCCCCTCTATTCAAAGTTTGGTTTGTTTGGTTAATTTGGTTAATTTTGGCCCAGTGGTGCTGGTCAGATCCTGGTATGTTTAGCTGAAGTCTTGGTGTTCCCTGCATAATCAGGAAAATGCATTTGTAAATTGGATAGGCTTTCTTTAGAAGCCCTTCCTCTCTTTGTTAAACTTCTTTAAAATAGGTTTCTTCCAGCATTCAATAGCATTTTAACCAGATTTTATACTCAGTCTGAATGTTAATAAATAAATGCTGTTCTTACCATACATAGAAGAAATTAGTATTTTAATTTTGAAATAAAAAACTCCCTATTTTGGTAACTGTATAGTATCAATGTCCTGTTTGGGGAAAAGGGCAGGTTTCTGATTTACTGGATTGAAGAATGCCTAGAGAATTTTGGTGTTATGTAACCACCCAAGGTAGCTTTACCTGGGTATTTCAACTGCCCAGGGCACTTAGGAGCTGCTCAGGAGTCAGTGGGAGTGAGGTGCCCACGTGGAATCTGTAATTGCTGTTGTGGAATTTTGTGCTGGAGTCCCCAGAAGTGATGGGAGATTGAAGAGTGATCGTGCATGGGTGGGAGGACACAAGCTCCAGTCTCAGGTGCTGAAAACTTTATCTTTTGACATTGCTTTTAGGTTATTCCTTTTCAAAGGCACGAGTGAGGGAGATTCCTCATGGAGAGGAGCTGCTGTGATATGGTTTGCTTTGAAAGTTTAGAACATGAACGCTCTGTAGGTGGAGGTTTCTACTGGCAAAATACAAAGGAAAAATGCACAAATGCACCGATCTGAATACAATTCCCAAAAGATTTTGTGTGGATAAAAGCTTTTTTTGTGGCACTGGGGTGGCTGTGGGTGCTTCTCAATTAATGTTAGCTTGGAACAGGAGAGCTCTGGGTGTCTGTCCCAGAGCATTTAGCAGGGCACAGTTTTTGCTATTTAGAGCTGAGATGGAAAGTTCCTATT
This sequence comes from Melozone crissalis, assembly GCF_028551555.1. Taxonomy (NCBI): domain Eukaryota; kingdom Metazoa; phylum Chordata; class Aves; order Passeriformes; family Passerellidae; genus Melozone; species Melozone crissalis. The sequence goes on along the minus strand of NW_026535807.1, from coordinate 18,505,300 downwards.
TAGATTTGGTGCCAGAGTCTTTAATAGAAATCATGGCTTGTGGTGTATTATAGGTCAGCGTATATTTGCTAGTTTATATTATGCTGACTAAATTGGCAGAATGCTTATTTTTACTGGTAAACATTCAGGAGGTTTTCTCCTCGCTCCTTCTTTTTCCAACAAAATGTTATTTGTCGTGTGTAGGAATTAAGGCAGCGTTTTATAAATCATCTGCCTTGGTGATGATGTGAAAATGTGCGGTGGCACACAAAGATTTCCATTGTCAGGTACCACAGGGCTCTAGATGGAGTTAACTTAGGCCTAATTTTAGGTCTGGAAATTATGGCTGTGTAAAAAACAAAATGCTTCTGGCAGTGTAGGAAAAATACAAATTCTAAACTTCAGCAAAAGCAGCTATTTCAGGGATATTACCAGAATAGGTAACCCTGGTTAATTTAGCTCCTCTCCAAGCCCCTGATGGAGCCCCAAAAGCACTTTTTTTACATCTTTAAATCCCTATGAGGTTTTAATAGGACCAGAGGATGTGAATTCCAGTAAATCCATGGTGGTGAAGTGCAGCACTGTGCTCTAGGAGTAGTGAGATGTTTAATGGAAATGGGGAAAGCCTGGTCACGCTTTAACGCCTGCTTAGCACCGATCTGTCCTGTGCTCTGCACAGCCAACTGTGCCATCGCTGGAGTTACTGACACAGCTCCCAGTGGCTTTTCTGGGAACTGTGAGATTATATAAAAACTCACCATCTACTCAGTCTGCCCCAGCTGGAAATTAGCATTTCTGTGATTCCTCTGCTGAAGAATTGTGCTCTTTTGTTCCTGGGTCCAAACGTAGGTTTAAAGTGTAGAGAAAGACGTTTAGGGACATATTTAAAAGTTGAATCAGCAAGTTCCAGTTTCCCCCCTAATTCTTCCCTTGCATACTTATACCAGACAAGCTTGTTTTGGACAGCATTTTATAAAGGGGATCATCTGAGAATCTGAACGTTTATTCAGTTTTTGATCTGGAATATTTGGCATAAACGTGAACTGTAGCCCTGGAATTTATAACCACGACTGTAAGAAGAGGAACAAAGCTTTTATTTCTCTGTGAATAGTCATGGTTTGCAGAGTGAGGTAATCACAGCCCAGCGCTGGCATTGCAGTCTGCCAGGGGAGGGACCTGAGTGAAAAAGCTGAGGGGGAAATCTGAATGAAAAAGCTGAGAGGGGGAGCTGAGTGGAAAAAGCTGAGGCGGGGGTGGGGGAGCTAACTGGGTGAAAAAGCTGAGAGGGAAGCTGAGGGGGGAATCTGTGAGAAAAATCTGAGGGGAATCTGAGTGAAAAAGCTGAGGGGGAAACTGAAAAAGTTGAGGAGACACCTCAGTGAAAAAGCTGAGGGGGGAATCTTGAGTGAAAAATCTGAGAGGGAATCTGAAAAAGCTGAGGGGGGAAACCTGAATGAAAAAGCTGAGAAGGGAATCTGAGGGGGGATCTGAGTGAAAAAGCTGCTGCAGAGATGGTTTAGTTCAGCCTTTGAGATCATCTGGGGTGAGCTACACCTCTCCTGGTGCCTTTTCTCATTGCTTGTTCCAGCATAAAGCGTGGTCTGGGATGCCTTGTCCATCCTCCAACTGCGTCCCACGTGTGCAGTCTGGGAGGTGTTACTGGGGAGTTTTGGGAGGGTTACTGGGGAGTTTCAGGGGCCGTTACTGTGGAATTTTGCGGGTTTGTCCCCGTGGGGTGACCCCTGTCGTGTCTCCCCGGGCAGGTGAAGCGGCGCTGAGAGGGGAGCCCCGGATGCAGCCCCTGCAATCCCCCGCGCTCAGCAACCACCGCACGGGCCCGCCGCCCATCAGCCCCAGCAAGAGGAAGCTCAGCATGGACCAAGGGGACGAGGAGCTGGACTGTGAAAACGACCACGTCTCCAAAATGAGCCGCATGTTCAACCCGCATCTGTAAGTGCCTCCTGTCTGTCCCTGCACGGAACTGAGCGCTGCCTGCTAAAATCTGCTAAAATCGTGTCCTGGCTCCAACTTTGCGCTCGGCTTTTCCCCTTTGTTCCAGTTTGTGTGGGAGATCTGCACAAGAGCCGCCGCGATTAGATGGGTTTTCATGTTTTCTTTTGTTTTTGTACAGCGTGAAGTAACAGGAATTAGCTCAGCCGAACTATTTATAGCAAGCCATACGTATTCACCTTGCGATTCCTGCAGCATTGTTCCCTCGCTCTTTGTAAGGCGCTCCTTTCACTTCCCCCCATTCTCAGGCTCTCTGGCTGGGGGTGGGGAGGCAGCAGCAGCAGCAGGAGGAGGAACACGAGTGCTTTGCATTTTTCCGAGGCCAGCAGCTCCGAGCCAGCTGCTTCCTGGGCTGCCTTGACAACTGGGCAAGCTGCAGTTGTTGCTAAACATTCCTGCTCTGACAGTCAGGTGTGGAATGTGCCGGCCAGGTAAGGCGTTGATGAGCCGTGTTGGGCAATCAGCAGATGCCATTGCTGGGAACGCGAGCCTGGCTGGCACTGCTGCAGAATTCCTGGCATTCCTGCCTGGAGGAAGCCATGGATGGAGCTCCTGTGCCTGCTGCCTCAGCTCCTGCAGCCCCAGCATTCCGCGCATTCCACAGTCATGCGATGTGGACTGAGGGATTTATCCTGCCATAAATCACCGCAGCCTTACTCACAGGCTGGGCCCGCAGTCTGCAGCCTTGGAATTTGTTACAAATCGGGAATCCAGCGCTGAAGTAATGCAAAACAATGAAAGCTCGCTTCTCATTTACAGCATACCTCCTCCTCTCCCCGAAAAATTAACTATTTATAGCCTTGCTCTGGGGCCAGGAGGGCTTGGAAAGAACCCTGTGCTGCATTTCTGGATGCATGACACAACTGAGGGGATTTATGGCATTTTTGAAATGTTATGTAACTTTATGGGGGAAAAGTGTGGTTTTTTTTTTTTTTTTTTTAAAGGCTCATTTTCTACTGATGAAATAAAACACAGCTGGCAGTTACGTACATTATAACACTTTATATAGCGGAGGCCATAAAAATAATGAAGTCTGAACCAACAGACTCATGTGCAACCAAGGCTCAAAACTAAAAGATGCAGGCAGTTCTTTCATGTGATCCCTTAGCTATATGTCACAGCTAATAGTTTCCAGTGTGGTACATTTTTATGGTTTTTTCAATAGATTCTTTCTGTGATTTCGTATATGAGACATTCATCTTTTCTTCTGGTAATAAAAAACACAGGTTTTCTGCCCAGGGTTCATGTGACTTAATCTGTTTCAATTAAACTACCTGCTGCAGATGAATTAGAATCTAAAATAGCATCCATGAGGCCGTCTCTTTTTCTGCTTTATTTTGTAAGTTCTGTCTGGCCATACAAAAGTTTGTGATTCATCTGAAATAGCTGGATTTCTGTGTATTTCAGATATATCAGAAAAGTTCACAAACATTCTCTGAATTTTGTTCTCATTTCCCTGTCACTGCCTCAAATGGGTTTTTTTTTTTTTTTGGTTGTTTTTCATATTTTCTATCTTTTTCTGATTCTCATGTTCTGGTTTAACTGTAGAATTGGATTACTCAAGCCCTGTGGATCTGTGCAGAGAATTTTATTGGGAGATGGGAAGTATGTTGTGAGAGCTTGGTTTGTTCACACCCAAGAAAACATGGTTGATTTGGGGAAATAATTATTTTCTGGAGCATGATAATGGCAGCCATTGGAGTGACTTGGAGATTCTGGAAGTGTAAGGTTGACAAAGTTCAGTTTAGAAATCCAAATGTGTGAGAGATGTGTAGTGTGGAGATCAGGTGCCACGGTGTCTGTGTTGTCAGCAAAGACATTTCTGTGACTGGAACTGTAAATATTAGTTTGAGGCTGTGTGTTTTGAATTTTTCAGGGCCAAATGCCCTGAAAGCACAGGATGAAAGTGTTCCTGACACAAAACCTGAGCACAGCTGACAGAAGTCTTTATAACCTCCAGCAGCAGCTCTTGTTCAGGCATTTGGGTCTTTGTGATGGTGCTGGTAGAACTGGGAAGCGGTTGTGTATTCATTCTCTTAACACCAGCATCTTGTGGCTGGAAATGTAATTAAATAGGCCAAGAATTGTGTGTTTGGTTTGTTATAAATGGTGGAACCTTTTCTGTAGCAATTTGATCTTAACTCTGAGGTAGCAGCACCCCACTGTGCTTCAGCAGGAATGAATCCATTGAAAGGTTTTGGATGTGTTGTTAGAAATCCAGTTACGTCAGCCTTTTGTTGGGAAATGGAGTGCTTGGAGACATTCCCTGCTCAGGTGTAATTCCCTGAAGGATCATTTGTGAGCTGCACTCGGGTATGTTTACTTTTATTGTGGAAAAACACAACTATTGGAGTGCAGTCTCTGGAGCAGAGTGAATCAAATGCCCTGGCAAGCATAGCAGGATCCTCAGATGTGTAATGGAATGAATGTGCAAAGAACACTTTATCAAATGTGCTTTTTCAAAGCACAGAATTCTCAGTGCTAGGATAATAATATACTTGAGAGCTTGTGGATTAATTTAAAAAAAACCAGCATGTGACACTGCCTCCCTTTGATGCACTTTTACAGCTTCTGTGTTTTTGTTGTGAAAGAAGTTGTGAACACCCATAAACTCCTTGGCTGGGAAGAACAAGTACTTCCTAATTAAAATATAGTGATAGGTAATATAGAATTCCCTTATTTTTCTTGTGTGTCTCTCTGGTGTTTAACTTGAAATGCACTCTCTGAAGTCAAGTCTTGCTGAAGTAAAAGGTGCTTTTGGCTTCGTGCTGCTCTGTGGAGAAGGGAGCTTGTTTTGAGGCTCGGCTCGAAACATGGCTTTGTTTTCCCGTGAATTCACTAAAACCACCGTGGTTTACAGCAGAGCGATTGGGAAGTAGGATTGCACGGGAACTGTGTGCGGTGCAGGGGCGGCTGCCTCCGTCCTGACCGTCCGGGGAGCGCTGGGGCAGCGCTGCGGGGCCTGGGGCCCTCATGCTCGGGGCCCTCCTGCCCGAGCTCCGGCCCTCTCTCCCTCATTCCAGAGCTCCGGCCTTCTCTCCTTCCTGTCCGAGCTCCCTCCCTCTCAAGCTCCTTCCCTCTCTCCCTCCGGCCCGAGTTCCCTTCTTCTCTGGCCCCTTCCCTCTTTCCCTCATTCCTGAGCTCCGGCCTTCTCTCCTTCCTGCCCCAGCTCCCCCCTGTCCTCTTTTCCCTCCTTCCCGAGCTCCTGTCGTCTTTTCCCTCCTTCCCAAGCTCCTGCCCTCCCTCCCTCCTTCCCTGGCTTCTTCTCGAGCTCCCTCCCCCTCGAGCTCCTTCCCTGGCTCCCTCCCTTTCTCCTTCTTTGTTTCTCTCCTGCTTCCCTCCCCTGTCTCACTCCTGCTCTCCTCCCTCCCCTTCTCCTTCCCTGTCTCACTCTTGCCGTCCTCCCTCCCCTTCTCCTTCCCTCTCCCTCCTGCTCTCCTCCCTCTCTCCCTCCCTCCTGCTCTCCTCCCTTCCTTCCCTTCTCCTTCCCTTTTCCTCCTGCTCTTCTCTCTCCGCTTCGCCTTCCCTGTCTCACTCCTGCTCTCCTCCTTTCCCTTCTTCTTCCCTCTCCCTCCCTCCCCTTCTCCTTCCCCGTCTCGCTCTTGCTCTCCTCCTTCCCTTCTCCTTCCCTCTTCCCCTTCTCTCGTCCCTCTCTCCCCCTCTCTCTCCTTCCCTGGTTCCGTCCCGCTCCCCTCCCTCCCTCCCTCCTCCTCGCTCTCCTGCTCCCCCTCTCCCTTTTCTTCCCTCTCTCCCTCCTTCTCTCCCGGGCTCTGTTTCCCTCCCCGGTGTCTCTCCTCCCCCTGCCGTCCCTCCCGTTCCGCAGCCCGGCACACAAAGGCCGCCTTGTCCCGGCCGCCCCGCCGCCCTAAGAGTCCCCAGCGCGGCCAGCGGGCACGGCGCTGCCCCTTCCAAAGAAATGCCCTTTGCAATTCAGCCGGGACCATTATTTCTGTTCCTTGTGCCGAGCACGTCAGCCTGCAAGCTGGCGTTTGGGAATTTTCCCCTCGTTCCCGTTTGGTTTGGTGGCGTTAGGATTGCGATGGGAATTCATTTCTGTGTAAAAATCTTCCTGTGCTAAATGTTCACAGCTGTGAAGTCGAGGGAATAATTGTCTTTTGGTTTGTGTGATAAATAATTTGGCTTTTTCTTGTAATAAAAGGTCTGCATTTGAAGGAGTTACTTGTAGTGTGTATTATGTAAAATCATATGTAGTTTCATACTCTTCAAGTTCTGGGCTGTCTTTGTTACACTGAAGAATGATGGTAATCCCACCCAAAACACTCCTGAAGTTTTTTACCATGAATATTCAATGGTGTTTGCTTACTTTAATGACACTGTGGTAGAAATTAGTGGGGAATCCTTTAAAAAAAAGTGTGCTGAAAGTTACCTTTATTTGCAGACTGTGGAATAATTCAGGTTGGAACAGACCATTTCATCCAATCTGCTCACAGCAGGCTCAGCTGCATCTTCAGCAAGTTTAGAGTTGCTCAAAGGGAGAAATTTTGAGCAAGATTTGAAATATTGAGTAAATAAAGTTCCTCATCAGAGCATTTTTGTCACCTTCCTCCTTAGCTTGGCTGAGAGCACAGGGTGGAAATGTTCTGCAGAAAATCAGGGCCCTGTTGTGGAGGAACGTGGCTCCAGCAGGGCTTGAAAAGATGCAGAGCTGGCTCCCAGAGGTAGCGTGGGAGTTGTCAGAGAAGCTCTTTGCTGCTCTTTGGGTTCCAAACTTCATGTGGTATTGAGAAATATGTTCCCACTGTCATTTATTGTGACAAATTGGAGTTGGGAAAAAACCCCAGTGCACAGCTGAGAACACCCAAAGTGTCTCTCATGTGCTCAGTGAGGCATCTTCACCCAGTCTCAGCACAGATGTGCCCCTGAAGGATTTTGGGGTTCACCTGGGGCTCTCAGAGCAGTCCTGCTGGAGCTGCACTCCTCAGTGGAACTGAGCCCATGTGGCTCTTGTTGATAAGTGGACAAAGGATCACAGAGCAGGTTTCAAACTGCTTTTCCTAATTTTTTTTCCTCTTCTTGGCGGAAATAAACAGGGCAGGATACTTTTTCTCCCTTTTAATGCCTTTATTAAAAGTTTATTTTTACTTATAACATTGTCTGTGTTGCTTGAATGATGGAGTGAATCAGACATTTTCTTATTTATTAATGGAGATCACACGCTGCACAAAATTAAATTGTTTTCAAGGAATATATGTTCAATGGAACCTTCAGAGGCAGACTTGAAAGAGCCACCATATCTGAGTTAATATTTAACCCAGAGTTGTGCAGTTCTTAGCCACAGGGGAATTTCAGAGAGCACTCCAGTCCCTTTCAGTTGAAGCACACGTGAAAGGTTTGTTAGGAACAGTTTCAGGGCTAAAAGCAATTTGATTGATAGCTTATCAGTACTTCACAAAAAGACCTATCTGTCAAAATTTGGGGAGATGTTGAGGCACTTGAAAAGCCAGGCAATGTTAGCTCAGGTGTCTCCTGCACTTGCAGACAGAAGGGGTTTGTTAGCCAGCTCCAGATTTCTGCTTTGATATCGTGTTTTCCACTTTCATTTTCCATCTTTAGGGCAGGAGCATGACCCTCCCCTGGTGTGGCAGGGCTCCAAGCTGCCCTCAGGGCAGAGATGTGTTAGTGTTGCACAGAGGGGTTTGATCTCCCACTTAGGGAGGGCATTTGGGGGGCCCTGTGCACTCAGGGGTGCAGTGGGAGCCACAGAATCACAGCATATTCTGAGCTGGAAAGGACCCACAGGGATCATGGAATCCAGCTCTTCAATGAATGGGGAATCCCTCGAGCTCTGGTGTTGGATTTTTACCCCAGAGTAAAAGCAAAATTTTACATTGTGTGAATCAACTATGTCTACATGGGGTGAAATTCAGCACCAATCCAAAATCCTGAGATCTTAGAAAGAGGCAAGAAAAGAGCCAGCAGCCTTTGCAAACATACTCTGGATGTATATCCAACCCCATGGAAACAAAGGTTTCATCTCACTTCTTTCTATTTAACCATTTTCCCAGATGTTTCCTGCAGTTTGACAGATGTGCCTTTTACTAGAAAGTTGTGCTCCTGAGAACGAGAGTGTTATGGACACAGTTGCTATAGACAACTGTGCTATAGTGACTGTGTGAGGGGAAGGTTTGGAATAAAACCTTACATTAATTTCTACTTGAATCAGTGATTTTGTTCCCCAGGCTGGCAGTGCTGATGCTGTGGGATAGCAGGCACAGCCTGCCAGGTTTAACTCCTTCCTGCAGCATTGCCAGGTGCTGCAAATCCCAAACAGTGACCTGGGGGAGGAGGCTGAGGGATCCCAGGGAATCCTTGAGCTACAGGGCTGACAGCTGTGGGATCCCCAAGGCAGGGCTGGGGCTGAGTTGGTTTGGGGTTTATCCTCAAAGAAAGAAGGGAATAAAAGGACTGTGCTGCCATTGGGGTCTGGAGGGTTTGGGGTCCCTTTCCCAGTGGGAATTCTGCAGAGATGGATCCCATGTGGGGGATCCTGGTGTGGGTGAGTCCCCAGCTGGGTTGGTCCCACTGTGGGTGGGTTACAGAACCCCAGAACATTCTGAGTCCAAAAGGACCCACAGGGATCATCAGGGCCAGCTCTTCATTCAGTGCATGGGCATTGAGCCCACAGCTGGGGTGGATCAGGTGTGGGTGGATCCCATGGAGATCCCACGTGGACATGACTGACACCACTGCCATCAGTGATGTTCTGCTGCCCAAATGATGCTTCATAAACCTTTGCCACATTTTTAATCAGTAACTGTCATGATTCACAAACCAATACCTTCAAAAGGGAGTAAGCAAAGTCCCCAAACATATTTGCTTTTCTAAATTTTCTAATTTTCCCCTAAACCAGCAGCTGCTGTGGGAGGAGACTGTTGGCTGCACAGTGTGGGGTGCCTGAGCTGCAGAAATGCCCTCCAAACACTCATCTGGTGCTGCTGGGGTCCCTTTGGTTACAGCTTTCCAAGGAAATATTTTACTATATTGGTCTGAATGGTTGTGCAATACACAATGAAGCTGTTACTGTTTTTATAGTGCTTCTAGAGCTTTCAGTAATTCAGATTTTATTAGCAATTACAAACAGTTTCAATAAACTTTTAATGAAATCTTTATTCCTTCTTTAAAACAGCCTGTGAAAAAGTCTAATTTCTTGAAACCAGTTGTTTAAACACTGCTCTTGGTCTGAAGGCCTAAAGAGCCTGGGGTTTTTTTGAGAATTTTTGACATGTCTGGAAGTGAGTTATTGTAATTTCTCAGCTTTTCCTGCTTCACCTCAGCTAATGTTACAGTGTGTATCTGATGGGTAGAGACCATAATTTGTAAGTTTGAAGGATTTCCCTCTTTCTCCTTAGACCCAGTGAAGCTGGAACTCCTATTTTCTCCTGATGATTTGGCACAGTTCATTCCAGCACTGTGACCTTATTTGTGACCTGCTTTGTGTTGTTAAAGCTCTCACCAAATTCACTGGCCATGCTCATGATTCAAGATTCAACTTTTACAAAAACAGTTCCCTGACAGGCATTGGGTGATGATCAAAAATACTTTTTCCAAATAAACAAAGTAAAAAGTATTGCAAAGAACAGCCCAGTAAATCCAGCACTGTGACCTTATTTTCAGAGGCTGCTTTGTGTTGTTAAAGCTCTCACCAAATTCACTGGCCATGCTCATGCTGTTGGTATCTTTCATTTCTCCTATCATCTACTTGGAGAAAATTATTAATCTGCTCCTCTGCTGCAAAATTCAACCTGATGCAGGCTTTTAGGTGCTGGAACTGGGGGAAATCCTACAAACTTGTGAGAATTTGAAATTCATGGATTGATTCAAGATTTGACTTTTACAAAAAACAGTTCTATGACAGGTATTGGGTGATGATCAAAGGTACTTTTTCCAAATAAACCAAGTAAAAAGTGTTGCAAGGAACAGCCCTGTGAATCCTCTAAGAGAACATAACTGGCATTTTGTGTTTGCTCTAACACTCCTGGCAGGTTTCAGCACTGAGTTTGGGCACCAGCAGGATTCCCAGAGCCTGCAGCCCAGCCTGCAGTGCCCATGGCTGATGCTGGTGCCCTGGGACACGACCCACTGCAGCACTGGATGTGCAGCCTTCCCCTGACACTGGCCCAGGGTGTTCTCTGGGTGACCACAAATAGATTTTATGGTATTTTCCAGTGACTGGTTGCATGTGCCAAGTTTGACTTCAGAAGGAATTAAGAAGCTGCACATGACCCCTCTGATGGATGGCTAGAGTGTGCCAGAGGCGTTTGGGTGGGCACTGCAGGGGTACAAAAGAATCCCTTCACACCCTCTGACCTTGCAGATGGTTCCATTAAAGCCTCCCTGCTCTTTCCCTGCACTCAGCTCTTCCTTCCTGCTCGTTTGAAATGTGGAGAGTCTCTTGTACCTCATGTTTTTATCTTTTGCTCTCCTGGAAGTTCTCCCCTCCAAGCCTTTAGCACTTGAAGCAGCTCAGAGTTCTGCAAGGAAAGTTTTCCTTTCCCTTCAGCAGTGATTTGCTGTTGTAGATCCCATCCTGTTCATCCCAGCACCTCCAGGATCTGCCTTGCTCCACTCCCTGTGCTTCCCCAGCTTTGTCTGATCCCTCAGGTGCCTCAGAGCAGCCAGGCACTGTGCTGGCTTCTGCAGGGCTCAGGATCAAAAGCTGCAGCTTGGAGGATCAAAAAGTTTCTCCTCTTGCACTGATGGCATTGGTGGGAGGCTGAGACTTTTGAGCTAGAAGGGAAACCTGATTTCTGAGCTGGACTGATGTCAGGAGCCAGGACATCCCTCTGGCTGTCCTGAGGGGGCTCAGAGACCCTGGCACAGAGCCCAAAATGCCCCTGTGGGTTTGATTATGACCCAAGGAGCAAATTACCAACCTTAGGTGAAGATCTGCAAGCCATGACAAATTAAGTAGAATGATAGTGAATTTATCACGAGGTGAAAAAGTAGATTTTGGGGTTTTTAGAATGGGGATTCAGGGGGGCAAGATGGAGGGATCTGGGTGTGTCCAGCCTTTCTCCTTCTTCTTCTTGGCTTCCATCTTCTGCTGTGATGGTGGCACTTTTAGATTGGTTTAAGGTAGAAGCTCACTGTCTGACACAGGTGACAGGTATTGGGAAGTAATTGTAAATATTGTACACATAGTTTTAGTATGAAAAGATACCACCACCCTGGGGGCAGGCAGAGTGCCTCTGTCTGACAGAGGAAGGTCAGAAGAAAGAATTTTATAGATGAGAAACAATGAACAACCTTGAGACTGAGAACTGAAGAGTTCTGACTCCATCTTCAAGTGCTGGGCTGGGAAAAGAGACTTTCTAACACATCTCAGGCTCACTCTGACAAGCTAAAGATCCCAACAGACTGGCAGCTGTAGGATGGAGTTCCTGGCACACTTTGATGTGTCTGAGTTTTGCTGAAACTGCCATCCAAACAAATTCTCTCCAAAGTGCAGCAGCAGCATCTCCCAAGCACAGCCCACATCCTCTGCAGGGCCTTTCTCAGCTTCCCAGCCACTCCTGTCTCCTGCTCCAGAAATCATCCTTCCATGCAGCATTTTTCTGGTGAGCACTGCAGCATTTTCCAGAGGCAGCTGGAGCTCCTGTTGTTCTTTGAAGAGAGAGTTATGGAGGGGTGGCTGAATCAGATAAATCCCACAGTTGGTTGCTTGTCCTGTCTCCTTTCCAAGGACTGCTCTGCTCCTGGGCAGGAGCTGGGAGAAGGAAGGCAGAGATGCCCTGGTGCAGGTTAGAGGATCACAAAGTTTCTCCTTTTGGATTGATGGGATTGGTGGGAGGCTGAAACTTTTTGACTTTTTGTCCTCAGTCCTTGAAAAGTAATTTGGATCTGATGGGAGTCAACTGCTGATTCCCACCTTGTCAGAATTAAACAAAACTTTGAAGATGTGGCAAACAGTTATATTTATTGTCCAGAAATCACTGTGCATTTTAGGAAACTTTAGCTGCAATATTCACTTATACCTATGTCTATATACTTATAGACACTTTTTGTGGTAACACTGAAATCTGGAGCTTTCTCTTTTTTCTTGGAAAGCTCCACTTTTTGAGCTATGCATGATTTCCAAAATTTTCTTTACAGTCTAAATTTTGTACCTCAGTAGAATTAATGACATTAATTCTACTGAGGTTACCATTTCAGAAGTTTCCTGTGTATTTATTATAAGTGAAATTCCTGTGTATTTATTATAAGTTAAATTTTTGTTGTTTGTGTCTCAGGGATGGCCTCACATAAAGGCTCCTCAAAAAATGCTGGAAATTTAGAATGAGCCATGAAGTGTGCCAGGCAGAAGAGAACCCAAACACAGGAGTTGGAGTAGGTTTGGAGCTGGAATATATTTGGAGCTGTGCAAGGCAGCAGCAGTGCAGAACAGAGAGATTAGTGAGACATTTTTTCCCTTTTTTAAAAAAAAAGTTGAATTGCAGGTAACCTGCAGTCTGTACCCATTGCAGTGAGGTCACTTTGTCCTTGTTTCTGTATTGTATTTGTACACATGTTCCAGCTGTGACAAAACTTTTAATTTAATAAATCCCTGAGTTTTGCTGTTATAAAGCAACCAGGCTGTCTTCTAAAACTATTCTGAGTGTTGGAGCAAAGGTGGCCAGCCATTAAAAAAGAATCCTGTGAGAAAAATGAGTAGGATCTGAGATTGTGTTAATTGATTTTACTGTACATTAGATTTAGATTTGGCTTTGCACTGAGCTCTTATGTCATGCAGTTCTCTTGCATTCTTTCAGGCTTGTGAGTATGAAGGCTTCAGGAAGGGAAATTCATCTGAATCTGAAGATTTGTGCTCGGTGCTGTGATGGAACACTCCTTTGTGCATTTCACAGTTTATTATTGCTTTATTTCTTCTACTGTGAAATCTGTTCTCCTGGCTGATTCCATTTGCAAGTAACTCTCAGGTCCAAGGTTTATCTCTGAAAATCCTGTTTTGGTGAGGATAAATATAGAAAGTCTGACTGGTGTTTGTTTATATGAGATGATCCCATTTCTTTTTAGTGGTTTTTTTCAATGGTTTACACTTAAAGGTCTTTCCTTTGAGGGAGAGTATTCATTATGTACCTGGTTCTGTGGCAGGAGCGATTCCTGCAAAAACCAAGGATCTCTGCAAGTTTTGGGATGGAATATTGAGCCAGAAAAGGAAAAGGCAGCTCAGAGGACCTGGGGAGCACATAGCTGGTAAATTGGGATGGAATGGGGCTGTACATTTACATGACAGTCATTCAAGAGAGCATTGGGCTGCTTGGGGTATTTTTTCATGTTCTGAATACTTCAGATAATTGGCTGAGACTCAGAGCAAATTGCTGCTGCTTTCAGGTTTTATTAGGGGTTTTGTTTTTTTTTATTTAGTGATTTTGTGTTGCTTAATTCTAAGTAAAGAACTCTTAGGATTTTTCTCCCTGGATGTATATAATCCCAATTTGAAATACCACTTTAAATTCTGGTTTTCCCACCTCACAGTAACAGAATTAAAGTGTGCCAGGAGTTACTTTGCAGGAAATGATGCCCATCATGTGGAGCAGATATTCTGTATCAGTGGGTTAGAAATCCTTAACAAAAAAAATCTTTTAACAAAAGCAGCTGCCCTATTTCAGCCCTAGTGAAGATGATGGAAAACTAATATCATAAAGATGCTGAAAATGTTCAAATCATGTTGGAATTAGAATACAAGTTTGCTCTGCAGCCAGGCACTGTGTGTGTGTGAAGAGAAGGGGGTGCTTGTTCTTTGTGTTCAGTGAAACTCTGCAGCTCCCATTTGGAGCCAAAGGCAGTGAGAACCGTCTGGGATCCCTTGCCTCGGAGGTACAGTAATGCTTTTGGCAGCATTCCTGAGGGCTCTGCAGCCTGCAAGTGAGTGCAGGCAGCTCTGGCCCCTTCGTGGGCCTCCTTTTTCCCTTTTCCTGCAGCAGCTGCCAGGGGCCGCCTGTTGCTGTGGGCCGGCTGTGAATTCCCCCCTGGCGGTGCCAGCCAGCAGAACAGCCTGGGGTGAGGGCTCTGCAGCACAAAACCCCGGGAACAGGGGGAGTTACACACCTTGGAGCACAAAACCCCGGGAACAGGGGGAGTTACACACCTAGGAGCACAAAACCCCGGGAACAGGGGGAGTTACACACCTTGGAGCACAAAACCCCGGGAACAGGGGGAGTTACACACCTAGGAGCACAAAACTCTGGGAACAGGGGGAGTTACACACCTAGGAGCACAAAACCCCAGAAACAGGGGGAGTTACACACCTAGGAGCACAAAACCCCGGGAACAGGGGGAGTTACACACCTTGGAGCACAAAACCCCGGGAACAGGGGAGTTACACACCTTGGAGCTGCCCACTGCCATGGCTGTGCCTTTGGGGACAGCCACCCCAGCACGTGATGCTTGGTAAGTGCTCTGATTCACTGGGGAAAAGCATGGCTGGCTTTTAAGGATTGGAGAAATTCACTGGGGGTTGGGATTGTGTCTCATTTGGCTAAAATAGAGCTGGAAGTCGCTGGGATAGCTGTGATGCACTGCTGATGGGCTCAGGGGTGGTAAAATAGGCTGATTTTTAAGACAAGGATTGGAGAAATTCAGTGGAGGTTGGGATTGGAGAAATTCACTGGAATTTGGGAGTGTAAATAAATTTTCTAAGATAAAGCTGGAAGTAGCTGTGATAGCTGTGTGAGGGAATGGGGGTGGTGGGCATGGATCCCTGAGCTTGGCTCTGCTCTGGGCTCGCTGGATTTTAAACCCTGGAATTGCTCTGATATTCCCCCCACTGTTCATGGGCTCAGGGTTGGTAAAATATGCTGATTTTTAAGACAAGGATTGGAGAAATTTACTGGGGGTTAGGAGCATGTCTAATTTTGCTAAAATAAAGCTGGAAGTAGCTGGGATGGCTGTGTGAGCAGGGAATGGGGTGATGGGCATGGATCCCTTTGCCTGGCTCTGCTCTGGGCTCACCCATGGGAATTATTTGACTTTAAACTCTGGAATTGCTGGATTTTAAACACTGGAATTGCTCTGGTATTCCCCTCAGTGTTCATGGGCTCAGGGTTGGTAAAATAGGCTGATTTTTAAGACCAGGATTGGAGAAATTCACTGGAGGTTGGGGTTGTGTCTAATTTGGCTGAAATAAAGCTGGAAGTAGCTGGGATAGCTGTGATGCACTGCTGATGGACTCAGGGTTGGTAAAATATGCTGGTTTTTAAGACCAAAATTGCAGACATTCACTGGAGGTCGGGATCATGTCTAGTTTTGCTAAAAAAAAGCTGGAAGTAGCTGGGATAGCTGTGTGAGCAGGGAATGGGATGGTGGGCATGGATGCCTGAGTCTGGGTCTGTTCTGGGCTCACCCATGGGAATTGCTGGATTTTAAACCCTGGAATTGCTCTGGTAAAATATGCTGATTTTTAAGACAAGGATTGGAGAAATTCACTGGAGGTTGGGATTGTGTCTAATTTGGCTAAAATAAAGCTGGAAGTCGCTGGGATAGCTGTGATGCATGGCTGATGGACTCAGGGTTGGTAAAATAGGCTGATTTTTAAGACAAGGATTGGAGAAATTTACTGAGGGTTGGGAGCATGTCTAATTTGGCTAAAATAAAGCTGGAAGTAGCTGGGATAGCTGTGATGGACTCAGGGTCGGTGAAATATGCTGATTTTTAAGGCCATGATTGGGATTGTGTCTAATTTTGCTAAAATAAAGCTGGAAGTAGCTGGGATGGCTGTGTGAGCAGGGAATGGGCTGATGGGCATGGATGCCTGGGCCTGGCTCTGCTCTGGGCTCACCCATGGGAATTATTTGACTTTAAACTCTGGAATGGCTGGATTTTAAACACTGGAATTGCTCTGGCATCCCTCCACTGCTCATGGGCTCAAGGTTGGTAAAATATGCTGATTTTTAAGACCAAAATTGCAGACATTCACAGGAGGATGGGATCTTGTCTAATTTGGCTGAAATAAAGCTGGAAGTAGCTGGGATAGCTGTGATGCACTGCTGATGGACTCAGGGTTGGTAAAATATGCTGATTTTTAAGACAAACTGGAGTCCAGGGATGGCAGAGCTGTTTGGACAGCTGGGTTTGTTTGTAGTATATATTTTAAGTTCTTTTTCCAGCTTGGTCAGAAATCCTGCTTTGTGATTTGGATCCTTATGTTTAACTTGAGGGATGCATCTCTGAACTTGGCCAGAGTGTGGGGAATGTTTGAGCTCCTGGACTTCAGTGAAATATGATTTTCTTCTCACATTCACCTTGTGATTGCCCCTTCAGATAAAATATTTAATAGCAAAACAAGAATCATCATCATCATGATAATAACAACAACAATTTTTCCATAGAATATTATTTTGTAAGTGACGCTCTAAACTAAATTACTTCACAACATGAAATAGATGAATATAAATAATAAATGAATATAAATAATCTTACAATTGTCTGCCAAATCTGTAGGATTTGCTGTTTCTGTGTGAACAGGAGGGGCTCACAAATGCTCTGTGTTTTCACAAGGACAGAGCTTTCCTGGCACTGTCCTACACAGTGCTGGTACATTTCCAGAAGAAATATCTGATGTGGAAGAGAAACTTCAGGTGTTTTTTAGTTTTCCCAGAGATGTATGAGTGGAAGGTGGATGAAGTGAGGAGAGGATTTTTAGGGAGTGGATCATAAGCAGTTCCCTGCCTGGAAGAGGAGTTGTTCTAATTTAAGAAGAGAGAATTATTTGCCTGCAGAAAGGCCTGGGGTGTGGTCTGCTGAGATTGCTGAGATAACTCAATCATTTTCGGTGTCTTTAGGGAAGGTTTGCCTGCTGGGCTTGGTCCTGGAGACAAACTTATCCCATTGCCCAGTTTTTTAGTCTCTTCTTCCAAAAGTTTTCAGGGAAAATTTTTGATGTGTTTTTCTGTGTTTTAATTTTTGTTTGGATTACCTTTTTGTTTGGGGTTTTGTTTTGTTTTGTTTTTTGTCATCGTTGTTGTTGGTTTGGTGTTTTTTTGGCAGAAAAATTGCCAATTCAACAACATTTCGGGCTGTGACTCTTCATTTAAGGGGAGGATGAGTGAAATAAGCGTTGTTGTGTAAAAAGGAAAGTTTATTTTGCTTGGGAATTTCAGTAAGTTTGTTCATCAGTGGTCACTTGACAGCCCCACCCCTCAGTAAATGCAACACTAATTGTTGGAAAGGGAGTTCTAACTCAAAAAACCCCAAACAACTGGTGTAGGTACATGTTTTGTTTCATGTCAGAAGCATTTATTAGGGAGTAAACAAAACTTTTGCTTTGAAAATCAGCCTGTGCTTACTAAAACAAAACAAGAATTCTGAGTAGAGATTCTGTTTGAGGTAGTGAGAAGTAGGAATCTCCTGGAGCTCTTGGTGGTTTTATTCAGTTGAAAGGTGAGAATTTGGCTGCAGCCACAGAGGTTGTGCACTGCAGCACCAAGAAGGAGCATTTGCTGAGCAGTGATTTTCGGTGGTTTTGGGGGTTCCCAGGATATCCCAGGCTGTGTGTGAGGTTCTGCCTGTGTGCTCAGGGCTGGGGTGGGATCATTCCCATGTCCAGGAGCTGTTTCCATGCTGTAATCCAAGAGGAGCTACTGTAGGTTAAATATAGAGCCCCTTGTGCTGCCACCAACTCACATTTGCATCAGTCATTAGCTCAGAGCGCTGCAATTCCAAACCTCACTGCTGAGGCTGCTCCTGCAGCTGAGTTCTGCTGGAACTCACTGGGACACTGCTGGGACACAGATTCCTGGGGAATTGGGAGCTGCTGCTCAAATCCAGCCTGGAAAATGGGCTTGGAGAACACACAGGAGCAGCTGGGAAACCTCCAGGGTTGGATTTTCCGGTGGATTCTCCTAATCTGCAGCTGCTAATTTGTAATTAGTGAAAAGGGCCAAGGGGATGCAAAGGGTTACAGAGTGTATTGTTGTGCTGTTGGCTCTTCCCTCTCAGGCTGCCAGGGGAATTTGGCACTGAGTCCCTGTGTACTGAGCTTCCCAAGTCACTGGTTGGCTGGCATCGTGTTAACCCAACTTCTACCATGATAAATGAGCTGAGATTTGATTCAGGAGCAATGATTTCTGTGCAGGAACAATGATTTTTGTGAAGGAGCACTGATTTCTGTGCAGGAGCAATGATTTCTCTACAGCAGCAATGATTTCTCTACAGCAGCAATGATTTCTGTGCAGGAGCAGTGATTTCTGTAGAGGAGCACTGATTTCTGTGCAGCAGCAATGATTTCTCTGCAGGAGCAATGATTTCTCTACAGCAGCAATGATTTCTATGGAGGGGCAATGATTTCTCTATAGCAGCAATGATTTCTATGCAGGGGCAATGATTTCTCTACAGCAGCACTGATTTCTGTAGAGGAGCAATAATTTCTGTACAGGAGCAGTGATTTCTGTGCAGGAGCAGTGATTTCTGTGCAGGAGCAATGATTTCTCTACAGGAGCAATGATTTCTGTGCAGGAGCAATGATTTCTGTAAGGAGCAATAATTTCTGTACAGCCAAGTGTCTCTGGAGCAAGCTGAGCAACAGCACAGAGGAATTGTGAGTAGTTCAGCCAAATTGCTGTTCCTGATTCCAGCAGAGATTTGGATCCTCATCTCCAGGATCCTCATCTCACCTCTTACTGACAGAGGCCACAAAGATGACAAGGATACAGGTTTTATTTGAACAAGCTTTACTGCAATAAAATCTTGTTGGAGAGATGAACTTGGGAGTGGCTGCAAGATGATGAGAGGGGAGCAATGGCTTTGCCTCTCTCCTAATTCAGGAGTCAGGGCCAGGGCAATCCAAGCCATTGGACTTTAGGTTGAAAAGAAACAAAAAGAATCTGTGAAGAAAAGGTACTTTAAAAAGTACATAATTTAAAGCCTGGAGTCCATGACCAGGGGATGTTGGGGCTGAAGGATTTAGGGCTGGGCAGGATCCCCATGGGACATCCCCACACGCCATGTGGGTGTTTTAGGGGCTCCTTATTCCCCTCCATTGGCAGGACTTTATCTCAGCCTTGTGTGTGGAGACTTCCTCAGACATCGAAATAAGCAGTAGCTTTTGGTCTTGTAACTTATTTCAGCATTGAATATTGATTCCTTATTTCTGCCTGTCATCAGAGCCTTTTTAAAGATTTTCCTCTATATTAATTTGCCATGATAGGCTTTAAAAAACAGGAGAAAAACCACCTTGGATTTCACACACTTATAGACAGGACACAGAGGGTGTTTCACTGATACTAAAGAATGATCCAAAGACAGGTTGTTATTTTTATTTTCCATGGAGCCAGGGTTGTCTTCTGGTGCTTTTGCAGGTGGAATTTGCAGCTGACTCCAGGCTGCTGGGGATGCCCACATTCACCTGGTGACGAGAGAAATGCTTTTCCCTTCAGTCACTGGTTTGCCTTTAATGACAGTTCTGGTGCAGTGTGGAAGCTGAAATCCCTCATCCACACACACAAACCCAGCTTTCTTTTCATTGCAGTGAATGATGGGCTCATTGTGTGAAAACAGCTACAGGGATTTATCAGGAGTAGCTGGAAATTAGTCTTTTGAAAGAGCAGTTGTAAATAAATGATTCTGAGATAACTGCAGTGTAATTTGCTTTTCCTTCATTTTCTCCTCTGAAAATGTTGCTTCCTGCCTTGATTCCCTGCATTTTTGCTGATATCAACCATGTCTTTTCAGTAAAATAAACTTTTCTTGGGCTTCAACAATGCTTAGGGAATATTGCAGTGTTAGATGGAGTTGGATTAATCTGATATTTGGAACAGTTGTTTCTTGGTGCATGTGGATGAGTATCTGAAGGAATCCTAGGCTGAAGAGAGATGCTGGTTGGTCTTGGGTAGCTGTTGATAATTGCTGCCCTGAGATGTGCAGGATGTCTCTGTTTCAGCCTGCACAGCTGAAGAACGAATCTGGACTCTTCACTTTTCACTCTTGAGGTTGTTTATTAATTCTTATCTATAAAATTTTTTTTCTGCCCAGCCGAGATCTGCTCAGCAGGGCAGCCACAGGCACTTTGTGTTGTCCTTTTATACTACAAACTACACACACATATTTATACTTAATTCCCAATACCCATCACCTGTGTTAGACAGTGCACTTCTACTCTAAACAAATCCCAAAGTGCCAACATCACTGCAGAAAATGGAGAACAAGAAGAAGAAAGGCTGGACATGCCCAAGTCCCTCCATCTTGTCCCCACAACCCCCATACCAATAAAATCTACATTTTCACCCTGTGGTCATTTTATTATTACACTATTCAAACCTCTGTGACTTTCAGGTCCTCATACAGAGCTGCCAAATTTCTTCAGGGGTCAAAATCAAATCCTCAGGTTTGGGGATTTGAGCCAGGGTCTCTGAGCCCCCTGGTGGGGTCCTGGCAACTCTGGATACCCGGAGGGATGCACTGAGTTCCGGCAAACCTGGCAGGTGTGGGGTGTTGGGGGGATTCCCCTGGCAAGGTGCACTCCTGCCAGGGCTGATGGAAGGCTGGGTGTCTCAGGGCAGCCTGGAAGCACACCAACCCCTTGTCCCTGTTTGCCCCCTGCAGAAGCAAGCCTGCCAACGGGGATTACCGCAAGGAGCACCGCGAGCGGAGCCGCAGCCCCATCGAGCGGGCGGCTGCCCCCACCGTGAGCCTGCACGCCAACCACATGTACACCTCCATCCCCAGCCTGAGCATGGAGCAGCCCCTAGCACTGACCAAAAACAGCCTGGATGCAGCCAGGACAGTGGGCATCTCCCCCAGCCTGAGCAGCGTGGAGCGGCAGCAGGTACGGGGCTGGCACCGGGGCTGGCACTGGGATCGGCCATGGGCCATGGGGAGGGCTCTGGGGACAGCCACAGCCTGTCAGGTACAGCCAGAGGAGAGGCTGCTCCTCGGGCAGCACGGGGTTAAAAATGCACCCTGAATGTCACAGGGTCATCATGGTATTCCTTGTGACATTCCCAAGCTTGGGAATGCAGGAGTTGTAGTTGGGAATATTTGGGAATGCAGGAGTTGTAGTTGGGAATGCATGAGTTGTATTTAGGAATGCATAGGTTTTATTTGAGAATGCAGAAATTGTATTTGGGAATGGGTGAGTTTTTATTTGGAATGCATGTGTTGTATTTGGGAATGCAGGAGTTGTATTTGGGAATATTTGGGAATGCAGGAGTTGTATTTGGGAATGCGTGAATTTTATGTGGAAATATTAAGGAATCCATGAGTTTTATTTGGGCATGCATGCATTGTATTTGGGAATGTGTGCGAGTTTTTATTTGGGAATGCAGGAGTTGTATTTGGGAATGCAGGAGTTTTATTTGGGAATGCATGAATCATATTTAGGAATGTGTGAGTTTTTATTGGGAATGCATGCGTTGTATTTAGGAATGCATGAATTTTATTTGGGAATGCATAGGTTTTATTAGGGAATATTTGGGAATGTGTGAGTTTTTATTTGGGAATGCATGCATTGTATTTGGGAATACATGAGTTGTATTTGGGAGTGCATGAGTTGTATTTAGGAATGCATGGATTTTATTTGGGAATGCATAGGTTTTATTTGGGAATGCAGGAGTTGTATTTGGGAATATTTGGGAATGCATGAGTTGTGTTTAGGAATGCATAAGTTTTATTTGAGAATGCAGAAATTGTATTTGGGAATGCATTCAATTGTATTTGGGAATGGGTGAGTTTTTATTTGGAATGCATGTGTTGTATTTGGGAATGCAGGAGTTGTATTTGGTAATATTTGGGAATGCAGGAGTTGTATTTGGGAATGTACGACTTGTATTTGGGAATACATGAGTTGTATTTGGGAATGGGTGAGTTTTAATTTGGGTTGCATGTGTTGTATTTAGGAATGCGTAGGTTTTATTTGGGAATGCATGAATTGTATTTGGAAATATTTGGGAATGTGTGATTTTTATTTAGGAATGCAGGAGTTGTATTTAGGAATGCATGAATTTTATTTGGGAATGCATGTGTTTTATTTGGGAATATTTGGGAATACAGGAGTGGTATTTGGGAATGTGTGAGTTTGTATTTGGGAATGTGTGATTTTGTATTTGGGAATGTGTGAGTTTGTATTTGGGAATGGGTGAGTTTTGATTTGGATTGCATGTGTTGTATTTAGGAATGCATAGGTTTTATTTGGGAATGCAGGAGTTGTATTTGGGAATGCATGCATTGTATTTGGGAATGCATGCATTGTATTTGGAAATATTTGGGAATGTGTGATTTTTATTTGGGAATGTGTGATTTTTATTTAGGAATGCAAGAGTTTTATTTGGGAATGCATGACTCGTATTTGGGAATGTGTGAGTTTTTATTTGGAATGCATGTGTTGTATTTAGGAATGCATAGGTTTTATTTGGGAATGCATTAATTTTATTTGGGAATCCAGGAGCTGTATTTGGGAATGCATGAATTTTATTTGGAAATATTTGGGAATGTGTGAGTTTTTATTTGGGAATGCCTGTGTTGTACTTAGGAATGCATGAATTTTATTTGAAATTGCATAGGTTTTATTTAGGAATGCAGGAGCTGTATTTGGGAATGCATGCATTGTATTTGGGAATGGGTGAGCTTTTATTTGGGAATGCATGTGTTGTATTTGGGAATGCATGTGTTTTATTTGGAAATATTTGGGAATCCATGAGTTTTATTTGGGAATGCTTGCATTGTATTTGGGAATGCATGAATTGTGTTTGGGAATGCATGAATTTTATTTGGGAATGCACAAATTTTATTTGGGAGTGCATGAGTTGTATTTAGGAATGTATGTATTTTATTTGGGAATGCAGGAGTTTTATTTGGGAATGTATGAGTTGTATTTGGGACTGCATGTATTTTATTTGAGAATTCAGTTGTTTTATTTTGGAATGCAGGAGTTGTATTTGGGAATGCATGAGTTTGTATTTAGGAATGCACAAATTTTTTTGGGAATGCACGAATTTTATTTGGGAATGTATGAGTTTTATTTGGGAATATTTGGGAACACATGAGTTTGTATTTGAGAATGCACAAATTGTTATTGGGAATGCCTGAGTTTTTATTAGGGAATAGCTGTGTTTTCACTGGGAATTCAGAGTGTGGCTGGCTCAGGGAGGCCCAGCACCTGCCTGGGGACATCCCCTGAGCCCCTCCTGTGACCCCTGTGTGCTCCCCTGCCCTGTCCCAGCTCTCCCCACCCTCAGGAACAGGCACAACACCAAAGGGAGGATTTGACTCTGGGGGATCTTAGTGGTTTTAGCCAGCCAGAAGCATTTGCTGTGTTGTTCAGAGCAGTGTTGTACCACTCATTCCCTTCTCCTAAAGCATTTGCTGTGTTGTTCAGAGCAGTGTTGTACCACTCATTCCCTTCTCCTAAAGCCAAGTCATTTATTTTATGCTGATTTCAGGTTCAGGTTTTTTTGTTGGTATTCTTAGCTTTGCCATGTTGCACATGGCATTTGTTTTGCTGCAGCAGTGCAAAGCTGAGCCGTTTCTGTAGGCAGGAGCAGTTTCCTCATGTGCCAGACTCACTTTTATCCCTCCTGCAAGTGGAAACAAAGCAGAGAATTGAGCTGTGATGAGCTGCAGCACTGGGAAATTAAACTGGCCCCTGTACCCCAGCTCTGCCTTCCCTGGATCCCTCTCTGCTCTATTTTGAACCAGATTACAATCATTTTTTTGGGAAAACAGGATGTTGGGGCAAGGCCTTGCTAAGAGCACAGAGTAGAAATCATATAAAATAAAAAGTGTACTGAAAAAAAGAAATCCTAGCTTGATAATTCCTTGTTTTGGGGATTTTTTTAACCTTAACATGTTGAATGATATTTAATTTCTAATAAAACAGGTAGGAGAAGAATACGTTATTTGCAGCAAGACAGGGTTATTCAGTTGATATAGTTAGTGATTATTACTAAATTCTCAGTTTATCCAAATATTTTTATAAAAGTTTCTGTATTCTATGCACACAGAACCATAGCAGAGGTTAAGGAAACCTTTATTGGGCTCTTCAAGGTGTTGGCATGTGTATTTCTGATATTATTACCTGTCTCTCTGCTCCCCACCTCCTGCGTGTCCAAAATACTCTTCTGAGGAGAATTAAATTCATGCCTTTCTCAAAAACCACTTCTGAGAGGCACAGAATCCTCGCCCCTACAGAAAATAATTACTCCCACATGTGAACTGTTTACAGAAAAATCAAATCATTCTTCTGTTTTGCTTTATTTACTTTTTTTCTACTTTGCTGCCAATGCAGTAAGAGGTAAAAAACCTCATTGCTGTTTTGGCCTGGCAAAAATGATGTTAAACTTCCCTGGAAAGCTCAGCTCTTCTACTGTACTGTTCTTGCTCTTGCTCTGCCTAAAGTACCACCAAAGAAGGGAAATTTCTTCCTTTCTCACTGACTTTTTATGGGAGTAGGTGATTTTTTGTGGGTAAAATTTTCAAGGAATTAAATTCCATCAGTTCTGTTAATTTTTTGAACACTTACTACTTAATTTGCATTGAGTATAATGGACTCCTTGCGTCATCAAATATATAGAATTTATTCCAATACCTGTTTTATTTCCCTTCAGCCACCTGGAGAAACTGGGACATTTCTTTTCCCAGGGCTTTGTGTAAATGTCTATAGTAAACAACTCTGAAAAGAGAATTTTATGGTTTCACTTAAAGTACAGATGGAGGAGTTCTAATGTAATGCAGCTGTGAATAGACATTTTGGGGAATTTGCATGTGCTGAGAATGACAGTGAAGTTAATTAAGTATTAAGTATTAATTAATTCACCTGCTGGAAAGGCAGTGAGTTCCAACAAGAAAGGATTTGTGGTCCAGACAGGCTCAGAGTTCTTCATATTTATTGTGCATCCCATGGGATTAGGATGCACTGTGCAATAGAGGTAGGGCTGGGAAAACTCAACTTCTGAATAAAAATTATAACACCCAGACAACAAAAACCTGGAAAATCTGCAAACCCCTTCTGTGTGTGGCCACAGAATGAAACAAACATTTCATGTGTTGATATGGAACTCAGTGCAGGTGACACAAACACTGTAAAATCATGTCAGAGTTTTGCTTTCACGCTGCCATTTTTCTGTTCACTGAAATAACAAGAACCTCAATGGAAATGCAATGGATGTTTTTAAAATTGATTTTTAATTTTTAATCAAAGAAACAGCTGAATATTTGTGAGTTTAATATTAATTTGATAGTTTATGGGTTTAATTGCCTTAGCTGTGAAGTTGCAGCAATCACTGTAAAATTATTTTTAAGATTTACTTTTACACTGCCCTTTTTCTGTTCACTTACATAAGAACTGTTGTGGAAATGTGATATGGATTTTTATTTTAATCCAAGAAACAGGTGAATATTTGGGGGTTAATATGAATTGTATAGTTTATGGGTTTAATTGCTGTGAAGTTGCAACAATCAGTGTAAAATTTTTAAGATTTACTTTCACACTGCCCTTTTTCTGTTCACTTACATAGGAACTTGTGGAACTGTGATATGGATTTTTATTTTTAATGAAAGAAACAGCTGAATATTTGGGGGTTTAATATGAATTGGATAGTTTATGGGTTTAATTGCTGTGGCTGTGAAGTTGCAACAATCAGTGTAAGATTATTTTTAAGATTTACTTTCACATTTCCCTTTTTCTGTAACTTACATAAGAACCATTGTGGAAATGTGATGTGGATTTTTATTTTTAATCCAAGAAACAGCTGAATATTTAGGGGTTTAATGTGAATTGGATAGTTTATGGGTTTAATATGAATTGGATAGTTTATGGGTTTATTTGCTGTGAAATTGCAACAATCAGTGTAAAATTATTTTTAAGGTTTACCTTCACACTGCCCTTTTTCTGTTCACATACATAAGAGCTGTTTTGGAAGTGTGATGTAGATTTTTATTTTTAATCAAAGAAGCAGCTGAATATTTGGGGGTTTAATATGAATTGGATGATTTATAGGTTTAATATGAATTAGATAGCTTATGGGTTTAATTACTGTGAAGTTACAACAATCAGTGTAAAATTATTTTTAAGTTTTACTTTCTCACTTTTCCTTTCTCCTTTTTCTCTTCATGTACATAAGAACCACTGTGGAAATGTGATGTGGATTTTTATTTTTAATCCAAGAAACAGCTGAATATTTAGGGGTTTAATATGAATTGGATAGTTTATGGGTTTATTTGCTGTGAAATTGCAATAATCAGTGTAAATTGTTTTTAAGATTTACCTTCACACTGCCCTTTTTCTGTTCACTTACATAGGAACGGTTGTGGAACTGTGATATGGATTTTTATTTTTAATGAAAGAAACAGCTGAATATTTGGGGGTTTCATATGAATTTGATAGTTTATGGGTTTAATTGCTGTGGCTGTGAAGTTGCAGCAATCACTGTAAAATTATTTTCTTAAGAATTATTTTTTAAGATTTGCTTTCACACTGCCCTTTTTATGTTCACGTACATAAGAACCATTGTGGAAATATGATGTGAATTTTCATTTTTAGTCCAAGAAACAGCTGAATATTTAGGGGTTTAATATGAATTGGATAGTTTATGAATTTAATATGAATTGGATAGTTTATGGATTTAATTGCCATGGCTGTGAAGTTGCAACAATCAGTGTAAAATTGTTTTTAAGATTTACCTTCACACTGCCTTTTTCTGTTCACTTATATAAGAACTGTTGTGGAAGTGTGATGTGGATTTTCATTTTTAATCAAAGAAACAGCTGAAAATTTGATTTTTATTTTTAATCAAAGAAGCAGCTGGATATTTGGGGGGTTTAATATGAATTAGATAGCTTATGGGTTTAATTACTGTGAAGTTACAATAATCAGTGTAAAACTATTTTTAAGTTTTACCTTCTCACTTTTCCTTTCTCCTTTTTCTGTTCATGTGCATAAGAACCACTGTGGAAATGTGATGGGGATTTTTATTTTTAATCAGAGAAACAGCTGAATATTTAGGAGTTTAATATGAATTAGATAGTTTATGGATTTATTTGCTGTCAAATTGCAACAATCAGTGTAAAATTTTTAAGATTTACTTCCTCACTGCCCTTTTTATGTTCACGTACCTAAGAACTGTTATGGAAATGTGATGTGGATTTTTATTTTTAATCCAAGAAACAGCTGAATATTTAGGGGTTTAATATGAATTAGATAGCTTATGGGTTTAATTGCTGTGAAGTTGCAGCAATCAGTGTAAAATTATATTTAAGGTTTACCTTCACGTTGCTCTTTTTCTGTTCACTTACATAAGAACCGCTGTGGAAATATGATGTGGATTTTCATTTTTAATCCAAGAAACAGATGAATATTTAGAGGTTTAATATGAATTGGATAGCTTATGGTTTTAATTGCTGTGAGATTGCAACAATTATTTTTAAGATTTACCTTCACACTGTCCATTTTCTGTTCACGTACATAAGAACCGCTGTGGAAATATGATGTGGATTTTCATTTTTAATCCAAGAAACAGCAGAATAGTTGGTGGTTAATGTGCAGAGAGTTGAATCGCTGTGCTGAGTGTGCCCCTGTGCTTGTGTCCCCCCAGAACCGTCCCTCTGTGATCACCTGTGCCTCTGCCAACAACCGCAACTGCAACCTGTCCCACTGCCCCATCGCCCACAGCGCCTGCTCCGGGGCTGCCTACAGGAGACCCTCCAGCTGTAAGTGCCTGCCCGGGCTTGGAAGGGACAGGGGGCTGCTGAGGAGGGCAGGAGCCTCCCCTGAAATGGGAAATGTCAACCCCTTCCCTCCGAATTATCGTAGTTTTGAAATTAAAGGGCTCTCAGGCAGAGATATGGGAGTAGGAGTAACAGTTGTCAACTAGGGAAATGAAAATAAAGTGCAGTGATACAAACCAGCAGTGCCAGAGTCAGAATAGGAACTGACTCTGTGTGTCAGGGAGGTGTCCCAGCCCCATGCCATGGGGGCTCAGCCCTCCTGCAGTGCCAGCTGTGGCTTTGGTGGAGCAGGGATCTGTGGTTCTGCTTCTCCAGGGATCCTGCACAAGGGGGAACTTTTCCGCTGAAGGTCCCAGGAGAGCTGCTCCACTGGGCATGGGAACAGGGCTGGATGTTTCCAGAAAAGATCTGTTCCTGTCAGGTGAAGAGGTGTCTGTGCATGACACTTGGCTTTATTTTAGGATCAATCCCTCCAAATTATTATAGTTTTGAAATGAAGGGGCTCTCAGGCAGAGATATGGGAGTAGGAATAACAGTTCTTCATTAGGAAAGTTAAAATAAAAAGCAGTGATACAAACCAAACCCCTGCCAGAGTCAGACCGTGCCCTGTCCCCTGTGTGTCAGGGCGGTGTCCCAGCCCCATCCCAGGGGGGCTCAGCCCTCCTGCAGTGCCAGCTGTGGCTCTGCTGCAGCAGGGATCCTGCACAAGGGGGGAGTTTTCCTCTGCAGCTCCAGGGCTGCTGCAGATGGGCCTGGGCTCCCTCTGGCAATGCAGGGCAGCAGAAAGCTGCTCCTCTGGGAATGCAGGGGGCAAAGGCTGCTGGGGTGCTCCTAATCTCTGATTCTATCTGGTTTGGAATGCTTGGCTCCTCCCCTGGGCGGAGCTTCTCCCCATGGGATGATGGAATTTCATCAGCCCCGCAGGGACACTCACTGGCCCATTAACAGAAAATGTCTCCTGGAAGGAGGATGGGTTTGTGGGAGAGGTAAAGAAAACTGCCCAGTGAACAGAACTGCCCCATCTCCAAGAGCTGGCAATAGAACACACACCCCCAGCACACCTTGCACTGCACCCCAAGGCAGTGCCACCCTCCAGCCTGCCCTCACTGGGGTCCCAGCAGAGCAGAGTGGTCCCCACTGTGCCCACATTGACAGGGAGAAAAGGAGGTGAAATGATGGACACCCCTTTGTTTGCTCCTGTGCCACAGCTGGAGGTACTGCTGCAGAACTAGGGAGGGAGAGGTGTTCTTTCTTCTTGCATGGAAAAGCTTATTTAAAAAAAAAACAACCAAGCACCCCACACAGACAAATTAGTCATTATGTTTATTTTAATCCAGCTGACAAACAGCAGCCAGGGCCAGCAGATCCCCCCACGCTGTTTTTTTAGGAGCTGTATTTTCCCCTGCTCTCTCAATGGCCAGGAGACTCTTGGGATTCAGCTGCACTCACAGAAATCTTTCCTGCAGCCACAAATTCCCTCCCAAAGCCTGGGCCCTGCACCCTGCTCTGCATGGAGAAAACCTTTGGAGGGCAGTTGCTACAGCAACCCAAGCAGGGAGCTTTAGCTTTGTGCCTTGATGAAATCTGCTCAGGCAGCACTGGCTGGGAGAGCTGGGCTGTTCCTGCTCCCTCTCACTGCACACACAGCACAGGGGACCTCAGCCCTTCCCCTGAAAGTCCTTTACCTGCTGGGCACAGCTTCAACTTGCAGGGCAGGATGTGTCCATGGAACAATACCAGCCTGATGGAGGCAGCAACCTAAAGCCCACAGCAGGGTAATTATTAGTATTTTTTATAAATAGTCCTTTTTTTATTTTTACAAAGATCAGTACACTGTTAACAACTCGAAGTGGGAGCTGAAGGAGCCCCTTAGACTCTTGGAGAAATCAATGATTGGGGATCTCAGATTTTATAAGTTTTCTCACAAACTGGTGCTACTGGTCCCAGGAGAGCTGCTCCAGTGGGCATGGGAACAGGGCTGGGTGTTTCCAGAAAAGATCTGTTCCTATCAGGTGAAGAGGTGTCTGTGCATGACACTTGGGTTTATTTTTAGGATCAATCAAGCTGGAAGGCTGTGCCATGGATCCCAACAGTTCCATGTATTTTTGGAAAGACAGTTCTTATTAAGACACACAAATACTTATTCTAAACTGTTAAACTGCAGTGCTCTTATATTTAGTCTGAGGAATTACTACAGTTTTTGGTCAAAACCTGCCTTTTAAGGCTTTTGTAACAGTCTTACAGCAGTTACTGCAGTGCTCCTGATTCATTTAGCTTTGACTGCTCCCAGCACAAGTGTGTGGAGTGAGATGAAAGCCTGAGCCCAGCTTTTGGCATGCTGCAGTTTAGGATGGGCTCTCCTCACACCTGACTGCTATCAGCAGGCTTGGGAGCTGATTTTAAACAACTCTTTACATCATTAACTCCATTTAAGCCTAAATATAAATTCTGTGTGATTGTTTTGGGAGAAGGTTTCCATAGAACTGGAGCTGGAGCTGTTAGTTGCCTGAGGGAGAAATACAATTACATATAAATGCTCACAGAAACATAAAAGTATTTAATTTAATTGGGTTTTTTTCATTTTAACTCTTTCCTTCCCACCTCATTGCCCACTCCTAGGTCTGTAAGGGTGTGAGGAAGGTCATCATGGGGATGACCCCCTAGTGATGGGGACTTGTAGTGACAGGGCATTAGGCTACAGGGGAGATGCTTTGGGGGCTGGAGCCCCTCTGCTCTGGAGACAGCCTAGGAGAGATGGAGGGGTGTAGAAGGCCCTGGGGAGAGCTCAGACCCCTGCCAGTTCCTAAAAATGCTCCAGGAGAGCTGGGGAGGGACTGGGGACAAGGACCTGGGGTGGTGGGATAAGGGGCATGGCTTCCTATGGCCCAGAGAGCAGGATTGAATGGGAAATTGGGAAGGAATTGTTCCTGGGAGGGTGAGATGTGTAAAACTGGGGGGCTTAGGTGTTGGCTTGGTTTTCCCAACCAATATCAATTGGAAAACCAATATTGGTTTGGCTTTTCCTTCCAATATCCCATCCAACCCTGAGGGCAGGTTTGGATGGGATATGGGGAAGGAATTGTTCCTGGGAGGGTGGGCAGGGATGGGTGGGATATTGGGAAGGAATTGTTCCTGGGAGGGTGGGTAGGCCCTGAGGGCAGGGTTGGATGGGATATGGGGAAGGAATTGTTCCTGAGGGTGGGCAGGCCCTGAGGGGAGGGTTGGGTGGGATATTGGGCAGGAATTGTTCCTGAGGGTGTGCAGGCCCTGAGGGCAGGGTTGGATGGGATATGGGGAAGGAATTGTTCCTGAGGGTGGGCAGGCCCTGGCTGCTGTGGCTGCCCCTGGATCCCTGGCAGTGCCCAAGGCCGGGTTGGATGGGCTTGGAGCAGCCTGGGACAGTGGAAGGTGTGGTTAGGGGTGGTTGAGCATTAAGCTCCCTCCAAGCCAAGCCATTTCAAGGTATGTGAGAGAAAGCAGGACGAGGTGCAGTGTGCAGAGTCTGAAGTGCCCCTGTGTGCTGCTGTCCCCACAGCCACCACTGCGTGTGACCCGGTGGTGGAGGAGCACTTCCGCAGGAGCCTGGGCAAGAACTACAAGGAGCCGGAGCCGGTGGCAAACTCGGTGTCCATCACGGGCTCGGTGGATGACCACTTTGCCAAAGCCCTGGGGGACACGTGGCTGCAGATCAAGGCTGCCAAGGACGCCGTGGGCGGCAGCCCCGAGGCGCGGCGGGGCCGGGCGTCGCCCTCCTCACACATGGTCAGCCACAACCACTCGCCCTCCGTGGCCTCCTGAGGACAGAGCCCTTCCCGCCGGGAGCTGCGTGCTTTGACTGAGCTTGGAACAAGTGCTTCACTAGTGCTGGGGAGGGGAGGTTAGTTTGCAGCACACGGTTTTGTGTACTCACTTTGTTGGTTTTTTTTGTTGTTTTTGTAAAAGGGTGCCCTTAAAGATGATAGCAGGAACTATTTCATAAAGATTCATACGATGTAGCATCCTTTTCTTCCTGCCTCAATTACCAAAGAAACCTCTGATGCAAATCTGCTGCCCCTTAAAAAAATAATGCACGCTAATCCACAAAAGCCATTACACTTAGTTGGTTGACCCAAGTGCTTTTTTTGCTTTTCTTAGCTTTTCTCAAGACTAGAATTTGTCTGGTTTGCTTACATTGCTTTTTTTTTTTTTTTTTTTTTTTTCCCTCTGTGAAGTAATTTCGTATGTATATACTTGAAAAGAACTGTCATGTATGATTTGCACTATTGGAGGAGGACTGAAGTTGCACAGCAACTTTCTGGAAGAGGCTAAATATTTTGAGGGCAAACTGCTGAAAAAAGGGTTTAAGGATGACATTTCTATCAGTTTGATTTTTTCTTAGAGCAAAACAGCTTTGGAAGGGGAAGTCTCATACAGGTTATAGGTCTTTCTCTCTTTAGATTTCAGGTGCTTAGTGCTTGCAACTGGACTGCATAATTTACAGAACACGGGCATTTTTTCCTAAACACTGCAGTTTGTTAGAATAGAGCTGAGGTTGGAGGGTTCCATAGTGCTTAACGATGCATGTTTTATGAAAAATAGCTGGTATCTATTAATGTATAGACAGTAAGAATCATAATACTTATTAGCTTCTCTTCAGAATTAGTTTATTTTTGTCAGTAACAACCCTAGATATACTTACTGCTGGTACAGTTGTACTCTATGATATTTGTATTTGCTATTCACTTTAGTGGCAGCAGCAGCGAGGGCAGCTCAGGACAGGCCTCGTGCAGCACTGCTGCTTCACAGGGATCTGCTTCCCTACCCCAGTCTGTGTAATCCACCCTGAACTAGCTGCAGGAACTGCTACCCTTACACATCCTGGCTGGACAACAGATTGTTACAGTTTGTGAAAGATGATCTTTCCCTTTGTTTCTTTTATTTTGGTTGTTTTTTTTTTTTTTTAAAGCCTACCCATCAGCCTACGCCGAGTCGCAGCATACATTCCTCCAGTAGATTTTATACAGGTATTACTGCATTTATTATCATTTGCTATATTAATAGCTACTAACTAGAAATTAGGCAGTAGAGGCAGGCATAAAACCACAGCTGTGCTAGTGCTAAGAGCTTCTCTTTCTTCTTGTTAAGTGTAACTACTCTCCCCAGTACATTCCATCTTCCCAGGACAGTTGCAGCCAGGGCTTGGTTTTTATGCTGGGCTCCCTGAAGGGATGGGCTCAGTGTAGGAAGTGAGAACTGGTTGGAAGATGAACTCCACGTGATGTATTATGGACTATGTTACAGTATTGGGTCCATTGTGGTTTTTATTTTATGCTTTTTTTGGTTTGTTTTGTTTTTTTTTTTTTTTTTAAAGTTAAGCTATTTAATTTGGAAAAGGTGCAGGGTAGAAAGAGATCGGGAGATTGGCTCTTACTCTTGGTGAGAAGGTGGCTGCTCAATTTTCTGTAAAAAAATGAAAAAAAAAACCACAAAAAAACCCCAACCCAACACCTAAACCCCCAGTTTTACACATTTCACTACCATCTTACTGGGTAGTCAATGCTTCCTTGCTTTGGCATTCAGTACCCTACTCTCTGTAGGAAGATTGTTAAAAGAACACTTTTTTATATAGGTAACTTTAAGACCATCGTTACGCTGTGCGTAAAGAATGTACAGAGAAATTTGTAGGTATTTTTTGAGGAACAATTAATTTGTTAATGATATGTAGCTATTTAATTTTTCCCTTTTCCTTTATTGTAATCATTCTTTTTTTTTTTTTTTCTTTTTTTGTTCATTTGTTTGGAGAAAAAAGTTGATCTTTTTTTTTTTTGTTGTAGATTTGTCTGTAATACAGTAAAAAGTGCAGGAACACAGTTATTCTATGAGGACACTGCATTAGCATTAATAGCCACTCGTTTGTTATTGCTACAGGCTACTGAGCAGTATAACAGTCAATACTAATACTGTAGATGGACTCTGTGGAAAATGTGACTCCTCTATTTCTTTGTAAACACAAATAAGATAATGTTTTTTAAAGCTAATATTTTCAATAATAGCTGTTTTACAAGGTTACATTTACTTATCTGAGATAGGTAAATGGATTTGAGGGCAATAAAGTTTAATGTGCTACGTCCAGTAAAGCAAACACTGGGCACAACAATGTCACGAAAGCCAAAGGGTTGGGGGGAGGTGGAAGGACACTAAACTGAACTCACCATCATCTTCTTCACAGACCCAGGTTATCTACAGTTCAGTTTGAAAGATTCTCTCTGTGTTTGTAAATCTGTAATATACCATTCTTTTGTGGCCTTGTTTCACCTGGAAAAAAAAAAAAAAAGGTTTGGCAGGCCATCTTTTTTTTTTGTACTTAAAAGTAGCCTTAAAGAACAATAAAGTGCTCTTAAATCACAGGTGTGTTCCTAAGCCTCTGTATTGCCTGCTGAGACAGGATTTGGTGTGTGTGAGGCAGAATCAAACCTCTGGCCACATCCTGCCTTCATTCCAAGCACCCTTACCTTTTTTAGGACCAGAATAACCCCAAGGAAATCCTTTACAGCAATAAAAACCCTGCTGCTGCATTTCTGTTCCTGAAAAGACCAATTTTGTGGCATTTTGTTTGTCCCTCAACTTCTTCAGGGAATCCCTCTCTGGTGAAAGCAGCTGAATTTCAAATCTTGACACCCACCATGCTCTGGTCCAGGTGAGTGACATTCCAATGGCACTGGAGGTGGTTAATTCTCAAAAAGTGATTGTAATCACCTGGACAGGGACTGGTTTGGAAAACACCAGCTGCTGCTGCATTTCTGTTCCTGAAAAGACCAATTTTGTGGCATTTTTTTTGGTTCCTCCACTTCTTCAGAGAATCCCTCCCTGGTAAAAACAGCTGAATTTCAAATCTTGACATCCACTGTCCTCTGGTTCATCCACTGTCCTCTGGTCCAAGTGAGCATTCCAATGGCACTGGAGATTGTTAATTCTCAAAAAATGGTTGTAATTACCTAAGTTTGAGAAAGCCCTGTGAGCCAGGCAAGAAAGAGGGCTCCAAAATGAAAAAAAGCCCTAAAAGGAAGGAGACACAAAGTTCCTCTTGGCTCAGCAGGGTTTGGGAACACGCAGGCCTGGCTCAGCGTGAGGGAGATGCCATGAGAACACTTCAGGAGGGTTGGTGGAACACATCTGGAGCATTTCCCTGCTGAAGATCCATGAGAGGGTGTGGGAGACAGGCCAAGGACACCCCACAGCCCTCCAGGGGAAGGGAAAATGTCCCTGCACCGATGATTTGGGGGCTCCATGACACAGGCCAGGCTCAGGGCTGGCTCCCAGGTCAGTAACTCACAGCAAACTCCATTTCCTGCATGGAAAAAGGGTTTTTCCAACTGGCACCATGGAGGAACCACCCAGACACTCAGTATTTCTTCAAATGTCTCAGTGTTTGTAGTGGCGTCTTCTGGGAGCTGAATGAGAGGCACCTTTGCTGATTTCAACCCAGCCATTTCCATGTCAGAAATCAGAGCTGGCAGCACAGACACCCTCAGGGATGCCCAGCTCGGGCAGTGCCCTCTCCTGAGTGTGCTGTGGGTGCATTTCAGGCTGGGCTGGGTGTGAAAATCACCTGTGCAGGCAAATCCATCCAGTGCTGGTGTGCCCTGGAGGGGTGGCACAGGTGCCAGCCCTGTGTGACTGCCTGGGCCCCACAGCTGTGCCCAGTGACACTGAGTGCCCACAGTGAGCCCTGGGCTGCCCAGCTGGGCTGAGGGCACCTCAGGAGCCTGGCAGTGGCAATGGGGTGGCACTCAGTGGCCTGGCAGTGGCACTGAGGTGGCACTCAGGAACCTGGCAGTGGCACTGGGGTGGCACTTAGGAACCTGGCAGTGGCACTGAGGTGGCAGCAGGAACCTGGCAGTGGCACTGGGGTGGCACTCAGCAGCCTGGCAGTGGCACTGGGGTGGCACTCAGTGGCCTGGCAGTGGCACTGGGGTGGCACTCACTGGCCTGGCAGTGGCACTGGGGTGGCACTCAGGAGCCTGCCAGTGGCACTGGGGTGGCACTCACTGGCCTGGCAGTGGCACTGGGGTGGCACTCAGTGGCCTGGCAGTGGCACTGAGGTGGCACTCAGGAGCCTGGCAGTGGCACTGGGGTGGCACTCAGTGGCCTGGCAGTGGCACTGCTCAAACTCCCTGTCAATGGTGACTTCTCCAGTGTCCCAGCAGTGCCACCAGCTCCTGTTCTCAGTGTGCCACCCCCAGCAGCATTTCCAGTGCCACTTCCCGTGCCATTGGTGCTCTCCCCAGGGTGGCACCCTCAGCCTTGGCCCAGGGCTGCTCACACATCTTTAGATCCTTCTAGAAATTCCAAGCCCTCTGCCTGCTCCTGATCCCTGTCCCAGCCCCAGGTGTGCTCCCAGTCTCCAGCTCTGCTCCCTGGGCACACAGGGATTCCACAGCTGGATTACAAGGTAGGATAAAGCACATTTATCCCTGAACAGCTCTTGATAGACATTATATCCATTTAATAATTATATCCATGTAATTATATCCATTAATAATCGTTTTCACCTCTTTTGAAATGGGAATGTTCTGCCCCTCTCTGCAACAGCTGCCTCAAGTGCTTGCTTGGGTATAAGACAGCCAAGATAATTTAAATGCGGATTTTTAGGCTGCAGTGGGACCAGTGGCCAGCAGGAGCCCATTCCCAGCACATTCCCAGCTCCTGAGCTGCCCTTTATTACAACGACCTGACGAAGGTCTCCAGGGTGAGAGAAGGATAAGAATCTTGTTTGATGATCAGAAGGCTGGATTTATTGATATATGATATATAATGCATTATGACTATACTAAAAAGAATAAGAAGAGAAGTTGCAGAGGCTGCTAACCTAAGAATAGAATCGTAAAGAATCTATCACAAAGTTCTGTGTCCAGGGAATCTTTTCCTGAGCTTGCTCCTGTGATTGGCCCTTAATTGTACACATGGAACATGAACCAATCACAGGTACATCCTATTGCATTTCACAGCAGCTGATAATCATTGTTTACATTCTCTTTCTGGGGCCTCAGTTTCCCAGAAGATGAACAAGTCCCAAAGAAAGAATTTCTATGAAAAAATGTCTGCGACACCCCTTCCCTGTGGTGGGCACTGTCCAGAGAAGTGCCAGAGAAGGAATTCTCCTTTGGGAAGGGTCAGGAGCCCAGTTCAGCCAACAAGGGCCAGGTTCAGGGGTTTGGAGCTGCTGATTGCTGTGGCACTGGGACATCCACAGCCAGGGGTGTCCCTCTCTGCTGGGAATGCTGGCATGGGATCACTTACACCTGGAC
Organism: Melozone crissalis; assembly: GCF_028551555.1. NCBI lineage: Eukaryota > Metazoa > Chordata > Aves > Passeriformes > Passerellidae > Melozone > Melozone crissalis. The sequence goes on along the minus strand of NW_026535807.1, from coordinate 18,468,350 downwards.
ATTCCCACTGCAGTGCATTTGGAAAAACCAGAATTTCTTTTTCCACAGGCTCATTTCCCACCATGACAAAGCTGTTACTGCCTCCTCTCACTGCAGGCACACGAGATCCTCTCAGTCTTTCCTTGCTCAGCCAGTTTCACTGCTCACTGCTGCGCTGCTCAGCCAAATTTCACGTTTTGTTTTGCTAAGCAGCAGCTTTCTGAAATGCCAGGGAGAACATGTCTTCTCTCCGTCACAGGGAGGCACAAAGGCATCTGTCAACACCAAAGCCTGCTACATTTCATGGCCAAACTCTGCTTATCTCCCAAGTGTTCACTCACTTTGGGGAAATTCTCTGCACACAGAGCCCCTCTGAGAGCCTCTGCTCCTGGGGAATCAAAGTTACCTTTTTTAATGCAGGAAAACACAAAGCCCTCATCTCCAGCTTCCTGAAAACAGCAAAATACTCTGGGTTGTGTTAATGACATCTGGCTTGTGTGTTAAAATATAAACAATGTGTTTATATTTTATTATATTATATATTTGTTAAAATATAAACAATGTACCACTGGGGTTAGAGTAGTTCTAGGGAGTTAAAAATACAGGATTGTTTTTGCTTTCAGAGGAAAAAAAATGATTCAACACATTTAAAAAATAATATTTCCCAAGATATAATATAATACAATACAATACAATACAATACAATACAATACAATACAATGCAATACAATATAATATATAATATAATATAATATAATATAATATAATATAATATAATATAATATAATATAATATTTCCCTGCTCTCACTGCCACACTGCAATATTCACTTACCTGGTTTTTTAGCAGGGGAAATAGAGATGAAAATAGTGGGAAGAACTAACGATACTCACAGATCAAAGCAAGGGCTTTTCCTTTTCCTTTTCCTTTTCCTTTTCCTTTTCCTTTTCCTTTTCCTTTTCCCTTCCAAGGGGTGAATTCTTGGGCTCCTGCTAAGAAAATCCTACAGAAAATCTCAGTTTATCAATTTCCCCAGAGGAAAGTGTGGGTGGCTTCCAAGAGCCCCTCAGGGAACAAAGGCTTTTCTCTTGATTTCCCTGACATACCTGGGCTGAGGTTGATGCAATTTTTCAATTTTTACTGCCCTGTCCTGTGTTCCATGCACAAACACACCCCAAATCAGAGCTGCTAAAAATAAAATCACACTCTGCTGTGAAGCTTTTCACCTTAATTCCAACATTTTGGCGCTTGTCTCTCCTTCCCAGTGGCTCTCATACCTCCCTCAGGAATTGGAAAATCAAGAATAAAAGAGGTCATTTATTAACCTGCAATCCCATGAATAAAGTAACAGCAATGACCAGCAGACCTGGTTGTTAAATGCAAGCAAGATTCTCATTTTTCCCCTAGAACTCAGCACATTAATACACAGGTACATAAAAAAGAGAAAGCCCCAAGGATGCATCAGGAAAGTGCCCAGAGGAAAAAAATATCTGAAAGCACTGCAGATATTTTCTTTGCTCTGATCAAGATGTGACAGGCTAAGAACAGGGCTCAGAATCAACCACAGAAAGGTAAAATGCACTTCAGCTTTTAAAGGTGTTGCATAAATTATCCTATTTCAGAGCACTTTGTTGTGCTCCCCTCCTCTGACAGCTAATTCAGCCTCCAGTCCCTGGTCTGGGCAAAGTAATTAATGGAATTAACTCAAACATGGAATTTTCAGGTGGGAAAATGAAGGAAAAACTCAAAAACTGCAAAGTCACCATTGAAAACAATCCCAGGGCTGGTTTGAAAGATTTTCACCAGATTTCCTCTCAACAGAAAATAATGCTTTGGTTGCTGCCAGGCTGACAAATGCAGGCTGTGAGTCAAGCTCTGACCTTTGAGGATGATGCAAAATCAGCAGCAGTAAATCAAATCCTGCCTTTGCTGACACGTCTGTACCTCTGAGTGGTGATTAATCCAACAAATAAACAATTTCTGCCTGGAAATGCAGGAAGAGGAGTGTGGGATTCTCCTCCTGCTCTGCCCTGTGGCAGCTGATGCAGTTTTGGTCCCAGCAATTCTCACAGGAAATGTGAATTACACTGGGGCAGAGGCTGAGGATCAAACCCAATGCAGATCCACCCATCAGGGATCATTACAGACAAAGTGGAGGCAGGAAATATTCTCTATTTAGAGGAAAATGTGGCTACTTTTAGCACTGCCCCATGGCAGATCCATCTCCTCTCCATCCTGGGACACATCCCCAAACAAATCCCATGGATTTCCTTAAGAGAAATGTCCATTTTACCATTTGACCATTTGACCATTTTATCATTTACCAGCACAGCTAAATCAGCTCACACATCACTCTGCACTTTGGAGACTTCTTTACACAATTCCCCAGCCATCCAAAAATTTGTTTTCTGCCTTTTTAATGCTAAAGAACAGATACAGAGCATTGCTTTTATATTATATTATATTGCTTGCATAAATCTCCACTGCTCTGTGGCTGCTTGTCCTGCACAGAACCAGGGACAACAAACAGAGCAACATCAAAGTGCTGCAGGGCCTGAAAAGCTTTTTTACCATCAGATATTTGGGATATAACTCATGGGATCAATTCTAGAAGATATCTCACAACTGTTTTGTGCACTCCCAACACTCAGAAAATGTTTCACGTCAATATTTCTCTCCAATTTTTCACTCCAATTTTTCACTCCAATTTTTCACTCCAATATTTCACTCCAATTTTTCAGGAGTAAAATGGAAATCAGGTTATTCTGAATGCTGACATTTGGAGTTAATTCTGTTCTTGAGGCATTTAGCTTCACATTTTCAAGCCTTTTTTGACACGGCCGCAAAACAGATGGGTTCGTTTTGAAATGGAAGAAAAAAAAAAAAGAAAACAGATCCTTGGGAATTGGAGGAGCACAAAAGAACAAAACCCCAGCTCTGGGAGAGCAGCGGCATTCTGAGAGTTGGGAAAGCTGCAATTTCCCCAGGCTGGTGCAAAGCAAAGCTTCTCCCCTCAGGGAACCTGCACTGCTGAGCTCTGCATCCCCAAAGTGGGAACAGCTCCAGCCCAACCTCAAACCCAAACAGAGCCTGGATGGGGATGGGGATTGGGAGCCCAGGATTGCTCACTGAGCTACAAAATCACAAATGAACCCTCCAGAACTGCATTTATTGACTCAGCTCAGGGCTGGGGACTCTGCTCAAGCAAATCTGTGGCTTGAATTGCTCTGTAGGTACAAATTCAGAACATTTCTGTCCTTCCTGAGAGCACCAAAGGAGCTAGATGACAAGAGAGAAATTGCATTTCATTTCTGCTCAGAGGAGCTCAGAGCTGCCTGGGACCCTCTGAAGGGCTTTTCCTTGCTCAGCCTTGCTCACAGTCACAGCTCCCATAGCTCCACAAAATCTCGAAACCCCAAAATAAAAAAAAATAAAATGGTGCTGAGGCTCAGGAGAGCTGCCCAGAGACAAACCCTGGGCAGGCAAAGGGATGTGCCAGGGCTGGGGGATGAACTGGAGCTCCCCAAACCAGGGACAATATCCTCCAGAATTGCATTTATTGATTCAGCTCAGGGCTGGGGGCTCTGCTCAAGCAAATCTGTGGCTTGAATTGCTCTGTAGGTACAAATTCAGAATATTCCTGTCCTTTTAGAGAGCACCAGAGCTGGGTAACAAGAAAGAAATTTAATTTCAATTCTGCACAGAGGGGCTGAGAGCTGCCTGGGACCCTCTGAAACCTCACAGCCACAGCTCCCATAGCTCTATAAAAGTCTGGAAACCCCAAAAGAAAAATTAAAATTGATGCTGAGGCTCAGGAGAGCTGCCCAGAGACAAACCCTGGGCAGGCAAAGGGATGTGCCAGGGCTGGGGGATGAACTGGAGCTCCCCAAACCAGGGACAATTCCTGTGCTGGGAAAGCTCCAAACTGGGCTCCTTCCAGCTGCTTTTCCTGCCTCTCCTCCAGGTTCCTCCTCTTCTTCTGCCCCTCCACATCTCCCATCTAGAGCTGGAACAAGGGAGGGAAGGAAATCATGGACGTGGAAGGACAAAAGAATTGCTGGAGTTTCACTGCAGCAGGGATTTGGGGCAGTGGGTGAGGCTTTCACAGGATTTCTCAGCTCATTTGCTCTTCTCTGATAATGGAAGTTTTGTAGTTTCTTGGATTTTTTTAGTGAAAAGTTTAACTGGTGAAAAGCCAATGACAACATTGGGAAGGTTTGTAAAACACAAAAATATCAGTAACACCCCTGTAGAGCCCAACAAATTACAGGTCATGGCAACTTATTTACACTTTGTACTGAGTTCACTTAGGAAGGGAACAAACCCTCTTTTTTCCTCTCCTCTGGTGTATATTTATAATATAGGATCAGCATTAAGAAATGCTTGTTGATTAAGAATTATTATTTTTAAAAATTCAAACCCAATTCTTATTTGTTTCTGAATTCTGTTCCATGACCAAAGTCAAGGCACCAAATGGATCCAAAGCTTTGGTTCCTGGGGACAGGAATTGCAATGCCAGCCTGGCCTGGTAGGGCTCAGCCTCCATTCCCTGTCCTCTCAGCCTGGGTTTCTGAGCTCCTTCACCCCAATTCCAGCTGAGTGTGGATCCCAATCCCCTGGGATCACTGGGACAGAGCCAAACTCCTGCACTGACATGGGGAACAAACACCACGAGCCTCAAAACCAGGAACTCCCTTTAAAAAGAGCATGAAATGACATTTCCCTTCCTGATGTTTGTGTTCCATGAGAACAGCAAAGCTCTTTGGGGACTCCATTTCAGCTGATTTGTCCCACAGAGCCCAGAGTACACCTGCAGAGAAAAACCAAACTCAAACAGAGAGCAGTGACAAGGTAAGAGCACCTTTATTTATTTATTCCTCTTTCACACACAGAACTTTTAAAAATACATGCTCGGGGGAAGATTGTCTTTACATTTGACATCAGACTTCTCTCAGAACTCTGAAACCCAGTTTAAGACACGATCAAGGAGCATCCCAAGCTGGGCATCCAAAACTGAGGCCAATGAATTCCAGTAACTCCTGGAGCAGTTGTCCCAACGCAGCTGCAAGGCAGTAACAGAGTGAGGGGGAGGCAGAGCTGCATCACCCCCACAATCTGCATTATTCATCTTCTTGCCCAGTGCCTCCATGAGCTTGGGCTTGCTGTGCCCAGCCCTCTGAAGCTGCTCAGACTCTCAGGGCTTTTCCTGCCTCTCACAGCCCAAGGAGCTCTGGACAGACAAAGAATCTCCTGTGGCAGCCGCAGAGAGGACAGAGGTGCTTTAAATAGCAGTGTTTTCAAAAAGCCTCAGTAATTCATGACATTGCACTCCAAACTGTGACACCTTGGCTTAGAAAATGCCTGAATTCACCCTCAACTAAAGGAAGGGAATAATTGAGAGCAGAGCTTTGGTCATGCTCTGAATCGTGCTGTGCTGCACGTCCCCATGTCCTGAGTGTCACCCCCTGTGACATTTCAGTCCCATTCTTCTCCAGCATCTGACATCAACAGGTATTTTGTTATTCTCTGCTCCCACAGGACTTTTAGGAATTGCTATCTTGACGTTATCTCACTGAATCTCTTAATGACATTTCCAAATACCATCCACAGGAAAAGGAATGAGCAGATCCCATCATGGCTGGGAGTGAAACCAGGATGTGTCCAGCCCCAGGGCAAAGCTGGGACTGCTCCATCCCTGCCTTGAAAATCAGGGCTAAAAACCCTTGACTTAAGTTTGTGGTGTTGCTAAAGACTGAGTCCATGGCACAGAATTTACAGCTCAGTCATCCCAACTACTGCCCAAGGAAAAATCACAAATAGGGCCTAAATGTATGCAAGAGACATGCAACAGCAAATGTTTTAATTACAGGAAAATTGCCTTTTTATAGGTAAATAGTGGTGATGTTATCACATTCACACCACCTGCATCTCAGTGTCCCCAGCTTGTGCCAAAAATGAGGAATCGCTGGGATGTAGCAATAGGATCAATCCTCTGGGTGGGACTTCAGTGAGAGCTTTCCCTTAAAAGCAATTTATAAGGTAATTTTGAAAATAAAGGAAACTCAACAGACACTTTAGGAAGGTAAGATGAATTTTTAAAAAATCTTTAAAAGTAGAAAGAGATGCAGAAGAAATACAGAACATTTTAAAAAAGAAATTTGGCCTAATGTGTCATCTGAAAAATAATGTTAATTCATAATAGAGCCAGAGTTTGGCATCAGTGGAAGAAAGCCCATGACCCAGAGCAGCCCTGACCCCACTTCCCTTTGAGTTCTGCTTTAAATGCCAGAACAGAGGCTCTGCCTGGGGGCTCTCACTGGGCAGGCAGAGCCCCCCAAAGGCTGCAGGGCTCTGCCAGCCCCCAAAGCTGCTGCTGCCCCAAGCAGGGGCCAAGCACAGGAGCAGCTGGGTGATGGCCTGGCACTCACACCCATCCCTGCCATGGGCAGCACCCCTGCCCTGCCTCCTCTGCAGCTCCCGCTGCATTTGCATTTCTGTGCACTGAGAAAAGCAAGGCACAACTTCCCAAGAAATTTCTGGGATTCACATTCTCTGAGTCTCAGAGGAAGAAAATTCTTATATCATTTACTACTCTGTTGTTCACAAGCAGAATGCATTGTGCAAGATTGTCTATCTGAAGGGAATTAATAATTAGATTCTGGTGTGAGTGTTGTGGTTCATTGGGCAATTGAACCCATCTAAGCCAAGGTGTCACTTCCCAAGAATATTCCTGGGATTCACATTCTCTGAGCCTCAGAGAAAGGGAAAATGATTCTTATCTCATTTACTGCTTCTGTGCTGCTCACAAGTGCATTGCATTGTGGAAGATTCTTTACCTGAAGGGAATTAAATAATAATAATTAGATTATTAGATTAGGTTCTAATAATTGGATTCTGGTGTGAGTGTTTTGATTCATTGGCCAATTGAATCCAGGTGTGTGTGTCAGGACTGTGGGCTGTCACACAATTCTGTGCAGTGCAGTGCTTGGCAGACTCAGTGTAGGTGTAATATAATGTAATTTAATATGGAATAATACAGTATAATGAAGTAATTAATTAGCCTTCTGATAGGATGGAGTCAGATGCACCATTCCTCCCTGACATCAGGCAGAAATATCACCAATACTCCTGTTGCAGTGACAGTGACAATGACAGTGACACAGTGACAGTGACACAGTGACACAGTGACAGTGACACAGTGACAGTGACACAATGACAGTGACAGTGACAATGACTGACAGTGACAGTGACACAGTGACAGTGACACAATGACAGTGACAGTGTGACACAGTGACAGTGGCAGTGACACAGTGACAGTGACACAGTGACAGTGGCAGTGACAATGGCAGTGACAGTGACAGTGGCAGTGACAGTGACACAGTGACAGTGACACAGTGGCAGTGACACAATGACAGTGACAGTGACAATGACAGTGACACAGTGACAGTGACACAGTGACAGTGGTAGTGACAATGGCAGTGACAGTGACACAATGACAGTGACTGTGTGACACAGTGACAGTGGCAGTGACACAGTGACAGTGACACAGTGACAGTGGCAGTGACAATGGCAGTGACAGTGACAGTGGCAGTGACAGTGACACAGTGACAGTGACACAGTGGCAGTGACACAATGACAGTGACAGTGACAATGACAGTGACACAGTGACAGTGACACAGTGGCAGTGACACAATGACAGTGACACAGTGACAGTGGCAGTGACACAGTGACAGTTGCCGTGACTGTGACAGTGATGGTGACAGTGACACAGTGACACAGTGACAGTGACACAGTGGCAGTGACACAGTGACAGTGACAGTGACAGTGACACAGTGGCAGTGACACAGTGACAGTGACAGTGGCAGTGACAGTGACCCAGTGACACAGTGGCAGTAACACAGTGACAGTGACAGTGACAGTGACAGTGACACAGTGGCAGTGACACAGTGACAGTGACAGTGACAGTGACAGTGACCCAGTGACACAGCGGCAGTGACACAGTGACACAGTGGCAGTGACACAGCGGCAGTGACAGTGACACAGAGCAGAGCTGGCGGTGTTAGAGCACAGGCAGGGGCCCTGTGTATGGACGCAGCAGCTCCAGGGGATGCTGTGATGTCAGGGCATTTAAACGTGGCCTGACTCACAGCTTCCTGAGGAAGTGGCAACACCTACGGAACTGCTGGAGAAAAGGCAGCCCTGGGAGCACAAAATGAAAATAAAAACACTCCCAGACAAAGGAAAAACCTCAAGGAAAATGGTGCCTGCTTTGGAGAATCCTTCCCTGCTAATGTGGGGGAAGTCTGGCACTGGGAATGGAGATGGATGGGAATGGAAATGGACTGGGAATGGAGATGAACTGGGAATGGAGATAAACTGGGAATGGAGATGGACTGGGAATGAAGGTGGGAATGGAAATGAACTGGGAATAGAGCTGAAGGTGGGAATGGAAATGAATTGGGAATGAACTGTACATTGCAGTACTTTATTCACTGAAAGAATAATAAAGCACTGGAATGCTCTTCCCATGTAAGTGGTAGAATCACCATGTCTGGATGTGTTTAAAAGAAGCCTGGACATGGCACTTGGTGCTACACTATAGCTGAGGTGTTAGGGCATGGGTTGGACTCGATGATTTTAGAGGTCTCTTCCAACCTCATTATTCTGTGATTCTGTGAACTGGGAATGGAGATGGACTGGGAATGGAGATGAAGGTGGGAGTCACTGAGAGCCCTCCTGCAGGGAGCCTGCAGCACTGGGATGTGGAGAGAGAAGGAAAAGGAAAAAAAACAGAAAGAGGAAAGTTCAAAACCCATCAAACCCCAGAGTTCAAATGGGGTTCCTTCCCTTCTTTTCTTCCTTCTCTCCTTCCCTGTGAGGAAACGATCCCAGCAGCTCTGCTCCAGGCAGCTTTAGCCTGCACTGGTTTCCTCTGGGAATCAAAACCATTGCAGCAAGGAGCCTCCAGCCTGCATTTCACGTGCCTTGAGCCTGCAGGATGCACCACTGCAGCTCCTGAGAGATGAGTCAAGACCATCAGAGGACCATGAAAACCTTTAGACCAAAAGAGAAATGAAGGTAAAACCTTCAGCTGCCCAGTTTGATGTCTCCCTGTCCTGGTTCCTCAGTGCAGAGCAGGATTTCACTGACAAACCCAACAATGAATCATCCTGCTGGGACCTTGCACAAGTCCAGGTCCCAGTGCCAAGGCTGGAGTTCCACACGAGCCTGAGTTTTTGCATGCTCAGACTACTGAAGCAGCCAGCCACAGCCAAGGAATGCAAGAACAGAAAGGAACTGGAGGGAAATGACAAGGAATCAGTTTTGAAAACTCTTTTTTGATTTGGAGCAGCACAGCTGCTCCTGTGCTTTCCTGTTAGCTCACTACAATATTTTGTTAAGAAGCAATTTAACATTTTTTACATTGAAAATGAAAGGCACGGGTGCATGTGACCTTCACTGCAGAGACAAAGCCCATTGTGCTTCCTATCAGTGTCCCACACAAACATCCAGCAGGAGCAGGAGGAAACAGGCATTTAGGGACATGGATGGAAGGATTGGTGCTCCCTGCCAGCCAGGAAACACAGCCCAGGCTGGTTTTAGAAAAAAAAAAAAAAAAAAAAATTTGTCCTTTTCTCCCTAAACCCAAGGAGCTCCATTGACAAGGGAGCTTTGGCTTGATTCAGCCTGTGCTGGTTAAATTCTGACAAGTAACTGCTGGGTTCTGAAATTCTCTCCTAAATAATCCCAGTGCATTTGAGAAAGTGCTAAATTAAATCACAACAGGCTGATAATGTAATTAGTGAGGCTGCAATTAGAGTTTTTAACTTAAATACAGCTGGAGCATCCTGCACCTTCATGCTGGGCTGGGGAATAAGGTGAGCAAAGTGCTGCCCCAAGCCATGGAACAGCTGAGGGTGCCTAAAGCATTGCCACTGCAGCTTGGAGCTGCTCCTTCTCCTGGGAGGAGCTGAAATAATCCCTAGGTGCCTCATCCAGGGATTCCTTTCCAGCTGGACTGGTGGAAGGATGGGCATTGCTGGGTGGCAATGAAGGAAAAGGGCAGCAGGAGCCCCAGGCTGGTTATTGAGCCTTCAGCATGGTCACAAAACAACAGTTCTGAGCCAGGGAAACTGAGAACAAAGCTCAGAGAGATTATTGACAAATTAGCAATAAAAGTAAAATGAGGGGGGAAAAAAAGTCAATAAACTGTTAGTGTATTTTTACTTCCAAACCTGCCAAGTGCTGCACAGGTAAGAAAATGAACTTTCCACAAATGATTGTACTGGGAAGCTGAAGAGGCAGCAGAGAGGGCAGCTCAGATGAATTTCAAACCTGAAGCATGGCCTGAATGAATTTCAAACCTGAAGCATGGCCTGAGTGGTGTTTCTGGGCTCTGCAGAAGGCCAGGAGAGCTGGAAATGGGGCAGGGTTTCCATGGGTTGGGGATTTACACCCTGGCACAGTCCAAAGTCCTCCCAGTGTAGGGTTTGTGCCTTTCCTAACAGTTAATCCAGGTGCTCTGCAAGGGCAAAGGTGCACAACAGCCTCTGGAAAAGGAAAGTTTCATCCTGGCACGATGTGCATGAGCACATCAGCTGCACTGAAAGTGAAATAAAAGAAAAAGCAAAAAAAAAGGAATTAATGAAGCCAAATGGCAACAGGCTGGAGACATCTTCCAGACTCTGCTTCTTATGAAGCCAGCTAAAATTTCCCATGTTGCAAATTCTCCTTTAATGGCTCTCTTTGGAGTATAAGTGCTCACTTGTTTCTAAGGAAAGCCTTGCATTATTATTTCAAGAAGAAATCCAAAATCTGGCAGTGAAGTTCCACCACTGAGCTGCTCCTGCTCTCTCTCCCTGTGTGCACCCTGAATGCAAAGTCCCAGAGCAGCAATCCTGAGTGACCTGGAGCACGTGGAGGGAGCAGACAGGCTGGGGCTGTGCCAGCTTGACATGGATTTTCTTCTGCAGGAATGTGACAATCCTTCCTATTCCCACCAGAATTGAGAGCTGGGCCTTGCCTGGAGCTCTTTAAATTTGATTCTTCTTTGAAGAGGAGCTACATAAAAATAAACTCATGGGTTGTGTGAGAGGCAGAGTGTCCTTGAGCAGTGACCTCAGCCATCCCTGGCCCTGGTGAGAATCCTGCAAAGCAAAATCATCTCCCAAAAACCATCTCAGGATCTCACTGGTTTTATGGTGGGGCTGGAAAAAGGGGAATAAACTCAAAGGGAAACTGGAAGCTGGGTGAGCTCTTTGTGGCCCAGCACAGCCCCAGGGCATGGAGAGCTGGAAGGGCTGCAGAACCCCTGGCCTTGGTGATCAAAGGGTCTTTTCCAACCAAATGCTTCTCTGGCTCCATGTCGAAGATACCAATGCAAGTTGTTTTCCATTCCCATCTGTATGGCAGATTACCTTTGCCAAGTGGGCAGTTTGCCTTATCTCTCTCTGAGTGACCACATTCACTCCTCCCTGGGGAGGGGACATTGCTGATAACAGCTATTGAATGTCACTGCATGGCTGATAAGAACTACAGCATCCCATTGGGAGATGTGAGCCCAGAGGGAGGAGCCAAGCATTACTACCTAGATACAATCCAGAGGGAGGAGCCAAGCATTCCTACCCAGATATAATCCAGAGGGAGGAGCCAAGCATTACTACCCAGATATAATCCAGAGGGAGGAGCCAAGCATTGCTGCCCAGATATAATCCAGAGGGAGGAGCCAAGCATTGCTGCCCAGATATAATCCAGAGGGAGGAGCCAAGCATTGCTACCCAGATATAATCCAGAGGGAGGAGCCAAGCATTGCTACCCAGATATAATCCAGAGGGAGGAGCCAAGCATTGCTACCCAGATATAATCCAGAGGGAGGAGCCAAGCATTGCTACCCAGATATAATCCAGAGGGAGGAGCCAAGCATTGCTGCCCAGATATAATCCAGAGGGAGGAGCCAAGCATTGCTGCCCAGATATAATCCAGAGGGTTTGAGACACCAGCACGGCTTCTCCATGGGATTCCCCAGAGGAACAGCAGCTGCCTCCCCTTCCACTGGATCTTCAGAGGAAGAATCCATCCTTCTCTACAGATCCCCCTGCTCCAACAGAACCACCCCTGACACTGCAGGACGGCTGCAGCCACATTTCCAATGGGACTGCTGCCAACACCCTGACCCACAGGGTGTCAGGTTGGGCTCTGACTCTGTCAGTGTTGTTCTAGTGCACTGCATTGTTTAATTTATCCCTTTAGTTTTTTCCTTTCCCTGTTAAAGAACTGCTGTTTCCTGCTCCCATATTTTTGCCTCAGAGCCCCTTAATTTAAAATTTATAGCAATTCAGAGGGGTGGGGAAGGTTTACATTCTCCATTTCAGGGGAGGCTCCTGCCTTCCTTGGCAGACTCCTGGCTTTCCAAACCAAGACACTCCATCACCAACCCCAAGCTAACAGAGATTCAGGAGGAACTGGCTCACTAAGAGCCAGAAACAAGAGTCAGCAAATGGTTCCACCGAGCAAAGCTCAGAAATAAACCCCATCTCAGTGAGTTTTCTAAATAAGAGCACAAGTGAAAAACTAAAATAAAGGGATTATAGATGGCAGAGTCACTCCATTTTGCAAATACTTCTGTTGCATCCATTTAAGGTGAGCAGCCAGACTTCATACAAAGAAACAAGATTAGAGCCATATAATCTTAAAAGGTTGGAAAGGACCTTAAGATGATCCAGTGCCATGGGCAGGGACATGCAGAAAGTGGGATGAGAGTATCCAAGATGACAAAATGAGAATTTTAGTTTACCTGGGCTTCTCTGAGGACACAGGGAAGGGCAAACATTTTTCCAAGCTCAAACTCCATGGTTTTAAGGCCTGGAACAGTCACTGCAGTTTGTGCCAAAACATCTCCAGTGCAGAGGCAGAATGTCCTTGGTTCTTGGGAATGGAGCTCCTGTGGGTCCTTCTCAACCAACCTGTCTGGGCCCCATGGACCTTCCTCCCTGGATCTCAGTGGGATTTGCAAATATTTGGGCAAATATCCCAGAGCTGAAGCTCCAGCCTCAGAGTGGCCACGGCTGTGGTGGCACCAGGACAGTCCCAGGTGTCCCTGAGGGAATCCATTCCCCAGAATCTCACACTCCTCCCTCTGATGGATGTGGTTCCCAAATCCTACACCCCAGGCAGCAGAACACACTGCAGGGGTGATGGAGAAGCAAAACCCCAGCTGGCACAAGTGGGAAATGACAACAGGAGCTGCCATTCATTCCATCAGTTCCTTTAATGCTCAAGTACAAAAGTGCTGTCAGAGCTCTCCACTGAGACCTAATTTAACACAATTAATGTCCCCAGATGAGGCATGGGGGTGTCACAGCTGCAGGTGCCATAAAATGCCAGGAAATTCCTATTAGATAATGAAGAATGTGAGCAGGATCCTCTGAGGCCTCTCATTCCCTCTTCCCAACAGGTTTGGTCCACACCTGGGAAGCCCTGGCTGGGCTCTCCATTGGAAGTTCAGGTTCTTCACTGTTTATTGTTTATATTTACTGTTTAAAAGGAATCATAAACAACATTTTGTGAACTGTTGACTGGCACCAATGGAGAGAATTCAGTATTTTTCTCTTCCCTGTGCCATGGTGGAGCACAAATAGCATTAAAATCCCAGGAAAGGGATAGTTTATCTTGTCCCAGTAAACAGCAAGCACTGGCGTGGGCTCTGTGCAGAAATCCTGCAGCCAGTGATTAAAAGGCAGCAAATAAATGTGTTTATCTGTTGTTAGTATTTGAGTGTACATTCATTCATGCATTGGAATGGATTCTCACTCAGTAAATGCCCAGAAATTCAGAAAAAAGCAGCGATTTACAACAGTCTGCTTTGGAGAATCCATCCCTGCTAATGTGGGGGAAGTCTGCCTCTGGAAATGGAGATGGACTGGGAATGGAGAGAAAAGGAAAGGAAATTTCAGGACATTTCAAGGAAGGGAAGGGAAGGGAAGGGAAGGGAAGGGAAGGGAAGGGAAGGGAAGGAACGGAAAGGAAAGGAAAGGAAAGGAAAGGAAAGGAAAGGAAAGGAAAGGAAAGGAAAGAGAAAGGGGAAGGGGGAAAGGGAAAAGGGGAAAAGGAAAAGGAAAAGGAAAAGAAAAAAGAAAAGGAGAAAAGGAAAGAGAAAAGAAAGGACACCAAAACCCATTAAACCCCAGAGTTCAAATGTTACAAGACCACAGACATGGAAGCTTCCCCCTTCTTTTCCAGTGAGGAAACAATCCCAGCAGCTCTGCTGGAACAAGAACAATTCTGGGCCATGAGGAGAACAAAACCAACATTTGAGTGAGACAAGGACAGATATTCCAAGGCAGAGTGAGGAGTTTCTGACATCAGGGCAGGACAGAGGGCAGGCAGTGGCAGAGGGAGGGAAGGGCACCTGGCACTGACCCTGAACCCTCCCTGCACAGACACCTCCCAGGCTGAGTTTCAGGCTCTCCAAACCATCATTAATGTTTACCAGGCCCAGAAAGATGTGCAGCTTTCAAGTCTCAGATAACCCCCAAGTGCAGAGCCATTCACACTCCACGCTTAGCAGCTCCCAAAGATAAAAAAAGCAGATTATTCCCTTTAAACTCTCCTGGCACCAGCTCGTGGCTCCAGCTGGACTATGGCATGGCTAAAACCATGGCTGCAAAGCCATGTTTAAAAAAAAAAAAAGCTTTAAAATTGCACATTTCAGGGTTTCAGTGTAAGTCTTCAGTGCCTGACCACCAAGAGATTTGCTCTGATTACCAGCTCAGATTTACCAAATATCTTGCATTCATATATATTTTTTATATTTTCACTTTTATATTTCACCAGACATTCCCCTAGGTAAGAAATCATGTAAATAAAATGATTATGATAATAAATAAATAGAAATAATAGCTATTTTAGATAATAATGGCTATTTTAGACAATAATGGCTATTTTAGACACTTGGTGCAAACCTCAGCAGGTTTCAGTAAATAATTTCTGATCAGAGGATGGGAGTTGCATATTCTTGACCTGACTGATCTTATTCTGACTGGGAAATTCTGGGAAATTCTCTACAAAATAAAAATCTTCACAGCTTATCTTAAGGAAGGAACTAAAATAATTGGATTGACCAACTAATTTTTATAATATATCTGGGAAATAGAGGCTGCTTGGCAGATAAAGTGATTTGTATTTTTTTCTAAGTGAGTTAACTCATAGACCCCACAATATAAAGCTACGAAAGGGATTTCAAATTTCCTTCTAAAACCTATTCCAAGTTAAGCCAAATAGATTCACTTTCAACTTTACAGTAAAATGTGCTTTGAGATTTCAAAACTCCATTTTTTTCAAGCTGTTTTTTAAACTCCAGGATTCTCAAACTCCTGTTTTTGCTTATGAAGCCACTTAAAAAAATTCAACCAACAAAAAAGGAGAAGAGAATTTCTCTTTTTGAACACCTGCAGGGTTCTGCATGAGCACACCCAAGAGCAGCAAAGTCAGGGAACAAATTTCTCATTTCACTGAAGCATTTGACTGAATCAGTGACCCACCACCTCCTAAAGTGATTTTTTTACCTTAGAACAGAGATTTCTCTGAGCTTCAGGGGAGCCTAAGCATTATATAAATGTATTTTGGTGTTTCCTGGGCAAAAATCAGCCAAACCACTTTGTTTCCATAGCATGACAAGATGGGATCTTCACAGGGAATAGTAAAAACTCCATGGACACATCCAGAACAACTGCACCTGAAATTCGTGTTTGCAAATAATTCCTGTGGTGGAGACAGCAGGTTCAGCTCCTTCCCCACTCCTCCCCACAGTTAAACATTGAATTTAACTCCCAAGAGCAGAAATCTTCACAAATTCCCACTGAAGTGGCCCAAATCTGAGAGAGATGAAACAAGCCATTCAGAAATGCTGCTTGGACATGGCCACTGAGAAGCAAAATAAAACCTGGCTCAAACAAACCACCCAAAGTTACTTAAGCAGCATTTTTTTAGATGTAAGCCGTATTTAGAAGCTTTAAAAAAAAAAAAAAAAAAAAAAAAGAGAGACCAGGTTTAAACACAAGGCTGTTGCTGCAGTTATTTACACAATAAAATGAAAACATGGTGAGCTCTGTCCATAAGAGAAGAGCTGCTGTTGCAGAGGAGTTATTCGTGGCGGGACGTGGGCTCTGTTTGTTTGTCTTTCCAGCAGCCAGGAGGGGTAAGCAATCATTAACTCCTCCAAGCACAGATAAAAGGCAGGGCTGCACCCCAGAGCATCCTCCTCCTCCTCAGCACCTGATGTCAAACTGTTTCATCATCGCTCATGTCCCAGATCTGCAACAAGAAAAGGAATTTTAGCTTGTGCACTTGAAATGTGCTCTTAAAACGCTCTGGAAAATTCACGTTTCTGTTTAAAAGCAATAATAAATAGCATTTTATGAACTGCTGAGTAGCACCAATGGAGCATTACAGAAAATTCAGTATTTTTCTCTTAACAACCATACAAGTATTTGTCATCTTGGGGGTATTTTTAACACCTACTTTTCAGCATTTGTCACTTTGGCTATTTGGCATTTATTATCATTTACAGAAAAGTAATCAATTTGGTTATTTGCTATTTATTACCATTTAAAGATTATAAATCAATGTGGATCTTTGCTATTTATTATCATTTAAAGCAAGGGTTTTTTTGTCATCTTGGGGGTATTTTTAACATTTACTTTTCAGTATTTGTCACTTTGGTTATTTGGTATTTATTATCATTTACAGATAATAAATCAATGTGGCTGTTGCTATCTATTATCATTCAAAGTAAGGATTTTTTATAATCTTGGGGGTATTTTTAATATCTACTTTTCAGCATTTGTCACTTTGGCTATTTAGTATTTAAGATAATAAATAAATGTGGCTATTTGATATTTATTACCATTTACAGATAATAAATCAATGTGGCTATTTGCTATTTATTATCATTTAAAGTAAGAGTTTTTTGTAATCTTGGGGGCTATTTTTAACATCTACTTTTCAGCATTTGTCACTTTGGTTATTTGGTATTTATCATTATTTACAGATAATAAATAAATCAATGTGGCTATTTGCTATTTATTATCATTTACAGTTTGGCATTGGCACACACTTCATGTGAATAATCACTTCTAATAAACAGCTTATTTTATTAAACACTGCAGAGAAATTCCAGACATTAATGAAGAATTAATTGGTCTTTTTCCACCTAGATATTATATCGCATAAACAGCACCTGAAGGACAAAAACTTATGTGGAAATTTGTACCTTTTTGCTGCTTAAAAAGGAATTAAACGACACCTTTTTTTTCCCTGCTGTATAACATTATTGTACTTTTATTTTCTGACTTTCCCTTGGCCAGTAAATGGTTCTAGAAGTGGGGGAAAAATGAACATTTTCCCAGAATATCCAGGTGTCCTGTGAACACACTGAGATGCAGTGGTGGAAATTCCCAGCAGGGATTTGCAGAGCTCTCTGTGGGGAGAAAATCTTCTCATTGAATCCTCCAAGCTTTTCCTTCCTGAGCAACAGGGATGCTGCAAAAACACCTTTTCTGATATTTATTCTGATATTTATTCTGATATTTGTTTTGATATTTCTCAGAGGTTTAGCTCATGGCAAAGCTCCTCTTTGCACCTGGCAGGGTTTAAGCTCAGGATTAACTTGGTACTGAGCCTTGTGCTGGATTTAATCCCACCAACAGCGAGTTTATAAAGCTGCATCTGTGGCTGGGAGCATTTCAAACTTGCCCAAATGATCTGCAACACTTGTGGAGTGCTGCAGATGACACATGACAAGTGGTTTGGAGCAGCAGCACAAAAATGCCATTTTTCCAGAGCACAGAATCCCCCAGAAATCCCCGAGCAAGGAGCAGCAGCATTTCTGTGCCCCAGGGGAAATCAAACACAACTCGTGTGCTGGCATGCAGTGGCCAGCTGAGTTAATCTCTCATTTTACATCCTGGCCACTAAAATCCATCCAGCCCCCCTGGCAGCAGCTCCTTGGGCTGTAAATTTTCAGGGCACAAAGCAGGGTTTGACATGCACCCAGTGCCTGGACAATGGGGCACTGTTCTCACTGCAGTGGGCAGACAAATAAAAAATACAAATAACCCCTTTTCTACACAGGCAACAATTGACCTATAGCTTTAATAAACCCTCAGAGGGAAAAAAAAAATGGAATACTTCTGGAATTTAGAAACATTCTGAAAAATCACTTCCAATCCAACTGGGGAAAGAAATAAAATCAAAGGAAAACTCTAATGGCAAGGTTTTGTCTGTTCCTAGAAGAGGCACAAAATGGTGGTGTAAATCCTTATGGAAAATGCTGAGGAACAGTTTGTTTACAAAAGCAAAAAAAAAGAGTTTTCATCCTGCCCTAGAAGAGCAGCTCGGAGCCTGCCAAGGCAAACACAAATGTCCAGCTCGCCAGTCAGGGTCAAGGATGTGGAAAATAAATACAAAAAACCAAATCATTAAATAGAGTTTAGGGTATGATTCAAGGCAGAGAAAAGCAGAAATCCCAAGCTCAGACAGTCCCCCTAGCCCAGAGCCTGAAAACAAAGCAGGACTGACAAGGAAACTCCCTCCTACCCAAAGCTCAGCTCTCTCTGAACAGAAAGGAGGCTTTGAGCAAAAAATATTCACAAGAACACTGAAAATGAGGTTCACAGGTACTTAACCAACACTCAAACATCCTGGGTTGAGTAGGATGATTTGTAAATGTTTGAAAGTATTTTCTCTCCAGGAGAACAGAGTTTTATAAGGCAGTTTACACTTCATGCAATCTCAGAACCATTAAACCATAGAATGCCTTGGGTTGAAAGGGATTTAAAGCTGATTTTATTCCATGGGCAGGGACAACTTCCACTATCCCAAACTGCTCCAACCCAAATCCAACCTGGCCTTGGACACGTCCAAAATTCCAGCACAGCATTTTCTATGATTTAGAAACAATCAGGGTTTTTAATGAAAAGAGAACGCATTCAATTAATTAATTTATATTTAATTGAATATTAATATGAATATTTAATTAAGTAAATATAAACAATATACATTATATATTATATATTATATAGTATATAGCATATATGATATAATATATAGTACATATTATACATAATATATTATATATAATATATGATATATATGATATATAATATATATCATATATAATATATAATAATATAAAAATAATATACAATATAATTATATTATAATATATTATATTATATTACATTATATTATATTATATTATATTATATTATATTTTATATAAAATATAATATATAAATACATAATGTATTGAAATATAAGTATGAATATATTTAATTAATTAAATAATATCAATTTAATTTATATTTAATATAAATTAAATCTATCTAACAAATAGATATAGAGATATCTTTAAAAAGTACACGCAGAGGGAAGAGGAAAACCCAAAACAAAAGAGGAAAATTCAATGCAGAATTTAACAATTGCAAATTGACTTCAAGAAAACAAACTCCATGGGATTGTGCAAAGGAAATTGTGTGAAACACTGACAGCTGAATCATCACAGGCTCCTGACTAAGAGCAATAGATGTTGTCAAAAATGATGTGTAAACTTTAATAGGTGATGACTCTGCAAACTCTGGGGATGACTTCAAAAGAGTGAACCTTTTAAGAGAGGAAATAAAATACAGAAAGCTAAGAATGACACTGTGTGAAATGACTGTCAAAAGAGTCTGGTTTGGATTTGAATGATGTGAATTTGGATTTTTTTCACGTCTCCTCTGTCCTGCAGCACACCTGCTCTTCTGTGTACTATCAAAAAATGGATAGTACAGATATAAAGGCAAATCCAAACCCAGCTCCAGGCAAAGAGAGAAGTCAGGGAATGAGGAGATCATGGAGGAGCTGCCAGCCCCACCCAGCCTGCACAAATTTGGGCACATGAGCTGAATTCACCTCCTCCTTCCAATACCTGCTCCTCCATTCAAGCTTCTGAAATTTCACATGCAAATTCTGCATGTTCAGGAGAAGGGAAGAATTCCCACACTTGTTTCCTTGCAAGTCCAACTATTATTTTTGTCAATAATAGGAAGAATGAGGAAGGGGAAAGCCACAATTCCCACTGATTTTCCACAGCTCCAAGCTGCACTTTCAATAAATGCAATGGAATTGGGAGTCTTGCCTTTCCTCCCTAGCACAGGAACACCTGCAAACTGAATTTCCACAACAACAGCTCCAGAACTGGTGCTCACCCAGCCAGGCTTTGCATCTTCCAATTAAGTTCCTTTTAAGAGAAGAAATAAAATACAGAAAGCCAAGAAAGACATTGTATGAAATGACTGTCAAAAGAGTCTGGTTTCCAAACCAAGCTGTAAATTTGGATTTTTTTCACGTCTCCTCTGTCCTTCAGCACACCTGGGTGAGGCAAACCCAAACCCAGCTCCAGAGCCACAATTCCCACTGATTTTGCACAGCTCCAAACTGCACTTTCAATAAATTCAATGGAATTTGAAGTCTTGCATGTCATCCCTAGCACAGCATCACCTGCAAATTGAATTTCCACAACAACAGCTCCAGAACTGGTGCTCACCCAGGCAGGCTTTGCATCTCCCAATTAACATCTGTGATTCAACCAGATAATGATTGCTTATCTTCTGAATAAACTTGCAAGAGTAGAAATGGACCTTGAGGGGATTCTGAGGAGTTTCTTGCCTCCAAAGTGCCAACCAAGCAAGCAAACCCCACATGTGTTGTTCTCTACACACAAATGAGGTTAATTTACAGACACATGGAGCAAAACATGCTGCTCAGGAGGACCTGGAGGAGATTTTTTTATGCAAACCACAGGGTTTGCTGTGCTGTGAATGCTTCACATATGGTGGGGAGTAAGAAGTAAAATTCTAAAGGCTGAGAATGAAATGTGCCATCAATCAAAGAGCACAGCTGAGGCTCACATGAGGCTTCACTGAGCAATCATCAAATCTCACTCTGTGATTTAGAAACAATCAGGGTTTTTAATGAATAGACAACACGTTCAAGCAACTTGTTGCTGCTTTACAGCAGTAAAATGTGAGTTTTTTGATAGCTATGAGGTAAATCATGCTCTAGCTCTGTGTTTTTCCACACAGAGGACACATGAGGATTCTGGCAGCCTAAATCACTTTGCAGTGAGGATATCTGGCACAAGTGGGTCCTTGCTGGATGCACTGTGCAGCTGCAGGCAGCCAGAGGAGAAGCCATAAAATGGGAAAATAACAAAGCCTGGCTGGGTGACACCAGTTTGGAGCTGTGGGTGTGGAAGTTCAGTTTGCAGGTACCAGGTGTTCTGTGCTGGGGAGGAAATGCACGACTCCGTTCCACTGGATTTATTGAAAGTGCGGTCTGGAAAATCAATCAATCAATCTGTGGGAATTGGGGGCTTTCCCCTCCTCATTCTTCCTGTTATTTATTATTCCATATATTCCTGTTATTATTTATTTATTTATTTGTGTGCACATGTGGCTGAATGTGCTGAGGTGCCCTGGCCAGGCTGCACCTACCCCTGTACAGTTCCACTGGATTTATTGAAAATGCAGTCTGGAAAATCAATCAATCAATCTGTGGGAATTTGGGGCTTTCCCCTCCTCATTCTTCCTATTATTTATTATTCTAGATATTCCTGTTACTATTTATTTATTTATTTATTTATTTATTTATTTATTTATTTGTGTGGAGATGTGACTGAATTATTTATTTATTTATTTATTTATTTGTTTGTTTGGTTTTTTGTTTGTTTGTTTGTTTGTTTGTTTGTGTGCACATGTGGCTGAAAGTGCTGAGGTGCCCTGGCCAGGCTGCATCACCTCCTGTGGGACTCAGTTCCACTGGATTTATTGAAAGAGCAGTCTGGAAAATCAATCAATCAATCAATCAATCAATCAATCTGTGGGAATTGGGGGCTTTCCCCTCCTCATTCTTCCTATTATTTATTATTCTAGATATTCCTGTTATTAATTAATTAATTTACTTATTTATTTATTTATTTATTTGTTTGTGTGGACATGTGGCTGGACTATTTATTTATTTATTTATTTACTTACGTATTTGTGTGGACATGTGGCTGAATTATTTATTTATTTATTTATTTATTTATTTTATGTGGACATGTGGCAGATTTATTTATTTATTTATTTGTTTGTTTATTTGTTTATTTACTTATTTATTTGTGTGGATACGTGGCTGGATGTGCTGAGGTGCCCTGGCCAGGCTGCACCACCCTCTGTGGGACCTCAGGAACAGCACCAAAAACCAAACTGCACCCTGAAATTCATGAAATCCCTGCAAGTCCCAGCCTGCAGCCCGTGCAGACACACCGAGGGGGTGATTACAAAGCTCAGCACCCTCCTCTCATCCCTCCCTCTGCACAGGGATCCCTTCCCTCATCTTCCTCAAGCCCAGCACATTTTGAGTTTTGCACACTCAGCAATTCCCTCCCCACTCCTTTTTTTCCACAGGAAAGAAGCCACAGATGAAATCCCCAAAATCTCCCACTAAGGGGGGATTTTGCTTTGCTCAGCCTGCTCAGGGCACTCCTCTCTGTCCAAGATCCAGGAATAAAAAATAACAATAAATAAATAATAAATTTAAAATAAAGAAATAAATAAGAAATATCAGGAATATATAGAATAATAAATTATAGGAAGTGTTCAGGGCATTCCTCGCTGTCCAAGATCCAAGAATTATCAATAATAATAAAAAGAAGGAAGGAAGGAAGGAAGGAAGAGAGAAAGAAAGAAAGAAAGAAAGAAAGAAAGAAAGAAAGAAAGAAAGAAAGAAAGAAAAAGAAAGAAAGAAAGAAAGAAAGAAAAAGAAAGAAAGAAAGAAAGAAAGGAAGAAAGAAAAAAGAAAGAAAGAAAGAAAGGGAAAATATTGAATACTGAATAATAGGAAGAATGAGGAGGGGAAAGCCCCCAATTCCCACAGATTGATTGATTTTCCAGACCGCACTTTCAATAAATCCAGCGGAACTGAGTCGTGCATTTCCTCCCCAGCACAGAACACCTGGTACCTGCAAACTGAACTTCCACACCCACAGCTCCAGAACCGCTGCTCACCCAGCCAGGCTTTGTTATTTTCCCATTTTATGGCTTCTCCTCTGGCTGCCTGTAGCTGCACAGTGCATCCAGCAAGGACCCACTTGTGCTCCAAGACCTCATCCTGCAGTCATTCCCCCAATTTTTTTTAAATAAAGATCTTCTAACTTCCTCTAATTCGGCTATACCCAGAATCAGGCCACAATCTGAATATTTACCTATCACATATTTCATCCTGACACATCGATTCCAAACTTAACCATACAGAAATTAACCTTAAAAAAAAATCAAATCCAAGGCTTTTAAAAACTGCATTTCTTTCTTCAAGCTCTTTATTTAAGCAGCAGGTGCAGCAAAGCATGGGTAATTTCTCCCTGCACACAGTGGCCCTATCCCAGCGGGCTGACAAATCCCTGGCTTCCCTTGTACCCCCACAAATTCTCTTTTTCTGCCTCTGCCCCTCAGTTTTCCCTTCACTGTCTTGCAATACAATTAAATCCATCAGCCTTGCACCTTTTTTTGGTTTTTTTCAGTGTTGGTGGCCTTGGCTGCTGCTTGTTTTGCCATTCCAACCTTTCCAAAATTCTGTATTTTCAGCCCACAGCCCCAGCTTGCAAGGTGAGGGTAATGGGGATTCTCATTTCAATCTCAGCAAACAGAAACCCTTCTACAGGTTCCTCTTGTGTAAATCTTTTTAAAATACATGTACAACACTTAAAAGCACAGAATTTAGGTTGGAAGGGACCTTAAAGCCTAAATATCTTGTAGAACTGGTACCTGAAGGGCTTTGAAAGCTGTTTTTAAGAGCAAAACAGAAAAAGGCAATTAAAC
Source organism: Melozone crissalis (assembly GCF_028551555.1). NCBI lineage: Eukaryota > Metazoa > Chordata > Aves > Passeriformes > Passerellidae > Melozone > Melozone crissalis. Next base: position 18,444,475 of record NW_026535807.1, on the reverse strand, counting down.
AGCACAGAAAATATTTATTTACAAATAAACCTTTAGCTGGAAAGTATTTTTCATATCCCCAGTTCCAAGCAGTAGCACCAAGCACTAATTTATCCCTCCTGGGTTCAGAGCAGTTTTCCCAGGTATTCACAGAAAAGGACATGAAAACATTCACAAAAAGGATTTTTTTGGTCACCACTAACAACTAACAAAACAATACAAAAAAAAAAAAGAAACAAACAAAAATGCACACGGGGGTTTTTCTGGTATAAAAGTGCCCCAGACAGATTTCCTTCCATTGTTCCTTTTTTATGAGGGAAGAAAAGTCCCAAAGCACAGCAGCAGCAAACATAAACCCCATTTTCTCCTGTTTTTGGGCTGAAAATTGCATTTTTCAGGGCACAGCATTGGAACTGCTGCAAAGCCTCCAAGAGGAGACTTTCTAATTATTTTCTTTAATAAGAATATCAAATCTTATTTAATTTCTATTACCAAGCCTTTTCTTCAGGCTCTTGAAAACTGCAAACAAGAGGGAAAATAAATAAACAAATAAATAATCACACCCCCAAGCATGTTTGATGATGCCATGCTTGTGTTTTGGGTGGGATTTTTAATTTCATTTTGCTACCACCAACAGGCAGCTGTCCAAGGAGAAGGTGTGCTTGAAGGAAGCCACAATTAATGGAAATCCTGTCATAGGGATAATTAAATCTGATAGAAAGCCTTTGACAGAAATGAAAATAAAATTGTAGTGTTGAATAGTGTATGTTTGAATTCTTCTATCACCTTCCTCCTTTGATGTGCCCAGGTTTGAGGTTAAAAATAAAACTCTATAGTCATCATATTTATAAGACCTGCACAAAAATTGATAGAACAGATATAAAGTCAAATTTCCTTTCAAGGCTTGTACAGGAAATATGGATTGGGCACATAAATGGATCTCAGAATAATGCAACCATTTCTACACCTACATTTGAATTTGCTGTAAATCCAGAATTTGCCATGTCCCACTGCACCATTTTAACCCCCAGGTGATGCAGAACTGCTGTCAGAGGCCTCTAAATGAGCTTTCAGGTGATAAAAACCAAACATTTGGTAATTACTGATTAAAAAGGAGCAGCAGATTAACTCCACAACTGAGCTGCAGGAATGAACAATGCAGAAATAATGAGGAGATTATAAAAGATAGGACTCAAGGGACACTCAGTGCTCTAAGGGGCTCAGAATCCCTGAGCTCCAGGACTCCTCTGGAAATCATTTTTGTCCACCCTTCACCCAAAGCAGGGCCCAGAGCCTCAGGGAGTTCAGCTCCTGCCACAGAACACCCCAAATTCCAGAATGGTTTGTCCACTTTGGAGTTTTAACAATTCTGACATTTCCCAGCCCCTCCAAGAACCCTGCTCCTGTGTTTTTACATCCAAACACGAGATTAAATCACCTCTTGAAACAAGGATCATCCTGGTTAAATTATCCCACAGCTAGCACAAATCCATAAATATTTATTTTATCATTATCATCCTCACCATCATCATCCTCGCAATGCTTCTTCACAGCCCCTGACAGAGCAACACCCTCCTGGCAAGACCAATCTTCCCAAGAGCTTAAAGATGCTGAAATCTGGAGTTGTGTTCACCTCAGAGCAGCCAATTCTCATTTATTCCAGGAATTTCATGGAATTGAGATTTTGGGTGGGAGAAGGAACTTGGATTGACATTTTAAATCAGATCATGAAGGGGACAATGCCCCTGAGAACTGGGCAAAAATCTCCTCCTCTTGGATTTGATTTTTTTATTTTTACGTTAATTTCTGGATGTTTAAGTTTGGAATTGATGTGTCAGGATGAAACTTGTGATAGGTAAATATTCAGATTGTGGCCTGATTCTGGAATTCTGTTCACCTCAGAGCAGCCAATTCTCATTTATCTCAGGAATTGCCACTGGCTGGCCAGGCAGGTCACACTGTGGGAGGAACCATCCTTCAGCCTTCATGGAATTGAGATTTGGGTGGGAGAAAGAACTTGGATTGACATCTGTAAATCAGATCCTGAGGGGACACTGCCCCTGAGAAGTGGGCAAAAAACTCCAACTCCTTGGATTAGATTTTGATTCATTGTTTAATATCATATATATTAGAAATAACTTTTTTTGGATCAAATCCTCCTTGGATTTAATTTTTTTTTAGGGTAATTTCTGTATGTTTAAGTTTGGAATTGATGTGTCAGGATGAAATGTGTGATAGGTAAATATTCAGATTGTGGCCTGATTCTGGAATTCTGTTCACCTCAGAGCAGCCAATTCTCATTTATTCCCAGCAGGGCACACACTGTGGGAGGAACCATCCTTCAGCCTTCATGGAATTGAGATTTTGGGGGGGAGAAGGAACTTGGATTGACATTTTTAAATTAGATTATGAGAGGACACTGCCCCTGAGAAGTGGGCCAAAAACTCCTCATCCTTGGATTTGATTTTGATTTATAATTTAATATAATATATATAATAAATAACTTTTTTTTTGGATCAAATCCTCCTTGGATTTGATTTCTGTTTTTTAGGGTAATTTCTGTATGTTTAAGTTTGGAATTGATGTGTCAGGATGAAATATGTGATAGGTAAATATTCAGATTGTGGCCTGATTCTGGAATTCTGTTCACCTCAGAGCAGCCAATTCTCATTTATTCCAGGAATTGCCACTGTGGGAGGAACCATTCCAGCAGCATTCATGGAATTAGGATTTTGGGTGGGAGAAGGAACTTGGATTGACATTTTTAAATCAGATCATGAAGGGGACACTGCTCCTGAGAAGTGGGCAAAAAACTCCAACTCCTTGGATTTGATTTTTTTTTTATTTTTAGGTTAATTTCTGTATGTTTAAGTTTGGAATTGATGTGTCAGGATGAAATGTGTGATAGGTAAATATTCAGATTGTGGCCTGATTCTGGGTATAGCTGAATTAGAGGAAGTTAGAAAGTATTTTTTAAAAAATTCTACAAGGGGGAAAAAATTCACAGAAATCCTCGAGGGTTTAGTGACGGATTGGAGAGCACAGATCATTTGCAGATGAGCAGAGATTCCCATACCAATAAAAAGAATTATTGGAAGGTCACCTAACCCAGACTGAGACAAGTTTCAGCATTTCAAGTTTGATCAATCCCACTCTACCCTCGGCAAACACAAGCAAAAAATACATTATTCTAAATAATTCCAAACCCAACAACAGGGATCCTTCTCAGCTCAATTCCCACTATCAGAAAAGAACATTTGGCAGGAAAATGAGCACATGTCCCACATGCAGTTATGTCATCTTACATGAGAATTTTGTGCACAGCTTTGGCATCACCCAACTCCCCCTCATGCACTGAGGAACAGAAAACTTGAAATGCACTCAAAATATGAATCCATGAAAAGTTGGATTTACCCAGTGACCTCACTAATCTCATCATTGCTTCCATGGAGATCCATGTGTGTGTACACAACATTTCTATCTTGTGGGGGAGGCAGAAGGAGGTAGGGAAAACTTCCTAATCTCTCCTCTTTTACAGGAGGAATGCTCTTCATACAGTTAGAAATAAAATAATTTCTGAAAATATTAATTGAGGGAATTAAATAACATAGTTTGCAGTGTTAAATGCTCAGAGGATACTGGATTATCAGATTTATTTCATGTTGTATACTTCAGAAATTAGGGGAGATAAATCCATTTGTTTTAAAATCTTACTGCCAGTTTCCCTCCTGATTTTTCCTGTCACTTTTCCCATCTGCTTTATCAAAATAAATACTACCCAGAAAATTGCAAGTTGCTGGGATAAAAGTTCAAAGAGGAAAAAAACCCCAGTAATTAAAGGTAAGGTAATGATGTACTAGAAATACAACAGGCAGATCAGGTTTCTGGTTTGGTTTGACAGAAAAACCTGAAAAAGCAGAAGGTGCCTCAGCAGTGAGAGACTTCTGTAAGCACCTGCCCTGCTCTGGAAACATTTCCTAGGCCCATGCAATAAATTATCAATAAATTATCAATAAATTATCAATAAATTATCAACAAATTAACAATAAATGATCAATGACAATAAATTATCAATAATCGATAATTTATTGTTAATTTATTGTTAATTTATTGATAACAATAAATTATTTATTGTTAATTTATTGTTATTTATTGATAACAATCAATTATCAATAAATTAACAATAAATTAACAGTAAACAACACAGGAAGCCTCAACTTCACTCAGAACCTTATGTACTGATTTAAAACCATATTTCCAACCCAGGTTCTGCTGCAAACCTGTGTCCAAGTGTCAGATTTATTCCTGTGGCACTTCAATCAACACAGAAAGGGAACAAACAAAAACTTTGATGAGACTGTGCAGAGACTTTGGGCCTGGAGGCTCTTGCAGGGATCTGGATTCTGCAATTCCTTTCAGAATTGCTTTTGATTTTCTGACCACAGAATTTCCACATCTGCTGCACTGACACATTGTCTGCAAGCAGTTGTGTCCCAGCTATCAAATCTTGTTTAATTTGAATTTTTCTCTGGACCTGCTGTAACCAAGTGGGTGCCCTCCTGCTCTGCTGCTGGTTTTTCATTCCCAGGAGCAGAGCAATGTTCTCCCAAGCTCCTGAAGGAGGGAGGTGGTCTCTCAGCTGATGGGGACATGGCGGAAGTCATGGGCACCAAAGGATGGACGTTGGATGACCATGGGTGGTCACTGGTGGCTGTGGTCACCAAGGATGGACACAGATGGACACAGATTACCATGGATAACCACAGATAACCATAGATGACCACATAAGGATGAAGGATGGACACTGGATGACCATGGGTGGTCATTGGTGGCTGTTGTCACCAAGGATGGACACTGATGACCACAGATGACCATGGATGACCACAGATGGCCATGGATGACCACAGATGGCCATGGAAGGATGAAGGATGGACATTGGATGACCATGGGTGGTCATTGGTGGCTGTGGTCACCAAGGATGGACACAGATGGACACAGATGACCATGGATGACGAGATGACCATGAATGACCATGGAAGGATGAAGGATGGACATTGGATCACCATGGGTGGTCACTGGTGACTGTGGTCACCAAGGATGGACACAGATACCACAGATGACCACGGATGACCACAGGATGACTCCTCCCAAAGCTGCTGGAAGAGTCCATCACCACCCCAACCATCTGGGGTCTCTGAGGGCACTGAATTGTTCAGTGACCCCAAAGCAAGCCCACCCTGCTGCACCTCCTCAGCTGGGCTCAGAGGGGCAAACACAGCCCCTGGAGAGTGACCCAGCTCCAAACCAGCCCTGTGATTCCAGGTTTATCTGTCCAGCCAGGCTTAGCAAAGCCCAGCTGCAGGCCCAGGAGCTCTGGGGCTGTCCCAGATGTGCCCCAGCAGAGCTCCCAGCTGCTTGCAGGGTTAACAGCTTGTTCTGGCTCACAATTCCCTGCTCCCCCATCTGGGCTGCCTTTGATCTTCTGGCCTGCTCTGACTGCAGCCCCAGGAGTTTCTGGGATCACAGAGAACTCCTGAGTCCAGCTGGGAGGGACAGAGTGAAAAGCCACTGTAAAATCTGATAGCAGGCAGCAAACTGAGTGAGAGTGTTTTAAAAATGGGAATGTAGAACTGGGATGTTCAATGGATTGGCCATAAAATTCATCCTAAATCAAACAACAGATCTCCTGTACTATGAGGTCAAACTTCACTTCTTCATGGCACTGAATCTACATTACCCTAAATATCTCATTTTTGTCACTTCACCTCTCCTTCCCCTGCAAAGAAAGAGCTGGAATACACTTATGAGGTTGTTATGAATAATTTTGAACAATTCAGAGCTTGAATTCTAACAGAAAATGGTCAAACACTGCAGGGCCCTCATGGTTATCCCTCTCTAGCTGGGATTCCCAGCAGGATGCACAAGCCAGGTGATTCCAGGATCCATCAGCACTCAGCAGGGACATATCCCAGAGCACCCACCCAGAACTGCCAATCCTGCTCCATTTGGTGCCAGGAGGAGCAGGCTCCAGCAGCTCTTGGAGCACAGAATATGCCAGGAGTGACACCTTCAGAGGTGTCAAAAAAAATTTATGTATATAAAAATAAAAATTTATATATTATAAAATATCTATTATAGAAATTATATATTTTATAGTATTATAATTATGATATATTTATATTCTATATTATAGGAATTATATATTTATATATCTATCTGTATTTATCTATATATCTATATATATCTATATAGATGTATATCTCTATCTCTATCTATATCTATATCTATATCCATCTATCTAAAATTTATATCTATATATATACCTCCCCTATATCTCTATAAATATCTATATCTATCTATCTATCTATGTATCTATATATCTATCTATCTATCTATCTATCTATCTATCTAAAATTTACATCTATATATACTTCCTTCCCCCCAAACTAAAAGCAGGTTTATACTCTTTTATAAACATTTAAAATCACATTATACTTCTGGAATCACAGAATCCCAGACTGGTTTGGGTTGGAAGGACCTCAAAGCCCACCCAGTGCCACCCCTGCCATGGGCAGGGACACCTCCACTGTCCCAGGTGCTCCCAGCCCTGTCCAGCCTGGCCTGGGGCACTGCCAGGGATCCCAAGTTCAGCTCCAGAACCACCTCACTCCCACCCTGATTCCACACCAAATCCCCACATCCCTTTTCCTGGCTCCATGGAATGTCCTTGCAAAATGCCAGCGCTGCATTCAGCTGTTGTGTAATGCAGAGTCTTCAAAAAAACCCAAACCCCCACCCAAACAGCCCCAAAAGAACATGGAACACAAAGCACGGATTTCCCAGGAGCAGGATTCCACCCAAACATCCTCACTGGGAGCTCAGAAAAGTCAATTTTGTATTTTCAGACCCCCTCCTGCATTAACCTTTCAAGTGCTACTGCTTTAGCACAAAAGTTATTTAAGAGCTGTTATGTGCCTCTGATATTTCTCCTCTGGTGTGATAAATAAAAGCATCATTATTCTACTGAAGTTCTTTGTCCTCAGAACTGTATAAATTTTTTATATTTCATCTACAACCTGAGGTTTTGATTTCCTCCACACCAGGCATGGCTGCTTTCCCCCTTTTCATTTTTCATTATGGGCAGCAGAAGATCTTTTCTAATGAGCTAAATCTGAGTTAGGGACAATCTTCTCTGCCCCTCTGCACAACATTTAATACAGTTTAGTTGCATTGTGAAGATGAAGCAAAATTTGCCTTCATCTTTAAAGTCATGAGCTGTTTCTTCCACAGATAAAAGTTTGTAGCGGCCAACATCTAGCACAGACAACCTTGATAAATCATTCCAGACACACACACAGAGAATAAACTTGTTTACAGGGGTGATTTTTACAAATCACAGCTCTATCAGTGCACTCTTTAAGATAAAGCAAGCTTTAAAAATCTTCTTGCTCACATGTAAGTCACCTAAAGGAATAACTTCCTTTTAAAAAGCAATTTCTTCCTTCTCTAAGACAAACTATCAATGCAACATTTTTATACATATATATGCATATATATATAAAAATCTTATATTATATTATAAATTATGTACTTATATAATTAAATATATAATTTATAATATAATAAATCATAAATTATATATTTAACATATATATATAGTCTGCAGTGTTTGACCATTTTCTGTTTGAATTCAAACTCTTTATATATGTATATATATATATATATATGTATATATATATAAGGTTATTAAACAAGTTAAGCTGTGCTGCCATTATGATGTCAAAAAATTTAATCTTCCAGTGAGTTTAGCGTCTTATATGAATCTTTTTTATTTTAAAGCTTATTTCTTGCTGGCAGAGGGGGATTGCTATAGGAAGGAAGGGTGGCATTTGTTTTTCATGTGCTGCTCCAGCTGAAAAACCTACACTGCAAATTTAAATATTTAACCCAGTGCTGTCTAATTTTTTCAATAAATAAATAATCTATAATTAGTACAAACCCATGCTTTGTAGTTCTTGTTTTGAAAGTCAAGGAGATGTTTTCTAGCTTAAAAAGTTCCTGAAGGACTAAATGAAGCTGTCCTACTGTGGTGTGCTCATTTCCCACTGATCTGATCCTTAAACGTTGCTCAGAGTGAGGTTGGTGATGTAAGGCAGGAGCTGCTCATGGCAATTTCTGTATCCCTTTGTGCAGCCCCAATAAAATTCCAAAAACAACAACAAAAGTTCCACAACATTAATCAGCAACACCAAAACCACCCAGACTTTAACAATCCTATCTCAGGTTTGCATCTGCACGCTTCATTTTCTGGGATGAAGAGCAGTCAGGATTTCAGACTGGCTCAGAAATCTCCTCTAATTACCAGAGACAAGGAGGGATGTGAGGGCACAAAGCCCTTCTCAAAATCCCTTTTATCATTATCATCACCATCCCTGTGCGTGTCCAGCTTTGGGTCCTCCAAACCACACCCTCAGTGCCAGGGCAGCAGGTGATCACCCCATCCAGCATGGAAAACCTCATTTTTGAAGATTTTCACTTCATTAACAACATCCATTTTACAATGAAACTATATCCCTGAGATACTCAATTACACAATTATGCACTCTCATTTCTTTCCTACTCTCTGCCCATTAAAAACAACCTCAAAATTTTAGGCTGGAGAAAATGAGAACTTCACTGAAATTGAAGCAGAAATAACCAAGGTAAATAATAAAACATCATAATTACAAGGTATATTAATCCCTAAAACTAATACTAGATAAACCTTATTTCTGTCTGAGCCTTAATTAGTGATTTCCCTGCTCCTTCTCTTATTCATTGTGCAAAAGCTGCCCCTGGGGATGTCCCTGCAGAGCTCCAGCCTCACACTCAGCAGTCTCCACAATAAATAAAAACCTGAGCAGAGCTTCTCAGGGTTTTCCTGTGAGTCATGGTGTCACCAAAGCTGCTGTGGCCATGAATAAACAGCACTGCATTTTCTGAATTTGTTCTCACAAAAAACAAGACCTGCTTCCAGGGAACCCAAAAACCCAGAGGCTGGCAGTGTAGACTGAGGTGTTGCTTGAAAAATTAAAAGTTCCTGAGCAAACCCCCCAGTGAAGAGCCCATGAACAGCTCAAACATCTGTGCACAAAGTGAAAAACTCCTCTCCCAGTTGGGAGCAAGCTGGAACTTGCGTGGGGCCCTGTAAAATCCTTAATTGTTGGGAGCAGACAAAGTCTGTTTAGTCATGTCTGCTCAGGGGGAAGGATATTACAACACATCTGCACTGCCTCTCTCCACACAGGTCAAAGCTGGTTTTCCACCCTTTTATTTCCATCTCAGAACCCCCTCAGCCAGCCTGTGCCCAAAGGAGCAGGGAAAGGACAATCCCCACATGGCTGCAGGGATTTTGTGGAAGAAACAGCTCATGGCTTTAAAGATGAAGGCAAGCTTTGCTTCATCTTCACAATTCTATATTAAATGTTGTTCAGAAGGGCAGAGAAGATTGTCTCTAATTCAGTTTTAGCTCATTAGAAAATATCTACTGCTACCCATAATAAAAAATGAAATGGGGAAAAGCAGCCATCCCTGATGTGGAGGAAATCAAAACCTCAGGTTTTAGTTGAAATATAAAAATCTTTACAATGTAACTAAACTATATTTATTTGCCTGTGCCAGGTGTTGGTCACTACATACTTTTATCTGTGGAGGAAACAGCTCATGACTTTAAAGATGAAGGCAAATTTTGCTTCATCTTTAAACTGTATTAAATGTTGTGCAGAGGGGCAGAGAAGAATGTCTCTAATTCAGATTTAGCTCATTAGAAAATATCTTCTGCTACCTATAATAAAAAATGAAATGGGGAAAGCAGCCATGCCTGATGTGGAGGAAATCAAAACCTCAGGTTAGAGAAATATCAGAGGTACATAACAGCTCTTAAATAACTTTTGTGCTAAAGCAGTAGCACTTGAAAGGTTAATGCAGAAGGGGGTTTGAAAATACAAAATTGACTTTTCTGAGCTCCCAGTGAGGATGTTTGGGTGGAATCCTGCTCCTGGGAAACCCGTGCTTTGTGTCACATGTCCTTTATGGGGCTGTTTGGGTTTAGGAATCCTTGGAGAGATCCCCAAACTGAGCTGCAGTGCCCACAGACCAAACTGGGGCAGGAATTCTAACTGCTGTCTTCATTGCTAAGAGGATGGAGCAGGTAGCAGGATTCTTTCTAAAATATTCTAGAAAGGTTTTTATCCATGTTCCCAACCAGCCAACAGCTCCTCCTGCTCCACAAAGCTGGATTCATGTCCCAAAAGCAGCAAAATATTTAATATTAGCACATTACACACATTATTTGGGTGCTAATTAGCAGATTACACACATTATTTGGGTGCTAATACATTAGCTCACAAATTTTACTGGTTTGGATCTCTCTGTCTCATTGGGAGCATGGGATGACCAAAGGTGGACTGATTCTGCTGGAGTTTTTATATTTACATGGAAATTTCCACTCTTCCCTTCAGCTTAATTTTGCATTCTGGAGAATTTTAAGCCTTGCATGTGATACAAACACAATGTATTTAACTAAATTCCTAATTAATATATAAAAATACATTTAATAAATAGTTTAAACTTCATCCCTTCTGAATAAAAGCTTTGTCTAGGCTCCATGTCTCATTAAAGAACTGAGCAAGATTTATTTTTCACAAGCAGAAAACCGTAAAAGATCAGGTTCAATAAAAGAAATTATTTATCTCCATCAATGCCTCCGAGTTCTAATCTGGGCCAGTGATAACATCAGTGCCATTGCTTTGGAGACAATTGCTGTTTGCTTTATTTAGAGCAGCCAATCCAAAAGGGATTTATCTCCAGCCTAGAACATTTCCCACACCAAGGAGAAATGAAATTCATGTGGAGCCCAAGTTCAGAGCTGGGCAGGCACATCCCATTATCTCATTGGGGGAAATCTGAATTTTCAGTTCTGGCACTGCTGCTAACAAAAGGAAGGAGTCAAACCCCAACAAATCACTCAAAAGGCAGCACAAGTAACAAGTTATTAGAATTCTAAAAGTTCATGCAAAGATGAAAAGTACCATAAAAACTTATGGAAAATTATGCAGTGAGTCAAGGGTTACTAAAAACAATGGGATAAGTGTTGCATTTCTATTTCTTCATGTTTGTAACAGAGCTCAAAGGACATCAGACTAGCAGGATAATGGGATATAATTGTGTTTCTTGACTTATTCACAATTACACTAATAAAGGGAATTTTTGCTACTCTGAGAAAATGGTGGTGCCACTTTGATTTACAATCCATAAAAAAGGGAAATAAGAAGCATCTCCAGAAAGGGCAGCACCTAAAGAGATGAAATCATGCAGCAGTGAGACTGGAGGATAAACATGTTTAGGTTGTCTGATTATTGCTGACAACTCTCTGAGAAAATGAGTTCAAGGAGATTTATTGGAAGTGTTTCACAGAAACTGAGATGAAAGATTTATTGGCTGGGTCCTAAAATCACTGCAGAGTGGAAGCGTCCTGCAGGGGAAGGAAGGTGCCAGCACTGGGGAACAGAGCTCAAGAGGAGACTAAAATAAAATAAAATAAAATAAAATAATTTTTGACACAAGCTGAGAGTTTGGTCATGAGATGCACAGATCAAAACATGGAGGAGGCTGTGGTGATTGACAGCATAAAGGACAAAGGTGCCGGAATGAAAAAATCCCTTGTGCAAAATCTGGACCAGCATCTTTGAGAAATACTGGGATATGTGGGAATATTAGGATTTTTGTAGTTTAAGAAGCAGATTAAACAAAATAAGTGAGTTTTAAATATTGGGATGTGTGGCAATATGATGACTTTTGAAGTTTAAGAATTGGATTGAACAAAATAAGTCAATCTTAAATATTGTGATATGTGGAAACATTATGATTTTTGAAGTATAAGAACTGGATTGAACAAAATAACTGATTTTAAATATTGTGATATATGGGAACACTATCATTTTTGAAGTTTAAGAACTGGATTGAACAAAATAACCGAGTTTTAAATATCAGGATGTATGGGAATATAATGATTTTTGAAGTTTAAGAAACTAGATCAAACAAATAAGTCAATCTGAAACATCATGATATATGGGGAGTATTATGATTATTGAAGATTAAGAACTGGATTGAACAAACTAAGTGAATCTCAAATACTGTGATATGTGGGAATATTATGATTTTTGAAGTTTAAGAAACTAGATTGGACAAAATAAGTCAATCTGAAATATTGTGATATATAGGGAATATTATGATTTTTGAAGTTTAAGAACCAGATTGAACAAAATAAGTGAATCTCAAATATTGTGATATGTGGGCATATTATGACTTTTGAAATTTAAGAACCAGACTGAATAAAATGAAGGAATCTTAAATACTGTGATATATGGGAATATAATCATTATTGAAGTTTAAGAACCAGACAAAGCAGGATGGGTTAATTCTGACAGCTCTAACAAAGCAGATCACAACTGCTGTGTTCAAGGACTGGTGGCCATGTGCCCATCCCCACCCCAGTGCAATAAGTAAGTTTTAAATATTGTGATATGTGGGAATATAATGATTTTTGAAGTTTAAGAACTGGACTGAGCAAAATAAGTAAGTTAAAAATATTGTGATATATGGGAATATAATGATTTTTGAAGAATCAGATTAAACAAAATAAGTGAATCTCAGATATTGTGGTATGTAGGAATATTATGATTTTTTGAAGTATAAGAACTGGATTGAACAAACTAAGTGAATCTCAAATATTGTGATATGTGGGAATATAATGGTTATTGAAGTTTAAGAACCAGATTAAAGGAGCTGGGTTAATTCTGCCAGCTCTAACAAAGCAGACAGCAATTGTTGTGTTCAAGGACTGGTGGCCACGAGCCTGTCCCTACCCCAAAGTAATAAGTGAGTTTTAAATATTGGGATATATGGGAATATAATGATTTTTGAAGTTTAAGAATCAGATTGAACAAAATAAGTCAATCTTAAATATTGTGATATGTGGAAACATTATGATTTTTGAAGTATAAGAACTGGATTGAACAAAATAACCGAGTTGTAAATATCGGGATGTATGGGAATATAATGATTTTTGAAGTTTAAGAAACTAGATCAAACAAATAAGTCAATCTGAAACATCATGATATATGGGGAGCATTATGATTATTGAAGTTTAAGAACTGGATTGAACAAACTAAATGAATCTCAAATACTGTGATATGTGGGAATATTATGATTTTTGAAGTTTAAGAAACTAGATTGGACAAAATAAGTCAATCTGAAACATTGTCATGTATGGGGAATATAACAAGATTTGAAGTTTAAGAACTGGATTGAACAAAAGAAGTGAATTTCAAATATTGTGATATGTGGGAATATAATGATTTTTGAAGTTTAAGAACCAGATTAAGTGAGCTAGGTTAATTCTGACAGCTCCAACAAAGCAGACAGCAATTGTTGTGTTCAAGGACTGGTGGCCACGAGCCTGCCCCACCCCAATGTAGGAAGTGAGTTTTAAATACTAGAATATATGGGAGTATTATGATTTTTGAAGTTTAAAAGTCATACTGAACAAACGAAATGAATCTCAAATATTGTGATATGTGGGAATATTATGATTATTGAAGTTCAAGAAGCAGATTAAATGAGCTGGGTCAATTCTGACAGCTCCAACAAAGGAGATCACAATTGTTGTGTTCAAGGACTGGAGGCCAAGAGCCTGTCCCCACCCCAAAGTAATAAGTGAATTTTAAATATTGGGATGTATGGGAATATTATGATTTTTGAAGTTTAAAAATCAGATTGAACAAACTAAGTGAATCTCAAATATTGTGATATGTGGGAATATTATGATTATTGAAGTTTAAGAACCAGATTAAGTGAGCTGGGTCAATTCTGACAGCTCCAACAAAGCAGACAGCAATTGTTGTGTTCAAGGACTGGTGGCCCCACCCCAGTGGAGCTCAGCTGACCAAGCAGGGCAGCTTTTATCACTTGTGACTGATCAAAACCCGCTCCAGACTGCTATTCCCAAAGGGCTGCACAATGGGAATTCCAGCCTCCTGCTGAACCTCGTCCTCCCAAATTGCTTTGTCTGTTTTGGCCCCAGGCTGTGTATTAGAAATGATAAAAGTGCTTCTCTCCAAAAGCTCCGGTGCCAGTGTCAACATGACAGAGTGCTCGTGGCTACGAGGGGGAGACGGAGGAGAGGGGCAGGAGGGAACTCTGCGCTCATGCTGGGCAAGTAGGAACACAATTTTTCCTCCCTCCCACCGTATTTTTAACCTTCTCCAAGTCGGCTCGACTGGAAGAGCTGCTCTGGCAGCAGCTGCAAATCAAACTTGCTGTAATTATTCTTACAACACAAAAAAATGAAGGAACGTCCCTGGAAACAGTTCTGTGCCTTTGATATGCGCTCAGTGCTCTTTTAATCAGGGTTTGCCTCCTTCAGAGACGCTGGAAAGAAACAGCCAACCAAGAAATAAAGAGCATTTCTTGAAAGGAAGCCAAAATGCAATGTTTTATGCTGGCCTACACACTGGGAGTTTTTTTCCCCCTCAATGAGTGAACAGAAGTTCAGTTTCAGGAGGAGAATACCTTTTTGACAGCACATAAATTAGAATTTGGGACAGACAGACACACAACCCCAGCACGCTGTAGTGGCTTGTCACGGTGCTCAAAAAACACTGAATATTCTGAGTTGGAAGGGACCCACAGGAACACCCAAATTATACCCAAATAAGACTTTTCAAATATAATCATGATTAAAATCACGATCAAGATCATCAATTTTCAACTATAATAATTAAAATCATGACCAAGATCACAGAATAATAAAATGGCCTGGATTGGATGCACACAAATGTTTCACCAAGAGCCAGAATAGAAAGTCTGAACAATCACTTATTTAATGCTGAAAAATTATCCCTCTACCTAAGGAGAAATATTTATAATTGCAGACATTATAAGGACATAGAGGATGTCTTTGATGAATTTGCAAAATTCAAAGGGAGCTCACAACACTGCAAGGCCAATTTGAATTTTTAACTGTTTTGACTCATGCTGTTATTATTTTTTATGAGCAGAAAACACTCTAATAACAAACACAGTCAAAACATCCTGCAGACAAATGCAGGTAAGATTCAATTTAAAATAATACACTTTTAATTTACATGATGTGCACATCCCTGTGGAACATGGCAAAACTTTCCACAGAGCACAAAGCCCAAAACCAGACTGTGAATGCAAACCCAGCAAGTTACCTGGGTTATTCCCTTTAAAATTCAAACAAAATGCAGGATTCTTACCTTGGATTTTTGTTTATGTACAGTAAGCTCCCACAGATTTTATTTATAAACTCTTGCTTGGAATTTTCAATTATTTTATTCTCTACTGCTTCTCCTTTTATGGCCATCTGTTTCTTCCCATATTCTGCCCCAAGGCACAGCAGCTGTCTCCACAGCTGAATGAAATCCCCATCTCTGGCTCAAAGGAAAACTTTTTATTTTTTGTTTATTTGTTGAGCTAGAAAGAAGCCACCCATCAAAAAGAGAAACCTTTACCTATGAGTTGGGTCTTGGGATGCTGCACACATCCTCCCCACAAATATCTGTATATTCTGACTTGGAAATGCAAGAAAACAAGCAGGTTATTCATTGTGGGAGACATAATTATTGTTACTAATGTTACAACTGCTCCTAAATGTTTTATAATAGAGTTAATTAGTGAAAATTTTCTCTTCAATCCATGATTCTCAAATGGATCATTTCTTCCATGTATTAACTGAGTAGTGAACAGCAATGTGCAGAAGGGAAAATAATGAGCTCAATCAGTGCAAGTTAAAATAAAACAAAACCTGGTGCCTGGCTTGGCACAAGGCAAGAAAACTCTGTTTAAATTAGAAAATTATAAATGGGCATGGCTGCCATCATTGACTCAGAAGAGAAAGTGAGATACAGTGAGACACAGGAGAGGAGATGGGGAGAATTTGGAAGGAGGACGTTAACAAAGAGCTATATTTAGGCTTTCTATCTAAAATTTTCCGGAGAATGTTTTACAGCCAACAGTCTCAAGATGAAAGAAAAGCTGCTTGGAACACGAGAAGCATCCAGCTATGAACAGCAAAACAGTTTCCATCAAACCATCCACAAATCCCCACCAGATCAGCCCAAATCCACCAATCCCCACCAAACCAGTCCAAAATCCACCAACTCCCACCAGATCAACCCAAAGCCACCAATTCCTACCAAACCAGCCCAAAGTCACCAACCCCCACCAGACGAACCCAAATCCACCAATTCCCATCAGAACAACCCAAATCCCCACCAGATCAGCCCAAATCCATCAATCCCCACCAGATCAGCCCAAATCCACCAATCCCCACCAGATCAGCCCAAATCCACCAATTCCCACCAGAACAGCCCAAATCCCCACCAGATCAGCCCAAATCCACCAATTCCCACCAGAACAGCCCAAATCCCCACCAGATCAGCCCAAATCCACCAATTCCCACCAGAACAGCCCAAATCCACCAATTCCCAACAGATCAGCCCAAATCCACCAATCCCCACCAGATCTCAGAGCTCACACTCCTCATTTTGCCCTGACCACTCAATCCCCTCCAGCCCCTGCTGAATTTGAGCCCCCAAACTCTCCCTGGAGGGCCTGGAAAATGGGAGATGGAGTGGGAAGGTGACCTGGGAGGAATAAACCCCAAACAGAATCCAACAGCAGTCCCACAAGGGAACGGGGATGGCTGAGGACGGAGCTGTGTGCTCAAACGCAGCAAATGAGTGAGATCGGCCACCCCAGGTTTTGCAGCTTTTTCTTGGCATGTAAATATTCTACACCCAGAGGTTGTTTCGCTTTTCCAGCTACTCAGTGCCCTTATTACACAGGATTTCCTTTCCTACTACAAGGTTATTCTCTTCTTTACTACAAGGTTATTTCCTTCCCTACTACAAGGCCTTTCCTTCTCTAATACAAGGAATTTCCTTCCCTATTACAAGGTTATTTCTTTCCCTAATACTATATTATCTCCTTCTCTACTATGAGGTATTTTCCCCTCCCTACTACAAGGTTATTTATCTTCCTTACTACAAGGTTATTTCCCTCCCTACTACAAGAGATTTCCTTCTCTAATACAAGGCATTTCCTTCCCTACTCCAAGGTTATTTCCTTCTCCACTACAAAGTTATTTCCTTCCCTACTACAAGGGATTCCCTTCTCTACTACAAGGGATTTCCTTCCCTACTACAAGGGATTTCCTTCTCTACTACAAGGGATTTCCTTCTCTACTCCACGGTTATTTCCCTCCCTACTCCAAGGCATTTCCTTCTCTACTACAAGGTTATTTCCCTTCCTTACTACAAGGTTATTTCCTTTTCTAATGCAAGGCTATTTCCTTCCCTACTACAATGTATTTACTTCTCTACTACAAGGTATTTTCCCCTCCCTACTACAAGGTTATTTCCTTCCCTACTAAAAGGGATTTCCCTCCCTACTACAAGGCAATTCATTCTCTAGTAGAAGGCATTTCCTTCCCTACAATAAGGGATTTCCCTCCCTACTACAAGGTTATTTCCTTCCCTACTACAAGGTTATTCCCTTCCTTACTACAAGCTATTTCCTTCCCTAATACAAGATTATTTCCTCCCCTACTACAAGCAATTTCCCTCCGTAGTACAAGGCACTTCCTTCTCTACTACAAGGTTATTTCCCTCCCTACTACAAAGTTATTTCCTTCCCTACTATAAGGCATTTCCCTCCCTACTACATGATTATTTCCCTTCCTTATTACAAGGTTATTTCCCTCCCTACTACAAGGGATTTTTCTCCCTACTACAATGTATTTCCTTCCCTACTACAAGGTTGTTTCCCTCCTTACTTCAAGGCATTTCCTTCCCTACTACAAAGTTATTTCCTTCTCTACTAAAGGGTATTTTTCCCTCCCTACTACAAGGCATTTCCTTCTCTAATACAAGGTATTTCCCTCCCTACTTCAAGGTTATTTCCTTCCCTACGACAAGGTTATTTCCCTCCCTACTTCAAGGTTATTTCCTTCCCTTCTACAAGGTATTTCCTTCTCTAATACAAGACTATTTCCCTCCCTAGTACAAGGCATTTTCTTCCCTAATACAAGGGATTTCCCTCCCTACTACAAGGTTATTTCCTCCCCTACTACAAGCTATTTCCCTCTCTACTACAAGGTATTTCTCTCCCTACTACAAGGTTATTTCCTTCTCTTTTAGAAGGCTATTTCCTTCCCTACTACAAGGCAATAATTTCTTTCTCTACTACAAGGTTATTTTCTTCCCTACTCCAAGGCATTTCCTTCCCTACTCCAAGGTTATTCCCTCCCTACTCCAAGGTTTTTCCCACCCTGCTAGCCCTGCTGTGCTTACTCCTTGCCTGCCCCTGCTGTAGCACACCCATTGCTCCACATCACCAGCTCCAGCTGAAAAATCAGATTACAAAGGATTGAAGCAAGCAGTCATGTGGACAATGGGATCACTGGAGGAGTTTTCTTGCTCAGTGCAAGCTGTTACACCCTGACTGCTCAACAACACACCTAAAGAGAGAAAACATCTTTAAAACCAGGCTCAAACCAGGCTGAGCCCAGGCTGCACGTGCCTTCAGTGGTTGGAACACTGAGGAATCACTCAGGTCCTGATTCCTGCCTGTCAAACAAACCCTGCCCAGAACTCCGACAATCACAATATTCCCACATATCACAATGTTTGAGATTCACTTCTTTTGTTTAATCTGTTCTTAAACTTAAAAAAATCCTAATATTCCCATATATCACACAACTCCTCCTGCTCAGGAGATAAAAATCACTCTGTGTCTTTGGGGACTGAGATCTTCATTCTGCTCCCTTTGAAGTCAGCCAGAGTTTTGGCATTTATCTCCCCGATGAAGGATGGGATCCCAAAGTGTTTGTTCAGCCCTTCTGGAAGGATGCCAGCCTTCATAAAATCCATTGAAATGCATTTTAAAGACATGGCCAATCCAAATATTTATTTGCAGCCTCCCAGACACATCCCAGTATCTGGCATTTCTCTTGCAGCTGAAATGCAGGCTGCTGCTGCTTGGCAGAGGCACTGACATGCTCCCCACGTTTCACGAGCCAAAATTCCTGTTCCTGCAAGCATTCAAAGCAGGAGCTTGTAAAGACTCAGCAGCACTGAAACGCTGCTCCTGTTCCCATCTTCACTCACGGAATAGTGCCTTTGATAAATCTGGCCCAGCAAGATTTTAATCCTACTGTTGGAAGAAGTTCATGAACTTAGCAAGGTTTTCCCCTGGAGGAAGAATCCTCCTCAAGATAAGCTATGATATTTATTTTTCCAAAAATTGCTTCTGTTGCTCCAATGAAAAACAAGAAGCCACCAAAAAAAGCTCAGGGTGTTCTTAGCAATACTTTCTAAGAGTTCTGGGAACTAATTAGGGTGGAAAACAATTTTTTCCATGGTGTGCTGATTACCACCATGCCCTTATATTTTCACCACATATTAGAACAATTTGTTTTTGTTTGTTTCCCAGGTTATTTTAGAATCACAGATGGAATTAGAAGCTCTTTCCAGGGGAAAGAGAAAAGGCAGCAACCATTTTCCACACCTGCACAATCTGATGCATTTGCAGAGTGCACAGGTGAAAAGATCAAACAAAAGCAAATCCTCAGCACAAGCACTCCAGGCTTCTGAGGGGTCCTGCATGAACACATTTTGAAAAGACTGACCTCCAGCATTCCTTTTGTCATTTTGCTTTTTTCTTTCTGGTTTATTAACATGCATTGATTCTCCAGAATTTAAATTTCTACAGTCTTCTGAAAGCTCCAAGATTTCTATAATTATAATTTCCTCATCTTGCTGTCTCCATTACAGGCACAAAGTTCAGCACATTTATACTTAATTAATCTTTAAATCTTTCATTATGTCAACAATTATTTGAGTTTTGCATAGAATTATAGAAAAAATTAAGTTAGGGACAGCTGGAGGTGATTTATTGTATTAAACTCATCCCATGGAAAAATCTCCCCTGGGATAATGTCACTGTCTCCACCTTTTTACCCTTCCCCACCTCTGACAGAGTTTTCTGCTTAGAAAGACAGAAATGTTGTGTTCCAGGTGCAGTGCCTTAATTATAGGATTATTTAAAATTATTTAAATTAGATGAAAGTGTGGAATGAAATCACTTTTAACCCAAACCCATTCCTCAGGATCCTATAAATTACCCTCAGAATGAAGACCCCTCTGTTTGCACTGGAAATTTAAAATAAAAATCCCAACACTCACCACACTCCTGGGGACAAAACTCAAAACTTCTGCTTTGTAAAATCAAAAATATTTATGACTAAAGGTTTTTTATTCATGACAGCAGAGTGATTTTTGTTCAGCCTCACACAAATAAGCCTGTCCTGTAAACTGCCATTTTTCTTTAAGTTTCACCTCGATCAGAAACCAGGTTTCAACACCAATTCAAGGACATGACTTCCCTCTAAACAATGTCATACAAACCCTAGAGTAAAGGAAACAATGCACAGGTGCAACCTTGCTTTTTTAACTATGAGAAAAAATTCAATCAAACCAAACACTTTGGAGGTTGTTTTATTTAGTTAAGACTAACAAGTCCAAACAAGCTAAAGACACCTCTCAATTTAGGATTATTTTCCTCCTGGCAAAAAAAAGGAAAAAAAAGAGTATTTTTACAGTCAAATGCCATTTGACTTTTTTTCCTTTAAATATTAAAATATCCACCTCAATTATTGAAATCCCTCAAAAGACAGCTTGGACACAATAAAGAACCATTCCCTGATTGCTATATATTTTTCTATTCAAGACAACTAAAATAAAGATAGCATACAACAGAAATACTTTCAAAATCCAGCACTTTTCAGAGAAAATTTTCCCTGTTAATTTTCAAACCACCACACACAACCGAAGCTTGAGTTTCCATGTTCAAATATATTCTAATAGAATCAATTTTGGTCAGCATCTTACACAATCCAGAGCCAGATGTATCTCTACAAAATAAACCCAAGAGTTTGGGGTTTATTTATTTTTATTTTATATTTATATTTATATTTATTTTTTATTTTTATTTATTTTTATCTCTATCCCACATCCCAAGGCTCACATGCCACAACTCCAGTTCTGAGTCACAGGGAGCTGGAAAATTGACTAAAAAGTCAAAATAGAGTAGAATAAGCCTGGGTCAGGTCCTGGCAGCTTAGAATTGCACCAGGACCCTCCAACCATGTGGAGGAGGAGAGGAAGAGGAGAAGGGGGAGAAAAAGAAGGAAGAGGAGGAAGAGAAGGAAGAGAAAAAAAGAGAAGGAAGGAAGAAGAGGAGGAGGAAGAAGAGAAGAAAGGAAAAAGAGAAGGAAGAAGAGGAAGGAGGAGGAGAAGAAGGAAGAGAAGAATGAAGAGAAGGAAGGAGGAGGAGAAGGGACAAGAAGAAGAAAGAGCAGGGAGAGAAGGAGGAGGAGGAAGAGAAGGAAGAGACTGAAGAGAAGGAAGAGAAGGAAGGAAGAAGAGGAGGAGGAAGAAGAGAAGGAGAAGGAAGAGAAGGAGAAGGAAGAGAAGGAAGAGAAAGAAGGCGGAGGAGGAAGAAGAAGAGCGAAGAGGGGGAAGAAAAGGAGGGGGAGGAGGAGGAAGAAGAGGGAAGCATTTACTCCTCATCTGCTCCTCAGGGAACACAGGCAGATGGATCTGCAGGAAGTTTCCATCACTGGACTGAATTTGCTGTTCAACCATGCACTGAGTTTATTCTGCAGCCTGCTGGGTTGGGGCTGTAATTTTGCTTTTCTGTGACTGCCTGGAAATCGGAGAGGGCTGCTGTGGCATTCACATTCTCTGATAAAATCCCTTTGCCCAGGATTCTTCTCCTGGGAAGCTGAGACGCCTCAGAGAAAAAAGGAAAACAATTCTTAGCTCATTTGCTTCTCCTGTGTTATGCTCATGTGGAATGTGTTTGGAGATTGTTTACCCACAGGTGATTGTTCCATTGCATTCTGCTGTGGGTTGTTTTCACTCTTTGGTCAATCAGGGCCAAGCTGTGTCAGGACTCTGGAGAGAGTCACAAGTTTTCATTATTATCATTTTAGCTTTCTGTAAGTATCCTTTCCATATATTTAGCATAGCTTAGTATAGTATTCTTTAAAATAACAGAGTATATAATACATAATATCATAATATATAATATATATTATATAAATATACTAATATATAACATTATATCTTATATATATATTATATATATAAGATATTATATATATGTAATGTAATGTAATGTAATGTAATGTAATGTAATGTAATATATCATAAAATAATAAATTAGCCTTCCAAGAACCTGGAGTCAGATTCATCATTCCCCCCTTTATCTGGGGGAACACAAATCCAACAGACTGCTGCAGTGTGAGGAGCTGGAAATGATCACCCAGCTCCCTCCTCTGCTGCTCTACCCAAATATTTGCTGAGTACCCCAAAGGCTGAATCCCCGTGCAGAGGGTGAGCCAAGCTCCAGCTCTCTCAGCTTTGGGATATTTGCCTGACATTTCCACATTCACAATTTTAATCACTATTTAAATTGTGATAAGAGGCTCCACAGACACAAAACTCCAGCAGTTTGGCTGCAGAATTAATAACAGAATCTCCTCTGGAATAACAGCAGCAGGAATGTCACTGGGAGCACAGCTCAGGAGATGAGTGCACACAAGAGGCACAGTCCAAATCTGCAATTAGGGTTATTTTTATCCCATAAAAACCCCAAAATATCTGAAGATGAGTATTTTAATGCATGGGAATTTTAATACATTTGACTGTTGAATGAATAAAAATCTATTTCAGCTACTTCCAACCGAGTTTTTATACTTTGATTTTTCAATTCTTTTCCGTAGCAACGAAGCGCAACCAAGATAAAAAGCAAAGTGAATTTGTCACCTCCATTTTCACTGCTAGAGTGGCTTCTTTTCTCTCCTGTGCCAGATTTCCCTAAAGAAAAGCATTTCTCAGTGAACTGAAGAAGTTGGAATACTGGGGTCCCAGTTGCTGAAAATACAATAATTTTTTAAATTTCTTCCTCCTTGGAGAGGGGAATGTGAGAAACCATGGGCACTCCAGGCAGGAGAACTGAGCTGGAGTGTGAGACAATGCAACTGGCAATCACATTTTGTCATACCTGCACTCTGGTAAATCTGAATTTATTTCCCTGATTTTCCCTAGAGAAGTTCTGCAGAACAGCTGGGAAAAGTCTGCTACACAGGCAAGAGCTCTCAAGACTTCATTAATTTCTGTCAAAACTCCATCATGCTAATTAGGAGCTAATTTATAACCTGAAGATATTGACTGGAATGGAGTTAACTTCAAGGAGTTCAAGATGCCTGTGTGTGAAAATTCTGATAGATATTGAGAAATCCCCCAGAGGCTTCAGTTCTAAATTAATCCTTCAAAAAGACACAACTGTACTGCAAGCACCACATCAAGACTGCAGATGTTATCTCCCCTAATTCCCTTCCACAGAACAAATCAAACAGAGCTGCATGTTGTAAAGTTCTCTGGAAATATGGAAATTGTTTGAAATTGTTCAAAGCACAGCCCTTGCAGTGGGACAGGGGCTGCAAAGTGAGGAGATTCAAGAGAAAAATACCACTAAATATATTGAAATTATAATTTTTCAGCATTTCATTGTTACTACAGATACCTCTCTTAAATTTAAACAGAATCTGCCTGTATTTTGGTAAAAACTGCGGGAATAAATTAACTTTAGAGTTGGATTTATATTATAACAACTAAAAATTCAGATTTGTATTATTACAACAATTGCCCTTGCAATGGGACAGTGGCTGCAAAGTTACTGCACCTTATGACACTAGAAATACCATTAAATATATTGAAATTATAATTGTTCAAATTATAATTTGATTGTTACTACAGATACCTATACAAGTACAAATAACAGGATCTGCCTGCACTTTGTAAAAAACTGTAGGAATAAATTATTTTAAGAGTTAGATTAATATCATTACAACTAAAAATTTTGATTTATATTATCACAACAATTGCCTTTGCAATGGGATAATGGCTGCAAATTACTGCACCTTATGAAATCAGAGAAATGCCACTAAATAGCTTGAAATTATAATTTCTCAGCATTTGAGTGTTACTACAGATACCTAACTTAAATACAAACAGGATCTGCTTATTATTATTTATATTACTCATATTATTTATTGCCCTTGCAGTGGGACAATGGCTGCAAAGTTACTGCACCTCATGACACCAGACAGAAATACCATTAAATATATTGAAATGATAATTTTTCAGCATTTCATTGTTACTATAGATACCTACCTTAAATACAAACAGGATCTGGCCGTTATTATTTATATTATTTATATTATTTATATTATTTATATTATTTATATTACTTATTGCTCTTGCAGTGGGACAGTGGCTGCAGATTACTGCACCTTAAGACATCAGAGAAATACCATTAAATAAATTGAAATGATAATTTTTCAGCAGTTGATTGTTACTACAGATACCTATATAAATACAAATAACAGGATCTGCCTGCACTTTGGAAAGAACTGCAGGAATAAATTAACTTTAGAGTCGGATTTATATAATTACAACTAAAAACACTCTTAAGATACTTTAATCACATATATCTACTTGTCTGTTTTCACAGAAAGATTAATGAAGTTGATTTAAATACCTAATCCTGCCAGATAACATGATAATTTCAGAGAAGGGAAAACCTAGAAAGCAAGCAAAACCTAGCTTAAAATTCAAAATAATATGCCAAAACATACTGAGAGTTATGATCATGGAAAGACCTTGCCCTAAACCCTGACTTTATTCTCAATAACCACAACAGGAAAGCCTGAATGAGCCTGAATTTCTGAGAGCCACAGCCCTCAGCAGCTCTTTGATTCTGATTTTTGAAATAAAACCCTTTCATAAAAGAGCTCATGGTACAAATTTTGTGCAAAGAGCCTCCAAAATCTCCCAGTATTTGCTTAGGAGCGCCCTTAACATATTTGATCAACAGCAGGTTCCTATAAAAGCTACAAAAACTATAAAAACATTCTTTTATTTGCTCCAATTGCAGATTGCCATATCCATTTCAGAGCTAAGAGGAGCCAAATTCACTTTAATTCACGGTGAATTTTTGTTGTGCTGCTGTCAGACTGGAACTGCCCATGTCCAATCAGGCCCAGCTGCATTTCCAGCCAAGCACAGAGAGCACAGCAATGCTGAAATAAAAACTGGAAAAATGCCTCTCTTTTGCTGGATTATAGAAATAAATGGTAAAAGAATGCATCCCCCACTCACAATATGCACTTTCAATGTCATTGGTTTTGTGTTTGGAACTAGAATTATCACACAGCAAATAAAGATCAACATTTGGTTTTGTTTTGAATTTTTTTTTAAATTTTAAATTAGGTTTTGCTTGCTTTCTAGGTTTTCCCTCCTCCTTTGAAATGATCATGTTATCTGGAAGGATTAGGTATTTAAATCAACTTCATTAATCATTGTTATTCTGCGAAAGCAGACAGGTAGATATGTGATAAAAGTATCTAATATTTAAATATTTTAAAAATATAAAAAATATTAAATATTTTAGTTATTTAATTATTTAATTACTTTAAAATTATTTTTATTAATGACTTAATTATTTAATTATTTAAATATTTTAAAATATTTAAATATCTAATATTTAAATCAACATCATTAATCTTAGTTAGTCTGTGAAAGCAGACAGGTAGATATGTGATTAAAATATCTTCAGTGTATTTTCAGTTGTAATATAATAATAATATAAATCCAACTCTTAAGTGAAGGCCCACACAGGGATCAAACCCAGAAATTTGGTGGTTTTAGTACCAGGTTCTGATAAACTGAGCCAATAATAAAAAAATTCACCTCAGAGTATCTCAGGGGGGTCACATAAATGCTGTGGGGACACTCCTGAAGTGATTCAAGACAACAGGAAAATAATCTTATCAGCAGAAATTGTTGCCTTTCAACTCTGTTTTCCCCTCATCCTCAGCAGCTCTCAGGAGATGCTAGCAGGTATAATATGCTACATTTTATATATATTTATACATATTTTATACATTTTGTATATATTTCATTATATATATACTTATTTTATATCATATATATATATATATATATATAAAAATTTTTTTTCCTGATCGCTTGGGATAATTTTTCTCACAATTCTCAGGGGGAAGGGAGAATTTCTCTCACAGGAAGAATTTTCTCTCCTCAGCCATAAATTCTCTGTGGCCAAGCACAAGTGCCCATTTCCCCTGGACAAAGGAGGAGCACCACCACTGAGAATCCTGGAATAAAACCCTTCCTGCTCCCTTCCAGGAGAGAGACCTGATAAACATCTGGGCTCTGCAAATCACTTTGGGATGTTTGGATTTATAGCAAACTGCTCTCACACGCTGTGCTCCACCATCACATGATCCTGCCCTTTTCCAAGAAAAACCCAGGCAAACCCAAGCAAAAAGCCTCATTACCATCAACTCTTTTTGCTTCAAACTTACATAATTACCCTGCAATCTCTTCTGAGATCTGATTTATTCTAGCTTTAATCACTCACTTCAATGAAAGGATTATTTCATAAAAATCTATCTTTTCACTTCAATGAAAAACACAGGTTCTCTTTCTCTTTGCTGCATGTATTTTGTTTACCACTTGCCAAGATGTTATTTCACATATGTGAAAAGAAAACTGGCCTGAGCACATGTGAAATAAACTCTTGGCAAAGGCACTTTGCTGAGAAGATGAGACTCACAAGAAAAGCCTTCTACTTTTTCCAAAATCAACAAAGGTATTAAATAAAAAAAAAAAAACAAACCTCATAAAAAGGAAAAGAAAGGATTTTCCAGGTAACTCTGGATTTCAAAGTTATGAAGATTTTCCTCAGAAGACCTGAACATCTCAATTGTGTGTCCAGCACAATGGCAGAGTTCCCATGGTGAGACAAGGCAGAATTATAAACTCCTGGTTTTATTCCAGTCTGTGTTCCTCACTTGTTTAACAAGACTGAAAACTCCTGATTAAATCATCAACAACTCTGATTAGAACTGGTTTTATTGACTAGAATTGTTAGAATTCTGATTACAATCGTGGGAGACAGGACTTAAATTCTGCAGCTTCCCTTGATTTTTGCACCATCTTGCAAACCCACATTATCATCCATTTTAGTCCATTAGAAATGCTTTAATTACTAATTTGAGATCAATTTGAGAGATGTTAAAAAGCAAATTTCTGCCCTCCTGTATGCACAGTTCCTGCAGACCAACATTGAATTGCAGGACAGGAATTTGTTGCACACACAACGTTTGCATCTCTCGAGTTCCCAGCTGGAAAGGCAGAATTATAAACTCCTGGTTTTATTCCAGTCTGTGTTCCTCACTTGTTTAACAAGACTGAAAATTCCTGATTAAATCATCCAGAACTCTGATTAAAACTGGTTTTATGGATTAGAATTGTTGCTGTAAGAATTCTGATTAAAATTGTGGGACAAAGCACTTAAATTCTGCAGCTTTCCTTGATTTTTGCTTAGTCCACAATCCACATTATCATCCATTTTAGTCCATTAGAAATGTTTTAATTACTAATTTGAGAGCTCCAATTTGAGATGTCAAAAACCACATTTCTGCCCTCCTGAATGCAGAGTTCCAGCAGACCAACACTGAATTGCTAAACAGCAATTTGTTGCACACACAACGTTTGCATCTCTTGAGTTCTCAGCTGGGGTAGAAAATGGTTTCCAGCCAAACAGATGCTTGTAAAATTGAAAATGAAATTATTTCATTGAGCAGCCTCATCTCACCAAATGTGCACAAATTCAGCTCCCAGGAAAGTTTTGCAGGTGCAGATTTACCAGAAGGTATCTCAAAGATGGAATTTTAGGAGACACAAGTTCAGGAAGGAAATTATTACAAAGCTGCTACGTAACTTCAATGTTATAAAGAAATATTTTCTAATATTTATTAAATAGTAATGTCTCTACTAGGTTATCCATAAAATACTGCTAAAATCAGATTAAATTGCACCATCAGCTATGCCACACTTGCCCATAAGAGTTCAACTCTGCAGCTTGGATAAGCTTACATTTACTTCTTTCAACTTCCCAACAGCCAAAATATAAAAGTAAATGGCACAAACACCCATGAAAAACTGCCTTTTAAAATAATATGAAGGCAAGCAATTTTCTCACAATTTTTTAAAACTTTACAGGTGAAAAAACAGTTAGAGTGAGATTAAGCTCCCTGACAAAAACCCACAAGAGGAGAACAAAACTCTGAAAGGATTTGAGGATCCCCAATTACTCCTTTTCTGCAAGAAATTCACATTTCTTTCTAACCTCAAACAAAAAAAATATCAAAGATCTGAGGAGATTTATGACAAATCAAACTGCCCTTTTATCCCTGTCACAAACCACAGATTTTGGTCCAAACCCAGTTATTATGGAAAAAAATAATCCAACTTCCACAGCCCAGCACAAAACACTGGCAGATTTAGAGCCCTTCAACGTCTTATTAGCAGAAATTGGTGCCTTTCAAGTCTGTGTTCTCCTCACTCTCAGGAGATGCTAGCAGGTATAAACATGTTTTTATTTTAATTACAGAACTGCATTAGTGCTGTAACTGATTCCCAGCCCCAGCAAATTCTAACCAAGTGCCCATTGTGCATAACAATCATTTAATGGCCAACAAACCATCATAAAGAAAGCTTTAATGAAGAAAGCTGGAAAGCTGCCCGAATTTTATGGCAGCACACTCCAAAAGAAAGAGTTACAATCTGTATTTAAGATTAAGAGAGCCTTTTAATCCAGATGGCCAGAATTAAATAAGGCAGCGCAGGGAAATTTTCATCAAAAGCTAGAGCAACATGAAAGTCCCAAAATTCCCCCAGTAAACCACAACTAATTATTTCAAACAGAGGCTGCACGTTTGTTTTGTGTTGGGAAGGACTCAGAGGGAAATCCAATGTGAATGTGTTGCTTTTGCTGTGATAATTCACTTTACCCACTAGCTTTTCTATCATTAAAGAAAGCAGCAAGAAATCTCTGCAGGCAGAACTGCTTGGACAGCTAAATAATAAAATTTAAAAAAATATATATTTAAAGTTAAAAGTTTAATTAGATTTAATTAATGAAATTAAAATTAAAGTTCAATGTAATTAAAATTAGAGTTAAAAATTAAAAAATAAAATTCAAGGAGTTTGCAAAATAAATGACAAATTCTTTCAGATTTTCAGCTTTAAGATACAGCTGAGTACAACTGAAGCTGTTAGAACTGAAATTTTAAAAGGTCCTTAATTTCAGCATTGTGTTGCTAATTAATAAATGACACCCAAGTTTGCTCCCCTCTGCTTTAATTCTCTTGGAAGTGATCAGCACTGCTCAGATGTTGCTTTCTCTGTGATAATTCACTTTACCCACCAGCTTTTCTATCATTAAAGAAAGCAGCAAGAAATCTCTGCAGGCAGAACTGTTTGGACAGCTAAATAATAAAATTAAAAAAAATATTTAAAGTTAAAAGTTTAATTAGATTATCCACTAGCTTTTCTACCAGAAAAGAAAGAAGCAAGAAATCTGTGCAGGCAAAACTGCTGGGACAGTTAAATAATAAAATTTTCAAGGAACTTTTAAAATAAATGACAAATTATTCCAGATTTTCAGCTTTAAGATATAGCTGAGTAAAACTGAAGCTGTTGGAACTGAAAATTGAAAAGGTCCTTAGTTTCAGTATTGTGTTGTTAATTAATGACACCCAAGTTTCACCCAAGTTTGCTCTCCTCTGCTTTAATTCTCCTGGAAGTGATCAGCACAGCTCAGATGTTGCTTTTTCTGTGATAATTCACTTTCTCTCTGATAATTCACTTTACTAGCTTTTCTGTTAAAAAAAAAAAAAAAGCAGCAAGAAATCTCTGCAGGCAGATTTTATTATTTTATTATTTATTTAACTGTCGGGACAGTTAAATATTAAAATTTTCAAGAAATTCACAAAATAAATGATAAATTATTTCAGATTTGCAGCTTTAGGATACAGCTGACTAAAGCTGACTCTCTCCAATTGTTATTAAAAAGTATAAATACCAATTTTTAGTAGGGCAATAAAGCAGCAAGAGGCTCTGCTTTTCAATAACTCTCCTTTTGCTGCTGGGGGTTTTGCAGAAACCCCAGCGTGCAGAGGTACACAAAGAACTTGATTGCTCAGCTCCTCTACAAGAAAAACATTTGTCTTTTGCAAAGAGTTTGTTTTTTATGTTGATGAAATAAAACCTCTGTGAAATTCATCAATTAATTAGAAATCACCGAGTCCTGCCAAGTTTGAACTTGCACAGACCCAGATTGGTTTCTCCTCCCCAAACCACCCAGGACCAGCCCATTTTGGACACCTTGCCCTGATCTTCACATCCATCCCTTTGATCTGTTTGCTGAGCTGCTGCTGAGCTCATAAATCACTTTATTTCGGTCAGAAATACTGATTCAGACAGGAAAATAAAGGATTCTGCTGGGAGTGGGTAAATCCAGGGAATAATGTTGTTATTCCACAGCATCCTGCTCCCTGCCTGAGCCCCTGAACTCCAGAGCAGCCCTGGAAAATGGAGAAATAATCTGCTTTTTGCCACACTGACTTTCTGCTCTTGCAGAGTTGGAAGGAGACCAGGGCATCTTTGATTTGTGGGGTTTTTTCTGTTTCATGATTTTCTGACAGCAGCAAGCTTTGAAAGGCTGCCAGGCTGCCTCAAACGAGGAAGGAGTGACAAGGTCTGAGCACTGATGGCACTGCTGTCCACACTTATATTTTGTGCTATTGATGGAACTTCAGTTCCCTCTGCTCCCAAACATAAACAAAACCACAAAAGCTGCCACTTAATCTGCTTTTTTTTTGTAAAAAACAGCAACATTTCTACCTCAGGGATTATAGAAGTTGAGGAAAAACTTGCTGAGAATGTGACACACGGAAAGGTTTGACAAAAAGGAAAATAAGACCCAAAAATCTGAAACCCCTGGTTCATTCATCCTGGCTGCACAACATGTTTCATCTTCTAAATGTTATCATTTTCCCTCTGAGTTCTCTCAAGGTGAACAAAATATTATTGACATGGCTCAAAATCAGAAAAAAATACTGCAGCAACTGAGTGGGAGCTGAATCCCAAACTGTGCAGCTCCTGCATTATCTGTAAATGGAGCAGTAAAAAGGAAATCCTGTCCAAAAGCAACAGTGATGGAATTGCTGCTCCCCATGGGACAAGGATTGTTCATCCCCCTTATCCCAATTTTTCCAACAGGGCTCTTGTGCAATGTCAGGGTTTGTGCTGCTGTGGACACAAACTGGGCACTGGTTTTTGTGCCAGGAAAATCAGAACTGCCAAGGGTTCAGAAAATCAGAACTCTACAGCAAAAGGCAAATCCAGTGGAGCTGCGGATGCGGGCAGCTATTCAGCAAAAAGAGCCTTGAAAGGAGGAAAATCAAACAAAAGAAAATTCACACGTGACATTTATTAATGAGAGACACGGGAGGAAAATCTAATTGAGGAAAAAGGGATCAAAATTGCCAAAACAAGATGCAGAAAGAAGTTGAAAGCAGCTGGCTTGAACTATTCCAGCTCTTCCTGCAGGACTCCAATAAAGCAGTGAAATATCAGAGTCAGGCCTGGGTGTGCACTTGGGAATTGGCTCCTGCTCCAAAGCTCTGCTCTCTGCTGTACAAGGGAATTCTTAGGATAACTCAGTTAAAAATTACAACATACCATACTGAAATAAACACTGGAGAACAAATAATTATAAAATAGCCATTAAAATGCCCCCCCAAATCAATGTATTGTTTATTTGTGGAATGCCTGCAATTGTTTTTTTAAGGGGGTCATAAAAATTCCTTGCTCACCAGGAGTCCATTCATGAGGGCAATGAATTTCCAGAAAATCCAATTTTTTATATAGCTCAAGAGAAATATTTTTGGATATAAACTTTCAAAAAAAAATACTGCTTTTAAACTAATGGCTTTATTCCTTAAAATGAACAAAGACTTGTCTGCAACGTAAACAATGAAAATAAAATGAAAAGAAAGGAAGACCACAAGTCTTGTAACCTAAACACAATACCCATTGTCTGGACTTCCCTATTTCCATGAAGAACATCTGATTTTCATTTGGGATTAGAACATTCTGCTAAAAATTACCAATGCACTGGGATAAAACTTAATTTAAAATTTCCAGATGAACAGCTTTTCAGCTAGGATCTGATGGCTGCTCCAGAAGTGAGAATTCCCACTGAAACTCTGGAACAATGATTAAAATCCAATATTGAATCCTTGCTGCAATAAGTTTTGATGATCTCAGAGAGAACAGCAGAAAATAAAAACCCACATAAAACTCAGATCCACTGGCAGCTTTTGTCAGGGCCTGGCCAGGGAAAGCCTGGCTGGTGGCCTGATATGTTTGTAATTCCAAGAACTTCCAGTATTTTTCTGTGAAGAGTTACTCAATTGCCAGGGATAAAAATTCAGCTTTCAGCGTGCTGGAGTTGATGGTGAGAACAGGGATGAGAAACTTCTCCCTGATTTTTACTTCCTTGCATTTTCTGCTCAATAAAAAGCTATGGAGAGACCTGAGGTGGACAGAAAATGGGAATGGAAGGGGCTCCTTCTCCTTTTTGTTTGTGTGAGGGGGGTGAAAACAAATTTGGGAACTGTTGGTGATGTCAGCATGCTCTGACATGTTTTTATTTTTGTAATAAAAACACACAAAACCCAAGGGCCCACAGCAGCTTTGCTACAAAAGCTGAAACACAAGAGATTCAGCCCAGCTTTCCCTTGTGCTCCACTCTTTCCATGGAATGGGGGTGAAATAACAGCAAAAATCCAGAAAAAATGAAAAATCCTGACGGAAAAAAGAGGGGTAGAAACAGATGGACTCGGTCTTGTCTGAATGAGGGCACACATCTCATTCTGACAGTGGAAATATAATTTTTTTTTTTTAAATAAAAGGTATCTGAGGCCATCAGTATCCTATGGACAGCCTTAAATTTCCAAGGAATTACATAAATTTCAGGCATGAAGAAGATAGAGAGGAAAAAAAATTCTAAAAAGCTTTTTTTAATATATAAATGTTAGGGTTTAAAGTGTAACTTTTGATATTTAATTGTCAAATGTGGAGGTAGCAGGCCTTGGCAAGAGCTGCGGATTGCAATAACTCCCCAGGCACACAGGGGGCAATGGGCTGAAGGAATATTTCCCAAAAATGCCTCCTAAATGACACCTGATCCTCAGCAGGCAGGAAAAACAGGTACTGGCAATTTCTTATTGCTCAACGGGGATGCAAATATTGGAAGGTGCATGTTTGTACAAGAAGAATGGAAAAGCAAGCAGAATATTAAACTGACTTTATGGGGAGCACAGAATAAATGCTGGGCAAGGCACTCACCTCTCACTAAAGGAGTAAAAACACAGAACTTGATCCTAACCTTAAATCCAGTCTTTTTACAGAAGAAATTTAAATATTTAAATGCCAACAACAAATAAAGGGTAAAAAAATTAAGTATAAATCAGTTAACAGCACCACAGTATTACTGATGTGATTCATTTGTCCAGTAGCTGTTTAATATGGAAGTGCTTGCAAGCATAAATTGAATAAATGCTGCATTACTCAACCAGAGTATTGTGAAAGAGCAGCAAGACTGAAGAAAAATTATGGCTTTTTTTTTAACATGACAAGGCTCAGAAAAAGTGCAAGAAAGGGCCAGTAATGAGCAGCATTTTTATAACATTCTGCTAAAAAACAAGTCCATTATTGAAAAGTGAATTGCCTAGAAGCATTCCTGTATCAGTTTACAAATAGCATTAGGACAAAAATAAATAAAAAATAACAGGAAGCTGCAAATGTTGATTCTGAGAGTTTACCATGAAATAAATCTGCAAATCTGGAAGATGAGAAGATTTTTTTTAATTTAATATCCAGCATGCAGAGGATGCAAAGGAAACACTCAAAGCCAATGCAAGCAGCTGTGAACCAAATAAATTATGGAGCACAGAGGACATGGAGTAGAAGTGTTGGGATGTGGGAAACCCAAAAGAAGCAAAAGATGGGATTGGATTGAGTGAATGAGACAGGAGAATTTCATCACTGAATTCAGAGCAATGATACATTTGGGTAACTAAAGCAAAACTGAGAAAATGTTAAAAATAACAGGAAAAGAAGAAGGATTAAACCAAACTCTGTTGGATGGGGCTGGAGCTCTCCATAGTAAACTGGAGGAGCACAATAGGAGGATGGGAGGTTTTCAGTGCTTAACAGAAAACATTTGTGGCCCATGAATGAAATAGCTCCAGCTCCCAGCAACAATGACAAAATTGTCACAGCAAAAGGGAAACCAGGAAAGTACTTAAGAACAAAAATAATACCAGTGGCTTGCACAGCAGTAACATCTGTGACCATGGCAATGGAAGCACAATAAAGAATGAGAGCTGTCTTCATTCAGCTTTAAAAATACCTTCGGTGGCAGACAGAGAGAAAAATGAGCTGTGGGCTTGCAGGGCTGGAGAAATCCCGGCTGACCAACAGATTTTTTTTAATTGCCATGAATTTATAATCTGGGCAAGAGATTATTGCCATTCTTCCCTTCTGCCCTCCAACTCTGTGACATCCAGAACAAACAGATTTTTGCATTTGAAGGTTTTGATTCTGTGATGTCCTTCATAGCATGGAATGAGAAGCCCTAAATTAAAATATTCCAGTGCCACTTGGCCGAGGCAAGGCAACATTTCAGAGCAGGGCAGCCTTTCACACAGCTGCCTCTGCAAACTCTGATTTACCTCCACAGGGTGAGAAACACACCCCAACGCAGCTGGGATGGGCTGGTACTGAGCTGGGCTCCTGCAGGACCAGCAACGATCCCCTGAAGGACCAGAAATGATCCTGCAGATCAGGAATGATGTGTGCAGGACCAGGAATGATCCCTGCAGAACCAGGAATGATCCCCTGAAGAACCAGGGATGATCCCTGCAGGACCAGGAACGATCTCTGCTGATTTATACTTAATTTTTATACAATTTTTTGTATGTTAAAAAATGTCCTGTTAAAAAAATGATCCCTGCAGGACCAGGAATGATCTCCTCAGGACCAGGAATGATATGTGCAGGAGCAGGAATGATCTATGCAGGATGAGAAATGATCCCTGCAGGACCAGGAATGATGTGTGCAGGACCAGGAATGATCCCTGCAGGATGAGAAATGATCCTACAGGACCAGGAATGATCTCTGCAGGATCAGGAATGATCTCTGCACTACCAGCAATGATCTCTGCAGGATGAGGAATGATGTGTGAAGGACCAGGAATGATCTCTGCAGGGTTAGGAATGATCACTGCAGGACCAGGAATGATGTGTGAAGGACCAGGAATCATCCCTGCAGGATGAGGAATGATCTCTGCAGGATGAGAAATGATCCCTGCAGGACCAGGAACAATCTCTGCAGGGTTAGGAATGATCACTGCAGGATCAGGGATGATGTGTGAAGGACCAGGAATGATCTCTGCAGGACCAGGAATGATGTCCTCAGGATCAGGAATGATATCTGCAGATCAGGAATAATGTGTGCAGAATCAGGAATGATCCATGCAGGATCAGGAATGATCCCTGCAGGACCAGGAATGATCTCTGCAGGACCAGGAATGATCCCTGCATGACAAGAAATGATGTGTGCAGGACCAGGAATGATCTCCTCAGGATCAGGAATGATCCCCTGAAAGACCAGGGATGATGTGTGAAAGACCAGGAATGATCCCCGCAGACCAGGAATTATCTCTGCAGGATGAGGAATGATCCCTGCAGGAACAGGGATGATCTCCGTGCTTCCCCAGCTGTTTCCTGGGAATAGCAGTGCCCTGTGAGTCCCACATGGGTCACACCACATGGTGTGTGGGACTCCTCCAAATCCCCTCATTTATTTTTTCACTGGGCTCCTCTCTCTGTCAATCCCATAACCCCAAAGTGCTCCCAGAGCTCACCTAGATCCTCCAATTCCTCTGACAGGCATGTGTCCAGCCTGTCACCCCAGCCAAGCACAAGGTGCACCTGGGTTCCTTTGTGCTCTCTGTCTGCTGAGCCTGCCCTGGGAGCTGCTCCACAGCCCCCAGAGAGATATTTCAAAAGGTACAAAAGACAACAGCTATGAAAAATTACAGGTTTTACCCTGCTGGGAGATGATTTATTGATGCTGGGAGCTTAATTTAGTAATCAGACACTATCTGAAGAGAAAAAAAAACACACTCAGCCATGGAACAGTTAGATGAGAAAGCTATTCCAACTTTTGATGTAGTTTTGTCCCAAATTCAAAGTTAAAAAGAGTGGGGAAGAAGTTATCCAATTTACTGAAATCCAATCTCACCCTGCATTTCACCCAGGGCTGTCCCTCAGTCAGATTTTTACATAACCAAATTCCTGAGTCACATTACAGAGGGGAAGAGTCAAAGGCAGCTCCAGAACAATTCTGCCATTACATATTTGCTCTTTATAGTATTGCTTGTAAGGGATTAATGTTGTAAGACTTATTTCAAAACTGCAAAACCTTTCATCATTGATTATGGCTCATTGCTCATTCAGACTCACATTAATTCCCACAGCACTAATTCTGCATCGTGCTATCAAGGGCAAATGATGACTGCTGAGCTCATTTGAAGAAAGCAAAAAATAATTTGCAATTAATCATCTGTTAAAGCAATAATCCTTTTGAAACATCTCTGCACAGAAAGGAAAGGAATGGAATGCAGCTGTCTAGAAAGCATTTCTGGATCTCCCAGCACTCTCTGAGCTGGGTTAGGGAAGCAATGTCAAAATGCTGCCAGTTTTATCCAGCTGAGATTAATGAAATGATGCAGTGGCTGTGAGATGCACTGAACTCCAAGCTCACACAGAAAAGAGCCCTTACAGCAGCTCAGCACACTGCAGAGCTGTTTCAACCTGCATTTCTCCTCTAATTACACCACCCATGACCAAGTTTTGCAGGAAAAAAAGCCAATTCCTGTGACAGTGTTCACAGGGGTTTTCAGATGAGTGAAGAGATGAGGATCTGGCTCCATGTTTCAGAAGGTTTGATTTATTATTTTATGATATATATTACATTAAAGCTATACTAAAAGAATAGAAGAAAGGATTTCATCAAAAGCCTAGCTAAGAATAGAATAGCCAAGAATGATAACAAAGGTTTGTGGCTCAGAGAGTCTGAGCCAGCTGACTGTGATTGGCCATTAATTAGAAACAACCACATGAGACCAATCCCAGATGCACCTGTTGCATTCCACAGCAGCAGATAATCATTGTTTGCATTTTATTCTTGAGGCCTCTCTGCTTCTTAGGAGGAAAAATCCTAAGGAAAGGATTTTTCATGAAAGTTGCCTGCGACAAATTCCAGTCCTTGGTTTCTAAAGCCACGATACCCCACTCCTCCTTGCCTTGGCCACTGCTGTCACCCAGCCTTGCTCCCACTGCTCCCAGAATGTCGGATCCCAGAGATCCAGCCCATCCCAGCAGCTCAGGCCATTTCCTCCCCCACAAACTCAGCAATTACAACTCATTTCAGAAATATGAACCTGATCACATCAACTCTGCTGCAGCTCACTGCACTCATTAAGCTTCATTTCTCTGGGTTTATTCCTTTCTGTACATTTTCCAGTGATCTGGAGGCCTAAAGAATGCTCCCATAAAATTCATCAGAGGCTCAGTGTCAGTTCAAAGCTGTCAAACCTGCTGATTCATTTCAGCAGCATTTGCTGTGCTTCATTAATTCTAGATCTCAATGTTTTCAACCAAATAATGAAGTTATATATAACTCCACGCAGCAGCAGCACCAATAAATCCTTCAAGCCTTTGGCAACTCCTTTAATCCAAGGTAATCATGTTTCCTTGTATAACAAGTCTTGTGATGTCTGTAATAGCAGCTCACTATAGTAACAACAGCCTTCATGTTATGGCTCTCTGCATGCCTCCAGTATTAATCAGTTCCCAGATTTAAATATGAAATTAGAGAACTCTTGATACTCTTCCTGAAACAGATATGGTAATCAGAGCCCCCCCTTCCTCCCAAATTTTAAAAAAAGTCCAATAAAGATCAGGCCTGTGGAGTTGCTGATGGTGGAGTCAAAGACTGCAGCTTGCTGGATATTGCTGTGCTCTATTACCTCATCCCTTCCCATTAAAATAACAATCCCAAACAGCCAGGCTGTTCTATAGGCACTTTTCTCTGCCACAAGCTCTTTTTCTTGGCTTTTCAACAGAAGAATGAAAAAAAAATCTCACCAGAAGTGAAGATTGCAGATTCGTGCTAGAACTGGGAATATCATTGGCCTTCGAATGCAGAGGACACAATGATCAGAACATTTATTTTTCAATTTAGAAATTTCTTAATGAAAACAGCATTTTTCTATTTCATAAGTGAGCTTAATCCTAGCAATTTTCCAAATACACTGACTTTTTTCCTAGAATTGTCCTGAAAACTCCTGCAGCATCCTCCAGCAGCTGTTACCTGAAGGGATGTTACCACTGACAAACCTGGCTGGGATTTAACCTCATTTAACAGAAAACTGTGACCTTC
Organism: Melozone crissalis; assembly: GCF_028551555.1. NCBI lineage: Eukaryota > Metazoa > Chordata > Aves > Passeriformes > Passerellidae > Melozone > Melozone crissalis. The sequence continues at coordinate 18,405,857 of NW_026535807.1, read as the reverse complement.
ATGCCCCAACTTAACTAAAATGATATTTAAATAAAATGATATTTAACTAAAATGATATTTAACAGAAAACTTTGTTTCTTCATGCCTCAACTTAAATAAAATGATACTTACCTGAAATATTTAACAGAAAACTTTGCGACCCTCATGCCTCAACTTAACTAAAATGCTATTTAACAGCATTACTTCCTTTTCCCCAGTCTCCCACAACCATCTCTCATTTCTACCATATAAAAAGAAAAGTCACATTCAGCTCCTTGAACCTTATCAACATGTTTGGCTATAATCAAGATTTGACTTTGTTGAGCAATCCAAACATAATCTGCAGGCATAGATCTTTAAATTAAACCATATTAAATTGCATGGTAAATTTGATCAGAATACTAAAATATAGATTAAATCCAGAAAGCAGAAATATCAAATGCAAAGAAGTTTCTTTCAGGAGCTGGAAATAACATCTCATTTTGCATTTGCATCTTCTCTGCCCGTTACCCTTTTCAGATCTAGTAAAAATGAAAATTCATAAATTAAAATCCTTAAATTCTAAGAATTAAAAACCTTAATTTTATGACTGCCTGGCCCTGAAAAGAAGCCCAGGGAATCAGAATTTCTTAGATGTGAGCCTAATGCCTGTGCACAAAGAGCTGCAATGAGTTTCAGAGCGTGAGTTCCTCTTGCAGAAAGGTGAGCACAGCAATGCCAGGCGCAGCCCCAGCAGTGTTTTCACAGGCACCATGTGTGGCAAAGGCAGATGCAGAGATTAGCACACATAAATCACTCACCCAGGCAGGGAAAAACCCTCCTCCACTGCCAGCTAAGACAACCAGCACAAAATGCATGTTTTTACAAGGGCTATTCAAAGAAATAGCAGGAGTGGGGAGAATGACTCATGGGCCAGCAAGCTTCACTCACTGCAGCTACTCACAGTGAGAACACAAAGGGAATTAGGACTTAGATGATGATTTTTTAAAAAAAATAACCAAGAAGCATTAGCAAAACCAGCTGCTGCACTGTAATATTTCTAAGCAGCTTTGTTATGCCTTCATGTTCTCTTCCAGTAGGAGTTTTCTCTTTCTGACTTGCATTGGCTTTGCTGTTGTTGGCAGTAGACATCAGACAAATAAAGTTTTCAACAACATAAAGACTTTTAAAACTGCATCTCTTAACCCCTATCATGCCCTTGAGAGGGGGTAACTCCTGAAACTAATTGCATCTCTTCCTCCACAGGCAATAGGTTCATATCTAAGAAATTCTGATACCTTGGGCCAGGCACTCATGAAGCTGAGGCTGGATTTTCATTCTCACTAGATCTGAAAAGGGTAATGGGCAGAGAAGATGCAAATGCGAAATGAGATGTTATTTCCAGCCCCTGAAAGAAACTTCTTTGCATTTGGTATTTCTGCTTTCTGGATTTAATCTATGTTTTAGTATTGAGATCAAATTTTTTTTTTTTTTTTGTTAAATAACCAAGAAGCATTAGCAAAACCAGCTGCTGCACTGTAATATTTCTAAGCAGCTTTGTTATGCCTTCATGTTCTCTTCCAGTAGGACTTTTCTCTGACTTGCATTGGCTTTGCTGTTGTGGGCAGGCTGTCTCAGCAGACATCAGACAAATAAACTTTTCAACAACATAAAGACTTTTAAAACTGCATCTCTTAACCCCTATCCCCCTGAGAGGCTGAGAAGTGGTTGCTTAATTCTTTACAGGTTTGGTTGTGCCTCCCTTCTCTATTTCTGTGACTGACTTCCTTTAGTTCCCAAAAAATAAACAAGCCTCTAAGCAGTTATCTCCACCTAAATCACACTTTGTACCTATTTCCTAACCATGGATTTTTTGGGTTTGTTGACAAACCTATTGGATTTCACACTTGACTTGCAGGGGATTAAATTCATTGCCTGGTGGGCTTGAGTCACTACTTTACAATTACAGGAGTTTATTTTGTATAGAACAAATACTTCAACAGGACTCTCATTTTCAGATGACAAAGTACTGATGTGCTTGCATACTTAGAGTTTTTACCCAAATTTTATTATCTTATTATTAAAATATCTTATTATTAAATAGAATATTATTAAAATTATTTTATTTTTATAATTATCAAAATTTTATTATTTTATTATTATGTATTATTATTTATTTTTGTATTATTCTTATTATTATATATTTATATTATTTACACATAATTCTATTATTATTTATTTATTATTAATGATTTTATTTATTATTTACTATGTATTTATTATTTATTTTTATTATTATACAATTATTTATAATTTTATTTTTAATTATTATTATCATTCTTCTTCTTCTTCTTCTTCCTATTATTATTATTATTATTATTATTTTTATTATTATTATTATTATTATTATTATCCATAATCTCACAGCTTTAAGGTCATTCTAATTAGACCAATTTTATTCCATTTACTTTTGTGTTTTAACTGGAATAGAGTAAATTCCCCTGCTGTCTTAGAGAGTGCCATTAAATGGCATTTTGCAATATTTCACACTGCAATAATCAGACAGTTTCTGCACATCCCCCTTCCTGCACAGAGATGGCAGCAGAACTGCTACACACAGACTTCAAATCACCTCGGGGAGCTGATTCTAATCACATTTTAGCCATGAATTTCCTTCCCACCAAGGCTCGCAGCTCAGCCTAACTCTTTAAAAGTTCTGTTGTTAGATTTGCAGGTCTAGCATTTTCTATTTCCCAAAACACTCCTATTCATGCAGTAAAATGGCATTATTTTAAGGTTGCTGTGTAACAATTAAATGACTAAAAATCATCACCACATCTGTAGGATAACAAGCAGTTTTCCTGTATATGAAAATAACAAACTCAGTAACTCACAAGCAGCTTTTGCTTTGTGAAATATCACATGGAGGAAAAGCTTTGGTGTCCCAAACTCAACACTACAAAATGCAATAACTCAGCACTATTTTAAAGCACATTATTTAATACCTAGAGTGGGGTTTTTAAAGGTTGAGAGACCAAGAAAACAGAAACTCATCCTAAAACTTTTATTTTTTTTAATGTTATGATCCCCATGCTTAAAAGTGAGACACTTTTCTCTTGGCTGATTTTTTATTACATGCATAACTTTTTTGATGTCTCTTCATGAGGTCAGGCACAACTTTAATTTACAATTTACAAGATTTTACTTTCCAACTAATTTGACTTTGAATCAACTAAGAGAAGTCACTGCTAAGGAGGAATTATCACTGAAGAGATAAGAGAGAACCAATCCTTATCTTCTCAGGCACAAAGTGGCTCATCTTGGAATCAAAGCTGGGTTTTAACTACAGAATTGGCCATTAATTTTTATCACTCTGAAGATATCAGGTGGTTTCTCCAGGACTGCAGCCAATTCCATAAACACAACTATTCTGCATGGCAGATTTCAGCTGGAAGCCAGGTTTTAATATGTTCCAAAAAAGTGCTGGAAAAAGGAAACTTCAGGAGAATCTGAACTACAGTGAGGGAAAGGAAACACCAGGAAAATATTCAAATAGAAAGTGAGCTCAGGCCAGTAAGAGCCAGGTTAATATTAATTTTAAAGGCTCTCAAATCTGCCTGTTTTATAAATTAGTGTCAACCAAAACTCAGTAGCAACATGGATGCAAATCTTTAAACACTCACTCTGGTAAAATTATTTCATGGTTTACAAAGGAAGAAAACCTGAGCCAGGGTCAAAATTGAAGCTGAGAAGTTGCTCACAAACAGTTTTCCATTTGAGATTTCCACCTAGGAGAATGTCTTAAAATTGATGTTCTGTTCTTAAAATTTGTGGTGCTTAATTTCCTCTGTGAATTAACAACTGCTGGCATTGAAGAGAGGCTGTGCTGAACCCACAGGATTTTCCAGCAGCTCTTCACATTTCAGTCAAATTCATTTATTACCATTTCCTATATTCCCACATTTTTCCTATATTTCACCTATATTTACAGGAAAATTTGCCCCAAAGTTGAAAAGAAGCTGCTGCTGCTTGTGCAGAGGGGTTTTGGGGTGACAATCAGCTGGTGACAATCAGAGAAATCCAGGAGGTGTTTCCAGTGGAAATCTGGATTGTCAGGAGCAGGCAAACATGGTTAACAACGAAAATAATGTGGTGGACAACATTCCACAGGCTCCAGGATGATCAAAGGACATTGATCCCTATATATATTCCCATATATTTCCTATATTCCACCTATATTTACACCTATCCTCCCTATATATATTCCAATAGATTTCCTATATTCTACTTATATTTACAGGGAAATTAGCCCCAATGTTGAAAAGAAGCTGGTGCTGTTTGTGCAGAAGGGTTCGGGGGTGACAATCAGCTGGTGGCAGTAACAGACCACCAAGGCACTTGGGGGATGGGATAATTGCCTGCATGGGCTCAGAAACGCCCTCAGAGAAGCCCAGGAGGTGTTTCCAGAGGAAATCTGGATTGTCAGGAGCAGGCAAACACGGTTAACAATTAAAATAATCTGGTGGACAACATTCCACAGGCTCCAGGATGATCAGAGGACATTGATCCCTATATATATTCCCACATATTTCCTATATTCCTCCTATATTTAAACCTATCCTCTCTATATATATTCCCATATCTTTCCTTTATTCCACCTGTATTTACAGGAAAATTGGTCCCAAAGTTGAAAAGAAGCTGGTGCTGCTTGTGCAGAGGGGTTCTGGGGTGACAATCAGCTGGTGGCAATAACAGAGCACCAAGGCACTTGGGGGATGGGATAATTGCCTGCATGTGCTCACCCTGACAGAAATGCCCTCAGAGAAGTCCAGGGGATGTTTCCAGAGGAAATCTGGATTGTCAGGAGCAGGCAAACACGGTTAACAATGAAAATAATCTGGTGGACAACATTCCACAGGCTCCAGGATGACCAGAGCACATTGACCCCTATATATATTCCTATATATTTCCTATATTCCACCTATATTTACAGAAAAATTGGCCCCAAAGTTGAAAAGAAGCTGCTGCTGCTTTTGCAGTTTTGGGGTGAGAATAGGATGACCAGAGCACATTGGTCCCTAATGAAGTGACTTAATTAACCCTTGAGGGGGTGCTGAGGCAGCCCTGCCCCAAGACATCCACAGCACTTCTGGGCAAGGCCACAAAAATTGGTGTTTATTGAAATCTGGCACTGATTTCCTCTTCTAAAATTTCAGCAGCAAAATTTCCTCTTCTTGAAAATTTGATTTGATTTGAACAAGCACTCACGTACTCTTGGACTGAGATGCACAATGCAGAATTTATGTTCTTAATTAGAATTAAGTTCATCAGTGTGTTTGTGTTGTGTAATTTCTTATTCTTCACATGAGAATAACAGAAAGCATCTTGAACAGCCTATTCATTCTTCTTTGTGACAAAGTAAATTGGAATGGAAGAGATTTAATGCCTGAATTTCATTACTTCTCCTGTACTGGAGATTTTTTCTTCAAAGGAAGAAAAGTCAACAGAGTTTGAAACTCTTTCTAGAAGAGAACTGCTTCCCCAAAATAAAGATTTTACAGCTTCAGTCTAGCAAAATTTTGGGGTGCTGTGCTTATCATCAGCTAAAATTACTCTCAAATCTTCAATAAAGTACAATTTAACATCATTTACCACCAGAGCACAAATCAAAACATTATTTTGTACTCCTTGTTTAGGTGCTGATCTAACCAAGGCAGTGAAAATGAGGCATGAAGTAGAGCAGGGCACCTCTGAACTGGATTCTTCTTAAAAAAGAAAAGCACAAAAAGCCCAGAAATCCCCTCTGGGAGAGAAGGGCTGATATTGATCACATCACTGATCAATACTGATCACAAAGAGGAAAACCAGCCAGCAATTATTGTCTGCAATATTATTCCTGAAGAACAGAGAGCACATTAATGCTGCTCCAGGTTTGCCCAGGTTCTTCTTGCAAAGCCTCTTCCCCTCACATAAAAAGTGAGGAGATAATAGATTTATGCCTATTATAGATTATTACAGCCACAGATTATTATAGATAATAGATTTATTCCTATTATAGATTATTCTAGACATAGATTATTATAGATAATAGATTTATTCCTAATATAGATTATTATAGCCACAGATTATTATAGATAATAGATTTATTCCTATTACTTTCCATTTTATAGTTACAGGAGATTGACTGTGGCATTTTACATAGAGATTTAAGCTCTATCAATGTTTTGACACTAAGACAGCAATTCATTTAAAAAATAACCCTTAATTGTAAATTAATTTGTGCCTGACCTCATGAAGAGACATCAAAAATAACCCTATGAAAAATATATATAAACCAACAAAACCTGTTTGTAACCCAAATGCCATTATTCCATTTCTTTCTGGTTTTTTTCCCCATATATTTGACATTTCAAATAAAAATGATAACTGGATACCAACCAACTGTCCTTCCCTCCAAAGAAATAAATGTCTGCACAACCCCTCCCTGCCCTGAAGGGACAAACTCACATTTATTCAGATATCTCCTGAAACAGGAGTATTTGTGCACATCACCCTCTGATGTCAGTCCCAGGAAGATAATTTGAATATAATTAATTTGAATATAATTAATGAGAATAATTGAAATTATCATTGAAGGTATCAGGGAAAGGCAAGGAGCTCATGTTTTGGTAGCACACAGAGGCACCACTTTACAGGTACTTCTAAACCCTTCCAAAAGCAGCAAAGGCATCAGCAGAAAAAAAAAAATTACCATTGTATAAAGAGCCAGGAAACATTACTTGATAAATGAAGAAAAATGATGACACTAATTGACATCATGAGAAAACTCAAAAAGAAAAAAAAAGAAAGAAAACAAATTAAACCCTTAATCTCTTAAGGAAGAAATTCCAGGGCAGGCCTGAAACTGTCAAAATTAATTTCTCCAGAAATGCACCAGATTAAAAACATGAAGGAAAACCAAAAAGCTCCCAGTCACAGAAAAGTCTCAAATATTAATTTTGGGCTACCCATCAGTAATGATTTCTTTAGGAAGTTTTCATAACACCAAATAAAATTACATTCTGAATAGTTCTTGGCTAACAGAGCAAAACTGCCCAGTTACAGAATTTGCTGTTACAATATTGTTGTAGCTGAGTTTTTCTGTTTTGCTTGGGGTTTTTTTTTTTTTTGGCTTTTCACATGTTATTGTTTCAGCATCAAATCCACTGCATGATATAATGCAGAATCAGAAACAAGCAGGATATTTTTAATAGAAAAGCACATTGGAAATTCTCAATTTTCTTCCAAATTAGGACAAGCACAAAGTTCTTTTTTCACACCAGCTGCTTATTCTGCAGCAGAGCCTTGTTCCTCAAGAAATGACTGAAAAATGCTCAGGCACAAACCTCAGATAAGTCCAGAAATTATAAAATTGAGTTGTCTGTATTTTCTCTGAGTGTTTTATTAGCATTAATCCTTTTTTTTTTCATTCATTAGGATTGTTTGGGACGCAGAAGAGGGATTTTGGGAATGCCAAACAGGCCTCATTCACTGACTGCAAGAACTTGTCACAGAAACTACAGATCCCACACTTTTTGTGAGAGACAGAAACTTGAAATAAAACATTACTGAAGTAAAATAACACAGACATGGAAATACAACATTATTGAAGTAAAATAACACAGACATAGTGACCTGCTGCCACCACACCTGAGCTTTAAATTCACATTCTAATACAGGAACTCTGCTACAAATTTGATTTTTTTTTCCAAAGCTCTTTATGACCCTCTTGGATTGCAGCTTCTACCCCTTCTTGTTTTTTAATCAGAAAAACCGAGTGAAAATTTTATTTCTGGTGTGTGTTTTATAATCTTCTTTCATTTTGATGAAAGCAGGAAGTGCAGTAAAGCATCCAAGTAATTCAGGAATTGAAACGCAAAGTAAGAAAAGTATATTTATTTACACTTGTGTCTTATTGCAGAGAGAAATGAGAATTACAGAGAATTGCAGAGAGCAGTGAGTGGACAATATCAGCAAAGCTGGGAATAAGGAGGAGAAAACTTGGAATTAGAAATTTTATGCGAATGAAGATGAGAAAATTTTGAATTCGAAATTTTATGTGAATTAGGATGAGAAAACTTGAGATTGAATTAGAAATTTCAGAGGAAAAGCATATTTACATCTATACATTATCTACGTCTATATTATATTAATTATATTATATTATCACATCATATAATATAATATCATATTATACACAATATATATAATATATAATATATAATATATAATATATAATATCTATAATATATAATATACGATACATAATATATAATATAATATGTATAATAATATAGAATATATTGCATGAATATATTGCATACACAGTATACAATATATACTATACACAATATATGATATATATAATATATAAGTATAATGATATGATATGATATAATATAATATGATATGATATAATATAATATAATATAACATAATATAACATAACATAACATAACATAGCATAGCATAACATAACATAACATAATAGAATAGAATAGAATAGAATAGAATATTTACATCTATACATCTATATATTAACCCTTTTCAGGGTTAATCTGGAATATATGGGGAGCAAAGCAGTTTGGTTTAGGGACGCATTGATATGGAACAGTCCTGGGCAGCCCAGCCAAGCTATGACCTGGAAATTATTCCCTTTTCTGCCTCCAGTTCCCCACCCCAGCCCTGATGAACAGCCCAAGGATGCTCAGGCTGCCTCTGTTTTAAGCCCAGCCACTAAACCTGACTGCAGGGCGAGCAAGGGTCAGTTTAAAAGCTGAGCTTTGCAGAAAGGAGCCTGAGTGATGTGGAAAACAGAAATTCCCAGCTCCCATCAGCTCAGGCAGCTCCCCAGATGAACAAATGCAGGGGAACCAGGGCTGAGTGCTGACAGGGGAGTTTCCCACAGCTCCCCTGGCCTGGGGCATCACAGCCTGCTGCCCAAGCTGCACAAAAAGGTCCAAATGTGAAAAAAAAATACAAAAAAATGTTCCAGAGAACCCAAATTAAAGCCAGATGTAGAAGGAGCAGATGCCTGAAATGTGCTGTCAGTTCAGGACAGGGTAGGAAAGCTTGATGGTGTTATTATTTATTAATTGGCATGCTAAGGAAGTCACAGAGAACATTTAGGATTTAAGAAATAGGTGTTCTGTTCACTAAAAATCCTGCAACTTCTATCAACTTTAAACATATTTAAATGTATTCAAATTTTAAATACATTTAAAAAAATGTATTAAGTGTTTAAGTTAATTAAATTTTAAATGTAGTAGAACTTTGAACATATTTAAATGTATTAAAATATGGTCAACAGCACAGCCCTGGAATAGGAATTAAACAGTGCAAGTAAAAAAAGATTTTCACTAAATGCAAGGTCTCTCATATCTTACTGCAAATTGTGTTCCTTAAATGTCACAGAGAACATTTATGATTTAAGAAATAGGTGTTCTGTTGACTAAAAGTCCTGCAATTTATATCAACTTTAAACCTATTTCAATGTATTAAAATTTTAAACATATTTTTAGAAATGTATTAAATGTTTAAGTTAATTAGGTTGTAAATGTATTAAAACTTCGAACATACTTAAATATGTTAAAATTATTTTAAAATTATTTAAATATGTTAAATACGTTAAAATATTATGGCCAACAGCACAGCCCTGGAATAGGAATTAAGCAGTGCATGTAAAAAAAGGTTTTCACTAAGTGAAAGGTCTCTCATATCTTATTGCAAATTGTGTTCCTTAAATGTCACAGAGAGCATTTATGATTTAAGAAATAGGTGTTCTGTTGACTAAAAATCCTGCAATTTGTATCAACTTTAAATCCATTTAAACGTATTAAAATTTAAAACATTTTTTAAATTGTATTAAATGTTTAGGTTAATTAAGTTTTAAATGTATTAAAACTTTGGACATGTTAAAATATTATGGTCAACAGCACAGCCCTGGAATAAGAATTAAACAGTGCAAGTAAAAAAAGATTTTCACTAAGTGCAAATTGTGTTCCTTTAATCTGGGCAAACACACTTGGTGCTAATAATGTGGGGGCAGTTTTCATGGAAATTCAGGCTATAATATCCAAAAATGATGTATTTAACATTCATTCCTACAGAACATGCACAACCTATCTAGATTCTCTTTTAGGCAAACTCAAAATTTAGAAAAAAAAAATCCTCATTAAAGCACTTTTACACACACATCATGAAAGCAGCAAAGCATTTAGGTGGACTAAAAATAAAAACTATTTTTAAAAAATTTGAAACATAAGAGAAGCACAACATTTTTCTGACCACACCAAAACACTCTTGGCAAAATGTTCAATGAAATGCTCTTAGTGAATGCACATTTTAACAGAGAACCTTCTAAAAACAAGCACAAGATTGAGTGGTTCCCCTATCAGATGCAGGTTTATTAGGGAAATATCAGGGATTTATATATGGAATTACAACCCAATTATGATGTTACTGGGTAAATAAGAGGTTGGATGACATCTAACTTTACAAGTCTATTTTCTTTATAGTTCTGGATAGGTTTTACTAGACAGGAGGAAAGGAAAATCTGCAGTTACCAGAAGCCATTTTATGGCCTCTAAACGCATCAATAATCCACAAAATCTCTCTGAGTGATGAAAAGCAGAGAATTTCCCACCAGAAAAATGAAACATTCCCATCCCCAACCAGGCCATCCACACCTGGTGAAACCCCTCAGTGCTTTTGCTGCAGTCTTTAGAGTGTAATGAGAATATTTCAAATCAAAGGAGCACCAAACTTAAACTCCAATGGCTCCATTTTAGGGAATAATCTGCCAAGAGCAGCTCCAAAGCAGCCAGAAACCCAAAAAAATCATTTTACAGACTCACAATCCCCAGCTGCAGCGTGAGAAAAAGGAGCTCAAAATACAAGAGAAAAGCAGCTCAAGGCAGGAGAGTAATTCTGCAGAAAAGATATTAAAGGAGAATAATTCTGCAGAAAAGATATTAAAAGCACTCTCTTGTGCACTTAAAAAAATTAAGAATTGCCCCAGATGATGAACTGGGAGACTTGTGAAGGAGCACAACACAACCAGAGCCGCAATGTAATGTTTTTCAGTGGCAAAGTGTAACAAAAGAGCTGGTTTTTAACCCAAAGCAAGCAGGGGTGCTCCAGAATCTCCATAAATAATCTGCCTGCCAGCCCATGCCATTCAGAAACACAGATTCACCAAGACTACTCAACTGCTGAAAGAGATGGATTTTCCCAAAAATGCAGCAATCCTAGAGGGAAGAATCAAGCAAGCTCCCTGGTTTGATGGCAATTATCCTAATTTGAAAGCATGAGCTCTGCAAATACATTTTATGTCAGATTTTCCACCTCTGAGCAGTGATTTCACTGCATAAACTTCACTAAAATACCCCAGGATTTTTGAAAGGACACAAATTCTGTGTTTTAAGCAAAACTTTGAACTGCAATAAGTTGCAGTAAGTCCCACCAGACTCTATATTTTGTAGAGAATATCTAAAACCTCATTAACAAACACCTATTTTGAAACTGCAAAAGGGATTTATGGATTAATACCTGCTAAATAATACATGACTAATTTTAATTGTTTTTACATTTTACATTACCAACACTGAAGTTCAGGCCTGGCAATCAGACTTTAATTATTCCAGCTGTTAATGAGTGGCAGGTGTCAAAGGGTGCTTGTTTTCCCTTCTTGGATCCCTCATATATATCTATATATCTATATATATCTATATATATATAAAAATGTCTATATTTTGAATAAATACAAAAAATAAATAATATAGAATATATATAATATATAAAAATCTAATATTTTAGTATTATAGAATAAAATTTTATATATTATAATATTATAATATATATTATATATATTATTTATACTAGAGATATTATATATTATATATATTATCATTTATATTAGATAAAAATCATATATATGATAATATTATAATAATATAATACTATAAATAGATACAATATTTATAGCATATAAAATATATATATATGAGGGATATATATACATATATACAGACACATATATACTATATATATAAAAATCTATAATATAGAATATATACAACATATATAAAATGTATAAAATATATAAAATATATAAAAATATATAAATATATAAAAATATATATTTATATAAGGTATAAGATATATAAAATATATATAAATATATATATATAATATATTTATATGAGATATAAGAGATATAATATATTATATATATTTATATTTAAATATATACAGTTAATATATATATAAGATATATATAAGGGATATATATACATATATACATATATATTAGCTAGATATACCTAGAAATACCTAGAAATTTTTCAAGGTATGCCCATGCTGATTTCAGAATGCATTACGTATTTTACAGCTGTTTCCAGCATCTGCTACAATTATTTTTCAAAGGTTTAACATGAAACAGAGAGCCAAGTCATCATGATCCACCCCAAACTTTATTAAGAACCACTGTGGAGCCCTTTCCAGCTGAAAAAACAGCTGCAGCCCTTGCACAGCCTGCAGGGACTGAATAATCCCTGCTGCAGCAGCAACCCTGGGATACAGCTGTGCCAGAATTAAATGGTGATGCACAAGGGTAGAGATATGGGCAGAGGGAGGAAGGAACACAAATCACTGTTAAATACAATATTAGGAGGCAGCTGTTTGATTTTTTCTGGAACACAAGTCAATATTGAGTTATCACCAGTGCTGCTGTCCATGGGATCAAACATCCCCAAGTTTCTGCCCACATTCCATTTTTTGTCACTGGGCAGGTAAACAGCATTTTTCCTCCCCATATTATAACCCATCAAGCAGCATAATTACATTTTAATTGACCTAAAATTGCAATTGGTTTCCTCACACCACACAACCCAAGTCACCTGTTTCCTTTAAAAATAATATTTAAACACTCAGATAAAGTTACAGTTAATTTAAGAGAATGTGTAAATCATTGTGTCAATCATTCTGTAAATGAAATACCACTGCTTAATTCTATCATTTGATCTCATAATTAATTAACATCCAAATTTCATTTGCTTACCTCAGCAGCCTGTGTCTCCTGGTGTAATAAAGTCAGACCTGTCAAGTCTTCCAAGAAGGAATGTGAAGAATTAAAAACTTTGGCTAGGAAATTAAACCCTTCTCGTTCATACTGCTCAAGGACCTGCCAAAGAAACAAACAGAGAAGAATTTCACATGTAATACCCATAATCTGATTCATCCTCATATTTGGCTCGCAAAATAAAAGCAGAATGTTTCTGAGCACTCAGAAAATGCCTGGATACTGCAAACAGGTAAAAATGACAGAGAATAAAACAATAATTTTTGCCAACTCAGTCTCTACAGTGAGGAAAGGTATCAAGAGGGAAGAGAAATCATTTAGGTATTAATTATATTAAGTATTAATTAAATAATAAGGTTAAAGTTTTCCTGCTTTAAATACATTTTTATGCCAGATGAGAGGGCAAGAAGGAAAACATATATATAATATAAAACATAATTATATGTAAAATATAATATATACAAAATAAAACATGATATGATATGATATAATACTTCTAAATATTATATTATTTCTCTAAAATATTATTCTATATATTGTATTATTATCTATATATAATATATACTATATAGTAATATTATATTTATATTAGTATATAATATATAATATAGCATTTATATGTTATAAAATATATTGTATAATAAGGTTTAAGATTTCCTGCTTTAAATACATTGTTTATGACAGATGATAGGTAAAGAAGAAGACATAAGATACATATATAATATAAAACATAATTATATAGAAAATATATATTCAAAATAAAACATAATTATATCTAATGTAATCTATATAATTATATTATCTAAATTATACTATATATAATATAATTTATATAATACACGATACCAATTATTATAATAAATGTAATATAGTATAATATAATATAGTATAGTATAATATAGCATAGTATAATATAATGTAGTATAGTATAACATAGTATAGTATAGTATAACATAGTATAACATAACATAGTATAACATAACACTAAATATTATAATATTATTTTTATATATTGTATTATTATCTACATATAATATATTTTTATAATATATTTATATTATTATATAACATATAATATAGCATGTCTATCTTATATTGTATATATATTATATAATCAGGTTTAAGATTTCCTGCTTTAAACACATTTTTTATGCCAGATGATAGGGCCAGAAGGAAAGCTTGGCTGCACAGCCATGAAAGCAGCATTTGAGCACCACAAAACACAGTAAAGCCTGTTTTAATATCAGGGCAAGGAAAGAACCATGCTGGGCCAGCCTGAAAAATTCCCTGCGAAGGTGTCCAAGCCCAACATCCCCCAGCCTCCAGAGATCCATGATTCTGAGGCTCTTGTACCTTTCTCTATTTTTCTGCTTTAATTTTCCCAGTTCAGTTGTTATTTGGACAATTTTACAAGCTCCTACAAGAACTGTGACGTTTTAGTTGATATTCCTCTCAAGGATTGAGCGTGAAGAATTTATTTCAGCTTTAGGGCAGGAGTTGCCAGGCTGATTTCAAAGCAGGGAGATGCAGATTGAGGGAAGAGAAGATAAATATCAAACATGACCCCAATCCTACACCTTTTGGGACAGCAGGCAGGCAGAAAATGGAAGGAATTGCCTGAGCAATTCCAGGATCCATTGTTTATTTTTGTTCCAAGTTCTCATCATTTCATCCAAACAGAACTTTTCCTGCAGAACTTCCAGGAGCAGAGAAGGATTTATGCAGGGATCCCAAAGCCACACATTTAAATAGAAATGAGCAGAATGTGTGACAGGGAAAGGATCACCAGGATCAGCCTGGATCCATGTTCTCATCATTTCATCCAAACAGAACTTTTCCTGCAGAACCTCAAGGAGCAGAGCAGGATTGATGCAGGAACCTCAAAACCAAACATTCAAATAGAAAGGAGCAGAATGTGTGACAGGGAAACGATCACCAGGATTCAGAAGAGGCAGTATTTTCACAAAAATGGAAATACTCCCATCAGAATTCATCAAATCACAATTTACTCTCACAACAATCTCACTCCTTCCCAGTTTAACAATTCCTAATGGTCTCAAACACCCAATTCATTGATAAAAGCGTGGGAACTTGCCCAGCCCAACAACATTCTTCAGCAAAACACATCCCATGAGCTCTTACACTGGAATTTAGGCTTGTTGAAAACCATATTTATAGTTAGCTGACAGGATTCTAAGCTTAATGATAAAAATAGACTGGGATCCTCACTCAGCTCTTCATGCAAAACTATCTAACACATAATTAGGGATCAAAAAACACAAACAAACAACTGAAACACAACTATGAAAAGATATAAAAGGTGATTATCAAACATTTGGCCCCTTTGTGACCACACTTATTTTTCTAAAATAAACAAAATTAGCCGTTCATGCTCTCTTCCTGAATCTACAGAAATTGTTCTTCATACTTTCAAGATTTATTTTGGTATAGGTGTTTGGTGTATGTGTGTGCAATGACTGATAAATATAATCATGAATTAAAAAATAAAAAAAAATATTTAAAAAAACAATATTGGGAGGATTTCTTTGTATTTTTCTTGGTTTTTTTTATTCCTGAGATAAATGAAATAACATGAGCATTCGCAATGCAATACAGAGAACTGAACAACTTCAGCATTTTTTTGAGATGTGTCCTCTCAATATTATCCACTAAATATGGTGGGATTGCACTGTGGATTTACACATTCCATGAGAATTCTGGGTTTTAAAATCCCACTCAAACAACCCAAGCGCAGCAGTCTAGAGAATCTAGAGAAATTGTTCTTCATAGGTGAAAGATTTCTTTTGCCATAGGGATTTGGTGTGTGTATGCAATGACTGATAAATATAAGCATGACTTGAAAAGGAAAAAGGATTTAAAAAAAACAATATTGGGAGCATTTATTTGTATTTTTCTTAGGTTTTTTATTCCTGAGATAAATGAAATAACACAAACATTCACAATGCAATACAGAGAACTGAACAACTTCAGCATTTTTTTGGAGATGTGTCCTCTCAGCATTACCCACTAAATACGGTGGGGATTGCACTGTGGATTTACACATTCCATGAGAATTCTGGGTTTTAAAATCCCACTAAAACAACCCAAGTGCAGCAGTCTCTTGCACAGACACCAATTTCTAAGCCTGGAGTGTGCTCACAGCCCTGCCTGTGGGAATTCTTCACCCTGGTGGGGGATTTTGGCCTTTTGGCTTTTTTCCCCCAACATTTTTGGAGGAAGCACAACTCAGATTTTTGGTGCTGCAGGACAGATGAGAATTCATGGCCCGATGAAACCATCCCCAGGCTGCACAGTGAACCTCAGCTTTATCTGAAATTATTACAGCACCTCAGAGAAACGCAGGGACAACACCACCACTGAGATATTCTGGTCTCTTCCCAGGGGCAAAAATTATTAAAAGATGCAAACCACCTTGGGCTATGCAAATATTATGAGCAGAGCAGGGAATTGAGTGCAAACTTCCTACGTACAGCTCATCCATCAAGGAGTCCTTAAACCTGGCTGGGTTTGTGATTCAGCAAACTCTGCTTTTATCCCTGCTCCCAAAAAGTGGGATTTGAGTCTGCAGTGAGGATTAATCCAAGTGCCCTTTGTGTTGTCATCAGTGTGGACAATGCCAGGAAGTCTCTCATTAGGTGCCTTTTAAAGTATTAATATCAATAAAATTAAAAAAAATTAATAAATCATTAAAGAAAAAGAAAGTAAAACAAAATGTATATATAACTACACAAATTAAAATTTACATTATATATTATTGATATATTATATTACTTTATATAATATTATCCATATATAATATTATTTTATATATTCTATTATTATTTACATATATTATATATAATATATTGTTATATTTATATAAGACAATATATATTGATATATATTGTATTATATAATATAACATATAGTATATAATAATACATTATATATACTATATACTATATAATATATCGTATATAGTATATAATATATATTATATAGTATTTATACTATATATTATTACATTATATAATACTATATTTTTATTTATTAATATTTATATATTATTTGACATACTATTTATAGATATCAGAAATTATATAAATATAAATGCTTATATAAAACCATAAGAAATTACCTTAAAACTAATATATATATTTATAAAATTAACAAAATATTAATAAGGTCACAGCTGCAGGAGTTTCAGGTACATTATTTTTATATTTTTTGTAGTGCTGCACATTAACATGACCAAATCTATTGCTAAGGAAAGATTTGAACATTTCTCTTCCCCCTGTGTGGCAGACACCTTTCATGGTGCCACAATGGCAAATTCAGGTTTGGGTAACAAATCTGAACATACACACAGGATTTTAAAAACCTAAAGCACAAGAATAAAGAACATTTTTTCCCCTAGCAGCAACCACAGAAGCCTGAAAAGCAGCATTAAAAAGTGCACTTGCTGATTCTAATTACTTGTTTTTTTACAATGAGGACAGCCTGCTGAATGGAAGTATTTGTTAAATAGTTTTAAATCCAAATTCCAGGCACATGAGCCAACAAATGTCACATCAGAGAGGCAAAAATCCACCTGCAGCAGCACATGTGCTGCCTGAGCAGGTACCACTGAAGAAAATATCCACTATAACGAAATCCTTTTGATACAGGCAGTGACTGGGTGTAGCCATGATATTTTCTGAAAAATCCCTTTGCCAGGATTTTCCTCCTGAGAAGCTGAGAGGCCTCAGGAACAAAATGTAAACATTGATTATCTGCTGCTGTGGAATGCAACAGGTGCATCTGGGATTGGTCTCATGTGGTTGTTTCTAATTAATGGCCAATCACAGTCTCACACTCTCCGGTCAGTCACAAGATTTTATTATCATTTCATTCCTTTCCTTTCAAGCCTTCTGATGAAATAATTTCTTTTATTCTTTTAGTATAGTTTTAATATATCATTTTAATATAATATATATAATAAAATAATAAATCAGCTATCTGAAACATGGAGTCAGATCCTCATCTCTTCCCTCATCCTGTGAACACCACCACAACTGGGAGAACATTTTGTCACCCTCTGAGATTTTATTTCCCAACTGAGAGGATGGAAACTTTCCAGTGGCACAAAAGGAGGAACTCCACTGCCCATATTTAACCTTTCCTCCCCAAATTCAGGAGCAGCTTTTCTCTGATAAATAGAACAGGGCACAGATTCGTTCAGCAGCCACTGACCAGCCCTCAGGAAGGAAAAAGAATGAGGCAAAATAATCTGAGATTCCTATGCCAGCAGACCACACAGAGAGTAATCACACAGGAATAAAACCAGTCTGAACAACAAATAGAGACAAAATAATTCTAAAAAATCTTTCCAGATTCAATAAGTGACTAACTTGTTGTTGCATGGAAAGGAAATTTTCTCCTATTTCATCATGTCCAGCAGAGCCCAAAGGCCCAAGGCTGGCATGAATTTGCTTTTGCACTTCTGAACAATTCCCCACCATCCTTGGGTCCCACTGAGATCCTCCCAAGGAACAGCTCTACAGGAGCAGAATACTTGAGAGATGCTATAATTTGTATTGTTGTTACAATCTGTATTGTTCTTGATCTCAAACCAGTCACTGTCTGCCCACAGATGTACAAAATCCCACCTGAACTTTTTCAGGGATAAATCCAGTCCTTCAGTGATGTGTCACTAGGCAGCAATTCATTTTCCAGGCAGAAAAAATAGCTATTAAAGCACAACAAAGAGAGCCAGAAATTCATAATTCTTGCACGCAGCCTGGCAAGCTGGAGCAGGAAAGGATTTATTAAGGAACTCTTATTTTCTCCTCACCTGCAGGTCACTTCTCAGAGCTTAGGAACTGGAAAACACCAATTCCTTCTGGATTTCCTGGCTGCTGCAAACACTGCCAGGAGAAGCCACATTTTCACAACACCTCTCCTCACATGAAATCCCTCAGGTTGATGCCACAACCTTGATTTCAGCCTCCACTTCACAGAGCTCCAGAACTGGTTTTTTTTTACACAATGGCATTTTAATAGAAAAAATCAAGATACGTGGATGCACACCATCCCATCAGGACCAAATCCAAAGCTTTCTGAGTAAATGATACCCAGTAATTCATTTCATGAGCAATCTTTTCATTCTGGCCTGTTTACTGAAGTTAAAAAAACCCCAAATCTCATGGCAGAAAGAAAAAAAATACAGGCCTGGAGTAAAAGGACTTTGCAATGGGAAACAGATGTGCAGCCTTGGTGTTATATTCTTTTTAACAGCATTCTGCACAAAGTCCTCTCAATTGCTGGGTACAGAGAGAGAATCTGGCTCCAGGATTGCTTTACAGCAGAAAAGTTAATATCTGCTTAGGCAAAAGCACAAAAACCAAGCTCCAAACCCAAAGAGCTACTGATGCAAAACTGGCTCTTGTTTTATTTCTGTCACATCAATTTCAAACTTTTTTTTACCAATGTTTACATTTGGTTTGGCTTTTCTTTTTTTTTTTTTTTTTTCGTTTTCAAAGTAGGTTCCATCTGCAGAGCTTGAACCAGTGCTGTTTACTTTCCAGGAAAAATAAAACAAGGAATGAATGCTACCAGCTGGATTATTTACACTAAAGATTTCTGGGTAATCTACCCCCAAAACAAATTCCTGGATTATATACACTAAGTAAAATTACTCAGAAATCCGCCTTAGTGTAAAAAATCCAGGAACTTGTTTTGGGGGTAAATTACTCAGAAACTTAACTCCCAAAACCAATTTCTGGATTATTTACACTAAGGCAGATTTCTGGGTAATTTACCCCCAAAACAAGTTCCTGGATTTTTTACACTAAGTCAGATTTTTTTTGTAATTTACCCCCAAATCCAAGTTCCTGCATTTTTTATACTAAATAAGATTTCTGGGTAATTTACCCCCAAAACAAGTTCCTGGATTTTTTACACTAAATCAGATTTCTTGGTAATTTACCCCCAAAACAAGTTCTTGGATTATTACACTAAATCAGATTTCTGGGTAATTTACCCCCAAAACAAATTCATGGATTATTAATAGTAAATAAAATTTCTGGGGAATTTACCCCCAAAACAAGTTCCTGGATTTTTTACACTAAATCAGATTTTTGGGTAATTTAGCCCCAAAACAAGCTCCTGGATTTTTTACACTAAAGATTTCTGGATGATTTACCTCCAAAACAAGATCCTGGATTACTTACACTAAAAATTTCTGAGCAATTTACCCCCCAAATAAATTCCTGGATTATTTACACTAAAGTAATTTTTGGGTAATTTAGCCCCCAAGATTTTTGGGTAATTTAGCTCCCAAAACCAAGTCCCTGGATTTTTTACATTAAATAAGATTTCTGGGTGATTGAGCCCCCAGAACAAATCCCTGGATTATTTACACTAAATCAGATTTCTGGGTAATTTACCCCCAAAACAAGTTCCTGGATTATTTACACTAAAGATTTCTGGGTCATTTACCCCCTAAATCAGTTCCTGGATTATTTACACTAAATCAGATTTCTGGGTAATTTACCCCCCAAACAAGTTCCTGGATTTAAACACTTCCCTCCCTCAAAGGGGGCAGGTACTTCACTAAACATTTCAGAGTCCCAAAAAATCTCAATATTCAAGGCTCTGTTTAGAAATTGGATAGGTGTGGATATATTTTTACACACTGTTAACTCCCTGGTTATCACAGGCCAGGCAGCAAGGATAGAAAATCACTGTTCACCTGCTGAAAACATATTTGGAAAATAAGACAGATGTGAAAAAGTCTTGCCAGCTCCATTCCTCCAAATTCTATGTATCTGCTGTTAAAAGAGCAATTTAATGAAAATTTTATGCTGTGAAGAATCCTCCTGAATGAGAAGAGAACCAGCTGAGCCACTGAGTTAATATTCAGAATTTTATCACACAACCCATAATTCTGGTTTCCTTAAAAAATCCTCTGTTCCAGACTCTTTCCTTTTCACAAAGTTCCCAATTTTTATTTTATTGCCATCTGATCCTAAAAAGTCGTCAAGGAAAGTCTAACAAGGTGATGCTGTAACACAGCTATGAAAAAGAAAGCAATAAAATTGCACTTTTGTGAGGATCATGGAATGACTTTTCAGGCCCTTTCAGTTCATGGGTTTGGAACAGGAAACTTTGAGAATTTTACATGAGAAAAAAGAGAATACTCCAAAAATTACCTCAAATGGAATTACCTAAAACTTGTGCATTCACTTATGATTAAGTCTGGGAACAAAGTTCTGCAGAAAGCTGTGCTCCAGGTGTGCACTGAACAAGGCCAACACTGGAAATTCAGAAACCACGAGACAAAAATGGCAAAATTTTGGGCTCAGGTCCAAATAATGAAATCACCCTCTGCACACACACAGTTCTCGCCTTTCCTCCCCATCATCAGCATTAAAAATGAAAGCAAATCAGTATAAAAGCTTAACTAATCCAAGTACAACGTGCTGAAAAATCATTTAAGGAAGAGATTGTTGTTTTAATTCAGAGTAGGAGAGGGGTGATACAAATGAGCTTTGCCTGTTGCTATTTCCTACCCTGATTTTGAACTGCAAGGGGCAGAAAATGGAGAATTAACTCACTGAACAATCAGCTCTCAAAGGTCTCAGGAGGTTTTTTTTTAGCTTGGGATTTTTCAGTTTCTTTTGAATCACGAAAAGGAGGAAAGTAGAGCTCTGAGAAATTTAAGAAATGCCAGTTTAAGCATGGCCTTGTCAACATTTAGTTCTTGGGAGATGTATGCATTGTTTTTTGGAATAATCTTATTGTGCTTCATCAAGTAGCCATTTTCTCTGATAATATTTGACAAGTAAAACTGCAAGATTTTGATTTAAGATTTTAAATCTTAAGATTTTAAGATTTAAGTTTTTCAAGACAGCTGCTCTTTACTTTCTTAAATATTTTTCACAACTTATTTCAAATGCAGCAGCATCCCCAGATGTCAGTCAGTCTAAGGGGGTTTCATTGCACAGCACACAAGCTGAAAGCATTCCCTGCCTGAAAACAGGAGTGTAGAGATGTGAAAAGAAGCAAAAGGACCTAGAGAAAAATTAACATATCTAATTTAGAGAGTGAAAAAGAGGCACAAAAGGGGTTTTTGGTAGCCAGCTCCATCAGATCCTGGTCCTGACCTCCCTGAGCATGTGGGTACATCCCTCAGTCCCTTCACTCCACGTTTTCCACAGGATGGATGTTTCCAACTTGGATGCTTACAACTTCATTTATTCCCACTCTGCTGCCTGTGCTGAGCTCATCAGCAGCCCCAGCTCCTTCTGGCATCGCTCACCCTCTGCAGAGATCCCTCATCCCTCCCTAATAATGGGGAATAGAAAGCACTAGGCTGCAAAAATGCAAAAATCTTATGGAATTAAAAAAGAACAGCTACAAATGCTCATACCCAGCAAAATAAACAACTGATCATTTGAGTTCCAGAAGGGTGGAATCCTAGAGAATGAGGGTTGGAATTGATGGTGGGATGAACAGCATCATCATCATCATCACTTCAGCACCACACATTGGATATTCCTGAGTTTTAATCCAGTTTTCAGTGTTATCCAAGTTGGTTTTTGCAGTTATTCAAGCCAAAGTATTTTGAGTTTTAACTGACAGAAAAAGAATTGTGTAACAACTTCACAGAGAGATGACAAGACAGCACAGATTATCTCTAATATAAGTAATTAAAAATTATATTGTAGGCATAGGTAGATATTGAATATGTCAATATTACAAACTGCAGTGATGCTGTTTTTTTCCTCATTGATAGTCCTTTACTTTTTCCTAATTGTAGTTAGGATTTCACTGAATTGGAAGAAGAAATTCTGGGAAAAATCCCAAATGAGACCCACACAATTTCATTTAAATGTAACAGAAATACCATCTGTCAGAAATTATTCTATTGCCTGAAACAATGGCAGGTTTCCTCTCTCCTTTAAACCCTACTATTCTGAAATTTAAATATAACAAGGAGAAAATTCATTTTTATTCATTTCTAAGAGGTGTCCTACATAGAACTCAGGATGCTGAAAATGTGCCTGGCTGTATTAACAATTAATTCGTCAAATCTCAATAAAATCTATCCAGTAGTAATTTGTACAGATTCTTGTCAAATGCTCACATATATAAATTCAGGAAATAAGGAAAGTTACATGTGGGCTCTGTTTCACTGACTTCACAGCACAGCTACAGATAAAACATTCTTTTCATTTTTGAAATGTTCATTCCTGAAGGACAAACATTTCTCCCCGTTTCCTTCATCAATTCTGGAAGCTCTGCAAATGATATTTTCTTTTTTTTCTTAGCACAGGAACCACCAAGGCTTTTTCCCCTCATGACTTTTACATTCACACAATACTTGACTTGAGAACTGTCAATGGTAATGTAAAAATGTATAATATAAAGATGTGTATAATATAAAGATGTGTATAACATAAAGATGTGTATAACATAAAAAATATTTGAAGGAGTTTCATTGACAGATCATCCATTGCTACTGGGAGAAAGCAAAGAAGAATGTCTTAGCGCAGTCAGGGTAAATCTGAAGGGCCTGGAATCAAAAAATCAAAATTATCTCAACCGAAAAGCATCAGTGAGAGAGGGAATCTTGCAGGTTGCTGTCATAAGTGATCACAACAATTTCAAATAAAAATGCAGGCCCAGCAGTGAGCGGAGGAGAACAATGAGAGCATTGTTGAGGCTCCACGATGACACATTTCCAAACTGAAACACTCATAAATAACTTACACAACCCTAGCGCTCGGTAAATGTCACAGCAAAAGGGTCTCATGTATTCCTGAGATGGCAAAAAGGGAAAACATCTGCAAGGGCAGGGGAATATCCTGAAAGAAATTCTAATAATGCCAACAAGGCCATCCCTGATCCCTTTGTGACATGCAGTGAAACTGAGAAACATCCAACAGGAACTCAGAGGGTAAAAAGGGGTAAAAAAACCCTTTCAGCAGCTCCAGCTCCCAGCAAATGGAGGAGAAAGTTGGGAAAGAACTGGAAAATCAGCAGAGAACATTGAGCTGATTTTGGTACATTTTATAGTGGCGGTGGTTCCACATGTACATGACTGTAGTAGGGGAAGGAGAAATCTCTAAAAGGAGAAAAGTCAGATTTCCAGCACATGGGTGCTCAATTTTAACTCTGGAAGAAATGTGAGCTATGGGGAAAAACAGAGGGTTTCTACATCTTTATATCCAGGTTGCTTGGTGGCAATTATCTTTTGTGACATTAAACTCTGCATCTGTGGGGTCTCCTCATTCATTCCATGATACACAAGAAGGGGAGCAATGAATGGAAACATTCATTGCCCTCATTAAAATAGAAACATTTGCAGTTCTGCAATAAAATTCTTTTTAATCCTTTTTTAAATTTTAAAATACATATTTCAACATTCATGATTTAAGGCTTTAACCAGTTTTCTAATCAGATCTGTTTTCCAAGGAATTGCAACACTTCTCACCACAACATAATGAGCAAACAGCCTCATTTTGTTCCCAACAGGGTAAACAGGTTAATTAGCCCAGTCAGTAATTAGCTAAATGTTCTCTCCTGTAAGTAAAGCAGTTGTTACAAATTAATATCTGTGGGAAATGGATTTGTAGAGTTTCAGGGCCTGATAGAAGGTTTACACAGTGTGTATTTCTATGTAAACTTTGAGACAAGAAATGCTGATTTAGAAATAATATGGAGTAGGACAGATATTGGTGAGAGAGAAATGGAGCTAGAAAAAAGTTTCAAAGGAAGGCTCTGTAAATAAGGTTAGATACTTTAGAGAAACAGAACTATGAAAGATGCATTGTAGTAAGACTGATGAGTTGTTTTAGATTATTAGTTTTAAGGCATCTATAGTATGGTGTGGTAAAAAGCTGATAGGCCAAGAAATGCTTATTGTGTTTTGTAATTAAGAAAAAGTTAACTTCTGATTGTGATAGTATGAATTATAACATCTGTATTGTCTCACCCTTCAAATTACTGAAAAAGGAACAAAGGATTTTAAAATACCTTTCAGTTGCCCCATCTCTGGGTCAGAAAAAAGTATTGTCTGACAAATATGCATCCTAATATTGCCTGACAAATATCCATCCTAAATATTACCTGACAAATATCCATCCAGATATTGTCCGACAAATATCCATTCAAATGGAAAATATCCATCCTAAATATTGCCTGACAAATATCCATCTAAATATTGCCTGACAAATATCCATCCTAAATATTGCATGAAAAAATCCACCCAAATATTGCCTGACAAATATCCATCCAGACATTGTCTGACAAATATCCATCCTAAATATTACCTGACAAATATCCATCCTAAATATCCATCCTAAATATTGCCTGACAAATATCCATCCAAAATATTGCCTGACAAATATCCATCCTAAATATTGTCTGACAAATATCCATCCTAAATATTGCCTGATAAATATCCATCCTAAATATTGCCTGACAAATATCCATCCTAAATATTGCCTGACAAATATCCATCCTAAATATTGCCTGACAAATATCCATCCTAAATATTGCCTGACAAATATCCATCCTAAATATTGCCTGACAAATATCCATCCTAAATATTGCCTGACAAATATCCATCCTAAATATTGCCTGATAAATATCCATCCTAAATATTGCCTGACAAATATCCATCCTAAATATTGCCTGACAAATATCCATCCTAAAGAGCTCTGGAGTCTCCCTTGCTGGTGCCAGAACAAGTTTGGCTCCAGAAGAGCTCTCAGTGCTCTCCCAGTGCCCTGAGCCCTGACAGGGATATTTGACATTCCAGCACAGCTCCTGCAGGAGCAGTATAAGACAGAGGGGGAATCGTACAGGGAAAAATTGGCCCAGAATAAAAATAGATTGGTTTCCTGCTGTGAGCATCCCAAAATTCCTGAACAATTGTCTACAGGAAGCTTCTCTGGCACGTGGCCTGGGCAGGACAGTTCTGGTAGGGAAATTTGGCTGCTTGCATGTCTGGCCTCTGCAGCTTCTACAGCAGAGAAATGAAGGAATGAGTGAGTCCAAATGAAAAGAACTCAAATCTCCAAACATTCAGATCAGCAGCTTCTCCTGAGTCCTCCTGGATGGCTTCATGCTGTACTGGAATTCTTCTAAAATTCCTAATTCATTCATTTTGTGCTTTAAGAGTTACAGAGAGCTCAAGGAGGAGAATGCTGACAAAAGAAAACCACAGTGCCAGCAAATTCAATTCTATCTGTGCTGAAAGCCTGAACCTCCAGTCATTCTGACACGGAGCAGGATGAAATCCTAAATTACCTTATTACAAAACAAACCCTCGCACAACAAACCAACACAGAGACTACAATGAAATCATAATTGGATTTGTCATTTCAAAGCATCAGCATCAGATTTCCACATAATGTAGGGTGACATATTCTTATGCTAATAAATAAAGTTAGCAAAGTAAACAAAGGCTGTGTTTCTACTGTAAGGAAATCTGTGAGCCAATGGAGCAACCTTTTCAGCACACAAGAAATTCAATCCCCAAACCACATGAAAAGTGATCTCTCTGGGAATAGCACAGCTGCTAAAATCCAAGGCACTTTTTATTAAATCATCAAGTCTGTTTATGTAAAATGAAGCTCTCTTAAAATGACCTCCAAGAGGAAATGATTTGCTAAGGAAAAATTGATCCCTGCATTGAATTCATCTGTGTGGATGTACATTTTTATTGTTTTTACATGGCAGGGTTTCCTGAATTGGAGATAAGGAGAAAATGAGAGGAAAACTAAAAGAAAAAAGCTGCATTAAACAGTTTAAACTCTCCACCATCAAGGTTTCAGCTACTGCTCTTCAACAGGGGAGATCCAACTGCTGTTTATTTTTAGAAACACCCAACTTTAGTGCTTCAACTTTGGAAGAGAAAATGCACATTGAGAGTCCTTCAAAACTTGTCAGATGTACCCAGATAGCCCAGAGGGGAAAAAAGGATCACTGGAGAAGAATTATTATGCAAGTTCTCCAGAAATTGCCCCATTATTGTATGATTGTTCTTTGGAAGGAGGATGAGGACAGTGAAAGGAGCAAAAAGAACTTTCTGCAAGCACTTCCTCAAGGTACAGGAGGGTGAAACAAACTCATGGCACTCCAAGCACTTCAAAACATGAGGCAAAAACCCTCTGAATCTCCCTGCTGAGAGATCCCAGGGAAAACTTCTGGAAGTCTGCACTCCACAGCCAGAAAAAACTCGCCAGAGGGAAATTTGGAAAGCCACAGGAGAGGGAAACAATGCAAGAGCTGCCCCAGAGAGCCAAGAAACAGCTGGGAACTCTGAAGTGACTCAGGACTGGCAGCACCAGCAGCAAAATGAACAATCTGCTCAAGAAAGAAATGGTAAGAAGCAATTTTTTCCCCTCAATTGTTCATTATTTGTCTGTTTTGTATCACAAACTTGAAATTTCAACAGTTTTGCCTGTTTGGAAAGACATTAAGCTGCTTGGATTCTTCAGCTGATGGCAGCATTTATGTGGGGATAAAAAAAAATGCATCATGCTAAGAGGTGATGCCAAAGAAATTTAGAAAACAGCTAAACAAAAAGGTTATGAGGGAAAAAGAACTTTTAGCTGAAGTGGGAACAGATTCCAAGTCAGAAAATGTCAGAAAGTTCCCCAAAATTGACCTAGAAATATAAAAATAATAGAAAGCACAAACTCAGCCTTACCTTGGCTGAACAGGCTGTGCACTTATCAAATGCCAGGCTGACTGGAAGAACATTATCAAATCTGGATAAAAATCCTCGGATCTAGAAGATGAAAAAAAAAAAATCACATTACTATTTTAAACATTTCCAAAATTCAACATGAACTGGACACATACATTCCATAAAAAGAACATCTATCATTCTAACAGTCCTTCCCAGTAAAACTTGTAGTGAATTTTCTTTTCTGTACAAATAATGGCACAATAAATGCAGCATCACTTCACTAGAAATAGAGGCACAGCACCATCTGCAGTTGGACTTTTCTGACTGCAAAGTTCCATGAAAAAAAAAAAATCATGGTGTTACAGCTTAAACACATTTTTTCCCCATCTCTATAACCTAGAGTCTAACACTTAACTGCTGTGCATTCCTCAGTTATGATGTTAATACGATATTATTGAGAGGCAATTTTAAAATTTCAGACCTCTATTTCTGCTAACAGAGGGAGCTCTGAAAACACTTTGCAGCAGTGTTTGATCACACCAGTTGGGAACTCTTTGGAGTATTGATCATCCTTTTTATTCTGTTTATCACAATGAAGAGGTGTCACCAGGAACAGAACTTCAGTAACACTACAATATTAATAATAATACCCCAATTTTGAAATTTTGAAGCTGAATTTTTGAAAAACTGTTAACATGTTTGAAAGTGGAATTTGGGTTGAGATGAAGAAAAAAGTGCTGTATGGTACCAAAACAATGTGAAGACTTCGTGATAACAATAATAAATAATTAAAATATTATTAAATAAAATTATTATTAAATATTTGATATTATTATATAAATATTATTAAAATACTATTAAATAAAAATAAATAGAATTATTAAAAATAATTAAAATAAGCCAATTAACATAATAATTGGGAGTTGGCAGATTTGAATTGTTTTCAAACACTGAAGAGATTCAAAATGTGGGCTTCAAGATGCTCATATTGGCAGCTGTGATGGAGAAAAGAAAATTCAGAAATTGCTTTATTCACATGATTTCTGCTCCAACTTCCTGCTCTCAACAAATTTCTGCTCAATGTGTAGCAGGAATTTTGTGTCCATGAGCAGCACAAACACAATGCCAGGAACACCCTGCCTGGCCTGTGTGATGGGTTAATATTATTGATATTTATTTTTTAATAAACATGGAGACCCAGTCCTCTGGGAAATAGAATCAGCATTTTTTTAAGGAGACAACACCACTGATGATCAGTTCCCAGCTCTTCAACAAAAACGTTTTATCACCAATGATTTACCTGGTGAGGAACAAGCCCAAGAGAAGTGGGTGGCTCATTCATTCTGTCATCACTGCTGCTGGCCACAGCATAACCACTGCCAAAAACACAACAGGGGAAATTAGAGCAAGACTGCACACTCAGAATTTCCAGGCAGCTTCCAGACATTTTGCTACAGATTAGAGTGAGTCAAGGAATCTGTGTGGAAAGTCTGTTTCATAGGAATCAAGACTCAGCATGATAAATATATATAAAAATCAGTCTGAGACTCAGCTGCAACTCCTAATCACTTCTTCTCTTCCAGGTTTTAAAGAGAGGAAACAAGCCTCATGTTCAGGGTGCAGAATTCCAGAGTAATTTCTGCGTCCCACTCACTGAGTTTTAAATAATATTTACAACACAGGGCTTACCTTTAAACCCTTCCTGTGCCTGCCATAACTTACAACAGCTCCTCATCGCAGGGAAAGGGAAAAAAAAGGAAAAGGAAGAAAAAAGGGGGAAAAAAGGGGGAAAGAGGGGAAAAAGGGGATAAAAAGGGAGGAAAAAAAGAGGTGGGAAAAGGGGGGGGGGGAAGGAAATGGGGGGAAAAGAAAGGAAAGGGGGGGAAAAAGAAGGAAAGGGGGGAAAAAGAAGGAAAGGGGGGAAAAAGAAAGGAAAGGGGGGGAAAAGAAAGGAAAGGGGGAAAAGGGAAAGAGGGAAAAGGGAAAGGCAAAGCAAATCCAAGATTTCTAATAGCCACATTTTCTTCTTTAGAAAGATTCCTGATACTTTTCTGAGGTTAAATTCAGAGACAGAAGAAAAACTTAAGACTTGATGAAACATTTCCCTCCAACACTGCACACTGCATTCATTTACAGACACCACCCCTGACAGAATTGTCCTTCTTGAGGTGTAACTCCCTCTCCTCACTACAGATTCTGTTAGATTGGTGCGATTTCCCAGAGAACAGCAATGGCTCACCCTTCTGGATGCTGCAGCACAGAAACCATGAGCTCCACTGCCAGGGCTCCAGCCACCATGGCCAGCCCAGGCCTGCTGACCGTGCACTGCTGGTCCAGAGTCCGATCCCTGGTGGACTACAAACACAGACAACCCTGAAGGGAGGGCAGAATAACTCCAAAGGAACCAGCTGCCCTGTGCAAAACACCTCTAGTGCGGTCAAATTCACATCTGTGACCTTCCAAATAAAAACCTGCTATTTCTTTAACTCATGTGCATCAACAAGGTGCAGATCCCTTGAGGAAACACCATTAAAAATTCAAATAGCAATTCAAATTGCAACAAAAGAGAGATTTAATCACTGTTGGCATAAGGTTCTACTCACATCCCCTGGTGCCACAACATCATTGCAAAAGTAGCAGATCCCTTTAGGAAACGCCATTAAAACCAAATAAAAATTCAAGTTGCAACAAAAGAGAGATATATAATATATAATAGATAATAGAGAGATACATAATAGAGAGATATATAAAATATAAAATATATAATATAATCACAGTTTGCATAAAGTTCTATGCACATCCCCTGGTGCCACAACACCATTGCAGAAGTAGCAGATCCCTTTAGGAAATGCCATTAAAACCAAATAAAAATTCGAGTTGCAACAAAAGAGAGATATATAATATATAATATATAATATATAATATATAATATATAATCACCATTTGCATAAAGTTCTGCTCACATCCCCTGGTGCCACAACACCATTGCAGAAGTAGCAGATCCCTTTAGGAAATGCCATTAAAACCAAATAAAAATTCGAGTTGCAACAAAAGAGAGATATATAATATATAATAGAGAGATATATAGTATATAATATATAATTAATATATAATACATAATATATCATATATTATATATAATATATAATCACTGTTTGCATAAAGTTCTACTCACATCCCCTGGTGCCACAACACCATTGCAGAAGTAGCAGTTCCCTTTAGGAAATGCCCTTAAAACCAAATATAAATAAATGCAACAATAGAGAGATATATAATATATAATAGATATAATAGATATATATCTCTATTACATAATATATAATATACATATTATATATTATATACTCTATATATTGTATAATATACCCTATATATAATATATATAATATATATTATAGAATATACTCTATATATATGTTCTACTCACATCCCCTGGTGCCACAACATCGTTGCAGAAGTAGCAGCCCAGTTTGTAGCCAGGGATATTTGAGAACAGTGAGGATCCCAGCAGATCAGAAGGAGCAGAGGTGTTGCTGAAATGTGAATCACCAGCACATTCTTGCTGTTTTGGTTTCTTCAGGCCGTGTCTCATAACAACAAAAGTGTCAAATCCCAAGGCAGCATTGATGACCAACTGTGAACAATAAAGAGAGAACAACAGATTTTAAGTGAGCCAAAAAGGGAGGGGAAGAAAAAAGCAGCCTTGAGGTTTTTATTCACTAAAAATGCCAAAAAACCCCACAGGCTGTAGATGGATGAGCAACCCATTAACTGCATATTTACCACCTTTGCCATAAACAACAGAGCTTCTGAAAGGTGCAGAATTCCAGCTGTCAAGCCTTTAAAAAAAACCAAAACCAAAATAAAAGTCTGTTTCAGAAAGTCACAAGGCCTTGTCCTTTTCTGTGCCTTTCAGGGCAATCTGATCCCAATGAATGACTCCCTCTAGTTGTTACACAAACTTGTGACAAAAAAGAAAAAAAGCAACAGCAGCTTCAAGCACTGAAATCCCATCTGTTATCCAAAGCAATTTCTGCTCAGTAAGGAAAGCAATTAATGATTACTTATGGGCTTCATCTGCATCTGCTTAGTCACATGGGGAGCAGGAGCAGCTGTGCTGCACAATTTCTGTGTCCTCATCTCCCCTCTCTCTCCACTTTGTGGCAAGTGCACTGAGGAATCTGGAGCACAAATATCAACACAATAATGACTGCAGCCAGTCAAATACAAAGGGAGATGCACTGCTTCATCTGCAGGTAGAAATTCTGCTGCAGCACTCCCTCGTTTTCCATTCTTCCAGCCAGGAATTGTTTAAAAGAACAACTCTGAGGGAAACTCTCTCAAGAATTACTCATCTTAATTAGCAAGCTTTGAGTCTCATCATCATTCTCAGTATTTCCCATTATTTCTGCATATTGTTTCAGCCTTGGAGTAGTTTATTTTCCTCAGTCCTGAAGTGGCACCCTGATGTTGAATGTGTGCAATTAAAAGATTGCATCTTCTCACTGTATCTCTCTCCACTTTGTGGCAAGTGCACTGGGGAATCTGGGGCACAAATATCAACACTATATTGACTGCAGCCAGTCAAATACAAAGGGAGATGCACTGCTTCATCTGCAGGTAGAAATTCTGCTGCAGCACTCCCTCGTTTTCCATTCTTCCGCCCAGGAATTGTTTAAAAGAACTCTAAGGGAAGCTCTCTCAAGAATTACTCATCTTAATTAGCAAGCTTTGAGTCTCATCATCATTCTCAGTATTTCCCATTATTTCTGCATATTGTTTCAGCCTTGGAGTAGTTTGTTTTTCCTCAGTCCTGAAGTGGCAACCTGCTGCTGAATCTGTGCAATTAAAAGATTGCATCTTCTCACTGCATCTACCTGTAAAACCTGAATAAGGTGTTCCACTACCAAAATATGAGTAAGAGCTGCTATTAGCAGAAATTACTGATATTGTTAAACAATTCCCACTGCCATCAACTGTTTCTTCTCAGTTTACAGGTAACTATTCCATTCTAACTGATTGAGCCTTAATTAAAAAAAACCATCTGGTTTTGATAAAGAGACAATGGAAAAGTACAAGAGACAAATGAAAAAGTATCTTTTGGCAAGAAGACATTTTAACAAGTTCCAGTGCTCAGCAGGAGCAGAGATTTAATATCTGACAAGAGGATTTAGCATTTGAGGGGTTGGTTGGTCTGAGGTGATTGTTTTGGGGAAGGACTGCAGGAAATGGCAAAGATCCCCAAGGCACTTTAATGGTGGAGTGGGGAAAAGAACTCTTACTGCTCCCCATGGATCTGTGGTGTGCATTTCACACAAATCATCTCTCACTATGTTCTTTATTTTCTTTTTGAGACCTTTGGGACCAAACTGTGCAGTACTTGAGCTCTGCAGGTGCCACACAAAATCACATTGGAGCTCTCATTAAGTGTTTACAACATAAAATATTGAGCATTTTTTTCGACACCTGGAGATTTCCCTGCTGTTTTTTCAGTGACAGAGTTCCATCTCCTCAGATCTAAGGGATGTTATCAAATCAACCAATTGTGATGCAGACACACTGCACCACAGAGTAACAGAGAAATGTCACCAAAAGTTTCAAAATTTATCCTCATAATTATACAAGTGCTGCAAGTAAAATGTAGAGGGGCACTGCTGGATAAGAAAACAAGGAAGGGAAGTTTTGGAGATCATAAAATCATTCTATCCTGATTGAACCAGGCAGGATTAATACAAAATATGCACACAAAACTCCACATATTGCTGGAAATTCCCAGCCATGCCACGTGGAAGAGTAGGCTGGCCCTGGCACTTCCCAGCTTCAAACTTTGAAATTTTAAAACTGAAGTTTTGAAAAACTCTTACCACAGTTGAAAGTAGAATTTGGGTTGAGTTGAAAAAAAAAGTTCTGTATGGTACCAAAACAACACAAAGATTTTGTGGTAATGATAATAAAAATAATAATTAAAATCAGCCAACTCCTATAATAATTGGGAGTTGGCTGACTTGAATTGTTTTAAAATTCTGAAGAGATTTAAAAATTGAACTTTAAGATGCTCATATTGGCAGCTCTGAAGAAGAACAGAAAGGCCAGAAATTGGTTTATTCGCATGATTTCTGCTCCAAATTTCTGCTCAGTATGTAGCAGGAATTTTGTGTCCATGAGCAGCACAAACACAGTGCCAGGAACACCCTGCCTGGGCTGTGTGATGGGTTAATATTATTGATGTTTATTTTTAAACAAACATGGAGAGTCAGTCCTCTGGGGAATAGAATCAGATTTTTTATAAGGAGATAACAAGCTTTGCAAACTTGCCATTTTTGTCATTTCTGTGCTGTTTTTAAACAGCTACAACAGAAAGCAAGAGCACAGGTGCAAGAAAGGCCAGGAGGATTTGGGAGGAGCTAATGAATTATCAATTTACACACACTTACACCTGAGGCTGTGACCCAGTGAAGCCCTCACTGAATCTCTCCACTGGCAAAGGGAAGCTCATTTAAGCTATAAAGAAAGAAATCCAGTGCTCAGGGCCAGAAATTTAAAATAAAGGAATTAAAATAAGAAATAAATAATAATAAAATAAAATAAAATAAAGGACTTAAAATAAAGGGAGAATGAAAGGGAAGGAAATGAGTGTCTTGGTGGGACACCTTCCTCTTGCTGGCTGCAATGAGAGCAGGAAAGGGGAAAAAGGAGACACGGAAGGGGAAGGAAAAGGGAAGGAGAAGGCAAGGAAATGTGAAGGAAAGGAAATTTGAAGGAAAGGGAAGGAAATTTCATGGAAAGGAAATTTCAAGGAAAGGAAATTTCAAGGAAAGGAAATTTCAAGGAAAGGAAAGGAAAAATTTCAAGGAAAGGAAATTTCAAGGAAATTTCAAGGAAAGGAAAGGAAAGGAAAGGACTGGCAGCACCTTCCTCTTGCTGGCTGCAATGACAGCAGGAAAGGGAAAAGAGAAGGGGAAAAGGAAAGGGGGAAAAGGAAATGAATGGATTGGCAGCACACCTGCAATGAGAGCAGGCAGCCAGCAGCTCTCCCAGGTGTCCATCAGCAGGAACACCACATCTGGCCATTGATGGGGAAGGAAAGGGAAAAAGGAAAGGGAAAAAAAGGAAAGGGGAAAAAAAGGAAAGAAAAAAAAAAAAAGAAAGGAAAAAAAAGGAAAGAAAATGAAAGGAAAGGGAGAAAAGCAATGAATAGCTTGTGGCCCACCTTCCTCTTGCTGGCTGCGATGAGAGCCGGCAGCCAGCGGCTCTCCCTGGTGTCCATCAGCAGGAACACCACATCGTGGCTCTCAATGAGCTCCTCCAGCTGTGCCACGTCCTTCTGAGCCTGGGCCATGGTCACCTCTGAGAAGTTCACGGGGTGGCCTGGCATGGGGATGCTCATGTTGTAACCCTCAGAGCTCTGGAGAGAGGCAGAGAGAAAACCAGCAGTTCAGAGGGTGACCTTGTGATGAAACAGGTGTAAAATCCAGCACAGAGCAGAGGACAAATTCAATCCCCCTTGTCAGAATGGCAGCTCTGCTCCCTGCACCTCTCTGTGGGGCAGGGTTGGGCACTGAGGCACGCTGCTGGGGTTTCTCACCCTGGATTTCTGCAGAACACACTCAAAGTCTTAGCAGGCCTAGAAAATCACTACAAGAACAGAGAGGAGCTGCTCCTGATCCCAGGGGTTACAAACAGCACCCCAAAGCCAAGCAGCCACATTCACACATGATTATGATCAGTGATTGAAAATTGTGTCCTGATTCTCTTTCCAGCCCCTTCCCACATGATTTTAACAGGCTGCAGTTTTTATTTCTGCTTCAGTCACAGCCATGTGCAGCATCACACACTCTGCTCCTCATTTTCAGTTCCTCAGCAGGAGAACAGCCTTGGATGTAATTCCCCAGCCATGTGGGAATCTGAGACATCAAAAAGCAATTCTGAGACTTGTCACTGCAGAGCTGCAGGATTTGTTCCTGTGGCAGAAACATTTCCCTCTTCCAGCCCCTGACTTGGGCAGGACACACTAACAGCAAATACTGAGCCAAAGAAGCATCTACACAATGCATGGACAATGCAAACAATTCATTCACTCCTTTGGAAATGTGGCAGCACAAGCTGCCAGCCATCTGCTGGAAGGGAAGGGAAGGATGGAGCCCTCATTTATGCCACAGAAGGACAAGCCTTGCCAAAGCCTCCCTGTTTGGCACTGCAGGAAAAATTAGGAACCAAAATACAAAAACTGGATGAACCAAGCATAAAATTCCACGGGAAGAGAGGAGAGGAAGGTTGGTGGGATGTGCTTTTGCACAGATCAATTAATGATCAGCACAACTCATAAATCCAGGTGAGTCAAATGACCAAAAGGATGAACACACATAAATAACAGACAGAAATAACATACAGAAATAAATAACATACAGAAATAACAGACAGAAACAACAGACAGATATCACCCTGAGGATAAAAAGAACCAGGGCCCGTCTAGCAGCTTGGAGAAATGCCTGTGGGTAACAGCTGCATTAACCATACCAAAGGATCCACCTTTTTCTCCCCTCTGTACCATCACCACAGACATCAGGAAATTTTTGGGCAGGCTTTAATTCCAGTGTCATTATCTCCTCCAAAATTCCTGCTAGGAATACAGAACTTAATCCATGTTGTGTATGAATAAAGTGTTCATGGATAACCCATCAAGCCTGTGCTGCTCAAGTGCTGATTGATTAGATCAGCTCAACTCATACTGCTGGTGACTCAGGGTTTAATTATTTGTTAATAACTTATTAATTTATCAATTATAATTGATTTGATAATTTATGTGTTTAATAAATTAAAATAAATAAGCAAGAATTGACTGCACCACAAAATGGTCAATGTGGTTTGTAAATATTAAAATCCTACCAGAATTCCAAAAAAAGCTCAATCCAGGCATTGCAGCTGAAGGAATACAGACAAGCCTGGCAGCTCCAACAATTTTATTTGAATAAATGTGCCTCAAAACAAAGATAGCAGTCACCAGCCAAAGTGGCTGAGGTGCATTTGGCTGCCAAACAATGGCAAAAAGAGCTCAAAGAGCACATTGGCATTATTTTAAGGAAGAGTAAATGTCCATACGTATCCTCAGTGAAAGATCTTGCTCATTCCACAGAATCCCAAAATCTCAGGAATCTAAGAAAAGTTTTAAAATGCCTCCAAATTATCCAAAATATTTAGTTAGCATCTCATAAATTATTAGCATGACATCTAGAAAAGGGGACTGTATGTTGTTCTCTTTGCCAGCTGCTAAAAATTAAGCTATAGCTTCTAATATAGAAAATCAATTTAGAGAAGATTGCAAATTTGAGGTGTGAAAAATAAAAGGAAATCTCAAAAATACATTTATTACTTCTCTCAGGACCTGCTCCCAGAGTAGACAACTAATATGTCTGACCTGGCATTACTCAAAGCTCCTTAGGACATCCTAGACAAGAAAAAAATTCACTTCACTATCAACAAGCTAAAAATTTACTTAATGATCCTTAATTATATTTCATTACTACAAATATTTACTGTCTCCCCATTCTTCTAAAGTTCTTCTGAGCCTTCTGATGTTCACATTTTTGTAATGGACTTTTCATGTAAATAATGATTGGTTTGCACTCCTTTCTGGAGGAGGAGAGAATTGATGGACTGTTGGTTTGACCAGTGTGGTTGGCAATTTCATCCTCCAATCCATGGTCACTTTTGGAATTCTATAAATATTGAGGTCCAGAAATAAACTAGATTTATTTGCCTTGGACATCTCGGCGTGTGAGTGTCGTTCATTTTGTGTCATATTGTGACAATTTACC
The DNA here is from genome assembly GCF_028551555.1 of Melozone crissalis. Taxonomy (NCBI): domain Eukaryota; kingdom Metazoa; phylum Chordata; class Aves; order Passeriformes; family Passerellidae; genus Melozone; species Melozone crissalis. Next base: position 18,368,278 of record NW_026535807.1, on the reverse strand, counting down.
TCAACAAAGTTACCAGGAACAGAAATTTGAAGTAAAATATTTCCGTAGCTAACTGAAAAACTTTAGTAACCTCCTGAAATATTTCAGTAACCAACTAAGATATTTCAGTAACCACCTATAATATTTCATAACACCTGCAAAGTGTTTTTAATGTTTAACTACTACAACTTGGAATAGCAATTTAAAGTCACTTTTTTTTTTTTCCCATTTTTTCCTTTCCCCCAGTGATAGCAACATGGAAATTATGATTTTACCACTCCTGGGAAGATTTTCTGCAGCCTTTCTGCTGCTGCCAGAGCCTTGGGCTTGCCCCCACTCAGGCAATCCTCGAACTCGTAGAGCGGCTGCCGCACGGGGTTGGAGTAGGAGATCTTTGCATTGTCCACAAAAGTGATTTTCCTCACCCCCCAGCCCTAAAGGAGAACAAAAGTTAACAAAGGTAAGTACAACAGCCTTGGGAAATGTTTTTGTGTAATGTCACACACTCAACGTTGAGTTTTGTTCACTTTTTTTAAGCTACCAAAGTTTTTGTAGTTTTTTGAAGTGACTGAAATAAGGGAACAGAAAATTTGGTTGCTAAATGTCTATATATAATAAATATATAAATTTTATATAAATATATATATAAATAATTTGGGTTTTAAATGCTAAATATAGCATTTAACAGAAATCCCTCAAACCCTGCTGAATTCAGTGGAATAGGGTGAACATCCCTGAAAGGAATCACCAGCGCAGTTATTTCAAGTGCTTCCTGTGAATTTGCCCTTTGTAGCTTGTTAATTTGTTCCAGAATTTCTTTTTTTTAAATAAATTCAAAATATTCTGCCAACGTTCCCTTACTATCTCATGTCAGCAGAACTTCAGTAATTTATTTCCATTATGTACAGATTTCACCTCTTCCTTGCAATTTCTAATATAACTAATGTGAATTCTGTGTATTCTGATGCAGAGAATGCAATTTGGATCTGATGTGTCATGGCAGCTGGACAGAAAAAATAAATTAATTTAGATTTTATGAGAAGCAGGAGGTTATTTGTGAGATGAAGGATTCACCATCAAGGTCCTTGCCACACTGCAGCCCAGGGTGCCAGCTCCCAGCAGCAGACACTTGGCAGCCACAATCTTCTCCAGATCCAGAGTAGGCACCAACCTCCAGCACATCAACTTCAAATTCAGATCCACGGAGGATTCTGCCAACCTGTGCCAGGGAATAAATAACAACAACCTCTGAACCCTCCTGTGCTTCTCCAACAAACAAATCACTGATATTTCAGCTGAATGAGGTAATTTTTAAACACTATTTTAAAGAAGAGAAAGAATTCAGCAGTATAACACATAGGTAATATGAAAAACACGCAAGGGCTTCTGAAAAAGTAACAATCTAAACCTAAAATTTTAATAACAAAATTCACGCAAATATGAAAATAAAAATGGTGTCTCAGCCAAGATTCCTGTTAAGCTGAATGCTAAGACAGATAATTTGTCCATAAATTTTTGTTTCTTTTTTAAACTACCTGGTTTCCTGTATCCAGTAACACCTGCCCTTAACTTGAAATACTCCACTTGTGCCCTAAAGAAAGCATGTGGGGCCTTCTTTGTGGAAGTTTGAGAAAGAAAAATGAAGTAGTATAACACATAGGTAATATGAAAAAACAAACAGACAAGAGCTTCTGAAAAGGTAACAATCTAAAATAAAATTAATGCAAATAGGAAATAAAAATGGTGTCTCAGCCAAGATTCTTGTTAAGATGAGTGCTAAGACAGATAATTTATCCATAAATTTTTGTTTCTTTTTGAAACTACCTGGTTTCCTGTATCCAGTTACTCCTGCCCTTAACTTGAAATATTCCACACGTGCCTAAGGCACATGGGGCCATCTTTGTGGAAGTTTGAGAAAGAAAATGAAGTAGGAAATCTGTGTTCAAGCAAGGGGCAGAGTTTTATATCCATCAGAGCACAGAGTGTTAAAGCCCTCACCAAGCCAGACCAGCACAGGTCTCGGATTCCTGCAAGTTTCATTCCCTCACACATCCTAAATAAAATCTTTTCAGCATCCAGAAAATGATTTGTCCAACAAGGATTTAAATGGCTCTTGTCAAGGCTGGCATTTTACCAACACCTCTTTGGGAAGCACTTAGATAATGTAATCAAGTAAAGAAGGTCAAGAAACTTGAAGAATTAAGAACTCTGAGATGAATTTTATTGAATATCTGTGAAGACTCTGAGAATTTCCACAAATGCTTCATAAAAATGGCTTTGCTTGATGGGCTGAACCTGAACCATCACACCAAGAAGTTTTTCCAAGGCAAGGACACAGTTGCAGACACTCTGTAACCCCATTCTTTTCAATCCATTGCCCAAACATCATGTACAGAATGATAAAAATTATTAAAATCTCATTTTCCTGAGCTCCTTCCTGTCCCACTCTGACAAACCCCAAAGGATGAACTTTCCCCCATGCTCATTTTCATGAACACCCTGCAGGTTATGGAATTCAATGAAATTCCACAGGCCTGTAACACTCTGACCTACATTTCACTCAGTTTTAAATAAATGCATTCAGAATTCTCAGCTAGAGCCCAAAATTGCCAAGATTTCTGCTGCAGGCAGTGCACTGCATATCCAGTTTTTGGGTATGAGGATAAATTCTAAATATGTGCTCTGTGAAGGTCCTTCCCTCCAAAAGAAAGTCCAAACAATATCCAGTGGATGTTTTACTGCATATTCTTCCCTATTTCACATTTCAACTTGCTATGGATTAAACCCAAGTAAAGAAAACTGTGGGGATTTAAAAGATAAAAACCAAACCTTTTTGGATCCATGCATTCACTGAGATTCACCATCCTTGGCCCCATGCTTCCCTTTTGGTTCTTCTCCCATCCAACAGCTTTTGGACAATCTGTTTGAAATATTTAAAACACAAAAAAAATTAAAAACCCAAACAAAACAACAAAAACAAAACAAAAAAATAAAAAAAGGGAAGAAAAAGGAAATAAAGAATAAAAACCTTAATATCCTAGGACATAAAAAAAGAAATTTTTTGGACTTAACCCTGTTGGAAAAACCCTTATTTTAAACCTGCCAGTAAATAATCTGCAGTTTAATTTGCTCTCAGGTGTCCCCTGTGCTGCTTTTGCCTGTTCAGCTTCAAACCCAGCACAGAGCCTGGCATCATTCCCCATCGGATCTTTAATGCCAAGCTCAGTAAATTCATAATTCAGTCAATTTTGCTAATTTCAGTCATCATTTCATGGTCCCTAGACCCCACGTGCAAATTCAGTGGAGAATTATGTATTTTAATTATATAGAATGAAATAATTTGCAACAAGGACATATGAAGCATTCAGAACTTTTGGCCTGAGGTAGAGAAAATTTGTGGTGCTGTCCTGTACCTAGAAATTAAATCTGAGATTATTTTTCAACATTTTAAGTCTACTGCTTTAAAATACACCTGGATGTGTCACTATGGGATTAAAGCAACAGTTCCACTCTGGGATAGGTTTTTATCATTTTAGAAATTCTCCAGAAATTTTGCATCCCATAAATTCACTATCACTTTTTTCCTACCTGAGGGGCTGCATAAAAATTCAACAAGAAAAAATGAGACAAACTGCTGTTCTATTTCATTTTCTATATCACCAAGAGGATTTTTCTTAGTTTTCAATTGGAAACACAATTACAGGAGGAAAAAATTTAAGAGAGAATATTCCCTCTTCTTTCTTTGTTGAAAAAGGAACCACTTCCTTTAGAGATAATTGAAACAATTTAAAATCCATTTGAAACAACTTAGCATAAATAACAATTTTTAGTAGTAATTTATTTTGCCATGTCAGCAGTGATTAAGAAGGCAAAAAAAAGGGGAAAATATAGTTTTTAATGGCTCACCTGGGCCCAGGGGTGCCTGTGGCAGTTTGATTTCAAAGATGATGCTGTGGGTGATGTCCCTCACCCCTTGCATGGTCCTGTCTCTGAAGCAGAGCACTTCCAGCCTCTGCAGAGCACTGCCCCTGCCAGATAAAAGAGAAATAGAGGCAGACATGCAACTTCTTTCATAGAAAAGAGAATTATTTTAACAGCATTTCACACAGGTTTAGTCCTTTGCAGGTTCTGAATGAGCCTTTTTGTCTTGGTACTGAGAGTGTTGTCTTTATCAGGTACAGAAAGAGAAATAATCCCTGAAGTGTAAATGTTTGGTGTGACACAGCTCCAAAGCAATTCCACTGTCAGCCTGTCCTTGCATTCATCCAGCACTGGACAAACTGCAGATTCAGAGGAATAAAAAGCAAAAAAGCACCAGAGCACACATCAGCACCATGATCCTCTGAGTTCTCAATATATATAATTTTTCCTCCTTATGATTCAAACACCCAAACAAAAATTGAGAATTTTAGTGCCTAAACCCTTCTCAACCCCAAGGCTGTGTAAATGTAACTCTCAAAACTATGGAAGTGCAACTTAATTACAGTTTTGTTACAGCAACACAAATTCATTTGATAATTTGAATCCTTTTTTTCAAAACACAGAATGTAACTGTCTTCTCTTCCCATCTTCTCCCCAACAAAAAAAATTCAAGTGGTACAGGAAGAAAACCTACTAATATCAATTTTTTAAAATGTAAGTCTGCTATTACTTGACACTAATTAATTATTTAAATTCACAGAGTATTTTAAATAAGATTTGACACAGCTGGAGGGTACTGGCAGGGTGTGAGGTTTGCATTCCCAGGGAAATGCATTCATTTTAGGATTACAGGAATTTGTGACTGACAAAAGTAAAAACCAGAATAATGCACAAAATCAGAATCACTCCAAGTGAATATCAAGGGGAAAAAGAAAATCTCAGGTGGGTGATATGAGTGAAACACCATGGAGAAAATGATCTCATTTCATATCAAGCAATATTGATATTAGTGAAACACCATGGAGAAAATGATCTCATTTAATATCAACCAATAAATAATCTTGGTGGGAAAGAATAAAACAGGTACCATTTGTGGGCTGCCAGGATCAGGAAGTTTCTCAGTGGCCACCCTGGATACTGGGATAAATTACAAGGATCATAAACTCCAACTGTCACCTGCAAATGAAATTATTCAATTGAGAACTCCTCCATCCACAGTCAGGCAAAGGGTATTTGGCATTTTTATTTAAAACTTCTGGCCTACAGACACATTTTGCATATTTATAAATATTTAATCCATGCTCACACCAGGTTTTCCTCAAGCTTTTGCCACAGCTTTGAGATTCCTTCAGTTTGGCCTCTTCAGGGACACTGGATGTTCCCTGCAGTAAATGCATTTTTATTACTTTAAAAACACAATTAGGAGGGAAGCCCAGCAACTGAAGCCTTGCTCCAAACCCAAAATTCTGCACTGATTTTGGGATGATCAAAAAGTGAAAGGCCAGCAAGAGAACAAATCAAAGGGAAAACAGCACAAAAATCACTTTACAGCCACCCTCAGGACTCAACCACCGTGCCCAGCTCAGCATTAAAACCTCAAACCATTCACAGATAAAACATTTAATTATATAAAATCATATAAAATTCTCATTACCTTTTCTCCTTGGTCTTGAAAGAAGCCATCCCACTTTTTCAGCAGGGATATCATGACAGAATTATCATGATACTTGATTAAAAAATAAGGCAGGGCTGTCACCCCCTCCTCCTGGCAGAGATCATCGTAGGCTTTCTGCAGGGCTTGGATCTGAAAGAGCAAACGCAACTGAACCAACAGCTTTAACAATTCTGCACTGTAATATGAAAGAAACTAAAATTTGTTTATTTTTTTCCTAAAAAATTTAAAAAATTAACTTATTTTCTTATCTAAACATGCACTTTATTAACAATTTTGTAATTTTAATGAGTTGCCTCACTCAGGGGATGCCCCTTTATAAAGGTTTTTTAAATGAATTTCAAAACCAAGTTGTATCCATAACTACATATGAATATTCATTTTTATATACAGCTTAACATATATATCTCAAAAATAAATATAAAATATATAGCTTAGCATAATCACCTCTTCAAGAATTGTTTGCCATATCTGCACGTAAACTGAGATAATTTAAACAAGTTATGGAACAAAAGGTAAATAAAAAAACAAACATAGAAATAAAAAAGTGAAGTTTTTGAAATAAATTAGTCTCCAATTAATTCAGGATGTGGTGACCAAAATACTGAGTTTTAAAGCTCACAGGAGTTCTCAGTGTTGCAGAATTCACAATCTTTAGGATTTTGAGTACCTGATTTAGTGAGAACCTGTCCCCAAGACAGACAGGCTTCTGTGTGATCTCAATTCCATCAGGGAAGCAGAGAGCAGGGTAGCAAAACCAGTAATAGAAATGATACTTCTTTAAATCCTAGGGGGAAAAAAAGAAGTAAAATTAGGTAATAAAGAGACATATCAAAATAAATTATATAATGCTAATTAAAATTAATGGTTTATGATTTTAACCATGGGAATGGGAACCTCACAATGATTTTAGAAAATCATAAAAATACTAAAAGACTTCTATTCTCTGTAAATGTTTTTATTTAAGATTTAAACAGACAATATGTGTACAATCCTTCAGGCTTTGTTAGCAGGAACATTTAGTAACGTTTTCAATTAATTAAACATGAAACAGCTGCTCTACTTCTACTGATATCTGTAAGGCCATCAGGTAATCTAATTTGTAGAAAATAATATAAAAATAAATTAATGCAGCATTATTATGAATAGAAAATATACTAATATTCCTAAAAAGAAACTACTTCACTACTTCCACTACAAGTAGGAGACACAAATTATCTTTACTCACTGCAAATGTCAGCAGCAGGAACCTGTTCAGGAGCATTGGGTTCTCCAGGGCAGCTCCAGATTTGATGGATTCCCAGATCTGCAATGGATTGTGGGGACAAGGAGGAAGAAAAAGGGCAGAGAAACACCAAGAGGACATGAGAACAGCTGCAAAAATCTGTAATTCTTAAAGTTTGGAGATAAACATTCACTGTTTTTTTTTTTTTTTTTAACTGAATTTATTCATACAACTATCTGCATTAAAAGGATTTTAAAGGTCAGACAACAGGGAATTACAAGGCCACAGGAATGCAAAAAATTCCTATTTTGGAGTGAAGATATGCATGAAAACTTTGTTACCCAAGGTAAGTAATTAAAGGAATCAAGGACAGGTCAAAGTAAAGCATCTTAAATTTGACTTTCACCTCTCCCCAGGCCAAGACATTAAATTAACTGCTGACAGAGCAGGCAGACCAGCCCCTCTCACCCATCTTTTTCTTGCTTTATCTCAGGCTTCTTCCTCCTGTGGAGCTCCCCCATCTCTCTGTCATACAGATAAATTGCATTAATCTGAGGTTTAAACCAGGCACTGCTGGTTTTTAGGTATGAACACAAATTTAAAATATGTGCTCTACAGAATTCAAGTCCCTGGCAGCTCCAAGAGCATTGCAGAGCTTAAAATGTGTGGAGTTCTCCATGTAGAATTAGTTATCATTAATTAAATTAAATCTTTTGTAGAGAACAGTAAAAAGCAAACACCAAACTCTTCCTTCCAGAATAAGCTAAATCCTGAGGCTACTCAGGACTGGAGTATCCCCAAATTTGGGGCAGAGTGTGAAGCACTTCAAGGGGTAGAAAGGATTTGAAAACACTCAGTGAGCTGATTTTAAATCTCACCTCATTTGCTTCCTTGTCCAGAAGTGCTTTCTTGTCACAGGATTTGAAAGTCTCAAAAGTGTTGGTGTTATACAACGTTCCAAAAGCAGGACAGCAACGTGCTGGTATTGAAGCATTCCTGGGAAAAAGAAGGAATATTTTAAATTCAGCCAGAAGGAGTTAATTTTTTGTGACTCAAAGCAGTCCCTTCACTGCTATAAAGTTCATTATTAATTTATTCAGGAAAATTGCCTTTTCTGACCTTAAAATATACTAATACACGACAAAAATCATTGAAAATTGGTCTAAAAAGGATGGTGACTGTGAGAACAAAAACCTTTGGTAAGAAGATTTTTTACCAAAGGGAAATAAACTCCACTCATGTAGAGTTTATTCTCATGTAGAGTTATTGATTCTCATGTAGAATAATTGATTCTCATGCAGAATCACTTATTCTCATGTAGAATTATTTATTCTTATGTAGAATTATTTACTCTCATGTAGAGTTATTTATTCTCATGCAGAATTATTGATTCTCATGTAGAATTATTGATTCTCATGTAGAATTATTGATTCTCATGCAGAATTACTTATTCTCATGCAGAATTATTTATTCTGACGTAGAATTATTTACTCTCATGTAGAGTTATTTACTCTCATGTAGAGTTATTTACTCTCATGTAGAATTATTGATTCTCATGTAGTTATTGATTCTCATGCAGAATTACTTATTCTCATGTAGAATTATCTATTCTCATGTTGAGTTATTTATTCTCATGTAGAGTTATCTATTCTCACGTTGAGTTATCTATTCTCACATAGAGTTTCTCTAACTAATATATCAATTTTATGTCAGGAAAGTGTCTCCACACACAAATGGAGGCAAACCCCAGCCTGTACTTACATATCAAAGGCACTGAACTCCAGTGTCAAGCGAGCTGGCAAGCCCAAAGGATCACCTGGACAAAAAAGCAACAACAAAGCTCCTTTTAAACCAAAACATTGGGGTTATTTCTGGTTTTTGTTGATGTAAATTACAGCGAAACATACAAAACTCCCAGCCACTCTTTGTAGTGTCTCAGAAACATCTGAAATGTGCCAGAGGAGCAGAATAGGCTGAGAGGAGAGGCAGGAATTGGCAGAGCTGGGTGGAATTGGCAGGGCCGGTGGGATTGGTAGGGCCTGGTGGAACTGGCAGAGCCCAGTGGAACTGGTAGGGCCTGGTGGGATTGGTAGGGCCTGGTGGAATTGGCAGAGTGGTGCAATTGGCAGGGCCGGTGGAACTGGCAGAGCCCAGTGGAATTGGCAGGGCCTGGTGGAATTGGCAGGGCCTGGTGGGATTGGTAGGGCCTGGTGGAATTGGCAGAGTGGTGCAATTGGCAGGGCCGGTGGAACTGGCAGAGCCCAGTGGAATTGGCAGGGCCTGGTGGGATTGGCAGGGCCTGGTGGAATTGGCAGATCCCGGTGGGTGGGTCAGCGGGTGCTCACCGTTGTAGTAGTAGCCCTTGATGAGCTTGGGGGTCTCGTCCAGGCGGTACTGGTTGAGTTTCCTCTGGGTCAGCTCGTGCCAGAAGCCCGCGTCCAGCGCGCTGCTGAACGGGGCGAACTGCAGCGGAACCGGACCGGCACGGCACGGCCCGGCACGGCACGGGGCTGCTGCGGCCATGGCCCGGGGGGAGTGCGGCCCTGTGAACAGAGACACAGCCTGGATGGGCACCGGGACACGGACACAGCGGGCATGGCCCGGCACGGAACGGGGCTGCTGCGGCCATGGCCCGGGGGGAGCGCGGCCCTGTGAACAGAGATACAGCCGGGATGGCACCGGGACACCGGCACCGGGACAGCCACATAGGAACGGGACCGAGCACGGACACGGCACAACCACACGGGAATGGGATCGAGCACGGACAAGGTCACGGCACAGGGACACCGGCACCAAGCACGGTACAGGGACACCGGCACCGGACACGGCACAGCCACACGGTACCCGGACCAGCACCGGCCCCGCACAGCGACATGGACGGACAGAGGTCCAACACGGGAACGGGGCCGGACAGGGACACGGGAACGGCACAGCCACACGGCACCGGGACCGAACACGGACATGGCCATGGCACTATCCCCGTACACGGACACGGGAACGGCACAGCCACACGGCACCGGGACCGAACACGGACATGGCCATGGCACTGTCCCCGTACACGGACACGGGAACGGCACAGCCACACGGCACCGGGCCCGAACACAGACATGGGTCCATCCCCGCACATTGACATGGGACCAGCCTCGCACAGCCACACGGTACCGGGACCCGCACAGTGACACGGGCTGACAGAGGACATACATAGCGCCGGCACCGAACACGGACATGGCACCATCCCCGCACACTGACACGGCCCCGGCCCGGCCCGGGGCAGCCCCCGCCCCGTGTACGCCTGACTGCAGCCCGGGGAGCCGGTGAGGCCCGGGCACACCGACCGCGGGGAGCAAGGGGCAGGGCGGGGACCGTGCCGGGGCTGTGACCCGGCAGTGACGGTGCCGGTGCCGTGTAGGCTCTCTGGACCCGTGGCACTCCATCCCCGTTCCCCCTTACCGGCTGCGCCGCTCGCTCCGCACTTCCGGCATGCCCGGCCGGCGCACAGCGGTGATGTTACCGCGGCGGAGCGTGTGACGGCCGGGCGGCGCGGGGTGATGGCGTGAGGGCCACGCTGGGCGGGCCGGTCCCGGTCCCCATCCTCATCCTCATCCCGATCCCCATCCCGATCCCCATCCCCATCCCGGTCCCGATCTCCATCCCCATACCGATCCCGGTCCCGATCCCGGCGGGATGCGGCTGTGCTCGTCCGCTCTCGGTAGCATCCTCCGCTTCGGGGCAGTCCGGCTGACCCGCGCCCCGCAGCGCTCGGAGCCGCACGTGTGTCCGCTGCCGTCCGTGTGTCCGCTGCCGTCCGTGTGTCCGCTGCCGTCCGTGTGTCCGCTGCCCTGTGCTGCTCCTTCTTCCCCTGCACGCAGCAGAGCCCTCAGAAGATTTAATAATTTAATTTAATTCCATTTTAGACGGTGGGAAAATGCCCACACGTGCTCCTGCACTGCTGTTTCCTCTCCTGTGGGCGGCATTTGCTGCCGGTGTGGAAGAGCGCGGTGGAATTCCCGGCTGGCCGCGGCATCCCGGGCTCGCTGCTGCCCCGCCAGGTGTCCCTGCTGTCCCACGGAGAGCTCCGAGAGCTGTAAACCAGCACATCACAATCCCAGCACACCTTTGTCAGGGATACATAGTATAATACTGGCTTTTCGCAAGTGTTAAAATGGATTTTGCATGTGTAGTGTTAAAGTAACTTTGTTATAAAGATACAGTTTTTATTTCTGTTGTTAAATAAGCTCAGTGAAATAGCTGATGTAAGTACGCTTGTGTTAAAATGCTTGCTGGGATGGGATAACATCCATTCAATCCTCCATGAATGAAGAGGACGCCTGTACACATCTGCCAACTGTCAGCACTCACCCTCTGAAGAAAATATGGACCATATTTTGGACCAAAATATGGAGAGTTATGGACCAAAGCCCATAACTGGAGTGAAATAGGGGTCTCCTCAAGCCAGGTCTCATAAGCTCTTGGAGATCTATTTCACACCCAAGATAGCTCAGCTGCCAGTGATTTTTAAATTTCCACATGTGAAAAATGCGTATTTTATTATTGGCTTCTTGCAATTATTAAAATGAATAGTATATGTGTTATGTTAGAGACTTATGTTGTATTAATTCTCTTAAGTAGTGTGTTAAATATAGTTTAAGGTTATAACATAAGGTTAAAATAGAAACTATGCTATGTAAGATACTTTTTTTAAAGAGAGGAATGAGGTACCCCCACTGAGATAGTAGCCACAGGACACCTAAATCTTTCAGATAAAAAGAATTTATTGCTCCCTCATCAGAAGAAATGAACTTCTTCTTCCTCACTCAGTCCTGAAAATGCCATCAGGATTCAGAGGAAGAAGCTGACACTGACCAGGCAGAATCCTGTGTTTGAATGGAATTTATGCATCATGTATGAGATGTATGAACATGCAACAGGTTATTTTTTTAAGAGTTAATCCTCTGTTAATGTGGGTTCTTTTTCGGGTTTATTTTGCCCAGAAAAAGGTACCTGGATGTCTGCAACTCTTTGTTTCTATTGTCTCATATTGTCCTAAATCCAAATTGTCCAAAATTTTTATTACTCTAATTATATTGCTATTTATATAACCATTTAAAATTTTGGAAACAAGTGATTGGTGTTTTTCACTCACAGGAGAGTGAATGTGTTTTTCACAAGAAATCCCCAGACTCTCTTTGGGTTCTCTGAAGCTCAGTGTCCTCTGACCTTGGCTGTCAAATGGAAAACACTGAAAGCATTTTACAGGAAACCACTCCTGAAATATTCTCTCGAGCCTTGCCCCACGTTGGTGGGAGGTTTCTCCATTTCTTACCGTAATTTGCTTTCCTCTGCTTCCCTCACATCCAGAGCCACTGGAACTGGCTGCTCAGTGAAATAAACTCAGGAATTTTCTTAGGTACTTGCTTTTTAAAATATGCACTGTCCCATTTCCCTGTTTATTGTTATCTAATAGCTATAAAATTGGTTATCACAAATCCCCTGTCTTTGCTGTTAACACAGTTACACAAAGATCATGGCTAAAAAGGCTTTAAATTAAAAAACAATGTTCAGGCAGCTTTATTTTCCTGGGTTTAGCTGTTTGAATGTTCTTTATTTTTACCAAACATTTTTGTTGTTACAGTCACCACCATTTTTAGACCAATTTTCAATGATCTTGCTGAGGTTTTGTCACGTATTAGCACATTTTAAGGTCAGGAAAGGCAATTTTCATGAGCAACAGGATAGATTTCTTGATAACTCTCAGCAGCCCTTAGGTAAATGTGTTTTTCAGCACTAATAACTGTGGCTGACTTTTATTTCCTCAGGGATCATCTAAATTACCATCCATTCTGGCCAGAATTGCTGTTGCAAATCAGAATAGGAAAAAAAACAATTTAATGGCTGTGAACCTCAGCAATTGTTTGTGGAAGGCCAGGGATTAGGGAATGTGTTTCAAAAGGTTCTGTTCTCTACTCCAAAAAGGTGCATTTCACTCCTTGTGAAGGTGTTCCTCCTGCAGTGAAAAAGTTGTCTGAATTCTGCAAAGAATTTTGTTGGTTTTATGTTCTCTCTCTGCATTTTGCCTTATTTCTCCTAGATTTAATTTTCCTAATTGCAGTTTTTCCTGAGTGCAACTTGAAACCAAAGTCAATTAATCTCTGAACCTTGCATGATACACTGATATAGCCTGAATTTAAGGTTATTCCTTTAGCACATTTCCCCAATGTATTAAAATGCAGACATTTTAGGGGTTGATTTAATAATGAATCCTTTAAATACAATTAAGAAACTGTTCAGAATGTGGGAAATTCAGCAGCACAGCAAAAGCAATGAGAGGAATTTCTTTTTTCTTCGTAACATCCAAGCCAGCCCAGCTTTCAGTTGTACTTCAGCATCTTCTTGGTCTCTTTTCCAATACCAAATATTAAATTATTGTGTTTTTCTGCTGAAATTTACAACAGCAAGATTTATGAAATACAATTAAATGCAAAGGGTAGAAAAGGTAAACATATTTAATGTATAATCAACTATATTCTGCAAGTCTAGAAACAGCAGCACACCCTTCTGGAGCAGATGATGACAGTATATTGAGCATGGAAACTCTTTTGGGACATAAAAAAATCTACCTTTTTTTCCAGCAAAGTTAATGTACAGTTAATATAAGCATGATATCAAAGAGATACAGTAGGATACACAGTAAAACTTGACATTTGATGAAAAGTTTGTACTTTGGAGGAAGCTATAAATAAATAGGGGAGTTTTTTAGACAGTTGCAAGTTCTTTCTTTGACTGTGCAAAGTACCTCCACTTGCAAATCTCACTTCACAAGCAATGTGGTTATGGAGTAAATTGAAAGAGAAAAATGTTTTTGGCCAATGACAGAAATGTGATTTCTTCCTTTTCTGTAGCTGAATAATTTATAATCACTGAAGAGGTTTCTGTGAAGGAAGTGGTGGTATCAAGTGGTGAAAGGTTGACAACAGTGTAACAGTTCATGTACTGACCTTGAGTTTTTCAGATTCTTGACCTGAAGTTGCTCTTTAAATGTGTTAAAACTATTAAATGCACATTTCCCACTTTTACAGATTACAGTTTGCCAAAGTCTTTCACTGTACCCATCCCTTGGAACCAGAACATTTTGTTTGGTCAAAATCCTGAGCTGCACTTGAGCTCCAAAACCCCAGACCAGCATCAATGAATGTGAAGGATCTTTTTAAAAGTCTTCTTGAAATTCTGGTTGCAGAGAGGGTAGAGGAACGGGTTCAAGGTGGAGTTGATGTAGCCCAGCCATATGGTGGCCCTGTGCAGCTCTGAGAGCTGTTTGTGGTCGTGGAAGGTTATCACCATGAAGAGCACAAAGTAGGGGATCCAGCAGAGCATGAAGGCTGCCATGATCACCCCCAGCTGCCTGGCTGCCTTCCTCTCCCTGTTGCCGTGCCAGTGGATGCTCCTGGAGTGCCTGTGCAGCGTGTGCCAGGTTTTCCTCAGGAATGCCATTCCCCTCGAGTCCCTGCGCTCTGTCCTCCCATGAGGACAGCAGGCTCCTCTGGGGCTGGGCTCTGCCACCTCAGTGAAGGTGTGGTGGTCTGATGCCCCGCTGGAGTCACTGTCCTGGCAGCCGGGCTGCTCCTCATTAGCAATTTCTTTTGTGGCACACACCCCCCTCTTCTCTGCTTTATCCAAGCCAGGCTCAGCCTTGGCTGTGCTGAGAGAGAAGCAGCTCCAGTTCAGGACTTTCCCATTACTCAGGGCCTTTGAAGCTCTGTCAGGATAGCTGAAACAAAGCTCTGCCTCCACTTTATGGGGCTCTGGGGAGCTTTCCTTGTCTGCACCGGGGGTGTTCCCACCTACGACTTGCTCCTGGAGGCAGATATTTTTCCCATCCTTCGTCTTGGTCTGAGGAGTGGTGGCTTTTTCCACTGAGGACCAGTAGGAGCCATTGCTGAGCTCTCTGTGCTGGCAGTGCTTTCGAACAGCGCTGAAGATTCTGCAGTAGAACCACAGCATCAGCAGCGAGGGCAGGTAGAAGTTGAGGATGGCCGCCAGCACTTTGAACCAGGTCACCTCGAAGAACTCCGTCTCACACTTGTTGTTCCCCTGCACCGTCCTGTGCCCGTTGTTGGCAAAGACGTGCCAGCCCAGGATGGGGATGAGCCAGGTGAAGGAGAGCAGCCAGACCCCCAGGATAAGCAGTGAGGCCCTCATCTTGGTGCGGTACTTGAGGTACCGGAGCGGCTGCTGCACCGAGCGGTACCGGTCCACGCACAGGATGAAGAGGTTGAAAATGGAGGCCGTGCTGGCCACGTAATCCATGGAGAGCCAGAACAAGCAGGCTGCCAGCCCCAGGGGCCACCGGGGGCTCAGCAGGTCCACGATGTTGAGGGGCATGACGGCCGCCCCCACGATCAGGTCGGCGATGGAGAGGCTCACGATGTATAAATTACCCACGGTCTGCAGCTTCTTCTCCGTCCTCACGGCACACAGCACCAGGATGTTCATGACGATGGTGATCAGGGAGATGCTGCCCAGGAACAGGCCTAGGAGGGCTCGGGGAGCGCTGCTGGAGGCCTCTGTTGTGTTGTTGGACATCTTTTTGGTGAGGGAGAAGCGGAATGGGCGTCTAGGCCTTGGGCGTTCAGTCATGGTTTGCACTCCTGGGTGAAAACGTGTTGGGCTGCTTGGGGATTTTTATTTCCACAACTAGAGGAAAGGAAAAAAACCTGCTCAGTCACTGTAGTAATAAGATAATAAAGCTAATTTGTGCCTCAGCTTAGCACTGTCCCTTTTAGGGCTTTCCTAAAAAACAAATTTTTAAGACATTTTACATGCTGAGTTTGCTGTGTCTCTAGGATGAGGAGAGAGGTGAGGAATCTGACTCCATGTTCTCATAAGGCTAATTTATTATTCTATGCTATTTATAATATATTAAATAAATGCTATACTAAAACTGTACTAAATAGAGAAAGGATGCAGGCAGAAGGTTACAAAGAATGATGAAAACTTGCAACTCCTCTCCAGAGTCCAACACAGCCAGATTGTGGTTGGTTATTAAGTTAAAACAATTCACATTAAACCAATCTAACAATCACCTGTTTGATAAACAATCTCCAACCACATTCCAAAGCAGCAAAACACAGGAGAAGCAAATGAGATAATATTGTTTTGTTTTTTTTTTTTCCTCTGAGGCTTCGTAGCTTCCCAGGAAAGAAATCCTGGTGAAGGGATTTTTCAGAAAATACAACAGTGACATTTACATACAGGTGATTTGTGTTTTAGGAAACCCCACTAACCAATCCCAAACAGTTTTCATAGAGCTTCATCTATTTCAGATCCCACAATCTAAAGAAAAAATTTAATCCCTCACAGTTTTAATTCATCATATCTCATTAAACAGCTGATTGTGAACCATAACATAAGCTCCATATTGGCAAACCAATTTAAAATGTGCTAGTAAAAGCAATATTTACATATTTTGTACTAAATAATTTAAACAAGCCAGTGCTTATTTACAGCCTCCAACAGTTTGAGAATCCAGCAGTTGGCAGTCAGTAGGCAATCGTTCAAATTATAGGTAATGAGTAATCTCTTCCTACACAATTTAGGCTCGCACAGATTTCAAACATTTAAAGATGCCAGGCCTATTCGAGATTAAATACAGAATATTAGGATTTTTCAGGATTAATAAGCATCTTCTGCTTCCCAACTGCTAACTTCATCCGCAGTGCAGGATTAATTAATGATATTTTATGTTTTGGAGCAAATGATAAGTGCCCAAATTCTGCCTCCTGTCCATTGATGAAAAATGTCTGTGAGGGTGACACACATTCTGTGCCATTTCATAGCTTGTCTGAGTTTATGTTCTGGTAAGTCTCCTAAAGCAATACGGAAGGAAATTGAGACTGTGCATATATTTGCTCAAAGTATTTACACAACTAGCATTGAGGTATGCATGGGATTTCTCACCCTCATAACTCCAAACATGTCCAGAGCAACACAATGCAACAGATTGTTCAATAATCAGCATTTCCTATTGAAACTCAGTGATGCAATACTTCGTTTAACTTTATCCCTTTTATTCCAGTAACCAGGGTTTGAGCTCAAATGATTTGTGCTGCCTTATGAGAGGTCAAATTCCTTCTTGCCCGGGCTTTACTCACAGGTGGGTGTTGGGAGAGGAGCTGTGTCCTTGGTGCCAGCAGCATCCATAGGCAGAGGAGACAGGAGTACCTGGGAAATGCTGTGATCCTGGATCCTTCAGGCTCTGCCCGGACAATTCCTCTGAGGCAGCTGCTCACAGCTCACAGAGCATCTCCTGAGAATGAGGACAGAAATGATTCCATGGGTGTTGAGGACAGAAATTATTCCATGGATGGAGTCATTTCTGCGGACAGGAATTGCTGGACAGGAGCCATTGCTGAGGACAGAAATGACTCCATGGATGCTGAGGATTGAAATTATTCCATGGATGTTGAGGACAGAAATGACTCCATGGATGTTGGAGACAGAAACCGCTCCATGGATGTTGGGGACAGAAATTATTCCATGGATGTTGAGGACAGAAATTACTCCATGGATGTTAAGGACAGAAATGACTCCATGGATGCTGAGGACAGAAATTATTCCATGGGTGTTGAGGACAGAAATTATTCCATGGATGTTGAAGACAGAAATGACTCCATGGATGTTGAGGGCAGAAACTACTCCATGGATGCTGAGAAGAGAAATTACTCCATGGATGCTGAGGACAGAAACTGCTCCATGGATGCTGAGGACAGGAATAAGGATGTTGAGGATAGAAATGACTCCATGGATGCTGAGGACAGAAATGAATCCATGGGTGTTGAGGACAGAAATTATTCCATGGATGTTGAGGACAGAAACTGCTCCATGGATGTTGAAGACAGAAATGATTCCATGGATGCTGAGGATAGGAATGACGCCATGGATGCTGAGGACAGAAATGACTCAATGGATGCTGAGGACAGAAATTATTCCATGGAAGTTAAACCAGCATGTCTGGATAGTGTTTACATCCCAGTCTGTGTCTTTGTCTCCAGCTCTTCAGGTGTGCTTAAGTGCAGGGGCATGGCCAAGGCAAGGAGCTGATGTAAGAAGCTGGAATGACTGATCTTCACCCCCTCGTATTCCCATTTAAATTTATGACAAAATAAAGGGAGAAAAGGCAACTTTAACTGAGTCTTCAACTGGAAAAAATACCAGCAAAGAAATCTGCCTGGTTAGTCAGCTCTCCTTGGCTGCAAATGGAATCCATGAACTGCATTTGGGCCTGGCCTGGATGATCTCCAGAGATCCTTCCAGCCCTGACAATTCTGGTGAATAAACCAGCAGAATACAGTAAATGGTGTTCACTGCTTCCCAAACCTTCTCCTGGCACTGCTGAGGGCAGGATTGAGGAAGCAACGTGCAGAATTGATCTGGGGAACTCCTGCTCCAAAGCAGGTTAAGGTGCCCTTTCTTCAGGAGCTACTGATGTCACTCCTTATCTCTAACCCAGCAGAAGAAAGCAATAATAATGAATAAATGGGCTTTAATGTTTGCACAGTTCAATTGCACTGAAACAAAGTTCACTAAGAACGGATTTAAAAACAAAAAAACAACCAAAAACATTGGTTTACTTTGTGGAAACTCTAAACCCTGACCTCACCGTGAAATGCCTCCTTAATTTTTGCTGTCTGTGAAGAGCTTTTTCTACAGGGAGGCTCAGCAATCATGATTTGTTATTGTGTTACATTTCCAAGGAGCAGGAATCTACTGGGAGATGCTAAGTGGATGCCTGGTGCCTCTTTAGGGCAGGTGCAATCTATTAAGCCCTGACTGAGTGGGAGAAAGTTTCTAGAAATTGGCAAGTCTCTTGCTGGTAGATTTTTAAGAAATTAGAGCTGCAAAGAGCAAAATTCTTGTTCATCAGACTAAATTCAAGCAGAAAGTGAGATTTTGATTCAGACTAAATTCAAGCAGAAAATGAGATTTTGATTCAGGCTAAATTCAAGCAGAAAGTGAGATTTTGATTCAGATTGCCTTTACTCACTCTGTTGTACCTAAGAAACTTATTTTTATAGTGATTTTTCCCCTTTAAATTATCCTTGAGTTGTTGAAAGTACAAACATGCTAGGAGTTTGATTAATTTCTCTCTCAAAAACTCATTTATTTCTCTGTAAGGGAACAGTCCCTATTCAATGCCTGCCAATATTCAAGGAATATTTTTGATAAAAAGTAAATGAAAAACTTGGTAAAGCTGCCTGTTGTTCCCACTGAAATGACAATGTCTCAGTCCAGCCAGGACAGTTTGGAAGTGCAGCTTCAGTATCCTTCAAGCAGCATAAACAGTTACTTAATTAAACAATTTTCTACACACCGCTGTGTTTACTTCATTTTTTCCCCTAAGTAAATTTATTGTGTTTAAGTTTCATCCTTAACCTGAAGTTATCAGGAGACAAATACAGACTTTTTTTGACACTGGCTGGCATTTTTTAAACAACTCTCTTTAACACTTGGCTTATAGTCCATTAATATTAAAAAGAGTTAACAGAAGATGGCCACAATCCAAAGAATGTTTTGGCCTTCTAAATGTAAGCTCAGGCTTCCATGAAAATCCTCTTTTAGCAGCTGAATTTTCTAGTAAAAATTATACTAAATGTCAGTTTTTCCATGACAAAACCCAGTCTTGTTCTTGTGATAGCATTTCCCAAATATGGGTTATTTCTACCAAGAGATTGGAGGAAAGTCTCATCTTGACAAGATTCCCAAAGCTTCCAGATATGGCATTAATTTTCTCTGCTAGTCTAAATATTACCAATATCAAAAAAATGGTCATCAATGTGATCTCTTAGCAAAACAGTATTTAAATATAATTTTCTTCAATATAATATATAATATTTAAATATAATATTCTTCAATATAATATAATATAATTTGTGCTGTCTTATATTCTTTGCTCCATTACTTGTGTGTAAAAAGGGAATTTGCTGTAGGTGCCAGACCTGTGAAATCACTGCTGTGATGGATGAAAAGTCCTCTGTGCTGTGATGCAGGAAATAAACCCTTGAGCTGTAAAATCCCTTATAAACAAAGGGAATTTCCCAGCAATGTGGCTCCTTTAGAGCTGAGCAGCTGCAGTGCTGCCTTTCTGCTCTGGGTTCTCAATCTGTTACCCCAACGCAGTCTAACAGGACATTTTTCCTACAAGGATAGCAAAAAAAACTTGATTTTTTTTTTGGACTCCAACCCCTGACAACTGTAAACCTTGGTAGGTTTAATCCTTGTGCATCAGAAATATGATTAACTTTTAAAAATGTAACTTATGCTGTCATTCAAACATTAAAGTCTGGTTCTTTCCAAGTGGCTTGGGAATCGCTACTCACAAAAGTAAAAAACAATGTATGAGAGTAAGAGGTGGGAGTTTTTTCAGTGGTGAGATTGATCACTATGAAAACTCTTTGGGGATTTACTTGAATTCAGCTCAAGTGAGCTTTTTATGCTTTGGAACTGTATGAAAACCATCACAAGAATGCACAGATTTAGAAGTCCTAGTGGGTGTGAGGAGTCACTGTCTCCTTGTACTGGGAATAAAAGTAAAGCCTGTTACTGAAAGGTTTATTTTTATTTTAGGTCACTTTTTTTAAAAAAAAATCTTTAATTTGGAAGCTGTGTTTTTAGTCTCTTCAAACATCTGTAGTAATTTTATGAGTTCCTTCATATTTTAGCAATAAATAATTGAAAATACAAAGTTTTTCCTTTATAGAAATGCTCATCTGACTTTATATATATAATATATAAAAAGTTATAAACGTCCATGATGTACAGTGTGCTACCTGAAACCTGTTTACACCTGTTTGGTTTTTTTAAATCTTTAATTTGGAATCTGTATTTTCAGTCTCTTCCAACATCTGGTGAAGTTACTGTTCACCAGATCTGACTTAAACAAGCTTCTTTTTTTTTCTTTTTTTTTTCCCCCAGACAGTTTTAATGGTTTTTTGTTGAATTAAGCAGATGGCAAAGGGGAACAGAGTCTGAGAGAGCTTGGTGTCATGCAAGTAAAAACTTTGAAAAGATCTTTTCCACGAATTCCCATTCCTCTCCATCATTCCTGTCCATAAAGGAAGGCTCCATCAATGTCCCTGCTGCAGGGTCACCCCCCTCAGGATGTGCTGCACTTGTGTTTGAGGAGAGATCTCTATGAAATTAATGCATTTAGGATTTTTCCTCTCAAGAGTACAATTGTTTTCAGAAGGTCCTGAGGGTTTCAGTTCTTTCTCGTCCTCTTTCTTCAGCCAAGCCCCTGTTCTCCTTAAACCAGGAACCAACCCCTCCCTGCCTGTTTTTCCCTTCCCTTGCCAGAAAGATGCTTGAAACAAGAGCAGAAATATTTTCTGTGCTGAAAGGAGCTCCCCTAAACCATATTAATTCAAGTGTTGAGTTGCTGAGTGCAATGGGGAACCTGGACTTTATCTGCTTCCCTTCTGACAGGAGTACTGGATGTGTCTTTCCAAACCAGCTGTGGGTCTGCAGGTGGATAAAACCAGCACTGGGAGATAAAAGAAACCATGGGAAGGATTCCACTGATTGATGAATGGAAAAAGATATTTGCTTTTACAAACAAACTGTAGGTTTGATGATAAATGAAATTAGACATTGAAAGATGAAAGAAACAACGAGGAATAAAAACCCCTAAATGCCATAAGAATTAAAAATTAAAAGGGAAGGTTGTGCTTTAGAGGGAAATATCTGGTGTTTTGGGAAGTCTGAACCTCTCAGGTACCTCAGAAATGGGGAAAGAGAGAAGGGAAATGGGAAATTGGGATAAAAAGGAGGCTGCATCCTCCAAAAAAGTGAGAGACCCCAGGGGAATGCCCCATGGCCTCTCCCTTTATTCAAATAAAGCCTAAAAAGGACTCTTCTTTCTCCTTTTTGGATATAAACCTGTTTGTGGGTTAATTTTCCTAACACTTCCTTTCCTTCCCATCTCCACCTGAGCATCCCCTCCGTGCCTGACCCGCAGCGACTCCTCTGTGCCCCGGGGACCTTTGGGGCTGCTGGATCTGCAGCTGGGACAAATGTCTTCCAGGGAGAAGCTGGCTGAGCTTCCTGCAGCCTATTGCTGCACTCTTGGGGTTTTCCTCCCGCTTGGTTTGCCCTTAGGGAGCCCCTCTGCTCCACGCTCCCCTCCGCTGCTCCGGGCTGGGATGCGCAGGGTGAGGAGCAGCCAGAACCTGCCAGAGCTCCTCATTTGTGCTGGCTGAGAGAGAGCTCTCAAAAGCAGGGAGAGCTCTCACAAGCGGGGTGGGTTTGCTGCCCCTGATTTGTGCTGAGAGAGAGTTCTCAAAAGCAGGGAGAGTTCTCAAAAGCGGGCTGGGTTTGCTGGTGAGTTGTGCTGCTCCTGTTTGCTTTCCTCCTCTGCTCCTCTCGCTGCTCTCAGGGGGGACAAGCGAGCCCCGAGGAGCCACCCGCGCTCCCCCAGCCTCCAGTTCCACCAATCCCTCCAATCCCTTCAGTTCCTCCAATCTCTCCAGTCTCTCCAGTTCCACCAAACCCTCCAGTTCCTCCAGTCCCTGCAATTCCTCCAGTCCCTCCAGTTCCTCCAATCTCTCCAGTCCCCCCAGTTACTCCAAACCCTCCAGTTCCTCCAATCCCTGCAATTCCTCCAATTCCCCCAGTTCCTCCAGCTCCTCCAATCCCCCCAGTCCCTCCCGCTGTCCCTGTCCCCGTCGCGGGTCACTCACCGAGGGCAGCAGGAGCAGGGCAGCGGCTGCGGCAGCTCGGGCAGCGCGGCCGGGAGGAGCCGCCGCTCCCGCTGGGGCTGGGCTGGGCTGGGACGCGGGGGAGGCGGAGGATGCGATGGGAGGCGAGGCGATGGATGAGATGAGAAGCGATGGGGTGTGGTGGGAAGCGGTGGGATACGGTGGGATGAGGTGGGAGGCTATGGGATAAGGTGGGAGGCGATGGGATGAGGTGGGAAGTGGTAGGATGGGATGGGATGGGATGGGATGGGATGGGATGGGATGGGATGCGGTGCGAGGAGATGGGCAGCGGTGGGATGAAGTGGGAAGCGGTGACAGGCGGTGAATGCGATGGGAAGCGGTGGGATCTGATTGGAGGCGGTGGGATGCGTGTGGGATCTGATAGGAAGCGATGAGAAGCGATAGGAAGCGGTGGGATCTGATGGGAGGCGGTGGATGCGGTGGGATGCCCGGCTCCGTCCCGCCGCTGTGCCCCGGGACGCTGCCGAGGGATGCTCCGCTCTCTCCGGGGAAGATCCCGGCTCTGCCCGCGGTTCCGCTCTCCCTGCCCGCCGGAGAGCCCCGGGTGTGTCCGCAGAGCCGTGGGAATGAGAGCTGGCTGAGCTGTGAGCGCTCACCTGAGGTAACCCGAGAGTCTGCGGAGCATCCGGGAGCAGCCCAGCCCATCAGTCACGGCGCTGTCACCCTGCTCTGTCACCAGCACTACGGAATTACCTGGAGCTTCTTTTAGTGGAGATGTCTTACACAACTACTTCAAGACCTAGAAAAATCCCAGATGTGTAACACGTTGTTGCATATTTAGCTAAAGTGATGTTTTTGTGATTCACACAGGTCCAGCACATCTGCTCTGTGTTAAACGCGCGTGCAGGGCTTGGAGGATTTTATTGCAATATTCATTCCTTTCTTTAAGATCACGCTTATTTTTCCCTCATTTTAAACAATGTTTAGAAATGTGTTGCACAAAACTCTCCGTGGGTTCAAAGGGGGAATTTTGTGATGCAGGACACGAAGAACTTGTGCAATGATGTTTTTGCAAACAGCATTGTTGGGCACTTGGTAACTTCATTGTTCGAGAAGCTGGTGAAGAGGAATTGTAAACTTTGCACAATTGCTCTCCACCATGAGCAAACAGGAAAATGCAGGAAATCCCCGTGTTCCTGCCCTCAGTCTGAGAGGATAACACCCATTGCCAAAAAGTGCAACTCTCAGCAAAGTGTGACATCCATGAACTCTTTTTTGGTGTTACTAAAGCAATCTTTTTGCTCTTGAGTTATTCCCTGTCCCATTGCCATTATGATAAACCCATTTTGGGTTTGGGAGCCAGCTTGGGTCCTGTCTCTGGGTGTCAGAGCAGGGACCCGGCTCTGCTCAGAGAAACAGAACAGGCACAGGCAGGACCTGGTGCCCAGGAAGTTCCACCTGCACAGGAGGTGTCACCATCACATTCTCTGAAAAATCCCTTCACCAGGATTTCTTCTCCTGGGAAGCTGAGAGGCCTCAGAAAAGAATGAAAACAATAATTATCTGATGGTTTGGGCATGTGGTCTGGAGATCCTTTACCAACAGGTGAATCTTTGATTGGTTCCATGGGAGTTGTTTTTAGTTAATGACCAATCACCATCAGCTGTGTTGGACTCTGAGGAGTCAGTCACAAGATTTTATTATTCATTCTTGTTAAGCCTTCTGATGTATCCTTTCTATTTCTTTCGTATAGTTTTAGTATTTAATATAATATATGCAAAAATTTATATTATATTATATTATATTATATTATATTATATTATATTATATTATATTATATTATATTATATTATATTATATTATATTATATTATTATAATGTATATACACATATATTATATATTATATGTACTATATAGATTATATGTATAATAATATATATTATTATAATCAAAATAACAATAATATAATACTATAATATACAATTTAATAATATTATAATATTAATATAATATGATGTTATATAATATTATATTATTATATTATAGTATAATGATTATATTATATTATATTATATTATATTATATTATATTACAATTATTTTTATAGAAAACTGATTTGCAGCTGCTCTGTGTGTTTTTATTCTCCTTTTGACCTCTTCCATGCAGACAATGCTTCCTGCAAGGCCCCCCAGAGGTGCTGGGCTTAGCCCCCTGCTGAAGGGTTGCTGTGGGATGTTCCTGTCTCCCAGCAAATCCTAGTTCTAAACTAGATTTAACCTCCTTCAGAGTGCCAGGGGCTTTGTGCTGCTGAAGGTAGAACAGAAATTTGCGTTTATATAGAAATTACCAAAGTAAATCACAGAATGCCAGCATGGCTCAGGCTGGCGGTGACCACAGGGCTCAGCTGGTGCCACCTGCCTGCTCCAGCAGGGCCATCCCTGGGCACATGGATGGGACTGTGGGCACACAGCTCTGGAATATCCCCAGGGAGGGGAGCCCACGGCCTCTCTGCTCTCTGCTCAGGGCTGGGCAGATGGGCAGGATCCTCCAGATGTTCCCCCAGGGCTGGGCAGAGGGGCAGGATCCTCCAGATGTTCCCCCAGGGCTGGGCAGGGAAACAGGATCATTTCAGATCTGCCTCACAGGCCGGGCAGAGGGGAAGGATCATTTCAGATGTGCTCCCAGGGTAGAGGGACAGAGGGACAGGATCACTCCAGATGTGCCCCCAGGGCTGGGCAGAGGGGCAGGGACATTCCAGATGTGCCCCTAGGGCTGGGTAGAGGGGCAGGATGGCTCCAGATGTGCCCCCAGGGCTGGGCAGAGGGGCAGGATCACTCCAGATGTGCCCCCAAGGCCAGCCAGGTGGGCAGGGTCACTCCAGATGTGCCCCTAGGGCTTAGCAGGGGGACAGGATCCCTCCCTGCCCTGCTGGGAATGCTGTTCCTGATGTCCCCAGGATGCCTTGGCCCCTGTCCCCAGCTGGTCACACACCTGAGGAGCCCCAGCTGCCACAGGAAGGAGCCTGGGGGATGTGCCTCCATTGTCTCCTGCCCAGAGCTCTGCATTTATTTTGAAATTGTGATTTATACTGCCGGACGAAGCTAAAAATTCGCCATAACATGAACAAGCTCTCAGAAGTTTCACAAAACACTCTGACAAATTTAGCAGGCTGTTAACAATTTATCACTTCTCAAGCTTCCTCCTCAAAACTTCCAACCCGGACTCCTGTGGCTGGAGGATTCTGAAGAAATCCTGTTTCAAACAAGCCCTGATGGAATTTCAAACAAAGCAAATGGATTATGGTCTGGGACACAGAGCCCTCTTGATTTAACACTGCCATTAGTTTTTATTTGGGAAAACTGAGCAACAGGCTAATAATAGTGCAAGTGTTTGAGTGTTTGTCAGGGTTTTTTAGACTTTGTTTAAATGTTCATTGTGTCTGCACGCTCACTACTCTTGTTTTTAATTCTGCTTGTTAAACTTCGGAGCACTGCAAGCAATCATTAAAGCAGATTTTTGATTGAATTTTCAGATTTGTCTTTAAAATAAATAATAATTAATAATTATTAATAAAATAAAAATATAAATAATAAATAACAAATAATACATAACAAATTCATCTGCCCTTGCAGATGAGTAAATCTTTGTGAATTCTTTTTAGTGCCCATTATGCCAAAAGTAGTAATTTGTAATAGCTGAAATATGTGCTGTGCTTGTTTTTCTGTGTTTTCTTGTATTGATTGTTTTGGATACAAGCAATCTTCTCTTGCCAGCATGTATTTGAAATATCTGTAAGCTTTATGTCTTTAATGATCTCCATGATTTGCTGCTTCCAGTGCACATAAACCATTGAGGTATTGTGGATAATTTGCCAATTTGGGAGACTATTAATATCATTAAACTCATTTAACAGGTTTTTTTTTCTCATTGAAAAACTGCCTGTTGCATTGGCTTTATCCCCCTCTCTTTTGGTTGTCTCTCTTTTTAAAATAACTAAAACATTTAGTTCACATATGTACTATTTATATTCCTATAATTTATATTTTTATATTTTTATATTTTTATATTTTTATATTTTTATTTGTACTCATATTTGTGTGGCTATTCCTGACTGAGCCCAATAAATGTGAAGCTCTGCACCAAAAGATTCTGGGAGTGGAAAATGGAGCCCATGTGTCTTAATCTCAAATTAAACATCTGCAAAGCAAAAGCTGAGATGCAAAAAAATCAAAAAATCACCTTTAGAACATCCTAAGCATTCATGGAGCTGCAGAAGGAGACAGGTGGGTCCCAGCCCTGTTTGTGCTATTATAAAATATATATTATACATATACATATACATATATACATCTATACATATATATATACATATATATATACATATATATTTATATATATATATACATATATATATATAAAAAAAAGAATATATATAAATACATTCATTATAAATGAATTTATAATGGGCTCAGCCACAGCCCCTTTCAGGTGTCAGGAAATGAGTCAGGCAGGTGAAGTTTGACACTCCCTGACCAGGAGTTCTGCTTTGAAGTTTGAATTCTGACTCCTCATTTGTTTTGTGCTGCTTCTTCATCTCTCGGGTGTTATTTTTGTCCTTAGGAGTTGCTTTGTTATCAGTGGATCCATGGCATTGCTGTATAAACAGGGAGTATTTAATACAGGCAATATTTCTGGTGCTGCCTTTAATATAAATCAATGAATAGAGGTATAATTGATATCATGGA
Organism: Melozone crissalis; assembly: GCF_028551555.1. NCBI lineage: Eukaryota > Metazoa > Chordata > Aves > Passeriformes > Passerellidae > Melozone > Melozone crissalis. Next base: position 18,341,025 of record NW_026535807.1, on the reverse strand, counting down.
GTCTTTGCTAATCTGTCTCCAATGATAATTTTTTGTTTGGGTTTCTTTTCAACAGTCTGGTGGGTATTTTGTTCAGATAGTGTTGAGTTTTGAGAAATGGAGCTCTGGGATGTATAAATAGTGTAAAACTATAAATTAAAATTATAATTTTATAAAATTAAGACATACTATATGCCATATACGATATACTATATAATTATAATATAAAATATAATTATTAAATGAAATTTTATCCCATATAAAATTGCCATTATAGTTTCAACATGGCAGATAAACCTGTTTAAGTGTTAGTGAATGCCCTACTGTCCATTTGGGTCATCAATTTTTCCATTGCCATAGGTCAAACATATTCCCATGGAAAAGGTGAAACAAAGTTTCTGAGAATATTACCAGTAATTACACCCTTAGAGATTTATGGTGTGGTAAAATTTTCTTAGAAATCTCAAAATAGTCTTCAGAAAGCACTTAAGAACTTGGCTTTTGGGACTGAGATTGCCTGGTTGTTGTCTTGCAGGTTGTGAGAGGCCCTGATCCAGATAAAAGGAGATTTAATCTCCAGATAAACGGAGATTTATTCTATTTTATAAACATGCTCAGTCTTTCTTTGCACTTACAGTGAGGGATTTATTCTGGCACGGGATAAAACAGTGCTGTCAGGGAAACTGCCCAGCAAAGATAAACCAGGGGAGATAAGAAACAGATTTCTACCCTTCAAAGGGCTCTGTTGTGCCACAAGGCCTGAATATACATTAACCATAAGCAGGGAAATAAAAACCAGAAAAAAAAAAGGAGTTTTGCTGTCTTGTGACTGTGTTCACAGGGGTCCCAGGGTGAGGGAAGAGATGAGAATCTGACTCCATGTTTCAGAAATCTGATTTATTATTTTATGATATATATTATAATAAAAAAATGATATATTAAAACTATACTAAAAGAATAGAAGAAAGGATTTCTTCAGAAGGCTTGCAAAGAATAGAAAGGAATGATAACAAAATCTCGTGACTGACCAGAGAGTCTGACCCAGCTGGCTGTGATTGGCCATTAATTAGAAACAGCCACATGAGACCAATCACAGATGCACCTGTTGCATTCCACAGCAGCAGATAACCATTGTTTGCATTTCATTTCTGAGGCCTCTCAACTTCTCAGGAGAAAAAATCCTGGCAAAAGGATTTTTCATAAAATATATCTGTGACAGTGTCTGAAAGCTCCTTGGTTCTGGAATAGGGGAGGAAGAAAAGCGCTGAAGGACAGAGGTTTTGTGTAATCACTCAATGCACAGTCCCAGACCCTGAGCACCCAATTCCAGCTCCTTCAGGCAGAAATCTGTTGGGACCCAGGACATTCCTCTGGCTGCCCTGGAGGACTTGAGACCCTGGCACAGAATCACCAACACCTGTGCCTTTGATTTTAGTCCATGGAAACAATTACCAACTTTGTGTGAGGATATACAAGCCACAAGAGTTTGAATAGAATGATGGTGAATTTATCACAGAGTGAAAAAGTAGAATTTTGGGGATTTAGAATGGAGGTTTGTTGTCATCTTATCACAGGGGTTCCATGCTGTTGTCTCCTTATCGCAAAAGTTTCACCTTCTTGGTGTTTCTCATGGATATCTCCTCAAAGCACTGCCTCTTTCTCCCACACAAAGCAGCCACTGACCCCAGTTCCCTTCTCACCCAGCCACCCCACCCTTTTATAGCATCTTCGTCTCATTGCTTACAGCTGTGGCCTGGTAAAGTCAGGCCTGCTCCTGATCTTTGGTAATTGGCCCAGCTGTAGTTCCTTAGGGGTGAGATTACTTTCTACACCATCTTTATTTTCTTACATTCTGTCCCCTACAGAGATTCAAGAAGTAAGATGGAGGAATCTGGACATGTCGTCTTCTTCTTGTTGTTCTTCTTTCTTCTTCTTTCTCCTTCTCCTTCATCTTCTGCTGTGATGGTGGCACTTTTGGATTGGTTTAGAGTAGAGACAGACTAACATAGGTGATAGGTACTGGAACATTATTGTAAATAAAGTACACACAGTTCTTAGCATTAAATGTTAACACCACCCAAGGGCAGGGACTGTGCCACAACCCGACCTGCTGGACTGATCTCAGCAGGTCAGAGAAAGAATATAATGGATAAGAGCAAATAAACAACCTTGAAAAGCAGAACCAATGAATCTCAACTTCTCCTTTGATCATGGGGCTGGGAAAAACGAGATTTTCTAACACCTCAGGGTTATATATTATTAAATACATAAATTATATATTATATATATAATATAATTTATAAATAAATAAAATAATTATAAATATAAATAATTATAATTATAAAGAAATATAAAATAATTTCAAATATAAAAATTAAAAAGACATAAAAATAATTCTGTATAAATAAATAGAAATAATTTTAATAATGAAATAAATATTAAAAATTATATATATTATAATATAGACATTATATACATTAAATATATAATCTATATTATTAAATATTTGTAATATTTAGTAATAATCTCAACCACAGAAACCAGAGAGAAATCCTGTGCCTTCTACTTTGCTCTGCACAGTGTGAAAGGAAGTTCCTAACCCAGACTCTGTCCCAGTGGGATCCCTGCCCCTCCTGGACCTGGCCAGCCCTGGCTCTGTTTAATTTTAGGAAACTTCCAGGGATGGGAATTCCAGCTCCTCTCTGTGGAGGTCGCTCTGGTGTTGCACTATTGTATTTGTGGGGTTCACAGACAAAGGACGGAATGGTGAATTTGATTCCATGTTCTTAGAAGGCTAATTTATTATTTTATGGTATTATATTATTAAAGAATGCTATACTAAACCATACTAAAGAATACAGCAAGGATACTTACAGAATGCTAAAAAGATAATAATGAAAACTTGTGACTCCTTCCAGAGCCTCAACACAGTTTGGCATTGATTGGCCAAGGAGTGAAAACAACTCCCAGCAGAATGCAATGGAACAATCACCTGTGGGTAAACAATCTCCAAACACATTCCACATCAGCACAACACAGGAGAAGCAAATGAGATAAGAATTGTTTTCCTTTTCTCTGAGGCTTCTCAGCTTCCCAGGAGAAAAGTCCTGGGCAGAAAGATTTTTCCAGAAAATATGACTGCCACATTGCACTGCTCCCCTAACGTGAGGTCCAGGCACTGAATAAATGAGATTTTGGGGTAAAACACTAAAAAGGGTTGTGGTCATCCTTGAGGGTGGGAATTCATTCCGGGGAATTCATTTGGAATGGAAGTGGAGGAAGGAATGAGATGGGCAGCCTGGAAATAGCTTGAACATTTTTTAACACCATACAATAAATCTATTATGGCAGTGTATATATTTAATAAATCTCCCTCATTTTAACCAAGGGAACAAGGCAAGAAAGTGTAATTACAAATGCCTTTTAAAAGCACTATTTTAATTATTCAGTTTAAATATAAAAAGAAGACTTTTTGGTGTGGGAAATCATGCTTTCATCCTGAACTCACTGTTTACATCTGCGGTTTAAATGCCCTTGCATGGTTTGGGGGTGGCTGTGAGCCAGGGAACACTGTCAGCCTAAAAATTATGATGGTCATGGCTGTGGGGCTGAGTCACAGAGTAGTGTGGGAAGGATGGACAACATTTCATTGTCATTCATTTCTTTGGGGTCTTTCAACTCAGTCTGAGCTTTTCCACAGAGGCATACAAAGGGTAGAGGGTGAATCTCTGGTGAAAATAAATTATCCTCCTTCCAGACCCTCCAACTTTCCTGTTGTGAACAGAACATAATTCAAAAACTGAAAGGTCGCATCCGTGATTAATCACAAATAAAGACATCAGATTCAATTTTCTAATGCAATCAAAGTCAATATTTCTGAGTGAAAGTACTTCCATTTCTCCATGCATGATGTTGATATGCAGAGTTTTCTCCGAAGGAGATGAGTTTATTTTTTTTCAGACTGTGATGAGAGACAAGAAAAATCAATTTCCTAATCATGGGAGTATTGTGGAAGCTCCTGGAAGGAAGAACTAAAAGAACCTTGATTATTTCAGATCTGTGACAGTGCAATGTTTTGCTTTTTATAGTTTTTGTAAAGAATGGAAACACCTTGTGGGGGGAATTTTTTGGGGGATTTCTTTGGTTTGTTTGTGCTTTCTAGTGTTAAATAGATAATAGATAATAGATAGATAGATAGATAGATAGACAGACAGATAGATAGATAGACAGATAGATAGATAGATAGATAGATGGTTTATTCTTATTAGTGCTTCTGCTAAGGACTGTTCCAGCATTTCTGCTTTTGAGCTTCTAAGAGTTGGCTCTGCTGGAGATTCCCAGAAATTCTGGATTTTGGTTGCTGTTTTCCACTGTCTTTCTTTATTCTGATTCTGTCAAGTGAGTGTTTGCTTTACATTGCTGTAATTTCCAACATAAATGTTATTTACATTCCTGCCTCCACACTGGAGCTGTTAAGGTGGGTAATGGCCCATGAATTTCAGACAATACTGGCTGGTTGTCTCTGTGGATGAACAGAAACTGGACAGGGAGAGGATTCTGTTCCTTTCTAATTCCACTGTCTGCAGGAGAGGATCTGTTTTTAGCTGGAGCTGAAAGGTGAGCCTCCTTCCACACCAGGCACTGATGCAGAAATGCCTTTTAAAAACACACAAGTGCTTTTTTAGTGACCCACAGAGCTATTTTTAGCCATTAAACAACCATAAACCACATGAAAGTGCTCATAAGTCTGGTGCTTACACTTTTAAAATATTAATTTAAATCTGTGTTTTATTGATACTGGAAATCATGAGGAGTTTTGTGTCCTGAAAAGCAGTCTGGGGGAATGTGCAATCTTGAGAAACTTCACCATTCCTGCTCAAAAGTCCTAAATTTTAGATACTTGGGAAGTTATTAATGTTTGGTAATTGTGTTTTGTGAAGGAAGAAGAAAGGTTTTCATGTTCAAGATAAGGAAAACAAAATTATATTCAGCCCCTCTGTATTGAAGGAAGGTGGTGGAAATGAGAACATTCAATTGGTTTTTAGTGGCAGAGGGCCAGGGGCAAAAGGAAAGGAAATTATTTTAGATCCTGAAGAGGCTTGGAGGAGCTGAAACTTGAATTTGGCCTCGACTGAATTCAGCGAAGAGAAACTGAGTTGTTTTCACAAATACTTTTGAGTTTTATGGATGAATCTTCCCCCTCCCTGCTTTTCTTTATTGAGAAGTTTTTGCAAAACTCTTAATCCTGAAAATTGGCTCAGGAAGTCCAACACATCCTGGAGGTGTGTGTGCATGTGGAGAATATATATGCTAGAAATTTATGAGCTTAAATATTACTTCTGGGTGATATAGTCACAATTAATCATGTAGGGAATGACACAGACCTGCCAGGAGAGCTCTCTGATTCATTTATTTATTTCTATATAATTTTAAAAACCTTATTTCTTTATTTCTTTATTTCTTTATTTATTTCTTCATTTCTTTATTTCTTTATTTATTTATATTTTGTTGCTTCAGACTCTTGTGGCATGGTTTCAGTAGGAAGGAACAGTGGCTGATTGCATTTCCTGAGCAAGATTCCACACAAATCCTGAGCTCAATTTCAGGGAATTCTGGAGCTCAGCACTGCAAGGGAAATAAAAAAAAATAAATCAGTGTTGAGGAGCCACTCTCCTTTGTGCCTGCAGTGGTCACAGGAGGAGCAGTGGAGGGAAGAATTCTCAGTTTTTTCCCTATTTTAGGTGATTCTCAGCAGGCTGTTCCTGAGCTGCGCTGAGTTTCTTGTCTCAGCACCTGGAGAAGTTCTCCTGATGGCAGTGAAGAGTTCTTCTGGTGTCTGATGGAAAATAATTAGTGATGTTCATTTTGGTGATGCTGAGAAACTCCCTGAGAGGTGGAAATGTGTAATTTTCATTGGCTAGGTCCAGAATTCCCAGGGAATAGGTACATTTATAAAAGTTTTCTTTATGTATCTGTTATATAAATTTAAACTTTATATAAATGTTCTTAAATTTTACTTAAATGTTATACGAATGTTATATTTAAAAGTTTTGTGTGGAACTGTGTGTGTATTCCTCTGTATGGCTTTATGGATGTCAGGAGGATATGAGCATGGTTTTATTCCCATTACATAAATAAATGTAGTCATTCTCCCATTATTTTTTCCCTCAGGGCATCCTATTTTTCATACTTAAGTTTCTTTTCTTTCACATATCCTTCCTAAGCTCAGCTCACAGGATAAGAAGCAAATATTATGTGTGTGAATTTATGATTGCAAGTAAGTCATGATGGGTAATATATATAATATTTAATAATTTGCCTCTACAGACTTCTCCCACTCATTTTTCACACACTCCATTATGACTCCTAATTGAATTTTCCCTTCTGCCCCATTTCCACATGAAAATATGGCAATATTTTGCAGATCCTAGGTTGAATCAAGTCTCATTTTACAAACACTAAAATACCCATCAATTTGCAAACAAATCCAATATTTGCTGTGATACAAGGACAAGGATCTCCTGCTCTCTGCTCTGTCAGATAAAAGAACTGGCAGCACATAGAATCATTTATCAGAAAGGCAGATTTGAGCTGGATATCCTGGATTCTCTCAGGTTAGCAGATGTGGCAGCAAGAAACTGCTGCGGGAACGTGGCACAAATCAGGTCCCTTAATGAACTTTAGGGCACTAATTGATCTACATTTGTTGTCTGAGAGGTGAAGCAGTTTCAAACTAGAAAATGCACTGAAATTGCCTCATTTCCAAGAATTGAAACCTTAGCTGGTTTTAATTTATCTGAAAAGCAGAGAAATTAAATTTCTCTGGAAATATTGTTGTGAGTCTGAGTGCAGTTTTCTGTGGATGAGTGTTGTTGTGACAGGTTCTTAGTGCTGGGAATATTTTTTTTCCCTCATTAGACATTTATTTTCCATAAACCAAGTCTTTAAGATGTGATCAGCTCAAATCAGGCTGCCTTTCTAATAAATGGTTCTATGTGCTGCCAGTTCTTCTATCTGACAGAGCAAAGAGCAGGAGATCCTTGTAACAGAGAAAATATTGGATTTGTTTGCAAATTAATGGGTATTTTATTATTTGTAAAATGAGACGATTCAACCTAATATCTGCAAAAGTATTCAAATTTAACTGGACTTAGCAAAACAACTTTAAATTAATTTTTATACTGGATTTGATTCCAAAAATGTGCAAATATTTTGAGTGAGAAAGTGAAATCTGCCCACACTAAAAATAAAGGTTAAGGCTAAGATGCCTTCCTAACCAAACCAACAACATTTCTGAGGAAAAATATTTTATACAACCTCTGAACATGATGACTTGTGGGAAAGATGCTGTAGCTGCAACAGGAGTGATTAAAAGGGAGCACTGTGCATTATGTCAGATCTCTGGAGTTTCCTATGTGCAGGGTCTAAATTTTGAACCACTTAAACTCTGATTATTTGATTATTTCCCCCCTTTAAAAATCTTCTTTCCCCCTAATTATTACTTGGCTCTGAAGGAGCAATAGGAGAAAACCTGGCAGCCAGGATTAAATTAAAATATTTCTATTTTAATTTTCCATTAGGCTGTTTGTGACTGAGGAATAAATGTGTTTGTGCCATTTAAAAGGCAGCTGCAGGTGGCACTCAGGGACATGATTTAGCGCTGGACTTGGCATTTCTGGTGTAATTGATGCTCTTAGAGATCTTTTCCAACCTAAATTATTCTCTGATCACACATTTGTGCCTTAAAAGTGCTTTAAGGGGAGCGGAAAATGACCCAAGGAGTTTGAAATGTTTCATTAATGCTTCTGGAGGGTGGTGATGGCACAAAAAGCATCTCAAGAACCTCAGTGCAGGTTGGCATCTGCTCCACCAGCACTCTGGGGGACACAGAGTTGGAAAATACCTTTATTTTCAGCTTCCATATCCTTCACAGAAAATGTATGAAGGAATACTGAGGGCAAAGCTGATAAAAATTCCAAAATCCATTTTCAACAGAATTAAACTTCCAGTGAAAACCTGAGTCTCAGCTGTTCCAAGGGTTAAGATTACTGTGGAATTTTTGGAGGCAGAGATTGTTTTCCTCCTTGTTTTTGCAGCTCTTAGAAGGAATCTGAGTCACTTTAAGGCTTGGTTTTTGGCAGAATTTTGCATTTTTCTTTTGCAAGTATTGTCTTTGGGGACGGTCTCTTCCCATCTATGAAATTCTCCCCGTGGCTGCTCCTCATAATCTTTTCAGGGCTGAAAGGTGAAAAATGCTAAAATATTTCCAAATCATCTGAGCTCAGTTGTGGTGAATTTGACAAAAAGGACACCAAAAATCTGGTGCCAGCTTTCATTTAACATCCTTGCTGGTTCTTACAGAGTTCTTGAAATGGAGAAATGCAGAAAATGGGTAGAAATTTTTTCATAGATTCTTGTGCTGCAGCCACAGAAATTCACTTTTCTAGGTGATCTAGGGCACCATCCAGTAAAATACATAAATTAAGTTCAGGATAATATAAGAATATAAGATAATAGGAATAATATAAGAATATAGGATGGTTAATATATAAGAATATGGTTAATATATAAGAATATGGTAATATAATATAATATAATATATATTATCATATATAATATAATATATGATACATGTTATATATAAAAAATATTTATTATAATATATAAATATATTCACATACATTATATTATATATAATATATATGAAATATGTGTTATATATAATATTGGTTATATTATATTATATTATATTATATTATATTATATTATATTACATTATATTACATTATATTATATTACATTACAATACATTACATTATAGCCATCTTCTTACATATGATATATAAGAAGATGGTTAATATATAAGAATAAAATAAGAATAGGATGAATATAATATATAAGAATAATGTAAGAATAGTTAATATAAGATAATAATAATATTATAAGAATATAGAATATATATTTATTATATAATATAAGGCGGCATCCACGTGGCTTGACCACATCTGGGAATTGTTCTCCTCATGAATCAGGCTGATTTTCTGTGCTATGAGGAAGAGCAGCCAGGCCACCCAGGAAAATCTGTGATAAACATCTCAGATTGTAATTGTGAGGGGAAAAAATTACACTGAGAAATGCCTTATACTCTTGAAAAATGTAAAAAAAGCACCAGAAACTGTTGCAGTGTTTTGCTGCTGTTTTGTGGAATTTATTGCCCTGCCCTGGATTTAAAAGTCTCCTTAAAAGCCATGTTGCCCTGGGTATAAAACCTATATGAAAAAATAAATATTTCTGAGTGATAAAAAGGGTTCTTAATAATTGCAAGATGATTCAGGGAGAGAGAAAGGCTTTCAGTGGCATATTAAGTGCTTTTTCAATCACTTTATCCATTTGTTTTCACCTTCTACTGCATGTACTGTTTATTATTTTGCTTCAAATAAAAACTTGGTCTCATCTGAGCACTTATTCTTGCAGCCCTGGAGCTGGGAGGGGACTTCAAGGTGAAAACTTTTCTAAAGCAGCTTGGGCTGAGCTCAGAAAGGGATTGCTGGAACTCAAAATTCCTTCCCTCCACCTCCTTTGCCCCGGTCTGCCCATTTATCTGAGGTTATTTTGTTATTTCTCTGTTCATACTACTTACATTAATGCTGTGTCCTCACAGAAATTTGTTTTGAGGCAAAGTGCAGCAGACTTTTAAGAGAGAAAAGCATTCTGAAAAGAGAGTGCTCTGAAGTGGAAGAAATTCGGTTAAACCTAAGATTGGCCTAGAAACAAGTTTGTTTTATATATATATATAAATATACATAACATATTAATATATATATAATATAAATATAAATAAGATATATAATACAATATATAATATATAATAATAAATATAATATACTTTTATATATGCACATATAAATATGTATGAATAAATAGAAATATAAATATAATAGACAAATATCTATATATATTTAGATATATATATGTACTGAAACAAAGTAGAAAATGATCACAGGGGGAGAAAAAGCAGCTGCTAAAATAAACTTTGTCCACTACAAGTATGCACTTGAACTTTATCACATTTAATGTACACCACAGGGTATGTGGAGCGAAAGCCTTGAGAGAAATTAAGATATATTAAGCTCCATAGGTATGAAATAGAAGTATAAGTTTAAGTTTTAAATAAGTGCCAATGTAATTTATAGTTTTAAATAAGTAGAAATCCATTTTAAATACCTTAAGAAGATGTGTTAGCTATAAAGGCCCTAAGGCCCAGGTTAAAGTTCAGTAACTTCACTCCAGACTTAACAAAAACATAATAACATAATAAATAATAATGAATAATAAAACATAATAACATAATAAAAACTTTGCTTACGTCTCTAGAACAGACGGCACTGTATGTGTAAATAAATAGAACTATTCATCTAAATAGATAAATTTATGTATGTAAATTTTAGGTAAGAAAACAGATAGCACGTTTGCATGAATAGATAATGATATTATGTAAGAATAAGATTATTTATTTAAATATATAAATTTATAGAAATAATAAATATATAAAGAAATCTAGATAGAAATATTAATTTTATTTATATTTATTTCTACATATAGAAATAAATGTATGTAGCAATAATAAATATATACATTATTAGAAACAATTAATTATTTATATAATTAGTTAAATTTAATTTATTTATGTAATTAATCATATAATTTATATGATAAATTCAATCTATAAAAATCTAGATAAACTATTGAATCTATATTAATTTAATACTAATCTATTATAATTATATCTATTAATTTAATTTTTATAATTGAATCTCTGCTATTAGGTAAGAACTGTCCCTATTTTCATACTACTTTCACACATCAGAATTAAATTCAGATTGGTTTAGAAAATGTTTTAGAATGGTACTTTTAGCTGATTGCTTGTTTTGTGTATAAAAATCACTCTGTACTAGAAGGATCTTTAGCTTTTAGCTAAAACAAAGCTTTTAGGTTTAGCTTTTAGCATGGATTTTAATACTTTAGCACAGATTTTAACACCTTGAGCTCTTTTTCCTTTGAGACTGATGTATTCACGCAATAAACAACCTTACAGCAACCAACAACTGCTCGTGTGTCCATGGGGACCCCAGACCCAATTCCAGCCTGGACAGGGAGCAAAATCCAAAACTCCTCAGCTCTTCTGCCTCCATGTGAAGGCTGCTCCCACGGATTGCTGCCTGCAGCTTTGTGTAAATATTTTGTGTAAATGTTTTGCGTAAATGTTTGGTGTAAATATTTTGTGTTGTAAGGGTCTGTTTGGATTGAAGGGTTATATAAAGTTAGTAGCCCTGTGGAAGGGAGGAGCTGAGGGAATTTTGTTTCTGCACAAACAAAGTGTCAAAATCTGGACTTCACTCCAGGAACATCTGGGCTGTCACAGGTGAGCCAGAGCTTCTGTGGCTGTGGTGACATTGGAGATCTGCATTCCATTCCATGGATTCCATTGGAGATTTGGATTTCATTCCATGTATTCAATTGGAGATTTTTATTCCATTCTATATTTTCCATTGGAGATTTGTATGCTATTCCATGTATTCCATTGGAGATTTTTATTCCATTCCACTACATGTGTTCTATTGGAGATTTGCATTCCATTCCATTCCATTCCATATTTTCCATTGGAGATTTGCATTCCATTCCATTCCATTCCATTCCATATATTCTATTGGAAATTTGCATTTCATTCCATGTATTCCCTTGGATTTTTGCATTTCATTCCATTCCATTCCATTCCATTCCATTCCATTCCATTCCATGTATTCCATTGGAAATTTGTGTTTCATTGGAAATTTGCATTCCATTCCATTCCATTCCATTCCACTCCATTCCATGTATTCCATTGGAAATTTGCATTCCACTGTAAACAATGGAATACAAAGTAGAAGTAGTGTTCAGTAATGAAGGATGGTACATACCCAAAGCAACTTTTATGCACATAAAATCATAAAAATTGGAAAAGATCTCCAAGGTCATCAAGGCCCAGCTGTGCCCACCTTGTCCCCAGCCCAGAGCTCTGAGTGTCACATCCAGGAATTCCTTGGACACTCCAAGTTTGGGCACTCCAAACCCCCTTGGGCAGTTTCAGTTCCTGAGCTCCCTTTCCATGGGGAAATTCCTGCCTGAGGCTGTCCCTCTCCTCATGTCCCTGTTCCCAGGGTTTGGATCCCAAATCCCCCTGGCTGTCCCCTCCTGGCAGGAGCTGTGCAGAGCCAGAAGGGCCCCCCTGAGCCCCCTCTGCTCCATTTTGACCCCCTTTTTCACCTCAAAATGTGAAAACTCAAGACCCATTGTCCATTTTGAGTGTATCCCCTGGGGTCCTTGTCTGCCCTAAATGTACCTGAAGGCCCTTCAATAAATAGAACTGCTTTAAAATGCCTTAATTTTATCTGGCCTCTGGTTTTAGGTAGCCCAAAGGCATCACCTCAGCTTCTCATGGGTCTTACATTTCATCATTCCCCTTTGCAGCTCTTGCTCTAAATCCAGAATATTCACAAACTAGGAGAGTTTTCCCTGAGTGTTGTCCTCGCTCTCCCCCAGTAAATTAGCAGGGATAAATCACCTCACTTTTCCAGCCACGGAGCTTTGGGCTCCCACATTAATTAATAAATGACATTAATTTCCTTCCTGAGAGCCGTCCAGTCTCGTTTTCTTCCTGGGCACTGTGAATCAGAAAACAAAGGAGCTCTGGGTTTGCCCCAGGGAAATCATTGTGCTCCTTTAACATGAGTGATCTCCTAATTCTGCTGGGTCACAGCAAAGGTGGAAATGTGTTTCCATGCATATATTTAGGTAGCTAATTATAGAATGCTCTGATTTATCCAGGAGTGCACTGGAACAGGCTTTGAATGGTCACTAATTCCATCAGGTGTTCGTGAAGCACCGTTATAAGGCAGCATGAAACTGCCCCACAGGGTGCTGCTGTCATTTCTTCTTTATAAACGCATTATTTCCCAGGCAATACAAGAAATTATCATTATAATTATCATTATAATTGTAATTGTAAGACGTCATCACCAACAAATACAGAGAATTTTCAATTATAATCCCTCAGGTGAACCTGTTACAATAGAAATAAATCAGGTATATAATTCCCTTTTAGCTGCTTTCTTGGAACTGAGGCAACATCTTTACAGGAACAGGAGGATTTTTATAGGATTTTTTCATCTTTACAGGAGGATTTTTCCCTTTTTTCTATGAGAAGGAATTCTTTGGTAATGCTCTGCCCAAACTGAGATGATATAAAAATTTACAAGAGCAAATGACTTGTTTGAAAGATTTACACAATAAATAAATAAAGTATATCTGTGTGAGTGGATTTACGTCATGGAAATAATCAGGAAAAACTGGAATAAAGTCATATTCCTGGTCAGGACTGCATGGAAGCAGTTTTTGCTGCTGTCCCCACTTTTAATGGGAACCATGCCCAGTGCAACACAAATCCTGTCCCAGGGTTACCTCAGGATCCCTAAAAATCCACAGCTTCTCCAGAGATGGTGACCAGGGTTCACCTGAGTCCTTAAAATTGGTCATTTTTGGCTACTTTTGGATGCAAAGAAGGAGAATTCTGCTTTTTCAAAACTTAAAATGAACCTAATTTCTTTCTTTCTCCATTTTCCTTGTCATAATGATGATGATGAAGACATGAGAGGAAGAACAAATTCTGGGAAAAAAAAAACAGGGAGTGGAAAGAAAGCTACAGGAAGCATCAAGAAAAAGAAACAGAATAATGTATTATTATTATTGTTATTATTATTATTACTAGTCTCTGTAACTGCCAGCTTCAATGAGGTGACAAATCCAAAACAAAGAGTGGCTGAAGGGTTTGTTTTGAGTTTAGAAGAAGAAACAGCCCTGCTCTGTTTGGTTTTTAGAGCAAACAAACCAAAGTGTTGGTAGTGAAAGGAAACAATGGGCTGTCAGCAACATCAACAAACCCAGCAATGTGGTTTGCCACTGCTGCTTTGAGTCAAGCAAAGAATCTCTCTAAAAGCTGCAGAACTGGAAGGTGTTTAATGCTGTAACCTTGAAGTCTTGCAGTGAGAAACCTGTGTGTGGATGCCTTTATGCCTTTCCCTGGTTTTGTGGGGTCTGTTTGGGGCAGGCACTGATGCCTTGGGAAGGCTGTCATAAAAAGGGGCTGGATGGAGTTAAAGAATACAGCAGGGATTTATTAAAAGGATCTCCTCAATGGATGCACCTTGGGCAGCACAGGAGCCCAGCCAGGGCTGCACCCAAGATGAACCAAAGTGGTCATAAAATAAACCCATGGTGGACCAAAATGGTCACAAAATGAACCCAAGATGAACCACAATGGTCCCAAAATGCACGACAGGGCACGGGGTCTGTCACTGTGATCAGTTCTGCTCCATTTGCATCTTGCAATTCATTGTCCCATTCCAGCTTTAGCCCAGGCAGTCCCTGTGGTGGTGTTCACAGGGGTCCCAGGACGAGGGAAGAGATGAGAATCTTGACTCCATGTTTCAGGAGGCTGATTTATTAATTTATGATATATATTATATTAAAAGAAAATTATATATTAAAACTATGCTAAAAGAATAAAGAAAGGATTTCATCAGAAGGCTAGCAAGGAATGGAAAAAGAATGATAATAAAATCTTGTGACTGACCAGAGAGTCTGAGACAGCTGGACTGTGATTGGCCATTAATTAAAAGCAACCACATGAGACCAATCCCAGATGCACCTGTTGCATTCCACAGCAGCAGATAACCATTGCTTACATTTTGTTTCTGAGGCCTCCCAGCTTCTCAGGAGGAAAAATCCCAACGAAAGGATTTTTCATAAAAGATGTCTGTGGCAGTCCCATCCTTGTTTTTCTCTCTCCAGCCCACGGTGTTTGTGCTCTTGGGCTGAGGTTTGGATCATTTGTCCTTGGTGCCCAGCTGGAGCAGGAATTGTTTTGTCTCCCTGCTCTGTGCACAGAGCTCACCATCCCCTCATATGAACCCAGACCCACACACTAAAGCAGCACAGAATGTGGAAAATAGAAAAGCTAAACCTGAGGCATCAGCCCATGTGCACAGAGTTGTGGCTGCCCTGAATTCTTCTTTCTCCCAAAATTTGTTCCTGTAATAAGCTAGTGATGAAAAACTCAGTGTAGGAAGTGTCTGGGTTGAAGCAGCAAGCAGGTGAAGGAAAATCTGGCATGGTGTTCAGAGACAGCAGGGATTTCATCCTGGAAGTGACAGACATTCACAGATTTTAGCCCATTTTCTCTAAGTTTGCACAGAAATGAAACGCTGGAGGAAATGGTCATCTTTGAGTGCTTTTGTCACCTCCAGCTCTAATCACTGTCCCAGACATCTTTTATGGAAAATCTTTTTTTAGGATTTTTCCTCTTGAGAAGCTGAGAAGCTTCAAGAACAAGATGTAAACATTAATTATCTGCTGCTGTGGAATGCAACAAGTAGATCTTTGATTAACTTATATTAATTGTTTTTAATTAATAACTAATCACAGCCTAGCTGGCTCAGACAGAGAGCTGAGCCACAAACCTTTGTTATCATTCGTTCCTATTCTATTCTTAGCCAGCCTTCTGATGAAATCCTTTCTTCTATTCTTTAAGAATAGTTTTAATATAATTTATATATTAAAATAATAAATCAGCCTTTTGAAACACGGAGTCAATCCCCGTCTCTTCCCTCATCCTGAGACCCCTGTGAACACGGTCACAAATCACTAATTAGATATCTCCAACAAAATCCCTGGAAAGGTCCATGAGGAAGCTTGGACAGGATATGTCTGTGTAAGTTGTCAGCTGAAAATGTAAGCAATATTCTCATCAGTTTTTACAGGCTTCCAGATAAACTATGTGGCAGAAAATGCCTTGCTGACAGATCTACATCAGCCAGGCACAGGGTTTTGTAGATAAAAAATGAAATGTTTGATGCTTGTGCAGAACAGAATGCTGAATTTATGGGGGGAAGGTGCAAAGGATGGGTTTGATTGAATACTTTACAAGTCAGAGCCTCATAATCAGGTTGTTGGAGGAAATCATAACTTCTAAATCCAGGCAGAATCACTGCAGGTAGGGAGAGGAATTCTGGTTTTCACCATGTCCTGTCTTTTTCAAAGCAGAGTCATGCTTTAAAACCATACAAACACAAGTATTTACAGCCTGGTTCTGAAGTGTTAAAAATATGTGTTAAAAATAAGTGTGTGAGGAAAAAGGGGGGGCTTTAAAAATCCTTCAGGATGAGGAATTCCATCTTTGTTTGATGTTGTGGGGAAGTTAAGGGGAATAAAAGCCATAAACACATGGATGTATTTTCTCCTTGCTATGTTTGCTTCCCCACCTTTGCCTCCTAAGCTGAGAGAAAATGGCCCTGCTGCAGAAGGGGCATTTTCCTGGTGACCCTCACTGGAAGGAATAAAGTTCATCTCCTCCAAAACTCCTTCAGTACATGGAATAATGAGTGCAGGTTCTGCTGCTGTGGATTTCTGCAAGGATGCTTCATCTGGAAGTGTTTACAGTTAAAAGAAATATTTTCATGGTGATACTCAGCAGGAATAGTAAAGGAAAACATGGATGATGATGATGTGGAAAATCACTAAGAACTAGAGTTAATTGCTAAAAGTGAAGGATTCTTGTTTCCTTCTGTTTTTTCCTAGGAAACATTCCGGGGAAAAATAGAATTGAGATCATAACCTTTGGTTAATGCAATGTTGCCCTCTTTTTCTTGTTTGATTGTGTTTTCCTGTGTTCCTGGGCACTGACGGTGAACATCTGCTGTTCTGAGGAAGCATCAGCACACTTCTGAAGGATTTCTTGAAGTGCTGAATAAAAAATTATTCTTCAGATGCCTTGAATATCGTGTATTATTTCAAATGATAGCAAGAGATTGTGAGATGAGAATTTCAGAATTCAGTTCTGCGAGGAAAGGTTTTCCAGGCTTCAAAAGACAATTCAGAAATTGATAAGAAATTTTGAAAGTTTGGAAAGCTCTGCTGACTTCAGAACTGTTCTGTGCAATTTTTTAATGGTGAATTAACATGGATGGGCAGAGGGGGTGGATGGAGAGGGTGAGGGAGATGGGGGATGGAGGATTTGATGTGGGCACACAGCAGGGCTGGGAATTCTGACTTGCTTCACCTCCTGACACACAAATCCCTGCTGTGAACCCCTCTCAGACTCTGCAAAAGGACAGGTAAATAACCCCAGAGCCTGCCAGTCCCTGCACCAAGGTGAAAGTTTGGCAAAAATCTAAAATTCCTGTCACTTTGGGATTTCCTGAGAGCTGCAGGGTTTCCCTTCCAGCAGCCCAGCCCATTTTTGTGAGCTCTGCTCTTTGGCCTGGCTGCTGGGAGGAATTTCTGTCCCTCTACAGACACATTCTGCTGCTGCTTCCTCACTCAAAAACTCACTTTTCACAGGGATTTCATAATTGTTCTCAAACAATGAGAGCTGCTGCAATAGAAGTGATATTCCTTAAAAATCAATGATGAATTCTTCAGATCCTCAAACCTAAAATGAAGGGCAAGCAGTGAATGGGGTGTATTTGGCTCTAATGAAAATGGAATCATGGTTTAAAACACTGCCTTTATTTCTTAATTTCCTCTCTGTGCCTTTTCTTTTTTGGATTTATTATCTTGCCATTTTCCTGGGTAAGGCAATTCTGGGGTCAGTGTAAACTCCTGGGCTGTTCAGGGATTTTATAATTCTTTCTAAAACAATGACACTGCTACAATAGAAGTGATATTCCTTAAAAAACAATGAGGAATTCTTCAGATCCTCAAACCTAAAACAAAATTATATTCCTTAAAAAAAATCTGATAAATGCTTCAGATCCTCAAACCTAAAATGAAGGGCAAGCAGTGAGTGAGATTTGGACAGATGGATTTTTTTCCAGACTTTGCAAAGATGGATGAAGAATTTTCTCCATGCTGCAGAGCTGAGAAAATAAAACTCTCTTTCTCCTGAAGTGCATAAATATCTCAGGAATAAATATTCTAGAAAAGCTGATAAATATTGCTGGAATTAATATATTTGCTGAATGAAGTTGCAACTTTTAAATTCTTTGACCTGAGTGAAATAAACAGAAATTTTGAAACTTTTGCTGAGGAGCATTGGAGGATAAATGAGGGGGGGGGTAAGATTTAGAGTAAACCACGTGTTTGTTTGCTTAATTTCAAGTGTTCCTGATTTCATTAGAAGGAGCAATTTCCACAGGATGTGATTCCCTGGATTGTTGTGTTTATGGGGCTGGTGTGTGATTTCTGAGCTAAAACGAAACAGCAGCCTCTGCCGGCAAAAACCCCAGGTGAAAACAACAACAAAAATTAATAAAAACCTACCCAGCCTTCCAGAAAAAGGCACTTTTAAGCTGCATATACCAACTTGTGGGGCTGAAAGTGTGAATAAAACAAATAAAATGTGCAATTCTCTGGGAGATTTGATATTTCTTACATCACCTCGGGGACTGGGTTGAAGCTGCCCTGCAAATTCCCAAATTTCTGAGCAGCTTTTCCCCAGCTGCCCCATCCCAGGCACACCCTGCACATCCTGCTCAGCTCACAGGAGCTGAGGAACTTTGGGAAACTCATGGATATCTCAAGATTTTGAGGCTGCAGGGAAAGAAATTGAGCTTTTCAGCAGCACCAGTAAAGTGCAGTTTGAATATTTATTCCTTCTTCCTTCATTCCTTCCCTTCCTTTTGCCCTATCCCAAAGGAAAGTTATATTCTGCATTTTTTTGGTGTATCTGTGTTAAATCTTTTGTTCCCTCGAGGTTCTGCACCCTGTGAGAGGTTTAGCAGCACAGCATCCACCTCTGCCAGCACTGGGCTGAGGAAAAACTTTCCATTTTGTGTAAATGTGTAAATTCACTTTCCACTCTGTTTGGCCCTTTAATGTCTATTTTTAATCTTATAATTTGGAGAAAATCTTTGTGTATTTTGACAAATTGCTGTCAAGTAAGGGTTTCAAATGCTGATAATTCAGAATTTGTGCTGCAGGTGGAATTCCAGTTCAATTTGTAAAAACTCTTTTTTTTATCTTGTGTGTGCATGAATTAAACAACCAGGCAAAAATCCCACTGTGCCAGGATGTACAATGCATATTGTTTTTCCTAAAAAATAAAAAGCACAGCATCCACCTCTGCCAGCACTGGGCGAGGAAAAACTTTCCATTTTAACTTGTAAATTCACTTTTTACTGTGTTTTTTCCTTGAATGTGTACTTTTGATCTTGTTATTTGGAGGAAATCCTTGTGTATTTTGACAAATTGTTGTCAAGTAAGGGTTTCAAATGTTGATAATTCAGAATTTGTTCTTGTTATTTGGAGGAAGTCTGTGTATTTTCACAAATTGTTGTCAAGTAAGGGTTTCAAATGCTGATAATTCAGACTTTGTGCTGCAGGTGGAATTCCAGTTCAATTTCAACTCTTTTTTTCCCCTTGTATGTGTGTGTGAATTAAATAATCAGGCAAAATCTCACTGTGCTAAGATGTACAATGCATATTTTTTTCCTAAAATATTTTTCCTAAAATAACAGATTTTGTCCTAAAATAATAAATTTTTTTCCTAAAATAATTTTTCCTAAAATAATATTTTTCCTAAAAAATAAAAACAAACTGCCAAAAATCTTTCTGCTTCGACTGACCACCTCCTCTCCTTTCTCTTGGCTAAAATATTCCTTCTCAGGAAAACCAAGCACCAATTTTTAGCAACAAAATGACTCAGGAAATTTATTGGGATGTGGAAGGAATTGAATTCTCATCCCACTTAGAAAAATCAACATCTGCAGCTGCTCAGATGGGAACAATGAATGAGAATTTGGAATATGGGAATAATTATTTATATGGGAGCACAGGAGAACCTTGATGAATGTGTAGTGAACAATTTCAAGGATTCTAAGCCACATTCAGATTGTTAAACAAGGAAAGAGGAGTGAAGCTTAAATTATTGGGCTGAAACAGTGAATTTTACTGCTCCAGCTGCTTGTTCTGTAAAAACACAAGGCAAAATGAGGGATTTGATGCTTTTCCAGCCATGCTGGGAGCCCAGAACTTGTGTGATGCTCCTGAGAACCTCTGAGCGCCTCTGAGGGTTCCTGAGCCCCTCTGAAGGTGTTTCTGTTCCTGAGCACCTCTCAGCACCTCTGAGGGCGTTCCTGAGCATCTCTGAGGGTGTTCCTGTTCCTGAACACCTTTGAGGATGTTCCTGAGAACTTCTGAGGGTTCCTGAGCACCTCTCAGGGTGTTCCTCAGCACCTCTGAGGATGTTCCCGTTCCTGAGCGTTTCTGAGGGTGTTCCTGAGCATTTGTGAGGGTGTTCCTGTTCCTGAGCAACCCTGAGGATGTTTCTGAGAACCTCTCAGCACCTCTGAGGATGTTCCTGACCTCTACTGAGGGTGTTCCTGAGCACCTCTAAGTGCTCCTGAACACCCTTGAGGATGTCCCTGGGCACCCCTGAGGCTGTTCCTGAGCACCTCTGAGGATGTTCCTGAGAACCTCTGAGCACCTCTGAAGGTGTTCCTGAGCACCTCTGAGTGTTCCTGAGCACCTCTGAACACATCTGAGAGTGTTCCTGTTCCTGAGCACCTCTGAGGATATTCCTGAGCATTTGTGAGGGTGTTCCTGTTCCTGAGCACCTCTGAGAATGCTCCTGAACAACTCTGAGTGTTCCTGAGCACCTCTGAGGATGTTCCTGTTCCTGAGCACCTCTGAGCACCTCTGAGAGTGTTCCTGAGCGCTTCTGAGGTTGTTCCTGAACACTCCTAAGGGTGTTCCTGTTCCTGAGCACCTCTGAGAATGTTCCTGAACAACTCTGAGGATGTTCCTGAACACCTGAGGATGTTCCTGAGCACCTCTGAACACCTCTGAGGGTGTTCCTGTTCCTGAGCACCCCTGAGGATGCTCCTGAGCATCTCTGAGTACCTCTGAACACCTCTGAGGGTGTTCCTGTTCCTAAGCACCTCTGAGAATGTTCCTGAACAACTCTGAGGATGTTCCTGAACACCTCTGAGGGTGTTCCTGTTCCTGGGCACCTCTGAGCACCTCTGAGAATGTTCCTGAGCACTTCTGAGGTTGTTTCTGAACACCCCTAAGGGTGTTCCTGTTCCTGAGCACCTCCGAGAATGTTCCTGAACAACTCTGAGGATGTTCCTGAGCACCTCTGAGGGTGTTCCTGTTCCTGAGCACCTCTGAGAATGTTCCTGAACAACTCTGAGGATGTTCCTGAGCACTTCTGAGGTTGTTCCTGAGCACCCCTAAGGGTGTTCCTGTTCCTGAGCACCTCTGAGGGTGTTCCTGTTCCTGAGCACCTCTTAAGACATTCCTGTTCCTCAGCACCTCTCAGGGTGTTCCTGAACACCTCTGAGAATGTTCTTGAGCACCTCTGAGGGTGTTCCTGAGCACTCCTGAAGGTTCCTGAGCCCCACACACTGATCAGGGCCATGCTCAGACAGGCTGGGTGCAGATTCCTTCCCTGTGATCTTTCCTTAACAACAGTAATGAGCATAATTAGAGCATTCTGCTGAAAGGTTAACGACTTGCAGGACTTGTGGGAATTTTAAAGCATGTGGATTTTTCATTTTTTCCCCCCAAGTTTCTAATTAGAAATCTCATCTCCTGATTTTTTTTCCCTAGGATTATCCCACCAGGACATGACTTTGTATGTTAAGCAGAATGTATATCCTTGCTTAGCTTTTCTCCCCTATTTTTTTTTAATTGTTTAATTTACAGCAGCCCTTTAATTATTGGCTAGTTAAATGCTCTGAGTCAAGGTTTTCTGTAGGGGAAAAAGCTGAGCTGGGCTTGCTTCAGATTTCAGTAAACTGCAGGGTGGGCTGGGGAATAGCTGGATCCTGGAATTTGATGGAATCTGATGCAGGAGAAAGAAATGAAGGGCTCAGTTCATATTTCCAGCCCAGAGTGGGAGCTGGGACAAAATCTGAGCTGCCTCAAATGGCAGGGTAGGATCAGAAAAGTCCCAGCTGAGCTTAAACGTCGAGGAAAATTTTAAAAAATGCTTTTCAGATCTCAGCATTTGCTCTGATGAGCTTGTAGAGAGGAGCTTTTTTACCTACATAATCCTTCTGCTGTCTAATGTGAAATTAGAACTGAATGTGGCGGCAGGAAATAAAATTACCAACTTAATTTGCCTGTGTTGTTCTGAGGCCAGGTGGCACTGGAAAAAGAGATTTGTTAGTTGGCAGTGCCAGCAATGTTCTTCCTGCCACTGGATGGCAATGTTTGACTAAAAAATTAAATATCTGTGAGAAAATAAAACTGATTCCCTCTTTTCATGACACGTCTTCCTTTGGGTCTGTGGCTTTCTGACATCTGAAGGGGAGGAAAATATAATATTGCATTAAACTGTAGCTAAAT
This sequence comes from Melozone crissalis, assembly GCF_028551555.1. NCBI lineage: Eukaryota > Metazoa > Chordata > Aves > Passeriformes > Passerellidae > Melozone > Melozone crissalis. Next base: position 18,318,660 of record NW_026535807.1, on the reverse strand, counting down.
TTCTTTGCTCTGTCATTATTAACAGGGCTTAGAAAACTCTTGGGCTCTGAACTTCAGTGGGTTGGATGTTGAAGGAAATGTTGGATGCTGTAGAAAATTCCCATTTTACGTAAGTGCAGCCGTCTGTGAACTCAACACTGTGGAAAACACAAACCTCAGTGCCCCCTTTGCCATCCTGCCTCTTGCTAGAGAAGCAGGTTGATAATTAATTTTGCACATTAATTTTGCCACAATGAATATTTATGCTTCAAATGGCACAGGTGCTTTAAAAACTGAAACACTCTCGTGTGTCAAGCCAGGTTCCAAGTGGTGTTTGTCAGACAGGATTAATCTGAGGGAAACAAATAAGGGTTAATAGAGCTGTTTATTCCTGCTTAAATGGGGAATGTTTAATTTATGGTGGAACTCAGAACAAGTTTAATTGGGTAGGTCAAAAGAAGTATTTAATTTAACACTGCATCTTCAGCAGGGAATAAAGTAAGAGCTTGGTAAAAAAGATTCAGGGGTCTCCTCTTTGGAAAGGTTTCTCCTACATATTTGTTGGAGGTATTTTTTGTTGTTTTTGCTTTTTAAAACTCTTCAGAGGAGTTCCGCAGCTCTATTACATTTTGAGCAAACACCTAATTTCTTGGAGGTTTTGGACTTATTTAGTTGTATAAAAAGCATGTCAGAATCTCAGAAAAACCTCATTCTTTGTAGCTCTGCTCTGCCATCAGCCAGAATTTATGTGGATTTCTGGGCTTTGGGCCAAGTCAGCAGTTGCTTGGGGACTCATTTTGTTTGATTTATTTGGAAATGGACAGTGAGGAAGGAAAAAGTGGATTGCAGTGGAGACGGAGTGAAATTCTGTGCCTGTGTCTGGAGCAGGGCTTGTTTGCAGGATAAACTTGAGGAGTCTGGGCATGAAGGAAGAGAGGAGTGTGGGGAGGGCAGGCACCCACCTGGCTGAGCAGATTGAGAGGAAATTCACAGTTACTTTAACAGGCCATTTTTCTCATGAAGGGATTTCTTTTTACCACTGCTCTTAGTCCAACCTGCTAATTCCAGGGAAAGCACCAAGAGCCCTGTTCTGCCTTAAAACCACAAATCCCAGACTGGTTTGGGTTGGGAGGGACCTCAAAGCCCATCCAGTGCCACCCCATGCTGTAGTAAGGTAGAAAAACTAAGAATAAAAGCCTTATAAAATCAGGCCTGCTCTGTTAGCCTCTCATTTCTTCAAAGTCAAGCCAGCATTTTGCAAGTTCCCACGTGAAAGCAATCCTGGTGTGAGCAGCTTGTTAACATAACAATCTATTCCTGGGTGAAAAACATCTTACACCTGTATAAACTGGTTTTACACCATCAGATAGAAAAATGAAAAGTGTCTCTGACACACAACTGTCCCTGCACATGCACACCAAGCGTTTGAGTGACCAATACAGAATAACAACTTGTTAATAACCAATAAAGTAATTGGCAAAAAACTACTGAACAATTGGAGTCACACACAGGTGTCACCATGATATTTTCTGAAAAATCCTCTTTGCCCAGGATTTTCTCCTGGAAGGCTGTGAAGCCTCAGAGAGGAATGAAAACAATAATTATTGATCATTGCTGATTGCTGCTCCTGTGATTGCTGCTTTGCAATGTGGCTTGGGCATTGTTTGCCAACAGGTGAATGTTTGATTGGTTCCATGTGAATTGTTTTTATTTAATGGCCAATCTCAGTCCAGATGTGTTGGACTCTCTGTCAGTCATGAGTTTTTATTATCATTTTCGATAAGCCTTCTGATGTATCATTTCTATTTCTTCAGTATAGTTTTAGTATAGTTTTAGTATAGCTATAATATAATGTAATATAATGTAATGTAATATAATATAATATAATATAATATAATATAATATAATATAATTATAATATAATATAATGTAACGTAAAGTAACGTAACGTAACGTAATATAATATAATAATATAGCATAATATAATATATAATATCAGCCTTCTGAGAACACGGAGTCAAATTGTCATCTCTCACCTCATCCTGGGGACCTCACAAACACCACACACAAGGTCTGTAAAACTGCATAAAAAGGAGTTGTGTGAATAAAGAATGGGTTTTTCTACCATGAAGAAAATGGAGTCTGATTTATTCCTATAAATTTCCTAAATTCCAAAATTTATTCCTATTCCTGATTTATTCCTGCCTGTGTGATTTGAGGTGCAACTTTCTGTGGAATATCCAGTAAAATCAGCCAGTTTGCCAGTCTGACTCCCTTTGAGGGACATGCATTATTTTGCTTACATATTAAAATTTACACTCTTCCCACAGAGAATAATATTTGATGAACTCACAGCTCCTTCAGAACTCTCCCTTTATGCCAGGGGGATTTCCATTCCTTGCAATATTCTGCTCAAATGTAGAAGTGTCAGGGAGGTTTTGGACAGATAAATTATCTTTAAACTCCATTGGGGCTGTACATGATCCACTGTAAATGTGTCTGCTTCCATTTGCCTCTCCTGCTGTTGAGACATGAAGAAGAGAACTGGAAAAAAAGCAAGGGCAAGTGTTAAAATTTTTAATTGCTATCAGCTATGACACCATGGAAACATTTGTGTTTGAAATCAGAGGTGTTGGGAGCACCAAAAGGACAGAAAAACTGGTGTAGCAGGAAGGATAATGACACTGAATTTGTGTTTTGTGCTCTATTTAAGGAATATTTAAATGATTGACAGATATTATTATTAGAAACTTTCTGATATTCATCCACATACACCTGGATCCCTTGCAGCTCAAAGGCACTTGGTAAAACAGCACAGATTGATGGGGATCTCCTGGTTTATTTGGTTTTATTGAATTTCCTTTTGCATTTCCATTTAAAGTTCCCTTGTATTCATACTGCAGAGAGAAACCTCTGAAGGGGTTTCAGCAGGATGCTCCAAACCTCTGTAATCATGGAGCAAGGAAGAGAAGATTCTTCTAGAAGGTGTCTAATGGAGATAAGAGCAGTGTTATCCTTTGCATTCACTCTGATGTGCTACTTTTTGTCCAGATCAAAGTGTTCACAGGATTTTATTCTCTTTAGATGCTGCTCCAGTGCTGTTAAGTGTCATTTTTAAGGTCAGGTTACCACAGCCTGCTTGGGTTCCCTCCTTGGGGTACAGGTAGCACAAAGATTTTTTTTTTCCTTTTCTTTTTGTCTCTGTATCTAAGCTCTAACTGCATTTTGGATCTGGGAAGCATGAGGTGTGGGAAGAGAACATTAACAAATATATTTGTGGAGAAATAGAAGGATCAGACAGCTTTCCCCATGCTGAACTGCTAATTCTATTTTCCCATTAATATCTATTTATTCTGTGATGATTTTGATAGGCTTTTCTGCCAGCTGCACGTTTTCCCAGAGGATTTAGGAGCATCTGCATTCCTGGCTTGAGCTTTCCATTAGCCTGGCCTGGGGAGATTCAGTTTTTGGGGGTGCTGAAGGCACCAGGCTTCACCCTGAGCCATAAAGGGAAGCTCTGACCAGCCCATCCCATGCTCCAGGTTAATAGCACAGGTGTAGGTCACTTTCCCCAAACTTTTTTAAAGCCATTTGTCATTAAAAATAATGATTTTGGTCAATTTTCACTTCCCACCTTGGATTAATTAAAAAGAATTGGTGTTTAAGGAGAAAATTGATGCTTCTCTTTGGTTGTGAAGTTTGGTGGCTTTTTTTTGGTTTTAATTGGTTGCTGGATTTTTTTTTTTTTTTGGTAAGGGGCAGAATTTACTCATCTGAATGCTGTTTCCAAAGAGAGAGAGAAAAAAAATCTGAAATATTTTAAAGAATTTTTCCTAAGAAAAAGCTCAATTTGCTTATTTTTTCTCAAGAAAAACAGACTGAAAAATCCCCAAGCAGCAGCCTGAGCCCTCGGAATGGCATCACTGACCTGGGACATTTCTGTGGGTGGTGTCACTCACCAGGATTTCCATCCCAGCTGCATCCTGAGCGTTTTCTGTTGTTGAAAATCATCTGAAACTGGTGATGTGTAAATACCAGAGGCAGGCTCTGTGACAGTGCACATGGAAAAACCTGAAGGGAGCATTCTGAGAGGACCTGAACTTTCCATGACCTGCTACCTGTTGATTGCCAGCTTGGCTGAACTCTGAGTCTGCTCCTGAGCTTGATTGGTGGTGTAGGAACAAAATTTTAATTATTTATGTATAAAATAAGAAATTTTAACTAATATTTTTAATCCTGTGTGAATGTAAGAATCTGTTACAAAAATACCCAGTGTTAAGTGTAACATGAACTTAATAGAAGTCTTTAAAAGGTGAAACTGCAGCAATGTAAGAAAAGTTTTGTCACCTTTAAAATAAATTGTTTAACTCTAAAAGTGGTTGTAATTTATCCCATTTTGGTTGTTCTCGATCAAATATTTTTGGCTGTGTGGTTCAGACCACACCAAGCAGTTTGATGGAAATATATATATAATATATAAATTATATTAATAGATATTACATCATATGCATATATGATATTATTATAATAATACATTATTAAGAATATAGTATATTAATTATATATAATAAAGGTTATATAAATTGTAATTAATTTTTCATTTCAATTATATTAGGAATACATCAATAACATACAGTAATTATATGTTATATATTACATATTACATATTACATATTACATATTATATATTATATATTATATATTATATATTATATGATATGTTATAATATATATTATAACATACCTATCATATTATATATATTGTAGATGGCATATAATATATATAACATAATACTAAATATACTATTAAAGATAATGCTAAATATTAAGCATTTAACAGTAAATACTAAATATTAAATATTAAATATAACAAGATAGAAATATTGTAATATAGTAAGATAACAATATAGTATATTTATAAATATATATATATATATATATAAAATAAAGTATAAATAATGATATAAATATATGTAATATTCAATTATGGTTATATATCCTGGGGAGGTGGGAGAGCTCCTGTTGGGAAGAGCTGCATGGGGCAGCAATTCCCGAGAGCAGCAGGCACTGTGTGTGCCAATGGGGCTGCCACAGAGGAGTGCAGCAGGGTAATTTTTCTATCCATCACTGTCAGCTCGGAGCGTGTGGGGCTCTGGCAGCTGCAGGAACAGCTGTAGCCCAGGTCCATTGTCCCCGTGACCACCCCATGCATTTCTACAGCCTATTCATGGCACTCTCAGGGCTTGAAAGCTGGATGTAGGAATGAAAAATCTGAATATTCTAAATGCCACTGGCTCATTAGGCAGCGCTTCCCACAATAATATCTAATTTTTGAGAGTTCACTTGGCAAAAGAAAAGGCGTTTGCAATGGGACAAGTGTTTCACAGCTTTACAAATGCAAGCAGCGTTTTACCAGTGAGCACAAAGGGGGAGGAAAACTCTCCCCAGATGGATTTAATTGCTCCTTCTGCTCCCTGGGCTTGGTTTCTTCCCAGCTCCTGAGGGAAGACTCAGCCTTTATGGCAAATACAATAATTCCTGGCGTGGAGATGCAGGTGCAGGTGGAGCAGGAGGTTCCAGAGGAAGATGGGGAAGGTGGAGAATTTTCTGTTCTGTATTCACAGAATTCACAGAATCGCTGGGTTGGAAAAGACCTTCAAGATCATAGAGTCCAACCCAGCCCCAACAGCTCAACTAAACCCTGGCACCCAGTGCCACATCCAGGCTTTGTTAAACACACCCAGGGATGGGGACTCCATCCATTCCAAGCCATTCCAGAACTTTATCACATTTCTGTAAAAATCTTTTTCCTGCTATCCAACCTGTATTTCTCCTGGTGCAGCTCGAGGCTGTGTCCTCAGTTCTGTCAGTGCTGCTGGAGAAAGAGCCCAGCCCCAGCTGAGCACAGGCACCTTTCAGGAGCTGTGCAGCGTGATGAGGGCAGCCCTGAGCATCCTTTTCTCCAGGCTCAGCACCCCCAGCTCCCTCCGGGGTTCCTCACAGGGTTTGTGTTCCCAGCCCCTCTCCAGCCTCGTTGTCCCCTCTGGATGTGCTCAGTGTCCCAAGGTCCTTCCCAAACGGAGGGGCCGGAGCTGGGCACAGCACTCAGGGTGTGCCCTCAGCAGTGCCCAGGGCAGGGGCAGAACGACCTCCCTGCTCCTGCTGGCCTCACCATTCCTGATCCAGGCCAGGAGCCATTGGCCTCCTTGGCCACCAGGGCACTCTGCTGCCTCATGTCCAGCCTGCTGTCACCAGTACCCCCAGGTCCCTTTGTGGCACTGCCCAGCCACACCGTCCCCAGCTCAGAGCATCTCAGGGGTTATTGTGGCCAAAATGCAGGACTGGGCACTTGGACTCATTAAACTTCATCCTGATCCCACAGACAGCAGGAAATGAGATCTCTGTTGTATTTATAATTCTGCACTTCTGGAATTTCAGAGTTTAAGCTCCATCTTCCTCCTAGATGAATTTTTCTGTTTGCTGTCTTGCAGATTTGAAAGTTTTCAGACAAAGAGCTGGACTTGTCCAAGGTGGACAATACACAGAATCCAGGCTGGTGGCTGTGTTGCAAATAGGATTTTTACTTAATTAAAAGAGGAAAAGAAGGTATTGGAGACCTTTGAAAATCATGAACTTTTGAAGGAGAAGAAAGGATGATTTTAGCTCCTGGGTTAGGAGCTGTTCCAATCTAAATTTCATAATCTCAGGAGGCTGAGCCCTGCTTTGCCTCCTTGCTCTTGCTTCAGTGAAGATAATAAATATCTTTCAGCATTTGTTTCTTCAGGTTAAGCACCTGCTAAACTTTCTGTAGGGTTTGATTTTGGTCCTGCATATCAAACAAAACTCTGTAGGCACTCCTCCTTTTCCAAAATTCATCATTTTGATGCAGTATTTTGGCTGCAGAGTTCTCGTGGGTTTGATGAGTGTATTTTGCTTGGCAGTTGTAGGAGCCATATGGAGCCCTGCTGAAAGCTGAGACAAGCTCGAGACTTGGAGAGATATTGAAAAAAAAAGTTAAAATCTGACACAGCTGCTATTTCTACTTGGAAATTGGAGGGAGTTTCTTACATGGCACTGAACCTCAAATCTACATGGCAGTAGTGAAGAATTCATTGAAATTTTTATTTCAATATATGAGGAGCACTGCATTTCCAGTTTCCCTGGTCAAAGGTTGTTTCAGTTCTTTCTGTGGCTCTCACTTCATTTATTATAACTTCATTTATTATAACTTCATGGCAATATTCAGTATTTTACTTCAAGCAATGACAGAATTAGTAATTACTTTATATAATTATACAATGTGGAAAGCGTTGGTTAACAGTGCTTTCTACTTATTTATAGTAAATTTATTTCCTCTTCCTCTTCATTTTTTTTTTCATTTTTTTAAAGTGTTTCTGGTTCAGAAAATAATGAGAAGCTGCTGAATCTCAAAGACTCTTTACTAACACGCAGCTCCTTTTATGCTTATCTGTTCCACCCCTCTCTTCTCTGGAAATAAAATTCTCTGTTTCACAATAAAGTCCAGTCTGAGCTGAGAGCAAAATTCTGATTATGTTATAAGCATTAAAGAAATGTAAAAAGGAGGTGTTTGGATTTGAGAGACACAAAAAGAAAGTGGTGATGCTTTGGGATTTCCTGTCATTGATTGTTGGTTTCTACTGCCCTCTCATTTTCTTTGGATCTTCCTGAAAATTGGGCAGACAGGAATGGTGTATCTGAATAATGTATGTAATCAAAATAAACAGAGAGAATTATGGTTGTATAGTGTTTGCAGCTACTGAAAGACACTAAAAACCTATTTTTATTTGGGTAAACTCACCCAAATTTGTAGGATTTCACACCTCCCACCAGCAAGATTGCTTCTCTTGCATGCTGGTTCTGTTATTTTACACATATATCAAAACAACAATTGCCATGTGTCCTCTAATGTTATGGAGATTAAAATGCAGCAGAATATTTTTGGTTTTCTGTAGTGATCCACTGTATGGAATAATTACAGAGCGTTCAGAGTTATGGGTTAGGACTTAATCTTCCAAATTTAGTCCTTCCTTTTGAGGAGATAAATGAAATATTGGACTTGTGACAGCAAGGAAGCAACTCTAGCAAAGCTCTGATAATGTCAGAAAATAAATAGATGTGTGTGTTATATGGAATAGAAGTGGAGTGTCTGTGACCCAGCTTAGCTGAGAGCCAAAGGTGACCACAAGGATGGTGGATTCTGCCACTTCAGAGGGTGATTAATCCTCTGAGGAAGGGGATATGGATATATCAGATATTAGAGAAAATTATTAGAAGAACTCATAAAGAGGAGCTGCTTTTAACAGATGTTTGTGTTTTTCATGTTGGGACATATTGGGGTTTAAGAAGGAGGGAACTGTAAATGTTACCTGTGAAACACCTGTGAAAAGGAAGGAATAAATGGGAATATTCATGTGCACATGCCAGGGAATAATCCTGCTGATGGAGCAATGTCTCTGATGTGAGCATTCACACATAAAAATGAGTTTTTATTTTAAATAACACTCAAAATGGCTGGGCTGTAGGGAGCTGGTTCCTGTTTTTCTCTCTGTTGGAATGCTTGTTTTCCCATTTATAAACAGAAGCAATGATGTTTGGTTCTCTTGTGGATGGCCTGAACATGACACCTGGAGAACTGGAGAGATAAACTCTTCCCCCTTACTTATTTTTTGTCATAAATTTATTTCTTCTGCTCCCTGGAGTTCTTTTTCTCCCTTCTTCTTCTTCATCACTAAATTCTCACTATATATATATATAAAAAATATACATATATAAATATATATTTTTTTAATGGAAATTATGGAGCAAATTCCCAATGGTCTGCATTGTCTAACAACACAAACTTTTCTCTTCTTTTCCTATTTCACTGTAAGTTGTGGAACTGTTTTCATTCACATTCAGTATTTCAAAAAGTGAGCATTTTGAGGGGCACCCTGATGAACCTGCCAGCCCTTTCCATGTACAGCTGCATGTATTGACCAGAACATTTCAGTGATGTATTTTGGCACATTCCAAAGACTCTCTACACCCCTGAGCTGGAAATTTTGTGTTTCCTGAAAGCAGGATGGCCAAGGAAAGTGTCATCCTTCAGCTCCAGAGTAAGAATGAAAAGTTCAACTTGTCTTGTTCTGAATCCTTCCTGCTAAAGCCTCTGCTCTGAGTGTGCAGTAGAAAATTATCTTTATAAACAAAAGTACAATGCAAAATGTATGGTTTTTTCCCATTAAAACAGACTTTTCCCATCCCAACAAGCTGAAGCATCCCATAGTGGTATGTCCATGGTGTCTTCTAAAAGTGGTTTTTAGTCCAATATAATCTCTCTGCTCCTTTCAGTTTAATTTGACCCTGATCTTGAGGATAATAAAGATGATACATGTTAATTATGCACATTAAAAAGTAACGCGTCTTCCTTTAATTAGTTAAGTGATCAGAAGCAGAAATATAAAAATATTCAGTCTATGTTTACCAAGATGCTTTACTTAGAGAAAAGCCTAAAAAGCCCCCACAAGCTGATGGCTGAAAGACACCCAACACAAATTAATTTATTTTCATGAAATAATTTTACTTGTAAATCTGCTGCTATTGCTTCATTTTCAGATTTATTTCCTGGCTACTTATTTCTCCTTGATTAAAATATATCCTGATTAATGCTGAGCTGAAAGGCTTTGACTGTTCAAGAACTGACATTGCAATGAGTTTTTCAACTTGCAAAATCGCCTGGAGGAGATCTGCTCCTTCAGATTTGAGGTTTTTCTCCCCCCTCCATGGTAGCCTGATCAGAATATCCAGCACATCTTTCCTCATGCACAACCTCTCCTGCTCACTTAAAAAAAGAAAAAAAGAATAAAATTAGAATAATTATTCATCAAGGTGCACAAAATAGAAATATTTATGTGTCATGCAAGAGCATGAGTTCTGCTTTTCCCACTGCAGAATTCCGTGGCTCTGGCCCTGCCAAAATCCATGTCCCTCATTTTCCAAGCTGAGCTTTGCCTGGTGAAGCAGACAGCATCACCTGGAGTGCATCAGCTTGGAGCATGCCAGGGGATTAAAAACCCCAAAGCCTCTGGATTTCAGAATTTACTGGCATATAAAATGCTAATCAGCAGGGAATTTATTTACAGAGTGTCAAGGAGACAATACTAAGAAGAAGTGTGTAAGTAAATAAATAGAAACTCAATCTAGATTTTCTTAAGGATCAATTGCGCAATTTATTGGCCGCTACATGGATTTAACTTGATGGATTTAATCTTTGCTACACTGGATGTCAGGCAGCTCCCAAACAGTGTGTGTGCTTCAAAGAATAAATGAGCAAATGATTTGTTTACCAGAAGATGTTTGGGAATGTTTCTCTTGGCAATCCTGCTGTGTTTTAAACCAGTGTATTCAAATATCTGCAGCCCCTTCCTGTTCTGGGGAAAGGTTTTTAATTCCCCTTGCTTGCTTTTCTCTTTAAGAAGAGTCATTATGCCCCTATCACTATCAGAGTATTAAAATAAAGGAGATTTACAACATTTCTAATTATTGAACTTTACTAGAGAATAAAGCAGCAGGAAATAATTTCCTAATAACTGGCTTTCAACAGTTCTTCATTAAAGCTTAATGAGGTGATCCTTTACCTGAAACCACTCAGTTTTGCTGTAGCTCAGAATAATCCCGAGTTTAAACTGAATTCCACACGCAGTTCCTGCATCCTCTGATCTTTTTAGGAGGCATTGGTTTGGGGATTATTTGGGGAAAGTTGTTATTTTGGGTAAAAAGACACAAATTTATGGAATTAATGGAGTCTGATAGAAAACAGATAGAAAACTATCACAGTGATGTTTAAATCTTGTTTGTCTGAACCAGGCTCTTGCCTTTCTTAAGGAAAATTCATTTTGCTGTGTTTTTGCTGTCACTGGCAGTGAATGCAGACAAATTTCCACCATGGGAGGGAATTTTGGGCAGCTGGGTAGAGCTGAGGGACTGGGAATGACTTTGGGCATCAAAAATTGACCCCTCAATTCCAAGAGCTGGAGTGAGCTCAATGCCTTCATTTGTCTTGTGCAAATTTCTGAGTTATACCTGGGATTGGTTTTGGGATTGGTTTTGGGGGTTTTTTTTTGCATTTTGTGTGGTGTTTTTTTGCTTGTTTAGTTTTTAAAGGTCACTTAACTCACCTGGCTCATCATTTCCCCAAGGAAATGTAAATTTGAGCAGCAGTCAAAACATGTTCTGGGTGTCTCAGCCTGGAAAAGCAAATCTCATTCATTCCAGAAATGGGGGAAACTTTGTTTGGCTGCAGAGTGCATGAGGGGGAGGTGAGAAAAGAAAGAAAAAACAGGATTTTCATTGTTATAAATTATAGGATCTTGAGTTTTTTTACTCAGATGCTTCTTTTGCAAGTTAATCCTGAGAATTGAGAACAAAAAGTGACCTCCTGCAGCCAAGAATTGAAGGAATGTTTCCTCAGAGAGTGTCAGCAGTGAAATTTGCCTGTGATGTGGTCATTCGAGCTGTTTGGGAAACTTTTCACTAATTTATTCACAAAATTATCCTTTTATAACCAAACTAAAAAATGCCTCATAGCAGGTGCAGAATTACCTGTAAAAATTGGAATCAAGCAAGAAGAGGCAGGAAATGGCTGGGATTATTTCACAAACTGGAATAAAATCCACTGTGTTGAGGCAGTCCTGTCTAGGGTGACATGCTGGGAGATTGGTGCCTAAGAATAATTAAGTGCCTGGTTTTAAAGAAAAATATTCTTACTGAAAGAAATAAGAAATATTTTTAAATACTTATAAGAAAGGTAAGGGTTGGAAAATAAGGCCCTAATATTTTTATTTGTTGGATAGCAAAAGGTCAGGGAAATGAGTAATGGATTAGGGTGACATTTCCATCTGCAGGGCATGCTGGTGCTGTGACTGTGCACTCAGAAGTGCTGAAAATGCTGTTCTTTTGGTTAAACCCATCCCCAGCAGGGTCACAGTTTGTGAGGGAGCTCTGACTGATACCCCAATGTCAGCAAAGTTAACTTGCTTTGTTCCAGACATAAATAAAGCAGAACTCAGTGTTCCAACCAAGCTGTTTTCCTGGAAAATGAGCGAGTGCCTCTGGAGCCCTGGCACTGGAGTTGCTCTTCTTTGCTGCTGCTTTCTGTGCCCCAATCCATGGGAGGATTTGGACCTCAACCTTCCAGTCCTTTTCCTCTCCCCATCAGCACAGGAGCATCAGCCTTAAGGTTAATGCAGTTACTGCTCCTTCTTACAGAGAAACATCTCTGAAAAAGCAGTTCATTCCTTCTTACTCCTTATTTTATTGAGGAATTATGGGGGACACCTTGCTTTGAGGCAGGTAGGGACAGACTGGACCTTGAGGGCTTCTCTTTCTCTCCTAGAAAGGGGCTCAGGGTCTGTTTAATTCGTCCCCCTCAAATGAAATTCTCAAATGAACATTTCCATTTAGATCCGAGGAGGAACACAGAAGGATATGAACAAGGGAGATTTCAGTGTAATTTACAAAACTGAGTAGTAGCTCTCTATTTCTATTTTTTTCTTTTTCTTTTATTTTTTTTTTTTAATTTTTAGGACTAATCTAACTCTTGGCTCATCCATAATGTGAGAGACCAGGACTGAGCTCCTCCCTCTGTCTCAGGGTGTGCCAACCAGCATCTCCTCACCTTCCAAAGAGGCTTCTTGGCTCTTCTCTTCTGTGAAAACTCTTCCACTTGGCATGAACCACACAGCTCCAGATCACAGAGAGCCTCAGGGACAGGACACTCTTTTGACAAGCTCTGGCTTCATTAGGGATTGAATTTTTTTTATCCTCTTAGTGCTGCAAAGTCTCTTTGCAGGGCTGTGGGTAGAAAGGTACTGATATTTCATTTTCTTCTCCCTTCTTTGTGCTTGGCTTTAAGAGTCTGTGTCAGTGAAGTGTCACTGGAGTCCTTTCCTCAAAGGCAAAGGTGACCCAGCAGCAGCAAAGTGAATTGAGTGAATTTTGCCTCCATTTCAGCTGGGTTTTTTTGCTTCACAAAGAGCATCTGATGATCTCTTGATAATCAAGTCTATTGGTGAGTGGTGCTTGGCTGGAGAAATTGCTGCTGCCTGGTTGGAAAAGCACTGCCTTCAGTCTGGAGGGGACTAGAGCTAAAAGTGGCAGTTAAATAATAATTATGAAATACTACCTTTCTGCCTGGCTTGCTTCCAGAAAAATGCAGTTCCTGTAGGTGCATTCACTGTGTGCAGAGCCACCCTTTGGGGACTAATACAAAAACTGGGGCATGCAGACAGGAGAGGCTGAAGGGTGAATGCTGCGCCAATAATAATTTTGAAGCATGCTCTGAGTTTCCCTAGAACAGTTTATTGGTATTTAGTGTTGTCAGTAGTACCTGTAATTCATAGATATTTTGTATTTGTAGCTGCCAGCAGATTGAGAAGTCCCTGCTCCATGAGAGCTGGACACCAAAAAAACCTTATTTTAAAACAAAAAAGGATCTGATTTTCCACAGGTCTCAGCTCCCACATGTGCTGAGGGAGCAGAGATGTTGGAGTGCTGGGTACCAGTGTGTCCCAGTTTGGTTTTGGTTTTGGTTTGGCACACAAGGAGCCCCTGCTCTGACCTGCTCCCCATCCCTCAACATCACCACCTCCAGCCCCATTCACTGCTGCTTCCAGCTGCAGTCTCAAAATACCTCAAAATAAACAGCAGCAACATCCTCAGTGCTCTTTCTTTCACTGGCCTGTTAGGGTGGCTCAAAAAAACCCCCAAAACCAGGCAAACACCTTTAAAAATCCATACCCAACAGCTGGCACTGAATAAAGCACGGCGAGATCTCTGCAGTGGTTTCCACTTTGCTCTTTTCCTTTGGGAAGACTTGCTGGGAAATTGCTGCACATCTTCCATCCACAAAAACTTGGTTATTTTCCCAAATGTGGTTATTTCTCAGCCCATTTGTTTCCCTCAGTGCACACATCACTCCTGGCAGGGAAATGCTCTGAGAGACCGAGCAGCGCTGCCAGCCTGGCCCTGCCAAGGTGGGAAATGATTCCCTCCACAGAGCAATTTTCTCCAACAAATCTGAGCTTCTCAAGCAAGCTCTTTCTGGAGGCTGATTTTTACAGGGCATGTTTTCAAATGGGTTGGAATCACGATTTATTTACACAAAATTCACCCCTTGGCCTTCTCCAGGTGAGGCTCTCAGGGCTGAGGCAGAGATTGCTGTTGGTCACAAGGCCCTGATGCTGCTGTTGTGATTTAAATATGAAAAAAACCCCCAACTCTGTATCCAAATCTGTCACACTTTTGAAGCTGCCTAACTAGCTTGGATCTTTTTAAAGTCAAATTTAACTTTATAAAACCTCAGATCCTCCCAAAACACCTTGGCCTTTTCCAGGTTAGGCCCTCAGAGCTGAGGCAGAGATTGCTGTTGGTCACAATGACCTGATGCTGCTGCAGCTGTGATTTAAATATGAAATAAAACCCTCCAGATCCAAATGTGTCACACTTTTGAAGATGCCTAACTAGCTCTAATCTTTTTTAAATCAAATACAAATTTTGAGACCTCATATCCTCCCAAAAAACCTTGGCCTTTTCCAGGCAAGGCCCTCAGGGCTGAGGCAGAGATTGCTATTGGTCACAGGGCCCTGATGATGTTGTTGTGATTTAAAAACCCAACCCTATATCCAAATGTGTCACACTTTTGAAGATGCCTAACTAGTTTGGATATTTTTAAAGTCAAATATAACTTTTAAAACCTCAGATCCTCCCAAAAAACAGCACTTTTGGGGAAGAGTTGGTGTAGAGGAAAGCAAAATAGAAGCTTGAAAATGAACATGAAAAAAACCTCCAGGAAGGATTAGCCTTGAAACTAATTTTGTCTTTCAGATACTTTCTTCTTCATTTTCATTTCCAATTAATAGTTATGAATAAAGAGTTCTTCCTCTTGCATACTGCACTGAACCATCCACTGGATAATATATTTATTGTTGCCTTCTGCTTTGTCTCCTTTTTTGTTGATGGAGATCCATGCTCCTGTTGCTTGGATGAATCTTGCTCTCCTGTATATGTTCATTCTACATGTTTTATAGCCTGAGTGGGAAGTGTCCTTTGATCATCACAAATCTGTTTAACCCTATCTGGGCAGTGAACATTTGGCTCAGAGCTGCTCCTGTTCCAGAAGATTCTGCACTGGCCCCACAGTGTCCCCAGCACTCACTGTTTAGTCTTTATTTCAAGTCTCAGACTCTACACAAGCAGACATTCAGCACATCTGTGCCATATATTAAAGCTGTTTAAATGTCTTGTGGTATCTTGAATAAAGAAATTACAACTCAGTCTGGGATTTACCTTTCTCAAATTTATCTTAGAACCAGTTTCTCCTAAAATGTGTTATCACATTGGCAGAGCACTGAGAGGCTCCTGCCCTTTGAAGGGTTAATAGGCTCTTCTTGGACATGGATAAAGTGAATAGTTAGCAAGGCTATTTACAGATGTAAGCACTGCACAAAAGATGACTTGAATTTTTAAATACTCAGATGTGGAGTGAGGGAGAAAAAACAAGAAAATGACAAATATTTCTGTCTTTATACTTGCTGGAACAACATGATCATAGAGCAAGAAATAAGTTCTTTCTTATAAGAAAGAAGACTTTCTTATTTATTTCTTATTTCTTATTTCTTACTTCTTATTATTTATTATTTCTTTCTATTATAGATATAAGACTATATATATAAAGATGATATATATCTATATCTATATATCTATATATCTATATATCTATATATCTATATATCGAAATATCTATCTAGATGTAGAGATATAGAGACATATATATTGATATATATTTATATATTTATATAGATATATAGATATATATGTTTTTTCTATCTATCTATCTATCTATAAATACTATTTCATATTCTTATTTCTTTCTTACAAGAAATAAGACTATTCCTGTCTTGCTTATGGGGCAGAGCTAATGAAAGTTGCATCTCCTCACCAGCAGCCCCAGAAGGAGAGTTCCTGAAGATGTAATTTCTAGGAGTTCATGTCAGAGTCTGAAGTTCTTGGAAGATTGTTTTGCCTTGCAGCAAAGCTTTTGGGAGTGATTCATCAGATCGAGGTATTTTTTGAGTCCGTGGAGGCAGGTGCAGCTGAAGGCAAAGTCACTCTGGTGTGTATTTACAGGTGTCCTGTTCCAAATGTGCTCTGGGTTTGTGCTCATCCACGCTCACCTCTGGCACAGAAAAACCCACAGTGCCCTGTGCAATTTGCACACGTTGGAGATGACAACAACTCAGAGGGCTCAGAATGCTGAGAGGATCAGCTCTGATTTAGTCCTGACACAACAGCCCCGTGATGGATGGCTCAAGGAGCAGCCAGAAAATGGCTTGTCCAGTGCTGTTAACGTGAGCCATCTCCTTGGTGTTCCTGCAGCCTCTGACAGCATGGGGGGTCTGAAACACATCCTGGCTGGCCCTGCAGCAGTGTCCTGATTCGGGGCCTCTCTTTAGGTTTATTTGTGCAGATTCTGAGCACACAGCAGCACTGCTGTGCAATGTGACACATCCCATTAGCCTGAGCCCTGCACGCAACGGGCAGGGCAGAGCTGCTGCAGAGATGGTAATAAACTGGGAAGGTGTAGGGCACTGCTGGGAATTACACTCCAGGGAAATGTTCTCAGCTGAATCTTGCAACAGATAGGCTGTGCTGGGCTTCAGACAAAATTCAGAGCTGATGGCTTTGCTGCTGCCTTGACTGGGAGATGTAGAAGTGGTGCAGAATTGCCCAGGTCTGGAAAAGCATTTATCTTAAAGGATTGACTTCAAGGTCTGGGGAAAAGGGCTGCAGGGGCTTAAATCAGCTTCATTTTAGCTGAGATTTGTGATTCCTGAATAAGACAGGACCCCTAATGATCTAAATATTGGCATGAGAAGCTAGTGCAAGGAAGGAGGAAGGTGATTTTGTTTGTATGAAGTTTCATCTCTAATTTATGTCATGCTCCCCCAATAAAATGTGCCAACATGGTGCCAAGAGGCATAACTGAAACCTCAGTAAGTTCTTTTCTTTTTGGTATTTGGTAGTACAGAGGAAAAATAATCCCAAATTAGGAGCTGTGCTGTAGACAACAAGGGGAACAAGATGCCTTATCAGCAGCTGTCCAGAGCAGTGATAAGGGAGATGGGCATTTCTCCAGCTGAATCCCTGATGAGGCTGTGGCTGCCATCCCTGCTCAAGGGCAGGGCACTGGGAGGAGCAGGTTCTGCTCCGTGACAGACAATGGGCAGGGGAACATCACTGCCACAATCAGCAAAGGGAGCAGAAAACCAGACCCTGGTACCAAAGAGAAGAAAAAGCAGCACCTGTGATGGTGCCTTGGGAAGGCTGAGCTAGAACAGAGGCTGGGCAGAGTTAGAGAATAAAGCAGGGATTTATTCAAAGGATCTCCTCCATGGATCCAGCTTGGGCAGCACAAGAGCCCAGCCAGGGCTGCACCCAAGATGAACCAAAATGGCCCCAAAATGCACGACCAGTCATAGGGTCTCTCCCTGTGATCAGTTCTGTTCCATTTGCACCTTGCAGTTCATTGTCCCATTCCAGCTTTAGCCCAGGCAGTCCCACCCTGCTTGTTTTTCTCTCTCCAGCCCACGGTGTTTGTGCTCCTGGGCTGAGGTTTGGATCATTTGTCCTTGGTGCCCAGCTGGAGCAGGAATTGTTTTGTCTCCCTGCTCTGTGCACAGAGCTCTCCATGCCCTCATGTGAAGCCCAGACCTACACACTAAAGCAGCACAGAATCTGAAAATATAAAAGCTAAAACCTGAGGCATCATTAGGATGTGTTTTTTGCCATGCAGAGCATCCAAAACCTCTGGAATCACATTCCACCTGTTGCACTCAAATTCTTTCTTGGCATCCTGTGGGGTCTGTGTGGCATCTCCTTTCCTCTAATGAACTCTATGGGTCTGGGTAAGGTGAAAAAAACACCTTGCTGGACCTGGAGAGAGGCTGTTTGGATTTTCTTCCTCTCTTAAAAAAACAATATAGAGGACAAAGTGATTTAGAAATTGTGGACTTTCTGTAGAACTGGTGAGATTTTCTTTTTTTCAAAGGGATTAGTGGAGGTGGTTTAGCATCTGGGGGACACAGGTAATGAACTGATGATATTAATTTTGTTCATGTGCATGTTCAAGGTTTATTCACTGGTAACCATGTTCTTTCTATGGTTTGGCAATGCAGAGGTGGTGTAGAACTTAGAGGAACTCCATGGGACAGGAGCCTGGGTGTTCTGAGTTGTGGGGAAATGTTTTTGCCACATCTCCCCTCTCAAGTGCTGGGGCTGCGGAAGCAGAGCTCAAACCCCTGCAATGCCTCATGTTCCAAGCCCAGCACTTCCCCCTGCAAAGCTGGGCTATAGCACTACGGCAGAAAAAACCCAGTTAACAGCAAATCTCTGTGAAAATCCCTCTTCCCTGCCTCATTTCCCAAAATCTCCAACTGCTTCAAAAGAACAAGCCAGGACTTTTGTAGGTTTAAACACCAGAGGCTCTCCTTTTACTGCTCCTTTAAGTAAAGGAGAGATGGGCAGGGTTCCTTTCTTCTGCTAAAAAAATGTCACAAGAGCTAAAACAATGTGAAGAGCAGGAAATCAAACATGCAACCTGGAAATAATTGAACCCCTCAATTATTTCAGCTATAAATTGAAATGGAGTGGCTGCAAGCTGTAGTTGGTTATTTTTAGATTGCTTTGATGGTTTGATGATTTAAAGTCCCATCACTGCCTCCAGTATTTATCCCAGCAATCTATTTTAAATTTGATCAGAGACTGTACAATCCTCCAGAGTTTGTTCTTGTGTTATTTAGGAGTTGGCTGGTGAGGCAGAGGCTGCCCACATTTCAGTGTTCAGCAGCAGTGTGTGCAATGCAAAGAGGAATTTTGGATAAATCCCTCCCTGATTCCTCACTTTCACCTGTTGCAGTATTCAGGGGACACCTGTGAGAGCAGGAAACCTTCAGGGATGGGAGAGTAAAAGCAGCAGGGCTGCTTTGGCTGCAGGCAGAGTCTAAGGCTGGAAGAAGATGGAATGAATGGGGAAAGGTAGGGAAGGAAATTCCAGCTGAGCTTTAAACTCCTGAAGTCATAAAAAGGTGTGCCAGACCTTCATGGCAGTGTCAGGCTTCCTCTCTGTGATGTCCTGAGGAGGACAGCAGTGATTTATAAATCTTTATATTCAGATGAACAGTACATAAAAAACACCTTAGCAGTTTCCAGCTCTCATTGTTAATGATTTGAGAATCAACCCTTAGATTCTTCTTAAAATTATAAAATTATAAAATTGTAACTTACCAAGTTAAAGCAGAGGCCTTTTGCCTGATCCTTGCTTGGCTCTCCTGGAGGGAAGAGGCACACGGGGTTATTTGTCCTGAGTGGATTATTAATTACAGATCCAGGCACTCATTTCAGCTCACTGTAAATAAATTCAGAATCACTTGGCTGGTTTTTCCCAAGTTCTTTTTTTCTTAATTAATGCAGCATAACCTAAACACATTGTGGGGACAGCCTGAGTTTCAGGGCTGACTTTTATTTAATAAACCTTATTTTATAAAGGAGAAAACAGGGAAGCCTCGATGCTGGTGGGAGCTCTGGGTTCCTGTATGACCAAAGGACCAGGCTGCTGTGAATGATGTTGATTATTGACGGGGAATCAGTGCACAAAACTTGCTTTTACACAAGCCAATGTGAAATAATTTTTCAGTTAGTTATTAAATTCATTATTATTCATTAGTAGGATTGATTATTAAATTTTCCTGTATATGTATAAAACCCAACAAGACTATAATAATTGTGAACACCACCAACAGATTTTCTTTGGTTTGTTTTGTTGTTGGTTTTTTGTTGGGAGTTTGGAACTCCATGATCTTTGAGGTTCTTTCCAAACCATTCTGTGACTCCATGAAAATCCCATAAAATCATTTACTCCCACAGTTATCCTGCTAGAAATAACTATCAAGTTTATGACATTTTTCCTGTTGCAAGACCATCACAGACATCTTTTTTCCCAAAGCTGCCATCCTGAGGTCAGCCTTTCCAATCTGGCAGAGTCAAGCTAGCACTACCCCAAAATTGCCATTTTTGTCATTAATACCTGCTGAGGCTGTGTTCCAGCTGGGGAGCAGCTCCTCCAATATTTCCTTTATCTATTTTATGGCCACTAAACAGCTGACTTCTGCCACATGCTTGTTTGGGGACAGATTTGTATTTGACAGCTTTGGAATAGCTGAAAAATATACAAGGGAAGATTTGTGCTGGGCCAGTGAGAAAATCCAGGAAATAAATATTTAAGGAAGCATTTATCAGATGAGTTTAATGCTGGATTTTACATAGGCTGGAAAACTAGGAAAACATCCAAGACCAGAAGGGATTGTTTATGTTCCAAGTGTAAGTTCAGGTATGCTAATGTCTGTATGAGCAGCAGGATTTGTTAAAAAATTGTAGAAGAGCTTATTTTTTTTTTTTTTTTTTTGCTTTAAGCCTTTTGGCTGCAGAAGTTTAGGATTAGAGAGGGACAATGGTTCTGGCCTATTTTATAGCGTTCAGGGAGCCAAGAGTTGTCTTTTTGTTTAATTATGAATGGAAGAATGTTGATGTGAAAAGGACAGATTTTCAGGTTTTAACACAATGAAGGATATTCAGAATCAAGTTGGGGATTGATTGGGAAAACCCAGAGGTGGAGAACATTTTCTCTTCATTTCCTCTTCCATTCCTTGTTGTGTTCAGTCTGTTCAGCAGCACCCAGGAATTTCTTTAGCTTAATGACAACAACGCTCTTCTTGGGTGGATGCCTCGAGCAGAATTTGTTTCCAGCCTCATCAAGTACTTTCCACACTCAAAGGTCTGCAAGAAAGGATGAAATGTGGCCCTCTGTTTCCTTTTTCACACTACATAAGAAGTTGATGTTGAATGAAATAAGTTCTTTCCAGTTAAAAGACAAAATTTAATGTAATTTATTTGTTTAATTGGAACGTATATCTGATATGAAATATTTAAGATTTTGTCTCATTAAGCAACTTAGTTTGGATTTTATATCTGAAAGGTTTTTCAGTTTTGCTGTTTAATGAAGAAAACAGACTATGACATCCTCTGGGAAGAAAAGAAAAAATGTTGGCACTCTGCAACTTAATATATTCATAAAGAGAAAGGGTAAAAATATATAGAATATGAAAAGGGTAAAAATATAGAATATGAAAAGGGTAAAAACATAGAATATGAAAAGGGTAAAAATATAGAATATGAGAGCTAAGTGTTGCATGAGAAAAGCAAAGAATGGCTAAGGGAGAGAATGCCCAAGGGAGAGAACAGCTCTTTGCCCACCCTATCCCATCCCCTCCCAACAGGGCTGTGATATCAGCCCTGCAAACCCCATTGGGTTGTGGCCACCTCCCTTTCCATCTGTGAGGTCAGAATTTCAGAATTTCAGCAGATTATTGCTCTAATTCCCAGGCACATTCAGAGTTTCTCAGGAGGCAAACGAGCTCCTGGCCCACGGTGCCGTCGGAGCCGGCACGGAATGGAGCTGTGGGGTTTTGTTTGCTGCCAGATCAGATGGTCCCCGTGCAGGTCTCTGGTGCTGAGGTCACCATTTGGGTGACACCAGGAGAATGTTGCAGGCAGATCTTGGATCCCACATTTGGTTCCTGTGATTCTGAGTTTGGGATCTGTCCTGATGTGTTCGTGTTCCAGACCCGGGCATGGGGCTTTGTGCTGGTCTGGGTTTCTCTCATGCAGGAATTTGTCCAGCTCATCAAGTCCAGCCCTTTGGACTTGAGCAAAGCTTTGTGGGCTGAGAGACCAGCACAGACTGTGGGGAAAAGAAACAAAATAAAACATTATTGAAAGAGAAAATGAAGAAATAAAGTGATATGAAAGAATTAAGAAACCCACTCTATCCTCCTTGGATAACATCCCAGCTGGTCCCACAGACACCTCTTTTAAAAACACATATTTATTTAAAGCTGCATAGTATTTGTCCTCCTCCACACAGAGCAGGCTAAAAATGTCCTTTAAATTGTGCCAGGCATAAGCGGAAAATGAGATTCATGACTGCATGCCCTACATTTTGCATTCAGCTTTGTTTGGAATTGTATATTCTCTCCATTATTAGTCCTTTCTGTTTAATTCCACATGTACATTAGGCAGTAGTTCATAAATGTTAATTAAACTTTACTATTCACCAGTGGGGAATTATTCTTGTTTGATAGGCAAGGAGCACAGAGTGGAAGTGGATGAGTATAACCTGTGTAGGTGGGGGACCAATAAACAGAATGCACTTTTCCTGGTGATTTTTGGGGTTCGAATTAGCACTGCCAAGCCCAGGAGAAATCCAGGGATCTCTTCCCACAGTGTCTGAGGTCTGTCTGACCACGGCCACATAGAACTGACCTCTTCAGAACAGCCAGCTGAGGTCAAGCTGTCTTTCCCAGCTGAAGCCCCAAATTGCTAATTAATTTTGCCTGCCTTGATGTGCTAATTGCAAGCATGTAGAGCAAAGGATGTCTAGCCCTGAAAAGCACCACACACAGCAGTTTTTTCTCCCCAGATATCAATCTAATAAGGCAGGAGGGGACTGTTAGCTCAGGGACAGGAACCAGCAGTGTGATCAGGTGTTTGTTATGTCCTCATCTCACCCAGGATTAGCGAGCAGCCACCCCTAACCATCCAAAGCCCACCTGCCTCCTCCAGCTCAGCCCCTGGAGCCTGCAGCTCCTCTTGTTACACCCTCAGGAGCAGCGCCAGTTGAATTTTTCATGAACAAACACCACAAAACACAGTTGTTTGGGAGAAGTGTCCATGTTGAATGCTGCTGGTTTGGATTTGCTCTCACTCTGCCTTGGGGCAGATGCTCCCCGTTATAAAGGAGAATCTTTGCACAGCTGCACTCTGCAGGCATTTCTGGTAACAAGAAACATTCCTTTCCAATGGGAATTTGCTTTTTACTCCCAATTGGTGATGCCTCATGTTTAGCTTTTATATTTTTCACATTCTGTGCTGCTTTAGTGTGTGGGTCTGGGTTCATATGAGGGGATGGTGAGCTCTGTGCACAGAGCAGGGAGACAAAACAATTCCTGCTCCAGCTGGGCACCAAGGACAAATGATCCAAACCTCAGCCCCAAGACCACAAACACCGTGGGCTGGAGAGAGAAAAACAAGCAGGGTGGGACTGCATGGGCTAAAGCTGGAATGGGACAATGAACTGCAAGGTGCAAATGGAGCAGAACTGATCACAGTGACAGACCCCGTGCCCGGCCGTGCATTTTGGGGCCATTTTGGTTCATCTTGGGTGCAGCCCTGGCTGGGCTCTTGTGCTGTCCAAGGTGCATCCATGGAGGAGATCCTTTGAATAAATCCCTGCTTTATTCTTTAGCTCTGCCCAGCCTCTGTTCTAGGGCATCATTGGAGTCAAGAAAATCCACGTGCTTTGTACTCACAGTGGTTTCCTTCTCTTGACCCCACTGAGGGCACTGAAGCAGTGCTGCTGCATCACTCCACAGCTCATTCAGCTACAGATTATTAAAACTGGCTCTTTGGGTAACTCAGTTTCCCATTTTTTCCCAAGAAAGTGCTGCAGTCACACTTCTTCCTTATTAAAGCCAAGCAGGGTTCATCAGTCAGCCAGAATGTAATGTTTGGTTCCCAGGTTAAAACACCCCTTCTGGGGTGGTGGTAAAATCTAGTAGGGCAATATAATCCTCCTTTTTTAGCCTTCTGAATATCCCTCTTTCTCAGAAGGTTTCTCATTGTTCCACTCCATCTTTGTTTCAAGCAGATGGTTCACTCCTTTCACATATTCTGCATTCTTAGATTAATTCTAATTATTATCTCTCTCCCTAAATGCCTCATGCTTTGTGTGCTGACAAGCACTCATTTGTGTTATCCCAGGAGTGATTTTAATTCTGTTTCTTCACAGCCAGTATTAAGTTCAGTCTGTACAATTAATGGTATAAAAAATGTTGTACAGAGAATAAAGCTGTGTCTAGACTTAAAATCTCTGTGTGTATTTGCAAAAATACCTGAAAAATCAGAGCACCTCTGCTGCTCAACTGTCTCAGGATTTTGCTGCTGAAATAAGGGCTAGATTAAGAAAATAATTATAAACCCTAAGGCCTTGGAAGCTGATGGGTAGAGTTTCAGAAGGTCAGTGCTCAAGCGTTGATGGATTTTGTGAAATTCCGGCTTCTCACATCATGTGCCTAATTAGGAGATTGGAGGCTTTTGGAAAATGAAGGCCACAGAGTTCAGTCTCCTCCAGAAGCAGCCAAAAGAGCTGAATTAGGATGCTGAGAAGGGACCTGCAGGCTTCAATTAACCAGCCCTGAGCAGCCACGTGTGTCTTGGAGGGCTGCACGAGGGACCGAGGTCAGGCTGGAGCACCAAGGGAGAAAAAATCTGCACCTCTGAAAGGGAGACTGCAGGAAATGCTCTCCAAGGGCTGGAAATAATACAGAACTAAGAGAACGTGGCCAGAGAAAATGAGGGAATGATCTGCAGCAAGTGGAGGAGGAACAGGCTGACCCCGTGCTGGTAACTGGGTAATTGTTCACAATGCTGCCCTCAAATACATCTGGCTTTATTTCCCAACAGCAAAGGCAGCAAAGGGGTTAAAAGGAAAAGCTGATTTTCACAGGTTAAATAAAATCTTAATTTTCATAAGTATGCTCCACCATTTTCCAAGAAAGAGGTGAAACAGTGAATAAAAAAGGGATTTTCCGCTCATGCTGGAGTGCTGAACATGCAATCCTCAGTGGAACTGAGCACCAGAGGAAAGGAAAATTCAAGGGACCCAAAAGCCTGGGAGCCTAAAGCTGTGGGTGCTGGTAATTTGTCCATGCAAAGCATTTGGACATCACCTTACTGGAGACATGAAAATACTGAAATGTGTGCTTTGATTTCAGAGCAAGAGCACAGAGAAATGTCAATATCCAGTCAGCACTGACATGTCTTGGCGGCACTGATCCTCAAACTCACTTTGTGTCCTTGCAGAGGAGCCAAATCCCAAACCTCTCTCCTGAGATTCCCTTGGAGACCGAGAACCTCTAGGCTTTGTCTGCATATTCTGCTTTTTTTGCTTATTTATGTGTTTTTATTTTATCTGAAGCTTAAAAGGTCTTCTTGAATTAATTCTCTGTTAAATTGAAAATAGTGTACTTAAAACAGGTTATGAGCAAGGCTTCCTCTAAAATATATATCCAACTAAGAATGGAAGGTGATTCATTTCCAGGTGAAAATAAATGATGACTTAATAATTTAATTGATTAAATTAAATTAAAATAAACAATAATTTAATTGTTAAATTCCTTCTATTGGGGAAGGGGAATTTAATCCAGTGAGGTAGCTGTAAAATAATCATTGCATGGGGCTCATTTGGTCTCACAAATCATTGGATAGCATTTAATTCTTTGGATACTTTTGGAAAGAAATCTAAAAATATCTACTATAATATATAATATAAAAAATGACTCGTTTTTTTTGGTTTTTTTTTTTTTTTTTGCTTAATGGGTAATTATGACTAGATGAAATTTTGTGGTCCCTTGCCATTTTAATTTGTGAAAAACAGGAATGTATGCCGTGAAAAACAGGAATATATGCCATGAAAAATGGCAAAATCTGGGAGCTGGTGGCAGATAAAATTTTCTTCCCTTTGCTTGGGGAGAAAAGGGGCAGTGAGATGAAACTGAGGGACCCAAACACCTTGGGGGTCTGTCCAGATTGTTTGTGGAGCATTTTCCCTCCTTTTTTTCCCTTTTATGTCTCTTTGAGAAGCAGAGGCAAAGCAGGGATGGCAGGAGGAGCCCTGCCCTGAGCCCAGCAGACATTTAGGAGCTCTGCCAATGCCTGCAGCTGTAAATCCCAGGATATTTTGAGGGGTGTGGAACTTGTTTTCCATCAGGGATGGTGAGAAGCTGTCCCGGGTAACTCAGGTTTCAGGCTGGGAGGAACCACCAGGCGCACTCCCTCACCTTTGGCACTATGGAGGTAAATAAATTCCACATTTTTGTGACTCACCTGAGGAATTGATGGAAAGCAGATTTTTAACACAAGTAAAACAATATCCAGTGACCAGCAATTCTATTTAATGCTGAAAAATCATAATTATAACTCACCTGTAACAGCACTTTACAAGGTAAAGCAGTACAGGAGGACAGTCAATTATCAGGACCAATTAAATCAGAAACAAAGCATGGAATTAACTGAGTGTGGTCATTGAAATTCTGCACTGTAAGGGCAGGCTGAACTCTGCTGCTCCCTGACAGCAGCTCACTTGGATTTCCACCTTAATAAACCCAGAACTCACCACAGATCCAGGCAGACACTGAAATGCCTTTGAAAGTAATTGCTGCAGGAAAATGTCCGATATTACAGGAAATAAATGTATTGTATGTGCCAGGACTTGACAGAGTCCAAAGCTATCCAGAAAAGAGATGGAAATAGCCTGAGACACGACTGGGATGATGTGGGATTTGGGAGAACATGTCCAAGGAGCTGATTGAAGGATTCTGTCTATTAAATAACCCTGATGGAAGAAAAACCCTTTGGGTTTGGAGGGCATGGCTGGGACTAGACAGCAGAGCCTTCAGCCCTGGAGGAATTCCCAAAGGAATTAGCTTAAATGAGGAGATTTAAAAAAATCTTTTTTCTGTCTTTCTAAACATTTTTTAGAGGAGAAATTGTCTTTGCTGGTTCTTGAGGAACCATTTGGGGTTTAATTTTTGTTTGGAGATCTAAGAGAGGCCAGTGAATAACCCCAACCCTCATGGAGTATCTGCACCACAAGCACTTCCACTTCTGCGTTTTGGTAAAAAAATAAGTGTTTGTTTTTTTTTTTAATTAGGAGTTTATTTTTTTGGCTGTTATGAGGTTCATCCTCAACTTTAAAATCTTATTTTGTTGCAGTCTTAAAGAAGGCTTTACATAAAATGAGCGTTTTTCTTTATCGTAGCTCCTGGGCTAAACCTGCACAAAAATGTGTTTTCTTCTCCCTAAAATCCTTGCTTCCTTTAAATCAACACTGATTAAACCACTTTATTGTGTCAGCTTTATGAGCTTTCTACAGAAGGAAATCACATATTACCAGTGTGATTTTGAGGAGTTGCTGTGTATAAACCAAACCCAATCATTATTTATTTAACTACTGGTGAGCTTTGCACTTTGGTTTCCCAGCATCAAGGAAAACTTATTGACTGAGAACGACTTTGAGTTCTTTAAATTTACCTAAACTGCCAATTCTGACAGCAGCTAGTCATTCAAAGCTGCTGTAAATCAGTTATTTTAGGCTTTATTGATTTGTACCTGTAAGCAAGCACTCAGTTATTCGAGTTATTTCCTCAAACTGATTTGCAAGCATTTCAATATATTCTGCTGGTTTGTTTTGTCAGTTCAATCCCTTAAAAATTTGGAATTAATGTGTCTATATCTACCTGGGAGTACACTTCAGTTTTATCAGTGTGCCTCTTTGTTTGTGGAAAGGAAAAGAGAGACAAACTAATTCAAATATAGTTAGGGAAATTTGTTTGACTGGTGACCAGAACAAAATGGATCCAATTTTGTTTTCAACCACTTCATTAGAATTTCTTTTCCCTGGGGTTCAACAGTGGTTTCCCACTTTCTCTTCTCAGTGTTCACACCACGAGGTGAGAACAGGATGACAAGCAAGAAGATGTGTGCTGGAAAGAGAGGTCACTTGGGCAGGAGAATCAAACATGGGCTGCAAAACCCTAATCTGGGCATTAAGGGAATATTGGGTTAATGAGGTCATTAATGCCTTGGTGTTTCAGAGGAAATCTAGAGGAAGAACAGGGCTGATGCTGCAATTTCCTTGCACAGTTTCAGTTCCCTTGCACAGTTTTAATTCCCTTGCACATTTTCAATTCCTTTGCTCAGTTTCAATTCCCTTGCACAGCTGCAATTTCTTTTCACAGTTGCAATTTGCTTTGCACATTTTCAATTCTGTTCCATGGTTTTAATTCCCTTGCAAAGTTTCATTCCCTTGCACAATTTCAATTCCTTTGCATAGTTGCAACTTCCTTGCACAGTTGCAATTCCCTTACGCAATTTCAATTCCTTTTCACAGTTTCAATTCTCTTGCACAGTTGCAATTCCCTTCCATGATTTCAATTCCCTTGGAGTTTTATTCCCTTGCACATTTTCAATTCCCTTGCACAGTTGCAATAACTTTGCACAGTTTCAATTCCCTTGCACAGTTGCAATTCCCTTCCATGATTTCAATTCCCTTGCACAGTTTTATTCCCTTGCACAGTTTTATTCCCTTGAACACTTTCAATTCCTTTGCACACTTACAGTTCCCTTCCATGATTTCAATTCCCTTGCACAGCTGCAATTCTCTTGCACAGTTGCAATTCCCTTGCACACTTTCAATTTCCTTGCACAGTTGCAATTCCCTTGCACAATTTCATTTCCCTTGCACAGTTTCAATTCCTTTGCACAGTTTCATTCCCTTGCACAGTTTCAATTCCCTTCCAGGATTTCAATTCCCTTGCATGCTTTCAATTTCTTTGCACAGTTGCAATTCCCTTCCATGATTTCAATTGCCTTTCACAGTTTCATTCCCTTACACAATTTCAATTCCTTTGCACAGTTTCAGTTCCCTTGCACCATTTTAATTTCAATTCCTTTGCACAGTTGTAATTCCCTTGTACAGTTTCATTTCCCTTGCACAGTTGCAATTCCCTTTGCACAGTTTCAGCTCCCTTGCACAGTTTCAGCCGGTGCTGTGTGGTGTAAATGAGGATTCTCAGGGCTCTGGGGCTGTGGACACCCCGTGTTTAGGGCTGAGGGTGGCTCCAAAGCTGGTGCTGCTCAGTGCAGGAATAGATGTCACTGGGGAAAGGCTGAGTGACCTCTCCAGGAGGATGAGAAGCAATGCAAGGTGAGGGGTTGGCCCTGGGTACAAACTGTGGCTATTCCAGTGGCCCTAAAAGGACCCAGCCTGTTTCCCCATAGTCCTGCTGCCAGGAAAAGCCCTGCTACAAGCAGCTGCTTGTGCCAGATCCCAAATATTTATATATTGATATGATTATGTGGATCAACCAAAGCTGTTCAGAGCAGTCTGGGCTGCGAGAGCACAATTCTGCAGGACCCTGGTCAGTCTGTGCAGGGAGAAACCAGGACAATGCCTGAACTCTTACAGATACATAGAATGGATTTAATTATTAAAGATATTACAATATGGAAGCCTCTGTGTCCTGAGAGGAAGGAGATGCAGTGCTGGATGCGTTACAAAGCTGATCCTTGCGCTGCAGCTTTCCCAGCTGGGAAATCCTGCTGGGAGCTGCTCTGATCCGTGAGGAGATTCAAAATCCATCCCTGCAAGGGGAACTGAGCAGAGAGCCCTCTGGAGAAAGAAACTTTCTGGAAATTCCGGTCTGATGCTCCCTTTGCAGCATGTCTCCAATGGCTTTTTCAGGATCTGACCTGAAGGATGAAAACCCTCTAAAAGTCTGAATTGTCTGCAGGGAGTTGCTTGGTACCCTCTGTAAAACAGTGACATAAATGCTGTCGTCCCTTTCCTAAACTGGGAAAAGCATAAAAGATGGAGCCCAATTTATTATTTCCATGTCATTAGTGCAGCTGTGTTATCTCAGCACACACCTGCGGGCTTGCTTGGTGTAAATCTGTCAGCAGGACCTTCCCCTGCTCCCACAGCTTTAGGATCAATGCAGGAAGGAGCTGGATGTCCTCTTTAGGCACTGCCACTGCCCTCTCTCCTACCCCATCAGCTTTGGGAAGCAACTTAAAGAATGAAATTAAGCCCAAATATCTGACCTGGCACAACCCTGCCATGGAAATTTATCACCAGGGTGGCCTTTATTCAATAGCTCAGAAAGAAATCCACTGCTAAAATCAATTAATATTTTTTTATATTTTTCTTTTTCCTTTGAGCGGAACTGCCCAGCTAGCAGCCTGCCCCAGCACTGCTGCCTTTGCAAGGCACACACAGCAGTGCCATGTAGCTCCAGGTGGTTTGCTGGGGTCACAGAAGAAGGGCATAGATCTATTTGAAGATGAGAACTTAACACTTTCCCAGCTCCTCTGGAAGGATTAAACCAGCCCTTCACAGGGGCAGGCTGCAATTATATTTAATATGTGTTAATCATCAGTGAATATTATGCTCTGAGAGGTGAAGGCTACTCTCACACAGAGGAAATTTAGGAAAGTGAAGTGATTTATGAGGAATAACGTTTGCATTAGCAGTTTGATGTTATAACTCAAGCAATCCATCAGATTTCACTTTGGTCCATTTATTTTGTACTTGCCTTGCCCAAGGCCTTGTTTCTCATTGCAATAAAAGGTCAACTCCCAGCACTGAGCTAAGCAAGAGCAGTGCAGAAGAGAGTTCAAAGACAAGGTAACATACAAACCAGAAGAATCCAGACAAGAGCTGATATTTAAAATGCATTTATTTGAAATAGAAATACATAAAAAAAATCAATACTTAGCAATAAATCTATCCTGGCTTTTCAAATCATCTGCCCAAAACTTGCATTTGGTGTGTCATTTTGGGGACAGCAGCTGGTTTGGTACACATCAGTGTCAGGCTCTGCCAGCTGTCACAGATTCTCCTGAAGCCTGAGAGGCTGCAAGAATCCTCTGTTAGTCCAACAATCCTTCCTGAAACCTGAGAGGGTGCAAGAATCCTCTGGGAGCCCAAAAATCCTTCCTGAAGCCTGAGAGGCTGCAAGAATCCTCTGGGAGCCCAAAAATCCTTCCTGAAGCCTGAGAGGTTGCAAGAATCTTCTATGTGCCCCAAAAATTCTTCCTGAAATCTGAGAGGCTGCAAGAATCCTCTGTGTGCCCAAAAATCCTTCCTGAAACTTGGGAGGCTGCAGGAATCCTCTGTGAGCCCCAAAAATCCTTCCTGAAACTACAGCGTCTGCAAGAATCCTCTGGGAGCCCCCAAAATCCTTTCTGAAACATGAGAGGCTGCAAGAATCCTCTGGGAGCCCAAAAATCCATCCTTAAACCCAAGCTGGGGATTTCAGAGCCTTCCCCAATGTCCTGTAGCCACAATCATGGCAATTTTCTGCACAGGACTACTGCCTAAAATGAGAGCAGTGGGACTGGAAAAAGCAGAGTTTGTGTGCCCTGGAGCATCATGATGCAATCCCGGTTTCTGCAGTGAAGATGATGATCAGGATTATTGTTGCTACCAGGTAAGACTGAGCCTGGATGGAAGAAAAATTCAAATAAGGCTGAAGAGGAAGAGAATGTGGAGGAAAAGGAGGATGGGCAAAGGATGGAGCAGCTCTGCTGGGAGGAGAGGCTGGCACAGCTGGGGTTGTTCAGCTGCACAGGAGAAGCTTTGGGCTGACTCAATTGTGGCTGTGTTTTATTTTTCCCTGCTGGTGCACTGGAGCCCTGTGAGGCCACCAGAACAGCTGTGGCTGAGTTTGTGGACACGGCCAAACATGAGGGACATTGGCTGTGCCACATTTGCTTGATTTGCAGGAGATTTTGTGCCAAATTAAAGCAGAGCCTCAGTGCAGCAGCAAAAGCTCATTTTCACCTGTTGGTGCAGCTGCCATACAGCCAATAAATGTCTTTGCAGAGCAGCAAAGGCAGGTTTTGTTTGCTTGTGGGTTTTTTTTTTTCTCTTGCGGTGGCTGGATAAGTGTCAGTGGCAGAACAAAGAGGTTAGAAGGAATGAATTTTGTCAGGTCTGAATCTGCTGGAGCTGCTCCTCCTGCTTGCTGTGCCCAGCCCTTGCTGTCCCAGAGTGTCCCCTCAAAGTGGCACATGCCACTTCCTTCATGTCTCCTTGGGCTGGTGTGAAACTGCACAGCCCTTCTCTGGCAGCCTTGAAGGGTTCAAACCAGGCCATATTTAAACACCAAAAATAAAAAAAAAACACCCTAGCTCTGAATTTTATCTCCCTGGAGAATGGCTCTCCTCACTTCCATGGTGCCACTGTGGCTTTAGATTTGCTTTTTAAACTCTATATACATCTACTACTTGAACCCGACAATCTGTGGTGCACATTTAACAACAGAAAATTTTGAATTAAGCTGCAAATTAATGCATATTGACATAGGAGTCCTGTATTTTGTGTTAGCCAATTCTTGGTTTCCAGCTGCTGTCTAAATATTAAGTATCTATTTATCTAAATATAAACCCCACAACTTCTTGGCTTTACTATTTAATCCATTATACACATAAAATCCTCATCTGAGAGAATTTTTAGCTGATCCATGAATGGGGATAAACTGAGGAAAAGCTGGTGTGGAGCTCACAGGAGAACATGGAACGTGTCAAAAGAAGCATTCATGGTATTTACTGACAAATGAAATAATTAACAATTAAGAAACTTGGTGGATATTTCTGTGCATAAAAGGGTTGGGTTGGATTTCTGTTCCACAGCTCTCTGATTTGCATATTAAGGCATAATTGCTGCTCATGATCAGTTATGTTTTGTTAAATTTGGATGAATAACAGTACTAAAAAACTCCTGATTTCAAGTTGTTCAAGTTTGGGAAGCAGCATCCCACCAAGAGAACCAGACCTGTACAGAGAGGGTTTTAATTGACCAGCTGAACAACCCAGTAAATGAAAATACACAATATTTAGGCTGGGAATTCATTATCTCAGTATTTTTCAGGTCAATACCAAACGAAACCATGCAGTATTTGAGATAAGAAGAGACTTTTATAAGTGGCAGTCCTAGAAAACAGTTGGGCTCATCTTGGAAAAAGCTCTGGGAATAGGGGATATTCTGTAATTTCAAATATTTATAGGAAAAGGCATTACAGAAGGAAGGAAATGCTGGAATAATCTCCTCTGGCACTAATTCCTGGTGCCTGGGAGCTCCTGTGGTGTCAGACCTGCCAATGGAGCTGAACTGGAGTAAATAGTGGAATATCCATGTTTTTAAGGGCTGAACACATCCTGAGATAAATTTCATTAATAGGATGTGACCTTTTAATGGCCCCTTTGATATTACATTAATAACTGAAAACAAATATTAAAAACAAACCAATATTTTGAGTAAAACTGAAGAGCGCTGTCCCTCTGCCAGCTGGTGAGAGATCTGTGTGAGGAACAGATTTCTCACTCAAATCTGATTTGAGAGCACAGTTCAGACAGATATTAATTTCTTGTCCTGATAATATGGGTGGCAATTTGAAGAAAACACTTTCACTCCCCCCAAATCTGCTTTTTTTTGTGTGTGTATTTCTCAGTTCTCCCAACCTAAAGCCACTCATCCTCTAATTGCCCTAAATTATCTCTGAAGGTCTCATTTCTTCATCATTGGAGCCCTTTGGAGGCTTTTAAAGAGCATTCTAACCAGGCTGCACAGTGCACTGCACCCCTGTGGGGCTGGGAAAAAAACCACATTTTTTCCCCTGCAAACATCAATTTTAACCACTAGGCCCTCAGAACTGAATGCCTATTCCTCTTCTGGAGTGAGATTTATGTTCTCCTCTCACTGAGTGAGCAGGTGTGTTGCAGTAAGGTGGAAAAATCATAAAGATAAAAAAATCCATAAAGATTAAAAAAAAAAAAAAAGAAAAATCATAAATAAAGGCGTCATAAAATCAAGGCTGCTCTCCTGGAATCAGTGGCTGGCCTTGTCAAAGCCAGCATTTTGCAATGTGAGAGCAATCCTGGTGTGAGCAGTTTGGCAACATAACAATCTATTCCTAAAAATTAATATATATATATTAAAAAATTGCACCTGTATAAATTGGTTTTACACCAACAGATAGAAAAATGAAAATTACCTCTCACAAACAACTTTTCCCGCATGAACACACTGAGAGTTTGAGTGACAAATACAGAATAAAAACTTGTTAATAACCAATAAAATAATTGGCAAGAAAGCTCCTGTGGTGATTTCCGTTTGAAACCAGTTGGAAGCACTAATTTTGTGTATTGGTTTTGGTTTGTTAATTTGAGATTTTACTAATTTTGAGATTTTTGGTTAATGTATTAAAGTATTGGTGTTGGTTAATTACTAATATACTTAATTCTTGTTGTGAGATAGCATTAGGAGAAAGGTAAAGTAGGCTTAAAACTTTAAAAGGGTACAAAGAAAACTTTACTAACAGTAACTAAAAGAAAGAGTAATAAGAATTGGAATAAATTCTCAAGGCATGTTACTTCTTTACTAATCAGAAGAGAAAAAAGTAGTTCTGAAGTTTCTTTCTTCTTTACCATGTATTTTTCACAAAAGCATGTTCAGTTTTCTAGTAGCTAGAAGCTTTACCTCACTTCGCTAAATGTCTGTCATGTAAAACCACCACAACTACTAACAAATTGGAGTCCCACACAAGGTCTGTAAAACTGCATAAAAAGGAGTTATGTGAATAAAAAATGGCCTTTTCCACCACGAAGGAAATGGAGCCTGTGTGATTTATCCCCATCCAGGTGAGGCACAGCAGTGCTGTGGTGAAGAAGAATAATAACCACCACAGAATGAAATGTTTCTCTGGGCCTGCAGGATGAGCCCACTGGGCACAGCTGAGAACAGAATATCTTCATTTTCTATGAGCAGAATGTCTTCATTTTATATAGGCAGAATATATTCATTTTCTATGGCTGTGGGCAGAACACCCTTGTGGTGGTGTTCTTAGGGGTCCCAGGATGAGGGAAGAGATGAGAATCTTGACTCCATGTACCAGAAGGCTGATTTCTTATTTTATTATATATTATATTAAAAGAGAATTATATATTAAAACTATACTAAAAGATTATATATTAAAACTATACTAAAAAAATAGAAGAAAAAAAATTATCAGAAGACTTGAAAGAAATAGAAAGGAATGATAACAAAATCTTGTGACTGACCAGAGAGTCCGAGCCAGCTGACTGTGATTGGCCATTAATTAGAAACAAGCACATGAGACCAATCAAGGGTGCACCTGTTGCATTTCACAGCAGCAGATAATCAATGTTTTTCTTTTCCTCTGAGGCCTCTCAGCTTCTCAAGAGGGAA
Source organism: Melozone crissalis (assembly GCF_028551555.1). Taxonomy (NCBI): domain Eukaryota; kingdom Metazoa; phylum Chordata; class Aves; order Passeriformes; family Passerellidae; genus Melozone; species Melozone crissalis. Next base: position 18,283,682 of record NW_026535807.1, on the reverse strand, counting down.
AAAAAATCCTAATGAAAGGATTTTTGATAAAATATGTCTGTGACACCCTTCAACCCCAAAGCAGCTTCCAGGTCCCTGCTGGTGCATTTACAGAGGAGAAGGTTTGAACTGGGGACCACTGCAGGGACACCCTGTCCTTCACAACATTTGGAGGCTCTAACTTTAGGACTGGGGAGATTTGGTAATTGTAGGAAGGGTTAGGGGGGTTAGAAATGTGCCATGGCCATGCCAGTGAAAGGCTCAGAGTGTGGGGCAGCGTTTTGTTCTAAATCCACATCAGTGATTTTGTCTGGTCCTTGTGGTGTCACAGACACCCAGGCTGAAACCACATCCACTGCTCTGCCCTCTCCTGCTTTTTTCAAGAAGTAATTCAGAGCCAAATAACAATATTTCATTCAGCCACTACTGCCTCATCTTGAAATTCCAGAAGATTTGAAAATCTCACCATTCCCTTAGAAAACTGCACCTTGAATTAGATAAATTTGTCTTCGGGTCTTTGTTTCTGGAGGTGCTCTGTTGGCTTCATTCTGAAATGAAATATTTTGTTGTTTTGCATCCTTTTTTTCTCTTTTTTTTTTTTTGTTTTGGCAAAAACCTGCCATGGAGTTTGACTGTTTCACAGACAGTTTGGGTGGTAAACATGTATTATCTGATGGAAACTGAGCTGCTGTAGCAGCCAGAGTCAATCTACCTGCTGAACAATTTGAATAAAGGAGGGAAGCAAAGGACTCCATGTGTTTTACTCATGGTAAACTGAGGCTCAAATGCTCCAACTTATTTCCAAACTGGAGTGTGAGAGCAGGAAAGGAAAAATGTTCTGCTGAAGGGATCAGCATTGGTGCGAAGCAAGGCACAGAAATATTTTCCATTTTGTGGTATTTTCAAAGGAAGCTTGGCACTGCGATGGTTTCCAGGAAATCCTGAGGGTTGGGAGATAGATCTGGACCTAAAAATCTGGAATAAGTATTGCTAAAGGAAAGCAGAGCAGTGCAGCTGGTCTTTTTCTAAACAAACATATCTCTACATATAAAGTTGTAAACTTATTTTTTTTCCAAGTCTAGTCCTGTGAAATTCCCCTCGAATAATTGGATTACACAGGAATAGAGGAGCACATAAAGAGGTTAACTTTGAATTTGCTGAATAGCTTAAGTGAATTGTATTTTTTATTATTTCCTTAAGATGTTCATAGTCTGTGTGGGTGGATAACAGGACAGAGAGAGAGAGAGTTCAGGCAGCACTACGGCCTTGCATTAGGAATAAATTGCAGCCTGGAGGAGTTCTGCTTTATGGTCAAATTTTAAAGCCTTTGATAAATAAGGAGAGTAAAGAAAATGGATTTGCCACTGCTGCAGAACACACAAAGCTGTGTGTGTGTAACCTGGCCTAGATCAGCGCGGCACGTGCAGGGTTTGCTGGAGCAGCAGCAGGGAGGGATCTGCTTTGGGAGCTCTCTGCTGGCTGGGGGTTCTTCTGAGCCCACCCTGGGTGTGCTCTGCTCTCCTGAGCTCTGTGTGCTGCTCTGGAGAGGGCAGAGATGAGATTTAATGTGCTGTGAAAGGCACTGAGCACGGCAGAGAGGGGAGGCAGCGCAGCAAAAAGTTTACGCTCCCGACTTGTCAGTATAATTTTGCCCCTGCAGGATCTTTTTTTTTTTTCCTTTTTTTTTTTTTGGGATGCAGAGCATGTGAGGCAGGAATGTTGCCTGGCAACTGGAGGGGAGCAACCTGTGCAGGAGGAAGGGAAGGGAGAGGGAATAAATTATTGCCCTTATTGCTCCTTTTAGGACTGAGCCAGGAAATCTTTTGCTGAAGCTCTTCTGCATTTCTTTCCTCAAACAAGTAATTTCTCTCTCTCTTAGCAGGATGCGCCCAGCTGATGAATTGTTGTGATAGTCTGGAAATAATAAAAATTTAGGGTTCCCAGAGTGAACAATTTAAAAAAGTGAATAAAAAAGAGTGAATAAAATGATTCTACTCAGGTATTAGAGGAGATGCACCTGGTTAACAAATCCTATATGAAGGGTCAGGGCTGGGGGTCTGGATTTTATGGAATTCTCTCCAGCACTCTCCTGGTTTGTTTCAAGTGCCAAAAGGAGATGACACTTTAGTGTCACCCTGCCAGCCTCTGTGGGCACAGAGAAATTCTGGCTCACCCCTTTGGAATTTTAGGAGGAAAGCCAGGCAAAGTATCTGTTCCAGGCTCTTCCATTAGCAGATAACTTCAGCTGTAGAATCACAGCTGAGACCATCCAAACCACACTTGAAGCATAAAATTCCCCTTACTGCAACTTTTCTTCTACAAGTGTCAGCAGAAATAGTAGATTTAAGTTGGCCTCTGATTGCACAGAACATCACTGGTTGCCTGCAAAACTCTGCAGAAACAGCTATAAAATGGATTTTAACCAGCAGTGAGTCCATGAAGCACAGCTGTTTGAAATTCAGGTCTTTTTTGGAATGCAGGAGCTGAAATTCAGGTGCTCTCCTGCAAGAGCTGGAACATGAGGTGGGAGAGGAGGGTGCCCAGAATGTTTATTTGCATGCAGGACACTTGGTGCTGGCAGCCTGGGAGGGAGCACTGAGCAGATTAACAATCACCTCTGGCTGGGCAGGAAGCAGTGACCCAATGCTGAGCTCAAACCCTTCCCCCGCCCCTGGCACTTCTTCTTCCTCTGCCACTTCTTCTTTGCTTGCTAAGAAATGTCAGAATAAATATTTTCTTTTTTTCTAGTGAGTCTGGAATAGTCCTGCAATTGCAAAGATGAGCTGCATGTAATTTTCATGGAGTCACAGGATGGTTTGGGTTGGAAAGGACCTCAAAGTTCATCCAGTGCCACTCCTGCCATGGCAGGGACACCTTCCACTGTCCCAGGTGCTCCCAGCCCTGTCCAGCCTGGCCTTGGGCACTGCCAGGGATGCAGGGGCAGCCACAGCTGCTCTGGGCACCTGTGCCAGGGCCTCAACACCCTCACTGGCAACAATTCCTTCCCCATATCCCATCTAACCCAAATCTCTGTCAGTCTGGAGCTATTCCCACTTTTCCTGGCACTCCATGCCCTTGTCCAAAGTCTCTCTGTTGGATGTCTTATTTGTAGTTCCATTTCTCTCTCAACAATATCTCTCCTATTCTATAACATTTCTAAACCAACATTTCTTTTCTCAAAGTTTACATACAAATACACACCATATAAACCTTTATCAAATTTTAAAAATTTTCTACAACTCCGTTTCCCACATCTCTCCATCTTCCCTGCAGCCCTTTCAGGTGATGGAAAGCTACAATTCAGTGACCCCAAAGCTTCTCCTGTGCAGGTGAACAATGCCAGCTGTGCCAGCCTCTCCTCCCAGCAGAGCTGCTCCATCCTCTGCTCATCCTGGAGCCTCCTCTGGGCTCCTCCAGCAGCTCCAGGTCCTCCATGGCTGGAATTTGTCATCACATGTGGAAAATCCTGTGCTGCCTTTTGTGAGAAGCTTGGAAGGGCTCTCAACAGAGATGCCAGTGCCTGTGTTTGGGTGGATCACCCCAAAAAAGGGGAAAATCCACTCCAAAATGTTTCAAATGATATAATTCTGTACAGAGCTCCACATCCTGAGAAGATAACTGTTGGAGCTGCCTGCATTGGGTTTTTTGTGTGAGGAGGAGGGAAGGATCTGGAATTCCAGCTCTGTAGACAATATCCAGGACCTGCAGGGGAAGGAGGATTAGGATGATGTTGTGATGCACTCTAAATTCAGGTTGTTCTGAGGCAGGCTGAGCTCTGCTTTGGTGCTGGAGAAGGGTGGGAGATGAGGAGCTCCTTCCTCTCCAAAGCCTTCCCTCTCCAGGGAGAGCACCGGGGCAGCACCTCAGCAGCAGGCAATGCCAAAACATTGCCCTCTCCTCACACAGCTTTTCCTACAGACTGATTTTGTCACCAGGGAATTCTCACTGATGGGAGCCATTTGATTTGGGGATTGCCAAGGGGAAAACACAATGGTGTTGAGTTCTTACCTGGAATTTTGGTACAATTTAAGGATTTAGGAGGAGACCAAAGAGACATTCAGGAACTACCCAGACTTTGGGTTGGCCCTTTGGGTTCAATGCCTGCCTTGAAGCCCTGAGCTCAGGCAGGGTTGGAGTTTTGGGAAGCAAGGATTTGTGTGCAGAGTATGATGGCTTAGAGTAACCCCCCAGAGCAGAGGCCAGGCAAGGTTCAGAGCATAAAGTGGAGATTCATGAAAGCCTTCAGCAGGCCCAGCTTGGGCAGCCACAGCCTCCAGAGGCTGCAGCCAAGGCGGGCCATGGGCACGAGTTTGTCACACAATGATCAGTTTGGGCATTCACACATCAGGGGTTAATGCTCCAATTAAAGCTGCAGGAAATGAAGTCATTCACCTCCAGTTTGCCCCCCCTAACTCATTTTTGGTTGTACTTTTTGTGGCCTGAGGCAGTGAGGTGTCCTTGAGTTCCAGGCCCAGAGAGGAATTGCTGTATATCTTATAATGTGCACAATTTATTGGCATGGCAGCACCTGTGCGTAATCAATAATTTTATCTGACCAAAATGTGAAGACAGTTAACTAGCACTCTGTATGGAGTTCAGAGTTAGAGTACAGGAATTGAAAAATACAAAAGCCGAAATCCTAACACATCAAATGGAACAAAGGCTGATTGTCCCCAGCTGCCACTCCTGGAGGGCTCTACCTGAGTGCTCCTCTTTGCCATGGCAGAGATTCCTGTTCCAACCCTGTTATCCCAGGCAGCAGCACCTGCAGAAGGGCACAGAGCCATTAACTCGGGGCCACCTAAAACCTGGGACTGACATCCAATTTCATTCACCTCTCATGTTGCAAACCTCGCTTGTTAAGATTTTTTTTTCTGCCAGATTTACATATAAACAATTGCGATTTAAACTCAACCAGTGTATTTTCAGAAATAACTCCAGTAAATCACTTTAATCTCCAGTGTGCTCTGTTAAATATAGTTGTTGTTAAAGTGTAAGCTGATATCATTAAGAGATTTAGCTGAGTGATGTCATACTCTGCTTTATCTAAACTGCCTTCTGCAGATGAAATAATTAAGCACCAAAAATTTTTTCTCAGAGGGCATCCTGAATCCGAGACTATCCAGATATATCTCATTTTTTCTGCAGGTTTTGGGATTCTTTGTCTGCAGTTAAATACTTTAACAGAGCGAGACTCTCTGGTACTATTTTATTTGGGTTTTTTTTTCCTTTTCTTTTGACCTTGGTGTGTCCTCAATCTTTGCTGGATTGCTTGGAGGCTTGTCTGAGCCAGGAACCTCGTGTGTGTGATGTCAGCTTCATGCCACAAGGCTTGGAAGGTGAAGAACACTTAGATTTTCTTCTGCAAGGCTTTCTGAAAAATATTATTTCGTGAATAAAAACAAAAATGTTCTTTTAGTTGAATATTCTACTCAACGCAAATTTCTGTCGCCAGGTTTTGGATTTTGCTCAGATATGAAGAGGGAAATCAGCAGCAAAATGGGAATGGGGGAGAAAAGACTGTAAGGAAATATTTGAAATTATTCTTCAAAGTATTTATGATTTACTTAGCAGAAGAGGTTATAAAACACAAAAGGCTTGAGATTAAAAATAACAAAAAAAAAGAAAGATGAAAGGAGATGCAGTAAGAAGCTGCAAGTGTTCTTTGAGATTAAGTTGGCTGATCAAATAATAAGAGCTAAAAAAGTGTGATCTGCTCCATTCATAAACCTATCCTGGATTAATTAAATCTGCCATTTATTTATTTTAAATACATGTCACATTGCCATGTTAAAGTTTCTAACTAAAACAAAGGGGTTGCCAGGAAAAACAGAACAATTTGGTTTAAAATCAGAGACATGAGCACAAGCTGAAGATCAGAAGGTTTTATAAACTCCACGTGCGGCTGCCTGATCCCAGCATCCTGGAATTTATCATCCCCCAGAGTTGGATGGGCAGGATCCATCTTCTCCTGGAGCTTTCTGGGAACATTTTAGGAAATTTCACTTTAGTTTAGAAGGTTGTGCTATTCAGTGTTTGCCTCCATGGTCTCAGTTCTGCTGAACTTTTATGAAACAATCAAATTATTTTCTTTTCATCATCCAGACAAATTCTGGTGAGGAGGAAACCTGAATTTGTGCTGAACTCTGTGGAGTTGCCTCGTCATGAGCAAGCCCACAGATTGAGAGTGAGGCAGAATTCTGGTGTTGGGGCTTTGCAGAGCAGCAACCTGAGCAGAAATTAAACTATTTTCCCCACTTTTGCTGCCCTGGATAAACCAGCACATCTTGCCTGATGTGGGGAAAGGGAAGAGTCCTTTCAAACAGGCCCTGGGACCTGCAGGTGCCAGATGAAGCTTCGTGAAGTAATTTCCCATGAATTTTATTTCACTGCCTGCACTTTGTCATGGGCAAAAATTTCCAATCATAGGGAAATATTTGTGAAATAAATGAATGTAAAGTATAAAAAAAATGGAATTTGGGCAAAGTCTGAAGAGTCATGTGGTTCCCTTTCTGTGCCCTTGCATCAGGTCACCAGAAAATGAGATTTTCCACAGGAAATTTGTGCAAGTTACAGGGAATAATAGCACTAGTGAACCAGAGGAGTCTTAGACTTCCCTTGCTTGCTCTGTGTTTTATTAGGAATTTAAATTCTTCAGATTTTCATAGAGTTCATGAACATTTCAAAGCCATCTGTGCCTTGCTGTGTATGAATGTGAATTTCAAGCCAAGATTTATTACAGGTAGAGGGAAACTAATGGGATTTATCACTTCAGCAGTTTCAGGGGGGTAGTGAAGCCATTGCCACTACAAAAATACTGCTTAACAGAAAAATTTGTGTTTTCTGTGAGAGGAAATGGTCTTTTATGTTTGCCTCTCTGCTCTCCACACAGATTGTGACTTTCATCTCGTGCATCTGAGAAAAGCTGCAGCAAAAATCTTGTGGGAAATGCCTTTAAAACTCTCAGGTCCCAAAGTCCAGAGCTGATCCCAGGACTTTCCTGAGCAGGTTTCTCAACTCCTGCTCTCAGCAATGCAGAAAGGGCTGGGGAAGCTGACTCAGGACTGACAGAGAAAATATAAAAATAAAATATCTGAATATCCCAGAAAACGTCTGATGGTCAAAGCACAATTCTCTGCTCCCCTGAAGAGGTTGGGATGAGTGCAACTGCCTATAGCAAGGAGAAATCAGGAGAAAATGGAAATTCTTCACCTTTCGGACTTGTTTTCGGCTCCAGGACAGAACTGATGGAGGCTCACACTCCAAGGAAGCTTTTGTGGGGTTTGGTTTTCATCTCCAGCTGCTTCCCAAGACCTCCAATTTGTCCCAGCTGCAAAGCTCATATGACAGGGTGATTATCTTGATTGGTAGGCAAAACAAGAAGGCTCTGAGACAGACTAATGAAGTCAATTGTGCTGCTGCAGGGGCCAGTTGAACACACTTTGTGGGAAATGGATTCACTCAGCTTCTGCAGAATATGTGAAAAAAAAAATCTATATTTTCCTAAATTCTTACCTCCCAGATTAATTCTGAACTTTAATCCTGTTTAGAGCCATGATATATTTTGAAATAAGAAGTTCCAGGCACCCTTCATTTTTCATTAGGAAGGAATATTCTGGTCCTTTGCTTGCTGCATTTTGAGGAAAGGGATTTTCCAGGCAGTGAAGTGTTGGGGTGACCAAGCTTTAGTGTGAGCTGGGGAGGGGGTCCCAAACAGAATTCCCCAGAGTCTTAGGGTGCAGTGCTGGGGGTGTGTATTATATATGATTCCATTGCCGTTCATTATATATAATTCTATTGCCACCTGTTAAAACCAGGTGGGGCAGGTATCTTCTGTTCACTGGGCAGTTTTCTTTATCTCTTCCACAACCAATCCTCCATCCAGGTGATCTCTTCTGTCCATGGGCCATTAATTATTAATTATCTTCTGTCCATGGCCAGTGAGTGTCCCTGCATGGCTGATAAAAGTCCATCATCCCATTGGGAGATGCTCCACCCAGGGGGAGGAGCCAAGCATTCCTACCTGGATATAATCTGAGGTTTGGGACACCACAACAGCCTTTTTCCAACTCCATTCCCAGAGGAGCAGCTTTCTTCTCCATTGCATTCCCAGAGGGAGCCCAATGATCTCATTCAGGGGTCATCAGCAGCCTAGATGGAGGTGATGATTTCTTCTGTTTTACTCTAGGATTAGTTTGTGGTCATTTTTCATATTTACTATCATGCTTTTACATTTTAGTTTTCCTTCTTCCCTGATCTGCAGCTCCACAATTCATCTGAATTTATTACACCTGGTACCTTTCACATATTTTAAATTTTTTGTTTTGCTTTGTTTTCTTTTGTCCCTCTCTAGGTCTGCATTTCTCACTATTGATGAGCTGTTTATTACCTTGGAGGTCTCTAGTATCCCAAATTTTACTATCCCACCTGTGTTCTCCTCCTCCTGTGGCTCCAGCTCTTACTGCTGCACCAGGCCCCTGTTTCTCCACATTTTATCTTTGCATTGAAGTCATTAAAAAACCCTTTTCACATAGAATTACTGCTGTGGCTATAAAACTATGTTTGTAGCACAGCAAGATAACAAAACCAAACCAGATTATCCATAGATATCTGGTCATTCAGAGAAATTGCTGTCACAGCTGAACCAAGTAGAACAAAGCTGTGGGCAGGTCAGGAGAAGTTCAGACTGAGCAGCCCCGAGGTTCTGCAAAGCCTGCATGAAACTGATGGCTTGTTACTAACACAGAAAATGCCAAAAAAATCCACTTCCTAAGGCCTCTTCTGCTGGTGAAGATGTTCATGTTTTACACAGAAAAACTTCCAGTGTGTTTTCCCAATTTCCTGTTGAATCTGGGTTTTTTGGACATACAGAGTTTGCCTGCACACACCTCTGATTTGTACAGATGTTTTTAGGGGTTTTTACTTGGCCAACATCCATCAGTGTGGGTTCTCTCACAAGGAATTCCAAACTCCTAAAAATGCCCAAACTGAAATTTTTAGAGGCAAACCCTGCAAAAAAACTGCACAAGGGAAGAAAAATCTGCATGTGGGAAGGTGGATGGAGAAAACATCCAAGGCAACCTTTAATTATTCACAAATCAAACCAAAGAACCCCAAACCACATTTCCTGATCTCAAGGAAAAGATTGTTTATAGGAATGAGTATATAAATATTTACATTTTATATATTTATATATATATTTATATATATATTTCAGTTTCATACTTCATCAGTTTCATATATATATATAATATATATGAATAGATATATTTATAGGAATTTATATATATATAAATCATATATATTATATATATAAACATAATTTGTGATATTTATAATTTGTATATATATAGGAATTTGGATATATATACACAAATTATATATATGAAATAGATATATAAATCATATGTGTAAAATGGGTGTATTATATATAATATATAATTTTTATTTATATATATTTATATATATACATATTTATAGGAACTTTTTATATATATACAAATTATATATTTTTGTATATATATAAAATATAATTAGTTATAAATATAATTTGTATATAGATAGGAATTTGTATATATATACAAATTATATATATGAAACAGATATATAAATCATATATGTAAAATCGATATATTATACATAATATATATTTTATTTATATATATATACGTATTTATAGGAATTTTTGTATATATATACAAATCATATATATGAAATAGATATATAAATTATATATGTAAAATATATTTTTTTAATATATATATTTATGGGAATTTTCTCAGTGTTGTCACCAGCCAGGAGGATCCTGGAGCAGATTTTCCTCCTCCTCCTCCTCCTGATTTTCTGCTTCTCAAGAGGCTTTGGAAGAGCTGGTGCTCCCCTGTGTTTGGATTTTCCTGTCATCACCTGCCCACACAGCAGATCCTCTACATTTAGCACAGAAAACACCCTTCCCCTGAGAGGGGGAATTTCCCACTGGAATTCCTGCTCCCTGTTTAGCACAGGTGAAATTTTCCAGGATTTTTTTTTTCCTAAATTCAGCCCTGCCTCCCTTTCTGCACTCTGTAGCTGCATTTTTGCTGTGGCCCCTTTCCACTGATGTTTTCTATCACAGAAGGATGTGGTGCTCTGTTAGAAAGTTCTTGGAATTAAAAATACCCTTTTTTAATTAACTGTCTCCTAATTCTCCTCATTAGTAAGCAGAGAGGAAAATCAGAAAATCATTAAGGTTGAGAAAGAGCTCCAAGTACTTTCAAACCAACACTACCATGATGTAAAGTGCCACATATGCTAAATTTCTTTGCATTTTCAGGAATGGTGACTCCACCACCTCCCAGGGCAGCCCATCCTAATAAATACCTGAACAATTTCATTTTTTGGAAGTAATTTTTAACTTTGAAATGAGGACATGTGTATCAAAAGCATGTTTATCTGTGATTCTTCAAGGGAAAATAAAGGTTCTTTTTAGCCATGAATAAATCTTTAAAAAAGTATGTCATCTGCAGTAATTTATTCAAAATATCTTTGTTCCAATTAATTTCTAAAGTGCTAGGAAATATTTGCATAAGGAAATCTTTGTAGTTTTGACTCCTTTAAAAACTAAAACCAGCCATTCATGATGTAATAATTAGTGAGAAGTACAAAGTGGTCTAATACCCATTCTTGTGCATCAAACTGGCTTTCATTTTTAATCAGAAACGCTGCCATTCTCCGCTCTGCAATAATTACAATTTCCATCGAGCTGCCCTGGGGGATGTGCTCAGCCCTGGGAGAAGGAAAACAGGTCACTCCTTTGTTCTTTTTTTTAAAGGCCAGACCCAAACTTTTCCACCCATGGTGGGAAAGGTGTTGAGAACCTCATCCCATAAACACATCCACGCTTCTCCCTGAGCTTTTGGCATTGTGCTTTCCCTTCTGGGGCAAATGTGGGTCTGGAGAGCCTTAGGAAACAGAATCACTAAGATCTGTCTCATTAGGAAATGCTTGTTACTCTTAAATCAGCTCATTGCAGCCCCTTAAATCCAGCAGGTGCCTCCAGGTTAAAAATCAGCCCAGCAGATCCTAAAGCAGTTTTGTTTTGCATGTTGTGTGTAAAATATTCTAGTTGCAGAGTCACAATTATTACTGAATTTAGGGGCCTGATGTTGGTGCTGATGCCTTTTCTGGGGCAATTTTCAGGCATTTTCCCAACAGCAGAGGGGCAAAATGAAAAGAAAATCCTCTGGTTTTGATTAGACATCTAGAAACCTAAAAACAGAGGCCAGCCAGAACTCAGGGAATAAAAAGCAGTTTTATTTATTGAAGGGCCTGAAGGTACATTTAGGGCAGACAAATCTCCCAAGGGCTACACCCAAAATGGACCATGGGTCAGGGGTTTTTATACTTTTATCAGTTTGGTCCATTTGCACATTGGGGGTTAATCTGCCAATTCCAGCTCCAGGGAATGCAGTCATTGAGCCCAAGTTTGCTCCCCCCAAGTCCCTTTTGTTCCCATCTCTGGGCCCTGAGGCAGTGAGGTGTCCTTGATTGCCAGGCCTGGAGAGGAATTGTTGTGTGTGCCCAAAATGGGAAAGCTGCAGCTGACACTGGGTGTGGGGTTTGGAGCGACACACTAAAGAACTGCAGGAGTACAAATAGATGGAAAATACACAAGCTAAAATCCCAAGGCATCAGTGCCTTTTTGCTTAAGTCTTCTAGGCAGTTTAAGTGGGTAAATAGCTGCTTTTGCAGAAAAACCTGGTGATACTTTAGAGTGATGGAAGGAAAAAGCAGCTAATTCGAGTCATCACAGTCACCAGTGGTGTCTCTGGAAAGGACATTCCCTTGAGTGTGGGAGGTGTGCAGTAATACTGAGTATTTGCCACATCCAGGGGGCATAAATCCTGTGGATTCAACAGGATTTCCTGGAGGGATGTGTGTGAAGATGTTTTTTTGTCTGAAATAACAAGATTCAAAGTTCTGGGAAGATCCCTGTGAAAAGCAGAACTGAAGCTGGACCTGGTGGGGTTTATTTTTAAAAGATGCTGAGCACTTTGTGTGCTGAGGCTTCTCTTTCCCTGTCCATTGGGATGCAGTTGGTGGGGATGTCACCTGAGCCTGTCCTCACCCAGCCTGGGACGTCCCCCTGCCATGGGAGTGTGTGCTCACTCAGAATTTGTATTTTTTATTTACAGATGGACAGAGCCTGGTCAAGGAACCTTTAGCAGTTCCTCCAAAGCCCAGGTAAATCAAAGCCCTGCTCATGGCTTTGTGTTTGTGCAGTGTTGAAGGAGGGAGAGCTTGGCTTAGCCAAGACCCCTGGGCTGCTCCAGTGACAGTGGGAAATAAGGAAATAAAGAAAAAAGGAAATAATGAAAGTAAATAATCCTTGAGCAGATAAAGCCAATGACAGGTTGTCAAAGTGGTGGTGAGGTTAAAACACAACTGGTTGATCTCAGATTTTGGGTTAGGAACTGGATGGCACGGCCCAGAGCATGGTGGTGTCCCTCAGGGCTCTGTGCTGGAGCCAGCTCTGCTGCATTTTTTTATTGATGACATGGATGAGGGGATTGAGTCCTTCATTAGTAAATCTGCTGATGACACTGAGCTGGGAGCTTGTGTTGATCTGTTGGAAGGAAGGAGGACTCTGCAGAGAGACTTAGATTGGTTGGATGGATGGGTAGAGTCCAACAACATGGAGTTTAATAAGTCTAAATGCCAAGTTCTACATTTTGGCCAGAAAAATCCCTTACAACGTTACAAGCTGGGGATGGTGTGGCTGGACAGTGCCACAAAGGGACCTGGAGGTATTGGTCAGCAGTGACTGAACATGAGGCAGCAGAGTGCCCTGGTGGCCAAGGAGGCCAATGGCTCCTGGCCTGGATCAGGAATGGTGAGGCCAGCAGGAGCAGGGAGGTCGTTCTGCCCCTGCCCTGGGCACTGCTGAGGGCACACCCTGAGTGCTGTGCCCAGCTCCGGCCCCTCCGTTTGGGAAGGACCTTGGGACACTGAGCACATCCAGAGGGGACAACGAGGCTGGAGAGGGGCTGGAACACAAACCCTGTGAGGAACCCCGGAGGGAGCTGGGGGTGCTGAGCCTGGAGAAAAGGAGGCTCAGAGGTGACCTTATTGCTCTCTACAGGTCCTAAAAGGTGGTTGCAGACAGGTGGGGGTCGGTCTCTGACAGAACCAGAGGACACAGCCTCAAGCTATGTCAGGGAAGGTACAGGCTGGATATTAGGTAAAAGGTCTCCACCTAAAGAATAACAAAGTACTGGAATGCTCTTCCCATGTAGGTGGTGGAATCACCATCTCTGGATGTGTTTAAAAAAGACTGGACAGAGCACTTGGTGCTATAGCTGAGGTGTTAGGGCATGGGTTGGACTCGATGATCTTAGAGGTCTCTTCCAACCTCATTATTCCGTGATTCTGTGAATTTGCCACCCTTTAAAACCCACCAGGGCATTCCCAGGGCACTGTGAGGGCAGTGTCTGGCAAGGAGGTGTGAATTTAGTGATTTTAATGAGGAATGTTGTCCACTCTGTCTGAGCTGCCCATCCCTGGGGTACATGAGAGGAGCCACAGGCTGCTGGCCACCCCAGCATATGGACCCACCAAGGACTGCAAGGGAGGTGAATTTCCCTCCTCATTTGCCCCCCCTGGCCTCCATCAGTCCCTAAAAGGATGTCCCTGGCTGGTTTGAAGGCTCAGGCAGTTGTGGCAGTTGTTCCTGCCCTGACAGAAAGCCGGGCTGTGCGAGCGCCGCGGGAACATCGTTCTGACAGCCCACTGAGCTTCACACTCCCAACTCTCCTGCTTAATGTACCATGGGCTCTGGCCTGCTCCCTGCCTCCCTGAGCTGCCTGCAGGCCCCAGGAGAGGCTGGCACACGTGCCCTGGCATGGATCCTGGCAGCTGGGATCACCCAGCGGGATGGGAATGGGAATGGGAATGGAATATTCCTGATCCCTCCTTTACCTGGTGAAATCTATGCAGGGGTGGAGAGGGAAAAGTGGCCTTTGCAGGACTGTTAAAGTGCTCAAAAAAGACACAATGAAAATGTTGGAGCAGGGGGTGCTCCTTGGGAAAAATGGGAATTTCTGACTTGGACAGTGGTGTGGTGTTGCAGACATCTTTTATGAAAAATCCTTTCTTTAGGATTTTTCCTCCTGAGAAGCTGGGAGGCCTCAGGAACAAAACGTGAACATTGATTATCTGCTGCTGTGGAATGCAACAGGTGCATCTGTGATTGGTCTCATGAGGTTGTTTCTAATGAATGGCCTATCACAGTCAGCTGGCTCAGACTCTCTGTCCGAGACACAAATCTTTGTTATCATTCCTTATTATTCTATTCTTAGCCAGCCTTCTGATGAAATCCTTTCTTCTATTCTTTTAGTATAGTTTTAATGTAATATATATCATAAAATAATAAATCATGATGTATGATTTAATAATAAATAAATTTATTATTAAATTATTTATTTATTATTTATTTAAATAATAAATAATAAATCATCTTCTGAAACATGGAGCCAGATCCTGATCTCTTCCCTCATCCTGGAACCCCTGTGAACACCATCACAGTGTGGTGGTGCTGTTCTCTTATTTGCATTTTTGGGCTAATGAAAGCTGCTAATGAGGCTGCTCCTACAGCAGTGACTGATCTTGGAGAATTTGGAATGAAACATTTCCTGAAAAGCCAGCAGTAAATAAAAATAACCCCTCATCCACGAGTCCCAGTTGCATAATCGTGGAGAATCAAGGTTCATGAGATAAAGAAAAATCAGAGCAGAATGTGGAAGTACAAAACAAGCCAGAAATCCCTGGAGAGGAGTGTGACTTACAAAGGAAAAAGATGAGCCAAACCCACAACAGATCATTAAATATTAAATGGTAAGTAACACAGAGCATGTAAAGAACAAAGAAAAAAACTTCTCTGAGCATTTTTGAGCAAGTTTTCTGTGAAAGTGAGAAGCTTAAAAGTGACACACACAATGTTCCTTGCTGACACTTGAATGGCTTTGAGTGATGGAGCTGAGCAAAATTCCCCTTCTCCACCAGCAAAAGGCAGTGGGTTGGTTCCTTGATGTTCTCCAGACTTGTTTTATTGTGCCATTTGCTTTTAAGCTGGCATTTTATTATTTATTTGCAGACATCCAAATCTACATATTTTTTCCCCCTCAAAACCCCACAGCAGCCCCATAAAATAGTGTGTAAAGAGAGCAAGTAATGACAGCAAGTCCTGTGATGTGGCTGCAGGGGGATGTGGGCTGGAACTCATTTCCCTCAGCACCACGGCAGGAGTGAGGCACAAGGGTTTTTATCACTGGCCAGGGGCTATGTAAAATCATGAACGGGACAGGACTGCTAGGAATGTGCCTTGAGCTGTTTTATTTTCCAGCATCAGCCTCATTCCATGGGTATGACAATGGGAAGATGCCACCAGCTCGCATCCCAGGCAACAGACCAAGAACTTAATGTTACAACTCACTTTAAAAGGTTTTTGACCAATCACACAAGGCAAAAGCACATTGACAGTAGTTCCATCCAACCACCATAAGCACACGTACCTTTGGTTAAAACAATGCCTGCTTATTTCAAATACAATACCTGCTTGTAAGTCTGAAAACACAATGCACAGAGCTCCATTATTATGCTTAGAACTTCCTAATATTTCACTAGATAAACTTTTCAGCACAACCCATTGTTCTATTTGTCTTTGCTTTCCTGCTGTTTAAATAATTTTTCTGCTGACCTATCTCATGGTTGCTGCTTAGCTCTAATCACAGTTCTTCAGTTTCTGAGGCCTGCCTTTTGCAGCTTTCCCAAAACCCTCTGATTTTGTGGATTCCCACAGTTTTTAATGCACACCCAAGTCTAAATTGGTAGGTTTGAAGCAGATCCTGACAGGCAAGTTCTGCCACGACACAGGGTGCTCAAAACAGGAGGAACCAGGCTGGGAAAGGTCACCCTGAGCCCCTCAGAGTGAGGCTGGATCTGGGGAAAATCAGCAGGAAAGGTCATGAGCTGCTGCTGTGTGACAGCTGGGAGGGAGCAGGTTAAAAAGCGCTGAGCTCTGTCACTTTTAGGCAGAGTTTGTTGCCTGCAGTGTGACTTGGTGTTTCTCCCCAGTGTTTTGATTAATTATTTTGGTCATTCATTCAGTGCAGAGTTTGCAGTGCAGCGCAGTGAACTGAAATGACCTAGAAATAATTCCCTAACACAACCTGACGCTCTGGCTCACATTCACGGGGAGATTTTTTATTTTACCCCTCACCAAAGCACTCCTCAGCCATCCCAGGGGAGCTGGTGCCGTTCCTGCCGGACCAAACAGCTTTCCATCCACCAGGTGATGTTCAGTGGATGGAGAGTGTGCTGGGACAGAGATTTTGCCCGTGGAGCTTTGGAGGAGCCCTCTGGGACCTGCCCAGGGCAGCAGGAACTGCAGCTGGTTTTTGGGAATATGTCCATGGTTTTGGGATCAGCAGCTCCTCAGGCACAGCCAGGGCTGGGGCAGCTGCTGTTTGTGGGGTCTGGTTGGGGTTTTAGCAGGGTCACTGCCCTGCAGGAGCTGTGGTTCAGTTTTGGTGCCTTTCCATCCACGGGGATGCAACGGCGGCTCTGTGTCTGCACAAGGTGTGGCCAGTAAATGACAGTGCCAGTGGGGCCTGGAAAATCTTTTCCTAGAATAAACAGAGCCTCTAAGGCTTCTTTTTTATGTCAAACATTTCCAGACATTCCCAGGTGTCTTTAGAATAATTATAAGGAAAAGAAGTGCACAATGTAAGGGAATAAGGCAGCGACTTGTTCCATTCTGTTTTATTCCCCTTCCAGCACTAAGTTTCCAGTTTGGTGAAGTGCAGGGGAAACTCCAGACTCCCTCCAATTGAAAATGAACATTTTGGCTGTTTTCAACTCTCTGATACTTTGTTTGCAGCCACCTCTCAGCTGCTGGTCCCCAAAGGCACAGCACGGGGAGCGCTGGGATGCGAAGGCAGCTCTGTGTCTGCACAAGTAAATGACAGTGCCAGTGGGGCATGGAAAACCTTTTCCTAGACTAAACCAAGCCTCCAAGGCTTCTTTTTGTATGTCAAACATTTTCAGACATTCCCAGGTTGCTTTAGAATAATTATAAGGAAAAGAAGTGCACAATGTAAGGGAATGAGGCAGCGACTTGTTCTGTTCCATCAATTCCCCTTCCAGCACTAAGTGGGTTAAATGCAGGGGAAACTCCAGACTCCCTCCAATTGAACATTAACATTTTGGCTATTTTTTACCCTCTGATACGTTGTTTGCAGCCACCTCTCAGCTGCTGATCCCCAAAGGCACAGCAAGCAACTCTTGCAGCCTGACTAAAGCACCATTGCTGGCAAAACACATTAATTTTTGTCCTGGTGACAATGCCTGATCCATCCTGTCCTTCTCTTAGGCACTGTTGGACACATTTAGCACCAGCATGTACTTATGACTCACAAATAACTCACAGGATTACTTCAGCCTGCTTGAGACTCCAAAATAATCACTCAGGATTTGCCACTGAGCTGGATGTGAGACCGTTCGCAAACCTGGGGGGAAAAGTGATCAGATGTGAAGCTGCAAAATCATGGAGCTGTGGAATCACAGCATGGTTTGGGTTGGAAAGGACCTTAAAGATCATCCCATGGGCAGGGACACCTTCCACTGTCCAAGCCCCAGCCTGGCCTAGGACACTCCCAGGCATCCAAGGGCAGTCACAGCTTCCATGTGCACCTGTGCCAGGGCTGGAATTCTTTCCTAAAATCCACCTAAGCCTGCCCTTTGCCAGTGTGAAGCCATTCCCTGTGTCCTGGCACTCCAGGCTCTTCTAAATAGGCTAAAAATTCTCTCTCACCAATCCATACATTTAAAAAATAATGACAAATCCTGAATGACAGCACCGGTGTAGTGTGTGGTCAGAAGGAGGAACAAACCACAATGATGCAACGCTAAAAGTTAATGGGATTTTTGTGAAAACAGAGGAAATTTGCCCATTCTCCATCAAGTGTGAGCAGGAAAGAGTGATGTAATTATTGACTGGCCCCAAACTGTAAAGGCAGGAATAAGAAGTGGAAATACTTGGACAAGCTTCTTGAGATACCAAGCTCTGTGGAGGGATGAATATTTTGTTTCACTTTACCCCATTTGTTCTTTAATATTTTTTAAAATTTGTTTTATTTTTTTGACTTCAGAGGAAGAAGAGAGGAAGTAATTTAAATTGCAGAAGAAAAATTGTATATGGGTAAATCCTGTCCTCCCATCTTATTTTAATTTGGTTTATTTAAACACCCCCAGCAGGGCAAGAAACTGGGAAAGGAGAGTGAGGGGGGAGTGGAAAGAGCCTTTGGGATGTAAAGGCTGGTGCCTTCCTTCCTGAGCAGTGAAAGTGGTAATTGTGGTGCTCTTGCAGAGGCAAACAGGGGCTGGCAGCTGCTGCAGCTCTGAGCTGATCCCTTCAGGTGCTGGGAGTGAGGATTTGGTGTTGCTGCGTGTCTGTCCGTGGGTGTCTGTCCGTGCTGTGCAACATCCCCCTGGCTCCTCTTCCTGGGAGTGGAGCCAATCCATCCTGGAGGGAAAGGGATCAAGAGGTGGATGTCCAAGTGCTTGAGTGCAGCCCCTTTTTGCTGCTGCCTGCTGGGCAGTGCCCGCAGAGGGGTGCTGGCAGCAGGAGCTGCTGCCCTGTGCCATGGCATCACCCTGCCTTTGGGTTCCAGCCCCCGAGAACCAGCCAGCACTGCGGGCTGAGCAGTTCTAACAGTTAATTGTAATGCTGTCGTGGCCTGAGCAGGACAAAACAGAAATAATCAGGCTTAAAACAAACAAAAAACCCCCAAAAGCAACACAGTGTTATTTTAGAATAAAAGCACATGTAGCTGAACTAATACTCCTGATGAGCAAGGACATGGATTTCTCCCAGGGCATCCTGCAGTCCTGGAGGGGAGAAGTGACCTTATTTGCATTTTTCTTGTTGAATTGCTGTTGGGATTTCTGCAGCACGGCGAGAGCAAATTCCTCCAGGAGAGCATGGAAATATCACAGCGCTTACGCAATATCCTCCAAGTAGCTTCCTGCGCCTCAGCCCCTGCTGCCCTCCTGCCCTCCCACCACCCACAGCCAGCAGTGACAGCCCATGGCCTTTCCTTTCCTATTCCCCTCTGCATTCCCAAAACTGCTGCCTCCCCTTTTCCAGAACAGTCTGGGACCTCCCCTCCCGGCCGCGCCCTCGCCGTGCGCTCCTCGCGAAGGTCAGCGCTCGGTGCTTGGAGGCTGTGATTCCAGACGCCTCGCTGGGGAGCCTTTTCCATTCTAATCAGGTCCTCTAATTGCTCAGGCTCTTCCCCAGCATGGAGCCCTGCTCCAGTTTTGCAGGCAGATAATTAAATCCCGAGCCCAGGAGCGGTGGTGCAGCCGTGCTGCAATTTCTTCTCCTCCGTGTCTTCTCCTCGTCTTCCCACCCCGCCAGTGCAGCTGAGGCAGGAGCACGGAGCTTTGGGAGCCATGGATCATCTGCCTGGGGAGCATCCAGCACTGGGATGGCTCCAAAACTAGGGAGGTGCTGCAGCTCACAGCAGTGCACCCGAGGAACCGTCCGAAACATTCCCAAATCCGTTTTTTTCCTTTTCTTGGAGCTCGCTCTGCCATCTTCCTTCCCGCAGGAGAATGAAAGCAGCAGGATGCCAGGAAGGGCTATTAACTGTCACCTCTTAAGCTCCCTGTATAATGTATGCACATACTAATTACATTGTAGGAATAGCATGGATTAATTATACACACCACAAGTGGGATACAGCGTTTTGGTATTTAAAGGATATTTTTATATAAATGACACATTTGGAACTGGAAAATAGCACAGATTGGGTTTGCCCAATGAAAGACTGCAAAATTCTGGATTTAATGTATAATATAACCTTTATTCTTTTTCCTCTAAACTCTTGGAAACTTACATAACAATCGTGCTTTAATTATGACACTGTTTATAGACATTTAAAATGCATCTTAATTTATAAATATTTTACATTTGGTCCATAGAACAGGTTGCAATTTACTAAATAATACTGTACTCTTTTAAACAGGCTCTGTATATATTTTTGAATATGTATATATTACATATATATTTTTATATAGAGATAGATTTGCTTGGTGTTGGATATTTCCTTATTGCAAAAAGCATATATGATCATACAATAATCTTTCTTTTTCAGGGCAAGTACTACAAAAAAGATACAGCTATTCACAGTTTACACACAGTAGTTCTACAACACTAGTTTGTGCTATGTGATAACATTTGTACAGCTTTTTGCTAAAGAGCAGGTCTGTCAAACATCTGTCATAATTGTTTACAATCAAACATTAAATACTGCATTTTTCTTAGAACAACATGGGACTCGATTACATTAAACAATAAAGAGAAAGTCGGAGTTTTTACCCTTAGTCTAATGAAATTCACAAGTATGATGTATCACGTGTGATGTCTGTGTAGGATGTAGGGGTTCCTCTAAATCCCAAAGACTTACAGGACGTTTGCATCTCAGCTATGGCCGTTTAGGATGGAGCTTAGATCTCGTAGTATTTTACATTTGACCTAGGTATGAAACAGTTTAGAACCTACCCAACATACTCTGAGAGTTTAGAATGTTGTTTGAAATACATGTGTATTATATATATATATTATTTCTACATAATGTGCTTGACATTCTGAGAATAATACCTTATTGCAAGAACATGTTTGTCACCTTCAGACGAGAACAACGAAAAACCCAACATTCACAGGTAACGTTTTTTTTTTTTTTTTTTTTCCACGTAGTAGTTCTACATAAATTGTGCTATCTAACATCGTACGGTGCACAAAAAGAGTTTGCTGAAAAGCAAGTTTTTCATTGCACAGTTCTGTCACAGTCATTTACAATCAAACATCACCCTCCCAAAAAAAAAAAAAAAACCAAAAAAACAAAAAGCCTCCGTGACTGTCTTATCTTATAGCTGCCAAACGAGAAATGCCGAGCGGGGCTCCCGCTGCATTCCCCACACGGGGAGAACTTCCAGGGGCTGGCTGGAGCCCAGAGTGAGATTGCAGGGGATCGAAGAGCTCTCCCTCGTGCCCTCAGCACCACCCAGCCCCTGGAAATGGAAATCCCACTGCTCTCAAGGTGCTGGGGTTTGGGGTGGGAGCTGGGGGAGTTCTCGGGCAGGTTCAATCAAGCCCTACGTTGGAACTCACTTTGATCTTGGTTTGGTTTCTATTTCGGTGGCAATGCAATAGTAGAGTGATAACAGCATGATAAAAGCTCAGGGAGTCTGAGCTTGAATGGCAAATACTTTGTATTTTACTCCTGGGAATCTCTAAGAGCTCTCGGCTATTGCTTTGCTAAAAAAGTTAAAAGTCATATTTATGCCTCTAACATTGATTCTAACGCAGATATCTTCTTTTTATAAGAAGCAAGATATGTGCTTTTAAGGAAATTTATGACCTTGCTTGAAAGTCACCCTGAAAGGCTGAGCACAGCCAGCGTGTTTGGCCTGGGCTGCTCTGCCACAAACAACTCAATTTTTGCACTAGGAATGTTTATAAAGGCTGTGCCTGCTGTTAATTGAAGGAAGAGTCTCTTCCCCCCTCAAATGGCCTCAGCTGGAACAAATTTCAAGGGCAGACTTTTGCACTGGAAATCACTTGTTTACAAAATACTCCGTTCTCTTTTTGTACAAAACAACTCCAAACTTAATTTTACCCCTGCAAAGTCAGAAATAACAGTCTTGGGATTCAGCGGTAAGAAATAGTGATCAACTACTAAAAATCAGCAGCACAAAACTTCAAATAGTCGTGCTAAAAGGTAGATTAAAAAGGTCTTGGCACATCAATTTACAAATTCCAAGGTATGCAACTATCATTGTGAAAGGATAAAAACATTAACAGTCTGTGGATTGCTGGAGAACACAAAAACACTGTCAAACATCTGAGCTCGCGGCGGCTGGATCGAACCCATGGCGATTCCCTCGGAGTGGAGATGACCTTGTTGCTTTTTTTTTTCCTCTTTTTTTTTTTTAATATGTATTTTTTTTTTTTTTTTGCCACTAGAGGTAGGTAATTATATTCTCAGATGTGAATTTGTGGTCATATTCAACCATATTTTTTGTTTTTCTGGAGGAGGAGCGGTACTTGGACGAGAGAGGAGTTTAGATGTAGGCTTCTTTGTTGGCAGAGTTGCTCTGTTGGGCCTGGTCTGGCCCGTTCTCAGGGTGGGTGATGTCTTCACTTGGCTGAATCATCACTTGGATGCGCTGTTCAAAGGACAACAGTAAATGTGAGGCAGCCAAAAAACTCTTTCTAACCTTACTCTTCTTCTTTTAATTTTCCCTAAACATTTAAAGACAATTCTTTACAACCACCTGTCTTTCCAGGGACCAGCAGCAAGCCACTTCTACTAAACAGAATTCCAGCTCTGTCCTGAAGGTGACAGGAGGAGCTGAAAAACCCTGGGTGCCTACAAGGAGCTTTCCTGGGGAAAATAAATGTGGAGAGGCTCTGCTGTGATCCCAGGGTCCAGCACTGCAGTGGGCAGCAGTGCTGGGCACCAGAGTGATGGGCATCTCCCCAGGAGAACTGAGAGCTCCTCCAAGGATAAACCAGTGCTTTAGAGGGTTTTAGAGTGTTTTATTCCTATTCTGTCTTTCTTCGTCCTTTTGTCCTCTCTGTTCCTTCAGCTTCTCTGCCTAGCTCAATGCAGAGAATATCTCAAAAGAAATCTCTCTTCTATCTCAAAAGAAATCCCAGTTTGGCTCCTCAGAGCCTCTCACTGGTGCAGGCTCTCCCCTCACTTAATAATAATAATTTATCAATGCTTTCAAAAATACGACCTCAATCCACAACAAGGCTGAGATGAGGAACTTTTACCATGGTCTCACACAACCCTGCCCAAAGAGCAGCTGTATTTTAGGGAAACAGTTCTCCTTTTGCACCTAAAAGTTTCCATAAGACCAAGGGAGATCTATTCAAAATGTAGGAGCTAAGAACAGGCAGGGAGGGAAACACAAAAAAATCAAAACCCAGATTTTTTTATGCAGACTTCTTTAAAGCCTCACTGAGTCCTTCAAAATTTGCTGAAGACAAATATTTGGATCAAGATCTGAGCATTTCATGAGGCATCACTCGTCAATTCTGCTTAAGATCATCCAGCCCTTTGCAAAGATGGCTCTGTCAGCTGATTTTAGAATATTCCAGAAGTTCTGACAAATTCCTTTTGACAGTCTTTGGTTGCCACAAAAATCTTGGACTGGAGATCTGGCTGTGATGTACAGGAGGAGCTGGAGAGGGAAAACTGAGGATCCACCCAGACTGAAAAAAACGAGGTGTGGTGGTTGTGGGGGGTTCCTGAATTGTGTGTGGGGCAATATTGGGGTCAATATTTGCCACCTCTTTAGCAGCACATTTCTGAGGACCTCAGAACTGAGTGAAATAGAAACTGAGTGAAATAAAAACTGACTTCAAAAAAACCCCAAAAACTGACTGTCTTCCATGAAAAGTGTTGCCTCCTTTAAAAAATGGTATGAGCAGTCAGGGAGGCTGAGAGCAAAGAGAAAAAAGCCCCTAATGTTCATTACAAAGTGACTGCTCACAGAAGCCCATTAAATAAAGGCTCAAGGGAAGTTTTCCCAAGGTGTTCCATGTCCTCCCTCCCAGCTGCAGCAGAGCAGGGCAGGTGAAATGCAGGAGCTGCAGCCTTGGGGGCCATCAGGGGCGTGCAGAGCAGGGTCACTGAGCAGACTCTGCAATCCCAGAGTTCTGGAGCTCAGCCCCTGATTCTGATTCCAGCTCCCCAGAGCATCCCCTGCCACGATCCACGGCTGCATGTCTGGCATTAATCAGGACAAATTTCCATAATTTGCCAACCTCTCCTCTGGTTTCTAGGTGTGAGGAGCGGGAATGCCAAGTGTCTGCAGCTGCCAGAGCAGAGATAAGGAGCCTGTGGAACGTGGGGAACAGCAACAGATGGCTCAGACACTCTCTCCTATTTGGCTGGCACTTTTATGTTTAGGGGTTTTTTTTTTAGCTCAAAGCAAAATAACTGAGGGGGAAATACATGACAGGAAAGAAATGCCCAGCAATCTTTGATTGCACAGGTGCCAAGGTGTGGCGGTCATATTTTCTGAAAAATCCCTCAGAAGCTGAGAAGCCTCAGAGAAAAAAGAAAAACAATTCTTATCTCATTTGCTTCTCCTGTGTTGTGCTCATATGTGAAATATGTGGCAGTCACCTTTTCTGAAAAATCCCTTGGCCCAGGATTTTTGTCCTGGGAAGCTGAGAAGCCTCAGAGAAAAAGGAAAACAATTCTTATCTCATTTGCTTCTCCTGTGTTGTGCTCATGTGGAATGTGTTTGGAGATTGTTTACCCACAGGTGATTGTTTCATTGGTTTCATGTGAATTGTTTTGACTTAATGGCTAATCAGGGCCAAGCTGTGTCAAGGCTCTGGAAGGAGTCATGAGTTTTCATTATTATCTTTTTAGCATTCTGTAAGTATCCTTTCTGTATTAATATAATATAATATAATATAATATAATATAATATAATATAATATAAATCTTTAAATAGTATCTTAATATATAATATAGTACCTTAATAAGATATTAATAAAATTAATATAATACATTATAGTATAATATAAATGTAATATAACATAATAAATTAGTATAGTAATATATAATATAGTATATTAATAAAATATTAATAAATTAATAAATTATCCTTCTAAGAACATGGAGTCAGATTCATCATTCCTTCCTTCACCTGGGCACCCCACAAACACCACACCAAGGGGGTTGGGACAGGCAGACTTACCTGTTTTAGGGATCCTTTCAGGGTGAGGAACATGTATGCCATGTAGCCAGGAATCAGCACCATAGAGGACAGGGCCATGAACCAGCCCACCCCCTGGCCCCATTTTGGGAACACGTAGCTGCCCATGGTCAGCGGGGTCATCTGCACAGCACTGAAGATGAACACTCCCTGCAAAAGCAGAAGGGAGGGTTTGGGGTCAGGTTCCCACAGTGTTCTGGCTTCAAGAGTTTTTCTGTAGCTTCCCAAGATGCTTTTTGCCAAAATGAATGTTTCACCTCAGAGCTGTGTTTTCACATATGAACCTGCACCTCGGACAATCCAGGTGTGCTGCTGGGAGCAGTAAATTCCTGGGATAACCTGCACAGAGCCAGAGGGAAAGGGGCTGCTGGGGAAAATAGGGATCCTGGGAATACCTGGAACCCAAAAGCAACCCAATAGGAATCCTGGGAATACCTGGAACTCAAGAGCAACCCAGTAGGGATCCTGGGAATACCTGGAACCCAAAAGCAATGTGGGTGCTGCTGCTCAATGGCGCCATGTACATGTCCCCATTGTGCCCTTCAGCAGCAGCACCCACGTTGCTTTTGGGCTGTTCTCCAATGATGCCCTGCAGACACAGAATTCCATGGGCTATTCCCAGGAAAATCTCCTGTGCTGGCCTGTCTCAAATGGCTAAAGCAGCCAGGAAAACCTGCTGAAGTGAATCAGGAGAGAGGGAGGCTCGTTCTGATCCAGGCTGAGCCCTCATGCAGGACAGAGGGCAGATTCTCATCCCTGCTCTGCAAATTCCCAGAGGCAGATTCTTATCCCTGCTCTGAGCTGGGCTGGGCAGCACATTCTGCTGAGGACTTGGCAAATCTGACCAGTTGGGCACCTTCCTCCTGTGCCACTAAAATAAAATCTCTTATGCATTCCTGAATGCTTGTTTTTCACAAAAATGAAATCTGCCTTGATCTGGGAAGGGAAGACTCGAGGAACCCTCAACATGAACACATTTCTGTGTCTTTTTAGTGCTCCTCATTTGCTTTCTCTGGTTAAATGCTGGCTCATGTGTAATAGTTTGTTACATTGCATCTGGGTTCAGTGTATGTGCAGTGCATTTACATTTCTTTGCTTACTACTTCACAAAGTACTGAATGGGATTAACTGGGTAAAGTTCTGAATCAGGAAGAAGCTGTTCTGTGGTTTCCAGTACAGATTCCTTGCAGAGTTTGCCAGAAAACCCACGGCAATGTAGTAGAAAATGATGAATACATACCACAGAAGGCCATGAGGGAAGAACATGAGTTTAGAACCCTGCTCTGTCACTAGAAGGGCTCGTGGAGGAATTCAGTTTACAGAATGTTGACATTTTTGTGTATGTGGAAAATTTAGATTTTAGATTGCTAATTTCTATTTTAGAACACCAAAAAAAAAAAAAAAGGTCAAAATTTGTTCCTTACAGTTTTCTAACTCTGCCAATCAACCTCTTGAGCATTTCCAGAGGTCTAATAAAAATCTTGGCTTCTCCTTTTGGGGCACAATCTTCCTGGAATGTCACTGCTTTTCCCCTATTGCCTTCAATGGGATTGCTCAAATCCTTAAAAAATGAGTGAGGGCAGAACTAATATGAACCTGTGGGGCTGGAAACCACAAGGCTGCAGCACCCAGGCCACTCATTCACATCCTTTCAAGCAGAGAATAAAAGTTTGTTCCTTACTGCCACAATGATAGGAGTGAAAAAGGACCAGCAGAGTTTCCACCAGATGCAGGGTCTGTATCCCACCATCTCTTGGATGTTGTCATAAAATCTATTAACACCTGGGTGAAGAAATAAGAAACAGCAAAGAAACATGTCAGGTAGTGGAGTTGATGGGAAGATCAGTGGTTCTGAGAGATACAGTCATAAACTATGATTATATTTGGAAGCTCTACAAAGATCTCAACTTTTCCTCAAGGCAAAAAGTGTGCAAGCTCAAAAGCACCAAAAATCACCTGTTCTCACTCTTCCACATCATAATTTATTAAATAGTGACTAGCAAACTTATTCCCATGACAAATGAGGAAGTTGCACATGAGAAGGTCAGATGCAAGAAATGCCCTTGATTGATTCCAACTCTAGATTATATTAGGATGAGAAATTTAGGATGTATTTTACAATTATAACCACCCAAACCCATCCCAGCATTGACCAGCTCTGTTGCAGTGCCCACCATGGATGGGCAGAAGTGGAGCTGAAATCAGAGGGCCCCTGATTAATTTCACATTAACTCTGAATTAATGTGAGCAACATCCTGCTGCTGCTGCTCTCCCAAAGCTGTGTCTGTCACCAATTCATGGCTCTGATTTCTTCATGGCCAGAGCCTGGAGCTGACAATTCCAAGCCCTGTGTGGACCATCCACTTAATCTCCTTGTGGGGTCCCTTCCAGCTCAGGATATTCTGTGATTTCTGGGAGAGTTTTGATGTATTTTTCCATTTGCTGGGTTCAGGTTGTGGATATTTAAGGTGATTATTCCCTAACTGACCAAAGAGCCTGGCTCACTGCAGGAACCTGGAGTAAGAGAATTTCTGGAAAAATGAAATATTTCAAATCCCAAGGGTCCTGAGGCAATATGTATCCAAAACCTCTGAAGATCCAGGCTTCCCAAGGGACTGGAACAGGAAAAGAGATGGAATATCACCCTTTTAATATTCCTGAAACTCTTCATGGCTCCCAGGCCTCTAGGCTGGGTGTTTAAAAGGCAGCAGCACCTTCCACAAGCAAACTTTGAATTATATCCACAGAAACCAAAGCCAGTTTCAGTTCCACCCCCAGCACATGCACATCAACCACGGATCAGAGGATGAATTATCCTCAGGGTGTGTAAAGCTCAGGGAAAAACACAAACAGGCTGTTTACCATAGCACCAGGATATTGAGATGCACTCAAAGAATACAAGGAACAAGAGACTCATTCCACTGGCAGAGTAGTAGTCAAAAAGCTTAAACACGTAAATTCCACCCTGAAACGGAAAAAAAAAAGTATGAAAAATAGAGCAAGGCTCCAGCTTCAAAATGTAACAGACAAACTAGCAGCAGTGGGTAGGTTAGGGGCCTATTAGTGTGAATTAAACAGGGTAAGTTTTTTTAAGGCTTGAGGTCCATCCTGACAAAATTAAGAGTGCTGCTGTTAAAACTGAAACGTTTAATTTTGCTGTTTGCTGTTTATTTGGTAATTTAATCATAATTTAATCATTAATAATTTCCCTCAAGCAGTTTGCAAAGTCAACATCTCCAGCTGCCACTTTTTGGACTGTAGGAATGTGGGGATGTGCATTTTGCTGTACCCTGAGCCCTGCAGGGGACACCCAGGTAGGGCCTTTTTGGGACTACCTAAAACCAGAGGCCAGCCAGAATTAAGGGAATAAAAAGCAGTTCTATTTATTGAAGGGCCTGCAGGTACATTTAGGGCAGACAAAGCCCCTCACAGCCTACACCCAAAATGGACCATGGGTCAGGGGTTTTTATACTTTTATAAGTTTGTTCCATTTGCACATTGGGGGTTAATCTGCCAATCCCAGCTGCAGGTAATGAAGTCATTGAGCCCAAGTTTGCTCCCCCCAAGTCCCTTTTGTTCCCATCTCTGGGCCCTGAGGCAGTGAGGTGTCCTTGATTGCCAGGCCTGGAGAGGAATTGTTGTGTGTGCCCAAAATGGGAAAGCTGCAGCTGACACTGGGTGTGGGGTTTGGAGTTACACACTAAAGAGCTGCAGGAGTACCAATAAATTAAATATATACAAGCTAAAATGCTAAGACATCATTCCCACTGACACTCAGGAAGTTGCTGCTTGATTTGCAGTAAATATCAGCTACAAGGGGGATTTGTGCTGTGGTTTTTCCCCTCCCACACATGTGATTTCTGTGTGAGGCAGTCCCAGCAAGCAGGAGCACACAGAGCTGGATAAAATCAGGCACTGCCACTTCATGCAGCTCCTGAGAGTGGCTGCTCAGCCAACACCACTTTGAGTTTATGTGAGCAACATCGACAGGCAAGCTGCAGCTGACACTGGGTGTGGAGTTTGGAGTTTACACTAAAGAACAGCAGGAGTATAAATATATAAAAAATAAAATAGCTAAATATATTAAAAAAACCCAATCCTAATATAAAAGAAATTATATTAATGTAAGTGATAAATACAAATTAAAATATCAAAGCTAGAATCTTAAGGGCGTTCTACGCTTAAACCGCCCAAACTTTGGCGAGTGCCAATCCCGGACAGTCCAGGGGCTGGCAGGGATTTCTGGCTGGGCTGGGGAAGGAGAATGGTGGAGCAGGGCAGAGGCAGCCCCACAGAGCAGTGGGGGGGCAGAGCATCCCACCTGAGGGATGCATGACTTTGAGTTTATGTGAGCAATATCTCCAGGCAAACTGCAGCTGACACTGGGTGTGGAGTTTGGCGTTTACATTAAAGAACGGCAGGAGTACAAGTATATAAAAGATACAAAAGCTAAATATATAAAAACAAAACAATCCTAATATAAAATAAATTATATTAATATAAATCATAAATACAAATAAAAATATCAAAGCTAAAATCTAAAGTGCGTTCTACACTTTAACCGCCCAA
Source organism: Melozone crissalis (assembly GCF_028551555.1). Taxonomy (NCBI): domain Eukaryota; kingdom Metazoa; phylum Chordata; class Aves; order Passeriformes; family Passerellidae; genus Melozone; species Melozone crissalis. The sequence continues at coordinate 18,254,291 of NW_026535807.1, read as the reverse complement.
ACCTTGGAGAGCGCCAATCCCTGACAATCCGGGGGCTGGCGGAGATTCCTGGCTGGGCTGGGGAAGGAGAATGGTGGAGCAGGGCAGAGGCAGCCCCAGGGAGCAGTACCTGAGTGATGTTGGACAGCCCTATCACGTAGGACACGATGCACACCACGGCAATGAACAGCTCGCGGCGGTTGCGCAGCAGCTTGGGGAACTCGTCCACCAGGGCAGTGATGAACCCTTCCACGGTGCAGAACTGCAGGGAAAGGGACACAAAACACACTGCAGAGCCCAGCTGGACATTAAAAACACTGCAGAGCCCAGCGTGGAGTTTTGGGGAGCAGTTTGTGATTGGACCCTTGGCTGGCCTGAGGCTGCAGCAGTCCAGCGAGAAGGGAAAATTCACTTGACTGCAGCGAAAGCTCTGCTCCTGAATATCCTTGGCTCTGTCCAAAGAGATCTGTGCAAAAAGATTTCCAGCTCGAGGAGCACTCAAAATTCTGAGCTATGAACTGTTGCTTTCGCTCTGTGAACAGGAACTGCTCGTTTTTTGTAATAAAGTTGATAAACCTTAAGTTGAGGGCTTTCATCCCTCAATCCCACAAAATAAACTTGTTTATTTTGTAAATCACATAAAAAAGTTCTTTTTTATGTGATACAGGACAGCCAACACACAGAGAAAATCTAACCAGATTGGTGCTTCACACAGAAGGTTAAAGATTCTCATATGTATTAAATCAAATATTCTCTGTATTCCCAGAAAACATTTTTTGTTGAGGCTGTGTCCTCCAAATGGCCACACTCCAGAGTCCCTCTGTGTGTATATATTCAGATAAATGTTATCATTATGGTGGCTGAAATATGATCTGTCCAAGAAGATTTCCAGCTCGAGGAACACTCAAAATCCCGAGCTATGAACTGTTGTTTTCACTCTGTGAACAGAAACTGCTCTTTTTTTGTAATAAAGATGATAAAAATACAGTTGAGGGCTTTGGTGCCTCAATCCTACAAAATAAACTTCTTTTTTATGTGATTTACAAAATAAACTTCTTTTTTGTGTAATACAAAAGAAAGCCAACACACAGTGAAAGTCTAACCAGATTGGTGCTTCACACAGAAGGTTAAAGATTCTCATATGATTCTCATATGTGATAAATAAAATATTCTCTGTATTCCCAGAAAGCATTTTTTGTTGAGGCTGTGTCCTCCAAATGGCCACACTCCACAATCTTTTTTTGTGTATATATTCAGATAAATGTTATCATTATGGTGGCTGAAATATGAAAAGCAGAAGATGAGTAAAGTTTTATTAATTTTCAGCCGAGCAAATAGAATTCAACCAATGGTTACAGCTCCTGTAAATTAGAGTGGATGAAATGTTTCAGTGACAGACAGAAAATGCAGAGAGCATGACAGCCTGTAGATACATATTCCTTTTAATAATATTAGACCACCTTCCTCAGCTGTTAGTTGCCTAGAGACAAATGCTTTCAAGAATATTTCTGACCCAATTTTTCACAGCAGTTTCCCCCCTCCAGAATGAGCAGTGGGTTTTAATGTCAAGCCTGAAGCTCACTGAAAAACAAAGAAATCAAAAGTGTAAATTTTCAACTTCCTTTCATCTCCCAGGATAAAATACCCTCCTTGGTCTTTTTGTGTTCACAGGCTGAAGGCAGCTTGGATTTGTAGAAAATGATGGATTTTCACTCCTGGAAGACAGGTCCAGTGCTAAGGCAGTAAATCCACATTCCTTTACATGCTGGGAGGGCTGTGCTGGGGACTGGGAGCTGCTGCTTTGCCAACTGCAGCTGATTGCAAATAAATTAACACATCTGCCCAGACTGGGCTCCTGAAAATGATCCAGGAGTTCAGCAGCCAGGGGGGACTTCCCTGACCAAATCCTCCAAATATTCCTTGTGAAATAAGGCAGGGTGAAATAAGGCAGGGTGCTCTCCTGAGTGCTGCCACTGGGGCTGTTCTCTGCATTAAAATTAGCACTGATTTACAAAAGGTTTTGTTGGATATAGTTATTTCTAAAGAGTTTTCTCTCATGCTCTGTGCTTTTTTTATTTGTGTCATAATCAACATTTCTAATGATTCCATATGTTAATTATTTAATAGTTTGATCTAGACAGAGGATATCTTGGATTTGCAAAGCTCAGGGCTGGGCATCCTCCTTCATTTCCAGTTGTTAGATATCAGCCTGAGCTTTGGTACAGCCGGAACCAATAAATTGGTGATCCTTCCCCTTGGGAAGTGATTTCAGAGCACATCAAAACTCAGAATATCCTCAGTAACTATCCCACTGCCCTCTGAATTAACTCCAGATCTTAAAATGAAATGTGTGCTGTGTATTTTTGCTCCAGTGGTGAGTTCTTGAGTTGCTGGTAAGAAATACCTGTGGCATCCAAATCTTGTAAAACATATCCCAGTGTCTCCTACACAGCTGAGCATTGCACAGGTATTTTTAACATTGTGATTTAACAGGGAATATTTCAATGATAAACTCTTTTTTGCCTGCAGAATAAATTTTCTGCCCATTTTTCATGTGCTTCCAACAGTTCATGGAAGAGCAGAGGTGTTCAAGCATCATTTTTTTTTACTCAGACTTTCCTGAGTGCCTCCTATACTTTATTTGATTATTCCAGGGACCATCCTGCCCCACTTCCAGCTGACACTCTGAGTTTAGAGTTATACACTGAAGAACTGCAGGACTACAAATATATGAAAAATACAAAAGCTATAAGAATTTATTAAAAAATCCTACTATAAAATAAACCTAATATAAAAGAAATAATCCTAATTTATTAAATAAATCCTAAATTATAAAGTAAATAATCTTTATGTACAACGAAGAGCTGCAGGATTACAAATATATGAAAAATACAAAAACTAAATCTATGAAAAAATCATAATATAAAGCAATCCTAATATAAAAGAAATAATCCTAATTTAATAAATATACTCTAAATAATAAAATAATGAATTCTAAACTATATATATATATTTATATATAAAATATAAAATAAATAATCCTAAATTATTAAATAAATCCTAAATTATTAAATAAATACTAATTTATAAAATAAATAATCTTTATATACACTGAAGAACTGCAGGATTACAAATGTATGAAAAATACAAAAGCTAAATATATAAAAAAATCCTACTATAAAATAATCCTAATATAAAAGAAATAATCCTAATTTATTAAATAAATTCTAAATTATAAAATGATGATTTTGAAATTATAAAAGAAATAATCCTAAATTATTAAATAAATAATCCTAATTATTAAATAAATCCTAAATTATAAAATAAATAATCTTAATATACACTGAAGAACTGCAGGATTACAAATGTATGAAAAATACAAAAGCTAAATATATAAAAAAATCCTACTATAAAATAATCCTAATATAAAAGAAATAATCCCAAAGTATTAAATAAATCCTAAATTATAAAATAAATAATCCTAGATTATTAAATAAATCCAAATTATAAAATAAATAATCCTAAATAAATCCCAAATTATAAAATAAATACTCCTAATAGAAATAAATAAAATACAAATAAAACATCAAACCTGGTTCCACCCAGTGGCAGAAAATCTGTATTTTTATTGATTTTCACCCCAGTTTTACCTGACTGTCAATGCCCAGCATGAGCAGCATGGAGAAGAAGAGGATTGCCCACAGAGGGGAGATGGGCAGCTGTGTCACTGCCTCTGGGTAAGCCAGAAACGCCAGTCCCGGGCCTGGGGAGAGACAGGAGACACAACATCATCGTCAGGGGCTGGGGTTGGGCTCCTCTCTCCTGCTGGGCTCTGGATGCAGCCCCTGAGCAGGGATTTCAGTGCTCACTGCTCCCTGACCACCAGGGCACTGCAAACACCTGGCTTTGAAAATGAACCAGCCAGAACAAAAATAAAATAATAAATACACTCCAAAGCCCCTCAAAGCCAACCAGCAGAACACTGGATGGGTTCAGCAGCTGCTCCTGCTTTGCACCACTCAGAAAAGAAACAGAGCTCAGCAATGGAGAAGACACTTCCCAGCATTTCCATCTGCTATTCCATTCCACTCCCTCCCTCTAAATACTCCTTTGAATAAACTCTGTCATTGTGGATGACCAAACTTCTTAATTCTTCTTCTTCCTAACTGCAGATGGAGGGCGGAGTGTTAAACTCCTATTAAAATCCCCTATTTTCAAACCCTATTTAAAAGGGGATTTTTTGTTCTCATGGCATACCTGGAGTTCAGCTTCAGAGGGAAAACCAGCAAATTTAATAAATAAATTTATTAATACAAAGAATATATTATAAATATAATAAGTTACAATAAATATGTATTTATTATATAACATGTATTAATATTTAACTATTAATTAATATAATATTGAATATATTTATTATATAATAGATATATATTTATTATATAATATCTATTTATATTTATCTATTAATCAATATGATATTTAATATATTTATTATATTATAGATATATATACACATATAATAAATTATAAATTTATAAAGTCACAGAAATAAAGCTCGTGTGTTTCACCTAAGGAGTGCCTCTGATTTTTCAGTTTCCATTAAAAGTCTGTCAGTGACAAGTGCTTGGTCCCAGCCCCCAAACCAGTGGAGCAAGGGTGCCATCAACACCTGGATTGTCAAAGTCTAATGAGGATTTTGAAGCAATTAATTGCTAACAAGAGCAGATATGACTGGAAAGCAGTTCAGAAAACATTCCAAATAGCAGTGCTAAAAGCAAAATAAACTTCAGATAAATATGTTAATTTTACTCTGTTTGGCATTACACAGAAATGCAGCTACTCCTTTTAATAATATCATTTGTTTTATAAGGCTGTATAAAAGATGGCAAAACAACCTCTTATGGTGGTAAAATCTGGCACCAGCCTCTGAGCTTACTAGGAGAAATAAAAGCCTTAATTAAAGGTCAAATTTTTAAATATCCTTTGCTATTAGTGGCCATGGGCATCTTTCAGAGATCTGTTATCAAATGTACTTAATATGATGTAAAAATATTGTGCTGTTTGCAGGTGCAGCCTTTACATAACTCCTTCTGTATCAAAGAAATAAATCCAAAAAGCTTATTTCACACACCACTGCCTTTCCAGAGCAGCTTCTAATAACAGTGCCTGCCATCATCACTTTGCACCTAATCTCTTTGTATGTGTAATTTATTGAAGATTATTTTCAGCGCTTAAATTCTCTCCTTTTCTCACCAAGGAGAATATTCCAGCGGGTTGTGTTTGCTAATACAGTCATCCAGATTTTGTCCACCAGCGAGTTGCAGCCAAGCTTTGAGTTATGAGATCCCTCCCTGTGGCCAGAACTGCTAAGTGAGTATCTGGTGCACCAGCTGGGGCAGGGCAGCCATCTGCTCTGCTGCTTTTTGAGCTTTTTCAGCTGGAAGACACACAAGGAAAAACAGAATCCTCCCATGGACAGCTCCACAGCTCCCTGCCCTAAATAAAATGTCTGTCATGATACAGAGCCACAGGAAACAGGTGTAGGTGTGAACAGGGGAGAAATGGATCTGCCTCCAAGGGCTTAACCTCAAGAAATGGGAAAAGGAGTTAAAACCCAGCTGGACTGGGAAATATTAGTTTAAAAACCACCCCATAATGACCAGCATTCCTCCTTCTCTGCCTGGAGTGGGTTGGGACAACACTTTTCCTCCTGGGAGACTGAGGGGACAGGGAGCTGAGGAGCTGTGGGCAGGGATTTTAAACAGCTGCAGGAACAACCTACAAGCAAAAAAAAAAACAAACCTTGATGCACAGCTTAGAGGAAAATATTTTGGGTACCTGATGCTGCCACATCTGCAATTGGCCTCTTTGTGACATTGGCCATGAATCCCACAATGGAGAAGATGACAAAGCCAGCAAACATGCTCGTGCACGAGTTTATGCAGCACACTATGATGGAGTCCCTGAAACAAAGGGAAGGGGCTTTAAGCAGCAGGGAAAGCAAATGTTCATTCTTTTTGGGTTGTTTTGTTTATTTATTTTTGTCCTGTGGAAAGATCTCAATGATTTAAGATTTCACAGTTTAGGATTTCCCAGTCTGGGCTCCATCCCATGCTGGGGAAGTCTCTCCCCTTGGTGTAAAGGCAGTCACACATCTCACCCCCAGCCAGACAGAACATTTAATATCCAACACTAAACTTTATTTCAATTATCTGTGCACAGAGACAGAAGCCAGCTCCAGCTGAGACAGGCAAGTGGCACTGCAATATGTGCAGTCATCTGCTTACCTGTAAACATTATTGTGGAAAGGGTTGTAACTTCCAAGGGCAATCAGTGAACCAAGGCCCAAACCGTAGGAGAAGAAAATCTGTGTGGCAGCATCCAGCCAAACCTGATGGCAGGAAACAATTTTTTTTTAAAAATCTGTTTCATCTCTTGAGGAGCAGCTCATATGGCTGAAAGGGGAGCAGTGAGGAGTGAAACTTTGGTTTACCAGCATGCAATATTTACCTCAGAGTCTGAAAGCTTGCTGAAGTTGGGAGTGATATAGAATAAAATGCCTTCCTTTGCTCCAGGCAGTGTTACACCACGGAAGAACAAGATAAGCAGCATAACATAGGGATAAGTAGCAGAGAAATACACCACCTGATGTGAAGAAACAAGACAGTGTTAAGTGTGCAAGGAAGAATAATCAAATTGAGGCATTTTTCAATGAAAAGGTTTGGGAAGTGCCTACATGAAAATCCCCTTAACTCCAGCTCTAAAGGCAGGTGGCTGTTACCTATTTTTCTGAAAAGAGAACAGTGTGGACTAGGATGTTTTCACACTTTTTTTGGTATTTAACACAAGGAAGTCCCAAAAGCACAAGGATCATGACACCAGGATCCTGCTTGTAACACATCTGGCAGCTCATTTTTCCCACTCTCTCCTCCTCTATATTACAGGCTTCCTACTTTCTTGCCTTTTTAAAGATCCTGTAAGAAACCCTTTCTGAAGTCAGACTCAGCCCTCTTTTTTCCCTCTTTTTGGCCTCTTTGTGTTTGGAGACAAGAGAAAGAAAATTATTTGCTCTGAGCTCAGCTCAGCCCTGTCCAACACACAGTTCAAGGTGGGTCACAGTTAAAACCACTTGTCAAAAACCAACAATCTGTTCCCTCAGAGTGAAGAAATCCCAGCCCTCTGCACCAGACCTCAGCTCTTCTAACCCAACACCAAGCCCCATTGCTGTGGCTTTTCATTTCCCTGTGATTTCTTCCGACAGGGTAAGGCATCAACCATTAGCAGATGTTGCTGCCCTTTCACTCAGAAAGGTCTCTCAAGAATATAATTTCCTTTAATTGATTTGTAAATCCTAATTTCCACTCACAGCCAGGCAGACCCCAAGAAGCACAGGGTGAAATCCTGTGAGAGGACCTCAAATGTTTCTCACTCACATGAGGGAAGGTGGGAGCAGCTCTTCCCAACACTTCCTTACATATCCAGGTCCAGCAAGAATTTTGCATTTATTGCAGTAGTTCTTCTGAATATTCCAGCTGGTTTGGATAGCAATAGAGTGAGGATGAAGTGGTTTGGTTCCAGCAAGAATTTTGCATTTATTTTGCATTTATTGCAAAATTCTTTCTAGAACCAAACCATTTCATCCCCATTCTGGTGCTATCCAAACCAGCTGCAATATTCATCCCAGGAAGAAGCAAGAATGTTTTTAGGTGATTTTATATCTGGCCAAGCCAAGAGGTATAAGTGAAGCATCTAAGGCTGTGGTCTGACCTAGCTAGAGAGGAGCCAGCTCTTCCTAAAACATGGGGCTGCATCAGTCCAAGAAAACACAAATTAAATCCTTCACAGAGCTCTGACAGCCAAACTGCCCCCGGCGCCTCTTACCTCAAGAACTTTCAGAATATTTGACCAAAATGGGCATTTTTAATTGAAAGATATTAACAGTACTTTTTAATCTTACCTTTCCAGTCCAGCCTACCCCCTTCCAGATACAAAAATACACCAGGATCCAGGCAATTGCCAGGGTGATTGCCAGTGGCCATCGGATTTGCCCAGGCTTTTCCAAGCCGTCGGTCATTTGGTGCATGTTGCGTCTGCAAGGAGCCAACACAACATTTGGCAAAGAATTCAGAGGGTGAAACAGGAAGGACAGCAAGGTGATCCTTGGGCATGCACGGGGAGGAGGGAGGGAAATGCTGAGCTTACTCCCAGAACTCCACCACGGCACTTGTCATGTTGGTGGTGTTCGCTAGGGTGTAGTTGGAGAAGCAGCGGTCGGTGTTCCAGGGGTTCTCACAGTGTTTCCAAGGAAGGGTCTGCAGAGGGGAGAGCACCAAAAACCTGGGGTCAAACACTTCTTAAGCAAGGATTACCTCAGGTGTCTCTTTCTTTGCTAGAACTGACAGCTGAGTGCAGAACTAAAGCACCTGGAGCTCTGCAGACATTGATCTCCCCGGGGTGAAAGTTATTTCAATTCCTATCAGCTGTGGGAGGCAGGTGTGGAATATTCCCTCTTTTCCTTAAAATTGCAGCCCAAATGCTCTGGATTCAATACACTCACCATGAGAGTATGGTGAAACAGCACAAAGGACCTCCTGGAGTTCCTGGTACTTCTTGTTGCAGAAGAGATAACAAAATTGGGATGGTTATTGATCAGAGAGTTTCATTTTCCCCTCAGGTCAGAGGATAATTGGAGAAAGATTAAATATCTATCTGTTATGTGCATGTTCTGCATGTGTCCATCCCATCTTTCAGAAGCTGTGAGGAGCAGAACCTGTTTCTCATGGTATCCATTAGAATGAGCCTCATTTAAATACAATTTATAATCTTTTTGATGGCAATTGTTGGGAAATCCTCTCACAGAACTGCATGCTTTATACACAAGGAGAAGAGGCTTCAAGGGAATTAGAAGTCAATATTCATTTAACACGGGCCACAAGAAACACTTCCAGACTCTGCCTGACCTTTCACATCAATACCAATTCTGAGGACAACAAAGCAGAAATGGTCATGTCACTCCCAGACAGTAATTAATGCAAATTTGGTCAAGGCAAAATCCTTTAAAGCCAAGAACAAGCAAGCATGAGCAAAATTTATAGAAGAGACAATTGAACAATGATGCATTAATTATATACAACTTATGTAAGAATGCTTCCTCAGATGGCCAAACCCCACAAATCAGACAGGACTTACTCAGCTGATGAATCACCCTTGAGGGGAAAAAAAAAGGCAGCTAAAAATAAAGTAAACAGGAAAGAAAACAAAGCAAAAATAACAACAATGAATGGAAGTTCAGAGCTAATCAAATCACAGACCTTCCATTCCATGGGGGTTTCTTTAATAAACCCCCATCATGAAGCCACATTGCAATGATACCATTTCCCAAAGAACTCATATTTGTGTGGCTGCTACTGAAGAAACAAAATAATTAGTTTCACACTAAAATTTTTCTTGGGGGAGTGACTGACCTGTAAGCTCAGTTTTCTGCTCTAAATTTCTTGTGGAGAAAAAAAAAATAAAAGGGATTTTTACAAAATAGGTTTTTTTCAGTAAGAATGGATTATCCTACAGATTTCTGTGCGCGTTGTGTTAACCTCACACATCTACACTGAGGCAGATTAGTGGTGTATCCATATTTTACTCGGCTTTACATCCAAGAAACAATTCCCCATCCCCTCTGACACACACTTACAGTGGTAAAGGAATTATACAGGTAGTATATGGCCCAGGAAATAATCACAATGTAGTAGATATTTAGCCAAAAGGACAGGACTGCAGCAGCCAGCCCCACACCTGCAAGGAAAACAAAGAGAAATAAAACCAAGGGAACTTCCAAGTGAAGGGCAAACACATCACATGGGACAGACAGGCACCACTGGGAAATGTTGTAGGAGTGAGAATTTCAGCAGTGCCACTACACAGAGGTGATTATTTGGGTGATGGCTCAGCCATCCATGAGCTCACTGCCAGCCTTCAGTGGTGGAGTCCCACCTGCTGAGAGTTCCTGGCACGTTTTACTCCCAGGAAAAGGAGCTAAATCAGCTCATTCTCTGGCAGAGCAGCCCCGCAGGAGCTGGTGGCAGATGCACACACTGTGAGAATGTGTTCAAGGCACTCAGGACACGATCACAGTGCCTGCTGGCAGCCAGACCAAAGACGTGCCAGGGTTCCACCACGAGGGTGTCTTCTGCTCCACATGGACACTCCAGGGGTGTTCTGAACTATTCCATGACCCTGAGCTGGAGGAAGTGCTCACAATAATCAGGATAATTCAAAGCAAGGCTGTACCCACAGCAGCAACTCGAGCAAAACCACTTCTCTGTGAGAGACAATTCCATCTCCCTGCGTTTTGCCAGCGCTAAATCTCCCGGAGCAAAATCCAATCTCAACAAACTCTCAGCTCCCCCTGTGCTAATTGTCAATCCTACTGGGTGAGGTAATTTGTAACACCACGTGCAGCTCTGCTGGGCCAGAACTCAGCTCAGGAGCTCGGCAGTGTCAAAGGATTTGGGATTAGAAGGGTGAAAATCATCATTTGGGAGGTCTGTGGGTCTGTGCAGAATCGAGATTAAAACCCCTGGGGTTCTGCCAATCAAACCTCAAACTTAAAGCATGGAGTGAGTTTTTCTTAAGGAATTCAGTATGAAATTGCCAAAAGTGTCTGGCTTTGGAATTTCAGTTTAAAAACCAGTTGATGCCAATCTCTGTGAGCTCAGAAAAATTTACCAAAGTTTACCAAATCGCTGCGAACACATCCAATCCTGCTCAGACAACTACTGCTGGATATGCTATTTTTAACGGTCTTCATGCATTTCTACAGAAACCCACAAGAGTTTTTGAAGCTCAAAAATAAGTTTGTTACAATTCTAATGCCTAAATGTCACTATTTTTAATGGAGAATAAAAAAATATAGCCCAGCATGTTTCAAAATCATCAGAAAATCAGTGTGTCTTCTCTAGAAAAATCATGGTTTAAATATAAATGAAAGGCACTAAGAAACATCCTTGCCCTGGCACTTTGGGAAACTTCTGCAGTTTGGAACCAAATGAGAAAGAATTGGGATCCATACTGTACCTTTGAACATTGGAGCAAGCTTCCACACCCCAAGGCCTCCTATAGATGTGTACTGACCAAGGGAACACTCCAAAAGGAACAGTGGCACTCCAGCAAAAATTAAAGTAAGGAAATAGGGAATCAAGAATGCACCTAAAAAGAAATTTTTAACAAGCCTGTTACAGTGGGGAAAAACACAAGTGAATTTCCAGTTTCCATCCCTGTTACGTATGAAAAAAAACCCACAGGGATTTTTTCCTCTCAGATGTAACTTTTCAAAAATGTTAGTGGAAATCACACGTGCACTTCTGAACCAGCACCTCCAGAGGTGAAAATAAAGGGAAAACGAGAACTCCCCATCGTTTAAATGTTTTCTGTGGAAGTAAAAAGCTGAAATCCAGAAGCCTGTGGGCTTTGCTGCCTTCACCTCTCACAGAGAGCGCAAAGGCTTTAACCAGCCCTGGCAGCTTTCCAGCCTTTTATGGAGAGCTCAGAGTCAGCTACAAAACCCATGAAATCCTCTCAAAACTCAGCCCAAAAGAGAGTGATCTGCAGGGTGGGATGGAGGGCAACCTGCTTTAGTTCTGCTCTGATACTTTATGGTCTTTTAAGTGCCACTGACAGCTCGGAGTTAGGATAAACTTCAGAGCAGAGCTCAAAGCAGAGCTCCACACTCCAAAATGGCTCTGAACCTCCTGGAATACTGGAAAGTACTAAAACCCAAAAAACCCAAGCCAAAACAACAACAGCAAACCCCCTAAAACAAACCAAAATCAAACAACAACAAAACAACAAAAAACCCCAGGCCCAAAACATCACAGCAAATAACCAAAAAAAACAAAAAATCAAAAACCAAACAAAAAACCCAAAAGCCAAACCAAAACAACAACAAAAAACCCCCCCAAAACAAAACAAAAAACCCAAAAACTAAACCAAAGCAACAACAAAACTCCAAAACACCAAAAAATGAAAATCCCCCCAAAACCCCCCAAACCCCTCACAGCAAAGAAACAAACAAAAAATAAAAAAACCAAAAAAAACCAACAAAACCCAAAAAATACAAAACAAAGTAAAGCCAAAAAAGACTCCACAGCAAACAATCAAACAGAAAACCCAAAACCCCAAACCAAAACAGCAACAAAAACTGAAAGACCAAACAAAACAGTAAACTCAAAAAAACTATCCAAAACACCATAGCTAACGAACAAAAAAAAGCCAATAAAACCAACCTCAACCTCACCCAATAAACCAAACCAACTAACCAACCAAAAAAAACAACCCAAAAAATTCTCAAAAAAATCCTGCAACCCCACAAAAAACCAACAAAAAATCCCCAACCACATGTATGAAAAATCTCTCCAAACCAGGTTTTGATTTGCTGCTGATTTGCTGGTGACTCCTACCCCACAAACCCGGCCAACGTACCTCCACCATTCTTGCCGCACAGGTAGGGAAATCTCCACACATTCCCTAAGCCAATGGCATAACCTACACAGGACATAAGAAAGTCAAATTTCCCTTTCCAAGTGTCTCGGTCTGGAAGGTCCGTCTTCTTCTTCTGCACTTTTACTACCAAGGTTTTGGGCTTGTCGTTGGTGATGGAGGCGTCGACCTCGGTGGAGATCTGTCCGTCCGCCACTTTGGTGCCGTTGGTGGCCATGTCTCTGGGCTTGGCAGGCGAGGCTCTGGCGGCGGCGGGGCGGGAGATGTCAGCACCAGTCCACGTGGACAGCAGCTTTGCGGCTCGTGGCGATCCACCCGATGCACGAGGGAGCGATGGCGAGCGCAGGGCCGGCCCGCGGAGCCGCCGCGTGGAGCCTCAGCGCGCCCCGGAGCCACCTGCGCGACACCACGGGCACACTCAGACACACGGACACGGGATAGTGGGAGGAATGGGCCCTGCTCTAGGGGATGGGGCTGGACCCAGCAATCCCTACAAAACAAGCCCTAAGATCCACTGGTTGGAACTTTTCCCCATGGATCGCCCATGAGTCTACAGAAAAAAGAATTTACAATCTACAGAAAAAAGAATTAAAAAAAAAAAAAAAACAAGGAATAGCAGTTGCCACCTTTAATAGTGGGTTAATGCTGAATTTAAAACTTTTACGTTCTAACATTGATGTTACCAAAACAATCTCCGAAACCCATTAATTGTATTTTTTTCTATGGATAGCCTATGAGTATACAGAAGAAAGAATTTAAAAAACCCAAGGAATAGCAGTTGCCATCTTTAATAGTGGGTTAATGCTGAATTTGGAATGATCATAACTAATCCAAAATAATCTCCAAGACCCATTTATATATTCTTTCCTATGGATTGCTTGTGAGTTTACAGAAAAAAGAATTAAAAAAAAAAACCAAACCCACAGAATAGCAGTTGCCACCCTTAAAATAGTGGGTTAATTCTGAATTTGGAATGTTCATGACTAATCCAAAACAAGCTCCAAGACCCACAGATTGTATTTTGTCCCCATAGATCTTCTATGAGTCTACAGAAAAAAGAATTTAAAAAAAACAAACCAAGGAATAGCAGCTGCCACCTTTAATAGAGGGAATACTGAATTTAGAATGTTCACTGCCATGTTACCAAAACAATCTCCAAGACCCATTTATTGTATTTTTTTCTATGGATCACCTATGAGTCTACAAAGGAAAGAATTTAAAAGAAAACTAAACCAAGGAATAGCAGTTGCCACCTTTAGTAATGGAAATACTGAATTTAGAATGTTCACAACTAATCCAAAACAATCTCCAAGACCCATTTATGATATTTTTTGATAGATCTATTTTATGATAGCTCTTCTGTGAGTCTACAGAAAAAAGAATTTAAAAACAAACAAACCAAGGAATAGCGGCTGCCACCTTTAATAGAGGGAATACTGAATTTGGAATGTTCACTGTGGTGTTGCCAAAACAATCTCCAAGACCCATTTATATATTCTTTCCTATGGATTGCTTATGAGTTTACAGAAAAAAGAATTGAACAAAAAAAACAAACCAAGGAATAGCAGTTGCCACCTTTAATAGTGGGGTAATGCTGAATTTGGAATGTTCACAACTAATCCAAAACAATCTCCAAGACACATTTATTATATTTTTTCATATGGGTTGCCCATGAGTCTACAGAGAAAAGGATTATGAAAAAAAAATCAAACCAAGGAATAGCAGTTGCCACCTTTAATAGTGGGAATACTGAACTTAGAACATTCATGGCTAATCCAAAACAACCTCCAAGACCCATTTATTATCTTTTTTCCTATGGATCACCTATGAATCTACAAAGAAAGGAATTTAAAAAAAGAACCAACCAAGGAATAGCAGTTGCCACCTTTAATAGTGGGTTAATAATGAATTTAGAACATTCACTGTGGTGTTACCATAACAATCTCCAAGACCCATTTGTAATATTTTTTCCTATGGATCCTCCATGAGTGATCTACAGAAAAAAGAATTTAAAAAAAAATTCCCAAGGAATAGCAGTTGCCATCTTTAATAGTAGGAATACTGAATTTAGAATGTTTACAACTAATCCAAAATAATCTCCAAGACCCATTTATTATATTCTTTCCTATGGATTGCCCATGAATGATCTACAGAAAAAAAATAATTTACAATCTACAGAAAAAAGAATTAAAAAAAAAACAACCAAAGGAATAGCAATTGCCACATTTAATAGTAGTTTAATACTGAATTTGGAATGTTCATGACTAATCCAAAATAACCTCCAAGACTCACAGATTGTATTTTGTCTCTATAGATCTTCTATGAGTCTACAGAAAAAAGAATTTAAAAACAAACAAACCAAGGAATAGCAGTTGCCACCTTTAATAGTAGGTTAATACTGAATTTGGAATGTTCATGACTAAGCCAAAACAATCTCCAAGACCCATTAATTATATTTTTTCCTATAGATCGCCTATGAGTCTACAGGAAATAGAATTAAAAATAAAAACAAACCAAGGAATAGCAGTCACTACCTTTAATAGTAGGTTAACAGTAAATTTTAAAAGTTCACCGTTAATCCAAAACAATCTCCAGGACCCACAGATTGGATTTTGTCCCTATAGATCTTCTGTGAGTCTACAGAAAAAAGAATTTAAAAAACCCAAACCCCAAGGAATAGCAGTTGCCACCTCTAATAGTGGATTAATAGTGAATTTAGAACGTTCACAATTAATCCAAAGCGATCTCTGAGACTCATTTATTATGTTTTGTCCCTGTAGATCACTTACAAGTCTATGGAAAAAAGAATAAAAAAAAACAAGCCAAGGAATAGCAATTGCCATCTTTAATAGTGGATTAATAGTGAATTTAGAACATTCACAATTAATCCGAAACAATCACTGAGACCCACTGATTATATTTCATCCCTATATATCTCTTACAAGTCTACAGAAATAATTAAGAAAAGAAAAAAACAGATCAAGCATAGCTGTTGCCACCATTAATAGTGGATTTAGAGAGTTCACTATTAATACAAAACAATCTCCAAGATCCACTTATTATACTTTGTCCCTATAAATCTCTTATGAGTTTACAGAAAAAATTAAAAAAATAAATCAAGAAACAGCAGTTGCCACCCTTACTAGTGGATTAATAGTGTGTTTAGAACATTCAATATTAATCCAAAACAATCTCCAAAACCCACTGATTATAATTTTTCCAATAGATCTCCTAGGAGTCTACAGGAAGAATTAAAGAAAGTAATCAAGGAATAGCAGTTGCCACCATTAATAGTGGATTTAGAGTGTTCACTATTAACCAAAACAATCTCCAAGACACATTTATTATATTTTTTCTATAGATCTCCTATGAGTCTACAGAGAAAAGAATTTTTAAAAAAATTCAAAAAATAGCAGTTGCCACCTTCTATAATGGATCAATAATGAATTTAGAACATTTACTATTAATCCAAAACAATCTCCAAGATCCATTTCTTATATTAGCTGCTATTAATTTCTTATGTGTCTACAGAAAGAATTAAAAAAAATAAATTAAGAAGTATCACTTGCCACCTTTAATGGTAAATTAAACAGTAAATTTTAAAAGTTCACTATTAATCCAAAACAACCTCCAATGTGCACTGATTACATTTTGTCCCTATAGATCACTTACAGGTCTACAGAAAAAATGTAATAATTTCAACTAATAGCAGTTGCCGTCTTTAATAGTGGATTAATACTGAATTTAGAATGCTCACTGTTAACCAAAACAATTTCCAAGACCCATTCATTATAATTTTTTCTATAGATCTCTTATTAGTCTGCAGAAATAATTTAAAAACAATTTTAACTAATAGCAGTTGCCATCTTTAATAGTGGATTAATACTGAATTTAGAATGTTCACTGTTAACCAAAACAATTTCCAAGACCCATTTATTATAATTTTTTCTATAGATCTCTTACAAATCTGCAGAAAGAATTTAAACCCAATTTCAACTAATAGCAGTTGCCATATTTAATAATGGGTTATTAGTGAATTTAGAAAGTTCAGTATTAATCCAAAACAATCTCCAAGACCACTTATAATCCTTTTTCCCTATAGATGAGTCTACACAAAAAAAGAATTCAAGAAATACCAACCAAGCGATAGAAGTTGCCATGTTTAATAGTGAATTAACGCTAAATTTAGAATGTTGGCCATTAACCAAAATAATCTCTCTTATTATATTTTGTCCCTAGAGATCTCTTAAGAATCTGCAGAAAGAATTATAAAAAGGTAAATCAAGAAACAGCAGTTGCCACCATTAACGGTGCTGGCATGGTGGATTTGTAGTGAAATTAGAAAGTTCTCTTATCTAAAACACCTTTCCCTGAAATGCTCCCAAAGGAATTAAACAATAAATCAGATCAAGCAATGGTACTTAATCCTGGGTAATGATGTCAAGTTTTACATGTGGTTATAATTAGCTGTTAATGTAAGACAAATGTTTGACAAAGCTGAAATTGTCAGCACAGTGAGATGGCAGCCTGCAATGGCCACTCCTCATTTCTGTTCCCAACCATTTTAACCTTTTAAAACACCATTGCCGTTGCTAGGTACACTTCCAAAAGCTAAATAAAACAATAATCAAGGAAGCAAATATGGATTATTAAAATACCGGGGGTGTTTCAATCAACTTTGAAGTGCTTGTGGCTCCTGCACGCTTCCACAGCTGGAAAAAACCTACTGAAATAAAGCTTTTCATGTCTTCTGTGACCCATCCACAACCAATTTATTGTCTGTTTTCTCTTGATAACTCCTTTTTACCAGCCCAGTGCTCAAATCAGAGGTGCAGCACATGAAACAATGGCCATGGTGAAGAAGCTGCACCTTGTGTTGGCAACACTCGGCACAAGCTCAGGCAGAGATCAACAACAATTTTATTTACACATTTTTGGAAGGGAGGATTGAGGTTCTAACTGAAAGTTATGGTAAAAGAAACATGAAAAAATATGTAAAGACTTTATTTTTCTTTGAATTGTCATTTCTGATCACTGCATGACTATAAAGCCACGTGCAATTATTAAAAGGAAGATTTTGCTTGGAAGCTGTAGAAAATCAGCTGTAGGTGTGGTTGCGGTGAGGAGAGAACAAGGACAGTGCTTGTAACCTTCCTGCCTGTTCCACTTCAGGGTGGGCCTCAGAGAGGAAAACCTATCTCTGCCTGCATTCTCACAAGCCCTGTGTGCAGATATCTCCTTTTTAAATCCAGTTTTCCACATGGCATGCCTGTCCAGTGTTCTGGACCAAACCCCACCACTCTCAGCATTCCAGGAAAGGCATTTCCCAATGCAGGAGGAAATTGGGATAAGGGTGGGACTCAGAGAGGGAAAATTCATCTCTGCCTGCATCCTCACAAGCCCTGTGTGCAGATATCTCCTTTTAAACCCCTTTTTCCACATCCCACACCTGTCCAGTGTTCTGGACCCAACCCCAGCACTCCCAGCTGTGCTCAGCATTCCAGAGAAAGCATTTCCTGATGCAGGAGGAAACTGGGATCAGGATGGAATTCAGAGAGGGAAAATTCATCTCTGCCTGCATCTTCACAAGCCTATGTGCAGATATCTCCTTTTTAAACCCAGTTTTCCACATCCCACACCTGTCCAGTGTCCTGGACCCAGCCCCAGCACTGCCAGCTGTGCTCAGCATTCCAGGAAAGGCATTTCCTGATGCAGGAGGAAACTGGGATCATGGTGGGCCTCAGAGAGGGAAAATCCATCTCTGCCTGTGTCCTCACAAACCCTGTGTGCAGATATCTCCCATTTCTCCACATCCCATGCCTGTCCAGTGTCCTGGACCCAACCCCACCACTCCCAGCTGTGTTCAGCATTCCAGGAAAGGCATTTGCTGATGCAGGAGGAAATTGGGATGATGGTGGTGGCAAAAGGGGGCTCCTCCTGGGAGAGCACCCCGAAACTGGGAGCTGCCCTCCCTCTGCAGGGCCATGCGTGGGTGGCTGCACAGCTGCAGGTGCAGCCCCAGATGTGCAGTTTGGCAGCTCCATCTGCTGCTCAACAGCCAGAACTGATCGTGGATCCTTTCAACCAACACAGCCTGGATGGAAAAAAGAACCCACCTGGGTGTCCTGGGACTTTACAAACAGCCCTGCACTAGATTAGATTTGTTTTGTTGCTGCAGTTTGTGTTTGGGTTGGGCTTTGCCATTAGCAGAGTTTCCAAGTATTGGGAGAGGCTGAATGTGTTGAGGATGAGTGGAAAAAACCCAAACCAACATAAAATCTCCCTTCAGTAACTCAGCACTGCAGGGAGAGATCTACATGTACATTTCTGGTTTGGTTCATCATGAGGGAGAAATTCCTGCTCCCAGGAATCTGGCCTGAGTCAGAATGGAGCAACAAAGACAGGAAGGACAGGGATTGAGAGGGAAAGGGATTGAGGGGAAAGGGATTGAGAGGGAAAGGGATTATGGGGACAGGGATTATGGGGACGGGGATTGAGAGGAACAGGGATTGAGCGGGACAAGGATTGAGGGGACAGGGATTGAGATGGAAAGGGATTGCAGGAACAGGGATTGAGAAAACAGGGATTGGAAGAACAAGGATTGAGAGGGACAGGGATTGGAGGAACAGGGATTGAGGGGACAGGGATTGGAGGAACAGGGATTGCAGGAAAAGGGATTGAGGGGACAGGGATTGGAGGAACAGGGATTGGAGAAACAGGGATTGAGAGGGACAGGGATTGCAGGAGCAGGCATTGCACAAGCAGGGATTGAAAAGAACAGTGATTGAGAGGAACAGGGTGAGAGGAGCAGGGATTGAGCCCCTGAGATCTCCAAACAGGTCCCACAGGTGAGTGCTGGGCATGGAGCCTGTCCTGCTGTCCCAGCCCTCCCAGGCTGTGCTGGGCTTTACGGCCTCTGCTGAGTGCACAGAGAAACAGCCCAGTGCAGGACTTAGTGACAAAGACAAACCAGAGGGTTAGTTAGGAAATCTTCATGAATAAAGCAGGAACCTCCTGGAGGAAGGAGCCCAGACCTGTTTCAGCACTTCCCAAGGCAGCCCAGCCCATTTGTGTCAAGGGTGATGTATGCCTGGCAGGCAGCCTGGGGCTTTTTATGTTAAAATACATTGAAAACAGTGCTTCAAACAATCACCTGGGGATGTGCTGCACTTTATGCCACAACACAACTACTGCACACACCACAGGTATCCCAAACCTTGGCAGCAACAAACCCAGAGCCTCAGCAGAGGCTGCTTTTAGAGGATGCAGGTGAGGATTGAGCAGTTTGCTGCCCCACCACTGCTGGTGCCATCCTTCCAGCTCCTCCTGGCATTGGCTCATACATGGACATTTGTGCATTTATGGGCACACAGCACATCAGCTTCAAACAATGAACAAATACTCCAATTCCAGTTTGGAAATTAGAGGTTTTTCCAAACTATGAAAAGTAACTTTTCCCAAGCTTAAGAAATAATGGTAATAATTACAACAACAGAAGTGGAGTCTAACCTCCAATCCACGCTCTCCATACACTGCAGTGCTTTATGACTTACAGAAACCTGGAAGAACTGGCAGTGCAGCACAAAGACCCTGGGTACACGCTCTCTAATCACATTAGGCACTATCCCACAGCACTGGGATTTAAATTTCAAATTGCTCTGACATGGAATGGGACAGAAAGACACTTATGTAAGCTCCATGGGCAGCAAGAAATACAAGCGGCAGCTGTCAGGCAGCAGAGCAGGTACAGCACCCACTGCCTTTGTGGGGAAGAGATGGAGAAATCCCTTAAACAACTCTGCCTTTGCTGCCCCATCCCCTCAGGCCAGCCCTGAGTGTTGAAGGTTCAATGCAAGTTGTTTTCCATTCCCATCTGTATGGCAGATTACCTTTGCCAAGTGGGCAGTTTGCCCTATCTCTCTCTTTGAGTGACCACATTCACACCTCCCTCAGGAGGGGACATTGCTGATAACAGCTACTGAATGTCACTGCATGGCTGATAAGAACTATAGCATCCCACTGGGAGATGTGAGCCCAGAGGGAGGAGCCAAGCATTACTACCTAGATACAATCCAGAGGGAGGAGCCAAGCATTCCTACCCAGATATAATCCAGAGGGAGGAGCCAAGCATTGCTACCCGGATATAATCCAGAGGGAGGAGCCAAGCATTCCTACCCAGATATAATCCAGAGGGAGGAGCCAAGCATTGCTACCCAGATATAATCCAGAGGTTCTGAGACACCAGCACGGCTTCTCCATGGGATTCACCAGAGGAACAGCAGCTGTCTCTCTTTCCATTGGATCTTCAGAGGAAGAATACATCCTCAGCTACAGATCCCCCCTGCTCCAGCAGAACCACCCCTGACACTGCAGGAGGGCTGCAGCCACATTTCCAGTTGGACTGCTACCAACACCCTGACCCACACGGATTGGTTGGTCAGAACCCAGGTTGGGTTCTGACTCTGTGTGTGTTGTTCTAGTGCACTGCATTGCTTATTTTATCCTTTTATTTTTCCTTCCCTATTAAAGAACTGCTATTTCCTGCTCCCATATTTTTGCCTGAGAGCCCCTTAATTTAAAATTTATAGCAATTTGGAGGGGTGGGGAAGGTTTACATTCTCCATTTCAGGAGAGGCTCCTGCCTTCTTTAGCAGACTCCTGTCTTTCCAAACCAAAGCTAGGAAGGGCACAGCAGCTTCCCACCACATTCCTCAGGGCACAAAGGAGCCTCCTTGACTTCAGTTACTAGGGCTGCTGAGCCAAGGGCTGCAAGGATCTGCAGCAGGATCCCAGCTGGGCAGGAATGGCCTGGGGCAGAGCCAAGCTCACATAGCAGCCCAGGGCATGGGCACTGCCAGGGAAACTGCCACAAAGGCAGGGCCACTGCACAAAGGCAGTTTTCTCTCTCCTGGGCTGCACAGAAGTGGATTGGAGGAGTTGAGCTCATGAAAGTGAACAGCAGGATTGGTGTCATCTCTCACAGGTTCTCTTGCTTGTGGCAGCAAAAGGCAAGGAAATCTCTGTATGAGCACAACTAAAACCAACAAAATCTCTACCTGTTTGTGCACGACCAAAATCAACAAAATCTCTATTTGTGCATGACCAAAACCAACAAAATCTCTATCTATTTGTGCACGACCAGCTGTGCAAACATTTCTGCTCAGGATGGGGCCAGGAAGGTGGGCAGTGGAAGGAAATGCATCAGATGCACTCTGCAGACTGTGGTGCCTAAAGTAGGATGTGAAAACTGATTTTTGACATGTCTGTATGAATGTTAGCGTTGAGAAAAGCAGAATTGTCCATTTTGGGTGCCTGAGACTTCTCAAGAGCAAGGATCCAGTGCTTACTTGTGGAAATCCCAGCTCACTGGTTCCAAAGTCACCTGTAAAACACCCCCTCACCAAACCCCAAAGAGTAAAAACTTGTGAAATAACCAGAACTTCAGAGTTAAACTTGGGAAAACCTTCTCTCTTCTGGCACAGCTTTTAAATCCAGCTGTGCTGACAGAAAAGGCATCAGAATCTCAGAACCAGATCCCTGTGCACATCTGGGCCCCAAGCCCTGCAGAAAGGAGCCCAACAGGGCAGGGCAGGGCTAGGCTCGAGGGAGGGCTCAGTGCCACAGGTAAAAATGCTGCAGACTGGTGGCCAAATATTCATCAGGAGAAGGCACCACCATGGGTAAACAGCAGAGAAAGCTCTTCTCAATTAATTCTCCACTGATCAAAACCCCAACAGTTCCAAGGCATCTTTGCTCTTCTCCACCCAGGACACACTAAAAGCAGGAAAGGCTCCAATCTGAGGCAGGTGTCACAGCCCAGAAAGGAGGTATTGGAACAACCTGGACAAGTTCTGCCATTCCAGTATCAATTCTAACCTGTTCTACTGCCTGCTGCTCCTTCAAGCTCAGGGTCCAGGTTAATTCACTGTTTCATTTATTTTATGTGATCATGCAAGACTACACCTAGTCCAAGCAGGATGTCAGAGACAAGCAAATATTTTTATTTAAAACAAATTTTGCGTGGATGTGGAGAATCCAGTCCCATCTGAGTCCAGTTCCTTGGTGCAACCTGATGCCCCAAAGAGCAGCCCAAGGAGGAAAAAGGGGAGGATGTGGCTGAGTTAAAGCCTGGCAGAGGGGAGCCCACGTTCAGGTTTCAGACATTGCCACCTCCTCTGATCTTTGCAGCTGAGGAGGAGCTCAATCAGAACCCATCTCCCCAGGCTGATGGGCTGTGCTTCCTGCTCAGCCTGGTCTTAAATCCCCCAAAGAGCATCTTCACCTGGTCCTGAATCCCCCAAAGAGCATCTTCACCTGGTCCTGAATGCCCCAAACATCATCTGTCTTCACCTGGTCCCTAAATCCCCCAAAGAGCATCTCCAGCAGCAGCCAGCGGAGCCAAAGGGAGCCCCAGATGGGAGAAGGGACCACTTTGGGGGTCAGGGTTGGAAGGTGAGGTGGAGCCAATGCAGAGGCAGCAGCTGGAGGCTCTGTCTGCACAGCTGGGGCTGATTCAGATGTGGGGCAGATCCAGCTGTGGGGCAGATCCAGCTGTGGGGCTGCCAGAGCCAGCTCTGAGGGGACAATTCCTGAGGCAATTCCTGCTGTGGGCAGCCTCAGGCCAGAGGAGCCAGGCAGGAGAGAAGTTGAGACTTTGAGCTTTTCCAGAGAAGGAGCCACTGGAGTGGGGAGACAGAGCTGAGGTCAAACAATGGGTGAGACAAAGCTGAGACGAAGCAGGAGAAGAGGCCAATGGATTTCCCTCTGTCCCTCTGTCCAAGACAGGAATGTGTTGGGAGGTGACAGAACTGTCATGGAATCAGTGAGGCTGGAAAAGCCCTGTGAGATCCTCACACCCACCCCTGACCAACCCAGCCCTGCCAAGCCCACCGTGCACCTCTGTCCCCACATCTGCACATCCCTTAAATCCCTTCAGGGATGGTGGCTCAGACACTTTCCTGGGCAGCCTCTTCCAGTGCAGGACAATCTTTTTGGTTATGAAATTTTCCCAAATCTCCAATCTGAATCTGCTCTGGAGCAACTTGAGGCCACTTTTGCTCCTCCTGTCCCTGTTCCCAGCCCGACTCTCCCAGTCGTCCCCTCCTGTCAGGAGCTGTGCAGAGCCACAAGGTCTCCCCTGAGCCTCCTTTTCTCCAGGCTCAGCCCCTCCCCAGCTCCCTCAGCCCCTCCCCAGCTCCATTCCCTGCCCTGGGCCCCTCCAGCCCCTCCAGGTCCCTCTTGTGAGGGGCCCCAAAGTGGCCCCAGGGTTTGGGGTGGTGCCTCAGCAGGGCCAGCTCAGGAGACAATCCCTGCCCTGCTCCTGTGGCCTCTCCACTGCTGACCCAGCCCAGGTGCCCTTGGCCTCCTGCACATCTGGGCACAGCTGGGTTCATGTCCAGCCACTGTCCCCAGCACCCCCAGGCCCCTCCCTGCCTGACAATTCCCCCTCAGGCTCTAAGACAGCCCATGAAAGCTCCTCTGCTTTCACCCCTAAGGAAACAAATTTCCTCTCTAGCCACACAGCAGAGCCTGCATGTGAGGCAAAGAAAGAAAATAGTTTCCTCAAAAATAGCCCCTCTTTGCCTCTCCTTAAATTTAGGGTAGCAGCCTTCCTACAGCACTTGTCTGGCTCTCATGGGATGCACAAATTGCCATAGGAATCCAAAGAAATCACAAGGATATTATATTTAACTGTGCCTTGGAAACAGGCCCACCACCCCCAGGAAGGAAAAGCTTTGTCTTCCAATCTTCACATGCAAGGAGAAAATAAAAATGAAACCCAAAAGCCACAAAACATCACCAGAACTGTCCAAATTTCTGTGGCATGCAGAGATTCCTGAGGAGGCACCTGTGCCATTGAGAGCCCAAAGAACAGGTATTTACTGCCCAAGTCCAGTTCACTGATGAGATTTGTCATTTTCTGTAGCTCTCCTGGTACAAAATTCCCTCTTAATGTAAAGAGACAAAGGTCTAACCTGCAGAGAGAGATTGTCTCTTACACAGTGCTGCTAGCAAGGACATATCCTGGTTACATCCTTAAATAAATATTAATCACTTAATCCTCAAAAAACCCCAAAGTTTCATATTTCTAAAGAATTTACTAGCAAATGTGTAGTTGTGCAATTATAAACGATTCTGTAATCAGTCTGGGAAAAAACCCACTGTAAAATTAAAAGAAAAAAGCCACACTAAAATTAAAGAAAAAAGAAACAAAGGAGAAATGCAAGATGCAAAATCATGGGAAGTGGTGGCCACATAGCCCACAGCAAGGTTATTTCTGAAAGACAATGGATTTTGTTCTTTTGGTTAACATGAGGGTCAGGATGCAGCAAAACACACTTAAAGCACAAGTGCAAAATTTTCCTGACAATCCTGGGAGTGTGCACGAGGCCCATTGCAAAATCTACAATATTTTCCTGCAAGCATGGAGTGATGTGTAAAATTTGTTGTAAGATTTTTGTTTAAAATAGATGATAGATGCTGGAAGGAGAAGCTTTTTCCACCCATCATGGAATACTAACTGATAACCAGTCCCTCACAAAGATTTTACAGTGATCAACACCAATTCCTAATCCATGCCAGAAGTTCTAACAAGGCTGGGGGTGGTCACAAACTATTTTGAGAGTATTTCTCCTCAGCTCACATTAGCACCATCTGCTCTTACTACTTCATATTTACACACCAAAACATTTTGGGCCCAATTTCAGAGAGATTTCTAGCAATTAACAACAGAACCAAATGGCTCTGGGGTACCTGCCTGGTTTGGTGATTCCCACCTTCTGGAATGGTGTTTCCTTTGCTGTTTGCACTGTTGTCTTTGTCACAATTTCTATTTTTAGCTTCTAGACTGATTAAATATAATAAATAATAAATAAATAGAAATAAATTTTCTGTAGTAATAAATTTTCTAATAGTAATGAAAGTTAGTAAGTATAATGAAATAGAATAATCACCATCTACTGCAATGACAGATTCACTTCTAGCTCCCACACAGTAAATAGGATGTACTTTAGGAAAGCAGGGACAACATTCCCATATTTATCTGGACTCTTGGTTGTATTCCCATCCTTCTGAAGTTTAATGGAGCAGGGTGATAATACAAGTTACTGCTGCATAAAATTGCTCATTGTTCTTTATGTATATTGGGTGTTAGTCTTTAGCCCTAGCTGTTGTTAACTGTTGTTGTGCAGGCCCCAAGGCCTTCCCTGAGAGCCCACATGTAGAAAATGCAACACAGAGTGACTCAATAAAGGACACAAGTGGTGCCTAGAAAATGCAATATCTGGGGATGGAGAGGCTCAAAAAAGGACAAAACTGGTGCCCAGAAAATGCAACATCTGGGGATCAGGGAAAAGCTCAAAAAAGGACACAAGTGGTGCCAATCAGCATTGGGGCTGATGCTCCAACAGGTTCCATCATCCCTCTGCTGACACCATGGAAATAACCCAACATTGCTGGTCCATGCTGGCCACAGAAACAGACCCAAATTTAGTGGGAAAATGGATTTACTGCCCTGTGCTGAACTGCAGAAATTAAAGATTCTCATCCATTAAAGATTCTCACCCACAGGTACCGCCAATCACAAGATTTGCTTCCCTCCTCCCATCCCCTTGCCTGGGAGGAGATGAGGGTGCCCAGGAGCCCACCCAGCCCTTTCTCCCGCTGTTCTGCCCCTTTTTTTTTTTGTCCTTTTTGGAGTTTGTGCCCAGGGGAGCTGCAGTGGGCAGGAGTTGGGCAGTGCTGACTTCCTGCCTTGGGGGCATTGAGCTCCTGGGCCCAGGGAGCTGCACAAAGCCCGTCCTTGGAGACACACCAATGCAGGAAGCCAGCCCAGAAAAAGGGAGCAGCAAGTGCTCAGAAAGGCAAAGCAATTTGCCCAAGCAGGAGGCTGGAGCAGAATTTAGAGCAGAGTTTCTTTGCGTGCCAGTGCAATCCCTTAACCTTCAATAATAATGCTGCTAGACTCTCCTCACGGCCTCTTTTCATCTCCAGCATGTACAAATGGCTAAATATGAAAGACTTTTTGCCTCCTGGAAACAAATAAAGGCAAATAAAAGCACATAAAAGCTCCAGCAAGGATCACGGTCTTTGGGAAAAAAAAATAAAATCTCAGTATGAGTAGTTGGGGGTTGTGGTGTTTGTGAGGCCTCCAGGATGAGGTGAGAGATGAGAATCTGACTCCAAGTTCTCAGAAGGCTGATATGATATGATATGATATGATATGATATTATATTATGTTACATTATATTACATTACATTATATTACATTACATTATATTACATTACATTACATTATTTATATGATACTAAAACTATACTAAAGAAAAAGGATACAAACAGAAGGCTTAACAAGAATGATAATGAAAAACTCCTGACTGAGAGAGTCCCACACAACTGATGGTGATTGGTCATTAATTAAAAACAATTGACATATTTGGATAAACAATCTCCAGATCACATTCCAGAGAAGCAAAACATGGAGAAGCTGGGGCTTCTCCCCTTCCCAGGAGAAGAAATCCTGGCTGAGGGATTTTTCAGAAAATGTGACAGTGACAGGTGTTTGTTATTTAATTTTTACCAATCTCTAAGCTCTGTGCCATTTCTCCTCCCGGTTATTTAATTTTTACCAATCTCTAATCTCTGTGCCATTTCTCCTCCCGAAGAAGAGAATGCCCTGGCGTGCCAGAGCCAAATTTGCTGGCAGGAGGGAAAAGTGTTGGAGAAGGTGGTGCTGCTGCCCTGCATCTGCTCTGCCAGTGCCTAAACCTGCCAGAGCCAGCCCTGGGCACTCTGCAGTGATGTTGGAACCCAGGACATTCCTCTGGCTGCCCTGGAGGACTCCAGACCCTGGCAGGGGGCTCAGAGACCTTGGCACGGAGTTAAAATCACCTGTGCCTTTGATTTTAGTCCATGGAAACAATTACCAGCTTTGTGTGAGCATTTACAAGCCACAAGAGTTTGAGTAGAATGATAGTGAATTTGTCACAGGGTGAAAAAGTAGAATTGTGGTGATTTAGAATGGGGGTTCAAGAGGCAAGATGGAGGAATCTGGGCATGTCCTGTGCTCGTTGTTCTTGTTCTTGTTCTTGTTCTTGTTCTTGTTCTTCTTCTTCTTCTTCTTCTTCTTCTTCTTCTTCTTCTTCTCCTTTTCCTCCATCTTCTGCTGTGATGGTGGCACTTCTGTATTGGTCTAGAGTAGAGACAGACTGTCTAACATAGGTGGTAGGTATTGGGAAATGATTGTAAATAAAGTACAATTAGTTCTTAGCATAAAAAGTTAACACCACCCCAAGGGTGGTCAGTGTGCCTCAACCCAACCTGCTGGACAGATCTCAGCAGGTCAGAGAAAGAAAGGAATGGATAAGAGAAAATAAACCTTGAAAAGCAGAACTGATGAATCTTGACTTTTTCTTTGGTTGTGGGGCTGGGAACAAAGAGACTTTCTGAGACCTCAGGAGTCAACACAGGCACAGAATCCCAACAGCACCAGACTCAGCAATGGCTTTGGAAGCCTGTGAGAACCAACACACTGCCCAAATTATTTGGAGGTGCCACATCCCTGAAGTAAAACATTCCTTTGGTGAAAACGTGATGTGAAAACAGATATCCAACACTCTGCCTGCCTTCTGTATGAGCTGCTCAGGCCCCCAGGGTTTTGGTTTGTTTGGGGGCTGGAGGCAGCTCCCATCTGTTCCTGTGCCATTTTTTAGTGTTATTGTTTTGGGTGAGAGTAGGTGGAACCACATGTCAGAATGCAGCAGGAGGAACATCACTGCAGCCTGGATTTCTCATATTTAAAGGAAACACTGACTATTGATCAGCAGCCTGTGAATGGCTCCTGGTCTGTGTCAGTCCCACATCACACACAAGAGCCCAATGATGATGGGGAGCAGCAGCCAAGGCAACACTGAATTGTTTCACCAAGATTCCAAGGCCAAAATCCACAGAATCTGACCCAAATCTGACCCAGATTTGCACCAAATGCTTGGTGTTCCTCAGCCTCTGATTTCCCACACAGCTCCCAGTGCCCAATCAGGCCAAATTTAGACCAGATAGTGTCTTAAAATAGGTCTCTAATCTGAAGACACTGTTGGCTCTTGATGCTTGAAAAGGGGCACCTTCACCATTGTGAGGGTGAGATGGAGAGAGAGAAATAAAGTTTTAACAGTGTTTAAAATTCTCCTAATTAGATTTAAAAATTTTACCCAAGTTTCAATTTCATGCCTAAGAATGAAGCCACAAGGAAAAGAAAAATAATTTCTGTAGAGCGATGCTGAAGAAAAATTAGAGCTTTGAAGATCACTTCAAACTCAAGGAGAGCTTCAAAATCATTGATAAAACCAACAGAATTTGGGCCAAAAAAACCCAACATTTTTATTCTGGATGTTCTCCCTTGTGATTCTCCTGCCACCTCCAGTGAGTGCTTCAGATTTTGGGGATATTTGAGTTTCTCTTAAAGTTGAAAACGCTGCCTGGAAGTGCCAGGGCCGAGTTATTGTTCAGGGGATGACATCTTGGAACATCTGAGATCAGATTTTGTCCGTGTGACTGGGCAAGTCACTTTGGGTGACATACAGAGGGGGAAGCTGTCTGCAGCTCCCAGAGCCACCCACCAGGCAGGATCCACAGAGCTCCAGCATCACAGTGAGGGCTGGGAATACATTCTGACAAACAGAGCTAAATTATTCCCCTTTTCTAGAGGCTGTGCTGTGCCACCTTCATGCAAGTCGAGCTTCTTTCATTTTCTATCATTTTGTTGGAATTTTGTCGGAATTTTTTAAATTTTGTTGGAATTTACTTTTATTTTATTCCCCCCCTCCGCAACTCCCACAAATTTTGTGGGAGTTGTCCAATTTTAGCCCAGCTCAAGGTCTGCACTTCCCCAAGCCTGGAAGAAAAGAGGCAGCTCTGGCAGATGCTGTTTCCTGGTTTACAAAGCCTCTTCACTGGCAACAGCAGCTGCCAGCTCTGCTCATCCAAAGGATTCTAATTTTGGGGCTTCCTCTACGTGTTTTAGCTCGTGGCTTCTTTGAAACAGCCCCTGTTTTCTGAATAAGAAAAGGCTTCACATTTGTGATTCTTACATGCGGTTATCATACAGAGCAAAGCAAACAAAAAAAGGCTGCAGGCACATGCACATGTTAATGCAGTTAAGACTCTTGGCAGGAGAAATTGCAAAAATCAGACTGTTTTGGATGGGGTGCAGTGGAGAGAAGAAAAGCCCTGAATCTGAGGTTACCCTTTTCAGATATAGCTCCAAGCTAAAGCCACATTTTCTATCTGTTCTGTTTTCTTTGATCCTCAAACCTCAATCCAAACCTTCAGGTTTAAATGGGATTTCAGTCTGAACTAAAAGCAGTTTAAATGGAAACAAGAAATTCTTTCCCCCCTCCTCACCCCTCCTGTCAAATCAGGAATTTGAAGCTGCAATATTGAGGTGTTTTGCAAATCTATAAAACTTTCTGCCTTGAAGTGATAAGGACAAACAATCAGGGCACTCACTCCGAGGGTAGGAGATAAATAGAATAATTTGGGGTTTTTTCAGGTGAAAAAAAAAAAAGGAAATGTAAAAGCAATCAAAGTAAAAGGCTGAATAGAAATTTGAGCATTTTGCAAGGGGTCAGGGGATGAAAAGCAGCCCTTGCTGGTGTGGGCTGATGGCTCAATTGCATGACAATGCCAGCAGGGCAAGGCTTCACGCCTGTCCAGGAGCATTTCCAGCCTCCCTCCAGACAAGCACTGGGCTCAGGCTCTGTTCCAAACCCTTGGCATGGCTCTGAAGGGAGCACAAACGCCTTCGGGGGGATTTTGGAGCCCTGAATCCCGGCCCTAATGCCCGGAACAGCAACTCAGCAGCACCTCAGATCAACTTCCTGGAACTAATTGGCCTTTGGGAGATGCAAACCTGAATTCTCACGTGGCAGGAAGGCTCTGCTGAGCTTTGGGGCTCCACTTTGGCTCGGTCAGGTGGCGCTGAGGTCTGGCTGCAGCCCCTGCCCTCATTTCCCTGCAGCTCTCTGCAATGGCAAACCCTGGGCGAGGGGACTTGGGATCCCTTCCTGGAGGGCTCCTTTGCTCCAGAGCACTCAGATATTTAATTCATTTATTTATTTATATTCTATATAAATTTTATTTATTTATTTATTTATTTATTCATTTATTTATTTATATTCTATACAAATTTTTTATTTATTTATTTACTTATTTATAGTTTACATAAATTTTATTTATTCTATATAATGTATTTTTTTATTTATATTTAATATAAATTTCATTTCTCTTTATTATATTTATATTTATTTTATATATTTATTATATTTATTTATATTTTATTTATAAGGTCAAAAGTGCACGTAAGTGGTTTTTACCTGACTGCACTGATAGTTTAATTAGGTTTATTTTGAATGTAGTGAAGTATCATACAAAGATTTTCAGTGTGGAGGACATGCATTGAAGACCATCAACAGAATTTTGGTTTTACCTGTCTGGAGCTTTCTAACTACAAAGAAGATTTGAAGCTTTGCTGCTTTGGTCAAAATAAATCTATTGAACAATCTCCTCAGGCATGCCTTGAGTATCCACTAACAACTCTCCTTACTTGGGGGAGTATATATCACAAATACCTGCCTCTCACAGCAAGTCAGTCATTTCAAATATAAGACAAAATATCCACTTTGCTGGCTGCAGTGTAAACACAGAGTAACAATTTCCTGCCTCATGAAGGAATTGATTTGTGGGGTTTTTTGGTGGTTTTTTGGTGTTTTTTTGTGTTTTTTTTTTTTTGAGGGGGGGTTTGTTTTGTTTTTTTTGTGGTTTTTTAGGTTTGTTTTTTTGTTTGTTTGTTTGGTTCGTTTTTTGGTTTGTTTTTTTTGTTGTTTTTTGTTTTGTTGTTTTTTTGTTTTGTTGTTGTTTTTGGTTTTTTGGGGGGGGGTTGTTTGTTTATTTTTGGGGTTTTTTTTTAATTTTATGTTTAGCAAGCTCACCAGCAGCCATCCACGCAGCAGCAGTGACATTGCTCAGATCCGCCAACCATCTGAAGGGTCAGGGAGCCCCACAGCACCAAGTGCTGGCTCCTGCCATGGCTCAAAGCCTGCTGCTCTTATCACACATACAGAGATAAGGCACCAGCAGGGCTTCCAAGAGAACTCAAGGCAGCAAAGGTTAATTCTGCAGCCTGAGAGCCCCTGGCAGCATCTGGGATAATTTCCCCCTTGGTCTGTGCTGCAGAGGAAGGGCTTGGAGCTCTGGAACTCCTCTGGATGCTGAGACCACACTGGAACAGAATGAATTCCCTGGGATTTCAGGGGCCCAGAGCAGCAGCAGGAGGAGGAGAGAAGGAGATCCCAGCCAGAACAGGGCACCTGGGTGAGTTCAGGGCCAGGGGAGCTCCTGAGCAGAGCAGAGGTTCCTAGGGAGCAATGCTGGTGTCATGGCAGGTCTTGTCATTTTTTAACCCACTGATCATCTCTGTTCTAAGGGGACAGCTGCTCATTCTAAGGCAGAAATTGAATTATTTTCTCCCAGCCACTACCAAACACATTTTCCTGATCTCTAGGGCATATTTTTCACTATGAAGCCTTAGGAGGCAAACACCTTCCTTAAGGAGAGAGTTATTTTCCCCCACACCATTTTTTTGAATAATAAACCACTTGAGCAAAAATATGACACATGGGAGTTATGATTTTTTTTTTTTTTCCCCTGGAGGAGATTAGGTTAAATTTGCCTTTTTTCCAGAGGTACACAGTTCATCAGCAAGAAGTTCAAGGAGGAAAAATGTGTTTTCATATTGGGTAAGAGTGCACACAGTGCTTGCCTTGCTCTCAAAATGGATGAGGATACAGCAAGCTGCAGGACTGACAGCTTTATTTTCATCTGCCTGCCCTGAGAGAGCATAGCAGGAAACATTTTTCCAGATCCACACTTGAGGATTTGAACATTCCTACTGAGACCACTTAAATCTCATTTGACTCTATAGGGAAAAAAAAAAAAAAGCCCACTCATATATGCATTTGGTTACATCAGATAAAACCTTATTTGCTGCAGTTTGGTGGTTTTTTCCCTCCCCCATTTTTTGGGAACTGATTTTTTTCTCCCCCTCAGACTTTCACAGCCTTCCAATTGCAAGGCTTGTGGCACTTGCCAAGGGTGAAGGAATCTAATTTGCTAATTCAATCATCATTTGCAAACTAATGGCTGTGTGAGCATGGATAAAACCAACATTAAAATATCTGAAAGAGCAGCCATGGTGGGGAATACATTCTCAGAGTAAACAAAACCACCTTGCAACTGAAGCATTTACAGCCTGAGCACATTTCTGCTTCAGGAATTCAGTCTCTTCCTGGACAGCAGCTCCATTATTAATGAAATTAGCAGTAATAAAACTAGAAATCAAGCTTTTCCCACAGCTGGGCTTCACCAAGAACTCCAGCTGGACTGACTTTTGGGTTAAGGCAGCACAACAGGAACAGTAATAAACCCCCTACTTCTCAATCAGTGCTTCAGATTCACCCAAGAAATGACATTTCTCAGTGCTTCTCTTTAAAATTCCTCAAGCTCTCGAAATTCCAGCTCACAGTAAAGGACATATGTATGAAAATAAACAAAAAACCCAGTGTGAGCCATCAGCAACATTCAGTTCTCTCTGTTGACATTGCTTTGGGCCAGATCTCTAGTGGATAATCAGCAAAAATTCAGTTTCCTGAAGCACACCTGGAAATTCTACCTTTACCCACCTGTAAAATCTGAGGTGGCACAGAGGATCCTCACTGGGAAAAAGGAATGTACAAATCCCCCAGGGAGCACACCCCTGCCATTCAGGTGTTACAAATGACCCCTAATCTCCAAATTAGATTATTGTGCCAGAGTTTCTCCAGTGGAGAAGAGAGCCCTCAGGCCATCACAGATGCAATAATAAATTAATTTATTTGAGAAAACAGCCTGAAAACAGAGATTTTTTTTGGACAATCAGGAAAATGTGTCTTCTCAGCTGCTTTTGGATAATAGATGAGGCATGTTATTTATCAGCAGGCATCCAGTGATATTTAGGGTGGATTAGCAGCTATTCCCTTGCTGCCATGCTGTAGTACATGTCCTACTCCATGCTTTTCACTGCATGGATTTCACTTTATCCCAGCCCAGGGGCTCCTTGGGATCATCCATGCATTCCACTTCCATCAGCACCTCAGGACTGCCCAGACAATGTTTTCTAGGCAGGAGTGGATTTCCAGGTAAATCCTGTAGAAGATCTTAGAAAAACATGTATTTTCACCCTGGAACAAATTAGGGAGGCATCGATCTTGCATGATGCCTGTGAGTTCTCTCAGCAGCAGCAATTCCTTCCTGCCAGGGTGTTAGAGCAGCTTTCAGGGGGCAAAAATCAATGGAGGAACATTTGTCTGTTTTACAGCAAAGGCAGAAAAAAAGAAAGGTGAAATGGCCACCACCATCTAACAGGAGCTGATTGAACTGGAATGGGAGCCTGGTCCAACATTCAAATATCTGAAACAACAGCTCTGATGGGGAATACATTCTCAGAGTAAACAAAACCACCTTGCAAGTGAAGCTTTTAGACCCTGAGCATATTTCTGCTTCAGGAATTCAGTCTCAGACTCCAGAGCACAAAGTTTTCCACATTTCCACAAATTTTACCCCACCCAAGAGGCTCTGGAGGTTCAGGTGGCTGCAATCACCTCCAAGGGCAGCCTCTTCCTACCCAGAGCTCCTGTGGAGGGGAACATCCAAGTTTCCAAAGGTCACCATGAACTTTGGTGTAGCTGACACAATTCCTGTCCTCCCCTCCCAAAATCAGAGTGCAATTTGCAGTATCCAAAGGATTCATCTCACCAATCCCCACAATTTGGAATGAGCATCTCAGCAGCAATTGCGTATCCAGATCTCTGGGGAGATTTTAGCATGTGAACTCTGATTATCTGTGCCATAAACAACTTCCCTCTTTACCTGTGGGGTTGAGCAAAAGAGGGGCAGGCTGGAAATAAGCTAAAAATCAAAGCAGTGCATGGATAAGCTTTGCAGAGAATAAACCTGGAAGGACCTTGCTAATCCCAGCTCCAATACAGGTTTCAAATGCAAAGCCAAAAGAGCCTCCATTTATTACCAACCACAATTTCTGCTTTTCTACATTTCCAATACAGGTTTCAAATGCAAAGCAAACAGAGCTTCCATTTATTATCAACCACCATTTCTGTTTTTCTACATTTTATTTTGCATATTTGATTGAAAATACTCCAGGGCAGACTGAAGGCAGGATGGTACCACTTGAAATTCTTTACAAAGAAAGCCCAGAGTGCTGGTGGGCAGATCCCAGATCTCACAAAATCAGCACCAAGCAGAGCATTCCAGCAGCCAGGCAGTTAAAATGGCTCAGAAAATGCCAGCTCAGCTGCCACACACTGAGCCTGTTGAACAAGCTCATCAAATTACCCACTGGAGCATTTCCAGGGACTTGCTGAGCTGGGGGATTTGCTTGGCTACACTGCCACAGGGAATTTCAGCCCCATTTGTATTTCCACAGCCTGTGGGATCTGTGGGCCCAGAGAATTTCATCCCCATTTGTGGATCTGTTGGCAGAGGGAATTTCAGCCCCATTTGTACTTCCACAGCCTGTGGGATCTGTTGCCACAGGAAAATTCAGCCCCTTTTTATTTCCACAGCCTGTGGGATCTGTCACCACAGGAGATTTCAGCCCAGTTTCTGTGGGCCACAGCCTGTGGGATCTGTGGGCCCAGGGAATTTCAGCCCCATTTGTGGGCTACTGCCTGTGGGATCTGTTGGCTCAGAGAATTTCAGCCCCATTTGTGTGGCCACAGCCTGTGGGATCTCTTGGCCCAGGGAATTTCAGCCCCATTTGTATTTCCACATCCTGTGGGATCAGTCGCCACAGGAGATTTCAGCCTCATTTGCATGACCACAGCCTGTGGGATCTATTGGTACAAAGAATTTTGGCCCCATTTGTGGATCTGTTGGCAGAGGGAATTTCAGCCCCATTTGTACTTCCACAGCCTGTGGGATCTGTCGCCACAGGAGATTTCAGCCCAATTTCTGTGGGCTACAGCCTGTGGGATCTGTGGGCCCAGGGAATTTCAGCCCCATTTCTATTTCCACAGCCTGTGGGATCTGTGGGCCCAGGGAATTTCAGCCCCATTTGTATTTTCACAGCCTGTGGGATCTGTTGGCAGAAGGAATTTCAGCACCATTTGTATTTCCACAGCATGTGGGATGTGTGAGCCCAGGGAATTTCAGCCCCAGTTGTGGGCCACAGCCTGTGGGATGTGCTGGCCCAGGGAATTTCCTGTTCTCAGAGGGCAAAAATCTGTAAAAAAAAAAATATTCTGGCCATTTTTGTGGCCACAGCCTGTGGGATCTGTTGACACAGGGAATTTCAGCCCCATTTGTGGGCCACAGCCTGTAGGATCTGTGGGCCCAGTGAATTTCACCCCCATTTGTATTTCCACAGCCTGTGGGATCTGTGGGCCCAGAGAATTTCAGCCCCATTTTATTTCCACAACATGTGGGATCTGTTGGCCCTGGGAATTTCAGCCCCATTTGTGTGGCCACAGCCTGTGGGATCTGTGGGCCCAGGGAATTTCAGCCCCATTTGTGCACCCACAGCCTGTGGGATCTGCTCCCTCCATGGATATTTGCCAGTTCATCATCACAGGGCTGTGGTGTGAAATAATTCAGTGCTGGGATGGGGACCCAGCTGGAAAATGCCAGAGCAGTGCAGGGACATGCTGAGGCAAGGGAAGGGAACCTGCCCAACCTGCAGGGACAGGAGAAACCAAGCTTTGCTCAGGGAGATGCTGCTGGGGACATCACTGCTCCTTCCTCACCTTTCCAGCTGCCCTGCTGAGAAGTGGCTGCCACAGCAGAAAGGGGAAAGGAGAGGGGACTCTCTAAAATAACCACTCCTCTAATCTCAGGAGTGTGATTATGGACCGCACTTCAATCTAAAAAGTCCATCATGTGCTGTCTTTCTCAGGCCTCAAGTATCTGAAATGTCTCTGAATTACCCTTCTCCTAAGGGCAGGCTGCTTTTCCAAGAAGCATTCCAATCAAGAAAGAGAGATATTAATATTTTTCTTTATTTTATATTAATATTTTTCTTTATTTTTCTTCTCCCTTCTGGTCCTTTTGCCATGCAGAAATGGCACATTTTTGCATGCCAGGCTCTGACATACTTACTGAACCAGCTCCGAGAGCATTGAAAATTAAGATGACCACCACACTATCACTGATCTCAGCTACCAAAATACAATGTTTGGGGGACTAAAGCTCCTCAAATCCTAAAAATTCCAGCCAGTTCTTACTCACAAACAGACTTGCTTGCTCTCTGTTGAAAATGTAGCTCCTGGGTTGGTTTGACTGTGCTTCACAAGCCTGACAAGTCTTCCATACATTTTGTCCCACTTCTTAAATGTCTCCATCCACTTGCTGGTGGGACCAACTTGTTTGGAAAGAATTGCCCAGACCCAGAAGTGGGAATTCTTCTCTGCCACCTGATAAGGCAGCAGACAGGCAGCTCAAAACTGTTTTTGATTTCAGGATGAAACTAAACAAGTGAAAAAACAAGCGAAATTTCTTTTTCCAAATGGGCTTTATATTTAACCTTCAATTATATTAACTGTGCCATAAAAGTGGATGTACTACTGTAATTATACACTCAAAAAATGCTGCTTAAAAGCTGAAATGATTGCACTGTTTCATTGCCTGGCTGCTTTAGAATATTTCCTTTTCCAAACATCTCCTACCCTCAGTCCAAGAGAAATGTTAAAGGTGACAGGATCTCTCTGAGCCCTGAATTTTCCTCAGAAATTTGCACTTTCAGGTTCTATAAAGCCAAGAGGAGCTTAATTGCCTGCAACTGCAATTCCAGCCACTGCAAATCATATACAGCTCTCCCATGAAAGCATTAAAGAGCTAAGACTTAATTAGCATCCCTGATTAAATAGCAATTCATATAGCCATTATATCTTCCAGTTATGCAGCGCAGAGCTCTGGAAAAGCAGAGAAGGGGAAAAAAACAACAACCACACACACTCCTCATCTCAATGAAAAAATTCACCTCCCCCCACTTTCTCCAAACTTCATCCTGGGGAATGTTCATTATTTACCATGAAAAAGGCACTGCCAGGCACTATTTGAATGCTCCCAGTTTCCATCAGCAAACTCCACCTGTGTGAGAGATCAGAGAGCCCCTGTGCCAGCCTGGCAAAGGCAGGGGCAAACATGAGAGCAGCTGAGGGAGAGCAGCATGAGAAGGCTCCCACAGGCTCTCACGTTCCTGGGGAGGAAAGGGGCTCTCAGCACAGAAAACCCCACAGTGCTGATGGAAGTCTCCAGAACAGGCTTTGCTCAAACTCTGCTCTGTCACCACATTTCTCTTCACAGAGGCACAACTTCCCAAGAAATTCCTGGGATTCATATTCTCTAAACCTCAGAGAAAGGAAAAATAGTTCTTATTTATGTTCACAAGTGGAATGCATGGTAGAGGATTGTTTACCTGAAGGGAATTAATAATTAGATTCTGGTGTGAGTGTTGTGATTAATTGGCCAATTGAATCCATCTAAGCCAAGGTGTCACTTCCCAAGAATATTCCTGGGATTCACATTCTCTGAACCTCAGAGAAAGGGAAAATGATTCTTATCTCATTTACTTCTCCTGTGTTGTTCACAAGTGGAATGCATAGTGGAAGATTGTTTACCTGAAGAGAATTGATAATTGAATTCTGGTGTGTTTTGATTCATTGACCAGTTTGATCCAGGTGTGTGTGTCAGGACTGTGGGCTGACTGTCATGAGATTCTGTGCAGTGTGTGCAGAGTTGAGTACTTGTACAGATTAGGTTTAGATGTAATGTAATATAGTGTAAAATAATATAGTATAATAAAGTAATTAATTAGCCTTCTGATAAGATGGAGTCTTCCTCATCATTCCTCCTGGATCTTGGGCAAAAATATTTACTAGACTGCTCTTCTTCTGCCCTGTTTGCACGTCAGCATTTCAAACACAGCACAGGGAGAGAGGATCAGCTCCTTCCTGGGACAGCAGGGATGGCAATTCTTCACCCCCCTTGCTGTGATGGAAAAAGGGGAGCAGGAGCAGAACTGGGAGGCAGAGGCACATCCAGGGACACCCTCTCTGTGCTGGGATAGCACAGCCAGGGGTGGCTCTATGCTGGACTAAGAGCTCGTGTTTTGAGGTGGAGGAAGTCCCTTGGATTGGGAATTTCCAGGCCTGAATATAATTATCCCCCACTTAGTTCTGCCCAAAAGGTGCTGCCTTGTTCCTTGCTGGATTTGGGAAGATCTGCAGACAAAGAGGAGGAGCATCTGTTGCAGTTTTTACCAAGTGGATCATGCAGCACCAATAATTCCTTCTCCCCTGGCTGTGCTCTCAAGGGGCTGGAAGGATCATTCCATTCCAGCCCCTTGAGAATCTCATCTTATGAAGCCAAGCAGGAAAAATGTACAAGAAGCAGTGATGGGACAATAGCAACAAAGAAGTAAAGAAAGAGAGCAAAAGTAAATTAGCACCACATGTGCAATTACCATCATAGAACAATATTTTGCCAGGACAGGATTAAACACTGCTCCTCTACTACAGCAGCCTCTCAGTTTTCACATCAGGAAATGATCACAAATCATGGATGATTTGTGGCTTTTAATGACAAAGCACAGGGTCAAGAACTGATTTGGGCTCCAACCACACTGCTCCAGGGGAGCGCATTGAGATTTTGGTAGCTTATCTTTCAGACAAATGGAGAATTGCACTGCAGCAATATTCTTTCCCTCAGCCAAACTGGAAATCTTGGCTACAGGAAAGAAGTCTGTGATGAGGATAAATAAACTGTCACAAGACAAGACTCCAATAAATTAGCCAGACAGACAGAACAAAGACAGATGGGATATAAGAGGAGAGGGAGTTGCTGTATTTAGTGTCTGAAATGTCATTTGGATGCTGCTCACTGCTAATGTGCCTCCTGGGCCTTGCAGAGTCCTGCTCCATTGGCCTTCAGAGAGCCAGAGGTCAAATTTACATAGAATAATCTGAATACTTGCTCAGATTTGAACATTCCCTGCTTCCTGCTGAAAACATTCTCCAGCAACTTTCTGGAACAAATGTGTTCTCACAGGGCTGAGCAGTCCCTCAATGCACCCCACACTCCTTCTGGCATTCCCCATTTCTGCTCTAGTCCCATCCCACTATCCTATTCCCTTTCCAGAGCTCTTGGAGCAGTGTTTTTTCCCCTCCTTTTCCCATCACTCCCAAATCTCACCCAGGTCTCTGATGCCAATCCCCAAGGCACTGTTCGCCCCTGATGCTCCACAGCCCAGTTCACCCCTGGCTCTCGTCTCTGCAGCTCAGCCACT
The DNA here is from genome assembly GCF_028551555.1 of Melozone crissalis. NCBI lineage: Eukaryota > Metazoa > Chordata > Aves > Passeriformes > Passerellidae > Melozone > Melozone crissalis. The sequence goes on along the minus strand of NW_026535807.1, from coordinate 18,214,429 downwards.
GTCTCCTGCTGAGGGAACTGCCAGGATTTCTGGATTTGCACAGCCCCAAAGAACTCAAGGCCATCACTGAACACACAAAACATCTCAGAGATGAGTGTGGAGCAGTTTCAGCTGTTTGCACTGTAATACATGACTGCTCAGTTGAGGAAAAACTTGGAACAACATATGGTCCCAATTACCTCTGTCCTCCTGCAACCAATACTTCTCTTTTCCAGCTACAATTTATCTGTGCTGCTTGGCAGCTCAGCTGGCTCCCCTTCTCCTGAGGAACACAACCACATGCAGATGCTATTTATACACCAGGAAAATTATTTCTGCAGCCATATTTTCCCAATAAAACCAGCCTCGTGTCCCATCCAAAAGGTGAGAGTCATGATCTGTGACTGTGAAAGATGCCTTGGCACTTTTTGGAAAATAAATCCACAGTCCTGGCACAGTGTCAGCTTTGTAATTGCATTCTGTGGACCTGGTAGCTCTTTCCTAACAAATAGCTGATGAATTCCACCCCAGAAGTGACTGGGAGTCAGCCCCAGGTTCCAGGAAGATGTTAAATCAAAGAACAAACTTCATAATGAGCAACACAATTATAAGCCTCATTTTTTTTCCCTCATGGATCTGTCCTTACAGGTATTTTTTATGCTCTTTTTCAGCTCCCACAATCCACTCACAATAGCTGGGCTCAATAGGATTCACAGGAGGAAATCTCTTCCTCACTTTGTGTTTGAAATGCTGGTCAGAACCCCAGGGGAATACAAATGGCACACAAAACCTCATTTCCCTCACTCCCTACAGCAGCAGCTTGGGAGGGTTCAGTTTCTTCCCATTTAAAACTTTCCAAGCCTTGGCTGAAGGGAGAGTCCCACATGGTGACAGTGCCAAATGCTGACAAACAGATCTGAATGGGAGCAAAATGTGTTTTGGAATAATGAATTCAGGTTTATTTCCCTTTGCACTGGTTTTATAAGGTGCATTGTTGTATTTAGGAGCAAAGGTAAAGCAAAAAAAATTGATTTGCAAAAAGTCAATTGCAAACCAGCTGTTTCTAGGTAAGAAAAAGATCCCTCCACACATGGAAACTGCTACAGAAATCCCTACAAATGCCATATGTTTTTTTATCCAGTGTCTTAGGGTTCATTTAATTCATGCAATTTGAAAATGAGAACAACATGCTATCACTTAAAAAACCCAGAAAGCCAAGCCCAGCATTATTATGAGGCACCATATTTATTGTACACCAATGGAACATCCTTGCTCAGCTTATCCACAAAAAGTCCCAAAGATGGGAATTTTGCAGCCCAGCTCTGCAAGCTGAGGCAGAATGTGAAAGAGAAGAGGTGTTTGGAGCATCTCCCATTCTGTCACCCCCACCAGGCTGCACACTTTTCACAGTGCCATGTGCTGCCAGGTACTCAGCAGTTTGTTGCAAAGCAGAGAGCTGGATGCTCAGTAACCATTCTGAACTAATTTTTCTCACTCTCTGGAAACAATTTTCTAGGCCATCTATCTGGGAATGTCACCTTCCTAATGGGAAGCAATAACTGCTGCCTCCTTGAGCTCCTGGAGAACACAGCTGAGCTTTACTTTTCTTTTTATTAACAATCTACAGCAGTGATGGCACAGGAAAAAATGTATTTTATTCAAGACTTTAATCAACACTTGATAAGAATTACGTGCTTTCCCTCTTTAAATGTAGCTCTGTAGTTTTTTTTTCTTTCTTTATACTAAAATGGATAAGTTTTGCTTTAAACTGGTGAGATTGATGCTTGAAATTAAGAAGTTTAACACAGCTGAACAGCAGGAGGAAAACTTTGAGCCATGCTTGCATGAGAAACCTGCCAGGGAGGAGATGGTTCCATGATTGGAAATGTCTTTTAATTTGCTTCACTACAAATGCTTCCATTAAAAAAAGGCAAAACATAAAAAAAGGTGTCCCCCAAAACATAAAAAGAGATGTTCCCAACTGGTTGAAGGTTTCACAGGAACTGCGTGAACCCCAGCGAGCACTGAACTTTTCTGGGTGCAGTGACTGGGAGCACTGAGAGAAATACTCAAAACACCATCTTACTTCAATGAATTTTTAAAATAAAACTGAAAAGATCATATTCAGCACCAACATTTCTGAAGAAAAATGCTGAGCCTAATGCAAGACCAGTGAGCAGCACTGCCCTGCTCGTGCAGAGCTCCTGGAGGAGAAACACAGGAATGGGGAGCAGAGGAGAAAATTCCCTTCCACTCCCTCCACTGTCCCTGGCTCTTGGTTGGGAAGAGAAGGAAGAAGTAGGGAGCAGGCAGAATATTAGCTATATTAGATATATTATATATATTCCTTACCTGCCACAGAGAATCCCAAGGCAGCTCCTCATTCACAACCACCTCTCTGCCCCATCAACAGTGAGTCCCCAGAACTCTGCACTGACTCCTTTTCCAAATTACTTTTCTATACAGTTCCCCAGGGGCTCGTCCACCTCCCAAGCAGAGGCAGAGCTGTTTCCCCACAGCAGCACCGGGCTCTGGAAGGTTCCCTGCCCCTTTTGTCCAGGATTTCAAGCTGGGAACACTGTGCTCTCACAGAGCTGCCTCCTTTCCAAAGGAGCTGGAAGTGTTCCTCAGGCTCTGGTCCCAGGAGTGCATTCACCCCTCCAGGCTGGGAGCCTTCCCTCTCCCCTTAGGAGGTGTGAAAAATGTGTATTTTATGATTGGCTTTCTGCAAATATTCAAATGAATGTGATATGTGTTCTGTTAGAAAGTTATGCTGTATTAATTCTCTTAAGTAGTGTGGTAAATATAGTTTTAGGTTATAACATAATGTTTAAATAGAAACTATGCTATGTAAGATACTTTTTTTCTCAAGAAAGGACTTGCAGTGAGATAGCAGCCACAGGACACCTGAATCTTTCAGAGAAAGAGAATTTATTGCTCTCTTAGCAGAAGAAACGAACTTCTTTCTGCCTTGCTCAGCTCTGAAGATGCCGGTTAGGATTAAGAGGAAGAAGCTGACACTGCCCAGACAGAATCCTGTGTTTGAATGAAATTTATGCATCATGTATGAGGTGTATGAATATGCAACAGGTTATTGTTTTTAAGGGTTAATCCTCTGTTAAGGTGGGTCATTTTGGGCTTATTTTACCCAGAAAAAGTTACCGGGATGTCTGTAAATCTTTGTTTCTATTGTCTTCTATTGTCCTAATCCAAATTGTCCAAATGTTTATTACTCTAATTATATTGCTATTTTTATAACCATTTTATTACTATTAAACATTTAAAATTTTAAAAACAAGTGATTTCACAGGAGGGAAGTTCCCAAATCCTGCTGCCGTTGTTGGGGCCCTCAAAGGTCCGAGCCGAGGGGAAGCCCTGCAGCTCCTGCAGCCCAGGAGTGGGAGCTGGGGGAACAGAGGCTCTTTTTGGGAATGCAGCATTAACCTGGGCAAGGGAAGTGTTCAAAAGGCTGAGGACTGTCTCAAAATGTGAAAAATGCCAATCACTTGTTTTTAAAATTTAGAAAGTTTAAGAGTAATAAAATGGTTATAAAAGTAGTAATATGATTGGAGTAATAAAAATTTGAACAATTTGGATTAGGACAATGTAAAACAATAGAAACAAAGAGTTATGGATGTCCAGGTACCTTTTCTGGGCAAAAATAAGCCCAAAAAAGGACACATGTTAACGGAGGATTAACCCTTAGAAACAATAACCTGTTGCCTATTCATACACCTCATACATGATGCATAAATTCCATTCAAACACAGGATTCTGTCTGGTCATTGTCAGCTTCTTCCTCTTAATCCTGATGGCGTCTTCAGGGTTGAGCATGCAGGAAGAAGTTCATTTCTTCTGATAATGGAGCAATAAATTCTCTTTCTCTGAAAGATTTAGGTGTCCTGTGGCTGCTATCTCACTGCAAGTCCTTTCTTTATAAAAAAAGTATCTTACATAGCATAGTTTCTATTCTAACATTATGTTATAACCTAAAACTATATTTAACACACTATTTAAGACAATTAATACAGCATAACTTTCTAACACAACACATATAATATTCACTTTAATATTTTCAGAAAGCCAATCATAAAATATGCATTTTTCACACAAAACAAGTCCTGACCTAAATAATGGATGGGTTTTGTTTGCTGAGGCGTGAGCAGATACTACTCCTCTGCTTTAAGTGAGCAGGCCCAGCGCCAAAGCTATCAATGGAATTATATCTGCTTATGCTGCTGGGAAGTTCTGCTCTTTGCACAGCACTCACTGAGGTGTAAAATGAGGACTTAATGTTACTTGTTTGGACTCATTTCAAAAGCAATTGCTGCACCTGTTCATACCAAGGCACAAAGTTCTTTTATTTTTTTGCCAGAGCCCAACACCACAAAACCTGGATTGAAATAATAATGCTATCTTTTATATTAATCTGCATTTCTTTATTCTTTACTAATAACCTCCTTTCCAAACTGCATTTTGCCCAAAGAAATCAAAATAAAAATCTGTTTCTGCCTATTAGACAATAAGCAATTCCTTGGCTCTGCAGAAGAACAGAAATCTTTCTGTATCGCACAATATTGAGTTGGAACAACGCACCCTAGCTCCTCTGGAGCTCCATCTTCCAGGTATTAACCAGGCAAATGGGACTCCTCAAGAATAATGCACATTATAGTGAATTCCATACCCTCTGAGTGCAATAAAATAATAGAACAAGTCGGATTTCTCCACAGAAAAATCTCAGTTCTTATCTGCACGGCACAGATTGAGTGAAGAGTTCTCCCCTGTGAGTCTAAAGCAAATATCCTGCAAATTTGGAGCTGCTCCAAATATCCTGCCAGACTGCAGGGATTGTGCACACGGGGGCCTTGGCTCTGCAAAGCTGTGAAGATCCTCAGCCTCCACTGGGAGCCCGTGTTGCTTTGAAGGAAAATGGAATTTCACCAAAGGGAGAGGATTTTAACCTAAACAAACCAACAGCACACCACGGTATAAAGTTATTACAGTGAGGAGAGAAATCTTCATTGCCCTGTAGCTACAAACATTTGTGTGCCTGGGGGGAAAAGAGAAAGTGAGTGATGTGCAGAATTTATTGATTTATTGCCATTTGTCTGTGAGCCAGTGAAATGCAGCCAAACAGCCAAACCCACAGGCTCCTGTATGAGCCTGGTGACCTCCAGAGGCTCTTCCCAAATTTTCTGTGAGGTGCACCCTGAATTTGGGAGATGTTCATCACCTCTAAAGGTGGCCCAGAGATCCTGGGGGCATCCAGGCCCATGGAGGCAGCTGCTGTGGATGAAGCTTTCCATCAGGGAAGGCAGAATAAATCCTCCTACCTTTTAAAATATATTTATTTATAGACCAAATACTGTTTCTTCCTGGTGTAAACATTGGCTGAAGTGCCTCCCACCAGCAGAGGCTGCATTCAGATATCTCCAATTTTGCACTTCCATCATTCCCATCTTCAAATCACAGGGCTTTTATGTTTGGTTACCAACACAAGTATCAAATTCTCCCAATAATCCTGAAGGGTTAAAAACACACAGGGCAGAGCTGGCACATTGCTTAAGAGGGCAAAACCTTGTCACCCCTCAGCAGGGCCAATGGTATTCGAACATTTTTATAGTGTTCTGTTTCTTAAGGTTTGTTCAAGATAAGAGAACTTGTGCAAAATTCACAGCAATTCACTGCCTGCCTCAATGAGGAATCTGAGGAAAGTTGGGTTCTCTTGAGCTGCGGAAGCACTGGTGGGTATCAAGTGGTAAAATTAAATAGAGAGAAAAAAACAACTGTGGGAGCATTATTGTTTTAAAACATATGGGCAATGGGAATATCACATAGCAAACATTTATATGTAATTCAGAATGTGTTGATCAAAGATCACCATTGGATTATATTAAAGAGTGTGGCTGAATGTTTCACAAGTACACACACGTGCATTTCAGTGGGATAGAGGTATCTATCTTCCTTAGACTCAGAAAAATTAAAAAAACCCATGCTGAGTGATTAATGCCTAGTTTGGGTTGAAAATACCAGGTTTAATTATGTTTTGACCTAATGGTCATCTCAGAATAGGGAGGGAAAGATGTGGATGGGGGCAGGAGAGGGGTAACGGTGCCAAACACGTCCCCAAATGGCAACACCATTTATAAGACCCATGGGACCAGAGCTTGAAGCCTTTTATTAGCCAAGAAATTCCCATTTCTGGGAGTGCCTCCCACACGACAGCACTGCACCTTGTGTAACCCAGCTCCTGAGCACCAACCCTGTGTGTGACTCTCCCAGCATCCCATTTGTGTTATGCAGCACATCCCCCAGTGCTTTCAGCAGCTCTCTGCAGGGCTCATCACGGGAGATGGATGACAAAGTGTCAGCTCCCCCTGAAGATCTCCCCTCCCTGGGAAGGTGCCAATCTGAGCTGCCACAAGCCAAGGCACGCTCGTGTTCTATCACATGTCAGGAGCCAGCAACAACAGCCTGGAGGGTGCCTTCCCCCGCTCCTCTCCTGTAAACAAAGGAACTCTTTATTGCTGGAGTATCAGAGCTGCAGGAAAGCTGTGAATCCTGACTGCTACACGGCACACAGAACTCCTGCTCCTACAAACAAACTCTGCTGCTGCTGATGCTGCTGGAGGCTTTTATCTGCAAGGCACCTCAGGCACCCTCACACAATCCATTCTGGGTATTTCAGAGTGATTCCAGTGATGGAATTTCACTCTGCTTTTAAGGAAGATGCCACCATTACACAAACAAAATACAGAGCCTTGGTTTAAATTGGGTGGAGGTTAGTTTAATTCCAGATGTATAATTAAATTTATTAAATTTATTAAATTAATTAAATTAAATTTAATAAATCTAATAAAATTTAATCTAATTAATAAATAATGCATCAATATATTTTATATTATATATTTATTAAACATAATATAATACAATGTAATAAAATATAATGTAATATAATATAATAAATATAATATAATATAATATAATATAATATAATATAATATAATATAATGTTATATTATATATAATAAACATATATATATAGTTTATTATAATTTATTTATTACAAATTATTTAACAATAATTTAATTTCATAACATTTCATTTAAATGTCTCAGAACTGGAAGCATTTTGTGGAAGCAGTGGTGACATTAAGTGGCTGGGACTGAATTAAAACTGCAAGGAGAATAAATGGAAGCAGCATTCTTTTTGTGATTCCCATCCTCCAGAGAGAACAATGACCAATTCAGCCTTCCTGGGGAAAAATAAGGACCCTCCCACACAAAAAGTCACAGCAGCCCAGCTGCCACCCAGTCCACATTTTATGCTCCCCATCACCATCTAAAAGCACAGAACTGCATTGTCCACTGCTGGAAGGGTACCCAGGCCAGTGGAGCTGTGGCTTTCTGCTAAGACCCCGTTTCTCTCTCTTCCAGCTGCCCAAATTCCACTCCAAGAGCTTCCTCTCATTTCCAGCGGTGTGCAAAGCCTCCATCTTGCAGGCTTTGTGTGCCACAAACATCCCAGCTCAGAACAGAGCTTAGAACAACCCCTGGCCATCAATTCATACACAAACATAGCAAATGCCTTTAAAAAATAATAAACAGACAAAGCAGTGTGATCTTAACCAGGAAAGCCAAGGGGATGTGGCAGATCCACAGACTGGCTTCCCACAGAAACCACCCCAGAAAATCACAGGTAACACAAGCCCACAGAATGGATGGCACCCATGGAAATGCCCTTCCAGCAGCCCTTCTCTGCAGAAGTGCATGAATCCAGCCCTGAAAACAGAAGCAGATGCAGACAGACATTTCTTTCGCTTTCACACACAAGGCAGGCTGCCACATGAGCACAGTAATCTCTCCTGTCCCAGAGCTGCTTCTTAAACAACAATTCTTAGGGATTTTTGCTCCTTGGCTGGTTTGTTTGGGGTTTTTCAGATGGCCAAAGCATTCTGCACAGCTTTTTTTTTTTTTGCTTGTTTATGCTCCTAATCCAGAAGCAAGCATTGAGCAGACTGAGATGTCACAACCTGAGGTTGTTCTGTGCTGCTGTTCAAACTCTTTAGCTGCAAACTCTTCTCTTGGACCCAGCTCCCAAACCCTTCACATGCTGGGGAGGGATGGATTAAGTGCAGCAGAACTTCTTGTAATCACAAATTAGCAGACCAAGTGGAATAAAATGGTGCATGAGGGCCAAAATTGCCCAGACTTTGTCTCCTTGGCCATTCTTCATCCCAAAGGATGCAACTGCTCCTTCAGGAGCAAGCAGCAAATATTTCTGCACTGCTGCTGCCAAGAGCCTCCTGTGAGCAGCCAGGGCAGGCAGGGAGGGTGGCCTTGATGGTTCCCATCTGCTTCCCACGGAGGATAATCCTGAGCTCCCTCTTTGGGGCCATTCCTGTGCAGAGTTAATGATTTCTGTGTGTTCCTGTCCCCAAGGGAAGTGCCACTGACACATCTCTGGGCACTTACAGCAATTTTCCCTCAGTCTCTACATCTTGGTCACCCCCAGGGAGAAACCTGACCACAAACCTGCTCAGAAACTTGCCCACTTTTATTCTGCTTGCTTTACTACCTGTTTATCTACACCAGTGTGGTTTTCAGATGGAAGAAGCAGCTAATTTTGACATCAACTCAATTAATCCTCACAATAGGTTGTGGGGATTAAAATTAGGCTACACAAGCTTTGGAGGGAGTCAGAATACAAAGAATTTCAGTAAAGAAGATTATTGCCCTGCCCCTCCATTTCACCTCTAACATCAGCACATCCATAAATGAAAATAATTCACCTGTGGCCACAACACACCTGGATTTTAGCCACCAGGTACTCACATATTTACCTGCCATGCCTCAGGCACCTCTCAGCAATCCTTTTTTTAAGCTCTTGAAGCAAATCCCAACACAAGCAGCTCTGTTCTTACAATGCAATTCTGTTCAGGTTTTTCTACAACTTCAAAAATAGCGGCCAAATGAAAATGTAGTGGTGTCATGACAGGCAAAACAAAATCTTGAGGGGTTTGCTCAGCAAGTGTGTGTTCCTTGAAATAAAACAGCTTTTGTGTTGCTCAGAAGACAAGGCAGCAAGTTCTTACATAAAGAACAAAAGAAACTAAATGGGGTTGCCTTTCTACCACTGTCAGTGCTGGCACAGATGTGAGCTGAACATAATAGTGTGCGTGGTTTTATTTAAAATAGACTTAAAAAAATTACCCAGAAAATTTTGGGACATATTTAAAGGCCCAGTTAAGCATTTTCCAGGTGCATATTTGTCTATTACTAAACCACTTTGTTAAGATATACAGGCTCCTGTAAAATAAAAGACTTTCTTGGAGAATTTTCATTTGAACCTTCCCCGAGATATTACCACCATCAGTTAGCCATTTATTTTTATGTAATCTGCATAAAGACAGGAGCAGGCTCTCGTGCTGCAGCTCAATTTTCCATATGAAAGGGTATAAAGCTGTAATAAATCCCAGCAGTCACAGCTCAGCTCCCTTCTGTGGGAGGAATCACACTGAGACAAATCCAAATGTTCCACGGCCTCTCCAAATTGCTTTCTGTGGATGTCCTTGAGCACCTCCACTTCTTTATTATTTCCATCAAACCCAATTTCCACTGGGACTACCCCAGCAGTTGATCATCACTCTATAAACCTGTCAAGTGCCTTGGAGACCCCCGGCAACAGCTTTTGTCACTCCAGTGCCTCCTTGGAAACTCTTGTTGTGCAAAAGCAGAGCCATCCTCACGCTCAGGGGAAATTGATATCCTCAGAGTGGCTGGATGCAAATGTGGGGAGAATCTTCCCTACAGCCCTGCCTGGGTTTGGGAAGCAGAGCCAGCCATGAAGATGGAATCCTACCATGTCTCCACGCAAAGCTGCCGCCTCTGGAAGACTGCTGGGAGCACTTCAAAGGGAATTCTGAGGGATAAACCACTGCCAGCCCCCTTTGGTGGAGTTTGGGATCCAGCAAAACCCTCCCTGTGCTCCTCAGGGGAGGGATCAGGATGCCAGGGCCAGATATACAAGCAGGGCAAACTCCTGTTGGTTTATTCAAGGCCTTTCCTATTATAATCTCATCACAGGGGTTCCACACTGCTGTCTCCTTATCACAAAAGTTTCACACCTTCTTGGTGTTTCTCATGGACAGCTCCTCAGAGCACTGACTCTTCCTTCTTCACAAAGCAGCCAACTGATCCAATTCCCTTCTCACCCAGCCACCCTGCTCTTTTGTAGCATCTTCTTCTCATTGCTTACAGCTGTGGTCTGTTAAAGTCAGGCCTGTTCCTGATCTTTGCTAATTGGCCCAGCTGCAGCTCCTTAGGGGTGAGATTACTTTCTACACTATCTTTATTTTCTTACGTTCTATTCCCCCACAACAAACTGCTTTTTCCATCCAAAATCCAGCTCTGGGATGGAACCTGTGGCACTGGCTGTGATTGTCACTCAAGGGCACAGCCCAGCATGGGGTCCTGTTGTGCCTCAGCCCATGGATCCAGCCTGGCCAGATCCCTCTGGCAGATGCACATCCCACCCAGCCTGGTGTGGTCCCAGAACTGACTGAAGGTGCCCTTGATCTGTTGGCATCTTATTGCAGGGTACCATGGTGTTGTCTTCTTATCACAAAAGTTTCACACCTTCTTGGTGTTTCTCATGGGTACCTCCTCAAAGCACTGCCTCTTTCTCCCACACAAAGCAGCCACTGACCCCAGTTCCCTTCTCACCCAGCCACCCCACCCTTTTATAGCATCTTCGTCTCATTGCTTACAGCTGTGGCCTGGTAAAGCCAGGCCTGCTCCTGATCTTTGGTAATTGGCCCAGCTGTAGTTCCTTAGGGGTGAGATTACTTTCTACACCATCTTTATTTTATTTTCTTATATTCTGTCCCCCTACACTTTCCAAGGTACACACTTGCCTCCCTTCCCTGCTGTTTTCCCCAGAAATATTCCTTCTTATTTCCCTCTCAACACCACAGCTGGTCATTGGGACAATTTTGTGCTCCAGCCAGCAAACAGAGCTTTTGTGGGTTTGGGGAAGGGGCAGAAGCCACATTTTTTCTCACATCTGCTCTCCTAAAACTTGGCCAACCACAAAGGAGTAATTTACTTTATAATCCCAATTTTAGTTCAGTGAACAGGGGGGGAATTACAGAATGCTGTGCACCACACCCCAGTGAGAGGAATAACAGATTTGTCTTTCCAAACCAGCTGTGGGTCTGCTGGTAGCTAAACAACACTGGGAGATAAAAGAAACAATGGGAAGGATTCCACTGGTTGATGAATGGAAAAAGATATTTGCTTTTACAAATAAACTTTAGATTGCTGATAAATGAAATTAGCCATTGAGAGATGAAAGAAACAATGGGGAAGAGAAATGCTTAAATTCTGTAAGAATTAAAAATTAAAAGGGAAGGTTGTGCATTGGAGGGAAATCTCTGGTATCAGGTGTTTTGGGAAGTCTGTGCCTCTCAAGTACCTCAGAAATGGGGAAAGAGAGAAGGGAAATGCAGCCAGAAAATTGGGATAAAAAGGAGGCTGCATCCTCCAAAATTTGGAGACACCCCAGGGGATGCCCCATGGCCTCTCCCTTTATTGGGATAAAGTCAAAGGACCCCTCTGTCTCCTTTTGGACATAAACCTCTGGTGTTTGTGGGTTAATTTTCCTGACACCAGCAATCAGCAGTGCCTCCCAGGGCAGAGGAGTTCAGCCAAGAGAGGTCACTGAGGGCTCAGGTGGGGTCTGGGGAGCATTGGGGTGGTTTTCCATGGAACAGCAGCACCAGGTTCCCTGTCTTTCACGTGGCTTTGGGATTTATCCCCTCAAAGTCTGCTTTTCCAGAAAAATGGCAGTTGAGGAGGTATCATAGTATAAACACTGGTTTTATGAAATGTTGCACCACTTTGGTATGGGAAATTCCTGGGTGCAGAGCAGAGGCTGACAGACATCAACAACACAAAACCTCATAAAACCCCTTAAAACCTCATAAAAACCCCACAAAACCCCACAGGCTGCCAGGCTGCTGTGTGTGGTTGTAGACATTTCTGCTTGCCCTCATACCTAAAGCTGAGCTTTCTTTAAGGCGCTGCTTGCCCAGGACTAGCCCAAAAACAAACGAGTGACACTCAAAGGCTGTGCCACTGCTGCAGGTTGGCTCAGAGCGACATTGTCACCTCGTTATGGTGACAAACCACTCCCAGCTGGGTGCACAGCACGGGCCAGAGCAAAAGCTCCAGCTGACATTCAGTCTGTTCACTTGGAGCTGAGCTGGAGAGCTCCATAACCCCAGAAATCATCCTAACCACTGCCAGGGGAGGGCAGGAGAGGGGGAGAACACATTTTCACACACACACAAATGGTGCTGGGTGTGGATTTGTGCATTTACAGGCAAAGGTGGCCAGAAATCCCAATCCTGCTGTGCACAGCAGCTGCACCTGGAGGGATGGGTCACAGGGCACGGGAGGTTTCACTCAGGCAGAAATCTTAAATATCTAAATATAATATCTAAATATCTAATATCTAAAATCTTAAATATCTGTGATATCTAAAGCCATGCCTAATGTCTAAGTTCATTAATTAGGTCACGTCCTAAATCCAATATAGATTTTGTTTCTAAAAAAGACTAAGATTCTCACCTTCAAAATCATTACATAAACTCAGAAAACATTAAAACATTACCAAAAAAAACCCCCAAAAATCCCAAATAACAACAACAAAAAAAAAACCTAATGGCTTTAATTAAACATATCAAATTCCTCTAGTGTGTTTAGGTGCTCTAATATATAACTTTTGGTACATTACAGAGCAGGTGTCCTGCTTATCAAAAGATGTCTTAAATGATATCTCAGTTTGTCCTGGCTGTACAAAAACCCCAGAAATCCAGAGGAGCTGATCCTGTAAAATCAGGTTTTGGAATTTTTGGCAATAAAACTGGGAGCTCAGCTGGGATGTGGTGGCAGGATTTAAAGGCAAAACCAGCAGGAGAGAATAAACTGAATGGCTCTCTGAGCACCACATTGGACATGACCTGCGCTGAAGAACAAAGTCACACAAACCTGCAAATCGTGCCCACAGGGCACAACAGCCTAGAATTTCTAAATCCGTCCTCCCAGACACATTTCTGACAAATAACACCTCAGATATTTTTAAAGTTCACCATCTCTGCCTCAAGATAAGCATCTTATTAGAGCTGCCACAGAAATTCACATTTCCTAAAGGTCCAGTACTTTTAAGGCTGATCCAGACAACACCAGGAGGTCCAAAGAGCACAAGGCAGGTATGAAAAAATTCAGATTATTTCCCAAAACCTGCTAAAGTCCATAATTACACAATATTTCCTCTAACAAGTGGCCAAGTGCCAGCAATCCTGCTGAAGGTAAGCAAGAGTTTGTGGCATCACCCTTCCTGGAGGGGAAAACATGAGAAGGACAGGAATTTAATTTGCATTACCTCATCTGCACAATCCTCCCGAGCAACAGTGGCCCCAGCTGCCTCTTGCCAAGCAGAGAAAGCACTGGGGAAATTTTGCTGGTTTTTGTTACTGAGGAGCTGGGCTAGAGGAGCAATAATTCTAGTTTCTTTGTCATTCCAGGAGCCAGAATTTCAGGCTGAAAAATTACAGCAGAACCAATCCTGCTTCATTCATTTTAATGCAAGAATCCCAAACTCACCTAAAAAACAGGACCAAATGTGATCCTGCTCACAGAGAATTCTGCCAAGTTAAAACCTTCATGTTTTACCTTGCCCCAAATGAAAACCTTAATGTTTCACTTTCCCCAAGTTAAAACCATTGTGTTTTGCCTTGCCCCAAATGAAAACCTTCATGTTTTACCTTCCCCCAAGTTAAAACTTTCATGTTTTACCTTGCCCCAAATGAAAAACCTTCATGTTTTACTTTCCCTAAATGAAAACCTTCATGTTTTACCTTGCCCCAAATGGAAACCTTCATGTTTTACTTTCTCCTAAGTTAAAACTTCCATGTTTTACCTTCCCCCAAATTAAACCCTTCATTTTTTACCTTGCCCCAGCTTGGGGAAAGGGCCAATACTGCCATAATAATAATAACAATAACAATAATGATGAGGATGATGATGGTGATGATGATGATGTTTGGCTGCCAGTGAGTTGATGTTTTGTATCCCCCAATTTTTCACAGCTCTGTCACTAATTAGACTCTTCCTTGGCAAGCTGGGACACAAGTGAACTTTTCAGTGCCACCGTGAATGGATACAGAGGGGAACTGTGACACTGTCCAGGTGACAGCCACCACAAGGAACATTACACAGGTGAAAGTTCAGCTTCAGGGGTGTTTTATTGTCACTTTAATTCAGTGCATTCCCCTGGAGCATCCCAGATCCAACTCTTCATTAACTCCAGCTCAACACCCAGGAAAGACTGTGACCCTGATCATTCTCCCCAAGAATTCCTGCTCTTCCTTCCCCCATGCCATGGCAAAACCAGCTCTGCCCGGCCCCAGCCCAGCTGATGAGCTGCTCTGCCTCACCAGGTGGAACACCCAGCAAAGCCCAGCGCTCCCAAGGAATGCAGGGGAGCTCAAATCAATATTCAGCACAGATCCCTGCACCACAGCACTGCCATTATCTTGTGTGGCACATGCACTGTTCCCATGGCAACCAGCATCCTTCATCCTGCTCCATTATTTGGGCGGTTTGAGGCTCTCAGAATCTCTGGTGCCCAAGCCACGGCTCAGAGCTGCTTTGTGCTAATCAGCCTCAAGAAGAAAAGAAGAAAATGCAGCAAAGTCTGGTTTTTCTAATCTATCAGCAGCATGGAAAGCAAAAAGTGGCATGGGAAATAGAGCTCCAGCAGCTGAGGGGAAGGGACTCTTATGTAACCTCCTTCATTAGGCGAGACTAACGTGCTGCAAATCCACCCCAGCCTTTCATTGCCACACATTGAACAGCCTGCCCTGGCAGGATCTTCACCAGGAGCAGCTTTGTAATAGGTGTTAGGAAATCAAATCTCCCTGCACATCTATTGTAACATTAGTGCCTCTCTAATTGATATCACACAGGTCTTTATTTTGAAAAAGGGCTCAGCTTGTAAGCACCAGCAGCATGGTCCAGGAAAATAATTTGATTTTGACCTTTTTATGATGTCTGCTATTAGAGTTTTAAAGGGCTTTTATCAAAATCTATAATCTTTTATAGTATAATCTATATTTGCTTGATATAAACTGTCCCTAGATACCTTAAGCAAGCTCCATCAATAACACCATTTCATTTCTTTCTTTTTTTTTTTTTTTTTGGGCATTTAAGCATTTCCACATCAAAGCATTACAGCAACCTCATTATGCTCTGCACAGCTTAATACAAAGTTCCTCTTAGTCACCAACCAGGGAATTTCAGGCAGAAAATAAATAACCTCATTTATTAAAGAGACCCTTGAAAAATCATCCCTAGGTTGCCAGCCTGGGGTTTATCCCTGGGAAATACACATGGGTCAGTAGGAACACACACAAATGCTTTGAAGTTGGAGGATTTGAAGGCTCCTAAAAAGAGATGTTGAAATAAATAAATAAATAAGGCACTGTGGCAGAAAATGTCCTTACAAGTGACAAAGGAGCCTGACAGGCTGCTGAATTAAGCTGAGCTTAAATGTGCTCAGCACCTGTTGGGAGGAGCGGGGATTCTCTGAGTGTTCCGAGCAGCATCTCTGACAGCCACATTCCCTCTCAGGGCAGCTCTGGGGTCTTCTGGAGGTGAGCAGGGTCAAAATCAAGGTCAGCCATGCCCACTGGGGATGGAGGGAAGCAGCTGTGCCCCTCTCAGCACCCCAGCCCTCCCCAGAGCATCCAGGCAGCACCAAAGCCCCATTTCCTGTTTTCTCATGGGTTCAAACAGTGCAGGAACAGGGCTGGCTGAGGTGGGAGCCACTCTCCTTTCCTCCCCCGACCCACAAGCATTCCAGCCCAGCAGAGTGCAGGAGGGTCCAGGCAGGCCCTGCTGCCCCAGGCTGGAGAGCTGACATTGCTCTCTGCACACAATTTCAAACAGAAACAACAAACAGTGAAAACTTCTGCAGGAAAGAAGCCCCAAAAAAGCCCTTTTACCCCTGGCTCGTGAATGTGTCAAGCACTGAGGGGAAGCAAGAGCAACATGACAGGTCTGTGCTGCTGCCAGGGGTCGTGGCTTGTGGGAACCCAGAGCATCCCTCTGGCTGTCCAGGACACCAGGACCCTGCCAGGGGGCTCAGAGACCCTGGCACGGAGCCCAGAACACCTGTGGGTTTGATTCTGACCCATGGAACAAATTAACAACCTTAGATGAAGATCAGCAAATTTAGGTAGAATAATAGTGAAGTTATCATGGGGTGGAAAAGTAGATTTTGGGGTTTCTGGAATGGGGGTTCAGGGGGCAAGATGGAGGGATCTGGGTGTGTCCAGCCTTTCTCCTTCTTCTTCTTGGCTTCCATCTTCTGCTGTGATGTTGGCACTTTTGGATTGGTTTAGAGTAGAAGCTCACTGTCTAACACAGGTGATAGGTATTGGGAAGTTATTGTAAATATTGTACACGTAGTTTTAGTATAAAGACATAACACTGCCTTGGGGGCAGGCAGAGTGCCTGGAACTGTCCTGCTGGACGAACCTCAGCAGGACAGGAGAAAGAATTTTATAGATAAGAAACAATAAACAACCTTGAGATCGAGAAATGAAGAGCTCCAACTCCTTCTTCAAGTCCTCGGGCTGGGAAAAGAGACTTTCTAACTTTTCTTGGGGTCACTCTGACAAGCCAAAGATCCCGACAGCGTCTGGGTGCAGGGCACAACCCCAGAGCCCCGTGCCCTGCTGGTGCCCCCAGCCCAGGCTCACCCGCTGCTCCCAGCCCTGTGCAGCTGGCTGAGCCAGCTCAGGGCAGCAGAGAAAGCCCTGATCCCCATGCAGGGATGAGATTTCGGTGGTTTCACACTCCTGCTCCTCAGCCCCGGCACAGATTTGGAATTCTGCTCGTGCTCGACAGCCAGCGGAATCAATGGAATTAAATCCAGCCCATTTGTACCATTTAAGCCCACAGAGAAGCTTAACATATTTAATCATATAGCTTCCTTCCATTCAATAATTTGCCAGAGGAAAAGGCATGGAATTTTCCATCCACACTTTCCCTTTGGAACATGCATCACAAGCATGTACAGCTCCATTTTTCCTGCTTGTGTGATGGAGAAACTCTGTTGGTGACCCAGGAATGCTCAAACTTCTCTCCCTTTTTGTATGCTCCAACCCAGGGGTGGCTGTTTCCTTCCATGCTCTGTGTCACCCTCCTGTAGGTGACCAGCAAGTGATGCTAAAATGGGAATAAAATGGGATTGGGAGGTGAAGGAAGCAGCACATGCAGCTGAGGAAGATGACATTGTGTTACCCTGAAGCCCATCTGCTAACCCAGAGAGGATCCAGCAGACAAGAGCAGCAGGATCCTTGAGGAATGATCTCTTTTTTCAGAGATGTTCAAACCCCTTTCAAATAATCCCAGTTAATTTTAATTTCGGAAGGTTAGATAGTCCTCAGAATTTTCTCTAATTGCATATTCCTCAGAATAGACTCCTCTGCTTGCTCTGTAATCAAATCATAATTAAAGCATCTGTGTCGTTTTATCCATCCCTTCCTGCTATTTGTAACATTTACAGAAGGCAACAAAGATGCAGAATGCAAAATTTCCAGCGCTGAGGCTGGGCAACAGCAATGCCATGATGGGGATTTGTGCTGCTGTGAGTGCTTGAGCATCTCCTCAGGCTTTCCTTGGCCTTTCCAAACAGCCCAGGAGGAGAAGGGCACCAAACAGTGTCCCCCTTGTTGTGGCCACCACTGGAGGCCGTGTTTCATTCCTGGGATTTTTGTTTTTAACCAGCTGTACGGGAGGCTGTGTTTCATTCCTGGGATCCTTGTTTTTATCCAGCTGCCTCCTTCCATCTGGGCACACTGGCCTGGGGCAGGCAGAGGGGCTGGAATCAAGGGAGGTGTTACGCCTAGCAATATCACCTTGGCAGAAATGAGGATTTTCTCTTTGGGCAGCTGTTAGACGAGTCTCCACTCACCCAGGAAAAAAAAAGAGTCTTCAGATGAGTCTCCAATGCTTTCCAGGCAGGAAAAAAAATCCCAGACCAAAGCAACCAACAGTAAAGTGGCTCCCTGGGCTTTATCAGAAAACTCAGAGTAACTCATTTGTCACTGTCACATTTTCTGAAAAATCCCTTCACCGGGATTTCTTCTCCTGAGAAGCTGAGAAGCCTCAGAAAAGAATGAAAACAATAATTATCTCATTTGCTTCTCCTGTGTTTGCTGCTTTGGAATGTGGTCTGGACATTGTTTACTAACAGGTGAATGTTTGATTGGTCCATGTGAATTGTTTTTAATTAATGGCCAATCACCATCAGCTGTGTTGGACTCTCTGAGTCAATCACAAATATTATTATGATTCTTTTTAAACCTTCTGTCTGTATCCTTCTCTTTCTTTAGTATAGTTTTAGTATAGCATAATATAATATAATATAATATAATATAATATAATATAATATAATATAAATCAGCCTTCTGAGAACATGGAGTCAGATTCCTCATCTCTCACCTCATCCTGGGGACCTCAGAAACTCAACACTAATTGGATTATTGGTGGCACCCTTTGCCTCCCAACGCATCATAGAAATCATATTTCAGATGAGAAATGTTTCCCTAAACTTTTCACCCACTGCTGTGGAGTGATGAACAAACCTCTCTGGGGAAAGAGTTTGCAGTTTGGGTTTTGTCTGCTTTATTTCAGAAAGACAGAGGGGAAAGAATCAGAATTCCTTGCACAAGCAGAGTTCAGGCTCAGACAGGGATAATTTCCTTAGGAATTTGTAGTTTGTATTAAAAGGAATGCATTGATTGGTAAATGAAAGCATCTATTTTTCAAAAGAAAATTTTGTGATGTATTTATGCACCCCTAACATGGCTTTTTATTCCATCCTAGATTTTAGTCTTGTTACACAATTTTGTAACGCTACAGAATGAACCTCAGCTGTGTAGGCATCACTTGATAAACTCCTGATTACAACTGGTATAAAAAGTACTGATTTCTCACTGAATGTTTCTCATTGCAGCATCATTCTAGTGAAACATTCAAATAATTGTCATTTTGCACAGAAAAGATTCAGTTTACACAAAGGTTACTCTAAGCACTTCAGACTGAAATCAGTACTGAGTTCACTCTCAACATCACTTTCCTTCTGAAATATAACTCATAGACAAAGATCAAAACTGGAAAAAAATAAAAATTTTCCATCTTAACAATTCACTGT
Organism: Melozone crissalis; assembly: GCF_028551555.1. Lineage (NCBI taxonomy): Eukaryota > Metazoa > Chordata > Aves > Passeriformes > Passerellidae > Melozone > Melozone crissalis. The sequence continues at coordinate 18,195,163 of NW_026535807.1, read as the reverse complement.
AGGAATCATTTTTAGATAACTTCTATTTTTGGACAACGAATGCTTTCAGAACCAACTTTGAGTGGAAAAGAAATTTTGGAAAAATTGATACCTCAGTTTCCTTAACTTAAGTCTTAAATAGAATTTTCATAGCTACTGGGTAATGTTAGATATAATATCTGGGGTGATTTTATTAATTTCAGGGGGTGTTTTATGTCATTTGGATTGGTGCAGATTTTTGGGACTGCTGCAGATCATTCGGATGGGATTGCATCAGATCATTGGAATGGGATTGGTGCAGATTTTTGGGATTGCTGCAGATTATTGGGATTGTTGCAGATCATTGGAATGGGATTAGTGCAGATCACTAGGATTGTTGCAGATCATTGGGATTGCTGCAGATTCCTGGGATTATTAATTATTTTACTTCCTAGTTTACAAGGGAGAATTCTTGTCCATGTTCTGTCACTTTCCTCCATCAATAAATATCCAGCTGCAGATGAATTCACTTATCACACTACACATCTCAAATATCCAGCGGCCAGCCTTGCCCTTATAAAAGGCCCACACAGGTGAAGCTGTTATTGATATTATTTTCCCCTTAAAGATCTACACTTAAAAAGCAGAAATGTAAATCCAATAATCCAGCTGGTGCCTGGTTCCATCCTCACACAGAGCTGAGGACGGGAGCAGAAGCTGGGGCTGAAACGCTGCCTCTCCTCACCCTGACAGCCACAGGGCTGGAACCAGGGGGACAAAACATCTCAGCCGGGTTCTGAAGCACATTGATTGTGGTTTAAAATCCTAAAGGTTGAATTTCTCATTGCTATTGGCACAAGCAGAGGCTCAGCTGCCTGGTCTGAGCTCTGCAGGAGCTGAGCCCGTGTGTGAGAGCTCTGTCCCCCTCTGTCACCGGCTCAGAGAGCTCAGGGATGCTGCAGCATCACCCCTGCCCTGCCAGCTCAGGGCAGGCTCTGCTTTATGTAACCAAATGTGGCAGCACATCCAAAGCACAACCATGCAAATGTCACAGCTGACCCTCCAACGTGCACTTGCAAGGCACAGATTTATCCCCAAGTCCAAACTCATTTCTCGTCTCCAACGTTCAAAGCAGGCATGAGTTAGAAGAGATCATGGTAAGTAGAAAATCCTGAAATAACTTGAAAAGAAATTGTCACCAAGGATTCTCTTCAGAGATAATATTGTTTTTCCAAATCACTTGTTCGTAGTTGAGTCATCCCAGAGAGAATCTAAAGCTTGTGGAAATTTGTCACTGCGTGTAGTACGAGGAGTGCAGAACTCTTGCAGATTATTTAGAAATTTCCCTTTTGCATCTGGAGCTTGGATTGCACTCACAGGGTGAATAGATTCAAACACACAGCCAAAAACATCTTCCCCCACCGCCCTCCCACTCATTCCCCCTCCTCATGTTCAATTACTACTCTGTTAGACTTAACAGTGCCACCAACACTGCAGCTCTGGAGCAGCAATAAAATCAGCAATCAGTGCCTTCAGTAAATACATTAACACCAACTCATCCACGCCAACAAATCATTGTTTACTTCTGAAATATGTTTTAGCAGCCCACGGTATTCATCAATCAAGTGAGGCTGGGCTCTGAATGTTCTGAGAGAGGCTCAGATTTTCACTTTACCAACAGAACCACAAAACAAATGGAAATTGCTTTCCTTTCTCCCTTTCTCCAAGGAAGGCTTGCACACCTGAAATATAACACTGCCCTGTCTGGAATCTGTCAAACTCGCTGTCTGTGGAGAAATTCATGATCACAAAGCTATGGAGGAGGAAAACACCTGAAATTCACACAGATGATGCTCATGTGGACACACACAATGCAAACCAGCTGTGACAACCAGCAGTCCTTGCTGATCATCAGCAAATGACACCATTTGTGCCTTTAACCTCAGAAGAAACCAAAGCCATCAATTCTGCACACGTTCCATACTCTAAAGATTTAAAAACTCACTTACAAGGAGTTCCCTGCGATGGCAGTGTTGCTGTTAAAATCCTTCAAACTTACCAATTATGCTGCCTAATTAGAGAGAGAAATAAATTCTGAGCTGTCTTCAGAACCATTCAGTACCGTTCTTAACATGGCAATTCCTGACAGATTTCATGCATTTACCATTAGAATTGCAATTTATTTTGGCAGCTGAAACAGCTCCTGTTTTCTCTGTGCCCCCTGCAGCACCTCCAGCACTCCAACTCACACACATTACATGACTTGATCCTCTTTGAAACCCGAGCCACTTTTACACCTGCACACAAATGTACTAAGTCCAGAGTTTTAAATCACTGCCCTCCACATCCAGAACTCCACATTTGAAACACAAGCTGCCAAGTTCCTCAGCTTTTGAAAGGACCAGGAGCAGCCACTGTCCCTTTAATGTTCCACCTCGTCTCCAAAAGAAATGTCTTTTTACTAGAGCTCAGTGTGATTCATTGGAATTTGCCAGGCAGGTCAGGAAATCCCCTGAAGCAGAGGAAGAATATTAAAGAGATGGGACATGTATATCAAATCTCATTACTGTTCTCTTCTGAGAATCAATCAGGTGAAAGGATGTGATGATGTCATTATGACATCATTGACTTTGGGATTAGCAATTCAGAGCTACTTAGCAACCAAAGCTGTCCAATACAGAAGTAAGAGATCCAGTGGAAGATGTTATCATCTGACCCACTTACTGCAAGATAAATATTTGTCAATGCTGGTTTCGAGACTTTATCAGAGATGCGAAAACTTACGGACAGCCTTGTTTCAAGTGCAGAATATTTGAAATAAAACGTCCCCCCTGAACCTTTTCCATTTATACCCAAGCGTATTCTTTACCCCATAACAGCTCATATCCATGTTCCCTCTCAGTCATCTTCTTCCTCACCTTCCCATAAATCTAAACCTCTAAAATGCACAAAGAAAAACCTTCGGCTAAAGAGATTATTGTTATTTTAAGAACTACAAGCTCTATCGGAAACTCAAACCTCGTATAGTCAAGGGAGACTAATATAATTGCATCAAAATGCAAGCTTGGAAAGCGTGCTTATTTCATTAAAGTAAGCTGAAAAGATCCAGTTGATGAGCTCCGGTATCCGTCAGAAATTCCAACCAAAATAAAAAGGAAAAAGCTTTGTGCATGAAAAAAGAATTGGTCACGCTACTTCTGTGGCTATTTCTGGGACCTGAAAGGGTTTGATGCCCGGAATCTATGGCTGACCTGATTTTCTTTAAAGTTCACTCGTCTCCGTTGAAAATACAGTTCTAAACGAGTTCTAAAGCAACCGAGCGAAGCTCCGATGCCCTGAAATTCAAACTAAAGCTTTAAACCCATTCCCAACAAGCCAGAAGCGGAGCGCTGGGCTGACACTTGGTGTTCCCGCAGCCACGGGCGAGCGGAGCACCGCGACGCGTTCGGGGAGCAAACGAAAGAAAATCAACCACTCCGCCTTCTGCAAAGAACTTTTATTATCGGGGCGAGGCCGCTCCAGCTCTCCACGGCTCCGAGAGCCCCGCGGTGCCGGGAGCGCCCGCGGAGCCCGCACGGAGCGCGCAGGGAGCGGCGGAGGCTCCGCGGAGCGCGGCACGGCTCGGGGAGCCCGGAGAGCCGGCTCGGAGCCTCCCCGAGCTCCCACAGCCCGCAACAGGCGGCAGCTCCCGGCCATCGCCGCTCCCCGCGGGGCTCCGCCGCCCTGCGAGGAGCTGCCGGCTCAGCCTCCATCCCCCGGGGGCTGCCGCGTCCCCCTCTGAGCCCCGGCAGCATCCCACAGCATCCCTTCATCCCTTAGCATCGCTGCATCCCGCAGCATCCCTTTATCCCTTAGCATCCCTGCATCCCGCAGCATCCTTGCATCCCGCAGCATCCCGGGCGCGTTTCCCCCGCGAAGCTCGGGCTCGGAGTCGTGCTGGAGCCCGCGGTCACAGCGCACAGCCTACCTGCCGAGGAGGAGGAGGAGCAGGAGCAGGAGGAGGAAGAGGAGCTGGAGATGCCGCTGCCGCCGCCGCCGCCCGTCCCGAGCCACCGGCGCTGCCCTCCCCGAGCGATATTAATGTTCATTTAAAGCTCGGCGCCCGCCGCTCCGCCGCGCCCTCCCCGCTCGGGCTGGAGGCCGGGCCCGCACCGCCCCTGCCCGCCCCTGGACCGCCCCTCGGCACCGGCGGGTCCCCCCGGGGCTGACAGACCCCCCTCGGGACCGACAGGTCCCCTCGGGGCTGATGGATTCCCCCTCAGCACCGGCAGGTCCCCTCGGGAGTGGTAGATGCCCCTCAGGGCTGATGGATGCCCTTGGGGCCAGCAGATGCCCCTCAGGGCTGGCAGACCCCCCTAGGGACCGGCGGGTGCCCTCCAGAGTGGCAGATGCTCAGTGGGGCTGATGGATGCCCTCGGGGCCAGCAGAAGCCCCTCAGGGCTGCTGGATCCTTTCTGGGCCAGTGGGTCCCCTTGGGGCTGCCAGACCCCCCTCGGCACCGACAGGTCCCCTCGGGACTGGCGGGTCCCCCCCAGGAGTGGCAGATGCCCCTCAGGGCTGATGGATCCTTTCTGGGCCGGCAGGTCCCCTCCGAGCTGATGGATCCCCCTCAGGGCTGGTAGGTCCCCCTGGGGCTGATGGATCACCCTTGGCACCAATGGGTCCCCTCAGGGCTGATGGATCCCACTCGGGCTGGTGGGTCCCCTTGGGAGTGGCAGATGCCCCTCAGGGCCTATGGATGCCCTTGGGGCCTATGGATGCCTTCGGGGCCAGCAGATGCCCCTCAGCGCTGCTGGATCCTTTCTGGGCCAGTGGGTCCCCTCAGGGCTGCTGGATCCTTTCTGGGCCAGTGCGTCCCCTCAGGGCTGATGGATGCCCTTGGGGTCAGCAGATGCCCCTCATGGCTGCTGGATCATTTCTGGGCCAGCAGGTCTGCTCGGGGCTGATGGATCCCCCTCAGGAGTGGCAGATGTCCCTCAGGGCTGATGGATGCCCTTGAGAGCGGCAGATGCCCCTCAGGGCTGATGGATCCTTTCTGGGCCAGCGAGTCCCCTCAGGGCTGATGGATCACCCTCCGGTCTGGTGGGGCCCCCCGGGAGTGGCAGATGCTCTGTGGGGCTGATGGATGCCCTTGGGGCCAGCAGATGCCCCTCAGGGCTGCTGGATCCTTCAGGGTCCCCTCAGGGCTGCTGGATCCTTTCAAGGCCGCGGGGCTGGTGTCAGGCTAACCCCGTGTCGCAGGGCCTGGTGACATCTGTGACCAGCTCACGCCATTGTCCCCCATCCTCCCCCGGATGGTGCCAGGCAGCCCCAGTGCAGGGATCTGGTGCCCTCAGCTGGTTCCCCCCAGCCCTGGTGAACCAAAGTTGGCCAGAGAAGTTGAGAATGGCCAGGCTGGGCAGCTGCTGGAGGCTCACAGCTCTCTGACCCGATCTGGGTCACCAGGGTGGGATTTATTTCAAACAGCAATGCCTGGAAGTGTGTTTTGAGCCTGTGGAGACCCAGGTGTGCTCCCGAGCCTCCTCAAAAATGTGGCCAGAATGGTCTGGTTGCTGGGGTCCTGCTTGATTGGGTGAGACATAAGCTTTAAGGAATTTAGAGATTTTAGAGGAGCTAAGATTTTAGTTAGAGATAAGCTTTATTGGAGTTAATCAAAATAAATGGGTAGGCCTTGATGAAGTTAAGAGTTAGTAGTTAACTAATAATTGATTGCTTGTCAGCACAATGTTTGGTTAGCTGGGTTTATAATGAAGAATATAGAAACAGATAAATAGTTTTTGGGAACATAAGACAATTATTTTTAGGAACATAAGACAATTGTGGCCTCCTCTGTTCTGGAACCAATTGAAGATGAGGAACCGGAGTTCTACTAGTGGGTTCATTTGTCAGATTTGCATTGAAAAGGTAGAAAGGTCAGAAAGAGGAAGACTTCATTTACTTCTGCATTTTGGGACCCCTCCCCATGAAAGGGACCACTGACCCATTTCAAGGAACCAACTGTGCATGTTTAATGGCATTTGAACTAATTACCATGCTTAATGGCTTTTGAACTAACTACCATGAGAAGCAAGGAATGGGATTTACCAAAGTAACGAATATGCATTTGTATTTTGGGTATTCAATACTTGTATAGATAAAAGGACTCTGTAATCACCTATAAATTTGGTGTGTGTTTGGGAGTTATCCCACAATAAACATACACTTTCTAACTCTAAATTGTTAGAGAGTTTTTGTCTATCATAGTTGGATGTCAGTACTAGATCAATATCCGTATTTTTAATAAATCATTGGTGCTCCCTCAGTAAGATCAGACAGGGCCAGGTGGGGTCACCCCAAGGGCAGCCCCAGCCCAGGCACCCAGGGAAGGTGAAGAGCAGGGAGAGGAGACAGGGAACTGAGCAGGAAGGTCACAGGCAGGGACAGACCCCAGGGCACAGACCCCAGGGAACACCTGCTGGAGAGTGTTCCCTGGTGGTTCCTCAAGCAGCCATCACAGTGGGAGATTCAATCTTGTCCTGTCCCGTGCCTCACTGCATGAGAACACAGCTTGGAAAGTCAGGTAACACTCACAATTTTTGTGTTAAAATGCACCAAATGGGTAACAAAACCAGGCACATGCACTGAACTGTCAAACACATGTTGAGTCCAGAGGGTCGGGCCTCCTCCTTTCCATCCCAAATGGGGCTGAAAGGGTTTTTTTTGCTTTTATTTTCCCCACCAAAGCATCATGAACCCATTCCAGATGCTTATCTCCTCAATGTCCACATTGCTCAGTGTGAATTTAAGGATGATATGTGAACCAATGTTAAACTCGTGATAATCACACAGCAAAAGGAACTTAAACACTGATGTTTATTAAGACATAAAGATCAGAGCTTAAAAAGGGCTAATTAGCATTTCCAAACCCAGCTAATTGTGCAGAGGTTGCCAGATTACTCAAAATCTTCAATGACCTGCTTGCAAGTTTTAATGGAGAAAACATGTCAGCAGAGTTTAACTCTGTTGCCCATTAATTACAAAGAGTATTTATGCTGAGAATAATAATTGGATTGCCCTGTAATCCACCATAATAATCAGGAATTTTCTTTGCCCATGTGCCTTGGAAAGGTAATAGCTAATGATATTTGAGCTGATTTCTACAGCAGCAATGAGTAACTACTATCATTACTCCAGGGTTATAGATTTTGCTCCTGATTAGCACTTGATTAGTCCTTGTCTTCATCATGGTGCCATTGTCCTTGCATTTTGGTTCAGCATGGGTGCTGATTGACTCAGCTTTTTAAAAATACAGGATATATTCAGTTGTTCAGAGCAGCGCAATTTGACTCCTCCTTTTCCCTTTCTCTCAGAGATGCCTTTCTCTGGGTTTGGACATGCCACCAGCTCTGGTGGCACTGCAGTGGGGCTGGCTGTCCTCTGCCTCTGAGACTGTTTGCTGTGGATAGGTCAGGACCACTGGAAAAATTCAGAACCACTGGAAAAAGTCAAGACTACCTGACCTGGCACTGCCAGCCATGGCTGGGACCACTTCTCACATTTTTGATGCTTGAGCCTAGATGTATTTCTACTGGAAAGCTCCAGTTTGGCAGAATAAATTGACATGGAGAGAATCAGTTCTGTGAGGGAGCTGAGGGAATAAATGACACTAACAGCCACAAAGGTGAAGACCAGAAGTCTCAAAACTCTACTGCAGTGGGTCCCAAATTGTCCTGGACCTGCATTTCAGTAGATTTGAAGCCCATCTGAATTCAGTTTGGTCTGATCCATGAGACATTTGAAAATCTAAACTAATCCTGGTTTTGTGATATTAGAGAACAAGTGTCAGGAGAAGGAGCTGAGGGAGCTGGGGTGGTTTAGCCTGGAGAAAAGGAGGGTCAGGGGAGATCTTACCTCTCTACAACTTCCTGAATAAAAGGAGATGGAATCAGTCTTTTATCCCAAGTAACAAGGGACAGGACAAGAGGACGCAGCCCCAGGTTGTGCCAGGGGGAATTTGGAAAGAAGTCTGTGCTGTGGTTTGGAGGCAGTGCCATAATCTCCATAATCTCCCTCTAAGCCTCACCTGTGAGGAGAGCTGTGAGGAAAGATCTGGTTGAAGTTGGATGCCATGGGGCAGTTCAGTGACTTGAGATCTGCAGCTCTTCCATCCTCACTCAGATATTTGGGGGCTTAGAAAGCCCAGAGAAGTGTTCAAGGTACCTTTAAACAAACAGCCACGAGATCAATGCATGGATTTTGCTGAAATAAATAATGAAATAATACTGAAATAATACTGAAATATTCAAATACTGAAATAAATACTGAAATACTGAAATATTCAAATACTGAAATAATAGTGAAATAATAGTGAAATAATACTGAAATACTGAAATACTTCCACATCAGAGCCAACTGTCCCAAAGCAGCAGAGAGATTTCATTGCTGCCTGACCCCATGAGCACAGGCTTGTTCTGCTCTTGGTGTCTACAGGTGAAACCCCGTCTGTCCACTGAGCATCCTGATTTAAATTCCTTTGTGTGCTGCAGAGTTCCTTAAAAATATCCAAAAGGATCTCCTGTTGCAAGGGAAGGAGGAAAGCTCTGGTTTCCCCCGAGTTTCCCCCAGATTATTTATGAATGTGCCAGGATTCTCCTGCTGTGTGGGCAAGCTGGTGACTCAGAAATCTTAGGGAAAATGTTGGATGGAGGCAGGCTGGGCTCTGTGGGGTGTTCCTGGGTGCTGGCTCTCCTCAGGGACATTTTGGGGCGGCATGGGCTGGCTGCAGGTGTGCCCGTGTTCACAGGGGTCTGAGGATGAGGGAAGAGATGAGGATCTGACTCCATGTTTCAGAAGGCTTGATTTATTATTTTATGATATATATTATATTAAAACTATACTAAAAGAAGAGAAGAAAGGATTTCATCAGAAGGCTGGCTAAGAATAAAAAAAGAAAGAATGATAACAAAGGCTTGTGGCTCAGAGAGTCTGAGCCAGCTGGCTGTGATTGGCCATTAATTAAAAACAACCACATGAGACCAATCACAGATGCACCTGTTGCATTCCACAGCAGCAGATAATCATTGTTTACATTTTGTTCCTGAGGCCTCCCAGCTTCTCAGGAGGAAAAATCCTAAAGAAAGGATTTTTCATGAAAGATGTCTGTGACATGCAGGTGCTAAGGAGAGAGGGAGAAGTCTGGAGCATCCTGCTGCCAGCTCAGGGAGAACTCCTCAGATCCCACCTGGGACAGGGCTGCCCACAGGAGCAGGAGTTCAGTGTCACCTGGGCAGTCTTGGCAGGAAAAGTTATCCAGGCACTGCGAGGGAATATTGAGGGTTTGAGGGCTGAAACCTCGTACATATGTCAGTTAAAAAATGGGTGTAAAGTGGAAGCTGCTCCCTGCAGGCCTGAAAGAAGACCTGAAGCAGTGGCACTGACAAGCACGAAACACCTCAGCCCTGGTTCTGGCAGGATTATTAATAATCTGTGAGGATTATTGTTATCTGTGCTTTGTTTGCAGCAGTTTCCATGCTGCTGAACCCCCCAGCTCCAGTGCTGTGCTTGTGATGCTGTTCTGGGTGACACATAAACAGACTGGAGCTTTGATCATTCCATTTGTCAACTGCTTAAACAATTCCACAGTGTCATCTTTCATCCCAAAACGTGGCTGCTTTTTGTGCCAAAAGGAAAACACAGCCTTGTGGTCAGTGTGGGTTGTTCCTTGGTTTTGCTTTTTGCTGCTTTTGATGTCTGGAGGTCAGACAGGAATTTACTCAGAACAAGTAAAGATCATGCCCTGAATGAGGGACCAGATTCAAACAGTAACAATTAGACTTTTTTGTTGATAATTTGCTAAACAGTCAAGGCTGGTGGTCATTATGGGTTGCAAACCTGCTCACGGGGTCAGGCAGCAATGAAATCCTTCTGCTGCTTTGGGACAGTTGGCTCAGATGTGGAAATATTTCAGTATTTCAGTATTTCAATATTTCAGTATTTCAGTATTTCAGTATTATTTCAGTATCTCAGTATTTCAGTATTATTTCAGTATTTCAGTATTTCAGCATTATTTCAGTATTTATTTCAGTATTTCAGTATTATTTCAGTATTACTTTGGTATTTCAGTATTTATTTCAGTATTTCCGTATTATTTCCGTATTATTTCAGTATTATTTCTGTATTATTTCCGTATTATTTCCGTATTATTTCAGTATTATTTCAGAACTTCAGTATTTCAGTATTCAGTATTTCAGTATTTAAATATTTCAGTATTTCAGTATTATTTCAGTATCTCAGTATTTCAGTATTTTGGTATTTCAGTATTTATTTCAGTATTTCAGTATTATTTCAGTATTATTTCAGTATTTCAATATTTCAGTATTATTTCAGTATTTCAGTATTTCAATATTTCAGTATTTCAGTATTATTTCAGTATTTCAATATTTCACTATTTCACTACTTCGCTATTTCACTATTTCACTATTTCAGTATTATTTCAGTATTTATTTCAGCTGTTACACTTGAATTGCTGCTCCTTATCCCTTGTATGAAGTTTTTTGCCATCACTTGACCTGTTAGGGCTGGCATTCAGCAAGGACTGGAGCTGTTGAGGTGGGGATGCAGAAAGGGACACAGCCAGAGGAGATACCTGAAAGAAAAGAAAGAAAGAACTGGAAAGTTTAGAAAAGAACTGAGCTGTTTCTAGCCCTGGTTGCCCAATCTCCCCAGGCAGTGCTGTGGAGCTCTCTGCAGTTAACATGTCCACCAGCAGCACCCTCTGTGTTTATTTTGGCTTTGGGAGGACCAAAGGCAGCCTCTGCTAAGCCTGGGCAGTTTGAAGCCTGATCCAAATCACCCCAAACTCAGTGGGAGAAAGTTTCTTGTTGACTTTGACAATGGTTTTTGGAGCAGGTCCCTGGTGATGACTGAGCTGGAGCCCAGCCACAGTGACTCTGTTGGAGCTGTGATTTGGCCTTGACAGATGATGAGAAATAATCTACTGGTTATTACAGCACTTATTTCTGCATTTCTAAAGCATTAAAAGGCATTCATAAGGCTTTGTTGTATTTTTACATCTCAAAGAAAGAAAGTTGGCTTGGACTGTGTTTTAAAAAATAGCTTTACATCTGTCTTGGCTGCAGAGAGCAGTGATTGGGCTTGGACAACATCTGGAAGGGATATAAAACTTGCACACAAGGAGAGGCACTAAGTATAGCAGGGACAAAAGACTTGAACCTCTCATCAGAGTGCCGAGCCAAGGGAGAGAAGGGACTAAAGAGGCCTTGTGTGGCTGAGGAAGTGGCAAAAGCCAGCTCCAGCAGGGACAATGCCTGGGAGAGCTGCTGCCAGCACCAGCCTTTCCTGCTGGCCAAAAAAGTTTTTAAAATTTCCTCCTCCAACACACACTCTGCTTCAAAGCAGCCCCTTGCATTCAATAAACTCCTTCTGCAGTTTATTGATGTAGCCAGGAGATGATTTTCCAAATGCAGTTAACATTATTTTCATCCTGCAAACCATGTCAGATTAATGTGGGACAAGCTGTGTTTGTTTGATTTTATTCCCCTCCTGCTAGAACAGTGTGCTGGGCACTTTTTGGAAGCCAGGGGACCTTGCTGTGGCTGTCTAGGAAGGTGTCACACAGAGGTGGCCACAGCCACATGTCCCACAGCCCCGGTGCCACATGAATTCTGCGCAGAAAAATCTTTAAAATATCAATAAAATTTTTTCACAGCAGGAAAATAGAAAAGTCTTCATGGGCACAGCACAGGGAGAACACTCTCCTCAAAGTCATGGGAAAAGAGAACAGTTCCACATAGGGTTGATTATTTTTTACCTTTGAATCCCTTCTTAGGTTATCAGTGAACAGCACAAAGGGATCAGTAGGACCTCAGAGACAAAATATTTTTTTTGAACATCATTTGAAATATACAATTTCCTGATTGCAGGGTCCTTGTGCCAGGATTTGGGCTTGTGCAGGCCCTTCTTTATTATTTTCCCCAAAATCTTTCAGAAACAACTGTTTGAGACACTGAAAACTGGAGGAACCCAAAGGGCTTTGTGCTCAATTCATTGATTATTGCCCTCTGAGGGTTCATTGGATCTCATCCCTGGGAAATGGGCTCAGGAATGCATTGAGTCAATGGAGAGAGTTCTTTTGTACCACTTAATTGAATCTCATCAGCATTTCCTCCTGGCTGTGCAACTGATAGCAAGCTGTGTTCAGGCAGTGTGATTTGCTGAGGAGAAACTTAAACTTTGTACATACATAAAATTAAAATTCAAAACAAATATAAATGATATCAATATAAATAATATAAAAATAAAATAAATATAGATAGATATAGATATAGATATAGATAATAAAGATAGATAAATAGATATAGATATAGATATAGATATAGATGATATAGATTTTTGGTGTGAATGAGGTTTGTTTCCCTGGTGTAAATGAGTTTTGCTTTCTTGCTCATCCAGAGGGGAAACAGAGCACTAAAACCCTGGAAGGGTGACTGCAGAAGCACCAGATCCATCCTCCACCTGCTCTTGAACAGGTTTAAGGATGCAAGAAGCAGCATTTTATTCCCTCTGTCAAGGAGTTTGAAAGCAAATCTCCCCTCACTCCTGTAGCACTTCTCTAGATCCAAGCTTGTGGTGCACCTTGGAGAGGAAGGTGGTGTTTGTTCAATGCAGGACTGAAAAATGTGCCCCCAGATTTTACACCTCAAGGGGTTGGATATCACCACAGAAGAGAAAAGAAGAGAAAAGAAGAGAAGAGGAAAGGAGGGGAAATAAAGGAAAGGAAAGGAAAGGAAAGGAAAGGAAAGGAAAGGAAAGGAAAGGAAAGGAAAGGAAAGGAAAGGAAAGGAAAGGAAAGGAAAGGAAAGGAAAGGGAAAGGGAAAGGGAAAGGGAAAGGGAAAGAAAATGAGTTATTGTCTCAAAGCATCACTGCATTTTTTGTTTTTTTAAGATACAGTAAGGCAGGTGATGTAAAGAATTATGAACTTTAAATGTAAGAGTTTCTATTTTAAACCAGTGTGATGGAAGAGAAGCAGTATCCCCAAGGACATAGCTGAGCATAGGGACTGATTTTCTGAGACAAGGGGATTTCTAGGGGTTAAATCTAAGGGACTGAGGCACTGTTTGGGGGAGCTGTGTCAATAAGAGAAATAGAAGGAACATTTCTGCCACCAAGTCAGAGGAGATCTCTGGAAAGTACCAGAAAACTGACCCCAGGACCATAAATGGACTCTCAGTGAGGTCTGTGTTCTTCAGCCAAACAAAACTTGGATCCTTCTCTACAAAGAATTGAGGTAATGTCACCTCCCCTTATCTCCTCATGAACTCCCAAGTTAAAATAATCACTCACATCTTAAATCTTGGAAAAGGGAGTCCTCAAATCTGTGCCAATCTCTTTTTCCCCAGAACTCCCACGAGCTGTGCTGTGTGAACTTGTTGATGTGCAGAGCTGAGTAACACTCAGAGCAATGCTAGACACCCAGAGGAATGCTAAAAGTGCTAAAAATACCCTCAGTTATCAACCAAACACTCCAGCATATCTGTTTGGAAAGACATTAAAAACCATCAGAGATTTAATTCAGGCTTTATGTTGGAATTACCAGGACAAACCCTTCCCCAGTGGAAGTTCTGCCATCACCTTCTGGTTACTCTCACCCACGTGTCAGCCTTAATGTCAGTTTGAAAATACAAATATTAAAATGACAATGATGTTGTCATATTATTAAATATTAAATACAAATATTAAAATTGACAATGATTTTGTATGCAGAGCCATTTAATAGACTTATTGCCATTTTAGGAGCCTGCCAGCATTTTGTGTTTTCTGCAGGCACTGTGACTGTGTTTGCAATGTCTGCTCAGGATAGTCAGGCAAATTCATTAGTTCTAGCTCAGTAGTGCAATATTTCCAATATTTTGATGTTTATTTTTATTACTCCTCCTCTAGGGTGGTTTTTCCTCCAGTAGAATTAAAGTACACACAACTTTTAAAGTCACCTGCAGGCTCTGCATTGCCAGCAGCCCCCTGTTCCAATGGTGCTGTGCTCTAAAGTTTGGCAGTGTGAAAAATGCCTATTTTATGATTGGCTTTTTGCAAATATTCAAATGAATATTATATGTGTTATGTTAGAAAAGTATGCTGTGTTAATTTTCTTTAGTGTGGTAAATATAGTTTAGGTTATAACATAAGGTTAAAATAGAAAGGATGCTATGGAAGATACTTTTTTTAAAGGGAGGAATGAGGTGCTCTCACTGAAATAGCAGTCACAGGACACCTAAATTTTCAGAGAAAAAAAATTTATTACTCTCCTATCAGAAGAAATGAACTTCTTCCCGCCTCGAAGGCGCTATTAGGGTTAAAAGGAAGAAGTTGACACTGACCAGACAGAATCTTGTGTTTGAATGGAATTTATGCATCATGTATGAGGTGTATGAATATGCAACAGGTTATTGCTTTTAAGGGTTAATCCTCTGTTAATGTGGGTCCTTTTTCGGGCTTATTTTGCCCAAAGAAGATACCTGGACATCCATAACTCTTTTTTTTATTGTCTTATATTATCCTAAATCCTAATTGTCCAAATTATCATTACTCTAATTATATTGCTATTTTTATAACCATTTTATTACTATTAAACTTTTAAAATTCCAAAAACAAGTGATTGGCATTTTACACAGGGAGCAAGTCCCTTAAAATCCCCTCTGTGCCTTGGGCTTTGTGTCTGAATTGATTTGGCTTTTCCCCCAAAGCAATAAACACCAGAAAGCAACAGGACCAGTTCCCTGGGAGCCTGTGGTACTGAAATGCAGCAGTGCCCTGGGAGGGGCTGTGCTTCAGAAAAAGCCAAACAGATCCTGGTGCTGAGTGTTATAGATGGATAATGAACTGATTAGGTCTCACAAAAAAAGATAACTATTGTGTGAATATTAAGAAAAGCTTTAATAGAAATAGACGCAAAATAGACCACGGGTCAGGGGTTTTTATACTTTTAGAAGTTTGGTCCATTTGCACTTTGGGGGTTAATCTGCCAATTCCAGTTTCATGGAATGCAGTCATTGAGCCCAAGTTTGCTCCCCCCAAGGCCCTTTTGTTCCCATCTCTGGGCCCTGAGGCAGTGAGGTGTCCTTGATTGCCAGGAGAGGAATTGTTGTGTGTGCCCAAAATGGGAAAGCTGCAGCTGCCACTGGGTGTGGGGTTTGGAGTTACAAACTAAAGAGCTGCAGGAGTACAAATAAATTAAATATATACAAGCTAAAATGCTAAGGCATCACTCAGGAAGTTGCTGCTTGATTTGCAGTAAATATCAGCTACAAGGGGGATTTGTGCTGTGGTTTTTCCCCTCCCACACGTGTGATTTCTGTGTGAGGCAGTCCCAGCAAGCAGGAGCACACAGAGCTGGATAAAATCAGGCACTGCCACTTCATGCAGCTCCTGAGAGTGGCTGCTCAGCCAACACCACTTTGAGTTCGAGGTTTATGTGAGCAACATCGACAAGGGAGGAAGTGAACTCCAGCGGCTGGAAATATATTTTGATTGCACTCTGATTAATTTCCTGGGGAGAGGGTGAGACGCTCTTGTTTTGCAAAAACGTGGCACAGTGGGTTTTGTCCTCCCCTGAAGTTTTCCAAGCTGTATCCTTGCAAAGACATTGAAGTCCTCCACAGTGGGTTTGCAGTTTCAGTTTATTTTGGGACCTAACTCTAACCTCAAAAATGGGATATCTGTAGACATTTTATGACCATTGTAATGATCTGTTTTCTACTGGCCATAAAGGGGAGCCCCCTTGAAAAAGCAGTTCTAAAATTAATTTTAGCTGGAAGAACAGGAAGGAGAGGGGAAAAGCAATTAAATAGCTACAAAAGAATTGATTTTCACTGGGAGAATAAACAACTATTCTGTATTTCTCTGTTGAGTTGTGTTCTACTGATGATAGTGATTGTATGGTCCCATTAGCACAGTGTCACACATTTTCCTGCCTGTATAAAGTTATTAAAAAATAATTTCATGTGTCGCAAAACCCTCAAACAAACACCACATGTGCACACACTCAGGAATACATATCCCAGCAGGGGTTAATGTTAAAAGCACACTGACAGCCAGCACTGCTTTTCTATGGATGGTAAAAAGTAAAAAAATCAATTTTTAAAAGTCTCTCCAATCCTTACCCTGTAATTTCCTGCTCTCCATGCACTCCAGCCCCGTGGCAGAGATGGAAAAGCAGCAGCAGCAGTTTGGAAAAGGAAATTTCTCTTCCCCAGCACCATCCTAACAGGGGAAGATTGAGGTGTGGAAGGAGCAAGTGTGGCACAGATGTGTGAGGAATTGTCCCAAAGTGACACCAGGAGCTGTCCCAGGGCAGCAGCACTCCTGGCTGGAATTTGCAGACAGAAATCTTTGTGTCTGTGCCTGTGCAGACTTCATGGAGCATGAACAACGTGGCAGCCACAAACTGACTGTGCACAACAAGGTGCAAGCCCTGCTAAAGGTTGTAAACCTGATTTAACACTCTTCAAACACTTCCAAACCCTCCCATAAGTTTTTTTGAATATTTCCTCTGCCCTTTGTTGTCCATGCTGGATCCCCATAGAGTAAGCAACAACCTGAATCTTTGGGGTTGTAGAAACACAATTTGGTGATTTTTAAACTACTTTAAAATTGTCAATAACAGCAGAGGAGGGGTCACAGCTGTGAGCAGGAGCTGCTGTGTGTGAAGGGAGAAAGATGAAACAGGCCTGGCAAGAGCTGGCTGCTTTTATGGGTTTGTGGTGAAATTCATGGCATTTCTTCATGGCTTCTCCGGTCTTGAAGACATTTCTTTCCCCACACACTCAGCTGCTGGGATATCCCCATCAAATCTGTGTTTTAAGTGTTTGAACTCCAACTCTGGATGTGGTAGGTTGTGGGAATAGGAAAAACAGAAACTTCCACAGACACTGAAGGGTTTGAGCTGCGGCCTTGGGAGAAGCTTGGATTGATGTAAAAATACAATAGACAACAAGTCCCCAACAACTCCCTTAGCCTCAACCACTATCTTGCTATCTTGCTAGCCACTATTTTTGCTGCCAATAATGAAGGGATGGGACTATTTTCAAGCTAAAAATTATTTATAGCTCAGACAAACATCAGTCTCAGGGGCTGTGAGGTTTCAGAGGAGCAAGCATTCGGCCATAGCTCAAGAGCAGTCACAAGTTCTTTGTTCCAAGGCAATACAGAACTTTCTAACCCAATGGACAGCTGCCACAGGGTTTATTTTGCTTTTCTAACCCATCACCTTTACTCACTTCTGCTGCACTGTGGGTACTTTTGTCCAATGGCTTCTGTCTCACATGCACACAAATGCTTCTGTTATAATGCTGAACTCTCAGCTCACTCCACACAACCCCAGCCCTACACTACAAACCCTTCACCATCTCAGCAGTGCAGCTGCTCACTTACTTAAGGCACATTCTTACAACTATAGAAACATAAGTTTATGATTTTTCTGCTTAATATCTGTGTATTGTATTTTTACATCAATCCAAGCTTCTCCCACGGCTGCAGATCAAACCCTTCAGTGTCTGTGAAAGTTTCTGGTTTTCCATTTCCCACAACCCACCACAGCCAGAGTCGGAGTTCAAACACTTAAAACACAGATTTGATGGGGATATCCCAGCAGCTGAGTGTGTGGGGAAAGAAATGTCTTCAAGACCGGAGAAGCCATGAAGAAATGCCATGAATTTCACCACAAACCCATAAAAGCAGCCAGCTCTTGCCAGGCCTGTTTCATCTTTCTCCCTTCACACACAGCAGCTCCTGCTCACAGCTGTGACCCCTCCTTTGCTGTTATTGACAATTTTAAAGTCGTTTAAAAAACACCAAACTGGGTTCCTACAACCCTAAATATTCATGGACTGCACCCTGCAGGTTATTGCTGCCCTGTGGGATCCAGCAGGGATGGTGTGGATGGTTTGGGTTACTCAGCAGGGATTTCAAAGCTGTGGAGTGGAAATTCCAGGCAGTTTCCAGATTGTCATTCCAGCACTCTTAACAATGCACTGCCCCTCTGGATTTCTCCAGCTCCTGGCAATTCCATGGCATGGGACAGGCTGGGGATGCTCCATTTACTCAGCAGCTTCTCCACTTGCTTAAATCCCACTTGATGGAGCTCCCCTCAAAACTCTGTCCTTACTCCATTCTATGAACCAATTTCAATCCTTAATGGGCATTTATTCCAATTCTTGGCAGAGAAGAATCAGTGGAGCAGTAGCTGTAATGCAAACTGAATTTATTGGTGAGATAGAAAAGCCAAGACTGCTGAAATTTGTGATTTCAGGTGCCTGTGCTCAGTAAATGGGAAAAGGATTTCTCTCTGGAAAATGCTGAGCACAGTGCTCTGGAAACCTGGAGATCCTCTCAAACTGAGCACCCGAAATTACCAAAATCTTTTGAAAAGGGACCCCATGTCCTTTTAGAAAGAGCCAAAAAGTTTTGCAGTCTTTGTTTTATGTCTTTTTGAATAAGGACCTCCCAAAAGTTCAGATGCAAAGTGCTTGTTAGGAATTATTCGAGGAAATCAGAGCACACCTTATTAAAATTTGTTTTCAGCAGGAAAATAGAAATGTTTTCACCACACTACAGAGATTGCCAGTGCAAAGATGATTTCTGCCTTGCTCTGATAAGAACATTTAAAATAAAACTCCTGTAGGTAAGAGATAAGTTAAAAAAACCAAAGCTGATAACATTAATTAGCTATTCATGGAAAGAGAAAGGACACAGAACTCGAACACAAAAATATGTTTGAGATTCCAAACTGTTTTCAACTTTTTATGAGCTGGCATAAAATCCTCATGAGACTGGATTGTTTGAAGACTGATAACTGAGATAAAAATGAACAACGTGATTCTGGGTTTGAAAGTCAAAGAGTTTGGGATTGATCCTATCCCTCAGAGAGACAAACATGCTCTGTCTTACATTGTAATTATTTGTACCCTTACCAGTGGGCAGGAACACTCAAAAGTCTTGGAAACCCGAAGCTGTAACTTCAAAAGATTTATGATTTCCTTGGGAGGATGAGGGAAGGGAATGGAGGCAGCACAGCTGTTTCTGCAAATGTCTTCTTGCTTCATATAAAGATTCAAAGTGAACACAAATTATATTTATATAATATATAGCAACTATAGCTCCTGCTGTCCGGTGATGTGTGGAGCTCAGAATGATTTTTGGCTCCTTTCAAACCTTCTTTTGATGATATTTTAATTCTCTGCTGACTTTCCCCCATTCTCCTGCTTGTGTCTGCCTTCAGCAGCCATTAAAAATGGGCTGGCAAATGCATGAGCTTTCTGAGAAGGTTAAACGTTGTCAAGCACCTGCTCCTCTTGGTTAATGTCTGCAGCAGTTTATTCCCACCTCCTAAAAACGCTCTTCAGCGTGTGATGGATGATGGCTAACACCAGCTGTCCAGAAATCTCATCCCAGAACACAAGAAATATTACCCACCCTCCCCTGAAATGAAATAAATCACCCATTTTCCCCTTTTTCTGAGGCTGACTGGGAGCCTGCTTTTTGTGGGAAGCAGGATCAGGAGGATTCTGTGGCAGTGCTGCCCTGGACAAGGATTTTTCCCAGCTCACCTCAGCGTCCCCTGGCCTCAGAGGTGGCAGCATCAGCCAGGGAATGTCACTCCAGGGGTGGGTGGCTGCAGTGCCACTGCTGGGAAGGCTCAGACTCCAAACTCCCAGTGCTGGGATGAGTTTGCTGCTTTTAGCAAAGGTGACCAGCCTTGATTTTCCTCCTGGGCTTGGCCTTACCATGGTCATTAGGAGAACACCCAGGGTTTGTGAAGAAGGAAACCCTTCCCTGCCAGCATCTTCTGTGGAAAATCTCAGCCAGGACAGAGGTGCTGGCAGCTTCTTAAACAAGAAGTAGCAGCAAACCATCATCTTATTATTAGTGAGAGGTGCCAGTGAGGAGCTCTTTGATTTTGATGGTCTTTGTATAATGAACTGTGAGCTCTGGAGGTGAATCTGAGGAAGGTGAGAGGTGCAGCTGCCCTGGAAACCTTGGCAAATACCAAGGTTTTAGCAATCTTTGGTAGCCAGTCCACATTCCTGATCATGGTTTAGGCTGTTTTTGTGTGCTACACTACTCCCAGTGTCCAACAGGATCCGGGACAGCAGAAATATTTCAAAATCTATTTCCATCCATAATTATTTTGTAGGAAGTATTCTGGGCTCACCCCAGATGAAGATGAAACTCCAAGTTTCAATAATGAAACTTTAATTTGATCAAAGAAATAACCTAGTTTTAGCAGCAAAAGCTGCAAAAGGCTCTTCCCTTAAGGAAAATTGTCCTGAGGTTGGGTCCATCCAAGATCTCTGTGTGTGCTAAGAAACAACAGCACTAAACCAGTGTCACCTGCAATGCTGGTGCTCTGCTTCACCCCTTTGGCCATCCTATGGTTTCCTTTAAGTCAAGGAATTTGGAACTGGAGATATTCAGCAGTCAAAAATATTTCAGTTTCCCCTTTGGTGACCTCAGCAGCTGCACACACAAATGCATGTGTGATGGAAAAACAAATGTGAGAACGTGGTAGTTTAAAAAAAATATTGTTAAGGTTGAGATGGGGGGTTTTTGCTTTTTTTGTTTTTTCCCTGGATGTCAGGAGTTTGTGAATTCCTCTCCAGATCTCTCAGTACTTGGGGGCATGATACAAATAAGGTAAGGGATGTTTTATGTGCAGTAAATGGCTGGAAGAGCAGACTGCAAGAACAGTACAAGGAAAAAAAACCCAGAAATGCTAATCTGAGGGCTGTGAGCAAAACCACAGGAATATTTAAATTCAGCATCACTGTAGTAAGAAAATCCATGTGGACGAGGAGAGGCAGAATCACAAGACTTAACAATAAAGAGCAATTCTGGGGTCCTGCCAGGCCCTGGGGACAGCAGCAATCATCAGCTTTCCAATGGAGATGTTCTGATGATGGAAAGGTGTCCTAGGTTACAATATGAAGATATATTCTATTCCCATCCTCAAGAGCTGTTGGAACCAGGAGGGGCATTGTTTTTCCTTATCTCCTGATAGTGGGGCCATCAATGCCTTTCAGCATGACTCAGAGATAGCTCCCTGCAGGAGCCATTTCTGTTTAATGCATACACAGAATTATTTCAGCCCAAGCCATTTCTGTTTAATGGATACACAGAATGATTTCAGCCCATTGTGAAATGCTCCACCCCAGGGGGGAGGAGCTAAGCATCCCCACCTGGATATAATCTGGGGTTTGGGAGAGAGCAGTCAATCTTCCCATTGGATTCCCAGAGGAATGGCTGTCTTTTCCACTGGATCCTAGAGGAAGACTGCACCCTTCTAGAGGATCCCTGCTCCAGCAGAACCACACCTGACACCCCAGGAGGGCTGCAGCCACAATTCCAACTGGACTGCTACCAACACCCTGACCCACAGGGTGTCAGGTTGTGTTCTGACATTACCAGTGGCTTTTCTTTTGTATTATTGCATGTATATAGAATTCACAGGGCACTGCTGATGAGGGGAGAGAATAATGGATCTGACTCCATCTTATCAGAAGGCTAATTAATTACTTTATTATACTATATTATTTTATACTAAATATATGAATATAGTTATATATAAAATTATATTATGTAGCCATGATATTTTCTGAAAAATCCTTTTCTTAGGATTTTTTCCCGTGAGAAGCTGAGAGGTCTCAGGAACAAAATGTAAACAATGGTTATCTGCTGCTGTGGAATGCAACAGGTGCATCTATGATTGGTCTCATGCAGTTGTTTCTAATTAATGGCCAATCACACTCAGCTGACTTGGGCTCTCTGTCTGAGACAAGCTTTTGTTGTCATTCTTGTTTTCATATTCTTACCTAGCCTTTTGATGAAATCCTTTCTTCTATTCTTTTAGTATAGTTTTAATGTAATATATATAATAAAATAATAAATTAAGCCTTCTGAAACATGGAGTCAAATCCTTGTCTCTTCCCTCTTCCTCAGACCCCTGTGAGCACAGTCACAATATTATAATAATTATATATACTAATATATTATATTTAAGCTGAGTCTGCCAAGCACTCAACCCTGCACACACTGCTCTGAATCTCGTGATTGTCACCCAACAGTCCCAACACACATACACACACTCCTGGCCCTGACAGGCCAAGGAAACAAAACCCCATCACTTTGGGTAAA
The DNA here is from genome assembly GCF_028551555.1 of Melozone crissalis. Taxonomy (NCBI): domain Eukaryota; kingdom Metazoa; phylum Chordata; class Aves; order Passeriformes; family Passerellidae; genus Melozone; species Melozone crissalis. Next base: position 18,173,021 of record NW_026535807.1, on the reverse strand, counting down.
CAATCTCCACATTGCATTCTACTTTTGCACAAACACAGGCACAGCAAATGATAAGAATTGTTTTTTCTTTCTCTGAGGTTCAGAGATTGTGAAACCCAGAAATATTCTTGGGAAGAATTGCTCCTTGCTTTTCTCTGTGGGGCTACAGCATGTATTTTGGTTTTCTTTTCCTAATAAATTCTATTTCTGACTTGGAGTCTCTCACTGGTTTTGTTTTCAAACCAGAAGAAATGGCCACGTGGTGCTCATGGTGCATCATGTCTCACATCATCACAACTGCTCTGGAAGCTGCCGGCATTCCTGGAGCTCAGGAGAAGTGCCCAGGAGCAGGGAAGCACTCGGATTTTCTGGAGGATGATGTTCTGATTGCTCTGAGTTTTGGAAGTGACGCTTCTTGTTCATTCCCCAGCCAGCATCTCCTGGGAAAACACAGAGCAGTTAAATTAGATAACAAAAAACAGGCTCAAGAAATATGATTTTTAATACTTCTTGCAGAACTGGTGAAGACACCCTGGTTTACGTTTGGGGAGAAACGTGAAATCATTTTCCACTGCAACAAATGCAAAATGCTGAAATCGAAATTGGAATTTTTCAGAGCTATCTTAAAAGGCTAGATAGGCATCTGCTATTCAAATTAATGGAATTATTTAAAGCAGATTACGTAGCTTTGTGTCTCAGAAGCTTTTCACTAGATCTCACAGATAAGAAAGTTAGCAGTGCTTCATCCTTCTCTTTGAGTGTGCAATCAAGCATTTAATGGTCTGTCATTTCAAATTCATTGCAAACTACCATTTTTAATCTAACTGGTGAACTGCTCCTCAATAATATGGGCTGGATCCCTTTGTAAAAGGGGAATATTTGGGCTTTACTTCCAGCAAGGCAACTTGGGGATATCTGGCTTTCAAAAGGACACATTCCCTAAGCTCTTTTGGAGCTAATGATTTTGCTAAATGATTTTGTTAAGTGATTTGTTTCTCTCCAGTCTCAAGGGATCAGAATGTGAGTTTTGTACATGCAGAAAGGTGTTGAGGCTCCTGACAGGCACTGAGGGTTCTAAGGGTGAATCTGAGACTTGTGAGATTCAGAATGAACAGCTGCAGATGAGATAACATGGAACAAGTCAAAACCCCACCTGCTCCAGCTGGATGTTCATCCTCATTGGTCCTGATATTTAAAAGAAAGAAAATTTGAGTGAATAGTTTCTCTCCCTGTTGTTCCTGAGGAAATAGGTGCAGTCTGGAGGCCTGTAATATAAGCTTTGGGATAAGAGGATTGCTTGTCTGTACATTGCTGGGGCTGGAAATGCAGATCTAAGCCCTAAGTAATGAGATATTAGAAATCCTATTAGGAACCCTATGGTTAAACATTAACCAGGACTCCCATGGTACCACTGAACAGACAGCTGCTACAAAGCCACCAAGGCAATTTTAGTGGCAAAGCCATCTCCAAACTCACTGGCAACTGAAACAATCAGGAACAAAGTTGGGAGCTGAAACCACTGAACTCTGCAAAGAAAAACAGGTGGGGTTGCTCAGTGTGTCAGACACAGGGTGAGGAATGATCAGAGAGAGGAAAAGTGTTTTAAAGTACTTTAATGCTATTTTTGGGAATCCCTTTGCATGGCAGGCAGGGCTGCCCTTGAGCTGCACTTCTCCCATTACTGAACAAGGTGCAGCCCAGCCCCTCTCCTCCTTTGGAAAATGAGATTTTAGCTTTTCTATTTTCCATCTATTTGTACTCCTGCAGTTCTTTAGTGTGACACTCCAAACCCCACACCCAGTGGCAGCTGCAGCTTTCCCATTTTGGGCACACACAACAATTCCTCTCCAGGCCTGGCAATCAAGGACACCTCACTGCCTCAGGGCCCAGAGATGGGAACAAAAGGGCCTTGGGGGGAGCAAACTTGGGCTCAATGACTGCATTACCTGCAGCTGGAACTGGCAGATTAACCCCCAATGTGCAAATGGACCAAAATTTTAAAAGTATAAAAACCTGTGAGCCACGGTCCAATTTTGGGTGTAGGCCATGAGGGGGTTTGTCGGCCCTAAATGTACCTTCCCTTAATTCTGTCTGGCCTCTGTTTTTAGGTAGTCCCAAAAAGGCATCAAAGGGAGTTCCCATCAGTGATTTCAGGAACCTTCTGGGCTGTTCCTGCCCTGCTGTGTGTCCCTCCAAGACGCACTGGGCTGCAATCCCCCTCAAGGATCAGGGTTTAGGGTGCTGCTCCTGAGGAGTCTCCCTGGGCAGATGGCCTGGAGCAAACCCCACTGGATGTCACCTGTCCTGTGAGCTCAGTCCTGACCCTTGGTGGTTCCTCAGCCATGCCCAGGTGAGCTCTGACACTGAGGGGACACTCCCTCCTCATGTCCCCTGCCTGTCCTTCCTCCATCCCTCCATCCAGGGAACCACAGAAAACACAGAAACACAGAAAATAGTTTTACTCTGAAATGCCTTGGAACATGGACATGGTTTTCATTTTCTGCCCTCCTTCACATGAGAGAAAACTCTGCTGTTCGTGGTAGAATGGAAACGCTTTCCCAAAGCCAGCAACTCTCTCCAGACCCATATCCTTTTCCAAATGTTTCCTCTTGTTGTCAGTATTGTCCTGTGGATCTTCAGCAAAGTGTACACTCCTATTTTAGATGAATAAACCAAATAATCTTCAATTTCCTCAGGCTGTCACAGATAATGAATAACTTGCTACCTACTTGAGGGTAATATTAATATTATTTGATGCTGGAAGAGGTGACAGAAGGAGAGTTGGTTTTGTCCCTGATGACTTTTTGGAATTTGGGTCTAGGCAGGGTTAAAATTTAACAGGATTGGATCTCTGGTGGGAAAAGTGTGCAAGGCTTTGATGTCTGAGATGGAGCATAAAAAAGGGTCAGGAAGAGCAAACAGATCTCAGCAGAGATCCGTGTCCTGGCTGGGATCCCAGGAAAGCCAGGAAAAATAAACACAGATCTTTTAAAGTATGGAGAGCAACCCAACAGAAACTGGGAAGTGCCCTAAGTTTGGGGCATTTTTAATGTTCAGTCACAAATGATGACCAAACAATAAATTGCCCAAAACCCAATATAAAACCCAACAGAAACTGGGAAGTGCCCTAAATTTGGTTTTTTTTTAATGTTCAGTCTCTGAGCATTCTCTGATCACTGGGGACTGGATTGGGCTCATAGATATGGGACTCCAAATTCAGCTGGAGATGCAAGAATTTCCAGCTGACTCTTCTAGCACCATTTTTCTCAGCCCTGCCTGTTATAGGACCTTAGGCTTTATGTGATGCTGCTGCTGGATCTGTTTTTATTCTTCTTTCTGACCCTTTTCCAACCAGTTTTGGTTGCTGTCAAATAAAAGTTGTCATCAATGGGTTTTGCCAGTGCTTATGTATTATTTTGGAACACTGATAATTTCTCCTAAATTGAATTGTTATTCAGAATATGAAAGTCAGTGCCTGCTGAAAAAGAGAGTTTGACAAAACCAGCTATCTTTTCTTGAGAGATGTTTGGATGAAAGGGGTTCTAACACTGTTGAAAAGTCATTTTCTCACAGAAATGTCCTATTCTTATTATTTATTGTAGCAGAAGAGGCCTCACCACATGAATGAGGTAAGGCATGCTGGGAGGCCTAATATCTTTTATTAGGCCAGATGATGCATCTGGAAAGGAGTCAAAGACTGTTTCTGTTTCAGGCCTGAAGCAGGAGCTGCATGCCTCAAACCCCGTGGTTTACCAGTAATAACAGCTGGTACAATAAAAATTATTGCCATTTCCTCCTTCCTTACCTGCCTCGATTTTTTATTTCACAGTTTTCAGTGTGCTCCTTTGAATTTTAATTATTTTTTGTTGGAATTAGAAGAGAAGAGGCTTTTTAAACAGCCAGATTCATGATAGGGTTTTAAAAACAAGAAGATTTTGTTCCATTTAGAAGCAGAGCTGAAGTGTTGAAATCTCACTGTCCTCCAGAGCAGAGAACCCAAGTCCTTCTCTTTTCACCTCAATGCCTGATTTCTCAGTGGGACAATCCCTAATATTGTCTTTTCTGCATCTGTACCAATAATTAGTTTTGTGCTGATGGGCCAGGCTTTAGGGAGCAGTCTTGGTGAGAAGGGCTGAGTCCAACAGCAGGAGATGGGATAAGGCTCATTCTCCTGGAAGGGATGATCATAATGGAAAAAATCAAAAATCAAATCATCCTGGAAGGGATGATCCAGGAGGATCAGAGCAGTACCAGGACAGCAAGGTGCACACTCACGTCCTGCAGGCTGTTTTCTCCCAAGGTTTTCTATACCAGGTACCAATTTTGGTCAGAAGAACCCGTCCATAGCATTGCCCATAAGAACCAGCCTGGCCCTTGGGTAGAGAACACGAAGATGGAGGAAAAGTGGACACTCAGAATTCACAGAATCACAGAATGATCACGTTGGGAGAGAACTTCAAGATCATCAAGTCCAACCCAGCCCCAACACCTCAACCAAACCCTGGCACCCAGTGCCACATCCAGGCTTTGTTAAACACATCCAGGGATGGGCACTCCACCACCTCTCTGGGCAGCCATTCCAGAACTTTATCACCTTTCTGTAAAAACTTTCTCCTAATATCCAACCTAAATTTCTCTTGACACAACTTGAGGCTGTGTGCTCTGGTTCAATCAGTGCTGCCTGGAGAAAGAGCCCAGCCCCAGCTGAGCACAGGCACCTTTCAGGAGCTGTGCAGCGTGATGAGGGCAGCCCTGAGCATCCTTTTCTCCAGGCTCAGCACCCCCAGCTCCCTCCGGGGTTCCTCACAGGGTTTGTGTTCCCAGCCCCTCTCCAGCCTCGTTGTCCCCTCTGGATGTGCTCAGTGTCCCAAGGTCCTTCCCAAACGGAGGGGCTGGAGCTGGGCACAGCACTCCAGGTGAGGCCTCTCTGGCCCTTCAGGCTCTTTTCTCCCAAGGTGCCACCTTTGGTCATGTTTGGAGCCACCATTAACATTCCCCATAAAAGCCAGTCTGACCCTTTGGTGGAGAGCACGAGGCTGGAGGAAAATTGCAGCAGCTTTAAGAAAAGCAGAGCTCTCAGGGCTGTTTGTTGAGCTCAGCAATGCCTCCCTCAGCTCTCCTCCCAGGCTGGGACACAGGGGTGCTGGGCTGGGAACAGAGCAGGCTGCAGGGAAATCAGAGGAGGCTTTTGCCCTGGCAGGGGGCTATTTGTGCACTGCTGGGATGGGACAAGCCCTATTTGCTTGTGTAGTGAGCCGAGGGCCTGGCCGTGGGGAGAGCAGGCTCTGAGCAGCCCCAGCTGCCAGGGGACTTTGTTGTTCTTCCCATCCTGGGAGCTGCAGCATGGAGAGAGGCAGCCTAACCTTTTGTTCCAGCTGCATTTTTCACATTTCATGTTGGTTTGTGGTATGCTGAGCAAACTCCTGACATCTGGAGTCCCAGCAGTGCCTGGCCCCTGAGCACAGTTTCCATTACAAGGCAGACCCCCCTCTTTGCCTTTTTATTTGCACGATAACACAACAGCCTGGCTCTGCATCCCTCTGAGCAGTGGCTGGGACCCAGAAAACCACAGACTCCTCATGTTCCGCCTGGTTCTCTGCTCCTCTCCTGTGTTCTGCCATTTGCAGATGGATTGCAGAAAACCACAGACTCCTCATGTTCCGCCTGGTTCTCTGCTCCTCTCCTGTGTTCTGCCATTTGCAGATGGATTGACTGTTATCAACTTTTTTCTGTCCATTCAAGAACTTAATTTAGAAATTACTGTAATTTATGTGGCTGGATAGAAAGCCTCAAGGAAGGGATTTCCATTTTGCCTCCTTTGGATTGGCTGTGTCCCATTCCTTAAGCTTGATCCAGCTAAATTTTGTCACCCTGCACTTCCGACATTGGGAAACTGAGGAGTGCAGGAGACATGGCAAAGTCTACACCCCTGTTGGGGCTCTCATTCTGATCCTTTAATCCATTTCTCATTTCCCAAGGACATCAGGTGACATTAAAGTTCTGGTTTGACAGGAATGGCAGAATTAGCATTTCCTTACAGGAGTAAGGAAATGCTCCTGCAAATCTAATATTAAATTCTCCAGCAAATCTAATATTAAATTCTTCCTTGTTATGTCTTTAAACTGAGAGCAGAGCAGTTTTGCCAAGTGAGAAGATGTGAAATTTTGATTTGTGGGGTTGTGCTGTGTCTCAGCTGAAATGGTGTGAGGCAAACAAGGCTTTGGGACTGAACTCTTGCCCATCAATCCCCCTGGAAGCACCAATTTTTTTTTGCCTTGGCCCTGGCACAGAGTGGTGTCTATCCCTTGCAGAGAGCATAAAATCAGATTTTAGTGATAACCCCCTCAGTGTGAACAGCAGGAGCTGTTTGTGGGACTGGGGAATCCACATGGGCTTTCCAACCCAGGAGGGAAAATATGGTGACTTTTCTGATGAGAAAAAGAATGACAAAACCCCAAAAAACAATATAAAAGAAATGCAATTAAAAATAATGTAATTCCTGGGTTTAGCTCATCCTCTACCAACAAAAATGAAACACAGGAAAGCTCAGAAGTTATTACCTATTTTGAAAATTTAGTTAAATGACATAAACAAATTTCCCCCCTAATTACAGGGCAGAAATTCAGAGGCTGGGCAGTGGAATTGTCCCAGAGGCAGAGCAAGGTAGGGCACACAGGAGCAATGAGAAATGAGCTCTGAGCACACAGCCCTTGTAGCCAGCCAGGAGCCCTTCAAAACACAAACCACCACAAATGTTCCCCCACAAGTGCAGCTGATGGAATCTCACTGCTTCTTTCTCTTTCTCCTTTTTCTTTTTCTCCCCTTACAGCTGCATTTTGTGAATAGTCCTGAATTCTGTTGTGTCACTTGCACTGTGCTCTCCCAATCAGAATCACAGAATCATTTAGGGTGGAAAAGACTCTTTAAGATCCTCGTGTCCCAATATTAACCTAGCCCTGCCAAGTGCACCAAGCCCTGTCCCCAAGTGCCACATCTGCACATCTCTGAAACCCCTCCAGGGATGGTGACTCAAACACTGCCCTGGGCAGCCTCTGCCAGTGCATGACAACATTTTCAGTGAAGAAATTTCTCCAAATATCCAATTTAAGTCTCTCCTGAGGCTTTATTTTCTTATTCCATGCCTTGTTCCTGTAGATCTGTAATCCCTGTTTTGCTCTTGCAAGCCCAGAATATATTGTCAACTTTTTCTCCTTAGGATCCAAATACAATATATATTTTAAAAACAGTTCAGAAAATCAGAAGATTTAAAATAGAGCAAAAGGGAAAATTTTAAATGGATGTGTTTTACACCTTATTAAAAGTCAAATATATAATATTGTATTTACATTCTTCTAATATATTAATTTATGGTTCTGTTTATGGGCTATATAAATGCTGACCCCAGGGTTTGGGGTGGTGCCTCCCCATTGCCCAACACAGGGACTGCTATCAAATATTACTCCTGATAACTCTCAAAGAGAGAGATTTTCTCTCTTTGAACACACTGGGGTGGTTAAAAAAGCCCCAAAACCTTTTCCTGTGTGCCAGGCAGCACAGGGGTTACCTGGTGACTTCAATAGATCATGGACTAGTTGAGAATTTTCTTTTTTTTAAACCCAGTGAGAATCAACTCAATGAAATATAAAAGTCTTCAGGAGATTGTCATCACAATGTCCCTCTGGTCCTGTAAATTCAATAGAATTTTCTGACCAGAGCATAATTCAGTCCAGCAGGATTGCCACATTTGATTGGTGGAATGAAAGATGTGAAAAGATGTTCTGGCCTCAGTGTGTGACACACTACACTCTCCATGGCTATTTCACAAAAAAAACAAGGAGATTACAAAAATGCTCATGTGTTTAAACTAAATTTTCAAAATAGGTAATAATTTCTGAGCTTTTCTGTGTTTCCTTTTTGTTGGTAGAGGACTAGCTAAACCCAGAAGTTACATTATGGTTCATTGCATTTCTTTTATATTGGGTTTTGGGCTTTTGCCATTCTTTTTCCTATCAGAAAAGTCACCATATTTCCCCTTAGTGAAATTCAGGTGAGCAAAGAGCAGCTCATTATTCTTTGGCAGATAAAAAGCTCCTTTATCCCCATATGATGGGGGTTTACCTACAGAATTTCACTCCCAAATTGTAGGGAAATTAAACCCCAAATGCAGCTGAGAACACTTTTTGCCAACAGAGGGATATTTTATATTCTCAGCCCATTTTTGTGCCCGTTGGTTATGAGCTGCTAACAGATGTACCCACTCAGCTGTGTGTGCAGAAACAGAAAAAACAAAATAAAACAAAAAAACATCAGGGCTGGAGGGTTATCCCAAATTTTACTAACTGAAACAACAACTGCAACCACCAAATTTCCCCCTAATTGCATCATTATAATTAGTAATTTTTCTGAAATTGCCTCTCCCAGTGACTGGATTTGGGATCTTGTCTAGGTGTGTGGGGCGATGAGTTACACACACATTTTTCCTGAAGTAATGACAGATGGCAAACAAATGAGGGATGAAGTAACCTGCTCCTCAACATGAGAGGAAATGTAGCATTTAAATTCCCATCTGGAATGCCTTTCCAGGCATTCTGCTGGGGCCTGGCTGTGGATTTGTGTCCCCAAGACCATGGTGTCACTTTGGGTCCCTTGAGCTGCTCGGCTTGGGGGGCACAGAAGGCACCAATTACAGCCCCTGACAGGGGCTCATGGCCTGGGGCTTGGGCACATTGTCATTTTTATTTATTCTTATTATGATTTTATATATTTTTTATTGCAGAAAGCTGGAAAACAGCAGTTTTCCCAAAAGCAGCCCTGGTTCTGTTATCCCATTTGGATTCTGGGGCTCCCTGGGATTCTGTGACTTTTTGTTCCCTTCACCTTAAGGAATTTAGGTGCACATTAAAATCATTTAAAGTCTGGTTAGATAAATAATTTAAATCCTGGTGAGATAAATAATTTAAATCCTGGTTGGATTTCTCACAAACTCATTATCTTCTTTATTTACTGTGGGAGATGATTGCTTTTTATATTATATATATATGTGTATATATATATATATATATATATATATATATATATATATATATTTGTCATATTTTGTGCAGAACACTAAAAATTACTGAATAATCCCCTCAGATAGAACTGTTAGGAACTTTGTGTCTACATTAAATTATAAACACATGAAGTTCTTCCAGGGTAATTCTTTTAGATTTTGAAATGGAGTTTAGTAATTTGCTATCTAAAATTTTACCTAGGTATCATGTGGCCAGTCAGCATTATATCTATAAATATAATATATTTATTATATCTTAATGCGGGTTTTTATTATATCTATAAGTATAATGTATTTATTATATCTTAATGCAGGTTTTTAGCACAAGTGCCCCTTTATTTACGTATCTACATATTTTCATGAAAGGTTTTGTGATTTCCAGGCTCTCCTTGGTGTTCCTGCTGCAGTTACCCATGGCATTGTTTTCCCTGGAGTGAGCTGGTAAGGAAAGGTGAGGACACACCTCTGAGAGCTTTGGGATTGTCTCTAAAAAGAGAAAATTTAGACTCATCTCTAATGAATTCCAGGACTGGCGAAGAGTATCAGCTCCTCCTGCTTCTGCTGGCTGTTTGTCACCAGTTTAAGGCGGCCTAAAATTATCCTGTTTATATTTTTGTCTTGTTTCACCTCCCCTTTCCCACACAGCCCTGCTGAGGGACACAGCTGTATTGTCTTAGTGAGGACACAATTCCCCAGGGCCAAATCTTTCCCACATTGCCTATCTTTAGCCCTCCCGTGCTTCATTTGAAGATGAATAAATAAACAGAATACACCACGAGCAGGGATCACTTTCTGGAGTCAGCTGGCTGGAAAACAACCTGCAGAACAATTCTTTTTGGGCAAAACCTGTCATTTTTCCCTGGAGCTCCTCTGAGGGCAGGCTCAGAACCAGTTCCACACTGACTGAAGCACTCCAGCACTGGATAATTCCCTCCTGAGCTTTCAGAGCCCTTTGCCCCCCTGAGGATTTTTATATCTATTCCAAATCTATCTAAATAGATCTTTATACCTATTCCATCATTTGTGATTATCAAAGCTCTGCTAACCACTGTGGTTTAGAGCTGGTTAAATTCAGTGATTTCAAGGAAACTCTGTGCTCTGTACTGCCATTAATCAGAAACTTTCTGAGGAATTGTTGCTTAAAGGTGAACGTGGCTCTCCTTGTGGAGACAGTGAAAAAAACTGTTCACAAATGTATTTAGACACTGAGTGTCCAGGGTTTGGTCCCTAGAACCTGCTTTGCCAGCCCAGCTCTCTCTCCCTGTTCAAAGGGAGAGGTGCACATTAAATTATTGGAAAACAACCTGCTGAACAATTCTCTTTGGGCCAAAATTTTCCCCTGGAGCTCCTCTGAGGGCTCACAACCAGTTCCACACTGACTGAAGCACTCCAGCACTGGATAATTCCTTCCTGAGCTTTCAGAGCCCTTCTTTGCCCCCCTGAGGATTTTTATATCCATTCCAAGAGCATCATTTGGGAATATCAAAGCACTGCTAACCACTGTGGTTTAGAGCTGGTTAAATTCAGTGATTTCAAGGAAACTCTGTGCTGCCTTTAATCAGAAACTTTCTGAGGAATTGTTGCTTAAAGGTGAATGTGGCTATCCTTGTGGAGACAGTGAAAAAAACTGTTCACAAATTTATTTAGACACTGAGTGTCCAGGGCTTGAACTCTTCTCTGGTCCCTAGGACCTGCTTTGCCAGCCCAGCTCTCTCTCCCTGTTCAAAGGGGAAGATTGTCCTCCTAAAAATGAACTAAATGGTGAAAACAGGACACTGACACTCAGTGATCACTGGAGTGTTCAGCTCCCTCATCTTCATCCTTAGTTTCTTTTCCATTTCCATCACAGGACGTGGTGTGAAACACTTTTAGTGGAATGAAATTCTTTTTCTGTGTCTAAAAATTTGGGAGAACCTTCCAAAACAGCCTCTTGAAATGAATTCTACCCTTAAATGTGAATAATGGTCCCTGTTGCTGTGCTGTGAGGAGCAGAGGCAATGCCAGCTCTGACATAGCACCACATTCAGCCTTCCAGTGGGTCTCAGAAGGACCTAAAAGTCAAAAAAGAACATTTTCATTGAAATCCCAAATTCATCCCCCCACAGGAATAAATGTTATGTGAATTTAAGATCAGACATTTGATGTTCATTCCTGTGTAGCTTTGAAGCTTCCTTTGCTGTATAAGTGCAGAGCCTGCCAGCCAGTGTGACCCCCAAAATATGGAAATGAGGGAGCTGAGTTAACCCTTCACAGACAGGGCATGTTTCCATCCATTTTAGGCTTTTCCTGGCCCTAAAAGCTGTGCCTGTCTGGGGTGGGGCACACAGGAGCAGGACAGGCAGGGCACTGAGTCCAAAATTATCAGGGTGCTGCTGCCCAGGGGCAGGCCCAGAGAGGAAAGCACACATCCTCTTTTTAAAGCTGTGTAAGTCTAAGTAAGGACTGTGCCCAAAGATATTATTTTCAAGAATCTCCTTGCTGTTATTTTCCTTGGTTGCCCTTTTCTTGCATTCTGAGGATGCTTTTTGCTGCCCAAGCTGACCTCCCCAACCACTGGGATTTTATTGCTGTGCCATCCTTCTCTTTTGGCTTTTTTCCCAAGGTTTTCCAGGTTTTAGTCTAGGACTTGTTCTTGTATGGAAGCCAAATCATGTTTTCCACCATTGTCCAACTGGTTGTCCGCATTAATGCATGAGTTTCATGGTGGACAAATGAACTTCATTTATCAATCACGCCTTCAAGTTACAGGTGTGCAAATGGTGAGAACCAGACACAAATGGTGAGAACCAGACACAAATGGTGAGAACCAGACACACAACCTGAGCAGACCCTACACAGTGAGGACAGTAGTGTAAGGACTCAAAGGGCTGCCTGTTAACAACGTTAAAATGTTAAAAAAATGTTAAAAAATGTTAAAAAACAGGTTTGCATCAGACAACAACCAGGATTAATCCAGCCTGAGGAACTGATCCTTGTGTGGAGCAGACGCTTAAGAGCTGGACCTTCCAACTCAGAATATTCTGTTATGTTAAAAAACCCCACAAATGCCACATGAAACATCTTCCATGTCCTCTTACTTTTATTTTTTTTCCCCAGCATGTAAAGGCAATAATTTTAAAATCAGCCATATCAGCATCTCTGCTTGTTATTTGTTTAAGAACAGAAATGAATTCACCCTGGAAATTCCAAACCTTGAGACAATGAGGTAATGAATCGACAGGAAAATGGGCAAATGAACTTCATTTTTCAGCCACACCTTCAAATTACAGGTGTGCAAATGGTGAGAACCAGACACAAATGGTGAGAACCAGACACACAACCTGAGCAGACCCTACACAGTGAGGGCAGGAGTGAAAGGACTCAAAGAGCTGCCTGTTAACAATGTTAAAATGTTTAAAAAAATGTTTAAAAATGTTAAAAATCAGGTTTTCATCAGACAACAACCAGGACTAGTCCAGCCTGAGGATCTGATCCTTGTGTGGAGCAGTCACTTAAGAGCTGGACCTTCCAATTCAGAATATTCTCTGATTCCCTGCTATGGTCAAAAAAAACCCCACAAATGCCACATTAAAGATCTTCCATGTCCTCTTATTTTTATTTTTTCCCCCCAGCATGTAAAAGCAATAATTTGAAAATCAGCATCTCAGCTCATTATTTGTTTAGGAACAGAAATGAATTCACCCAGGAAGTTCAAACCCTTGGCACAATGAGGTTTTGAATGGACAGGAAGATGGGCCTGGCTCAGCAGATCCCCCAGGCCTCCATAGCAGAGGAGAGCAGGGTCAGATCACACCTGGGCTCATTTCTGCTCTGGGAGATGCCAGGGACCCCAAAAATGAGCTGCTGCATGATCTGGAATTCTGCTGGCTCCTGGAGTAATGGCAGCACTGTTTTATTTTCTGCTTTTGCTCCCAGCTCCAGCAGAATGAAGCTCTTCCTGCCTTTGCTGCATGGGGGGCAAGGATCAGCAAAGTTTTCCTGGGAGCTCCCTTGAACTGCAGGAAGGTTTCAGTCCAGCTGCCTTTAAAATGTAACATTTAAACATAATATTTAAAAAATGAAAATTAAATTTTTAACATCTTTAAAATAAATAATAAATAAAAATAAATAATTAAGTACAAAAATTAAAAGTAAATTTAAATATTAAAATAAGTATTGAAAATATATCAAAGAAACATTAGAATAAATATAATAGAAATATAAAAATAAGCATAAAATAAAAATTAAAGTATGTAAAGATTAAAATATATAAAATAATTATAAAAATAAAGATAAAAATAAAAAATAAATATTAAAATATATAAAAAGAAATATAAAAAAGATATAAAAAGAAATATAAAATAAATATTAAAATAATTATAAAATAAATACTAAAATATATAAAATAAGTATAAACTAAAAATAAAAATAAAATAATTATAAAAATGAATAAATAAAAAATAAAATTTTAAAGTTAATAAAGCTAAAATAAAATATTATAAATATAATTTTAATTTTAAAATTTAAATTTTTTAAAATTTTACCTTTCAGAGATTACCCAGCCATTTCTTCAAAGGAGTCTGAGGCAAGGGCAGAATGTGACATGTTGGGGAGTGAATTATCAAAGTTTTGGATGTTTTTAATGAGAGTCAGTGTGTCAGGCACTGTGAGGAGCTGGGCTTGGCTGAGTGCACGTGGCATCCATGGGAGGTCGCCCAGCACCAAACCCTTTTCCTGGGTAAATTCCCCTCTGGAAGCCTGAACCCTGTTGATCCCCTTCCCTTTGTTTTATTCTCCTCCCAGACACAGCTGAGCCTTGCAGCAGCACACTTTAGAAAAGACAAGACTTTCAAAAGCAGCAAAATGTGCCAAAATCTCCAAGGGGTTCATCAGGACACAGAGAGGACAAAGCTCCAGGACGGACGCACGGACACAGGGACTGTGGCACACACTGCCTGGCACCAGCTGAGCAAAGCAGGCACAGAGGGAAGGGGAAAATCTCCTGTGAGCAGCAGAGCAGGGCACAGAGGTGTCCTGAGGCTGCTCCAGCCCATCTCTGCTCCCTCCTCTGTGTGCTGAGGAGAAAAATCCCCAGAATTTCATTCATTCTGGGCAACCCTCTCCTCTTTCCAGCACAGCTGGGGGGCACAATTAACAAAACCCCCTCCAAAGTAGGCCAGGCTGCAGGGAAATAAGCCAGGCTTTGCTTTCAGGCTCATCTAGCTGGGGTCTGGCTTAAGGACTTCAGGAAGAAAAACTTCTCTCATTTATTTTGCATTCTTCATCAGGGTTAAATAATTTTCTCCTTTTTTTTTTTTTTTTTTTTTTAATCCTCCCCTCCCCTTCCCTGCCCCCAAATTGACTCATCCATCACTAGAATCAATATGAATGCAAAGATTTTTGGTGGATTTGTTGTCATGGAAACCACTTCTCCTCTCTGATATTCCCTTACAGGCTTTCCAGACCTTTTTCTCGCCTTTAAATTACCATTCTGCCCTACATTCTGAGCACCCTGGCTTTTCATTCCACCTTGTGAGCTCCAGTTGGAAACAAACTGTGCACAAGCACAGCAAAACCAAGGGCCAGGAGAGGAACCATTCCCTGCTGGAAGAGTGGGAACCAAGGATGGTCCGAAAATGGCTGTGGAGCAAAGGGATGCTGCAGCCCCCTGCCCTCTGTGAGCCTGAATTTCTGCTTAAATTCTCCCTCTGGAGCTGCTTTATTGCCCAGAGAAAGGCTCATTTTGTGCTTAAGGCAGCAAGGCATGAAATAAGGCTCTGGACCAGTTAGAATTACTCACATAAATGAAGTTTGCAGGGTTTAATCTTGGGAGTTGCTGTTTCTTTTTCCACTTAGCACAAGTTGCCAGCCCAGGCACTTGGATTTTCTCCTGCCTTGATGCACAGTGATCCCTGCACATCCTGTCAGATGTTGTGGGAGCTTGGGATGCTGCAGGAGGCACCAGGAGCAGGGATTTATTTGTATAAATATCAAATATCAAGGGGTTCAGGTATTTATTTGTATAAATATCAAATATCAGGGGGTCCAGCTTGTCATTCCTCCTGCATTCACAACCCACTGTCAAACTGCACATTCCATTAGGAGAAAAATCCAAAACCCTTACGTTTTTAAAATCCATTTTTATGCTAATTTAGAAGTTGGAGGAAGTTTTCCTAGAAAGCCCAAGAAGTTTTGTGGCACGTGGCTTCTATTTAAAGTGAGTGCAATCTGTGCTTTTAATGTGGATAAATATAAAAAACTCAGTAAGAAACCACCATCCAAGCAAGGTAATTAAAAATGGAATGGAGAAACAGGACCCCAAAAATGTGAATTTTTAATACATGCCCAAATTATGGAGAGTTCAGGGACTGGCAGGAAATGTGACAGGAGTTGAGGAGGAAATTTGATTTTTAGTTCCCTTTTGCTCTGCCCTCCTCTCTAGAAAGTTGCTTTCACTCAGCAAAATTTATTATTGGTTGCCATCCATTGATATCACCAATATTTTAATAAAAAGGATTTAAATTCTCCCAAAATGGGTGCTCTCTAAAGGTGCTGCATGAAGCATTGTGAGTTTGACGAGTCTGCAAGGAATTTCTGATTTCTTACCTGCCATACTCAGCAAAGTCTGGATTAGTTCTAATTATTTTTTTTAAATTATTATTATTTCTGGGCAGGTCATTTTTCTTCATTTTTTTGGGGTGGTTTTGGGGTTTTTTGAGCACCCATTACAAACCTAACTAAAGCTTCAAACAGAAAAATTTTGAAAAAAGAAAAATTTCATTGAAATGAAATTTTATGACATTGACAGAATTCAGTGCCTCTGGCCCCTGGAAGAAAAAATAATCTACTTTGCCCAGTTTGATGCCAAATTTACAAGCAACTTTAGACTGAGAAGTCTTTCCTGTCAATAGCTCAGGAGTTAAAATCAGGAGTCTGACAGGTCTGCTCATCCTCTGAATTAATACTTTGGGAGAAAGAAACAAGATGCATTCAGCAAGTCTGCAAACTACAGACATTTCTATGCATAAAAATATGAGTTTTAAACATTTAAAGTCAAGAATTCCTTTTTTATCTCCTTTTAAATTAATGAGAGCTTAAGTTGAAATTCTGCCTTTCTGTTGGAAGCATTACACTTTCCATGTCCACCTGTTGGGGATTTGGTTATTCTTGTTGAGTGCTTCTAAATTTATTTATTGTGTCAGGTCAGGTGCTGAAAGAAAAGGAATTTGGTCCTTTTTCACTCTGTAGTGAATATAAAGAGTGGAGAAATCACCACACTTGCACTTTTGCCTAACTGACCTGTGAAAGCGTGGATCATCCTGAAAAGAAAAGAAATTTGGGGAAAAAAATCTCCTAGCAAGGAGGGGGAAAAAAAAAAAAAAGATGGCAGCAAACGCAAAAAGATAATTCTCCAAATAGAAGACAAAGTCTGTTCCAGTTATTTTTGTAAGGAATTGATTGCAATTTGCATCCTGCTCAACCAGCATCTGCCATCAGCAGTGCTCAGTAGTCTTTTCTCTCTCTTTTATTTTTTTTTTGTATTTTGCCTGTGAATGTGGCTTGATGACATTTCCTTCCCAAATCCTTGCACAGTGATCACTCCCCCTTCTCCTCAGACCTGAGCATCTCTTGCCCCAGGGTACAGGTGATTTGCAGCTTATATTCCATCCCAATTTATCCCATTTCTGGCCCAGGGGTGTCCCAGGGTGTGCTGGTTGAATTTTATTGGGAAATTGGATTCCCCATCTGGGATCTGGGAGCTGTGGGATGCAGAGCAGTGTCTTGCACTTTCCTCTGGACTGAAAGAAAGACAAAAGATGGGGAGTGAGAGGGGAAAAGCAATCCCTGTGAATTCCTCCCTTTCCTTTTCCAGAGGTGCGCCTGGAGCAGGCAGAGAACAAAGCAGAGCTGGAGGGAGCACAAAGCTGCCAAAAACACCTCCAAACCCCCCTTGCTGATCCATGGGGGGTGCAGGAGTCCCCCCACAGCTCACAGGAGCCCAGTGGGATGGAATTTTGCATTTTCCATTCACTGGAGGCAGGCAGCATCCGTCCCCCAGTGCCTTCGAGCAGGGCAAACAAGGACAGAAAAGCAGCAGCATTGATGCTCCTGTGCAAGCTTGGGTTTTTAACTCTTCTTGCTTTCACACAGAATAATTAGATCCAGATGTTGGTTTTGTTTATCCCTTTTTGCCTTTGAGTCTCTCTCAGCGCATTTTGATGACTGGCAGGGGGAAATTCATCTTTCAGCAGCCATTATTAACCACGGGGGCACCTGCAATTTCTTTTCCTCACAGCTTGGGGGTTCAACCTGCGTCTCCTCTTGCTCAAAGGTCACAGAATTCTGGTTAAAAAGCACTGAGAACCCCCCCAGGTTTATCCTGAGGATGATATTCCTGGGAAATTGCTGGGAGAGAGGAAACCCACCCAGGCTGTGTGAGGCAGCAGGAGCTGGGTCAGTGAGAGAGGAGCAGCTTCCAACACTGCTAAAACACAGAAAAATGGATGGATTTAGGGAAATGCTGCTCCCAAGTGAGTTAATGCTCACCAGACACCAGAAAAGGCAGTGAGCACAACCCTGATAACCAGGGCATGGCACAGAACTAACCCCAACCTTTCCCAGCCAGCTAATAACCTCACTGCTTGTGTTTATTCTAGCTGAAAACGTGAAAAAAAACTCACATCCTCCCCATTTAAATGCAGTCTGCTGGTGGGCAAGAGCTGCTTTATTCAGAGCAGGGAGCAGGAGATAAAAAAGGGGGGGCAATAATCAGTATTAGAAAAAATGAGTGGTGCTGTGACAGCAGGGATTTTGCTAACACAAGCAGCACAATATGTCAAAAAGAAAAAAAAAAAAAGAGAGCAGAATTCTGCCTGCAGTTCAGCTAACTGCAAGCATGTGCAGCTGTAAATTTGATTTAACTGTGGCAAGTAAACTGCTCAGCTTCAGGTAGCTGGGGTTTGGAATGCTAAACAGCACAGCAAAGATGTTATGGGCAGGAGAAACCAAGGGAACCTAAAGAGGAACCAAAGGAACAGCACAAATTTCAGCTCAGTGGGAAAGGAAGGACTTCAAGGTGTGAATTTTCTGTTAGCACTGGTGGGACTCCTGCACCTTGTTCTGTACACACTGAACCAGCAGAGCTGAAGAAATGAATAGTGTTTGTAATTGGGTTCTCCCCATAAAATTCAAAAAGAAAATAAAATGAAGAAGACAAAGAGTAGAAAAAGGCAAAAAAGATGTGTTCACACTTCCCTCGTGACACAGAAACAATATTTATCCAAAGGCCCAGAAGACAAAGGCCCAGGATTCCAAACACAAAAAATCCATTGTCCCAAAGAGGCAGACCTGAGCAGAAACAGCCCCCCAAACACCTCGAGAAGCTGCTCCAAGAGCTGTTCTGGGAGAATTTATTTTCAACTGCATTTCAGTTCAATTATGCACCCAAAGTATCTCCCACTTGTCAACTCTTGTTTCAACTCAGCTGCCAAGGGGATTGGTAAAGAAATAATTGCAGCAGGGCCCTGAGCAATGCTTGGATCTGGCAGCACAGACGTGGAGAGCAGAAACCACTGGGAAGTGCAGTGAGCAGCTCTGCCACAGCTCTGGCCACAGGGATGCCCCAGGTGCTCACAGGTTTCTGATTCCAGCCCTGAGTTACACATAGCCAGGGCTGGGATGTGCCCTGCATTCCATGGGGTGTTGATCCCTTTGTGATTCCATCTGTGATCCCCATTTCCACCCTCCCCAGCACATCTGATGGTTCCACTGGTGCCTTAGGATTTTAGCTTTTATGTTTTTCAATTCTTGTGTTGCATTAGTGCATAACTTTAATACTCCATGTAGAATATTAGTTACTATCTTCAGGTTTTTTTCAGACACAATAATATTTTATTTGCAGGGATCCACATGGCAGGGGGGAATGATGAATCTGACTCCGTGTTCTCAGAAGTCTAATTTATTATTTTATACTATGTTATATTAATGAATACTATACTAAACAATACAGAAAAGATATTTAATGCTAAAAGATAATAATGAAAACTCGTGACTCTCTCCAGAGTCCTGACACAGCTTGGCCCTGATTGGCCAAAGAGTGAAAACAACTCACAGCAGAATGCAATGGAACAATCACCTGTGGGTAAACAATCTCCAAACACATTCCACATGAGCACAGCACAGGAGAAGCAAATGAGATAAGAATTGTTTTCCTTTTTCTCTGAGGCTTCTCAGCTTCCCAGGAGAAAAGTCCTGGGTGAAGGGATTTTCCAGAGAACGTGAATGCAACGCAACAATTCCTCTCTGGGCCTGGAACTTGAGGACAGGCCCCAAAAAAGTACAAACAAAAATGAGTTGTGGGAAGCAAACTGAGGATAAATGACTGCATTACCTGCAGCTTTAATTGGAGCATTAACCTCTGATCTGTGAATGCCCAAACTGATCATTGTGTGACAAACTCGTGCCCATGGCCCACCTTGGGTGCAGCCTCTGGAGGCTGTGACT
This sequence comes from Melozone crissalis, assembly GCF_028551555.1. Lineage (NCBI taxonomy): Eukaryota > Metazoa > Chordata > Aves > Passeriformes > Passerellidae > Melozone > Melozone crissalis. The sequence continues at coordinate 18,153,508 of NW_026535807.1, read as the reverse complement.
GCCCAAGCTGGGCCTGCTGAAGGCTTTAACAAATTCCCACTTTATTCTCTGAACCTTGCCTGGCCTCTGCTCTAGGGGGCCCCTCAAAGGCATCATTTCCTGTCCCATTTGGGGTGTCAAAAACACTGACAGCCTGTGAGACAGAGTAGAAATTTTCCAGAGCAGAAATCCATTTTGATTTAGGTGGAATGTACATCTTTGAGTTAAGTCTGTAGTTTGAAAACATAGCTCGTAAAAAGCCTAGGCTCAGAGAAACTGCTTCAGTGAAGGACAGAGATAAGGGGGCAGAGACAGAGACTGCTGTGAGAGCTGGTCAGCCTGACCCAGGAGTTCTTTCTGATGAAGAAGAATTAGTGGCAAATGTCACGTGAAATCAGTGGAATGGATATATATGACAGTGGTCACAGGGGTTTTCAGATTGGGGAAGAGATGAGGGTCTGACTCCATGTTTCAGAAGGCTTGATTTATTATTTTATTATATATATTATATTAAAACTATACTAAAAGAATAGAAGAAAGGATTTCATCAGAAGGCTGGCTAAGAATAGAAGAGCAAAGAATGGTAACAAAGGTTTGTGGCTCAGATCTCTGTCCAAGCCAGGTCACTGTGATTGGCCATTAATTACAAATATCTAGCATGGGCCAATCAAAGATCCACTTGTTGCATTCCACAGCAGAAGATAATCATTGTTTACATTTTGTTCCTGGGGTTTCTCAGCTTCTCAGGAGGAAAAATCCTAAGAAAAGGATTTTCATAAAAGTTGTCTGCAACAAATATGTATGAACCTACTGTGAAATAGCACGCATATCTATTTATTTGAGAGGGAGATAAAAGCAGGTCTGGAGTTCCCAGAGATACACACATGTCATGTTAGGGGAGCGATTCCCACATGCATCCAGTGCTGCAGTAACCATACCGGCTTTACAACTTCCACAAAGTGGTGGAGTTTGTTTGCTTCTGCAAATCACCTGTCTGGGGTCGCTTTGTGCCCATGGATGGCCCCAGGAGCAGGGGCTGAGCCTCTTGGCACTTCCTCAGAATCCTGATTGCCAAGGGAATGTCACTGAAACCCATGACCACTCTGCAGAGAGGGAAGGAGCTCGGGCTCCTCCGCCTTCCTGGGGAGCCTCTCCCTGCACCGGGCTCAGCTGCTGGGAGTGAGCTCGGGGTGAATGTGCCAGCCAGTGCCAGTCCCCATTAGATGTGACTTTAACTAGTGTTAGCAGCTTAATATGCTGCTGGTTAATGAGCCATTCAGGGACATCCAGCTTTCTGCTTTGTTGGCTTGATGAATTAATCACCCTTCCTTAAAGCTCCTCGTTGGCTCAGGAGGCTGCTGGCTCCCAGGAGAGGCTCTGGGCATGGGGAGCCACTGGGGCCTCAAACTACAGCCCAGCCATGGGTGGGGGCATGTGGATGCTGATCCGCACCAGCTCATCAAACACCAGAAAACAAATCTGCTCGCTGAACCAGCTCTCTTCAGTGAAAATTTTGGGAATTGCTCAATAAGCCTCTGTAAGCAGTTTCAAATTTGGTATAGGACTCTTCCAGGTGTCTCTTTTCCTTTATTTTCTCCTTCATTTCTCTTTTATTATCTCCATCTGGTTTTTTTCCAATCTAACTTCCCCCCCCCCCCCCCAGTGGTAACAAAATTCAAATATTCAAGTATCTCAAATACATGTTTGTTCAGAGAAATCAAATGCTGCAAAAGTGTTGGGTATGGCAGAGCCCAGAAATCCCACCCATCTTAATGTGACCCTTGCACAAGGAAGGGAGGGAAAGTAGAAAACCCTACTCTTTAACTCAGACTTTTGGAGAAGGTTCCAATGAGCAAATTGAGGTCCTGAACAAACTCATGGAAACACAGAGCTACAAAGAGCAGGATTTTTTTGATTAATTAGCCAAACCACCCCAAATCCCACAGCTTCTCTCTCAAAGGAAGCCACAACAATCCAATCCCTGGTTCCTGGGGAAGGGAATGGTCTCCAGGAGGATGTGGAACATCCCAAATATCTCAGGCACCATTTACCTGAGCAGACACAGGGCCTTGAAGCCACTCACACCAAGGCTGGTGAAGAAATCACTCATTTCAGCCCCATCACACATTAAATCAGGGGCTATTTCAGTTATTTAGAAAATAAACTGACAGAATATGAATAGAATGCAGTTTTGATGAGTTTTGTTTAAACCATTGAGAGCTTTTAATATATTTTCCCTATGGCTGAGAGACAAATTTATTTATCAGGCAGAATTTTCCAGTCAGAAAACATGTGCATCTATACATGCAGATGCACACGGGCCTGCCCACATTTCCATGGATTTATCCATAGACATTCATGCAAAACACTTGCCAGAAGCATCAAAAATGGATTTGAGAATGCAAAATCCCCAGCATCCGCTGCAATTCCCGAGTGTCTGCGAGCTCCGGAGGGGAATAAAGACACTCAGCAGCTGCAATGGGGGATGCAGCCCACTGCCACCACTGCACAGAGCTCTGAGAAATGCTCACATCTCACGGCTCCTGCTCAGAGTGGTGAGAAAATCAATTGCAGCCCTTTTGGGCTGGAGGCAAAGGGATAAGACGAGATGTGACTGACAGAGAGACAGCCTCCAGTAATGCTCAGCCAAGTGGAAAGGCAAGGGAACGCAGGAATAGTAAAACCTCTCTCCATTTTTTGTTTTAATTGGGAGGGGACTTAACAGGCAGTTTTGGTGCTGCAGGCAGCCCCTGGAAATGTTAACTGTGCTCTGTTCTGCAGCAGCACATGCAGAACACACACACACACACAGGGCTCTGTGCCTCCAACACTGTGCCATGGGAAAAGGAGACTGTGATCTCCTGTGACATTGGGATGAAATGTGATTGTCAAATCAAGTCAAAGTGAAGTGGTGGGCAAATATTCCTCTGCTCTCTGGTGCTGAGGTGGGGTTTTAAATCAGTGTCCTGTGCCTTTGCTTCTCACTGCATTTTACCCTGATTTTTGTGTTCTTTACAAACAGCAAAGTAATAAGGCGCAAGTATGGTGTCTGATTGAGCTTCATGTTTTTCTTTGTGTCTTTTCCCAATTTTGTTTTGGGGCAGGAAGGTGGGAAAGGCCAGGCTTTTCTCCTCAGTCTGGAAAGGAATCCAGGATATTGAATTCTAAATATTGAGCCCCAAGATATTGGCATTATCATCTCAAATGTTCAGCCTGGCTTCCTTCCCCACAGCTCCAGTCCCCCCTCCCATGGGTTTCTAAGTCATTATCCTGTGCCTTTGCTTCTCACTGCATTTTACCCTGATTTTTGTGTTCTTTAATATAAATACAAACAGCAAAGTAATAAGGCACAAGTATGGTGTCTGATTTAGCTTCATATTTTTCTCTGTGTCTTTTCCCAATTCTGTTTTGGGGCAGGAAGGTGGGAAAGGCAAGGCTTTTCTCGTCAGTCTGGAAAGGAATCCAAGATACTGAATTTCAAATATTGAGCCCCAAGATATTGGCATTATCATCTCAAATGTTCAGCCTGGCTTCCTTCCCCACAGCTCCAGTCCCCCCTCCCATGGAACACCTTGAGACCAGCCTCCTCTGGGTGCTGTAAGAGATTGCAGGGCTTAATGAACACTGAAATGTCTGCCTGAAATGACCCCATAATTATAAACTATTGCCACAGCAAGAGTCAAACTGAGGCACTTGAAAATTGTGTAGCATGGAACGGGCAATCCCATTTTTGGTAGCTTTTTGTCCTTCTCTGGTCCTTCCAGCAGCTTGAAGAGACTGAGGGGAAGGAATAAGTGACAGAGACCTAGTGAGTGGTGGGAAATGTCAAGCTGAAGGAGAAAGAAGGAGAAAACAAATATTGACCTACTCTCCTAGGCAGCAGATGTGTCTTTTGGAGGTGTTGTATCACAGTAAATCCCACATACCCTGAGCAAAGTAGGGTCAATTCATTTATTTATTATAATTATTTATAATTAATCAATATAATATATTTATAAATATCATATTTAATTATCTTATTATATATATAATATATATAACATATATAATATTTATATTTATTATATTTATATTATTATATATAATATATAATAATATATAATATATAATATATAATACATAATATATAATATATAATATATAATATATAATATATAATATATAATATATAATATATATAATATATATAACATATATTATATTTATTATATAAATATATTTATAATTAATAAATATTATATCACTATATTCTATTATATTTATAAACAAATAAAAGTAATTTAATTATTTATTTTATGTAATGTATTTGTCAGTTATTTGTTTATTTATTCTATTTGTTTATTATTTATTTGCTTATTTATTTATTTATTTATTTACTGGGAGTTGATCACGTTTATGGTGATTTCAGAGAGGAAATGCAACTTCTCCTTCCTGTCCCATGGCAGGGAAATTGTCTCCTCATAGCAGCTGGCTTTGTTGAGGGTTTGTGGTCCCTGAGGAATCTCCATTCCCATGGAGATGGGAGAGCCTCAGCAGCACAGGGAAGAGTTAGGAAAGCTGGAACATGACAAATGGAAGATGGGGAGAGCTGGAATCAGAGCCAGAACAGCTCAGGAGCAGGAGAGAGAGCTGAGAATGCAAATCCTGCTTGCTGTTCCAGTGGAGTTAGCAAAGGAAATGCTTCCTGACAGTGGATTCCTACCCACATCTTCATGGGTGGAGATGAATTCTGTGTTCTGAGCATCCCATGGTGAGCCCATCACACCAGCCATGCCCTCCAAACCAGAATGTCTGGTTGGCATCAGCCACTCAGGAGGTTTTCTGTGCTGTCTGTCTCCAGCAAGGCAGGACTGCAGAGCTCCTTTGTCCCCATGGTGGCTCTTGCTTTGTCACAGGCTGGTCCTGCTCTGCTTCTGGAGGGGACACTTGGCCCGGGACAGTGCTGGAAGGATGGGAGCAGTCGGAAATGCCAGGGCAAGCTCTTGGTTAATAGCCTGAAACATCAGGGCATGGAAAGGAAATCCAGCAAACTTCTCCTGGGTCAAAGCACAGACAGGAGGAGTAGAAATGTGGAAGGAAAGGCGTTCATTTAGATGTAGTAAGATGCCTTTAGAAACATAAAAGTGGCTTTTTTCCCCCAATAATTATTAATGTCAGGCTCTGAGTGAGTCTCTGACCATCCCTGAACTGTCCCATGCTGGGCTGGGATGTCCTGGTGTGTCCTGACCTTGCCTAGGAGGACTGCCCAAGTGGAGCCATGCAAACTTGAGTCCTTTCCAGAGGTTTATGCCTTTACAAACCTAAAAGTGGCTTTTTTCCCCAATAATTATTAATGTCAGGCTTTGAGTGAGTCTCTGACCATGCCTGAACTGTCCCATGCTGGGCTGGGATGTCCTGGTGTGTCCTGATCTTACCTAGGGGGACTGCACAAGTGGAGCCATGCAAACCTAAATCCTTTCCAGAGGTTTGTCCTTCCAGCAGGGAGCAGAGAGCCGTTGTTGGGGTGCAGATTAATGAGATGTTAATGGAGCAGTGGGTGAATTCCAGTGTCACTGCAGCGGGGGCTGAGCTGAGCAGCTCACTCACAAAAGAGCTCTGAAAATGTGGAGTGCTCTGAGCTGCAGCAAAAGCTGGAGTACAAATTCTTGCTCAGTGATTTCAGCATCATTAAATAACCAGATTTTCTGATCCAGGCTGCCTGGGAAGAAGGGAGTGCTGCTCTCTGCTCTGCACTGCCAGGGTTTCACAGGCACAGAGACAAAGGGTGGGGTGAACAAAGTGCAAGTGTGGCTCTGAAAGACAGAGTGGGGCAGCAGAATATATCAGAATATCCCCCTGCTTTTTATAAACCAGCTAGCACTCCATTAAGTGTGGAAAAATATACCAGAATATCATCCGTGTGCTTTTTAAAGCAGCCAGCACTCCATTAAACGTGGAAGGAACTGAAAAGCACAGCATTTGAGAGAGTGAGAGAGTTAAAAAACTGGAAAAAACTACAGGACTTGACTGACAAGCTCAGTTCTTACAACTGCTGCGCTGCTTGGACATCAAACTGCACAAGTTCCATCAGTCCAGGAGAAAATGGGGAAATTCCACGGGCACTGTCACCCTGACAGCCCCCACAGAGCTGAAATGAGGAACACTCTGGGTACAGAAAGCAGGGGAAAATTTAATCCCTCAGATCTCTTGTGGGGGGACTTTGGTGATGGGGACAAGCTGCTCCTCACATCTGGGCCCGGCTGGCACCCTGGGACTGCTGCTCCTTTATCTGCTTCAGCCTGACTGTGCAGCACTGATACTCTCAGAGATTTAAAGTGCTCAAAACAACCTGGGCAGGCTCTTGGTTTCCTTTTCAGAGGTAGAGAGATGTTCATGAGTTTTAAGTGACCTTCCCGACCCAGAAAAAAACCAAAACCAACTCCCTGCAGCTTTTTAAAGCTTTTTTTAAGGGAGATTATAATAAAATTATAGAATGGTTTGGGTTGAAAGGGACTTTAAAACCCATCCAGTTCCACCCAGGGACATCTTCCACTGTCCCAGGTTGCTCCCAGCCCTGTCCAGCCTGGCCTTGGGCACTGCCAGGGATGCAGGGGCAGCCACAGCTGCTCTGGGCACCTGTGCCAGGGCCTGCCCACCCTCATGTAAAGTATTTTTCCCCAATATCTGCTCTAAATCTGCCCTGTTATCCCATGAAATATCAGAGCTCTGCAAGAACTGTGGAGAAGTAAGAAAGGAATGGATGTGGAGGATGAGGATGGAGAATGAGGCAGGGCTTGTGAGGAGAAGGGAAGTGCTCTGAGCTCTGCTGGGAGGTGGTGGCACCACCTTTCGTCACATGGCACAAGTGACAAGGGACTCCTGTACCTGCAGCACCCCCAGTGCCACCAGTGCCTCCCTCCTGCGTCAGGTGAGTGATGCCATGGGTGACTGTCACCATTAAAAGGCAAATATCCTGTATATATGTTAGGGGAAGTTTTATAGATTTATAGTTGTGTTTCACCCCCTTGTGTTGTTATTATGGGGTGCCCTGGGTTTGGGACATTTGGGAGGGTGGGATTGTCACTATGGCAGCACCTGAGCTCCAATCAGGATTTAAGGAAGTGATCCCCACCACTGGGCAGGGAAGAAGGAATCAATGGAGAGAACTTTGGGAGAGCTGAAGGGTTTAAATGTGTGAGAGAAATGAGGGATTTGTCTTTCCAAACAAGCTCTGGGTCTGCTGGTAGATAAAATGGGTGTAAGTGCAGTGACACCACCCCGAGCTCATCACCCTCTGCAGCTGCTGGGGCTTGCAAGGCATCTGTTGCAAACATCTTCTTATGAAAAGTGAGATTTTTCCTCCTGAGAAGCTGAGAAGCCTCAGGAACAAAATGTAAACACTGATTATCTGCTGCTGTGGAATGCAACAGGTGCATCTGTGATTGGCCCATCTTAGATGTTTGTGATTGATGGCCAATTGCAGCCCAGCTGAATCGGACAGGGAGTCCAAGACATCTATCTTTGTTATCGTTCTTCCCTTTCTATTCTTAGCTTAGCCAGCCTTCTGATAAAACCTTTTCTTCTATTCTTTTAGTATAGTTTTAATGTAATATATATCATAAAATAATAAATCAGCCTCCTGAAACATGGAGTGAGATCCTCGTCCCTTCCCTCATCCAAAAACTCCTGTGAACACCATCAGAGGCGTCCAAGGAAAGGCTTTCCAGAGGTTTCACTTCTGGCATTTCCCTCCTCTAACACTGCTTATCAAAGGAGGCCCCCACTTTCTGTCAATCACCAGAAAAAATGGGCCCGGGAGTGTTGTGTGCAAAGCAGGCAGCTCGTTCCCATGCAGAATCAATAAAATTGCAAATGGAATCCTTGCTGCTGCAGGAAGCTGGGTTCAGTGGTGTGTGTGCATGCAGGAATATCTGCGGGCTGGGCAAAATCTGCACAGGCCTCAGTCTGACCCCTGGGATTTATCAAGAGCCCCTTTGTGAGCAGCAGCCTGGCTCAGACACAGAACACTGCATGCCCGAAATATCCTCAGGTGTCACCCCAAGGATCCCTCCAACCCTACAGACATTTCATCCAGATGTACCAAACTGTAGATATTTCAGGTATCTTGATTTTAGGTACCTTGAACTGAAGGCTTTCTGATCAAAGTCAGCTTTGGGTGAAATTCTGTGAATTCTCAGAATTCTGTGAATTCTCACTGCCCGTTTGTGGGTCCATAAGGAATGCTGCCCAGCCTGCTCAGCTTCCCACAGCACAAATGCCACTGGAGGGTTATGAATTGTGACTTATCACCTCCTTTTTTTGTCCCATTTGGCACTTTCCAGCTTTGTGGCAATTACTCAGCATCATCCAAAGCCTCTGAAGCCATCCTGGCTATTCAAGGTGAACATATTTTACTGATCACTGCTCTGAGAACCCTCCAGAGGGAGAAAACTCCTTAAACAAAACAATTCCCTGTAAAAAGGGCTTTGGGAACAATAGGAGGTGTCTCTGTGGAGAACAACAGGGCTGGTTTGGCTTTCCTGCAATTTTATTTTAATTTTATGTTGCACCCTGAGCTGTGGTGGGAATTAATCAGCATTGAGCAGCAAGAGCTGCTCCATGAGAGAGAGAAAACAGCTCTGCCCAGCAATGAGAATGTGAATGAGCTTCTGCTCAGCTTCAGGCCTGGAAAATGTTCATTCTGCTTCCAAAGTGGCTCTTAAAATGTTGTGCCATGGTAAAGCCAAGCAGAAAACTCCCTGATGCCACATGCGATCAGAGCTTCTACCAGAGGAAGCAACCATAACACACAAGAAATGCCTTCAGGCAGGCCACAGAAAATCTGGAGGTTTTTATGTTTTAGATACTGGTTTTCTTGGTGGTTTTTGTTGTCTTTGAAGTGGATTCTCTGAAAATTCCTTAGGGTGAAATGAACAGAGCACTGTAGCACTCCTCCTGAACCTTCCTATTTTCCTAATATCTAATATCTATTTCCTAAAAATGCCAGGAAATGGAAATCCAATTCATTTAACCCCCAAATTTCTGTAGAAAATGCCAACAAATAGAAACCCAAGTCATTTAGCACTCAATTCTCTGCTGAAAATGCCGGGAAATAGAAACCCTGAATAGAAACCCCCAAATAGAAACTCCCCAAGTCATTTAACCTCCAGTTTTCTGCAGAAAATGCCAACAAATAGAAACCCAAGTCATTTAGCACCCAATTCTCTGCAGAAAATTCCAGGAAATAGAAATCACATTCATTTAACCCCCAATTCTCTGCAGAGAATGCCAGAAATAGAAACCCAGGTCATTTAACCCCCAATTCTCTGCAGAAAATGCCAACAAACAGAAACCCAAGTCATTTAGCACCCAATGCTCTGCAGCTCTACAAAACCTACCTGAGAGAACAAGATATTTCCTGGTGGTGGTTGAAGTTTTTTTTTAATTTCATAATAGCAACAGATAAGAAAAATCAACTTGTTCAGTGTGCCTGTTCTTTTCTTTGAGCTCCATAGAAAGCCTCAGCCTTCTGTGGACACTCATTTGGGGGTAAAATACCCTATTTAAAGCCATATAATCTGATTTAAATAGGTATTTTCTGTGTGTTGTTCTCTGCAGAGCAGGTATTTCACTGTTTATTTCCTGTCAACCCTTCCAAACAGGTCTGCGTCTCTCGGGGTCCTGCAGTGGCATCATTTCAAGATGAAATGAAGAGAATTAGGGAATTATAGAGCTTGGCAGTAGATTGAGAAGGATATAAATGTCTTTGAGCACAGAAATAATCCACCAAGACCAAGTTAAGAATCTGGCTCACAGTTCAATAGGGCTTGACCAGGAAAATGTCATTTTTGATACTTTCAAAGTGATTTTGTGGGATGTGAAACCTTGAAAATTATTCCTTGTGGGAATGTATTGGACAATAAAGGGGATAAAAGGGAGAGAAGTTGAACTCCAGGGAGATTTGGTTACTAAATGTGATTTTGGTCCATTAATTTCTGGAAAATAATTAAAATGAATGCAACTCCTTTTCCCTCCTTTCCTAGAGCTGTTTTTCCTGGCACTCAGGCTGTGATCCAGGGGATGAGCACTGACCACTTCATGTGCACAGCACTTTGTCCTGGAGGATTCACCCACTCAGCTCCAGGGGAAAAAATCCATTTTCCTCACTATTTCTAAGCTAATCAGATCAAATTGAGACCCCCAGTCTGGACTGGTTGCCCCCTTACCTGGTGGCTCCATTTTATTTCTCCTTTCCTTTCCTTTCCTTTCCTTTCCTTTCCTTTCCTTTCCTTTCCTTTCCTTTCCTTTCCTTTCCTTTCCTTTCCTTTCCTTTCCTTTCCTTTCCTTTCCTTTCCTTTCCTTTCCTTTCCTTTCCTTTTTTCCTCCTTCTTCTGGCTGTAGCAGCATCATTAAATCTGCTCCTTGTCTTGATCTTGATTTCTCCCCCAAATATTTGATTTTGACCCTGATCATGCCAAGTTATGGATATTCTGTTTTAACTATGAATTGAAACATTACAAACCCCCTAAATTCACCGTTTTGCCTTCAACGGGAAGAGCATTAAAGTAAATTGTGCTCACACTTGATGGAGTTTAAATTTAATTTTTTTTAAGTCTATCAGTGCTCCTCAGACAAGCCAAGTGTCACATTGAGGCAGCACTTGCATATTTATGAAATGATTTGTATTCAGAGGCATTGTCTGATGTTTTCCGGACAGTTTTCCACACTAATAAGTGTTTAACTCAAGAGACTACACAGCTAACCTGAGGAACCAAAGCCTACCATTAATTTTTCTGCAAAATACTTCTTGTAAGTCCAAAATAAATAAATAAATGAGGCCTGAGTGATTGCATTTCTTTGTTTTATTGAAGGTGTTGCTTGCACAGCACACTGAAACACACTCTTTACAAGAAAATAATTAGGGCTGTCCTGATTCCTCAGAGGCACATTTATTTCTTTCTGCTCCTTGCCTGTAGATCAAAGAGATATTGGACAGTTATTTTCAAGTAATAGCAGGCTTCAGTTCTAAGTTTGATTTATGCCGGCGTTTCTCATGCATTGAAAATGTGCACTTGGTGCTCCTCAGGCTAAATGAAATCTTGATTTTCAATTTATATATTTGTCAATCAATAAATATGTTTGATGGGAGCAGATAGACTCCCTCTCTTTTTTTTCTGTAGTAAATAGACTTTCCATCTTTTTTTGGGTGTTAAATACAAATAGAGAGCTCAGCTGGCAGTGAAGTCTTTGCTCTCTCCTCCGTGGAATTTTAAGGAATTAAGGGATGCTACAGGAACCCACCAGGTGCAGTGCTTGTGATCCATATTTACAATCCCTGGGGGATTTTCTGGGAATGGGATGGAGGCAGAGCTGCCAGAGTGGACTGGAGGAACTCTGCTCTTATTCATTTCCCACTGTGGTGCCTCAGTCGAATCCACAATCTGAGCCCTAAAAATCAAAGTTCTCCATGTCTGAAATGTCTCAGTCAAAGCCACAATCTGAGCCTAAAAATCAAAGTTCACCATGTCTGAGGTGTGTCCAGCCTTCCTCTGAGCCTGGCACACAGCCATAGATCCCTGACCAGTCAAAATATGTTTTATAGAGGTTTTTAAAGCATTTCTAGCTATAAATCTGGGCAGGATGTGGGCAAATGCCTGCAAATCTTATGTGAGGGTGACAGCGAGCCCAGGAATGAACAAATGAGCAAAGCCTACACCTGGAGCAAATGGCTCCACAGGTCAGGAGTTAATATTTGTGAAGCCCAGAGGAGCACAATCAGTTAAATTCCTATTTTAATCCCTGAGGGGTTGTTGCTGCAGGAACCTGCTCCTGTTTTTCTTTCAGCAGTGTTCCCACACTGACCATGGGCAGCTCCAGCCCTGTGTGCAGGAAAATCCAAGTTTTACTTTGTACTCACACTCAGCCAAGTGTGAGTCCAGTCCTGGGCAGCAATTCCCTCCTTTGGACTGCAGGGTAAGAACTCTGTAAAATTATTTACAGCTCTAGCTAAAAAACCTGGGCTGAACATGACCTCTGCATTTGCATGGTGTCTATTTTCTAAAAAACTCTTCAGTTTTACATGGTAAGAACTTTGTAAAATTATTTACAACTCCAGCTAAAAACCTGGGCCAAATGTGACTTCTGCAATTGTATGGTGTCTGTTTTCTAAAAAACTCTTCAAATTAACTCAGGGCGAACAAAGAGCAAAATCAGGCTTGTTTTTGCACCAATTCTCTCTTGAATTGCTCTTCATCCTCAGCTTTAGGAACAACATAACCACAGACCCAAAACTGCAAAGTAATGCATGGTTTTCCTTAGCGCTAATTGATTTGAGGGTTACAATTATAGTTTCACAATTAACATGTCTTAATTACATCCATTTTCCCTTAAAAACAGAGGGAAGAGGGGTGGAAAGGTGAAACATTCCCTATGGATTCCCACCAGGGCAGGCATGGCAGAGAGCACTGGATGTGCTGTTGTGCCATAAACAGAGCCCTGCAGAGATTTGTGCCATCCCAAACCTACCCAGGACATTTTGGGATCACATTTCCCAGCAAACTGGAAGGGAATTCCAAGAATGAACACTGGCAACCCAAATCATGCACCACAACCAGAAAAATATCTCCACAAAAGGCACAGAATTGAATCAAACACTCCATTAGGAGTTTTTCAGTGGTCCCTGCCTCAGACAGTGCACTAAGATGAAAAAAAATTTGCAATACAATATATGATCTAGCAATGTTTTAATTTACACAGAAGACTTCATTGCACTCCCCCAGAAATTTATTTCGCACACATAATTCCTGTACAATTTAAACTACATAAAGATTATGGAAATGTTGGTGAGGAAGTGGGAGCTCTGAGGGTTTTGGGTTTTCTTTCAAACCACGTTGCTGCTTCTTGAAGAGGAATGAATTTTGGTTCAGATCAATTTAGGTAATTAAAAAAGAACAGCAAAAAAATTAAAGTATTGCAGAAATCACTTTGGAAGCTAAACCTGGACAAAAACTCCTAAACCCTTGAGACCATATTTTAATTTTTGTTATTTTTATTTTTATGAGATTTCCATTATAGTGTACATTTTGTGGATGTGTACATGCTCAAGGGAGGCCAGAGGCAGCACAGGAAACACGCATTTTTTCCCTTTAAAACCTTTAAAAACTGCAAGCAGCAGCTGGGTAATGCCTAGAAAAACCTTTTACTTCCTTAAATTCAAAGCAATAAGAAACAACCCATAAAAGTGGCCGAAGATGATAGCTTAGTAATTTCTTAGGGTTATTTTTAGGGTGTAAAATTGAGACATTTTACAGAAAAATTCCAGTAGAGAGTTTCATTTCATTTGCAGTCCTGCTGGGTTGTTATCTGAGGAGAAACAATACATGGAGCTTAGTGCTTCTAATAAAACTAAAACTTTGAGACCTGAGCAGAAAGATTTTAATTTCATTATTAGGTACAAATCCAAGTGTCCTGGCAATTTCTTTGGGTGCAGCTCTTCAGGGTGACCCAAGCACCACGAGAGAATGGCCCGGTAAAAGTTTAATTAACAATGCAGAGCATGAACGAGAAGCATGGAGAGAGGAGTTTGCTGAGTTCTCCTGAAAAGGACGGGGTAGAAGCGGCACAAAGTCCGCAAAATTATCAAAGTAAAGGAGCCTTTGCACCCTTTTGGTGCAGCCCAAAGTGAAATTCCAGAGCAGAAAGCCCTGGAAGAGTGTGGGACACTGTGGGATTTTTGAGGTCCCCCATGGCAGGAAGGAATGAATCTGACTCCATGTTCTTAGATGGCAAATTTATTATTATATTACATTATACATATATTATATTATACATATACATATATTATGTTATATTAAACTATACTAAAGAACAGAGAAAGGATACAGACAGAAGGTTATAAAGAATGCTGATGAAAACTCGTGATTCCTTCCAGAGCCCTGTCACAGCTGGCTGTGATTGGTCATTAAGTCAAAACAATTCACATGAAACCAATCAAACATTCACCTGTTGGATAAACAATGTCCAAACCACATTCCAAAGCAGCAAAACACAGGAGAAGCAAATCAGATAATTGTTGTTTTCATTTTTCTCTGAGGCTTCTCATCTTCCCAGGAGAAGAAATCCTGGCGAAGGGATTTTTCAGAAAATATGATTGTGACAGGACACAACAGCAGCAGGAAAACTTCAGGGACCACCCCAGAGCAGCTGAACCAGCACAGCCCCTCAAAGCCTCTCCAAGTTTATAATATCTTTTAAAATATTATTATTTAATACTATATAATTTCTTGTTATTTAATTATTATATTATTTAAATTTTATTATTTATCTATTAAATATTATTTATATTTTAAATATTATTCACTTTATATATATTTAGTATTTATATACTAATAAATACTTTACCTATTAAATAAACATTTTTTCCCCTTTTCTCCAAAACAACTTTTCCCCAAACCAATTAAAAAAAAAACCCACCTAAATTAATTTTTCTAAAAAAAAAAAAATCTCCTTTCACCAACACCACACGGATAATTAACCTCCAGGCTAGCAGAGGGCCTACTTTTATTTGTTTTTCTCCACAAAAGCTATTTGGAGCATAATTTAGCACAACAAACATCCCAAGCTGCTGCATATTAACCCCTGAACAATCCATTTGGTGAATCCTGCCCCTTTTCTGAGGGCTGATGTAGAACACAGAGTGAGAGCCTTCATCTGCTGTGCTTAAAAGCTTTTGGAATGAGGATTAATTAGCACGTTGAGCACACACACCTGGAGCTGCAGAAATAACAGAGGAATTTCTCTGTGCTGGTTCCCTCGCAGCTTTTCAAACCATGAATTCACTGAGAGTTCAACCAGGGCCTTCATCCCCACTGGCCAATAATTCCCAGTCCCTCTTTGGGTATTACCTAACAAAGGTGTTGGGAAGGATGAAAGTTTGGCAAGGAAGTCTCACAGATATGTGTGCTTGGCAGAAAGATTTTTGCATGTAGAGTCTGATGAAGGAATAGAGATGGAAGCAAGTTTTGATATAGGAGAAAAGAATTGCTGAGCCAGTCTGACTGGATAACCAAGGAGGCAAAGGATGTGTTGGTTAAAAGGGGGTTTTTATGGCTCAAACCCACCTCAGACAAGAAGATGTTTTTACCAAGCAGAAGGACAGCACAGGCAAACAAGTCAGCAAATGTTGCAAGTAGAAAAAAGGTCTCAGAAATTTCCATTGCAAGAAAACTGAACAGCAACTTCTAGCTTAAACTGTAATGTACTGAATTTTAGTGACTGGAGAACAGTAGCATGAATATGGTAATTATAGTAGTTATGATAGGCTATAGATAAAAGTTAAGGCATAGATTGGTTCTGCTGTATGAAGATGCTCAGCAAAGAAAAGTGTGTAATGCATTGTAACCAAAACCAAAGGCTCTCCAGGCCTGGCTGCAGCTGGAGCTGACAGCTGTGGGCACAGCTCTGTCACCCACAACCCTGGACTGCTGTAACCTCTTGGATGGAATAAACTGCATTTTGGATGGAATAAACTGCATTTTGGAGAGCCCTGGGAGTCTCACATCCCTCATTTCAGCTTTTAAAACAGAACTGTTGGGTTCCTCTTGCCAATTCCCAAACTTCTGTGACCCCTCTTGGGGGAGAGACTCCTGGAGTGGTTTTGTGTCAGGAAAGAGACACACACTGCATCTTTTTGGTCTTCAAGTTCTTGTTTATTGTTATCTTATCTAGAGTATTGCAGACTGTCCACACCAGGCTCAGCATGCTGGAAAAGCACCACAGAAATGGCCAACAAGCTCTTGTTCCAAGGTCTTTTAAGACTAAACTATCCAATTAAGAACTGACACCTGGATTATTTTCCCTTTTAACCCAATAACTGATCCCACAGAGCTGCAATGTGGACTTTTCTGCCCAATTACAAAATGCCACCCAAACCCATGAAGAAGGAGGAAGAAGAAGCATAGAGAAGAAACCCAGGATGACACCCTGTGCCCTCCATCTTGCTTTCATCCACAGCATACTAAAAATCCTAAAACTAAATTTCTCACCAAGTGATATAACTACACTACTCTCTATAATCTGTTTCACACTTTTGTGGATTCTGGTTTATCTTGAAGTCTGGGAAACTTTCTCCATGAATGAGGGTCAAAGTCAGAGCTTCCCTGGGGGTCAGGGCACCCCAGAGCAGACAGAGAAATATTCCTGGTGCCCTGGGATTCCACAGGGAACTGACCTCGTTTGGTGGCTGCTGCCATTTGCAGACAAAAAGGAAGAAAAATTTCAAAGAAAAAGTTTCTGTTGATGATCCCTAAACCAGAGCAATTCACAGCCCAGGAGCTGCTCAGCTCCTGCTTGAAAGATGGATGGAAAACTGTCAGGAAGAGCAATTGCATTTGTTTATTCACACCTGGTACCCAGTCACGAGCTCAGAGAACTTTTTCAGACCCAATATTTTGTCAGGATGGAGAAAAGTCCTCCTACTTGTAAATTCATGTCCCCATAAACAACAACAATAATAAAAAAACTGGGCTCAGAGGCAGCCCAGAGGCTCTAACAAGTGTTGTTAGAAGTTAATTGCATCACTTAGCAGGGAAAGTCTCTTTCATTTTACCTCAAAATAATATCTTTGAATTGTATACTGAATAGAAAGACCTTTTTTTCACGTTTGGATCCCACCAAGCTTGGTTCTGAATTCCAAGCTTGGTGAAAATAGCACCAAAAAAATGACACCAATGTGAGTCTGATTTTTGGTTTGGAGAAAAGTAAATTTTTCTGTCGATCTCTGGTCTTGACCATAATTTTGATTCTGTGGAATGAAAGCAGAATTGTGTGACTTGACAAAAGGATGAGCCTGGATTCAGGAAGCCTTGCCTCTCTCCCTCACATTTAATATTTTAGCCAGCTCAGGCTGTTGTACAATGAAGGGGAGAGGGTACAGTTGTGTTTTCTGCACCAGAGGATTTTCTCCCCTATTCCCAAATTCTACTGCAAGATATACTGAGCCATAACTGCACTAGAAACCAGAAATACTCCTACTTTTGGAATTTACTTAATTTCCCTCCCACGCTGATGTGAGGAGGAATTACAAAGCTTGATCTGTGACTGAGGGCACATCCAGAGGTGACACAGCTGATGGCAAGTGACACTGCTGAGGACAGGAGCAGAGTGTCAGCCCACACATTTCTGTCCCTCTGCTTCACCTCAGAAATATTTCATATAGCAAAACAAACTCCCAACAGCAGAAACAACATTAAGAAATGGAGTTTAAGAGCTTTGCTTCCTTTACAAAGGTCTTCCAAGCTACCACCTCCTCAAATAAAACGTGCACCACGGATATTGATGTTTCATATTTATTTAGCATTGTGTTCTTTTTACCACTCTGGAAAACTTGAGATTGTGGGATGGAGACTCTTCAGATGGAGGAGAAGTCAAATCAGGGGTATCCACACAGCACTGAGGAAGAAAAATATTTGAAATCACTCCCAGCACTTACTTATCCACAGAAATGATTCCCATTTAATCTCTGAGCAGGAATAACAACAAAGAAGAGAGAGACTTCATTCCAGCTCTGAGTATGGACATGGAAAATGATTTTGCTACCAGAGAATGGGGTGGTGGAACAGAAAACCCTGTGGGGTTGTTGGTGTGTTGAAATGCACACAAGGCCCTTCTCTCTGCACACTGTCCTTTCTCTCCAACTTTATTTTGCTGCCTTTTTCCTCTGATATTTTGCTGAATTGTTCCTCTGATATTTTGCTGCGCTCCCCAAACCCTTTAAAAGCAGGAACATTTAAAAGCTGGGATATGCCAGATAAGAATAGAATCACGAGCAGCACTCAGCGAGGGTGGGCAGGAACAGAAAAATCCCATTGTCTAATTATCAAATCTATTCAGCAGCCTGGGGAAGGTGTCAGAACACTCAGGAAAATTCATCCCAACAGCAGTGCTGCAATTAGGGAGGTGCTCCAAGCACTGGGGAGAGACAACAAAATGGGAATCACAGCAAAGTCCATTTAGGGTGCCCAGTTCTGTCCTCAGATATTTCTTCTCGGGGATTCTGCTGCTCAGAGTGACTCTGAGATGCGTTAGAAAGTCCCTTTTCCCAGCCTGGTGGTCAAAGGAGGAGTCAGAACTCTTTATTTCTCGTTCTCAAGGTTGTTCATTGTTTTTTATCTATAAAATTCTTTCTCCAGACCTGCTGAGGTCTGATCAGCAGGACAGACAGAGGCACTTCCCAATACCTATCACCTATGTCAGACAGTGAGCTTCTACCTTAAACCAATCTAAAAGTGCCAACATCACAGCAGAAGATGGAGGCCAAGAAGAAGAAGAAGGAGCAAGGCTGGACACGCCCAGATCCCTCCATCTTGCCCCCTGAACCCCCAATCTAAAAACCCCAAAAATCTACTTTTTCACCCTGTGATAAATTTACTATCGTTCTACTTAAACATTCGTGGCTTGTAATTCTTCATACAAGGTTGGTAGTTGTTTTTTCAAAGGTCTTGGGTTCTTTGCCAAGGTCTCTGAGCCCCCTGGTAAAGGGCTCAAGTCCTTCAGGGCAATCAGAGGAGTTTCCTGGGTTCCCACAGTTTCTCCCAGCAGGGCTCCTCACCTGCCTGGGTGAGAAGGGCCAAAACAACCAGAAAGGGTCAGGAGAGGCCTCAGAAAGTGAATATTTGGGAATTCAGATGGATCCCAGCCTGTTTCAAGCAGAAAGGCAGTGGGGGCAGAGCTTTGGGTCGGTTTTCATGGAAGGAGGAAGGATTCCATGAAATTCCTCCTGCCCTCCCACTGGGGCTGGGCTTTTGGCAGCAAAGAGATGGAAATGGTGGGATTGAGCAGCAGCCATCAGGGATCTCCTGGATTCACTCCCAAACCTCCCCAGGCCTCCTGGTGCACCCTGAGTTTGGCATTTCTGGGGTGGCTCTGGAATCTGCAGGAGCCAAGGGATGGAATCTCAGCCTCCATCAAAGACCTGGCACTGTCACATTTCTGAAAATTCCCTTTGCCAGGATTTCTTCTCCTGGGAAACTGAGGAGCCTCAAAAAAGAATGAAAACAACAATTATCTGATTGCTTCTCCTGTATTTGCTGCTTTGGAGTGTGGACTGGAGATTGTTTACCAACTGGTCAATGTTTGATTGGTTCCATGTGAATTTTTTTTAATTAATGACCAATCACCATCAGTTGTGTTGGACTCTGAGGAGTCAGTCACGAGTTTTTATTATTTATTCTTGTTAAGCTTTCTTAATGATGTATCCATTTTCTTTCTTTAGTACAGTTTTAGTATAGCATAAATATAATGTAGTGTAATGTAATATATAATATAATATAATATAATATAATATAGCATAATATAATATAATATAATATAATATAATATAATATAATATATAATACAATATCAGCCTTCAGAGAACATGGAGTCAAATTCTCATCTCTCACCTCATCCTGGGGACCTCACAAACTCAACAAAGGCCTGCTATTCATTTCCAACCATGCTAATTGCAATTTAAAAGGTGTGAAAGGAACCCCTTTAAAAATTGCCTCCCCCACAAGTCCAGTAGTATTTTTTAAATTATGAACATCAAATTTTTGAGGTCCACATTTTAGGAATTCACGATTTTGAAATTCAAATAGCGATGCTCTTTTGCCATCTGACACAACCAATTTTTTGTGGCTTAGATTTTTGTTTTTTGTTCTGTGTCTAAATTTTAATTTAAACTGCTCAATAGAAATTACTGGATTAATTTATTTTATTTAGAAATAGAAATAGAATTATAGATTAGAAATATAAAATAGAACTAGAAAAAGAATTATAATAGAAATTACTGAATTTTTAAATTCTTTTTGAAAGAGATTTTCTGAATTTTGAAAAGAGTTTTATGCTTGTAAGTGTATCCAGGATACTTAAAAAATTTTAAAGCTAAATGTATAAGTCAAAGCCCCTTTTATAATTATGATCTCTTATTCAATGGGGTACAGAGTGGCTGCATAGAATGCATTAAATTATTATTTTTTTTCACTTACACGATATCCAGATACAGAAATCAGGAATACTCCTGGTATTTCTCAGATTCAGAACCTGAATTCAGACTCACACACAAGAAATGAAACGAGGCAGCCAGGAGAGAGCAGATAGTGACTCAAGAGAACATTCCTTGAATATTAACCACCATTTTGAATAAAGTCTTTACACTCTTCCAAAATGTTGTTTGCTGTTCCTCAGAGCAAATATTTACAGAAATAACAGAAGGATTTGCTGGGAACAGCACAAAATATTCCCAGCGTGGTGCTGCAGGAGCAGTAGGAACTTCCTGAGAGCATTTTTGTGCGTGCACCTCCAGCTGAAGGCAGAGTGTTTACACGGCAAACAGCCTCGTGGAGCAGTGCAGAGCAAATTCATCTTCTCAGGGCAGTGCAGGAGGGATTCTCAGCTGGGCCTCCAACAAGCAAAAATGTCTTTGTTTGTTTGTGTGCAGGAGAGGATCCTGCGCTGGACCAACGGATAATGCAGGGGTGTAAATCAGAGATGTCTTGGAATACCCCAAAATGAAGGATGCAGAATTTCCATGTTCCTAACATCCATGGAAAAAAGCCCCATATAGAGCAGAAAATAAAAATTAATTCCTTCTGCATTGCCTTGAGATGGTCAGTCTCTTAACTGGAATAGCTGGTAGGGAAGGTAGCAATGGAAACAGCAAAACCCCCAAAATTACTAAATTTGGTAAGTGCAGTGCCTTTAAAATGGCTTTAAAAGTGGAATTATTGGGCAGTATCACCAGAGAAAAGTGTCCTCAAACTTAAGAGGCATTTTTTGTCCTTGGATATTGGACACTTCAGAAAATTGATCATCTCAAGGCAATGCAGAAGGGACTCTCAGCTGGGCCTCCAACAAGTAGAAATGTCTTTATTTGTGTGTGTGCAGGAGAGGATCCTGTGCTGGACCAACGGATAATGCAGGGATGTAAATTAGAAATGCCTTGGAATACCCCAAAATGAAGAATGCAGAATTTCCATTTTCCTGACATGCATAGAAGCAAACTTCATACAAGCAGAAAAATAAAAATTAATTCCTTCTGCATTGCCTTGAGGTGATAAATGTCTTCATTGATGGTAGGGGAGGTGGGAATGGAAACAGCAAAAAAAAACCCCCAAAATTACTAAATTTGGTAAGTGCAGTGCCTTTAAAATGGCTTTAAAAGTGGAATTATGTGGGCAGTATCAGCAGAGAAAAGTGTCCTCAAACTTAAGAGGCATTTTTTCTGCTTGGATATTGGACACTTAAGAAAATTCATCTTCTCAAGGTAGAAGGGGATTCTCAGCTGGGCCTCCAACAAGTAGAAATGTCTTTATTTGTGTGTGTTCAGGAGAGGATCCTGTGCTGGACCAATGGATAATGCAGGGGTGTAAATCAGAGTTGTCTTGGAATACACAAAAATGAAAAATGCAGAATTTCCATGTTGCTGACATGCATGGAACAAACCCCACGCAGAGCAGAAAAACAACAATTCAGAGAGGACTCCAGTGCCGGAGAGAAGAGCAGGAATTCTGCAGGGCTGCTGATGGTGGAAAACTCCCTGTGCACTTTTATGGGTGAATTATTGCAATTTTTGGGTAAATTGTTGCATTTTGGGGCTGCAGCCTTTGGGGTTCTTGCTCTGGCCAATGGGATGGACCTTAAAGCTTAAACTTCAGGAAAATCCAAGATATTGAAAATATTAAATATTTTGGAACAAAGTTTATAAAAAGTCAATGATAAGTAATTATAAAACAATAAATTTATGATAAATGTCCAATAAATGTTCAATAAAAGTACAATAAATGTACAATAAATTAAGAATATTTTTAAAATAAAATGTCCTTTAATATGACAAGTGGCAAAGACTATAGGGCCCATTGTGGTGACTTATTGCCCTGAATTTTTTGTCTTGAGGACGATGATTCCTGAGGGTTTGACAGTTTCTAACTCCATCAGAAGCTGCAGGTGTTGCTGCTGCCATTATTCTGATTGGTTACCTTGGATTGCTTGGCAAAAATACAGTTTTCATTCCAGCTTTTTTGGGTTTTCTTTCAGCCTTTTTGGCCCCGTGTTGGCCAAGCTGCCTTGACAAATATCATCTTTCCTTTGATTTATGCTGATCTTAATTCATAAAAATCATACATTTTTATGAGAAATCCTAATTCCTCCAGCTCCTTCTTTGCACTCCAACTGAAAGGAGACAATTTCATTTTTTATCTGACATTTTAATTCCTATCTTAGCACCCAAACGATACCAAGCTGGTGGAATTGGACAATTTGAAGCTGGCCTGCACTTTTTGACACCACAAAAACCCCAAACCAAACTTCCTGGCCTGAAAACCCCATGTGTTATAAAAAATCTGAGAACAGCCCCATTTATTTCCCTTTTTCAGTCACAGCTGTCTCACCCTTCCCTTCTTTTGCTGACTTGCATAGAAAATGTTCCTGCAAAAAATGTGATTTTTGTATTGGGGTTCCAAGACAAAAAATGCACAAACCCCCTGATTTTGGGGTTTTTTCCCCCACTTTCCATCCCAATGTAAAGTTGGTGCTGAGAAAACTCAGTAATTTTGCTTCCCCTGCCTCACTTCACCTTTAATACCTGCAAATCGTATTAATTACCAATAACTCACAGCAAGGGGCTGTGGCCACAGACAATTCAGCAGCTCAATTTTCCATGGATATTAGGAATAAAATTTAAAAAAAAAAGACATTAGAAATCTCTTTCAGGTTGCAAAGTCAAGCACCAAACAAAGAGGAAGTGCTGGAATTAAACTTGCCTGCAAAACCTTAATTTGGCCCTTTTATGCACAAGTATTGTGATATAGACTTTAATTACATGAACACAGCCTATTTTTTCCACATCTAAATTGCATAGATGTGCAAATTCTCAAGCAGTTGACTTGATTACAAGGATGCCTAATATAAAAGTTCAATAGTCTATTGATATTTAGTCAGATTGCAGAAATTCCACATATTCATGGCAGCAGCTGACTATGTTGGGAGACTATGCCAAGAGCTGAACAAATGAAATCAGATTACTGCAAATGACAAGGAACAAATAGCCAGGAAAAAAAAAAAAATAGCAGGGCCACAGGAGAAAAAAAACAACAAACCCAGCATGGTGAAGAGTAGACAACTGAATTAGGTTCAGCTGAAACAAAGCAAGAATTCTAAAGCAGCCCACGAATAATATTTAGTTTTTTCCTCTGGTCCCAGGAAAACAGAGGGATCAGCACAGCATCACTTGATATTGGCAAAGTCCAGAGACCAAACCATGGAAATGGGGTCAAAGCTGAGCTTTGAAATACACACAAAATATTCGAGCCGACATCTTGGCCCGTAGGTCTTCTTCTGGCTGCAGAAAAAAAATAGAAAAAGGTTAATTTGAAGGTTAGAACTAACCTTGTTCTGGTGGGTTTTTTTCCCCAGAGCCCAAAGCAGAGCTCATGGCCAAGATGTCACCTCGAATATCCTTTACTGTCTCAGCTGTGAGGTTTATATTAACCTTTTCTCCTAAATTTGGCAGTCAGAATGCTCTGAAGGTTTTGCTGCAGTGTGAAGAAGCTTGGCTTGATCTTCTTTTAATCAGTGGCCCAGCAAGCTCAGGGCTGGGGATGTTGGTGGCAGCGTTGCCACCCTTTTGCACCTCCCAGAGCACAAACCAAGGCACAGCTGGGCTGGGACCTCTGCAAACAGCAGCCAAGGAGGGAAAAGCTTTATTATTCACAGATTTATTTCTCTTTTTGATGTCTGAGAGAAACGCTTGGAGATACAGGAACGTTTTCAGGCTCTTTTCCCACATGCTGCACATTGTTCTGCTCAGTAATTCATGCCTGATCCTCACTTGGTTTGCTGAGAAAAGTTCAGGACCAGACCTCAAAACTGGCCTGGTAAATTCCATATATTGCATATATTCTAGAGATACTCAGATAAGACTGGATAGTCAATCCAATTTTCAGCAAAACCAAATTTCCCTTTAACAGGTTCTTATTTATTTATTTATTTATTTATTCATTTATTTTTTAGCCACTCTAATTCCTCAGCTGATTCTCTTCAGCCCCAGCCACATCCCTCTCCATAAACAGGGATGCTCAGAGCTAATTCCAACTTAAAAGCTACAAATTGCTCTGAACAACAGCTTTGCCCACTGGTTTCCAGTATTTTATTTAAGGTTCTTTTTGTGATGGTATCTTTGGTGATGCGAGTGTTTGGCAGAGCTTTTTATTTTTCATTTCCACCCAGAACTTCCCACATCCCACCTCATTCCCACCCTGATACCCAGAGCAGAGCATCCCATTGCAAAAGCCTGAACCTTTTCCTAGGCTGTTGGATTAAATTATTTTTGATTTACAGATGGGGTAACTGAGAGGTGTTTTAAAAAATTTTTATTTTATTTTTAGTTTTATCTGAAGAGTGAGTTAATACAGATGTTATAATTCCTATTCTTATTTATTAAACTCCAATATCTCTATAAAAACTAAACCGACTAGAAATCTCTATAAAAAGTCTCTATAAAAACCCTGAAACTGGCATGAAGCACTGAAATTATTGTGTGATACAGCATAAAGATTAGCATAAGAATACTAACCTTCAATAAACAACTAAGCTGGTTTTACAGGAAACATATTCAGTAAAGTATTTTATATATTAAGCTATTATATTAATAGCTCTTATATTAATATTTTATATATTAAGCTGTTATTTATATATTAAGCTATACATAAGCTATTCTTAATATTATGAAATGGAGGCAAGGAAAAATAAAAGAATAATAGAAGAAATAGATTTTTTTTTTCCTATAAATCCATTTCCCACATTAGGCTTTTCCACAGTATTTTACAGCACATCCCAGTGCCATCAGGATAGTTAGAGCAAGCAGTGCTCACCATTTGTGCCAGGGGTGAAAATACAAAATAAATACAAAATACACAACACAAAATACAAAATAATACAAAATACAACCCCCCCCCCCCCAAATAATACAAAATGCAAAATAAAAAAGTACAAAATAATACAAAATACAAAATGCAAAATGCAAAAATCCAGTGCAGCCCGCATGGGTGCACTGATGTTGGAGTGTCTCCCTGCCTCCTCTTGATGCAAAATGTGGGAAATTCAGCTTTTAGTTCAAATTACTGAACTGAGCCTTCTGCTAATTTTTCTGTTCCGTGAGAGAGTTAAGGAGAATTTTGCAGCTCCTTCTCAGGGCTCCCAGGCTGGAGTGCACAAATATAGTCCAGAGGGAGGAAGAGCTCCAGGGAGAAGCTGTCCAAGGCAGTGTCAGTGCCCTGCCACAGCAGAGCCGGGCACAGGGGATGCCCAGGGCATTGCTGCCTCCATGTGCTGCAGGGGGCTTTGATTTGGGGCAATTAAAGCCAGGAAGGAAAGGGATGAAGCTCAGGAAACGGGCAGCAAATCTTGGTACCTAACCACGTTCCTGTTTTGTGTAGAAATATCTCGTGGATGTGCTCGTGAAGATCAGGTTTCTCTGGTTTGAAATGGGGGGTTTGGGGGAGAGCAGCACAAATCCAGGCACAAATCCAGCACAAACAACGTGGAATGAAGAGAGAAAAGCAAGCAGGATGGGACTGCATGGGCTAAAGGTGTTATTGGGAAATTAACTCCAAGATGCAAATGGAGCAGAGCTGATCAAAGTGAGAGGCCCCGTGCCCGGTCGTGCATTTTGGGACCAAATGGATTCTGTCTTTGCTGGTGACAGAGAAAGAGCAGGAACCATCAGTTTGGCTGTGCTGGGGACAGGACACAGGGCTGGATCTGCTCCATGAGCAGCCTGACAAGCACAGCCTTATTATTATTATTATTATCCTCATTTATTCCTTTCTGAAGCAAATGCAATGAAGACTTTGAGGCTGCAGGAGATGGGATGGCTGCAGGCTGCTGTGACAGAGCTTGGGGCTTGTTCCTGACATGTTCCCTGCAACTGAACCTTCCCTCCTCGCAGGGACAGCCAGGGTTCCATGCTCTGACTCATTCTGGAGCAATCCCACGTTCTCCTGGTGGCAGTCTCATTAGAGACCCCCAGGAGCAAGCTGGGCATGGAGCTGAGCCAGAGCCCCTGGCCAAGCCAGGCCAGGCTCAAAGAGAGAGCAAAGAGAGCACCAGGTGCTCCTGCTGCTCTCCTGAAAAAGGAATGGAGTCAGAAATCACCTTTAATCCATTCTGTGCTGTTTGAGATACGGCTCTGTGCCCTGCAGGAACTCTGGGTCCATGGATTGCCAGGCAGGCAATAATGTCTCAGGTTTGGCTTTTATATTTTTCACGTTCTGTGCTGCTTTA
Organism: Melozone crissalis; assembly: GCF_028551555.1. Taxonomy (NCBI): domain Eukaryota; kingdom Metazoa; phylum Chordata; class Aves; order Passeriformes; family Passerellidae; genus Melozone; species Melozone crissalis. The sequence continues at coordinate 18,127,234 of NW_026535807.1, read as the reverse complement.
GTGTGTGGGTCTGGGCTCCATATGAAGGGATGGTGAGCTCTGTGCACAGAGCAGGGAGACAAAACAATTCCTGCTCCAGCTGGGCACCAAGGACAAATGATCCAAATCTCAGCCCAGGAACACAAACACCGTGGGCTGGAGAGAGAAAAACAAGGATGGGACTGCATGGGCTAAAGCTGGAATGGGACAATGAACTGCAAGGTGCAAATGGAGCAGAACTGATCACAGTGACAGACCCCGTGCCCGGTCGTGCATTTTGGGACCATTTTCGTTCATCTTGGGTTCATTTTGGGGCCATTTTGGTTCATCTTGGGTGCAGCCCTGGCTGGGTTCTTGTGCTGCCCAAGGTGGATCCATGGAGGAGAACCTTTGAATAAATCCCTGCTTTATTCTGTAACTCCAACCAGCCTCTGTTCCAGGTCACCCTTCCCAAGGCATCAGGAATGTTCCTTATTCCACCAGGCAAAGCTCTGTCTCTGCAGAGGAAGACATTGCAGCTCCTCTTCACTGGAGCAATGATTTCCAATCTCATTTCAAAGAGTTGGAGTTAAAAGGATGAAGAAGAAAATACCTCAGGTATTCCCAGGTGCTCTTTCTTGTCACCTATAACTCAAATCCTCTGTCCTGCCCATGGCCTCGCAGCTGGTGCCCAGAGGCTGGCACACAATCTTCTTCTCTATATTGCAGCAGGAATTTTATTACTCTTCCAAGACTTCCCAGAGCTTTCCTAACTAGCTGAGAATGACATTTTTATGGGATTAACACTTGCAATAAAATGCAGCCCTGGCTCTAAAACTCAGTTAAGAGCACAGCATAAATGAGATGTGACAGTAGAAAAGATGAGATATTAAAAAGATGAAGAAAAGCTTCAACCTCAGCCTCCCATAACTCCATTAAACACTGAGAGCCATGAGATACTCAGTCTGCTGTCCCACAAAACACCAACAGACCTCTTTGGCAGGGGTTTTTTAGCACATCACTTCTGATTTCCATGCCAGTCCCATCCTTTGAGGGCCCCAAAGCCACCATCAAGAGTTGCCTAGTGACAGCACTGAGCCTGGTGGGACCATCCTGCCACTGATTCCCGCACTGATAGTTTGGTTCCAAAGGATGCTTTGGAACAACAAAGGACACTAATAACCCTGTTTTCTTAATTAATGCTTTTGCTGGTGTGAAAGTCACTGCTTTCCAAAAAAATCTAACTATTAGTCAGCTCTCTCAGGGAATCTGGGAGCAGCACATGGCACTGGGTCCAGAAAATGAACCACAGGTTTCAAACAAACAGCGTCTGGAGATCTCTAAATCCACACAAAAATCATCATTAGCCATGAATTATTGCTGGTGTGACTTCTGAGCCACAGAAACAAAGCATTTCAGGTTGAGGAGATGACTCCAACACCACCTCAGCTCACTGAAGGTCTTTTTAATTAATTCTATTCCACTCTTGCAATCAGTGTGAGGCCCAGGAGCTGTTTATTACATATAAATGGATTATTTTAAATCTAGACCAAAGGCAAAGGCAGCAATGATTTGTGTCTTTAAGAAAACACAATAATACTCTTAGGCTAAGTGGTGAATTTCTGTTCCATCCTGCCCCAGCTCAATGACAGAAATAAAAATCCTTCAATGATTGAGGACAGTACTTTATTCCCCTTTGTTTCTGCTGATCTGAACAGATAAGTCATAGCTGTCGCTATATTAAATATGTTTCTTCTATTAATATTAAAATTTGGGAAAAAAGTGGACAAAATTTGAGTAAGAAAATCCTGGGGCTTTTAAATCCCATGGCCAGCACAGTAAGAATCAATGAGACAAAGTATTTATAGACCTGCAAATAAATAAGCAAGGTGTGAAGTACACCCTAGAAATGGGTCTTAATTTGCGTTTGGGGAAAGTTTTAGGATATTCCTACTCCTTCATCTTCTGGTGGATGCTCAGGTAAGAGGCACTTAAAGTTCAGGAGCTGGAGGATTCTTCTCCCAGAAGGTTGAAATCTGCTGGTGTGCAGCTCACCCCAAACAGGATTTTTAAGCCCCTGCTTTGTGAAGCCTCTGTGCCTGAGCAGGCACTGGGACACAGGGACAGGAAGGGGCTGGGAGAGGGATCTGAGCACAGTGCAGGGACAGGGTGGCTCCTTCCAGCACAGTGAGCCACAGGTCAGTGCTGCTGTTCACAGCATTTGTGCTCCTGCCATGTGCAGCTCCTGGTGACAACCACCCTCCTGACTGCCATAGATATATTTTATGGAAAATCCTTTACTTAGGACAGGCCTCAGAAATGAAATGTTTGCAAATATTATCTGCTGCTGTGGAATGCAACGGGTGCATCTGGGATTGGTCTCATGTGGTTGTTTGCAATTAATGGACAATCACGGTCAGCTGGCTCGGACTCTCTGGTCAGTCACAAGATTTTGTTATCATTTCATTCCTTACTAGCCTTCTGATGAAATCCTTTCTCCGTTCTTTTACTTTTAATATAATATATATCATAAAAGAACAAATCAGCCTTCTGAAACATGGAGTCAAGGTTCTGATCCCTTCCCTCATCCTGGGACCCCTGTGCACACCATCACATTTGGTGACCCCGAGTGAGGAACATTGCCACACCTGACCCCAGACTAAAGCCCCGACTAAAGTCTAAACCTCTCCCAGATGCTCCTGTACAAGCTGGTGTCAGACTGTCACATTTCCAGGGTACTCCACACCAGAACCCCCCAAAGATCCAGCCCAGACTGGCATTGCAATAGCAGCGATGGAATCATCCCAGGTTTGATGGGAAGCAGGATTCCACTAATTCCACATGGGAATGGATTCATTCCCACTGAAAATTGTCAGTTCTCAGCTTCTTTTCTGCCTCTGTCCAGATCAGGATTGAAGTGCTCAAGATGGTATTTGGTGTTCAAGCTCAGGTGTTTGTTAGTTTTTATCTCCATCACAGTCTCACAAACCCTGAGTTCTACAGCATTCTACTAACTGTTGAATTCGCTGGCAATCCCAGCATGGCAAGAGATGAGGATCTGACTCCATGTTTCAGAAGGCTGATTTATTATTTTACGATATATATTATATTAAAACTATACCGAAAGAATAGAAGAAAGGATTTCATCAGAAGGCTAGCAAGGAAAGAAATGGAATGATAATAAAATCTTGTGGCTGCTCACAGCCTCGACACAGGTGGCTGTCGTTGGTCATCAAGTAAAAACAATTCACACGCTGGGTGAACAATTCTCCAGATCACATTCCAAAGCAGCAAAACATGGGGAAGCTGAAGCTTCTCAGCTTCTCAGAAGAAAAGATCCTAACAAAGGGATTTTTCATCAAATATGTCTGTGGCAACTAACAAGCTACAAAATGGCTCACTCATTATCTATTTCTACAAGGCCTTTTAAGGATAAACTGTCCAATTAAGAAATGACACCTAAATTATTTTTACTTCTAACCCAATAACCAACCACCCCTGCCTGCAATGTGGACTTTTTTATCCAATCACACAAAACCGCCCAAACCCATGGAGAAGAAGGTGAAGAAGAAGAAGAAGGTGAAGAAGAAGAAGGTGAAGAAGGTGGAGAAGGAGAAGGAGAAGGAGAAGGAGAAGGAGAAGGAGAAGGACCAGCCACTGCCCTAAAACCTCCATCTTGCTTTATATCTATTACTATATTCTAAACCCTTAAACTCTGAGTTTCCCACCCTGTGATATGACACACTTCTGATCAAACTCCACACCCATAATTCCAGTTCTATCATTCCATTCTGGAAGCTTCTCCACAGCCTCAGGTCAGTGCAGTGTTCTCTTGTGGGTCTTTGTCTTTCTGCACAGAAAGTTAAAATTCTCATCAGCCAGGGTTCCAGCAGAAAATGCCTGTCCATCCATGCCCCCAAACCTGAATTTCAGCCATCAAGCTCTGCAGAGCTCTCCCCACACAGATTTCTGCCTCCTCTCCTCAAATTCAACTTTTCCTCTCTGCCTCTGCTCTGGCTGCCAGGAAACTGCAATGAGACCTCAAGTGGCTTTGGGGAAGGCTTCAACCTTCATCCCAAAGAAATCAGCTGGCATGATTCCCTCTATTTTCATGGCAGAGGCAGCTCTCTTTAACAAGAGAATCTCAAACAGAGCGAGCGCTTTGACAATTATCATTTTGAACAAATATTTCCAGCTTCACGCAAAACACCGTGGCACAAAAAAAGGCAAACTTTCAATAAACAGAAAATAGATGATTGTTCTCAAATGACAGCTTTCACGCTGTTTATCCCAAAGGATCCTCAGAGCTTATGGAGTATGAAATAAATTTGCCACTGGTTAAAAATGTAAATTCTTTAAATACATAAAACCCTAATGAAAAGGCTTGTAACATTTCCCTTTTCCTGATTCCCACTTTTCTCTTTTTATCTTCCTAGAAGAAGACGTTGATTATAATTACAGTGGGAACTAAAATGTAGGCTTGATTTTGTGTTTAAAAAAAAATTGGGAAGTAAAAGGAGCTCTTGGTGTGATTGGGTGTGTGCGTGTGCTTCCACACATGCATGTGTGGCTGAATGGTGTCACGGCATTAAAAAATACATAAAAGACCTGATAAATTCCGTATTTAAATGCACATAATTTGTGGAGAGCGCACAGAAGAGAGGTTCTGCTGATGGAGATGAGAGAGAAAAGCTGCTCTGAGCTTCCAGCCCCTCTTTGGTGCTTGCAGAGTGCACAGGGATGCAGGAGGCAGGGCTGACACTGCTGTCCTTGGGCAGAGCGAGGATGGAGGGATCAGATCTCTCTGCAAGAGTTCAGGTTTGGCTCTGGAGTTTGCAACCCAGATCCTCCTCTGCCTTTTTGTCTCATAGTGAGAAGAGCACAGACACAAGAACCCCCAAAACAGCATTTTGTTTGTATTTTTAGTGAAATATCTCACTAATACTTTCTGCCTTTTTCCTAAAAAAATACTATTTTTACAATCAAACAAACAAACAGAGTGAAAAAAATGTACCATCCCCTCCCTTTAGTTGTGACAGAAGAACAAAAGGAGCTCTAATGCTCACGTGGGCTTGAGTTCAGATTCAAATTGTGCTTTATGTAAAATTTAGGCATTCTTCACGTTTTGCAAGTTCCTCACGAGGGAACTTTGACTTACTGGGTTGTCTGAATTTGCTCTGAGCATGAAGCTCACGCTGACTCTGGGGCTAAATCAGGCAGCCCAAGTAAAGCTCAGTCAGGTCTCAACCCAGGGTCATGGCAGGGGAAACCAAAGTGCTTGAAAATGCAAACCCACAGCCACGTTTCTGTGCCAGATGGGGCATTTTTCACACCACTCTTAGATCGTATGAAATTCATCCCATTTTCCATTGCATTAATGACAAAGGAGTTGGGAAAAGTTTAAAATAGTCTGAAGCAGACTAAAATATTGATTGCTCACTTCACATTTTTATGTGGGACTGGAGATGCTGAAAAGTTTTTTGGTTTTTTTTTTTTCTCTAAGTGATTTATTTATGTGAAGAAGAAGAAGGAAAGAGAAACAGATATTCCCAATCTCCTGCTAATACTGCTTCACAGATTGCAAACAGTGGGAAATTGTCATAGAAGATCTATTACAAAGGTTATAGCAATTCCAGGGCTGTGATTTCCAAAAGCCTTGTTCCAGCTTTGACTACTTTGAGACCTCAAAAGGATTCCAGAGTTTCCCCTGACTGGAAGTTTTCAACACCTTCCTTCCATGTCAATTTTCTTCTGTCAAAACATGACAGTGCAGCTTTTCCCTCTGGGAGAAAAGAGATTTAATTCCCATAAATGCAGCACCTTTCATAGGTTGGCCCTTCTCTCCTTGGCCACATATTTCCAGAAGCCTTTCAGTAATTCATTGTCTCGAGCCCTCTGTCCCCTTCTCTCACACAAGCACAAAGATGCCTGAGGGCACGAGGAGAAATGAGTGTCAAAACCTCCCAAGATTCATTTCCTCAGGATGAAGATAAATCAGCTCTCAGATATTTTCAGCTGAACCCCTGGCTGGAGAATTTGGGAGGATGTGACTCTCCAGCCTTGCCTCTGAGCTCTGCTGGGAGCAGTGCATGTGGAGTTTCTCAGGCTCCTTCTCTTCCCACATCTCATTGTTCTTGTGCCAAAAGAAAAGAACCACAACTCTATTTTTAGAGTAGGTTGTTCCAGCTAAATGCATCCATCATCCTCTGAAGTTATTGTACGTGGGTGAACCTTCTCTTTTCATCCCAAACCGGGCTGAATTTTACAAATATGAGTTTCAATGCAGGCAGGGAGCAGCAGATCTGACTGTTCAGAGAGGGATCTGCACAGGCTGGACCCATGGGCTGAGCACCTTTGGGAAGCTCCTGCCCTTGGGTCTGCTGAAATCTGGGGGATGAGGAGCTGGAGGTGCTGGGGACAGTGGCTGGACATGAACCCAGCTGTGCCCAGATGTGCAGGAGGCCAAGGGCACCTGTGCTGGGTCAGCAATGGAGAGGCCACAGGAGCAGGGCAGGGATTGTCCCCTGAGCTGGCCCTGCTGAGGCACCACCCCAAACCCTGGGGCCACTTTGGGGCCCCTCACAAGAGGGACCTGGAGGGGCTGGAGGGGCCCAGGGCAGGGAATGGAGCTGGGGAGGGGCTGAGGGAGCTGGGGAGGGGCTGAGCCTGGAGAAAAGGAGGCTCAGGGGAGACCTTGTGGCTCTGCACAGCTCCTGACAGGAGGGGATGTTGTAAAGTGAAGGAGAAGGGGAAGGAGAAGGAGAAGGAGAAGGAGAAGGAGAAGGAGAAGGAGAAGGAGAAGGAGAAGGAGAAGGAGAAGGAGAAGGAGAAGGTGTTCTCCTCTCTCAGGGAACAAGGGGCAGGACAAAAAACAGTCTCAAGTTGCACCAGGTGAGACTGAGGTTGGATATCAGGAAAAATTCCTTTGCTGAAAGGGTGATCAGACATTGAAAGGAGCTGCCCAGGGCAGTGGAGGAATTGTGGAATCACAATCCCTGGAAATTTTCAGAAGACACCTGGATGTGGCACATGTGGTGCTGGATCCATGACTGGACTCAGCCCTCAAGTCCTCCCCACCCTTTCCCCATTCCATGATTCCATCCCCCAGCACACCCTGGATCCTTCACAAGTCCCAAATTACCTGATTTGCCCTTCCAGTTTCTGTTGTGGATTCACAGCAAAGAAGCAAAGGGGACTTTGCACCCTGCTGCTGCTGCTGCTTGGAAGTCTCTGCACGCTGGATTTGTCCAAGTTATTTCTGTTAAAGGCAGCTATAAATAACCTGCATAATGCCTCAAGAGTGGTACAGAATCATTGGGAGTTTTGCCTGATTAGAAGAAGTAAGAAATAAAAATCTCTGAGGAAGGAGCTGAGGATTTTACACAGCAATAAAGAATAGAAAGTGAAGGGCCATATATCTATTTGTGGGCTTAAAAATGAAGAATACGCTCAAGTGTTTTGCTCAGCTGGAGGTAATTTGGGAAATGATATTGGTCCTTATATAGCCAATACAAAAATGGCCACAAGATACCTTGTGTCACACCATGTGTGAGTTTCACCCGAACTTTTAATTGCTATAAAATAATTTATTCAGTGTTCTCACCAAAACCTTGTTTGGGTTTCACTTTTCATGCCCATGATCCAGAAGCAATTTCTCAGGAGCTTTCTGGAGAATAAAGGCAATGTTAAGGTGGAGAATAAACTGCCAAAGATTGGCCTTGGACACTTGCAGGGATCCAGAGGCAGCCACAGCTGCTCTGGGCTACTGTGACAGGGCCTGCCTACCCTCACAGGGAAGAGTTTTATATTTAAAATATATTAATTTTATATTTAATATATAAATTATTTTATATTTTATATATATTAATTTTATTTATTTTTATATATATATATATATATATATATGCCCTAATATTTAATCTAAACCCACTTGAAGCCATTTGGAAGCCATTCCCCCATCCCCTGTCACTATTTCCCCTGTAAATATTATAAAAATGCCCTAAGGAAGGTTGTGTGTTTTTCCTGGAGCCATCATTTTGCTTGGGCTGCCACATTCACTGCTGGTTTATTTGGTGAACAGGAATTTAGGACTGGACTCGTGTCTCTGAAAACCTCTTGGAGTTTCTTTTTCCCCAGCACAGAGTTAAAGCTCCTCACATCCCTCCTTTTTCACCTGAGTGATTTCAGTCTGTGATAACAGGATCAGAGGAATCTCTCTCCTTTTCACAAAACCTCAGCCTTTAATTCTCTTTTGCTGCAAAGTCAGGGCGGTGGGAGAAGCTTTTACCACCTGGGCAGTGAGCTGCTGCTCTGCTAATCTAAACTATAAATTTATCCAAAATTATAAATTATCTAAATTAGAAATCTAAATTATAGATTTATCTATAAATAAAGGATAAATAAATATAAATAAATATAAATAAATTATCTAAATTATATTATACTGGATTTTGGGAAGGTGGCTACCTACTGGAATAGCTTCCAAAGAGAATTTTGCATTCCTGTGCCAGAAACCCAGGAATTTTCCTCAGCTGAAAAGTTTCCTGCTAAAAGCCAGGTTTCCACTACCTCCTGTAAATGGGGATTATTGGGAAGAGCTCACCTGGGGCCCTCTGGAGACACTGAGCTGGACTTGTGCCTTCAGTGGGTATTTGATGAGATTCAACCACCCAGGTGTGCTGCAGACACAGATTCCAGCTCAGGCACTGATGCAGGAAGTGCCCCATTACCATGGATAACGTGGTGGTTTTAATATGGTCAAAAATATTACAATTTATAGTTCATCTAAGCCAACCAAGAGCATCAATGGCATAAAAGATTATGATCTCTACATTTACTCAGTTTTCTGAGGTGACCATTGCTCAACCACAGTGCAGTGAACACTTTTTCTGTATAAATTTGAACAGTTTATCACCCATCAACCCCGAAAGTTAGAATCCTCCTGTTTTGTCTGACTCAAGGGCAGAGCTCAGGAGCTGAGGGACAAGGGAGCAGCAAGGACTTCAGAATTGTCTAGGAAATGCTTAGAGAGTGATGGCTCATATTTTAGCTTTTATATTTTCAGGTTCTGTGCTGCTTTAGTGTGTGGGTCTGGGTTCATATGAGGGCATGGAGAGCTCTGTGCACAGAGCAGGGAGACAAAACAATTCCTGCTCCAGCTGGGCACCAAGGACAAATGATCCAATCTCAGCCCAGGAGCACAAACACCGTGGGCTGGAGAGAGAAAAACAAGCAGGGTGGGACTGCAGGGGCTAAAGCTGGAATGGGACAATGAACTGCAAGGTGCAAATGGAGCAGAACTGATGCCAGGGACAGACCCCGTGCCCACTCGTGCATTTTGGGGCCATTTTGGTTCATCCTGGGTTCATTTTGTGACCATTTTGGTTCATCTTGGGTGCAGCCCTAGCTGGGCTCTTGTGCTGCCCAAGGTGCATCCACGGAGGAGATCCTTTGAATAAATCCCTGCTTTATTCTTTAATTCTGCCCAGCCTCTGCTCTAGGGCAGCCTTCTCCAGGTTCCCAAACCGTTCTTTATTCCATCAGGGAATGGATGCACAAGGCATCAAGAGAACAAATTCCACAAGCACCAGCATCCCCTGAAACCAAATATTAAGGAATAGATAAAATATAAATATTAATTTTGGAATATTGAGTAATATATAAAATATCTCATTTCCAGAGAAGAGGGGTTTGGTTTCCTCACTATGGAAGCCTCCAGAAAGACTGCCCAAGGACACAGCCACACAATCCCAGTGCTCCCAGTCCCTCAGGAGCTCAGCATCTGTTACCAAGCAACTGGGGAGGCAATTTGGGAGCAGGCAGCACCCTCAGCACTCTCTCCTTGCAGACCTGTCCCAGCCCCAGCCTCTCAGTGCAAATAATCCTCTGCACAAAGGCCCGAGGTTGATGTAAGAAGATTATACATTTCCAGAAATAAAACTGCTTCAACACTGCTCTAATCTATAGTTAGGGGGTGTTCAGTGTATAATTTTCCTCACAACCACTGGATACTTAATGCAACAACTGATCAGGCCAGAGCTCTTTTCTAGGTCAGAGAAAGAGTTTTGGGGAAAACTTTGCAGTGAATTCATGTCTTGGTCAGCAATTGATGTTCTTGTTGCCACAGTTCAGGCTGGGCTGCAGGAGGGCTTTATCCTACTTGAGAAACTCCCAAAGATCTCAAAAGTTATTTCTGAACACACATTCTGTGGGTCTCCATGTTAGATGTTGATGGATTTAATTTAAGAATTTGTATCCCAAAGATCTCAAAAGTTATACCTGGGCACATGCTATGTAGATCTCCATGTTAGATATTGATGGATTTAATTTAAGAATTTGGATTTCAAGTATCTCAGAAGTTATCTCTCAACACACATTATGTGGATCTCCATATTTGATATTGATGGATTTAATTTAAGAATTTGGATTTCAAGTATCTCAGAAGTTATCTCTCAACACACATTATGTGGATCTCCATATTTGATATTGATGGATTTAATTTAAGAATTTGGATCCCAAGGATCTCAAAAGTTATTCCTGAACACACATTGTGTGGATCTCCTTGTTTTAGATATTGATGGATTTTGTTTAAGAATTGGCTCACTCTGCATCAGTCATTGAAGATATTATCCAATTTACTGTGGGAAATGGCTGGTTTGTGGTAGGCAGAGGCCACAGCTTTTTTATGGGGAGCTACTGGATTATTTACTATGAGAAGGGAAGAAACCCCTCAAGTATTGAAAGTGAAAACTTACTCAAGTATTGTCAGTGAAAACTGCATAAAACAGCTGGAATTTAGGCACCAACACAAATAAAATTGTATCAAAAATCCGATGGCACTCTGGTCAAAACACTGGCTCAGAGAAGTGAAAAACCAAAAGATTTTGGGTCATTAGACAAGTGACCTTTCACTGCTCAAACACTTTTTTACCTGAGCAAAATTTGCATATCTTCTGAAAGGAGACTGGCTAAGCATCTTTTGCTATCTCTTTACTATTAATTTACTATTTTTCACTTTTTGTTGCCAATTTTCAATGGTTGGGTGTGCTCAGACATGCAGACATTTAACCAGGTCAGTGCTCAGGCAGTGAGAAGAGCCTGAAGGAACAATTGTCAGCAGAAAAAATTCAAATTACAGGGTGGTAGGGGCTTCAGACAGCAAGCAGAAATCAGCTGAGCATCTCAATTTTACACCATGTAGCCAGTCAAGGTTTTGGAGGCTTTCACTTAAGAAGCGTTAGAAAAGGACAAAAGGTGGCTCCAATCTGTTTCCTCCTCTCAAAAGAAGCTGCTGTAATTGGAAGTGTTCAACAGGATCCCAACAACACCAAGTGCTTTTCCAAAACCAATATTTGTGTTCTGCAAGGGCTCCCTGTGCTGCCTGTTACTGCCAGCCCATCACTGATAAGAGCTGCAGGAAATCTTTATCTAAACCCACAGATAACTGGGCACTCGTAATGCAGAAATGAAAATATCAGGCAGACAAGGCCTAATCTTGCCTGGCTTTGAGTTTAGACTGAAAACCCCTCTCATTTTCTGAGCTGTGTCTCCCATCAGGGACAGCACAATTCAATGTGAGCAAACCACAGAAGCAACCCAAGCCTTCCACCTGTGTACTTAAGCTTTGAGTGACGCTCAGGAAGATTTTAAAAGGATGATGTGTTTTTCCATAGGGACCTAAAAATAGGATATCTCTGCTCCTAATGTTGGTAATTTTCTGCTTTTAGCAGGAAATGGGATATCCAAAAACAACAGGGCTGTCCTGGGGTGGGTTGAGCTAACTCAGAAGTGTTCCAGAATTTTTCTTTTCATGAGGGTGCTGGAACACAAGATTGCCCAGGGGTTGCAGAGGCTTTGATTGCTGGAAACATTCCAGAGCAGGCTGGATGAGCTCTGGTGGAAGCTGTCCCTGCCCATGGCAGAAATGACCTTCAGAGCCCCCGGGATTCCTTGTTGCCTTGGTTTGGAAAGCCAGGAGTCTGCTAAGGAAGGCAGGAGCCTCCCCTGAAATGGAGAATGTAAACCCTCCCCACCTTCAGAATTGTTATAATTGTTAAAAATTTTAAATTAAGGGGCTCTTAGGCAAAAAATATGGGAGCAGGAAATAACAGTTCTTTAAGAGGGAAGGAAAAAAATAAAGGGATAAAATGAACAATGCAGTACACTAGAACAACACTGACAGAGTCAGAGCCCAACCTGACACTCTGTGGGTCAGGGTGTTGGTGGCAGTCCCATTGGAAATGTGGCTGCAGCCCTCCTGCAGTGTCAGGGGTGGTTCTGTTGGAGCAGGGGGATCTGTAGAGAAGGATGGATTCTTCCTCTGAAGATCCAGTGGAAGGGGAGGCAGCTGCTGTTCCTCTGGGGAATCCCATGGAGAAGCCGTGCTGGTGTCTCAGAACCTCTGGATTATATCTGGGCAGCAATGCTTGGCTCCTCCCTCTGGATTATATCTGGGCAGCAATGCTTGGCTCCTCCCTCTGGATTATATCTGGGCAGCAATGCTTGGCTCCTCCCTCTGGATTATATCTGGGTAGTAATGCTTGGCTCCTCCCTCTGGATTATATCTGGGTAGCAATGCTTGGCTCCTCCCTCTGGATTATATCCGGGTAGCAATGCTTGGCTCCTCCCTCTGGATTATATCTGGGCAGCAATGCTTGGCTCCTCCCTCTGGATTATATCTGGGTAGTAATGCTTGGCTCCTCCCTCTGGATTATATCTGGGTAGCAATGCTTGGCTCCTCCCTCTGGATTATATCCGGGTAGCAATGCTTGGCTCCTCCCTCTGGATTATATCTGGGCAGCAATGCTTGGCTCCTCCCTCTGGATTATATCTGGGTAGTAATGCTTGGCTCCTCCCTCTGGGCTCACATCTCCCAATGGGATGTTTCAGTTCTTATCAGCCATGCAGTGACATTCAATAGCTGTTATCAGCAATGTCCCCTCCCCAGGGAGGAGTGAATGTGGTCACTCAGAGAGAGATAAGGCAAACTGCCCACTTGGCAAAGGTAATCTGCCATACAGATGGGAATGGAAAACAACTTGCAGTTTTTAACACTTGTGCACAACAGGCTCTGGGGCTGTGGATCTGCCCCAGATTATCTGACATTATAATGCAAATTTCATTATGGAAAATCTCAATCTGCATGAGTTTAAATAGGCACAAAAATACAAGAAAATATTTGACCACATCAGGTTGAGGGCAAAATTTGCAGCTCCAGAAGAGCTCTTACAAACTCTCCCCAATCCACTGCAGATATAAAACTAAGCTTAGCCCAGAAGCACCATCTCCCCACTTTAGGAGCTCTGCTGAATTAAGCAGGAATATTCCCATGAAATCTCTTAAGCAGATTTTCCTAAAGTCACCAGAAACTTTTCACAGAAAGCCTTTTCCAGACCACTCACCCTGCAAATTTCCTTTTTGGATGCGTTCATCTTCATTTCTGGGGGTTATGAAAGCCCCCAGGTGCAGCAGGACAGTCCTCACCTGGTGGGAACCTCACCCCAATCCTGGTTTTATTTGGAATCCCAGCTCAGGGGTGGTTGTATGAGCTGCAGAGCTGTTTAGGTGAAGATGGGGGGATTTAAGGTTTGGTGTAACATTCACACAGCAGATTTGAGGCCAAGTTTTAGACAAAAATTCTCATCTTCCTACAGCAGGTGCCATGAAGAACCACCCCACACCCTGTGAGGTTTTTGCATGGCAAGAATGCCAAAATCATGCAAGGATTGATCCTAAAAGGACTTCCCGCAAGGGCTTTCATTGCTGCTCCAGGAATGTAAATGATGTTTAGGGCCATGGAGCCAGCTGTGCTTGGTAAAACTTGCAGTAAAATGCACCAACAATCAGCCACTGTAATCAAGCTCCTAATCAACCAAAATAGCTTGAAATGCACCACAGCTACCTGCTAGAAATCTGTTTTTGTTTTATTTTTATTGCTGTTTTACTCAAAGCTTGGGGAGGTGCAGTAAAAGAAAGACAGAACCAGGCAGGGAGTTGCCAAAGCAAGGTCAGGTATAAATGTATTTATGGCTAATGAGGCCAACATTGCCTGGTGAATAAAACAAGACACATGAATAAACAATTGGTGTTAAAACAACCAATAATCCAATGCAAAAAAGGAAATAAAACCCATTCACTGTGCCACCATTGCCTCACAAGGGCTTTTATTTCCCACCCCCATCTTGCCAGTAGTTGAGCATTAACAAATAATTGATAAATTGAAGCATTAATAAATAATTAATAAATGAAAGAGTATCAGAGAACCCCAGAAAAGTATCAGTGGTGTTGGGCTCCTTTCAGAGGAGTTTGCAGCAGCCTTTCATCTCTGCAGGTTCAATTTTGGGGCAGAAGGTGGAAGCACATCACAGCCCCAGTCCCATTTCCTCTCTAGCTCTGCAGAGCTGTGGGGCTGCCTCTGCTCTCTGCAGCCTTTTTTCTCCACAAACCTGGGTTTGGAACTGAGCTCAGCACATCCAGCCCTCCTAAAACGGTGGGAATGGGGTTCTGGTACAGAGCTCTGTAAGGGGCACCTCATGGCCATGAGCTGGCACAGCCTCAAAAATAAGAAATAAACTCAGTGGGAATATTTTCAGAATTACAGGCACGTCCCCTCTTTGATGAGAGCCCTTACATATGAACAGAAAGAGAGAGGATTTGTTGTTTTTTTGTTTTTTTTTTTTTTTTTTTCTGGGAAGGAGCTCTGTGCATCTTGCATTTTGTATTAATGAGCCTTTAGAAACTTCCAAGGGCTGCATTTTCCTGCCCATTTACATGAACGATAAAGAGGCACACGGGGGAAATGAAGGCCCTTTCCTGACACTTGTTTAAAGGGCTGAGCTATTTATGTGTCACTGGGGAGGCATTCATTGATTTCCCAGAGATGAGCTGGGTAATGGAATTCAGAGATTCTCACTTGGAGTCACTGAGTCAACTGCAGGTCATTACTGCCTAAAAAGAATCAGCCCCTTGCAGCAGGAGCTGTCTGACATCTCTGATCTCACCTCATCTTGTCGCTCCTCTCCCAGAGGAGCCCCAGATTACAATTCCTGGGATGGTCCCTCTGAGATTTCCACTGACATCAGAATTCCAGACGAACTTCCACCAGGAAACAGATTCCTGTTGCAGACATCTTTTATGAAAAGTCTTTTTTTTAGGGTTTTTCCTCCTGAGGAGCTGAGAGGCCTCAGGAACAAAATGTAAACAATGGTTATCTGCTGCTGTGGAATGCAACAGGTGCATCTGTGGTTGGTCTCATGGGGTTGTTTCTAATTGATGGCCAATCACAATCAGCTGGCTCGGACACAGAGCTGAGCCACAAATCTTTGTTATCATTCTTTCCTATTCTATTCTTAGCCAGCCTTCTGATGAAATCCTTTCTTCTATTCTTTTTAGTAGAGTTTTAATGTAATATATATCATAAAATAATAAATTAAGCCTTCTGAAACATGGAGTCAGATCCTCATCTCTTCCCTCATCCTCAGAGCCCTGTGAACACCGTCACAGATTCCTGCTTGCCCAACCCCTTTAGAGCAAGGCTCGAGTTAAAAGACAAAATTTTGTAACTCAGTCATCTCATTATGTAATTAAAATTTTGCACAGTGCCCTGACATTCCATTCTGTTGTAATAGATGGGGAAATTATGCAGCTTGCCAGAGAACTTACATTTTGAACAGCATTTACTGGATTTTCCAGCTATCTCTATCTGTTATTAAAAATGTTTTAGAAGTAATTAGCAAGTCTATTTAGATTTTAAGCGCTGTCTGCAGCCTCTGTGCAGTTATTTCAGCACCTTTTCTCACACTGTGAGTAAAAGGATGTGGAAAAGGGAGGGAGAACCAACTACACTGAAAGTGACCAGTGGTTTATAAAAGTTAATCAAGGTGAGACGGGCAGGAGAATCACAGCAACTCTGCTCAGCACAGGTCAGGTTGTCACACCTGGATAATTTAAAATGTATTACCCAAGTAATTCGTGCAGTAGTTCATGAATGGAGAGGCTCCTCTGCTGCCCTTGATGCTTCTCCACCCTCCCAAGCACCTGAAAGGATGATTCTCTATCTCTTTTAGGAGCACTCACACTCAATTTATAATTTTTGGCTGATTTGTGGCTCAGGTTCTCTGTGCAGCAGCTCAACTCCATCACTTGCTGCTTGTCCTTAGGAAAGTCACTTCTCTGCAGACATTTTACACTTGAATTTTGTAATGGCACCATCCATGGTCCCTGAGCTGAATTAGCTTCTGTCTTCTTGTCACTCTTTGAAAATGGAAAGTTGAGGACAGGGTTAGATTTTATTGACTTTTGATTTGATTTGAACACTCAACTTCCACACTGCTCAGAAACTCTCAAACTTTTAAGGAAATGGGACGGACAAATAGTCAGAGCTGACATTTTCCTTCTTTCTACACCCCACAAAACCCCTACAGCACGGTGAGGCTCTAGAAAGAAATCCTGAAACATCCAAGATGATACAAAAACCCAGAATGAAACCTGGGATGCTTTACCCTGATACCATATTTGAGTTATCCACAGGTTCTACATGGGAGATTCTGAATTATTTCACCCCCTTTTGCTGAGGAACCTGGTTTCACAATGGAAATGTAAAAATTTGGATTGCCAAAGCACTTTGAGCTTTGTTAGAGTGACATCCAGTGGCACTGAAAGTTTCCTTGCTGGTGGCAGCTTAAAGCAGAGGAATCTCAATTTGAGCAGCAGCAGCTGTGCAAACATTTCTGCTCAGGACCAGGTCAGTGACCAGGACAGGAGAAGCAAATGCATCAGCTGAACTCTCCAGATTAAAGAAGGACATGGAAACTGGTAATAGATTTATATAAATTACCTGCTGGTGTTGGGAAAAGCAGAACTCTCTGCTGGATTATGGAATTTATGGGAATTTCTGAAGAGCAGGATCTGGAAATCCCAGTTTATTGAGTCCAAAGGCACCTTTAAAACATCACCTCAGCAAACCCCACTAATGCAATAACCACACACTCTGCTGCTAAACCTGGGGAAACATTCTCTCTTCTCTCTTTTTATCCAGCTGTGCTGACAGAAAAGGCATCAGAACCTCAGAACCAGATCCCTGTGCACATCTGTGCCCCAAGCCCTGCAGAAAGGAACCCACCTCAATTAATTCTTAAATGGTGACAACACCAACAGGGGGATGAAACACTTCTCCACCCAGAACATGCTAAAAGCAGGAAAGGCTCCAATCTGAGGCAGATGTCACAGCCCAGAAAGGAGATATTGGAACAACTTGGACAAGGTTTTCCATTCCAATATTAATTCTTACCTGTTCTACAGAAGCCTGCTGCTCCTGCAAGCTCAGGTTCCAGGTTAATTCACTGTTTCATTTATTTTATGTGATCATGCAAGACTACACCTAGTCCAAGCAGGATGGCAGAGAAAATATCCAGAAAATATTTTAATTTAAATTTTGCATGGATGTGGAGAATCCAGTCCCATCTGAGTCCAGTTCCTTGGTGCAATCTGATGCTCCAAAGAGCAGCCCAAGGAGGAAAAAGGGGAGGATGTGGCTCAGTTAAGCCTGGCAGAGGGGAGCCCACGTTCAGGTTTCAGACATTGCCACCTCCTCTGATCTTTGCAGCTGAGGAGGAGCTCAATCAGAACCCATCTCCTCAGGCTGATGGGCTGTGCTTCCTGCTCAGCCTGGTCCTAAAAGCCCCAAAGAGCATCTTCACCTGGTCCTGAATCCCCCAAACATCATCTGTCTTCACCTGGTCCCTAAATCCCCCAAAGAGCATCTTCACCTGGTCCTAAATCTCCCAAAGAGCATCTTTACCTGGTCCCTAAATCCCCCAAAGAGCATCTCCAGCAGCAGCCAGCGGAGCCAAAGGGAGCCCCAGATGGGAGGAAGGAAACACTTTGGGGTCAGGGTGGAAGGCAGATCCAGCTGTGGGGTACATCCAGCTGTGAGGCAGATCCAGCTATGGGGCTGCCAGAGCCAGCTCTGAGGGGACAATTCCTGCTGTGGAGGGGAGAGGAGGGGTCAGAGCCAGGCCAGAGGAAATTTGGTGTTTTGAGCACCAACTTTTCCAAAGAAGGAGTCACAAGGAGTGGAGAACCAGAGCTGAGTCAAACAAGGGTGAGACAAAGCTGGAAAGGAGCAGCAGAAGAGGCCAATGGATTTCTCTCTGTACCCCTCCTTCCTTTCCCAAACAGTTCTTGGCAAAACAAGGAGAAAAACATAAGAAAGGTATTGAGGGATGGCAGAATTATCACAGAATCATTTAGGTTGGAAATGCCCCCTAAGACTGAGCCCAGCCACTGCTGGCACATCCAGGTACAAGTGACAGCAGAATTTAGGCTCAGCCTCCCTCAGTCTGCACAAGAAAATAAAATATTTCTGCTTTAACACTGTCCTCCAGCTGGTGCTTCAGACACTCTTTGTCCTGCAAGTTTACACAAACACAGCTCAGCCCATGCAAAATCTGCTTCAAAAGACAAAATTGCTGAAGCAATTTCCAACATTTTTCCGAAGCAAACGTTGCTCAGACAGACAAACCTGGTTCTGACATGCTCCCCAAAAATAGCCATGTCAGACTCAGAATTTACATCTACATAAAGAAGGTTAATGAACCAGGCAAATTGTACTGCACAGGAAACAAATGCCAAATATTGCTCTTAGCTTTTTCTTGTGAGTCAGTGGCTGCTCTGGGAATGGGGGCACTGAAATAAATAGTACCACAAAATCCTCAGTGCAGTTGGAACATTCCAAAATGCCATGGAGCTGTCGGTCTGCTTGTCAGAATCAATATGCAAGCTTGTCAGGAGAAAAGCAGGGGGAATTTGGGGCTTGAAATAGTCACCAGCTTCTAGGGTTTAGTTAAAAAGTTATATTAGTTTAAAAGTTGTAATGTAAATATATATATACATATAAAACAGAAACCCATTAAGTAAAATATTGATATTTTAACATATAAATAATTTTAATATTTATATTATATTACATTTTATTATTATTTATATTATCAATTGGGTTTTATATATAAATATTATAATATATAAATATATAAATATATTATATAAATATATAAACTATATATATATAAACTATATATATTTCTATAATATAGAAATATTATATATACTATATTATTTATAGATTATATAAAATATATTATGTAATAAATAATACATTATATCCACAATACAACAAAATTAAGTAAAGGTAATAAATCACACATAAAAAAAACCCTATAACAACTACCTATTAGTTTAGAAAGTTATATATTACCTTATAACAAAGAAACTTGTAACTACTCCTAACCTATAACCAATTATTTGCTGCTTTCAAATCTCACAACCTCTAATATTTATCTAAATAATAAATCATTCTTAACCTAAAAATAATCCCATTCCTTCATTAAACCAACAACAATAATAGTATTATTAGTATTAATGGAAGCAAGGTCACCTCAGGATTGTAAATCAGGCTCTTTGTTCAGAACTGTGCTGTAAGAATGTACTTTTCATGTGAAATCATAGGAGATACAAATTTATTCCTGTCTGAAAAAGAAATCTTCCTATCAAAGGTGACAAAACAAATCAGATTATTTGAGGATGTTCAGGGATCCAATCCAAGTCTAAAATTGGAAGCATTAACAAGATTTGGAGAAAGAAGGGCTTTGAGAAAGCAGAAGAATTTCCACTGCTATTGACAGAAAACCAGCAATGGATCCCAGAATTTCCAGGGCAAACCCTGAGGGTCCAAGCTGGAATTTCAAAGAATTCCCAGAAATTAGAGCTGAAGGACCTCAAGAATGAGAAACCTCCCAGTTGAAGCCTCAGTGTGAATTATTCCTCATTTTCCCCCTTTCAGCCACATCCTGGCCCATCTCAGGTGGTTTTTTTTTCTCTCACACAGGTCTGGTCACAAAGAACGCATAGAGATAGGGAAGGCTTTGCTTAAAATGCAAGCACCAACACAATTAAATACAAATTGCACTTTGTTCCTGTTTTCCTTTGCCTTTTCTGGCTTTCCTTTGCCTTTCCTATGCTGGTTTTCACCTGCACCTCACCACCTCACACCTGGATCCAAAACTGTCTGTGGGTGTTAATTACACCTGCTGCTAATTAAATAGGAGGTTTGCTTCAGCTGTTGATGCTCTGATTCCCAGATATTCAATGAGGAGCCTCAGAACTGTGGCTGATGATGGGCTGATAGTGGGGATATTTTATGTGTGCAGGCTGGATGTTCTGAGATGTTCTTCAGAAATATTGGGCAGGGTTCAGACAGAGCAAGAAAAAAAGAAAATTCAAATTTGAATTTGAATTTCCAGGTTCATGTAACCTGACTTGAGCAACAAACCCAGACGAGAGTGGCTTTTCCCACAGGATGTCTTGTCATCATTTTCCCTCACACCACAAGTTATTCCCCATAATTTAAACATCTATACCACTCTCAGCCTGAAGATTTATGGATATGTAAGAAAGAAGTTTCATTTTATCTTCTTGTAAGGACTCACTTCATTTTTTGCATCATGATTCAGATCCAAGGAAACCTCTCCTGACCTTCTGTCTTCCAGCTCTGGGGACAAACAGATTTTGTGTTGGCATGTGCTGCCACCTAATGATAGGGAAACCAAGATTTTGGAAGGAAAAACCTCAGAATTGCATTTAAAAAAGAGAAAAAAAGAAAAAGCAGCTACAGAAGGGATTTGTAAATTTTATCACCTGGTACAGGGAAGGGCAAGTCCATGTATGAAAAGTGAGGGTAAAGCTGGGTGTGAGGTGGGGATTGGATCCAAACCCAGGTTCAGACTGCTTCTAACCAAAAGGTGTCCCCACAGCACCACAGAAATGCTGTCCAAGGTTCTTTGTGGAGCACCTGCAGCCTGGGGTGAGGTTACCCTGCCCCCGAGGGCAGCTCAGGAGCCTTCCCCGGGGAGCTGCTGCCTCCTGCACTGCACAGGGCACACAGAACAATTGGCTTCCTACAATTCCTGATCTGAAATGGGACTTTCAGCTGGGATTTTTGAGTCAGATTTCACTTACTATGTCCCTGATAAGGAGAAATAATCTGTTTTGGATAATTCCATGTGAATGCTGTGAATGCAGAGTGGTGGTTGCTGCAGGGAGCTGCTGCCTCCTGCACTGCACAGGGCATGCAGAACAAGCAGCTTCCTACCATTCCTGTTCTGAAATGGGACTTTCAGCTGGGAGAAATCTGATTTTTGAGTCAGTTTTCACTCACTGTGTCCTTGATAAGGAGAATTAATATGTCTTGGATAATTCCATGTGACTGCAGAGTGGTGGCTGCTGCAGGGAGCAGAATCCCAGTGTGCAGAGTTCCCTGAGTTTCAGGGTTCCTCAGACAGTTCTATCAGCCCATAAAATATCCACATTTATATATACAATATTTATATCTATATTTACATTTATATTAATATTGTTTATATCTATATCCATATCTATATATTTTTATATTTATATTTAATAACAAGCCCAGAGAAGCAGAACCCCTTTTCCTGCCCTCGGTGCTGCCTCTTCACTCCATGCTGCCTGCAGACTCCTCCCCAAAACAGAGCTGACAACACAACTTCCCACAGATTGGATCATTTCACAAAAAAACCCCAAACTCTATAAAAATACAGGTAAATTGAACTAAGCTGAATAGATAAAATTTATTTCACCTTTCTAAAACAACTCAAAGGACACTTAGTATTAGTATACACTGTGGGATTAGTCCAGACTATGTTACATTCCCAAAAATACCAAACATGGCTTTGTCAATATCTGCTGAAAAAACCCCTTTAATTCCAAACAATTTTAAACCACTTTACTTGAATTAGCCAAATAATTAGGATTTTTTAATTAGCAGCAGTACTGTACTACACAGAGCAGGGTTACAATCCAACCTGCAGGGGTGGGGTGGATAAAACAGAGGGTTGAGGAGGCTGAGCTTGCCAAGGGCAGGAATAATTAAGGAAAAACTTGCACATTCAATGAATCTAAAACCTGAAAAAAAACCTCTCAATTTGGATCACAAAAAGGCCTCTGAAAACACCCAGAAGCACATGAAAAAACCACAAACTCCAGAAGTAACAACACTAGAAAATGAATTGAAAAATAAAGCTGCCACCCCTCCTTGCTGCATGCTCAAGGAAGGGAGAGACCTCAGCTTCATCCCAAAAATCCTGCCCAAAAATTCATCCCAAACTTTGTCCTGCCTTCTCTCCCTATCACTTCACTCTCCTTTCCCAGTCATGGACATCATGTGCAGCCAGATTCTTTTAATTAATCCAATTAGCTAATAGGCTCTAATAGGCTCCAACAGGAGCAGAGGCTGCAGTGGCAGCTGAAGATGTTGAAAGTGAAGCTCAGATGTACAAAAATGATGCCTACAGAAGATGGAAAGGAGGAATCTGTGCCCCAAGAACTCAAAAAGTTTCCTGTGAAGTCTCAGGAAAGAGCTTGGCAAAAATTCAGAGGCTTTTAAGCATAACCTGGGCTGGTTTGCGGGAAATAATATCTAAGAATAAGCAGGAAAAGCTGATTTAAGTGTCCCTTGTACCACTTCATGCTTTCATCCCTGCAAACAGCACACAGAGATTCCCTGTTCCTGTTTGATCTTAATGGCCTATTCTGCTCTTATTGCTGTTTTATGGGCTGTTTTTTCTGGTTTTCTGAGCTGAGTTTTAGGTTCCAAGGTCTTTAGCCTGTGACTTTTGCCTCCATTTCAACCCAGCCAAAAGAGCTGATTTCACTGGGAAAGGAAACCAAAGCCAGGCAAGGTGCTAAAGCCCAAAGGAATTCCTGAGCAGGTTTCTGTTGGAGTTCACACATTTGTTCTTCAAAGGTGATGTGGGGCAGGCTGGGGGAGACCTGGGTGTCTCCAGAGCAGGCAGAGCTCAGCTCCTGCTGCTCCACAGAGGGCTGTGAGCACAGACACAGCCTGACCCCCCCTGGCACCAGTGAATAACCCACAGAAAGCCTGTTCTTGTCAGGAAAATTAATCCTCAAACACCAGAGATTTGTGTCAAAAAGGGAGACAGAAGAGGCCTAGAACTTTATTCAAATACAGGGAGAGGCCATGGGCATTTCCTAAGGGGTGTCTCAAATTGTTAGAGCATGCAGTCATCTTTTTATCCCAATTTCCTGGCTGCATTTCCCTTTCTCTTTCCACATTGGCTGAGACATGGGACAGGTACAGACTTCCCAAATCATGTAAGACAGACCCCTTCTAATGTATACCCCCTTTTTCTTTTCCTAAGGAATTTCTGCTTCCTCCCATTGCTTCTTTCACCTCTCAGCATCCAGCTTTGCCCACAGTTTGTAAAGACAGACCCCTCTCATTCCTTTCATTGATCAGTGGAATCCCTCCCATTGTCTCTTCCACCTCTCAGTACCTAATTTTATTTACCAGCAGACCCCCAGCTTGTTTGTACAGACAGATCTCTCTCTCATTTCTTTCATGGACCAGTGGAATCCTTCCCTTGTTTCTTCCATTTCTCAGTACCCAGCTTTATTTACCAGACCCCCAGTTTGTACAGACAGATCTTTCTCATTCCTTTCATTGATCAGTGGAATCCTTCCCATTGTTTCTTTCACCTCTCAGTACCCAGCTTTATTTACCAGCAGACTCTCCCTTGTTTATAAAGCCAGATCTCTCTTATTCCTTTAATTAATCAATGGAATCCTTCCCATTGTTTCTTCCACCTCTCAGTAACTAGTTTTATTTACCAGCAGACCCACAGTTTGTTTGTACAGACAGATCTCTCTCATTCCTTTAATTAATAAGTGGAATCCTTCCCTTGTTTCTTCCACCTCTCAGTACCCAACTTTATTTACCAGACCCCCAGTTTGTTTGTAGACAGATTTCTCTCATTCCTTTCATGGATCTGTGGAATCCTTCCCTTGTTTTTTCCACCTCTCAGTACCCAGCTTTATTTACCAGCAGACCCCCAGATTGTTTTTAAAGACAGACCCCTCTCATTCCTTTCATTAATCTCTGGAATCCCTCTCATT
Source organism: Melozone crissalis (assembly GCF_028551555.1). Taxonomy (NCBI): domain Eukaryota; kingdom Metazoa; phylum Chordata; class Aves; order Passeriformes; family Passerellidae; genus Melozone; species Melozone crissalis. The sequence goes on along the minus strand of NW_026535807.1, from coordinate 18,103,291 downwards.
GTTTCTTTCACCTCTCAGTACCTAGTTTTATTTACCAGCAGACCCCCAGCTTTATGAACAGATCTCTCTCATTTCTTTCATGGATCAGTGGAATCCTTCCCTCGTTTCTTCCACCTCTCGTTACCTAGTTTTATTTACCAGACCCCCTGCTTGTTTGTACAGACAGATCTCTCTCATTCCTTCAATTAATCAGTTTAATGCTTCCCTTGTTTCTTCCACCTCTCCGTACCCAGCTTTATTTACCAGACCCCCAGCTTGTTTTTAAAGCCGTATCTCTCTCATCCCTTCCCTTCTGAGCCCTGCTGAAGGCACGAGGGGCCATGGCTTGGCTGTGCCCCTGTCCCCTGCTCTCCCCCTGCCCGTGGCTGCCAGGGCTGTGACACCAGTGCTGAGCAGTCCCACGTCACTGCTGCTGCCAAACTTAGCCCTGGCCCTGGAGGTGTCTGCCCAAATAGCTGCTGTGTGCTCCTCTGAGCGTGGCATGCCTCAGCTGCAGACAGCTTCCAGCCCTGTGGCAAGAGGGCAGGGATGATTCATCCTGAGGAGCAGGGCAAGGAAGGGATGGTGTCAGCCCCAGCTCTCAGTGCTCCTCAGAAGATGTTTTACAGCAATATTGAAGGAAAAGTGCTGTGCCTCCTCCAGAGTGGAATGGAGGGGAGATTGAGGGGCTGGATTAACCAGCACACTCCAATATGTTGTCGTTAACCACTGCTAGCAAGGAATTCTTGACTATCCTTAGGCTTCTCTTCTTGTTTAATTGGAATACCACAAGGATGGTAATCCCTAATTCTCAAAGCCATGGAGCTCATATAAATTTAAAATAAATATCAATTATAACCATAACTATAAATATTTCCATAATATAAATTAATTTTATAAATATAATTTTAAAAATATAAATATAGATATAAATAGACCAATTTTATAAATATAAATATAGATGTAAATATAAATATATTTATATATATAGATATATAGATAGATGATATAGATATGTAGATATAGATATAGATATATAGATATAGATATAGATATAGATACAGACATAGATGTAAAGCCATGGAGCTCATCACAGTGTGAAAGGAGCCTCTCCATCAGCTGATATCAACACCTTGGGAGAAACAGGAGCCTGGCTGTTACTCTGGCACAGAGTAAAACAGCACAGAAGCACCGGGAGTGGCACAGTCAGAGAGGAGTGCAAAGGTTTTGTCAAAATCCACGTTTTCCTTATTAGAGCCAGACTTGGGTAGTCAGGATGAGAAAGAGCCTTTAAGAAAAGAATTTCATTTCCTGTGTTGCAGGCTGCAGGGTAAGAGGGTGCCTCAGGGGCAAGAGCAGAATTTTTCATGTGTGTGTTGTGTGTTAAAGTAAGAATTTCTCCCTGCATGTGGGCCAGAGATATAAGAAAAGGTCATAGAAAAATTTGGGTTGGAAGGGGCCTTAAAGCTCACCCAGTGCCACCCCTGCCATGGCAGGGACATCATCAAATGTCCCAGAGGGCTCCAAGTCCCATCCAGCCTGGCCTTGGGCACTGCCAGGGATCCAGGGGCAGCCACAGCTGCTCTGGGCACCAGTGCCAGGGCCTGCCCACCCTCAGAGCCAGGAATTCCTAATTGCCAATATCCCATCCATCCCTGCCCTCTGGCAGTGGGAGCCGTTCCCTGTGTCCTGTCCCTCCATCCCTTGTCCCCAGTCCCTCTCCAGCTCTCCTGGAGCCCCTTCAGGCCCTGCAAGGGCTCTGAGCTCTCCCTGGAGCTCTCTCCTCTCCAGGTGAGCACCCCCAGCTCTCCCAGCCTGGCTCCAGGGCAGAGAGGTCCATCCCTCTCATCACTTTTGTGGTGTCTTTTTGACTTATTCCAACAGTTCCACATCCTATTGATGCTGGAGGCCCCAGGGCTGAACACTCCAGGCACCCAGCAGAGCACAAAAGCATAAAATCAGAGCCCTGGCTGGGAGGTTCTTTCATTTCATTTCAGCAGCTGGAAGATGCAATTTCCCTCCCTGGGGCATCTCCTCTGGCTGGCCAGGGAGCTGAGGGCACTGGGAGCTCGTCTCAGGCTAGGTTTTCATCCCCAGCAGCTCCTGAAGCACTCCCTGCATGGCTCTGACTGTGCCAGGGACACAAAGGGGCCCCACAAAACCAGCCATGGGTGAGAGGGAAAGGCCAGCAGCAGGGAAGTGGTGGCTGGTCAGCAAATATATATATATATTTTTAATATATATTTATATTTATGCTTTTATGCATACATACTTATATACTTATATACTTATATTTATATTAATATCTACATCAATATCTATTTATATTATTCATATTTACATTTATTATATGTATATTTATAATTTATACTGTAATTTTTTACAAATTTAAAAATATGTTTTAATTTTTTAAATTTTTATAATTTATATGTATAATCTTTCTATTTATACTTACTTTTGCTTTATATTTTTATCTATATTTATTTATATCTATATTTTAGATAGATATTTAGATATAAATAGATATAGACATATTTATATAGCTAGATTTATTAATATAATATAATATAATATAATATAATATAATATAATATAACATATATATATATATATGGCTGAGAGAAACTAAAGTTCCCTGGGATCTATATCTATACTTATTTTTAATATATATATTTATACCTAAATATCTATATAAAATATAGATATAAATAGATATAGATATAAATAAATATGGATATAGGCCCCAGGGAACTTCAGTTTCTCTCAGTCACAGATTTGCTGCATGACCTCAAAAAAGTTGCTAAACCTCCTTTTGTTTCTCAGTTCTTCACAAAGGACATTTGTTTGCTCTGCCAGGGTAGCTGGGGTTATTTAATTCATTAAGGGAGTGTCATGTCCAGTACATGGATATAAACTAAAATACACAGAATGGGGTTTGCCCATTTCCTTCAATTTTTGAGAACAAAGTCAGTAGATGAAACCTTGTGCCCTTCAAAACCAAACAGAATTTTTCTTTGTGTAAAATGTTACAGAAACCTTAGTCATTGTTGATTTTTATTGTATTATTTTTAATAATTCTGCAGATACTTCAGAAAAGGGCAGATAAAAAAATCATTACCACAGAGCTGGGTTTTTTACATTTCCCCCTCATACAATTTCAAAAATCCCCCAACCACAATTAGGAAATTCACCCTCCCACTTCCCTCCCCACAAAAAGAAAAAAAAAAAATCTTTTTTTTTTTCTTTAAATCAGTAAAGTGTTAAACAAATCAGCAATTAGGAGCACACAGAGCACAGCAGTAAGAGCAGGGATGCTTTAGAGCACAGGTGAAATGTTCACAGCAGCACAGGAGCAGCTCCTGGGCACAGCACAGCCTTCCTGCACTCACACAGAACAGGGGACCCTTTTTGTCCTGCAGCAGCGTTTATCCTGATCCCTGTAATGCTTTAGGGTTTTAGCTTTTGTATTTTTCAATTCCTGTGCTGCATTATATAAACTCCATACAGAGTGCTGGTTGCTGTCTTCAGGTTTTGGTCAAGGACCAAAGCACTCACACAAAGCACAGGGAACCCTTTTTGTCCTACAGCAGAGTTTATCCTGATCCCAGCCATGCTTTAGGGTTTTAATTTTTGTATTTTTCAATTCCTGTACTGCATTAGTGCATAATCTCAACTCCATTCTGAGTGCTGGTTACTGTCTTCTCATTTTGGTCAGACACAGCAATTCCTCTCTGGGCCTGGAACTCAAGGACACCTCACTGTCTCAGGCCCCAAAAAATACAATCAAAAGTGAGCTTTGCGGGGAGCAAACTGAGGATAAATGACTGCATTCCCTGCAGCTCTAATTGGAGCATTAACCCCTGATCTGTGAATGCCCAAACTGATCATTGTGTGACAAACTCGTGCCTGTGGCCCGCCTTGGGTGCAGCCTCTGGAGGCTGTGGCTGCCCAAGCTGTGCCTGCTGAAGGCTTTCATAAATCCCCACTTTATGCTCTGAACCTTGCTCTGGGGGCACCTCCAAACCACCATTTCCTCTCCCATTTGGGTGCCAAAATCACCAAGGCATCCCCTCAGCCATTGTGTGGTCACTTTGTGCCCATGGATGGCCCCAGGAGCAGGGGCTGAACCTCTTGGCATTTCCTCAGAATCCTGATTGCCAAGGGAATGACACTGAAATCCAGGCTGAGCACAGCCTAAAGGTTCTCAGGAGTCCCAAATCCAGGCCAAACATAACCTAAAGGTTCTCAGGTTCTCTCATGTTCTTGTTTTTTGGCCTGAAATCCAGGCCCAGCACAACCCAAAGGTGTTCAGGAGTCTGAAATCCAGGCCAAATACAACTTAAATGTTCTCAGGATTCTGAAATCCAGGCCCAGCACACCCTAAAGATTCTCAGGAGTTCCAAAATCCAGGCCCAGCACAACCTAAAGGTTCTCAGGAGCCTGAAATTCAGGCCAAATACAACCTAGAGCTTCTCAGGAGTCCCAAATCCAGACTGAACACAACCTAAAGGTTCTCAGGAGTCCTGAAATCTGGGCCAAACACAACCTAAAGGTGTTCAGGAATCTGAAATCCAGGCCAAACACAACCTAAAGGTTCTCAGGAGTCCCAAATCCAGGCCAAACACAACCTAAAGGTTCTCAGGAGTCCCAAAATCCAGGCTGAGCACAACCTAAAGGTGTTTAGGAGTCCTGAAATCCAGGCCAAACACAACCTAAAGGTTCTCAAGTTCTCTCATGTTCTCATTTCTTGGCCTGAAATCCAGGCCAAACACAAACTAAAGGTGTTCAGGAATCTGAAATCCAGGCTAAGCACAACCTAAAGGTGTTCAGGAGTCTGAAATCCAGGCTGAGGACAACCTAAAGGTTTTCAGGAGTCCTGAAATTCAGGCCCAGAACAACCTGAAGATTCTCAGGAGTCCTGAAATTCAGGCCAAACACAACCTAAAGGTTCTCAGGTTCTCTCAGGTTCTCATTTCTTGGCCTGAAATCCAGGCCCAGCACAACCTAAAGGTGCTCAGGAGCCTTAAATCCAGGCCGAACACAACATAAATGTTCTCAGGAGTGCTGAAATCCAGGTCAAACACAACCCAAAGGTGCATCTCCCTTCACTGATCAGAAAATATCTTCACATTCTCCTTGGGAGTTACCATAACCCACCCCAGGGCCCACGTGTGGCTTTGGGGCCTTGGTTCTGCAGCCTGGGTTGGTGGAAAGAAAGCCCAAATCACAAATATTGTTAGAAATAGTCCTGACTTGTTGGGACTTCCAAAAATGTGAATTCCTAGATTTTGGAGTGTCAATGCCAATTCAGTTTTTTCATTGTATATAAATCAATCTGTGGTTTCAATTCTGGAACATTTCTCTCCCAATTTTCCCATGGGACTGAGTTTTGGTTCCCTCTGAGGGAGACACAAAATGATGGTTCTGTGCCTTCCTAAATCCAGGTTTCTTCCAAATGTCCTGCCCCAAGCACCTCACAATGGAGACATGCAAACAAGGCTTAGAGGATTTGAAGTCCTCTGCTAGTCTTCCACCTTGCCACGCACAAAATAAACCCCTAGAAATAAGATAAAGTAAAAATGAAATAGCTCTATTAGATTTAATGAAGTGACTCGAGACAAAGCAGTTCCATAAAAATGCTTTTTTTTTTAAGAAGTAACAGCAAGAGCTCAGAGAAGTGCTGACTGCAGGTACAGTTCTAGCCTATATTAAGATATATTTAGTGATTTCTAGGGAAACATTTCCTTGGGAGAAGGTCAGGAGCCATTTCTGTTGTTTAAAACTCCAGGTGCTGTGTCTGAGCTCCGGTGGGTTGGAGTTGCAGAGAAGGCAGCAGGTTTTATGACATTTCTTCTGGGCTGTCTCTTGTCTTTGTCCCCAGATCCTGTGCAGTACAGGATGCTGTTCCTCCACAGGTTTCTCACACAACCATCAAATAACAAAAAAAAGGCAAGAAAAAATTGTCCAGAACAAATAACCATGTTTGGAGTATTATCAGCTAAAAAAACCACATTCTTAGACAAAGTTTAGGAGTTTTCATACTGGGGCATCTGCACACCTCCCGGAACAACCATCCAGCAGCTGGATCCACGTACAAAACCACATTATTTAAAGCCAGGGAGTCAGTCCAGAGCAAGGGCTGACTGACACACCCAGCACTGCTCCCTCTATGCCACAGAGGGGTGACAGGAACCCTGTGTGAGTCCCCTCCTGCACCAAACAGAAGTGACCTCCTGGGGCTCCTCCATGCACAAAGGACATCACCCCAACCTCCTGCTAAAGAAATCCCTGCTCTGACTTCAAACTCCATCCCAGCTGGGCAGAGGAAGCAGTGCTTGATCTGAGGGGACCTAGGAAGGACTTTGAAGAGGAATCAGAATTGCAAGGATCATCCAGCCCAGCTGCTGGCCCTGCACAGGACACCCCAAACCCCACCCTGTGCCAGCAGAGGAGCTGGGTAGGGCTGCACTGTAGGATCCTGGATTCCTGTGGAGGGGAATTAGTTGTACAGACAGAGAGAGCCCTAAAGCTGGCCTTAAACCTGTTCTTTTCCCCTCAGGACACCTCCATTCTGTGAAGTAAATTGATCTGTTGGAGGAGCACACACAAACACAGGTCACTCCAGGGAGTGGGAAGTGCTGGCCAAACTTCAGGAGGAGCCACCCATGGAGGAAAATGGAAAATGTTTGGGAGCACATCCTGACAGAGACCAGGAACTTACAGCAGCAAAATTCAGAGCCCTTCAGAATCAGCCTCTATCCAATCTTCAGGAAAACAGTGGCTCAGGATGGGCCCATTCCACATTTGCAGCCCTGCTGAAGCCAGTGGAGGGTGGAGGGAAGGAGATGGGAGCAGCTGAGGCGCTGTCAGCATCACCAAACTCGCCCTGAAAGGAGATTTCTTCCCAAGCAAACCACAGGACAGGCTGGTCCCCTTTATGTACACACATGGACAGCTGAAATGGGCTGAAATGCTTACAGGTTAGAAGGTCTATACAACATTACACCAGCCACAAATCAAAGTAGAAAAGTTTTACAGCACATTATACAGGTCCCTCTAAAAGTCTAAAAAAAAAACCAAAAAACATTGACTGGAATCACCATATTACAAGAAGTCATCACTAACAGACCATATAATACTATTTCTTTTTCTTTTACAGAATCATTATGGATAGAGTAATTTAAAAAAATCACTTTTTAAACAAGTATACAATTTTCACTTTAAAATTAACTGGTTAATAAAATTCTGTGCAAAACAAGCCAGCCTCTATAATTAAGTGAATTTATTTATTTCTTTATACAAAAAAAATAAAACAAGAAAAAAAAAAAGTTCTTTCAGAAATGTGTCTCCTTTTCTGTGATGGTGGAAATGGTGCCATCTCCTTTCAGTTTGGCATCGCAGTCATTTATTGCTGCAATGTAGGCTCCTCCTCCAAGCTTGCCCCGCATTTTCAGGTCTGAGCTAGGTGTAATCAGCTTCCTGAATTTCTAGAAAATTGGAGAAATTGGAAATCATTATGTTTTTCTTGGTCACAGACACACCTGTCTTTAATAGATCCATTAGAAAAGCCTTTTCTCCTGCTTTTCTCATTTATTTCCCTGTTGTGGGCACACCCTCAGACCTGCAGGCTGCACAATTCTGGATAAATCCAGACCAAAGACGGCAAAGCTCAAAGCAAAGTGAATTTTTATGTTGATTTAACCATCCCTTTTTATGAAGACTCTCAGCACTGTGTCTGTTCTACAGGTACATTTTGTTTCTCATTTTATCATCCATGATGTCCACTGGAAAAAGAAAATAAACCAGAGACAGCCAAGGTGTATTGAGCTGTGATAGAGCAAAACCTGCTTTCACTTTTCTAGCAATGACATCCACAGCAAGGTTGCTGCTCACAGCAGGAAGTTGGCTCCTCAAGAAGCTCCCAGCTGTGATTCAAAGAATCCTCTTGTCATCCTGGCAGGGAAAAGATATTGACCTGTCTGCAGTGCTGCAGCTCCAGCAAAGTCTGCTCACCGGCAGGGACAGGTGAATTGAGGAGATATTTAATGTTTAGATTTGTGCAGGCTTCCTTTTTCGACTCTCTGAGACAACTAAATTATGGAGAATTCAGTTTTAGTTTATATATCCAGTAAAGATTTCCTAGGCAGTCTCCAGGCTGTGTTTAACCAGCTGAACAGGGCCTTTGCAATATGGACAAAACGAGGCTTTTCTGCAATGTTAGAACCCAAAATGGCTGAAAAACATTTGTATTTTTGTTTTTTCCACTATTGTTTCCTTCACTGCCTTTCTTTGAAGCTCCCACAGAAACGAGCAACTTCCAAACTTAAATTTGATGATAACCTCAGTCTAGACCTGAGCTAACCTGATACCAAATGTCAGAAAATTCCACTGAATCTCTATGTTTCCCTGAGTTTCTCATTTAAAGAACTGAAATTAGAAAAACTCTCCAGAAAATGGGAACGTGGGCAACCTGGCTCCTGGAGAAAATCCTGGCAGCACAAACGAAAACCATGGGAAAATGGAATGGCTGGTACAAACCTTGAGGGATTTGGGTGATAGGCAGTCTCCAGGCTGTGTTTAACCAGCTGGACAGAGTCTGCAAAACGAGGCTTTTCTGCTATGTTGGAATCCCAAATGGCTGAAAAAGGTTTGTATTTTTGTTTCTTCCACTATTGTTTCCTTCACTGCCTTTCTTTGGAGCACTCACAGAAACGAGCAACTTCCAAACTTAAATTTGACAACAACCTCAGCCTAGACCTGAGCTAACCTGACACCAAATGTCAGAAAATTCCACTGAATCTCTTTATTTACCTGAGTTTCTCATTTAGAGAACTGAAATTAGGAAAACTTTCCAGAAAATGGGAATGTGGGCAAGGCAGCTCTTGGAGAAAATCCTGGCAGCACAATGAAAACCTTGGAAAAGGGAGTGGATGGTACAAACCTTGAGGGATTTGGGTGATGTTACAACATTTTAAGCTACAAATTGTGCTGGGACAGAGCACTTTAAATTGGTTGGTTTATCACTGGCAGCAAAAATCCCAACAGGAATTCAGAACAAAGCAGAGAAAGTTCAGAATTTTCTTTCCAGCAGCGGCTGAGAGCCATAAGGCAGGGAACAGGGATGTGGCACTGCTGTTGTGATTAGAGGGTGCAGGTGAGTGTTGGAACTCAGGACATCCCTCTGGCTGGCCTGGATGGCTCAAACCCCTGCCAGGGGGCTCAGAGACCCTGGCACAGAGCCCAAGATCCCTGTGACTTTGATCTTGACCCATGGAAAAAATTACCAACATTATATGAAGGGTTACAAGCCACGAAAGTCTAAGTAGAATAATAATCAGTTTGTCATGGGGTGAAAAATAGATTTTTGGGGTTTTTAGAATGGGAGCTCGGGAGGCAAGATGGAGGAATCTGGGCAGGTCCTGCCTTTCTCCTTCTTCTTGGCCTCCATCTTCTGCTGTGATGTTGGCACGTTTAGATTGGTTTAGAGTAGAAGCTCACTGTCTAACATAGGTGATAGGTATTGGGAAGTTATGGTAAATAGTGTACACGTAGTTTTAATATAAAAAGATAACACCACCCTGAGGGTAGCCAGTGTGCCTCTGTCTGACCTGCTGGACGGACCTCAGCAGCCCTGAGAAAGAATTTTATAGATGAGAAACAATAAACCACCTTGAGAAAGAAAATAGAAGAGCTCTAACTCCTTCTTTGACTGCCAGCCTGAGAAAAGACACTTTCTAACATATCTCTGACCAGCAGAACTCCCGAGAGGCGAGGAGTCCACCCCCTTCCCAGCTCTTTTTGCAGCATCACTGATCTCTCTGCAGCTCTCTCTCACCTCCATGAAGGTGCCCTCTGTCTTCCAGAGCTTGATGCAGATCCACAGCGGGATGCAGACCATGGAGGAGAGTGCCATCATCCAGCCGATGCCGTAGCCCCAGTCAGGGTAGATGTACACGTTGTTGTACTTCAGGGGCTTGTATTTCACCAGGAAAAAGATGAAGATTCCCTGAAACAAGCAGAGATATTTTGTCAGAGGTATCTGGGCAAAGCCTGCGTGTGTAACAAGGATTTGGCTGAGTGTTTAGACCAGGCCAGGCTCCCTGAGGAGGGAGAGCAGAGGGAAGCTCTTCACTCACAGCAAAAAACCCACCAGCAACATCCTCTTTTCTGTACAGCCTAAATAACACATCTCAGAGGCTCCTGCAGGAACGAGCAACCTTTCAAGTTTAATCCTATTTACCTCTTGATGACAATAAACCCAGCACTTTGATGGCAAACAGCACCTGGGCAGGAAAGATTAAGTTTTGCTACAGTGAACCAGCTGTGATTAAATAACATGAGCTGGGTTCTCTCCAACCTGTCAGGATGAAAAATGAAAGCCAAAATTTTTGAAGTTGCTTTAATCCACTGTGTCTATCTGCAGTTCCAGTGCTTTCATCCTGCCAAAAACCCTAAAAAATCTGTCTCCATTTCTAATCAAGCAGCTTGGACCATTTCAATGTATGAAATAGAGAAAAGCTACCATGTAATTTTCCCCAAAGTGGTGAAACGAGTGCACATGGTATGGAGGCCATTTCAGATTTGGTGCAAATGGGTCAGAAATTTTCCTAACTTTGAAAATGGGAGCCTGGATCTCGAGGTGCCCCAGCTGCTGTGGTTTGCAGTTGCCATCACTGGAGTGTTGCACAGCTGGAAGGGGTTTTGGCATCTCATCCTCAATTTTAAGGGCAATCAGCTCATGCTGTTTTTGGAACTTTGTCCCTGTGATGCTGCCACAGCTCTGCAGAGCTGGCACCATCTTCCATCCCCTTCTTCATGCCCATGGGATGGGCTTTTGGCCTCTCCTGCTACTTTTAAAAGTAAAAAATGTCTTGTCTCCTTTGGAAAATGTCCACTCCCCCCAAAGAAAGAGGAGAAGGGAGGAGAAAGCAGCAAAGGACCCAGCACAAATCTGGAGGAGCTCAGGCTGTGTGTTGGCACACAAGGTGCACCAACTAGAGAGAAAAACATCTCTCTTGTTCTGGCAAATGTTTATTTAGGGCACTGGGATTATTTTTGTCCCTATGATTGTACCTACTAAGATTTTTCACAGAATATTTAGCAATTTTACAGATACTTAACAATTTTACAGATCCTACAAAGCACTTTTTATTTGAAATACATGCTACAATTCAATAGGCATTTCTCTCAACTATTAGCTGCAGCAAAAGTAGAAAAAAAACATTTTCAGTGCCCCCTCTTTATGTCTAAAACAAGTGTTTTGGACATTCTGTACTTACTGCACAAATACCTGGAGTTAGGACCATCCAGCACCACTTAATCAATGACACAGGTTTGTACCCAATCATGTCTTCGATGTTCTCATAAAAGCGATTGCTGCCTGCCCAAAACCAAAGGAAAAGCAGATGTAGAGTGCACATGGAAGGGGCTGTCCAGGTCAGGATTTAAAGCAGGGAAGGACAGACAGGGGAAGGCTGAAGCTGCTCCTCTTTCCCTGGAAAACTCCTCCCTCCCATCTGCACTAAGGGGTTGAGCTACAATTTCTGCTGCTATAAAACTTCTGCTGCTATAAAACTTTTATTTCATACAGATCATTGTATCATTTATCAGAGAGAGAGGTTTCATTAGTGTAGCACAAGCTGTCACAAAAATATGAATATTTCATTTAGTCCTACTCTCCTTTTTCCTCCACACCTTGAGTTTTGCTTTCCTTCAGAACAAGTATAAACCTAATATATTCTGCTTAGTTGGTTTATTTTATTTGTTGTGGGATCAGAGTGTAAACAACTCCAGTCAAAGAGTATCTATTGTATATATAAATATAAATATAATTTATATATGTGAATATATTTAGGTGCTTATGTGTGAACCCAAGGATAGCTGGGCGCATGTGATCTGCAGTTCTATGGTGCTTTACAAAGTGAAATTATCCAGAGAGTGCATCTTTGTGGAGAAAAAGGCATTTATGATTTTTTGGGGGGAATAGGAATGGGGAAGGTCCCATTCCATAAGGGTACAAGGTTGTCACTTTGTTTTTATGCAAATAGAAAACTTTGATAAGAAAACCAGTGCAATTTTCATCACTCACCATACACCCAGCCTATGCAGACACACTCAAATATGGCCACAAAGAGCAGGCACATCCCACTGGCTGCATAGGAGTCAAAGAGCTGGAACACATACATCCCACCCTGAAAGAGAAAATGGGAAAGGGGAAAAAAAATTGGGGTTGGCACCAGTGGGAATATTTAATAGCAAATCTCTTTAAATTACACTGTCAAGCTGTTGGCTGCCTGGCAAGCTTCCTATTCAAGTTGGTTCCTTCTTGAACAAAGAATTTTAATTTCTTAGTTTGTTTTTTTACTCTGCACTTCTTTAAGGGTGGTAAATCTGGAGTGGGGAGAAGTAAATTTGATTTTTTTTTCCCAAAAATGCTCTCCTACCTCCCTGCTTTTACCTCTGTTCTTTTTATCACATCAAGCTGTAGATATTCCCAGGTGATTCTGACCTCCAGATCCTGGTTCTGTATCTGTGTTGTTAATATGTAAAATATTTAATTAAAATGTGGGGAAAGAAGGTAAAATCTGTAGCTACAAAAATCCCTCTCTGATGGTGTAGGGACTAAAAATTGAGTAAAGTGACCTAAAAAGTGTGAATGCAGCTCACAGACTTGAAGCCGCATGACTGAAACAAATCTTTATTATTTGTCACAAAGAAAAAGAAATAAGAATTCTCCAATCAATAACATTAGGGTTCAAATAATTAAAGTTTTATGGATAATATTATGCTTTTTATGTAAGACATAATTAAAATTATATAGATAATATTACACTTTTTATGTGAGACACAATCATTTATCACATCTGTATTTAATATTGAAATAATGAGGAGCAGGAGTTCACAAGAGAGCATTTCAAAGGAAAGGAATTCCAAGGAAGGAAAGAGGGGCTTGAGATGAGCTCCTCAGTTGGAATGTAATGTTTTTTGGGGAGCTCATGTAACCCATTGCATCTCAGACAACTTTCTGCAGATGGAAGAGAATCCTAAAAATAGGAAAAAAATTAAATTTCTACTGCAAAATCATCATGGTGAGGCTCAGCAAATACCTGAGCAAAACGCAAATTTAGAAAACAACCAACTAAGACAATACAAGGTAAGGAGAACAAAACCCCTGCATGGATATTCCTGCAGTTTGCACAACTTGCTTCCCTTTCACTTCTCAGTTTGTATTTTTTATTTCTTTATATTTCTTTTCTTATATTTCTTAGTATATCTTAATATCTCTCAGTGCTCTGTTCAGCATGTGCCCTGTGGAGGGGTTATTCCAAGATTTCCCATTTTGCATAGCAAAGATGATTTATTTCACTGAGAATAAGAATAATTTACAGGTAAATATAGAGTCAATAAATATATAAAATTTCTGTTCAATGCATTATTTCACACAGAGCATCACATCTCTTATCAGACAGGGAGGTTTGATTAGTGTAATCAAATATTAATGTTCCAAATTCCAGATTTTTCCAAGTTGGAAGGGACACGAAATTTCTGCTCAGAGACTGGCAGCACTGACTGACATGGCCTGGTGATCTGGAAACCAAAGATGGTTTGATTTTCTCTTTTCCCTTCATCTTTATTGTTCTTTCCATCCAAAATGTGGTTGTTCCTGCCCAGGGCAAGCAAGCAGAAGCCATGATCAGTGTGTCAGTCAGCTGCACTGATTGACATGGCCTGCTGATCTGGAAACCAAATATGGTTTGATTTTCTTTTTTCACTTTACTTCATCTTCTTTATTGCTCTTTCCATCCAAAATGTGGTTGTTCCTGCCCAGGGTGAGCAAGCAGGAACCACAATCAGTGTGTGTGGCTGTCTGGTGCAAAGCAGATGGAATTTCGTTGGCTGGGCTGTGTATTTCTGATTAAAACATTTCCTGAGCTCAGCTGATAAAACAAAGCCACTTTTCCAATTTCAGTTGTTACACAGGAGATGAGAACAGTCTCTCAAGGATTTTATGGCCACATTCCTGTCTGTGGCAAAGGTTCTTGTGCTTTATCTGTGGTGGTAAGAACCACAAGTTCTTTCTCTCTGAGCAGTGCAGGAAAAGCAGGGGAGAAAGTGGGGGAAAAAGTGATGGGGAGAAAGTGATGCATTCATTGATATCAGAAGGCCAAATAATTACTTTATTGTCACCATGATATTTTCTGAACAATCCCTTTGCCAGGATTTTCTCCTGAGAAGCTGAGAAGCCTCAGAGGAAAAGAAAATCAATAATTATCTGCTGCTGTGGAATGCAACAGGTGCATCTTTGATTGGTTCATGTTGGTTGTTTCTAATTAATGGCCAATCACAGTCAGCTGGCTCAGACTCTGAGAGTCACAAGATTTTATTATCATTCCTTTCTATTCCTTTCAAGCCTTCTGATGAAATCCTTTCTTCTATTCTTTTAGTATAGTTTTAATATAATATATATCATAAAATAATAAATCAGCCTTCTGAAACATGGAGTCAAGATCCTCATCTCTTCCCTCATCCTGGGACCCCTGTGAACACCACCACATTTTATTATACTGTATTATTCGATATTATATTACACTACATCTAAACTCAATCTGCACAAGCACCCAGCTCAACTGCACAGAATATTGTGATTGTGGGCTGAGTCCCAACACACACATTTGACCCTGACAGGCTGAAGAAACAAACCCCCATCACTTTGGGGGAACAATCTCCACATTGCATTCTGCTTTGGCACAGCACAGACACAGCAAACGAGATAAGAATTGTTTTGATCATTCTTTACTCTGCTTCTCTCAGGTTCAGAGGGTGTGAATGCCTCAGAGCAGGGCAGCTCTCACCTCAGTTAACATGACGAGGCCGAGGAAGTAGGACACGACGGAGAGGCCGAGGATGAGCAGCTCCCTCCTGTAGCCCCTGCGGAACACCTTGGGGTACATGTCCACCACGGCTGTCACAATGCTTTCCACACACACAAACTGCAACAAAGGACAGCAAAGGTCCAGTCACATCTGTCTCCTCTGCTGCCGCCATTGGCATTTGCCACCTAACACTTCAAATATCCTGCTGTGTTTTCATCATCCCCAGGGTGATCCCTGGGGATGCTCCATAAGGAGAAGCTCAAGCTGAGAGGAACATCTCCCAATGAAAAAGTCCAAGTTTATGGATTTCCACCAAATTTAAACAGTTGGATGCTCTAATATTATCCCAGACTGTATTTACCCTGTAGCAGGTGGACTAAATGAAAATTAAACCTTTCAAATGTGGCTTGAATGGGAATTAAATAATGTACAAACCCTTCATGGGATCATGTCACTCCAGGCACTTTTGCCAGTTTTGCTATGTATCCTTCAACCTGCTAAAGGAGCAGCAGGGTTTGGGGGAAGTTCTCTCCATTTACCAGAAGAGAGAAGTTCCCCAGAGCTGTTGAGTGCCCAAGCCAGGTACCTCTAACAAAATTCAGTGTCTTTAAACATCAAAAAAAGCAAAAGCCCTGAGCTTCTGAGTCAGGGCGCTGGAACAAGGTTTCTAAAACAGACTAATTCTAACCTAGTCAGAGGTCTATGAAAAGTCAAAAAATATTGTGTTCTTCTTAGACAATGGAAATGGAATCAGAACAACCTATTGGTTACTAGCAACATATTCCTAAAACTTATTCCCTTATAAAGAACTATTCCCATTAATCACCATATAGACAGCAACACTATCATTAAAATAGAAGCCCTCTTATTATCACCACCTGGATATGTAGTAGTATACAGCATTTGTAAATACTTTTAGAACATATATATATATATATATATATATATATATATATATATATAAAAACACACACACATGTATATATATATATAAATTTACATCAATTTTTAAACATATATGCCTGAAAAAAACTAAATTAACTCCCCAAAATAGACATTGGAATAGTCAAGAGCAGAATCCAGGAACTGGTCACTTAAAAAAAAAAAATACTTTTAAGAACCTGATAGATCATTAAAAAGAACAGTTATTAAAACATTAAATTTAAGGATTGGAAATGTCATGCAAAATGAGCCCTGCTGAGCTGTAGAATCATAAACTTTCTGCACCCAGTGGTGCCAAGGGCTGAGCTGCATGCTAAAAATCTCGGGCACTTCACATTTTTCTTTGAGCAGCTTTTGTAATTTTTACAGTCACACAAGGACAACGACTTCTGTGCTGCCCCTTTGCTGCAGGATATGACTGCACATTCCTTGCTATGGTGTCTTGCAGTAAAAATACACCATAGAAAATTACATTATCCCTATC
Source organism: Melozone crissalis (assembly GCF_028551555.1). Classification (NCBI taxonomy): domain Eukaryota; kingdom Metazoa; phylum Chordata; class Aves; order Passeriformes; family Passerellidae; genus Melozone; species Melozone crissalis. Next base: position 18,087,013 of record NW_026535807.1, on the reverse strand, counting down.
TGATATTCAGCTTCAAAATTCATTGCCGAGTGCTTTAAGAATGGGCTGGTGTTTTACTGAAGCGTGAATTTTAATCAGCCCTGTTGAAGTTCAGACTGATTTCCATGTTAATAACGAGAGCTGGAGTCAGGCTGAGCCAGCCTTTGCAGTGAATCATGAAGGAATATCCAGAATCACAACTGAGATTTAAAATAGCAAAGAATCGAGTTAGGGTTCAGTCATTCATCAGACTGATGGTGTTTAGGAGTGATTTCCACCTGGTGGGGAGGTGGAAATAAAAAGCCAAAGCTCATTGCAGTGGGGTTTGTTTCATACCTGACTGTCCAAGCCCAGGAAGATGAGCATCATGAAGAACAGAGCTGCCCACAGAGGAGACAGAGGCATCATGGTGACAGCTTTAGGGTAAGCAATGAATGCAAGCCCTGGTCCTGAAAAGGAGTAAAGAAATTAAAAGTTTATACTTGTGTGGGAGTTTGAGATGGAGTTCAGCTCCTCCACAGCAGCCTGAGCTGTGGGAGAACAGCACTGCTGACACCAAAAGTGAGCAGGGCTCACTCAGCATCACTTTTCACACTGTTTTATCTGGACACAGCCATTTTCTCACTTTTCCTCTTCCTGCTCCGTTCCCCATCCCCTGTGGAAGCTGAGAGTGTGGATGCCCAGCCACTGCTCAGGGTCAGCCCACCACAATCTCATTCTTTTCCATGGCAGATAAGAGGAACTAAACCCAAGGCTGAACTCTTGACAAACTCTGCATCTCTCATAGTCTAAACAATTTTATCAGAAATGGCACAACCCTGCCTGCATTCTGGCCAAAGGATGCTCAGCTTCTCTTCAGGCATCCCAGTGCTTTCTGTTCCCCTTTTTTGTGTGGATGTGCAGCTCTACAAACATCCCTGAATAAATCATAGCTGTGCTCCTGTGATTGCTTTATATAACTTAGGAACATATCCTGGAGTCTTTTTTTTTTTTCTCCTATTTTTCTTCAGGTTGGTTCCCATCCTGCTCTGTGTTTTGGGGTGCTGCTGCTGCTGCTGTGTGACATTGGCTACATATTTAGAGAAATCTTCAAAATAGAACATTTTTGTAACTGATAACTTCTCAGATCTGCTAAGGCACCTTCTCACCTTGCTCATGTTTTTCTGGTTTTATTTATCAGATGTTTTTTTATGAAGCCAGCCAGCTTTCAAAGCAGGGGCACAAAGGCCAATAAAGAAGAACTCTGTGCTCCTGCTGCAGTAACTTCAGTGCAGATCTGTCACACTCTGCTGCTTCTTCATTTAAAGCAGCATTCAATAGCTCCTATAATGAAGTGGAAACCAATTGTATGGATTTTAGGAAAAGATAAATATTTTCCATGAGAGCATCAGTGAAACCCTGCTTGTTTTGCAGTTTTCCTGGGATTAACTCCATGAGAGTCATTTTTCGTCCTCAACAGCTCAGCATTACATTGGTTTGGTGTTATATTTTTGGGGGGTTTTTTTTGTTTGTTTTTTTTGGTTTTTTTTGGTTTTGTTTTGGGGTTTTTTTGGGTTTTGGGGGGTTTTTTTGGTTTTTTCTTTTTTGGGGGGGGGGGGGTGTGCAGCCTCCTGCTCTTTTTCTCCTGCTTGAGGATGTTACAGCCACAAAGGTGTGGAGTAACTTCCATCAGATGCCCAGCTCCAATGGTGGTTGTGGATGGTTAATTTTTCATAAATCTATGTCTGTGTGCCCTTCTGATTTCTCATTTAACAGCAACAGCATCTTTTCTTTAATATCCTTTTTCATTTTTTTTTTCCTCCCAGAAGGAATAAATACTTGTGGATTTAAGTCTGTCTCACTGAAAAAAGCTGGAATGCAGATGAGGATTAACACTCGCAACTGAGTTTATCTCTGCTGAACAACATTCTGGATGCTCAGCTGGAGAAAGTTTGTGTAGTTTGTGACTCCCTGAATTCATCAGTTTGGTTCTGTGCACAGCAACATTCATTTTTTCCACACACAAATGTGTGGCCACAAAAAAAAATAGTTCAGAATTCTTCCTGCAGCAGTTATTCCATTGAGTCATCCCATCCACAGACTGTGAACTCTGGCCTCAGCCTCTGGGCATTTTTGTTAACTCAGAAATCTGCTTTTGGAACTCACCTGATTCTGCAACTTCTGCAATGGGCACGCCTTGTTCATAAGCCATAAATCCAAGAACTGAAAAGATAGCAAAACCAGCAACAAAGCTTGTGCCACTGTTCAAGCAGCAGAGCATGATGCAGTCTCTGAAAATATAAATAAAAAACACTGCAGTTGATCTCCAGAGCTGGGGTTTCTTCCATCCACTCAGCCAGAGGACTGACACAACCCTGGGCTGCAGGAATGGAAAGTTCATTAACAGTGTTGTTCATTAACAGTCAGGTCCCAACTCAGATTATTCCTGAGAGCAACCGGGAATTAGGAGGATTATCAGAATATCCTTGCTTGTGTTCTGACTGCTGGAGTTGACTTGTTGCAAGGCCCTGGCAGTTTTCAAGTAAAATCTTTAAAAAACATGTAAAACTATGTCAAACATGTAATAATTGTTAAGAACAATTTCTCCATAATAATTATACTAATAGATTCCAGAGGGTATGAACTCATTAATAAACTCCATAAAATGGTAAAGCTTGTTTGCTGGGGGAAAAAAACCCAAAATGTGGTCAGATCTCAGCTCCTTCTATCCCTATTAAAGAACATTGGAAAAATATATCCATGCAATATATTGGCAAAATATATCCATGCACTTTGGTTGCTAGACATATTTAAGAAATGAAAAGTAAGAAATAAAAATAAAAATAAAAATAAAAATAAAAAATAATAAAAATAAAAATAGAAATAAAAATAAAAATAAAATTAAAAATAGGCAAGGGCTGTGCAGGGCCAGAGAAGTGTCAGATAATCACATCCCACACTTCAAACCACGACAAGGAAAAGGCCAAGGTGAAGGAGGATTTCTTTACCCAGGCTGGAAACATCTTTGATAATAATTATACTAATAGATTCCAGAGGGTATGAACTCATTAATAAATTCTTTAAATGGTACTGCTTGTTTGCTGGGGGAAAAAAACCCACAATGTGGTCAGATCTCAGCTCCTTCTATCCCTGTTAAAGAACATTGGAAAAATATATCCATGCAATATATTGGCAAAATATATCCATGCACTTTGGTTGCTAGACATATTTAAGAAATGAAAAGTAATAAATACAATAAAAGAAATAAAAATAAAAAGAGGCAAAGGCATTGCAGGACCAGAGATGTCTCAGACAATGATATCCCACACTTCAAACCACGACAAGGACAAGGCCAAGGTGAAGGAGGATTTCTTTGCCCAGGCTGCAAACATCACCAGAGTAAATCACTTTGCAGAAAGGGAAGATCCTCCTGCAGAAAGGTGTGATTCCCCTAGAGCCCAAGGAAATATAAATTTTGCTGTTCCTGCTGCTCTGACAGCCCTTCAGGAGTGACAGGTGATTGATGCTGACAGTCCCTCCTTGGGGACTGTTTGCAGAGACAGCTGTGTGCTTGAGAGAGTAACAATCCAACCTGGATGTCTGGGGTAAATTAGGGTTCTAACCCACTGAAACACAAGGCAAGCCTGGGGCTGTCTCCAGCCCATCCCTTAATCTGCTTTATCCCCATCCCACTGTGGCTCTGAAGGAAATTTTTATGCAAGATATCAATGAGAAGAAAGGACCCTGTAAAATCCAGCAGATTCCTAATTCACAGCTTCAATAATTCAGTAAATATTAATATAAATAATAATTCATCTTTGTCACAGATTTGTTGAGAATCAGAGACAAATCCTACTTCCAAGTCCTGGCAATTATTCCCTCCAAACTTCTCTGCTGATCTCCCTACTAAATATTTGTCCCATTTAGTATTTTTATCCTGCCACTTCTCATCCATTTTTGGAGCTCAGAGTGAGGTGAGCAGTTCCAGCATCCTATTCCTTCACTGAAGAGCCCTGCAGTGGCTCCCAGATGTGCCCAAAGCTCTTCTGGCTGCCCTGGGACTCACTGAGCACCAGGCACACACATTTCCCTGGCAGGGAGCACCTGCACATCCCTGAGCTGCAAAGCCAAGCACCAGCTCAGCCTGGGGCCATGCGAGCCTTTGGCTCCTTCTCATCACCTCAGCTACACTTCATTTGAACTATTATTTTGGGAAGGTTTTATGTTTTCACAACAAATTCAGAGTGAAAATAATCTCTGTGGCACAACATCTACAAATTGCCAAAATGTGCCCAGCAAAGAAAAAGAATGAATATTCCCATTTGTACTGGAGACTCAGACATGGACAGGTGATGTTCACACTTGATTCATGCCTGGACTCTCTCTCACACTGTTCATTTGCAGTGAAATACTTGCTGAAATACAATTCTAACCTTTATTTATTTGTTTTTCATATTAAATTCTCCCTGTACTTGTGCCCTGTGGCACAACATCTACAAATTGCTGAAATGTGCCCAGCAATGAAAAAGAATGAATATTCTCATTTGTAATGGAAACACAGACATGTACAAGTGCAGTGATGTTTACACTTCCTTCATGCCTAGACTCTCTCACACTGTTCATTTGCAGTGAAATACTTGCTGAAAATACAATTCTAACCTTTATTTATTTGCTTTTCATATGAAATTCTCCCTGTAGTTATGCCCAGCCAGGCCAGTTCTACACTTGGGACGTTTTAAAGCAAAATAGCAATCCAAAATATAGAACTGAGGAGCACAGAGGCCGTTGTGCTTAGCAGAGATACAAAAAAAAAAAAAAAAAAAAAAAAAAAAAAAAAAAAAAAAAAAAAATCGGCCCCTTCTTGAACTTCTGAGTGAATTTCAGCTCTGAAGAGCTCTGGGGGGACTCTCATCCCACCTCTCTCATCTCAGCAACTGGTGAGTTCAACACCAAGAAATTGAAACTGAGTGTGATGAAACCCTGTTGATAAGAGAGGTCAGAAAGATGAATTTTATCATCCTCTGGGGGGAAAAGAGAGCTCCTGCTTTGGGGGGATGCAGCCAGATGATGCCTCCACTGGGCACGGGCTGTTTGCTTCAGATAAGATTTGCTTTAGATAATTCCCTGCTTCAAATGCAGTCTGAACAAGATCTTTCCTTCTGAGAAGTGCTGTGGCACAGGGAATTTGAGAGCTGCTGGTTCTGAGTGGGAGATAAAGGCTGAAACCCCTGGCAGTGATGCCTCAGGTTTTGGCTTTTATATTTTCAGATTCTGTGCTGTTTTAGGGTCTGGGCTTCACATGAGGGGATGGTGAGCTCTGTGCACAGAGCAGGGAGACAAAACAATTCCTGCTCCAGCTGGGCACCAAGGACAAATGATCCAAATCTCAGCCCAGGAGCACAAACACCGTGGGCTGGAGAGAGAAAAACAAGCAGGGTGGGACTGCCTGGGCTAAAGCTGGAATGGGACAATGAACTGCAAGGTGCAAATGGAGCAGAACTGATCACAGGGAGAGACCCCATGACTGGTCGTGCATTTTGGGGCCATTTTGGGACCATTTTGGTTCATCTTGGGTGCAGCCCTGGCTGGGCTCTTGTGCTGCCCAAGGTGCATCCATGGAGGAGATCCTTTGAATAAATCCCTGCTGTCACGGACATCTTTTATGAAAAATCCTTTCTTTAGGATTTTTCCTCCTGAGAAGCTGGGAGGCCTTAGGAACAAAACGTAAACAATGATTATCTGCTGCTGTGGAATGCAACAAGTAAATCAAGTAGATCTGTGATTGGCCCATGTTGGTTGTTGCTAATTAATGGCCAATCACAGTCAGCTGGCTCGGACTCTCTGTCCGAGACACAAACCTTTGTTTTGATTCTTGTTTGTCTATTCTTAGCCAGCCTTCTGATGAAATCCTTTCTTCTATTCTTTTATTATAGTTTTAATGTAATATATATCATAAAATAATAAATCAGCCTTCTGAAACATGGAGTCAGATCCTCCATGTCTCTTCCCTCATCCTCAGAGCCCTGAGGATCTGGATCCATTCACTGTGAAACCAATGAGTTTTAAACCACAAATGCTCAGGAACCAATGGAAGGGCAACATGAATTTTTTATGTGCCACCCTTGGCAGGAGGACATCAGAGCCTGACTGAAGCCCAGACTGATTTCAAGTGAAAGGAAAACTTGAAATTTTTATGAAAACTTCACATTCTTGCAAATTAAACTCCTGCCAATCACCTGAATAATTGAAGATGTGCATCACTTCTCCTCTCCCTGTCTGACAGGCAGCACACCTCTGAAAATTCATCCAGCCTTCCTGAGGAGCCTCTCTGAGCCCACAGAGCCCCTGGCATCCCTCCAGTCCCTTCCTTGCCTTTATGGGTTCCTTAAAACCCAATTGAGAAATTCCCATTTCTCTTTTCCTCCTAGACTAGAAACTTGACAAAGGACAAATGTTCAGGTCTTAAAAGTTTTGTGCATGTGTGAAATCACTCCTTCATCTCCTGCTCCACAATGGGAACAGGGGAAATGACCCTGGACTTTTACCTGGGAATGGATTTGGGATTCTGAGTTGGATAAAGATCAGAGGAAACATCAGTACAGCTGTGTGTGATCCCTGTGGGGAAACACTGCCAGGGTTTCACCTTCTCAGAGGATTCACTTGGGATCCACACTCTGGGATACCCCGGAAGGAATTTTTTTATGTTTTCCATAAAGTTATGTAAAGATGATAAAAATTCATTTCCCATTTAAAGATATGAAGTGAATTTTGCAATTCATGTACCACATTAATTAAATCAGATTTAAATCTTTAAATTCTCTAAATTAAAATCTTTAAATTCACAAGGCCCATGTGCAGTTCAGGCTTTCACAATTCCTGCCATTATTCCAATTCCTGCCATTATTCCAACTCTTGCCATTTTCCCTTAGGAAAGGGACGTAAATGGAGTAAAAAAGAACAGAAAATGATGATGTTACAATCAGACTGTGAGAACTGCAGAAGAAAAACCCCCAGCTTGATTTTATTATTTTTAAGTGCTGATTTGAATAAAAGATTGTCATTTTCACATCAGAGCTCTGTTATATTTTTCAATGAAAGGTACGTAAGGATGATAAAAATTCATTTCCCATTCAAAGACATGAAGTGACTTTTGCAATTCATGTACCACATTAATTAAATCAGGTTTAAATCTTTAAATTCTCTAAATTAAAATCTTTAAGTTCACAAGGCCCTTGTGCAGTTCAGACCTTCACAATTCCCACCTCTTGCCATTATTTCCTCCTGCAATTTTCCCTGAGGAAAGGGAAGTAAATGGAGTAATAAAGAGCAGAAAACGATGATGTTACAATCAGGTTGTGGGAATTGCAGGAGGAAAAAAATCACCTGCTTAATTTTATTATTTTAAAGTGCTGGTTAGAATACAAAATTATGGTTTTCACATCAGAGCTCTGTTTATGTCTTGCCCTGCCCAGCTTGGCCACATTCTGCTCATCACTGCTGTCCTCCCCCTTCCTTCAGACTCATTAAAAATCACATGTCAGGACACATTAACATCTGTTTCCTAGCTGGGAAATTTGGGGAATGTTTTGTGAGGGGAATTGTGGAGCCTGGATGGAGTAAAAGGTGTTTGGCTGCAGCATCCTGCTCTGCAGCTCCAGAGCAGAGCCCCAGGGTAAGGGAGAAGGAAACAAAATTCCATAAATCCAAATTCCTGCTTTTTGTGAAAAAAAAAAAAAAAAAGAAATCTCAGGAAAAGCATTCCTGCACTCCTTGAGGCATTGACAGTTTCTAGCTGGCATACAACTGGAAAGAAATATAAATAAATATAAATAAAACTGAATAAGAGAGGAGAGGAGTGGTGTCTTTGCTGAAGCTTGTGCTAATTAGGGAAAAGGTTCATAAGCAGCAGCTCTGGAGGTTTTAGGGGACTCACATCACTTTCTGCAGCAAAACATTTTGTCTTGCCAAGACATGGAAAGAAGGAGCATTTCCTAAAACTGCCTCCTGAGATGTCCAAGTCAAACTGCAATTAGGAATTTAAATAAATTTGGGGGTTTCGGGGTGGTTTGTTTACGATTCTTTCACTTTTGGACCGTGTTATTTCCCTTACAAAAAAAATGAAATTTTAATTCTCTGGAGATCTTAATGGAGTCACTACAACCAAAATTCCTTGTAGGAATTTTAGGAGAACTAATTCAATAGCCATGAATTCCAGAAGAAAAGATTGGTGTTCACATTGCTGCCCATGCCAGAGATGTGGAACAGAGATTTTGTGCAAATCAATCCTTTGGCCATTGACTCAGGAGAGATGAAAATCTGCTGAAGCCATTGGCAATTCCCTCCTTGGGAATACAGAGATAAACCATGAAATGCCCCCCATTACCTTTGGGCTGGGGACTGTAAACCTCCCAAAAAACGGGGAAAAATGGCAGTCAGAGCATGGACCAAACTGAGGTGATTTTTATTGACAATTTCTGGTAGCAGTTTTCAAAAAGCAGCTGAAGTAATGCACACACATTCAATGATACCTGCCAGAAATCCTGCATTTTACATGAAATTTCTATCTCTGTGTGTGCTGAGGGGCTGTGGAAGGCTCAGATTTGACCAAAAGGGATGAAACCACCACATTTTGGATCAGAGTTCCTCTGGAGCCATTCCAAAGAACATTACAGATCTCTGTCCTACAAAACCACCTATGGGAATACGGAGATAAACCATGAAATGCCCCCCATTACCTTTGGGTTGGGGACTGCAAGCTTCCCAAAAAATGGGGAAAAGTGCCAAACATTTTTATGAGAATTTCTGGTAGAACTTTTCAAAAAGCAGCTTAAGTAATGCACACAGTGTCGTGGTTTGAGAGGAAGTGAGTTATTCAATTATACCTGTTTGAAATCCTGCATTTTTACATGAAATTTCTATCTCTGTGTGTGCTGAGGGGCTGTGGAAGGCTCAGATTTGACCAAAAGGGATGAAAACCCCACATTTTAGAGCAGAGTTCCTCTGGAGCCATTCCAAGGAACATTACAGATCTCTGTCCTACCAAAACCACCTGTGTGTGCTTGTGGTTATCCATGGAGGAAGGGGAAGGGAAGTGGTTCCAAATGCCACCCCAGGAGCAGAACTGCAGGCTGGAGGGTGTTACCTGTAGCAGTTGTTGTTGTAGTTGTTGTAGCTCCCCAGGGCTGTCAGGCACCCCAAGCAGATGGCGTAGGAGAAGAAGATCTGTGTGCCAGCATCCACCCACACCTGGGGACAGAGAGCAGGGAGAGCCTCAGAAAGCAGCCAGAGAAATCCCCTCCTGCCAAATGTGGGCTGCAGACCTGCACACGTGGCTCTGCAGGTCTGGAAAAGCTTTTACAAATCATAAACTCCAAAAAAATAACGTGCTGAGAGGGAAATTCCCCTTCCCATCCCAGCTGACCTTTACAGTCTCAACCTAAAGGGATACAGAATTCCTAGAGAAGAACCTCACCCATTACATTCAATAATTGCTTTTAGATAGTTTTAGTAATTGCAGCCTAAATAGGATCACCTGCATTTATCTCACTCCTGTTGGAAAGTTATTTATTTAGATTTAAAAATGTACTGTGAATAATTGCTCCAAAGACAAAATGTGCTATTCCTATAGCACATAAATATATAATATATTGTATATATAATATACAAAGATACATATAATCATTATACGTAATAAACATATAATAATTATATATTATCATATTAAATAATAATATAATATTATAATTCAGATAATATATATTATATTTTATATATATATATAATAATTCCTGTATTATATAATAATATAATACAAATAATACATAAATATATAATATTTATGTATTATCTGTATTTGTGAATTATATTATCATTAATATATATTAATTATATCTATTAATATATATCATATATATGAATTATAATAATATAATTCATAAATATAGATAATACATAAATTAAGCTGAGGAAAGAAGGGACAATTTATCCAGGGAAAGGATGTTTTCAGCAAAATTTAATGGATCAAACAGGCAAAAAGTTACAGCTTTGGTCACTGTACAATCAGCAAACAAATGTTCTGTAGAGCTTAATGAACCAGTAGCTCTGTAATGCCATTGTGGGAACATTTGTATCCTAAAGTGATGTAAACAATTTGAAATCAGAGAAAAGGAAGCGTGAGTTGCCACAGTGAGATTCTCCTCCTCAGAGCAGCCTCAGACCATTAATGAGCAAGTTCATTTTACTTTAACAATATTGTAACAAAGCCATTTATTTCACCTGACCAGTGTGGGTGTGTTCCCACTGAAGGTACCCCTTGAAGTCCTGGATATGGAGATATGGAGACCCCAAACCCACAGAACTGCCATCCAATAAAATCCTGTTTTCCTGAGATAAATGATCCCTTTAGGTCCTTTGTTTTCCTGGGATAAATGATCTCTTTAAGTCATTTTTTACAGCAGAACAACCAAAACCAGACCCTGAGTGATGCTCAGAGGCAGTGGCTGTGCAGCCATTCCCTGCTGAAGTTGGAGCCAGGGGAGAGGGAGTACAGGCATGATTTCCTGGGATAAATGATCTCTTTAGGTCCTTTGTTTTCCTGGGATAAATGATCTCTTTAAGTCCTTTATTACATCAGAGCAACCAAAGCACCAGACCCTGAGTGATGCTCAGAGGCAGTGGCTGTGCAGCCATTCCCTGCTGAAGTTGGAGCCAGGGGAGAGGGAGCACAGGAATGATTTCAGTGCCAATAACAGCCATCAAACCCTCCTAAACACACCAAGGGGATGTGTTTGTTTTACAGCCGATCAAGTGAGACCTTGCTCTCTGGAGCTGTTGAGTGTTTCTGTTTAGAAATAACATTAAGATCACATTTGATTTACATCAGAGGCTTAAAGGGTTTCGTTGCTGTCACCCCGAATAAGACACAGCTGGTTACATCCCAGAGCTTCACCAGGAAAAGCTGCACACAGAGAGCCTTCTGACAGACAGGCTCTTTAACAGGACTGGAAGCTCCCAAAAAAGCTGTGAGGAGTGTGGGTCAGCTGAAATGCTCCTTCTTCTGGGGCCCACAGAAAAGCTGGGAAAGTGGATCAGCACATGGATCCTTCCCTTCCCTTCCCCTTTCCCTTTCCCTTTTCCCCTTTTCCCTTTTCCCTTTTCCCTTTTCCTTCCCCTTTTCCCCTTCCCTTTTTCCTTTCTTTTCCCTTTTCCCTTTCCCCTTTTCCCTTTTCCCTTTCCCCTTTTTCCTTTCTCTTTCCCTTTCCCTTTTCCCTTTCCATTTTCCCTTTTCCCTTTTCCTATTTCCCTTCCCCTTTCCCTTCTCCTTTTCCCTTTCGTCCTCCCTTTTCCCTTTCCCTTTTCCCCTTTCCCTTTTCCCTTTCCTTTTCCCTTTTCCTATTTCCCTTTCCCTTTTCCTTTCCCCTTTCCCTTTCCCCTTTCCCCTTCCCCTTCCCCTTCCCCTTCCCCTTCCCCTTCCCTTTCCCTTTCCAAATAGGAATGGAGAAGCAATTTTATTTGCTGAACGGAATAATACAACCTGTACAGCTTCTTTGGGGTTGTATGCTCAGAGGACAAGTGACATTTAATTCTTTCAGGTTTCCAAAATGGCCAGAAGTGATCAGCAAAGTGGCAAACATGAACATCCATTTAGAAACCACAGGTTAAATTTTCTGTGGCTGAAAACCACGAGAGCTGGAGTAACCCTGGTGTAAACTGCCAGACACACCAACACTTTCAAGCCCTGAAAATGACATTTCAGATCAGCTCTCCATCTCCTTCCCCTGCAGCCAGGGACCAGCTGACACTTAGCCTCAGACTGCAGCGCTCAGTTCGTGGCAGGAGGATGTGGTGAGGTCTCAAATTGTTCATTAGTCTGATTGTCCATTAGTCTGACTGTCCATTAGTCTGACTGTTCATTAGTCTGACTGTTCATTAGCCTGTGTCACCCCAGTTTGCTCATTCCCAAAAGACACCTCAGGGAACTTGTTCTCATTCCAGCTTGATGGGCTCCTGTAGAACACCAATCCCAAATCCAGGTGCCACCCACCCAGCTCACAGCCACCAAACCATGATGGGACATTTCTGAGAGTGCTGAGTCTGCCTTAAAAACCAGGAGTTGTTCCCCTTTCCATGCAGAGCAATGACACTCTGAAGGGCAGGGACGCAGAGGAGGACCTGGGGCACACCAAAGAGGACATTTGTCTGAAAGGTGACACAGCTCCATGAGGAGAGGACCTGAGAACACCCTGTGGGTGCTTTATGAACTTTAAGCCTTGAAAACCCTTAGGTCAGTGATAATAAATTCAATTTAGCACTCACAAACTTGGGATTGGAACAGTTTTCTAGTTTCTATCAGCTACTACCTTAAAGAAAGTAAATAGACTTTTTCTAGCTTTATTCAACTCATATTAAAAGTTTCCATGCCAAAACAAGATTAAAATTAAAGCTCAAAAACTTTGACAATTAATGCTGATATTTGAAAAATCACAATTTCAAATGACAGAACCTTACAAAACAATAAACAGGAGCATTTTCTACTAAAAAATTGAAAGTGCTGCTCTGCAACATCTAACTCTCAAGCCTGGCAATGCCCTCAAAATTTAAACTCCGTGTGGGTAACCTCAATTTGGCCTTCTTGTGGCAGGTCTGGGGCACAATCTCCATTTCCATGGGTGTTTTCTGTGCCCAGGGAGATGAATGGAGCTGGCCAAACACAGGATGCTGCTGTCTGGAGGATGCCCTGCCTCCTTTGTAGCTCGTGCCATGAAAGCAGGAGGAGGAAGAAGGAAGGGGGATGTGCTGTAGTGCAGACAACACAGCCCTGCTCTGGACAATTGGCTTCTTTTCATGTCCCTGCCATAAAGTTTCTATGGGATGGTATGTCCATAAATCACTTCAAGCCACCTTTTCTCATGTGCTCCTTGGCTTGGCTGTGCCCTAATGGGTGTCCAAAGCAAAGGAGAAAGATAAAGTTAAAGTTTGCTGCAGATAAAGTGAATTAAAGTCAATTTTTGAACAACTAAAAAACCCCACAGTTTAACAAACCAAACTGCAAATCCCCAGAAGAGTGACAGCCCCTCATTTTAGTCTCAATAAAAATGTATTTCTGTCAGTAAGATGGGGTCATGCCATACACTGAAAATAAAATAAATGAGGTGTTGAAGCACATGGCCAGTGCAGAAATAATTCCCTTTGCAAGGCTGAGCCTTGAGTGTTTTTGTGATGATCAAGCCTTATGCAGTGAATTTAGAGGGCCAAGCAAGGGGTGAGAGGGATAAACCAAAATATTGCATCAGTGTCCTGAGCTGAGCTCAGTGCCTGAGCAAAGCAGAGACCTCAGGGACAACCTGGGATGTGTTGGTGCTGATTATTTCCATCATGCATGGAAGAAAAAACAATTCCTTCAGGTGGAATAAAAAACAATTCATGGAATTGTTGTTTCTTTTGGAAAATAACAAAATCATGGAATAAAAACCAATTCCTTCAGGTGGGATAAAAACCAATTCATGGAATTGTTGTTTCTTTTGGAAAAAAATAATGGAATAAAAAGAAATTCCTTCAGGTGGAATAAAAAACAATTCATGAAATTGTTGTTTCTTTTGGGAAAAACCAAATCATGGAATAAAAAACAATTCCTTCAGGTGGAATAAAAAATAGTTAATGGAATTGTTGTTTCTTTCAGAAAAAACCCAAAATCATGGAATAAAAAGCAATTTCTTCAGGTGGAATAAAAACAATTCAGGGAATTGTTGTTTCTTTTGGAAAAAATAAAATCATGGAACAAAAAACCAATTCCTTCAGGTGGAATAAAAAACAATTCATGGAATTGTTTCTTTTGGAAAAAGAAACCCAAAATCATGGAATAAAAAGCAAATCCTTCAGGTGGAATAAAAAACAATTCATGGAATTGTTGTTTCTTTTGGAAAAAAACCAAAATCATGGCCTAAAACCCACAATATCTCAAATTCCAGGGGTTTCTCTAACTTTGTTCCTTCTCTTTGCTTTCTGTGCTCTCTGGATATATTTTGAGCAAACTACAGTGCAGCTGTTATGAAATCTCTCTGTGGCTGCAGGAAGCATCTCCCAGGACACTCTGACTTTAACTGGCACTTCCTCCATGACAAACAGCTGAATAACTCCATTTTTTGTAGTTGTGTAAAAAAAAAATTTCATCAAATTGTTCCATGTCTGGGCAACATGGGGAAGTCAGGCAGCTATTTCCAGTCTGATCCTCCCAAAAGACAGGCACGGCTTTTTTAAAAAAAATAAAATATATTCTGTTGTCACCTGAGAAGGTTCATTTGACAGCCCAGGGGATCATGTGCAGCTTCTCTCGTAGCACAACACATCTCCACTTCTATTTTGGCAGCATTTTAAGTTCCATTTCACAGGTTTCTGTGAAATTCCCTTTCACAGATCCCTGGGACACTGCCCAGGTGACAACCTGGGGTTCCAGTGTCATTGACACCTGGTGCCCAGGTGTCAGTCTGGGGGAGCTGCCACATCCAAGGGTTCTCCATGTGAACAGGAACAATGGAACACCCGGAGGGTTCTCAGAGTAAATAAAATCAATATTTTGGTTTTCTCTCTGTCCCTGGCCTTTCCTACAGCCCACACAGCTCTGTTTGCTCCCTTGAGAATTGCTGTCAAAATCAAATGCAATAATTTCAAATGCAATAATTTCACATTGAAGCCCAAAAACTGGCTGAGATCTGCATAAATATTCACTTTTTTTCCCCCCCATCATTCTTAACAGTGAGGTTGAACACCAAAGCTGAAAGCATCCTTAATTCCAGAGTGGAAATGACAATCCCATCATGAAGCACTGCCTGAGAATATGGGAGAGCTGACAGACCAGTTAAAACCTGTGCTTGCTCTTTAAAACACGATGTTCCAAATGTTGACAGTCATTTATTTCCCATTTTGTTATCAGAGAACAAGCAATCACTCCAGGTTTCCTTTTAATTTAAATTATTCATTACTTTCTGATGAACCTCTACAGTGTATGTATTTTAAAAAGCAGTTTGCCTTCAGTTTCAAATGCGAATTTTATAAATAAAGCCGTGGCTGTCAGGAGATAATAAATGAAATTTCAAGGTTAGGGCATGGAATGACTGCAGAATTTTATCACAAATGCCTGAATAAAACAACCTGTTGCCAGATAAGTTTAGGTATGACAGAACTGCGGGAAACCATCAAAACGTGAAGTCTTGACCTTGAGGTAACACCTGCACTGAATGAGTGACCCCAGCAGACATGGGGCGATTAGCCACAGGTTTAAGAGCACTAACAGAAGAATAAAAATTTTTGGAGAATAAAAGCATTTCAAAAGTACCTGCCAGAGCTCTCCCTAACAAAGCTTTCCTTCCTCTCATGTGGAATGAGGTGGGAGAGTATCACTGGCAGGGGCTGTGTACAAATCACAAATGGGACGGGGCTGCTGTGGAACGTGCCTTGAGCTGTTTCATTTTCCAGCATCAGTCTCATTACATGGTTATGACAATGGGAAGATGCCACCAGCTCACATCCCAGGCAGCAGACAAAGAACTCAATGTTACAACTCACTTTAGAAGTTTTTTGACCAATCCCACAAAGCAAAAGCACATTGAGAGTAGTTCCATCCAGCCACTATAAGCACACGTACCTTTGGTTAAAACAATGCTTGCTTATTTCAAGTACAATACCTGCTTGTAAGCCTGAAAACACAATGCACAGAGCTCCATTATTAAGCTTTAACCTTCCTAATATCTTGCTGTATAAACTGTTCTGTAGCTTAGAGAGTTATTCTAGACACGCGTTAATACACAGACCATTGTTCTATTTGTCCTTGCTTTTCTACTTTTTAAAAAATTTTTCTGCTGACCAATCTCATGGCTGTTGCTTAGCTCTGCTCACAGTTCTGCTGTCTCTGAGGCCTGCCTTTTGCAGCTTTCCCAAACCCCTCTGATTTTATGGATTCCCACAATTCCCCCTCTCTGTTCACTTAAAAAGAAACCTTCACAATTGTGTCATTTATTACTTACATTTCATAGTCTTACTATGATATTTCTGCCTATTACCTGCTTAAAGCATTTTCTTGCTTGCACTAAGCATTGCTATATTACAACACAGCAATTTAATGTTGTGAAAGTCCAGTCAGTTGAAAGGGCATAAATTACACCTGGCAATAGTTACAAGTCATTGTTCAAGAAAGTCTTGTCCAGGGTCTTAATTTAAAACCTTAATTCAAAATCAGTGGATCAGGTTCTGCAACTGAGCTGTTTAAAAAATTAAAAACGTACAAAGCTTTGTTCAGCCTCATCTGTGGTGTGACCTCTACTCCCCCTCTCTGTTGATCTAAAATGCCCCAAGCACTGCTGGAAGAACTCAGAACAATTTCTGACATAAACTATAGGAAACCCTCACAATAAATGCTAAAAACAAAAAACAGGATAAAAAAAAGGCAGTTTCTAATAGCTTTGGGAAGAAGGTAAAATCCCAATTCCACCCTGAGCTTTCATCTGCAGCATCCTGGGAAGTTCTTTTCCATCAATGGTTCACTGGAGCTGCTTTCAGTGCCCAGCTGACTGTGAAGCTGGGATTAAAAACCAGAGGGAATTGCTGTTTTCACCCACAGAAAACACAGGCTGCTCGTGCTGTGAACACCCCAAATATTCAGGCTTGGAGAAACAGATCCCATTCTGACCTTGCTGTTATTGCCCAGACAGTGAGCTTTAATATTTTCTATTTACAGCACTCCTTTTTCCAATCTTACATCCCAGGTCTCTCCAATAAAGGACAATTTTATCCCCAAGCTGAACTTTTGGTGACACCAGGGAACTAAGAGTCATTCTGCTGTAATGTGCAATGAAAAGAACCATTCCCTAAATTGCATTTCATTACACTCCTCTGCTACAAGCCCCATCTTTATGTATATATATAAAAATATATTTCCAGGAATAATACTAAAATAGATAGCAGTGGAAGACTCAGCATTTTACCTCTGTTCTTATTCCAATAAAGTGATTTTTTTATTCTCTGGCTTTTTCATTATAAAGAGCATCCAACCACATCCCAGCCTCCTCTGTTGGGCTTGGTGTGGCAGCAGGGGGAGAGAGGGAGCTGCACACATGGGGAGGGAGACAACAGATCCACACCTGGCTGCTTCCTTTAATACTTCCCCTGTTCCTCAGGCTGAAAACATATATATTATATATATATTATATATATATAATATACCACAATTCACTGCCAGCAACAAATTCCTGTGCAGAGGCAGGAAAATAAAGCCAACCAGTTTGCATTTACTCTCCAGTCACTCTCCTGCAATCAAGAGAAATTTTTTCTTAAATAGCAGCGAACACAGAAATCAGCTGAGTGTCTGGGCTGTGCAGCTGCCAAAATTCAGAATGCAGAGGTCAAGGCTCTGTTCTACTCACAAAACAACCCAAACACTTGGGGGATAGAGACATTCAAAGGGAATAATTCCATTCCTTGCATGCATCCTGCTGTTCCCTGACTAGGAGCACACTGATTTTACCTCATTCCTATCAATCCTATCAGGATTATATCCAATTCCTATCAGTCCTGCAGGCAAAATGACACAGGGAAGAATAAACTTTATTATCTTCATTTTCCCACATTGTCAACACAGTTGTTGTACCTGTATAGTTTACAATAGTTTAGTTCAGTTATAGTTAATTATATTTGACTCAAAAATAGCCAAATACAAAAATTTATTTGATTCTGACATAGTCTTGGTATATGTTTAATTAAAAAAAAAGACTACAAGTCTTCTGAACACAGTTAATTTAAGAGACATTTTGTGTTTAAAATCAGACAAAAGAAGTTATTTCATAAAATTAAACCAGGTAATCCCTGGGATCCCAATGAAAACCTTTTTGCTGAGTATGAAAATGCAGAACTAGAATCTTGAAACACCCAGTCAGTAAAACAGACTGCTATAATATAATTTTAAAGCAGAATATTGCTTTAGCTACAGACACAGGCTAAAGCCCTGAATTTTTAGGATGCTTTTGACAATAAACAACTCTGGATGTCACTGCTGTACAAATAAAATCTCTGATAAAACTTACTTCTGATATATTTATTTTCCAATGCATACATCCCTTTAAAAGTCAGCTTCCAACATCTTTTATCCTCTCTGCATTTATTGAACCTCTGCTGGGAGTGTGAATGTGGAAAAATGAGGATATAAATCAGACAAAAATGAGGATATAAAACAGACTGTTATAATATAATATTAAAGCAGAATATTGCTTTAGCTACAGACACAGGTTAAAGCCCTGAGAATTTTTAGGATGCTCTTCACAATAAACAACTTTGGATGTCACTGCCTCAACAAACACAATCTCTGATAAAACTTACTTCTGATATATATATTTTCAAATAAATACAGCCCTTTAAAAGTCAGCTTTCAACATCTTTTATCCTCTTGCATTTATTGAACCTCTGCTGGGAGTGTGAATGTGGAAAAACAAGGATATAAATCAGACAAAAATGAGGATTTAAAACAGACTGTTATAATACAATTTTAAAGCAGAATATTGCTTTAGCTACAGACACAGGCTAAAGCCCTGAGAATTTTTAGGATGCTCTTCACCATAAACAACTCTGGATGTCACTGCCTCAACAAACACAATCTCTGATAAAACTTACTTCTGATATATTTATTTTCCAATGCATACAGCCCTTTAAAAGTCAGCTTTGAACATCTTGTATCCCCTCTGCATTTATTGAACCTCTGCTGGGAGTGTGAATGTGGAAAAACGAGGATATAAATCAGACAAAAATGAGTGATATAAATCAAACTATCCACTGAAGATGTGCCTGGGGCTGCTGGAAGTGGCAGCATTGTGACATCCATCCATGCAGGAGTGTTTGCTGTGATGTTGGCCAAGTGAAGCTCAGCTCCTCCAGGCTCCTCCAGATGGCAAGAACAGCACAAAAATATCCCTCAGTTATCTCCAAGCAGCCTCAGCTCCAAGGAGTTGTGGCTGAGGGCAAAGCTGAAGAAAATAAAGGGAAAAAAACCCACTGGATCCATCCAAGCAGCCTGGCACCAGCCACGTTACCTAAAATAAATTAAACTCTTCAGCCCCTGCCCCCTGTCCCCAAATGCCTTCTTGGAAACAAACAAACAAACAAAAAAAATTAATTTATCTCTCCCAACTCAGTGGGAAAGGACATTAAATGGGGAATTAAACCCAAACAAAATATGAGCTGTGCATTGTGGGGAAGCAGCAAACAGAAATGGTGAGTTTTGGATGCAGGAGTGAGCTTGTGGCTGAAGTTTACTACCCAGGGCTTTCTAAACAACACAGCTTCTGAAAGCAGAGCCTTCATTAGAGCAGGAAAACAGCACTTAAACGGCCAGGCAGAAAATGGCTGAATTAAGCCCTTTTTTTCCCCTCTCTTTAATGGTGGTGATTCTCAAAAGATCCAAAGTAGGTTAGGGGAAGAATAAAACAGCTATGTTTCTAGTGTCTACCTGACAGCAGCTTTTGTAGGGGTGAATAATTACATGAAAATCACTTCCTTTCCACCTCTCTTTGGGGTTTCTGTGGGTTGCTAGGCACTCTCTCTGCTACCTTCTGCTAATGTCACTTCCAGAGGGCTGAATGCAGCAAATTCACTGGGAGAATGGAAACTCGGGAGAAGAAGGACCTAAATACTCCGAGGAGTTTTGTTTATTCATTGGTGCCTTTGGAGGCCAGCACTATAGCTGGGATCACTTTCCAACCATTGAAATGCTGATTTCCCAGGGGGTGTTGTCAGCCAAGAACCTCCCAGTTAAAATGGGGCAGCGCCTTCCTCCACACTGGAGCCACACCAGTTGCATGTTCCTGTGGCAACATCCAACTTGGAAAATCAATTTTTCAATTATCGAGCAATTCTTTTCCTTCCTCTCACTGCTTTTCATAAGTAAAATATTCCTACACTCATTAATCTAAAATTTGGGGGTATCTTGATTGTCCTGGTGTGACGAGGAGGCGCAAGGTGCAGTTGTGCTCCCCTGAGTAAATCATGAGGGTGTTCATCACTAAAGGGGTATCAGGACAGCTAAAAGTGATACAGACTCCATCATCAGAAGGCATGAAAAGACACATTGTTATTAGAAATCTAATAATTTAGATTAAAGATATCTAATAATTTAGACTTAAGTTCTTCTAGAAACAATGGTGGACCTAGGACCTGATTGGCTTTTAGGAATTTTCTCTCACATTACTGGTGAAATATGAGTAGCAGACTTTGGAGAACCATATCTATAAAGAATGCTTACAGAAAGAGAGAGAATAATTGTCTGAATTCTTTCCTCTGAGTTTCTTACAGATTATACACAGATTCCCAGGATTTTCCTGGCAGAACCATGTCCCTCTCTGTTCAGAGGATTTGTAATTACTACAGGTGTTCACAGAGGGCAGAAAATCCTGGCACAGGTGCCCAGAGCAGCTGTGGCTGCCCCTGGATCCCTGGCAGTGCCCAAGGCAAGGCTGGATGGAGTTTTGGAGCAACTTGGGACAGTGGGAAGTGTCCAGGACCAGGGTGGAGTTTTGGAGCCACCTGGGACAGTGGAAAATGTCCTGCCCACGACAGGGGGTGGCACTGGATGATCTGTAAGATCCTTTCCAACCCAAACCACTCTGTAATAGGGCCTAGGTTAAAAAAAAAAGAAGAAATAAATTTAGAAAAATTAATAAATTTATCCAAAGATGCCTCTCCAGTGCAGAGTGCTGGCTGAGCAGGGATGAGTGAGTGCCTCTGGAAAGGGCAGAACCAAACCCACAGCAGGGTTCTGAGGGGTCTGAAAGTGCCTTTGATTTCCACTTTCACCCTCCTGAGCTTGGATTTCTCTTTGATTCATTTTCATCCTCAAAGTTCCCTCACTCAGCCTGGCACAGGGAAATCCAGAGGTTTGAATTCACCTCCCTGTCAGCATTTTCTGAGGGCAGGATTCAAATCCCTTGAAATATCTGTCAGTTTTTCATTAATTTAATTCTGGAGCATGTGGAAGGAGATACCTGCCAGTATTAAGTACACAGAATATCCCAGAGATATTATTCATATAAAATAATTTCTATCCTTTTAAAATGATTTTGGGGAGGAAAAAAAGTATCTGGAACAATTTTGTGTCTGAGTGATGGGAAACAAAAATTGTCTTCAGTGGGTTGATAGCTTGACTTTGGGAAAATGGCAAGCTGGAAACATTTGTAGAAAGGTATTGATATTTAATCACAAAATCTCCTTTTAAAAGGTATTGATAAAAGGCCAAATATCATTAAATCCCAATATCTCTTGGGAGCAGCACCTTTTTCTTCACTTCTTCATTTCTCTTAAGTGTCAGGGCAGGAGGATGTTTTGTATTATTGTTCTGGGACGTTTTGGGTATGGAAACTATCCCACACTGTGGGAAGGTGAAATCCCTGACTGCTGAGCATCCCCATGGTCCAGTTTGCTGGGGAGCCCTCTTGCCTTAAAACCATCAAAAATTCTGCCTTCTCCTGTACTTTCACTCTATAAAGCTTCAGGCATTTGGAAATATAATTCTTTTTTTTCATTCTGTGTATGGTATGGAAAAAGCCCAAAGAATAAATACTGCCTTTCTTTCTCTTTTCATATTTCATATTTTTCCATGTATATTTCAGATCTTTTCAGCCCCAGAGACACCAGAATTTACCAGGTCTTTTAGGCAGCCTGTTAATGTCATTTCCTATAAATGATAAATAAAGATGCTCAATTTTTTTAAAATAAATGCAGGAAGTGCAGTCAACTAATTTTTAAAATGAGAGTGTTGATTAAAGTTCCACTTTACTGAAAAAACACCAACAAGTGCTCTCAGGATGAGAGATCTGGCAGCTCCCACACCCACCAGAATGCACTCACAGGGGTTTCAAAATATTTACACTTAATTCAGCTCAGGCACTGATGGAGAGGTGACCCTGAGTAGTTTCTGCCCTGCTCTGAATCCAAACCAACGTGGTTTTAAGGTGTTTTTTATTTAAATATTTTATTTGTGCTATATTTACCAGGGCTCTGGGGTGGGTTTGGCTTTTAGGTTTTCAGGGGGATGCAGGAGATTTAGCAAAGGCGGTGGGGTTCCGTCTCCTCTCACCAAGCTGATCAAAATATCCAATTTTTATTACAGATCTGCTCAATTGTAATATCCCATTGACAAAAACCTTTTTCCAATGGCTTTTTTATTAACTCCTCTTACTCTCTTTAGTTTTTTCACCATCCTTGAAGCCTGAGGAACACTGGAGATGCCAAACACAGCATCCAGCCCTGATATTTGAAGTATTTGCAAAGGGGAAATGCTTTGGTCATGATCATTATTCACAGAACTCATATGTTGGTCATGATCATTATTCACAGAATTCACATTTTGGTTATGATCATTATTCACAGAATTGATATTTTGGTTATGATCATTTATTCACAGAATTGATATTTTGGTCATGATCATTATTCATAGAATTCATATTTTGGTTATGATTATTATTCACAGGTTTCATTCAGAAATTATGAGGAAGCTGAACTTGGGTTATATAACATCAGGCGAAGTGTTATTTAATCTGACTTCTTTAAAAATAATAATTCTCAAGTTTTCTTTTTAAGCCACCTGAAGAATACTTATCCATAAACTGAACTCCTAACAAAGGATCTAAAAACCCTGTTCAAAACAGAAGAAAATGCAGTTACAGAAGCTGTGGATAGTTTGATCTTATTTTTTTCTTTTTCTTGAAAGCAGCCTGAGCCTTGTATAAACAGCTGACCCCAAAAGATCCTCCCAGAGTGGGTTCAGGTTCTGTTGGGAAAACAGAACTGCTGCCTGCAGAACAAAGCCATGCCCCACCACACAAGGTCACACATCAAAAACATTGGTTTTTCCCCAAAACTCCGCAGTTCCCTCCTTCAGAGGAGCCCGTTTTCTCTGTTCCTGATATGAGGAATGGAAACCACTCCATTGGGGTTTTTCCTGCTCTTCAGGAATCCCCAGGGATTTTCAGGGAGCCCAGAAGATCCCAGAGCACTTCAAGTTCTGAAGGTTCTGCTCCAGCTCCATATTTCACCTATTTCCATAATTCATCACATGAAAACGCCTCTGTGTGAGGTAAACTTGCATTTAGCACTGTGCTAAATGTACGTTTAGCACTCTATTTAAAAAATAGAGAAAAGGGTGCTCAGAAAATAAAGAATGAAATGCTTGAAAATTGTGCGTTTCTGCATTTCAAGTAGGTGAAGTTTCTGCCATGTCACGGCTCAAAATTCAAAGGAAATTTTCCCATCAATTTCCAGGAGCCTGGATTTTACCTTGCTAGATTTTGCAGAATTAGAATTCATGAAAACAAGAAATGCAACTAAATGCTGATTTATCAGCTTCTTTTTCTTGCAGAAATATTTTTAAGCTAAATTAAATATGTGAAGAGGTAATATATAAATATATCCTACCACTTCAATGTATCATTTGGCAAATGATGGGCTTCAGGACACAATATGCAGGGTAAAAATTAAAAAACCAAAAAATCATCCCTTACATTATAAACACCTTAAAATTGAGCTGGGTTGGAGTAATCAAATGTATGCTATAAATACTCATCTAAATAAAAAAACAGCCTGCAGGCTGTTTTATTTTAATATAAATATATTAATATATTTTAATTTTCTAAGCAATAAATCAAAGTTCGTCTCACCTAAGTTTAACTGTTCATCAGAGCTCTGTTTTCCCCTCACAAATCCCTTAGAGGACCAAACTGCCAAAGCAGCCCTGAAGGTGGCAGTGGGGTATTAGGCCAGGTGGAGAAAATAGGGAAAAATAAACTTATCCAGAGACTGTCTCCTTGGATAAACTGTCCCGAAGGCAAAGTTCCCTGCTAAGATCCCTGCATGACCTTGGGTGTCAATGAAGTGTTAATTGTGACTTCAACAAACATAACTCCTGATAAAAAGAACTTTTTCCAGTGGGACAGTTTTGTCAAGGGATAGCTGAGGGTGGGTTGGTTTTGCATACCAATAATACAGGCTTCTTTTCTCTGGGTTGGATCCTGCAGTGAACTCTACTTAATTTCTGGGATGAGGGTGGGACAGGCACCAGCAATGCAGGGCGAGCCCAACCCTGGTGGAAACAGCTCCCCTAAAATGTGCCCTGGATGCCCTGGGAAGGCTGAGCTAGAACAGACAGAGCTAAAGAATAAAGCAGGGATTTATTCAAAGGATCTCCTCCATGGATGCACCTTGTGCAACACCAGAGCCCAGCCAGGTGTTGAACCAAAATGGTCACAAAATGAACCCAAGATGAACCAAAATGGCCCCAAAATGCACGACCAGGCACGGGATCAGTTCTGCTCCATTTGCACCCTGCAGTTCATTGTCCCATTCCAGCTTTAGCCCATGCAATCCCATCCTTGTTTTTCTCTCTCCAGCCCACGGTGTTTGTGCTCCTGGGCTGAGGTTTGGATCATTTGTCCTTGGTGCCCAGCTGGAGCAGGAATTGTTTTGTCTCCCTGCTCTGTGCACAGAGCTCACCATGCCCTCAGATGAACCCAGACCCACACACTAAAGCAGCACAGAACCTGAAAAATAGAAAAGCCAAACCTGAGGCATCACCCTTTATGGTTAAGCATTTTTTTTCTTGTTTGTTTGTTCGCACATGTTCTACAGCAGCAGCTCCAGCACTAAAGGCTGTTTGGGGCAGTAAAAATTCCATTCCCACTTTCTCAGATCAGATCAAACCCTCCCTCAGTAGCTTCTCATAGGGAGCTGGGGTTGTTTAGCCTGGAGAAAAGGAAACTCAAAGGTGACCTTATCACTCTACAACTCCCTGAAAGGTGGTTGTAGTCAAGGGGTGTTGGTCTCTTTTTTCAGACAGCAATGGAGAATGAGAGAACAGAGTCTAAGGCTGCATCAAGAGTAATACAGGTTGGATAACAGGAAAAAGTTTTTTTACAAAAAGGGTGATAAAGTTCTGGAACGGCTGCTTGGGGAGGTGGTGGAGTCCCCATCCCTGGGTGTGTTTAACAAAGCCTGGATGTGGCACTGGGTGCCAGGGTTCAGTTGGGGTATTGGGGATGGCTTGGACTTGAAGGTCTCTTCCATCCTGACGATTTTGTGATTCTGTAATTCCTCTGTGTTGGGGAAGATGTCATTGCTACTGAGTTCTATTTCTCCTTCCTGCAGTTTGTGCTCTCACACCTCTGCTGTCAGAGCCTGCAGCCAGCAGGTGATGGTGAGGAAATCTCTGAAATCTCTGTCTCCTGCCTCTCTGGAAAGCAGAGGAACCCTCCTCAGAGCACAGGAACCCTCCCCAGAGCAGAGGAGCCCTCCCCAGAGCACCAAGAGCAGCCCAAGCCCGAAGGCAAACAGAGCAGGATTTGGCAGCGTGGCCCTGCCTGGAGGGCAAGAACAGATTTCCATTCTCAGCCAGCCTGGCACAGTGCCCTGGGTGGGCACCTCCAGGCTGGAGCCTGGCCCAGCTGCTGGAATGGTGCCACTGGCAGCTGCATTCTGAAAATGAAGGAACCAATGGGGTTTCTATAGCACTACCAGGGCAGAATTCACCTCGCTCTCTCTGCACAGCCTGCACCTTCTGTGCCTTCTATACTTGGAATTGGAACCAGCACAGAGGCTGCTGGTAAAGCTTAGAAACTGCAAACAAAAAAGATAAAATCCCCCCCCCAAGAGAGAATATTGTTCCTAAAGGGCTTTTTCCAAGTGGTCAGCAACCACGTGGTGGAAGGTGAAGGAAGCCTGGGTTTATATTCAAAATCACTTTGGAAAAAAAAAATCTGTCATTGAAAGCTCTTTAGAATTGAGCAATTGTGGTTTAAGAAAGTCACTGCTGGAAAAATCTCAGGGGAGCAACCTCCTGGAAGGTGCCAGGAGGGGACTGGCTGACCATCAGCCAGCAGTGGGCCCTGGAGCAAAGAGCAGCAGCTCCTGGGCTGAGGATGAGGATGAGTAGGAGTTACCAGCACCCTTTCCTCTGCCCAACACCACAAATTCAATGCTGGGATCCCAGTCCATGGGGAACAGGGATTTCCTGCAGCCCAGTGATGTGGTTGAGGGGCTTCTGCATCTTGGAAAAGGTGAAATTTTTGAGAGGCTGAGAGAGCTGGGACTGCACAGGTTGGAGGAGAGAACTCATAATTCTTGGGTGTAAATAAATGTGTATAAATAAATACCTGGCAGGGAGTAAAGGACAGGGAATCAGAGCCTTCTCAGAAACGCTGACAGAAGGACAAGAGGCACAAATTGAAACACAACAAATCTCATTTAAATTAAGGAAAAACTTGTGGAGAGAGTAGTAAAACTCTGGAAGAGGGTGACCTGACAGAGCACCCTTGGAGAGCTCAGAACCTGATGGAATGTGTGCTGGAAATTCAGGCTCTCAGGTCCAGGGAATGATTGGTATCTGACTTTAGGGTTTTGGAATGTTGAATACTCATTTTATTAAAACTATATTACATTACATTATATTTATGTATACTATATTTATCTATACTATATATATATAAATAATATAAATATAAATATGCATTATATTTATCTATACTACATTTATATTATTAAATTGTGTTAATAATTCTGTTAATAATTAAATTAGTATTAATTGTGTTGGAAATTTGGGCTCTCAGGTCCAGGGAATGATTGGTACCTGACTTTAAGGTTTTGGAATGTTGAATACTCATTTTATTTAAACTATATTATATTACATTATATTTATGTATACTATATTTATATTAGATATTATATATTGTAATATATAATATATTATATATCTACATATTATATTATATTATATTATATTATATTATATTATATTATTATACTATATATGACATTATATATCCTAAATTATTAGGAATACTAAAGAATACTTACTATTAGCTATTGAAAAATTTGTGAAATTTGTCTGTAGAAATACAGTCTACACAGCTTGGACTTGATTGTTTCTATTAATTAACCTATCTCTACTAGAATCTAACTACTAAATTCTTTCAGATAAACAATATTTTCTAACAAATTCTACATGTGCAAAACATTAAGAGCAGCAAGAAGAGATAAAAATTGTTTTCTCTCTGTGCTTCTCCAGGAAAAAACGTGAGAAAGAGAATTCTGTCTCTCTCTGTTTAGAGGACATGAGAAAACCACAGACATGGACTTTGGTGGGGTTTAGGGTTGCACTCGATGGTTTGAAAGGTCTTTTCCAACCCAAGTGATCCTGGGCTTGTTCTGCTTGAACCTGCTTTGGGGGGCTCCATTCAAACAGGAATTTTCTGACCTGCTGCCATTTTGCTTCTCTTTAATTTACACTTTATTTTCCAGCAGGGACACTGAGACTGCCCCAGCAGGGTGGACTCCCCAGGACAGGGAGCCTCCCAATAAAAGCTGCACAGAAACCAGCCAGAACCCCAGGTTAAATCTGGACTCTTGTGTTTAACAGCTCACAATTGGCCCATCTGTAATTAATTGAATTAATTGATACTTTCAGCCTCCCACATCCTCCAGCAGGGAGTTCCACCATTTAGTCATTCATTGTGTGAAAAAGCACATTCTTTTGTATTTTTCCAAACCCACTACATCTCCATTTTTATAGACTTTTGCCAAAGCCAGGGCAGGGCTCCAGGAGGACCTCCTGAGTTCCTGGCTGAGGGCCACCCAAACAGGGAATGGTGCCTTGGCTGTGGAATCAGGAGGAATGAGCTCCATTTCCAGGTTTGACAGTGTGTAAAAGCTAAAAGTAAAAGCTTTTTTACTTTTTTTTCCCTTTTTTTTTTGCCTTTTCACAGAAAAAAAGCACCAGTGACTGTTGGGTGTATAGTGTCCTACACTGCTATTTAAGGAGCATCACAAATAAATACAAATCTCTGAACAGCCACTCCAAAACCTCAATTTTCTACAAATGTGCCAAAACCGTGGCCTGGCTTCCAGTTATTATCCACCAAGTAACTCTATCATAATTTGATTTATTAAAAAATCTAATTTATTGCCTAAAGACCAAAAGGAAAAAAGGAAAAATGTTTTTAATTTAACAGAAAAAAATCCCTCAAGTAAACCCAGTGTTTAATAAACCCATTAAAAAGGCCAAGTGACAACTTCTGACCCACCATTGTGTCACACAAAGAAAATCTTAATTGAAGGCAGCATTGATTTCCTGCTGCCCACAGAACAGCCTAAATATTGCCCTTCATAAGTAGAATAAAAACTGAGTGCTTAGGCAGGATAAATACTAAAGACTCAATTAAAAGTTAATTATGTTTTCTAAAGTAACCTCAAAACAAAGAAATGAAATCTGGGGCAACACATTGCTTCAGATACTGCTAGTGACAATAAGGGTCAACAATCCAAAAGGACAGACAAGAAAGTATTTAATTTTATTCTAATTTAATGCCATTTCACTCAAAGCTACTGATGTGGATAATCCCATGTTAACTCAGCAAAAACTGGCCCAGAAATCTGTGAAAATCCATAAAGCTAACCTAGAGCATTAACCACTTTATTGAAACATCCTTTTTCATTTGAGAGCCATCATTTTCTGTTTAGTAAGGTTTAATAGCATGGAAAGGATTGAAATCACTATCAAGGCATGGAAATAAAACTGTTTTTTCACCTTTGCTAGTGATACTTGCAAAAGTAGCAAAAGTAGCAAAAGTGAAACCTGTGTCACCTGCTAGTTTCACTTTTGCAAGGGACACTCATTAGTTATAAATACACAAAGATGTGTTCAGCCAGTGCAGAGGTCACTCATTGCCCTTTTTTGATTGTTGCCAGAATCCATTGCAGTGACCTCCTCTGAAATGTAGGTCACAAAACCCTATAAATTTATTTACTGCAGCCTCAAACCTCCATAGTCACCAACACGTGGCATTCACATCCTCTGAACAGAGGGAGACCTCACTCTCTCTCCCAGGATTTTTCCTGGAAAAGCACAGAGAGAAGAAGAGAAAACAATTCTCATCTCTATTCTCTGCTCCTGTTTTTTTTGGCACATGTGGAATGTGTTATGGAGATTGTTCACCCAAAGTGATTTGATTATTGTTCCCCAGTGAGGGTTGTTTTGTTTCCTTGGCCAATTGGGTCAAAGCTGTGTCCTGGCTGTCTCAGACATGGGTTTTTCTTTAGTATTCTTTAATAAAATATCTCTTTAGTATGTAAATTAACATAGTGTTAGTGTAATATAGAATAGCTTAGTAAAGCATTTGTTCAGCCTCCTGAATCATGGAGTCATAGCACATTATTTCCCTAGATTGGGGTCACCCTGAATAAATACAAACACACACTCTGCTCCTTTTTTTTTTCCCCTGTAGCCTCACCCTCAAATTCCACCAATGAAAGTACTGAGCAAGCAACAGTCATTAATTTTGCCATTATACAGAATTATATTATTATATATATTTTGCCATTATACAGAATTGTATTATATTATACATGTTATATGGAATTGTAGAATAACTAAATTAAGTTTAGATTCATCTCTCCCCAGCTCTTAGGGTGGGAATTCCACAAGCACAGGGTGTGGGACCACAAGCCCCAGGCAGGAATTTGGGGTGGCATGAGGAGAAATGTCATATTCTGTGGCTGAATGAGCACGAGCCCAGCTCTGGCACTGCCAGGGCAGGGATGATAGCTCAGGGTGGCCCAGCTGCCTCTGCCTCAGAGTTAATTGCTGCTGAATGGTGGCTGGAATTTGCTTGGAACCAAACCAAGAGCTTGGCACCCACCCAGGATTATGTGCCAAGAATCTCTGAGATTACTCCAGCAGGCTCAGAGCAACAATTTGTCCGACCAACCTCTGATTCTAAGAAGTAATTTCTTTTTTAAAGGGGCGTTTGGGATTTGTGGTTTCTCTCAGTTACAAGGCACTGAGAGTCCCCCTGACAATTTAGGGAATTTAAGGAGATACTGACAGCACCCAGGCAGAAAAACCAGAATGAGCTCCCCAAGTAATTTTTATAAATAAATACAGGGAGGGATCAAAAAAGACAAAGCAATAAAGCAAATTTGGTTTTTAGACCTTGAGGCACAAGCTTGTGTTCTCTGCCCTGTGACAGATTTGTCTGGGTGAAGTTAATTAGGAAAACAAACAAAGCACTGCTGATGTCCTGGGCTTGTTGTAAAGGTTTTTTTGAAGTGTTCAAAGAGTGGTTTAGGGGTGGCTTTACCCCAAAACCATCCCTGGTGTTGTGTCTGTCCCTCAGAATCACTCCCTGCATGTTCCCCCTCCATGGGAAGGACCTTTGGCTTCTCTCCGCTCCGTCCAACCTACTATTTTGGGTGAATCACCCCAGGAATTTAATCTAACCTTACTTTGGTACAAAGTATTAAGGAGAAAGATTACAGGGAAAATACGCTGACAAGTATGAGTGAGTCTTCAAGTGTCTCTGATAGAACAAAACTTTTTCCAGAACAGTTGAAGGAAGAAAAGGGATATCTTACTTTAGGAACAGAAATTTCTTCACGTCCACATAGGTAATTTATGGTGATCCTTTCTTTTAAAGATATACAAATGCAAAAGCAAACTGCATCTCACACCTTAGCCTGCCCTGTTTGCCTTTGCCTGTTTTTTGTAGTATTTAAACAGAAATATCCATTCTCTCCAACCAGCCTCCTATGTGATCACTCCCTACACAGAGTGGAAAAATTAAAAAATTCATGGGTTGGTTTATTTCTTTCCTTTCTCACTTGCTGCCAGCTCACTTAGTGTTGCCTTCTTCAACTCTGTATTTTGGAAATATGCAATCATCTCTTAATTTTAGTTGACCATGGACTTGAATTTTAAGCCAGAGCATAAAATTAAAAAAAAAAAAACTCAAACAAACAAAAACCCCAAGCAAACAAACAAAAACAAAACAAAACCAAATCAACAAAAAACAAAACAGAAACAAAACCCCCAAAACAAACCCAAATAAAAAAAGCCCCAACAAACCACCTAAACTACTTAAAAACTAAACAATTTAACAATCTGCAGGTAAGTGGAGTTCTAGAAATACAAAAACACATTTACCAGCAATATACCTGAACTGAAAATCATTGTCTGCTGAAGTCAAAATGCACAAGAAAGTGAATTAAGTGTTATTTAATTTCTGCCTGGTTCACTCAAGCTGAGGCATCTCTGCTGTGGCTCTTGGGCATTCCAAGGGCTCCACAGGACCAGGGCAAAGAGGAATTTCTGGGATTGATGATTTCTAGAACCAAACCACACTTTTCCCTCCCCTGTTCAATACAATGGCCCTAACCACCTCACCCACTTTGTAGCCAAGATCAAATCACCAAACAGACAATTTATATTTGGAATCCCTCCTCCTCTGGCACATTTCCTGCCCCCATAACCAGTCACTCACTGAGGGATGCTGCTCCCCAGTGGATTTTTTGGTGCTGCCATCATTCCCCAGCTCTGCTGTGCTCCCCTTCGTGGCTGGATAAACAAATTCCCTGAGCCCCCCAGGCTGGGAAAGCACCAGGAGCTTTTTGTGAGCATCCCCCAGAGCGCCCATGTTGTTTTATTATTTTACACAGAAGGGATTTGGAGCATTCTAAAAGCCTGAGTTGTTTTTGGAGTGGCAGGAGCTGTGTACCCAAGTGGTGAATTTTAGTAAACAAGCCACTCAACATTCACTGGGATTCTGCTGGGAGCCTGGGCCTTTTTCAAGAGAGCTGGGCAGTGGAAAACCTTGCAATTATGCCACAGAGCTGGCAGGAACATAAAGTAAAACTGAGATTAAGACCAAAAAAGTGCTAGGATAAAAAAGCTGCCATTTAGAAACCATATTCAGGACCTTACTTCTTGTCATTTGGCCTACTAAATGTACTGAATTTAATCAAATGCTTAATTTTGCAGAAAAGTGAACCTTCCATTTAATTTTATTTGCAAATTTGTATGAAACATAAAAGCATTTGGACAAAAAACTGGAAGGTGATTTGAGAAGCCAAATGTTGTTGCTCCATTTTTTAAATTAAGCATTTGCTTTTTAATTCCTAAACAAGATTTTATTTCAAAATGTAGCAATAAGTAAATAATTCAAATGTTTAAAATAAAAACAATTTTTAAAGCTCTGGTCTCTGTGAAATATTTTCTGTCTATTCTGCTAAAACATCAGTGTGCAAACAGAACTTGAGTGCAGAATCACCAAGAACCAGATCCCATTTCCCATTTTCAGGGGTTCAGCTCCACTTTTTGATTTAAATATTCTCTGGAATTGACCAAAAACAAGTGAGAAATCAGTGAACGCTTACCCCAAACTGCAGCAATGTCTGCAGATTTCCTGCCAAATTTGTAACACATTTTCTCAATGTATTTCATTCCCTTTCTGCTTGTGACACCCCAAAATTTTCTTATCTTTTCCTTATTTACAGACAATTTTACAATTTTACCTTAATTGCAGCAGCACTGTGGGCTTGGCCCTGGTGAGACAAAGCCCATTTTATTATTTTATTTATTTCTGTTCCCCAGTGGCATCAGAAGCTGAATTCTGGGGAGAATTCTGGGTAAAACTCAATTTATTGAGCCTCAGTGTTTAAAGCAGCTGCCTATAAAAATCCATATGGGTAAATCCGTTTGCATGTGGAAACTGAGACTGTGCACACAGCTAAAAAGTTTTCCTTAAAATATTGATGATCTTTATAGGAATTCCTGTATCACCAAGTTTTCTGGGATTTAATGTTAACACATGACAATTAATCTCTTTAAGGACTCTCAGAGGAGAGAACATGAAGTCACACAATGCACCACAGCCAAATGGGAAATGGGGAAAATGTTCATTTCCCACCCTGTCATTTACCCTCACAGGCACTTTGGTGATATCACATCAGTGTGAATATGTGGCTATGGTGCCAAATTTATTTTTTACCTCCCATTGCAGAGTTGGTTCTCCCTTCTGCTTCTCCCTTATCAAGCAGAAGGGAGAAACAACTCTGCAATGGGAGGTAAAGAATAAATTTGGGACAATAATCCAACAAATAATTCAACAGTCTTCTCAGGACTCTGGCTGCTCAGAGTGACCCCAAGATGCATTATAAAGTCTCTTTTCCAGTCGAAGAAGGAGTGAGAACTCTTCATTTCTCAGTCTCAAGGTTGTTTATTGTATCTTATCTATAAAATTCTTTCTCCTGACCTGCCGAGGTCTGCTCAGCAAGACAGACAGACGCACACTGATAACACACACACTAATAACTGGTGGTGTTGTCTTTTTATACAAAACACTACGTGTACAATATTTAAGGTTACTTCCCAATACCTATCACCTGTGTTAGACAGTGAGCTTCTACTCTAAACCAATCCAAAAGTGCCAACATCACAGCAGAAGATGGAGGCCAAGAAGAAGAAGGAGAAAGGCTGGACAAGTCCAGATTCCTCCATCTTGCCCCCTGAGCTCCCATTCTAAAAACCCCAAAAATCTATTTTTCACACTGTGACAAACTGATTATTGTTCTGCTTAGACTTTCATGGCTTGCAGATCCTCATATAATGTTGGTAACTTTTTCCATGGGTCATAATCAAACCCACAGGGGTCTTGGGCTCTGTGCCAGGGTCTCTGAGCCCCCTGGCAGGGGTTTGAGCCATCCGGGACAGCCAGAGGGATGTCCTGAGTTCCAACAAGTCTAAGCCAACCCTACACCAACACAGTAACTTCATCCATAAGGAAGGAAAAGGCAGCAATGCAGTAAATCCCATATTTAAGCAGAAATGTCCCACAGATTTCAGTGGATACCAAAACCTTGGCAGGGAATG
Source organism: Melozone crissalis (assembly GCF_028551555.1). Lineage (NCBI taxonomy): Eukaryota > Metazoa > Chordata > Aves > Passeriformes > Passerellidae > Melozone > Melozone crissalis. Next base: position 18,053,334 of record NW_026535807.1, on the reverse strand, counting down.
CTGAGGGAAGCACCTTCCAGCCCCACAGCCACCCCAGGGCAGCTTTGGGGCGCACACTCTACTTTTCTGCATTTTTACCCAGCCCTTTTTTCATTGTCTTATTTTGAGAGTTCAGCTGTAACTCCAGTTCTAGGGTGGAAATAAAAAGAGTTTCAGAAATGCCAGGGGGATTAGAAAGCATTTTGTTGTACAGGTCTTGAAAGAATAATCTTTAGGAGCACACAGCTTTGTAAAGAGCAAATTCCATATTTTCTGCAAGCAGCACATCATTCCACCAGTGCAATAATCTTATCTTTTCCTTTTTTCTCTCATTCCTCTGGAATAATGGGATTAAGAATCCTACTAGAAATTCTTAAAATAGCTCTGGATTTCCAGTGTCTCTATTTATATGGTATCATAAACCCTCTTGCATCACAGAAATAACATGGAATATTCACTTGCTTCACTTCCTGACCCCCCCCCATTGTGTGCAAGCTCCCTTGTTACTATTTCCTCATTAATATCCATCTGTCACTCAGCATTTTATTTTACCAATTCTGAATTTCATCTGAAATTTGTACTTTTAACAGCTTTTCTCTGCTAGAAGACTGGACTTATAAAGTAGCTGACAGAGTGAAGTCATTGATATTATTTGTAATCCTTTAAATGTTCAAATTTATGCAAAAAAGGCTCTCTAAGTTTCTCTGGTATTTCTTTTCAGGTTCCATCATGAAAGCAGAGGGAAATCTCTGGCTGTCATGCCCATACTCTGAGTTAATGTGTGGATCCTGTCTCCCTCCAGTGGCAACTGCACCAGCCACAAATTCTGATATTAAAGTGCAATTAAAGCCTCTCTGACACTCAGATGATGCCTCCCCACTGCCAGGCTTGCTAAGGGGCTGCAGGGACAGCTGAGGACCTAACCCAGAAATCCCAGAGAAATCCCAAAATGAGCCCATTCTTCCAACAAGTCTCATCCCACTGCCCAAACCTGCTCAGCTTGCTGCTGCTTGTGGGCAAGAACAAGAAACACAGGGAGAAACCATGGGGAGAAGGAGGCAAACCATTTGTTCAGGGCTTGAAACAACACCCCAGAGGCTTAACTGGAGTTCAGAAAGCTCATCTGGCACATAAAATGAGCAGTCACAACATGATGCTGGTGAGCAAACCAGAGTTGACTGGGGAGCCATGAAAAGGTGACTTAAATGCACTGACACACCCCAAAATTTTTGTGTATGGAATTTAGACTGAGCCTTTCTCACAGAATATTGAAATTTACCCGTGAAATGTTTGCACATAAATGCACAAAAAACTCTTAAATGCACACAAAACTTTTGCACTTAAGCATTCCCAAAACATTTTCACAATATAAAACCCAACGTGGTGAGCAAACAAACACTCCAGGGCAGCACAGGGAGTTGTTTTCTGCCCCAGGAGAAGCCCTGAGTATCCCCATCCCATCATTTTGGGATGTGTGCTCCCAAGCAGAGGATGGGATGCAGCTGCCTTGGAGCAGGGGAAATGCAATGTGCTCCCAGGCTGGCTCTTAAATTGGGGAAATTCATTCTCTTGATTTGGGGAAAATGGGGAATCCATCCCAAGAGGGATTTCTGCCCTTGCTCAACACCTCTGCCCTTTCTCTGCATTTGGGAGTTGTTGCTCTCTTTATTCTTTAAAGCCACATAATCCATAGTGCAAAAGCTGCAGGACATATTAAATGAAATATTCCTCACTGGGGAGGTTATAAACTGTATTGCAGGAAAAATATCTCTAAGCATCACACTGGGCTGTATCCTTGAATTTAATTCCTTACAATTTCAGTCCTCAGTAATTTGTAATGGTGGTGCAAACAGCAGACATGGACAAGAATTAATTCTTTTCCCAGTTTAAATTTGAAAATTTGAAGTTTAAATTTGGGTAGGGCAAATTTAAACTTTACACAAAACAGCACCACAAGACCTCACCTCCAGGAGCAAGGCTTTCTCCTTTCACTGAGAGAACACTTTGGAATTTAGATTATTGCTTGTTCAAAGGTCCAGGTAAAGGGGGAGTTGCAGTTTTACAGATAATAAATTTGGCTGAGGATTTTCATCCTTGCAGCCTTTGTATGGATTTCTGACTTCCACTCTTGTTTTATTTTACTGTAAATCACACCTGGTTCAGACTGTGAATGCCTGCTGAGGGAAACAATCCAGAGAATGGGAAGAAAGTGGGAGGAAAAAGAGTAAATTCCACCCCCTTAGCAGAACTGCACAAGTGTGAGAGGAGCTTGACATCCTCCTCCTCTCATTGCTGCTATCTTTTCCTTTTTTCCCAGTTAATTTCTTTTTTTTTTTTTTTTTAATTGCTGCCCAAACTCTTATAAAAGCCAAAAATGCAGTAAATCCCTGAAGGGTTTTCTAACTTATTAGTGCCAAAATTCAGGTAATATTCAGGATGTTTGACCTGTCTCTGAAGCATTTTTCCAAGCACTATGCTTAAAAACTCACCAAGCACTATTGAAGATATGCTATGGAGCAGTTTCGCCTTCCACTGCAAGTTTTTCCCTTAGGGAATCATGGAATTATTAAGGTTGGAAAAGACATCTAAGGTCGTCACCTGTCACATTTAAAAAAAAATTTTAAAAAGGATCCAAAAATTCTCCAGCAATCAGAGATAATTTCATTGCCAACATCTGAAAATCCCAATTACATTGTTGAAGGTTTAAATGCAGGACAGGTCTGAAAGCACTGCTCAGCAACCTGGATTTTCTGAGCATGAAAGCAGCCAAAAATGAAATCCAAATTTCTTTTACAACCTTTTCTTTTTTGGAAAAAGCAGAGACCTAAATTTATGTTCGAATGCAGCAGTTTGCTCCACTCTGAGAGGCAGAAAAGAGAATTTTCCTCTGCCTGGCAAAAAGGCTTCCCTGGCCTCAAGGTGGCGACAGCATTGTGGATTCTGGGGCTGCAAATCCTAAAATTGAGTCAATCTCCTCATTTCTTCTTCCTGGAGCAACTCAGCCCCCCTAAATCTTGGAAATAAAAAGGGAAGAGAAATTCTCAAATGGGAGAATTTCTCTTAAGGGAAGAGAAATTCTTAAATGCTTTTGCATTTTGGGTTTTCAGATCAGGATTTAAGGAAATATCACCTCCACATTGATCCAGTATTCCCAAATTTCTCTCATCTGTATGTATAATATAATCAGACTGATTGGAAAAAATTGTTTGCAGTTTTGCTGAGCAGCATCCTTTAAAAAGAATATTGTTATTTATTTGCTGAAACAGATTAATATCATGTTAAGGAGAGAAAAAACCCACCACAATAAACTCATGCTAATGCAAAAATTAAGGATATGTAATGAAAAAATACAATTTCCAGGGGGGAAATAAACAATGTGGATTCATTTTAGAGTGACTTTTTACCAGAAAAAAAAGTGTTTTCTCTGAAAGAGATGTAATAAATGGTTGATTTCTCTGCAACTACACATGAAAACAGCAGAAATGCCACAGAAGAAAAATAATTTTTTTGATCTAGAGGGCAATGTAAAGAAGAGAGGGGTCTCAGTAAGGAAGAGAGGGATCTCAGCAGTATAAAATCTACCCAGGATAAGTGGGTTATCAGGTTAACTGATGCTCCTTGCTCTGCATTTGTGTTTTGGTGCTCATTTTCAAGAAGGAAAATCCAGTTGGATTTCAAAATTCAAGCCAGCCAGCCAAGTCCCAATGCCAAGGAAATTGATGGGCAAAGTCCTTCTGGAAGCATCTCCCAGTCATCACCTGCACATCCCAGCTGCCTTAAAGTGAATTCTCCTGCCTGAGCTACCAAAGAATTGCAGAAATATTTCTGCCACCACAAATTTTATTGCTATTTTGTTTTCCCCGCTGCAAATAAAATACCTGACAAACCTAAAACCAATTTACCTGTCATGGCTCTGATTTTCCTGTACCTGATTAAGTTGGCTTTGTTCCTCAAGCTCAAGATTCCCATCAGAGTTTAAGAGAGATGAGTTACAACCTGTATTCTTCCCACAGAGAAATGGCAATTTCTCCAATATTTTAGAAATTTAGAAATTCTAGAAATTTTAGAAATCTTGGAGAAATTTCCTTTGAAAGCTGTTCAGTGCAATTGTTGCTGTGTTAATAGATGCCCTCATGAATATGTTCATTAAAACAATTCACAACTTTAAAATTAAAAAAAGCAAAAAAAAAAAAAAAAACAGCAACTTAGCCAATTTTTAACATATAAATATACAATAAAGAAGAAAGCTTTATTCTTATTTTCCTCCCCTTTTTAACAAGCCACTGTTACAGCAGGGGTTAAATTGATGTGATTTTCCATACAATTATCCATACTGATACTGCCTGACCCATCAATCTGCTACTTCTGCCCCTCCCTAAACTACTTCCAGGCACAAATGTTTGCAAAATCCTCTTACAAAGCCCCAAATGTTTAGCCCAGAAGGGCTCAGTGAGCAGCACACACAAGGACAATCACCCTAGATCTGTGCAGGGACAAGCAGAGCCATATTCTGAGTCAGGCTTGCACACAAACCCCAGAACAATCCCATTAACTTGCTTTTGTGTGAGTTATAACCCAGCAAAGATCCCTTATTTCAGCTACAAGCAGCACCTGTATGTCCCAGATTAGGGCAGAGGGATCTATTTCAAGCCAATTTGAGCATGAAGATTGTTGAGACCTTTTTGTTGATGAAGGAAAACACTTCTGAGGCTTAAACAGAGTTCCAAACTGTTGCAGCTTCCACTGAGGCAACACTAAGTGATTGGAATGAGCTGTACACATGACAGAAAATGGCATTTTCAGAGTGAGGGGATTGGGTCTGCTGGAAAATAAAATATAAAAATGGAATGGAGACCAAAGGCCTTGGAAGCTGAGGGGAGCCGCAAAGATGAATGGCTGCTCACAAAGCTTTAACCCACCATGGAATGCAAATTGCACAAAGACAAAAGAGCCCAGAACTTCAGGCTGAAGTGAGCCTTGAAGAGAAATTTCATTTATTTAATCCCCAGCAGACAGAGCTGGCTGTGGGGCTCAAATACCTCTCTCCTCATGCAGACCATGCACCCTCCCTGAAATATTATTGAAACAGGCCTGCAACTAAAGAGGAAAACAAATCCTGCTGGTCAACATGATTAATGCTCTGGCATTAGGGAGTAAATCCAGTGAAATTGGTAAACATGGAAACTGGAAACACGAATCTCCAGGTAATGTCAGTTGTGCTCCTTGGCAAAAAGCTCCAGAACCAATTGGCAAGAGGTTTATGGGGTGGGGGAGGTTCTCCTGAAATCTGTGGTTTTGAACATTGAATTCTGCATTTCCATAAAATGGAGATGCATTATATATATATATATATATAATATATATATATATATATCATCATCATAATGTAATATTATACATTATACATTATACATTATATATTATATATTATATATTATATATTATATATTATATATTATATATTATATATTATATATTATATATTGTATATTGTATATTGTATATTATATATGTACACACACATTATAACACAGATATTATAATCCACACCATCACAATCAGAAGTGACTCTAAATCCATCTTATTACCATTAAAAGTTGCACCAAAATAAAGCTGGACCAAAATATATTTTTTTAAAATAAACTATCTATTTTTAAAATAAAATCTATTTTTAAAAGAATCTATTTTTAGAAATAAACTAGTTGTGCCAAATTCTAGTTTTAAGTCTGAAGAACTAAGCTTCCTCTGTTTCTTGAGAAGGGCCTAAAGATCACACCTATTAGTCTAAAACCTTTCTTCAAGTATTGAATTAATGATTCTCAACAACCCTCAATTCTCAATTTTGGTGGAATGAAAGTTTTTTCCAACACAAAAATAATTCTCTAAAACCAACGAACTCTACATTTCCATTACCTGCAATGGTGTTCACCATCTCTGTTATGGCACATTTTTTCTATTAAAAGGTTTTGAAATCCAACTGGAGAACAAGAACGTGTCAGTGAAAGTCTGCCTGAGGAGGAATTGGCTCCTTAAATCATTCCCAAAAGGAATTCCAGTCCCAAATATGAGGGACAGACAGACACAGCCCACGGGTGAGGGACAGACAGACACAGCCCACGTGTCTCCAGCCCTCAGGCTGCTCCCACCAGCCCATGGGCTTTGCAAATTGTCATGGCAACACGACTTTCTCTACAAGTACCACCAGGGGAGTAAATAAGCATATAAACCGTCCCTGGAGCTGGCAATCATGTCCCTAAAGCTGGCAACCATGTCCCTTAGGCTGGCAATCATGTCCCTTAAGCTGGCATGCCCTCCCTCAATGACAAACACGAGCAAAGGTGTCAGTGGCACGTGGGAAATCCACAGGCTGGGCAAAATCCTGTTAGGAGCCTCTAGAAAAGCACTGGGCAAGGGAAGGAAGCAGATTTTAAAGAGCAGCACTGAGCCCTGCTCATAGAGAGATCTCAGCTCTGCTGGCACAGCTGGGATTTTTCACCTGCACAGGTTTTGGGGTGATGGAATTGTGGCCTTGCAGGGCCTGGAGAGGATGCAGGAAAGATGGAGAGGGAGTTTTTACAAGGGATGGAGGGACATGACCAGAGGAAATGGTTTCACATAGACAGAGGGCATGGATGGGATATTGGGAAGGGAGGTGAGCCCTGGCACAGGGTGTGCAGAGCAGCTGGGGCTGCCCCACCATTGGAACTGTTCAAGGTCAGGTTGTGATGCCTCAGGTTTTGGCTTTTATATTTTCAGGTTCTGTGCTGGTTTAGGGTCTGGGCTTTATATGAGGGCATGGTGAGCTCTGTGCACAGAGCAGGGAGACAAAACAATTCCTGCTCCAGCTGGGCACCAAGGACAAATGATCCAAATCTCAGCCCAGGAGCACAAACACCGTGGGCTGGAGAGAAAAAAACAAGGATGGGACTGCCTGGGCTAAAGCTGGAATGGGACAATGAACTGCAAGGTGCAAATGGAGCAGAACTGATCCCAGTGACAGACCCCATGACCGGTCATGCATTTTGGGGCCATTTTGGGTCATCCTGGGTTCATTTTGGGGCCATTTTGGTTCATCTTGGGTGCAGCCCTGGCTGGGTTCTTATGCTGCCCAAGGTGCATCCATGGAGGAGATCCTTTAATAAATCCCTCCTTTATTCTGCAACTCTGTCTGGTCTCTGTTCTAGGGCATCAGTTCAGGGGTTTTTTTTCTGCTATGGGAAGAAAAACCAGAAGGGAGGCCTGGATCCATTGATTGTGAAACCAATGAGTTTTAAAACACAAATGCTCAGGAACCATGGGAAGGACAACATGAATTGTTTATGAGCACCCTTGGCAGGAGGACATCAGTTAGACATTGGAGCTTGGAGCAGCCTGGGACAGTGGAAGGTGTCCCTGCCATGGTTTGGTTTTTTGGGGTTTTTTTTGGTTGTTTTTTATTTTCTTTTGGGTTTTTCTTTTGTTTGTTTGTTTGTTTGGGTTTTTGGGTTTTTTTCCTCCTGTAGAAATATTATTTGTTTAAAGCAAACTTCACAGATATTTCAGAAGCGCCAAGGAAATTACCTGAACAAGCCCCTCTATTGTCTTTTATTTTATTTTTTATTTCAACAACTACATGTCTTAAGTAAGCAGAGATTTTAAAAAAATTATGCTGCCACATCTTCAGTAGGCAGATTAAAAAAATTCATTTTGACAAATATTCCCAAATTCCTTTCTGTCTGCTTCTCAGGATCCATTCAATAATGGAATAGCCCCAGGAGAAACACTGTGTAATGTCTTTTACAGTGCCAAAGCAGATCAGTAAATGCTGTCTGCAGCCTGTCAGGTTCTACAGAGATTGTGTCACTTTCCCCCTTCAATATCACACAAGTGATGGACAATAACTGTTCTATTGTAATCCTCTGTCACTGGAAATTTAAAAAAAAAAAAAGCACAAACTTAATCCATGATTTCCATGTTCTGCTCTACATTAGAAACAACAAACCAGGCAGATTTCCTAGTTTGAACACTTAATTCCTCCCCAGCTGCATATTCTGCTAGAAAGACAGCAATCATCTGAATAATTTCTCTGTTAATTCTGCCTGAGATTTAGATTTGGAAGGAGCAAAGAACCAAAAAATGGCAAAATCCCAGTAAAATTTGTTCCCACTGAACTGGTGGCAATGTTCTTGTCCCTCAGTGGCAGAAGCACCAACTGCAACTGGCTCTGCAAATCCTCATTTATCAACCAAAGTACTTTCCAATTTAAAAACTGATCTGTGCCAACACACAGCATGGCTTTACAGCCCTATCCCCAATTCCACAGCTCCAGTGAGGAGCTGGGTAACTTTCATTGATTGAGTTCTTTGCCAGCTATTTTCTCCTCCTTAGTCTAATCAATTAAACAATAAACACATGGGATGGACACGGTCCTGCTCTGAGCCTTAAATTCGGTGGAAAGGATGGAGTGGCCAGATAATGGCTTTCATTTATTTAGTACTTTGCCAGCTATTTTTTCCTCCTTGTTTTAATCAAACGTTGCATTTAACAGAGAACAGTCAGCAGACACATCCATGTGATGGCCCTGAAGGCCTTGCACATGTAATATTTGTAATATCTATAATATTTCCCTGTGTTTCCTTCCAATCCTTTTTTCCTTGCAATCTGCACTATTTCCTTGCATTTCCTTCCTTCCCTGCACTGCTGTGCAGCGCACCCACTGCTTCCTGCACATCCCACCTGCCTGGAACGTTCTACCTGAGCAAACACTGGGATGTGCAGAGGCAAATTCCTGTCCAGGTTGTGTTAAGAGCATTTTCTCTCTTATCTCCATCAAATAACAGCCAACATTATTAATTTCTGCGGCCAAGAACGGCCAGGGACAGGGGGTTGGATTAAGCTCTTTTCTGACCCAGAGATGGGGCAACTGAGAGGTGTTTTAAGAACTTTTATCCCATTTTCACTCTCATGAGAAGGGTGAGGCAGATATTATAACACAGATATTATAATACAGATATTATAATTCACACCATCACAATCAGAAGTTAACTATTCCTTAATTATAATACACTATAAGCATTTCTTAGCTTTCAGCTTTTTGCCACACCATGCTGTAAATGCCTTAAAGCCAATAATCTAAAATTACCCCTCGTGTGTCCTACTACAATGCATCTTTCACAACTCTATTTCTCCAAAGTATCTACTCTTATTTTCAAGGCCATTCTTTGAAACTTGTTTCTAGTTCAATTTTTTCTCTCAACAATGTCTGTCCGGTTCCATGGCATTTCTCAGTCAGCATTTTTTATCTCCAGGTTTGCACAGAGATGCACACACTGTGTGAGCCTATAAATTCATTCCCTACAAATTCATTTCCCAAAGGGATCTGTGCAATCCCCCAGCAGTCCCCGGAGTTCAGACTTCAAACCCAAGGGCTCCTGCAGGTTTTCCCCGGGCACAAAGGCACACAGGGATGCAGCCGTGTCCTACCTGTGGGTCGGAGAGCCGCGAGATGTCGGGGTAAAGGTAGAACTTGATGCCCTCGGAGGCGCCAGGTAACGTCACCCCCCGGATCAGGAGGATCATCAGCATGATGTAGGGGAAGGTGGCTGTCACATACACAACCTGGGGGGGAAACAAACAGCAGAAAAGGATCTGGTGAATTCTGTGAATTTTCTTCCAGCTGCAGCAAAACCAGCTTCTTTTCACACCCGCTGGAGGAAAAGTGCTTTGGGTGCCTTTGTGCAGGCAGTTTTGTGTTGGGGTCTCTGGCTGGTCAGAGTGACCCTGAGAAATGTTAAAAAGTCTCTTTTCCCAGCCTGATGGTTGAAGAAGGAGTCAGAACTCTTCAGTTCTCGTTCTCAAGGTTGTTTATTGTTCCTTTTCTATAAAATTCTTTCTCCTGTCCTGCCGAGGTCCGTTCAGCAAGACAGAGGCACTCTGCCTGCCCCCAGGGTGGTGTTATCTTTTTACACTAAAAATTACATGTACAATGTTTACAATTACTTCCCAATACCTAGCACCTATGTTAGACAGTGAGCTTCTACTCTAAACCAATCCAAAAGTGCCACCATCACAGCAGAAGATGGAGGCCAAGAAGAAGAAGGACAAAGGCTGGACACACCCAGATTCCTCCATCTTGCCTCCTGAACCCCCATTTTCAAAACTCCAAAATCTACTTTTTCACTGTCATTCTACTTGATTTGTCATGGCTTGCAGATCTTCGTATAAGGTTGGTAATTTCCTCCATGGGTCAAGATCAAACCCACAGGGGTCTTGGGCTCTGTTCCAGGGTCTCTGAGCCCCCTGGCAGGGGTTTGAGCCATCCAGGACAGCCAGAGGGATGCTCTGGGTCCTGACAATTTTTGTCCCCCAACCATATTCCTTTCTAAACTCCTCAGGGTTTGTGGGAGATGTCAGCACTTTTAATAGAGATTAAGTTCTCTGCAAGTGTATTATTTCCAAACACATGATAACAAGTAATTAATTAATCTTTTATAATAATACAAGCAATGGATTATCAGTCACCACAGAATTACTAAACTGATTTCCCTTCAGACTGCTCTGCCTGCATGTCTGGGTTTCAGGAATAAACATTTCATTAAGCCCAAAGGTTAAATTCTGTCCATATCTCTTTGGGATTTGATAGAGAACCCTTATCTCACAAAGAACCTTCAAAATGTCTGAGGTGCTGAACCCCAGCAATTGCTGTTTTCACATACATGGCCACACTTTTTTATTTCCAGAAATCAGTTTGTTCTCTGCATGGGCAGCAACAGGAAACCTGCAAGAATTCACATTTTCCAAAGGAAAAATGGAGAAGAATTGGTCCTGTTTCACAATCCCAAACGTGAGAGCAGCACATGGCTACTCAAACTCAGAGAAGGAATAAATAATAAATTTCATGCCACTATCAATATTTTCTTTATATGACAAACACACTGTCTATAAATTTAACTCTCTATAATTTCCTGCAGCCATTTTCACCTGTGTTCCTCTAACACCTGCCTTGCACCAGTCAAAATTAGCCCAGCTGCAAGAATGGGAAAAAATCATTTGGTGAAAAATACAACCTCAAAAAAAATATGTTTTAAACTGAGGAGTCCAATATCTGCCTCCTATGGCAATGAGAAGGAGACATCAAAGAATGACCTGTGAAAGGACTCTCAGACATATTTTTGTAATTAATGAATGAAATTGGATTTTCAGACTATTTAACCCCAAACATGACATGATCTCATGTGCCTCATCAGGTACCCTCAAAAATGGAGGAACTCTTTTGCTTCAGCAGGTGAGTGCACTGTGCTCAGAGAAACATTAATTCCTATTTTATTCCCTTCCCCAGGAGCTCCTAAGGTGAGGCAGGATGGGGAATTTAGGAATCAGTGCCACTATTAGCATCATCATCACATCTGTCAAAATTAGTTCAGCTGCTGGATGGAAAAAAATAATTTGGTGAAAAATACAACCTCAAAAAAATATGTGTTTTAAACTGAGGAGTCCTGTATCTGTCTCCTATGGAAATGAAAGGGAGACATCAAAGAATGACCTGTGAAAGGATTCTCAGACTTATTTTTGTAATTAATTAATGAAAATGGATTTTCAGACTATTTAACCCCAAACATTAAATGATCTCATGACTCATCCTCAAAAATGGAGGAACTCTTACTTCAGCAGGTGAGGGCACTGCGCTCAGAGCCATTAATTCCCATTTTCTCCCCTTCCCCAGGAGCTCCTGAGGTGAGGCAGGATGGGGAATTTAGGAATCAGTGCCACTATTAGCATCATCATCACATCTGCGGGGCATTAAAAGTTTCCTGAATTGTTTTCTTTTCTTTCAACACATCGAACCTCTCTGAATATCAATGTGAACACAACTGTTTCTAATTACACCACATCCTGTTTTAATTGACTTTAATTGCTTGCTATGTTAATTTGCATCCCAATGCTCAAAATGCTTTTTTTAAACCCTTGTCAGAGCCATGCCAATGTTTAAGCAGTTGGAAACGAAATAAAAAATTTCTGGCAGGCGAGTTTCTGCACCAAGTTCTCCTCTCACAATGTGCTCGAAAGAAAAATTGACAATGATATTTAGACATACAAGTAGGTGGAAATGCACCCAAAAACTCTGAACTACCCTTGGGTGCTTCACTGAAAGTACATTGGAACCAAAGATCCTGAAAATTGATATTTTATTGGCTGCCACGAGCTTTAAGTATCAAAGAACAAATTGAGTAGCAAGGACTGGAAATTTAAATACCAAAACCTTAAAGAGGCTTAGACGTCACTCAAGGTTAATATATAAATATCCAGGTACCTATGAAATGATTTCATGAGTGAGGCACCATAAAGACTTTGAGAACTGAGCTAGATTTCAGTTTTATCTTTTCCTGCCTAAATATCTCAACAGCACAGACATGTGCCTGTGTTCCAGTTTGTCCCCTGGGAGTGCTGAACTTCTTGTCCTAAATGAAAAGATGTTTTTGTGAACACTCCAGGCAGACCATGCTGCAGGGAGAGGGGATCTGGATTTTGAGGAAAAATAGAAGAAATTGAGGATAACCCTGCTGAGATTGAGGAAGATTTCCATGCAGTGAACTGAGCCCTAACCCACGGAGATCTCAAAGCCCCAAATCAGATTTCTTTGGCCAAAGCTCCTGCAGGGCACAGCAGCCTGAAGCTGTGAACCTTCCTCCTTTGCTTGGCTTTTCCTGAGAACACACAACCAGAATTCCTGAACTAAATATCACTTGGAGGCCTGGAAAGTGATGGAATTCTCCCCTGCAAGCTGCAATGTTCAAGTCTGTTTGCACTATTAGGAACTAAAAGTGTTTTATAAATGGGATAAAATTTATCTTGATGCTTCAGAAAATGACTGGCTTGCTAAGCTCTGTCCCCTGAAATCCTCTATTGCTCCACTGGGCTGTAAACATGAGGAATATCAATGCAGGAATTGCCAGAGATTTGCCAGAACTTACTATTTAAGTGTTTATGGAAAATCAGATCTGCCCCCATGCCCTGCTCATCCTTATTTTTCACAGTGTTTTAATCCTGGTGTAATTTAACTTTATTTATTCATTTATTTATTTATTTGAAACCATGAGCATGGAGAACCAGAATGAAACCCCAACTGTGCCCACACTGCACTGCACTCCTGTGTGGAGAAGCTGCTCAGGAACCAAAATTTCACCCAGGGATGCAAGAAGGAAAAGAGTAATTTTTTATCCAGGGGAACAAATTGGCACATATATATATATATATATATATGTATGTGTGTATATATATATATATGTATGTATATATATATATATATGTATGTATGTATGTGTGTGTATATATATGTGTATGTGTGTGTATATATATGTATGTGTGTATATATATATGTGTATATATATGTATATATGTATGTATGTGTATATATATATATAATTATTATATATAGAAGTATAATATATCCCTGCCTGGCAGCTCAGGGATATATTATATTTCTATATATAATTATAATTAGGGATATATCCTCAGGATGTTGCTGAGGAGCCACACCCTCCTGCCCAGGAACCACCAATCTGGGCAGGATTTCCATCAAAAGTTTTCAAATTGTCCCACAAGCCCCAGTCAAACCAGACTTGGCCTCACTGATATTTGCCAGTTTCACAAATTCTAATTTCTTTGATAGTACCAACCTACCTAGATGATAAACAAGATAAAAGATTTTCTTTTTCAACTTCCATGGGATAGTGTGAAGTATTCCATGCAGCATTGTTGGGAAAAAAACTTTTTGTTCATCTGACTCTACACCATCTACAGAGCTACCACTGAAAAGGGAGATTTTCCACATTAATTGGATTTACAAGTAAAATGGCATAAAATGGCATAAAGGAATGACAGCTGATTCACAAGGTTTTTAAAAGGATGTCAAAAGGGAGAAAACATTGGAGGCCCACCTACATTTTAAAATATGCAGAGAAAGAAACACAAGGAAAAACCCAAGAGAGCAGCAGGTAAGTGGATTTGTATAATGGAATGAGGGGAGAGGTTAGAATCAGCACAATGGCTGATTTTCCCATTTTCTCTGAGCATTTCATGAATTTATTCAGCATCATCTTCTGTTTGTCATCTTTGTTTATCCACAGAGGGAATCCTGCACCAGAATAATTCTGTAAAACCAACCTTAACCAGATTGCCCATGAACTGCAGAATTCCTCCTGAATTACCGCTGAATCATGTGTGAGGGCAGGAATAAATTCAAACGCCAACAGCTAAGAAAATTTCATGAGATTTGAGGTTTGAGAAAAAGGAAAAATCCATTGGGAATGAAAATTCAATGAGATGAGATACAAAGAGGGGCCAGGAGAGGACACTGGGTGAAGGGATGGGAGAACCTGAAGGAAACAGAAGTTTCCACATGAAATAATAACTGCAGGAAGGAATAATTCCAGCACCACATCACACTGGGGTCATTGCCTGAGACACAGAAAAATCCCAACCTGGCAGAGCTGGGCAAGTCCAGATATTTTTCCACATGGTGGTCAAGGCAATAAATAAATAAATGAAAGTCTGATCCCTGCTGGAATGGTTTCCTTCACAAGTAAAGGAACACTTCACTACAAAACTCATTGACTCAATTAAAAAAAAAAAAAAAACAAAAAACAAACCAAAAAACAAAAAAAGACCAACAACCAAATCAAAATGTTCTGCCTGATTTTGGTTTGGCATTCTTCTAACTGAATAGGCAGAAGAGAGTTCTCTCTTGAATAAAAAACGCTTTAACAAGCCCAAGTTGTTATTTAGAAGCCTTAATCCCACATTAAAAATAGGTGAAAAAAACCTATTTTCCATACATTTTGCAGCACAAATTATTCTTTACATTGGGCCTGACTTTATAGAATTTTCAGCACTGCCCAAATTCCTCTTCAAATATTCTGTGTTCACAAAACTGCCTGCCTGTGGTCCAAAGTTCCAAAAGAAAGAGAAGTTATGGTGGAAGGCTGAATCCAAAATGCTCTATTAGAAACCCGGGCATGCAGCTAAAATTGGAAAACAATGAGACAGCACCAAGGGCAGACAATATCCATGCACAGCAGCAGCAGCTCATTTTCCCAGCTGAATTGAGGGAACAATTCCCTTCCATGATGAGCTCCTGCTCCCCATAAATATTCCTAGAGCAGCAGCAAGTTTTCTAAATATGTGTAATTTCCCAGCTCCTTCCAACAGCTGGGTTTGCTTCCAGCTTGCCCAGGAGCATTAAAATCAAGATCTGTCTTCTTTCTGCTAAAATTGCTCTTCAGGCTTGGTAGTTCTTTTGATGAGGTCTACAGATCTCCTTCTTAATAAGAAAAAATATCAGATTTCCTTGTATTTGAATAAAAATTCTCTTATTACCAGATCTTACCCTAAAACATTTGTTTGTAAGACTACCAAGAACAGAATATGCAGTAAAAAATCCCAGTCATGGACACCAGAACACACAAAAGTACCCATAGAAAATGTAGAAAAGTGAATTTTATCCCATTATTGGAATCATTTATGTGAGCACCTGTATTTAAACACCATAATAAACTGAATTGTAAAATAAGTAAATAGTAATGGCAAATAAGTTTGTTAAGAATAAATTATTAAGAATTAATAAATAAATAATGGCAAATGGAGATAACCAGATTAATTCTTGATACATGCACAGCTTAATAATGACCTAATCAGTGACAAATAATGTGCCAACAGCTTCAAAAAAAAGGGGGAGTGATCATAAATAATGGGCTGGATCCTGAAAAAATGACTTGATGTCACCATTCCTTTTATTTCAAGGATTAATTTCAACCAGGATAGGGTTGGTCAAGTTCATAGTGCCAAATTCACAGTAAAATTTACACATTGAACAAATCAGTTCAGATTGTGGTGCCTGCTCTGAAGTGGTTTTAAATGTTCACAAGTGAATCCACACTAAAAAGGATCAGCCTGAACTAAAAGCTGAGCAACTGTTGGAAATGTTTCATTCATGTTATTACATTTTTGCTGCCATTAAATACCAGAAAGAAAATAATTTATCTATTTCATAGCTCAATATCTATAGTAAATACAACTCAGGAGCTCAGTGCCTCCTCCCAGAGCTTCCTCGGGCTCCAAAATTATATTTCCCACACTCAACATCAATCCTCCACTCACCAACTGTTCTTAGAGGAGTTATGGTGATGAAAAAATTGAAGGATGCAACAACCCTCAACACCAACAGTCCCACAAATGTTCTCTCCATGTGTTGGGAAGTGTGTTCCTCACGTTGAGAACGTGCTGTTGGCACACTGCTCTGACAAAAATCCCAACAGTTGTAAACCCTGCCTGCCCAAAATAGCTCTGGGAGGCAGGGGAAGGCTGGGATTTCTCAAAGGCAGAAATCCTTGAGCATAAAGGAGCACTGCAATTTGGCAATTTTCCAATGGAAATACAAAAACAGAATCCCAATGCTAAAATCATGGTGTTATTGTCGCTAATATTCCAAAAACCCGGAATGTCTTTGTCAGAGGTTTTTTCTTTAAAAGCAGTGGGTGTTTTGGGGTTGGAGGTGTCTTTACCCCCAAAAAATTCTTGATTGAAGTTTATTATTTTATCTCCACCATTAATGGTGCTGATAAACCAGTGCAATAGCAGCATCCTCTAACTGTGATTTGATTTTTTGTGTAACATTCAAGGGCACAAAGAGGAAGAGCTGCCCTCTGGTTGTGGGGAAGGTCTGTGCTGGAATTCTCAAGCAAAATGAGTTCTAAAATTTGGCAATCAAACACAGCTCTCCCAGTGGAAATACAAAAGCAGAATTCCAACGCTAAAATCCTGGTGTGATTGTCCAAAGACCTGGAATGTCTTTGTTGGAGGTTTTTGTTTTTGTTTTTCTCAAAAAGCAGTGAATGTTTTGGGGTTGGAGGTGTCTTTACCCAGAAAAAAATTCTTGATTGAAGTTTATTGTTTTATCTCCACCATTAATGGTGCTGATAAACCAATGAAATAATGGTGTCTGATAGCTATAACGTGATTTTTTTGTGCAACATTCAAGGGTTGGTTGTGGGCAGGGAGAGGAAGACTGATGGGGAGGAAGCAAATTTCAGCATCTTGGCTGGGCTCATCATGCAAGCCAAGTGTTTATGTAGAGCTCCCATCAAGGAGGGAATTTGCAGAGCCACAAATATCTCAGAATTAAAGACTTCTATCTAATCAAGTAAAAGTCAACTTTAAGAATCAATCAGGAAGAATTTTAAATATAAATTAGGACTAATTAATCAACTAAGGGTTGGGGTTTTTTTTCTATTTTTTAAAGGAGTTTAAAATGTACAAGGTTTTATAAAACAAAGCTGTTCCTTTCCAGAACTTCCTAGGATTTTCAGAGCTCTCAATGCCACCTAGTTTACCTTCACAGACAAACCGGATACTGTGAGTTACACATATACCCAGAAATTTACATTTTGCTTAAAAAAATATGTAAAATGGGATGACTATTCCTCATAGCACCCCCATTTTTGTGAAAATAATTCTGAATCATCCCACAGCAGCCCCTGAATTTCCAGCTGTGTCACTGATTTTCCACAGGCAGAAATAGGGGCTCAATAATGCATTAAATGAATTGGAATTTTTAGTTATTCTAGACAGCCCTTCCAGTTCTCATTCCTCAGGTCCTGACCCATCATAAAATTGTTTAACCTTCAGCTAAAATGTTTAACCTTTAGCTAGAGATGCAGAGCAGGAGGTGAATTTTCCTGTCACTTCAAAATGTGTAAGATCTTAAATGTGTGCATTGGAATGGACTCAGAATTTTTGACCAATTCCTTCTCCTGGTTCAGGGTTTGTTTGCTCTCTGACTCTTCCTGCAGAGCATGAAACTGGGTTTCCTGAAGGAGTGTTGTCCTCATGGAATTATTATGGATTATATAATAGATTTTATATAATAATTCTACATATATACATATATATATATTCTAATTTTATTTATATGATCATATATATAATTATATATAATTATATATAATTATGTGTAATTTTTATATATAAGTGTATATATATATAATTATATATAATATATATAATATTTATAATATAATTTATATTATATATAATTTATATATTATTATTTATAATGTATATATTTTATAATATATATTTATATGTATTTTTATATAGTAGGTATAATTATATATATAATAGACATAATATTATATATTATATATTATATATTATATATTATATATTATATATTATATATCATTATTCCCTTCAATGATTCATTTTAGTGAATCAACATTTTCCAATAAAATTAGGATTTACCAGAGTATTCCTTATCATCTCCAGCTTAGATTATTGTTTGATTTCCATCACTTCTCTTTAAAAAACCCCTCAAAATAACAAAACCAACAACACAAAAACACACTCCCAAATGAACATCAGCACTGAGGGAAAATTAGTGCTGGATGAAGTCTGGGAAGTGGAATCAATGTTATGACCAAAGGATTATAGGGGTAAAAAAAGGTGGCCTCAAAACGTGAAAGGTGCCAGCTGGAAAAGATCAATGTGTCAGCCAGACTCTGCTGTCACCAAATAAATTAGTAACATTTCAAATAATTGCAAATATTAAAAACACAGAACATTAATTTAATGGTAAGAAAAATTTTCTCTAGAATTTTGCTCCAAAATGAGTCATATGTGAGACTTTGTTTGAAAACTATCCTATCAATCCTCCAAGCACTCCAGCAGGTTTGCTAATGGCCATCTCTAAATCTAGCAGTCACTTCTGCAGTTTTCTGGGTACGACAGCACTATTTCATGTGTTACACTATAAATACTGTAAACTATTTATTTATTTGTGCAGTAAAAGCTGGGGGAAAAAAAGATGTGTAAAGTGGGAGGCAGAGATATCCTATAGCTCAGCCCCACCTCTTTGTCTTTTGATGGTTTTTGTAATCATGGTGTTGAAGGAAAAGGGTCAGATGTCCCCAGGAGGGACAGTGGAGATTTCTGCTCTGGTTTCTGCTCTCTGGGACAGGAGCCAGGGAAGGGCTGGGGCTGGGGTCAGGGTGGAAATCAGGGAAAGGTTCCACCCTGAGGGTGCTGGCACTGCCCAGGGAATGGTGACATTCCCAAGGCTCCCAGAGCTCCAGGAGAGCTTGGACACCACTGCCAGGGGTGCCCAGGGTGGGATTGCTGGGGGGTCTGAGCAGGGCCAGGAGTGGGGCTGGATGATCCCTGTGGGTCTCTCCTAACCCAGGATATTCCCTGAATCCATGAACTGTCCTGTGCCTTCCAACCAAACCATAAAACCCAAATCTGGCAGACCTTGATCTTTCCCTAGGTGATAAATTGTGACCGCGTTCACAGGGGTCTGAGGATGAGGGGAGAGACGAGGATCTGACTCCATGTTTCAGAGGTTTGATTTATTATTTTATGATATATATTATATTAAAACTATGCTAAAAGAAGAGAAGAAAGGATTTCATCAGAAGGCTAGCTAAGAATAGAAAAAGAATTATAACAAAGGCTTGTGGCTCAGACTCTCTGTCCAAGCCAGCTGACTGTGATTGGCCATTAATTAGAAACAACCAACATGGGCCAATCAAAGATCTACTTGATCTACTTGTTGCATTCCACAGCAGCAGATAATCATTGTTTACGTTTTGTTCCTGAGGCCTCCCAGCTTCTCAGGAGGAAAAATCCTAAGGAAAGGATTTTTCATAAAAGATGTCTGTGACAATAAATCTGTTAAACAGACAGGCCCTGTCTTGGAATGTTCTATTTTGTAATGATAAAGGGTCATAGAAATTTAGTATAATTCAGGTTGTGAATTATAGGAAGGGCATGTGAATGGCTTATAGAGCCTTTCACTGCACAAATCAGGAGAGAAAGATCAGGACTGGCTGAATTTAGAGTATCTCCAAATACAAAAACTGTAATATCTCTGAGCATCTGTTCCAGCATCTGAGCATCCTCCGAGTGAAAAAGTGATGCTGTGATCCTATGGGGAGCCCAGGACTTTAGCAGGAGAATAAAGAGCTCCCATTTCTTTGGGGAAAGGTGTGTTTGTGTGCCCCCAGCACGACAGCCCAGCTCCTGCCAGCCCCTGAGCAACACCAGCTCTTATCTCCATGGTGACCGCTGAGGGATGGATGCACCATGAAGCATTTACAACACTCCTTGTGCATTAAGTATCATAACAAAAGCACAATAAATGGCCTCAGCACTCAGCCTAACAAGCATCCTTATCATCCTGACCCTGATTCTCCACGTTTCCCTTCCCTGTGGCTGCTCCACCCCCCTAAAGCAGTTATCACACCTTGATGAGGGTTTATTGCTCTCTAACTTCCCCTCTCAATGTTGCTGCTAAATCACCCCAAGGCTGCCTTGTAGGACACCAATCTGACAGTGCTGCAACTAATTTGTGGGTTTGAGAAGAAAAGGGGGTGTGATGCATAGAGAAGATGAGAGGGATCACACAATAAAACCCTTGGGCTGAAGAGAGGGTGGGTGAGGAGGCTGTGAGTGTCACAGACTGATTTTCTCCTGATTTTCTCTCTCAGGGAAAGGCTTTGATCTCTCAGCTCTCCCTTCACACCCTCAGCTCTGCAGAGATCCTCTGGGGATGTAAAGGGGCTCTCCCTGGGGAGCACAGACCTCTCCCTGTGCTCATCCTCATAGAAATAGCAGATTTGTCTTTCCAAACAGGCTGTGGGTCTGCAGGTGGATAAAACCAGCACTGGGAGATAAAAGAAACAATGGGAAGGATTCCACTGATTGATGAATGGAAAAAGATATTTGCTTTTACAAATAAACTGTAGATTTGCTGATAAATTAAATTAGACATTGAAAGATGAAAGAAACAATGAGGAAGAAAAACCCCTAAGAATTAAAAATTAAAAGGGAGGGTTATACATCAGAGGGAAATCTCTGGTATCAGGTGTTTTGGGAAGTCTGAAGATCTCAAGTACCTCAGAAATGGGGAAACAGAGAAGGGAAATGTGGCTTGGAAATTGGGATAAAAAGGATTGGGTTATACATTAGAGAGAAAGGAAGGGTTGTGCATTAGAGGGAAATCTCTGGTGTCAGGTGTTTTGGGAAGTCTGTGCCTTTTAAGTAGCTCAGAAATGGGGAAAGAGAGAGGGGAAATGGGAAATTGGGATAAAAAGGAGGCTGAGTCCTCCAAAAATTTGAGAGACCCCAGGGGATGCCCCATGGCCTCTCCCTTTATTGGAATAAAGTAAAAGGATTCCTCTTTGGACATAAACCATAAATGTGTTTGCGGGTTAATTTTCCTGACAATCTTACACTTGGAGCCCTGAGATTCCACCCTCAGCAAGGCACTCCAAGGACAAGGGACACACAACCCAAAGCACAAAAATCCTCCCTGACCTCAAGAACTGCAATTCTACAAACACATTTTACGCCCACAGGAAAGAACTCAGAATTTTTACTCTTTCTGCTTGTATTTCCCAGCAGATGAATCTATTCTCTCACTTTAGGGCCACATGCCAGTGATTTTTGCCCAACTGGGAATGAGAAGGCCTCAAGAGAGGTTCTGCTATGAGAGAGGTCCTCAATAAACACAGAGTTACCCCATATCAGAAATATAAGCGCTGTTCAAGCCTGTTTTTTAAAATTGACTTAATTCAGAGCCTTATACTTTCCACAACACCACTATGCACTAATTGTCCAGAGTGTCTGCTTTCCATGACCCAATCCAGCTTGCACAGGATGTTTTGGGTTTCTTCCTTTCTCTTTTTGGAGGTTTTTTGCAGCAGCAGAGTGAATAGCAGGTGCACAGCAGCCAGCTCCCTCCTGGGGTTGTGTTTGAGTTTCCAGCCCAGCACCAGCAGCTGCCTGAAGCTGCCTTTGTTGAGGCAATTTATTTATTTATTTCATGAGGCTTTGCCATTCCTGGGAGTGAGTTTGGATCTGGGCCACAGGATCTGACACTGGGGTGGGATACAGGACTGGAGTTTGCAAATCTCACAAGAACAGCCTTGTAAACAAAACTTGTACTACAAAGACATCTTCAGGCTGGAGATAAAGGCAGAAATGTGGGCTTGGCTGGCTGCAGAGTGCAGAGCCTGCCCTCCCACTGGCAGGAATTTGGGTTAATACAGCCGTGGCATGCAGGGTATGGGAATGGAGAGCTAAAATTGCACTTAAGGAGCCAGTCCTAAAGCTGGAGAGATCAGCATGAGAGGAGGACAAACAATCTGTGTGAGAATAGGGAATTGTAACTATTCTGTTTCATGGAAAAGAAATATGGAATTGGAGCAGCATTGGGGAACTCAGAGCTAAAAATGTTTGTGTAACCCTGTGTGCTCCTGCAGAAGAAAAGGGGCAAATAATATTCTAAATATACAAAGTAAGACTGAAGACATTGCAATTACTGTGCAGAAATTCTGTGCACACATAGAGACCAGGACGTGGCAACCACAAAGTTTTGGAAAAGGCAGCTTTGGAAACCCCTCAGTTGTAAATCCCAGCCTGCAGCAGTGCCCTGCACCTGAAGGAATAATATTTTAACCCTGACACATTCATCAACAATGATAATAAACTGGAAATGTTCTATTTTGGCTATAAATTTGGGGAAGAGGATGGGTAAGGAAGGGCAGGTTCTAATAGGAAATTGTAGCTGTTCTGTTTAATGGGGAGAAATATAAAATTGAGGCAGCATTAGGAAACTCAGAGCTATAAATGTTTGTGTATCCCTGTGTGTTCCTGCAGAAGAAAAGGTGCAAATAATATTCCAAATATACAAAGCAAGACTGAAGACATTGCAATTACTGTGCAGAAATTCTGTGCACACATAGAGACCAGGATGTGGCAAGCACACAGTTTTGGGAAGGATTTCCCCTCTGTTGGAAATCCCAGCCTGCAGCAGTGAAGGAATAATATTTTAACCCTGACACGTGCAACAATAATGATAATAAACTGGAAATGTTCTATTTTGGCTATAAATTTGGGGAGGAGGATGGGTAGGGAAGGACAGCTTCTGAACCATGAAGAGATCATACTCTGAATAAATATCTATTAATAAGTATATATCAATAAATCTATATTTATTTATTAATTATTTATATATTTATTTAAATATATATAATAAATATATATTAATAAATATATACTCTGAATAAATGAGTGCAGCTGTCACATTGCTAAAACCTCTTTGTTGGGCCAGTGTAATTTGGATAATGAGCTAAAAGTTCCTGGTAGCCTCAATGGCAGAAAGAAGAAGAATTTGTTACCTTTGGCCAATCAGGGCACTTTTCCTCCAGGGATTGCTGTGCTCATCTGTGCCCTGGGGCTTTCCCTTGAATTTTGCAGCAATTTCCCCTGCATTGCCACAGCAAAAATCCCAGCTGGCCTTCCACCCTCTGCCCCTCCCTGCCCCTTCTGCTTTCTCATATTTAAAGTTCACAGCCCCAGTGATTTCTGTGCCCCGAACCTCTCCCACCTGCCCGTGCCCTGAGCTGTCCCTCAGTGCCCTGAACACTTTTTACTCTCTTCAGCTGTGGATCAGGGCTTAGATCCACCCTAAATATTCATATAAAAGTGGATTTCCCCACTAAGGTGCAGCTGGGAAGGACTGAAATCATAAAAACACAATTTTTACTGAAGTTTCCTATAGATGAAACCTTCCCCAGCTGTCAAACAGGTCAGAAAAACCAACGAGAAGCGCAAAAATCAATTTTTTTTAACAAACCCGAGGTGTCCTTAAATGCTCAGCGCACAGGAGAGTGGAGAAAAAAATGAGTTTAGAAAGCTCAGGGAGAGGAGGAGGAGAGCAGGAACTCTGCATGCATCTCATGAATGTTCTACTTTCCCCCTTTGAATGCAGACATCAGCCTTGGCCACGGCCAAAGCCTCGCCATGAAGGGCCATTCTTTGCTGTCACTTCAGCCTCAAACAAAAGACACTTCAGGAGATACAATCCTTGCTGCCCAGTTCCTTTTCCTGGGCTCTTACAATGGGCCCTAGTTCTTTCTTTTATTTTTCTTTTTTTTTTTTTTTTTTGCCTTCCACACATCTTTCTCTCTTTTATTTTTTTTTTTTAATTTTTTTGTTTCTGTCCTTTTGCTCCTTCTTTCTGCCTCATTGAATCCATTAAGGCCTTTAGATGGGCTGCTATTGAGAAATAAATTTTCTTTGGGGCTAGTGACTGAGTTTTAACTGCTGGCAAGCAAGGCTTAACTCCTGAGGGGAGGGAAAATGATGGGTAAAATATACAAAAAAACATTTCTGAGTTTGGGATCTTCAAGCACACTGGATACCTAGCAATGCCTTGCTCCTCAAGGAAAAGGAAAAGGAATAACCTAATCCCAGGAATTTTCCTACTTTTCCTCAAGGAAAAGGAATAGCCCAATCCCAGGAATTTTCCCACTTTTCCTCAAGGAAAAGGAATAACCCAACCCCAGGAATTTCCCCACTTCTCTCATGCATTTATCTTGACACACTGAGTTTTCTTTCTGCTGGTATTTCTCAGCAGATTAATATATTCTCTTATTTTAGTGAGTGATTTTTGCACAACTGGAAATGATAAGGCCTCAAGAGAGGCTCTGCTATAGAAGAGGTCCTCAATAAACACAAGATTACCCCAGTCAGAAATATTTTTCATTCAGGCCTATTTTTATAAATTATTTCAATTTTTTTTAATTGTTTTCCATCACAGAATTGTTGGCCCACCTCCATAAGTGTAAAGTGCAGAAACAGAAATACAAATCTCACTTGATTTTCTTCCTCAGTTTATATCCCAGAACCAGCAAAAGATATATTAGCTCCCCTTATTAGGCATTTTTTCTGCTTTGTGACTCAGGGAGTGGGGACAGTTACAGAAATTCTGTGACTTTTTCTTTGCAGCCTTGCTGCAAATCTTTAGGCAGAATAGAGAGGCTCCAAGCTTTACAGAGAGGTAAGCAATTGAATCCAACCAGGTTTAAATTAAGCAATTAAATCCAACCAGCTTTAAACTTTTAAGTTTAAATTTTAAGCTTACAAAAGATGTTTTTCTTTGGAGAAACCATTGAAACTTACTGCTTGGTATTTGAAATTCTTTGGTTTAGGCAGGAAAAAGATCACATTTGGAAAGAACAGATATAGGGCTGAGTTATTTGGTTCTCCTCATTAGAATTCATAATTTTTTTATTATCAAAAATTATGAATAAAAATAATATTGGACATAATTGGGGGGAACATTATGTTGTGATAGATTATTTCAAAGCCACCAAAACCCAGTTCAAAGCAAGAGAGCTAAAATTCACCTCAGAACCAGGACAAAAAACCTTAAACCTCAAATTTCTGAGAGTGACAGAAATAATTCACAAAATATAAAGAAATATGAGCTGGAAGTGTGTGGGGGGGTGCAAAAATAATTTATTATGTCTGGAAAATAAAGTTTTTTGGGGATGTGCATCCAGCTCCCCTCCAGGGGGAGAAGGGAGCACAAATATAAAACCAGAGCTAAGGGAGAATATTTTGAATTCAATAGTGAGAGGCAAAACCACACTCAGCCAGCAGGGCCTGGGAACTCCAGCTTTGCATCTTAAATTGTTCACAAAAATTCTGGGCATTTTCCTCAACAGCAAAATGAAAAATATATTATAACCAAAAGTTAACTACAGTTGCAGCTTTATTTAATAGGTTTAATTTAGTAGTGCACAGTGTAGAGCTTAATTTGTTGGAATAAACTCCCAACAGGTTTGGGATCAGGGGTCTATTTTATACTGAATTATTCAGAACTGCAGCCTCAGTTGAGGAGAACAGGTGCTCCTCAAAACTGTAGGCATGATATTTTCTGAAAAATCCCTTTGCCAGGAGTTTTTCTCCTGAGAAGCTGAGAGGCCTCAGGAACAAAATGTAAGCAATGGTTATCTGCTGCTGTGGAATGCAACAGGTGCATCTGTGATTGGTCTCATGTGGTTGCTTTTAATTAATGGCCAATCACAGTCAGCTGGCTTGGACTCTCTGAGAGTCACAAGATTTTATTATCATTCCATTCTATTCCTTGCTAGCCTTCTGATGAAATCCTTTCTTCTGTTCTTTTAGTATAGTTTTATTATAATATATATCATAAAATAATAAATCAGCCTTCTGAAACATGGAGTCAGATCCTGGTCTCTTCCCTCATCCTGAGACCCCTGCGAACACCACACACAAAACCATCATAAAATAAAAAACCAACCCAGATGTCTCTACCTTTAGTTACACCTTGTTAAAATGTAAGTGTGAATTAAGGATTTTTTAGTACATTTCCTAGGCCACCTCAATGATTCATTACAAATGGTCCAGCTTTCAGTGACTCTTTCCTGCCCATCATAGATTAACAATAATGTCAAACCCCTTTTCAGGAGATTTTTCTGTTGTTGTTAACTGGATTCTATGTCAAGATGTCCCAGCACACAGGCTGTACCTGTTCTCTTTCATCTCTGGGGTTTTGACATACATAATTAATGTAGATTTACAAAAATGTCCTGACACTTCACCGGCCCTTCAGTGCCTCCAGCTCAGCAAACCAAAGTGATCCATGGCACTAATTACCAAGGGATCCATGGCACTAATTACCATGGGATCCCTGGCACTAATTACCAAGCGATCCATGGCACTAATTACCACTTGATTCCTGGCACTAATTACCACATGATCCATGGCATTAATTACCACGTGATCCATGGCACTAATTACCAAGCGATCCATGGCACTAATTACCACTTGATTCCTGGCACTAATTACCATGTGATTCATGGCACTAATTACCAAGTGATCCCCGGCACTAATTACCATGTGATCCATGGCACTAATTACCATGTGATCCCTGGCACTAATTACCAAGGGATCCAGGGCACTAATTACCATGTGATCCATGGCACTAATTATCACTTGATTCCTGGCACTAATTACCATGTGATCCATGGCACTAATTACCAAGTGATCCCTGGCACTAATTACCATGTGATCCCTGGCACTAATTACCACGTGATCCATGGCACTAATTACCAAGAGATCCCTGGCACTAATTACCAAGAGATCCATGGCACTAATTACCATGTGATTCATGGCACTAATTACCAACTGATCCCTGGCACTAATTACCAAGGGATCCATGGCACTAATTACCATGTGATTCATGGCACTAATTACCAACTGATCCCTGGCACTAATTACCAAGGGATCCATGGCACTAATTACCATGTGATTCATGGCACTGATTACTAACTGATCCCTGGCACTAATTACCAAGGGATCCATGGCACTAATTACCATGTGATTCATGGCACTGATTACTAACTGATCCCTGGCACTAATTACCACGTGAGGAGCAGTGCAGCACAGCAAAGATCAGCAGCTGTGCAGCCAGAACATGAATTTCAGGCAATCACAGAATAATTAAGGCTGGAAAAGACCAACCCCAAACCCAGCTATGTCAAAGCCACCGCTGTCCCCAGGGGCCACATCCACGTGTCCTTGGAACCCTTCCAGGGATGGGGATTAAACCACTGGCCTGGGATCCTCATCCCCTTTTCAGGGCAGAATTTTTTCCCAATGTTCAACCTAAACCTGCTACAACATGAGGCTACTCCTCTCATCCTGTCCCTTGTCCCAGTTCTGTCAAAGCCACCACTGTCCTCAAGTGCCACATCCACATGTCTTTGGAATGCTCCCAGGGATGGGGATTAAACCACTGCCCTGGGAGCCTCCTCCTGTGCCTCAGCACCTTTTCAGGGCAGAATTTTTTCCCAATATCCAACCTAAACCTGCTGCAACCTGAAGCCACCTGCTCTCATGCCGTCTCTTGTTCCGTGGGGGCAGAGCCTGACCCCCTCCTGCCAGATCATTTCAGAGAGCAATAAAGTCCTCCTTGAGCCTCCTTTTCTCCAGGCTGGACATCCCTTTTGTTCCTTTTTGTTCCTTTTGTTCCTTTGGGAGAAATTTTTCCCAATATTCAACCCAAATCTGCTGCAACCTGAGGCCACCTCGTCTCATCACGTCTCTTATTCCCTGGGGACAGAGCCTGACCCCACCTAGCTGCGCCTTCCTGACAGATAATTTTAGAGTAATAAAGTCCTCCTTGAGCTTCCTTTTCTCCAGGCTGGTCATTTCTTTTGTTCCTTTGGGAGTCATTTTTCCCAATATCCAACCCAAACCTGCTGCAACCTGAGGCCACCTCCTCTTATCCATCCTGTCTCTTGTTCCCTGGGGAACCACCTGGCTGCAGCCTCCTGACAGATCATTTTAAAGAGCAATAAAGTCCTCCTTGACCCTCCTTTTCTCCAGGCTGGACGTTCATTTTGTTACTTTTTGTTTCCTTCTTTTCCTTTTGGAGACATTTTTCCCAATATCCATCCCAAACCTGCTGCAACCCAAGGCCACCTCCTGTCCCTTGTTCCCTGGGGGCAGAGCCTGATCCCTCCTGCCAGATCATTTTAGAGCAATAAAATCCTCCTTGAGCCTCCTTTTCTCCAGGCTGGACATCCCCATGTCCTTCAGAAATTCATCTTAAACCCCTCAGACTGCTCAGAGCATTAAATGCACTCAGCAGCCTCTGAGGACTCTGGTGTAAGTTTTGTGTGTAAAGCTTAAATTAAATGCTCAAAGCAGGAAATATCTAGGGCTCTGAATGGAATCTAACTAATTTTCCTAAATGGAACTTTTAGAGAACATTACAGGTGAAGGCAATAAGCACAATCACAGAGAAAAGAGAAGGAAATCACTAGCAAAAGAGTAAAACAAGAAATTATTCCCTCATTTGCACATATCTTGCTTCTTGTGGTACCTACAGGAGCGAAGCTGTTCCTCTGAAAATATAAAAACTTCTCTGCTTTGCTCTGGTGCTTGTAACTTTTCCAGTGGGTTTGTGCAGAAAGTGGAAGATTTAATGAGCAATGAAGGTGGCAAGGAGAGTATCAGAGCCCTTTGTCCTTTTATGTTTATATCCAACAGCTACAAATGCTGCCAGGTCATTTCTCAGGGTTTACAACAGTGAGCTGCAAACTGAGCAGTGTCCTTCTAGAGCTGCAGTGCATTCCCAGTGATAAATCAGGGGAGAAGAATCCTGGGCAATCATGAATCTGTTATTTTTTTGACTCACAGGAGTATTTAATCATGAATCTTGGTTTTTTTTTGACTCACAGGAGTATTTAATCCAGCATTTTAGCTCCTGTTTCTGCAAAAAGAGGAGTCACATCAGAGCT
Organism: Melozone crissalis; assembly: GCF_028551555.1. Classification (NCBI taxonomy): domain Eukaryota; kingdom Metazoa; phylum Chordata; class Aves; order Passeriformes; family Passerellidae; genus Melozone; species Melozone crissalis. The sequence continues at coordinate 18,024,202 of NW_026535807.1, read as the reverse complement.
TTACTCATGTGCCACAGCAAACCCTGCAGAGCTCTCTGGGCTGTGGGTGACAGATTCTGCAGGGTGGAAAGGGGTAAAAAGTGTCTGACAGAACCACAATATTATCAAAGGCTTGATGAGAATGTGCAAGACATTTTCAAATTTGATTATGACCTGAAAAGCCAAGCAGATTTATTTTAGACCCTCTTGGCTCTGGGGCTACAACATCCCTGTTCCCAGTCCTCAGCAGCACCCTTTGTATTTAAAATATAAAATATTGAGAGGCATCTTAAATTCAGCACCTTCTGACATCAGCAGGAAGTGGGAATTCAGGGAACTTTGAGCACAAAGAGAAGGAAAGGATCCAAATATTCAGAAGTCAGAATCAGAATAATATCCAGTGATTACGGCATGTAGAGGAGTTCCAGGAAATGTTGAAGAAAGGGTTCCTGTGAGATTTTTCTCTCTTGCAGCTGGTTCTGCACAATGGGAAGGATTTCTCATCACTTATTAACCAGTAACTAGTGCAGAAGTAAAAAATCACTGAGCAAGAACTATTTGAGTTTAGCTCTGGCAAAAGAATATTTGCATTATTTTTACAAGAACCCATTGAAAAAGACCCAAAATATATAAGAATTCAGTGTTCATACAATCAGTGTGATATTCTAATAATAAATCCAGAGGGAGAATATTCTTTCAACACTTCACACCAGAAAATGCTGCCTTGGTGTTGAGTCATACGTGACAAAACCTCATCCACACTTTAATTAATGTGCTGTGGGTGGCGTAAAATGCTCTGATATCAATAAATTAAAAATGATACAAAGACTCTGGGGGTTTTAATATTTTTGATTCAGCTTCTCCTCCTCTACAACACAAATCCTGAAACATATCCGTGCTGATTTGCTCTCATTCCACCTCAAGTGGTCCAGGCAGGAAAGCTAGATTGTTTTTTAACTTGAGTCTATTAATTGAGGTTATTAATACAGAAGTCTTTTCAGATCAGTAGTTGGAGACACTCAAACCCCTACTCTGTAGTGACACAGATGATACAAAAAATAGGCTTTGATTTGGGCTGGATATGAGAAATGTAACAAAATAATAAAAAAGAAATAAATTTTAAACAAAATCAAATATTGTAATGAAGCAACAAGTAGGGAATAATTGATTAATGGAGAGAAATTAAGTTCTAATATCAATAAATTTTAAATGATACAAAGACTGTGGGGGTTTTAATACTTTTGATTCAGCTTCTCCTCATCTAGAGCACAAAATCCTGAAGAATCTCAGTGCTGATTTGCTCTCATCCCCACTCAAGTGGTCCAGGCAGGAAAGCTAGATTGTTGTTTAACTTGAGTCTATTAATTGAGATTATTAATATAGAATTCTTTTCAAATCACTAATTGGAGACACTCAAACCCATGCTCTGTAGTGACACAGGTGATACAAATAATAAGCTTTGATTTGGGCTGGATAACAGAAATGTAACAAGATAATAAAAAATAAATATTTTTTTAATAAAATTAAATATTGTAATGAAGCAACAAGTAGGGAATAATTGATTAATGGAAGGAAATTAAGCATTGGGAGAGGTTTTCCCAAGACATGAGCAATCCCTTAAAAACGTTAAAGGTTTTTAAGATGCATCCAAACACGAAGACAACAGCTCCAAGTTCAGTGCTGAGCCTTCTTTGACCAAGAAGTTTCACCAGAGACTTTCCAAGGTCCCTCCCAACTTTTACATTTTTATAACTCCAAGTCCCTGCCAGGGTTTCTGACCAGGGATATCAGCACAGGACAGGGATGTGTTGATGCACCCAAAAATTAACCAAGAGCAGGAAAGAAAACTGAAAATGCTTTTCTGTAACTTTGAGTCCAGCAGGCTCCTCCCTCCAAAAGAACAGAGAGACCTGAGCTCAATGAAATGGTTTGTTTGCAAAAATTCTCATGAAAATAAAAAATAAAAAGGAAAATATTAGGGTTACTGCCTTCAGCAAGTAATTTAGGAAAAATGCATTGGCAGCTACTGGGGTTGCTCTCTCAAAGTTTAAATTTGGTTAAATTAATAAATGAATAATCAAGATCCACAAAAGAACAGGTTCCCTTCTACCTGAAGATTGCATTAATGAAATGGGAAGATAAAAAATTAGGGAGACTCAGCAGCTCTGTGTACAATACAGAAAAACTCCGAATTTTCATAACCACAAATCAAAAGAAATCAAAAAGTATTTTCGAAATCAAAAGAAACCAGAAATCAAAAGTATTTTAGAAAAATCAGATACTGAGCCAAACCTAATGATCAGAGACTGGAATGATAATTTAAATGTTAAAAAAGTTAACTTTCTTCAGTCTTCTAGATAGTTCTTACCTCATCTTTGGAAGCATTTGATCTCAGCTACTGACAGGTCTTCTCCATGAGGTGGAGATCAGATATTAACAAAGCAATATTCAAAATACAAATAAAATTATGGTAACTGCACTGGCATATTTTTCTCCTTCTGATTTTGAGTTTCTCATTGAAGGGTCCTGCATTTTGCATATTTTCAACATTTAAAATGTGAAAGCTGGCACACAAATACCTTCAGATCTAAGATTGGATAATTCAGGGCAAGAAAAGTTTGAATAATTAAGGACAAGGAGCTCTGAAAGGGCACAAATCCATTTCACCTGAAAGCTGCCAGAATCACCTGGATTTATTTCGCCATTTCACAGCTGTTGGAAGGGAAAATGGAAATGCTTTGTGAGAAAGTGATGGATTTCAAGAACAGTAATGGAAAAGTTTGGAACATCCTGTTAACAGTGTAATAGGCACTTCCTCTGGAGTTAAACTTGATGTTAGTCTTAATATATTTAATATCCTGAAATATTAAATATTCATGATCTGTGGTAGTGCTGGTTGGAGAATGATGGAGTTATTTTATAACAGCTTTTAAGGCTTGGATTTTTTTTTCCATCATGCATTAGAATGCAGAGTAAAAAAGAGGAAAAGGGTGAAGAAACCTCCTGAATATTTCAGAAAGCACAAGTGTGTGGAGAGGACTCACCTTCTCCGTCTCATCTCTGGTTCCCCTATCCTCTTTCTCTCCCCTCTCCTGTCCCACAGACACCTCCCTTTGAAAATGTTTCAAAGGTGATAAAACTTTAAGTTTTTCTGCTTTAAATAAAAGTATTTTTTCATTGAAATTATCCAATCCAATTAAAGTCTGTCATAAATTTAACAGAATGTTACATTATTATCATAAAAAACCCCAGAAGTCAATTTTAAATGTTTCCGGGAAATGAGCATATACTAAATTCAATTTAGTGGGAAGGCTTATGGATGAGCTTAAATATGAGTTTTAGAAATGGCATTAGATTTGAAATGGAAATTTCAGCTGAGAAATCTGCTACATCATTTATATTTCAGAACATTTCATCCATTTATAGCATCTCCAATACCTGAGTCCTGCCTTTGTTTTTAAGCTGGGAATTTTGCTGCTCTGGGAAGGCAATGCCATGGCCCAGATTCCCAGAGATTAGGCTGGAAAAAGTGGAAGAATATTGAATAAACAGAATTAAAAAATTAAAAATAGTGAATGTATGCCCAGGGGAAAAACCTGCACTGCAGAAACAGAGCTGGAAAAAGGAATTATCAATATGATATTGAATTATCGATTATCAATATGATATTGAATTATCAATATGATATTGAATTATCGATGTTGGCTAGAACACATATTTTAACCATTTATAGCATCCTCAACACCTGAGTGCTGCATGTATTTTTAAGCTGGGAATTTTGCTGCTCTGGGAAGGCAATGCCACGGCCCAGATTCCCAGAGATTAGGCTGGAAAAAGTGGAAGAATATTGAATAAACAGAATTAAAAAATTAAAAATAGTGAATGTATGCCCAGAGGAAAAACCTGCACTGCAGAAACAGAGTTGGAAAAAGGAATTATCAATATTATATCATATAAATTAGAAATATGATATTGAATTATCAATATAGGACAGATCCTCCCTGAGAGCCAGGGACCCTGTGGAAAGGCAGGTTCATGGGTACCACAGGCTCTCCTGAGAAATGTGGGAATTTACCAATCCTGAGGAATTCCTCGGGATTCTGGAAACAGAACAGGTGCTCGTGGCAAACTGATTTAAATGCTGCAAGTATACCATGATTCTGCCTCTTACAGAACCCTGGTCTAAAGGTTTTAAAGCTTGAGACCTATAAAGTTGAATATTGGGCATGAATTCCCTTCTCTTTGCGCTTCTGTTGAAAGACTAGAAGTTATTTCTGCTTGTTGAAAAGTTTATTATCCCATTTCTCGTGCCCAAGACAGGCTGTTCTCTCCTAGGCTGACCTCATCAGAGAGGTGGTTATCAAAATCACACTGAAATGAAATCAATTTATTCCACCTAGCTAAAGCTGAGGGTTTAGCCATCAGAAAAAGAAAAAAGCCATCAGAAGCCATCAGAAAAAGGAAAAAGAAAAGGTCAGACAGGTTATCCACCTTCAAAGCACAAGATCTGGTTCTGGGGAAATGGCATAAACTGAAAGAATGGAAGGACAATAAAATCCTGGATGCAAACTCCAGAAATGTAAAATAAATCCTTTCTAAAGTCACTTCAGCCCCTTCTGAGCCCAGGGCTGCTCCCACTGCTGTGTCTGTGAGTGCCTCTGCCCAGCCTCGCGTGCGTGCACACACCTGCAGCCTCAGAGCCTCCCCTGCACCCCTGGGGCACATTAAACCATGCTAGAATACATTTCCATCCTCAGACATTCCTTCTGATGGAGAAAAAAACCCAGTTTTGCTCAGTTTCATTTCTTCCCCTCAGCTGCAGCCCCTCAGAAAACTCCAAAGTGTTCATGCACCTCCCTGAGCCCACATCAAAGGTGTGAGGACATTGATCTTGTCGTTCCCTTGGATCACTTTGGCTTCTCCAGATCAAACTCTTTAGGATTTTCCCCTGCCTCTAAACTATTCATTCTTATCCTGATGCTTCAGGTTTGAACTTTTATATTTTCAGGTTCTGTGTTGCTTTAGTGTGAGGGTCTGGGTTCCATATGAGGGGATGGTGAGCTCTGGGAGACAAAACAATTCCTGCTCCAGCTGGGCACCAAGGACAAATGATCCCAATCTCAGCCCAGGAGCACAAACACCGTGGGCTGGAGAGAGAAAAACAAGCAGGGTGGGACTGCCTGGGCTAAAGCTGGAATGGGACAATGAACTGCAAGGTGCAAATGGAGCAGAACTGATCACAGTGACAGACCCCGTGCCCGGCCGTGCATTTTGGGGATGATTTTGGTTCATCTTGGGTTCATTTTGTGACCATTTTGGTTCATCTTGGGTTCATTCTATGACCATTTTGGTTCATCTTGGGTTCATTTTGTGACCATTTTAGTCCACCTTGGGTTCATTCTGTGACCATTTTGGTCCACCATGAGTTCATTTCATGACAATTTTGGTCCACCTTGGGTTCATTTTGGGGCCATTTTGGTTCATCTTGGGTGCAGCCCTGGCTGGGCTCTTGTGCTGCCCAAGGTGCATCCATGGAGGAGATCCTTTGAATAAATCCCTGTTGTATTCTTTAACTCCATCCAGTCCCTGTTTTAGGTCAGCCTTCCCAAGGCATCACCTCCTGCCCCTGGCAGCATTCTCAGCAGTGATTTTGTGATTTTCCCTGAACTGGGGAAGGTGGGGCTGCAGGAATCTATGTGTGTGTGTGTGTGGAAATTCTTCTTATGTGTGTGGAAATTTCTTGGGAAATGCAGCAGCAGCTTAAGTGGCACAGTTGGCAAACACACCCAGAATCAGCAACAGGGAACAGCCAAAATGTCGGTAATATCAAGGATGTGTGCAGTTGACACAGCTGAAAAAATTCACTCTGGCGTTTTCTAAATTTCAAAAATCCATTACTTGTCAAATATTTCATTTATAAACAAGATCACTAAAACAGAAATAAAAATATCCTCAACTACAACCCAAACTACATAAGAAACAATTGAAAATTAGATATTTCAGTGCAGCAATTTTGTTCCTGGTTTCCTTTATTTCCAACATGAGAAAGCAGTGATTTTTTTAAAATCTTTCCTCCAGATCTGTGGCTCTTTTCCTCTCTCAGTGCAGTTGATAATGCAGATATTCTCCTCAGAGCTGTGGCTGACACCATTCCAGGGGCATCTTCTCCATCACCCCATGGCTCCCTGCTCCCACGATTGAGTGGAATTCACCCAAAAAGTCCTAAATATTTTTATTTTCCCCCGTAACATTCCTGTCTTGGTCCCTCTCTGAGTGCTTTCATTATTTCTGCTCTTGTTGCTCAATCTGTATTTTTAAATTCACTTTTTATGTGCATCAAAACTCTCAGTGACTCTCTTTTGGGGCAAAATCCAAATTTTGCAGAATTTACACACAGAAATCAACACAACCTGGTTTCTTTCCAGTAAAGCTCATTGCTAGATTAACAAAAATAAAATGTATTTTAAAATTCTCTTTTTATGTGCATCAAAACTCTCAGTGACTCTCTTGTGGGGCTGGGAGTTTTGAATCCTGACAGTTTGGGGCAAAATCCAAATTTTGCAGAATATTTACACAGAAATCAACACAACATGTTTTTTTTTTTTTTTCCAATAAATCTCATTGTTAAATTAACAAAAATAAAAAAAAAAACCACCCAGCCTCACCTAAGAGAATTAGAGAAAAAGCAAATCACGAAACCAAAAGGACCAAAAAACACGAAGAACTCCTAATTACAATTAATTACAGTTCCTCACACATGTGAAATTCCCCTGTTCTGGTGGAAATAAATATTTCAGGCTCACCTTTCCAGTGGATTTGGTGCCTTTCCAGATGCAGAAGTAGCAAATAGTCCAAGCAGCCAGGAGGCACAGGGCGAGCTCCCAGCGCAGATTCCCAATGTGCTCAATCCCATCGGAAATCGCCAGCACCCTCCGTCTTCCATGGGGGGAAAAAAAGGGGAAAAAATTAAAATATTGAGCTGAAACGGCACTACATGGGAAATACTGGGATAAAAGTCGATTCATTACAAAAATAAAATTGAATATTGAGCTAAAATGGTGCTACATGGGAAATACTGAGATAAAAGTCAATAAATTACAAAAAAATTAGAATATTGAGCTGAAACAGCACTACATGGGAGATACTGGGATAAACATGAATTAATACCAAAACAAAAATTAGAATATTGAGTTGAAACAGCACTACATAGTAAATACTGGAATAAAAGTCAATTAATTACAAAAAAAAATTAGAATTTTGAGCTAAAACCGTGCTACACGTGAAATGCTGGGATGAAAGTGAATTGATTACCAAAAAAAATTATAAAATTGAGCTCAAACAGCATTACATGGGAAATATTGGGATAAAAATCAATTAATTACAAAGAATATTATAATAGCAAGGAAAACAACATTGTATATGGAATACTGGGATAAAAGTCAATTAATTACAAATCAGAATATTAAGTTAATTAGAATATTAAGTTAAAATGGCACTACATGGGCACTACTTAGTTGCAAAAAAAATTATAATATTGAAGAAAATATTTTTCATTACATATGAAAAACTTGGATAAAATTGAATTAATTACAAAAAAATAGAATATTGAGCTAAAACAGCACTATGTGTGAAATTACATACGAAAATGTAGGATAAAACTGAAATAATTATAAAAAAAATCTAATATTGAGCTAAAACACGATTACATGGGAAATACTGGGATAAAAGTGATTTAATTACAAAAAAAAAAGATTAAAATAGTGAAGAAAACAACATTGCATATGGAATACTGGGATAAAACTGAATTAATTACAAAAAAAAAATATTAGAACATTGAACTAAAACGGTTCTACATGTGAAATACTGGGATAAAAGTGAATTAATTACCAAAAAAATAGAATATTGAGCTAAAGCAGCACTAGTTGTTAAATGCTGGGATAAAACTGAATTAATTAAAAAAAAAAAGTGGTGATATCGGAAAATAACAGTATTACATATAAAAAACCAGGATAAAATGGAAATAATTATGAAAAAAATTATAATATTGAAGAAAGCCAACACTACATATGAAATACTGGGCTAAACTGAATTAATTACAAAATAAAAAGATGATTATATTTGAAGAAAACCAGCATTACTTTTGAAACAAAGGGTTAAAACTGAATTAATTTGATTAAATGACTCCTGTTTACCCACTACTGAAAACACCCCGTGCTACAGTAGAAAGAGACATAAAAGCAGAATATTCCAGGTATTTTGTATCTGGTTAGAAATAAACAAATGTTTCACTTTTCCAAGTTAGCGATGAAATTTTAACTTTAGAACAACTTTTCCTTAAAGTCAAAGAAAAATAAATTATTTTAATTATTTATTTTAATTATTTATATATTTAATTATTTACCAATATATGAGCTAAAATAAAACACTTCCTAAATAAATGGTTTTTCAATTTGATTTCTTTTCTTGAAAAAATTTTATAACATTTATTTTTACGTCTTAACCTTAAATTTCATTAATTTCCTTTTGTAATTAGAGCAATAACATTAAAATATTTCTTTTCAAAACCTCAACATTTTGAAGCAACTTAAAGCAACAAATGCACAAAGACATTCACTTAAAAGTTTTTTAAACACTATCCTGAAATAAATCATCCTAGGAAGAGATTTATTTGAAATCTTTATTTCAAGTTAATAAATAATAAATAAAATTAATAAATTAATACAGTTAAATTTATAGGTTATTAAATAAATATAATTTAATTTTAAAATTATTATAACCTCAGACTTGTATTCCTCTCCCTCCCCACTGTGAGTGAAAACCAATTAATTGATTTTCCCTGGTTTCAATTGATTATATAATTAATATCTACATAGGTATTCACATAATTTAATTACAATTTAGTAGAAAGGTTAAATATTAAGTTCAAACCAAGCAAACTATAGTTACATATAAAATAAATATAAAAGTATTCTTCCTTTTGTATTTGGTTCAATTATTGTCCGATTCAACAAATTTAGGGATATAAAGTCTGATCCTGTAATTCCAGCTAATAAAATATGACAGTTAAAGGACATAGAATATTTATATGAAAAATAGAATTCTTATAGGAGATAGAAATATTTAAATGAAACAAAATGAAATTTTAAAAATTAAAAAAAGGAGGAATCTGTGAAGGGAAATTCCTGGAGTGATGGAGTGGGAGGCTGGAGATGCCAAGAGGGAAAATGGAAATATGGAAGCAGCACCTGGGCAAGTTCCACACCTCCAGAGCTGCAGCTGCTGCTCATAAAATATGAGTTTAAAATCCCCCCTTTAGCTGGGGAATGACAGAATTACAGGGTAAACAAAAATCACAATTAAAACTCAAAATGACAGAATTTATCTCCATATTTCCCAATTAATAAAGACAGATTTTCCCACTCAAAAATAAAAGGGGGCAGGAAGTCAACACAAACTTTTGTAGAATTATCTGCTAAAATTAAAATTGTTGCTTTTGGGTAGGTTCCACACCTCCAGAGCTGCAAATGCTGCTCCTGATGGAGGCAGCCACTCATAAAATATGAGTTTAATATTCCCTCTTTAGCTGGGGAATGACAGAATTAACAAGGCAAACAAAAATCACACTTAAAAACCCAAAATCACAGAATTTATCTCCATATTTCCCAATTAATAAAGACAGATCTTCACACTCAACAATAAAGGGGGCAGGAAGTCAACACAAACTTTTTGAGAATTATCTGCTTAAATTGCAGATTTAAAATTGCTGCCACCTCATCCACATCTCCACCCTATCCAGGAATTGGTTTTATTCTTCAAATGTTTATTCTTTAAATCTTTATTCTTTAAATCTTTGTTATTAAAATCTTTATTATTCAAATCTCCACCAGCTTTTTTGGGGGAGAAGTGATCCAGCACGGAGCACCCTCAGTTAGCCAAGACCTGCAAAGTGCCTGAAGTTCTCTCATGAAAATGCACCCAAATGAAGAGAGGTGGCTTTTAATGAAGGGTTATTTTAATCAAGAAGAGGAAGGACATAATTGTTACCTGCACACAACATCACTGAGACATAATTGCACAGAGAGGTGATGAAATGCATCATTAAAATTCAAATTCTTCCAAGCTGTTTGACAGATGAGGGTGGAATTTTACCTAGGATGGAGTCCACCCTCCTTACAAATTCTCATCAAATCCCAAATGAAGTCCTTGAATTCTCAGATCACCCAGAAGAGGAATTAATTGCAAGAGAACCAGGTCAAAATCTGGCATAATACAATAAGAAAATGAATAAATAATATAGGGCAACAAATACTGAAAGGCCTTTTAAAGCAGTACATTTTTAAGATGAAATCTGAGACAAAATATTCATGGTTGGGCCACAATAATAATGAAATGGAAACAGTTTTCATTTAGCTATATTTACACTGTGAACTAATAATGAAAAAAATTCCTTCTGTTTTAGTCAAACTGGGTTTTTTATGGCTGTTTGGATTTATTTATGTACATGTGAACCTTAACATGAGCAAGGTTCCTTTTCCACAATGGGTGTGGAAGTCACTCAAGTTCCTACACCGTTCCCTATCTGCAAAACTTCATAAATAAATGTTCTCTCTTTCTCATGATTGAAATATTTCACCCACCAGAAGATGCCTTTGCCTTAAGAACATAATTTTTCTTAATTTTTTCTTTTTTTCATAATTCTTCTTAAGAACATAATTTTTAATGAAGGCTTGAGGTGAAGATTGTTAAAAACAACCAATTCCTGGGAGCAGGAAGAGCTCAGATTTTTCTGGATGCTCTGAAATCCCAAAAGAGCAGAGACACCTCCTTCACCCACGCAGGACTCTTGGCCAGATCCTTTTGTAAATTGTCACAATGGCAAATTAATGGGATAACCACAATTAATGGGATAACCACAATTAATTATCCCCGCGGGTCCTATTGAGAACAGACACGTGGTGCCAATCAAGGGCAGCTGTCAGCACCATAATGAGGAGTTAATTACCCCGAAGTGCTGTCAAGGCTTTGGATTTCCTTTGTTCCAGCAGAACAAAGGGTTGGTGTTTCCCTCGGAAAGGGAGCAGCAGCAAGTCCAGAAGTGATAATTAATCTGTGACATGAAATGTATGGAAAGAATGGAGCCAAGGAGGGGAAATCCCTCACAGCACTCCCTAAATTCTGCTGCTGGAACCATCTCAACAGCAGCAGGGGATGAAGTTTTGATAGGAGGGAGAAATCAGAATATGAAATTCTTCTCACAAAGCCTCAATTCAATCAAATCTGCCCCCATTCTTTTAGTATTCAACTGAAATAACAGGAAAAAGGGAAGCATTCTGAAAATCAATGGTTGCCCCTGTGTCTGAGATGTGAGGTTGATATTCAGGTGTCAGATCAGAGCTCAGCGCAGCTTCTACCTAAAACCTGCCATAAATCACTAAAAACAACGATAAAACAAGGTTCTGTAGCTTCTTCCAGTCCTTCCTCCTCTTCTCTTGCCTGCAAGAGCCCTGCACTGCCTTGTTCTCCTCAACTCCTCATGCACAGAGCACAGAAACATGCAGTAAAATCAGCAATGTGCCCCCCTCTGCTTTGAAGGAACAAGAATTTGAAAAGTTCTGTAGTGAATCTATAGCTCAGCTGCTTTGCATCCCACTTGGGTGAAAAGAAAGAAATAATTTTATCCTGCGTATCAGGACTTGTTAAAGCTGAGCATCTTTAAAACCCTCTTAAATCAAATGAGAAATAACAGACATTTCATTGCAATGCCTTGACTCTTTCTCACTAGAATTCACTGCTGGCACTTCTTTATTTGAAGTAATTATTATCAACAATATTCATTGACAGATAAAAGCCCAAGAACCTGGGAGACCACAGTAGCAGGCAGTACAACTGCAGGTAAGTATTTGAATTACTCCAGAACATCAAATCCCTGCTTGGTTGAGGCAGAATTTGCTGGCAACAACTTCAGGCTGCGTGAAACTTTTCTGTGAGAAAGATTTCTCCTGCACTGAAGACACAAATCATTAATTACTGCTGGATCTCATTGAAAACAGCAAGTGACGAGAGTTTGAAAGTTTTTATTGTAGGTTTTGAGCTGTTTGAGGGGATGTTGTTTTGTTGTGTAAAAATATTCAGCACTTCAGCCCCTTGAACCCACCCAGAGCCTGGGAGAGAGGCCAAGGGATTGGTGGCACTTGAGGTTTTTGGGCAGAATATTGAGGGAAACACATTCCACTGCCTTGGGGGAGTCTGGAATCAAAGGTTAACTCAAACCAGGGCAAGGTTTTCATTCAACAGTAGCAAATATTAATTCTCCACAGCAAATCTTGCTTGTAAGTAGAATATTAAACCCCAGCCAGAGTGGATTTGGGGTGTCTCGCACTGTGCTTGAAGGGTTCATTGCCTCTGATCACACACATTGAAATTGGCTAAATGTTAGTGAAGGTTCTTACATTTTTTCCTGTAAATAACACAGAATAAAAGTGGCAAAAGTTCCAGGAATCTAATGAATAAAAGATAAATTTAGGGGCAATAATAGAGCACATCTCCAAAGAGGGATTGTCAGAAATGCTGAGGTCTGGTCACAAGGGTCTGTGTAGTTGGGCTGAACAAAATCATTATCACACAAAATTACTACAGTGTAGATTAATTCTACTGGAGTAAAAAATATTGTAAGCCTGGCTTCAAACTCACTTGAATCTAAATATAAATGCGGATTTAAAAGGAAATAAAAATGGGTAGCCAGAAACTATCTAAATAGTTAGACTTACTAGAATTATATAAAGAAAAATTTCAGCATATTTTCACTGCACATAAAAATAAAATAATAAACCCAGGAATAAATTAGACCTCATACAAGGACCTGGTGCTCCCAATTGCCAAGGGTTACCTCTGTTCCCTCACATCACTGCACGTGCAAAATTTACACAAAATTTACCCAGATAAAATCCCACTGGGAGATGATTTCAACAAGTACCTACTGAAAATGGGACTAATTTGTTTCAGAAAGCACTAAAACACATTTCCATTTCGTGCCTCAGTGCATGGGAGAGGAAGAAGAGCTCTTCTGGTTTTGGGATTGCTGGAGAGGGGAAGGTGATGAGATAACTGAAAAGAAGCCTTTCCACCCAAATTTGAAAACAAACCTTCTGAAAGCTTACACACTATTTACTGGCTATGGGAACACTGGATTTTCCTGGGAAAGAGTGTCTTTAATAAAGTTGGAGTAGCTGAACAGCCTCTTGAGCAGAAAGAGGATTAACAGCTGCCAACACAGGGTTGAAAGGAATGTCCTGAGGTACTTCTTGAGTTATTTCATGATTTGGGAAGCTGAAGAACAGCTCCAATCTATTTGGGGAAGGTCCCTTCATGTTCCCACTTGCATTTGGAGCAGTTTCCAAGGCTTTAAAAAACCCAACAGCAAACAGCACCCAAAGAGAGGAGCCCCTTGAGGTGCCCTGTCCATGGAGGTGTGCCCAACCAGAGCATCCTGAGGGCACAAAAACAACAAAATCATGCAGTGCCCCTGTACAGAACCCTTTATTTTATATTTTATATTTTATATTTTATATTTTATATTTTATATTTTATATTTTATATTATTTTATATTATTTTATATTTATTTTATATTTTCATGCACTTTTATCCTGGCAGTTGTCAAACCCAGCCCATATTTACCTTGTGAACCTCGTCACTGAGCTCCTTGTTCAAAAATCATAACACACCTGAGGGTGTGCAGATTTCTCACCAGTTTAGGAGAAAAGGATTGGGATCTTTTAGACACCCTTTATTCCTGTGTGACAGCAAATTTAAGTTTCTATCTAAAGCTATTTCCTTAACTCACATCTTTCTTTCTCTCATTGCACTTTATGCAATTAATATTCATTTATTTCTCTGAAAATTACTTTGAATAATTGACACCCAAATGCATTCAGGTATCCTGTGCAAATACAGAGTTTCTGACTGAAAAACTTGAGCAGACATTACTTAACTCTGAAAATTCAATATTCCAATTCCAGGCACCAGAATCCTCTGTGGATCTTGAAATGCCAGGAGCTTTCCCTGCCAAAATACCTGTCAGGAAGGTGGAACATTTCCCTGTGCCTGTCTAATCTGAGCTAATTGCTGTCTAATTTAGAGAGGCAGATCCATGCATCCAGACTGCAGATGGAAAAGAAATAGCTGAGAAGGAACAAGTTGTTTTGCAAGAACCAGAGAACAAAAGATATTAAAGATTTGAGATATTCTCCACTGCCTTATCTGCTTAGATGACAACTTTGGAAAATGATACTGATAAACTTAAAAAAAATCTATGCTGAATGCTAAATATAAAACTGTGAAACCAAAATGCTGGCAGCTGACTTTGTGAAATTCTTGGGTTTTTTTAAGTTAAGATAAACATGTTTTATATAAATCAAGGTAAAAAAGTTATCCTTCAATAAAAGGAATCTAAAAAGAGTGGTTTTAATTCTTCAGTAAATTCATGACTGGATTTCATGTACTGGTTTGCAAGGTTTCTCTTTTCTGGTGTGGTTTGTTATCTTTTGACACTGAAAATGTAAAGAATGGGGCAATCTTGTCCTAGAGAACGGGTATAGAACATTCTATGTCCTGGAAGCATCAAAGCTGGAAAACATTTTTCAGCTTTAACACCTAAATCCTCTTCTGTACATTACAGGACTGTAAAAGATAACTGTCAGATTAGAGACTTTTTGAGTTTCATTGCATAAACAAAAAGTAATAGTTAGAAGATCACATACCTCTGATGAGGGACTTGGGCAAAAATGTGTGGGAGATCTCTCCCTTTTCCAGGAGGAGAGCACATATTTGAGCAGTGATAACCTTTATGAGCTTTAACCCCAGAGTGGCACAGACTCATGGAATGGTTTGGGTTGGAAGGGACCTCAAAAATCACCAAGTTTCACCCCATGGCATGGCAGGGACATTTTCCACCATCCCAGGTGCTCCCAGCCCTGTCCAGCCTGGCCTTGGGCACTGCCAGGGATGCAGGGGCAGCCACAGCTCTCCGGGCACCTGTGCCAGGGCCTCAACACCCTCACAGGGAACAATTCCTGCCCATACCCCATCTAACCCTAATCTCTTTCAGTCTGAGGCTATTCCCACTTTTCCTGGCACTCCATGCCCTTGTCCAAAGTCTCTCTGTTGGATGTCTTGCTTGTAGTTCCATTTCTCTCAACAATCTCTATCCTATTCTATAACATTTCTAAACCAACATTTCTTTTCTCAAAGTTTGCATACAAATACACACCATATAAACCTTCTATAAAATTTTAAAATTTTTCTACAAATCCATTTCCCACATCTCTCCATCTTCCCTGCAGCCCTTTCGGGTGATGGAAAGCCACAGTTCAGTGACCCCAAAGCTTCTCCTGTGCAGGTGAACAATGCCAGCTGTGCCAGCCTCTCCTCCCAGCAGAGCTGCTCCATCCTCTGCTCATCCTGGAGCCTCCTCTGGGCTCCTCCAGCAGCTCCCAGGGCTGGACACTGCTCCTGCCCTACACAGAGCACACCTTGAATCACTGTCAGAATCCAGAATTCAGCAGCACACCCCTCAGGCTGCACTAAATTGGTTCTGACCTTCCTTCCACCCAAATCCTCCAATGTGGATGAGCAGAGACACACTGGGCACTGCCTGACCCTGCTCTGTCTTGTGCCCTGATGTGATGGTGACATGGGCAGGAGTGGCACAGTGACAGTATTAACACCCTACAGATGGCAATTATCTGAGAGATAATGCCTTAAAATGAAATTATTCCTTTCAGACTTTCTTTCCCCTCCTTTAGAGTCTGATATTTAGGAAATTAAACATGGGCTGGTTGTGCCAGGTGTTTTCCCGGGGCAGTGGTGTGGTAATCACTGAAACACCTCCAGAACAAGCACAGCTACAACTACAAAATTAAACAAATGCCAATGGATTTTTTTAAAATCATATTTAGTCACTAAAAGTATTTAAAATCAAGAGAGAGTCTGGATGCAAAAGTCTCCCTGCAAGTAAACATGGGCTGGCACTTTGGCTTTTCTGGAATATCCAGAATAAGAGCTCCAGGCTCTGTGTAGTGTCCAAACCTCCCTTTTGGAGGTTTACTGGAAAATCTAAAATAGGAAATATACCCACAGGTTTCTAAAAGAGCTGAAAAGGTCCTTGACAGATACTGCTGGACACCCACATGTGCTCCCCAGACATCAGTGCTGAAGGATTGGAAAGAAGGAGTTCAGCTTTTAGAAGATAATCCATGGGTTACAGATTGAGATAAATTTATTTGAAATTCCTTTACGTGTAAGACTTCATTTCTGGAAATCCACTGAATTCCATCCTTGGCTTGTTTCTCAAAGCAACAGACAAACTATCCCCTGTGGTCACATTAGCAAGAATCCCTCAGCTACAGCATTATTCTAAATATTCACCTCTTCCAGCAGATCCAGTGTGAATTACACATAACAGAATGAATCCTTCCCGGCTGAGCCACATTTGCTGCTATCCAGCTCCTTCTCCTTAAATTCCTGCCAGGGTTTAACATTGTTCCATTCATTACCCATTTCTACACACCTCCAATTTAAAAGTGAAATTTCCTCTGCAGAATTCTTGTAGCATTCCCATTCTCTGATAAAATCCCTTCGCCCAGGATTTCTCTCCTGGGAAGCTGAAAAGCCTCAGAGAAAAGGAAAACAATCCTTATCTCATTTGCTTCTCCTGTGTTGTGCTCATGTGGAATGCGTTTGGAGATTGTTTACCCACAGGTGATTGTTCCATTGCATTCTGCTGTGAGTTGTTTGCACTCTTTGGCCAATCAGGACCAATCTGTGTCAGGACTCTGGAGAGAGTCACGAGTTTTCATTATTATCTTTTAGAATTCTGTAAATATCCTTTCTGTACTTTTAGTATAATTTAGTATTCTTTACTATATTAAAGTATCATAAAATAATAAATTAGCCTTCTGAGAACATGGAGTCAGATTTCCCCCCTTCATCGGGACATCTCCCAGCAAATACAATAAATTTACTCTGAAATTTCTAGTACAGCATGCTAAATATGAAAAGAATGACACATTTCTTGTGTCAACCCCTGGCTCATCAAGGTCAGTACAGTTTGACAGTATAAATAATAATATAATGTATAATATAATAATATAATGTATAATATAATATAAATTATATTATATACATGTATAATGTATATACATGTATATAATATAATTTATTATACGTGTATATATGTATAATAATAATGCATAAATATGTTATTTTTTTCTTTTTATAATTGTGTATCTGTGTACCTCTCACACTGAGACAGTGAGGGATAAACTCAGAACATCCCATTCCTGACCTATTTTCCTTACTCCTCTTTCATTGAAGTCATGGCAACTTAACCAACCCCAAGGGCTTAATCCTGTTAAATCACTTTTTGTGCTGCTCCACTCACCTCTGCTCTACAGTGTCTTTTCTCAATGTATCCAATGACTCCTTCAGGCATTTTTTTTTTGTAATTTTCCCTCTTCTCCTCTCTGAAGAAGTCATCCAGCAACAAAAATCTCCCTTATTGTTCACCTCGAGTGGTGTAAATTAGCTCAGCACACAGAACCAGATGTGAACTGAAAGCACCCAGAAGAAATCAAGTCAAGCTGATGCCTCTCAGAATTTGTGTGGAGCCTTTTAGAAAACCTGTACAGTTGTACCCAGCTTTTCACTATTAATTAAATGTTCATCAAATGAGAACTACTGAGCACAAAATATTGAGAGCTACTGCATGATCTTGTAAAACAGACCCTCACTGTGAGTTTTTGGCTACAAATTCACGTAACAAATGAATGGTGATAAGCTCTTATCTCTTCCTCACAGAACAGGCCAAAAGAAAACCATTACCTGACTGGCAAAAAAATGTTAAAAATTGAAAAAATTCCTCTGTCAACATATTTCTTATCTCACTGGCCTTAAACTCTAGTCACAAAAAAAAACCCTAAGATGTGAAAAAGAGCGGGGGGCACAAGGAATAAAAAAGAACTTACAGCTCAAAAGGGAAAAAATAAAGCTGTAAATGGACAGGAATTATTTTGGGAGGTCTCAATGCTTTGTCCACATTTGCAGCTCCTGGGTCTTCATAAAATATCACTGCTGTAGCACTTACAAATTACAGATTATTAATTAAATCCAGATTCATTCTACTGGATCAATTTTTCCTGTGTGAACTAAAACCTATGGACACCAGCTATGGAATAATTAAAGAAGAGATTTCTGTTGAAGGGATCTGGGGGGATTTCAGTGATTTTGGGGGATTTTAGTGAATTTCCTTGGTGCTCAGAGGACAGCAGTGCCCATAGTGATGCTTCAAGGCCTGCACTGATTGATGTCCTGGAGCCTTTCCAGGAATTCCAGGGCAATATTTAATGACCTTCCTCAGGAAATCCTCCTGACACAAAAAAGCAATTCTGCTGCCATATAAGAATATAGTGCAAAGCAGTGAAATAACTAATAATAATAATAATAATAATAATAATAATAATAATAATAATAATGATGTTGTTTTGTTTTGTTTCTTGCAGCCTGTGCTCATTATCATTTTTGCACATTAAAACCACTTCATTTAATTGGATTTAAAATCCCAAGCAACCACCCTTTTTGTTAACATCCTGAACCTACAAAGCCATATTTGGGAAATACTCTTAAAAAGTGTCTAAACATTTGATTTTTCTCATTATTATATTTTTGAAGAGCCAAAAGTAGACAGAGGCTTGATGAATTGCATGGAAATCTGTCCTTTACACAGTATCCATGCTGAGATAGCCAAAAACCTGTGTGAACAGGAATGTGATTCCTGTAAAATGATGTTTTCAGTTACTTGTGCATCTCTAAAATCCCTCTCAGCAAAGCCCTTCCCATTCCCAATTCCAAGGCAGGGAATAAATGTACTGGACACATTCCTGAACAGTTGGAAATAAAACTCTCTTCTTTACTTGGATATTTAAGGGATTACAGAGTTATGAAAAATATGCCTTGGGAGAGCTCCATGTGATTTGTTGGCACTTCCAGTCTTGCACATCTCTTTCCTGTGGTCAACCAGTAAAGAAAATAATTCCTGGAGTGGGCAACTTTGTCAAACATGGATGGGACTTTTCAGCTTGTCCTGTGGGGAGCTACTGGAGGGGACAAATTGATTTCAGACAGCAAATGGCACCAGAAGTATCCTACTGTCAGTTTTCCAAATTTAAAAGTTTAGATAAACAGTTCCTAATTTCAGTTCTAGATACTTCCTACTTTGAGTTTTCCAAATTTAAATGCTTGTGTAGACACTTCCTACTTTTACTTTTCTAGAATTAAAAGTTTGTACAGACACTTCCTACTTGCAGTTTTACAAATTTCAAAGTTTGTGTAGGTTCTTCCCAATTTCAGTCTTCCAGATTTAAAAGTTTGTGTAGACACTTCCTACTTTCAGTTTTCTAGAAGATTTTAAATTTTGTGTAGATACTTCCTACTTGCAGTTTTCCAAATTTCAACGTTTGTGCAGATACTTCCTAATTGCAGTCTTCCAGATTTAGAAGCTTATGTAGACACTTCTTACTTTCAGTTTTCCAAATTTAAATGCTTGTGTAGACACTTCCTATTGTCAGTTTTCTAGAAGATTTTAAATTTTATGTAGATACTTCCTACTTTCAGTTTTCCAAATTTTACGTTTGTGTAGACACCTCCTACTTTCAGTTTTCCAGAAGGTTTAAAAGTTTGTGTAGATATTTGTAGGAGGCTGTACATAATAAAGAAGAATGTACCTAATAAAGAAGTATCCTACTTTCAGTTTTCCAGATTTAGAAGTTTATCTAGACAGTTCCTAATTTCAGTTTTAGATACTTCCTACTTTCAGTTTTCTAGAATTAAAAGCTTGCGTAGACACTTCTACTTCCAGTTTTCTAGAAGATTTAAAAGGTTATGTAGATACTTCTTTCTTTCAGTTTTCCAAATTTTAAAAGTTTGTGCAGACACTTTCTACTTTCAGTTTTCTAGAAGATTTAAAAGTTTCTGTAGATATCTGTAGGAGGCTGTACATAATAACTCAGGATAAAGGGGATGAGCTGGTTTTATAATTGCAGAAAACCAGATATAGCTGAAGGGAGGCCTTTCAATGGAGAACTTTTAATAAAATTTTTTAAATTAAATTATTAAATTTTATTAAATTATTTGATTTTAATTTTTAAATTAAAAATTAAATGAATTTTTTTAATAATAAGCAAAAAATAATTTTAAAACTCCACACAAAAAAACCAGCAAACCAGCATGTTATGAGAAACCAATGAACCCCTGGCAAAGGCAGAAGAAAAATTATTACTTTTCCTGGTTATTTTGGCTCATGCTGCTCCTGGCTGGTTTGGCCAAGCCCATCATGGCACCACTGAGGTTTTACTATTTTAAACCTCTCACTTGATATTGATTTCCCCCCTTCAAGCAAAATTTGCTTTTCTCATGTAATTCTTTCCCTACAACAGCAAAATTGCATATATAGATGTAAAAGTCTAAACACACATTCCTATCTTAACCCCAGTAATGAAAAAGCCCTTGTTAGTTGCAAATAAAACAGATTTACCATTTTTCAGCAAAATTGGATATCTAAGCCAACAGCTTCTAAAGATCATAAATTTCAAGCACCTCACTCAGTTTCTGTGCATGTTTACCTATGATTAGTAGCAATAATAGCATCTTTAGAACTTTAACAATTGTGCAATTAAGGGATATTTTAAGTAGCTCACGTATGACCTTTACTACAAAAATTTAATTTCTGGTTTTGACACTACTGCAAGCCAAAACTTGACTGTGTATTAACACAGGAATCAACCAAATGCTACAAATTCCCAAAGCAGGAGAAAGTCAGGAGAATTTGCAAACATGGAGGTCATTTTTTTATCATCCACAGTGAAAGTGTTATATACAATACGAAACGTAAAAATTAAAAACCATGGAGGTTCATCACCCTGGCTTAGGGTTCAGCCTCCAATACAGAAAAAACTGTTGGACAGGAAATGCAAAAATCAAAAATCATGGAAGTTCATCACCCTGGCTTAGGGTTCAGCCCTCAATGCAGGAAAAAAATAGGCAGCATTTGGATAGGAAATGTAAAAATCAAAAACCATGGAAACTTTATCCACCTGGTTTAGGGTCCAGCCCTCAATACAAGAAAAATTGGCACCATTTGGACAGGAAATGTAAAAATCAAAAACCATGGAAGTTCATTCACCTGAGTTAGGGTTCAGCCCTCAATACAGGAAAAAATGGCAGAATTTGGACAGAAAATGTAAAAATCAAAGACCATGGAAGTTCATCACCTGACTCAAGGTTCAGCCCTCAATACAGGAAAAACTGTTGGACAGGAAATGTAAAAATCAAAAACCATGGAAGTTCATCTCAATACAGGAAGAATTGACAGCATTTTGATACCCATCCCATTTGCTTTTTCCAGCTGAAGTCAGGCGAAGTCAGGCAAAGTCAGCGGTCTTGAGGCAAACCCAGATGGAGAGCTCACGGGGCTCCAAAGAAAAAAGGATTTTCACACAGCCCCTCATGAGCTGGGCAGCAAGGGGAGGGTCTGGCACTGCTTAATGTCCTACCAGACACCCACAGAGGGGCTGGTTCTGTTTAATGCCCTACAAGACACCCACAGAGGGGCTGGTTCTGTTTAATGCCCTACAAGACACCCACAAAGGGGCTGGTTGTGTTTAATGCCCTACAAGACACCCACAAAGGGGCTGGTTCTGTTTAATATCCTACCAGACACCCACAAAAGGGCTGGCTTTGTTTGATGTCCTACCAGACACCCACAAAGGGGCTGATTCTATTTAATATCTTACAAGACACTCCCAAAGGGGCTGGTTGTGTTTCGTGCCCTACCAGACACCCACAAAGTTGCTGGCTTTGTTTGATATCATACCAGACACCCACAGAGGGGCTGGCTCTGTTTAATGCCCTTCAAGACACCCACAAAGGGGCTGGTTGTGTTTAATGCCCTACCAGACACCCACAAAGGGGCTAGTTCTATTTAATATCCTACCAGACACACACAAAGGGGCTGGTTTGGGGTCCCCTGGACCCTGAGCAGGCTCAGCTTACCCCTGACTCCTCAGTGTGCTGGGGATTAACCACAATGTGACTCCTGCACTCGTTTGCAGCCTGAATGAAACAGGAAAAAACCTCTTTTTTGACTTTGCAAGGAAAGGGTTTGTGCCTTTTCCTTTTTTTTTGCTGAGAACAGCCCCTTTTCTTTTAGGCCAGACAAAACCAATGGTTTTTTTTCTCACTAGGCTTTACTTGGAAAGGCTGGGGATGTGTCACCCCCTCCAGAGAGTGACAGAGCTCCTTGAACAGAGCACCAAGTTGTTGCTACACAGCCAATAAAAACCCATTGAGGTGGAATCAGCCACAAAACCGTGGCCCCTCTGTCTGTCCAGCTCCTTCCCAGGCTCTGGAAAGCTCCAATTCCTGCCCTGGGGACAGACTGGAGCAGCAGCCAAAAGGGCACAGGGGCAAGGCTGCGGGCCCCACACCTGCCAGGGCAATTTCCTCTCCTAGGAGAGCAAAAAAAGGATGGAGCAGAGCATCTCCCCTCTGCTTGTAAATAAACCCTCACGCACAGCTACGGTGGTTTTTAATATCCTGCTTTAATTTATCAGTAATTAGCAGCTAGCAGTATTAACTGTTCTAATTCTGAACATCAAAAATTCTATGTGCCACGCCTTGAAAGTGCAATTATTACATTTTCTTAGAAAATCCTTAAACAAGCTGTACAATTGGGATGAGGGCAAGGCCATAGATGGGAGAAAACAGGTCAAGTCTCTGAATGCTGGCACAAGCATGAAGGGAAAAGTGGAAATTCGGGCTCTTGTCTGTCCTTTGGAGCACAGCAGCAGTGGGTTTGAAGAATAAAAAGTGAATTTTTATCAGTTTAGCTGCTTTCCTGTACACACAGAATTTGGAACTTCTCAAGGCTGCAGCTTGCAAGGACTTCTGGAGTAAGAAATCCTTTAATCCCCTAATTTTGATCAGTTGTCAGTGGTGTCTGCTCACTCAAATGAAGCCTTAAAACACTGACAGAAATAGATATTTCTAAATAGAAAAAAAAAGAAAAAAAGAAAAGAGTGTCCAAACTGCCAAGTTTTGCTGCACCTCCAGCAGGATCAACCCATTTCCACTGTGCAGCTACAGAGAAGTGGTTATCAATTACATTCTTACAAAAATATTTAAAGTTTTGAAGTTTAATGAGGCTCTTTGGAGTGTACCAGGAGGAAAACAGCACCTAGGGCCTGCTGCAGGATTTTTCTCTGAATCTTTTTTTGGTTGGTTTGTTTTAACAAAGATTTTTAGAATTTTTAAAATTTAAAAATTTAAAAAGTTTAAAATTTAAAAAGATTTTAAAATTAGACTTTCACCCTCTGTGAGAGGCAGTTATCAAGGCAGGGAGAGAAGATGGATTATCAGGAGCCAGAGTGTTCCTGCTAAGGGAGCAGCATCCCCTGGGCACACCTGGGGATGGGAAATGGAAAACCCTCATGGCACTGCCAGGTATCCTCTGCCACCTCTGCCTGATTCCAGCCACAGCTTTAGGACTTGCCAAGGCTGCAGAAGCAGCAAAATCCACAAATATTTCAGCAGAGAGGCTGGAGTTTGGGTTTGCGTTCCTGAAACCAGCTGAGGACTTGGATTTACTTCCAGTCATGAGTAAATAAGGGCAGAGCCTTACAGCCCAGCAGCACCAGGTAAAAGGGGAAAAATTCCTTTCCAAAGCCAGAAATAAAGATGGTTTGGGTCTGGTGTATTCATTTATACACTTAAAACCAACTTGTCCCTCTGCTGGCACTCAGAGAATGTAAATCCTGTGTGAAACAACAACTTGAGCCTGCCCAGCACGAGGAGCTCTCAGACTGGGAGCACCGGGATTGGGAGCAGCACAGAGCACTGCAAAGCCACTGGGGAATTGCTGAGTCTCTCCTTGTGAGGCTGGGTTTAGTTAAAACCATCTGAAGAGAGAGTGTGATTATGTAAAAAGCTGTGGGATATGGCTGTGAAAGGGGAGCTGCAGCACCAGCCTGACACTTCACAGATGCAGGGCTGAGTTTCACATGTAAACAAGCTCACTCACAAAAAGCAACCAGGATCTCTGGGCACAACAATTACCACTCTAATCCACAGATTAAATCAATAGACACAAAAAAAAACAAAACAAAACAAAACAGGAAAAAAAAAAACCCACAAAAAATATCCCACAAACCCCCATTTTTTCCCCCCCACAGCCAACCCTTCACACAATAAATTGGCTTTAGTGGCCACAACTCAGAGGAATTTCAATGGCAGCCTTGGCATTGCAGGGAGCACAAAGTGTGATGGTTCTGAATGGTTCTTCTGGAGCCTCCCCCTTCCCTACTCCAGCAAATCTCCTTTTTACTATTTGTTTCAACAGGCTTACAATGAGTTTATGGCTCCTGGCAGCAGAATTTACAAAATCATAAAGCAGCATCACGAGAACACCACCGCAAGCTGAGGGAAATAACATTGCTGATAACACTTATCTCCACACAAAGTATCTCTTCTTGTACTATTCACTGGTCTGTGATCTGCTCTTTATACAGCAAGACCCTGCTCTGCTTTTATGTTTGATATTTAAGACATAAGTTAATTGAATCTTAATTCCAATTAGTTATTTCACAGCAAAATCAATCCTGATTTTTAATAAAGCTCATTCTTCCACTTTTTTAGAAGAAGTTTTTTTGGAAGTTTTTCATGGTTTTTTTTTTTCAATTTTGAAGCCATGCAACACCATAACTACTCTAAATTTCAAACAAGGCAAGCACTTTCCTTAGCAGGAAGAGAGTACATTTATTTCCTGTGTGCAAAACTATGCAACTCCAGTTTTACTTGGACAGAGAAAGTAGAAAAGTTGAATATCTTAACTTATTTTGGCCAGCAAACTGTTGGTGTTACAAAAAGTTTGTCTGTGACACAATAAAGAAAGACGTTCCAAATAAATAACAGATTATTTAATTTACCTTTTTGTGCGTGTGTGTGTTTGTGATTTAAAAAGGTTTGGAATGTGTATTTTCAACTTTTTATTGACAAGACCATAAAACCAGCTACAGAACAGGGTAAATCTGATTGTCCCTTCTAGTTTCATAATTTATTCCTGATTTAGCCAATACCAGGTAGGGAAATATGCCCCAGAACTGAAGGGTTTAATATCCACTGCAACCTGATTGCAAATGGAGCTGGAGAATCTTGTTTAGCTTCATTTTCAGAGATCTCTGATCCTTAAAATGGATTTGTGTGTGCTTCAAAATAACACTGACCCAGGAATTGAGGCACTCCAGAGATGAGCACTAACACAAAACCCACAAAACCACAGAAATATGAGTGTAAAACCATAGATATATGAGAGTGTAAAATCATAAGAATATGAGAGTACAAAGCTCACTCCGTGCCCTCCATAGAATTGAACTAAACATTTCCTACTTTGGATAACTGGAGCTACCATCAGTGGCAGAGTTAGGAATATTGTTGAAAAATCATTTAAATGCAGAGGATAAATTGGCTAATACCTGAGAAAATATATTGTTCATTTATTCCACTGATGTTAAGTCTTAATTCTCATTATCCCAAAGAACCATAGGAGATTTTTTGCTAAAATAAAATAAAGTTGTAGCATTAAATGATGCCACCTGAGAAACTCTTGTTTATTCTGAAATATTATCTGTGGGTAGTTATATCTTGATTTAAGATGTTAGATGTTCAGATTATTGAAAATTTTTAACAGAAAATAAAATTTCACTTTTACCCAGAGAGTGCACATGTCTCTCATGTTATTCAGGTTTATTTATTTTGGAGGGGAGGTATTTTATTTTTAAAAAAAACAGTATTATTTGCTGAAATAACTCATGAAATCTAAGTTTACTGATGTAGCAAGAAAAAGACATTCAGGCAGACAATAGCAAGTCCTAAGATTGAAGGAAATTATGTCAATGTAGAGTTTTCCCTTCAAGAAGTTTTAATTCCTGGTTCCTTTAAGTGTAGCTGTTGCTGTCCTGAACAAAAAACAGCCTCAGAATAAAATCAATGGGTCCTCAAGAAATTGTAGTAACCCAGAATTGTGTAACTGGCTTTGAATTGTGAAATCACTCAGAATTCAAAGTAACACTGCATTTCTCTGATTGGCTTAGCACACACTACACCCAGCAAGGAACAAATGGGAGACTGCACTGCACTGATTAAATATTTATAGTCAGAAAAAATATGTCACCACAAAAGCAGCTCATCTTGTGCAAACATCTGATTTCCTTCCCTTAGTCTAGCAAGAAATCAGAGTCAGGGGGAGAGGAGATAGTTAAACTCTGCTGTTATTCTAGCTGAATAACTAACACTTACACAGTCCTTTAAAAAATAATGAGATCCAGAAGCCAGAGTATTAGTTAGCTGAAACAAGGATAAGGATGTAGCTCTCCAGTTCCTAAGGGAAGAAACATTTAGGGGAAAAAAAAAAAAAAGAAAAAAAAAAATGAAGAAAAAGGAATATTGTAAATCATCTTCTTTCTTTCACCTTTGCCTCCTCATTAGTATGGGCTGGAGGCTCTTTCCTCCAGCAGCAGGAGCCAAGCTCCCGAGCAAGTGGCACACTCTGTTCTGTGTCCTTTCAGGATATGGAATTCCTTTCCTTGTGTCCTCTTAAAAAAGAGTTAAAAACTCTCATTCTGACCATGGCAGGATAAGAAAATTTTCAGCTGAACTCACTCCCTAAGTGCTACAGGTTTACGAGGTGTAAATGGTCAAATCATTGCAAGGTAATGAGGAGTCTGATCAAATATACAGGCAGTGAATAGTCTGATCAAATATAAAAGTAGTGAATAATCTGATCAAATATAAAGGTTTTTGTGCACTTACTCCCAGAATTCCATCACTGGAGAAGTGGCATTTTGTAAAGAGACTTGACTGCAGTTGCTCATGTTGAGTTTTTGAAATTCCACACAGTTTTCTAGAAAAGAACCACAAAAGCAAGGAGTTTGCTATGTTGACATGCAAGTACAGTTATTGTTCATGTCCCACTTTGTGCACCTTGGAAAGCCCCCACATTTTCTGGGTGGGTTAAAGGGTTTTTAGGGGCACTAAGGGCCACATCTGTTAATTCTGCAACACCAGGTTATGACAAGTCAGAGAAACATCCATCAGGACTCTGTTACAACACTTCCCAGAGGCACAGGGCCAAAAAATCACCTCAGGCAGAAGAAAGAAACATTGAGGCAATGGATTGGGAGTTAAAATTACAACGTGCTTCAACTCCAGCTGCTGGTTCAATGGTTTATGGCTACCAAGGGAACATGGCCAGCCCTAAGCTGCCACTTTTTCCTGGTAAGGAAAGTGGGTATTTCCTCTGGCTTATCACTATTATCATCATTGTTATTATTATTGTTATTGTCTCTAACACAAAGGCCAAAGCAGCTCAGCCCTGTGGAGCATTCGAGCACGGACAACACTGGCCAAGCTCCTTGGCAGGGCTGCCAAAATTGATACCAAAGCCTTCCACATCCACTAGGCCCAAAATTACCTCCCTAAGATTTCAGAAATTAAGGTTTCAGGGAGATTTAGGTGTGCTCAAAGAACACCAAAAATGGCCAATTAGGGCAAACTATGAAAGACAACATGCTGGGTGCTTGATTTGAAATTGGATTGTACATAAGGGATAAATGCAAAATTTCAGGAACAAGGACAGTGGGATGAGATCCTCCCCATGGATATTTGGGATCTAGAGACTCAATAAGCAGAGAATGACAGATATTTATATAAACGAGAAGACAGATGCAGAGCCCTGCCCTGCAAACCCTCCTGAATACCTCATCCTGCATGCAGGAGGCTCCTTTACATGCAGCAAGGATTATTTACGAGACTACATTTCCAGAAGTAGCTCGATGAACATTATCCCTCAACATCTGGCATTTAAAAGAGCAATTCCAAAGATCCACATTTAACATTTTTCCCTCTCCATTCAAACTCCTCCTGACTTCATTAGAGTGAAAGAGCAAGATTGCAACCTGTCATCAGGTCATTCTCTGCTGCAGAATTCACTCAGTGTGCTCAGGGAGAATAGATATGATTGCAAATGAGAGTCTTGGGATTTAGCCAGAAGATCTTACAGAATTAACAAATCCATAGTCTTTTTCTGCTGACATTCTATTCTAGAGGAGTAAATGCTTTACAATGACCTAAACCAAAAAGGTCCAAGGCAATTTAATTCCAGGTTTCCTATTTTTTTTGCTGTAGTGGGATGAGATTGGCCCATTTGCACAGATTTTGCTACATCAATAGCTTTGTTCAGGACATTTCAATATAGTAATCAATCTTTTGGGAGGATTTTACAGTGGTAATCTCTGCTGAGGTCATACCTGTATTCCATTCGTGGCCACAGGAAGCCCAGGGAAGCTCTGTAGTAAAGCAGTTGAACAAATAGAAGATAGCCCATGCTAAAATGATGATGTAATATACATTTAGGTGTGCCTCTATAACTTGGGTAGCATAGCCAATGCCTGGAGGAGCAAAATGAAAAGTGAGATACAAAAGAAAACCTCTGCTTTTCAGGCTGTATTTAATTTAAAAACAAAAGCTTACTCTTAAGCATATCTTAACTTCAATTTTGCTACAATTAATTTCATTTTACTTCAAATGGAATGCTTTCTTTTGCAGAACACAGAATTGTTACCTTCAAAGAGAGGGCAAACTTTCCTCCAGCATGTGATGCCTCCTTCACTTGTGAACTGTCCCAAGGCCGTCTCCAAGAAAAATACTGGGATTCCACAGCAGATAAAAAACACCACGTAGGGGATGAGGAAAGCACCTGGGGGTGAACATTGAGGGGATGTTGGTTAGAATGAGCAGGGCTCCACAGGAGCACAGAGAGGATTTTTCCATTAAAGGAAGGATCTTAAACTGGGAGCCATCAGTGCAGTGTAGGAAGGGTTCACTCCTGCCCCAAATATCCAAAGTTTACCTGTAAACCAGGGTTTTGGACTAAAACAGAGCAGATCAAAGTTCCTCAGCCTAAAGTCAGTCTCTCAAACACAGAAAAGATCCCAGCTATGCTCAGCTCAAAGTTCTGCTCTGCCCAGCACCACCCTCCTTGCTTTTCTCAGGGGTGAGGAAGTGTTACAGGTATTAAATCTGAGAAATCCTTTCCATGTTATTTATATTATAAGGATTGCAGAAAGAGAATGAGGAAAAAAACTTCAGAACTACTCGCAAGGACAAGAAAGCAGGACCTGGCCTTATCAGCCAGAAATATTGATGTGAAATTCTATGAAAATAATAAAGCATCCACGCTTTGGTTGGGTGCTGACAGTAAACTCCAGCACAGGTGGTGAACCACAGCAAACCCAACCACAGCACACCCACACCCTGCAACAGCTGCTGGGCTTCAGTCACCTGATGAGAAAATTGAGACAACTATATCCACCTGCTCTGTTTCCCTCATCTCATCACCAGGAATTCCTTCTCTCAGCCAGGAAATTTCCCTAGGGATGAATCCCAGGTGCCTCTCAAGAAATCTATAGGGATTCCACAAAACATGGAATATTTCCCTGGATAATGTAGTGGCCAGTATCATCACACACACTCTCACAGCAAGTTTAACAATGCAACTTGTGGAAGTCCAAAATACCAGCTTGTTTTTCCAACAAGAAAACATCAGGATGCCCAGCTTGCAAAGAGATAATGTTCCACAAAATACCTCATTCTAAACACACAAGAAATTAATTTTCCTCAAAACCTGAACATCCACAGCCCAAACTTCCAGTTGATTATTCCTACACTCCCTGTTATGACTTGGAGTAAGTGCCAGAGAGGTCACACTTCACAAGTTCCAAACTGCAGCCTCTAAATTTTTTCTGTAAAAAGCAATTTATTTCACAACTAGCTCAGGTATTTACCACTGTCTTCCCCCAGCACACACCAAGGAGTTGGATGCATCAGATTTAGGCACTAAAAACAAACTCTGGTCTAATTCCAGCAGGGGGTTACACAAGCTCACAGACTGAGCCTCCATTGACTAAAACTGGTCAATGGCAAATGTCCCATGGTGCCAGGACACGAGCAATTAAATCACACCCACTTATTCTATTCTTAAAGAGTACAGTGGTGATTAAATATGATATTTAAGTAATTACTTTTTCATCAAATCACCCAAAACAATGATGGAAATTCTTTCTACCTCATGTTACAGCCTTTAAAATGACAGCAAGCCAGCACACATCTACAAATGGGCACCTAAAGCTGCAGGAACCAAAAAACTACACAGCAAATATATATTCCTGTCATTTCCTCTGCCAAAAGTTCTCTGGGAACACTTTGACCATCAACAAAAAAGGCTTGTGTATATGATGTGCAGCATGTTAACGTTCAGGATCTGGTAGCAGCACTCTCTAAAGAGCTGAACTCTTGTTGCCTAAGTTTGGCCAAAATACAGAGACATAAAGAAAGGAACTTCCAACAATAAACACAATTTGCACAGGAGGGTTTGTCTTGTAGGAACAGCACACAAAATGGGCTAAAAACCATGCCTGAGTTCAGATAAGGAGGGACAAGGAATAGAAATTTGGCACAGCAAACCAACCCATCAAGGAGCAGATCAGTGCTTATCAGCCCTGAACATCCTATTTTTCTTCCAGCCTCTGTGTTTACACTGCCACTGACTCAGGCCTTAAGTGGGAAGAATGTTGAACCCAGTCCACAGAATTCTAAACTGAGTTTGTAATTTACTTTCCTTTCTTCCCTGCTGCCCAAGCTGATGTGCTTATTCTCATCTGTCATTTATCTTATACAGTTTACAGTTGGCTATAGCCAATACGTGCCACATGTTATACTCTGGAGAAGTTGAGTCTGCTCTTTCCTCTCTCAAATAACATTCATATGTTGTATTTATCAGGGCTTGCTTTCTTTCAGCAATCTGTAGTTTTACATCTTTCCCTACCTTGCTGTAGGAATTGGGGAAGTACTGAGGGAAAAAGAAAAAGAACATTGAAGTATAAAAAAAAAAAATCATTCAACAAACAAAATTAATTTAGTCCTTGTGGCATTATTAGAAAAAAAAAATTCATCCTCTCCAAAGCACACTGCTGTGACAAATGAAGTGCTGCCTTCTTTTCTGTGTCAGACAAACTTAGTTAAGTATGCCTGGGTGTGTATTCACATGCAGAAGACAGAGTGTACTACTATAACTGAATGCTGGCTTCTCCTGCATGAAAAATGCTCCTGAAAAAAAGATGTCAATTTACTAACGTAACAGCAACTTGTAAAAATAAACCACACAGTGTTTGGAGAGAGGGAAAGGGAAACACAACGATTTTTCTCAGTTGTCAGATGTTAATGCTTCCCTGTCTGCACATGCACTGAAACCCTGAACACGTCTCTGTTACTAGTGCAATAAATCACAGCAAGGCACTCTTAACTGTTTAATTCCCATCAAAATCCACATGTGATGCCATCTTACCTCCTCCATTCTTGTAGCAAAGGTATGGGAATCTCCAGACGTTTCCCAGCCCAATAATCTCCCCTGCCACAGAAAGCACAAATTCAACCTTGTTGTTCCAGTGCCCTCTTTCATGAACTTTCTTATCATTGCTGTGGACGAGGTTGGTACTCGAGGCTTCTGGGTCCAAAGCATCTTCTGGCTTGCCATTAATTATAGGAATAGTCTTTTCAGCTGTCATGACTTTTCAGCCTGGTGGAGAACAAAAGAAGAACACACAGGTGTGTTAGGACATTTGCTGGCACTGATCTTCAACCAATGAAATCCCCAAGGGTGGCACTGGCTTCTTGTTACCTCTGGAAATCTGCGGGTGAAAATGAGGGAGGCAACCCCACAAGGCTGGAAAAGTTGTAAAGCAGGGGAAAAGGAGAAGAAAGGGGTGGGGGGAAGAGAGAAATTCTGTGCAAGGGAAGGAGTAATTCCAAGTGGTGACAGCTAACTTGCTAGTGGACAGGGAAACCTTTCAAAAATCCCTCCCCAGGCAAGGATCCCATCCTTGCTGACCTACCAGAGGCCGGGGATGCGCCGCACCTCCCGGGCTCACACCTGAGGGCCGGGATGGCTGTGGCCTGTCGGCGGGAGCTGCGGGATTACTCACCCAGGGCTGTGCCCGTGCCTGCCTGCGCGCCGGGGACGGGGCCGGGCTGTGCTAGCGCTGCCTGCGGGCGATGCTGCGGCTCCGGCAGCGCGGGCAGGGCACAGCCAGGAGGGGAGGAGGCGTTCGGGATCCCCGCGAGCCGGGAAGCCTCGTCCTGCCCTGCCGCTGCTGGCGGCCCGGCGTGGGTTGCAGGATGCTCCCCGCGCTCTGGATGGAGCCGCAATTTGCAAATGCTCAGCCCTCCCCGGAGCGATGGTTTAACACCCGCCTCCCCCCTCCGCCCACCTCAGGCTGTCCCGCCAGCTCCCCCCTCCTTCTCTTCCTTCTCCTCCTCCTTCTCCTCCACCCAGCATCACCACCGAGCATCACCAGCGAGCAGAGAGCAGAGCATCCCCGGCTGCGCTCCCCGCCCGCCGCCAGGGCCGAGCCCGCCAGGTTGGGAGCCGCATCCCCATCCCCGGCAGTCCCATTCCCGCTGCACGCCCCTCGGCAGGGATGGGACCGCGGGTAGGGCAGGGCCGAGCCCGCCAGGCTGGGAGCCGCGTTCCGCATCCCCATCCCCGGCAGTCCCGTTCCCGCTGTGCAGTCCTCGGCAGGGATGGTACCTGCGGGCCCGCCAGGTTGGCAGCCGCGTGCTGCATCCCCATCCCCGGCAGTCCCAGCCCTGCTGCACATCCCTCGGCAGGGATGGGATGGCGGACAGGGCAGGGCCGAGCCCGTCAGGCTGGCACCCACATCCCCATCCCCGGCGGGTCCTGGCCCCGCTGTGCATCCCTCGGGCGGGGATGGTACCTGCGGGCCCGGCAGGTTGGCAGCCGCGTTCTGCATCCCCATCCCCGGTGGCCGGCCCCGCTGGGCATCCCTCCGGCCGGGATGGGACCGTGGGCAGGGCCGAGCCCCGCAGGTTGGCAGCCACATCCCCATCCCCAGCAGTCCCATCCCTGCTCCGCAGCCCTGGGCACGGATGGTACCGCGGGCCCGGCAGGTTGGCAGCCGTGTTCCCATCCCCATCCCCGGTGGGTCCCGGCCCGACTGTGCAGCCCTCGGGCAGGGATGGGACCGCGGGCAGGGCCAGCCCCGCAGGTTGGCATCCCCAGCGGTCCCAGCCCTGCTCCGTAGCCTCGGGCAGGGATGGAGTTGCGGGCAGGGATGGAGCCGCGGGCAGGGATGGAGCCGCGGGCAGGACTGAGCCCGGCAGGTTGGCAGCCACATACATCCCCATCCCCGGCAGTCCCATCCCTGCTCCGCAGCCCTCGACAGGGCTGGTACCCACAGGCAGGGCCGAGCCCCCCAGGTTGGCAGCCACATCCATCCCCGGCAGTCCCATCCCTGCTCTGCATCCCCTCGGGCAGGGATGGTACCGCGGGCCCGGCAGGCTGGCAGCCGTATTCCCATCCCATCCCTGGCAGTCCCATCCCTGCTCCGCAGCCTCTGGCAGTACCAGCCCGCAGGCTGGCAGCCGTGTTCCCATCCCCATACCTGGCAGTCCCATCCCTTCTCCACATCCCCCA
Organism: Melozone crissalis; assembly: GCF_028551555.1. NCBI lineage: Eukaryota > Metazoa > Chordata > Aves > Passeriformes > Passerellidae > Melozone > Melozone crissalis. Next base: position 17,990,570 of record NW_026535807.1, on the reverse strand, counting down.
GGGCAGGGATGTCGCCACGGGCCCGGCAGGCTGGCAGCCCCATTCCCGGTGCCATCCCTGCTCCACATCCCTCGGGCGGGGCTGGTACCCTCGAGCCCCGCAGGCTGGCAGCCGTGTTCCCTGTGCCATCCTTGCCCCGCATCCCTCAGGCAGGGATGGCACCACAGACAGACCCAGCCCCGCACCTGCCTCGCTCAGGGGCTGGCACAGTCCCCACAAGTTAAAAAAGGAGCCCGGCGGGAACAGATGATACAAACTTCAGCTGGAAAGGGCGGCGGGGAGAGCCGGGGGACAGACGGGATGAAAAAATAAACGGAGGGGGAACATTTGGGAAGTGTGGAAACAATGTGGGCGCTTTCGAGTTGCAGCAGGGAAATGCAGAAGCAAGCAGCCCATGTGGGCATTGCTGGCTGGGGCTTGGCTTAAAATCCAAGCTGTAAAAGAGGCGAGAAGAGGGAAAAAAGTATTACAAATGGTTTTGTTTCAGGTTGAATCAAATATTTCAAATAGAGATTTTTTTTTTTCCACCTAACCCTCTCCTTATTAAAATTTTTTGTAGGTCAGTCATTTTCACCCTAAGTTTCCAAAGCCAAATTAAATACCTCTTCTTTCTTCATCTCTGCAGCTTCTCCTTGGCAAATGGCAGCCAGGTTCTCAAGCCAGGTTCTTGCTTCAGAACTTCCTCAGCTCCACACTCTGCTGCAGTTATGACCAGCAAGGCCTTGCTCTGCAGCTCCAGGGGATGCACTTTGGAACTCACAGCTCCTAAATCCAGGAGTCTCTGCTGGAAATGTCCCAGGGACAGTCAGGTCTGGTTCCATGTGAATCCTCTCCCTCTCACTCTCCATCTCCAGGGGCTTTTCCCACTGCCTGGCCACCTGTTAGCAGTGCTCCTGGAAGACAATGGAAAGATAGATTTTAAATTAACTTGAGCTGACTGTGTACCCTGCTTGTACATTACCCACTGGAGCTTCTGCTGTGGTTAAAGTTTGCAGGATTTTGCATTTCAGTGATGCCTGTCACAGGAGTGGGTGCTGGGGCCTCACCCTGTCAGCTCTCTGTCACATCAACCCTTGCACCTAACAGGTGCAGGATGAGCCACTCTCTTTTCTTCTTGATGCCAGCATTTAGAGTTCCAGTCAAACCTATCTTGGGAAAGGAGATCTGCCAGTGGGAGAATGGAAAAAAATGCAAAATTCTTATATATATATATTTTTTAAAGCATCCTTACCACAGATAGTACTAGAGCAAGGTTTGATTTTGGGTTGTGCATTTATGTTTTTTGCTTTCAATGCAGCTGTTATTCATTAATTGAGGATAGAATAGATCCATTTTTCCCAAGCTGACTTTGCACAAACTAAACTCAACTTGGAGGGCTTTTTCTGTTGATTTATTTTTACCACCTCCTTCATCTTGTTTTCAGCAGGGATCAAAACAAACCCTGTTTTTCTGTCTCCCAGCCAGGCCTAGCAAACTCAACAGGATACACTTAAACATCAAAGCTGACAGTGGATTCTCATTTTATTCCTGAGAGTAATTCTAAAAACAGAGGGAAGGTGAGGGACCGTAAACATTTGATGATTCAATAGAGAGGAGAGACCAACCTTCACCAAACAGACTGATGATCCCAAATTGAAGGGCCTGCTGCAAGAGACAGTCAGCAGGCAGATGCTGAAGGTGTTTATTTGCTGATTTGTTCAGTATTTGGAATGATTCATTCCTGCTGCCAAGTGTTTTATCCACTGCTGTATTCCTGCACCAATTCCCATTCAGCCTCCTCCCAGCTGAAGTGTTTATGGAAGTAATTGCAGGCTGCTAATCCTTGTGAGCACTTCCCGGTGTCTGCAACAAAAATTGACAAATTTTAGAGCAGGTTGAGAACCCTTTTTTTTTCAAATTCTGATGGAGCCTTTGGTGTTGCAATGAGGGAAATTCCCTGGTGTCAGCTCATGCTCTCGCTGTGCCTCTGGTGCTCCTCATCAGGAATTCCTGCCTGTTCCTCTCAGCCTGTTGGGACACCCTGGCCATTAAAATGATGTGCCCTAAAAAGCAATTCAAGTTCTGCTTTATTCAGGTTTATCTCCACACTCCCAAGGAACCCTTTACAACTCTGTGCAGAAAGTGCAGGGGTGGGGGTGGAAATCAGATGTTTCTGCTCACCAGAGAATGGTGCTGTGAAGTACCAAATGTTCCAAGGCTGCATTTATTTAGATTTATAAACTAAAATTAATCAGGAGAAGTCATTCATACCTAGAGTAACTTGGGAAAACAACCTCTAAGAAAAATCCACATGTCCACAGGATTCTGCCAGGCTGCCAAAATTAATGTCAGCTCATGTGATGTAGCTTTGGAAATTTAAATCTGGGGCTTGGCTTATTTCTTCCCCTCCTTGTAACTCTGAATTTCTCTGTTGTTCCTGCAATAGAAAATCCTGTGACAATATAACTAGGGGGGAAACAACAATCCTCTCCAGATTTAAAACCTTCAGTTTAGATTTGCTATAAGCAAGATCTACACAAGTCTTCTATAAAGATTTCATAAAGCTGGACTCTTTGTGGGAAATAGCTACACAAAAGCAAAGAAATGCAATCAGAATTTCAGCAGTGATAACAATCTGACAATATTTTGGATCAAAAGCCTAAAATCACAAAGCCATTTGTGAACAAGACCAACACATTTAGCTGTTTTATTAGAGGCTGACTTCAATCAAAAATAGGCTGATTTGTGCCTAATCAGTTTTCTGTAATGGGAAAAAATATATTTCTTTGCTGCAGATAATTTTAAGTAAAGCAACACCTGATTGTTTGGCTCCTGTTTAGAAAGGCTTAACCCCTATCATTGGAGGTATCTCTCCATCCAAATTATTGCCTCACAATGGGTGAGATGCTGAGTTTGGGGCTGAGGAGAGCTGCAAAAATCACTTTTCCATCTATTGATGTTGCCCTTCCCTTGTCAATCCGAGACCTGCATTTTGTTACCTGTATTTTATCTTCCATCCCCTCCTCTGGACAGGAGTGGGTGAGAATATTCCAAATAGGAGATTTCTGCTGCTGATCCGCTGGAAAAGGTGACACAAATTGGGGTTTCCTTGCGTTAATTCATCCATTCCCACTGTTTTTTAGGGACACACCCTTCTTTTAATGGGCAACAGTACCTTGAGTTTCTTAAAAACGAATTTTATACACAGACAACACCTGGAGAGAACCTCCAATCCTGGGTAATCCACAGCTTCCAAGAGTTAGCTGTCACCCATCCTAGTGAACTGAAATCTATGAAATAGCAAATAAATGACAGCACTGAATGAGAAGACACCTTTGAAATGTTTTAGTGGGACTTACAGGCAAGAAATAAAAGAATAATAAAAATAAAATAAATAAAAAGAAATAAAAATAAAATAAAAATCAATAAAAAAATAAATACCAAAGAGACCTGAGCAGAACTCAATGCATAACACCACAACTGCCTGTAGACAATAATTTTTCCAGATTAAAGCTGAATTTGCAGTCCTCATGCAGATACAGATGTGATCAGCATGCCCAACTCAGGTAGTGGGAGCTGCTCCAGCCTGGAAAAGGAATGAACTGTGAGAGGAGTTTGTGCTCAGCTCCTCTGGATATATTTTCAACTATATTAAAATATTTTAATATTTTTAATAATTATAATATATACATTATATAAATATTATATATATATAATATTTTAATATTTTTAATAATTAACATTATTAAAGGTACTCAGTGAACAATATCAGAATTTAATTCAGGTTACAGAAGCTCTCTGCAAGCTCATAAAATCTTTCATTTTATCCCAGACACTCTTTCTTCCCTGTTGTAAAGCAAGATAAGGTGTTGATTTGGGCACTGGATGCTCCAGGTCAGTATGAGAAGATTGTTTGGAATTAAATTTCAAGGAATTGAATGACTCTCACACCTCTGGTAGGAAGAATCATCTCCCCCCAGCCTTGCCCTTTGTTTCTACAAGTAGCCCACTGAGCCAGGCTTTGGGATAATCCTGGAATTTCACAAAACCAACTTGCCTTTGGGTTGAGTCTATAGCACAGTAATTAAAAAAAGAAATTCCAGCTTGTAGATTAAGATCATTCCATGGTTTGAGGTGTCATGCTCAGCAGTAAAAAATGGGACCAAGAGGGAGGGAGGATGATAATTTGAGTGATGGCATTTTTATTCCCAAATATCCCATGGGATGAAGTGCTGCCCTCCTGGAAATGGGTGAACATCCAGCTGCTGATGGGAAATAGGGAATTCATTCTTTGTTTGGCTTTGCTTTACTTGTTAAACTGCCTGATCTCAGCCCCTGGGCTTTCTCCTCCCGCGAGTTTTCCCACTTTTCCCTCTCTGATTCTCTGCCCTGCCAACACAGGAACCTGTGCAATATTCAGGTTCAGTGAGGGGTGGCAGCAATACTGCACACTCTGCCAAGTGTTGCTGTAAAATACAATAAAATCCAAAGCAAGTTACCATTAGAAACACAATGATGGGTGTGAACGAGGGAGTGGTTTTGTTCTGTGTCAGACCTGAAATAGGAAAAAAGCTCCAAAATCAACCCAGAATGAAGATAATTCATCTTTCTCCCCAGTGCAAAATAATAAGAATTATATATAACCCCCTAAAATTTCAACTCAACCACATTTTACTATGAACTAGAGAGCAACAGCAATATATTGCTTCAAAATTTCAAAAGAGCTCCCATACTTTCAGAACATTTCCTTTATTGAAGTCTTTTTGTCTGAAGTTGCACGTCAGTAAAGCAAAGTAATTGCCTGGAAAATATTGATTAGCTCTTGTCAAACACCCCTGTGCTATTGAGGATTTCCATTTCAGCACTGTCAGCACTCAGGCACTGGATTTAACTGTGTGTGTTGAGTTCTGCAGAGCAGCCCCAGCGCAGTCCCACAGACACTGAGCCCTGCAAGGGCTCTGCCACATAAATTACATGTGACAACTCCAACCAACGCAGCAAACAATCCTGTCCTGAGCTGGCTGCTGGCACATTGCTAATTAACAATTAATTGCCTTGCACAAGACTCCTGCAGAGCACATGATGTGATACTGCAGATGTTCCAGCCAACTTGGGCTTCTCTGCAGTGTTGCAAAGTGCCCAAAGATTTCTTTTACTCTTTTTGCAATGGTATTTTTAATCAAATACATGTATTCCTTTTGCTATTTAAAATGTATTTTGGAGTATTTTAATGCTGAAACTCCTCTCAATAAAATATTTTCTTTACAGCTGTGAATCATCAGTTGTTGGTTGACACCTGTAGGTTTATAACCTGAAAATTGGGTCGAAATAGAACTTAGCTGGCAGACCAGGAAAACTAATTATTGTGAAACCCCACCTAATTATGCCCAACAAAAGCAACATCTGTGCTTCAAGAGCCAAAAGAGAAAATACTCTCAAATTTTATTACATCCACTTACTAAAAATATATGGACTTCTTTTTATTTCCCAGCTAAAAGAAGAATATTTTATTTAGGCTAATCCACTGGGAAGACAAATGGAGAAGACACAAAGATTATCCAGAATTTCATCTCTGACAATGATTATTCCCAATGACTGATTAAAGGTGAACAAAGAGACTCAGTGAGAGAAGAACTCTCCAGTAAGGAGGCAAAAATCACATTTAGGTGCACAAAGAGCAGCAGGGAGATGCTGACTTGGCTGGCACAGATTGCAGGAGCCTGACAAAGGCTGTGGTGGCAGGGCAGCAGGAGATGTGGGAATTGCTGCTGCACTGCTCTGGAAATGGATGAACAATTCAGGCACAGAGAACAAACCAGGCAGATTGCTGTCAGTGGGAAAAGCCTTCCTGGAAATTGTCAGATTTAGGTTCTTCCTCCAGAGGGTGCTGGGCACTGCCCAGGCTCCCCAGGGAATGGTGACATTCCCAACTCTCCAGATCCCAAGGAGAATTTGGACAACATCCCCAGAGATGCCCAGGTGGGATGTGTTGGGATGTCTGGACTGGATGATCCTTGTGGGTCCCTTCCAACATGGGATATTCTATGACTATTTTCATATTTCAGGATATTTCTGACCATTCCTACTCCCTTATCTCAGTTCCTTTCCTATCCACAGGAAAACTGAAACAGATCCTCCAGGGTTTGACTATATTGTAGAAAAAACCTTAAAACATTGCCAGGGATGCCCAGGTGGGATGTGTTGGGATGTTTGGACTGGATGATCCTTGTGGGTCCCTTCCAACTTGGTATTTTCTAGGATTACTTTTATATTTCAGGATATTTCTGACCGTTCCTACTCCCTCTCATCTCAGTTCCTTTCCTATCCACAGGAAAACTGAAACTAATCCCACAGGGTTTGACTATGTTGTAAAAAAAAGCTTAAAATTCACTAGTCTCCAGTTCTTCTCCAAGTTTTGGGCACTGAGGAGAATCATCACTCTTCCAGAAACACAGAGCCTAATCCATGGAAAACTGAATTCAGGAGAGGAGAAGGAATTTTACTGGAGGTCATTTCATGCATAAATTCTGCCTGGTTTTGACTCCCTCAACACCCTGATATTTGTAGAGTGAATTATAGGTAATAAAATCAGGAGATATCCCCTATTACCTGAGACATGGAGCTCTGGCTTCACAACAGCAAGCAAAAGAAGTTGGCCTTGTTTCTTTTTGCAGTCTGTAATAAGGAAAGCAATAGTAGAAATAATCAGTTGAGATTCTGTGCTCCCACCATGTTTTAATTTAAGCACAGTATCTGGCGAACAGAATTCCCAAAGCAGCACCAATTTCTTAAACTCTTTCTCTAAAATTTACTTGCAAGTTTTTAATAGGAAAAAAAAAATCCCTATGCTGAGGAAAGCTAGGCATCAATTTTTTTAAAAAAAACCCCAATTTTTTAGAAGCTTAACTTTCTCTGAATATTGTTCTAGTCATCGTTTCTTCATGATTAGAGGTGTCTAGTTAACTAAAACAGGAAGAACATAAAGATCTCCTTATTCAATGTCACTTTTACTTGTCCCACTGGGAAACGAAGACTTTACTGGTGGAGTCAAGGCAAATAAGGCTCCTATAAAATGTCAGAGCATGAGTGACAGTGACACATCCCCAAATATCCCATCTTTACCAACCCTGATATCACAACCATACAATTTTTGGGAGCATCATTCTGTGCTTTGCAGTCAACTTCTCCACCTGCTCCTGAGATTAAATATCATTTAAGAGTAGAAAAATTGCACCCAGAAGAAGAAGATTTCCTCTGCAGAGGTCTCCATAATCACAAGCTTTTAACTTCTTACAGGCTACAGGTCATGCTGCAAATAAACACAATAAAATTTTCCACCAGTGTATCATTTACAAAACTTTCAGCATATTCAGCTTGAAATTAATTTCTAAAGATACGTTGCAGATTTGGGGCCTAAAGGTAAAATTCTCAGGAGTTAAATTACTGAGGTGGCCTTTTCTGCTGAAAAGGGGCAGAATATGGCACTTGGTTCATTGTTTGCAGTTCAAAAGGGGTTTGTGCCCCTTGCACATTGATTGTTTTGATGATTAAATAACTGAGACTGAGGAGATATGGCTTTATATCTGTAAGTGCTTTTATCTCTCCAGCAAGTGTGAGTTCCCTCAGTTCACTACTGACTTTCCACACAGAACAAAAAGCTGTAATCCACATAGCAATAGAAATAAAGGTTTTAAATCAGGCCAGGTTTCCTTCTGAGGTGTGTTTTTCAACCAAGCAGGGAGGGTGTGGAGCAGCCAGCTCTTAGTGCAATTAATTTCAGGTCCTTGTTAGCAATGATAAGAAAGTATTAACTTTCAGATGATAAGAAAGCATTACATTGCAGCTGCTTGTGTTACATGGATTTTTGATTCCAACTTGATTCCTATTTTAAGTCTCTTTAAGCTTATTAAGAGTGTCCCAGTTCAGCCCTGGGTTTTACAAGAGCCTTGAGCAAGGAGCAGAGAAAAGTCTCTCTCCTTGGACACAGGGATGGTTCAGCTGCTTCCAATGAAGGCAGAACTTACAGGTGAAGGACCTGAGTTTATACAGAGACAGCAGCTGCTCTGGAAACTTTTTCCTGTGCTGTTGTACACTCAGAAATAACAATTTGTGTTCATTTGCTGCATGGCCAATAAATCTGCAACAGACCACACTTGTTAAATGTGGGTTTAACAAGACAAATCATTATCTACCAAATATTTCCATACTCTGCAATGTTTCTGCACCCTGGGGTTTGTGCACTGACCTTTTGGCAGGGCTGTGGCTGTGTCACAGCACACTGACCCATGGAAGGCAGCACCATCCATCAGCACGAGGACACAGACTGAATTTGGTGTTGATTCATGAGGAGCAATCATGGAACCATGGAATATCCTGAGCTGGAGGGGACCCTCAGGGATCAGAGAACATCCTGAGCTGGAGGGACCCTCAGGGATCAGAGAACATCCTGAGCTCAAGGGACCCTCAGGGATCAGAGAACATCCTGAGCCCGAGGGACCCTCATGGACCAGAACATCCTGAGCTGGAGGGACCCTCAGGGATCAGAGAACATCCTGAGCTGGAGGGAACCCTCATGGACCAGAACATCCTGAGCCCAAGGGACCCTCAGGGATCAGAGAACATCCTGAGCTGGAAGAGACTTCAGGGATCAGAGAACATCCTGAGTTCAGGGGACCCTCAGGGATGGATCAGAGAACATCCTGAGCTGGAGGGACCCTCAGAGGTGGATCAGGGAGCATTCTTAGCTGGTGGGGACCCTCAGGGACCACTGGGTCCCATCCCCGCACAGACCCTCCAACAGTCCCACCCTGTGCATCCCTGGCAGCACATTCCAAACTCTCTTGGAGCTCTGGCAGCCTTGGGAATGTCACCACTCCCTGGGGAGTGCCCAGCATTTTCCTTTCCCTGATCTCCACCCTAAACCTGCCCTGGCACAGCTCCAACCCCTAAAACTCCCTGTTCACACTTTATACCCTTGTGCATACAGAATTTTCTAAGCACAGAGGCTCTCCATGATTTCTTGAACTGTTTCAGTGCCTCTTTGCTAACAGCATCCTGAAGTCCTGAGTCCCCTTTTCTATTTGCAAATCAGAATCCTGGCCAGACACAGAAAACAACCCATCTATGAGTCCATTTGATTAAAACAAAATTTGGCTGCTGCCTAATGGCTTGCTCAGGAAGCATTTGGGTTGCATTAAAATGAAGAGGCCAAAGCAAGTTCCTGAGCTGCATTCCAAATCCAATGTTAAAGGTCAAAACACCAGAGTGAATGGCACCTAATCTGTGCAACAGCTTTCAGGAGCTCTTTTTGCCACCTTCAACATTTACCACTCCATTCTTAGCTGAAGCAGATAAAACAAATGAGATATTCAAGAAAACTTCTTTGAGCAAACTGGAATAGTTACATGCAATAAACTTAAGACACAATTGAGTTCTATAATAAATCTTATTTTCCCATAAGTAATTTAATCTTAAAGAAACTTGTTGTTTTACAAGATATTATTCTAACATAGATGTTGTTACTCTTTGTCAGGTGCACTAAAATATCTGAAAATCTGCCCAAATTACCATTTCAACTTTACAAACATCATCCTATTCCAATTCTAGGCTGAAAATAAATTCTCACTCTGCATCTACAACTATGAAGACTCTAAAATAATTCATAGTGCTAAACTTAGATGGTAAAATTTGGGGGGAAAAGTATTCAAGTATTTATTATGTTCCAATTTCTAATTTAGATTTTTTTAGGAGAAGTAAATGCATCTTTCACCTATGTTAGTTTTTTAGGGTTATATTATAGTGTATGTTAGTTTTTAGGGTTATATTACAGTGTATGTTAGTTTTATTGGGTTACATTATAGTGTATGTTTGTTTTATAGGGTTCCATTATTGTGTTTGTGATATAGGGTTCCATTTTAGCGTATATTGCTTACAGATGGTTTCTTCACATCTTCCTCTTATGTTTGCAGGCTTTAAGATTATTTAAAAATGCCTTTTCCCAAATGATGCCTCATCAGTTGTTCCTGCAAACCCTTTACAGCAGGGCCTTACCCCAATGGAAGGATTTCCACACAATTACAGCAAATTAATGTTCTTGTTTTATTTAAGGACTTGGGGGTGGAGTGTTTAAAAAGCAGCTCCCGGTAAAACTCCCTTTCAATAGCAATAATGGGCTTTCCTTTCTCATTGGTGCATCCCTAAAGTATGGAAAAATGAGTCCCTGCAAACTCCAGCCTAGTCCTGAATATGACACTGGAAACTAAACAGCAAAAGTAGGACATTTTAAAATATTCCTAAAACTTTGCAGAGTACTTCCATCCCTATTGTAAAAGTCGATCCTTATTTTCCTGGGATTTTCTACAGCAAGATGTCAAAACCCTTGCACACCTAAAACTCTCCTGACAAATTAAGGCTCATTTTTCTTCTGCTTTGAATTCATTTTTCTCAAAGCTGTTGGGTTTTTTTCAAAGTAATAACTTCCATGATTTCTCAGTTCACTTTTTTAAACTGAATGGTTTGAATGGAATAGTCCAGCTGGACTGCCCTGTCAGCATTTTATCTTTATTTCTCTTAATGCTTGATAATGCCTCCCTAAAACAATTTTTGTTATCGGTTTGCAAGGCAGAATTACCTGAATGTAATCAGATACAGCTTTTCCATTAACTGAAATATGTCCCTGGGCCATAAAGAGCTCTCTGTGGTCTTATAACATTATTTTTATTTATTATTTAACATATTTAATGCTAATTATTGTATTATCTAATGCATTATTTAGCATTTGAATATATTAATGTTATTTAACATATCACTTAACATGAGAATAACTTTGCTTATAAATATAATCCATAAGTATTTTATAGGCCATTTTAACTCTAGCATTATAATTTTGACATTATTGTTCAAGTTGCATTTTGCATTTAGTGCCTTCACTCTAGATTACTTTAAAATATAATCACAAATTTAAAAATATGTATTAATTTTTATTAATATTAAAATATATTAATTAAAATATACTATCCTACATTAAAACATCCTGTATTAAAACATCCTACATTTAGGCATGATTAATGACCTAAAGTTTCCTGCCCATGGCAGGGGGAAAGAACAAAGTAATTTCTAAGCTCCTTTCCAAGACAAACCACTCTGGAATTCTCTGAAAATGGGCCTCCCATTCCCACTGTCCTTTTTTATTAGTATTGATTGATTTTCTAAATCATTTTCCAAATCAGGCTGTGTTTGCTCCACCTCTGGATGAAACAGGTAACTATTTATATCGAATATTTATAATTTTCTATATTGTCCCACGCTGCTTCTACAGGTGTTTCTAAAGATTGTAAAAATTCCATAAACAGCAAAAATTCCTTGCTAAGGAATGGACTTCCTCCATTAATTTCTGCCATTAACTTGGGAGCACCGTGCCTAATTGCTGCAAGGAGGGATCCAAAGAGATGAACAAAATCTTGGCACTTCAAAAAGAAGCAGAGCCAGCCCTGCCTGTTTTCCTGAGCAGCGCTGAACTCTGCCCAGATGTGCTGTGATCCAATAAACTCCTGAGGGATCCCTGCAAACAGAACATTCTGTCACCAGTGCTTCACCCACTGCAGTGGCTGGAGCTGTTCTCACAGCACTGCTTGGATTCTGGCAGATAAACTGTTTTAAAAACCTCACCTGGACAGAAATAGGTGATAGAAATGTAGATACAGAACTCTTAATTCATCAGGGATGATGTGCAGCAGTAGATTCGTGAGAGAGGCAGCAGCAAGGAGGAGAGAGAATTCCCACAGGAATTTTTTAACTGGGTGAACCATGATAGCCCCAATATTACATAAAGGAGGAGAGAAAAAATTCCTGTGGGATTTTTACCTGGGTGAACTACGAGTGCCCCAATATTACATTGAGGAGGACAGAGAATTCCCCCAGGAATTTTTTATGTGGATAAGCCATGAGTGCCCCAACATTACATGAAGGAAGAAAGGAAAAATCCCCCAGGAATTTTTTGTCTGGGTGAACTATGAGAGCCCCAATATTACATCAAGGAGGAGAGAGAATTCCCCCAGGAATTTTTTATCTGGGTAAGCCATGAGTGCCACAATATTACATGAAGGAGGAGAGAAAAAATCCCCCAGGAATTTTTTGTCTAGGTGAACCATGAGAGTCCCAATATTACATCAAGGAGGAGAAAAAAATCCCACAGAAATTTTTTATCTGGGTGAACTATGAGTGCCCCAATAGTACATCAAGGAGGAGAGAGAAATCTCCTGCTTGATTCCTCCCTGATTTTTTATCTGTGTGAACCACGAGTGCCCCAGTGTTACATCCCTGTTTTATTAAGCTTGATTCAATCTCCCACTGACACTAAGAACAGCTTAGAAAATTTTTTGTATGACTACTCCCCCAAAGGCTTGAGATCTGTGATTTATAGCTGAATCTCCATGGAATGAGCTCTTTTTGAAAGAAAACCTGCTGTTGTCACCTTGTCCTGTGTTGGCAGAACAGAAAGGTACTGGGGTTTTTGAAGTGTGTGATCTGCAGCAGTGAACTTGAGCTCTCAGCTATAAAAGCTGCTCCTGTCTCTCTGAAACCTGCTTGCTGCAGCTCTGACAGGTACCCCAGACTGCTGGAAATGCACAAATTCCCCTGAACTTGCAGCTTTTGAAGGAGAGACCTTTCCAAGGAGCAGCTTTCCTCCACCCCCTCCCACCCTCGAGTGGGCTCTCTGTTATTACAAAATGGGTTTCTCAGCAGGAGCTGCTCGACAACAAAATGAGCCCTTGGCTCAGCCACCCGATGTTGCCAGAGCTGAATTTCTGCCTGGAACAGGACTTGATATTCCTTAAAATCAGTTCATTAACTGTTTGACCTTTTCTACTTCCTAGCAAGATAAAAGCGTCAATGCTGAGCCAAAGCACAGCCCCGGACCACCTAGGATGCTGTGACATGGTTTATAAGCAGGGAGGTGGGTGAGAGCAGAGCCCAGGCGGCCAAGGGAGGGCAGGGCTCCAGTGAAACTGCTAAAAGTCATTAACATTCTCCAGGACTGTGCTGGGAGCCTCAGTGCCTCGGAAATGCCCTGGCTGCTGAGGCAGGGCACAGGCAGTCCCTGTGCCCAAACATCCCCCCGTGCTGCAGTGCCCAGCTGCCAAAGCTGCCTCTGTGCTCATCACTTTTACAGGTGAACAAAATGACTGGAAAACAGCAAGAATCCTGCTCGTGCTCCAATAATGCACATTTGGTTCCTGTTGTTAATCTCAGTAACAGGTTATTGTACTTGAGTTCCCTCCAGATGAAGGGAGGAATGATGAATCTGACTCCATGTTCTCAGAAGGCTCATTTATTGCTTTGTCTTACTATAATATATTAAACAAAACTATACTAAACTATACTAAAGAATAGAGAAGGAATACTTACAGAATGCTAAAAAGTAATGAAAACTATAATGCTAAAAATAATAATGAAAACTCCTGACTCTTTCCAGAGTCCTGACACAGCTTGGCCCTGATTGGCCAAAGAGTGCAAACAACTCACAGCAGAATCCAATGGAACAATCACCTGTGGGTAAACAATCTCCAAACACATTCCACATGAGCACAACACAGGAGAAGCAAATGAGATAAGAATTGTTTTCCTTTTCTTTTGAGGCCTCTCGCTGCCTTTCAGCTTCCAGGAGAAAAATCCTGGGTATAGGAATCATGTTCAGGGAAAGTGAATGCCACATCAATCCTCCCCCACTCTGGTGATTCCTTGTGCAACGCCTCAAACCCAGCCAGGTGGGTGGGTAACTCCCAGCAAGGTGTCTGAGGGGAGAGCTGGAAATTCAGGATATATTTCCTTCCTGGATATATTCCAGGATATATCCTGTAAATTCAGGATATATTTCCTTCCTGACCTCAGCGTACCTCAAAATTGTATTTGCTGGGAATGTCCAAAAGAAGGCAGGAATGATGATTCTGACTCTGTGTTCTCAGAAGGCTAATTTATTATTTTATAATACTATATTATATTAAAGAATACTAAACTAAACTATAGTAAAGAATACAGAAAGGATACTTACAGAATGCTAAAAGATAATAATGAAAACTCGTGACTCTCTCTAGAGTCCTGACACAGCTTGGCCCTGATTGGCCAAAGAGTGAAAACAACTCACAGCAGAATCCAATGGAACAATCACCTGTGGGTAAACAATCTCCAAACACATTCCACATGAGCACAACACAGGAGAAGCAAATGAGATAAGGATTGTTTTCCTTTTCTCTGAGGCTCCTCAGCTTGCCAGGAGAAAAATGCTGGGGGAAGGGATTTTTCAGAGAATGTGAATGCTACAACAGGGTAAACTGAGCAACTGTAAATCTGGTGAGTTCATTAACTACAGTGCAATAATGTCAATAATTGTGTTCATAACAACTTCATTCAGAGCATTTTCACATCCAATGACATCACTCATATATGAACAAAAAAGTGAAAAAATTATTTTTGTCCTGATTGCTTTCTTGGATTATTTTCTTGGATTATTATGGGAGCAACCAAATGACTGTGTGGTCTTGCTCTGTACAAATCCCATCTTTCCTCAGCCTGCTCATTAGCAGTATTCCCCAAAATATCTGCAACTGCAGCCTCAGGCCTCCAAGGCCTAACCCTTGCTCAGCTTCAAGCATTTAAGAATTCCAAATAGCAACATCTCTTAACAACCAAAACGCAAAATTCTGTTTTTACACGATGATTACGCACAGACCAGTTCTGACCACCCACAGACAACAGATTCTCCTTTAGACTCTGGAGCCACTCTGCTAAAACAAACAGAAAATGAGTTTTTACTGGTGGCAAACTGTGTCATTTTGATCTCATTTCAAGTTGAGGAAGAGATTATTTTCATCCTGTGCAAAGTCTGAATGATTAAACATTGACAGTTCCAGAAAGACTTGAGAATAACTTCTTCCAGCATAACCAAAACAAAACCAGGTTTTGGATGAGTGTCAGTTCAATGACAATTGAGAGGGTCCTGGAGTTGAAAATGACAATTGAAAGCATCCTGGAGTTAAAAATACTTTGGATACAAATATTAGGGTTGTAATAGATGCTGATCTACCAGACTCTTGCAGCTAAAGTCATTGATCTGGCAAATTTGTGTTGTGCAAATACCATTGAGAAAAAAAGGAAACATTTTTTTTAAATCCATAATGCTATTGATTTCAAATGCTATTATACACAGAGGAGTTAGGAACTGGGGTCTGGACTTTACCTTGTAAAATGAATTTGAGAAGAGGCCACGTGGGTAAAGCTGGAGTCTCCTGAAGCACTTCCATCTCTAATTCAAGGGGAGTTCTGCAGCACAGAACACCAACTATGGAGTGCTACAATATCAATACAATAAATTACCAATACAATAAATTACCAATACAATATCAGCAACCAAAATCATGAGATCTTGCTTGTGCTTAAAAATAATTAGAGAAAGCCTAACTCCACTCCTGGATTTGGTATATAAAAATTCCAAAACTAAATTCGAAGGAAGAACAGCCAGGAATTTGGCAGCACTGGCAGACTGTGATGGTGACATCCCTGGGTTTCATTGCAAAGGGAGGGGTCAGAGCAGGTGATCAAACCAGTTCCCCTGGATTAATTCAGTGATTTAAATCAGGTGTGATGGCCTGAGCCCAGCTGGCAGATATATATTACAGTATTACCTTGATAAACTCCATTTGCATGCCAAAGAAATAATCTTTTTCTTCACAAACATTTCCTCTGCTCTCAGAAAATGTATTTTTATTAACAGATTTAAACTGACTTCATGATATTGTGGTTTATGGGTAAAAAAAAACAGCCATTCTACCTCTAGAAGGCTGAAATATATTTTTTCCATCAGAAGAGGAAACAGGCAGAACAAAGTTACTTCTCAAGCAGAAAATTACAAAATAAAAAATGCCAAGCAAAGCCAAACTCCAAACATGATATGTATATCAAGCATTGCTCATAAATATCACCTGATGGAAGGATAGGGATTCATATCCTCTACTAATTTTGTCTATTTATCTTCCAGCAGAAGCATCTTGTTTTCATTTGCTCTGGAAAACAAAAAGGTTGAACCAAAAATATGTTAATTCTTATATAGAATTAATATAAGAATAAAATAAATAAGAATAAAAGCAGTCATAGCCAAGGCAAGTGAGTTCTTTTATTGCCCCACACACCACACTGAGCAGTCAGTGCTTTGGAGCCCCTTTTTCTTTGAAAAAGGATATTTCTGTTCTGTCATGCCCAGTAAAGGGGCAAATCCAGCAGTAATTCTCAATAAAAATAAAAAAATATTGACAATTACAATGTGACAGAATCAGTTAGCTTGATCCTTCAGAAAATGGCAGCTTTGGCTGGCCAATTCAAGGAGAAAAAAGGGATTTTGTTTTCTCTTATTTTTGGAACATGTTGAGTGCTAATCCTGCCATGCTGAGCAGGACTTGGGGGATGTTTTCTCTCTAAATCCACACATTTGCTGTTATAATCTCAGCCCTTTTATTGTATATTTGAGTAGCTTGCTGGGGATTACAAGTAATTATTCCCTGGCCCAAACTCTATCAAGCTCAATTCTCCATAGGACAAGAAGGGACTATTTTCAGTCAATAAAAATAATTTTATCTGTTTATAATTTCATTGCATGTCCCCATTTATCTCCCTACGTCCCAGTCAAGATGATTTGTGACCATTGCAATTGATTTCATTATTTTGGTAATAGTCATCTGAGTTATCAAAACTTATTTTTCTGCAGCACAACCATTTGAAATCCACAGGAATCTAAGAATACATGCAGTTTTTTTAATGTGGAATATATTTTTAGCATACATACTAAAAAATAACAATATGTGGATGAAATAACCTAAAGAAGAAATGGAATTTGGGGTTTTTTTGCCTTTTATAAACATGATTGAATGCAGCAATTGTTTAGTGAAGATTGACTGGGTTTTGTGGCTTTTATAACACAGATTTTCTACACATTTGGTGAAGAAATAACAGCAAAACAAACTGCTTAGAAAAGTTTAGCTGAGGTCTATGAAAGGCAGTTAAATTTTATGGTTTGGCTGATGAATACTTCATGAAAGGTAAAGACCCTTGGCATTCTATAACAGATTTCAGTCTAGATCTGCACAAAAACTGCAGGAGAGATTTTTAATAATTCATCTGTAATTTCACATTCCTGCAGAAATATTTCTCAATGCTGTTGCTGTCCACAAAGAAAAATGTTATCACCACCCTCATAATGTTCTTTGCAGGTTATAATTTTCCTTGCAGCCAATAAATAAAGGCTATAATAAGCAGTAGGTGATGGGAAGGCAAAGAGAGTTTTATTTGCATTTATTTATAGCATATTTAGACACTGGTTAGAGCAAGTTAGGAAAGGATAACTTGGCAAGGCAGCACTATATCCCAGATAAACATTTTGGGGATAAATATGTGGGTAATTGTGTTTAATTTAAAAAAAAAACATTTAATGTGGTGGCACTGCTGAGTTTTAAGGAGTTAAAACACTCCACTATCGATTGCTTTGGAAATCCATCATATTCCACTGCAGTAGCAGCAGAAAATCTGTGGGTGGAGGTGCAATATCAACTGTGATAAAAGAGAATAGCCACCACAAAAATCACAGGAGATTAAAAACCAAAGCCTGGCCAAATGTGAGCACAATGGAGGACAAAGAGGATTTCACCTCTTTTGAGCATCTATTTGTTGCTCTAAAATATTCAGCACGTTATGATTTCACCTGCAGCTTTTGCTGTGAATCTCAAATAATCCTGACCTCAATCTGGGTTTGAGCGAGCAGCTTCCATGTTCTGGATTTTAATTTCCTTTAAAAAAATATGAAAATTTGTTTTACTGACTAGAAAGAGCTTCTTCCCTCTCTGTTTTTTCTCTGAGGCTGCTGGTGCTCATTTAGGAGTCCACTGTTACAATAGCAACATACAATGTTTTTCATATTTCATTAACAGGATTTTAGTCTGGATGTGAGCGTTTTGCTTAATTATTTTCTAAGTTGTTCTCCTTGTGCCCAGGGAAGAGCAGGTTTGCCTTGAGGGAATTACTCTGTGGTAATAGTTAGTGTGCAGACCAAGGTTCTCAGAATTTATCTAACATTTATTTTCCAGTTTTCTCCTGCAAAAATATTTAGAAATTATCTATCCCACTACACAGATATATTCATATTTTCCTTGTGGTTCACTTGTGTCTTTGAGCACGAGCACCCCAAAGCAAAGGGATTCTCCAAAAGTAAAAATAAAGGGTAAAGATCATTGTGGAACTAGAAATCAACACTTTTTAAATATAGACTGTGAAAGGAAATGCTACATTTCATATGAATCTTCTCTGGGAGACCAAAGCAGTGTGAAGCCATTTGAAAAACAATTTAGGTGGACAGGGGAAAATTGGAAAGGAAAAAATTCACAACCAAAGTTACCCACATTATGGAAAAACCCACACCTAGTGGCCTTATGGGAAAGATACATGCATCTAGCACAAAAGAGATCTCTTCCAATGGTCCTTGTGGAATAATCTGATCTTTAAATGTGGAAAACATGGAAATCAAGAGCTGCAGCCTTACCAAATTTTTAAAAATTAGGAATCATCAGGGAAACACAGAAGTTTGTGAGAGGGCACATTCACTATGAGAAGTGAATGATTGCTTAGCCTTGGTACCCATGACCAGACTGTAGAACTTCAATCCCAGTGAATCAATTAAGCTTTGTTATTTATCCATAATTGAAAAAAAAAACGTGTGTGGAAACTTGTATTACCACACCGAATCCAAAGACAGTGTCTGGAAAACACACAGAAGCTTACTCAATATTAAAAAAAAAAAAAAAAGGATTTTTATTGTTCATAACATCCAGAATTTTTTGTTCCCAGTCTGGCCAGTTTGTTTTACAGCCATGAGACACATGAAGTAATCTATATTACATGCACTCATTTTTAATTAAAGACTAATTGAGTCACGGAGTTTAAAAACATCTGTTACAAACAGAAATACCTTGAAGGAAATAATCGAAAACTTAAAAAATTATTCCTTGTCAAGAAGTTCGAGCTATATCCATCTTTATATTTTTTTCTTTCCCCATATCATTCTCCTTTCTCAAAAGGAGAAATGGAGCAGTGCAGTCTGCTACCGTGTTCTTGACTCTTGGAAAAGGACTACTAGTTACCTGCTGGGGTTATTTTTAGGAGCTGAATACATCACCAGAGTCTGTTGTGCATTCCCAGAGCCAGGCCCAGGTGTCACACGGAGACTGGATGCATTCCTGAAGCCTCTGGGCAGGGATCCAATGGTGAC
Source organism: Melozone crissalis (assembly GCF_028551555.1). Classification (NCBI taxonomy): domain Eukaryota; kingdom Metazoa; phylum Chordata; class Aves; order Passeriformes; family Passerellidae; genus Melozone; species Melozone crissalis. The sequence goes on along the minus strand of NW_026535807.1, from coordinate 17,971,285 downwards.
GGTGCAGATACGGCTGACACGGAGCAGGAGGGCTGCAGTGCTCCCTGAGAAACTGCTCCAGGCAGCCACAAAACATGCCAGAGGAAGGAGAATGTTGGAATGGCTTCCTTTGTGCTCATCATTGTGCTTCTTACTGAGAAAGGAGGAATGGGAACACATTACTGAGTTTAATCTCTGGGATAAAAGCACAGAAGCTTTATGGGGCTGATTAGAGGAACAGAAGCTCACACACATTTTGTCCTCTGAGCAAGAAGAGCAGTGCTCATCCAGAGGGCAGCCAGCATCACTGAAAGGCATTAAAATAATAAAAAAAATTAACCTGTGGGGCCTTGCACTCATGTTACAGTTCAGACACTCACAATAGTGCTCAGAGAGCAAGTGTTGGTTCCTGAGGAGAGAACAACATCAAGGACAACAGAAACACCTTCAAGTGCTGCCACCAGGACACGAACGGTGCCACAGAGTGTCCTGAGTGGGGAAGGACGCACAAGGATCATCCAGTCCAAGCCCTGACCCTGCACAGACACCCCAACAATCCCACCCAAGGGCTATCCAAGCTCTCCTGCAGCTCTGGCAGCCTCAGGGCCGTGCCCATTCACCGGGGAGCCCAGTACCCTCTGGCATAGAACTTTTTGCTAATATGAAACCTGAACCTCTCCTGACACAATTCCAAGTCATTCCTCCTTGTTGTCTTATATATCAAGAGTTCTATTATCATTATAGTGCAAGGATTCCATATCGCCAGAGTTTCGTACCTCCTCGATGTTTCTCACAGGCACCTCCTCTAAGCACTGACTCTTCCTGGTCCTTGCAGTAACCATCTGACTCTAGAGCCCACCAATCCACTCTTTTATACCACTTTTTCTTGTTTGCTACAGGTGTGGCCTGTTAACATTAGGCCTGCTCCTAATCTTTAGTAATTGGTACAGCTGCAACTCGTTTGGGGATAAGATTACATTCTATACCATCTTCATTCACCCATACTGTATCCCCCTACACCTCCTGGTCCTTCCCAGGAGGAAGCTGCAGATCCCTGAGGCCTCCCCTCGCCCCCTCCAGATGAACAGCCCGAGTGCCCTCAGCCGCTCCTCCCATGGCTTCCCCTCACGGCCCTCTGCCATCTTTGCGTTCTTCCTTTGGACACTCTAATAGTTTAATATTCTGTTTATATTTAGGACCCAAAACTTCACACAGTACTCAAGGTGAGGCTGCCCCAATGAGACATGGGGGGTCAGAAAATTAACTTAGACTAGAGCAGGACATGCCTTCCCTGGCCCAGCCGGTCATACTGGGCTTTGTGGCCATGATATTTTCTGAAATATCCATCTGCCAGGATTTTTGTTCTGAGAAGCTGAAAGCCTCAGAGGAAAAGAAAAACAATAATTATCTGCTGCTATGGAATGCAACAGGTGCATCTTTGATTGGTCTCATGTGGTTGTTTTTAATTAATGGCCAAACACAGTCCAGCTGTCTCGGACTCTCTGCTCACATTGTTCACATTGTTTTGTACTGTTCACATTTTCTTTTGTATTGTTCATATTTCACTTCTGAGGCTTCTCAGGAGAAAAATCCTGGCAAAGGTTTTTTTTGTAGTACCATTCCAGATCTCAGCTAACAATTCTTGAGCCTTGAAATTCAATTATCTTCAGTACAAATTTGTGAATGAAGCACAAAATTACAGGTAATCTCTGTTACCTGTTGCCCTCCACTTCACAAAACCACACTAACAATTTTTGGTGACATACTGACATTTAACAAGAATTAAAGGTTTTATATAGTGAATTTCATTGTGAATTAGTCTAAATTTTTCAGTCATCCAGTACTAAAAACTGCATTTCCTATGAATGAACTGCACAACAAAGCTTTCCAAACTCAAAAAGGCTGTAGCTCTATTACATTCTAGGACTTGCTCTTCCATTTATTTTCAAGAAATTTATAAAAAATACTGGTTTAGCTTTCATACCCCAGAGTTTGTTTGAATGCAGTAAATTGGTTTCAAACCACTGGGGCAGTGATTGACTCCTGTCAATCACACGAGCACAGACAGTGCTGCAGGATAAGAGAGGAGCAAGTCTCCAGAGGGCAGGAGCTGAGGTGGTGAGGATTAGCAGATTGAAGGGGTTTTTGCTGTTTTCCCGATTTTAGCATTGCAATTCCCCTGAAACAGATGAAATATTTGCCCTTGGAAGCAAAGCAGAGAAACTAATGAGGTGTTAACGGGGCAGTAAAAGCAGGAAGGTAAATTGCAGACCCACAGACAAGGGCAGTGCTATCCCATTCCAAGAGCTACCAAAGAGTAACAGGCAAGGTGTTCAACAAAAATTCCTTTCCTGACTGCCCTCCAGATTACAGGGATCTCCTCTGTGGGCTACAGAAATACTTCCTCTGCTCACCTCTGGCTCCAGGTCACTTGCTCACACAGCACAGTGTTAAAAATAAATCAAACAAAAGTGAACAATCAAACCACTACATTTCCAAATCCCTGTGGTTTTTGTTAAGCAGCTATGAGATTTAAATCTCAATTATGACCTATTGATCAGGAAGCCTTGCTGGACAGGGTTATCTAACAATTTATAACTCGAAAACAAAGGCCAAACCACTTGTCAGAGGTCCTGTGCACAATTGAGTGATCAGAGTCTCTCAAATTCTAAAAATGTTGTGGAGAACAAAAGATCTCTCTCTCACAGAGAGATAGGCAGCCCTTGGCAGTCCTCACCATCATTTATGGCAGCAGTAGAATCCCAGCAACCAGGCTTAGAAAACCACTTAGTGAGAAGTTCCAGCATTATTTCAAACTGCTCTGAAAATGGAAGGGCTCATCTGCCTCATTTGCACATGCAGTGGAACCTCGGTGGGTCTTCCTAGAAAAGGCTGATTTTACCTGAACTTTAGGAACATAAAATGCCCAGAGTAATCTCCACCCTCCCTGTGATGTTTGTTATGGGGTACCAGCCTAGGAGATTCAGCATTTTCAGTTCTGGGGCAGGAGAGGGGAGGCCCATGGTTTATCTAGTCAGACCAGGAGCCCTGTTTGGTTTGGATGAATTACATAATGACTATAATCACAATTTGGGGATGGTTCATAGACAAGAAAACACAGGCAGAAGCTTTTGTGCAGCATTAAGTGCTGGTAATTAAGCATCACCCGTTCTTCCCTTTATTTGGTGAAACTACACACAGAATATTAATTAAAATTCCCAAAGTTACCACCATGGAATTCAGTCCTCCCCCTTCAACCAAGGTGACCTAGTTTGACTCATCTCAGTTTTACTTTAATCTCCTCAAGTGCAACCAAATCCATCCAGCAAATGGGGCAGGACATCTGTTCACACAGGAACATGCATGAAACCCAAACTCATGCCAGGTGTTCACATGCCAGGTGTCTTTTTGTAGCAGGGTTAGGAAGGGGTTGCCTTACACAACTCATAAAGGTTTTTACTGATGAAAATAAAGGTGCCTGAGGAACAGCTTGACAAATGTGAACTGACAGGGGCTTTTGGGAAACATTGTTCAGGTATTTGGTTTAAAGAACAGAAAGGGAAAGTTGGATTATGCTGAAAGTTTGCCCAGAAAATCCTCACCACGGGTCTCTGGGAATGAGTGGAGACTCCTCCTGTTGAGGCAATGCTTCCCCAGTCCCAAATCCCTGCCCCATTTCCTGGGAGTGGGCTTGGGAAGCAGAATTTTCCTTGTGCCTACTCCGCAGGTACAGGTATTTAAGAGCTTAAATGAGAGATGTGGGACTCCAGAGGCTCTCCAAAATGCAGTTTATTGTATATGAAATGCAGTTTATTGTATCCAAGAGTTTACAGCAGTCCAGGGTTGTGGGTGACAGAGCTGTGCCCACAGCTGTCAGCTCCAGCTGCAGCCAGGCCTGGAGAGCCTTTGGTTTTGGTTACAATGCATTAGACACTTTTCTTTGCTGAGCATCTTCATCCAGCAGAACCAATCTATACCTTAACTTTTATCTATAGCCTGTCATAACTACTATAATTACCATATTCATGTTACTGTTCTCCAACCACTAAAATTCAGTACATTACAGTCTAAGCTAGAAGTTGTTTTTCAGTTTCCTTGCAGTGGAAAATTCTAAGACCTTTTTTCTACTTGCAGCTTTGCTGACTTGTTTGCCTGTGCTATCCTTCTGCTTGGTAAAAACATCTCCTTGTTTGAGGTGGGTTCATCTTTTGCTCTAAGCCATAAAAACTCCTTCTAACTAAAACACCCTTTGTCTCCTTGGTTATCCAGTAAGACTGGCTCAGCAATTCTTTTCTTCTATATCAAAACTTGCTTCCATCTCTATTCCTTCATCAGACTCTACATTTAAAAATCTTTCTGCTAAGCATCCATATCTGTGAGACTTTCTTGTCAAACTTTCATCCTTCCCAACAGGTATTTATTCGGGGTAAAGTTTTCTCTTGACTCCTTGAGTCCTTCTCACCTCAGAGGGGCCCTGGCAACACTTCCCTGGGCACAGCTGGGTGGGAGCTGCTCCCTGGGGCTGTGTGAGCCTGAGAAAAGAGAGACACAACCCCAACCTCAGCTTTTATCTCCTCCTCACATGTGTTTTTAAGCACCGGTGTTGTGTTTTAAGGATAACAAGGAGCTGTCCCTGTGCTCCCACGCCACGGTCCCCTCTGTGCTCCATTTTCAGCTGTCTGATTGCAATTACACCAATTAACCTCAGCAAAAAGATGAAGGCTTGCTGGGGCTGGGGGATCATTTTTCTGAAGCCCCAGTGTAAAGGTGTGACTTTGGTAGTGTCTTATATTTGATGTATCCCTCTATGTTCTCACAATTTTACCAACTTTGCAGCAAAGGAATTTTGAGCTGTAGGACACGCAAATGGATCATGGATGGAACAAGCCCTTTGAAAAAGCTTCTCAGTGCAACCTTCTTTTGCTGTAGTCTTTATTAAATATAGCCTGTGTATTAAATATAGAAATGTAACCCATTGGCATTAAATATAAACCCATTAAATATATATAAATGTAACCCCTGGCATAGCTGTATTGAGCATTCCTGCACTCCTTTTATCCAAAAGATGCCTTGAAAAACACGGAGGGTAGGGGAGGTTTCCCAAAGCCCTTCTGGCCCTGGCTGCTGTTCCTAGCTAGTTTTCCATAGAATTTCCGGGAGGTTGAGGGACAGACCATGAACAACCCTGTTCCAGGAAAGCAGAAAATCCAGAGCATCCAGGAAACACAGGATAGAAATCTGGGGGGAACAGAGCAGTGGGGCTCATTCCTGATGGTGCCACTTGTTTCACCAGCTGAGAAAGGCAGAAATCTAAACTGGGAATAGAAAAAGGACAGTTATCCAAATTTTTACCATCAAAAACTGCAACTATCTGCTGCTGAAGTTGTCAGTTTGTTGCAGGGGTGTGCAGTCAGCATGGGAAACATGTTCAACACAAATCCATTGAGCTGAGAGCAAAACTGGTTTGCTTTTGGTGACTTTTTTGTTTTGTTTGAGGTATTTTCCTTTTTGGTTTGGGATGCTTTTTTGTTTTTGGTGGGGTTTTTTTTGGTATTTTTATTTTAATTTTTTTTGGGGGGGGGGGGGGGTGTTTGGTTTTTTGTTTGGTTTTTTTGTTTGTTTGTTTGTGTTTTTTGGTCCGGTTGGGTTTGAAGTTCCTAGAGGAGCACATCTGTACCAGCGCAGGAACAGGCTCCCTCTGGTGGCTCATTCCCATAAATGCCATTTTTTCCCCCAAAAAAAGCCGTTCCGTGCAGGAGCTGGCCGGATGAGGTGGAACCTGTTTGAGAGCACGTAGGTTCAGGAAGCTCTAAGGTTTTTTGTGAAGCACTGAACAATTAATTCTTTTATAAGAAGCAAAGACTTGGGGGCTGTACAGGCTCTTTGTTGTTGCTATGCAGGCTGTGAAAGCGTAGAGGAATCTTCATTTTTAAAAAATAAAAGCCTTTTAAAACAAGCATATTAACTGTGAAACAGTGTAATTGTATTTAATAACGCTTAAAACTGCTGATTATTAATTCCACCCCGGCTTTATTTGAAAAATTATATTCTTGTGGTTACTTCAAAGTCTATATTTGCTACTTTTTGGAGGTACAGGAATAGAATGAGGCTTAGAATAAAAGATTGAAAAACTTTAAAATAAACAAACCAAAAGCATAAGCACTTGGAAGAGCTGATATTGGACATGTACATGTCTTTTAGCTCAATAAGATATCAAAATAAATAAATAAATAAATTTTAAAAACCCAAACCACATCCTGCTTTAAAAAGAAAAACCCAAAGGCCCTGTGGTTGTATAATCAACATCACTGCACAGCTTCCAGCACTTGCACTCTGCTATTCAGCCTTGATCCCATGTGGTCCTACCCAAGATTTTGACTGAAGTAGTTAAAATTTCATATGTGGCTAAATATAACCTGCCAGTCAGGAAATGCTGCATGGCTGGAACCTTCCAGCAGGGCAGGAGCAGGTGTGGAGCTGGAACAGGTAACCCAAACACATCCAGAACATTTTACACCAGATTAGAATTAACTCTTGTGGTGTTGTGAGAGTCCCCAGGATGAGGAGAGAGATGAAAATTTGACTCCATGTTCTCAGAAGGCTGATTTATTATTTTATGATATTATGTATTATATTATATCATATTATATTATATTATATTATATTATATTATATTATATTATATTAATTATATTATATTATATTATATTATATTATATTATATTATATCATATCATATCATATCATATCTTATCATATCATATCATATCATATAATATATCATATCATATCATCATTACATTATTATGCTATACTGAAACTATACTAAAGAGAGAGAAAGGATACATCAGAAAGCTCAACAAGAAGAATGATAATAAAAATTCATGACTGACTCAGAGAGTCCAACACAGCTGGCTGTGATTGGTTATTAATTAAAAACAATTCACATGGAACCAATCAAACATTCACCTGTTGGTAAACAATGTCCAAGCCTCATTCCAACGCAGCAATCACAGGAGCAGCAATCAGCAATAACCAATAATTATTGTTTTCATTCTTCTCTGAGGCTTCTCAGCTTCCAGGGAGAAAATCCTGGGCGAAGAGGATTTTTCAGAAAATATCATGGTGACAAACTCTGGTCGTGTCTGACAGCTCCTGGGGCTGCACCTGCAGTGAGGAGGAAATGGTTTCTGTAAACATCATCCCCATTTTGTGTTATTGATATAAATCTCATCCAGGAGAACTTTGTGAGTTCCTAATTCTGGCTGGAAATACTTTGGCTGCAGCCGAACAAACTCTGGGTTTGAATAGGCTTCAACAATTTTTGGTTGCTTCAAGTTCTCACCTCACCAAATGTTATTCTTAGGGGTTTTGTCCCTGAATCTCCACAGGGAACGATCCCAAGTTCTGAGGTATCCCTTTGCCAAGCATAAACCCTTCTTCAATTTAATATTTCAGAGAATTAAAAACTGTTGGAAATTATTCCAGGATTGTTCCTCTGCTTCTTGTCCCTTTTCCATTAAAACCTGTTGGAATTGTCAGAATGGTACTAAAGAAAATTGTGCCTTTAAGAAATGTTCTTCTGTCAGTTTGTTTTATATTTTAGGCCAATCTCTCCAGAATCCTTACCTAACCTTTACAGTGCTGGAGAAAGGGGAGGGGAAAAAAAGGTTGCTAGGATACTTGCAAAAAGGCAAATTAGCTGCACTAGAAATAAAACAAAAAGATTCAAAATCTCTAACCTTTTGAGTTAAACACCCAGTTCCAGCCACTGACAAAATTTCATGGTCCTTCTTTTTGAGACAAAGCAATGCAGAATGTCACAGAGCCCAAATTTCACGGGCATATAGGATTTTAAAGCATTGCCTCACTGCATTAAGGTTAAGATATGACGAACTCTATGGTTAGTTTCTCCTGCTGTTGGCAGAAAATGTAATAATTATTTATAAATTTATATATTTCTATTTCTATCCATGTTTGGAAGTGGAACTTTGGAGTTTCAGATATTCCATAACACACTGAGCTCAGCTGGGCAAAGCTGAGTTTCTAAAACCAGGTAGAATGTAAGGCTTCAATGAAAGACTTTTGTACAGAGCTGTGGAGTTCTCATTTTGTATCACTTTAGTTCTACTGAACTTTTCTCCATTTATAGCTTTGGCAGCAAAAAATCCATAAGAAAAGTAAAGCTGAAGATGGAGATTCCTTCCCTTCACTAAAATATGCACCACTGATTGAAACACTGACAAGAAATCAACCCTTGCATATTTTGCTTCATCTTCAGCATAGTAAAAATTCTGCTTATTTCAAGGAAATCTCATTTTACATATTCAAATGCACTGCAGCAGAGAGCTCCAACTGCCTGCATGAACCCTGAGGCAGAGCCAGCACTCGTGGAGAGCTGATGGGATTATCAAAGCACATCATTTCATCATTTCCAGGGCTCTCCATTCCACTGAGCTGAGCAGGTTCTGATCAGATCCAGGCAAAGGATGAAGCCATCATTGCTCTGGCCCCTCCAGAATTTGGGTGCAGCTGTGATTTGTAGGCCAGCAAGCACATCTGCTTTGGTGGCTCTTTCTGCTTCCCTTTTTGCCTGAATAAAACCCCTGTGTACATGGGAGACCTTCAGGAACACTCCAGAGCTGGGGCATGTTTGGTGTTTTGGTCCAGAGAGATTCTACACGACATTATTAAGAGGAAACACAAGGCAGAGCAGTGTTGGGCTTTAACAAATCAACATTCTGGATGAAAATGGAGCAGGATTTGCCCCTTGTTCATCCTCAGGTGGGAAGATGGCTGGCCTGAGTGCAGGATTGATGCAGGGCAGTCCTGGCAGCTCTCTGCTCTGCAGATGCTCAGCAATAGAGGCACCTCTGCCTCTTCACCGTGGCAGAAGGTATCAGAATTCCCTTTATCTGGACAGCCAGGAGAACTCTAAAATCTTCCTGTGAGGAAGAACACTGCCAGTTTCACAATCAATTCCTATGGCTCTGCCATTCCTATGTCTGATGCCAGCAAGGATTTGTTCTGCACCCCTCCTGATGCCACAGAAGTCACAGATGGAAGCTTGGAGCTCCCTTATTTACAGGAGGAGTTGGAGATCATGCTATTGCTCTGGCTTCACTACTTCCTTTCTCCAGCTGAGGCAATACAAATGTTTCAGACAAGAAAAATGTGTACCAGGAGCCTTCCCTTGAAGGAAATACATCCCTTGATGCATTTTCTTATTTTTCTCTTTGACCCTTTTAAACCATGGAATTTATTTCTTCTTCTTCCTCTCACCCTCACAAGAATGAGTTTGCAGGTTTGTTTTTTTTTTTAGTTGTTTTGTTGGGTTTTTTTAAATTAAAAACAAAAAAGTATAATCTTTGCATGCATAAATGGAACTGGAGTAGTGACAATCTGAGATGGCAAATTGGGAAGAATCCGAATGCAGCTGCATAAAGAGAGAAAACAGCAAATTGGAATGGAAACTCATTTGGATAATTACAAACTTGCCAAATCAGGACATGTAAATCTCCTTCAGAAAAAAAAAAAAAAGGCAAAAAATGTAATACTGTTGTGTTTCTGCAGTGCATACTGAATTAAAAATGCAGAGGCTGTGATAGTACAAAGCTCAAGATTTACAAAGGAAAATGAGCTGTAGGAATTAAGAATTACTGAGGTCTAACAGGTCATTTTAAAAGAGCTCCAGAAGAGCAGAGATAGGGCCTTCCATGGGCTCACTGCTCCCCAAGGAATGGGAAGCAAAGAGCAGCAGCAGCCAGAGCCATGCCCAGAGCAGCCACAGGAGGCAAGAACAGCCCCAGAGATGGTCCCAGGCTCAGCCAGAAACCCAGGGCTGCAGGCAAGCCATGGCACCCTAGAGTGAAAGATCCCGGAATAAACCATAGAATCCTAGAGTGAAAGATCCCAGAATAAACCATGGAATCCTAGAGTGAAAGATCCCAGAATAAACCACTGAATCCTAGACTAAAAAAAAAACCAGAATAAACTATGGAATCCTAGATTGAAAGATCCCAGAATAAACCATGGAATCCTGGAGTGAAAGATCACCAAATAAACCACGGAATCCTGGAGTGAAAGATCCCAGAATAAGCCATGGAACCCTAGAGTGAAAGGTTTACAAAATAAACCATGGAATCCTAGAATGAAAGGATCCCAGAATAAGCCATGGAGTTCTAGACTCAAAGATCCCGGAATAAACCATGGAATCCTAGAGTTAAAGATTAAACCATGGAACCCTAGAGTGAAAGATTCCAGAATAAGCCATGGAATCCTAGAGTAAAAGGATCCCAGATTAAAACATGGAATCCTAGACTCACAGATTAAACCATGGAATCTTAGATTGAAAGATCCCAGAATAAACCATGGAATTCTAGACTGAAAGAATCCAAAATAAGCCATGGGGTTCTAGCCTGAAAGGATCCCAGAAAAAGCCATGGAATCCAAGAGTGAAAGGATCCCAGAAAAAGCCAAGGAACCTTAGTCTCAAATCACTGAGGCTGCAAAAGATCTCCAAGGCCAGCAAGTCCCAGCTGTGCCCTCCTTGTCCCCAGCCCAGAGCTCTGAGTGCCACATCCAGGAATTCCCTGGACACTCCAGGTTTGGGCACTCCAAACCCTCCTGGGCAGTTCCAATTCCTGAGCTCCCTTTCCATGGGGAAATTCCTGCTGCTGTCTCTTACAGGACTGACACCCTGCCTCATCCCCAGGCTCACCTTTCTCAGGAACTCAACAATCTTAGGAAAAATATGAAGGCAATTTAGAAACCATTGGATATAAAGCAAAACTTAATTAATTTTTCTATTCTAAAATCCATAAAATGCCTTTTTTGTTCTTTCTTTTTTTTTTTATTTAATTTTAAAAGGGGCACATATGGTGCAAGATGATGGTTCCTGGAATATTTTGTTTAATATTTTTGTGTGAGGATCCTCATTTCATTGACCATGCTTTTGAGAGGACATTAAATATAATATATATTCTTTAAAGGATAAATAAACTTTTAGTATGCCAGAATTTTATTTTTTGGAAGGATGAGGGGATAAATATTAATAATTCGAGCCATCATAGTACTTGATTAAGCCTCTCAAATTGTTTGTTAGGTAGCTGGAGTACTCCTTCAGAATATCTGTTTCTATTTAAGAATCTTAAGATTCAAATGACTGGTGTCTCTCTTGTTCACTCAAAAAGATTAAAAGATGAATTTGAATTAATTTGCTTTTATTCAAGCATATAGGAACCTGCTGGAGAAAAGAAAAAATATGAAAATATAGTAGGCATGCCCATAGATAAACTTTTAGTCATAATTTTTGTTTGGTAGAAAAAAATTCAAAATTGGGCATGTCTTGGGGTAAAAAAATATGCATTTATAGTGTGAATCTGTTTTCCAGCACTGAATTCCTGATATTACAGTTTTATGATGATCACAGGGAAATTCAAAAATGAAATAAGATCTGGGAGGATCCAGCACTTTGGATTTCAGTGTAAATGAGAATATTGGGAACCTAACAGGAAGCATAAGTCAAGAATCTGATTGCTTTGCTGTTTTGTTGGTTTTTTTCCTGTTAAAATTCCTCCAGTTTTTAATCACCCTTTAAATCTTCTCAGGGTGATTAGTGAGGGCACTGATCCCTGAGGGAAGCTGCAGTCCCACATCTCCACAGGGATCATCACTCCCATCCATTATTCCTGTGCAACCCTTGATTTCCATGCTGTTAATTGTCTTAATCCACATTTAAGTTTAATAGAAAATGACAAATTTCACTAATTTACACCGAAATTGCTTCTTGGAATTGCTTTTTGCTTCCCAAAAATGTGCAGCACAGCCATTGAGCCTCACTTAACTTTCAAAGCACAGCCCAAGGGTTGTAAACACCTCGGTGAGCAAACTCTGACAGGTGAATAATGTGAGTACATCCTCCCACAGGAGAGGCATTTTCAGGGTGTTGAAAGCTTCACACTTCAGTTCAAAAAGTAAAACTTGGGTTTCTCTGAGGAGCTGCTATTTTCTACAAGCTGGGCAGAAATAATGCATTAAACCACTTCAAAACATGGGGCAGTGATCCCACAGCTCTGCATTATAAGGAGTTTTTATGCTGTAATCAGAATGGGAAGCAAAACAACTCCTTGGTGATATTTTTAGAGGTTTTGGTGGCTGAAATTCAGGTTTTATAGGCTGAAATGTTTTAAGAGAGGCTAATAAAACATTTTTTGCTTTTTCCAGTCATGTGCACACAGTCAAGAGTGATGGGGAAAGGGGGAATGCCTGCTGGGATTTTAGAATTTATAGTACAATCTAAAAAAATAAAGAATTCTCTGACAGAGACAACTCTAGAATTCCTACTAAGCTGATACCTTCCCATTCCCCAGAATGCAGTTAAATTAATAAATACAGCTTAAATACAGAAATAAATGTATTTCTATAACACCTGTAGCAACAGGGAAAGTATAAATACTAATCTGGTCTCAGTGTTTTGTGTTTCTAGCAGGAATTAATTCCATTTTTATTAATTAATTAATTAGATTCGATTAATTAATTCCATTTTTATTCTCTTTACAAATTGGTATTAGAACTTTGCAAAGGTCTGAACAAGTTCTGTAAAATGTTCTCAGGGGTTTCTTCTTCAGGGATGGAAAGTTTCTTTTTTTTCCTTCTGTGGCCAAACAGGAGTTTTCTGTCCTTTTCCCCCTGAAACAGGAGAGCTGCAAAATGCAAATGCCATCAGGCTGTCACCTCAGTCCCTGCTCCATGTGGGCTGCACATCCTGTGCACTTCCATCAGGGATCAAATCTACACACTGAGGAGTCTGTTCAAGCCTCCCCTGGGCTTGTTGTGACCCCCAGCACCTGCCAAGCTTTGCTTCCCAATCCCTCTCCTGAATTCCCCTGGCAGGTTCATCACAGGACAAGCTGCTAAATTCCTCCTGTCTCACTGGAATATTCTCATTATAACCACACCACAGTGCCAGGATAAATGCATTAATACCTCCACATCCCTCTCGTTTAGGAGATGGAGCTATGCAAGCAAAATATAAAATAAATATTTCACGGGGGCAGTTAAGAGGCAGAGCGTGTAAGACATGAAACTTCCGTTGATTTCCTTCCAGAGACTTTTAAAAACATCCTTCTTCCTCTAACAACATATTTAACTTGTTCCTCCCCTCTGTGTTTGTTGGGGATTTTGCATAATGCAGTGTCACTAGAAACTTTCTGTCTAGCTGAATTAAGAACCACCAAAAGTCTCTCTAGAATGCAGTTCCTGAGTGAAACTGAAAGGACTAAAAGTGGCTGAATAACTTTTTTTAATTAAAAAAAAAAAAAAAAAAAAAAAGAGGATATGGCCAGTTGCTTTGGAAAAAAGGCCATTCACTTGCCAGAGGACTTGGAGATCTTCAGACCACCCAGAAGGCAGGGACCCTGCCAAATCAAAACCCCAAGGACATCATGCAGAAAGCGCTGCACTTGGCTCCCAGACTACTGGGATTTTGCTTTTTACGCTTCAGGTCTTAGAGCAATAAAGGAGATCTTGCAGCTGAAACTGTGTATTTTATCATTAATAAGTCTCACCTGTCTGAAAAATGGGTAAGAGCAGAAGCAGGAATGAGGTGATCACTGCAAAAATCAGTTTTGCAGCTCAGTGGGATTGGGAATGCCAAGAAGGCTGAGGGCTCCTGCTCCAGGATGCCCTGCACAGCACTCAGCCAGCTCCCAGCACTATTGGGATTTTGCCTTTTATACTTCAGGTCTTAGAGCCATAAAGGAGATCTGGCAGCTGAAACTTTGTATTTTATCATTAATAAGTCCCACCTGTCTGAAAAACAGGTAAGAGTAGAAGTAGGAATGAGGTGATCACTGGAAAAATCAGTTTTGCAGCATAATGGGACGGGGAATGTCAGGAAGGCTGAGGGCTCCAGCTCCAGGATGCCCTACACAACACCCAGTTGGCTCCCAGCACTATTGGGATTTTATTTTTTATACTTCAGGTCTTAGAGCCATAAAGAATGTCTGGCAGCTGAAACCTTGTATTTTATCATTAATAAGTCTCACCTGTCTGAAAAAAACAGGTAAGAGTAGAAGTAGGAATGAGGTGATCACTGGAAAAATCAGTTTTGCAGCTGAATGGGATTGGGAATGCCAGGAAGGCTGAGGGCTCCTGCTCCAGGATGCCCTACACAGCACTCAGTCAGCTCCCAGCACTATTGGGATTTTACTTTTTATACTTCAGTGCTTAGAGCCACAAAGGAGATCTGGCAGCTGAAACCTTGTATTTTATCATTAATAAGTCCCACCTGTCTGAAAAAAACAGGTAAGAGTAGAAGTAGCAATGAGGTGATCACTGGGAAAATCAGTTTTGCAGCTGAATGGGATTGGGAATGCCAGGAAGGCTGAGGTTTCCAGCTCCAGGATGCCCTACACACACCCAGGGGAAGCTGCAGCAGGTGGAAAAAGAGGCCACAAACCCAGAAACTTTTGTACCAAACAAGGGCATCCCTGGTGCCACTCAGTGAATTTTGGGAGCTGGCACATGATGTCACCCAGAGCTGAGACTTCAGCTTGGGGTTTTGCACTTGTCATCCCTGAATTTCCAGCCAGCCTATTACTCTGGCTCTAATTAAACTCAAATGATGAATATTTGTCAGGCTTTAGAGATATTTGTTGTGAAACCAGCTGCACCTGTTAATAAATGGGGGCGTAGCACTGCCAGAATGTAGCAGTGTAATAATGATGGCAGTGGTTGATTCTGCTAAAATCAATATGAAATTGAGGAATATTAGAGTGATGCCTTGTCAGGGCTATCTAAACCAGAAGCCAGTGAGAATTAAGGGAATAAAAAGCAGTTTTGTTTATTGAAGGGCCTGAAGGTACATTTAGGACAAAGCCCCCAGGGCCTACACCCAAAATGGATGATGGCTCACAGGTTTTTATACTTTTATAAGTTTTGTCCATTTGCACATTGGGGGTTAATCTGCCAATCCCAGCTCCAGGTAATGCAGTCATTGAGCCCAAGTTTGCTCCCCCCAAGTCCCTTTTGTTCCCATCTCTGGGCCCTGAGGCAGTGAGGTGTCCTTGATTGCCAGGCCTGGAGAGGAATTGTTGTGTGTGCCCAAAATGGGAAAGCTGCAGCTGACACTGGGTGTGGAGTTTGGAATTACACGCTAAAGAGCTGCAGGAGTGCAAATAAATGAAAAATATAAAAGCTAAAATCCCAAGGCATCAAGAGCATAGCACACACTTGCACTTTAAGAAGTGATAATCAGATAAAAATCTCTGTAATGTTTATAAATGAGCATTCTGTGCTCATGAGATGATTTCCAAAGAGATTTGGAAAAGCATTTCTGAGTTTTCATGGCTGGGGGATGCAGCTTGCCCCGTGTGCGGTGACAGCAGGGCAGCACAGCCTGGCACTCCCAGCTGGGATTGTGTGGCAGCACCTGCTCAGCAGCACCAACCTGCCAAAAACCAGGCACAGTCCATCGCACGGGCCTGAACCCCCGTTATTCCAGTTTGTGCTGGAATTAGAGCAGTGCCAGCCACGGGAACAGCACAAAAATGCAATTTTTGCGATTTGGAGTTGCTGGTGATAACTCAGATTTACACATTCTTTTATATACTTGGAAAATGTATGAAGGGAAGGTCATGGCAGGGAAATTCCCTGCTCTGAGGGAAGGCTGAGCCTCCACCATCTGCACAGCACCTCAGTCAACCGCATCAGCAGCAACAAGGCATCCACCAGAAATAAATTATAATTCCTCCCAAAAATATTCCTGGAAGATTCCCAAGAGTGAAAACATTCCTCCCTCAAGTTTGTTATTTGAATGCTCTATTTATATAGTGGAGTGTTAAAATAATTAAATTTTTTGGGCAGATTATGACAATCTCTTTTGACAACCTTAGTGGGTAGCACAGTCATACATTTGTTTTTCCTGGTAATTATTTGCGTTCTAGATCAGCTTTCAGAAAAAAATTGAGATTATTATTTATTATAATCTATACCAATTCTATAAAATTATTATCTATTCCAATTAAGAAATGCAGGTGTAAGAGAGGTAGAACTTCAGGAATTTGTCCCAGGTGAGGTAAAATGTGACTGGCAAGTTGTGCTTTTATTTGACTGCAGGGTTTTTGCAGCCCCAAATTTAGATTTTGATTAACAATACATTTATTTTCCTCAGGAGTAAGTTCCAGTATAATATTTCTGAATGCAGAGAAAACCTGACCACCCCCTAAAAACCAAGGAGGAGGGAAGGACTAAACCTCTGCGTGAAGTAGATAGGAAATAATTTTTTAAATATTTTTAAACCATATTTTGGGGGAGGGGTAATATTTTTTCAAGTAAATACATAATTTATTTCTACAATATATGATGACCTGACTTGTTAAGCTTATTTTTTGCTAGTCCTGATTCTAAATTATTAACTCTAGTCTGAGCATTCAGTAGAATAATCATTGAGTAAAATAGAGAAATGTTTTCCCATTATTTTTGTAAGATATGTGATGAGGAAAAGGAAAGTTTTTTAAGATACTTAGATATCTTAAAGATATTTAAGATATCTAAATATCTTAAAAAGGTATTTTTAAATAGAGGCAGATTTGTACATTTGCAGAGAAAGTCCCAAGTGTGGGCCCTGTATTTCACACAGTGGCACTCTGCAGGACTTTGAGGTGACTGAGCAGGCCAATAAATGAAAAGAAAAAATTAAATTATTCTAAAATAATTGGTAAAGTGGACACAAAGAGGTGTAAAAGGGGTTCCAAAAGTTCCTATACCACAGAAGGATTTATGGGTTTTGGTTGGGATAATACTTCTACAAAATAAAATTTCATCATTAAAGAAATCTCTGTTACGTCATTGTGCACACGAGGCTTTCAGCTGGATAATACAAATATTTGGGGATAATAAAAAACTTTGTGGCTGTTCATCTAGTACAGCCACAAAGTTAATTTTTGTCACAGAACCATTGATTCTGTCTCTTGTGTCTGCTTTTCACAAGATCACAGAATAATCAGGCTTTTCCTTATTTTTTATTACTCTATTCCAAGATGATTTACAAGGAAAAGCTGCTCTCTCCTTCACTCTGAAAAGGCAATAAACTTTCTTTGGATAGTCATTGTGCACAGGTGTAAAACCCATCAGAAATTAGGAAAGGTTTTCTTCACAGCATCAGGAGGTTGGAATAATTTAGAGAAAAATTATGTTGCAAAAATGACTTGCACAAAGCAAACTTAACTTTAAAATACATTAAATTGCCTTCATAAATGCAAATATTAATTCCAGTTTTAGTGCAAAACCTGGTGCTTTGGGTAGGACTGGGATAAAATAAATGACTTAGCTCTAATTGCTGAATATTCTTCTTGAAAGCTGGACTTAAAAAGCCCAAAAAGCCCAAATTGTTATTTGAAAACTGAAAACATTTGATTATTCAACTGGCTAAATTATCTTAGGCTGAGACAAGGCTGGAATGAAGCGCAGATATTTCTAAAACTCCCTGAGAGCAGGCAGTGACCATTCCATTAACTCAATTGTTGTGCTTCTCATTCTCAACAATCCCTTCCACTTTCCTTTGCTCTCTGTTTGATGCAGTGGAGATCACAGCCCTCCAACATGTGCAATTTCAGTTTCCAGTGCTGATGACAAGTTCAAATTGAAAGCAGTTTTGTAAAATTACCAATGTCAGTGCAGACAGAACAGAACAATGTAATTAACTGCAGAGCAAGTCATTAAAAAGAGAGAGAAGAAATGAAGCTGCAAATCAGCTGCAAAGGCAGACCCTGAACTTTTGGCACCACAAATGACTAATTCATTATCAGCATTGTTGTTATCAGCCCCCTGAAATATTTGGCGACCTTTAAGTTTAGAAATGGAGCTTTGGGAGTTTCAGAAACTCAGGAAACCACTAAAAATGTCCCTTTTCTTTTTGTTGAATTGAAACAGGGTTCTCTAGATCAGGATTTCTATTTAAGCACAGCAGCTGTGCCCTTCTGACAATCAATGCAAAAATTCACAGAAGACCACTACAAACTGCATGGAGCAAATCCATAAATACGGTTGGGAAGTGTTTTGAGCCATCACAGGCAGAAATTTTTAAACCAGAATCTATAATTGCTTCTAAAGTTATGGGTTTGTAATGCTAGAGCAGTAATTATTATTTTTGTATCTTCTGGAAACGGACAGAAACCAAACAAAACAAAACCATTTGGTTCCTCGTAGGAAAAAAAGAAAAAATTAAAAATATTGTGTTTGACCATAGATAGGTCATGCCAATAAAATGCTTTAAATAAGGGCACAAAGGGAATTATGGGCTCATTTCTCAGTGTTTACAGAATTTGCCAAGGGGAGTTGCAAACTCCCCTACCTAGGGAGATAAAATCGTGCAAGAAGTCACAAATTCACAGAACTGCACTGAGCACAAAGAGACACTGCTGCATTTAGGGCCAGGAATCACAAATTTCCCCTCCCAGGAGCGAGTGCAGCCAGAAATGCTGCGAGGACTTTGTGCATTGCTGTGCCCAAGACAGAGATAAATGTTTATAAAATGGGAGAGAACTCCAGCAGAGAGTTTAGAGCTTCTCCATGAGCAGAAAAAAATGGGAATTCCAGCACTCAGGAAAAATAAAAGGGGGAATTCCAGCAATAGGATCCTGTGGTGCTGGAGTTCCAGCACCCACATTTATGATTATTATCCTTACTCCTCTCTCTGTCAGGAATTCTAGGATTTTGTTTTGGGGTGGATTTGTACAGCCTGCTCTTTTTTAGAGGAAATTTATTAGGAATTTTAAGTCTGAAAAAGTTATTAGAACAAATCTTATTTTCTTGCAAAAATTCCCATTGCCTTTATTAGTTACTGGGAATAGAAAGAAAAACATTCAGAATTTCCCTCAAATACTTTAATTCTGGTCTATATTTTATCTATATAACTGCTCTTTTTGCAGGCAGCTGCAGAGCAAATATTTTAAGGCCCAAGGAAAAAAATTGAAGAACAACAGGAATTATCTGTCAAGTAAAACAAAGCTTTTTCAGGAGTTCCTTCTAAATTTCTTTATTATAATCCAAGCAGATGAAATGGCAATTTTAAGAGTTAGAAAAGAGTAGCAACAACAGCAACCCCACCATGAACTAAGGGCAAAGAAACCCTGACCTCAATCTTATGTTCTTTATTTTTTTAAATGTACTTTTGTAACCTGTGTGTTATTGACATAAAAACTTATCTTTATTTTTATATTATTTATAGTCCCTGTTTGGACTATTTTTAAAAGCCCATCCACCTCTAGTTGTTGAAAAACAAGTGTGATTCAAGAGAGCTCCAACAGAGGTCTTATTCTTCAGGGAAATCAGATTGAGTATGGGCCTGAATAAATTCAGGCTGCAGCCCCAGCAGCCTGTGGGTGTCTGTGAATGGCTCATTTTGTATTCCAGACACACTGTGAGCTACAAATGCCAACCACCAGAGCTGCACCACACAGATCAGGCTCTTTCTCCATCTTAAAGCAGCCACTTCCTTTCTGAAAACACACTTAAAACTCCTCTGAGGACAGAGTGATTCATTTCAGGATTTTTTCCTCATCAATGTTGGGGTTTTTTTGTGATTTCATCTCAAATACTCTCCCAATGCAAGGTTGCAAACAAGGAAAAGCAGCAGCTCACGAGCAGAGCTGAAATGGGGGAGAAAAATTGAGTTTATCTGTTTTGGCAGATAAGAGCTTGCTGCTGTGATCTGTCATTTGGGTCATTTTCCCCTTCAGAGTGGGAACTGAAATTCATTTTGCTGAGATTTCCTTTGAAACTCTGCAAGGAGGAGGGCAGAGTTTTTCCACAGGACAAATGAGAGTTATTTCACCCCATGTTGATCAAGATTCCAGCACCCATAGTGGGTGAGAAGGCTGCCCTAGAAGAGAGGCTGGGCAGAATTATAGAATAAAGCAGGGATTTATTCAAAGGATCTCCTCAGTGGATGCACCTTGGGCAGCACAAGAGCCCAGCCAGGGCTGCACCCAAGATGAACCAAAATGTCCCCAAAATGAACCCAAGATTGTGATGGTGTTCACCGGGGTTTCAGATGAGGGAAGAGACGAGGATCTGACTCCATGTTTCAGAAGGCTGATTTATTATTATATGATATATATTACATTAAAACTATACTAAAAGAATAGAAGAAAGGATTTCATCAGAAGACTAGCCAAGAATAGAATAGGAAAGAATGATAACAAAGGCTTCTGTCTCAGACTCTCTGTCCGAGCCAGCTGACTGTGATTGGCCATTAATTAGAAACAACCACATGAGACCAATCACAGATGCACCTGTTGCATTCCACAGCAGCAGATAATCATTGTTTACATTTTGTTCCTGAGGCCTCCCAGCTTCTCAGGAGGAAAAATCCTAAGGAAAGGATTTTCCATAAAAGATGTCTGCATCACAAGAGGAACCAAAATGGTCACAAAATGAACCCAAGATGAACCAAAATGGCCCCAAAATGCACGGCCGGGCACGGGGTCTGTCACTGTGATCAGTTCTGCTCCATTTGCACCTTGCAGTTCATTGTCCCATTCCAGCTTTAGCCCATGCAATCCCATCCTTGTTTTTCTCTCTCCAGCCCACGGGGTTTGTGCTCCTGGGCTGAGATTTGGATCATTTGTCCTTGGTGCCCAGCTGGAGCAGGAATTGTTTTGTCTCCCTGCTCTGTGCACAGAGCTCACCATGCCCTCAGATGAACCCAGACCCACACACTAAAGCAGCACAGAACCTGAAAATAAAATAAAAAGCTAAACCTGAGACCTCACCCCCTCTCTGCCCATCACCTGGACTCACTCACACACGAGGCAAAGCTTTCACAGCAGCAAACCTGGGCTGGGTTTCAGAACAAAAGGAGCAAAATCTGATTTATTTCTGCCCTGAGCATGCTCCTCCAGCTCTGGGCATCATGTGGCTCCTTGTTTCCAAGGAAACAACTCTGATGCTGAGCACATCCTCTCCTATCATCAACTGCAGGAGGGTTTGGGGATTTTTTCCTCCCCTCTTCTGAGAATTTTTTGAAGACATCAATCTGAAATAATTTGCTGCACTTGATTGGCATTGATTTCTATTTACAAATATGTAATTCCTCCCACGAGTAGAGGAGATTATCCAAATCTACACTGAAACAAACTGCAGGAAATACACAGCACAGGCAAATTAATTTAATTATATTTGGGATGGGATTGCCACAGTTGACAAGGGAATGAAGATGTTACACAATTGTGATCCCTTGATGGGGCTTTTACTTTGGTTCTTTGGAGGCATAATTTGAATTATGGCTGATTTGTCATTTAATAAAAAAAAAGAGGTTGACAGAGCAGTGATCATGTCTGGAGCACCTGGAAATAACTGAGGAAAACAAGGGGAAAGTGGGGGAAAAAATGGGAACAAATCTAAAAGTGTGGCACACCTGAGAGAAGTGGTACTTCTGCCTATCAGTGGATTGGTAAAATAAAGAAAAAATTGATTTACAGGAGCTCTACAGAAAACCCTTCAGTACAATGATAAGGGATTCCTGAAGGATTCTCTTTCCCTTCTTGTTAGGGGCCTGGACTTCACCACCCAGGACAGTTTTTATGGCATCAAAACTTGTTCAGAATGACTGGAAAGTTGCAGTAGCTGGGTTTCCAACTTGAATCCACATTCTAAGTTATGGCCTGCAAGTTTTCATTTCTTTGTTTCTTTGTGGGAACAACACCAGCACAAAAAAAATGACATTATTAAATCCCCCATAGAGTATCAAATTAAACTCTAATTAAAGTGAAGAAATCCAATGAAACAGAAATAGGAAGTGCAAATAACCCTTATTAAATCTATAAATCCAAAATGATACAAATTCAGGTAATTTCTAACGTCTATTATTAGGAGTGTTTGTAAGAGGTATGCAGACATTAATTCTTTTTAATGAAAACAAATACTCAGGAGATCACCAAAGCACCAAGAAAGGGGCCAAGCAGGCAGGAATTTTTCCAAAAACTGCAGAGATTTTAAGAGGCTGAGCTGGTTCTGTTTGGTCCTCTGCCATGTTTAAAATCAAGCAAGACACTGCAGATTTTGTAGGGCTCTGTTGATATCTGCCAGGCCTAGAAGAAAATTTTTGAGTGTTTTTGGAGCTCACATTGGGCTGCAAGTGCTTTCTGCCTTATCTCCAGTGGGAAAATTGATAACATGGCCAATATGAACTGTCCCCTATCAACAGGCAGGGAAAAAGAGAATTGGATCTGTGCTTTAGGAAGGGACATTTAAGTGACAGGATTGAAGCAGGTTATTTAATCTAAACAGACTTAATTTGTCAGGCTGAGTAAAAAGAATCAGCATTGAAAAAAGCAACTTGTTTAAATCCTTTTATCCTGAGCAAAGAATCCCTGTACAAGGCCATTGCCTGCTTTACAGCCCCTGTGATAATTTACAAAATCTTCCCCAGTAAAACCTCTTTTTGTATTGTGCTCTATTCAAAAGCACAGAAATACTCACAGAAGGGAAAAAGCTCTGTGGAGGTTTCCAGACAAAATTATCACTCCAGATTCCATCAACTGGTTTTACTGGAGGTCAGGAGTGAGCCTCAAAAATAAGAGCCTTAGCAAAAAAAAGGGCCTTAAGCAGGCAATTTAATCTAAGCACACTTAATTTGTGCTGAGTAAAGAGAATCAGCATTGAGAAAGGTAATTTTCTTAAATCTTTCTATCCTGAGAAAAGAATCCTTGCACAAGGATTATTGCCTATTTACTGTCTTTGTGCTGAGTTATAAAACCTTCCCCAGAAAAACCTCTGTTTATTGTGTTCTGTTCAAAAGCACAGAAATATTCCCATATTCCTCAAAAGGAATAGATATCCTCTATATTCCTTTTGGAAAATACCTCTGTGGAGGTTTCCAGACAAAAATATTACTCCATCTTCCATCAACTGGTTTTACTGGAGGTTGGAAGTAAAGCTCAAAAATAAGAACCTTTAGCAAAAAAAAAAGAGCCTCCAGCAGGTAATTTAATCTAAACACAGTTAATTTGTGCTGATTAAAGAGAATCAGCACTGAAAAAGGGAATTTACTTAAATCTTTGTATCCTGAGAAAAGAATCCTTGCACAAGGCCATTCCCTATTTACTGCCTTAGTGGTGAGTTATAAAACCTTTCCCGAAAAAGTGTTCTGTTCAAAAGCACAGAAATATTCACATATTCCTCAAAATGAATGTATATCTTTTATATTCCTTTTGGAAAGTACCTCTGTGGAGGTTTCCAGACAAAAATATTACTCCAGCTTCAAGCAACTGGTTTTACTGGAAGTTGGAAGTGAGTCTCAAAAAAAAGCTTTAACAGTGAGGACTCCCTGAATTCAATTTAGCTGCAAAATATTTGGAATTTTCCTTGTGAATGGAAATTAAAATTAAGAGCACTTTTTTCAAGTTGAAACTGTCAACAAAGTGTTTGATCAGACTCCAGATAAGAAAGCAAACAGGTGGAATTTTGGTGCTTTTTTACAGAAATTGAGGACATTTGAAGGCCAAACCCAAGGCCATGGTGAGTCCCACACTCTTCATTGATGACTCTGAGAGAAAGGGTAGAGTTGGTGAGCTTTTACTCTGAATTCTTTCCTATGCAATTCTCTATAAAAATAGAATTAAAAGGAGCAGAATTACTATTTACATTTATATCACACAAATAAAAAATTAATTGAAAGAAGTTTTTTAAGCAGCAGCATGAAAAGCAGAAATCTTCAAAGTTTGAAATTCTTTTCCAGCTTTATTTTCTGCTTACAAATTTAGAAACTGATACTTGCAATTTAAAACCTCAGGAAATCTCAGGGGGTTTAGGGTAAATGGTTTCTGCTCAAAATTTATTTTGGAAGGGGGAAATTGAAACATTTCGTTATCTGTCCATGCACAATGTAATATTTTAAAAAATACTATTCTCTTTAGAAGGTCTCATGCATGATGTAAAAAGAAAACTTGAGAAATTAAAACTCCCTTCCTCCTGGGACATATATTTTGTTTTGGCTTCCACTTTCTGACATCCAGCTGTACTTAAATTTAGAAGGAATAAAACACTATCCTGAGTATTGCAATCAAAGATGTCCCTTATTAACCAACAAACAAAGAACTGTTGCAAAAATCAACATTTTAAAACAGAGCATGTGATCTTAGGAGTTCTGATTGAACTCATTAAATACTGATTAGTTCCTTTTCCAGTACTGAAGACAACAATTAGTCCAGGTTTACAATATCATTGTTAGAAAATTAATTTTACTTTGGTTTAAAAAAAAACCTCTGTTAAAAATATTCTCCTGTTGAGTGTTTTCCTGACAAAGCCTTGATCTACAGAATAGAAGAGCTGAACCTGGGTTAATTTTAAAGCACAGATTAGGGACAAAACTGGCAAGAAGACAGTGCTGCAAAGCACTTTTCCTTTTAAAAATCCACATTTTTTGGGCATTGGTCTTGCCTGAAAGCTGCTAATTTATTTTCTCTGTGTGTTCAATGCTATTTTCTTGAACATGAACGCATTAGAAAATAATTTACTTTTGGTCTCCCTTAAAATATTTACCTCTTTGTAAACATTTTTTAACTTTTTTAATGTATTTTCATGTATTCACTTTCATTTTAATGTATTATTCTACTTGTACCTTTCAAAGCTCAAAAAGCCCAACTCCTGATTTTGCAGACTTAAAAATGATCACTGTTAGAAGATTTTTGTATCATCTAAATCCAAATTTAATTTAATTTAATGTGTAGATCTAAATCTGGAAATGATCAGCTTCATTTTAAATGAAAGATTTATGGGGAAAGCCCAGGAATATAAATCAATTTGTATTCCAAATAATTTCAGGAATGAATTAGAAGGGATTCAGACAGGAGGTTTTGCTTTGGGATCACTTCTGAAGCATCACTGGAGTCATTTATTGGAGTCAAGCTGAAGGGCTGTGCTTTTTCTGAGCCCTATGTTATGCCTTCAAACCCTGAATTACATTTTTAAAGTTTGGGAAAACTCTGATTTTGACAGGAAATCCCCAGGAATCACAGAGAGCAGACCTAGAATGTTCTCTGGACACCTGCAGAGTGCAGAGGCCAAGCTGCCAGGCAGACAGGAGAGCACAGAGCCCTGTGCTGATGGCAATTAGCACCAATAATGAGGTGCCCAAAATTCCAGCAACACCTGGGCAGCACGGCTGCCTTCAGAGGTGTTATAGGGTGAAATATTTTCTCTTGGGAAGATTGCTAATTTATTTAGAAGCAGAAAGCTTTTCCCAGCCTATTCCCAGGCTGGGATTTGGTTGAGTGCCTCTCATTAAGCTGTGTGATGGTCTAGGGTGACACTTGGTGGCTAATCCGAGCACTGAAATATCAATTGCAAGTCAGCTCTTGGGAGAATTCAGGGAGAAACTGATCTCAGCTCCTGATTAAAATCCTGACAGGCACATGTGCAGCTTCTCAGGGTTTTGGAGTATGTAATGTGGAGTGGTGAGCATGTCTGAGCTGCTGTTCTCAACTTAAACCTGCCAGAAATCCCTGAAACAAGGGAATGATCTCACTGGAAGTGCCTTAAACAAGGAAAGAAGAGTTTGGCCATGGCATAGAAAGGGAAAAACAACTGATGGAATTTCTTTGTCAGTGTCCTCTTGATGCCTCATATTTTAGCTTTTATATTTTTCACATTCTGTGCTGCTTTAGTGTGTGGGTCTGGCTTCATAAGAGGGGATGGTGAGCTCCGTGCACAGAGCAGGGAGACAAAACAATTCCTGCTCCAGCTGGGCACCAAGGACAAATGATCCAAACCTCAGCCCAAGAGCACAAACACCGTGGGCTGGAGAGAGAAAAAGAAGGATGGGACTGCCTGGGCTAAAGCTGGAATGGGACAATGAACTGCAAGGTGCAAATGGAGCAGAACTGAAAAAAATGTGAGATTTTGTCAGCAAGGCCTCTTGCTTCCATCTTGGAGCCATCTGAGCAGAGCCATGGCTGTGGCTCTGGTACTGCCAGGGTGTGGCCTTTGAAGGCTCTTCAATATCCACTTTATTCACTTTGAAAGCTCTTAAATATCCACTTTATTCCCCTAACTCCATCCACCTCTGCTCCAGCTCCTCAAGGCATCATTTTGGTGACCCAGATGGGACAGTGAGGCACCTGGCAAACCCTTGGACCTGGCATTCCCAGAGAGGCCCAGCTGAGCTCCAGAGGCCCTCAAGGCATCACCCCTTATCTGCCATCAGCTGGCTTTTCCTGGGGGTGCTGGGGAACAAACAGCAGGGAATACTCCCAGTCCTTCACCTTGACCTCTCTGCTGCTGGCTTGGAACTCACTTTGGTGTCCTGGCTCAGCTTCGTGTCCTGGCTCACCATAGTTTGGTTCCCTGGCTCACTTTGGTTTCCTGGTTCCACCCTCCCCTCCTCTTGCCCCATCCCTGCTCCTGGCTCACCCAGCCACGTGGACCTGCAGTTTATTGTGCAGATAACACCAAACCTCCCTGTTCCCATGGATTCTCCTTCATCCCTGCATCTTGTGGCTGGCCTCACACAGCTCTGGGGACAGCTGATTTCAGCTCATACATCTTGAGGGGCATGTAGCTCAGAATTGCACAGATTTCAGCACAGCTTCACCAGTTCTACCCTCAGCAACCCAAAGTCATCAACTTGTGAACTTATGCAAGGAAAAATCCCTTTGCAGGAGTCAGTGCTGGATGCAGCCATAACTTTTAATACTGCAAACACACCAGTTCCTGTGGAAATTTTCCAGCATCCACCCAGCTGGGAAAAACAATCCCACTTTGACACTTTGTGCTAGTGAGGGGCTCAGCCTGACAGAAACCCCCACTCTGAATTGCACTACCATGTTTTGAGAGCATCTTTTGCTGTTCTTCAGCTGCAGCTCCATTTGCAGGTGTAGGATTTAGGGTAAAAAAGAGTTTGAGGTTGTTGCAATGTGCAGGCCTCATCTATTGCAGCAATGAGTAATGGATTTCATAATTAGTTCAAGCATTTTATGATAATCTCTACTAGATTAGATTAGATTAGATTAGGTGAGTACATTTGCAGGTACTCACCTGTAGGATTTAGGTAGAAAAGAGTTTGAGGTTGTTACAATGTGCAGGCCTCATCTGTTGCAGCAATGAGTAAGGGCTTTCATAATTAGTTCAAGCATTTTTGGATAATCTACATAATTAAATCCTTCTCTTCTCTTCTCTTGATTTAAACTGTGAGAGAGGCTGTTTTAGCAGTGTTTACACTGAAATTTCTCATCCCAGTTTGCAGCAGGGTTTCCCTCAGAGCTGAAGTGAGTCTGGCTGGATTCAGAGACCATCCTGAAGCAGATTTATCTCCTCGGCTGCTCTGCTCATACTGAAACCCACAGTAGGAACAAATCTCATTGTGCTTCTGGGAAAGGTTCTCCTTTGGTGTCCCTTCACAGTTCCAACCTTTGCCAGAGCCACTGGTGCAGTTGGGGTCACAATTCCCAGTCTCATGTTTTAAATCCATCCATCCCTCCTGCAGAGCCCTGGAGGTTTTGCTGGGTAATTCCCACCTGAGACATCTCAGATTTCAGCCCCTTCCTGAGCTGCTCTTGGAATCTCCATCCCAAGAGATCACTTTGACAGCAGAAATGTCCTTTCCCAAACAATTTCTTTGTTCAAAGGGAATTTCTGGTTACTTCCCTAGACACTTTTCCTTGCATGTGTTACATAGTGCAAACCAACCTGACAATTTTGGTTTTCCCTCACTTGAATTTTAACACTAACCTGTTAATTTCCCTCAATTCCTTCATGGACTGTATCACTGTTGAGACGAGTGCCCCAGTGAGTTTTCCACTGGCAGGATGCTGCAGTGTCCCTCTGTTCCCCTGTCACAAAGGTTTCAGCAAACAGAGCAGCCTGATTGCCTCCTCCAAGGTGTGAAATCACAGCAAAGCTGTCTTTATCTGCATAAATTGTGGCTAGATTTGAAAGTCTGCATTTAAAATTGTGATAAGAAAATACAGTTAAAAGATCAGAAGGGATTTAATCTGTTTAAATGATTAGAAATTCATTCAGACCTGCTGGGAGGTGCTGCTTCCCTGCTTGAAAAGGGCTCAGAAGAGCTCCCAGTCTGAGTTCAGCCCTGCATTTATCAAATATGTGAAGAATTGAGTTCTTGTACCTGGGCCACAGAGCTCTGATTATAAGCTCAATTTCCAGTTTGAATTCCTGCACACTCTGCAATTCCATAAAGAATTCTCCATTTTCAGCTCCACAAACCCCTGGGTCCACCCACCCTGTTAAGCTCTAAGTGTTCTTGCGTCCTTTGCCTGTGAGTTCAGCAGGGAGGTGACAGAATTCCCTCTCTGGAGTGGGGTTTGTGACAGAATTCCCTCTCTGGAGTGGGATTTGTGATGTGTGGGATGCTCATCTGTGCTTCCAGCAGATGCTGCACAACACTGGGAATTCCACACAAGAGCTGCTGGGTCTGGAAAAGCCTCTTCTTTCAGCTCAGTGGGAAAATAAAAATGATTGGATGAACTTTTTTCATCTTTGCTATCCTTAACCTGAATGATTTAATTCATCTTTGTGAGGAAAAGTTTTGAGCATCATTTCTTATAGATTTAAAATTACATTACTCAGTCATTAGACTATCATCAACCTTTTCTGTAGCCATGAGTGGAAAAGAAGAACCCGCAAAAAGAAACAAAATCAAAGAATTTGGATCACCCTGTTCATTGCTTTGAGTGTTTTTTAAAAAAATCTCCTGAATAAGACCATAATCTACTGATATGATTTTTGCTTGTCCTAATTTGATAAACCAAAATCAAAATTCTACCTGCAGTAGTTAAAAAAAAAAAAAACACAAAAAAACCCCACACCACCCCAACAAAAAAAAGGTAAAATGAAAAGAAAAGAAGGAAAACTGATCAGAAAGCAAAATTAAGTCTTAGAAGCAGCTCTTCCTTTTGATCAGAATAACTTCACATGGAAGAGACTGCTTCAAAGCCCAGCAGTTTTCTGGGAATCATTGAAGCTTGAGGAGAGTGTTTCAAGTGATAATCTGCTCTTTTGGTGCTGTGGACTGCACAAAATGGCCCTAATGAGATTCAGTTCTAGTGTCACAGGTCTTTCAGAGCTGCATTTTAATCTCTGCTGAGGGCATCCAGGATGGCTGAATGAACAGCATTTCTATTCCACAGAAATAAAAATTCCATTTGAAGATGAGCTTGAGATAATTTGTGCATTTCTGCTCCACACAGGAGTGCTGCTGTGGGGGAAGGAGCAGGAATGGGATGTCAGGGTCCTCATTAACCCCTCACAGGGACACACAGGGGTGGCACTTTGGTGACAGAGCTATGCAATATGGGCAGGAGTGGTGGGGAATTGAGTGATGCCTTAGCATTTTAGATTTTATTTAATATATATTTGTAATCCTGCAGTTCTTTGGTGTGACACTCCAAACCCCACACCCAGTGGCAGCTGCAGCTTTCCCATTTTGGGCACACACAACAATTCCTCTCCAGGCCTGGCAATCAAGGACACCTCACTGCCTCAGGGCCCAGAGATGGGAACAAAAGGGACTTTGGGGGAGCAAACTTGGGCTCAATGACTGCATTACCTGCAGCTGGAATTGGCAGATGAACCCCCAATGTGCAAATGGACCAAATTTATAAAAGTATAAAAACCTGTGAGCCATCATCCATTTTGGGTGTAGGCCGTGAGGGGCTTTGTCTGCCCTAAATGTACCTGTGGGACCTTCAATAAACAGAACTGCTTTTTATTCCCTTAATTCTGACTGGCCTCTGGTTTTAGGTAGCCAAAAAAGGCATCAGGAACCTCACTAATTTCCCACTTTTGCCCTCTGTTGTTATCACTGACACATTCTTCCAACCTGGGATGTCTCAGCTCCATCTGAAGGAGATTTTCTCCCAGCCTGGGCCACTGGCAGGGTGACAAATGCCCTGTCCCCTCACTGGTGGCACTGCCAGGGGCTGCAGCATGAGGGGAGTCTGGGGAACCACCACAGTGCCCATCACACACAGACCCTGCAGCACTCAGCCTGGGCTGGGCAGGACTCAAACAAAAGCAGCTTCTGATGGTTAAAATCCCTCACTGTGGCTCTGCCACAGAATGTTTCCCTCCTGTGACTCTCAGACCCAAGCCCAGCCTCTCTGGGTCATCAGGAATTACAGCAATCCAAATGTTGTGTGTGAGGGATGCTGCTTTAATTCAAATTCTGCCCTCCTGCCATCCCTCTGCAGCAAATGTTTCTCTGTTAAGATTTTGCACTGGGGTTAGTGGCCATGGCACAGAGCTGACAGCTTTACAAGCTGTCTCTGTGGCACACTGCCCCTGTACAAGATCATATTTTCCAATCCAGAGCCCCTGAGGGTTTCTCAGAGACTGGCAGGACAAGAACAGATCACCATCGTTTCTGACATGTGACACTGCTGTTTATTTTTTATTCAGCTTTCCATATCAAACAGCACATCTGCGTGCTCTGGCTGGAAATCAGCTGGTTTTCATTCAGAAACCTGGGCCTGGCATTTCCCTGGGGCTCAATCCAGAACATACAAACCTCGTGCCCACAATTGCATTTCTATGGCATCATCATAATCTTTAATGCCACAAGAAGCACAGAAAAATGAGTTGTATACTTGCTTTCTTTTAATATTATAATCTAGGAACACATTGAAAAGCCTAACACACTAAATTACTCCAAGATATATTAAAACAAGGGACTATAATTAAAAAAGTATCACTGCAATGAGAAGTCCACTATGAGGAGGTTCTAGAAAAACCAAAGCCCCCAAACCTCTCTTAAATCTAAACCAACACACTCATGTCCTTTCTCTGCATGAACAGATTTGAAAATATTTCACATCAATCCTAAATAAAGTATTGTTTGCATTGTCAGTAACAGATTAAGCACAAGAATGAGCAACAAGAGTCTGATGAGATCATGTTTTTTAAGGGAATTTTAAGATATAGAAGCAGAATTTTTGAAAACTGATATTGATTTCCACTGTAGGTAATTCCTATCTGAATTCTGCCTCCCTGTTTAGTCAGAAATAAATCATTAATGTTAATCTGTGCCATGCTTCAGAATTGTTTTTAATCACTGACCATGGCTTCCCATTAGTGGAGAGATCCTAAACCACCAAAAAATTAAAGAATTATAGTGCAAACCCACAGTTCCTGTGCAGCCTTCCCTGACCTTGTTTTCTGGTACACAACACCCATGGACACTGATGGGAAATTAGGGATGGTAAAGAGGAAAACCTGGGGGAACTCCTGAAATCAAATATACCTTTGCTCTGCCAGCTGAAATATGAAACAAAGATTAACTGAGTTATCAAAAGCGACAGAAAACTGGAATTTTTCTTGGATTATGGAAATGTTTTCATTTCTAGGTCTCTAATGCAGTTTCAAACCAGCAGTTTAGAAGCAAAAACCAACACCAATAACTGGAATAATATTCCAGAGAACTGAAATAATGTTTGAGGATCCAGACTACCAGGCTGCAAACATCTCTCATTGCCATCAAAGGTAATCATGATTTTGGGATGAGAGAAGAAAAGCAGGATTTCCTCACTGGGGCTTTGCTGTTATATTCTGCCCCATAAAAATCAAAATCTTACCAAAGTCTCTAATGGCAAAGAGCAGAATAAAGGCAAAAAAGAAAACTAAAAATAGCAAGGATGTGCCAGATTATAACTCCCAGCAGGGTGGGTGGGGAATACAGCACACAACCCTCACTATTCCCCCCAAACTCCATTAGCAACACCCTGCAGGACCCAACAGCTGCACAGAAGGGAAAGATTCCCCTGAGCTCCCCAAAAAATGAAATATTCCCTCCTTTCATCCCTCCTCATCTCCTTCCCTTCCCTTGTCAGCCCTGCAGGCTGAGCTCTGCAGTTTGTCCCAGAGCTTCCCTCACCTGCTGCAGCTTCTCTGACCTTTAATGCCTTTACTTTGTGTTTGCTGCTCCTTGGAGATGCAAATGAGACAGACCTGTCACAGTGAGCAGCAGAGGTGCTGCAGCTCTGAGCTCTGGATTTAATTGCTGACATACATTGGAATTTCTAGAATTTCTGCCAAAAGATTGCCTTTTGGCACCTGCTCTTTCCTTTGTCTGCCCAAGATTTCAAACACTTATTTTGCTTTTTGGCTTAGCCTGGAGTTGAGCTTCAGCGGCTCAAACCTTGAAAACTTTTGAAATGGTGTCACCTTCTTTAAAGAATGGATTTTTTTCCTGTGTTGAAATTACTTGATCAATGTTTCAGTATTTGGGCTTTTCTGCCATTTTGACACCATTTAGTTGCAGCCTGAGGAGAAAAATCAGTAATTTTTAAAGCTAGCATTGCAAAAGGCAGGATTTTTTCTCTTCCCTTCAAATATTGCCTGCAAAGTCTTGACATCAAAAGTAGGCATTTTCTGAGCCCAGGACAATTCAATGACCAGTAATTAATTTTTTTTATACCAGCCAGATTTGTTCTACTTTGACAGCATTTATGGAATGATATTCTGTGGAACTAATTTACAAGGAGAGATCATTGAGGATGTTTGAGTACCTGCCTGTTTTCCCTACTAAATCTCAGATTGCTGGGGAACCTAAAGAATGTTTTTTGATTGTTGTTTTTTTAAATAAACCCATTATTTGTAAAATGTAACATGAACTCAAATTGTGACCACAGCTTTAAGCTTTGTTCCATTTCAGGATTCAATGTCACAACCAGTGTGGTGAGACTGCAGAGGTTCTGCATTGATGAAGAAATTCAATTAATTCTTGACTATAGATAGTAAATCTTTCCTCTGGTGTGAGGCGGTTCAGGGCTGTCCCAGCCATTATTTGCCGTGTCTGCTCTTTGGAGGGATGGCAAATTTCCACCAGGCTCACCATTAGCATGAGGATGCTCTGATCATAGATCAGCCTCCAAATTTTCAGGAACAAAATGTCCTGGCAGGAGCACTGAGGAGACAAAAATGCTTTGGCATTATTGGGGAGTGCTTCTGTCCTGCTACATGAGAATGAAAAGAAAGGCAATTGGATCATCCCTGCAGCCTGCTCAGCCAAACTGGGTTTTCTCTGGGTTTTCTCATCCAGTGAAAATACAATTTATATCCAGGAGTTGCAGGGTACAGGAGACTGTGGAGTTTAATACAAGGAAAGAATTCAGAAGGAATATTTCACTATGGCCACTTTTATCACCTCAGGCTTGCAGAAAACAGCACAGAAAATGTAATAGAGAAACACTGAAACCTTCCAAATCCCTCCCAAGCACAGACAGCAGGATAATAAAACCAGCTGGAAGGGACTTTATTCCTTGCTAGTAGAATAAAACCTCCAAAAATTCCCTATGGCACCAGCACCAGCTTCCCAAGGAGCAGCCAGAGCTCCTTCTCCCTTCCCAGGAAATGGGATGGGTTTGGCACAGGTGAGCCCCTGCCTGGCAGGAATCCCTCCTCCCCGCAGATGTTTGCTCTGCTGGGGAGCTCTTTAATTCCCTTTTTTGTTTTTTTGTAGGTTGGTAGAACAGATATTTTACTCTGAACGAATTATGGCTTCATTCCCTGAGCAGGCACCACTCCCCACCAAACCATGCAGTGATACCAGGCCTGGAACTGGAGAGAAAGCCACTGAAATGTCCAGAAACATCCCAAACAAACAAGTAAGAGGGAAAATAACCTGTCCCAGGCCAGGAACTCCATTTCTCTCCCCATTTAGTGATTTTGGGGAGCAGCAGGGTTGCCACAGGCCCTGCAGCAGCGCTGGACATTCAGCAAGTTCATTTGATTTGAAGGTTTCTATTTGGTTCTCTTCCTTCCCACAGAGCACCATTTATGTGCACAGTGACATCTCCTAGAACTCCTAGAATCTTTGTCTTCTAGAAAATAATTCCATCCAATTATTTTATCAAATAAAAATTGCAATTAACTCTCCCTATGCGAAGAAGCATGAGAGAGCTTTCCCATTTGATGTGCTATGGTGAGAAAGTGTGAGTAACTCATTCCTGTGACTTATTATCCCATCATCCTCATTAAATTTTCTTCAATAATTTTAGATAATTATTTTAAATGCCTCTTTTGAAACTCGAAGCTGGAATAATTTTAAATATCTCCCTGATGAAAGCACTAGGAGGGTTTATAAATCCTTGTCTCACCTTCTCTGAGACATTCCAGAGCCACCTGGGGGTGTTCCTGTGTCACCTGCTCCAGGTGACCCTGCCTTGGTGGGGGTGATCTCCAGAGGTCCCTTCCAGCCCTGGCTGTGAAAATTTTCCAGAAATCTGCATAACTTGTTTTTCTGATTTTCATAATCTTGTAAAAGCTGTTTGCTGTGCACCAACAATGCTGATTTTATACCAGCTCAACTCCAATACCCACACAGAAGGGGTAGAGGGAGGTGCTTTGGAATTTGCTGGAAAATCAACCAAACCCATCAGAGGAGGGAGTGAAGTACATCCCCTTACTTGGGATTTAACACTTCACTTATTACCAGGCAAACATGGGCTCCCAGATAGAGAGAAAATCAGTTTGTTTGAGCACGTGAGACAAAATGTTATTGTAAATATTTCCTTGGGTTTGTGTTTGTCAACAGCCCGCCCTGTTTAATGAATGAGTTGTTTAACCATCCTTCTCTTCAGTTCCCATCAGGATAGATCATAATGTGCCTGTTAAAAGCTGCTTGTAGAAAGAAAAACAGAATCAGACACTTCCCTGTTTTTCCCAGCACCTCCTACAGCAGAGTGCTGGTGATCAAACCTGAGCATTCCCTGCATGGATTTCATAAAATCAGAAATATGGATTTGAAGTTCATAGCTCAGGGTGATCCACACATGGACCCTTGTCTGGATCTGAGCCAGGAATAAAATATTACTACTATTACTATTACTATTACTATTACTATTACTATTACTATTACTATTATTATATTTTTATTATTATTATATTTTTATTATTATTATTATATTTTTATTATTTTGATGTTCCATTGTGCCAATGTCTCACACAGCTGCAGGAATACAAGCACAAATGGCAAATACCCAGTGCTTACCTTCAGTGGCTCCTCAAAAGCCACTCTAAAAGTGCTGGAACGCCAAGAGGAAGGGGGAAGAGCAGAGCCCTGGAGCTCCCCCCGTGCCCACATTGGCTTCCCCAGGGAAGAGCAGCTCCCCAGGTGGTGCCAGCCCTCCTGGTGCCATGGGGCAGCAGCAGACACCCAAGGTCACCTGCTCCCAGCTGCTCTGGGACTTCTCTGGGAAGGGCTTCATTCAGGGAATTCCCCTGGGTTGGAACTCAGTGCCAGATCAAGCCAGTAACCAGCAATTATAACTCCATTTCATTTCAGTAGATATAGATATTTATTTATGTACCTGCATTTTCTTCCTCCTTCTCTCTTCTATTATAATTATAAATATTACAATATTTATATTATAGATGCACCTGCATTTTCTTCCTCTTTCTCCCTCATTTCCCCCTTTTTCCTCTCCTTTATCTGCTATTTATTCACCATTTCCCTCTTCTTTATCAGTGCAGCACCTCAGCAAATCATCACCTGGTCACAATGTCTACCCTCATGGTCTTGGCATAAAACAGCTGAAAACTTCCAGCATGGCTATTTTGATTTAGAATATCAGCCCTGGTCCTCTCTTATGGATGAATAGCCTCACATATTTGCCTTTCTGCAGCTTCAGTTTGCTGCACAGAGCAGGAATTCAGCGTTGTGGGGAATTTCATTCCTGATTTTCCTCCCAGTTTGCACCTACAGCTCAGATCCATCCCGTATTTCACAAACTCTACTGCAAAGGTGAAGCTCCTAACGCACACCTCTGGGGCTGCAGCATTCCCAGAGTGCCCAAATCACACTGGACAAAAACTCCAGAGCTTTTAATTCCCAGCACCTCCTCACAGGTGCAGAGATGGAGAGTCCTGCCCAAAGCACTCAGGCTAACACTGCAAATAAACTTATGCGTGTAAGGAGGAGGGAAATGACTGACAGGGAATTAAAGTAAAATATTTTCTGATTATTACCTGCCCTGAGCTCCCAAAATCAAAGCAGAAATCAGCTTCATTCCAAAGTAGCTGTAAAGCTGCATTAGTCCAAGAAATCTGCTGTCTGAATAATTGTTTTCTCTGGGGTTTTGTTGAATTCACTCTGCTGAGTACATTTTTATTTGTTGGTGACTTTCCTCACAGTGTAGCACTATTTCATTTTGGCCTCTATCAAGCATAACTTCTGATAGAGAATTGGTGAATAAAAAGTTTGAAATCTCGGTGAGAAGACAGGAAAATCTGTAATCTGAAGCATTTTACCTTTATAAATGATATTATCTAACAGCCACTCACCTCATACCTGGCCTGCCTGGCTAACTCCTATAGTAACAATATTTTATGAGCACAACTGCATCAATCTAAACTGGAAAAAAAAAAAAGGGGGAAGGAACTTTGGGCTCAGGGCCTGAGCACTGGAATGAGAATTCCCTCTTTTTCCCTAGATGTTCAATGGCAGGAGGAGTCCTGCACTGAACTCCCCAGTTCTGATTCTCCTGGCTGAGAGTCCTGATGCACTCTCCAATTCTAAAAATTCAAAGTTCATTTTTCTCACTCTGACAGAGCCAGAAAGAGTTGAAAAATAATCAGTGTAAGTGCAGAGCTGTCATGAATGACAGCGAAAGCTTAACTTAGAGAAGTGTTGTTCTTAGGGCCAAGATTCAGATTGTTGTTCCCTAAGCAAATTCACTTCATGGTTTGGCTTTCCTGAGCACTCCCTGCAGCCATTTCAAATGAACTGATCTGACAGCCACTCACCTGATACCTGGCCTGCCTGGCTAACTCCTATAGTAACAATATTTTATGAGCACAACTGCATCAATCTAAGCTGGGAAAAAAAGGGGAAAGAACTTTGGGCTCAGGGCCTGAGCACTGGAATGAGAATTCCCTCCTTTTTCCCTAGGCCTTCAGTGGCAGGAGGAGTCCTGCACTGAACTCCCCAGTTCTGATTCTCCTGGCTGAGAGTCCTGATGCACTTCCCAGTTCTAAAAATTCAATTTTCTCACTCTGACAGAGGCAGAAAGAGCTGGAAAACAATCAGTGTAAGTGCAGAGCTGTCATCAATGACAGGAAAAGACATCAATGACAGCCTTAGAGAGCTGCTGTTCTCAGGGCCAGGATTCAGATTTTTGTTCCCTAAGCAAATTCACTTCATGGTTTGGCTCTCCTGAGCACTCCCTGCAGCTCTCCCTGCAGCATTCCCACCTCCAGGCTGCCCAGCCCAGGCAGGAATGAAACCCTGGGGGCTGCTCAGCCCCTGGGCAAGGAGAGCAAAGTGTGCCTGGGGAGCAGGGTCCTCTCTGCCAGTCCGGATTTGCATCCATCCAAACATCCCAGCAGGAATCCAGAGCTGCACCTCGGGAGTTCAGGTGAGAATAAAGAAAGCTGTTACATTCAGACCATTATTGTTCATGCTGCTTTGTGAATTTATTTCTTTAAATTTTCCACTTGTGCTCCTGCCAAGAGAGATCTATTAGACAGAAAGCAGCAAGAGTAAATCTTTATCATTTTGTTTCAAACTATAAAATAATTTACATCACATATTTTACTTACTTTTGTCTTTTTTGTTTGTTTTTTTTTTGAAACCACAAACATTCCAGCATCACACTGTAGGAATAAGAATAACAATAGAAAGCATAACCTTTTGCATAGTATTAAATGAACAGACAGAGTAAGTTCTTTATTTACAATTATTGTCTAGATAAAAAAATTCATAAAAACAGATGAATGAACATATATTAATAACCCCTAGTGGGATGGATTGCCAATGTACCACTGTATTGTTGTCCACAAATCTCATGCTGCTAAGTACAGTACGTAGAGAGCGAGCATTTATATATTGCAGGGAATTTTAACAAACTGATCATTTTGGTTTTTGATCCATTGTTCCCATCACAGAGAGGTCAAGCAATAAAAGAAAGGAATTGTGATGCACGACTTGTAGTTGAAAGGTCATAGCTATTCTGCTTTAAAAAAAAAAAAAAAAAAAAGTCTATCATTTATCATATACATAAAGCACAGTCTCTGCTCACAAAAGCCCAAGTTTTCTATGCATCTCAGTTTATATATGTTTTACTATATATACACAGAATGCAGTGTTCATTTTCTTATAACAGTTTTCAAGTCTGCGAATGGTACCTTAGGGAGGGGTACTCCTACAGGAAAAAATTCCAAAATAATTAAAAAAAAAAAAAACCAAAAACGGAACCGAGAAAAAACATTAAGAGTGTTGGGAAACAAAAAGGCAAACAGTCAGTGTGTTAAGATGCTGAAAAGAAACTGTTCCAGTATTAATAGCTTCTGTAGATGTTCAAGTCCAAAGCTAGAGGCTTCCCTGTAAATACAGATACCACTTTTGTCTTCTGGCCCCAGGGAGCCCATGGGTGGTGGAGTCCCCATGACAGAGCACCTTCCTGCCTGGGCTGGGGCACAGCTGGGGCTGCTGAGGGTGCCACCGCTGCCCGGGCACCCTGGGCACCAGGCACAGCCAGCAGAGCTCCCAGCCCCGAGTCCCGCAGCTGGCAAGGGAAGCTGCTCAGAGCTTTACCTGGCTGAGGGTCCTGATGCACCCTGAAAACATCAGTCTGCAGTTTGGCCATGAGTCTAAGCTTGGTTTGGAGAGTTCTGGCTTGGTTAAAAGCTGCTGGGACTGCAGAGATGCACCACTGTTATGGAGCCAACCAGAAAAAAACACCTTAACAACTCAACGGGTCGAGATGTTTGGAGGGTGTTTTTGTTCCAACAACGCCTGGCATAATCGATTGTGGAATTCCAAATGTCTTTTTGCACTGTACAGTTATGGAAAAAATCATATGCTGAAAAGTCTCCAAGCAAACTTTATATTAAATACAAAAATTAGTTATGAAAAATCTGTGATCCACAAAGTGCTTAGCATTCAAGTGGTTGACATAGCAATTGTATAAGCTCATAATTTTTTACGTTTCTAGGGCTGTTACCATCTTGAAAAATGTTTTTCGCCTTCCAGACTGCAGGTTTTCAAAGCAGCTTTCTTGGGAGAAAGCTGAAGGTAAAATAATGTTATTACTGTGTTACTGCAGGAACACAAGCTTGATTTTAAAAAAATCACACAAAGCACATCTCAATACACAATTAATAAAGATTTGTTCAGTCCTAATAGTGCAGAAATTATATTTTTCTTTTAAAAAGAAATCAAAGCAACAACCTACAGTGATTTTCATCCAAAATGCCAACAGCCCATACTTTGCAAATAATAAGGAAATAAATGCCTAAAGTACTAATTGAAAAGGATTAACACAGTATATCACAAGATTTCAACATTTCTTTTATGTCCATATAGACAAACCAAATATAACTTATTTTAAATTATAAACTCATTTAATGTCGCTCTAAAAATAGTTTCCGAAGCCATTGCTGTATGTCTGAAGAATGAAATAGCCTCCATTATTGTTATGTTGCACCAAAAGGAGTTCAAGCAGATCATCAGAGGGAAGGAAGGAAAAAAAAAAGGAGAGAACCTGATCATTTCGATTTTTATTTGAAACAAAGGAAGCCTGGTTTACCTCCCTGTATATAGGATCACAATGCTACATCCAATATATTATATTTTGGCTTCTTTTGTTATTTACTAGCAGTATCTACATTATTAACAAAAAAAAAAAAAGAGACCAAAATAAAAACCCAAAAAGGAAATCAGGCAGAAATCAGAGCACGGTTGTAATAAAATATCCGGGGTGCAAGAGTACAGACATTTTCAATGAGCTGAGCTGAGCCATTTTTATACTACTTCGGCAGGAAGTGCTTTCTTAACCCTACAAATAGTTAAGGATATTATCTACAGGTTTGTAAACAAATTACATTCTTTTTTAGGACATAAATAAGTTAAAATAGTCAGAGCAATTTGAGCAGAAACAAGGCAACATGCCAACAAAGAAACTTTATATATATATAACTATATATATATAGATAGATATATACATATATATAATTAATTATCTATATACTTATATGTATATATCTCTATATATAGTCTCATAAATGTTTAAGTTCCTCTGTCCAACTGGTGCAAATCTACTGTGCAAGTTAAGCTTTGCAACTTCAAAAAAGTTATTTAAATTAATCTATACAATTGAGTCCATGCCACACAAGCATTTCAAAAACTCACAGACCAGTGAATTGGATAAATAGCCTCAGAAAGAAGTCCTCTGCAGTTCCTGCTTAAGGAGGAAAAAAAACAACAAAAAAAAAGAACCAAAAAGGAAATAAAAACAAACAAAAAGAGAGAAAGAAGGGCCAGCAGTGTACAGTACATTCATGCAGGAGGATTTTTTTTTTGTTTTTGTTTTTCTGAAAGGGAACGGGGGGTATGTAAATCAGCCATTCATTCTTTCCCCAAAACCATTGTGATCAACAATTCATTCACTTGTCTCAGAGTGAATAAGAGTTCAAACAGCTTTTCAGCCAGCAATGTTTTTAATATATATATTTATATATCTCGGTTGCTGTGGGGTTTCTTATTTTATTTTACTTTAACTCTTTAATATTTCTTTTTTTTGTTTGTTTTCCTTTTTGCAGTGACCTTTTCAGCTAAAGTGATGTCTCCAGGCTATGTATTGGGCTTCC
This sequence comes from Melozone crissalis, assembly GCF_028551555.1. Classification (NCBI taxonomy): domain Eukaryota; kingdom Metazoa; phylum Chordata; class Aves; order Passeriformes; family Passerellidae; genus Melozone; species Melozone crissalis. The sequence continues at coordinate 17,930,701 of NW_026535807.1, read as the reverse complement.
TGGACTAGAAGAGGTAGCTGATTTACTTGTATCAGTTGTAAGATTGATTCCACTGTCGATAGCACTGTTGTTCTTGTTCAGCGAGGACGGTGGACTCGAGTTTTTCTTGAGAGCAGGGTCTTCTTCTAGGTCTGTGTCATCAATGAGTGGGATGTGGGGCTGGGAATCTTCTATCCTAAATTCAGGATGAGTCATAAAGTTGTGAATAGAGGTTCTAGATTCTGGTTTTTCTAAACCTTCATAGAGAGAGCTACGGAATGCCTTCACGACGCGGATCTGGGGGGAGAAAAGGAAAGGGCTGTCAGAGGGCACCTCCCCAGGGCACAGCAGGGCAGAGAACACTTGGTGAAAAATGTAGCACATGGTTAGGGCAGTGCAGGCAGCTGGAGTCCAAAGTCTCTGGATGTTATATGCATAAACGAGTGGCTCAGTTATGTGCATTTTGAATGTCTGTACCAACTGCAACATTAAAATAAACCAAGGTTTAAAGCCATCAAAGAACTGATGGGGAGGAGTGGTTAAAGAAAGCCAAGGTCCACTCGTGTGGTACATCCCTAGTAAAAGACAAGCCATGTTAATTGTAATGCAAATGTCAAACCATGCATGTTGATAGATTTTTTTTTTGTTTTTGCAGTGAGTAAGTAGAAAGGCTTTTTTTAAATTAAAAAGTCTCTTTTGTATTGTTGTTAAAAAAACCATTACACATAACATATCACACTTCACAAACAGAAAAGCACGGAACACGGACACGGTTGGATGGGTACGTATGAGACACACACAGGAGCCAAGTGTAAAAACTAGAATATCAGTGTTTTAAAGCAAAATCTAAATGGATGCAGCCAAGAGCACAAAAAGCCAAGCAGACAAAGTACTAAGCGCAATCATGCTACCACAGGGGGAAAAAAAAATAAAAATCACAGTTACCACATGAACAGAGATAACTTGCACACAACAACTACACTTGGAAGCCTGGATAATGTGAACATAGTATCGTTGAACCAACTTTTATTTGTCCTTCATGCAGATGTGAGGTAAACACTCGAGTATAGACCCACTGTTCTAGCCATTCAGCTTGTTAATAAATAGAAGAACATGTAATAAAATGATGGGTTGGTCGTTGGGTTAAATTGAGTCCCATTGTTAACAGCGAGCTGTTTGGATTTGGTGTCTCAGTCGTGCGGTTAAATGCTGAAAGCCACATGATTTATGCCATTTATGCAGTCTTTAAAGCAGGTCAGTGACCTGGGCCAGGGGCCACCTAATGCCAGAAAGCACCTGGCAGGAAGAAGAGAGGTGAAAATCAACTCAAGACTCAGCCCAGCGATTCTCAGGGATGGTGCCCACCGTTTTCCCAGTAGGAAATGGGAGGAGCAGAGCAAGGAGTGGGGATGCTACATCCTCTGTGGGTGGGCAAAGGGAGGGATGCTCTCTAGTCCCAGGGACCTACCAGTTCTCAAAAGAAGTGAAGGGTTGTGCTGGGTTACTGCTGAAAAAAACAGAACTCTTTGGAAGGGGGTGGAGGGGCAGAGAGGAAAAAACAGAATGGCAAAACGTGATCTGTTGGCAAATGTTTCATGACTAAGTATGAGTTCTATCCCTCTACTTCCATGTAGTCCATGAGCAAACCTTGAGCATTTCTCAGGGGGGAGACTAAAACACAGGCAGAGGCAGAAAAGGTGCAAGCAGGTACTGTGAAAGCTTCTCCACACACGTTTGAAATGGTTTGGTGGTTGGCATGTGGATCTTTTTACATGTAAATATGCTGCACATTTTTGGTTGGCCTGATACACCACTGCTTTGGAAAGCTTTAATTCCTCTTTGCCTTGGCACACTGCACTTCAGTAATGGCACAGGGCCAGTGGAGTCCAGCTGTGGGGTCCAGCTGATCCCATGCTTGGAGCTGGCCAAGCTGTACAGAATTTCAGCACATTTGAGCAGGAGGCTGACTTGGTTTGGTTTCGGTGTTTTTTCTCTTTGATCTCGGTCCTTGTTTATGCTCTCTAAATTTGGATATTTGTCATCTTTTAAAACCTTAACAGCTGAAGTCCTGCCATGTTCAGATCATTGGGTCAGCCCAAATACTCTCCCTTCCCTCCACAGGTACATTTGGTAACAGCAGGGCACAGTACAAAAAGTAGTTCAGGTGACTGTTTATGCTCCAGGTAAGAGATTTGAGTGGCACAGGATGGCTCGGCCAGACCTTGGGGTGGGAGAACATGTGAGGTTGGCAGAGGTGCAAGAGGGAAGATTATCTTGCACAAAAAACAATATCAACAAATAAATTTCACCCTCTGCAATCACACAGTGTACCTAAGAGAGCTCCTGGAATTAAAAACCAGGGGTTTATGAGAGCTGAATCTGAGCTGTGAGAGGGCTCTGCAGAGTCAACAGAGTGGGGTAAGGGATTGATCTGCCTTGCTAAAGCCAGAAAAGTGACAAATCCTTTCACTATCTGTGAAGGATCTCAAGCCCTCCTAGCTTGTCTTTTAAAGTGCAGAGTAATTAGTCTAAATGATTAAAAAATGGTATGACTGTTGAGGCAGCCTTAAAACCACATTCCCATAGTCTCCTAGTTTAAATCAGGAAACTTTTGTGGGTGCTTTATAGGATGGGCTGATGAGGTGACATTTCTGCAAACCTCCCCATTCTTTCTGCTTTCTAAACACAAATACCAGTCACCTCTTCAGCTGCAGCTGGATGCTAGAGCTTATCAATTAACAAGATAATTCTATTATCTTGGGAACAGCCACTCCTTATGGCACAGACTTAGGTTCTATTTGCCAGCTGGATCTTTATGGTGAAGGTAAATTTTTACTTAAATAAATGTGTTTGAAATTATCCTGAACAGATCCAGCAGAATCCAAAGAAAGGAAAGTTTTTCTTCATCACACAAACTGTATTTAAGTCTGCAAGATTTAGCAGGGCAGGAACTGATGTCAATTTGTGAGCTCCAGGTCCCATAGTAGGGAAAGCATCTGTATTGCTTTAATACCAACATTTGGCATCTCTTTTGGATTTAATTACCAGCCCCTATTCAGTGCAGGGCAAACTTCAGATTCCAGCTGTGTTTGACAGGCAGCCCTGCGAACGTGACTGCCATGACCTGGATTTGGGGCTCCGCAGTGACTCTGCAATTAATTAATTAACGAGCCATTGCAGGGGAGCAATAATGACTTTGAGCTGTGGTCTGAAGATAGAACTGCAGCCTCTCACTTTGGGTGAAGGTATGTGCCAAAATTTTTGGCCTGGACTGTTTGGGTCTTGTGAGAACATTGAGACGTTTCTAGAATGGGTTCTGCTTGTTCACATTGGTTTGTACTGGAAATACTAGCTCAGAACTGCTTCAGCTCTGCTGACACCTGAGGTAATTCACCTTCTGAAGGCAATGGGAATGGAAGGGCCAAACTGGGCAAGATCCTCAAGGTAACAATAAATCAAATCAGATTTCCAAAGAGTTTTCTTCACAAGGGAGCTGTAGAAGCCCATAACTTCACTTAAAATCTCTCTACAGAGATGTATATTAGTTTTCCATTGGTTTTTCATTTTAGAAGAAACTCCCTCCTCAACTTAAAATCTTGCATACTGAGCTTGGCATCCAGAAGAAAACTTTTTTTTAATGTCACACATCATTCAGTGACAGAATATCTGCATTGCAATAAAATTCAAAATCTCCTTCAAAGCCTGTCCCCCAATGGATCAAATTATTGCTTGCAGGGACAAAACTTAGTGGAAACAAAGGCAGAGGGTTTGTTGCATATAAAGGTGGCATTTTAGTTTCTCTACCATAATACTATAATATTTCATCTATCTATTATACCTGATCCAACTCCCAGATTTAAAAATATTATTTACCCAGAGTTACATGGCCCAACAGGAACAAATTCTTTTAATACATGCCTAAATTCAAGATTTGAGGTAATATCTGGTGTAAAAATGTTTGGGGGCTCTGCTGAAACAAAGCCCAGCCAGTTTTGGGTTTTTTTGACGATAAAATAAAGCAGATGAACTTGGGATGTTGTTATGGCTGTAAAAGCATGGAAAAGCAGGGACATCCATGATGGATAGAACCTGGGAAGTGTTGGTTTAGTATGAACTATGTAGAGTTCATGTAATGGTGTTTCTTTATGAGACTGACAATGCCAAGGGAAGACAAACAGTGAGATACAGCTCCCTTTTCTCACAGTAATGGAGACAACAGAAAAAAATGAACTGCTTTTAACAAAAGACTGCGGGGACAACACTTCAGGACATTTTTGACATTGCTATAAGTTTCCACTTCTTTCTTCTCTGGAGCTGTAACAGAAAAAAACTCTTCAGCTTCATCCCACCTTGAAAGTCAGATTTATTATACTGCATCAGGCAAGAAAAAAATAAAAAACAAAAACAATAAAAAAAAAGAAATAGAATTTTAGATACTACAATTTTTTTTTTCCCATCAGAAGAAAAAGGTGATATTCAGAATGTCAGTCCTAAGTACAAGCATCTAGGCAAAATCTGCAAAGCCTGGTGAGCACCAAGAGCTGTGTTCTGGTTGGTAGTGTGTGGGCTTATACTCGAATGTTTACCTGGCTTCATCTAAGCCAAGTATCTGGAGTTTGGTTCACATTCATTTCAGGCTCAAGGTTAAAGACTCACAACCTCTTTTTATTTCACTCTCTCCTGCTGAACCCTTTTGTCCAATGTTCTCTAGCCCTCTGGGAAAACAAACACATTTAATATTCAGACAGTAGAGAGTAGGGCACTGCAACAGCAAATAAATTCAATACTGAAAGGTCAGTAAGGTGATTAGTATAAAATTGTAAACAAGAGGTCAATTTTGCAAAGAGATGCCAACTCTTCAGTGTAACTGAGACTATTCTAGGTCAAGACTAAACTGTAAAAAGGTAAAGGAGTTTGGTCAAGGTCTATTGCATATGGAAATCTTTGAAAGAGAAAACATCTTCAGTATATTGGGATTTCTTTTGGGATTCTCCCAGTTTTAGGTGAGTAAAATCAGATGAGGAGATGCTGCTTGAATTGGGGTCACCTGTAAATGTTGTGCCTCATATATTCTGGGGAATAGGATGCAGAAGTTGAGCAAATTCAAATATAAAGTTAAAAAAACATGTATAAAACTTAGAAATTCTAGTTTTCTGCTTTAACGAGTGAAACAGATGCATAACATTATCTGTGCTACTCTTTTCCCACATAAAGATGCAGCAAATCCTGCAAGTGCTGCTCAAAATTCAAACCACGGGCAGCAATGAAAGCAGAGCACCCACACAGGCCTGGTTCTCATTTCCAAAATTGCTGAATTCCACTGTATTTTAGAGCAAAAGCAGAGCCCTGTGCAGGGTTTCCACTTTCCACAGCAGGATTGCTGCAAAATTATGGAGTTGTACATTTTTGTATCAGATTTAAATAATTCACACAAGCCTTTAAAAGACCCTGTTTGTGCATTAGGATCTAACCCTTCCTGCCATGGCACATCTCCCCTTGAGGGCTTGGGTTTATATTTAGGCTCTAAATCTGCTTAATTATCCTTCAGGGAGGAGATCCAGGAGTTGATTTTGATTTTTTGCATATCCCAGGAGGGTTTTGTCAAACCTTGGTCACAGCCAGTGGGAAGTCCTAGGCTTTAGTATGGAACCCAGTCTCTGGTTCAATGGTGCAGCTTTTAGAAACATAATTTTAGCTGTGGGTTTGATTGAAGTTCTTGTTCCATTTCCTCCTGTGATGGTTAAACCTTCCTGTACAGAAATTGCCCACTGGGCTTGGTCTGTGATCTGAATGTAAATTGATACTGGAGCAGCAATCTTTGCCTCAACATTTATTAATATAGATGATTTCTTTAAAAGAAATGAGTTCCCATTTTTCTTCAGGAAAAAATTCCATCCAAACATGACTTTACCTCAAGTTTTAACTCTGAATTCTGAATAATTTCTTTCATAGAAAATTAAATATGTAAGAAATATAAAAGCTCTTCATACACAACAGCTTGCAAACATTTAGATGGACTCTTTAAGATGCTCTCTTGGAAAATGGGCTGTGAGAGCCACTGGAGCTGAGCTTGTTGAGTGCCTCACGTGGCATTTGAAGATGCTGGTGGCCTCAGCAAAGCCCTGGGTGACACCTCCATCTTTGCCTCAACATTTATTAAAATAGATGATTTCTTTAAAAGAAATTAGTTCCTATTTTTTCCTCATGAAAAAAATCCATCCAAACACAACTTTACCTCAAGTTTTAACTCTGAATTCTGAATTATTTCCTGTCCATGACAGTTCCTGCCCTCATGCCACCCCAGCAAATACTGAGTGTTCTACACAGGACACATTCCTGGCACATCTCAGGACCATTATTTGACTAAAAAGGAATGTGAAAGATTCTTGCCCAGCAAGTGAAGCCCCAGTTCTGCAGAGCACAAACCCAGCCTTAAGGGTGCTCTGCTCCTGCACCAAGACACTTCTTAAAAACCAAACAGCCAATCAACCAGACAGAAAAATAAGCCAGAAAAAACCTTCTGGGATTTGTATAAAAATATCTCTGAGAGCATTTTGTGGTTGATTGGTGAGGTTTTAAGTGCTGCTATAAAATTTGGTGTCTTGACTTTGTTTTCTTCTATCTCACCACACAAGTGGGTCATTTGAGGCCACTGCTGCTGGGGTTCATGTAGTAAAATGTTTCAAGCGATTGATTTAAATATTCGCTTCTAAAAACGTCTGACAAGATAATTCTGATCAGAACCAAGAAAAAGGAACTCTGGGAGGTCTCTTTTGCTGGGGTTTGGTTTGGTTTGTTTGTTGTTTCCCCAGTGCTTCCTAAACCTAAAAATCAGAATATTTTCTGAAAGAAAGGAGAGATTTGTTTCAGGGACCTGCAGTTCCTGACTGATTCCACTTGCGAAGAGCATGAGCTCCATATGAGAATGAGGGGAAGAGCAAGTACAAAGGAATATTAAATGTGTGTCTGTCTTGGGAAATCTGCAACTGTGTTCCTTTGCAGGGGTTACCTATTGCTATCATGAACATCTGAAACCAGGAATAGACAGAGTAGGATAAAGACTTGTTTACTTTGTGTACAGTTAGATGTTCTCATCCTCTACCTAACTAAAAAATCTAGTGGTAAAGACATTAATCACATACTCAGTTTTAAGCACAAGATAATTTTTGGTGTTACTAATTCTGAGCTTCAAAAGGAAAACAAAAGATGCTTCACTTCCCCAAGGTTCTGGGGTTTTTTCCCCCCAAATAAAACACAGAAAAAAATGTATAAAAAACACAATTCCACCAAGGTTGTACCTGAACCCACCCTTAACTATGCAGTGGCAGAGCTTTCAAATGATGGAAGTTTATGTGTGTAAATCTGTGTCTGAGAAGATCTGAGACCACCTTGCTTAACGTCCCCATATTTTCATTTTCAGTAGCTTAAAGGTTTGCATATTAAACAGGGGCACATATTTAGTGTACATTTAAATGAATTTCATCATTTTAACAGAATAAACAAAATGCCAGGTTTTCATTTGCAGGAATTTTTGCTCTATTTAAAGCTGCAATGTCTTTCAAACAAGATAAGAGACTCACAGACCTCACTGTCATCCATTAATGGTGACATACAAAAATTTGTAATTTGTTATTACAAATAACACCCTGATGGCTCACTAGAGAAACTTTAATATTGTATTAAATATTCTTGTATAAACTGCTTTTAATTAAGGGATTTCACAACTCTGAATGGGCCATATTTGTAAATAGCTGCTAATTACATCTAATAACTTGCTGACCTGTTTCACAAACCACTCTAGGGGTGGATGCATTCCACAGGCAGATTTCTCTTTACCAAGCACTAAGCTTTGAAACAAACATGAATTTGTCCAAAAATACCAGAAAAACTTTCCATTAAAAAAAAATCCAAAATTTTACTATAAACCTGCAGGAGACAGCTCACAGATTGGCAAGGTGTCACAATGAACTGTATATTAAAAATTAGCAACAAAATTAGTAAAGAGTTTCATAAATGCTCTGTTAAATTAAACTGACATATCAATACAGCATCATGTGATTCCTATTTTTTTAATTAAGCATTTATTGATATCACACCCTCTCCACTTTGGGCTCCCAAAATGCCAACTGAAATATCCCAATTGTTGCAACATCCTGAGCAAGTTTGAAGAACTAGATGCTGTTTCTTTCCTATACTCTCAAGGTTTTCCCTTGATACTCCCCATAAGATATTTAATATATTTTTAACAATCCTGAAGACTGGGAAAGGCTTCAAAATCAGAAGTACAATTTTCCCATTATTCCCTTTCACCCCATAGGAAGAAGAAAATGGGGTTTGAGCTGTTCTGAGGAAAGCAGCCAGTCCTGTGTGCCCACACACAAAGCTGGAGAGCAGCCCTAGGTGAGCAGTTTGGAATTGGGATTTCCTCAAAAAATGCCAATTCACAAAACCATCCCCCATTTCTATGAAATTTGTATTAGGAAAAGTTTTCTAGGTTCTTGATTTTGAACAACCCATTGTAAATACCCCATTTAAAAATAAAAACCATTGGGGTTTTACTTGATGGGGTTTTTTCACTGCCATTCATAAATTTGTGTCTTTGTATGAATAAATCAAAACTGCCCCTAAGCGTTACAATTTCTGATTTAATACCAGCAGACATTTTGCTGTGGTAACAAAACACCAACAGTCCAGAATAAGCACTTTAAAATCCCAATCTCTGATTGCCCTCTGCCACAGAGATCCTTATCTCTGGGAAGTTTAACAAATCAATCACTGGCTTTTATTTTAGTGAAGAAACGTGGCTGTAACCACGAGGAGCTCTGGACACCTGTTTTATTTCTCCAAATGAAAGGTGACAAAGGCTGGAGCAGATTCTGCTCTCTCCTATTAATTAACTTCAGCCCATAAACGAGTGAGGCCCTTGTTAAGACACAATAACATCCAATTCCTGCTTTGCTGCAGTGGAGAGTAGAGAGGGAAGATAAATTGTCTATTTAAATTTTATTAGATCTTTCCTCCCAGAGTGCTGGCTGCAGCATATGAAGGGAACATTTAGCACAGCACAATGAGCTGCACCCAGTTTCCTGCTGAAATGGAGAAATTCTATCCCAGGCAATCATTCCCTGGATGAAAAGCTGCTTTGGGATTCTGGGGGTTTTGTTCCCTGCTCAGTGTGAGAATGAGGGAACCTGGGCTCAGGAACCTCCATGGCTTCAATTCCCCTGATCCTGATCCTCATCCTCATCCTGATCCTCATCCTGCCCTGGAATAGTTGGGGTTGTTGGGGTAAAACTTCCCAAGACAAAAATAGGAAAATATAGAAAAATCTCCAAGAAGCAACCGCCAAAGTTGGAACCTAAATAGCTTCAGCAAAAATGAAGTTTCCCCTTTAAATCCAACAAAAATTCTCTGCTCTTACATGAAAACACTTTAAAAACCAACCAACCAGACATGAAAAAAGGAAATGAAAAATACTCTTCAGAGATATGTCTGATGGACAAATACTTCTAAGACTTTTTGTGATTGTTCGATAAGATTTTAATTGCTGCTATAAAAGTCATGTCTGAATGTTTGGTGTGCAAATACTGAGGAGGTTTGCACTCAAACAGGATGGAAAGGTCAAGCTTCCTTTTTCTTGCAGGAGTTCTGGAGTTTTACCCCCTTCTCTTGTCTGCCTTTTCTCTGCCTTCCCTTTCTCTGTTGGCCAGACAGATAAGAGCAGTTTCTTCTCTGCTTGGCCAACTACTAAAACCTGCATAAGGAGTGTACCCAATTATCTTCTGAAGTGTGTGACAGGCTTGTAAACTGAGTTCTACACATTTAAATATTCTTTTAATGCTGTAATAAAAGAGCTGCTCACAGTCCTGAATAAATAAAAATCTAGAAACAGAGTTAGATCTTTCTGAGCAACTGGAATTTTTCTGTTACTCAAGCCCTTCCTTATCAGCTGCCTCAAAGATTTTTCATTCACTTCAAGACTTCTTCAGTAGATATTTTGCATCTTAAACCAAACTGTGTTAGGATATTAGGATTCAGAAATCTGTTTCTTCTAAAAAATAAGTTACCACACCAATCTTGTTGTTTCAACACTGTCCTCTAACTTGCCTACATCCCTCCTGCTTCAATGCTCATCTGCCAGTGAATTTAGACATAAAAAATCTACATCTAAATAAGACAGAGGTAATAAATCCAAATAAGATAGAATAAATCTAAAGCTAAATAAGACAGAGATAATATATCTAAAACTGTATATAGATATCTAATATATCTAAAATATATCTAAGATAGAGAGAACAAACTTAAAGAAGTCTTTCATCTTTCATGTAAAGTTTAAGTCTGGCATCATAAACTAGATTTCCTGTTTCTTGTTCCTTCATTTCCATGTCTTTCCTGGACTAGTCACAGAGAGTCTTCCTGGTGGAATGGTGTCACAGACATCTTTCATGAAAAATCTTTTCTTTAGGATTTTTCCTCCTGAGAAGCTGGGAGGCCTCAGGAACAAAATGTAAACAATGATTATCTGCTGCTGTGGAATGCAACAGGTGCATCTGGGATTGGTCTCATGTGGTTGTTGCTAATTAATGGCCAATCACAGTCAGCTGGCTCAGACAGAGAGTCTGAGCCACAAACCTTTGTTATGATTCTTTCCTATTCTATTCTTAGCCAGCCTTCTGATGAATCCTTTCTTCTATTCTTTTAGTGTAGTTCTAATGTAATATATATCATAAAACAATAAATCAGCCTTCTAAAACCTGGAGTCAGATCCTCGTCCCTTCCCTCATCCTCAGACCCCTGTGAACACGGTCACAGAATGCTCTGATATCTGAAAAGCTTCAGAATCATTAAAAGTCTGTATTTTAGAAACAGTAGAAAATAAAACCTGACAGGGAACCCTCAAATAAAATTAAAATCTCCTCACAATAAAAAACGACCCTAAAATTCCTGTCCCTACTGTGAGTTAGCAAAGAGACAAAGAGAGAGCAACTCCTGGGGAGCATCTACTGTACACAAAGCAACCATGTCACGGGGTTTGGAGCTGAGTGAGGTGGGAGCAGAGCCTGGGGAGGGGCACAGGAGCTGAGTCTGAGGCGACTCTGGCTAAGTTGGCATCTCTGAGGGTCGGGTGCAGTAAGAATTCACACTCACGCCCAGCCGCAGCAGCAGAGGTGCTGGTAGGAGAGGAAAGAGCATTGGATAACGATACGTGACTAGGGCTAGAAATATTGGTTACATCCTGGGTCTGGCTTGTGACGGAGGACTGTCTCCTGAGAGCCCCCTGAAAGGAAGTGCCACTCTTGAAAGTATTGACTACTTCGATCTGTAACGGAGGAAAGAACGAGACAAGTTGCTTAAAGTATGGACACAGTTGCATAAGTGACAGGAATAATCATGAAAAACAACAAATCAACCGTGCGCGCGCTTCTACTCCAGCTGGAATCCAGGTGCCCCCTTTGCAGGGTTTTTAGAAATGATTCAAATTTTCTGTCTGGATAAAATGACGCAGCTCTGTAGGAGGCAGCGGAGCTGCATCACTTTAAACAAGTAGAAGATTTGAAATAACAGGGTTTTTTTAAAAGTTGAAAATGTTTTATTTAGAGGTAAATAAAATCAGCTGGAAGACTTGATGTAACTAATCTCCACTCTTTTTTTTTCCTACTGAGATTCAAATTATGCTGTTATGTCTCTCCAGGGGGAGAAAAATTCAGTCACTCAGTTGGAATTTGGGGGATGGGGTTGGGGATGACACTCAAGCAAAACAGAAAAACTTTAAAATTCAATATATGACTCTATTTTGTCTACAAACCCAGGGCTGTCAGTGCACTAGTTTGATAAAATAATTCTTCCACTATTTTATCTGACTTTTTCTGTAATGAAAATTTGTAAAAATTTAGCATTGTGATAAAGAACGTTGGGGTTTTGTAACTGGAGATTAAAAAGTATTAATATTTTATCTTTATACAGAGCACTTAAAAGCATCTAGAAAATGATGTGGAACTGGATTGACTATTGCAGCAAATAACATGACAATTTTCCATTTATTTTCATATGCCTGCTGTATTCCCTCTTTGACAGACCCATCCTGAGCACCTTCCTTTTCCTCCCCACCACAGAGGAGGAGTTAAAAACAGAGCTGAGTATTTCAAGGCATCCTTTGGCACCAGTATAAACCCATATAAAGCAGGCTCTGGGTACAGAGGGAAAGCCAGGAGTAAATCCCACAAATCCCTGCACCCCAAAATGTCCTTTGTGTTGCATCAGTGCAACCACAACAGACAAAGCAGTGGAATATCCACAGGAGGAATTCAACCAACCACTTGTTTGAAGTAACCCACTGGTACCAGACCATGCCACCCACATTTCTGCAGATTCCCAGCCTAGAAAGAGGTAAATTGGTGGCATTTTTATCAATTTAAACAGCACACATCTTGGTGAAAACCCTCCTAAATTTTCCAAGTGGGAAGCACTAGAATGAATTTATGATTTTCTGCTGTGGTCAGACTTATGAATAAACCAATTTGTATATTTAATAATATGGATGTTTTCCCTCCCTTAATCTTGTCTTTGGCAATAATTTTTTATTTTCCTGTGTGTTTTTATGGGAATAATCAACCACAACCAGCTGGAAAAGGGGTCCCAGGTTACTGTTGTGCAATTATCACAGTGAATTTTCCTCCACAAAGCCCAGGTTTGTTCTGTCTGAGCCCTGGTGCCGTTTCTCTGTGCACACCCAGGGCTGGGCAGTGTTCAGTAGTCCCCACAAGGTTGGAGAGCTTTGGTTTTGGCAGCAGAATTACATGTCCAGTGCAAATCTCACAGTGAATCCGAGGTAAATCACAGCAAATAAAATGTGAGGTGAGTTTGCACGTGGGGCAGGGCACGAGGGGCTCCTCAGCTCAGGCTCATGGAAACACCACATGGCTCAAACCACTGGTGACGTGGCACAGTAAATACTCACCTGGAATGCTCTACAAAAGTGGAATTAAATACAGATCTTGACTTCTCAGGGTCTAACCCAGGTGACAGAGCACTCTTCAAGAGAGACCATTCAAAAAAGACTCTAAAGACTCTCACTGAGGGCATGAAATGAGTATTTCTGTGCTAAACCCTGAGATGTGCAAAAGCCTTCCTATAAACTGAGAGCCTTTGGTGCAAGAGTGAAAAGATGAGGGAAGATCTGTATTTAATGGTTTCTTCAGAGAAGAAGAATTACAGCCATGTAATTTGCTTTTCTCCTGAAGAAATGAACTCCAGCTGTTCATGGATATAATTCCTGGTGGGAGGATGACAACCTCCCCAGAATCCTAAAAGCTGAACATACAGGGCTGTGCTCTGCCTGAAGCCAAGGAAGAAGAGAAGAACTTGGCCCAAAAGTTTATCTTCTCCAAGCAGAAAATAACAAAGAAGAAAAGAGCTCATGGAAATAAATAGCGCATTTTGAATTAAGATGGAACCTTTTCATGACAAAGGAATGCATTTATTTAGAACAATTCAAGCTGCTCAAGAGGAGAAAGGAAATAAAAATTCATAAGTTTAAAAAATTTCCAACACAATATAAGATGCAATCATGTTTTGATTATAGGCCTTCAGGTAGAGAAAAAAAACTGTCCCACATTTGAAGCTTATCCATAAGGTTGACATTTTTCACAGCTGTCTCATTTTTACCTATGTTTTATGCTCTAGAAGATCCAATTTTTAGGTATGCACAGCAAATGAAAAATATCAGGGATTAGCAATTAAAAAAAAATCTGATAGTAGCAGAATAGTCCTGGCAGAACAGATACTTCTTCCTGATTTTTAACACAGAACAGATTTTCAGAAGCATTTCTGTTTTCATTTATGTGAGTAGGACTCAGGTATCGTTCCCCTAATCTCCAAGCAGGATATTAATTTAAAAATTAAAAAAAAAAAAAAAAAAAAAAAGAAAAAAAGAAAAAAAATGTAAAAAAAGAAAAGCCACTTTTCTGTAAGAAATACAACAGTTTCATGGGGCTACTATGATGTTTTCTATATTAAAAGCTACATGGAAACCATAAAATGAGGTGCTGGCTTTTTATCCAACTCGAGAACCTCTTGCCTTGCCAGGAGTGACTTTCACTGCTTTAAGGTCTGAAATGGTTCAAAAGAAAAGTTTTCATGTTTTCTATATGAAAAATGAAGGGTGAAAAATGCAGTCCAGCACCTCTGTGTGGTTTTTTAGCATCTGAAAAGAAACAATCTTTAAGCAGCAGTTACCCTGTCACCTGTATTTTTTTTCAGGTTTTCCTTTTATTCTCAGAACATTCCAGGCAGTTGTTTCCCACCTGGGGCAGGTAAAGCAAACTGAATTTCAGGATGAATGAAGCAGAAGAGGAAAGAATCAGACTGGGGGTGTAAAATTCTGACAAACATAAGAAGTTTTTGAACCTCCACTTCAGAATGTTTCCACTCTCAGATGTGAGAAAACTGGAGAATCTTTCAATACACAATCAAAAGAGGTGAGATGTGTATTTTTTTTCTCTGGTTTTTTACTCAGATTATCAGGTCTGGCCTGAAGGTGAACTTGGTGAACTTCCCAAAGGCTGTTAGACCTGCCAAGAGGGTGTGATCACTTTTGTCTTCCTTCAGAACAAAGAATTTCTGAGAAAGGCAACAAAAACTTGGGGGAAATTGCAGAAAACTGTTGGAAAGTCCTCTCTGCGTGCAATTTTAGATCCTCCTCAAACTTGCATCTCTAAGATAAACCATTTGTGAAGCTTCACCACTCAGTGACCATCTGAGAGAGCTTCCCAGGAAGGAAACTCTTCCATTCAGAGAAGGGGAGAACACATCCCTCCAGAGATGCCCTATTGGATATTTATCAGAGATTCCTTATTGGATATTTATCAGACAACAAAACATCTAAATGAACAAAAGGAGGCCAAAAAGAGCATCAGAAGTTGATAAAGTTGATAGCCAGTCTCTGGCATAGTTATGTGCATTTTTCATACACCTTTCCTTCTAAGATGCATGTTTTCACAAAAACAGAAAATTCCCAGCGGAAACCCCTCCTCTGGTGCCTTGGGTTGAACCCTCTGTTGGAGAGAGGATGTAGATGAAAATTGTCTTTAACACTGCAATATCTCTTGTCAGTTTGGATGGGTTTCAAAGGGAGCACTCCAAGGAAGAAGGGTTGGTTGTCTGAAAACAACACCCAACCTGTTGTGGGTTCTTTGTTTCAGCAGTGAAGGCTTTGCTGGGAGCTGGAGCCACCTGTCCAAGAGTGACTGAAGAGAAAATAAGGACAAATAATCCAATTTACAGCACAAGTGTGGAAACTGGTG
This sequence comes from Melozone crissalis, assembly GCF_028551555.1. Lineage (NCBI taxonomy): Eukaryota > Metazoa > Chordata > Aves > Passeriformes > Passerellidae > Melozone > Melozone crissalis. Next base: position 17,915,420 of record NW_026535807.1, on the reverse strand, counting down.
TTAGGATTGAATGACCAATCTGGTCCTGAGCTTCCAGAGTTCCATCCTACTCTGCCATCCCCCGAGATACGAAATGAGGGGATGCTCTACCTTCTTCTTCCCATCTCCAGGAGTGCATCAGACAGCAGAGGATTCCTGCAAATCCTCCCAGGGATGCTAAAGACATCCCAATCTTTTCCTGGAGCTCTTCTTTTGCTGGTCTCCTGAGAAATGTGTTATAAGGGAATGAATCCACCTGGATGGGCCCCACACACAGCAAGGATCAAATTTGACCTTAGTCCATCACTCTCCACTGCACACCTGGGCACTGCTTTGGAATCTGTTGGCCCATTTTCTTTCTTTTTTTTTTTTTTTTTATCCCACAAATGTGAAATGGATGCAAAAAAATCAAATTCATTGAGTAAATAAAATGAGAAGAAAAATCACAGAGGTCTCTTGGCAGAGATGAGGGAGACATCCTACTAGAGGTGCTTCTACAACTAAGAGCAGAAAGGAAACCAAGATGGATGTTAGCAAAGAGACATAATTAATGTTCATTTGGGTTTAAGTAGTGGAAAAGAATCATTTCTCTGTGAATTAAGTGGACAAAGAGATGCAGAACTAAAAGCTACCTCTCAGACTAGAAAGAGAACTGGAAGGATGTCATTTGCTTTGTGTTGCTCGAAGCTGTTTACACTCACCCCAACCAGAAAGACATCCTGACAGAAGTGCCAACAGGCAACACTCCTCCTACAGCCACCAGGAAGAAAAGAATGCACATTTAGAGGTCATCTTGCCCTGAAGATCACCTGCACCAGGGCACTTTTTGTCACAACTGAAATTCGAATTTTCTCTAGTGATGAGCGCTCTTGACTCAATGGAGTCAAGACACACAAGCTCAGAGCTGAAGATCCATATTTAATCACTTACCACAGAACCCTGGGAATTCCCCCAGCTTTTAATCGCTCTACATTTTCTGCTCTGCAGATGCAGCCAAGAGACCCCACTGCCCTAATTTGGCTTCTTTCCATCATTTTTTTTCTAAATTCATGGCTGCATCTTCCCCCCTCCCCCCCCCCCAAAAAAAAAGAATCAATTTGTAGATGTGAAAAAGCAGAAGGTGCTGTTTATCTCGGATGAAGACAAAAACCCTAAATCTTCTGAGACAAAAATGTTCTTTAGAAGATTCTTTCAAGAAAAAAAGATCATTTTCTTAATTATTCACCTCTTTTTCTTGTCAGGCTCATGTAAAACACGCACATCTGATGTGGTGCTAGCTGTTCTCTGCTGCAAGCTGCCAGAAATACTTGATCTTAGAAAGATCAAGCAGAGCACACCTGACTTCAATGAAACACTTCACTGCAATGGAAAAGGCAAAATACTTCACATGATTTTCTTCAGCACTCCAGGACAAATTTCACAGCTCCTTAACCTGCACTATATTTAGCACCAGGATTCACTGCAAAGGTCTGGTATATTAAAAAATGCCTTGGATTTTTGTGTTTGGCAAAAGCTGGGGAGAGATGTTTCTCAGGAATCGTTCCAAATAGCCAACTCTTACACCTCAATATTTAATGGCTGCTTAATTCCTACTAAAATCCAGAACCACATTTTTCATTACCTAATGGGAAATAAAATCAATCCCTTTTAATCGTGATCGATGTGTGGCAAGGCCAGAACTGAACAGATTTATATTTTTAATCAAATTGTGCATCATACTTCAGACTCAATTTCAATTATTCTGTTAGTGCAGCAATGGCGGCAACAATTTTTTTTTTTTTGTTTGGAGCAAATCAAGCAATACATTTTAGAAAGCTTTCATAACATTCTGAGAGCTGACGCTGGCCAAGCAGCACAATTTCATGAGCTGTCATCACTCTGGGAGAAAAAGAACATCCAGTCACGGTATTCCCAAATCACAGATCCCTGGTTTTGCATTTTATCCCTTTATATCTTCGCAGTTTATCTCTTCTGCTGCACACACCCCCTTTGCTCAGTTCCCTTATTTTGTTTTTCATGTTTTTCCTTTGAGAGCAATTAACCAGTGCCATCCTCCACACACAAACACTGTGTGGCTTTCCTTTTAATGTTATTTTGCCTTGATCCCACATTAATCATTTCTTTGGCTGTTTCTAGACCTTGTGGGCATTCATTTTTAGCATACCTGGGTTTGGATTCTGTTGAGCCCTCGGAACCAGAGGATTTGTCCACGTCGGAGTTCTCTCTCTGCATGATCTATTTCTTCAACATCTTCATTGAGCTCTTCCTCAGGGACCTCCTCCTTCTCAGTGAGCCTCCCTGCCTCCTTTAAAAACTTTAGCCTACTTGTTGGGATGGTTGCAATGACCTAAAATTACAAAAAAGTACTGAAAACATAAGCCTCATTCAAGAGCAACAGCATAACAATCTGTTAATTACAGAGTAATTAGTGTAATCATATTTTATTAAGGTCTATAAAGGTGAGCTAAGCCTGCTCCTAACAGCACTTTGTACTTGGACAACTCCATTTTAGTCCCAAAAATATTTAATTTACTTTGTAAACAATTAGCATGACTTGCACCACTAAACCACAGTGTGGAGCACGTTTCCCAAGGCTAGGAAAAGTCTTATCAATAAAAGAAATTGAAAATAAAACAAGATGGAAATATTTCAGTGTAAAAAAACTTAAGCAGCTTGATAGCTCTGCAATTAGAGTTGGGTATTTTTATGGTAATGGGAAGTGAAAATTCATTGCATCTCCTGCTGATAAATCTTCTCACCATCCCTTGGTTCATGGATTCAGCTTCCCTTTGTTCCAGCAGCTGGAATGCATTTCTGGCATTTATCAAAATTGAGATTTCTGAAAGGTGTGAATCTGGCTGATGGATTTCTCACAGGGCTGTCTCTCACTCTGTGTCCTTACCACCAATAAATTCTGATTAACTTAACCCCTCTTCTCATTCTGCTTGCCCACCCAAGTGGTCCTTGGAAGTAACTAATGCAGGTGAAAAATCTTTAAAAATTGCAGATACTGTTGCTGGACAATTATTTTAAATCCATTTCAGTGTTACCCTGTTGGGCAGTCATTTTCTCTTTGTTCTGATTCCTTGCATAAAACCAGGAGCAAATCATGGCAATTTAAACAAGACATTACCTGGAACACACTGAATGCTTAAATCAAATCTCCTGCAAAGCAAATTTTTAAACCCACTTAGCAAAAAACTGCTGAAATTTTCTTTTTTGTCTTCATTTCAGCAGCGAGCAACCACAACTGTGAAGCTCAGATGTATGAAAAATGAAGAGAGAACCAAGACAGCTGCCAGAAAATTGGTGAGGAGTGCTTTGGAAAACTGGAATGGATGCAGTGAAGACACATGGAAATGTTCTGGATATTTTCAGGGTGAAAGCAAACCTCTGAGTTTGCTGAGGGTCTCCTTGAGCTTCACAATCAACAAGGCCAGTTTTATTATAATGTTTTAAAGACAGATTGAAAAAAAAACCAAAATAACCAAATCAAACCCAGTTTCTACACTACTATAAAACCTTTTTAAAGGGGGGTTGAAAAACAAGACGCAAACCTGGAGAATTAATGGTGTGGCTTGAGCAAAGACAAACAGGAGAGAAAAAAAAAAGGGAAATGCTCATCAATTAAGTACTTACTGAAAGTCCTTCAGCCTCCCAGCTTTCAAACTACAATGCCAGCACTCTACAGAGAGAAACTACTGCAAACTCTGGGATCTGATGAAAGTGATGGTGATAAAGGATTTTTAAACCAATATTCATAAAAATAATTCTTGTGGGTGAGAATTGTGTGTGACAGAATGTTCCTCTCTTGCAGCACCTCAGCCAATGATGAGACTCTGCTTTAATTCTTTCCTTAAGGTGTTTACATGGCTTTTTTATTATTTATTTATTTTCTTTATCTGCCAACACCCACCCAGTTCAGGACACAGACTCAATAGATGCAGATTAAAGAGCTAAATATTATTCCCAGGAAAATGATCACAGTTTTAATAAGTGATCAATAATTCTGGGAATGGGATATTAAATACTTTAGAAAGTCTTGGTTTTCAGAAGGGATGGGAGCTGCTAGATAACTGTCCCTCAAATTGACTTGCTGAAAACTTCTCCTTAAATTCCTTTCAGAAGTGCCTGCTTTGACACCCAGACTGTGAAATCTTGATTGCCTTTCATGGCTCACCAGAACAGCAGGTTCAGCATGTGGATTAAAAAAAAATAAGAATAACAAATTTGTTTTGTGCTGAATGAGTCAGAGCAGCAGAAAAAAGGCTGAGACAGAAGAGAAGCATCACTGCTAAAGGAAAAGAATTCTCTCTCACTGAAGAGCTCCATGAAAAAGGCCTTGCCGCAGACTGTAAATCATGTAAATATGGACAAAATTGATTGGTTTTAGCATCCTATTTTCTTTTCTTGTCACTAAATATTGACCACAAGACAGATATTTTTCCCTCTGTATTTGCTCTCTTCGCAGCAATAAAACTGTGGAGGTGTTCCAATACCAGATTTAATTTAATGTCTAAGGTCTCACAATAAACCTGGGAAACCTGGGGCAAGTAAAGTGAAAAAAGATGCTGATATTAGTATTAGTTCTTGGTGGTTATGTAATAACCATGGATAACAAAATTTAGAAGCCAAAAAATTTGATCAAAGGCTGTGGGAAATTGCCACGGCTGAATGAAGCAGTTTAGATTCTTCTCCCTCTTCCTGTTTGACTTCCCCTTTCTCCAAAAATTAGTATATTTTCCAAGCAGTAAGGAAAACTACACCCAATAAATCCTTCCTTTTTGAGATTATCAAACTGATTTTAGGTCTTCCTCCTGCAAGGCCTTAAGTCAAATCCTGACCTCAAGTAATAATTACAGCAGAATCATCTTATTTCAGCCAGATATGCAATAAAAGCTGTTCTGATTCTGAGCTTACTTCTAAGGAAAACTGAGGCCAAACTGCCAAAAAAAGTCGGGTTTTTTTTCCCAGAAGAGAACAAATAATCAGAATTGCAAGCAAGCATTTATTCACTACAATTCCAGTAGAACCACAGCAGAATTCAATTGCAGTGAGCAATTTCTTGACTCTTCATAGAGGCAAACTGTGGATCTACAAATCTCTTTACATCTGAGAGAAAAAAAATGTAACTTCACATTTCTCTTTACTGCACCAGGTGGCAACAACTTAAATATCATTAGTGCATTCAGAGGTGAAAAAATATTGTTATTATGAACTTTGCAACCTGTGTTTGTACATAAAAGAACAATGTAGAATGTTAACAATACTGATTGTTCCTGTATTATCACTTCCAGAGTGTTAATCACAATTTGTTTAATATCATCTCATTGATATTTGTTTCTTCATCAATATATAATTCTATATTAGGCAATAATGACAGAGGATAAGGCAGAAATTGAAAAGGACATATTAATTTAATTGCCATTTTCTACAAGTATTAAAGGCAAAAATTTTTTTTTTTTTGCACTCCCTCTTCCATCCTTCACAGCACAGAATTAGGTGGATGGAGAATCAGAGCAGAAATATTTTGAAGGTACTGTAATTTTTCCTATGACCATAGCCAGAATGACAATTTCAGCAAGGGAATGAGTTGCTTGACCTAGAACTGGAACTTCATTTCAGCTCCAAAACTTTGCCACATCCTACAGGAGGAATTCTATTCCAGGAAAGGTCACAGTGCATTTGCCTTTGCTGAATTTTTTGTGACTAAAAGACTGAAGTTGTGACTCCACATCCTTCACAAAAAAGCCTAACTGAAGATGGCCCTGGTGACAGCACACCCTGCTAGAAAGGAAAGATTTGAAAATTAACAAAAACCCCCAAAAGAACAGAGGGATAAATTATCCTCTCTAATAAATATCTCCTTGAAGCTCTCAGAAAGCACCTTGGGTTTCAGTGAGGGCTGCACTGGGCACTGAGAGAGGAAATCACAGGAAAATCAACAATATCACACCTTTGAATGTGCAGCTTCCTGAATGCTTACCTGACCCCACACCAGCTCTCCTAATCCAATAAATACACACCACATCCACTGGTCCAGCTGCAGGGGAGAACAGCTGAAGGGTTTTCCTCCAAACTGGACAATTACTATCTACAAAGAGAAGCATGAGGGAAAAGGGGTCAATTTTTCAGGGGGAAAAGGCAACAAAACAAAAACAAACACAGTCAGACCAAAAAAAAAAGAAAAAAGCTGCATAATTTTTGGTCCTAAAGAAACCCCATCAAACCCCACAAACCTCTGCATCCCCAATTAAAAGTGAGAGAAAGAAATAGCAGTTCAGACTGAATTTCCTCAGCCTCACATTTAACAGTGGTCAGACATGAATGGTCAGGAAAAAAGAGAACAGGACAGTCCCCATGTGCCCTCCCAGCTCCTGATTTTTTTGATTTATTGACATTGATCCAGTGTATTTTGGAATGTCCATTGCAAGAGAGGCTTTTCCCTCTGAGTAACATTTTATTGTGTATTTACAGATGTGCATCAAGGAGAGACGAGGGTACAGAAAATTCTAGATCTGTTGGAGGAAAGGGGTGGAAAACCCCCACACCTTCAGCAGGGCAGCAACACACAGAGTCTGAGCAGACTGAGAAGGTTTTGCTAACTGAAATTCAGATATTATTCATATTTCTTGTTAATATTGCTGCTGAAAATCAGGGACCTGAAATCACATCCAGAGATTTAAATTGTCCAAGTTTTAAACTTATAATTTTGAATTAGATGTAAAAGACCATCACTGTGAAGTTCTGCTCCTATCACTGCAGCTCTTCCTCCAATATTCAGTTTATTGAGGAGTTTCCCTTTTTAAATCTTTGTAGTTCAAGTTCAAACTGCTCTTTCCTCCTCCCAGAAGAAAGGTGCCAATGCTGAGCTGCCACTGCAGAGCTGAGCAATAACAACAAGATAAAAATAGATTTCCAAATTATAATATAAAATTGTATCAAGTACAGGATGGATGCCAGAAAAAGAATGGATGCAGGAGCAGAAGGAGGAATTCTTACAGAAGAAAAATTTCAGGGAAATGTGTATTACTGTGATCATGTTCGCTTGTGATGGGACAGCAAAGTCAGGAGGAACATGAGGAATCACAATCCAGGGGCATCATTGCTGGGAATACTGAGCAGCATTGGGCAGTGGCATTGAACAGAAGAACAGTTCAGCATCCACTGTTTGAAGGTAATTTGTCTTTTCAAGGAGTAATAAATAATTTTAAAATGCTTTGTTGGTATGGTATTAAACAATTTCTTCTTTAAAAAAACAGTTACAATATCAATGATGGCTGTTATTATTGTACGTGCTAAGATTAATTTAAGAATTAACCCATATATAAGGATCAAAATTTCTGTTTTATTAGCATGGCTACATAACATTTTCCATTACTAACACTTGCATTGACTGAGAAAATACACAAAACCATGTGGTTTACTCTTAAATGGGCCTCCTGCAGCACTTAGATTCAAAATTAAAGAAAAAAGAAGGAAACACAAAGAAGAAAATCCCAAACAACTTTGTGTTTGATTTTCTTTGAGTGGATTTGTGATGATTTGGGATGAACAGCAGGTGATTGTTGCCCAGAGCTTTACCTGAATAGCAAAGGTGCCCAGGACAATAGTGCAAAAGATGGGGTTTCTGAAGATGCCGTCGAAGACGTTCCTCTCGCCGTGGATCTTGCGGGCGTTGATCTCGTTGAAGAGCTGCATCATGACAAAGGTGTTGAAGATGATGGTGTAGTGCTCAGAAGGAGGAGAGTGAAGAGGGGCGTTCCTCCCACTGTCAATCTTAAACATTTTCTCACCTAGGTGTAAGACAGAAAGAAAAGTTTCCTCTAGCATGAATCAAACCAATTTATATTCCACTTGTAATCTTCAGCCTGTTGCCTTCTCTGCTCTGCTTTTTCTAGATAAAACTTTTCTTGCACCAATGAGCGAATCACATCTCAACTGAGAAGAAGCTGTTCAAATGCTGACTTTTATCTAACAATACCTAACTGCTATCTAACAACACCTACACAACGTTGGCAGTCCCACCCTTACCTTTCCAAGTAGGAATTACTCTAAGCACTCAATTCTTTCAGGTGTAACAAAATCTTAATGTCATTGCCAGAGTGTTTGAATTTTCTACAGTGGTTAGAAGCCACCCCTCTTCATCAGGTTTTACCCATTTACTAGTCCAATAACTTCTCCCAAGCATTGAAGGATATCAGTCACAAAATGCACAGATTTTAAAGAGATTTGGGGTTGATCAGCAGCAGGCACTGCTGTTTAGTTTGGTAATTTGGCTTTCACTCATAGATCTGACCAATCAAAAAGCAAGACACAACCCATGATGAGTAACTAAAAATGTGGTGAGCTTTGAAAAAATAAAGATTTTTTTTTTTTTAATGCCACAGCCTGACAGGACCAGACAGGGAATTCTGCATTTCTGATGTCTCAAAGACATTTATGTTTTGTATGTTCAAACACAGTGTATTTCTAAAAATGAAAAAGATAAAAATTTGATGTACTGGTCTCTGAAGAAACCTCCTACCAAAGAAAGGAAGTATTATTTGACCAAAATAGAAATAATTCTCATTAATTTGAAATTTAATTATGGAGGCACTGAGTTTTGCACATCATGTCACTGCAAAGCTGAGCTTTGTGGAGTTTAGAAAGGAAAAGATTATTTCCAAGGCTTATCAGAAAATTGTCTAGGATGTGTCCTTCAAACTATGCAGGAGTTTTCCAAAGACACACAGGAGCAATTAGAATGGGGGGGGAAGCCTGGTTTGCTTTTCATCTGGCTCAGTATAAAGTATTTTAAAGCATAAAATTCATCAAAAAGCCATTCAAACTCTCCATAAAGTTCACAGAAGTTCTTGTTCCAAGATGCATATCACATAAATTACCAAGAGTTTCTTCATCTGCATTAGAGAACCTGAAATTCCAATTTCCTAATGCAGACATTCTCAAAATTCCCTGTAAATCTAACAGTGTTAGAGATCACCTCACTTCAGAAACCTGGCTATTCTTTTGGTTTAATTCCATTCTGAACAGATCATTGCCTCCTCTGAGCATCCCAAATAATCTGCCAGATGGCCATAAAGTGGACAAGGCTTTCAGAATGGAACTCAAAAACCTCCTAAAAATCATAAATTTACATTTGCAGCTTCTCTGGAAGTCTGTGTATAAGGAAAAAAAAAACCTGAAAGACAACACACGTGATTTAACAGCGACTACAAAGTGACAAGAAGACAATACCCAGCTGAAAAAATCATCTGTCCTTTGAGAGGGTTCAGTTATTATTGTGGAGCAACAGAATCTATTATTAGCTCCTACTATTCCCTGCAGCAAGAAACATTTCTCCTCCTTCCCCGCCCTCTCCAAAATACAACCTATAAAAAGCATCCATTGCCAGCAAGGCCTGAAGAAGAATCCAGTAATCCAATAAATTAGACTTTTCACCCCCTTTTAATATCCATTCCAGAAATTAAATGTCAAAGCACAGTATTATTTGTATCACTTAACACTGATTACTTACTTTCCATACCACTTAAGATCAACATTATTTCTGGACTGTGGAAAACATTTTGCTCTTGGTAAAATGGATCTTGATTTTTATTGTGGTTTGTTTAAAGGGTTTTTTAAAATTTGTTTTTATGTCCCTACTCACCACGACAAGCCTCACAATGACATCTCAGTATAGAAGCAGCAGGGGGGACACTTCTATTACAGCATAACCTTCTATGCTGTGTTTGAATACAAACTTTTGCCAAAGCTCAAACCTGTATTTTATGAGGGGAAAAAAGCGCACTGAGGCAATTCCCAAGGTAACAATATATGGAAAGTGACTACAACATGACACCTTCTGTGCTTCCCGTCCCATCCACCAGGATTCACAGAATCACAGAGTGACTGGGTTGGAAGAGACCTTGGAGATAATCGAGTCCAACCCAGCCTCAACACCTCAACTAAACCATGGCACACATGGAACAGGTCCTAACACCTCAGCTAAACCATGGCACAAATGGAACAGGCTCTAATACCTCAAATAAACCATGGCACCCATGTAGCAGGCCCTAACACCTCAGCTAAACCATGGCACCCATGGAACAGGCCCTAACACCTCAAATAAACCATGGCACACATGGAACAGGTCCTAACACCTCAAATAAACCATGGCAGACAATGGAACAGGCCCTAACACCTCAAATAAACCATGGCACACATGGAACTGGTCCTAACACCTCAAATAAACCATGGCACACATGGAACAGGCCCTAACGCCTCAAATAAACCCTGGCACCCATGGAACAGGCCCTAACACCTCAATTAAACCATGGCACCCATGGAACAGGCCCTAACACCTCAAATAAACCATGGCACACATGGAACAGGCCCTAATATCTCAAATAAACCATGGCACACATGGAACAGGCCCTACCACCTCAAATAAACCATAGCACTCAGTGCCACATCCAGGCTTTTTTAAACACATCTAGGGATGGTGACTCCACCACCTCCCTGGGCAAGTTATTCCAGAACTTTATCACTCTTTCTGTGAAAAACTTTTTCCTGATATCCAAAATGAAGTTTAAGGATCACGAAGGCAGGCAATAGGCGCACATAAATTCATTACATGTAAAGCATTTTGACACTTCAGCCATCCAACCTAGCCACTCGTGAGCTGAGCACCGAGTGTGGGCGAGCTCCTCACCGACAAACAGCAGAGTGAAGATGAGTGTAAGCTGGTAGACGGCGTGGCCCAGGATGTTTTTCATCATGGTGCGGGAGATGAGCGGCTTGTTGCGGCCATAGGGCTTGCGCAGCAGCAGCGCCTCGGTCGGCGGCTCTGTGGCCAGCGCCAGTGAGGCAAACGTGTCCATGATCAGGTTCACCCACAGCATCTGCACGGCCTTCAGGGGAGAGTCCTAAGGGGAAAAATCAAAAGTGTTTGTATTTCCCAAGAAAAGCCTGGCTGGGAGTTCATTTTTCTCATGTGGCTCAGAAATCCCTGCACTGAGGAGCATTCTTCTGTTGCTGGGACCCTTCTCCCTTTTGTATTTCCTTCTGAAGAACCAGGAGCACAATGACCTGAGCAGAGGGAAATTATCTCCCTGCAGGCATTTCATCAGCACCATTTGCAACCACAAAACTCATACCATGCATGACAGTAACTCCTTCTAACACCTATTGCAATGCTCTCCTTTCCTTCGTGCATCGTGCTTGAATTTTCATCTGAAATTAGATATAACTAGAGAATTCAAGTTTCTCTTGTGGAAGAATCATTATATTATTAAACAGATTAAAAAGTAACATTTCCTTTATACTAAAACCTATCTGTCTTTTTTTTTTTCAGAGACAGCTTGAAATAATTAAAAATTTATGGAACAATTACGGTGACATCGTGATACATTACACTTAAATAAGAGCATTAAAAGTAGTGACATAATAAAAAAAAAGCCTGATATTTTGATTTAAAAAAATCTGAAACTTATTAAACTATATCAAATGTGCAAAAGCAAGACAACCTATTCTTTTTTACTAAAAGGAAAGCCTATTTGGCACTATAGAAATGGAATGAAAAACCCCAAATACTGGTATTTGATGCAGGCTGTGGTTTTGGAAGCAGCTCTCCAGTCACTAGAAGGAGCTCTTTCCTCACACAATCCCATAAAGTCTGTGGTCATAATACAGAGGACTCTAGGTCATGTTTAAAAACCCCAAAATTAACTAAATAAAGCAAAGTTACACAGATCTCAGGAGAATGCTGGACAATCCTTAATGAAGTCATGATGTGTAACTCTCTGGGGCAGCTGTGAGGAGACAGAAATGTTTCAAGGAGCCAGGGGAAGAAAACAAAAAAAAAACCAAACTCCTGTGCCTTTAGACTGTATAAAACAGGCAGCATTAGCAAGGTCTGCTTCCTGTTCCAAACAGACCATTTTTATGAGGGAAAAAAGAATCACCAAAGTAATAAGGCATCAACATGACAAATTTCATCATGAAATTGAGTTACTCTGCTGTGTGAAAGCTGGGAGAGGCAGCACTATTTTTATGTATTTCATTACCATGGTGCTGCAGCAATGAAACCAAAACAATGTAGAGGACAGGATACAAACAAGAGCAAAGCCAACAAAACTCCCTGAGAACTCTGCCTGTTTCTTCAAAGGGTTAAATGTTCATTTTTAATGAAATACCATAAAAGAACATGCATTCAGTATCCCAAGGACTGATAGAAAACAAGGGTAAGTGCTTTGGTCTCTTGAGCATCTGGTTTAGATTCCAACTCTCCCTTGAGATAAAATATTATTTGCCCTTCAAAACACATTTTTAACACATTTACACAGATTTTGATGCATTTCATTCATTTAAAAAAAACCAAAAAACCAATTTTTTGGATTATTCCAAAAATAATAGGGATGGAGAAAAGGGATGGAGAAAAGGGATGGAGAAAAGCAACCACCCGTTTCTCAGTCTTACAGGTTGGGCTCATCACAGCAAGGAGGATATTTAGCATTAATAGATTCTTGACCTCTTGGTTATGGGTTGCATTAACTGAGCTTATCTGGAGAGCTCAGCTCAGTCATTTGAAATGCAGCTGCAGAAACAGGAAATGTCTTTGTCTTTAGAGATGACTAAAAAACTAAAGGTGATCAGGACAAACTTCATCCCAAATTGAGGCTTCATTCATTTTTATTAACACTAATGGCTCCAACAAAGAGAGCGCTTGCAGTACAAAACCGTTTGTGGCTGGGGCTCACAGACCCTCGATGGGACACAGGTAAAAAGGAAAAACATCTTTTCTGCTGAAGAATTTTCCTTATCATGTTTTTGCCTGTCTCATTAATAAGTTTGAGCAAGCTCCTCTGCTTTGATCTGTTACAAAAACTCAATTTCCACTTCACACGCTGAATTCTCTGTCAATAAAACCAAATTTCCCCGTTAGATTTAATAGATGGAGTCAGAGATTCAGGTGTCTATCAGAGCCTGCCATATTCCCAGCAGAACAGGAAAAGCAGGGTATTTCAGTCTCTAAATCACACAACTGTAATTGGCAGTCATCAGTTTTGGCAACAACATGTTCTCACCATTTCACACTGCCAATCACCTTGGGTGGCTGTGGTGCCCCTAATAATTATCTATTATTGGCAGTGCTACACTGCTCAGTGGAGTGTGAGAGCTCATTCCAGGCTGAAGCCAAAACATTAAATACACATTAGTCTGGGCAGGCAGTGGAATGAAATTTCCACTGTAACTCTATCTGATTTCTGATTAGTTGGTGGAAACTGAGGGAAATACATATCAGCTAAGGAGCTTAGGCTTCCACTGCAGATTTTAGTCACTTATGCAAGGGGGATGCAAATCAACCTTCTTTTCTTTGTGTTTTTCCAGCCACTAACTGACCGGCCAATAATTCTTCATTCCCTCTCTGAAAACTTTGGGGATGTGAACCACCCAAAATCACCACTTATTCATCAAATTCCTTTCACTTGACCTTGGAATATGTTAGCCTTGGCCTAGAGGTAAAAGGAAAATGTCCCTTAAATCAAGTGATGTTACACTTCATCTTGGAAACACTTAAAAGTACAAATTGCCAAAGGCTGGAAATAAACTACAAATCTTTTGTGACATGCAGAGCCTCACAAATTTTAGAGCTTGTTACTTTTGATTTAGATGACAAGCTGCAAGGGAACAAAAAGGTATTTTCACCCTTACCTTTTTACTCCCGTTTGCCACAGAACACATGCAGGTATTCAGAAAAATGAGCATTTCTGGGAGTTACCTTTCTATACATTGATGCAAAAAAAGTCCCTGTGCAGCAAGATCACACTGTCTGCTAATTGTATGGAAGTGGCATCCTCAATTCCATCCCCATGCCTTGCCAAAACAAAGCTAAACAGTACAGACTTTGATTTTATATTACAGCTTTTTCAAGTTTGCCTGTGCTATTATTTTAGAATTTGCCAAGTACAGTTCTGCAGTAAAACATTATAACCACATAAATTATTCCCTTTTACATGTAAGTATAGATCATCCTCATTTTTTTTAACAAGATCTGTAAAAACAATCAGTGATTCATGCAGCAGTTCATTGCTACAGTGCCTTTTAATTAACATTTAATTTTCCAAACATAATGTCCTATGGAGTCACTGTTTTCAGCTCCTAATGTCTGCTAAAACACCAAGTCTCTCAAAGTGCAAGAATAATAATTTGAATGTAAGATGTTAAAACACAGCCTTTGTCTTCCCTTTTTTCAGTTCAAGCCTTTTGAAGAGTTACAATTGCCTCAACAGTTGGAGCCACAGACCGAACCTGGCACGGAGAGAAACCCTCTTGTTTCATGGCTCCAGTAAAAAAAAATGTTTCCATTTGACTGAGCTGCATTTTAAAATCTTCATTTTGTTCATAGCCAGATCACTGTGGACAGCTCCAAATGTAATGAGCTGATGTCCTCTGGGTGCTGTGTGGTTTTTGGGGACAGGGAGAGGGGTGAGCCCATCCAGGGCCCTACAGGACACCCAGAGATGTGGAGCAGTGACTCACTGCAAACACAAAACTCACAAGAATCGTAGGCAGAGCTCCAAAGAACCACCCTCACTGCATCAATCAGGGGCTCTGCAAACTGCTATTCAGAGAATGAAGTCAGAATATAAAAGTTTGTAGCTCATAAATCTGCTGGAAAAACAAACGATGGATTTGAGCTGAGGCAGTGGCTGCAGAAGAGAAAGAACAATTCTGCGCAAATTGGTCAAGACCACCACACCCTGACCACACTAAAAGTGTGCAGTGGGCACCACAGGGAAGGCAGCAAGAGGGAACTGAGTTGGATTAGTTAAAAACAAGGTGAATGAGCCACACAAACCTCTCTGGGAGCAAGCCGAGGTGTGAACTCCTCTGGGGTCTGTGCACACACAGACAGAGCTAAACCCACCCCTGCACCCCAGACTGAGGCTCCTGAGTCACCTTCCCACCAGGGACTTCTCCAAGCTCTGCTTTCCTGGGTGACCCAGATCTCAGAGCCCCTTACATAATTACAGCCTCACAACACAGAAGTTCATTATTAGCTGAAAATTCACATCTTGTGGCTTACAGATTGAGCTGCTGTAAACTGAAACAGGGCCCCACGTAAGTGAGATCTCTTGGAGGGGTGGTTGTGGCAGCAGCTGTGCTAAGCTTGTCAGCAGGTAACACTGGATCTGTAATTCTTATGCTGCTCAGAATATGGTTGCTGTCACCTTAACATGACTTCATGCTGGGAGCCAGGGGAGACAAGAGAAACAACCATTTGCATTGGTCCTGCGCATAATAAATTCTTTGACGGCCCACTGTTTGTCCTGCATAAGCTTTATCTGGCACCAGAGCAGTACAGAGACATTTTGTACACATCACTATCCACTGGAACAGCAAACCAGAATGAAAGAGAAATCACAGATAAGGCAGGTATTCTCTAACAGCAGCATCTTCGTGAAGCAGGCATTGGGTAGATGAAACATAAAATTCTATTTGCTTAAAATGAACAGAATTGAACTAAACAGCAGTTCCCTGAAGTGGCGTTGGCAAGGACCTTCATTTCATTAATCTACTTGAGGAAAAAAGCAGCAGATTATTAAAATGGCCACTAATGGTCCCAGGTTCTGCCTAATGTTTTTCCTAAGCCTCCCAAGGTGCCCTGGACCAAACAAATCATCTCCTGCGTGGGCAATGCACTCTCTGGGTGCCCCTTGGAGGGCTGGCTGCACTCCCACCACACTCACACAGCCATTAATTAATTCATTAATGCAGAATTGCAGTGCTTTCACTTGGAGTTCTGCAGGGAGATGACCACATCCTCTTATTTACATGTACATCAGAGCAAGTGCAGGATCAAGACTGAATAAAATTAAGCCCATTATGCTGCAAAGCACAAGCCAAGTATTAAAAAAAGATTAGTCCAAGCAAAGATTTTATTATCTTTGTACTTCCTTTAGGCACAAACCAAAAAGAGTAGGTGAGTGTGCTGGTCCCAAACTGCAGAACAGATTATTTGAGAGGTGGCATGAGGAAAAATAGAACAAATGTTATTACCTACAGAGAATTTTTCTCATTCTAGATATGAAATGTCACCAAAAGAACAGCCTGTGTAATGTTCATTAACCTGAATCTTAATGATGGACTGAAATTATATTCTGCGTGTCAGAGAAACACAAACTGACCACCTAAATCAATGGAAAACTCAGTCCAGTGAAGATTTTCTTTGTGTTCATTTTGAAGGTCACAGGAAGTGTGCTGCCTTTTGGAAAAGACAAATTTAAGCTCTGTATGTTTGCTTGCTTTTTTGTTAAGGACTGAAACATTTCAGTCAAAATCTTTCATTCAGACCTGTGCACAGTTCTGCAGATTTGGATGTACATGTGTGCTCCTAGACTGTTGTAGCAGGATTTTTTTGGGAGAGTCCTGCACTTTGTGCTGGAGTTATTTTCATAGCAACCAGAGGGTACAGCATGTTCCCAAGTGCAATTTTTAGCAAAGCTTTCAAGCCAAACAGAATGTCCTTTGGCTGGCTGGAGCCAAACACAATAATGTGCATTTGTGAGGCAAAATCCTTCTTGAATGAGACAGAACCGGGAGCAGCTCGAGATTATTCACACTGAGTGTAAACAGTAGCAAAGGACAGACCTGCTGCCTTTCTGCTTCCATCTCCACTTTAGCTTTCCCCACACGTTTCCCTTGGGTTTGCACCTTTACTGACAAATTAAGGAATTGCACAAGAATCTGCAAAGCAGCCCAGAAGTTCCAGGAGGTGTCCACTAAAACCTGTGAGCAGGGACAACAGGCCCAGGGATGGCCTCACAGACCTTGGGGGCAAGAGAAATGCTCTGGGCCTGATACAAATCCTTCTAGAAGCCAAAGGAATTATTCAAAGGATGAAAAAAGCTCCAGAATTAAAAAGGGGGTTATGCTTGTACTGATAATGCACTTCACATCTGCTTAACTTGATTTAAAATAGTCCTTGCACTGATCCAGCAATGTTTAACCTCCTCAGGGATAAAAAATTATTTGGTTAACAAATAGAATGATTTTGCCTTTGTGCTTCCACAAATAATTGAAGAAATGCCGAGCATTGACCAAGAAATTTCACCTTAAACAGATGTTTCTAGTCAGACACTGATTGTCAATAAAATCAGTTCCAGTGATGGTGCTGCTGCTGTCAGCACCTTGCTCTGGCTGGGTTTCTACCACATGTAAAAACCTCCCAGAGTTGCAGTCCTCATTCCTGTGTTACCAGCCACAATCATTTCACAGCTGGGCATCCTCAATATGATGGGAAATATTTCCAAAGGGAAACTCATCCAACTTTGCTGCAACACCACAAATTTTGTCCCTCAGCAGAGGCTCAGTGGTGACAAGAAGGGCCCTCCAAAGCCTCTGAATGTCTGCCAGGGCACAGGAGAAGTTTGACCTCATGCGTTTGTTAAGGTACCTGGGTTTCTGGTTGCAAGGATCAATTCCATGATTCCAATGTAAGTTTAGCCTGGAGCAGAGCTGATGACTTATTCATTGCTTTGCTCAGGTGTGCCTGGGCTGAAATGTACCTGCTGAAACAGGTATGGGCATCTGGGTGATGTGCACTATGAGGGGAGCATCAGCTTTCTCACAGTGCATCCCAATACAGGGAGGCACTTTGTGACAGCACCTGTCTGCAGCATCTAAAATATACATTATTTTAGGGACTGACAGCAATAAAAACCACATTTTATTATTTTCTCATTAAAACAAAAACCTTACAGTGTACTGCATATATCCTATTTACTCTCTAGAGGGGAAAAAAGCATTTTTTTCCTTTTGCCCAAAAAATTATAATTTGAGAAAAAAAGATGTTTGCTTTGAGATATGCTTCTTGCAAAGGACCTGGATATGTTGCATTTGCACCAGGATTGCAATGAAGGATTAATGGAGTGCCAGAAAGAGAGATCTAAGTCCAACTCTGTGTCATTTAATTGGTTCGTCATCTGCATCTGGAATTAAAAATAACTGCTTGAAAGCAACAAAATAATTTTATCAGTCAAAAAGATTGGGGTTACTTCCATGGGTCAGCACTGCTCTCTTGAAAATAACCTCATTCCACAATGCATTAAAAAATATGTATTCATTGGTGAGGTATTCTGAGAGGAAAAAATTCACATAACCTGCTCCTTTCGCAACCCATGGTGTTTTCAGTTTGATCATCACAGGCTCAGGGATGACAACACTGAGGGAGGCAAAAAAGCTCCTAAAAGTGAGTTCCTTTGGGAAAAAAGAGGGATTAATCCAGGAGCTCTTTAACGTCAGCAGCTCTTTAACCCTCAGCAGCCTGATTCTTGGAATGCTCAGGAGAATTTCCAAAGGTTTTGATGCTACAACAATTTATTGTCTTTTCTTTTTATATCTTTTACGTATTCTCAGTGCC
Source organism: Melozone crissalis (assembly GCF_028551555.1). Taxonomy (NCBI): domain Eukaryota; kingdom Metazoa; phylum Chordata; class Aves; order Passeriformes; family Passerellidae; genus Melozone; species Melozone crissalis. Next base: position 17,897,035 of record NW_026535807.1, on the reverse strand, counting down.
CTTAGCATGCATACTTGTAATTCCTCAAGTCTGATAACTTATCAAAGTCCTGGTATTCTATTAGGGCAGAAAGGCAAACATCCTAAAGGCCTCACAGATAGAGGCCAGAAAGCCCTAAGCCCCCTTGAAAAACCAAGGTCTCCTCTCAAATACATCCTGTAGACTAAGATTAAGCTCATTCAGGGAAAAATACTTCAAGATAAAAAGATACTACACTATTTATTCAAACATCTCATATCTTTGTTAGATATGCTAATTTGCAAGGTCTGTAAAATTGCACACACGATCTATCGTGTGTACGCATTTCAGGGTCCTCCACCATGATGAGGTGTTACACCACAAAAATCCTTATTAAATACCAAGGTAAAACCCCTTTAACCCTTAACCATGCCTAGTTCTTCATTTTAGGACCAAGGAATAGGCATCCTCTTCATACCTGTAATTCCTCAAGTCTGATAACTTATCAAAGTCCTGGTATTCTATTAAGCCAGAAAGCCAAACATCCTGAAGGCCTCACAGTTAGAGCCCAGAAAGCCCTAAGCCCCCTTGAAAAACCAAGGTCTCCTCTCAAATACATCCTGTAAACTAAGATTAAGCTCATTCAGGGGAAAATACTTCAGGATAAAAAGATACCACACTATTCATTCAAGCATCTCATTGGGGCATCTTTGTAGATATTCTACAAAATTTGCAAGGTCTATAAAATTGCATATGCAATCTATCATGTATCCGCATTTCAGCGTGCTCCACCTTGGCGACATGTTACACCACAAAAATCCTTATTAAATACCAAGGTGAAACCATTTTAACCCTTAACCATGCCTAGCTCTTCATTTTAGAACCAAGGAAAAGGCATTCTCATAATACCTGTAATTCCTCAACTTAGCATAGTCCTGGTATTCTATTAAGCCAGAAAGCCAAATATCCTAAAGGCCCCACAGTTAGAGGCCAGAAAGCCCTACGCTACCTTGAGAAACCAAGGTCTTCTCTCAAATATATCCTGTAAACTAAGATTAAGACCAGCCAGGAAGAAATACATCAAGATAAAAAGGTACCACACTATTCATTCAAGCATCTCATTGGGGCATCTTTGTTATATATACAAGGCGTATAAAATTGCACACGTGTGTATGCATTTCATCATGCTCCACCTTGGTGAAGTGTTACATCACAAAAATCCTTACTAAATACCAAGGTAAAACCCCTTTAACACTTAACCATGCCTAGCTCTTCATTTTAGGACCAAGGAAAAGGCATCAAGTGCTGTGTACCAAGCAGGAATCAAATGCAAGGCCCCATCCACTGGGAGCATGGATCGCAGAGGGATCACAGTGAGATCCCAGCAGGATTTCAGCAAGATTTCAGCAGGATCCCAGCAGGATTTGCTCACCTGGGTGATGCAGGCTCCAGTGAAGGCCACGATGACGGCCACGATGTTGACGGTGAGCTGGAACTGCAGGAACTTGGAGATGCTGTCGTAGACGTTGCGGCCCCACATGACGGCCTTGACGATGCTGCTGAAGTTGTCGTCCGTCAGGATGATGTCTGAGGCCTCCTTGGCCACATCCGTACCCGCGATGCCCTGGGGAGAGGGGTTGGGAATGAGATTCCCTGCTGGACAGCACAAATCTCCATAGTCAAAGCCCACAGCTTTTTATATTTCCTGGAATTTCGTTAATTCGGCCTGGTTTTGATGTGTTGAGTTAGGCCGCAAAAAGGGAATTGACAGAGAGCAGAGAATTCATGTGGTGATGGCTCTGAGTGTTTCATCAGCTTAAAGACTGCTGATTATCTGAGGTATTTTTGTCATTGATGATGGTTTTTTATTATCCATGAACAGAATTGGTAACAAAAATGAGAATTATGTGTCTTTATACATAGTCAGAGTACACATGGAGGACACCTTTCCAATTATGGTGGATTTTACCACAGCAAAAGAGAACTCCAGTATTGTGAAGAAAAAGTTCTTTTTTCTGTATGGGCACAGGATTCTGCATAAAGCCAATAATTAATTAGACAAAATCCTGAAGAAGTATCAAAACAATGCCAGTGAATCCAAGGGAATTAAAGGATTCTGAGTCAACGTAACTCATTCCCACCAATATATTCCTTCACTGACAAGTTATTACTTGCAGTGTATATAACTTATAGTGCTTATAACTAAGCAACTTCACATTCAATGAATGGAAAAGCCCTTACAGCAAATTCATAATGGCACAAACATCAAGATTATACCATTGCAAAGCCAACATCAGCTTTTTTAAGTGCTGGTCCATCGTTGGTTCCATCCCCAGTCACAGCTACCACCTGCCTCTGTTCCACCTGTGTGCTGTCAATAATACCTGCAAAAAATGTATGTATGGGTGTGTGTTTACAGACATTTATGGGCAATAATTAGCAAGATAAAACGTCCCTGTAAAAAAGCAGGGTCTGTATAATACAGACTGGATAACACCACACAGTTTTACAGAGATTAAAAAGGCAGATCTTTAAGGAAAATAATGATAAAAGCTGTAGCATCACCACCATCCACTACTAAACATCACCATTAGGATTTACATGGAAAGTTCTGATCCTGCATCATCAACACATCAACAAAACCTGCTCAGGCTTCAAAGGCAATGAGAGCAGCTCATTATGTCCTTCTGGCAGATTCCTGCTATTTAAAGTGTCACAGCCCAGCACTGATCAAACATCGATGGAAAGGATTTGCCGAAAACTTAAGTTCATGTTTAGGGCTCTCCTAAACTGGGACCCAGCTGTAATATCAGCTTTACTAAGAGACCTTCTTAACCTAGAGAGCGCAAAAGCCATTGATGAATTTTATGTAGCTGGAGAATTTTAGCAGCCATGTTCAATTTTGCCAAACAATGATTAAGGAGATACAACTAATTCTTTAAATTGTGGAACCAAGCATTTTAATAAATAGATAGAGTAAAATAATTTTTACTTTCATTTTGAGATCATTTGAGAGAAATAAAAACCACTTTTCACTTGGTGAATCAAGTTTTTCACACAACAAGGCTGCAGGGAATTATTTTCCACTTATACAGATAATGAAATTCAGGAAAATAATGAAGAATTTTTCAGAGGTTACAGAAGCAGCCCAGGTTTTTATAGGAAGAAGATCATTCACAATTCTTATTTCTATTTCCATGTCAGGGTCCATTTGAGCACAAGTCCAGAACACAAGATTGTTGTGTAGGATACAAGAACACCTTTCCATATTGATAACTCAGGGGAGGAAAATGACAGAATTCCTTTTGCTAACACATTTTGCACAAAGTCATTACCTTCAAAAACAATTATCCAAACCTACCCAGGGTGAAAAGCTTTCACTCTGCTCTGAAAAAAAATTCCCTTCCATATCAGATAACCAAGGAGAAATAGGAAATTGCAGATTACAGAGCAATAGCTGCCTCTTGGCAAGGTTCACGCTTATCAGGCACCAGAAGATTGCAGTGCCCTGTGCAAGCAGTTAGTGCCCTGTATTTTTCAGAGTTATGAAAATGAGAAAAAAAAGCCCTATTCACTTTCCACTGGTGGTATGATTTCAGAAAAATGGCAATTACTCTGATAAGATCTCACAATTAGAGCCTTCAGTTTGTTGGGGTGATTTGCCTTTGGTATTACTAAATAAACAGGAACATCATCTGCCACTACTGTTAAAAGCATTTACTTTGTCTTGTTATTAACACATCCTTTGATGTTAAATTAATAGTTTAAGCTTCTGAAAAAAACAAAAAGTCATTAAAATCTCTGGCTCATTAAGGTATTAACTGCTCCAAAGAGGTCGATAGTATCTGCTCACAACTGGGCTCCAAGTGGGAGCACAACCCAAATCAAGTTGAAGAGGCTCAAACAAATGATCTCCTAATAGAGATAAATGGATATAAATAGTGACTGTGCTGATGACTGTGCCACCAACTGCCCTCCATCAGCCAACTCCTGGGTGCTGCCAACTCATTCACAAGGTTTAGGAGACATTTTTATCCCAAAATCCAAACTGTGCAGCCAGGATGAGCCCAGAGCACAGAGCTGAATGCAGCCATGGAAAACCAGACGTGAAAAGGTCTCAGGTGCCATCAGCACCTGAGCCCCAGACCTTCCCCACAGTGCCCACAGGAAAGATGTGGAATTCTGGGGATGGATTTCAGTGCTACCCATGGAGGAGAGAAGGACTTTGCAAATCACCCGTCTGTACGTCGGACAAATTTCTAAAATGGAGCAGCCACGATTATTTGGGATTCAGAGGATTTATCACAGTTCTGCCAACACTCCCTGACTTCTGCCTGCTCTTTTTAATCTCTTCCTCCTCCCATTGCTGAATGTTTGCCTTCTTCCCAGCATGTGCCTCCCTCCAAACACATTAAGGTTTGTTTTTAATATTCTGTCAATGGCTGTGATAAGGTTTCACCTGAAGAATTCTCTTCAGTACTGAGAAATGTGCACAGATTAAATTCACAGTGTGAGGAGACCAAAGGGAAGAAGGATGCCCAGGAAGGGCTCTCCCTCTGAGCTGTGGGGATTAATCTCTGATGTGATCAGGGAAAAATGTGACTGAGGGCATGAGCTGACAGGCTGCCAGTAAAGAGAACATTCCCTGGCTTTTGCACTCACTCCAAGTGGCTGAAAAGAAGCTCCAGTAATAATCAATCATGTCTAACAACCAGAAATTTTTTCCAACTATACAGCTTTACTCCAAATGAATGCTTACATACAGGATTTTAATAAAAGCAGGTTTTCACAGGGAATTCTTCTACTCTCAGCAAAGCTTCCTGCCAAAACAGCCTTTGCTCTTTCACTGGCCTCTTCCCTCTGTTGAGCTTGTTTAGCCATGACTTTCTCCTGTCACAAAGAATTTCATTCAACAGCCCCAGGAGCACACCTCGAGCAGAAGATGACAGTGGGCTCCACACAGGGATCCCGCTGATGTGGCAGGAATTTGGGCAGGAAATTTGGGTAGGAATTTGTCCTGTGGCTTGCATAAGACACAAGTTTCTCAGAGCAAGCAGCTTGTGTCAGATGAGGGCAAAGATCAGATTTAAAACAATCATGCAGAGTCATCAAGAAGGGTTCTAAATGCCTAAGCCTGCCGTAAAAAGCACAAAATACGAGATACAAAACTGAAATTTATCCTACATCTTCCACCTTCCTACCATCTAACACTAAGCAAGCATTAAATCAAATCCACTCAGGATAATAACTCAGGGAATATCAAAGAACAATGTCTCTTCTGCACCCATGGCTCAGCTCAGACCCATCACAGACAGGTTCTCCCTTTGTCACAGGACAAGTGCTGCTCTATTTAAACAATCCTTGCTTGTCACCCTTGGAGTTGCATCAGTTAGAAAATCCTGGGAGAAAAAAACATTCCTGGTTTAGAGACTTCTTTCTGTCTCAACTGCTTAAAACAGGCAGGAAAATTCAGCTGCAGCTGAGGATTTCAGAGCTGAAGCCCAGTTCAGGGTTAGAGAGGCAGGAAAGCTGATCCTCCCTCAGGATCACACAGATTTGTGTTTCTTTGACAAGCTAAACAGAGTCACAGCCGTGTATTTTCATAAACACGTCCTCTTCAGGTTAGTTTTTAATATTTTCAAACGTCTGGAAGCTCCCTGTTAACGTAACAAGAATTTGCAAAATCTGTCTGAAGGAGAAAGCTGAAATTTATTTCAGTTACATGCTTGGATACCTGCCTGGATAGAAGTTTAAAGGTTTTTTATATAAAAATGTTCTATATGACATTACAGACAGCATTGGGAATTAAGTGAAAATTCTTCCCCAAAGTTCAGAATATCAATTAATAACATTTTCTGTATTTTGATTATTGTACCCATCTCACAACTTTCCACATTAATGAGGTTATGAACATACTACCATGCCATGAAATTATAGTTGAAATATTTGAGTAATTAAGGGTAATTACTAAAAATTTTTTTTTCTTAAAGTTCCCTTTCTGCTTGATAACAAATTAGCCCTGCATGAGAATAGCTGTTTTTAATATCACCAAAAAGAAAATTCCAGTCTAATTTAAATATTTTGGAAGGTACCCCTTGTTTAATTGGTTAACTGAGTATTTCTTTGATCTTTTCTTTTGATGATATTTCCCATCAGTGTTAAACAATTGTTTCCTGCAGTGTTTTTAAAAGATAAACTGACAATTTTAAATTATTTCAGCAATAGCACTGTAACCTTACATCAGTATAAATGATATGCAATTTTACTTGTTATATTTGGAAATAGAGTTAAAAATATGGAATTTTTAATTTGACAAATAATAATATGAAATATGAAATTTTTAAAATATGAAAGGTGTCTTAAAACCCATCCCAAATTGTATTTCAGTGGGACTGAGATTTTGGTTTCACTGAAGGGCTTTGTGAAGATAAACCATTCTGATTGGTGTTTTTCCAATCTACCTCTACTTCAAAGCCACAAATGTTTGACTGCAAGTGTCTGCCCAGGCTGAAATGCTGAACCATGCCTTTCTCTGGTCCCTGAGCAGTACTGAAAACAAAAGTGAAAAATAAAAATGATCCTTTGCTGGGTGGGATTGTGCTATGTTAAGGGGAAAAAAGATTCCCTCCAGCAGCTGTATGTCATTAAAAATTAAATATAAAAAAAGTTTATTTTCTGATGTGTGTTTTTAGCCTAGAGCAGATAGAATACATCAAAGGGGAGAAAATCCTCTCAATCCCTCAAGTGTCTGAGAAAAAACATAACATTTTAATAAGAGGCCCAAAACTAGTGAACATTTAAATAGTTTCTTGTAACTTTTAATGGCCCTTGGAGTATTACCAGCCAAAAAATTCCGTCATGATTTCCACAGACTCGTTCTTGAACTTTGTTAAGACACTTAATTGCTCTCTCGACCTTGTCACATCTTTGAAACATTAACTGTGGTACTTGCATGTGGCATTCAGTAGGAGCAAATATCTTTTGGGCTGTCCAAGTGCTTATGCTACAAACCATCAACAATTTGCTGTTCCTTTTCTCTCCAGCTCTCTATTGATTTCAATTTCCCTGGCAAAGGTTTCCTGCTCCTCTTGAGGGAAAATCCTGAATGATTCAGACGAGCACTCCTGAGGGACTTGGTTAATCCACTTAATGAAACACAAATTGTTGTGTTTCTGAAACAAATCAGCTGCTGGGATGAACAAGGGTTGTTTTCTGAGAACAGGATCCTGGAGCACAGGGTTTGAGATGCACTGCTCAGGAGAATTCAGCTGACCTTGGGCAGGTCTAACACTGACCCATGGAGATAAAAATGCCCTCCAAACCTTTCCAATCCTGAACAAACCCCTGCTGGAAAACTATTTTGGAGCATATCTCTCCAAGAAATGTGTATTATTTGTGTATTATTACACATAGGTAGTGCCATAATAATAAATTGTGTACATTATAAAATATACATATAAAAGGGGGGGGGGGATGGAGATGATACATTCTGTCTCCAGCTGCCCCATCCAGCACCATGATCCATTTCCACCTTGTCTCAAACCCAAAGAACCCAACTGATCCAATCTTCAAATTCACAATGGGACTTCTGCTCTAGGCATTTTTAAAAATTGCATGATGCTCAAATGCCTTTGCAATCAGTCATGTATGGAATTATAGAAGAAAACCTAAAGGATTTCCTACCTAAATTTGGATTAATATTGGAGCAGTCAACAGCTGAAAACAGGTATGTGATCAGCTGGATCTTAGCCTGAACTTTAGCTGCTCCAAGAATTGCTAAAAGGGGCTCTCCAGACTTTCCAGGGCCTTAGCAAAATATTCCAGCTCTTTCTTCATCAGGAAACAGCAACCTGCTGACAGGGTTTCTACCTGAGCATGGCCAAAAATGATGTTATTCCTGCCCAGAAACTGCCTGATTTCACCAGCCATGAAGTGTGAGCCTCCAAGTAAACTGAATAAGATGTCAAGTCCTCAAAAGAAAGAAGGGAACTGCAAACCACACCATCTTTAATGGCAGCATTCCATCTGCAGACAATGTGGGGAGAGAATGGAGTTTGTATGGTGCACTTCCTACAGGGCAGACTCTAAAAATACAGGAATCTAAAGGGAGCCAATGCAATTCACACAGATTAGCCTATAGGAAAAATGGAATTGGCTGAAAATCCCAATCTCCACTGGGCAGCTCCCAGTTCCACCATCCCAATAACTGCTGCTGTGACAGGAATAGGTTTTTTTCTCTTGGAATACCCTTTAGGATAATTCTGGGAGAAGAGATGCACTGGAGTGACTGGATTCACTCTCAATGAGATTGCTCTTTCTTCCCTCATAAAGCAGTGCAGGCAAAGACAAAAAAAAAATCTACATCTCCTCTTGTTTATATCTTGTTTCCCAGCAATATTTTCTTTCTGCCCTCCAAATGCACATTTTCCCTCCCAGCTCAAGTCTCATTCCAATTAAAAGTCACAAGGCAAATATGAGATTTCCTAAATGCACTTGCCAGGCATCTTGTTGCTATTTCTATTATTCCTGCCAAGGAGTTTCCTATTATTTTCCATGTCAAGGCTGAGGAAGAACACAAACACAAGAGCGCAAGGAAACTTCCTTGTGTGGTGCAGTTAAGGATGACAACTCAGGTGGGTTTGTAACAGTGAAATGAAAGCAGATGATGTGCTTTAACATCTTTATCATTGATTTCCAGCCCTCCACAAGCAGTTTGCACCCACCTTTCACCAAAGTGTGTTTGTCTGTGGGGGAAGAGCGAGCAAGCACCCGGAGCTTTGGCCAGATTTTGTCAATCCGCTCCTGCTCGATCTGCAGGGGGGAACAAAGAAAAGAACCCAAACAGTAAAATCTCCAGCCTGTGATGAGCAGAGTTTATGTTATTGTGTCAGAAAATTCCCCTCATTGCTCAAACCTGCAGCTTTTCTCCAAAGCACAGAAAAATTCCAGCAGCCATCCATGCTGCAAGTGAAGACAAGGCCAGTACTGACAGGGCTCAACTGCTGGCCAACACAGGTAAATTTTTCCACAATACCTAACCAGCCTTTCCTATCATCTTTATGGATAATTCCACCCAGAATCATTGCTCTAGATAAAGGATACTGGAGCTTCTCAAAGCTGATCAAACCTGTTCACAAGTTTGTTGTTCTACTCTGCAGGAGTACCCAAATCCTTCATTTAGCACCAATAATGGCAAGATTTTCTTGTGTAGCAACAGTAGCAAAGCCAAGCTTGTTGCATTTGCTAACATTCCCAGGATTCCACCCATCCATGCAGGGAGCATATGACTGTGTCCACTCATTTGTGATGGACTCAAGAGGCAGCATAAATTTTTATTTTTTGGAACTGTTTGTGAACTCCTGTCGCAGACATCTTTTCATGAAAAATTTTTTCTTTAAGATTTTTCCTCCTGAGAAGCTGGGAGGCCTCAGGAACAAAATGTAAACATTGATCATCTGCTGCTGTGGAATGCAACAAGTAGATCTGTGATTGGTCTCATGTGGTCGTTTGTAATTAATGGCCAATCACAGCCCAGCTAGCTTAGACACAAAGCCCGACCCACAAACCTTTGTTATCATTCTTTCCTTTCTATTCTTAGCTGGCCTTCTGATGAAATCCTTTTCTTCTATTCTTTTAGTATAGTTTTAATTTAATATATCATAAAATAATAAATCAGCCGTCTGAAACATGGAGTCAGATCTTCATCTCTTCCATCATCCAAGAACCCCTGTGAACACCGTCACAAGCTCCATCTTTGATGAGGAGTTAAAAACATTCCAAAGGATGGAATTTTTTTTATGCAAATCATTGTGTGAGTACATTAGAGAAAGTGGAATAAATTAAAGAAATGAGAGGATCTGGTTCTCAGTAATTTCATTTTAGAAGCAAAATTGCTGTTGAGTTCCTTCTCCTCCTTGCCATAAAGCTGCAAGGTTCCTTCTCCTCCTTGCCTTAAACTCCTTGCCTTAATGGGCTTCATTTTGATTTCCTGTTGAGCAGTGCAGTGGTTCTAAAAACTGCAGAATTAGGCCTGCACTAATCCTGGAAGAGTAAAGACTGGAATTTCACCACTGTTTTGAATTGTAAATATTTAGTGGGAGAAAAAAGCAGGAATGTTTCCAAGTGGTCTTTACGGGGCACATATCAGTGCAGGAGAATATTTTGGTGTTTTCACTGGGTTTTGTTTACCTCTCCCTTCTCATTTCGAATCCTCCTGTTGAACTCCTTGCCCTCGAGGCAGAGGAAGTCCTCTCCGGGGTGGATGATGCCACATTTGATGGCGATGGCACGTGCAGTGTTGATGTTGTCCCCGGTGACCATGCGCACGGTGATCCCGGCTCGCTGGCACTTCCGGATGGCTTCTGGCACCTGCAGAGACCCCTCAGGGCTTTAGCTTTTGTAGTTTTCAAATCCTGTACTCTAAACTCCACATAGAGTGCTAGTTAACTGTCTTCACATTTTGGTCAGATAAAATTATTGATTACGCACAGGTGCTGCCATACTAATAAATTGTGCACATTATAAGATATACAGCAATTCCTCTCTGGGCCTGGAACTCAAGGACACCTCACTGCCTCAGGCCACAACAAGTATAACCAAAAGTGAGTTGAGAGGAGCAAACTGGGGGTAAATGATTCCATTCCCTGCAGCTAGAATTGGAGCATTAACCCCTGATCTGTGAATGTCCAAACCGATCATTGTGTGACAAACTCGTGCCCGTGGCCCACCTTGGCTGCAGCCTCTGGAGGCTGTGGCTGCCCAAGCTGGGCCTGCTGAAGGCTTTCATAAATCCCCACTTTATTCTCTGAACCTTGCCTGGCTCTGCTCTAGGGGCAACTCCAAGGAATCACAGAAGCAAGGCAAGGGCAAAGAAAACTCCTGGATCAGAGATAAAACACAAGACAGGTGTTCCCATCCAGAAAAATTTCAGGCTAACGAATGCCTGAAGCAGGAAGAGGAATCAGATGTGTTTTATTGTAACTTGACTGTTCTGGAGTTGGGGTCACTCCACAAGCAAGGTAAATCTTGTATCAAGAAGTAAAAAATATCTTTTAGATCAGTTCCTTCAACTTTCTCCTGGCTTGAATAAAAATGAGTGCTCTGCAGCTTTTTTGACCTTTAGCAAGCTGAACATAACTACTCAACACATGTAAATATGAATGGATAACACAAACATTCTGTACAGAAAATGACTTTCCTTCTGATCCAACAAGATTTTAAAAGTTTTTGTGATGTAGCACTACTTAATTCATGCTCATCAACAGGTGGAATTCCTAAATACAGGAGTTTGAAATTAACATTTTACATATTTCAAAATCATTAAAGTGAAGCTTATTTTACAAATGCCTTTTCATGCATGAGATAAACTTCTTCTGCACAGGAAATGTATCGGGGAGAGAGAAATATTCAGAGTATAACATGGACTGTGAGATTAATGTAGGGGCTCCATTCTGATTTGGCATCATATACATCTTATTTAAAAAAATAAAATCAGGAATTAAGAGAAAAGATTGATTCCTAATAATTAAATAAAGGTGTTTTAATACAGTACTTCAGTAAATGAAGGCTATAGAAAGGTTCCATGTTTTTAGCTCAGTTTCAGATGAGGAAAAAAATTATGTTCCCTTAAACTACATCCTAATTAATTACAATTTCTAAGTAAATATCACTAACTAATTAATTCAGTCTCATCACATTTTTGCATTATTTTGCATTATTCTTATGAAAGCATTATTTCTTCTAGAGAAAAACAGCAACATTATTTAAAGTGGGAGAATAAGGAATGTGTTTAACATGTCCAGAACAGTCTGGATTTCATTCTTCAGCACAGCACCATTTCTCTAAATTTCATTTTTACCTTCCAGAGTCTAGAGCACCCCAGGATTCATCATGAAGGCTGAAGCCCTTCACAGAGCTACGGGGAAGTGAACTGCCCTACTCAGAAGATGGCAATGCACAATTATTATAAAATAATTTAAAATCACACAACTATTTAAGAAAAGGTATCAAAATGGAAATTTCTGTCTTTATTCAGTGCACAACCTCCAGCACAGATATAAATGTGTTGTGAAACTCAATACCAATTTGAGTGGATTCATCTCATCCATTAGTGCAGAAAATGCTGGAAAAAGGAAATATCATCTCAAACATTAGACTGCTAATCTTATGCATTTCTAGATATTTTTATTTCCTCTGTAGCCACAAGTAGGGGATACCGCTGTGTGTTTTATTATATGTTATAATATATATTATATTTTTATATCTATTACAAATGCTTTACACATACATCACTGAGTGTGTATGTGGAAATCATTTATGACAAACCTGGCTCTGAGGCAGTGTGGCAAATCTTGGGCTTTAAGGGACTTCCTGGGGCTAGGAAGGCACTGAAAACCCTAAACTCCTCCACCACACCACAGATAATGGTTCTCCCAACCTGGCAATAATTTCACACCAGGTTTGGGAATATTTATTAAAGGCATTTTGTGGAGTTCCTGTTTTCCAAAATGCCTCCCTAAACCAACACTTCAGTGATGACCAGAGCAGCATTTTCCCAGGATTCCCAGGAAAATCCCTCCACCCTGAGTGTGTCCACAGGACGTGCTGTTTGCAGGACTCTGTCAACACAGATCACAAAATCAAGGGCAGAATTCAGGGACAGGGCTTTATCTTCCCATTTCCTCACCTCTAACTGGGAATATTTTCCCCACAAATTGTACACCCTGGAAAAATCATTTCCACCTGAAGCCTTTTAGTGATGTGAAATAGGTTTCTGTAAGGGAATGAATGATCAGGTCCAGTCTGTTCCTGAAGCAAATGACCCCTGATCTCCCCTGTTTCCACATTCATAATCCTGCTTAAATCCCATTTGTCAATTGGAAATGCTTTTGGTACCCACTTGGAGCTGTGGTGACCCTCATGCATAGGACAGGACAGATTTAGATGGAAATCTGGAGAACCAGCCCAATGGAAGGAGAAAAAGAAATTACAGTGCAAGCAGCAAAAAAAGGATATTCCCATGAAGGGTCAGTCCCATTGAGCAAGGTCAGGGGAGGACAGCCCCACTTGCAAACGCATCTCAAACTCACATCTAACTGGAGAAATCATCCTGTTTTCCTCTCCTGTCATTTTCTGGACAGCTGGTGGGTGGTATCTGATTTAATAGTGTGTACAGTAATTACAGTTAAAATATTGTTCATATTTTTTTATTGCTGTAAGGGAGAAAGAGTGTTGGCAGACTGAGTGGGCAGAGGAAGCAGATATTTTCCATCAGTTTTGCAGAGCTTAAGTACACATTTCACAATTTTTTTAGGGTTTGTTTTCCCTCTGCAAAGCAAAATTTCCAATGCAAGCACGCATGCACCAAGTATCCAACGCAGGAATATCTTTCCCAATCAGGTGACAAATAAATAGGAGATATTTGGAAGAGATTTACATTCATCTCCCAGAAATAACAGACTGGAGGCGTTTTCTGGCAGATCAGTGTGAGCCAGTTCAGGCTCATTAAAATCAAGCCAGAAAGAGTGTCAGGATCAACAGAGAATCTCTGCAGGAGAAGGGCATCACTCTGTTTGTTCTCTTCCTGTGTATTTATCAAAGAAAAATAAAAAACACACCCACAAAATATAAATATCAAGCAAGTAGTTCAGTGCTTGCTAAATCCAGCAGCTGCTGGTGTCTGAATTTACCTGGGAATATGGAAAAGCCACGGGTGTCCATGGTGGGCATTCCAGAGAAAACTCAACAATTGCTGGACATCAGTGATAAATAACTCATTCAAATTGGGTTTTTTAGTGTATGGGGAGATGTGAGTGCCAGAAAGTTCCCTGAGTATCCCAAGAATATCCCTGGAAGCAGGAGAGAGGAAGGATTTCTCCAAAACACCTGGTGGGATCATTCCCGGATGCCGTGTCCCACAGGATCCACAGCACAGCCCAACATCACCTCAGGGAAAAGGAGAATCCTGATTCTTCCCAAGAAAACACAGGAGTGTAACTGAAGGGAAGGTAAAGGCTGCCAGGATTGGGACAATTTTATTAGAATAACCTGAATTATCACCTCCATCCAAATAAATCCTGACACCGGTGAATATTGAGAATACTGATAAAACAGCAGTTTTAACAAGAATTCTTATTTTTTTGTTCTTTTTTTCACCCTACAGAAAGCACTTTGAAAATGCATAAGCTCCAGTGGGGAGTCAATTTAATGAGCAGATTTCATTCTGGCAAAATATTCCCTGTAACTGCTCAACATCTTGCTATTTGCATCAGCAATGGGGATTTCACACATGCACATTACAATATTCCAACCAAGTCAGATATTCCAAACTTACAGAGTTTTCTGAACTTTATGTTTTTCTCCTGACTCAGGGTTTATTGGTTCATTTATTTCCCCTAAAGTACTGCTTCTTATAATGTGCAGAGTAGTAATAATTTAAATATTGGTTTAAATATTTTCATGATGTTATTGCCACTCTGAAGCAGTCAAAAGAAACAAGGTGGAAAAAAAACAAAAACCCAAGTCCCAAATGTCCAAAATTTGCTAAAATCCTGAAATTGCAAATATTTTATTGTGTGACTTGCACTAAAATAGAAATGTTCCTGCATGTTCTGGTGCTAACCTACAAGAAATTCAATACAATATTCAAGTGTTTATTTAGAAATAAGATGTTTTCCTGCCTTCATCTCTTTGATTCTTTACATAGAAGTAAGATTTGCCTTCTATTTTTAGCAGAATTATTCACTTTTACCTCCAGCTCCCAAAAAATTATTCCCTGCAAGATAAGAGCAGCTCTCTTACAAAACACCCTCCTAACAACCACATGAAAGGAGAGTTTGCAGCTATTTTCCATAATAACTGCAAATCCCACTGCTCCCCAATCCCTCAGTCTGTCACACCACACAGAACCTGACTTAAAGCTGTTTTCTGACGTGGATCATGATTTAATTTAGGAGGGGGAGAGGATTGATTCACAGTTCCAGTGGCCACTGACAAAATATTTCTGAAAATATCTATATTTTCTGCAAAATATTTTCTGAAAAATATCCGTCTATGTGAACTGGAGCATTAAAGGAGCACTGCAGACAGAACTTCTAAAGGACATTTTCCAACATTTTGAAAGCCTTGCAATGTCAGCCGTGGGGACAGATGGATTAGCAGCAGGAGACCATCTGATGACAGATAAAGTGGATGCTGTTTATCTGCTCTTTGTGGCGATAAGGAGTTTATCATCCAGTAGTCACCTACACAAGATTTACTTTTTATTTTAACCTTCATATTGAGGAGAAAAACCCAATAAAATCCATTCTGAGGCAAGGCACAGTCGTGCTGTTGGTACCTGGGGTTGTGTTGTGCTAGTGCCAAAGTTCTATCACCATTTTAAAACCCTAACATGGAATTAATAATTCTCCATTATTATCAAGCAGCAAAGAAATAAGAATTCTCTAACTCAATCCTTTGTATTTCTGTAGGAATGTAATTTACTAGTGTAGAAGCAAGGGTGTGCTTCCCATGTGCACACCTACTACTGATTTACTCAGGTGAGCTGAGTAAATTTTATATATATTTGTACAAGCCATGGAAATGTGATATCCATGACAACTGCAGCCTTTCCTTCTTCAAATACAACATTAAAAACAAGTAGGTAAAATCTTAAGTAAAGTGACAACTGTTACAATAAATGGCAAAAACTCCAGTTTCTCTGGAAACTGTCATTATAATCATGACAATTTTAATCACTGCACTTGTCTTCTCTTCTTTCAGAGTTGTAGATCACTACACTGCTTAAAGGAAAATTCTTTAACATGTGGGAGCATTACAAAACCTCTGCTGATCATTTCAGTCTGGCACTGCAAAAAGCCCTATATTCCTTTATTTAAATATATTTGAATTTTATCACCTTAATTATTTGCCTTTTTATCTACTAAAACCCATTTCTAAAGCTGATTTTCAGCTTCTTTGAAAGAACTAATTTAAAAAAGAGATAAAACCTGTAAGAAACCATTCAGGTTATGTCCAGTTTTACAAAAGATAAAAATTGGACGTACCTCTGGCCTTACTGGGTCTTCAATGCCAACGACACAGATGCAAGTCAGGTCGGATAAGATGTCATTCTCGTTGTCCCAGTCAGGCTCAGGGCTGCTGGGGAAGTCTCTGAAGGCCACACAGATGGTTCTCAGCCCATCACAGGCCATGGGCTCAATCACCTTCTTCACCATCTCATCCCTGTCGCGGGGTCTGAAGATGCGCGGTTCCCCGGCCGCGTTGAGGATCCTGGAACACCTGTTTTGGGCAGGGAAAAGAGAATAAAAACTGAGTGTGATGCCTTGGGATTTTAGTTTGTATGTTTTTCATCTATTTGTACTCCTGCAGTTCTTTAGTGTGTAATGCCAAACCCCACACCCAGTGTCAGCTGCAGCTTTCCCATTTTGGGCACACACAACAATTCCTCTCCAGGCCTGGCAATCAAGGACACCTCACTGCCTCAGGGCCCAGAGATGGGAACAAAAGGGACTTGGGGGGAGCAAACTTGGGCTCAATGACTGCATTATCTGGAGCTGGAATTGGCAGATTAACCCCCAATGTGCAAATGGACCAAAGTTATAAAAGTATAAAAACCTGTGAGCCATTGTCCATTTTGGGTGTAGCCCCCGGGGGGCTTCATCGGCCCTAAATGTACCTGAAGGCCCTTCAATAAATACTCTTTTATTTATCTTTTAAGGGAATA
Source organism: Melozone crissalis (assembly GCF_028551555.1). NCBI lineage: Eukaryota > Metazoa > Chordata > Aves > Passeriformes > Passerellidae > Melozone > Melozone crissalis. The sequence goes on along the minus strand of NW_026535807.1, from coordinate 17,880,351 downwards.
AATATGCTTTTATTCCCTTAATTCTGTCTGGTGTCTGTTTTTAGGTAGCTCCAAAAAGGCATCAAGTGTGCATGACTTTGTGCATGACTGCCAAGGTATTTCCTGTATAAGCTCATTTCAGTCAATACTTTCCTCTTCTGATGTCAGGTTTTAAGTTTCTAATGTAAATTTCTAGAAGATTCAGTACTGAAATATCAGAGAGAATTTGTAACTTATTGCACAGACACCAAGAGACCTTCATGCATTATTTTCTCAATAATCAATGAGCTGGCAGCTTAGTGTGAAATTGAAAAGTGCTTATTTTCCAAATGGATTCAACGTAAAGAATCCATTTACAAATTACCAAAAGCAGACCCAATTCTTTGGTAAGAAAAACATGCCAATTTCCCAGAAACACTTTAAAAAATTAAAAAAACAATAGTAGTCCCTCATGCTGCTAAGGTGTGTCACATTTCTGGTGCAGGCAGCAAACTCCAAACACCAGAAATTCCACATTTTAGTGTCAGGATGTTTTGAATTTTGGAAAAAAGGAGGCCAGGGAGGCAGTGCACTCACTTCTTGAGAACAATCTCGGAGGCTCCCTTGCTGTACATGCGGAAGCTGCCGTCGGGCATTTTGATGACCGTGCTCATGGACTTCCTCACGGAGTTGAAGGTGTAAACCTTGTAGAGCTTCTCCTCAGGGATGAGGCTGCGCACGGGCTCGTAATCCTGCTTCAGATCCAGCACAAAGCCCAGGAGCCCACACTCCGTCTTGTTGCCCACCTGGCGAGGCAGCCCGCCCTCCTTTTCTGGTGGCTGGAGAGAGGAGAATAGAAATTGGAGATTAATTTCTCTCATTTCTCTCACAATTCTTAAGTTTAATATCTGAGCTGTGCAGCTACAAGTCTTCCAGTTCTTAAAATCAAGGTAAAAATTCCACGGAGCTCCAACAGACCTGAAGCATCTTCTCACAAGGAGAAACCTTTCTCTAGACAATATTTGCCACATTTGGTCTCTTGCATTTCTTTTTTCTTAAATTAGCCATTGGCAGCTTGTGATGGTTGGGCAATCCATTAAAAAGGAAGCAACTTTCCTTAGGCTGAAAACCAAGCAATTCTCACTTGTCACTAACAGAGGATTTCCTTTTCTCTCTTGCTTAGAATTTGCTGATTTTCACAGCTTTAAAAGGGAGTTAAAGAAAACTCTGTCTTTTTCTTTTTTTCCTGCCAGGCATTTTTATATAAAAATAAATCTCCTTCCAACCATAACAACAAATCTCAGTGAAAAAAAATCTATGAAATAATAATCCTGTATCTAAATGTACTTGTTTCTAGAATTACTTTAGTCTGCTGCTTCAGACAAATAAATTCTATGTATGTTACAGAAAATGGAGTGGGCTGAACACTGTGCAACTTCCACCAATTCTTAGTCCTTCTGAAGGAGAGAAGGAAGGACAAGGAGAACTTTAAATCCCCTTTCAAAACAGAAATAAACAATTAATTTACAAACATTCTTGGGAGTGTTATACACCCCAAACAAAATATTCCTGTGCCAGGACGCCAGACTTCAAGTGGCCAATGTGTGAACTATAAGCTAATGATAACTTGCAGTTTCTTATGCTCAATAGAATTTAAAAGTGTTCCTTAAGCCATGGCTAAACTGCCCTTATGGGAATAAAAACAGGAAATCATCTCACAGCTTTAATTTGTACTGAAAACAGATTTTGATTTGGCTCAAGCCAAGACTCTAAGTCATCATTTTCAATGTGAGTTAAACATTTACCTCACATTTTGCAGAATTAGGACTGCAGGACTGTATTCAGAATCCGTGTTTAATTTCACTTTAAAATCCAGTTTACTTCAGCAATGGGATCCCTAATAGATAGAACTTCCTACATTGTCCATCACTGGGATGAGGGCACACAAAGGAAATTAAAGCTGCAAATCAGCCACCCTACTGGATGTGAATTCATGCAACAAGTGTGGCCACCAAAAGGGAGCCTTTTAAATGAGGATTAATAATTAATTATCCCAGAAAACCACCAATTGCAGCTAGTTTAAAAAAATGGAAGTCAGATAGATCACAGACTGGCCTAGAACTGCAGTAAACAAATAAACATTAATTTTTCCAAAAGAATCATGTCCCTACCAGCAGGAAGACTGATACCTGGTGACAGGTAGATAAATGTCTTTTTTTTTTTTTTCAGAGAGAAACAGCTACAAAGAACAACACAGAATAACCCAAAACTCTCTGTCTGAAAGAGATTTATCCTTCCAAAAAGGATTGTAACACCTTTCTTTTATGTGAACCATCATTTTTACTGACTAATATGGGTCAGTCTGGTGCTGCTGTGACATTTTAACATCACTCCAGGGTCACTGTAAAACACTGACATTCAGCAAAAATGCCAGTGAGATACATTAATTTTATTACCTGCTATAACAACTTGTCCTGCTGTAACCTCATTATACTGTGATCTAACTTCCCACTGGATTCTCAAATTCATTTAAGAATCCCTAATTCAAAATGGAAGTGCTCATAGTGAGGTGTATCTGGAATTCAGTGGAGTCAAAAAATACCTTTTAAAATCCAGTTTTGTTTACTTAAATAAGTTTTGTGTTCCTGGCATTGCAGGCACAGAGTTCCTGAAATCTGCCAGGAACTTCAGGTTTCTCAAAGCAACAGAGGAACCAACTTCAGTGCCTGGGTAGTGATGGGTACCAGGGAAGATCCATTCCTCTGGGCACATTAAATCCAACTCCTCTCATTTTAGATCTAAATCCTCATTTATGCTCCTCTTTGCCACTGAACTCAATGAAAATTGTCATTGAACTAAATGTGAATGTGGTCAGGCTGCTGGAACACTCCTGGAACCCAAATGAAAACAAAGTTTTCCATCAAAGCCAGACAATTCTAGACAAGAATTAATTTATAGATATGATTTCATCATGCCCTGATGCCAACGGAAATCAAGAAAATAAAAACCTGCTCACATTTCTCAAAAAAAACCAAACTAACTATCAGAGTCCTTCCAAAATCACCTTTATCTCAACAAAAAGTAGATCACACTCCCCTGTTCTTACCACAGCCTAAAAATAGATTCCTTTCAGGGAACATCTTTTGAATGCAAATACGTAAGCAAGGGGGAGAAAAAAAAATACCCCTGAAAAGAAAAGGAACAGACACTTCAGAAGGGTTTCAAAATCTAACAAGTGGCCACCTCCCTGCAGAGCAGCTGCTGTCTCCATATTCTTTGTGCATTACATTAGGGGCAAGCATATGGTGCTGAGAGCTGGCACGGAGCACTTCCTTCCCTGCACTGTTCCAGCTCAAAATCTATATGCCAGGAGCAGCCTCCTTGCAGATTGTTCTTGACAATCCCTTTGCAGAAGCTGCTGCCTCTGAAACTTCCTGCTGGGCTGGAGCTAAATTTATTTCTCGCTGAATTCTGTGGTTCATGGCACCTGGAAAACAAGGACAGCCCGATGGGGTTACTCTGCAAGGATTCACTGGGAGCAGCTTCAGTGACCCCTCAGAGCATGGAACTGATGCCTTAGCATTTTAGCTTGTTATATATTTAATTTATTTGCACTCCTGCAGTTCTTTAGTGTGTCACTCCAAACCCCACACCCAGTGTCAGCTGCAGCTTTCCCATTTTGGGCACACACAACAATTCCTCTCCAGGCCTGGCAATCAAGGACACCTCACTGCCTCAGGGCCCAGAGATGGGAACAAAAGGGCCTTGGGGGGAGCAAACTTGGGCTCAATGACTTCATTGCCTGCAGCTGGGATTGGCAGATTAACCCCCAATGTGCAAATGGACCAAAGTTATAAAAGTATAAAAACCCCTGACCCCTGGTCCATTTTGGGAGTAGCCCCTGCCCAAAATGTACCTGCGGGCCCTTCAATAAACAGAACTGCTTTTTATTCCCTTAATTCTGCCTGGCCTCTGATTTAGATAGCCCTGACGCAGCATCAGTCTAATATTCCTCAATTTCATATTGATTTTAGCAGAATCAACCACTGCCATCATTATTTACACTGCTGTATTCCTGGCAGTGCTACGCCCCCATTTATTAACAAGTGCAGCTGGTTTCACAACAAATATCTCAAAAGCCTGACAAAGAATAAACATGTCAAAAGCCTGACAAATATTCATCATTTGAGTTTAATTAGAGCCAGAGTAATGGCCTAGCTGGAAATTCAGGGATGACATGGCAAAACCCCAAGCAGAACCCCCAGTATGCAAATGGACCAAACTTATAAAAGTATAAAAACCTGTAAAACATTGTCCATTTTTGGAACATTTCATCTGCCTGAAATTTACCTGCAGACTCTTCAATAAACAGAACTGCTTTTTATTCCCTTAATTCTGTCTGGCCTCTGGTTTTAGGTAGCCCAAAAAGGCACCATAACCCTTGGAAGCGGGAAGAGGGAAAGGTTTTGAGCTGAGATTTACCACAGGGAGCTCCAGCAAGGACCTTCTGCTCCCCACAGGTCACCTGCAATCTGTTCCATCACCTGCTTGCAAGGGACTGAGCCAGGATCCTCCCCCAGTCATGACCCCTGCAAAATTTTTTCAAACATCTCACCTAAGCCTTTGGATTATTTCCCCACAACATCTCGATTGCAAGCAGCTTCTCCCATGCAGAAGAACCCCCAGACAGATGTTTAAAAAGCCCTGGTTACACCCAGCAGATCAAAATAGGTTTCTAGGTCAAACTACAGCTGCATTACCAAGGCTTAAAAATACCAATCCAAAGCCAGTATTGACCTGGTACTGAGTTTGGATTACAAAGGGAATTTTCAGAATTGTTGCACTGGGAAATAATTGACTAATAAAAGGTTTTAAGAAGAAAGATAACATTCTGGGCATAATTTAAAGAGGTGATCCAACTTGTAAAATTAGATTAGGAAATAATTCCCATTTTTGTCCTAACTCTTTGCTAAATCTCCCTTTTTTCTCTGCAAGAAGACCCAAGAAGTCCTTCTACATAAAAATGTCAGGATTTTCCATATTATCTGAACCTTAATTTGTTGTAGGAAACTCACCTGTGTTCTACAGGTTGAACTACTCCTTTAGAATAACAATGACATTAAATATTCTAATTTGTTAGCATTGAAAATGAGCTTTGCTAGAATAACATATTGCTATTGAGTGTTCTATTTCAGTCCAGCATCTCAACAGGAAAACAGAGGAAAACAAAAACTTTTTTAAAATTAAATTGCAAAGGATTTACACTTCATACTCTGATTACTCAAACAAAAGACAAAATGGACCAGGATGCACAGGAATTTTTCTCTGTATAATTAAAAATTTAATATGTAAAATTTAAAATAACCAACAAGGTTGAATGCTGTTCAAACCACGTGATATTTTTATTTTTGAATTCCTAATACTGCAAAAAGAACTACTAAAGAACTGTGGTCCTATCAGAGAGATTCCCTTGCTACATAATTTTAATCAATATTTTAATGTCAGACATCTAGAGCAAGATTAAACCATCCCAATTTACAACCAAATGTTCCAGCTTTTTGCAGATACAACTTCCTTCAACTGACTTCAAGCTAAAACAACATAGATTTTGCCTGTTTCTCTTAGAGAAAAGCTGCAAAATGAAAGGGGTGAGTCTTTTTTTTGCCAAGGATTAAGAATTGAAAACTTTGCTTGGCTAAATAAATTTTCCCATTACAAAATGGGAAACGGTTCCAGAAGCTCTGTTGGCAAGAGGAAGGCAGTGAAATACCAGCTGGTTTGGAATTTGTGTTTGGAATTTCTCTGGGATTCTGGAGCCAGAGCAATCGTTTAACCCCAGCTGGAAACCACAGAAGGAACCTCTTGCTCACTACCCCTTCCCCCTGAGATGGAATGGGGAGGAAAATCAGAAATACATCAACCCCTCGACTGAGATAAGAACAGATTCCCTGCAAACACCTGGCAGCAGCTGTGTGTCACAGACACATTTTATGAAAAATCCTTTCCTTAGGGTTTTTCCTCCTGAGAAGCTGGGAGGCCTCAGGAACAAAATGCAAACATTGATTATCTGCTGCTGTGGAATGCAACAGGTGCATCTGGGATTGGTCTCATGTTGTTGTTTCTAATTAACAGCCAATCAGAGCCCAGCTGTCTCAGACAGAGAGCTGAGCCACAAACCTTTGTTATCATTCTTTCCTATTCTATTCTTGGCTAGCCTTCTGATGAAATCCTTTCTTCTATTCTTTTGGTATAGTTTTAATATAATACATATCATAAAATAATAAATCAGCCTTCTGAAACATGGAGTCAGATCCTCATCTCTTCCCTCATCCTCAGATCTCTGTGATCATGGTCACAGCTGTGCACCTTTAAAATGCTGTGAATTTATTCCACGAGGTCTCTATGTAGGAATAAAAATAGGCTTTTCTATCTGTGCAGACTGGGATCCTTGCAACTTGGAGGGCAGACCTGAAATAACATCATTGATCACAATTTGTCCTTGCACAGTTTGGAAGTTTCTGTGAGGTTTCCATGCTCATGGTGAACAAGGTGCCTGTGTTTTACACAGAGCAGGATGATTTGTGGTACCACACAGCTGCTCCCCAGCTCACAACCAGCACTGCAAGGTACAGGGCTGCTGAAATTCAGTTGAAATAAAGTCAAAAGTCAGCTTGAATTGGGGTCAGCAGAAGGGATTGGAGAAGAGCAGTTGTGAACTTGGGGCTGGTTGTGTAACCTCCCTGCACCAGGAGCCCCAGACTGCAGGACTTCCACACTGCCCTGAGCTCCCTCACTGCATTTAAAGACCAACACTTCAAACCTTGAAGCTTTGGTGGTTTTTTCCTGTTCTTTTGCACAGTGCTGAGTAGCTTCACATCAGTGTTGCCATTAACTTATATTTATGTTCACTTATATTTATGTTCACTTATATCTATGTTCACTTATATCTATATTCACTTATATTTATGTTCACTTATATTCACTTATATCACCTGTTCATCAGAAAATAAATTTATGTCCTTTAACTTTCAAAATATTTAAAATATTTTTACACTGAGCAGATACAGATCTCTCCCTTCACAATTCCCAAGACCTCAAGGTCCACAACCCTTAAGGAGAAGGAGCTTCTGAATCCCTGACTTTGACAAGTTTGCACCATTTTTTGGGTCCAATGATTGCACATCCAGAATTTCAAAGCCCTGTGTCTCATACATTTGGAACTTAGATCAAAACCAAACAACAAAAAATGTTTGGAAGCCCTCTAGCAGATGCTTTACATGCCCTGGTACCTGAGATTGGATATATTTTCCAAATATTCTTGGATTTGTTACATGTGGTACATAATGGTGTTACACAGTGCTAGCACAGGAGACAGAAAAATATTAAATGTTTTTAGCAGTGTTAATACAGCTTCTCTAAAATAAAATCATTATAGGCTTACAGGAACTTTGATTGGGAAGAGCTTCTGACAGAGAAGAGGAAAAAAAAGACAACATTCACCTCTAACAGTGCCAGGAATCTTCAGAGAGAAAGAATCAAACAGAAGGTGATGGGAGAGGGAAAAGTGGGTTTTGCTAATTCCCACTGGATTGCCAGTTCTCTCCCTTTTCTCCTGATATATTTCCTGCATGATTTAAAGACTTAAACATCTCTGTAGCAGACAGGAGGGCGTGGAGCTGTTGTAACATGAGAAAGTTTGAACTCAAAATTGGAGGGAGGAAGAGGATCAAGAGAAAAAATTGGGTTTTAGTGATTGTATCAGTAATCCAGCTCATCAGCAGCATTCCCAGGCATCAAACAGGACTGAACTAAAACAGAAGCAGAGAGGTAAATTATAAATAATCACCTAAATAAACAAATGGCTAAAATTTCACCAGAGCTGCCCTTTATTGGTAGTGTCCCCCATATTTCTAGTCTGAAAACACAAAAACTGGGATTTAGAAGCTAATTCCTTCTGCTTCCCATCACCCACAAAGCCCCAAGATCCACAGCAGTTCCATCTCTTGGGAAAATGGCACCAAACAAATCACCTCAAGTTCTCACTATTTTCTTTAGGCACCTGCAGCCACCACCAAAACCTCTCAAAACCAAGGGAATTTTTTCCAAATCCAGGCAGGGAAGGAATTGCCAGCTCATCCCACATCTAGACAAACTAAAATGAAAGCACAATGAAACATCCACAGGGGATGCAAAATCTGAAGACTGGAATCAAAAATGTAAACAAGATTATTTCATAACAACAAAGTTCTACACACTAAGAGGTTGCTCTAGTGTGAGAGTTTTGGTTTAGTATTTGATGTTTTTTGGGTAGAATGTATTAGTACTGAATGGTTATAATTGATTTCTAGTTTAATTTATTGTCGTAAAATAGTTAATATTATAGGTATTAATATATATAGGTGTAATTACATATAGATATAATTATAATATTAATATTACAGGTATGTTGGATATTGGTGTAGATGTTTTTGTAATTTTTTATGTGTTTTGGTTGAGTGATTGGAATTTAGTAGCACTTATGGGTATTTTATAGGAATTGGAGGAGTTATATTGTGTTTGTAAAGTGAATTTATCATTATTGTTACATTTATGAAGGGAAGATTGTAATTATTTAATTTTTGTGGTGTAAAGACTTATAGTATGGGGGAGAGATGAATTGTTTTAGTGGGGAATAAAAATAGAAGTGAGTTTTCGATGGGAACTATGGTGGCATGCTGTGAAAGATGCATTGTAGCAGGACCACATGAGGAAAAAATAGAGGTGGTTCGTATTAGAAACAATAGCAGCATTGTGTGGAAAAGCTAATAGGGAAAAACATTTCTAAGGGATTTTAACCAAGAAATGGGTTGGTTCTGATGGAATGGCATTGAGTTTATGTCGCACTCTTTATTGAGACTGATAATGGAATAAAATCTTTTAAAATGCCTCTCAGTTGCCCCATCTCTAAGAAAACCAACACTGTTGGCTGGTAAGGCTGCTGAATTCCCCCAGGTTTAATATTCCTCATGGTTATCAAACCTATTTCACTATCAGGTCTGCCCAAACTGCCTAGGAAAAGGGTAGCAAGAATTTTTGTCTCGTTCTGTATCAGTTTAAGAACAGGTTCACGTGTGATGGAATTATCCAGGTACAACTGATGGTACAACTCCATCACACCATCAGCTCTCCCACCACAGTTGGAGGATATTCAAAGGCTTCCTGCCTCAGATTAGCTGGGATGCAGGGTAATTATTTCATTTTTGGGGGGATAATTTGAATGATTTTCCCTATTATCTGAAATGGTTTTCCCTATTATGAAAACGATGCCCAAACTAAGGGAACGTTTTGCACCACATCATTCTCCTGCTGCTGCTTGAGGTGGGGCCAAGTTTGGTCAGCTATAAATTGATATAAAAATGGTGCATTTCAGCATCTTGCCTGCAACTCCAGCAAGGCAATGCTCCCCTGAGAGGGGGCCAGCTGGAATTATGCAATGGATCAGGGTGACATTTCCCAGCAGCAAGGCTGAGGGAGCAGTGCTGATGTGGCTCAGTGAATATGGACTCGTGCTCCTTTCAGCTCACAGAACAGGGACAGGGAAAAAAGGATGCAGCCCATGAATTCCCCCACGAGTGGCTCTGCAAGAAGGGGAAATCAGGCATGAAGAACAGACTGAGAGGCTGGTGTGACAGTCCACACTCTTACCTATTTTTACATACATTTACAAAGAGTTTTAACAAAAGACCCTCAATTTTAATAGCAAATAATTTAAGTGTCCTTTTAATTTGAAGGACGTGTCTGCCTTTGATTCATTTTTTTAAAAAAAATGCAAAAAATTACTTCCACAAACATGAAAATTATGGATTCTTCTCAGTGATTTAAGATGGATATGTCAGGTTTCTATACATTTTTTTAAAAATTAGAGAGTTGCTCGGGGCTGTGTCCAGTGGGATTCTGAATATCTGCAGAGAAGGAGACTCCACAACTTCTGTGAGCAACCTGTGCCAATGTTTGACCACCCTCACCACTAATTCAAACAAAAATTACTATTTCTTTCAGTTTCACAACCAGATAAATTGAGGGATAGCTCTAGCAGAAGTAGTTAACAAAGCTAAATTTAACCACATTTATTGATGCAATTAATTTTATTTGGACCAGAGCAAGGTTTTCTGATGTCAAACTATAAACAAAACAACTGATACTTTTTAAAAATTAAGAATATCTATTCATAAGGTCCTGCACATGTAATTTAACAATACCTATTCTAAGGAACCAAACACTGACAGAGATGTTACATTTATACATCACAGTTCAGCAGTGATTCCATAACCTAAATATATTAATTATTCCTCTCCATCTCCTAATCCTTTCTGGTTCTCTCATTTGAACATTTTCCTTTTGTAATAAATTGTCAAATTATTTTCAAGACAAAAATAATTAAAAGAGAAGGCTGGAAGTCTTTTAATTTAAAAACCAAAACTAATTATGAAGAATCTCGCCATTCTAAATGACAATAATTTGTGGCTGGGTTTAACCAGGGGTACATTAATGCACCACCCCGCAGTGCAAAGAAGGAACTCTGCCTTGGTATGACACTACTGATCAATTCTTAGTTATGATTAGGATCCTCCAGCCTTGAGTTCCAGATGAGATTCAACTGAATTTTACTGGCACAGATTTTTCTCCACATTTCCCTCAGAGGAGTCTTGGCATATTTTTTGCACTATAAGATATTATTCATCTGTGCTATTTAGAGACCTTCCTATTGTTATTGATCAAACCCATTCCTACACTCCCTTAAATGCGCCATTTCATGACAATTTAGCTCTAAATTTGGAATATTCCCTATTCCCTTTCCAGACAAGGCCACTAAAAACCTGCACTCCTGTCCTTTTGTGCAGCCCCAGGGAACTGGTAAGGGTTGGATTTATCCTGGCACCATCCCAGCTTTAAGAGCAGCAAGAATTGTTGACAAGTAACCTATATAATCAAAGTAATTAGACACAGCAATTGTTATTAACTTACTTTAATCAACAACTAATTTAGTTTAAATATAGTCCAAGTGCAAGGATTCTGTTTGAGTTTGCTGTAAAGAAAGCCTCAGCACTTCTCCTGTCACCAAAATCAGCAGAACTCAGACCACAATGACAAAGGGACAATTTCTAAAGCAAACTGGCAAAACTAGGAGCAGATTAAGAGATTTTATAAATTTCTAATGAATTCTTCAATACCTTTGGCAAACACTCCCCAAATTGTCATGAGCAACAACCAAGCTGAGCAACTTTCATTTCAAAGGAGAAATTGCACTCAAGGGCAGAGCTGTAATTAATGGCACCCAAGGGCTGCTACCTTGGGTTGCATCTGTTAAACTCAGGTTTTACTGCCTGTTGGACCTGGTTAGATCTGTTGGGTAAATCCCAGTGTTAGATCTGTTAACTCAGGTTGCATCTGTTAAACTCAGGTTTTATTGCCTGTTGGTCCTGGGCTGGCTCTGTGAGAGCTGCAGGCAGAGCAAACAGGACAGAAACTGCCTGGATCATGTAGGAAAACTCCAATTCCAAGGCAACGTCCCCAGTTCAAAAAGCGTATTTCCAAATCAGACCCAACACTGGGATTTACATGGGGTTGACCAACGGGAAAATCTTTCAAGCAACTGCCTTAGGGCTGAAACTGGGTTTAAGGAAGCAGAGTTACATTTTCTTCAGTCTAAGCAGCCTCTGTTCATTTGGAAAATGTCCTTGGAGCCACTCTACTACACACTTAAATCATTTATCAACAGATTTTTCCCTCACATCTCAATCTTTTCTCCCACCAAGCCAACAGTAATATTCGATGGTTCTAACCATGTGATTCTCAAATCCCATCACCTTTTATTAACTATTTTACTCTTTTAATCAAAATTAATCACATTTTTTAAAAACACCTCCACTGGTAGCCTGAAGTGCCTCTTGTGCCTGTTTTTGCCTGGCCATCCTGCATGAATTTCAAACACAAAATGTGAAACCCATCACCTATTCCATGGTATCTACATATACCCACTCTCATTTCTATTTGTATTGCCTCCTCTATGCTTCTTTTAGCTAATTAGGAGTGGAAAAACCAATCAACCAAACATCCCCATGCACAAAAATCCACCATCTGAAAAATATGAACTGTAATAATAACCATAATGTACAAGAATTTAATCAAAAATCCACCCAAACCCAGTTCCACTGTCTGAAAAATATGAACTGTGATAATAATCATAATGTACAAGAATTTAATCATGCATTAAATAACAGAAAATGCCTGACCTTTAAAGATGTGCAGCAAAAACCTGAATTTCCATAAATAAAAGAGAATTTACAGGAATCAAAAACCTGAATTTCCATAAAAGAAAGAGAATTTACAGGTGGCTGATCTGTCCATCCAGTTTTCACGTGCAGAAAACTTATCAATACTCTGGGGATTGTCTGTTTTTCTATTAAATAGAACCAGATGGGGAAATAAATTTCTAGAAAGACCAAACCAAAGCAAAGATTAATCTTAATCCTTGCTGCCTTTCTGGTGGCACCACAGCTACAAACAATTAGTACAGTGGAAGGAGCTAAATTTAGTGAGTGCAAAGCAAATGTAGCCACATGGAAAAGGAAGTTTTTTCACTTGATTGAAGCTCCTGATTATAGCCCATCATAATTACAGATCTCTGTTAATAGTACTCATTTCCAGAGTAAGGAGAAGGGTTCTTCAAGCACCCATCTCCAAAGGAGTCCAAAACCACCAAGAGCAGAAATTTCACTGCTGATACAAAATGTGCTCCTCTTTAGCAGCACGTATCAGCTGCGACTATTTTTAAATTGGTTTGGGTCCGTTCCATTTGGGGTTTGGGAGGCAAATGGATGAGCTCAAGTGGAGATAATCTGTCAGAGCCATGCTTGGCTAATATATTTTCTCAGAGGGATTTTTTTTGCATGATTGGTGGGATAATGTTTGGGATGCATTGTAAATTCAGTCCTCTGGCCAGGCCCTCTCCTTGTCAGGACACCAGGAGTGATGCCTTGGCTGGGCAGAGCAGCAGACGGAGGCTGCAGCCAATTTGTGCCTGATTATTCATTCAGGAGGAAACGGGACAGCAGTGATGGAGAGCTGGAACATCCTGTCCTTCTTTTAGAGAAAAAATTCTCCCAGAAAAAAATCTCATTTCTCACCTCTTCCAAATGCACAGCCCCTATCACACCAGCACTGAGCACTGCCAGCCTTTGAGTGAGGGGAAATGGAGGGGGATGGAATAAATGGAAATGACAGAAAAATAAAAGTGGCATAAAATAAAAAAATCTGCAGTGGAGCTGTTGAACATGCTCAAGGCTTTCCTTGGTGCTGTGGCCAATAAGCCACATCCTCTGCCCAACTCTCATCCAGAACTTTCCAAGGATAAGGTGTCCCAATGTCCCCACAAGGACTCACCAGGAGCCAGGCACACTCTGCTGCTCTGCGTGTTTGCACCTGCACAGGTAAGGCAGGCTCACAGGTTTATTCCATTTACCCCATTCCATTTCTTCCATTTTTTAAGATTTATTCCACTTACCCCATTCCATTTCTTCCATTTATTCCACTTACCCCATGCCATTTCTTCAATTTATTATGGCAGGCTCACAGATTTATTCAATTTATCCCATTCAATTTATTTAAGGCAGGCTCACAGTGCTTATTCCCTTTATCTTAATTTTTATAATTTTTTATAATTTTTAGAAGGTTTTTCTCCATGCAAGGTGTCTGCACAGCAGCTCTGTCATTTTTTCAGTGATGCTAAGGGACTAGATGGCTAAGTTAAAATAATCCTTATAAAATTTGAAATCTTCCTGTTTCCTCTGCAAGGCTCCAGCTGGGAAAAGGATTTTGTGGGACACACATCCTGCCTGCTCCCTGTCAGCCCCTGGGAATGTGGATCCATCACAGCCACATGCCTTTGGGAAGCCAGAGCCCCTCATGGATCCCTGGGAACAATTCTCCAGGTTTCCACCCATCCTAGAGGTTTTGCTGTCCTAAAAGCAGAGATGCCCAGGATTTTTGGACACCTTCCCACACCCACAAATAACCCAGACATAAAATTGGTTGTATCCCAAAGGAGCCAAGAGCTTCACACACAAGAAGAGAAAACTGCAAGCTTGGCAGAAAAATGGGCTCTACCTGCAGGAGAAAGCAGGAACTGGAAATTGAAACATTGATTTTACTTATCATACATTTAATACCAATTTTCTAAGCTATCTGTGACTCAAAAAGAATATAATTTTGCTTAGATTAAAGGCAAATTAATAGATCTTGTGAAGTTCAAGGTCAGTCACAAAGAATAGCAATGAAAGTCAATTTAAAGATTTATTCAAGTCTGCAAATAACTCCTACATTTATTGCTCTGAAATCAACACATTTCCTGTCAGACTTTATTCCTGATCCATTGCACTTCAGATCTTGTACTATTTCCAGTTTTTGGTGATTGTTGACTGGTTTTTTCCCCCAGAGGAATAAACCACATTGGAGCTCTGAGAGTAAAGAAACCATACTAAAACTGCATTGTATATAAACTACATATTTACACAATATAAATGTGAAAGGGAATTAATTTCCTATTTCATTAGGAGGTGACTCACCCACCACATTGATTTCTAATCAGCCTGTTTGTGTACCTCATAAAAGCACCCCCATTTTCTGTGAAATTGGGATTAAATCATCACATTGGAAGGTATTATCTTCCTGTTCCTATGAGTGAGAGCACAAAGAGAACCCACATTAAACCAAAATGTGCCTGAAGTAATTGGTTTACACCAACTCATGTGAAAACAAAAGCTCCCAGCAGGAAAACATGTTCACTGAGAATATTCCCTGAAAAGTGCTACCAGCACACCCCCACCAGCACATCCATCAGCTCCAAAGTGTGATGGCTTCACCTCAGCAGGGTGAAAAGGAGCCCAACACACTCCAATCATTCATTGTGCATCATTAAAAAAAAAAAAAAAAAAAAAAAAGAGTCCTAAAATGCTCAGCCAAGAAGAAATATTTATAAACCCCTATGAAAATACTGTGGAAACACTGATTTTTAAAGCCTGCACTTTTTGGAGGTTATCCCCACAGGTGAATTTTCTCATGGCAAGACAAGATTTGTGCAGAATATGAATGTGAATATAAGATAAATTACATAAAATAAAATTCTATTTTGAAAAACATTTGTTGCATCATAGAAAGTTCAAAACCTAATTTATTCATTTGCATACCAGCAAGAAGGGGGGGAAAAACCAAATGTATAAAATGATATTATAATAAAGAAAGAGCTTCCAAGTGATTTTAGACTGCTTAAAAGCTTGCAGTGAATATTGATCCATCAGGAACTGATGGAATCTGCAATGACCAAACTGAAGGCAAAGGAGGCCAGGATGAAGGAGGTGTTTGTTACCATGGGCTCTGTCACTTGTGGAAATAAAGGTGATGAAATCTTCTGCCCTGAATCCCCTCTTCTGCTCCCAAGTCCCCCTCTTCTTCCAAATCCCTTTTTCTGCCCCAGATCCCCTCTTCTGCTACCAGATCCTCCTCTTCTGCCCCCAAATACCCTCTTTTTCTCACAAATGCCCTCTTCTGCTCCCAAATCCCCCTCTTCTTCTCCCAGATCCTCCTCTTCTGCTCCCAAAATCACCTCTTCTCCCAAATCCCCCATCCCTGCTCCCCAATCCCGCTCTTCTGCCCCAAATCCCTCTTCTGCTCTCAAATATCCCTATTATGCCCCAAATCTCCTCTTCTGCCCCCCAAACTCCCTCTCCTGCTCCCACATCCCCTCTTTTGCCCCAAACCCCCTTCTTCTGCCCCAAATTCCCTATCCCTGCTCCCAAATGCCCTATTCTGCCCCCAAATCCCCCTCTTATGCCCCCAAATCCCCCTCTTCTTCACCCAAATTCCCCTCTTCTGCCTCAAATCCTCCATCCCTGCTCCCAGATCCTCCTCTTATTCTCCCAAATGCCCCTCTTCTAAGCCCCCAAAGTCTTCTCTTCTGCTCCCAAATCCCCCTAATTTGTCCCAAATGCCCCTTTTCTGCTCCCAAATCCCCTCTTCTGTCCCAAATTCCCCTCTTCTGCCCCAAATCCCCTCTTCTTCCCCCAAATCCCCCTCTTCCTTGGCAGCTGACTCCATCCCACGCCTCCCAACTCACAAGAAAAGGAGATTCCATTCAAGCCCAGCTTTTTTGTCAATCCAAGCCCTCCTGTGCCTGGCAGGAAGAGCAGGGTGGGGTAAGGAGCTGTCCAGGCTTCCCACAGCCCAGCCCTGCCTAAACACAATGATTTCAATTATGAAGTCAGCTGCTAATTTGGGGAGAAAAGCTGGTTTTGTGCCTCCCATTCCACACAACTCCAATGGCAAGTGATGTGTGAAGATCATTACTTTGCTGCTAATTACCACCACAATTAACTGCATTATCCATTATCCCTAATAATTATTATTTACACAGGAAATAAGATGGACACTATAGGTCGTGGGGGTTTTTTTTCCCTGCCTAATTTATCCTGAGAAAATGCTTAGCAAGGGCTTTAGGAAAAGTTTTCAATATGTTGGGGGGAATTTTTTTGGGTGATGATTGTCTTGCTTATATTTAGAAAGATTCTCTGGCCTGCATTGTCTCTTCCCATCCATAATTTATAACTGCTTACACAGTTGTGTAACACTGGGAACAAAATACAAAAAATAAGATTGAGATATAAATTTACCTAAAATAGGAATTTGCATAGGAAATGAAACCTCTTAAAGAATATATAGACTTTTAATAATCAGTTTAATCAATTTTCAACCAAATCAACCAAATTTTTCATTTTGAATGGCTCAAATGCACCATTTAGCTGGAATAAATCAAAATATTGTATCTGTTATACAATCTGTTATATTGTATAATAGATACAATTTTTTTATTGTATCTGCTAATACAATACAAAATATTGTATTAACAGACAATATTTTAACCCTGTCATCTGAGCTCTTCAAAAAGAAAATTTTCACAAATTTCCAGCCCAAACTAATGTGCTGAAAGCAGCGAATAAATTACTTGTAGCACTATCCAGAAGCTGTTTGATTTCTGGGATGCCTTTCCTGATCCAAAGCCACCCTGAAAATCACACAGGGTTTCAGAGGCAGGAAAAAAAGCTCAACACAGTCAAATATTTCATTGTACCAACATATTTTGTTAGAAAAAGGGAAAGGGAAAGGAAAAGGAAAAGGAAAAGGAAAAGGAAAAGGAAAAGGAAAACTCAGACAACAAGAAGCAATATTTATAAATCCAAATGAAAACACTGTGGAGCGTCTTGCAGGAAACAGTGATTTTTAAAGCCTTCACTTCTGGGAAGAGCTGGAGGTTATCCCCATAAGTGAATTTGATTTTCTGCTAAGCAGATTTTCCTCTGTGTTTCTCCTGATATCCTATATTTAGTAATTTATTGTACCCCTAAGGCTGCACGATCCCAACTATAAAACCTGGTTTTTTATGAGTTTTATGAGTTGCCCCAAATTCCCTTGGTGTTCATCAGAGAGGGAATGAACAAGGATCTTGAATTTCTCCACCAGTTCCTCCCAGTACATTTTTCTGAGCCATTTTCAGGAAGGAGAGGATTTTAGGACTCCAAATGTATTCCACAGTGCAGGAAGGTGATTCCAGCCTGTTCCTCCTCCCTCATCCAAAACCAGTGGCACCAATGTGCTGCTCCAATGTCATTACATGGGCTAAGATGAAAACATTAATATTTCTTACTGTTTACTGATTTCCTGTGAGGATAAGACATTGGACAGACCTCTCCTTCCATAAAATACCTGTCAAATAGCACTTCTCCTCACCAGCCTTAAACACAAATTATGAAATCGTGACAGAGTGTCTGAAGGGAGAATTTGCTTTTGAGCATTGCCTGAGCAAAGGAAGCAGAGATAAACAAACATTCTGAAGGATGGTCACTGCTGAATTGTCACCAAAATTCCCTCAAGCCCTTCTCTACCAACACCAGCACTGCAAAGCTCCCTCTGGACACAGCTTGGGTTAGTGGAGCACACATGGTGCAGAAACACAGGGAAAAGCACCCTGTAAATAGAGGAGCACAATGAGGAGAACTCCTGCAAACTCCTCTGCTGCCAATTCACAATTTCCTTTCCCTTTCCCTTTCCCTTTCCTTTCCTTTCCTGAAATTTCCTGAAATTTCCTTTCCTGCAATTTCCTGAAATTTCCTTTCCTGAAATTTCCTTTCCTGCAATTTCCTTTCCTTGAAATTTCCTTCCCCCTTTTCTTTTTCCTTTCCTTTTCCCCTTTCTTTTCCTTCCCTTCCCACTTCCCTTCCTTTTTTCCCTCCCAGTTTTCCCTTTTCCCCCTCAATTTACCCTCCCTACAACTCTGTTTTTCCTTTTCCCATCCTCTCTTTTGCTCCCACTGCTCTGGCCCAGGCAGCTCAGCCTGGACTGGCACTTAACCCCCTGATAAATAAATGACTGATCTTTTCCAAACACTTCCAATCAACAGCTGGAGATGCCACTTGTGCTTTGATGTCAGTGGCAGAAGGAAAAAACAACATTTAGGCCATGCCAGAGACTCTGTTGTCATTGAAATTATCATAAATAACAGCTTTCCTCAATCTATCCATACTAATTCCTCTTTTTTACCTCTTTTGTGACCATTTATGTCCTCATATTTTGTGTCTAGAGGGGTTTTTTTAAGGATTTATTTTGATTTATTAAATTATTTTTTATTTCTTTTTAATATTTATTTTATTTTAAGAATTTATCATTTTTAGTAGAAATGGGGAAATTGAGCTGGATAAAATAAGAGATGGCTTGAATCTTCACCTGCAGCAAAAATAAATGGGAAAATCACCTGTTCTTTAGCACAAGAAACAAAGAGCTTGAGAACAGGTTTAAAGCAAACCCTGTGAGTAAAAATATCTTTGCAATTCCATATGCCAAAATAGCTCAAAAAGGCAGTTTGGAGGTCAAAAGCTGTTTCTTTATGGTTCTCCTTGGAATAAAAAAGGGAATTCTAGTGACATAGAACAGCAATTTCATTTAGCAGAGAGCCCCTGGCAGACAGCTCTGCTGCTGTAGCCTCAGGGCACAGAAATTCCCTGATTTTCTCTTGATAGGTGTGACCTGTTGGGGCTTGAGCTTTTTTAAAAATGAAATTTAAAAAACCTTTCCTAGAAACTCAGGGTCTACATCTTCCTTTCTATTTGCAAAGCCAAACTGCAAATAAGTACAGAGACACATAAAAAAAAAAAATACATATATATATGTATATTTACATATACATATAAAGATAGATAGAAAAAGGTAAAGTCTATTCTGTGTCAGATAAGCCACAAGCAACCACTGTTTAAAAAGTGACATTTCAATCCTCCTTCCCATCATTAAAAACTTTACACATAATGTGGGGAAATGTATGGAAAAATCCATAAATATACCAGCTACATCTCAAGTTTTGAAATTATTGCCAGGAAACTTCCAAATATCTATATTCCCAAAAAACATTTAAAGTTGGGCTTTTTTTAGAAGACCTTACTATATTGAAATTGCTGGAATTATGAATGGTAAAAGGAAATGCCAGGAATTTTCTATTGCCTAAATTATATATATACACACACATATACATATATATATATATATATATACATATACACACACACACATACATACATATATATATATATATATATATATATACACATATATATATATATACATACATATATATATATACACATATACATATAATTATTATTGGGACTATTTTTTATCTGATTAAATTTTTTTTAAAATTTCAAATTATTGCAGTATTTGATGAATAAAATTCAGTATTTGAATTAAAAAATGAATAAATAATCTCTATAAAGTCAAGATTATTCAAGTATTTGATGAATAAAATTCAGTCTTTGAATAAAATAATAAATAAATCTCAAAGAAAGAGGCATATTTTGCACTTTGCACACCTTCTCAAAGGCTGCTCCTGACAGGACATTGTGTCTCCCAACAATCAGAGAGCTGTTCTTGCTTGGGATGCAAATATATTCTCCCAAATAAAAAGAACTTTCACCTGGCCACCACATCCATGTTCCCAATACCAGCAACAGATTTCCATCAATCCTTGCAAAGCAGCAAGATTGTGCTAAAATTTTGGTTTTTTCTCCTTTCAACATTTCACCTTTGTAGGCTGTCATTGCTTTTTATGGCTTCTATATATTATGGGTGTCTGATATATTATTATTACCTGCTCTGCCTTTCAGCTGCAATAAAATTGTCTGTACTCTTTGTGTTTTATTTCATTTTTCCCTTCAGGTTTTATCCAATAACAGCTTTTTTGTCCCAAAAGCCTTCCCAGCTCACATTCATAAATTGATGAATATTTACTAACATATACACCAGCATAATTTATTTTATTTCCTCTGGGAAAAGGGACTGAATATGGAAGGAAGTGGATGTTTGCACTTTCCTGTGACGTTTCTTCCTTTGGCTCAAGGTTTGCCACCAGATCCTGCCCCACTCTGTGAAAATGTACCAAATCACAGCCAGAACAGCACTAAAAATTCAAATATTCACCCAGCACGGGCAAAATGAGCCTTTTATCCCTCACACCCATCAAGTAACAAATGAAAAGTCGGTGTCAGATCCTCACAGTAACAGCTCCAGCTGGGACTTTTCCACTGGTGCTGAAAATCCCTCAGCTAAACCCTAATTGTGGTGTCTTCTTAATCAGGCACATCACACCCAGCCAGGAAATTAAAAGAAGAAATTCTTCTCTAATTAAAACTGGAATTATGAAAGCGAGAGCTGCACAGAAAGTTGGAATCAGTGGTTTTGGTTCATCACTGCTCCTTGGCATCCAAGATCAATGTTCTCCTGCTCCAAGAGCAATCAAAGGATTCCCAAAATGCAATTTTTGCTCTCAGTGTCTTTGCAGTCCCCACCACAGCTCTCAGGCAGAAATGCACAAAGCCTGAATTTATTTCCGTGTGGAAACAGGAATATTGAACACCAAGGTTTGCTGGAGAACAGCTTCACACAAACATGCTGAAGGATGGTCACTGCTGAATTGTCACCAAAATTCCCTCAAGCCCTTCTCTACCAACACCAGCACTGCAAAGCTCCCTCTGGACACAGCTTGGGTTGGTGGAGCACACATGGTGCAGAAAAACAGGGAAAAGCACCCTGTAAGTAGAGGAGCGCAATGGGGAGAACTCCTGCAAACTCCTCTGCTGCCAATTCACAATTTCCCCTTTCCTTTCCAATTTCCCTTTCCTTTCATTTCCTTTCCTTTCCCCACTTTCCTGAAATTTCCTTTCCTGAAATTTCCTTCTTTCCTTTTTCCTTTCCTTTCCCACAAACAGCAGAAAAAGTTGCTCTGAAGCTAAAGGGATGCAAAATCAGCTCACCCAGCAACTTAATCTTGGAAAGCAGTAAAAAGAGCTATATTTAATGATGCTATTGTTCAGTTGGAATAAATTGTGTTTAATTTCTCAGGGAAATTCAAATCTTTTATGCCAAGCACTGATATTATTCCCTTTTTATATTTTTATCAATGGTTCAGTTGCCCCTTAATCAAAAGACAATGCAAGAGGGAATATTTCTAATTCAGCAGAGCATCTTGACTAATTTTATGGTCCCATATGTGATCCTTGTGAACAGAAGTTCACACAAAGAGCAATTTACAGCACACATGTAGCTGGAGAGCTAAAAATAGAATATGCAAAACTCACTCTTGGCGACAGAACCCTTCCAATGCCCTTTGGGTTTCAGCTGAAATTCACAATTTGATTAAACATGCTGCAAGAACGAGCACACGAGCGTGCATTCTGTATTAGCAGGAAGGAAAAGATTTCTGTCTATTTATCCTGGAAACAACTCCC
Organism: Melozone crissalis; assembly: GCF_028551555.1. Taxonomy (NCBI): domain Eukaryota; kingdom Metazoa; phylum Chordata; class Aves; order Passeriformes; family Passerellidae; genus Melozone; species Melozone crissalis. The sequence goes on along the minus strand of NW_026535807.1, from coordinate 17,858,533 downwards.
TCAGGTGCTTTTTACTGTATTTATTTGGGATGCAAAATGGGCTATGGAACAATATCTTGTAACTTAAAGGTCAGCTTGTTATAAACTGTGAATAAAATGAAATCCCCTGAGATTGGAGCTGTGGTTCTCATGGAGTCCATATTGCAAAGCTTTAGCTCATAAGATCTAAAAGATCTCCATTAATTTTAAACAGATAAGTTCAAGCAGTCACTGATCTGCATCCAGAGGATTTCACCCCTTTATCAACTTAGAATCAGTCTCTGCAAATTTTAAAAAGCACTGAAATGCTGAAATATTGACTCTTTTAAATAAGAACATAGAACTAATTCCAACAAGGAACAATGAAGCCAAGTCAGAATAAAAAACAATTATATTGAGACCATTTTAGAACTAGTATTGACCAGAAATGTTTCCATAAACCACAAGAAAAAGACAGATTAATACACTTAATATTGCAGATGTGGAAAGTCTGATGATTTCCCATTTACTCTGGGATTCAGAGGGGTGAACTGGTGTGGAAGCTGAGCAGAAACACTTTGGTACTGGCTTTGATCTCAGAATGAGCAGCAAAATATAAAACTCTGTATAAGCCTCTGCCAGTCACACCTGACTGAAAAACCAACCCCCTGCCTGCCCTGCTGCTCCCTGGGAATAAGGAAAATTCTGCTGACACTGGGAATGTTCTCCCAAAGCCTTCCCAAAGTCAAACCCCTTGCCTTGTCCTGATCCTCTTCCAGGTGTTTTATTCTCTTTCGCCAGGAGGAAGCACCTGAGCTGACTGAGGCTGTAACAACATTTAAATAACCAAGGTGCATTTTCCTCTCCCCAGCAATCAAATATTACATTGATTTGTGAGAGCAGGAATTACCCAGTAAAAACAAAACAAACTGTTCTTGCCGGTTTGGAAATGAACAAATGAAATTTAAGGAGCTGCTGCCATAAAATATCCACTCTGAGTTATCACACAGGATTTGTTTTCTCTGATTGCATTTTAAGAGAACACTTTTAAAACAAACATCAAGTACGCATCTGACTTTATTCTGCAGCTCAGCACAGACCTATAAAAAGGACAATACTTGTATTCATAAACTAGAAAGTAAAAAATCTATTTGTACAGCAACAGTAACATTCAGCTTGACCTTTCAAAGAACAAATCTATTGGAATTGCAAAAAAATTCAGTCTCTTAATTAGTTCTGTACAAAAGAAGCCAATGCCACAAGCAAACAGGATATGTTCCACTCTGGCCTCCTGCACAGAGTGAATAAAATACCTTAGGATGTAACTCACCTGAAACCAGAATGGATAAAGGTCATTGAGCTCACTGATTTACCAATCCAATTTGTGCTTTCTGAGCATTAATTGAAATTTCTTAGACACATAAAAATCATTTTGCACACATGAAGATTCAGTGAAGACCAGATGGGTTACCAACATATTTGTGTTCCCAAGTTTATCGGCACCAAAACTGGGCTACCCAAATCTAATTTCAGTACGAGTTTTTTTAAATGTCTCATGGTCTTGCATTCTTAAATAAATCACTGTCCTTGAAAAAAACAATACAATACACCATTTTTAGAGCACCTGTTCTCATTTTGAGGACCTCAACAGTATTTATTGCTTCATCATTTACAATAACACATTAGGGAATTAACACTAAAAAAAAAAAAAATTCACCTCTTTCTGCTGATACCTGAGGTTTTACCTTTTATTTTTCAGATTCTGTGCTGCTTTCATGTGTGGGTCTGGGTTAGAATCCTGATGCTGAAAATTTTAAGCTTTCTGTGCTGAAAGGCACAGACACAAGAAAACACTACATTTAACCTGAAGCTGTAGGAAAGACTTACAAAATTAAGTAATAGCACTAAGATTACAAGTGTGTAGTTAGTTAAAAGTGTGTAATATCACAAATTAGAAAACTTTAAAACTCTAAAAGTTTAGAACTCTAAAGCTTAGAGTTTTATAATATAAAAATAAATATGAAGCAAATTAGAAGTTTTAGAGTAGAAGCAAGTTGTTCTTCACTTCCTTCCTTCTTCTTCATGAGTTTAAGTAGTATTTTATAATAAAACAGAAAAGTCTGCCTTGCAAGCTTCAAAAGATCAGTTATTAAGTTAAAAAAGAAAATAATCTAAGTGTCATTTATTAATTAGATAGTTTAGTCTTAAAAGACATAGTAACAAAATATAGTTCAGTAATTAGTTAGGCATTTTGTGCCTTATTAATAAAAAGCTACCAAACTCATAGCTGTAAGACTTTTTCACTGATAAATAATGAACACCTATGTCCAAACATAAAATTCTGTCTCAAGTACCTTTAATCCCAAACTTAATAAAAGTAGAAAATACAAACAAAAAATAACAGGTCTGGGCTTCGTATAAGGGAATAATAAGCTCTGTGCACAGAGCAGGGAGACAAAACAATTCCTGCTCCAGCTGGGGACCAAGGATAAATGATCCAAATCTCAGCCCAGGAGCACAAACAACATGGGCTGAAGAGAGAAAAACAAGAAGGATGAGATTCATAACCTAAAACTGTAATTGGACAATTAATTCCAATATGCTAATCGACCAAAATTAATGAAAGTGAGAAAACCTGTGACCAGTTGACCATTGTGTGACCATTTTGGTTCATCTTGGGTGCAGCCCTAGCTGGGCTTCTGTGCTGCCCAAGGTGCATCCATGGAGGAGATCATTTTAATAAATCCCTGCTTTATTCTTTAACTCTGCCCAGCCTCTGCTCTAGCTCAGCCCTCACAAGGCATCACTGCTAGGCCTCACTTAACTGCCCAAAAAACCCAAGCACCTACTCACCAGAATTTTGGTAGTGTAAGCACTGTTGATAGCGATTGCATTGACCAGCAGCTCCATGGTTTTGGCAGGGATGGAGTCGGGGTCGGGGATCTCCTTGTAGTGGACGTCACCCACGTAGGCCTGCACCACGGTCATGCGGTTGGTGGTCAGCGTGCCCGTCTTGTCCGAGCAGATGGCCGTGGCGTTGCCCATGGTCTCGCAGGCGTCCAGGTGCCGCACCAGGTTGTTGTCCCTCATCATTTTCTGAGGGGAAAACCCACCAAAAGCCAAGTAAGGAACCCTTCAATGTCAGCTTTGACAGGATTTTAGTCATAAAAAGCAACGCAGCCCACATGAGAACGTTCCCTAAAGCGGAGCTTTGGTGAGGGCCAATAACCTCTAATCCAGGTTACAGACAGCAAAGATGTGCCTTTCCCTGAGGTAATTTTGCCTCTGATAACCTAAAAGAATTGCATTGTTTTCCTGCAGAAGGTTTGCACCCACCAAAACCCAAGTAAGAAACACTTCAATGTTGACTTTGATAGGATTTTAGTCGTAAAAAGGAAAGCAGCCCACAGTTTGTCTTGCTGGTGAGAACATCCTCTAAAGCAGAGCTTTGGTGAGGGCCAATAACCCCAAATCCCAGTTACAGAAAGCAAAGCTGTGCCCATCCTTGAGGAAATTTTGCCCTTCCATGAGGTAATTTTGCCTTTGATAAACTAAAAGAGTTGCATCATTTCCCTGCAGTAGGTTTGCATTTTAAGGAACACCTAGAACAGCAAAGATGATCTGAAGGAACCAGAGATAACAGCATTTTTTAAACATTATTGTTATAGCAAACATTTGGGTTTTTTTTCTTACTGCTTGGAATGCCAGGATGTTACCTGGTATTCCACAGATGGACCACACATTTTGGGGGAAATGCAAAAGAGAATGGGTATCAGAGGAAGGACATCAGGAGAATGAGAAAACATTTTCAAAGCAGCTGCATTCTTCATTAGCAAACCCCATCTTTGAGACTTGCTCCTTTTTTAAATAATTGTGATATTTGGCTGCACAGATGCCAAGAGATTACTTCCTAAACTTCCTAAGTTAATTTGTTTACATGGTAAATGGAAATCAACTTTACACCATCTTCATCTAAGATTCCTTGAATGTTTAAATCATCTAATTAAATTGCTCAAGTAATCCTGAAGTCCAGGATGTTAATCCTCTTTAATTTCCTAATAGAACCATTTACATTGACTTCAAAGAACTGCAACTGCATTTTAGAAAAGTACATGAAAGCTTCAGTGAAAATCTTAATTTCTTTGAGAAGCTCCAATTTCTCTGAGAAATGCTCCTGAAGACTTCAAATCCTTGTCAAAACTTTGTATAGTTGCACAGGAAAATTTGAATACAAAATTATTCTATATCAAAAGACTGGACTATTTTCAGAGTACATTCTGCTCAATAAATTCCTTGCAAATTTAGTAGGTATTTCTACTGCTTGATATTCCTGCACTGTGCAGTTTTAAGGAGATGTGCTGAAAGATGTATTGGCATTTTTGTTAGAAATACTTTCAATATAAGTGTTCTTTAAAGCAATTTCATGAACCTTTTGAGCACATAATTTTCAGACCATTTTTCATCCCATCTGATAAAACCTGAGGACCAACTCAGTGGTGAACTCAAGCAAACAGCACTGTTCTCCCTGGATTATTTTGAATGTCTCTTACCTTTACAGAATAAGCCAGAGAAATAGTGACAGCAAGTGGGAGTCCCTCAGGAACAGCAACCACGAGCACAGTAACACCAATAATGAAGAATTTAACAAAATACTGAACGTAGACAGGAGTGCACTCAGGCAACCACTGCTTCTTGTTGACCACAAATGTGTCAATGGCAAAATACAGTACCAAGATGATGACAGTGATGGCAGACATCACCAAACCTGGGAGGAGAAATCACCAGTTACCATAAACCCAAACAGCACTGAGAACATGAGCAATTAGAAATTGGGATTTGATAGGAAATTATTTTTTCTTTCTTTGTGATATGTTTCACCAGTACCAATAACAATAAACCATACAATGAAGAAAAAACATTGCCATAATATATTTACAGTGCACAAGGAATTCTAGGAATTCATTTTTAAGCACTTATGCTGCCTTTACAACTTTCCAGGCAGTGCAGGAGTTCTTCTGTCACTTAAGTTAAGCTTATTCAATTTAGCACATTACTTTGCCTGGTACAACATTTATCTGTCCTTTTAACCCCCACCTTTTACAAATTACTTGTCTATCCATATTTAAACACCTTTCTTCTAAGTAAGTACATCTTTAGAGGCTTGTGCAAAGGAGTCTCCCATGTTGCTATAAAATACTGTAGAAAAGCCCTACAGATGAGTGTGGGTGAATATAAAGAGGCAATAACGCAGAATTATCCACAGGACAGTTTTTCACTGGGTTCCTTTAAAATGCGACTAATACTGGTGTTTCCAAGGTGTCCCTTTTCAAGGGAACATCTGCAGAGTTTTTATTTTCATGAGCAGAGGTTCCAAAGAGACAGAGCCACCAACAAATATTTCACAGAATTGACAAAATGTTCCAAGCATTCCATCCACTCTCCCAACTGCTGGGATAGGACTCCTGCTCTACAGTTTTGTCCCTGGGTTTGAGTGGACAAATAAAATTTCCACTATAGCCTCAGCTTTGCCTTGCTCTGACAGCCCTGTTTGGCAGGTTTGTGTGATGGAATTAAGCCTGCATTTTGGAATAAATTAATTTCTCCCTAATGAGATCATAGAGTAGAAGGAGAATGCTGTGAACTTCATGTCTTAACTGCAGTTTTTGAAAAATTGGTAAAGTTGAAGGATGCTAAGGTTGACAGGAAACAGATGAGTCAGGAAGATCGCTCTGTGCCAGAGGATAAAGGAAAATCTATTAAAATATTGCACAGGGAAATACTCCTGACAACACAAGACATCCCCACAGGCTGCTTAACACCAAAGAAAAACCAAATGAGGCAATGATAATTAATTTAATTCCTGTTCCTTGCCACATTCTGGTCAGAAATCCCTACACAATTACTTCAAGAGGGATGTTCACGTGCCAGAGCAGAAGTGAAGGCAGTGCAGAAAGGTATTTAATCCAAGGAATTATTCATCGGGGGAACAAAGGAGAGGAGCAGGAGGAATATGAACTGGGACAAGGCATGAAATTGGATATCAGGGATGATAATCCTGGATTTGGTCACACTCTGCTCAGGCAAAGGGAATTGGCATCGAGGGGTTATGTGATCAACTCCTGGGATGAACTCACAGGGGGATGGGAAGGGGAAAATCCAAACTGAGGGAGAAGGCTGAGGGAGATGGAGCAGGAGTAAAGGGATCTGGGAGGGCCTCCACCAAGGAGCTGAGATCAAAATCCCTTTTAGAAGATCAAAATCTCTTTATTACCACGAGAAAAGCAAATTTAAGGAACTTTAGGCCCTTATGGAAGGTTTCCACTCTCTGCCCACATGTTGGAGAAGTGCTGCTTCCAAGCCCAGGGGCCAGATGGTTCTGGATACAGGAGTCCAGAGATGTGTCATGCTTGGGGAGAAGGCAGGAATGTGCATATTTGGGGAGAACAGAATGATTTCAGAATCAATGAGAGGAAAATACTGTGTGAGTGATATTTTGAGATGGCATTAGAGATTCTGAAACTGTGCGCTCCCAAGTTCTGAGGGGAGAGGAAATTAAATACGTAATTACTGCACTTGGGAATATTAACTCTGAGAAAAGCTGCATTTCATTTTGATTCAAATATTCATTACAATCCAAGTTGCCCAAAGCTCCTTGACAGTCAAAGCTGATTTTTAGGAGAATAAAAGATCTCCAGTACCACATATTCTCCTTAGAACAGCTTTGTGATGACCCATTTCCAAATATTGCAGTAAAAACAGGGCCTGTCCCTTTTCAGAACCATTTGCTTTGCAGCTCTTTGCCTCCTGTGCCCCAGAGGGCTTTGGTGTCACCCAGCCATACCTGCTTTGCCAATCTGCACTGCCAGCTTGGTCAGCTTTCCCTGCAGGACAGATTTTTCTTTCTTGTGCATGTTGGATTTCTTCTTGTCCTTGTCGTCTCCCTCTCCCCCTTCCGCGCTCTTCAGCGGCTGCATCTCCATGGCAGCAGCCCCGTCCTGCTGCTTGGCTGATAATGCAGAACAAAACTGTCACTCCAGAGCTTTATCCCTTCCTTTCCTCCGTGATTATCCTCTCTGAAGCAGCCAGCACCACAGGGGCTGCCTGGGACAGTCTGTGCCAGGGACACCCTCGGCTCCCTGGAGGGCCAGCAGGGCTCTGCAGGACACAGCTGTGCCAGCACATCCCTCAGGACACGTGGGCATTTGGGCTGGAAAGCACTGATTGGGGTTTATCCCTCATTTGGACCCCCACCCATGATGCTCTGGGCCATACACATATATGTCACTGAATGTCTTGCAGGTGACTTAGCAGGTGACAGCACCAGCACTGCAGCATTCCCTGCAACAGCCGAGCTCCACATTTCTCTGGATTTTGGGGTGCCTCTTAGAATGCAATGCACATTTCCAATGCAAATATTTTAAGGGCAATGTGGCTGCACAGGTGACCTGTGTGCCACCTCTCTGGGTTGCAGGGGCACCTCAGTGACCAGGGGACCACCCTCTGCCATCCACCCTTCCAGAAAATCCCTCAGTTATAAAGTTTCCTCAGCATTCCGTGATCAAGGTGCTCAGCCCTCGGGTCTGGTGGTGGTGGCATCACCATTCCCCCACAAAACCCGCACACAGTTTCAGGGCTGATCCCTCCTTTCCTGACAGAATGCCAGCAGAAGGAAGCTTTATTTTTACCTGTTTCTGAAAAGCAATGACATTGCAGTGGATATATGTGCATGTGTCTGGTTTGTACTGAGCACAATAAATAAAATAGGATGAGATGAAACAGCTTTGCTTTCGTGAAGAGATTGTACAAGACTGTGCTTGTTTGACCTGGAAATCTAATTTATCTACCTAGCCTGAGTGCTTATTATTTAATAGCATTTTATTTGGTACTTTTGTACCATGAACCACTGAGTTTCTCTCTCCAGTTTCTGAGCCATCACCTTTACAATGTTCAATGTTATCTGAGAAGAGAAAATTGTCGTTTAATTTGGTATAACCCAAAGAGCTCTTGATAGCTGTGTCTTATAATAAAAAGGGAACCATAACTTTGCTTCAGAGAAAGCAAAATATTGATTCCAATTTCTTCCTGACATTGTATATTAAATAAGAAACACCTAGGACTCTCAATCTTCCTGTTGTTTATCCTCATAAAAGGCTTTTACACTGCTAGATAACACCTTGGCTTTAAGGTTTCCTTTTTTTATTGCTTTGCCTTTCCCCTGCAAATGAAGAGATGTCCAGACAATGCCATCAGACACCAGAGATGATGAGACATAAAAAAACTGGGCTGGAAAATCACTAACAACACACAGGATACACAACTTGCACAGGAACAATTAATCCAAATGAGCTTGGTGAGATGAAAGCAACATCCATAAATGGTCCCTTTAAAATGCTCCTCTCCTAAACCTCTGCAGCTTGTGGGAGTTACAATCTCTCGGGCTGGGGTTGGCTGTTTGGGGTTTTTTGGACATTCTGAACAATTAGGGCCAGTTTCACACACAGGCACAGACCACAGGTTCTCACTGTACTTTGGGACAGGGTTGAACTACATGCTAACAATACAATCCACAACCTCCTGAATAGCAAAGAAGATTACCTTTGTTCTGGTTGTTCTCCATATTCCCATCCTGCATCTTGCCTAAATGATGAAAAATTCCAACAGACAACAGACAGTAAACAACCTTCAGCTGAGACAGAACACGAAAATGGGGATTTATAAAAATGGGAGACAAAAAACCATGAGCACACCACGGGCACCTGGGCACTATCCCCTGCCCTCACACCTGCACTCACAGAGGGGCCAAGGAACTCCAGCCAAGCTCAGGGCTGGAACACCTCAAATGCTGAATATCAGCATGTGTTTTTGAGGAATCTGCATCAATTCAGAAGGGGAAACTAATAAAGTGGTTCTGGTGGAAAGAAGAATTGGAATCATATTCCTGAGCTGATGTTTCAGAGGGCTGAGACTTAAAAATTCTGGCACACACATAGAGTTTGGCTTTCCTAATGTATTCCAGAATTAAATTAATCATGTTACTAAATTGACAAAAATAGAAACAATGGTGTTAATAAATCTAAATTAATAAATAAAAAATGGAAATCAGATAGGATTTTAAAATTATGTCTTCCTCACTTGGTTGTACTAATTAGCAAATTTCTCCTGGAAATACAAGCGCCAGGTGACCTAAATTCAGATTTATCCTGAACATAGATTTACCATGTGCCTCTTTAATTTCCAGCTTGACATTTTATCCACCAACAGTTTTACCACAGCAAAGTCCTCATTCCTTTGTGCCTTTTTCAAGTGGAAATGTCATTTGAAAGTGCGCATGAGATAAAAATGGCAAAAATGTACAAATCAGATACAAAACTTTGGTATTCAGAATTACAGCTAAATATTTTCAAAGGAATTAAAAATTTCTTGGTGGGATTTCTTACAAAACTTGCACAGTAATTATATAAATTTATGGAAAAGGTTACAACAAACATTATCTCAGAATGGATGACAATGTCTTTTGGTCGTTCTGTAAAATGCACAATAAAAAATGATGCTAAGGAAAATTCAGTTAAAATACCATTACAGGATTGTTGACACATTCTACTAAGAAATGCACCATCAGGATTTATTAAAAAATGTGCCAGCAGGTACATCTTGTTCTTCTGACTGCTATGTGGATTAATTTTCTCGATCTGCTGTGAATAAATCATAACAGAATGGAAAAGCTAAGATGCATCTCTTGCACATTTTCTTTGCATTAAGTAGGAGAGCAAAAGTGACCAAATTAGTGTTATATTTGTCAAATATAGGCCCCAGCGTCACACTGGGAAATTCCAAAGCCCAGAAGCAGAGCCAGGGAAAGGCTTTCATGTCCTAAAATAATCTCAGAGCTCAGGTGAATTACTGCAATGAACCACTGCCATCAGCTGCCTGTCTGCATTTCTAATTCTATTCCTACCCTGGCAATAACACGACTTTTAAAAATTCAGAATCCACCTTCCAGAGTTTTACACTTTGCACAAGAGAGGAATCCATGAACCTGAGCAAACCAAGCTCCTTTCCACAGTGAAATTCCCTATAAAATCTTGGCCTGGGGGCACAGTTGGACTCAGTACCTGCCTGGTGGCTGTTTTTCTTAGAAGGGCTTTAAATAAAGTTACTGGAAGACACAAAAGATCTCTGGAGATCTGGATTTCTGGCTGGAGCATAAAGTCATCCCTAAGAACTGGAAGGCATTAATTTAGAGCAGGCAGTCTGCTCCATTTCCTGCTCTGGAGATCCTTTTTGCAGACTGCAATTACAAACCTTGGAGTGGCAAAAAAAAAATGGAACAATATTCAGCTTTCAAAATGATAAAAATCACCAACAAAACTCAAATGTGACTGTCTCAACTGGCAGACAAATCACAAACATTTTTTCCCTAATTAAAATATTTACTTTTAGGACATATATTTGCTATTTGATAGCATAATTATCATAATAAATTACACCAACAATTGGCTGGCTACCTGAAAATAACAGTACACAAAATAAACAATCATTAATGACATTTTAAACTCAGGTATTTTAAAAATACATTCTTAATATTCTTAATCTACTGCATGCATGTTATTGAGTGGGGGAAATCATCAGAGGTAGTTACAGTTCAGTTATTTAGACAGAACAACAAAGAGAAGCTAATTTGGGTAATCAAGATAAAGAAAAGGAAACTGTAAGCTATTTATATCCTCTTGTGCCAAATAATTTTAAGGCTGCACTTTGGTATAAAATATGAAGAAGGAAATGAAGGCAGAAAGAAAGGTGATAGAATCACCACTGCTGAGAGAGATCCTTCCTCCTTCCAGGCACAAATACTCCCCCATCCTTCTCTCCTGGTTGCATTATTTAGAATTGTCAAAAGGAGGAGTATTTATTAATATTTTGATAGCGTCATGTAAAATAATTCTTTAAAAATACAGTATTTTTTTACATAATTCTGAAAATATTTTCTTCTTTTGGAATAATAAAAAAATAAGTGTTGTTTGAGCTGGAGAAATCCATCTGAGTTTTTCATCACTTTTCTAAGCAAAGATGACAAAGTTCAGAATAACATTTCTAACATCTGCATTCTGCTGTTGATTTGAAAGTTCTGAATTTAAATATAAATATTTTTTCACATGCTTTTGCCTCACTACAATTCTTGTATTTTGGAAAGGACTCGTGGCACCTTTACTGACTAAATTCTTACTATAAAAGCATGGACTTCACCAAACAAAATTCCCAAGAAAAGCCTCCCCTTTATCTGCTGCAGTCCTTGAGGAAGAGCCAATGACACAGAATAACAAAGTCCTATCACTATTTTGGAAATTATTTCCCTCATTTGGAAATATTTATAATTGGAAGAAGTGTTTGGAATCAACCAAAGAAAATAATGGAATTATGTTGCAAGTGCTGAGAGGAAACCACTGTGTTAAACAGGAAGTTTTAGATAATCCTTCTATGCATTCAATAAATAACTTCACTTGCAATTCAGAAATGGATTAAAACATAAATTTAAAAATGTATTTAAAATAGAAAAATAATTTTTTTTAAAGAGTTCAAACTGCAAATTGCTTTGCAGGAGCAGAAGTAGCTCAGTACCCGCACTGGGATTAGCTGTAGATGTGAAATATTCCAGCAGAGATTTCTCTCAGTCTGGTCAGCCATTTCTATGCCTTTTCTATATTTTTTAAACACACATTTAAGTAGAAAATTCTTTATCTCACAAATGCCTAAAAACCCCAACAACCCACCCTGGAAATCCTGATTTAGGAAGGTGGCAGTGCTCTATTGGAAGGAAATCAAATTTGGGGTAATTTGAGCTACTACAAGGAAATCAAATTTGGGGTAAACAAGCTGTAAACACTGATTGCTGCTTCCCTGATTTTCATTTTTCCAAGTTAATTTTACTAAATATAATACTTTGGAATGAGATTATTTTTCCTGAATTACTACATTTCTGCAAAATTTTCTGCTCTGTTTATGGCCTTAACTTGCAACCTTTCAAAAACTTAATGTATTGTCTATAGTTCTGATAATGAGATCAGCAACAATTCTCTATTTTGATCTCAACTACTAAAACTCAACATTTATAAAAATTTATAAGAGTTCCTTTAGTACAGCACATAATACACAGGCTGGGTCACAAAGTAAATGATTTTATCACTACAGGGTCATAGGCTGACAACAAACTCTTTTGTGTCAATTGTTTATTGATAATTAAGAATGAAAATATTTTATCTGAAATGTAATTGGTTAATTTTTCAAGCAACAGCATTTCCTGAGCTTGCTACTTATTCAAGTATATAATTATTAATTCTTATTTTAAGATACTTCCTACACAAAGACTGTAGGTAAAATTCTTGTTTCCAGTCATACCTCAGGAATAATTTTCAGGCTTTACAAAAAATATTCATTTCATCCAGACCAAAGGAATATGCAGATGAATTTGGGGTCCTTGCTTTGTAACTCATCCTCTCCTTCCTTTCTCCCCTCCAAACCATTTCTACATTTTCACAATTTCACTTCAGTATAGCAGTATTTCATATATATGCAGTATTTCATTTCAGTACAGCATTCATCAGCAGTGCTAAGTGAGAAATTACCAGGAATCTGGAGTTGCCCATTTCCCAGATAATTCCAAAGCACTCAGACCTGCGCTTGCCTGCCTGAGTTCTCTGAGCAGTTGAACTGTGGAAAGCATCTCCTGCCCTTGTTGATCAAAGACCAGCAGAATTATTGACCTGCCCCATCTCAGAGGAACTAAAATCCAAAACATCCTTAACTGCACAAAAAAATTCACTCCACACTGCAAAGCCCTGAGCTTGTATCCCTCAGCTCCAGGATAAACACGGGCAGTAACTGTTGTTCCTGACTGGAGAGAGGATGATGGAAAATCACATCCCTAATTCCGACACTGATCTAATATCCCCTGGAACTCAATTTCCTCATTAAGCTCAGCATTAAGCCCAAACACAACAGGGATTTACCAGGCAGGTCCCAGCTCTAAGAAGAGCCCAGGGCTCGTTCTGCACCTGCAGGGCACCAGCAAAGAGGGGCTGAACTCTGCTCCCATCCCTCCTGTGCAGCTGGCAGGGATTTTACACTCACCAAAGTGGAATTATCACAGAACCATCACAGGATGGTTTGGGTTGGAACCTTAAAGCTCACCCAGTGCCACCCCTGCCATGGCAGGGACACCTCCCACTGTCCCAGGCTGCTCCGAGCCCCAGTGTCCAACCTGGCCTTGGACATTCCAGGGATCCAAGGGCAGCCACAGCTGCTCTGTGTCAGGACCTCAGCACCCTCACAGCAATGGAGAATAAAACACAATTCATTCCCTGGTTCTTGCCCTCTAGGGAATCTGGAACCAGGGTGATGGAGGCCCCTGCCATGCAAGGAGATGTAGGGATTGTAAATCCTAGTTTTCCAGAATGGGTTTTAAATCTGGTTATATGTTTCTTTTAAATGGTTTGAAAATAGGCTTAAAGATTTCCTGTGTCACTGTTTTAAATAAGATCCTACAGCAGTAAATCCTGTTCCTTGTTTAGCACTTGATATTGCTGTCAGAAACTCTAATTTCAGATGCGAAATGCAACCTGCATGGAAAAAAACTTTTCACCAATGTGATGAAAAGTAGAATGACTTTAATCAGTATTTTTGGCTCTGCACAAGAAGGAAAGGTTGCTTGGCAAATAAAGGCTCATGCATCTGATTAGCAGCAAAATACAGCTGATGCCTACACTAATATTGACCCATTCAATCCAATTTAACACTGGAATTTCTCTGTTAGGAGAGCCACTGAAATATCTGCGTGCTAACAAGCAGGGTCAGGAATCTGTCCTGGGACAGAGTCAAAACTGGCTGCAGGAATAGTTTGCTTTGGGTTTAGTTTACACAGGCAGGCTCAGGAGAAAGTCACTGAGGGCTCACACAAATATCACAAAACTTCTCGGTCCCTCCTGAAACAGACGCTGAAAAAAGCAAAAGTTGTTCCTAACATGGTGTTGGTTGAAATAGAGACAGATCCCTGATCCCAGCCCTCTCTCAGAACTGTGTGAGAATTATGAGTGAAAAGGAGGAGAAGCAGAGAGAATCCCTTTCTCATGGTGCTCTTCTCCAGATCTATGCTGAATAATGAAACTTTATAATAAAACATCAGGTGAATCTGCCTGAAAGTTTTGAAACTGGCCTGACATAACTGCTTCTTTTAATTGCAAATAAATGGCAAATAAATCACGATTCCAAACTCTGCCTCTGCCAGGCTGAATTCTGGGGGCATGAAGCTGCAGCATCCCTGGGGCCCCTGTGCCAAGCTCCTGCAGAGCGTGTGGAGCAGGATCTCTCAGAGTGCAGTCACACAAACACAACATCTGTGCAGGTCAGCGAGGGGAGAGGGAATTTGACACAGTCAGGAGAGAAATCCATCAAATCAGACAAGCCGGGGGTTGTGACGTACCATTGACTAAGCTGGCATTTGCATTATCAGTGGCATTTGCACCTGCTGCACCATCTGTGGCTGGAGGAGGGTGGGAGGAGGGATGGGAAGAACCTACTGAGCAATAATGGGTAAAAAAAAAAAATAAATAAACAAAAAAGCACAACAACAAAACAGCAAATAATAAATAAATAATAACAGCAACGCGAACGAATGCACGTGACAGAGCGAAAAGCCTTCGTGGCTTTGTTTGCTCTCAAAATCAAAGAGTTTGAAATTAATTAACACAAATTTCCAAAGCAATGTGGCATTGGGAAGGTGTCACAAAGTAAGCTGAAAACTCAAATAACAACAACAATAATAATAATAACAATAATAATAACAAAAGAGAAATATGAAACACATTTAGCAAAGTTAAAGGAGCTGGTGAGAACTGGCTGTACACAGTCCTGTGTACATTGCTTTAGTCCTTTTATGTGTTATTTTTTGGTACTTTAATGTAATTTATGCATTTTTAAAGTGGTTGAAATGTTTCCTTTGGAGTTAATTTATACAGCGTTTGTGTAGCTTTAAAATTTGCATTTAAAAATGTATTGTATCTACATCTGTACATACTTCTACATAGAAGAGTGGTAAATATTTTATGTTTTAAATAATTTTGCCCATTATGATTTATCATCACTGATACATCCCTGTCCAACAGGGCTCAAACCATGTCCTGCCATCACCCAGGTAAAATGCACATTGATCTGATTAGAAACATGGAATTTTCCTATATTTTATGTGGAAAAGACAAATATAGCCTTGAGGAGAATAATTTTAAATCCAGAAAACGGACATGAGACATTTCCTGGTTTGTGAAGACATGAAAGAAGAATCCGAAAAGAAAACGTCTTCTTCTCTTCAGTCATTATCCACATATTAGAAAAAACTGGACGAGAAATCTTTCCTAACAGGAAATTGAAAAGCTTGAAGAAGGTTTTATCATTTTACTATGTTTTTATCGTGAAGTTCAATAAAATTAGTCTCTGCAAATAATAGCCAAAATTTATTTTGTTTTGTTTCTGGTGGTTAATTGCTCACAACAGAACCAAGTCCTCCCATGGATCCTGACTGAGACTTCAAACTGCTCCAGTCCTTGCCCCACAGGGATTATTTCATGCTGTACTGGGCTGGTACTGCAGAAGAATGGACTGATTTTATTTACAAATGGCAAATTGGGAGAAGAAAATAAACAGCTCCCAGGATTTAAAAACATACCCTGTGCTACTGCATGGAGGAAAATTTCAATTGCAAATTTGATTACTGTGGTGGCAACGACTTAAACTGTTTTGGTGACTCGTGCTCGCTCTTTATTCCGTTTGGATCCCCACCCTAACCAGCACAGCGTGAGCTGCTAGCAGCAAATCAAGTATTCCTCATGAAATACTTTGCAATTTACTTCTGGAGAACAGCTGATTATTCCAGCTGAACGGGAGGATTTGCAACACCAACAATGCCTGCTCACCAAAAGATTTGGCACCAGCAATCTTGTTGATTTGAAATCATTTTTTAATTTCAACTTGAGTGATTCGAAGAGGATTATTTCAATCAGCAGTTCCCCCTTGATTTGCATCATTGGATGGGGTACAATTCTTACTCTACCTGGAAGCTGCTGTTCCTCCTCCTGTTTCACACCTGCATGATGATTTTTAAAGTGTTAATGAACAATAAAAGCACACACCCACACAGACTGAAAGGGGCAGGGTTTCTGAGAACTGCAGGTTTATGTTCCAGAGGTTTTCATTTGAGCTGGCACCTCCATCTGCCACCAGCTCTGCCCAGGCATGAGCACAAAGCTGCATCAGAAAATGTAGAGGAATTCTCTATATTATGGATTATTTATATTTTAGGTGTTTATACAGAGCCATGTTCAACTAAATTCTGTGTATGCATCCAAATTCTAACACACCTCTGTAAGAATCTTTGGGTAAATCACAGCCACAAAGTGGAGAAAGCTCCCTGATTTCTCTTTTCCTGCCTTTCCTGGCTCTTCCCTGTGAAACCTGAAATAACCAGCAGTGTCTGAGCAGAGCCTAAGGAGCCCAGTCCAGTTAAACCCAGCCCAGGGAGCTCTCAATCCCACAGGGGTGAAGCTGCTCCTCCTCTCTCCCCGATCTGAACGACAGCAAGAGCAAACTCCAAGGTGCTGCTCCAAACTGGTCGGGCATAAAAGAGTTTTGCTTTGTGAGGTTTCAGTCTTTTCTCCTTTTAATTCTCCTGGAGCCCCCCATGCCTGGCAGCTATTGTGCTTTTCTATGCAGAAATGAAATGGTAAACATTTCATTTAGTAAAAAGGGATTTCCTCTAAGCAGCAAAGAGTCAAAGGGAGACACTGAACATACTCAGAAATGGAAATTGTAGTCCTGAAAACCATTAGAATTTGGCCTTCCTATCTGCAGATTCATATAAAATGATGGAAACAAAAAAAAAAAAAAGGTGGAATCATATTGCCTGAGAGATAGCAAATAAAATGTTCAGTAAAGCTTTAACTGCTTTTTTTTTTTAATTAATAGTGACCACTAGAAAGAGCAGAAATGTCTGAGAAACCTGTATTAATTGGCCCTTAATCATGTCTGAAAGACAACTATTCTTAGGACAGACTTGGAATGAAATTGTGGAAGCAGAACAATTTACAAGACTGCACAAAGAAAAACTGGCAAGGACAGACATTAAATCACGTTTCTGCTTAGTGTGCAGCCCACAAATTAGCAAATGCTTATGACATCACACTGTAATAAGGTGAAAAGCCCAAAGAGGCTTCTTGATTTCATTAACTGATGCAGGACATGAAAGTAGAACTGTCTGCTAACATTTACTGCTACATTCTTGGCTTTTACTATTCTTAGCTCGACCTTTACACCTGAAGAAATTAAAATGCCTCTCAAGTCAGCCACTGACATTAAACAACCAGGCTAGCAAAGAGCCACGGCTTATCTTTATTTTAATCCTGAAGCTCCAAGACAGATGCTATTTCCATGGCCAAAGGGTTTCTTTTCTGGAGAAAAAATATTGAATTGATAGAAAAGCACAAAATCTTAGCACACTGTAGGTGAGCATGGATTCATGTAGAGAAGCCACAGCAACTGGAGCATGCCCAGGTATCCCCTTGCAATTCAGTATGGACTGGGAGCCTGCAGTTTCACACTGGAAAAACATCTTGTTATCCAATGGATTTATTGGTTAACAGCTTCAGCTGTTTTTCTGTGTGACATGTGATGATAAAAATGTGTCATAAAAACAAAAAAAAAGGCAGTTTGAAAAATCCCATGTATTTGTCAAGAGCGGAGGAGAGTTCTGGCTGCACAAAGCCCAGGAGCTTTCTCTGGAGCATCCTGGTGATGGGAAATTTACCTTTCTTGTCTTTCTTCTCCTCCTCTTCTCCCCCAGCTCCCAGCAGAGTGAAGATGATGCCAGTCTGAGAATTCACCCCCACAGCAGTCACCAGCATCCGCCCAGAGCCTTCCATGACATGGGTGCCTGAAAAGAGGCAAGACAGGTTACAGAGAGCTAAAAATAAATGTAAAAAATTATGCAAGGCTTTTCTGAAAGTATTGAGAGAGATTTGCTACACTTTATAAACCTATATTGAGGGGTATACTACCACATAACCAAAATAAACCCTAATGTGCGTTATTCTCAACCAAGAATTAATGCTTAAGCACAAACCTCAGGCTGCACATCCATCACCATCAGACTCTTTTTATAAAAGAAAAATTGTCACCAACCAAGTTTATCTTCTGCAAGAAAACAGTTTCAGCAAAGCATCACAAATACACAGATTAGGTTAAGAAAACTACCCCAAAAAAATTCCATTCAAACCTAAAATAAGAAAATATCTTTAAAAGCCAGCAGAGATTTGGTTGGTTCAGTTGGAAAGGAAAAACACTGCAACCTTCCTCAGAAATTTATCACAGCCTCCTTTAAGATGTGTCACTATTTCCAAATACCTTTTAATTAAGAACTTGCTATTTGTATCCCTGTGTTTTGTTCTGAGGGAATCTTCTCCTGAATTGGATGACAAAGGTGGATAAAAATATCCTCCAAAAAGTGCCCTGGGCTCCCAGAGCAGCTTTCGCAGGCAAACAGGCAAAGAGCTCAGGCTGAGCTCTGCACACCTAGAGAGAGCAGAGCAGGCAGAGGGGATGGGATGGGGTGTGGGGGTCCCAGTTCTTGATTTTTCTGGGTCTGGGTAGAAGGCACTTGAATGGTAGTTCATGTTTGGACTCAGGGGTTTATTATTTCTTATCAGTAAAACAGTCTCACTGCTGGGAGTTCAGCAGCTTTTCATTAGAAGGCACAAAATGGCCAGCAAGCTCTTGTTCCAAAGTCTTTTAAGACTAAACTATGCAATTAAGAACTGACACCTGGATTATTTTCCCTTTTAACCCAATAACTGATCCCACAGAGCTGCAATGTGGAATTTCTGCCCAATTACAAAATGCCACCCAAACCCATGGAGAAGGAGGAAGAAGAAGCATGGAGAAGAAACCCAGGATGACACCCTGTGCCCTCCATCTTGCTTCCATCCACAACACACTAAAAATCCCAAAACCTCAGTTTCTCACCAAGTGATATAACTATACTACTCTCTATAATCTATTTCACACTTTCGTGGATTTTGGTCTATTCCGGAGTCTGGGAAACTTTCTCCATGAATGAGGGTCAGAGTCAGAGCTTCCCTGGGGGTCAGGGCACCCCAGAGCAGAGAGGGAAATATTCCTGGTGCTCTGGGATTCCACAGTGGGGCAGATCTTACCTGACAGCAGCATTGGGTCTTTGTCCACGGATTTGCGGACCTGGTCGGACTCTCCAGTCAAGGAGCTCTCATCGATTTTGAGGTCATTGCCTTGAATAAATATCCCATCAGCAGGTAGAAGGTCACCTGTGGTCAGAACAGGGCAATGGAAAATCTCCATGAGATTGTTTTTAGAATTACACTATGGGTTTTGTCATAAAATCACAATTAATTGCATGAAAAGGTGAAATGAAAGGAGAAGGGAAGGAATTGCTCCTGATGGTGTCCACACGAGCCACAGTACTGCAGTCCAGCCAGGAAAGGCCTTTTACTGCAAACATGTTCTGCTTCACTCTATCCCAAAATCCAAATGCATCACATTTAACTCACAATGGACATCTCCATCATGGGGGGTTTGCCGGGGAAGTGCTCCTCGCATCACCTGAAGGTTTCTCCATCAGAGTTCATAGGAATTAACAGCAACTAATGAATAGCTGAGCTGCCCTTTCCCCACTCAGGCAGCCCTTAGGTAAGTCCGGGAGAAATGTGATGGCTGATGGAAGGGGGATATTGCTGGAATTAACAAATTCTTCCAGAGCACACAGAGTGTGCAGGAGTTCCTGCAGGAGTCTCTCACTCCACTGGAGCACAGGGCTTTCCCTATGGCATGGAATTATCAGGCACCTCATCCATCTGGGGCGTCAATCTGGATCTGAAGCAACTCATGAGGTGATCACAGAGGCCCAATTCCCTTCTACACAACATTTAAAAACACTTCCTCTTGCCTCTAACTGCACAGAAATAAAAATAAATTAATCTGAATAATGTAATCCTCTGTGATAATTACCTTTGTATGAATAAATAGAGAAAACCAGAAGGACAAATACAGAAACTGGAAGAACAAACACAGAAAACTGGAAGGAACTGGAAATCTGACCAATCCTTGTCCTGGTCAGTGAAAGAAGTTTCCACCAATTGAATTGATTTCCTAGTGCAACTTTACAGCAGCTCTTTATGTTCTCCGTTTGCCCTAAGAGCTCAGGTGTCACCTCAGTATGGCCAACTCTGATTTTCTGTCCTATAACCCTGCCAGGGAAGCGTGTCCAGAAGGGCCAGCAGAGCAAGCCAAGGCTCCAAAGGCCGTGCACTCACCGTATTTGACCTGTGCAATGTCCCCAACCACGATCTCCGCCACGGGGATCTGGATGACCTGTCCCCCTCGCACCACGGTGAACTTCTGCTCCTGCTCGATGCGGCTCTGCAGCCCCCGGAACTGCTTCTCCTTGCTCCAGTCGTTGAAGGCAGTGACCAGGACCACGCAGATGACAGACAGGAGGATGGCAGCACCCTCAATCCAGCCGGCTTCGGCCTCCCCCTCATCCTCAGCTCCTCCTGTTGCAGTACCACACCCTGCGGAGATGGTAAGGAGCGGTTTAGGGAAGGTCGGCTGTACCACAAGAAATGAAATTTGCTGTGATGTGACAAGGTGAGGGGATGGAGCTGCTTTTCCAAACACTGCCTGCTGATGAAACGTGGCAGAATGGAGGAAAAGGACAAATAAAGAGATCTGTGAAAAAGAGAAAGTAAATAAATCAACAGAAATCTTTGTCCTT
Source organism: Melozone crissalis (assembly GCF_028551555.1). Classification (NCBI taxonomy): domain Eukaryota; kingdom Metazoa; phylum Chordata; class Aves; order Passeriformes; family Passerellidae; genus Melozone; species Melozone crissalis. The sequence goes on along the minus strand of NW_026535807.1, from coordinate 17,837,733 downwards.
TTAATTTTTCTTCTGAGCGACCCATCCTTGGTGAACCCAGACTAAACAAATGGAAGGAGAAAGCACCAATTCTGTTTTGTGACAGAGGACTCAGAGCTTCACCTGAGCCACCAAAACCTGCAGGACAAGAATAAGATAATACTGAAGAATAAGAATAATACTGAAAAATATGAATAATACTGAAGAATAAGAATAATACTGAATAAGAATAATACTTAAGAATAAGAATACTGAAGAATATTAATAATATTGAAGAATATGAATAACACTGAATAAGAATAATACTAAAGGTGACAGGAAGGACTAAAACAATGTATGGCATTAAATAATGCAAAGCAATGGCATTAAATTCACATCAACAGCCTGCCAGATTAAATTAAACAATTTTAACACACAATTTTTTTTAAACAATTTTCAACACAATTTCTGAATGTTCTGAATTAAACACACTTATAGGGAGCACTTGTTAAAAAAATACTGGGGTCAACTGAGTTTCTCAGCATTTCAATTTGATAATGAATATATTAAGGAACACTGAGTAAAAACAATTCCCTGATATTAATTCATCAGTCTTCCCTACAGAGAAATGCACTGGGATGCTTCTAGAACTGCAAGTCCATTATTGCTGCCAAAAGCAAAAGAGCATTAAGAGAACCACTCTGTTCTGAACTGTTAATTCTGAATTACTTTGTATACATCTGCTAATTATTTATATCAATTAAAATTTAAATGGATAATATTCACCAAAGGAAAGTGACATAGCTCTCCTTCTTACTGGGAGAAATACTGGACAGGCAAGAGCACACTCCAGTCACAATCCAGAGAAATCCCAGAGCTGGTGGGAGAGAGGAGAACTCAGCCTGGCCAGCAGAGCCTCCTCTCCTCAGGGATCTGGGAAGAATTGTTCCCATTTCCATGAAGAATGGGACCAGTCGGGGATTTGACATCACTTCTCCACCTCACCCAGGTACCGGGGGGTTCAGCAACTCCGCTCCCACCTCTGACTGAAGTTTAATTTGGTTTATTCATCACTTCTCACTAGAGAGAATTAACAGCCAGGTTGATTTCTGTATTCAAATTACAAACTGGAGCATCATAATCCATTAACCAGCTGAGTAATTACTCTTGCATGTGAACAATAACAAAACTACCAAAAGTCAAAGGAAGAAAGATGAGCCTGAACAGCCACTAAGAGAGGAAGGAAATGAAAATAAAGGGAGTTTTTAGCCAAGTTCTCTGTAGTTTACACTGAGTTTCTAAAGGCAGGGCAAAGGCTGCTCCCAAGGGCAGGGATGTCCTTCCACTGTTGGCCCACCCAAACCTGCAACACAAGAACCTCACCAAAACCACTTTTACAGCACTCAAGGAAGAAATTTAAAAACTTTTTTAAGTTCAATACCTTCAGCTGCTCATTACCAGCCTCAAATGCAACTCAGAAACCAACCCTGCAACTTCCTCCTGCAGCACAATGGAGGTTTTGGGAAGGAATTGTGAATTTTGTTCTGTTTCACCTTAATCATCTCAATTGGGCTCTGTTGGATTTTTAGATTCCTTTTCCAAATCAGCAGATTCACTTTTGTCTTGATTGTTTTAAATTAGTGCAAGTAATTCTGTCTCAGCAGATGTAACACCAGAATTCACTCTCCTTTTTTTCATTAGATATGACTTAGAATTAAATATGATGAATATTCTGGTTTGTTAACAGAAAGAAACATGGCCTAGTCTAGCCACAGTCAAACACTGATTTTATTTCCTTTTCAGATGGTTGAAATTTAGCCCAGCTTGTACAAAATTACAAAGATCTGCTGCAGAGTAATATTTCCAAGACCTTTCAGTGTTAAAAAAAAACAAACAAAAATTTAAAAAAACCCCAAACCTTGATTAAGAAAAATCAGGTAAAAAATAAATATATTCCTTGACTTGACCAGTGAGGTTAGAGTTTGATCTCCATGTTGACATAAATGGCAACACAGAGCATGCAAATAATACAAAATATTATCATTAACATAAAAGGAATTACCTGTAGATACCGTGAAATTTAAGCACAACCAAAAAAAAAGAATTCATTTTTCAGCTGAAAAGTTTGTTTTTATTCCAGCTGAAAAAAATTGTTTGTAACAATGGAAGAAAATCTGAAGGAAACAGATTGAACTTAGATCAAGTTCTTGGAAAGTGTCCCTAAATCTGACAAGCTTCCACACTGAATAAAAAATTATGTTTATGACTTAAAATCATGAGACAATCATCCACAGCCCAATGAAAACAACAAAATTTTAAATGCATTTAATTTTCTTTTCTGTTCCTTTCATCTGACAATGATAAATTCGGGTGGAGCAGAGGTGGTTGAAGGGAAGAGGGAATTTTAGGAGTAGAGGAATTAATGGCCAGATCTCATCAAAACCTTTGAGAGGATGGAGGAAATTCTGAGTTGATTTTTGAGTTGTTAATTGTTGAGATTCAATGTGGCCTCTCTCAAACCCCAGGGCCCAGGTGAGAAGTCAATCAGACCAAGAGAATTTCCCCAAATTTTGCTTTTGCATTTTACACTCCGCAGAAAGGAGACAGGATAGAAGTGCTACAAAAATTAATGTAAAATGTTCTTTTTTAGGAATAAACTCTAGCAAAAAAACTGCCTGCTTCTTAAAAGAGGAAAATTTGAGCAGATTTTTTAAAAAAAATATGAAAAGCAAGATTTTAAAATCCATCCTCTGCCCTTTAGAACATGACCCATCTGTCAGGGAACATTTACTTGAACTATGTGGTGCTCTTGCTTCCAAACTGTTTTAGAGGTGTCCTTTTGATAGGGAAAAAAAAATAAAGAAAACCTGCATCTCCATTGATTTGAGTCTGTCTAATGTTTTCTCATATACTTACAGAAGAATAATTGGGTTTTTAATATTTTTTTCCTGCTGTTATGGTTTTCTAGAAATTATAGATAGACTTACATGGATTTACAGAAAGAAATTTTATGTATTTACAGGGGAAAAAGACACAAACATCTTAACTCTATATTTAGATTATCTGTCCTTATTGCAGTGTAAAGTGACCCAGCACTGACCTTACAGATAAGGAGAAAATAAGAAATATTAATAAAATACATCATATTAATACACCTAAATAACAAAATTGAATTTAAAGCACCTAATATTTATTTAAAATGTTCATATAAACTTGAAATTCATGCTGAGGTATAAGATTGGAGTTTTTATTGAAATGCACAGAGTGAAAAGCAGCACAAAAGAGTTGTTAACATGCAGATGTGATTTGTGGCAGGGTTTTATTCCAAGACAGCAAATTGTGATGTTCTCATCTTAAATTCCTTTTAACAGAAGCTCTATCTGTCAGAAAACTCAAATGCAGAGAGGTAAAAAATTTTAAAACATGGAGCTCTTTTTTCCCACAATTTTGAATGTGCCTTGGCCAAAGTCACAGAAAATGTGCAGGCCTTAAAACTGAGATGCTGAAAACCTACAAGTCAAGGCTGCAAAGGGCTGGGACTCCTTTGGCACAAAAAAAAAAAGCTGATGGAGCCCTAAAATGGATCCATTTATCCCAAAAGTAGCATCCAGGTGAGCTGGAGCTCCCCAGGAGAGGGAGAACCTGGCAGCACAGCCTCAAAGGAGGCTCAGAAACACAAAGAGGGACCAAGGGGACCCTTGTGCCCATAAAATATCTGAAAGGACGTTTCCAGAACCTTGTGGAAGGAGAACAGGACTTTAAAAAGCTTAAAAGTGGGCCAGAAATAGATCAGCAAAGCTGATGGAAAAGTGTTCTACAGGGAGGAGATGAAAGGAAGGAAAAATCCAAAGGAAAGGAAAGGAAAGAATAGGGAAGAGAAAAAATGGAAAAGAAGGAATAGAAAAGGACGAATAGGGAACCCATCACAGGCAGGGAGCCCAGCTGAGGTGGCAGCAGCTGGATTTCCATCTCTGCAAGGATTGGAGGGCTCCAAACTGCCCAGAATTTCCATTCTCAGCCCAGCTGAGATGGCAGCAGCTGGATTTCCATCTCTGCAAGGATTGGAGGGCTCCAAACTGCCCAGAATTTCCATTCTCAGCCCAGCTGAGGTGGCAGCAGCTGGATTTCCATCTCTGCAGGGATTGGAGAACTCCAAACCTGCCCAGGAGCCTGGAGGTTTGAGCAAACACCCAGATACTCACCTGGGCTGCACTTCATCTCAAGAAAATTCAAAACTGGCCTGAGAAACCTCCTGTGCATGAATAGAATTTAATTTTATAGAAGGGTTTAGAAAGAAAAAATTGAAAATAAAAAAAGGAAGAGAGGCATAGGTTATTAAAGGGAAAGTTAGAAAAAATTTGAATGTGCTTGTGGTGAAAAGGGGAAGAAGGAGAGGAGGAGGCACAAGAACAGGTTAAAGCACTTCAGTAACAGTGAGCAAGAGGGAGTATGAGGTAATAATCTGGTGGCTGTTATTAATAATTTTAACTTAGTGAAAGCTAGCAAGCAAGAAAGGGAATGAATAGAAGTCCACAAAAAGCCAGACAGCATCACCTGACAGCTTGGCAGGCTCATGTCCTGTTTGATCTGGAATGCTTTTACACCATTTCAATGTACATTTCTCCTGATATCACCCCAATCTGGGCAGATACAGGAGGAGGCACACGGGCTCAGTGCAGCTAAAAAGAAATATCTGCTTAAAATTTCCAACAGCTATCAGGAGATTCTTTAAGCTGCTTTGAATAACATAATGATTATAATTACAAACTATACAATCCTGAGCTGCAGCACAGTAATTTTTAAATCAGAAAAAGCACATTTTTAAAAATCTGGGAACATCTGTATTCCTAAATCCCAACCTACAGCACATACCTCTCAGCTACTCATTTCAACCTACACACTGCTATTTTTAAGCTGAGAATACCTTTTGGCATTTAAATTCCCTAGGAAAATCTCCTCACACCCCCAGAGGTAATTTTTTTAGTCAGTCAAACTGGTTTTGTCACCAGAAAGACAACAGCTCCCCGATAAAAACTTTTTATCGAATCTCTTTCTCTCTAAAGACATTTTTTCCCTCGCTGCAGCTCCAGCACTGATGTTATTAAAGCAAATTGAGCAGCTCAAAGTTACAGCTCTGTCATCAGCTCTGCTTCCCAACAGCACCACTGACGATTCTAACTTTACAAATGTATTTAGCTGTGTAAGACAAGGAACAATAACCCAAAAATTATGTGATAAAACCCATAAATTCCCCTCCTTAACAAGGCTTCTCGAGCTGTAACAAACACTGCAGCGTTCGTTTCTGCAGATTCCTCCTTGTGTCATGTCTTTTGCTCCACAAGGAGTCCCAGGAGTGATTGGCATCACCATTCCTGCCCCAAATCCTCCTCGGCATGACGATGCATCAGCAGATGTTGAATCACTCCCCACAACGGCAGAGCAGCACAGGGCTGGCTCTGAGTCACAGCCCAGGCACAGGGGCAGAAATTCTGCAATTTCACCCATTTCTGCCTTTCCCTCACTCCCCCCAAGGGTTCAGGCAGCCTGACCAACATTTCCAAGTGAGAGGAATGGTGGATTTGTCTTTCCAAACAAGCTGGTAGGTAAAACCAGCACTGGGAGATAAAAGAAACAATGGGAAGGATTCCTTGATTGATGAATGGAAAAAGATATTTGTTTTTACAAATAAACTGTAGGTTTGCTGATAAATGAAATTAGACATTGAAAGATGAAAGAAACAATGGGGAAGAAAACCCCCTAAATTTTGTAAGAATTAACAAGGAAAAGGGAGGGCTGTGCATTAGAAGGAAATGTTTGGTATCAGGTGTTTTGGGAAGTCTGAAGCTCTCAAGTACCTCAGAAATGGGGAAACAGAAAGGAAATGTGGCTGGGAAATTGGGATAAAAAGGATTGAGTTATACATTAGAGGGAAAGGGAGGGTTGTGCATTAGAGGGGAATCTTTGGGATCAGGTGTTCTGGAAAGTCTGTACCTCTCAACTACCTTAGAAATGGGGAAAAGGAGAAGGGAAATGTGGCTGGGAAATTGGGATAAAAAGGAAGCTGTGCCCTCCAAAAATTTGAGAAATTCCAGAGGAATGCCCCATGGCCTCTCCCTTTATTCAAATGAAGTAAAAGGACTCCTCTGTCTCCTTTTGGACATAAACCTCTGATGTTTGTGGGTTAATTTTCCTAACACAAGCTACCTGCAGGATCAGTGTTCTCCAAACCCACAGAAGGGATTTATGAGGGTGACAAAATTACCCCACAAACATCAACATTCAAGGGGTCTAAACATTCACTAAAAGCCAGTTTTAGACACGTCTTTGAAGCCAATATGAGAATTCCTGGCTTTGTGATCCACCAGTTTGTTATGTAAGGGCTCCAGGGGGGCAGGGAGGGGGAAGCAAAGAGCTGCTGTCCCTGTGGGTTTGTTATGTAACTGCCAGCTCCAGAGCTTCCTATTAAATATTTACACTTTTTTGGCATCTATATGCAAGGAAATAAATCTGGGGGCCCTGTAAGCATAGATGGATATAGATATAGATTATATTGATTATAGATATAGATACAGATGTAGATTATATAGATATAAAGATATAGAAATAGAAATAGATATAGATTATATAGATAAAGATATAGATGATATAGATATAGATATAGATATAGATATAGATATAGATATAGATAAATATGGATGAGATAGATATAAATATAAATATAGATATAGATGGATATAGATGTAGATATATATATACACAATAAATATATAGAAATAGAAATAGATATATAGATGAGATACATATAGATATAGATAGATATAAATATAAATATAGATATAGATATAAATACAAATATAAATATACCTTAAATATAAATAAAAATATACCTATAAAATATAAATATAATAATATGATATAGTTAGAGTTATAGATATAGATAGATATAGATACACATATATCTATTTATCTCTCTCTCTACCTATATATATATATGTATTTTCACACGTTCTTCAGCCTGATCACAAATTCATGAGCACAGGAATGTTCATTGAAATATTCCCTCCATTTCAAGAGAAAAATGGGGCGTGTCAAGCAGGATTCTTCTGCCTGGCATCTCCAAGGAAATTCATTTTGGAGATCGGGCAAAGGGATGGGTCCTCACTCCACCAAAAGACCAAGCAAGTACTCCTACAGTGTTTATATTGTTTATATTCAATTTTCTTTCCTTTTTTTTGCCAGAGAAAAAAGAGAGAAATGCAAGGGGAAAAAAAAAAAAGGAATTTTCATCACGAGTCCTGTTCTAAGGGATTGCAAGAGACAAACCTTGATGTTGGGTTGTTGTAGCTTCACTTATATTGCTCCAAGCTAGGCATGTCAGGTAAATAAAACCTCACATTCCAAAGGTAAAACATGGGCTCCAAATGCAGGAATCAGACCTTGAAAAGTTGCTCTGTGTTTATTAACAAGGATTCAAGTGCAGTTATTCAACCACTTTACTTGCAAGGGCACGTCCTAACTGAGTCCTACTTGCAGAATTAATATTTCTGGAAGATCTCTTCCTGGGAAATATGTGAGAAGACTTTTTATGCTGTCCCAAAGTTCTAAATCTCATTGCCTCTTCCCCAGCAGAGAGCTGAGTCGTGCCTGGCATCCTGGCCATGTGTGATGAGCAAGATCCAAGAGTTTTGTCAGAGATCTGCACATCTCTCATGAAGGGAAGGCAGCTGGGGGACCTCAGAATTTGCAGCCCAACAGAGATTTGTACAAAGCAGATGTAGGACACTTTGCACTAGGAAATAATTATTTAATCTGTAGGTCCCACATGACAAAAAAGTGCACATTTTGCACTCTACAAGTACTCAATGTGTTGTTACTGAGACCAGCTTGAGACTAAACTTCTGTCAGGAATTGGCTCCCAAAGCTGACCTGGTGTGGGGAACCCCACAGAATGCAACAAATAAAAACCAATCTAAAATAAATGAAAAATAAATTAAAAATTAAACTAAATAAAGACCAATTTAAAATAAATGAAAATTTTAAAACTCCACCTTGCAATACAAATATCAATTGACTCAAAAAACCCCAGGCAGTGCTGGATGAGCAGGATCTCCTTTGCTCTCTCATTCCAAAGGTGATGGGTTCAAATAGAGGAAAGACAAAGTCATAAAGACAGACAGACTGGCTGGATATCCAGCCAGGAAAGCGGGAAATTAAGAATCAAGGATTTTATAATGGGAGGCTTCAGAAAAGACAATTTCTACTAATAAAATTTCATGCAATCTCAGTCTACAAGCAGCTCCTTGTAAGCATTTTAGAATATGGCAAAAATCAAGATAGGTGTATTCTAAAATGACCACTGGAATATATCTTAATCAAAACACCTAGAAAAGAGCAATTGCATTCACTTAAATTTCTGCAGCCCTGTATGAACTTGCAGAAAAAGTCTTTTACAAGAATTTTACTTCTGTAAGAACAAACAATTATAAATAGCCTCACAGGCACTGCTAAACAAACAAAAAATACTTTATATTCAAAAAAGACAAAATAATTAAATTAAAAAATCATTCCTCTTTAAAATTCTGCAAGTAATAATTATTTGAGGGATTAATTGAGAGACTGTGAGCCAAAATTACAGGACAATATATTCCACAGTGCAAGGAAGGCTGTGCTGGGATAATTGCTATAGTGACCTTCTCCCAAAAAAAAGGAGCTCTTAGTATGAACTTTAACGATTCCATAAAGAAATACACTTAATATTGTTTAACTCTCTCACTAGAAACAGTGAAAAAAAGAATAAATCAAATATAAAAATAAATTGGTCAGTAACAAGTGATTCTGACATTTTTCTTCATTTCAGCACAAATATTAATGTCCACAAGGAAAATTATGGTGCAAGTTGAAGCCTTCTTTGTATTCATGCAGGATATATAAAAATAGAGTTACAAAATTCTCCACATTTAAGTCACTGTTCCAAGAATGCAGAACAGGTGCACATGGTCTTAACCTTAAATAGTTTTGCTCAGTTTAGAAAAAAACTTTTTTTCTCAGGGTTTTTCATGGAAAAAAGCTGGACAGCTTCAGCTCAGAATAAAAATACATTGAGAAATCTGGTTCAGCAGCCAGCCTTGATATCCCCAGGAACTCTACCAGGAAAGTGTTTTAAATTCAGACTCCATCAAAAACCAATTTACAGCAATGAAGAACACACAGCACAAACAAGGGATCCCCTTCAGATTAAGTTGTTTAAATGTCATAACTATGAAAAAAAATCAATGTAAAACACAAACTCTGTTTGAAAGATGTATGGACTAAATTGAATTAGCAACATCGGGGACTGTGATCCCAGAGCTTTGGATGGAACACTAATAAATGTCATTGGTTAATTCAGAGGAAAAGAAGGAGGGAAATAAATCTTTTTTTTTTCACGATCACATGTTGCAAGATCACATTTAGAATGGGCTATTGTGCCAATGCAAACAAATCATTAGGAATAATACCAATTAGAAATTAGAATTTCTGTTAGCTTGATATTAGCAGGGAAGTGGCTGTCCATATGTTGGCATTTACTCACTTGGAAAAGTTTAATTAAGTTTGATTTAGAATTCTAACCTTGCTATTAGAAAAAAAATGGAAGAGGGAATGCTGCAGCTCCTGGGATAAAGTTGTCTTTTTGAAAATTAGTAGATGAAGGAAAAAATATATATATAAAGTCAGGAAAATCTGCTAAGTTTGGAGCTGCAGCCATGTCAGAGATAAAGGTGCAGCTAGGTTCTAAAAATGGGAAGAATGCTCCCATTTCTCATGGAGCAATCCTTGGCTACTTCTGATGCTTTAGGATTTTAGCTTTTCTATTTTTTATTTATTTGAACTGCAATCCTGCAGTTCTTTAGTGCGTTACTCCAAACCCCACACCCAGTGTCAGCTGCAGCTTTCCCATTTTGGGCACACACAACAATTCCTCTCCAGGCCTGGCAATCAAGGACACCTCACTGCTTCAGGGCCCCGAGATGGGAACAAAAGGGACTTGGGGGGAGAAAACTTGGGCTCAATGACTGCATTACCTGCAGCTGGAATTGGCAGATTAACCCCCAGTGTGCAAATGGACCAAACTTATAAAAATATAAAAACCTGTGAGCCATCATCCATTTTGGGTGTAGGCCGTGAGGGGCTTTGTCTGCCCTAAATGTACCTGCAGGCCCTTCAATAAACAGAACTGCTTTTTATTCCCTCAATTCTGTCTGGTCCCTGTTTTTAGGTAGCCCAAAAAGGCATCACTTCCAGCACTTGTGAAATGCAGCTGGAGGCAGAGGAGGCTCTGAGCACTTCCTCAGTTCCCACTCCGATCACTGAGAGCCCCAGGAAACACAGAAACCCGAGCAAACAAAGAAATGTTTCCCAAAAACAGCTCTCATCGGGGCACTCAGCTTTAAATAGAGCCCTGCAGAACGTTTCACATTGACAGAGAGCAACAAATAGCTGAGAAATGCAGGAGCAGATGAGGGCTGTCTGTCCTGTGCCCATGCACAGAGCCTCTTCCCTTTCTGTCTGAAGCACGGGGATGAAAAGAGCAAATCACTGAAAAAAGGGTTTTGGGGTGGCATCTGCCTCAGTGATGGGTGCTTGTGCTGTTCCATCCCTCTCTGTGTTCTGATAGAAATGAAATGTGTTTGCTTCCAAAAATATTCTCCTTTTTGGGGGGGGGGTTTGATGCTTTAAAGCAAGGCATTCTAACAGGGAGGATTTAACAGAAATATTACCAAAAATCTACCTGCAAAAACAAAATTCAAAAAAAGGTTGGCTTTGCCTGGAAATCTTGACAGATGTTTTGAAGCGATACACACAATAAATAAATTTATCTGGGCTTTTTGTATGTCTTGGTGTTCTCTGGTATTGTTCTTCATGCAAGAAACTTCAGAAATTTGCATTTTCCTATGCCCTTTGTACCATAGCAGAGGTTTCTTAAATAAAAAGGTTAGCATTCAACACATAGTTCTACAGGCTAAACTTTAACTGCTTAATTCATATTGCTATTTCAAGCAAACTCCAAAAATCTCTATTTCAATTTCACCAGAGCTTCTAAAACCCCAAGAGGAGCAGGGGATGGAGTGGGGATGCCTGACCACACTCACACAAACATTTCTTTTAAAAGTTCCTGGATGTTTGCAGTGGCTTTGGTTGTGTTCTGTGCTAGCAAAAGCCTTTTCCAAGGTCTGAAACACTTCACACACCCAGACAATTTAGAGAGAAATTGCCAGCTTTTTCCACCCTGCAGAGAGAGGTTACTGAGGAAAGGTGACTGATTTAACAGGTCCCCAAAGAGTAATTCAGAGTTTTCAGAGGTTCAGGGCTGGAAAGGCACTGATAAAGAAAATTTGCAATTGAGGAGCTTAAAAAAAAAAAAAACAAACAACAACAACAACAAAAAACAAAACAAACAAACAAAAAAAAACAAAAACAAAAACCAACTCTGCAATCCCAGAAAATTCAATGATTGTCCTTGGAGCCAGTCCTGGAGCATCTGGGCCTCTCCTGATGCTGTCCCTGCCTCACTCAGGACAAGGAGAAAACCTGGCCAAAGGAGATGGGGAAGATTTGTAGGGCTGAGCCACAAAACCCCCTCATAACCTGCAGTGTTTATTCAGACTTCAGCAAAAACCATTTCTCATCTCCATTCCTTCGTGCTGGAAAGCTTTAGGAGGTGAGGAATGAGCTCAGTAAAAGATTAAAATTCTGTCATAAAGTCTGACAGCAGCAGGCATCAAAAAGTTCTCCCAATATTAGCATGGCCCTATAAAAGCAGTTTTTCAGTGCAGGAAATGTGTCCTGAACTGTGGGTCTCAGTTTATTTTCACCACAAAGGATGGGATGAAATCCCCCCTGAATTCACATCCAAAACCACCTTCAGTGTGAGCCCCACTGGGACAGACAGGAGATGGGATTTCTGAGACAAATTCTAAACTGAATTGTTCACCTGGATCTATCCAAAGCTGCAGGAAATTAGGATTTTATATTTTCTGCATATTAATTATCCACACTGAACTGAAACAAGAGGAGTGAAAAGGCAGAGCTTGTGCAAAAAATAAATCAAAATTACTTGTTTAAATGCTACTTTTCTAATAGGAAAGAGATGTGTGTGTTTATATATATCCATGAAAATATGCATATATGCAAAGTGCCTTCCTGTTCAAAAAGTTATTTCTGGTTTGTTTCTGTGCTTAAACATTTTTTTTCCAGGTAATAATTTTTCATTCTAATTCAAGCCCACCAACAGGGAGGAACTGAAAGCACAGGCAGATTTTGGGATGCAGCATAGTTTGTCTCAACCTAACTCAACTGTAAAATAATCCTAGAAGCAGATCCAGAAATATTTCATCTTTAAAAAGTCACATCATAAAGATTCTCCAAATTTGAATACTAATTGGTATCTTAAAGCTGCCAAATTAAAAATTATTTTTAAATCATGATGAGCTAAGAAAACATTCAACATTCCTGCATTTAATATATTTTTTTTTCCATAAGCTATTACCTTTTGGCAATAAAGATGTTTTCAGAGCTTTTGGGTTCCCATTGATTTGAAGGAATTTTGATTTATTTTTTTAAAAAAGCAGGTAAATATCTTTAAGGTAATATTTTAGCTCCCTTTGTCAGCTTCACTGCAATATTTGCATTTTCTGTACTACTGCCACGCTGCTCAAATTTCAAATCCCCAAAGAAAAAGATGGGGAAGTCTTCACAAACAGCTATTCTCTGGTATTTATAATCACGCTGTCTTCAAGCACACAAAATATAGCTGGAAATAAAATACCACAAATTGGTCTTTACATCCTCGTAAAACACAAAACTCAGCGTTGAGCTTAAATTCTTACAAGACTTAACCAGGTAATTCTTACCCTGGTTACACACCAGGAATTGATGTTTGTGTGCAGGGACACTCAGATTATCCAGGGAATTCAGAGAGTTTTCATCACTGGAATCTTTTAGAGATAACTCTGATAAATGTCTGTCAGAGAGGGTTGAAGTATTAAGTGTTTGTCAGGGAGGGTTGAAGCTTTTGAGGGTGGGATGGATGAAATCCCCTCCAGCATCCCCTCAGGTGGGTTTGCTCATCGTCTCCTGCCTCCCTGGCTTTAGGCTGGTGTGGCCAGGCTGGGATTAGCCAGGCCAGGCTGGAGAGCTCTCTGATTTACTCACGGTATTCCTCCTGGCATCATTCTCAATTTAGGGAACCTTGGGGAGCTCTGGGCAAGCCCAACCTGGCTGTTCTGCCTTCCTGACCTTCCTGGGCTCAGGATCTTTGCCAGGTGAGCCCTGCACCCCCTTGCCCATCACCCCTGGCTGTCAGCACCCCCAAACAGCCCCCCAGGGGCTGGGGGCTCCCCAAACCCACAAAACCAGACAGAACCTCACATTTACCCTCTCCCAACACCACACAGCTGGGAGGAACCAGGGCAGCTGACATGGGCTTGGGGCTCTCTCTAGGAGCATCATCCCAAAGCCCAGGAAAGGCTCAGTCTGAGTCCGGCCTGGCCCCTCTCCATGAGGAGGCTCCCCATGACCCCACAGCACAAAGGGCTCTCACCCATTCACCCATGGAGGAGCCCCCATCCTAAACCTGTCCCTTCTTTTGAGATTAACACCAAAGCAAAGATGTTTCAGAAATTCAGCAGTGTCTCCAGGGAATGACCACCCAAAGGGGCACAATCTCCTCCCCATGAGCTCAGCCTTGTACTGGTGACAATGAGGGTTGGGACACACAGCACACACACACCCCAACCTGTCCTGCTCTCTGCTCGTGGCTACTTAGACCTGGCATTGAAGTAATACTTAGAGCAGGAATTGAAAAAGCAAATTCTCACAAGCACTAAATTTCCTTAGCCAAACAGACTGTGGTAATGTCTCTAGAAGCCATATGCTGCTTCACCTCATCCCTGCTTTGGGAGGAAGGAGGTTAAATGGGGGTTTTGGCAGAACAAGCTGTTTTTAAGAGGGCAAATACTTCTGTTTCTCCTGTTTTCCAGGTTGCCAACTGCTTCATCCCCTTCCTGCTCACAGACTCCTTAGACTGGTTTAAAAAATCCTGGAGGGATCTCACAGTTTAATTTTTATGGTGAATGAGAAAAGAATTTTAAGTGCGTGCAGCAACACTCCTCAAAAGCTGTTTTGCTCACTCTGACAACATTCTCCGCTTTTGAGATTAATCTATTTTATATGAAAAAAAAAATGCTATTTTCTAATAGCTCAGCTTCTCTTGAGAATGCTCCTCCCTGGGCAGCACAATAAAACTGGATCAGTGTGATCTGTTTAGCAGCAAAGATGATAAGGGATTCCTATTAGGACACATCAGCTTTTAAGGCTGTGTGGCCCTTTTTCCCCCTGATATCCATGATTTCCCATTGATTGCTCAGTGCCTGGAGAACATTATGTAACACTCTGTGCAGACTTACAGAATGAGACAAACACAGCAGAAGCTGGAAGATGTTCACCACTTGTTGTTTTCAGCATCTGCAGCAAAGTTTTGGGAATATTTTCAGTTCTTGTAGGGGCTTTGTACCAACACAGGCCATGAAATGGGATGTCATTTAGGCTTCAAAGCATTGCAAAGTGTTAAAACAAATTAATTTTGGCTCACTTTCTTCATATTTTCTCCAATACTTTTTGTTTAATGGAGAGGACTTGAAGAGAGGACAGATTTACAGTGTCCCAAAAAATGTTACTGGGAGACATTGGTTAAAGTGCACACACACAAATTGTGGAGTCCGTTTCTCATCTTGATCTTGGGTTTATAACTGGGAGAGCTGGCAAAAGACTTACAGTTGTTTATTTCTGTGTGCTGCTGTGATTTTAGGAGGGCTGCAAAACACCTTTAACATTGGCCTCACAAAATAGATTTTTGTGCTGCCTACGTTTGTGCATTTTTAATCCAATCTACATTATCACATGCAAAATGCTCTTTAAAAAAAAATTAAGATGTAAAGCTGCCACAAAAGACTAGAGAATTAACTTTGGTTCAGCTGACTCATATCTGACATTTCTTAGTTTTTCACTCATTAATCAAATTGATTAACTGCATATTAATGAACCTCAGGGTGGCAGATTTTTAGAGACAGGGAGATGCATGCAATGTTTTCCTGTGGAGAATGTCCTGCAATCTTGGATGGGCCCTGCAAGACCCTCAGGATGGAGAGGTCTGGCAAGGGATTTAAAAAATGGATGTGCTTCACTTCACATTCAATAGCCCTCCTGAACTGATATGCTAAGGGAAATGGAGGCTGGGCTGAAAAGTTGAAGACAAGGTAAAAAATTGATAAATGCTGCATTAAAACATTGAGTTTCAATCCAATTGTGCCTCACTAGGAAGCAAATGAACCGAATTCCTCAGAGGATGGCACCAGACCTTCATGTGGCTATTTATCTCAGGTTACTTTTAATTCAGTTTAATTAAATTTGCTTCGAGTTCCTCAGCAATCAGTGCTTCCCCTTTCTCAAACCAACTGTTTATTCCCCTGGGCCATTTAACCCAGGGGGCACAGGAGAATTCCTTGTTCCAACCAACTCCTGAGCCGCGCTCATTTCCACGCCCAAAACAACACAAACGCTCGGCAGCGACAGCGCCAAACCCAACAGCCCTGAGGTGGCCGCCCTCGGCAGGAGCTGAAGGCTCTCCCCAGAGGCTTTCACAGCTCCCAGTGCCACTTCCCAGGGGCTTTCACAGCTCCCAGTGCCATTTCCCAGAGCAGATGAGGTGGCAGGGCCCCTGCAGGGCCAGTGCTGCCGTGCCTGGTGCATCCAAGGGTGGCCTCCTGAGACAAACACAGCAGAAGCTGGAAGATGTTCACCACTTGTTGTTCTCAGCATCTGCAGCAAAGTTTTGGGAATATTTTCAGTACTTGCAGGGGCTTTGCACTGACACAGGCCATGAAATGGGGTGACATTTAGGCTTCAAAGCATTGCAAAGTGTTAAAACAAATGAATTTCGGCTCACCTTCTTTCTGAAAAGGCTTCATATTTTCTCCAATATGTTTTGTTTAATGGAGAGGACTTGAAGAGAGGACAGATTTACAGCATCCCAAAAAATGTTACTGGGAGACATTGGTTAAAGTGCTCACATACAAATTGTGGAGTCAGTTTTTCGTCTTGATCTTGGCTTTGTAATTGGGAGATCTGCCCAACAACCCCGAGGCGGCCGCCCTTGGCAGGAGCTGAAGGCTCTCCCCAGAGGCTTTCACAGCTCCCAGTGCCATTTCCCAGAGCAGATGAGGTGGCAGGGCCCCTGCAGGGCCGGTGCTGCCGTGCCTGGTGCATCCAAGGGTGGCCTCCTGCCCGCCCACACCTGCGCGCGGCTCCGAGCCAAGCGCGGTTCCATTTCCAGCCTTCCCCACCAGGCATCTGCCGTGTTTATACAATCTAAGAACAAGATGATTTCATCACAGAGATGGGAAGGTTTCTAGAATCCCCAGGAAAAAAAAAATATATAAATATCCACTAGACCCATTTCCTGAGACACGGCGCTTCTCGGAAAGGGAGTAGAAGGAGTTTTGTGATCTGAGGCAGTGAGTGTGAGAAAGAAAAACGTTGCTGGGAGAGTGGGAAGAAAATTGTTGAGAGTTGGATAAGGAAGAAGTGAGAAATTCCAAATATCACCTACCTGAAATTACTCAAATGAGTGCAGTTCTGCCACAACTATTGGCAAGGAAAGTGAAGGGATGAAAATCACAGTTTAAAAACTGGGGCAAAAAAAGAAGAATTCTATCCAACTCTGGTCAAGCAGTCCTGACACATATGGCAACATAGAAAAGGGCTTCTCTTGCCTGTTTCACCTCCTCTGAAACCCTGAAATTCTCTTTGGCAGCCTAAAGCAGGAAACCACAAAGTGACCCAAAGAAAGGTGAGAGCTGTAACCACAAAATGACACAGCACAATAACAACATTTTGAAGTGTTTTGAGGGATCAATGGCTCAATTTCACATTATTCCAATGGGTTTTAATTATTTTTAGGAATACCCAGAGTGAGTGCTGGGGTGCTGGGACAGACATCCCATCTTTAGAATGTTGTACCTGAGCCTTGCACACACACTAGTGTAGCTGTTCTGCTCCAGCAGAACTCCAAGGTAAGGAATTTCCATGGAGGAGAATTAGACTCTCCAAACTTATGAGAATATTTTTTTAATGTACATCAGCACAAACTGCACAGAAATTCAAGCTACCTGCTGTTACATTTGACATTTTCACTCCTAACTAAGAAAAAGAAGCTTGTTGCCAGCTGCTCTGTATTTTTTCATATCTAGATATTCTTTTTTTATAGGTATTCTTTCTAATATCAATAAAAATTTTTACTTTTTTTCACTTTCTCCCAGAGATACCCAAACTAACAGCTGGTCAAATCTTCCTCACTGTGACTTATTTCCAGAGCTGCTAAAGAGATGAAATGCCAAAAGACACATCCTGGGCTGTGCTCCACAGGCAGGAACCTGGGAGAAGATGAGAAGAGCACAGCAAAAACCTGGACAAGGGGATGGGGAAGTTCTTTGTTTGGCTTTGGGTTTTTTCTCCCCCTCTGACTGATTTTTACAGGGTTTTTTAATCTGAACACCCCTTGGCTTCTGCAGGGAGAGCCTTTCCTGCTGCCTGGTGCCTCAGGCACTGCTGCCAGGTTGGCTCCTGCCCCTCCCTGGTTGTTTGTGTCCTGCTGTCCATCCCATCCGAGCAGGAATTTGACATCCCCACAACTGTTGTGCCACGAGTCTGAGCAAGTGCTGCCTCCACAGGGAGGCTCAGCACAGGATCAGGGTAAGGCAGCATCCTCACCTTCCCTCCAGATTCTGGAAGTCCTTTCTGGTTCAGATCTCCTTGCTTGAATCCTCACTGAGCAATGTGGCACATTATAAACATGATAAGAAAACCCCTAGTGGTGAACCCCATAAAACAAAGTCTCTTTTGTTTATAAAATATGAAATCAAGTCTCTTTTAGGTCATGAAATGCCAGCAGGAACCCCAGCTCCAGTCCTGGGCAGCAGCAACAGCATAAAACCACCAACATCTCAAAGCAAGTGGCTTGGGAGGCCCAGATTTCAGGGGACCATGTCCTGTTCCTGTGTTTTTCCAACTTGTTGTATGAGTAAGGGGAAGGGTAACCCAGCCAAAGCCCTGCTGAGCAGCACTGAGCAATGTAACTGATCATTTCACTTTGTTTTCAATCCAGACCTTTGCCTTGGGAATTTTAACAGAAGCTGCCTGAACCAAAAAGACTTTTCCTTTTTTTATTCCACCTTTAAGCTGCTAAAAGCTGTACACTGGAAAATAGATATCCTGCCTGGGGCTCCCTGGTAAACACTGGGATGTTAAAACATCTTACCTCAGGCTGCTTTCTCCCCCCTTTGCAACCCACAGAAGGAAAGAGAGCTCAAGGAAGAAGGGTTAAAAGGTTTGTTACACTCCTGTAAACAGCAGATGATTGGCAGGGCTTGACATCAGCAGTTTTTGCAATAAAATCCACATGTGGTGCAGGGGCTGGAGATGGAAACAAGGACTCAGAAATTGCTGCTGAAGGTGTTTGCAGAAGGATCTGGGAATGTTTGGACCAAAGCTGCAGAATCCTGCTGGGGGACGGGGAAAAGCAGCCCCAGAAAGGGACAGAGCTGCAAATGCCACCAGGGCATTTCTGCCAGGAGGGGCTGCTCCAGCAGAGCTCTGAGGGGAAACAGTGGGGAAATACCAAAGCAAACCAGCCAAACAAACAAAAAAAAAACACCCTAAAAACCCACAAACAAGCAAAAGAACAAAAACCCACCAAAAATAACAAAATGCCAGGTGGAAAAGGAGATGCTTGCATTTCTACAGGCACAATAAGACAGAGATGTAGGAATGGCCAAGAGAAGTCATTTTCCATTCCCTTGCTGGATTTCTGAGTCCAAGCACTCTTTCCTAAAGGATGTTCTGTTTCCTCAAGCAATGTGGTGGTTTGAGTCCATTGCTTGCTCTCTTTCTACTCATACACTGTCCTTAAAAACAGGACTGGGCATTTCTTTACAAACTGTTCATAAAAATAATTTCACCATATACTGACAAACATTTCCATTTTAGTCCTGGACCTCTAATCTACATTACAAAAAAAATAATGTGAATTAAATTATTTCACACTTTCATCAAATGCTCTGAGCTACCACAGAGCATGGCCAGGGAACACTGAAATCCACAAACCCCGGGCACAGAAAGGATTTTCCTGAGGAACAAAATATTCTTACCCTGCCCCTTTTCAATTTTAGTCCTGGACTACCTCTAATCTACCTTACAAAACAAATAATGTGAATTAATTATTTCACACTTTCATCAAATCCTCTGAGCTATCACAGACCCCCTGCTCTGCATGGCCAGGGAACTCTGAAATCCACAAACCACAGAAGGGATTTTCCTGAGGAACAAAATATTCTTACCCTGCCCCTGAGTGATCCTGACTGCCCTGGAGGCCACACCTGCACTGGGAATTTTCTCTCAAGATGCATTTGCTGAAATCCAGCCTCAGTTTTGCACTTTTTTGAAAGGGCAGCAAACTGATTTCGTGTGGCTCAGTAATGAGAGCAGTAATTGCCACGGGGCTGACAATGATTTATGCAGAAGTTCTCAACTGCTTCTCATGGCCTGTCAGATGGTGAAAGGGAATGCAAAGCACATCACCAAAACCATTCCTGAGAGCAACATTCCTGAAACCTGCACTCCTGCTAAAGAATATGAAAAGAAAGAACTGGGGTGGCTTCTGGAGAAGCAATAAAACCGCATTTTTATCCAGAGATTCCTCTAGATCAGATTCCCTGATTGCACCAGCCATGGAAATTATGTTCTCCAAGACTCACCAGATCTGAAATGAAGATGGGAACACTCACATCCTTACACAAGGCTCCTGAGCACTCTAATATTTGTTGGAAGTGTGGATTTCATCCTGCTTTTCTCCTTCTAAAGCCTCAGGAGAAATATATTTTGCACTTCAACTGCAGACAGCAGTTAAATGGTAATTCTGTTACAGCTTCAAAAGTTACAAGTGGGTTTCAAGAGTCAAGAAAAGGAAGAGTTACACTTATTTTTAAAAATACAGATTATAATGATTATTATACTAACCAGTAATGCCATTGGTAGATGTAAATTCAGGATGTGAGAGAGGCAGATATAGATATATTAAATAAAGGCAGATAAATGCTCAATTTACAAGTGATGTTTCCCTGACATTGTGTCCTAAAGTCTCTTGTTTCCATGTTATCCTTTAGTCCTCCAAAGCAAGACTGTCACTTCTGGGGGGATGACAACTTTTCAAGATACTCCAAGCAAGAAGTTGATGAGCTCAGAATATTGGCAGTGGTGGTTGAATAAATCAGTGTGGAAAGAAAACTCCTCTTAGCTCATTTTCAAAATGAAAATGCATTTCATTTGCAAAAACAAAAGAAAAAAATCAGAATTTTAAAGAGGAGGCAAGATCAAGAATAGAGAAAAACATATGCCAGCTCTCCTTTCTTACACCTGGCTGTACTTTCAGAAGTAAATATATTATTTTCAAGGGGAAAAAACCAACATAAAAGTTGCCAATAAGTGCATATTTCAATGAAATTTTCATTCTGGGGAGAATGAGGAAAGGAAACTACTGAAGTCAGACCCATTAAAATCAATTACAAGTGGAAATATTCCCAAGTTCACCAAGGTAAAATCAAGGTTAACATGTCCATTTTCCAGAGTTTGGGACTCTTCAAAAAGTCATCTACCAATAAATTAAAGGTAACCTTGGCAGTAATTTATGATATACTAATTTTAAAATTAAAGGGAATTATTTATACAACTGCCCAAAGAAAGATTTCAAAAAAAAAAGTATGGAAGACCTTAACAACGTGTTCCACAAATTGGATTACAAGATGTTCACTAATTTGATTTTTCTTCTTGTGTAAACCAGGGCAAAAGCTTTCAGGAAAACAATTTAAAGCAGGGAAAGCAGTGACTATTGAATAGAATGCTGTGCTGTGGGAAAACACAAACACATTTTCCCAGGCTGTGCTGCTGAGCTTTCCACACAATCTCAGCTGGCTCCTGTCTTCCCATGGGAAAAGAAACATTTTAAATGCAGGATCAAAATAAGAAGAATAACAATTTGAAAAAGAAAGGAACAAGCCTCCCCTTGCCTGATGACACAGCTCCCCTAAAACCTGGAGAAATTATGATTTTAAAATTCTTTTCCTGCAAGATAAAACAAAATAAAAAAATAGGGCAATCTGCACATTTAGTTTAAGCTAAACCCTAATTTTGTCAAGTATGTCTCATGGTTTATAATGCCCCCAAGGTATCCCACCAGTGGGATTAGGTAATTCCAATAAATAACATTTTCTTTAGTTAAAAAAAAGAAATAAAGCAATGACTCCTTTATCTTTTCATGCCTAAATCGAGCACCTGCTGAATCAATAGCCAAGCATTCAAAATGCAGTGAGGGAGCACTGAAAGGCTCCCAATGATTTCCAAAGGATGAAAGCAGCCCAGGCAGGAGGCAGGAGCTGTGCAGGGCTACGTGCTGATTGTGCTGCTGAATGGCAAGGCAAGGAGGAAGGGGCTGCAAGGAAAAGCAGCCAAAGGAAACTGCAGCAAATGTAAAAAGCATTTCAGGGCTATATTTAGAGGAAGACATTCTTCCTACATTTGCCAAGCTGCTCACGTCATTTCACACAGCATGTTTGATCCAGCTTTAGAAGTCTGGGAGGGAGCAGGAGAGAGGGGGGGGGAGGACAAAAAATCTGGATCAGCTGCCAGAAATGGAAATCTTGCATTTATGGAGAGGAACAAATATTTTAAGCATGTGAATTCAAGAGTGCTTTCCAAAGAGGGTGGAGGGGAAATGGGAAAAAAGGAAGGGGGGCAGGCAGGGTGGTAAAACTTCCTGCAGCCAGAAAGGCTCTGCGGAATATGGGGAATATTTATCAGGAACAGGATTTTGCTCCAATATTCCCTTTGGAGCCAGGCTCATGAGCCTGAGCTGCACCACTAAAAATACTGAGATGTGTGAATCTCACTGAGTTCAAGCCTTCATCTGGTGTAAACTGGAGATCTGTGCTCCTGCCATGGGATCCAGCAGTTACATAAGCAATTACATATTTCTCATCCATAATACGTGATAAACAACCACAAAGGATGAATCAAACACCCTCCAAATGCAGGCTCAAAGGTGCAAACTGTATCAAAACCCCTCCAGTTTCACAAGAAAAGTTATGATTTTCCTTTAACTCACGTCATGAGGTTCAGGATTTGCATAAAGAAACGTCAAGATGAAAAGAAAAATATGTCAGGAGCAGATGTAATGGGATCAGGAACAAACCACGTGGAAGTTTCCTGTTAGTGACCTTCTGGAGGCTGGGGATGGAATTGATTTGAGATTTAGGACATGCTTTGCTTAAACTGAGATGACTTTTGTGAAAAGTTTTTACCTTCATTCCCTTCTCCAGGTGGCTGATAAAAGGAAAGCCCCAAAGATATGATGGCTGCAATTTCCAAGATGATAAGAGTCACGTCCTGCAACGCTTCCCAAACTAGTTGTATGAATGTTTTTGGCTTCTTTGGAGGTATAAAATTTTTTCCAAAAATAAGCTTTCTTTTTTCTAGGTCTGCAGCAGTTCCAGCTAATCCTGTAAAGAAAATAAAATAAAATCAGTTCCAATTGCCATGAAATAGAAAATACATCCTTATAAATTACTTCTCAAAGAAAAAATTCCAAGCTGTGGCACCTGTGGTATATAGACAAATGTAAAAATTACACTTCAATTGTGCCTTCATGAGAGGATTTGTCCTGATATTCTGAACAGAATTCTCATGAGCTCCATTTAGTACTAATTCCTGCCAGGTTTCATCATTAACAAGCCTTTGAATTAAAGGTTTGTATTAATAAGACCTATGTATATACATATGTACAAGCAATGACTTCTGAAAATAGATCCTAAACACAAAGAAATTATTTTGGGGATGAAGCTGGAATAGCTGATGGAAGCTTTTGGTAATACCTGTAGCAGATCACACAAATCTTTGTTCTGAATGCAAAGGATAAATCAATAAAGCCTCTGTTGTGCTACTTCAAAGCAACCTCTGGCTGCAAATGGACTTCAGCACATCCCTGGAGTGAGCTGCATCACATTTTTGTCACAGGAAAAAGCAAAGTGACAAGATAAAGATGCACAGAAGGGCAAGAGGAAATAACATGGCTCCATGTATTTTACATGATGCTTCAATTTAAGAACATTTCAGTTTAAGGACACAGGATAACAATGGGTGATTGTGCTGAACAATCTATTGGGGTGCTTTTTTCCCTCCTTTATAATTATGTAAAAGGATGCACGTCTAGACTTTCCAGAAAAGCAAAACAAAACAAAAGAAACCACAAAAACAAAGAAAAAAAAAACCAAAACTTGCAAGCGTCAAGGTAAAATAACTGAGCCCAAGTATCCTTCTGAGCAGCATAAAAAACTGCAAGAATTGTTCAATGTTTCTGTCAAACAATTCCTGATATCATTGGTTAGATTGGAAAAGACCTTTGGGACCATCAAGTCCAGCTGCTCCCCCAGCACTCCCAACCCCACATCCACACATCCCTTAAATTCCCCCAGGATTGGAACAGCCTGTCACCCCTTCCTATGGAGAAATGTTTCCTTATATTCAATTTACACCTCTCTTGGTGCACCTGGAGGCTGTTTCCTCTTGTCTTGTTTAGAGAAGAGATCAATCTAGTTGGAACATTTACAAAACTTTAGATTTTGAACCTGATCAGCAACATATTTATGGTTATTTAGGATTATTTATGATTATTTAGGATTATTTAGGTTATTTAGGATTATTTATGGTTATTTAGGATTATTTATGGCTATATATGGCTATCCATCCTTACATGACACCAGGAGAACACCAAAGATGAGGAACAGAAGGTGGCTGTGAAGGAGGAAACCACCAACCCCACGCCATGAGGATTCCTGAGCTCAGGAGGTTCAGGGCAAATCCCTGCCTTCCCCAAAGCCTGTGGGATACCTCAGGGGTGGAAAGCTCTGCAAACATCCCCTCCAAGCAGTGAGGGAATGCCAAGAGTCCCCACTCTGTGCCTGGTGCACATGGAGGCTGTTTCCTCTTGTCTCAGAGAAGTGACCAACCCAGCTGGAACATTTGCAGAACTTTAGGTTTTGAATGTGATCAGCAATATATTGATGGTTGTTTATGATTATTTATGGTTATTTAGGATTATTTATGGCTATGTAGGGCTATCCATCCTTACATGACACCAGGAAAACACCAAAGATGAGGAACAGAAGGTGCCTGTGAGGGAGGAAACCACCAACCCTATGTCATGAGGATTCCTGAGCTCAGAAGGTTCAGGGCAAATCCCTGCCTTCCCCAAAGCCTGTGGGACACCTCAGGGATGGGAAGCCCTGCAAATATCCTCTCCAAGAAGTGAGGGAATGCCAAGAGTCCCCACTCTGTGCCTGGTTCCCCCAGTCCCTCCTGGGTGGTTCCTCCATTTCCTCAGGACGAAAGCGATGCTCCCCTGTCTGGATCTATCCCTGCCTCACTGCAGGCACATCCTGACTCACCTTTCCCTTCAGGTGTCTCCTTACAGCTGCTGGGAGCCTTCTGGCTCTTGGTTAACTCATCAAAGTTTCATTTCCCCCTCAGCTGCTGAGAAACACGAGCCCCTCCTGTGGATCAGGGTTATTATTACCTCACCCCGGTTAATTTGCAGGGCCTGTGCGCAGTGACATGGGACAGGTTCCAGCCACCAGCATCCAAACTCCTCTCAGAGCTCCCAAGGAAGCTCCCAAGGCTGGGAAAATCTTTTCCCCTGTGCCACAGGAGCTGCTGCCTTTTTGTGAGCCCACAGAAATTTGGGCAAGGCAGGTGAGGGATGAGTCCCTCATAGGGCCCACCCCAGCACACACCAAACAGTGCACTCTGAGCAGCACCAGAGGGCTGCCAAAGGAAGGATTTACTCTAAAAATCAGAGACTCATGGGATCACTATGGTTGAAAAAGATCTCCAAGATCATTAAATACAACTTTGAAGCCAATGCTGTCAAGTCCACCATGTCCCCAGGCCCCACATCTGCATGTTTCTGAGTGCTTCCAGGGATGGTGACCCCACCACCGCCCTGGAGAGCCTCTTCCAGTGCTTGACAGCCCTTCCATGGAGAAATTTCTCCTAATATTCCATCTAAACCTCCCCTGGAACATTTTGAGGACATTTTCTCTTGTGGACCTTGTTCCCTGGAGCAGAGCCCAACACCCCCAGCTGTCCCCTCCTGTCAGGAGTTGTGCAGAGCCACAAATCCCCCCTGAGCCTCCTTTTCTCCAGCCTGAGCCCCTTTTCAGCTCTTCCTCATGGGGCTTGTACCAAAGGCAGCCACAATTTGCATCACACCCACAAAACTCCACCTACTCAACCTCACACGTGAAGAGGAAATTCCATGGGCACCACTGACAGGGATTCTAAATGCTTGTTTCTAAATGCTTCCAGGGATGGTGACTCCACCACCCCCCTGGAGAGCCTCTTCCAGTGCTTGACAGCCCTTCCATGGAGAAATTTCTCCTAATATTCAATCTAAACCTCCCCTGGAACACCTCAAGGCCATTTCCCCTTGTGGGCCTTGTTCCCTGGAGGCAGAGCCCAACACCCCCAGCTGTCCCCTCCTGTCAGGAGTTGTGCAGAGCCACAAATCCCCCCTGAGCCTCCTTTTCTCCAGCCTGAGCCCCTTTTCAGCCCTTCCTCATGGGGCTTGTACCAAAGGCAGCCACAATTTGCATCACACCCCCTAAACCCAACCATGTGAGAGGGAAATTCCATGGGCACCATTGACAGGGATTTGGGGCAGGAATTTTGATCTGATGCAGCTCCAGGCAGCAACACAAAACTCTGGAAGGGAAATTCCAAAGAATGGAAGGAGCAGACATGTGAACAATGCCTTTTTCCACCACAGAACATTGGTACTCAGTGGTGGGGCAGCTCCAGCATGGCAGGGATGGCTGGGACAGCACAGGGAAAATCTGCAGGGATTTCAATAATCCCAGTCACAGTTACCAGGATGTGCTGGATTCCTGAGTTTGAAGTGATGCCCAGGAGGGCACACAAAGTACAGCTCCTGTCCTGGGTGTCTGATTTGTGTAAAATACACCTAAGGAGCCTCCAAAGCCAAGGAGAGACTGCAACCCCAAGAGTTGCTTTTCCTCTACGATAATATTTGTCCATTTAGACAACATAAGGCTGAGGAGCAGACTGTCTAAAGCATCCATGGCCATCCTTATTTTCCTGACCATAGTCCACATAAAGCTGGAATTCAGATATCAGTCATCCAGACTCTTCCATTTTTGTAAATATTTTCCTTAAGTACCACAAACAAGGGTAAATTATACAGATGATTTTATTCTTTTCTCTAACTCCTGGTAAAATTACTCACCCACTCAGTCTCATCTAAAAACCAGAGTATATTCATCATTAATAATGAAATTTATTTCCTTGTAAATCATTTAGAAATCCTGGAAAATGACATCCAGTGTTCAGTTCAAACCAAAAGGTTTCCCTCCTCTTGTGACCCAGCCATCACTCAGAATCCTACCCAGCAAAAATTTGTTTTGTTTTGTTTTTTTTTAACTCCCACTGATTGCCAGAAATGAACAAACTCTTCTAATGAGGGAGAAGGAGAAGGAGAAGGAGAAGGAGAAGGAGAAAGGAGAAAGGAGAAAGGAGAAAGGAGATGAAGGAGAAGGAGAAGGAGACAAGGGGGAAAGTGATGAAATTGGATTTTAAGAGTAGAGAAAAGGGCCAGCAAACTGCATGGAAATGACAAAGATGTGGGAAAAGGAGCAAGGCAAGAGATTTGCTCTGCAAAACTCCCATAAATCCTCAGAATGCACAGGAAGGTTCAAGAAGGGTCCTCTTTATCTCTCACAAGTCAGCTGCTCTGCTCAGAAATGATATTTTGATTATTCCTGAGGGGTTCTGGGCTTGGCCAGGCCAGAGGTGGCTCGTGGTGCCCAGATGGCACACGTGAGGGCATGAGCACAGGACATCTGCCCCCAGCAACACCTGAGCCTGGGGATTCCTTTCCTCCTGCCCCAGGCACGTTGGGTTTTTATCATGTTAAACACAGCCACTCCATCTCCTGAATATCATTGTTTTATTCCTCCCTGGAGCCCCGTGACAACAATGAAAGAGCCTTGCAGATGAAGGCAATTTAAAACATCATTTCTGTGTGAGGATATGAAACATCCAAGGATGTGGAGAGGAACCAACGGGGACTAAAAAACATGAATGGAAATAGGAGCTCAGCAGGACTTCAGATTTCACATATTCCCAGCACAAGCAGCAGCCTCCCATCTTGTGTTCAGAGTGGCAATAAAAGGCACAGACTGGCTGGGTTTAAGTTCATTTCTCCACACGAGCATGAATATTTTATTTAAGTGCTTTTCTAGGTCAAAGCTGTGCAGTACAACTTTGCTTGACCTGGGTGCTTAGAACAGATGTGCAGATTCGGGTTAAATTTACATACAAATATTGCACACAGGTTCAGGAAACACTGTGAAAATTTACTGATGCTTCCAGCACTTGAGTAATTTCTTAGGGGTTCATTTTCCAAAAGTTTTCACCAAAAGTTGTGGGAAAACGAAAGTGATTGCATAGAAAACTTTTCTTACAATGTCGTGCAGTATATTAAATTCATTTATGATTTAATCTGGCATTGTTGCCCCTTTTTGGAGGGAGAAAAAGAACGCAGAACTGGAGAAATGCCACTTAATGAATTTTCTCTGTTCCTTATCTACATCTGCCAGTTCCTGCACATTGAATATAAAGCCATTTTTTCAATTAATGCCTGGAAAATTGTATTTCTCTGACAGTCATCTCCACTGCAACCAAATGGAGCATGACAAACACAGAATGATTCTGATGCTGCAAAAATAGCAAAAGCACAGCACATCTCACACAACAATGAAAAAAAACCCACCATAAAACTTTTAAGAGAATGTTTGAAATTGGCTCAAATTAGGAGCTGAAGAATGAAGAATTTACATTTGCATTAATTGAACAAATAAAGCAGTCATTGCTTATTAAATTCCTTCTGTGCTTTTTCTGATGCAGCCAGAAAATAAAATAAAAATTTCAAATAGCAAAACCTGTAAATAATGGTATTTTAAAAATGAAATGTGAGATTTGTTCAGCATGGAAAGGAAAGGCATCCAGGGACATTGTGGAAATGAAGGGAGAGAGGAAAGGCAACTATTTTGATTAGAGATAAAATTAGGTATGACACACCTGAGTTCTTCCTTTGAGAACCCATGGTTTTATCTCTGAAGCCAAAATCCCCTTGGCCTCAAACTCTTTTGTCCCACCATGAGCCCTCCCACCATCACAGAAATTGAAGAACACCCCAAGAGTCCCCTGGACAGTTATTTCATTTTCCTAGCCTGGTTTCACCATTGCATGTATTTCCCATGGAGCTCCCTGCCATTCCTGCTGCCCCACAATTCAGGAAACCCTGCCCCAGGCCCACAGAGCTCCTTTAGCCTCTCACATCTTCCTGATGAACATTAATTACAAATATCAGTTGGGGTAACAAGGACAATTCAAGTCCCTCACTAAGTATTTTTAGTGGGATTTGACTTTCTGTCTTTGCCAGCAGAGTTTTGATCTGCTTTTCCGTCTCCAACAAGCAAGAAATAGCTTGGCTTTTTTCCTTCCATCTCCTCAGCAGCAATCTAAGCAGCTTCATCTCTGTACCAGTGACTGAAGGAGCTGAAAATGTCACATTTTCAATTCAAATTAAGAGTTTGGAACCAACAGATTCAGTTCCTGAGGTCTGCCTTAGGAAACTGCCCCAACCTAACTGGAGAAGGCAGGGGGACACTTCCAGTAAACTGTTCTGGTTTGGATAAAATGCTCAGGAAGGTCTGGTTTGTCCTTAAGGTATTAAGATGTCATCACTGTGATGTAATCCAGCATCAGCCTCCCATATTTCCCACTGGAAAGTGGGACTGGGGGAAAGAAAACATTACATTCCCTCATTTTCTGTCTATCCCTTCCTAAAAGCCCCAACACCATTCAGGAATTCTTCAGGAATTTCCTTGTTTATCCAAGGAAAACCGATCAGGAATTGTTCATGACCCTCATTTATCCAAGGAAAACAAACTTCTGGAAAACCACAAAACCACAGCTTGCATTAAACTGACACAACAGGATTGGTTTCCAAGTAAAACCTATCTCAAAGATGGGAAACACAAAGTGGAAAAATTCACCCCTGGAATGGGTGCCTCCCAGTTTTACCAAGATTTTCCATGCAGTACATTGAAATTCTGTTCAGGTCATATTAAAATAAAGTCAATTGAGAGAATGCTGTCCATCAGTAGGAGAGAGTTTAATGAGAGCATCATCTAATTCCAGCAAGGTGAATTGGAATTTCACTACTGAATGAACCTCAACAAATAATAATTTCCTTCTAATCTCAGGACTACAAAGCTGTCTCTAAGTGTAATGAATCTCATTACCCTTTTTCATTAATATCACTTGAATACTTTTTCTTTATAAAGGTTAAGAAATACATCCAAAAATTAAAAGCCTTTGGCATTACAGTTATCTAAGCACGTGTCCTGTAAGATTTGTGCTGCTGCTGGGACTATTCCTGTGGGCAGAACCTTGCAGGACCCAGACTCTCCTTTAGAGCCTCATTCAGACAGCCAGAAAAGAGAAAAGAGGGCACAGAAACAGAAAATTAATTACCTCCCTCTCCACTTCCTCATTAACCATCCTCCCTCTTCACATCTGACAGCAATGAGTGGCCCAGCCACCCTGGGCTGCCCTCTGAGCCCTGCCACCCCTCAGCACCCCAAATCCAACAACCAGACCCCAAAAACCTCCTAGAAACCTTCCCTCTGACAGGGTGCAACCCCAGCTATCACCTGAGCCACACAAAGTATGCAAATTCCTCTCTAATTCCGTGACCTTTCAAAAATAAAGGAACTGAAGAGTTTAACAATTGTTCTTACAGACTAATTGTCTAATGCAAATGTTAGGAACAGGTACAGAACAACTTGCGCTTGTGCCATGAATTCCCATCCCTCAATCTGTAGAAATTCCAGAAAACTTTATCTCAATTGGATGAGGCAGGGAAGGGCTGAGGTTCCTGCCCCAGACAGGTTGGGGGCAGTTCAGGGCAGTGAATCCACATCATCTGGGATTGCTGATTTACATTTACACCAGGCAAGGTTTGTTACTGCCCAGAAGCACTGAATGCTCCATGACATCTCTAATTCCCCATCAGCCATTCAGGGTTTTATTTCTTCCATCATCTTTTAATTCCTTTTTAAAGTCGAATTGCCCTGAAATGAAGCCATTGAGCAGGAACAAACAATTTACATAAGATGAGTAATAACAGCAGCACCAGAAATGGTTCTTGAGAGTGGCTGAAAACAGCCCCAAAAAAGCCACTCATGTGAAAGACATGCCATGATTTCATAATAATCTAATGACTGGACTTCTGTGCAGCACAGGAACATGAGCCAGGGCTGGGGCAACAGATGAGACATCAAATATTAAAGGCAAGACATGCACTGTAGCAGATGACTCATGGTTTTCTGGCCCAAACTGAGAGCAAGAAGCTTTCAGCAAAGGCTGATAAAGCATTCAGTGAGAGCTCAAGGTTCAGGATGAAGAAAGAGGAATCAGGATTTTTTATTTTTATTTTTTAATGTTCTGCTGTCATTGGGAGTGCGGCTGCTGAGAGGGAAGAGAATCATCCCAGCAGAAACCATTCCTTCAGCTCTTAACCCACCTGGTCATCATGAAACCATCCACACATCTCTCACCTCGGTACCTCAGGCTCCTGGAAACATTTTTCTTTTGCTTTATCATGATATAATATCAAGGACAATAAAGCCACTAGATTCAGGGCAAGGATTGTAAGAAATACTAATAATCTAGAATAAATACTAATAACCTAGAATTAATACCCATCATCCCAACTAAATAATAAAAAGCCAATAAAAATCCATTTTTGTGTTACATACTTAAATACCAGTAGTATTAAGAGCAGTAACAGCGCAGATCTTCACCCAGCACTAAGAGACAATGAAACTGAAGGTTGTGGAAGGGTTTGGCAGCCAAACTAAACAATCCCAGTGCACTGGGATACCCACAGGCACTGGATCCTCCAGGTTTGTTCAGCACCACAGACCCTCAGCTTCTGCATGGTGCTGGGGCTTTTAGGAAGAGACAGAGAGAAAATGAGGGAATGTAAGGGGTTCTTTCCCCCAGTCCCACTTTCCAGGTACTCAAAGCCTTGAGAATGCCTCTTCTCAAGATATTAAAACCAAGGCAGGATTTTCCTCCCACAGAAAGCAACATTAGGATTTAAAGTGGACCATACAAATGTCCTCTGCACATTTTGTATCACCCACAAAGTCCTGACTTCCTACTGAAACACAGATGTGGCACCAGTAAAATTATGTTGACTGAGAGGATACAGGAAATAGAATCAAAAATGTGGAGCATTTTTGATACTATTTCACAGTATCATTCACAGTACTGAATTATAGCGATATAATTATTCCAGATAATGTGAAATCTTTTTCTTGCTCTTGATATTTAAGTTAAATCAACATCCCTGGGTTGATTTAACTTAAATTGTTGTTCTTGTTGCTCTGTAGGTCAGGCTTGGAAAGCATTAACACATGAATCAGGTCATGGCAAGGAGCACCCATAGAAGTTTAACAGATCCAAGGTGACTGTCAAGAAAACAATCACAAAATGAATGTCTCTACCTGTCCCCCGTCCCACCTCCTTCAGATCCTCCTTGTCACCATCACATTTTCTGGAAAAATCCCTTTACTGAGATTCCTTCTCCTGGGAAGCTGAGAAGCCTCAGAGAAAAATGAAAACAATAATTATCTGATTTGCTTCTCCTGTGTTTTGCTGCTTTGGAATGCAGTTTGGAGATCGTTTACCAACTGGTCATTATTTGATTGGTGTCATGTGAATTGTTTTTACTTAATGACCAATCACCATCAGCTGTGTTGGACTCTGGAGAGTCACAGGTTTTTCATTGATATCTTGTTAAACCTTCTGTAAGTACCCTTTCTCTATTCTTTAGTATAGTTTAGTATAGTATTCTATCATATCATATCTTATGATATGATATCCTATCATATCATATCTCATATCATAAAATATTAAATCAGCTTTCTAAGACCATGGAGTCAGATTCATTTCCTTCCTGCCACTGAGGACCCCAAAAATACCACACCTCCTCAGCTAGGAGAACATCAAAAGGACCTCCATTCCCTGGGCAAATTGTAAAATATTAGAGTGTACATTTAATCCTGAGTGGAAAGTACCTAACATTACAGAACAAATTTCTCTCTTAATTTTAGAGATGCCTCTAGAAATCGGAACTATTTGACTCCAGCCAAATTTTGGTCCAAGAGCATTTCCTACTTTCCAAAAGAAACCTGGACTAAAAACAAATACCCAGGGGATGAAAAATGTCATCAATATATAGTTAAACTTTATTTAAAACACCTTTTTGAGGCTGGCATCCTGCACAGACAAGAATCTAAACATGCTATGTGCCATGAAGGTCCTACCTACAGTACAGCTGAGGGTTCCATGGAGCGCCTCAGCTGCCCTCTCGCACCAGAAGGTGCTGTCAGGGTAATTTGGCCTAAATTGCTGAAGACTTCTCAGGATTTTGTGTGCCCACTCAGGGTGACACTCCTGGCAGCCAGAAAACAGCAAAGGAATAAAGGAATCAAAGACATGAGCCTGGGAAAGCATGGCCTGAGTGAGGGAAACAATCTGCAAGACACATCAGACAGACTTTTAAATCCAGCACGAGGATCTTATGCACTATCCTGAGAGTCTCTTTTCCAGACAGGGGAAAGAATCTCTGCTCTTCCATTAAGAATCTTTCCTATTATTACTTGTCACTGCAATCACCACAGTTTCTGTGGCATCAGCAGTTCTGAGGGTCTGGAGCTCAATTTATTTGATGGAATCTATTGAAAAAGTTAAAAGTGACACATCATAACAACATATGCTCTGACAACAACAACAGTGAGGCCAGGCATGTGCAGGGTAGGTAGCTGATTCCTCACAGGGTGCTTTCATCTTTAACATAAAAACACAAAAATAAATTTATTTTCTGATGGGACACATCTTGGTGAGGTCAGTAAGGAAGTTGAAATGAAATCTCAAAATCCACTTTGCCCAGGCTGCTTCCTTGGCATGGCTCTTTCCCAGCTGGCTTAGACAAAACAACAAATAAAGCAAACTGCATTTTCCTGAGGTGTTATCTCCACTTGGCAGCTCCTAATGTCCCTGTCAGTGTCACCCAGTGCTCCTGTGAGCAATGTCACCGTGTCACCCACACAGTGCTGGCCTCTCCAGCTCGCAGGGCTGAGCATCCCTGCTGTGCATCCAGGGCAGCTAAAAACGAGTGGGAAGGCTGAAGGAAGCACAGTGCTGTGATCATGATGTCACCTGCGAGCAACACTCAGCACTGCTCTGACCCTGCAGTGACAGTGATTTCCCTCTGAACACACTGCCCAGCCTGGGAGGTGATTTGGGAGCATCCAAAGGGAGAAATCCCACAACCCAGGAGCAGCTGGAAACCCTCACAGAACTGCCACTGCTCCCTCTGTGACTCTGCACTCATCATTTCCCACCCAGCCCATCCTCTCCTGGCACCATGTGTGGATCTGCTCCCAAATTCCACCCTGTGGCATGGTGGCACTAACCAACACTGAACTTCTCCAGGTAGTGTTCCAGAGCAAATCAAAGATTAAATTAAATTAAAAAGTCAGCCAAGGACTCCATGGGTTTTTTATGGCCCCAGGAGGGGCCTGGCTCCAGCAGCACCTTGGAGATGCTCAGGTCAAAGTGAGCTCAGCAAACTCAGGCTGAGGGATTCACCTGTTCTCAGGTGAATTTATTTTTTTTAATTTATTCTGGGATAGCTGTTATTTATTTGGGATAGCTGTTCCCCAGTACCCACCATGGATTAACTCTTTCTGGGCAGTTCCTACTCTGCATTCAGAGGCCCTTCCCAGGATGAAGCCCAGCAATGAGTGAATGGGCTGGAAGTCAAATGAAATGGGTGGCACAACACAAACAGAAGGAATTGCTGGGCAAGGAAAAGCTTTCAGGCCATGAATGGATTAAATGACTTCTCACTGGAGACCTCCTTTCCACTAAAAACCTAAACTTCCCAATGTATAATGAAGGTTAGTTAATTAATTAACAACTGTTGGGGTTATTTGGTGAGCATTAAGAAAACGCAACATTTGTTTATCCAGCGAAGCTGTCCAAGGATCTCTCTTAAGAGGAATTTGGTGCTCCTACTATGATAAAATACAATGGTTTGATTTCTGCTGATGTGTCTCACACAAATTCATGAACATTTGCAATGTGAGCACACTTTCTGCCAGAGCTCTGATCAGAACTGCATCCTCAAATCCTCAACGTGCACTGGCCAAAGCACACACAGAATGTTCAACTTCTCAAACCCCAGTGCCAAAAATTAAAATGGAGGCTTCTCACTGGAGACCTCCTTTCCACTAAAAACCTAAACTTTCCAATGTACAATGAAGGTTAATTAACAACTGTTGGGGTTAATTGGTGGGCATTAAGAATATTTGTTTACTCAGTGAAGCTGCCCAAGGATGGTTGTTGATGAGACCTTGGTGCTTTTACTACAACACAAAATAATCCTTTGTTTTCTGCTGATGTGTCTCACACAAATTTGTAAATATTTGCACACCCTTCAGATCACCCTCTGCCTTTCCTGCAGACTTAAATACAGACTTAGAGGTGATGCGGAAGAAGCTGTAAAATTCCATGCAAGGATGCCAACATGGGCTCTGCTCCAGCCACCAGCCCAAAAGTGAGCACAGATGTACACTCCAAGCTGGGAGTTACTGGGCGCTGATATTTCAGCGAGGCAAACAAGCTCCCTCTTGCCCCATTTTGCAGATTAAATGGAGAAAAGATGCAAGCAGAGCCTCAGGACCTTCATGTCCTGTGGTAATGAGTTCATTCAGACACAAAAGGTGTTCAGGAGTCCCAGAGCAGGGGATTCACCAGGAGCAGCAGTGTTCTAGTTGGGAAGATGGCCCCACTGGAAACAATAGAATTTTATTATTCCAAAGAGCTCTCAGCCTCATTTGAAGCTAATACAAATACCAGGAAAAGTGACAATGTTTTCTCTACTTCTGCTTTAATTTTGAGTGATGAGAAAACATAAGCTGTGACCAAAGCAATCCCAAGATGTACTGAGGGATAGAGCATTATTTTAATTCCTATGCCCCCATGCAGCAGAGCTCCACCAGGAGCACAACACCCACAGACATCTCCCAATTTAGCACACAAAAAGCCCAGAAGAATAGATTGTCTCTTCCATGAAGCACAAATTGTCAATCACCTTGATTAGCCCTCCACACAATTAACAGAATCTGAATGCACTAATCACTACTGAACTTCTCCAGGTTGTGTTCCAGGGCAAATCAAACATTAAATTAAATTTAAAAGTCAGTCAAGGGCTCTGTGGGTATTTATGGCCACCAAACTGGGCCCACCTCAAGTCTTCCCAGTTCACAGCCATGACAAAAACAAAAGTGGGAAACACTTTTGGGGTACAAAAGATGAAGTTCCAGCAACCCAAAAAACCTCTGAGAATCACTCAGCCACCATGGAATTCCATTTGGGGTGACAAAAGGGGTTGAAGTGTCTCTGTTCAAATCTTTTCACTTTTTTGGTCACAATATCTATGTGTTTGTGTTCTTCCCATTGTGAATGACTTTTCCCTCCATTTTAATTTTCTGCTCTGTGGTTTGAGAAGTTGAACATTCTGTGTGTGCTTTGGCCAGTGCACACTGAGGATTTGAGAATGCAGTTATGATCAAAGCTCTGGCAGAAGTGTGCTCACATTGCAAATGTTCATGAATTTGTGTGAGACACATCAGCAGAAATCAAACCATTGTATTTTATCATAGTAGGAGCACCAAATTCCTCTTAAGAGAGATCCTTGGACAGCTTCACTGGATAAACAAATGTTGCATTTTCTTAATGCTCACCAAATAACCCCAACAGTTATTAATTAATAATTAACCTTCATTGTACTTCTTCCACTTCTTCCTTTAAGTCTGTATTTCAGTCTGCAGGAAAGGCAGAGGATGAGCAAATATTTACAAATTTGTGTGAGACACATCAGCAGAAAACAAAGTATTATTTTGTGTCATAGTAGAAGCACCAAGTTCTCATCAACAACCATCCTTGGACAGCTTCACTGAGTAAACAAATATTGCATTTTCTTAATGCCCGCCAATTAACCCCAACAGTTGTTAGTTAATTAACTAACATTCATTGTGCATTGGGAAGTTCAGGCTTTTAGTGGAAAGGAGGTCTCCAGTGAGAAGTCATTTAATCCATTCATGGCCTAAAAGCTTTTCCTTGCCCAGCAATTCCTTCTGTTTGTGTTGTGCCACCCATTTCATTTGACTTCCAGCCCATTCACTCATTGCTGGGCTTCATCCTGGGAAGGGCCTCTGAATGCAGAGTAGGAACTGCCCAGAAAGAGTTAATCCATGGTGGGTATTGGGGAACAGCTATCCCAAATAAATAACAGCTATCCCAGAATAAATAAAGAAATAAAAATAAATTCACCTGAGAACAGATGGATCCCTCGGCCTGAATTTGCTGAACCCACTTTGACCTGAGCATCTCCAAGGTGCTGCTGGAGCCAGGCCCCTCCTCATCCCACAGGATGGAATTTGGGGGCAGATCCACACAATAATTTATGTTTTAACCAATATAATTTATTGTGTTGAAATAACGCAATAATTTATGTTGTTAAATTAGAAACAAATCCCTGCAAGTAAAAAGAAACAAAAAAGACCAAGAAGCAAAAAGTGATTAAAAAAAAGGCAACTAAACCCAAAATCCTTATTATAGCAAAAGGGAGCAGAATTCTAAGCACTTAAGTACTTTTATCATGTAACACAGAGGCATAGATTTAGATAACAACCACTTAAGGAATTAATTACATTCTTTACACCAAAAGAGATGGAAAAATGAAGTTATCCCAGTTATGCTCACCCCAAGGAAAGGAACACTTAAAACATTTTCTGAACTTAGCACAGAATTGTTCACTTGTCTCATTAGTAACTTAATTGGAAACTCTATTTCTGATTTTCAGTAGGAGAGTAGGTTTTGCTCTGCTCTGTTCCTTGACTTGTCAGGTTATTTTTTCTTGTGCAGTCCCTGCCTCTCACAAAATGTTTTGGGGAAAGTCAGTCCAAATTCACAGTCCAAAATCTTATGCAAATTACTACGAGCCAGCTGCTGTACAAATATTTATGAAACAGAAGTCTCCCCAAGTCCTTTTCAATGGCTGCTGAACACAGCAGGATCAGACACTTTCTATTTTTATTGAAGCTCAGGTTTCCAAGTTGGTAGAATAAAAGGCATTGGAATAAGTCTTTCTGAAATAGCAGGAAAGAAAAAAAAAAAAAGATTCTGTGCCTAAGAAAAAATGCTTTGGGAAACTGGCAATCATCCTAAAACCCAAAATGTTCCAGAAACACAGCCTGTGATTCAAAGGCACTTTGTCATCTGTACAGTTTTGCTTATAGCTGCATTGCAGCATTCTCTTCAGGACTGCTCACTGCTCTTGGAGGATAAAATGACCCAAGTGCCTCCTCTGTTCCATCATTACTCATTAATGAAGGGCCTGGGCCTAGAGACTGGCATTGCAGGAGAGGAGGAAGCTTCATTAGCACATCCCTTCAGCACCACACACACCAAACCAACACCAACCAGGAGGCAAGAAAATCAGGATTTCAGTGGCTGCCTCAGCAGCACGCAGAGGCTGCTAGCAGTGTTCAAATGGCACTGAAAATGCTGCTCTGCTCTGAAATCATCCTGGAGAAGGCGGGAAGTGCAGAGAACCAACAGGGCTGAGGATGAAGTCATTGCTTTCAGCAGACATCTTGAGCATGCATCTGTTTTCTCCAGGTTATGTAAATGATGAGCAGAGAGGAGCTGAATGCTGAAATACTCAGGGTGCTCCAAGGCAGACTTTGTGTGTCTGTGTGTGTCCTGCCTAATTCCAATTTCCCTTTTATTGAACAAATTTATGTTTTTCTCTGCCTCCCCATGCACCTTCAGTGCCCACTGCTCTTCCTAAACACCACCTGAAGAGATCTTCCCTCCCTTCCTTTTCCATGTTCCTGAATTTCCCCTTCATTTTATCTCAGAGAATCTGATAAATAGCAGACAGCTCTTCCTCCTTCTCTCTGAGCTCCCACTGCTCACCCTCTTCTTAATCCCTGCACTCTGTCCTCTGAGGCACAGCTCTGATTTAGCCCCATACACCTCTTTGGGAGGGTCTTTTGCTTCTTCTTCCCTTTAATCAAGAAGCAGGAGCAAAAAATAAGCAAAATTTTGGGAGATCAGCATGGAGCAATATCCATACCCTGTCTGCAAAAACAACCATGAGTACCACACACTCAGCAGGCTCACTTCTTCTTCAACGAAGTCCTCTCAAGGAAACAAAATATTCCTCACATTGCAAGACTTTGAGAATCTTTTAAAAAAAAAATCTTCTATTCATTTAATGATTAGGAAAACCAGCAGACAACAGAAAAATTCAGAAGTAATTACGTGAGCCTATTAATAGCAAGTGCCAATAAGTTTCCATTTCTGTGCCCCTCATTAGGAAAATGAACAATTTCTGGAATTGTGGAAACGGGCTTGTAGAACATAAAAAGACTGTAACAGCATTAATCTTTTAGCTTCCTGAGCTTTGTCTGCAGCACAGCCTTTATTTGCAATTAAGCTTAGTGCATATGAAGTTCACTGCCTGCCAGCCCTCAGTGCCTGATCCAGCCTTGGTGGGTAATTCAAGCTCCTTCTCACTGACCTACCAAACTCTGACCTGTTGGACCTGGCTGGTAAAAGTGAGAAGGGATTACAATTTCATTCAGATGGTGATATCTGAGCAATTCATTCAACAAGGGGACCAATTATGTCTGATCCCCTCACCTTTCCCCCTGCTTCTGCACTGGACTGATTTGCCAGGAGAAGGTAATCCTGAGTCAGGGGGAATTTGATCACAGTGACCTGAGATGAAAAGTGCTGGATCTTGAAAATGATCTCAAATCCATCCAGTTTGTTCAGCTGTTATAGAGTGGTGATGTGAAAGCAGAGGTTCTTTGCCTGGAGATAAATATCCTCCACACTCTTATTTATTTACATGCAGTGGGGGTGATGCACACGAGACCATCATGTGCAAAATGATGGGGAAAAATAAAACAGGGAATGTTTCAGTGGTGCTCTGCTGTGCCACAACATTAAATTACAAAACATGGCATTCTCTGCCACTGCTTGAAGGCAACAGGTGATTCATTAACTGATGCCAAACCCTCAGTCCAGTCCACCTAATACACTGCTCTCTCCTGAACACAAAATTAATTAATTAATTAATAACGATGTTCTATAACCAAATACAGCCACAAATACAGTCAGCATCAAACCAGAACCAACAGAGAGCAAACTCCTCCTCAAATGATGTTTGGGAAGTTGTTGGGTGCCTTGGTTCCCTCACCAGAAAGGGAACAGGCTCTGCCTCTTACAGCGCTGGGCACTTGATTCCTCTGATTTCCCCATGCACAGAACTCACCAAGCCTCCCCAGCCCAGCCATGGCAGGAAGGATGGCAAAGCCACAGGACCCTGAGGTGCAGCCACAGTCCCCCAAGCCCCAGCTGGGCCCTGTCCCTGCCCCACAGGCTGGCACCCAGAGCTGGCATCCAGCTCCACCATGCAGGAAAGCAACAACATCTGCTGCCAGCAGGGATTTCCAGCTGCTGTGAGGATGCAGACGCCTCCAGGACTCGATTACTTTATCAACACCTAATTTAGAGCCTGATCCCACCCCTGAGGGCAGCAGCAGTTTTGCTGCAGAGGGTTCAGAGCCCAGGGATGCTGCCCAGCAGCAGCTCTGGCTCCAGGGGTGACCCTTTCCTCCCCAAAAGAGCCACCACACTCTGCACTCCCCAGGGCTGACTCCACTGAAACCAGATGCAATTGCCCACTTGTAAACCCTATTGAAAAATCTCCTTACACACTGAAAACAACCAATGCCAGCCATTAAGTTCCATGCCTTTTGGGCCAGCTTTTTTCATCCATCCAAAGGCAAATTCCAGACAGAATTCTACTGTTAGCAAAAATCCTTAAGGATTCCATGTCCCCCTGGGGAATTCCTTATAATATTCCTTTAAAACATCTCTCTGGGCTCTGGCCCTCTGCTCTGGCAGGGCCACACGCTGTCCCCCTGCCCCTGAATGCAGGCTGCAGCTGCTTGCTTTATGTAACTCTGCTTGCTGCAACATCCCAGCACCCAAACACAACATTTCCACACAGAACCACGTCCAAAGATTTGCCTTCTGCTGATTTTGGGTGAGTAGCTGCCCTCCCAAGGCCTCAGCTCCTTCAAGCCGTGTTCCTTGAGGCTGGAAAGTCCTGGATGCTGGCTTTATCAAGCTGCTGCCTCCAACACCCTTGGCTTGCCCTTGAAAAGGCTTTCTGCAGCCATGAGTCACTGCTACAGCACAAAACCCAGCCCAGCGCCAGGGAGCTCTTCAGGGAGGGACATTTCCATGAGAGAGGGACAGCAGGGACCTTGCTGGGGCAGGAGAGGGGACACTGAGCACCCAGATCAGATCAGCGCTCTTGCTGTTAAATACAAGAAAAGAGGCATTACTGTTCAATTTTCCTGGCTCCAAAGGCACTTTACAGTGGGTTCACAGCTTCATTCAGGAAATAAAATGGCACAGCCAAGCTTGGGCCTTGCAAGCAGCCACTTAAAGGGGGGAAAAAGTGCCCAGCAGGAAGGGTTTGAATCATAGAAGTATTGGAAGAAAACAAGAAATGGCAAAGGGGCAGGTAATGAAGCTGTTTGCAGCCAACTTTGATTTTCAAAGCCCACATCACTGGATGTTTGCCCTTCAGAACAAAACTCCTTTCATACTACATGTATTTCTGGACACTTCCAGGTATAATTTTCCTAATGGCATAAAATAGAGTCCCAAGTGTTCTGGTGCTGCAACAGAGCGTGAGGATTTTTGTTAACAGCAGAATTCTGTCTGGAATTTGCCTTTGCATGGATGAAGCAAGCTGCCCAAAAAGCTACAATTCCAGGAAGGATAACACAGGATGCTTTCTGGAACATATTTATTTACCTGAAAACCATGTGTGGTCTTTAGGCTGCTTGTTTCCCAATAAATAGGAATAATCTGTGATCTGTGGGATATCAGCTGAGCTTTCCATATTCTCCCCCTCTCCTGTGCCCTCTCAGTGCTTACAGATTGTGGTGAGACATTACTGCACTCTCTGGCACAGTGGGGATTTGAATTCTGATTGAAGACCAGCAAAACACAAACATATGGAAAAATGAAGCCATTTACATCTCAACTTGGCATATCCCATGCTCTATGCAACTAATTATGAATCTCTGAGCTCATTAATTTTCCCTGGAATTCCCATGCAGTGGTGGCAGCAAAGCCAAGAGTGAAATACCCCGTGGCCAGTCCCAAGGCAGCCAGGCAGGATTCCAGATGTATTTCCCAGCAGAATCACACAACCAGCTGTGCTGACACTGAGAACTGGAGAGGGCAAAACAGCTCAACTTGGAGCATCCAAAGTCTTAAAAACAATAACAATAAAAAATTAAATATAAAAAAAAAAGCCACCAGTGCTGCCCCAAACAGTGCACGAGCACCCACCTAATGAAGGAGCAGGGCTGTAAAAATCCCCAAAACCCAAAGGATTTTTCCCCAGCAGTGCAGTGGCAGGCAGAGGCTCACATGTTAATGGCCTGTACAAAAGCCAGTGATGGTCAAAAGGTTGTGTTTATCCTCGTAGCAAGGATTGTTTATCCTCACAGCACACCCTGGGCTTTTACAGCTCCAATGTTTGCATAACATAATGCTCAAGCCATTAACAGCAGAATCCTTCTTGACCCTTGCATGCCCAGGTATTGCCAGTGTTTGGCTTCTCATTAATCCCAGGAAGTTTTATTCCTGGAGAAAAGAGGAGAAGCTGATCCAGCATGGATTACACATGGCTTGTGCAATAAATGTCACGCCACGGATCAGGAGTGTTTGCTCTTGCTCAGCTCACACATATCTGTCACATAATTGTGCCTTTATGTAAACAGAGGCAGAGAGAATGTACACAAATAACATCCACAGATGTAGGAACCATGTCAGGAATACCACAGGGAAGGGGAGAGCTGGGAATGTGAGCACTGATGAGAAACGTGAAACACAAAGCTCTGGTGCAGGCTCAAAAGGTAAAACCCACAGGAGTGCATTTAACTTCTTTTTTTCAATACGATATCTTTGCAACAAAGGACCAGACTGATGGAAACACATCTGCAGAGAGTGGAGCTGCCCTGTGGGG
The DNA here is from genome assembly GCF_028551555.1 of Melozone crissalis. NCBI lineage: Eukaryota > Metazoa > Chordata > Aves > Passeriformes > Passerellidae > Melozone > Melozone crissalis. Next base: position 17,795,285 of record NW_026535807.1, on the reverse strand, counting down.
CTCACACTGGTTGAAATCAGCTTCTCCTGAGCCCTGAGATTCCCTGGCTCCCTGTCAGCGCAGGAATTTCATGGAGAAATCCAAACCAGGCTATTCCAAATGAACTGGCACACACAAGGAGTGGGGTTTTGAAAATTCTCCTTTCCAACAGGCAACACAAAATTATGGATGAGTAAAAGCACTGTTTTCATGGCCATCCTGGATCCAGTTTGTCACTTCTGTTGTGGACAGAAAGGATTTCAGAAAATTAAATGTATTCCAACTTCCAGTCACTTCTAAATTTACACACACTTGAAAGATCACATTAAAGGTCCTTTATTTTAGATCTCTTCATGCCATAAATCTCCAGATCTGGAAAAAAACATCAGACCTCCAGGAATAAGTGCAAAAGAATTATCTCTCTAAATAGTGTCAGAAAATAAATAACCACTGACTTGTGCATCTGAAGCTGAGAAAACAACAGGCATGGAGACAGGGATTTAAGCAATTGTGGGAGGATTTTAAATGTTGTAGGGGGCTTGTATTCATTTCAGTCTTGTTGTAAATCTTATTGCAGTGATAATGAAGATTTCTAATGACTCCAATGTTTCACTGATTGCTCTTGGGCACAGCTCACAATCACTTTTATGGCAAGAAACAAAATGTTGCAGAAGCAACAGTATTTTTTCCCTTGAAAAAAACCACAAATAACCTGGTCTGACAATAATTTTCTTTTATTATCAGCAAACTAACAAAATGCAGCAATCTCAAGCATTCTTGGCAGTTTGCAATATAGAAACAACCACCAGAAAATACCATGGGGACGATTTAGATTTAGATTTCACACTCTCACACACAGAAGTCACAACCTGATCTCAGGCACAGGAAAACAAACAGGCTCCTCTCACTGATGCTCCCCAATTGTTTGGGTTTTACCCCCTCAGCTATTTTCAAATGTCCTGTTCCGCCTGAAGGGACACAGGAAGGATGGAGAGGGACTTTTTACAAGTCATAGCACAAAGGACAATGGCTTCACACTGAGAGTGGGTTTAGATGGGAAATTGGGAAGAAATTCTCCCCTGTGAGGGTGTTGAGGCCCTGGCACAGGTGCCCAGAGCAGCTGTGGCTGCCCCTGGATCCCTGGCAGTGCCCAAGGCCAGGCTGGACAGGGCTTGGAACAACCTGGGATAATGGAAGATGTCCCTACCATGGATGGGGGTGGCACTGGACAGACTTTGAGGTCCCTCCCAACCCCATCCATTCTGGAATGCCATAATCATCTTTCTTTTTAGTTAACTATTAAATCCTAGTGTTTCAATTCTCAATTTCTAACAGAGCAATTTAACTTCAAATATGATCTTGAAGTTAATTTCAATTGAGCTTCAAGTATGGTCTGCTCTGCAGCCAGGAATTTTCAGTGCTGCTTCAATTATAACCTTACAGACTCCAATAAAAACAACTTTGGAAAACACAAGTTGCACTTACAAGTTCCCAAACTGTCCTGCATGACTAAGCTGATTTCTAAATAATGACCATTCACTCTTTTTTAAATAAAAGTAATTACAGGGTTGGATAAAAATATTTTTATAGGCAAGGCAAAAAGCTGCAACTGACAAGTAAATTATTCATCTATTCTAATTGCACTCCCTGCAAAAATTGGCTGAAAAAACTAAAATAATAAAATGGTTTCTAACAAAAAACCCTGAGAAGTACGTAAAAGTTAAAAGAGTTGTGGTGTGAAGTTCACTTCTGATCTTTCTTACCACTCAGTTTTGGTCCCAATGCCTGGGAAGATTTCTCTAAGATGTTGTAACTTCTCTCACATGGGCTTGTAAAAGTTGTAGTGCCAGGGAAAAAATGTCATTTCCTAGGATGTTACAAGCTGAATATAACAGTAAAATCTTTTAGAGCCCAGAAAGGAGGGTGCTGAGTTCTGCAGCTGTGAGTCTGCACAGAGGCACAACCAAAACACCAACACTACAATTTTGGAATACAGAGAACAACTCACTCACTCCTGCCACTTAAATCCATGGGCAAGGGGCCTTAAAACCACAACAAATCAAAAATGACAATGAGAGCCACCTAATGTTTGGGGAGCTTCATTTGTTCCAGCTCATTTTTTCCAGCCAACCAAAAGGATTTGAGATAGTTTTGTCAGAACTCCGACTGATATTGACTTTTCTTTGCCTTCCCAGCACTAACTGTGGCAATCAAACCTGGAAGAAAGGAAAGCCGAATTCTCTAGTGCTTGAACAGTGATAAATGTCAGAGAACTCTTTAAACTGGGGGTCAGATTTCTCAGAATATGTTGCACCAGGTGTCACTGCCACAAAATCTCCCTGAAATCCAGGATGTATCAAAACAGCAAAAATTAAAGACTCCTGCACAGAATCATTTGGGTTCCTTGGGGCAGACAGGTGTGGTGAAAGGAGAAAGAAAGGAAATACAAATGAAGGAATAAACCCACCTTATTTATAAAGGAAAAGAAATACCCTCTAACAGGTTTAAGTTCTCATACAGATGTTATTTTTACTAGGTGTTTTATCAGCCAGTTTGAGTTCAACTTTTCCATTAAAAACACAAGACATGAGCAGCTGATTTAGAGACTTTGATTTCCAAGCTAAGGATGAGCACCTGATCATGGGAGGAAGATGTGCATGTGAGGAGGAGCCAGTGGAGGTGCAAAGCCAGAGATTTCCCCCAAAGATGCTCAGGGCACACAGGGAAGAGGGGAATGTGTTGGAGCAGAGGCAGGTGCCCTTCACAGCACCCATAAAAGGGGAGAAAAACCCTGGCAGATCTCCTGGGGTTGAACCAGCATCCCTGGAGGTGCCTGAGCTCCCTCCTCATTTCCAGCACACCCTCCAGCACTTGCACTTTAAAGGCTTTTATCATTATTAAGGATATTCCTGTATATTCATCCCCTTCATTCAACCCCCAGAGCTGATGGAAGAGTGGAAGATGATCCCTGAATGCAGAAGCAGGTAAGTTACACCTGCTTCCCAGAGTGACAGGAATACTCTCCAGAGCTGCTGCAGCCCCAGCAGAGCAGGCAGAGGCTGTTATTGACACATTGTCTTGGCTCATGCAAGCTCCCTTTGATGTTTCATAATCCCAAGGGTGCTGGAAACTCAGTGAAAAACACATTCCTCCTCCTACAGATCTGTCTCATCCTCCAGGCACCTCCTCTGCACAGAAAATTGATCCCCAAGAGAAGGGAATGATGATGGATGGCTTTGAAAGGGTGGCAGGAGGAATGGCCAGAGCCAAGGACAGCAGAGTGTCCATGCTCTGGGTCACTGTGGTCACGCCTCTGGGATTGCTCAGCACTGATCTTGGTACTCTCCCAACCAATCATTTCAACTGCTCTGGTTACAATTAGTGACAAATAACTCACAAATGATGAGAGAGAGCTCATCACCAGCACTCCCAGCTCTCAGGACTGCCAGGAGAGGTAAATCACACTGCACATATGCACATAAACACAAACTTCCAAAGCCAAAACCCTCCCAGAACCAGACAGAAGTTCTCCAGTGATGCAAACGTGACCTTTCTGCACACATCTGTTTATATTCCTACAAACATAAACTGGGGAGAAAACCCCAAACCATTGGGGGGTATCACCTACAGCACTGACAGGGCAGTGTTTGCTCAACTGGAAATAACATACATTTATATGGGTGCATAAAATGCTTTGATACCGAAAGCCAGACTGGATTTCCATGTTAGAGGTGCTGCTGATGGGAAATGTGAAGAATGCCAAGATGTGGGCAAGTCTGAGAGCTCCATTCTGTTGGATTCCACACCTTGAGCTGAGATGGGGAAGCAGGGAAGTGGCTCCAACTGGGAGCCAAACACCAACCCCCTTCAAACACCCCCACACCCGTTTGGAAAGGATGCAAAAGGATAGGAACAACTTAGGGTGAAAGTAATTCCTCAGCTGAACCTGATGCCTTGGTTTTCCACCCTCTGGAGATAGCAAAGCCTGGGGAAGTTAAAGCAGGTCACTGCTGGAGGAGAACGTCACCAGCTCCAACCTCAATAACCAACATCCTCAAGGTTTATCTCATGGAAACCAGAGATTTCCAAGACTTCTCCTGCAGAGAAAGAGGCCAGGAGGGAACAAACTCTGAGCTGTGGTGGTGGGAGGCAGCAGACAGGGGCAGTGAGTGCTGGCAGTGTCTCCATGAGCCCGCGGGGCCGGATAACGTTACCCTGCACCACGGGGATGGTAAACGGAGACACGGCTGGAACCTGAGCTCTGGAAATTTCTGCTGCTGCCTTGAATTGCCCAGGTTTTGCTGGAGAAGAAAACTTCAGCACAGCCATTTCCTGGGCCACCATTTCATAGGTGTTTGGTGCATCCATTCAAATTCCAGCAAAATCCGAGGAAGCTGCACGTGAGTATTCAAAGGTTCGGGTGGTTTTCAAACGTGATTCCACGTTAAGGAATTTATGGAAGATGCAAGGATGGAGAGGACTGCCCTGCCAGCAACACTCCCAGCAAAGGATTCACAGTTTGCAGAAGAGATCTTGAGGAGAACTCGTGCAGTTTTAATTCCTTCCAGCGGAGGACAGTGGTTTACAACAGAAGGAATTGGCTGGCTGCGTTTCATCTGGAATTGTGTTTCCCATGGTGGCAGTGCAGGGAAGTCACCTTGCCCAGGTTTTACGTGAGCTGAGGATGGAAAGCCCCAGCCTGGCCTCTACCAGTGTTGCTCCCAACACCAAATTTTGCTTTAAAATTCCCCTGGAGCTTGAAAATTCCCCCTTGATCCAAATGATCCCTACAAGAGTGAGCTGATGTCAAAACCACAACTTATCATCACATTCCTAAACAGGGACAACTGGAACCAGTACTCAGAATGCTGAAATATTTTAACAACTTTTCTAGAATTACTTGTAGGATTCAGGATGTATCAATTTAACTGTACAATACAGTGATTTTCTGGCTGAGACTGCACCTCTTTAAAGGCTTGATTTCCACAGGGGAAAAAAAATCTCTTATGTAATATTTAATATTTGAAATAAAATGCTGAGAAGGCATGTATCTTAATTATTTAGTTTCTGACACATACCCTGCCTTTAAAAATTCAGCGTCTGACTGCAGATCTGAAAGACTTTCCTATAAATAAGTTATCTTCTCTGAAGCTGTAACAAATTTTAAAAAGTATTGCAATGGTTCTTAGCTGATCAGAGGAAGCACAGGACTATTAAAATGTAAATACCCATATATTTGAATATTATTTTAAGGCAGAAAGCCCTTCCAGGTTGCTGGAATTCTGCAAAAAAGGCTCAGGGAGAGCAGCTTGAACAAAAGGAAATTAATTTCCCTGCTCCCAAGTACTTTCTGTCCAACAAGTAAAGCACAAGATTGAGGGAATAGTTACAGTTTCTCTTATCTACAGCAGACCTGTTTCTGCAGCAAGTATCTTCTAAATGGAAAGCATTCTAAATTAATTAAACAAACCTCAAGAGACAGTAAACTAATTATTCTGGGCATACATAAGATGCTGTTGAGTTAATCTCTATGAACACAAGTGAGTTAAGTTTGTATTGACATATTGGGCCAAATTTATTGTCAGAGAAATTAACTTCAGGGGAGTTAAGCCAAGAGTGAATTTTTCCTCATTAAGGAGAAATAGGCCTATTGTCTGAAGTGTGAGGATTTAGAGCCTCTTGGGAAAATCATATTGCACTTGAGTTTTATAAGTGATGAACTCTTGCCCAGAGTTGTGCTTCAAAATGCACAGAATTCTGTTTAACCACCTCAGAGCTGGGCTGTCACATTGGACCCCCCTCATGTGAGCCCTGACCTGGGCACTGAGGATGCAAAGTGTTCTGCTAAGCTGTGGAAATAATTATTCCTGAAGCTTCCCAGCAGCATTCAAAGTGCTTGTACAAGCAGGAGACACAGCCCTCATACCTAAATTTAACACAAAGTTCATTTAGTTGCCACAAAATGTCTTTGTTGTCTACACTTAACCTAAGCGAGATATTTTTGAATGAACGACTCAGAGAAAATTTCATCCACTGCAATTTTTTCCTATTGAAAAAACAATCATTCACCTAAATTTTATAATTACTGTGCTCTACACAGGGGCACATATTAATATTTAAATTATTTTGTGCAGCGGAGCAGAACTCAAGGAAGTAATTGCTAAACACTAATTAAGAAATAGATATAGGAAGGACCCAAAATGGCACAAAAATCATGTCTTGAGATGAGCAGTGCAAACCCCACCTGCTCAGGAGATGGTCCCCAAACTCCTTCAGCTCTAAAAGTTCACCCAAGGTGACCCCAGCATCCTTCCCTGCGCTAATGGAGCAAATCCCATCAAAAATGGGATTCCCAGCATCCTGGGGTACTCTATACCATCCTTGGTGCCCCTTAGCATCACCCTTTCTTACACACCTCTTCTCCAATTAATGGTTTTCTTGGAGTTTTCCATCTCCACAATTCAGGGCTACAACTCAGGCCTGCACACTAAAGGCAAAGCATGATTCTTGTTTAATTTATCCTCTTATCTTTCCACCAACCCCTGGTTCACACGAGCGTCCCAAAGAGAAATCTATTTTCAGCATGGCCAAAAGAAACTCAAGAAGTGCCTGAGGGTGGAGTGAAGCAGGTTTTGGATCAGGCTGGAACTATTGGGAAACATTTGTGAGAACTGGCACAGCTCCACAGAACCAAGGGAACTCCCTCGACACGAGGCAGAGGCCTCAAAGTGCCCTGAATATTTTCTGAAGTGAGAACACCTCACCTCTTCTCCTGGAGACATCTGTATCAAGTGCCATTAGTGCTGTCACCTTGACTTGGTTTTCAAGAGTCCTTCCCACAACGTGATACAGAAAAACTGAACAGAATTCATCCTGATCTGGGTCAGGAGGGCACAGAGCAATTACCGCCCTGCACGTCCCAGAATGAGCAGACGAGAGGAGAGCTCGGGCAGGGAGGTTCATCCAGTGGGATGGTCCTGGGATCACAGCCTGGCACCTGCACCTCCTCTGGCCCCACACTTTGTGAGCTCCACTCAACAGCAGTGCAAACACCAAGTTTCAATCTTATTTAGGCTTTCTCACCGTTATCTTGGCAAAGGCAGCCTGAGCGTGGCTTTAAATACCTCTGAAAAAAAAACACGTTAAATTACATTAGGGAAACATCCAAAATTACTGGTTTTAAAATCAAAACCCCCAGTGCAGAGTATTATGGTAATGACTAAGAAAATTGCTATAAAAGCCAGGAGGTTGTTTTCTTAGCAATACCAAGAGGATCTTTCCCATTGTTCTGCCAAGACTCGCAGCAGTGCCAGAGATGCTCGGCTTTCCTGAGGTTCATCTCTGCACTACAGCTGCTGCTTCAGCCACTGAAGAGTGGCAGCCTCCTGGAGAGCCTTAATTAAATAAAAGGCAATTTTAGAGGGTGGGGGGGAGCATCACTGCTATTTAGATGTCAATTGACACAAAGCTATATTTGCTCTTTGATTATGTTTATAAATGGCATTTGAATCAAAAGCAAAATTATCCCTGAATGATTCCACTTAAATTATTTATCACCAGAGTTTGGGCTGAGGTGGTCACTAATTTAGGTTATTTTTCAGCACATTTCCTCCAGGAAAGAGTAAATCTCCAAACTTCAAGTATGGTGTTCTTTTTTCTTGGATGAGTATCTGATGTTTTGGATGTATCTCTAGTCTGTTCCTAACCAGGATGAAGCACAGCACCCATTTTCCAGGGATAACACTAAAGAGAAACTGGAAGAGGGTTCCCAGTTCCCAGGATTGACACAGAGGAGGAATTGGAAGGTGATACCATTTTCCAGGGACAATATGGAGGAGGATGAGATGGAAGATGGTGCCCCTTTTCCAGAAATGACACTGAGGAGGAACTGGAAAATGGAGCCGATATTCCAGGGATAACACAGAGGAGGAACTGGAAGATGGTTATTACAACAGGAATAACATGGAGGAGGAACTGTAAGGTGGTGCAATTTTCCAGGGATGCCATGAAAGAGGAACTGGAAGATGGTGCCCATTTTCTAGGGATAACATGGAGGAAGAACTGGAAGATGGTGCCCATTTTCCAGGATTGACATAGAGGAGGAACTGGAAAAGGGTGCCCATTTTCCAGGCATAACATGGAGGAGGAACTGGAAGATGGTGCCCATTTTCCAGAGATAACACAGAGGAGGAACTGGAAGGTGATGCCATTTTCCAGGGATAATACAGAGGAGGATGAGATGGAGGATGGTGCCCCTTTTCCAGAGATAACACAAAGGAGGAACTGGAAGATGGTGCCCATTTTCCAGGGATAACACTAAAGAGGAGGAACTAGAAGATGATGTCCATTTTCCAGGAATAACATGGAGGAGAAACTTAAAGAGGGTGCCCATTTTCCAGGGATGCCACGAAGGAAGAACTGGATGACAGTGCCCATTTTCCAGGGATGACTTTCAGGAGGACCTGGAAGCTCCTGCTGCTCACGAGGAGGAGCTGAGGCCTAAGGCAAGGGCTGCCCTCACCCAAGAAGCAGCAGCAATCCAATCAGAGTTTATTAAGGGAAATGCTCCCAATTAGAACATTTCTAATGTGAGCACCAGGACCAAAACCTTTCCCCCTCTGTGATGTGTCAGAGCTCTAAGTGCCAGTTGACTGTACAAAATGACAGCTATCCAGGCTCATCCCTTGCAACAACTGGCATCTGCTCTGGAGTCGTTTGAGTTGGTTTGAATGGCACTAATTAGGAGTAGTTACACATAAATGACATCCCAAAGACTTGACACAATAAACATTCTTATCTAGTGCCATTCATTTGCTCTCCCCATTCAAGCACACACAGTATTTACGATAATTTCCATGTTCACTGCCACCTTTATGCCACAAATAAGGTCAGGAGACAGACAAACAACAAATATGGGAAGAACCACATGGAAGTTGAATGGATAATAAGTTATCAACTGCTCTTTAAAGCATGTGGGCCAGGGTTTTGATTGCTCCTGGAAGGAGGATGAGAAGGCTGCCTCCTTGTTTGACCTTGCAGAGAAGCCATTAGGATTCCTCACAAGCACCAGGCAGCTTTATAAACACTATCAGAATTCCTTATCTTCCTCTGCTCTGCAGGCAGAGAACAGCAGTAGTGAAAAATAAAGATATTTCTATTGTCTTGTGGCTACAGACTGCTAGGAAAGATGATGGAGCTCCGAGCTACCAACAAGAAACTTCTCCATTTTCATTTTGCTAACCAAAAGTCCTCTGTTTCTGCCTCAAGAAAAGGCAGCAACCACCAAGTGATTCTCTTTGATTCCCACCCTACATTTTTAGCATCTCACTGCCTCTTTCAGCCTTACAGCTTTTCTTTATACCCATGTCATTGCATGTGCCTTCAACACCTCATACAAACTCTCTCACAGCCATAGTGGCACAATGTTATTTTCAAGCACCTTTAAATAGTGCTGCTGATTAAATAACTCATCACTAATGTGATTTCAGGAATCCAGAGCATCTCCTAAGGTGTAACCTTTACCACTAATTGCAAATATAGAACAGAAAATTAAGTCAGGCTGAGAGAATTAAATCAGGAGCTTTCAATGCAATGTCAAATTTCTGACAAACTGCATATTACCAAAGAACTATTTACCAAGTGATCACGAATTTAAATTTTCTTAAGGATGTTTTTGGGCAGCACATTTTGTGTGCAGCTTTGAGGAAGATGGAAGGAGAATAATCCCAGTGGATCAAGAACAGAATGCTCATCAAAGACTACTGGGAGCCATCAAATTCTGAATCCTTTCCACCACCTTTGAAAAACTGGAATGTGCAGCTTCATTTCCATTGCTTCAGCTTTCAGGCAGTAAATGTAGATTCTTTTTTTTCCTAACTTCTGCCATTCCCAGCTTTACCTGTGCACACACTTGCAACAACCTGACAGGAAGGCTTTGGAGTCTTCATTTGTTGGAGCCACAGCATAAAAGCCAAACTCCCTGTGCGCTGAGCACATCAGCACAGAACAAAGGAGGATGAATAGAGACTTGATTTTGTGTCCCTGCTCATATCACAGAGCACAGGAGGCTCAAACAAAACCTCCACAGATGAACCATTGCTCAGGCACTAATTAATTCTTTTCCAGAGCAGAGCCAGTTAACACACAACCTTCTTTTTACTTAACAGCCTGTTTAACTCTCCCTGTGGATGATCCAACTCCAGTTGAGCTATTTGAGCACACACACACATCTCCTGGAAATGCTCTAAATGACAAAAATGCTCAAAACCTTTCTGAGGTCTCCCGAGGTGAGACACCCCCAGTGTGTCCAAGGCACTGCAGAGGGATGGGCTGTACCTGAGAGATTCCAGAGGTCTGGGAAACATTCCCAAGGACAGATTTTCATGGTTTTGAAAATCTGTCATGGTTCTGTCCCACAAAGGCCATGCTGCCTTCAGCACAAAGACATGTGGGAGTGTTTGACAAAAGCCAGTGTGTCCCCCTGCCTTTCACCAGGTGAAAATGCTGCTCTCAACTATGTTTTGCTTGTGTCAACTCTTTAAAAAGGAGATTTTAAACCCATTTTCACCAAAACTGTGTAACCTCCAGAGTATCAAACTTATGAAATCTCAGGAGAAAAGATTTTCCATGTAAAGGTTGTCCTGTCGTGCACTATGAGATGAAGCCCACTTTTACAAACTCAGCACTTCAAATTCCTACCACACCATATTGACATTTCCAAAACCAGACAGGTACCTGGGCTCCTGCCTCAACACTGGTGAATACGCTTAGAACTCCAGCATATTTTACCAAAGCAGAAGTCAAAGCAGGCTAAAAATTATGCAACATTCTTTTTCATTCAACTTGATGATTATATAATCAGATGCTTTTCAATATCCCAGCAGTACCTCCGTGTATGGTCCCTGAAAAAGACATTCTCAGTCCATTCCTGTCCACAGCAGCTGCCTATTCTTTCCTTCCATTAAAAGACCAGTCTGGAGAAAATGGATGTGTCTTTTCCCCTCAAGGTACTCTGTTTTGACAAAGCAGTGCCATTCCCCAGGCACAGCTCCCCAAGTCTATAATAATCATTATTTCGTTAAAGCAACTGCTGGGCTGAGAAGTCATAACTAGGTTATTTCCTTTTTTAACTTGTTACCTTAAAAGTTCTCTCATCTAACCAACTAGAAAGTTATCACAAATTACATCTGAGATGTGTAAGAATATTCTTAGTAGCAGCATTATATTTTAGGAAATAGTGGGTCAGCTCAGAGTTTTATGTCTGTATTCACCAACCTGTTCCAAAGATGGAATTTTATCAAAGAAATTCTTTTATTCACTACATCACTTGTAGCAGCCTAATTGTTAGGAATGATATAAAGATAAATAAATTTTTAAATCTTTTGCTTTCATTAGAGATGGCCAAAGGAGCAAGTGAATCAAGGAGCAGTTGCAGCACACAATATAATGGAAGTGTTAAGGAAATAGAGCAAAGTGTCACACAACAGGGCACAGGAGTTATGCATTTCTTTTTATCACTAGGAAATGTGTAGAAGTTCCAGAAAAATCTTTGGAACTGTGAAATAGGAACTATTCAGAGGGTTCATTTGCACAGCAACCCCCATCATACCTACAGGTAATCCCAAAAAACCTGCTGCACACCTGCTCTGTGTGCAATCAGCACTTTGCTCCCTGACAGAAGGTTGGGAACCAGTTAAGAGCCAGAAGAGCATTCTGTTCCACATTGATTATTCACCCACACAAATACAATAAGTGCTAAAGAATATCCAAATGCGAGTGTGAATGACCACATTTCACTCTAGCATGAATTTTTTAATTGCACTTCAAATTGTGGAGCTGCTGTTCTGAAACGCAGAATAAAAGCACCAGGCTTGAGGTTAAGCTGCAGACATCACCCCAAACTCTCCAGAGCAATTTCCATATGGATACACAATGTACTGCACTGCTTTTCAGACCAGTCCATCCAGAACAGACATACCTACAAAATGGTTGTTTTTCCAGCAATTGCCACTTACTCTGATTAACCCCTAACACGCTGCCTTTCTTTGTGCTCTGCATGAATCAAATCCTAAGCTAAAATCAAGTAGAAACTGAGAGCAAAGCACGCCTGTGATCAACCCCAACACTTCCAGGCACAAATATCTTTCTTACACTGCTGCCTAGCAGCACCTTCCTGGGGTTTGACTTTGTTGGTTTTTTGGGGGTTCCTTTTGTGTTTCAAGCAGGATCTGTGGAGTTAGATTGTTTAGAACCACCACACAAGTGTTTCCCAAGAGACCTTGGAGATAACTCCAGACCCCTGCACACACACAGCACCTCCTTTCTATTCCTAAAAGCAGCTGGATTTCCTAGGCCAACCTTCCCTCACTGGCAGTCAGGCTCTGGAGCCCCCTGGACGTGTTCAGCTGTGAATTGTGGCTGGAACACCCTCATCCTTCTGCATCCTGCACTCACAACAGGGAACGAGGCTCTGACCTTGCCACTGCACTGAATAAACTCTAAATATAGCTGGATTTCTAAGTATTCCAATGTTCCCTCACCAGTTAACTGTTAACTCATGACAACAGGCAAGTTTTGTCCCCAGGCACGCGTTTTTCCTTTGTTGTCCTCTTGTTCCAGGTTAGAATAAAACTGGTAAAGAGTCAAGATGACATTCAGGTTGTTTCTCCAGGCAGCTGCTTGATGGCTTCAGGGGGGAAAGGCAAAGTGCACCCGGGACAAGAGATGCACCAACAGCTTGGATTTTGTGAGTCAGATCTTATTTATCACTCCCTGGGCCTGTGCTTTGGTTTTGTAACTCACCACAGAGGTGGCATTGGGATATTTGAACTCAAATGTATGGATGTTTCTGTGGAGAGACCTGCAGAATAGGTTGGGTCTCCTGTCCAAAAAATCCTGATGGAGAGAGATGGAAGGAGGGAGGGGGAGGAGCTGAGGAGCTGTCCTTAGCAGAGCCCTACAGAGAAGCATCCAGGAGAGCTTTGCACATATTCAAGCCCACATTTCAGCAGACAAACACAATCATTTCCCTCTCCCTCAGCCTCTCTCTACATTTAGAAGAACCTCAGCTCTGCTTTAAGAAATTTCTAACATTTCCTCCTCTGTTGGAAAGGTTGAGAGACATTGAAATAAAATTCTTCTCTTCATTCTTCACCTGGAGTGCTGTGAACACTGGAGGAGTCCAGTTTAAAGCAGTGGCCAGCCTTGGGCATAACTGCTCTTTCCCTGTGTAACTATCAATTCTGTGGGGAGAAAATCCATCTCCCTCACCATGTTGCAACATTTAATTGTCCTCAACAAACAGCTCTTCTTTGAGGCCCAGTTCTACCACATCTTCCCTTATGAGTATCCATAAAAGCTCCATTAGGAAATACCTCCCCAAGCCATGCCCAACCTGCTGGAGCCTCTCCCACTGCTGCTTTCTGCCATGGGCAGGACTTTTCCATGCTCACCTGCACTTCAGCTTCCTTTTGGGAGCTCTGCTTTTCTTTTGCTCCATCAGCATTCAAAGCTAAACTCTCCTGTTACACTTAGGCCTGGATATAAAGTTGGTTTGGATGAAAACTTCAGTAGCAAACAGATAATTCCCTGTTTCCTTCATGCAGAGGCTCAGCTGGAGCCTTTGCTTCCCCTGTCAAATGCCTTGGAGCACTATTTATTTATTCATCAATATTTATCCAGGAGTGCTCCAGCACAGGACACCTGAGCTGCCTTCCCAGGCCTAGTTCAGGTATTTATAGCATGGCTGGGCAAGGCGCTCTGAGGTGAATGTGCAGATATTTCAGATTCCTTGAGGATCCTCCCAGCCTGGGAAGGAGCCCCAGGTTTGTGCTGGATCAGGCACAAATCCCTCACAGTGCCCTAAATGTGAAGAGCAGGACCTGACCCCAACACAGCCAGGCCCCAGACACTCACTATTTGTCCTAAAAGTGTCCTTTAACACCTGAGCAAAAACACTGAAAGGAATAAAAATTACCAAGTCCTAGAATATTGCAATTCCACAAAAAGAATCCCCTCAGGAAATGTTGTGCTGCCTGCTCTGTACTGATTCCTCAGAGTTTCCAGTTCCATGATTCAGGATTACAACTGGAATTCTCTATTATTTTAGCCCACATTTTAGTATCAGCATGGGGGCACTAAAAGTACCACATCAGAGGTTGCTTTAAAATGAGGATTTAAGGAGGGCTATAAATCAAAAGGTATAACAAGGAAATTTAATAAAGATAACATTGTTATGTCAAATGCAACATGGATTCTAATACACAAAGAGCAATTGTTTTTCCACATAAAAAGCTCTCAGCAAGAATTTTGCACACAGTGTGAAGCTAAGAATTGCTAGAATAATAGCAAGTTGTTCTTGGAAATTAATTGAACAAATAATCTTTTTTATTATGAAGTCTACAAAAGATAAATACCCATGTACTGACACAGAGTCTTTAACTTTCTTCACCTTTTTACCACATTGTTGGCATTTGCTTTGCCTCTTGCCTATAAACAATGAGGATTTGGGGAATACATCACAGAATAAAAGCAGAATATTATTACAGGGTTCATCAGAATTGCATCTTACACATGTCTACAGAGTTAAAACTGTAAAGCAAAATCAAGTGCCAGAACAGGAACTGCCATCTGATCCTGTCTTACTTTGTTGGTAACTGTGATAATTCTGAATATGTGATGGAAAAAATTCACTTTTTCACATATCATGGCTAATAATAATAATAATAGTAATAATAAAATATAAATAATTAATAACAATACATTAGGATTCTATTCCCCACTCATTTCCAATGCTGCCAAGGGGGGTTCTTGAAAGTAATTCCATATTTTGCAGTAAAATGTAAACCTATGGTTCTCTTTTTTACTGAGCAACAGAAATGTTTGTGTGAAAGAAGGCAACATTTATGTCTCCTGTCCTAACAGATAAATGGCTCCATTAGTTCAAGGGAAAAAGTGGCATTTCTACTTTCCCTCCAAAACCACCCACGATCTGAATTTAAGACACAAACATAAACTTTTTCACATAAATTCCTGCAAATGCTGATGTCCCCAGATCAAATATTAATGGAGGAATATAACCTGACTGAAAACCAGCAAACAGCTCAAACAAAGCAGCTGTAGACAACCTGGAGAGGCACTAAGAACACTTTGCTCTTCCCACATGAGATCCCCGGTTCCAGAGCAATCCCTGTGGTACCACACACTGGATTCCCAGTTTCAGGCAGTAACCAGCTGCAATCTGTGGATATCCTGAAAAAACTTCACCAAAAACCAGTTTTGCCTTCTTCCAGGAGATTCCTGCAGCTTCCTCAGGCGGGCTCAGGGGGAAGATGCCCAGGACATGCCCTGCCATCCAGCAATGACATTGATGTTCTGCACACCAAGGACACCTCATGCCCAACCCAGCCTCCTAAATTATTAAAGGCACCATTTTCTTCAAGTAACTTTTTCATCAGAAAATTCTGGGAACGGACACCTCAGCCCTCTCAGGTGCTCTTATCTATAATTCACCACCCCAGGGTCCAGCTTCCAGAACATTTACAGGGAAAACCACAACTTGGCACAGTCTTTGTTCAAGAAAACTGACAGAACTGAGGGCACCACATCAGGGGCAATTTTGGCTGAGCAGAGGCAGCTGGTACAGAGAAAAGCAGGACATTCAAACATGAAGATCTGAAACTCTCTTCATAAAAAATGTAATTTAAAATTCCAGCAACTAATCAGTTACTTGGAATAAAGAGGGAAGCAAAGCTGCTTGGAGTTTTGAAACAACAGATGAAAAACATCATTTCCAAAATGATGTGAACAAAACAGTCAAAATACAAGATTCTTCTTCCAGGAAAGTCTCCTGGGAGTAATTTCCAATCACCACACTGCTGAGTTTGTCTGTTGTAACAGCTAGCATCTACGAAAGATGGAAAACTTCAACATTTTCCAGCACTTTTCTTATTCCCTACAAAACCACAAAGTAAAAATGACAACATCTTGGAAAGCCATGCCATACACATCTTCTGGTCATGCAGATGTGTAATTTGACCATTTTTCCTTTGAAGTCTTTTCAGATAGAAAGCATCAAAGACCAGTCCTACACAGCTGGGGTGACTCTAAAAAACTATTCCTGGATGTATAGTGGATTTTTCCAGACCCTCAGCACCACAACTGCCCCATCCGTGTTGACCCCATGTGAGGAAAATCTCATCTGTAAATGGCAGAAAAGTCCCTTTTCTGTGTGGGACAAGCAGGAACAGCCATGCACTGATCCATGTCTGCTCCTCCCCAGCCAGGCCAGAGCTGCCTGAGCTGGGCTCACCCCAGTTTGGGAACTGGGATCACCCCAAAGGTCCAGGCTGCTCTGCAGCTGAAAGCACATCACTCACACGAGGGCTGCTGTGGATTTTGCAAATGAGTCTGGCTTCCATTTACAGGCAATAAAGTGCCCGTGGACACAAAAACAGCCCCAGACAGCCAGAATTTGGTTATTGAGTGATGCAGGGTGCTGAATACCCCCTCAGGTAGTCAAACCCTCCCTGTGCTGGGTCCTGCTCAGAGCAGGAGATTGCTGAGTTATTACACCAGCTTGGAAATGCACTGCAGGAACCCATGGCTCAGGAGCCCAAAGGCCCCTCAGATGTGATCTGATTCACAGCCCACACCCAGAACTCCTCCTTACCATGGAAATCCATGTTTGCACCTGGTGTTTGAGGCAGGTTTACATATTTTAAACCCCAGATGTCAGTTTAACTCTCCTACACTTTACAGCTGGTCCAGGACTTGTTTTGTGGTCTGTTATAAAATCTCTAACTCTTGCTCTAATTCCCTTCAGCTTTTTTTAATTTTTTTTTTTCAATTGCAGGATCACCTCCAATATTTCCATGACAGAAAAGCTCATTCAGAGCCATTCTCAAGGAAGCTGCTGTGTGTCAGAGTGAAAAACACAACAGTGAAATATGCTCCCTCCTGTGTAGAGCAGCTCAAGCTTCTGAAGTACAAGCACTTAAATTAGGAGCAAGTGCTACTTTATAAAACCAGGGCAATATTTCCAGCATTTGAAATGCACATTGCTGTCTCTGTTTTGGCAGAGACAATCTCTGCACTGTTCAAAACTAAGTTCATTATTAGAACTGAACCAGATAAGATTCAAAATGAAATCCACCTCTGCCTTTCTCTGAACACCTGAAATTTTGTAGGCAATTCCTTCAAACATGGTATTCCCCAAATGAGGTTAATTTTGTTAACACAGTCTTCTAAATAGCCCAAGTTCTTTTGAAAAGCTGTGGTTCATGTTTTTCCATGGAAGAAAATAGTTTGGGAAT
Source organism: Melozone crissalis (assembly GCF_028551555.1). Taxonomy (NCBI): domain Eukaryota; kingdom Metazoa; phylum Chordata; class Aves; order Passeriformes; family Passerellidae; genus Melozone; species Melozone crissalis. The sequence goes on along the minus strand of NW_026535807.1, from coordinate 17,777,994 downwards.
CCACTGTGCCCTATGAACTATGTCCTGCCTTCCTTCTCCTTCTGCAAGCTTTGAAAAAAATCAAAATATATATCCTCCAGGTTTTTAGTCAGTTGGAAATGGTAACAGGGTTCACTGATTGATTGATTACCCCACATTTTTACATATATTTTAATAAAGTCTCTTTTAAATTTTGGATCCCAGAAGTTCTTAAGTACTTCAATAATTTCATTTTTCAAAAGTATTATTGCTACTGCAGATTCTGGGTGGATTTTTGCCAGAAAATGGGTGGAAAGAGATGAGTAACTGCAATCAAATTCCGTTTAAAGTGTTCCTTCTCAGAGCTAGATACTATAAAAAACATCATATACACAACATTAACAGCACTGTAAGTGTTTACAGAAGATATTCTGAGGGAAAGATTAAATTTTCACTCCATCTAAACATAAACACCTGGATTGAAGAAAAAAATATGCTTCTATTTTGGGACATCAGAAGTCACACTGGAAGCAAGAGAGAATTTTCAAGGCTGTTTGGCAGCACATTAAATTGCAGGGAGTAGAACATGCAAAATTAAGTCAATGTGACACTGAGGAAGGGCCTTTTACCCCTGCCAGACAATTTCTGATACAATTAAACCACACCTACCAATTTTCCTCTAAGCCTGCTGCCTTACCACTCCTATTTAGGCTTTATTTAGGCAAATAAATATTTGTTTAGAATTGTTTTATTAGAAGTGAAATAAAGTTGTCAGCTGGTGATGTCAAGGTGTTGTTTATCAGTTTCTGCTTCAGATTTAGGGAAAGGTGAAATCTTTGAGTATTTCTGCAGACTGAAACTTCCATATTTCAAAAGGATTAGGGGGAAACTCCAAGCACTACTCCCAAAAGGATGAGTATGAGCAGCAGACTCCAGCTGGAAATCCAACAGAATTTCAGCTCAAAAGTAGGTTCAAGTTAATGAATTCTTTGGTAACTTCAAGCAATATAAATGGAGTTGTTCATAAAAGACCAGGCCTCCTTGGTTCTTTTAACAATTAACCCTCCTGGAAAAGGAAACTCATCCCTAGGGAGCCACTGGGACCTTGGGCCCAGCCCTGTTGTACAGAGGTATTAATTTTAATAAAAACTGGGCAATATGCTGCCAGTTTAGAGCTGGGATTACTGGGTTGAGATCTGCTCACTCTTCAGGACCCTGCTGTCCCAAAGATGGCCATGGTTACAAACCCACAGGCAGACCTGGATCTTTAGCTGGCTGTACCTGGGAATGCAACTGTGCCTTAAACATTACACTAAAAAAAACCCCAAAATAAACACAAAACCCCCCAAACTAACCCAAGCCCCACCAACCTTTCCTCTGTGAATTCCACCTGTAGCAGAGAAGACCACACAAGTGATGGGGTTTATCTGCACAAACTGGGCTGCTTTTACCCCATAAACCACAGCCAAACAGGAACCTAAAGTGGCACCAGGTGAACTTGGCCATTCCATTTCCTAAAATCTCCCCGTGCAGCACTGTTACAGACATTTTATGAAAAATCCTTTGGCCAGGATCTTTTCTCCTGAGAAGCTTCAGCTTCTCCCTGTTTTGCTGCTTTGGAATGTGATCTGGAGAATTGTTTACCCAGCATGTGAAATTTTTTTTACTTGATGACCAACGACAGCCACCTGTGTCAAGGCTGTGAGCAGCCACAAGATTTTATTATCATTCCATTCCTTTCCTTGCTAGCCTTCTGATGAAATAATTTCTTCTATTCTTTTAGTATAGTTTTAATATATAATTCTCTTTTAATATAATATCTATCATAAAATAATACATCAGCCTTTTGAAACATGGAGTCGAGATTCTCATCTCTTCCCTCCTCCTGTCAACATTACCACACAGCACGAGCTGTACAACAGCACCTTTGCTAAGGTGGGTGCATTAATAAATGGGAGGGGTGCATTAATTAATTTTTCCTGCATGCTCACCTTACTCTCCCACAATACTGAGCACAATGTCAGGTGCTCACCTCTGAAGAGAGCAGCCTTGCTCGTTAATTAGCGCCACTTGCCAGCTCCTGTTAACGAGCTGTTGGTTACTGAGTAAACCAGGGCTTGGCTCTGCATGAGGAAACTCTGTCCTGAGCCTCCCACTCCACTGCCATGCCCTTATCTGCTCCTGACTCTGCCAACACCTCCAGTAACCCTCCCTCAGCTCCTGCTGATTAGAAACGTGCCTGAACCCAGGGATTATCCTCACATTTCACTTTCACTTCCTAACACTTCCTTTGCTGCCTCCCCAGCCCTTAGAACACTTCCAGGATGTGGGGTTTTTAAACCCTTTTGGCTATTTTTAAATTGATATTTTTTCATTTCTCTTTATCTGTTTTTGAGGGTTAGGTGCTATCAGTCTTTTGTGGTGTGGGGAAAGCAGGAGCATTGCTGTAAACTTGGATTTGGAAAGAGAGAATAGTAGAATATCCCTGGCTTCCTGGGCTTTGCACACTCAACCCAGCACAATTAATTAAGGTTCTATAAATTGCCATGCTAGGGTTCCTCCCAGTTCTCAAACCAAAATTACCTTGAGCGCTTTTCAACAAGTCTTAAGTAAGGAACAGTTGAATTTAAATAAAGATAATTTAAACAGAAGAGTATCTGCTAATATTATAACTTATCACACCCAATCTTTTCCTATGAAAACCAATTATCATGATATGAAAGCATTTTAACAAGTAATTTTTTTTTAATAATTATATCTTGATTTCTCAGACTGGATAGATTATTGCAGTTGGCCAAAGAGTCAAAGCACCAAAATCCATTACTTTAAACAATATTATAAAAGTTTATTACTTAAAAAGGCTTTGTCATAAACCCTAAATGTTAAATTAATAATGTCTTTTCTAGAAAGTATTGAAAACTCCTGTGATATGCCCAAAAGGAAAAAACTTAATTTCTCTTGCTTAAGGAAGAAACAGAAATTTCATCTTTGATGTGAATAAAATAAGGGTTAAGTCAGGGGACAGAATGAAACAAAACCCAATTCTTGCAAGTCTGGAAACACAAACACAAGTAGCCAATCTTCCCTGTCATTTAAAATACTGAGTTTCAGCCAGTAACTTTTACATTTAATTATCTCACCCAGTGAAAACAGGCAGAAGTTTTCAAAATTAATTTCTTATATAAATACTTCTCTTGACAGCCTTTCCAGCAAAGAGCAACCTAAATTTTTTTCAAAGATTGAGAAACAAAATCTGATCTCATTTTAAATGGTATGAAAATCACTGTGTAATTTGAGTTTGGGGTAGATTTGGCTGGGGTTTTTTTTCTTTTTAAAGCCACAATCCCAGTTTGAAGATCACTGCTGGCCTTAAAATAGTTTCAGCTGGAAACTGGTCCATCCATTTACAGAAGACCATCTAGTTCCTTGTTCAATGCACCTAGCTTGTAATTATCAACTGTATTTAATATCTCAAGTAGATTTATTTGAAGTCATCCTGAACTATTTATCTTTAACAGTCAACACTGAATCTGCTGCCAAGAATTAATGTAGCCACAATCTCCCAGTTGTACAAAGGGACACTTGACTGATGCCACCATCCTGCAGAGCAACCTCAGAGATAAGGGAGAGACAGCCCTCCCAAAAGGGCCCAGTTCAAACAGGAAAAACAGGCCAGAGCAAATAAAGGAGATGAATTCTGCCAAAAGGGCCAAGTTCAAACAGGACAGATGCTCAGCATGACCTGATCAATACTTGATAGCACAGGGTCACCTCCAAAGGCTTGGGATGGTTAGAGAAAGTGGAGCTACCTGAGGCCACAAGGGGGATTTCACTACCATTTCAAAAGCAGAGGTATTTAAGACCATCAGGAAGCAGAAAAATAAAATTTAAAAAAAAAGTAAAACACCAAATCACCAAATATAGACCAATAAGCAAATGAGGAATAAAGGAAAAGTGCATCTGCAAAGAAATTGTAATCAATGGACAATGGAAGAAAGTAAAGGAAATTGAAGCAAAAACAGTTTGGTCTGAAATCACAACAGAACAGAATTTCAATATTTTTTCAGGTGGTCTATAAGCATAAACTCAGACATGGAAGAGTCCACAAGAGGGGATATTAAACTGAATTTTAAATGTGGAAAATCCAGATATTCATAACAGGGCAGCTAGATTACTTAAATTTATCAGGGAAACATTTCTATCCTTGCTGACCACTCACACCAGCACCTGCATTTGTTCAATACCACAAGAAAACATGGATAATTTGCAAGATGAATAAATACCTCCTAGGCATTAGATAGCTTAAGATTTTTTGTTGCTCCTGTCAGCCACCAGCAGTCCTTGCAATCCACCAAAGTTACAACATTCCTGGGCAGTCCCAGGCAGATGTGTTATCAATTTTTAATAAAACAATGAACTTTTGCAAAACATTTCAAAATTAAAACAGGCTCAAGTCTATTCCCCTCCTTCCACCCCCCAAATTTAAATGAAGCTGGCAAAAATTTCTCATAAAGATCCCATGGTAGCCTCCTGTGACTGAATCTTTTAAGGAAGATTTAAGCAAGACTGAAGAAGCCCTCCAAATAAAATTCAGGAGTTTCAAGCAACAATGCAAGTTAAGAGGCTGTAAATAAAGGCAAGAGAAGAGGAAAGTCTCCCTAAACCACCATGAAATGGTGATAAATAATGAGAAATCTAGAGGTATTCCAAACTGGGTCCCAGGTTTGGGGCACGGATTCCAAATCCCTCATGTAAAATGTAGTTTGCTGTTCCAACATGAACGTGGCCGGATTGAAGAGATGCCGGAGGCCTGCAGGAGCAGCAGTGGGTTCTGCAGGGAAGGATGGCAGCAGTGCCCCCCTGCACCCAGAGCAGGGCTGGATGTCCCCAAGGCGCATCTCCCACCCACACAGGAGGTGAGGTGTCCCTCAGCAGCTGCTGAGCGTGGGGACATTGGCAGGAGAGAGCAGAGGAGCAGACACAGAGCTCTCCCCACCCAGGGAACACTGTGGGTTGTCACCCCACAGCCAGTCCCACCCAATTTTTCTCTGCAATTTGAAGCTGTGAGCTGCAGAGACATTCGTGTCAGCATCAATACTTTGGGAAAAGTGGGGCAGCGAAAAGAACTGCCAGCACTTCATGGCAAAACATGCCACGCTGATAGCCTTGTTAAATAGGATTAACATCAGGAATTAAAAATAACATCTAGGTTTGGTGAAAAAAAAAGAAAAAAACTACTGATTTTACCTTAAGAGTCCTCATCTATTGCAAACACTAAAAGTTATTTTCAAGTCTTTTCAAACTCTGTAGATCTCTTACCATGCCCACTGTTCAGGGCTGAAGGCACAAAATCTGTTTCTTCAAAGCCATTTATTTAACCAACCCAACCATTTATTATCCAGCCCAAAGGTGAACCCAGCTCACTCTCAGCTTGCCCAGGATGGTATTTTGGAGCAGTGTGCACACACAATTTAACAAGCTGGGTGTATTTGTCCTCTGCTCACTTCAAAACAGTGAATAAGACAATTTGAGCTTCATGGCTTCTGCCATCTGATATTTCTTATTGAAGGAAATCAGCTCAGCTGTGCTGTGGCATTGAACACAACCAAACCAGCTCATGGAAGGAAACACCACTGACCTGTGCCACTTCCTCAGCAGCTAAAACTGCTCCATTTCTGTGCTAACACAACCAATTGTGCACATCCCTCACTGTACACCGTGGGCTTGGGTGGAAAAGAGAGAAAAGAATGACCATTCCCTTAAAACTCACTTCTGAGGGTTCTGGGATTTACCTCAGGGGCTGCAGCACATGAGGTTTCATGTTCATAAGCAACGTAAAGCAGCAGAAGGTGTAACACAACCACTGAGGCTTCCTTGGGAAAAAACCCAGCAACACATTTCCCTTAGCTATCTGTAAATTTAAAAAATTCATTTGTGGAGTCCTTCAACACCCGGAGCTTGGAATCATCTGATGGACAAGGCAGGAAAAATAAGCAGATTTATGATCCTAGGGACAACTACGACTCTCACGTAAAAGCCTCATGTAGCAATGAATTGTTGGAAATTATATGACACTAACTAATTTTTAACTAGTTATTTTAATTAATTGCAAGTAGTGCCAATTTTAGCCAGCTTTAGTTGAGTTTCTTCACAGACTCTTGTTGGATACCAAAGATACAGGGGAGATTAAGGCCTGGAAAACTGGAGAAAAATGACTAAAAAATAGGAACCAAATTAGCATGAAGAGGAAAATATCAATAACCAATAGAGGACAGAATAATAATAGAGAGAATCGTGTCACTTGGAACCAATGAATATCAATTTCTTTGCTAAAAATGCATAAATAAGTGAAAAGGTTTTGTGTCAGCATTGGTGTGGAGGCTGGAACTTTGTCAGCCACTCACCTCCAGGCCAAGATTGAAGTAATGCCTTGCTAACACTAAAAGGACAGTGTTGGAGAGGGTTATTTTTGCCCATTTTGGGAGGATTTTGGTCCCACCATGGACCTATTTAACAAGAGGGGTCTTTTTGCCTATTTTGGGAGGAATTTGGTACCATCATGGCTCCTGTTGGATGCATCTGTGCCACTGATAACCTGCTCCAGTGATCCCCCCAGATGATTGTGTCTGAAGTCTGGAAAGCAAATTGTTCTGAACACTTCATTGGGCACCAGTTCCAGAGCCAGGGGGGCAGGGTGAGCTCTGTCACACTGTCCCTGCAGTGCCCCACACACCCAAAAACTCACTGGCTTGAGAAAACAATGGAACAAAGGAGCAGCCCGCCCAGGGAGAGCTGAACAAAGCCAAGCAGGGGAGCACACCTGGATGCTTCCAGAATGTTCAAAGTTTACACCATATTTCTGCAGCAAACAGCAGGGGGCTTTAAAGCATATTGAGGTTTTTCTCTCAGTAAAAACTCAACAATTTGAGGAGTGAAAATCACAAGTTCTGACCGGGCCAGCATCTTCACTCTTATTATTCATTATCACAAACAGGGAAGGATTTTCTCCAGGGTTTCTGGAGGCTAAAAGTCACCTGTAACTGAGATTGTGGCTGCAGATGCCAAGCTGGATGACCTCTGCTGTCCACAGAAAACCATGCAACAGCCACGACCCCACTGGCAAAGCAGAATGCTGATGTAATGCAGCAATTCCTATTGCTGTAGGATTTTTAATGAAAGTAAAACAACTTCAGAGTGTAATTAAAAGGCAAGGAAAAGCAAACTAGAAAAGATAAAATGGAATGGCTCAGAAAAGAATGAGCATTCCTCTAAAACTGAGCTCCTGTGCCAGGGAAAGGGAGGGGGCAAGCACATGACTGGTGTGAGGCAAACCCAAGGAAACCCCCGGTGCCACCCAAGCTTCCAAACTGAGGCAAACACTTGAGACTGCCAGGAAAAATGCAAAAACTCCAAGTGGATTTGCTGTATTGTTTAGGGAAAGAATTAACTTTGGTGCCCAGACTAATGATGCTAAGATTATAACTGCACAGCTGCCCTGCAGTTCCACAGCATTCCCATCTATTTTTTTCCACATTAATGCTGCCACAGTCCTGAACAAGCAGCACTCAGCTTGTAGCATCCAAGGAGCTGTGGCCTCAGTCATGGAGGCAAAGTGAAATCCTGCTGCAGTTCACTGGATGCTCCAAGAAAATTCTCCTCTTTTATTCTGTACTACCTTCTAGGGTAAGCTCACCTTTTACAAGTGGGCTATTCCCTCTTTTCCAGAGGAAAAGAATCATGACAGCTTCTGAACTACTCCATAAATTTGATCAGTTTTCCTTCCCAATACTCATTTTTTCAGGCTTTTTGTACCTCAGAGGACTGTACCTACCTAAGCTGCCCTCACAGTGAAAGAGACTGTGGAAAGTGCTGGGGAGGAGAGATTGACACAAAATGCAAAAGGAATAATCAAAGGAGCAGCACAGCCTGTGGAAGCTCAGGTTTGTGAGTCTTAGCAGAACTGAGTCAGCTCACAATCCGCACAGGAAAAGAGTATCTGCAGTCCCTGAAGAATTTCATTTGAAAGCAAAGAGGAAACAAGGGCTAGTAAATGCTATTGTTACAGAAATAGCAGCTCCATACACCCAGCTATTTCTATTACACAACTGAAATGCTCTGCATTTAATAGAATCTGTGGCTGCTTTGCCAAGTTCTGGACTGGCAATTAGGATGGGACATTGAAATGCATTGTTTTACCAGCTCCAAGCCAAGGACAAGGAATGGGATTTATAATGAGCATTCAGAAAGGGTTTCTTCCTTCTTTAAAAGTTAAGAAGGAAGTTACTATACCCTGCTGAAAGCTGTGCCAGAGAATGTCATCTATTATCTGTGAAAACAGGTTCTTTATGTCTGAGGTAATCATCGGCTTTTCAGGATGTTGGGGAGGCTGCTTTCTCCTTACAGCTTGCAGAATCTCAAACACAGTTTCCAGAACACCTACACAGATGTGAAAAAAAAAAACCTCCTGGAGCTAGAGGAGAAATAATTTCTAGAGATACTTCGAAGGTAAGTCAGAAACTATGAGTGTACCACATTAAAGGAAGTCAGCACTGAGGGAGTGCAGATATGTTTGTCTTGGAAGCACATTGAGCTGACTGCCAAAAATACATATTTGGCTTTATTTTCCATTCACCTTTATAAATAACAAGCATGTCAAACACCAACCTCTGACTTCTTGGAAAACAAATGGAAACAGTAAATTTGAAGAGTCTAGATTTTAAGGGTGAGTAGTAATTGCAAAAGGGACAGGAGGCAGGAAATCATTACTGCACCTAGCACTGTTCTTATCCCAGGTCTGTTGATGTAAGTTATCTTCAAAAGAAAAATGACCATTTAATCATGCTAATTCTTCTTGCAGGGCTGCTGAGCTTACACTCAGTGAAGCCACTGCCTCATTTTATCAAAAAAAAAAAATATATAGCACGGTTCACTTTCATGAAAACACAGAAATGCAATGCTGAATAAAAGAAAACCAAAATTGAACATTTCATTATTGTGAGGAATGACATTTTCATCACCTGTCCAATCTACAGATGATCCTTACAAAGACTTTAGCAGCAGAATTTCCCAATTTCCATGGTTCAGCTGGAAGCAGCATCACTGCTAGAAGTGACACTTGGCAAAATGTCTGAGAACACCTAACAGAGATTCAATTGTTTTATCTCTACATTTTAAGATGACTCTTTAAAGGAAGCAGGTTTTTGCACCCCTGTAAGTGCCAGCTGAGACAATGAATTAAGAGCTGTGCTCTTGCAGCAGGGCCAGTCCCACCAGGACAAAGCCACAGCACCGACAAAACCAGGCAAAAACCCTTCTCTGTCTCTGATACGCTGCAAAGGCAAAGCTTAATTCCATCAAGGGCACACTGGCTCCATCGATTGGATTATTCATTTGGTGTAATGGACTTTGCTTTCTTCCTGCAGCCTTCTCAAAACAAGAACAAAATGAAGATAAATCAGCTCTCACTCAAGGCTGGCAGTCTATAGATATTTATGGATTTCTGAGCCCTGCAGTACAACAGGAGGGAGGCATTCCCCAAGGATGTTTGCCTCTGCAGTCCTGTTATCCTCCCAGCAGCCACCCAGCACAGGGACACACCAAGGAAAGGCTGCAGCCGCCTCTCCCCTTCAGGTCCATCATTGACCCAGCACAGGAGCCACTCTGACCCCACAGCCCAGAACAATCCCTGTTTGATCCTCCAAGCAAAGGCCTAATTGCCATTTTCCAAGGGAGCAGCACCAACGCAATCCCAGTTTGCCACTGGGCCAGCTGACGTGGCCTCCATGGATCACAAAAATCATTTCTCCCCTCGTTACACTCTGTCCATTGCGTTGCAGGCCTGGCCTCATCCTTTTCTCACATAATGAATGAGCTGATTATGCCAACAAACTCAAACCACTACTCCTACGAATGAGATTACAGGTTTATCAGCTGCCCCATAAAATGGCAACACTTTCCGTTTCTTTTTAATTCAGCAAAAAGGGTTTGACTAATTGTATTGCATCACTGCATTCAGATCAAGGAGAAACTTGGGGCACAAGACGTTATGGAGAACGTTGACCTGTGATAAGCTCTTTGCAAAGAGGGAAAGAATAACAGAAAGTTGCTGGGCCAGGTTTTCCTTTGACTTACGACACATTGTAGTTGTAATTGAGGTAACTACACTGAACAAACACTAGTCCTGTGCAGAATAGGTACAAAAAAAAATTTCACATCCATTTATTACCCTGTTACTTAAATCTGAGGTACAAGAGCAAAATGTATGTCTGTGGTCAGTACACCCTGCCTGCATGTATTTAATGTCTTACAGGGAAAAGGGATTTCAGCTTGCATGAAAAGAGCCTCCTTTCTAAGCATTGCACCTGCTGAGGTAAGATAATCGTTGAGAGGAAGATGATGTCCTGAGTAATCACATAAATAAATCAGCACTGACCCCAGAAAATCTCTGATGCTGCCTCATAGAAAAAGCAGAAGACACTCACTCACTTTCTGCCCTTCCTGACCTCACTTTAAAGCACTGCCTGTAACCCAGAGAAAATCTTTTTGCAAGCCATTTAGGATTCTCAAAGGGCCAGGTATCTCTTTTTTTTTTAAGCTTTATGGGGAAAATGCATCATGCAATATCTCTCTAGTTCTCCACAAGTAACTGAACAAAGCCAAAGTAAATCAGCAAGTGGCACGACATGCAAGAACCCAGAAACAAAATGAGCAATGAAATTGGACTTATCACAGAGAAAAATCTGAGCCATTCATTTGAGATTTTTATGTTTGGGTAACCTTTGGAAGAATGTTTGCTGTTCCATTATACAAACAATGGAAATATTAGATAAGGAAAAGAAGCACCATTGCCAAGAAAGCTCCACGCACCCCTTCCAAATCACAAAACATGGAAATGTGATTTTATGGAAATATAACATGCTGCTTGCAAGCAGGAGTGTCAAAGGTACAGACCCATTCCTGCCAACCCCAGTGGGCCCAGGGAGGGCAGCTCAGGAACCCCTGGGGCGGCACATCTGCGTGGCACTGCCCCATGGACACATCGACACACAGAAGCCAAATTCAACCTCCCTGAGGCCAAGCCTTGCAGCTGGGCCAGGCCTGCTGAGCAGGACTGAGACAGCCCCAAAGTGTGCCAAAGCAAAGCTGCCACGAGTTATTCACACACAGCCATCCCTGTTCCATCTGCTCCAGCCTTTCCCAGCTCACCAGGCACCCGTGGCAATGGCGCTCCTGGGACTGGGGACAGGCCCAGAGCTTCCCAGAGGGCAGAGCTGCAGAGGGCCACCAACAGGGACCCAAGGGCTTGTTCCTGTGCAGAGGAGGGGCAGCAGGAGTGCCTGGGTGCCACGGGGGAGGCTGCAGAAGGGAAGCCCCTGTGCACACTCTGTGCTCTTCCCACAGCCAGGGACCCCTCTGGCTCCCACAGAGATAAAGGCAGAGAATCATGGAATTATTTGGGTGGGAAAGGACCTTAAAACCTTGCCCAGTCCAACCCCTGATGAAAGCAAGGACATCTACAGCTAGGTCAGGTTGCTCAGAGTCCCATCCAACCTGGAGTTAAACATTTCCAGGGGTGAGCATTCCCCACCTCTGTGGGCAGCCTGATCCAGTGTTTCACCAGCCTCATTGTATGAAATTCCTTCCTTACATCCAATCTATATCAACATTCCTTCACTTTTACTCCATTACCTCACCTCCTATCACAACAAGTCCTGCTAAAACATCTTTCCCTAACTTTATTACAGGCCTCCTGCAAATACTGAGGGACTGCAATGGCCTCTCCTTGGGGTCTTCTCTTCTCAAGGGAGAACAAACCCTGCTGGGATATACATGAGGGGTTCTGCAACTGCAACTTCCAAGTGAAGGACACACATGAGGGGTTCTGCAACTTCCAAATGAAGGAGCGGCCAGGACCCCCTTCCTTCCTTGCCAGTCCCTCATGGACAAAGGCAACCCCTCATGGACAGAACTGGCCCCTCATGGATGGAGTTGGCCCCTTGGCCAAACACAGGTCCCTCAGAGCCTGCTAGGGCACTTGGGGACAGCCAGTGCCCACTGATGGAACCACAAAAAAATGCCAAGTTATCCAAGCTCTCAGCAGCTCAACCACACACGGCACTGCACGAACAGCCAGGTGAAATATGAGTTTAAAGTTTGTCCATGGGGTTTTTCCATGGGAGGTAGGAAAAGGCCTGGCAAGGCCTCGGCCCTGCCAGTGCTGAGGGGATTTTTCATGGCCAGGGATGATTTCATTGTTGAAACCCAACTTTCCATGTGGGGATAACATGTACAGATAAGGGCTGGATGGGGACTTGGAGCTTGGCTGCTGCCTGGGGGTTTGGCAAATGGGCCTGAGCTACAAGAGATGTTTTGATAGCACAAATAAGGATGAGGAATTAGGCAGTGTGGTGATCCAGAGAGAGGATGAGCAGGTCTGCTCCTACAATTACTTCTTTGAAGGTTTCCAAAGTATTTCAGCTCAACATCACAAAGAAATTCCTCAAATCTACTTTCAGACATCTGGCAATGTTCCTTTTAAAGAGATTATAAAATCAATCAAATATTTTCCATCCTTACCTAAATGTAAAATAATGTAAGATGATCTTGAATTTATGGATAATATTTAATGGTTTATACATGACCAAGTGTATTCCTTTAACAATGAAAATTATGCTATCACCAATTTCTTTACATTCATACTCTGTTTTGACAGTGTGTTAAAATAAAGCTCAGTCTCTAACAGTCGTAGAATAATTATTCTATATTTCTATTTTAAACTTCTATTTGTCTGAATCAAGTATTTTTCATTCCTTTCCCGATATTCTTTCCAAATTCTTTGCATCTCTGTAGCTGATTAAACACAGTGGTGCACCTGACTGCAATTCAGTGTGAACCAGCAAGAGCAGCTCCCAAACAGATTATTAAGTTATTAAAGGTGCATTTTCATAGAAGCAAGTGTGAGGAACCAAAACTAATGAGTATTAAAAGCAGCTGGTTAATTTTGTTACATTCAATCTTTCTTCATCTTCTACCTCATCGTTAAAGTTGTGAAAGGCTTTTTAGATTGCAATAATGAAAAATAAACACACCTCCCCAGCTGGCCCAATTGATTCTCAGCCTGCATCCCCACACACATTTGAAAAGAGAGAACTTCTCTGGTAGCACAACTAAGGGCAGTTGTGATGATAAAAAAGTCAACTTCTACAGTGGAAATATTATCAGTTAACTGTTAATTGATATTGTGTCTTTCCATGAAACCTTTTCATGGTATCCTGTGACCTACACCCAGAAAAAAAACCCACAAAATGAAGCTGAAATGTTCTTCCCCAGTGCACTCCACCAGCCCATTTCTAGAACAAAGTACCAACAGAAAGACTTCTTCTGTCCTGCTGTAACGTCATCACTAACATGTAACACCTCGTGGAGTGCCTGTTTGGGGGGTGGTTGCACAGATACCTCCATGGAAAGGTTCTTCCTTCACATAAAAATTTTAAAAGCTTCACTCTACTGTGCTGGGGCATGGCCCCAAGGTGCCAGACCTCCAGGAGCATTTGGACAACACTCTCAGGGATGCACAGGGTGGGATTGTTGGGGTGTCTGTGCAGGGCCAGGGGTCGGATCAATGATCCTTATGGATCCCTTCCCACTCAGGGTGTTCATCATCCTACACGCAGTGAATTCTTCATTTTTTACATGCACTGGAAATGGCAGCATCCAAGTATTTTTAGCAAGAAATCAGGGAATTTAATTCACTGACATACTCCTATAAGAAATAAACATTTTTATAAGAGAAAGTAGATGAAAAATTTGTTGTAAATTGGTGGGTACTATATAAAACTGTGGGTAAATATAGTTAAGTATTGGAGAGAGTGGATTCCAGTCTCATTTGGTATTCGTCCAACTAACTCATCCCATTTTACCAGCTGTCCTTTATAAGGTATCACTGATGCTCCAGTGGGCCTCAGAGACTCCAATTGCATGGAAAATTCTACAACTGTCAGCACAGCTCTGCCCAAGGGGGGATTCAGCATTGTTTTGCAAAGTGACAGGGCTAGATACTGCCTATATGTGGTATTTCTGGGATAATGAAAGTGAAACTAATCGGAACACAAATATTTTTAAAGCAAATTCAAGTCGACACGTATGTGTATTTTTTTCATATAAATTATTTCCATAGATTTTTGGGAGGTTCTTTTCATAAGCACTTAAATGAGAGCTTTTCATTATAATATAATCACTTTAGGGCAGGAAATCCCTCAGGCATAACTGAGAGCTGGGATCTCTACTGCATCTATAGCTAAAGGAGCAATCAAAGAAAATTTAAAGGAGAGACTGAAGTCTCGTAACCCATAATAATATTATTAATTCATTCAGCATGCAAATATTATTCTACTCAACATTTAGCAGACTTCCCCAGCTCCATGCTGAATTCAGACAGGGGTTCACTGGGAAATGAGCCTCACAGCAGAGTCAATGGCATCTGAGTTACAAATATGATGCCTTAACTTGAGAAGTTCAGGGCCTTTAAAACAGTCTGAGAAAGCACTTGCAAGTGTGATTGATCCTGTCAATCCATAGGTGGGACATCAAATATTAACATGGGAAATTAATTGAGTCAGCTCTGAGCTCATTACTACTTCTTGCTTTCTAAATAAACCAGTAAATTCAGTTTAGGCGACATTCTACCAAATTATCATGTTCCTGCTGCCAGGAAACATTTTTTTCCTCTGCTCTGGTATCTGTTTCGGCCCTTATCCCACAATATTACCAGGACTTTATCCAGCTAAATTCTGGAAGATCTTACAAGGCAAGGAAGAACCAAGTTCTACAGTCAGGTCCTTTTACTGTTTCACAGTCACTCGGGACTCCTGCTCAGCCATTTGGTTTTTTCAGAGAAGTGCCCTGCAGTAATTCTTATTTTGTATTTCCAATAAAAGCCTGTGAGATGTGCAGCACACCAAAGTATGAACAACAAAGTTGTTCAGGGAACTGTGCTTCACCAAAAACAATGCCTGGCTGGAAAAGTGGTTTTCAGGCACTGTAGCAAATTGTGGTTATTCACAAAGGTATTCAATGAGGAATCCACAGTTTGCTGCAGATATGATAAAGCTAAGTATGTCTACAATTAATTTTCCAATCATATCTGCTTGATATTAGGATTCCATTTCCATGTAAGAAACTTTTTTTTTTCCTCTAAGAATAGTCATGTCTCCAAGAACATCCTCTTCACTGAGCTTGGAATCAAGAAAAACAATGGCTTGGGACTTAGAACTAAATATAAGCTTATATTTGCCATAAGCCTTTTAAGTTTCTCTGTGATGGATAGTTTCTCTCCAGTGAAAGTTTCCAGAGTTTGACAAGATATATTTCAGAGAATTTTTCCAAACAAAGCAATTAAAAATAAGATGTAAGCTTCGTGTGACTGGGAATTCCTATTATGTGATCTACTTGAAAATTAAAACCCAGCAGAGCCTTCATGATTCCAAGGCTATGCTGATTGCCATTTGAAGCTGGAAAGGTTTTTCCCTAATGCACAAGTGATGAAGTGCACGTAATGCTTGGAGGAAAGTTACCTTATCTGCAGTATCAGATATAGATTACTGCTGGAGTCAGTGTGCCACGCTGCTGGATCCATACACTCTGTTCCAACATGAGGAATTGAGTTTCCCTGATGTCATAAATTGAACACATAATGCAATTAACATCTCCTTTGAAGTTCACATTGACCAGGTAACCACTAGAATGAGTTGGCAAAACTTGACTGAAGTCACCGCCACGAGCTCGGCTCAGACAGAGACCTCAGCTCTGACTTTCTGCAAATGTGGAACTCTTGAGGCTGAGACATTGATAGCTGCTCCTTTGGGACCCCTCAGCTGGGGTAATTTATGGTATCACACTACAATTGACATGTTTATGATCACACCAATAACCCCAGACTTTGAGGCATTTAAACACTGGAGGTAACTAAATGATTAATTTTAGAAAGAAGAGAATGGAACAAAGCCAAGACTTCTATCTTCGTGAAAAAGAAAAGAACTTGAAATGAACATCTTGGCTACTTTACAAGACTGCAGAAACATTATAGGCTGAAAGACTGTGTAATTTCCAAAAGTGTTAATACTCCTTGGAGATGAAAATACAGTGACAAAAATAGAATTCTTAGAATAAAACAGAATTTCACTTGCACTTAAACAGAAAGAAAATTGTATGAGGAGAGGGAAACATTACACCATTGTCAATGCTTTATGGGGAGCTATTTGGTTTGAGCATTGAAAACCAGACTAATAAATGATCAAGTAGAAGTCTAAAAAGACTTAGGAAAATAGATACCAGAAAGTTATGATTGGTAGTATTAAACATAAGAAAGCATGGAGCTTAATGTAACACACAACAGAAGTGCAACTACTAAAAACATCAATACAATCACAGACTGATGATTTCAGCAAAATTACGTATGATAATATAATAAGTGAAGACAAGTACCCTATATATAAATACAAAAAGATATATTGATCTACACAGTAACATAATGTGCATCTCAGAGAGTCATTTCACACTCTCAAGATGTCCAAACACCTATAAGCTGTTTTGAAGCATCTATTTTGCACCTTCTTACCCCAGGAGCAGAGAGATTCAAGTCTCTTTGCAATGCCTAAAACATGTGCGGATTTTTTTGTGTCATTTTAAGGAAGAGTTAATGCATTTAGCTGTTAAAACAAAAAACACTCCTTTCACCCTCATGCCAGCTTTAGCTATAGCTGGGCTGGTTTGCCTTCTTTCTTAGAAGACTCCTGTTTAGTAATTGTTGGGAATAATGTCAGCACCATGAGAATTCTGTTCAGGTAGAAACCAAAACCTCTTTTTTCACTGTCTGGAGAGCATTTATACAAATTCCCCTAATTGAAGTGAAGTGAGAAGTGCTTACCTTCTGTTGGTGATGTCTTCAGATGTCTGCAGAGCCCCTCTGTTTCCCCATAAGTCTCTTTAATTTTTACTACTGCTTCTGTCCCTCGGAGTTCCATGAGGGAGCGCAGTTCCTGCAGTGTGCACCCAAACTCTCCTGCATGGTTGGCCTCATTTCTTTGGTTCTTGGAATAAAAATCGCTATTTGTCATGTCACCCATCGTGGCTGGTTTATATTGCTCCACTCGTTGTAGTTGGATACAATCTTAAAACTGTTTTAAAAACTGGAGGACAGGAACCTCGAATTCCAAATCGGAGAAATTAAAAAGAATCCCGCGTGTGTCCGGCGAGCGACGTGGAGGATGCCCCTGGCGAGGAGGGTGTCCCTGACAGGCTGGAGGTCACAGAACGGCTGCTCTCAAGGCTGCAGACCAGCTCCACTCCATTCACCATTTCCCATTATGCTGCACCCAAGCTGTAGAATCTACATGGTCATTTCTTCCTCTGGACCTTTGGGAAGAAGCAGAAAGGACTCATTACAAGAGGGATGGTGTCAGACGGGTGGTGGCATCCCAGAGGAGCTGCGCAGCACCAGGGTGGGGTGTCCTGGAGGTGCTGCAGGTGGGTAGCATCCACCCAGGACAACACCGGTTCTGCCTTAGATAAAGCTCCCCAGAGCTAGAGCACCAATAGCAGCGCTGCTCGAGTCCAAAGAGCAGCCGCTAAATGAGATGAGTCATGAATATTAATTAGTGAGCGATTAGCCCGGCGTGCAGGATGCACCCCCAGTACGTGCTCCGCTCCATACAGCCACACCGGGCTGTCCTCTGAGCACAACAAAGGCTCCCTGATAAGGCTCTGAGCTTAACAACTGGTTAAACCCAACCAATTTTCACTATGGGTTAAAACAAAACTGACTTTTAGCACAAAAGCGGTGAAACTTGGGGGAAAACTATAGAGCCACCATGAGAAATGCAGAATATATTTAAATACATTACATCTTACAGCCTTGCCTTCTGTGCAAGCGAGCACAGCGTGGATGCAATGGGATGGCTGGGTTGGCAGAGGCAGAGCTCTGTATGAGGAGCCCTTTCCCCTGAGCCCAGTCACCACACACACACACACAGGATGCTGCTGGGCTCTCTCTTTTTCCTTCTTTTTCCCTTTGTTTTATTCTCTTTTTTTATGTGCAGTGTTGAACGAGTCCCGTTTGGACCATCTGGGAGACAGTTGATTACTTGCTAAAGCCAGCCTTTAAAACCTGTTTCCCCTTCCCATATTCTAATGAAGTTGGTTTAAATACTGCTGAAACCAGCTATTATATTTGGCACGCAGAGTTTTAACAGAGATTAAAGGTTTCTTTTTTGCCTCAAGCGGGTTAGTGCAAGTGCACTGTCTAATCTAGAGGTCTCAGAATCGTTTTCATAATAAAAAAGATCTTTCAAAGGGCACCCCAGCAGCCTAATAACTGACCAACCTGTCACAGGCGAAGGTCACACATTGAACTTTCTAGGCACAGCAATCCCCAGTGGAAATTATATATAAATGCCCAGATAAAGCACATCAAGAGAAGCCCAGTGCCTTTCAAGTCCCGGGTTTGTATTTGTGCAATAATTTTAATCTCCCACCCAGCTACAGCTGATGTAACACGTGGGGTTTGCTATTTCCACTCTCTAAGGATGTTGCCGTTGCTCTGCAATGACAAAGATCAGACCTGGGTGAGCACTAATTTGGAGTTACCTTGCTCAATTAACAAAACTGAACCTCTACCAGCCCTCTCCTTTACAGCTGCAAACCTCAACATTCCTTTGATTTCTGTGGAGGAAAACGTTAAACAAAAAAAAAAAAAAAACAAAAAGGAAGTTCAAGTTTCACTATGATATCACAGCCCAAAATTCAAATACCAGCCAACTGCTACACATTTCTTCCACCCATCCTATTTGGTGATGTATCTTCTAGTGCTAAGAACTTCTGCCACCCTCAACTTCACGTATTGCTTTCCACATTCACAAGATGAGAATTTCAGCACAAAATGGTTTTTGTGCTGAAACAACAAAGAGAAATTTGAAGTAGCAATTAAAAAGGGTTTTTATTTGCCAAGCAGGAGATGGTGAACCACACTCTGCTCTCCATGGCTGCATCCTGGGCACTGCTCAGCCTCAACCCATCCCCAGGTACTCCCCTATATCCAGCAGGAATAAAAGGCCTTTCTCACACTACTGCTTTGTCTTTTTGTAAACAGGATGGATCAGAATTCTGAACAGAAATAGCATCAGCCTGCAGCATTATTTGGGGAAAAAATTGCAGGCCAGAAATGTCACAGATGCCCGGTGAAACAGGCTTCATCCCAGGAGGCAGCACAGGGCTCCTCCTCCCGACCAGCAGCATCCCAGGCTCAGCCTGCTGCCAGCCACAGCAGAATGCAGATTGAGATCTGATTGTCAGAAAGGCTACAGTGATGATAACAAATAGCTGAAATAACAGGCTGCTCTTTACTTCCAGTGGTTAAATAAATAAATAAATAAAATCTGTTCTTAAGTGCAGTTCAGGGTTTTGAAAGCTGGGCATCTCAAACAGCCATGATTTTAAGAGAAAAGAAGATGGAAAAAACATTGCTCTAACAAAAAAAAATCTTTTTAAACATTGCTCCAAAATAACAACATTGTTCTTAAACTGTTCCATAACACCACAGAGAAAAGACAATTTTGAATGTTTTCTGAGAAGAACCATCTACGAATTTCATTTCTGATGCAAAGGTTACTAAACACAGCATCAAAGACATTTTCTCCATGATCATTCTGTGGGATGTGTCCACTCCTCTCAATCAAAGTATCTCTTTAGGCTCCCTGTGCTATAAATTAATTTCTTTTCTTCCATTCTTAGAAATTCATTGTCATTTGTCAGCCACAGCGCTGACAAGACAGTGCTGCTGCTTTTCAGCATGACTCATTTGCCTGCTTAATTTTTAATTTCGCCTCCAATTAAATATTAACCAATAAACAACAAATATGAAGTTTACACTTCCTTCAGAACTCCAAAACCAAATCTCTGGCCGTCTGTGCTGCTCATGACTCATCTAATGCTGTGCCACCAGGGAAACACCACCTCATGGTTCTGAGGGGCAGATGGAGAAACACAGCAGTGTTTCTGAGCGTGACTGTCATTATTCCCTGCTCATGCAGCTCCCTAATCCCCTGGAATAGGATCCTCAGGCTCCATCCCATCCAAAATCTCTCCTAGCCAAAGCCCAGGCTCCTCACCAGTCTGGCAGGACTGGCACACCACCACTTCACCCCTCCAAAGTGGTGAATATTGAATATTTCTTCACCAAAAGCTGAGGAATAGAAAAGTTGTAGATGGCACGTGGCAATATTCCCATCATGGGGCTTGGCATCTTCAAAATACATCCAGTTACCACAAATGGGGAAATTGAGTCTCATCCACAAGAAATCACATTATTACACTGGGTTTCGGTGGGGGTTTTTTGTTTGCTGGGGGTTTTTTGGGTGGAGGAGAAGGAAGGGACTATTTTACAAAAAAACTCACAATATTGATATTTTCAAGATGTCCTACGTATTGATGTTCTCAAGATGTCTTAAGTGAACTACCAAGAAATTCTGATGCAAGGAGGTGATCCTGGCACATTTTTCAATCAAAATTATCTAATATCCTAATGACCCAATAAATAAAGTGAGCTGGATTTCATGCTCTGGGTGCTGCTTTCACTGCTCTATCCATGGTGGGCTTCAGTGGGGTTTAATCCATAACCAAAACCTTCCTGGAGCATAAAGAGGCACCATCCCCAAGCCCTGAGAGCACAGGGTTTGCTTTCCACACCATCCTAGAACAAGGACCCTCCTCCAAATCCTCCAGATTTGGTCTCATCATTCCCTGTGAGAAGAACTTCTAGGGAAAATGTGCCTACTCAGACATGTTCAACAAAAGAGAAATAAAAACTCCAGTAAATTAATTCCGCACACAACAGCAGTTGGTTTTCCCAGACTAAAGCAGTCACTTTTAATGAAGGTTATTTGGCTTTACTTATTCTTCCCAATGCTTCTGAAACTAGAAAACTGACTAAAAGAAGTCCCAAAGTGCAGTTTTTAAACAACAGATTGCTGTGGAGCAGAGATAAAATCCCAGCCCACTTAGATACAACTCAGGTAATAAAAGACTTCACACACAAAACACCTGAGTAAAAAATCCACCATCCTTATTTTCCTCATTTAAAAGTCAGAATATCAGTCTGTCCCTTGGTCTGAAATCTTGTCAAAGACGGATTTTTGTTGTACAAATGCAATATAAACTTGAGCTGGCTGTTTAGTTGGGTTTGTTTTTTTTAATTTTTTTTCCAGAGTTGCTGTGTCTGGGGGAAGAGGCTTCCAGTCCTGTAGAGCCCAAGTCAAATATTTTTAATCTCCTAGCTGCTTAGAGGAAATGCATGCCAATTAAAACAGAAGCAATTTGGATGAGCTAACTGCAGGCCTGCTGGGAAAACTATTCTTTGATTTCCCTAATCAGGAAAAGTCTCATCTTGGAAGCTTGTAAATATTTTCACAGTGTGTTAGAATGTAGATATCATCCCCAAGTATTCTGACATCTGATTTCATTCAGGCTTCTACTGGCAGGAAAGTTAGCAGCAACTTAATGAACCAGATTTCACCAGAGCAGAATCCCAAGGGTTGCATTTCACCGTCCTAAAGGTCTGGACAAATAATGGATTCATCATGAGTCAAAAAAAAAAAAAAAAAAGGTTTATTTTTAATTTTTCTGTTTTCTCTAAAATTCTGGCAAGCCTGATTTCAGAGTTTGCTGTGAGGAGCTGTTTGAATTACAGGTGAAATGGTGATTCCCTCTCACTCCTCGTGCAGCTGGAAGGTGGCACACACAGCTGCTGCTCCAGGACTTAAACTGAATTGAACTCAGGGCATTAGCAGTTCCCACCCCTCCATAGGGAGCATTTCTGCCCCACTTGGACTTTATTTGGCAGGAGATAAAATTCCAGCTGAACCCTATAGACAGCCCCTGAGTAAGGGGTGAAATACACATTTTAGTGGGTGCATAATCAGATTCTTCTGTATTCACTGATCCTGCCACATTTTTCAATCAAAATTATCTAATACGCTAACGACCCAATAAATAAAGTGAGCTGGATTTCATGCTCTGGGTGCTGCTTTCACTGCTCTATCCATGGTGGGCTTCAGTGGGTTGAATTCATAACAAAAACCTTAATAAAGTAGGACTGGAAGCAGTTTTAAGAGAATTTTCCCTTGAATCTGAGCAAAATCATCTGAGAGATTTTGAGACTACAGTTCCTGGGAGCAGCAGAGGATGCAAACCTCACAGCTGACCTCTGCAAGGGGAAAAGAGTTGAGAAGGAAAGCCAAAACCTGCTCTGTGGAGGCCTGCAGATATGTGAAATAAATCAGGTGGGGCCCAGCTGTGGCATCTTTGCATGGAAAATCCAAAATTCCCATCCATTTGGGAACACAATCTTCATGGAGCAGAATGAGGAAAGGATTCTCTATCCAGCAGCCAAAAAAGCTGATTAAATGTACCCAGCAATGCCTAAACTCACACTCTCTTAAAAGAAAAAAAAAAATTCAACCACACTGACTTTGAAGTTCAATTATCAGCAACGCACAAGATGCAGAAGGAGCTAAGGAAAAACACCATCTGAATAAAAGCTGGTTGGCACCTCACAAAGTGTGAAATTTTCGTTTAATGCCAGGAAGCCAAGAGCAGATAAAGAAAGAGAAACTGAACTTTGTCACTGAAGTGTTCTCCGAAAATATTCCTGACTTCATGCCTCCATTTCCTCATGAATTTCAAGTTGATTTAAGTTAATCTCTCCATCTATAAGGAAGCTGTGGCTGTCCCTGGATCCCTGGAAGTGCCCAAGAACAGGTTGGACAGGGCTTGGAGCAGCCTGGGACAGTGGAAGGTGTCCCTGCCCATGGAAGGATCTGGAATAAAATGGTCATGAGGGTCATTTCCAACCCAAACCAGTCTGTGATTCTGTGCTCATTCATTCATGATGAGCGCTCACAGATGAGACATTCATTCACTTCTTGTTTCCAGAGAGAAATGTATTTCCCCTGATAATGGGATGACATTAAGACAATTAAGTTAAAGTATTATTTTAAAAATATTGCAAAATGAAAGCATTAAAAAAAGGAAAAATCACAGGCAACTGCCTGTTACAATCCCTTAACAGCTGTTCCAGCCTTTCAGCATGAACCTGAGCCTCCAGTCAGTACCAGTTTCATTATCAGGTAGGATAAATAAAAAGGATTCCATGCCTCCTGTATACCCTGTTGAATATTCAAAGGCAACAAAAGCCTTGTCACAAGAGAATTTTTTATTAAAGAGACACAAACTATCATTAATTTCAGCTCTAAAATAAGCATATTTACCTAGGATTTCTACCAAACAGAATCTTGCACAAATGGGCTGATTTTTCTCTTTTCCATGTTGTAATGAGGGGAGCTAAAATGAGGGCTGTGAATTAAAGTCCCTGCAGCCCCTGCTGCAGTGCATAGCTATTCAGCTACATCTGATCCCAAGCCTTTCCTCTGCTCCTCGTGGAAATGGCTCCAGCAAAGCCAAATGAACTCCTGACAGCAACAAAACTGCTGTAAGGGAATCAATTCAGGCCCATTAAATAACAAAATGACTCCATCAGTGACTTCTGGGGGACTGCAGCAGCTCCTGCAGATGAAATCCTTCCTCCCCTGGTGCCAGAGCCTCCCTCTCTGCCTGCAGAGGTGGGATCTGCCCTGAAAATGAGATTTTCCCACTAAAGGCTGTCCCAACCATCAGTTTTCAGAACTCTCTCTCATGCCCTGCTGGTGCTAACATGAATTTATGATGTTTTCTTTCCAGTGCTCAAATGAAAGGTTATTTTCCATCAGCCATTTATTCTCTTGAGGCTCCAATACCCCACTGCAAAAGGTTTGGGGTTCTTTCATTCACTGCCTTCCTACACACCACATATTCCTACTCTTTGGGGTTGTGTTTCTGGCACTGAAAAGACCCATTCTACACCTCTATAAACTTTAGAAATTTTTCATTCTACATGTTTTCATGTAGAATTGATTTTACGCAGCACAGTTGTTGCAAGGAGTGCCAACTTCCAAACTGTGTTATCAATTTAATCAAAAACACAGCTGGGGAAAAAAAGGATATTTGGACTTCAGATAGCATTAAATAAAGCAGATGTGGGGAAAAAAAACCTAAATGAAATGCTCTAAAAGCAGTAGGTGATCAGGTAAGGAACATTTCCCAGCACAGATTCTTTTTTGGAGCAGAAACACCCAAAAGATTTACTACAGTGATGCTACATCACAGAGGGATGTTGGAGAGCAGCTCCTCACCATCATCAGAGAAAATATTCAAAATTTCTTCCTTGGGCTGTGATGCCTTTCTTTTCTAACCTAAAACTATAGTTCTGTCCAGTCATTACAGTTTCAGACCCAAGGAACAAGGATTAAAAAAATCCATAAAAGAGGAGCCCAAACTCGCCAGGCTAAAATTCAGATCTTTACTTTGCTTCACTAAAAGCAAATTATTGGCACATGAACACTAAAAAGATGAGGCATTCTACATCTGTCCTTCATCTGTGTGTTTCACAGACTACCAGATTTCTGAAGTCTAGAATTTGAGTTAACATGTGACCTTTAGCTGATTATCAGCTTGGTGCACACAATTTCAGGGAGTTCCAGAGTCTGTGTCTCTAAAATACCTAATTATAGCTCATTTAATCAGAAAATTCTCCAGAACATCTTAAAAGAAATAGATTTTTGAGCTCCTTCCAATTTAAAATTCCATTCTAACCTTTTCCTGCTCCATCCCACCTAAAATTTTTTGGCTTTTGTTCAGTCTCTGAGTTTGGGTCCTAATTATTACTTTTTTTAGTGTATTACTAATTATTGCATTATAAAAAAGTTAAATGGCCTCTCCAATCTTCATACCTTGAGACTAACCCAAATATTTAATACTTTGGTAGAAATTGCCGTTTCTCGTGATTGGTCACATCCATCTTGACCTCTTTTCACTTTTTTTTCCTCAGATTTTCTAACAATATTTTACAGCACTTTCCATCCTAAAAATTGAGATTAATGAAGATAATCTCAGCTATATCTGAAGCACCTATCAGGCTTTTAATCAATAAACTGCAATTTCATTTCATGATTCCTCTGTGCTCCCAGCTCTGCCTTGAGGGCTGCATCAGCACATGACTGGTTTGAGAGCTGTGAAATGGGACTTGAAATATTTCCAGTCCTGGACAGGATTTTGTCATAACAGCAAACTCAAAGACTTAAAGGACACATGGACTTGATTACTTTTTAAATAAACTAGAGATAAATTGAAGCATTTTCCTGCCTTCTTAGGAGGATGAGGAAGTGCAGCAGAAGTGCACTCATTAATGTGAAATAGAATTTTGATGGATTGCTTTTACTAAAAAGTTGACAGGTATCATGTTTTCCATAAATATGGATCTATGGGATAACAGAGAGAATAAAAACCTGGGCAAATCCATAACGGGCCAGCTGTAGAGAAAATCATTTTGTTGTGTCATGATCTGAGCTCTGGAGGTTAAGGCACCTTTCCACTTTTAACATCCATGCTATTGTAGCACTATCAGTGTTGACACTCATATCCCTGAGAAAGAAACTCCAATTTCTACATAACAACCCAAGGGAGACCATTAAGGGAAAAGGAAAAAAAAAAAAAAGGAAAAGAAAGAAAACAAAAAAGAAAAAACAAACCCTGGCCTTGTTCTGCTGTTCTCTCTGTCCTTCTGTCAGCATCCATCGCATAAATCACCCAGCCATTAGCAGGGAAAGGACTGCCTGACTACTGCTGTCTATAAAAGTCAAGAAAATCTAAGCAGATCTAACAGACCTTTAGCCAAAAGACAGGAGAGCACAGCACACAGAAATGGAATCAGATTGCTGTGTTTAGCCAAAAATGCCATAATTTCAGAGTTATACATATAAAGTCTTCTATCTACGAGAGCCTTCAAGACTGACAGCAGAAAAACCCAATTTTCCAGGAGTTACTCTTGTTTTTCAGGTGTGTGATTGCTCAGCAGGTGAAATGCTGAGCATCAAGCAGATCACGAGAAACAGCTGGTCCAGGGGGAAAAAAAAGAATAAAAAAACAAAAAAGAAGAAGGATAAAACCATCCTCCCTAAACAAACTAAATCAACTCCAGTCTGAATTTGCAGACCTCTTTTCTGCCACTTTGGTTTCACTATCTGAGGAATTTTATTACAATATTAATTAAATGAAGCCAAATACTGAAGCTTTTAGAGCAGCACCATTGGTTGTTAATGAGATCCAGAAAATGGAGCTTCCATGCAAAATAAGGGCAGGCAGAAAAATAAAAGAGTAAGAAAATAAAATATAAAAGTAAATCATTTGGTTGTTAAAAAAACCCAAAAAATATAGTTATTTAATGGCTGAAGAGAAATATATACTTTGCCTCTTATATATATATACAAGTCGAATTGGAAGAGGCACATTTTTCCCTTGCACCATTCCCATAAAGGCTGAAAAAGCAAACTGCAGGCTATAATCTCCTTTTGTGAACATATATCTACATTTTCCTTTTGTTAACAGTGAAAAGAACTTTTGCATCTTTTTCTTTAAAAAATAATTTTAAAAAAATTCTTACATAAGGTTGGGCTATTTTATTCTTGGGATGGGATGTGGTTCTCTAAAATGAGAATCGAGAGACCAAATTATAACTAACAGGGACCATCTCAGAAAGATTTTTGCTGCCACCTGCACATTTGATGGCAGGAGATCATTTTAGTTAACCAAGGGCATAATCCCAGCCTGTCCTGCTGTGTGCCTGCACAATACAGAGCATTCCTATCCCACCTCACCTATTTATCAGCATTAAAAAAGCAGCAGGTGAAAGTATAAGAAATTTAATATCAAGCTTTAATAGGTTATAAACTGCTAAAAATAAACTGCCAGTAGTTTACCACCAGCAGTACACAGAGCAGAGTTCAGCTCCTATAAAAGTTGGCATCTCTTCAAGTTCCTTCGTGCTACTGAACTCTCAGACCATCATTATGCAAGGATCAGAAGTAAAGAAAAATAACTTTTTAGCTTTGCTGCATCTTATGCAAGAGAAGTTATGGGGTACAAGAAAAAAGCTTTTTCCCTTCAAAGACGAATTTGCTTCAAGCACATTCTGTTATTTTTTTGCTAAAAAGAAAAAAACCCATCTAAATTTTTTTTCACTGTCACGGTTTTAGAAATTTTTCTTATAAACCAACCCATCTTTGCTACTAAAGAGAGATCCAAACCTGGCCAGCTTTGAACTCCAGCTCCACATCCTCAGCCACGAGCTCGCAGGTAACAAAAAGCCAGAACAATGAATTGCATCTGAAGTGATGATTTGGGCAGAATTCCTTTGCAGTTTTGCAGAGAGTGGAAGGGAGAGAACATCCAGCTCGTCTGTCCCTGGCTGAAATGAAAGCCAAGAGGCCCCAGCCCTCCCCAGCTGGCTGATTCCTCTCACCTGCCAGGAAAACCACAGGTGATTCTGATTCCCTTTAATCAGGGGAGAAGAAAGGGAAGCACTCAGGATGGAACCCAACAGCCCCCTTTGCATTTTTAACTGCTAAGAAAATCAAATATAAACACATTTTCTCCCCTGTGATTCAGAAGATCATGCCCTGTGAGGCAAGAGGAGCAGGGCTGCTGGGGAGGTGAATCTGCACCACAAAAATCTGTGTGAAAGGAGGAGAGGGGAAAAAATCCATCCCTGCAGGACTCGGGTGTACAATGGGAACTGGCAGCCAAGGTCACTCCTGAGAAAGAGAGCAGCCAAAAAGGAGGTTTTAAATCTCAGTGGGCATTAGCTGAAAGACACACAGTGATGTTCTGCAGAGCTTTTAAATAGGACATGCACAAAGGATTCCAAGGAGATGGCTATCAGGCAGACCTATCAAAATACCTTTTTTTTTTTTTTTTTTTTTTTTTTTGCCCAGGTTATTGTCATCCACGGACAGTCACGAAATCATTTTGGACCAGAAATGAATAAGTGCAATTTGACAGGAATCACAGCCAGGCCCTGCATAAATACCTGACCAAAATGCCAGCAGCATCCGAGGGGGATGAGGAACATCTGAGAGCCCCCAAGCAGAAGGAAGGAGGGAGAGGGCCCTGCCCAGGAGCTGCCAGGGACACTTGCAGAGGGCACTGGGCACCGTGGGACTCCAGCTCCTCTCCCTGGCACCAGCTCACACCACCTGCCCACAGGAAGGCACTTTGGGGACAGGCTTATGCAGGCAAAATGGCACATTAATGCTAAAATCTGGCTCATTAAACCTAAACATCCAACAGGAAGAATAAAATAAAAATAATAATAAAATAAAATAAAATAAAATAAAAATAATAATAAAATAAAATAAAATAGAGTTTGGGAAGACAAATTTCCAAAGCCAAGTGTTCTCTGCATTCAGCTTGAGGGAAAGCATCAATTTTAGCAGAGGGAAAATAAAATAAAAAAACCCATTCTTCCCTCAAAAACGTACACGAGTACAGACATTACTCTCTTTCTGCTTCACAGAAGCAACATTTGGAAAACGACTTAACCTTTCTATTTTTATCTGGGTGCATTCAAATTACCAATAATGTACAACATGCTGTAACAAAACCACTGATGTAGGGTATAATTTTCCCTCAAGCACATTATCCTAGCTGGTGGCTCAGAAAAATAAGCTGATAAAACAGCAGCAGACATCAATTGATGGATAAAAAGCCATCACAGCTATGTAGAATGCTGCTGCCCAACCTTAAAATCATACAATTAGCCAAAAAATACAAGCTGTAGGACAGGACATACCAACAACCATGCATTAGCTACGGGGTCATCCCAAAAATCCTCCTACAAACACATTTTTAGGCAGACCAGCAGATTATCGCCTCATAATTTAGCTATTAACACACAGATTTATTTTAAAGCCATCATCATGCCTGGTACTTTTATTAAATATCTTCTTCCCTGTCAAGTTCAATCGGGATCTCATCCTAACCATGATGAGCTTTTAATTTTCTGTGCTATTAATAGCAACTTAAAAATAAAATGTTCTCTTTTGAAGCTATAAAGCTGTAACTTTCTTTAGGAGCTGCAAGGGGGAAGAGAGATTAATCTTCCTACTCTGCATCTCTTAAGCTACATTAGTTATCTGCATATATGGGAAAAAACCCAGGAGAACAAGGGGAAAACAGGAATTTTCTCTAAGAATCCCTTAATATAACTCCCTATAAGGATGTCACATGGCTGCAGCACAGAAATGAAGAATTACCAATATATAAAAGGAATAAATACTTTAATTGCCAGGTAGGTTCTGCATCCTTCTCAGTAACCCTCATCAAGAGATAACAGATTAATGAATGACATAATTAGCTGCAGGATGCACAGAGTCCTGTCCAGCAAAGCCCTTCAGCAGCTTCTCAAATTTCAGCACGATTGGGGTCCTCATTAATTGCCCAGCAAATGAAGAAAGATGGGAAGCTGGAGATGAGGCTCGTGGCCCTCTCTGACCATCTGACACACGGATCAGATGCTTCCAGCTGCTCTTCCTCAGCTGCCTCCTCCCAGCAAGGGCAGAAGGGAAGGTACAAAGCTGTTCCAACCCTCTCTGGGTCTGTAGGAGCAGAATTAAAGCAGAGGGTTGTGCAGTCCCTTTCAGCATCCTGCTGCAGTGCTGCTTGCACTCACAAGGAGCGACATAAGGAAGGTCAGCTCCAAGGCTTCCATCAGAACCACAGAGCTGCAGAAAAGTCCAGAGAAGGCTCCAGGGAGAGCTCAGAGCCCTTCCAGTGCCTGAAGAGGCTCCAGGAGAGCTGGAGAGGATGGGGGACAAGGCATGGAGGGACAGGACAAGGGGAAATGGCCTTAAACTGGAGAAAGGCAGATTTGGATTGGATTTAGGAAGGAATTTTCCCCTGTGAGGGTGGGCAGGCCTGGGCACAGGGTGCCCAGAGCAGCTGTGGCTGCCCCTGGATCCCTGGCACTGCCCAAGGACAGGCTGGACATTGTAGCTATGATATTTTCTGAAAAATCTTTTCTTTAAGATTTTTTTTCTCTTGAGAAGCTGAGAAGCCTCAAGAACAAAATGTAAACAATGTTTATCTGTTGCTGTAGGATGCAACAGGTGGATCTGTGATTGGTCTCATGCAGTTGTTTCTAATTAATGGCCAATCACAGTCAGCTGGCTCAGACTCTCTGTCAGAGACACAAGCTTTTGTTATTCATTCTTCTTGTTTTTTCTATTCTTAGCCAGCCTTCTGATGAAATCCTTTCTTCTATTCTTTTAGTATAGTTTTAATGTAATATATATCATTAAATAAGAAATCAGCCCTCTGAAACATGGAGTCAGATCCTCACCTCTTCCCTCATCCTCAGACCTCTGTGAACACCAGCACAGGGCATTGGGGCTGGGAGCACCCTGGGACAGTGGAAGGTGTCCCTGCCATGGCAGGAGTGGAATGAGATGATCTTTAATGTCCCTTTCCACCCAAATCACTCTGGATTTGCTGATTCCATGACCTTGGGACACCACCCAGGCCCTGGGCTGCTGTGGGATGTATTCTCTGTCAGTGCCTCCATGCTTGTGACCTCTCTTGTAGGAGATGGGCCCTGCCACAGCCATCGAGGCCTATCTTTATCTAAAGATTGGAACACTGAAGTGTGTTCTAATGAGGGATAAACTGAGACCATCTGGATGTCTCAGCTGCTACAGAGCATGATTGTTTGCTGATTTTAACCGTGGCTCTTGCAGAGAACATAGACCTGTGTTGCACAAAGTGCACAAGCTCAGCTTGATTTCTCCTCTAATCAAATGTGTTGATCTAAAATCTGTTTCCAGCAAATTACTTGTCTGTTTTGGGAACAGTTCCCTCCTCATCTCCTCAGCACGGTGATGGGGATAAGCAGAGACAATTGAGTTGAACAGGTATTTTTGTGAGGGGCTGACAGAATAAAATCTTCCATTTTGGAACACGACCGCCATTCACTCACAAACTACACACCAGGCGCCATCTCAAATTAAAATCTGGAATTTTCTTTTCTTTTTTTCTTCAAGGGTTTTGGTTCACTTTTGTTGTTGTTGTTGGGTTTGTTTGTTGATTTTTTTTTCTTTACAGAGATCTGTTGCAAAAAAATTGGTAATTAATTGGTCCCATTTGAATGGTGGTGGCATGGAGACAATCTGCATTTCTTCATGCACATATTTCAACAGTTAAGTGTTCAGAGTATTGGATAACCATATTAAAATTAAGCTGCAATGAATCATTTGTTGATCCTGCATATATCCTGCAAGATAAATAATGAGTTGCTTTGGGAAGGTAAAGTAAGAAACTACTCAAAACCACCACAAAATTAATGGTTAGCAAAAGAAACTGTGAAAATAATTCTGCAGTTTAATTATTAGAATATTGTCTAGACAGCTGGGGTTTCTGTCAATTCTCAAATTAAACAGAACCAATAGGGATCAAATCCAAATTTCCCATGTTCCCACAGATTTTTTTCCATGTCACAAGACTACAGGCACTGGAAACATCCGAATTCTAAAACCTTCAGCAAACTTCTCAACTGCTTTTCAAGAAACCAGGCCTGGGTCTGGAAGTGGAAATGGAGTGAGTCTGCAGTGACTTCCTCCCAAACACCTCAGCCAGCAGGCACCATTAACAATTCCAGATTAGAACATTCTGTTTCAATTAGTTTAAGTGCTGTTAATTATGCATTCACCAGGAATGACACCTGTGACTTCAAATTCCAAGCAGATCCGAAAATTAAAAAACTAAAAGCAACAACTGTTCTTGTAAGAAGAGCTACTCCAGGGATACTGAGATCAGAAGTAATTTAGCATATTTTAGCATGGTTTTTTTCCCCCCTTTTTAATCTAAATAAAGTTTGTGAAAAAGAAATTTCTATCTGTTGTTTTTACCTCCCAAAAAGTGATCCAACACAGAATGTTCTGCCTGTTGAATATAAAGTGATTATTTGAAAATGAAATCCTATCCTGTGTTCTTTTCCTGTCAGAGTATCAATAAAAGCCTAAAAGGGAATTTCTGGCTGAGGAATCTTGAGATGCTTGGGAGAAGTACTCCCCAAAACACCAAGACAAGCTGACTGCTCCCATTTATTAGGCTCCATCTGGTACCAAGAGAGATTGCTTTATTCATTTGTTGGGCTCAAAACCCTTTCAGGGACAACACATAAATACCTACAAAGGTTTCAGTTGGCAACTTCTTTGATTCCCACTTCTAAACCCAAATGGTTTGGGTCACTGGAATGCATGTCACCCATCACCAATGGCCATCCCAGATGTGCTGGAAAGCCACATCCTTCCCTCTGACACCAGGCCCACAAATATTTCACGCTGAAAGATTCCCAAAGAAATTAATTCTGGCATTAAAGGTGTGGAGGCATCCAATGGACCAATAAAATTAAATCTTTCCCTCTACAGGTAGAAGTGATAATGAGGAATTACCAAATTCTCCAAAGGTCCAGACTAGTGCTGAACATGCCTAAAAAAACTACAGTTATTAACCACAATATTATTAACCTGAAATATTATTGGTCATATCTGTGCCTTGGTGTATTCAAGGTGTACCAAGTTTTAAAACAAGTTTTAAACACTGGGATTTCCATGATTAATCTGTTTGAATCAAACCCTCTGCATTGACATAAGACCTGAAATGTGCAAGTAAACAAAAGACAAAATCCAGCTGTTTCCAAGGTTTTCACACCCATCAACTCCTACATATTTCCTAGAGAAGCAAACTCACACCTCCTGCAACAGCTTTGGGTTTCTTTGTCATGTTTTGTGAACCCATCTGAAATAATTCAGACATCAGAGAATTGAAATTACCCTGCCTCTAATAACATTCAGCAATCTCCCAATCTGTTAAAATCAGAAATATTACAGAGAGAGCACCCCCACAACAATCTCCAGAATAAAAGGGAATTGTCAATCCTTACATGCTTAACTGCAACCCCCAAAAAATAAAAATACAAGCTTATCTCAGAAAATTAAGCAAAACTGATCAAAGCAGAGCCCACGTCTCTGATTTGCATGCACCTAACCCACATGCTATCACAAAATGCAGATCCAGCCCACTCCTGATGGCAGTGAGCAACTCTGCCAGGTTGGGGATTAAAAAAACAAGATCCCATCTCTTGCTTCAGCCCATCTCAATCTGGTGCTCCCCATGTAAATCAATGCAGGTTTTTTAGCATTTTAAATCAAGACAACTTTTGTTCACATATGCTCCTGTGATTATTGTTTTGCCTTCTTTGAAAATGAACAGAAAACACTTCCTCAGATGTGTTCCTTAATCACCTTATGCTTATCTTGCTTTTTGTCGCTTCTTGCAAGAACAAAACTTCCCAAGTTCTAGCACAGCCATTTTAAAAAGGACTTATTGTCAAAAATGATTTGTGGAAATAGAGGGAGTGGAACAGACCCTTCCCATCCCTGTAACAGCAACTCCAGTGACCTTGAGGAAAACAGACAAATAGGAAAAACAGAGAGCTGCCATGTAAACCTCTTTAACTCTTCCTGGGAGCTGCAGTGTCCAGTGTCACTCTGAGATTGCCAAGAGCATGTACACCTCATTTGGAGGGGCTGAGGCCTTTTTGGACTACCTAAAACCAGAGGCCAGTCAGAATTAAGGGAATGAAAAGCAGTTCTATTTATTGAAGGGCCTGCAGGTACATTTTGGGCTACACCCAAAATGGATAATGGGTTTTTATACTTTTATAAGTTTGGTCCATTTGCATATTGGGGGTTCATCTGCCAATCCCAGCCCCAGGTAATGAAGTCATTGAGCCCAAGTTTGCTCCCCCCAAGTCCCTTTTGTTCCCATCTCTGGGCCCTGAGGCAGTGAGGTGTCCTTGATTGCCAGGCCTGGAGAGGAATTGTTGTGTGTGCCCAAAATGGGAAAGCTGCAGCTGCCACTGGGTGTGGGGTTTGGAGTTACACACTAAAGAGCTGCAGGACTACAAATAAATGGAAAAAATAGAAAAGCATAAAGGCTAAGCCACCATGGAAGCACTCCTGTGGCCCTGTGTGTGCTCACACTGTGCATTTCCATCCCAGTCAGGAGGCAGTGACACAGGCAAAGCTCTGTGTGTGTGTTTGCTACTGTTCAGCTGCTGCTCTGCTTGACCTGATCTGCCACAGGCAGCAGAGTTTATTTGCTGAATCTGTTTACCCCACTGTCAGTCAAGATGTAGGATATGCTTAAACAGGGAACAGTCAGATTAATATAATTGAGCTGCAGCTCAGAGCAGCCAGGGAGCCGTGCTGGAATGGCAAAGCACTTATTCCCTTCTGATTAAAACCTCCCCAGGGCTGCATCAGTGTAAAGACACCAAACCAGGGATGCACAGGGGACCCAGAGATGGGAGCCTTTCCTTTTGGGAGCAGCTCACCAGCTGGAGAGGAAGGAACACGGATCACACAGAGATAAGTTGCCATTTTAATTGCATAAGGAGCACTGGTGGATTTGTCATTCCTTGTGACAGAGTTTTCTCCCCAGAGTCACATTGTGAGCACAGCTCTGTTGCTATTGTGTTAGACATTTCATGCAGGAGGGTGACAGCCCAGCACACAGATCCAGAGAGCCTCATAAACAGCCTGTTCTCATTGACTCCAGGGAGAGATCCCTCTCTGCTCTTCCACAACAGACCTGCTTCTGCCCTCCCTGTCCAAACACAAGAAAAGGAGCAAATCAGTGGCTGAAAAGGAGCTCAAGTCCTCAGCACCATCACACTGACTAAAAACCACACATTTCTTTGTGCTGGCAGTGCTATTTCCAGCACAGGGCAAAACAGACAGGCAGCTTGCAGGTGGCATCCTCCTGCAGGGACCAACACTGCTGGCACAGATGGCACAGGAAAAAGGGAAATGCTGGTGCTAAATCCATTTGCTGAAGCCTTTAGGAGCCTTTGCACTTAAACTCTTCAGTACCTCAGCACTACAAATCCCAAAGTTGGAAGGGCTTGTCCTGACTCACAAGTTGTGAGGGAAGTCACAGAGAGAGTGAGGTTCTTGTGGTGGCAGACGGTTGCTCAAGGCCTGGCACCACAGCTGTGGCTGTGGCTGGGAGCAGAATGTGCCCAGGGAGAAATGCTGTGTGCAGCTGGAACTGCACCACACCAGCATCCCACAGCTGGGAAACAATGACTTGGTGTCACCACTGAGCTGGTGTCACCACTGACTTTGTGCCACCACTGACTCGGTGCCACCACCGACCTGGTGCAGTGATTTCAGTGACATTTGCCCTAGAAATGAGCCCTCCAACTCCACACAGGAGCCACCAGTGGCACAGCACACAGGAACTATTTCTGTATCAGTGCAGAGCTGATCTTTGCCTTTTCTCTAGCCTAGATTTTGATTTCCCCTAAGTGATCAGTGCTGGCCTAATTCTACTCCCATTTACATCAGTCGAAGCTTTACCATCAGCTTCAAAGAAAATGGATTTAACCCAATATAGTTCATTTTGATAAATTCTCCTTTAAGAGAGAAGGACCTCTGCTTCTCCAGCAGAGGATAAGATGATGTATTTTTACACCAGGCTTCAGAGGCAGATGACTTTGCTGTGCCCTACATTCACATTTTGGGTTTGAGCAGCACTGCAGCTCGGCTCTGGCTGTGTCTCAGCTCCAGCCCAGGCAGGAGATTTCTCTGGGAGAAAACAGAGCAGAAGCCCCACTGCAGGTTCACACTCAGCACACCCAGGGCAGGAACAATCAGAAGGCTCTGGAAAGCTTCCAGCGCCAGCAGGAGCACTCTGAGGCCAAAGGCTCAGGCTGAATCCAGTCAGACACGAGAGCTGCACAGAGCCAGGGCTGCTCCCCACTATTGATCTGCCTCTAATGCACCCAGTGCCTGCTGATGGTGACATTGCAAACTCCACTCCTACCTCTTATCTCCAGCATCTTTTCATTTCCCATCCCTCCCTAAATAATTCACTCAGCATAACTGGTCTGTGTCTTATCCCCAGATTCTTATTTCAGTTGCATAAATTTGGATTTAGACTTTTTGGATTATAGCCTTGGAGCTGTGCCTCCCTCTTACAGGGACCTGACTCCAATTGTTAAAAATTCCCTCCCAGACTGAACCTTCCAAGACACTTTGTTTAACATTGCATTAACCAGCAACTTCTTATCAAGAAAACATCCCTTGTAAACAAGATTCTGTAACAAATTATCTGACACATTAGGCATAGGAAGTTTAGTCCAACTTAGGCAGCAGCAAATCCACTATCAGAATAAAATATTGAAAAGCAACACTACAGAAATCCTTCAAATAAGGCTCAAAATTCAAAATGAGAGCATTTAACTAGCAGGAACAGAAGTGGTTTAGGCTTTTCAGCTTTTACAGAAGGAAGGACT
Organism: Melozone crissalis; assembly: GCF_028551555.1. NCBI lineage: Eukaryota > Metazoa > Chordata > Aves > Passeriformes > Passerellidae > Melozone > Melozone crissalis. The sequence goes on along the minus strand of NW_026535807.1, from coordinate 17,741,699 downwards.
GCTGCAAAAGGTATCTCAGCAAACATTCCATGGCAGGGAAAGGAGCAGCACTGAAGGACTTCAGAAGGAATTTCTTCACAGAAAGGGTGATTAGATATTGGAAGGGGCTGCCCAGGGAGGTGGTGGAGTCGCCATCCCTGGAGATGTTTAAGGAAAGCCTGGATGTGGCACTAGGTGCCACTTGGTTGATAGGGTGGTGATCAGTGATAGCTGGGGCTTGATGATCTCAGAGGACTTTTCCAACCTAAATGATCCTGTGATTCTGTGCCTTATTAGAAAACATTTTATCAGAGCAAGAGCAACCCCAACACAGTTCAGCACAGATACTTTGCAGGAAGGAAAGACACTGTTGTAAATGCAACTCAAATATTTCAGCCTTTATCCAGCTAGAATCCCCTTTAACAATTATATCCTATAATGGTTGGAAACCCTCTGTCTGCAGGACTATCTCACTCTGCCTTTATGCACAATGATTTCTTTTCATTCTTTCCCCCCTATATCCCAAGATGGGGGCAGAACCCTCCTGACTGTCAGATCTTTTGGGGTGACACTGCAGCCACTCCAACCTGGGCTGGCTCATCTGCTTCTATCCTTCCTGATCTGCTTCTCTCTCCCTGATCATCTTCTGCCCTCCAGTATCATCTTGTGCTCTCCCTGATCTGCTTCTGCTCTTCCTGATCTGCTTCTGCTTTCCCTGTTCATCTTCTGCTCTCCCTGATCTGCCTCTCCCCTCCCTGCCCATCCTGTCCCTCAAGCCCTCTCAGGGGTAAAGGGACACCTCTAAGGCCACAGAATGATGGTGACACTTTCCTCCAGCAATTTTCCTTAAAACCAGACATGGTGTAGTAGTTTCCAACCAGTTTTCATCCCTGTAACCTCACCGAGCCCACCCTCCATTTCAGAAGTGACGCCTGGTGTTAACTGAGCATGTTTTAATCATAACTCATTTTCCTCTTTACTCACATCTCCCCCTCAGACACAGGCCTTTATCAAGATGATTATCAGATGCATTATTTACTATTTTATGGAAGAAGGTGACACCAAAGGAAGGTGACACTCACAGGAAAGGTGCTTTAACAAGAGACATTAATTAGCAACCACTGTAATAACACCACAGCAACAAGTGGCAAACCTCCCTACATGGACTCAAGCAGTCAAGATTAAGTTAACATTTTTTCCTTATTACCCTGACTTTTATATAATTTCACACCATAAATGGAAAAGTCATCTAGAAATTTGGGGCAGGTCATTTATCACTGTTGAAAGCAACTGCATAAAAAATGTCTGAGATAGAAGAATTTCAGTAATGTTTTCTGAATTCCCAACACAGGACAAGACTGTGCTGCTTTCACTCCTCCTGTTTCTGCACTTTGGTCTTACCTGTATGAATACTACTTGCTGAGATCAATTAAAGCAGCAGAAAATCACAAATCTATCATGGAAAGATGTAAAAGTCTCATAAAGAGTGGCCAGTAACAGCCCATAATAACAGCTAAACCTGAGCTGCCATTGCAAATCAGAGCTCCAGGACTGCCAGAGGACTCAGTGACTCCACAGGACAGCACCCACAGAGGTCCCATCACACTAAAAGTTGTCCATGACTCACAAAAACACAGGCTCAGGCTTCCCTGCATTCCTGCTTGGAAAACCAACTTCAAATCAAAGAGCTCCCTTTTGCTTTGGGGGCTGGTTTTTGTCCCAGTGTTCCCAAGAAAACCATAGGATGATTTAGATTGGAAAGGAGCTTTGAAGGTCATCTAGCCCAACTGAGTGCCAACTTCAAATGTGGAACAGCTTGCTCAGGGTCATGCCCAGCTGAGCTTTGAGCCTCCCCAAGGATGGAGATTCCCACCCCTGTCTGGGCCACTGCTCCCATGTTGGAACACCCTCCTGGTGAGAAAGCTATTTATATTTGACCAGAATTCCCCTCACTGGAATTACAGCTTTCACCTCAAATCCTTTTGCTGTGCACCTCAGGGACGAGTCTGGATTTTCCTTCTTTTATGGCCTCCACTGGGGTTAGTCAAGAAAGGAATAAAAGCACATCCAGCTCTTCTCCTGAGTGAGGAACACTGACACTGCCAAACCTCTCCCTGTGTGCCCCGTGCTCCCACCTTGGTGCCCTGCTCTGGACTCCCCCAGTCACCAGAACCTCTCCTTTACTGGGCAGACTGGGCACAACTCTCCAGAAGCAATAGTACAGAGCAAGAAAGTTAAAAGGAGTGGAGAGGGCAATTTTTGACAATTATTGAAGAGTTCAATGCCCACACCTTGGCTCAGGTATCTCAGCTAAAGCAGTGAATGTGCACCTGCCATTCCAGAGTGCCTTCCCTGAGCTCACACCACCACCACTCACCCAGAGCTGCTGAGAGCAAAGAGTTGGGATGAACTTTGCCAAAGTCCCTGGGAAAAGAATTTTATTTTCAGAATCAAGAATAAGTCTTCACAACCAGCACTGGAGGAGGGGAAAAAAGTTTCCATACAGTGAAGGCCATCCATTTAATCAAAACTTTAATCCTAGAGTGAATTTTCTGAACACATTTGAACCTCAAGGTCAAAAGTTGCAAATGCAGATTAAATACATTTCTTATATATAGGATTAGCCACACAAAAGAGATTGTTTTAAAACTTGTTTTCCTTCAATCCACAAAGTATTGGAATTAAGGGACTTGAAAAATCAGCAAAGGAGTTTGATACATTTACAAATCTCCATTCACAGCCCTATCAAGATAGCCTTGCTAAAAATAATTAATTCTGATTATTGGGAAAAAAAATTGTTTGCCTGCTTTAGCAGGTTACATAATTCCCAAAAATACTTAGAGCAATATTAAATTCTGCTCTATTGGAAGTTTTACATTATACAAGATAATGCAATACCTAAAACTGAACAGGACCATTTAGGATCAGAGCAAGACAGTGGCAGATTATTAATCACCTCTGCATTTGTTTCATAAACACAATTTGAAGAGTGAGGCTTTGGTAAAGGCATATACTGAGAAACAAAAGCAAATCAGAGCAGAACTCAGAGATTAACAACTCAACCAGCTTTCTAAGGGCCAAAACTTATCCAGAGGGATTCTGCTGAGGGAAAGGTGCACTGGGAGGTGGGCAGGGATCCTGTACAGTGGTGGAAAAACAAAGGACTAAAATAATCTGCATTTCAGTGGGGCCACAGCATCAATAAAGACAGAACTTGTGCATGAAGGCTGTGGCTGTGATCTTTAACCAAAATCAAATCAGCACACACCCAGAAAAAGCAACGGGGAGGCAGGTGGCAGCACAGGTAACACTTGGTGGCGTGGGAGAGGATTTGAATTCAGCCCCGAAACATCTTCCAGCATCCCCTGGGGCTCAGGGCAGCGGGGATGGAGCAGCCCCAGCAGCCTGAGATGAGCTCTGTGGAGAGGGGAGCTCTGCCCATGGCCCCAGTGGAGGCACTGCTGTGTCAGGAGGGGCAGGCAAGCAGGAAAAATGGAGAAAGGAGGAGTCAGCAAAGTGGCTAAAGAGCAAGAGATGCATTTAAGGCTTTGCCAAGTATCTGCAACCCGAGGGAGAAGGCCGGGGAGGAGTGGGATGGGTACAGGCCTTCACCCTGGGATTCTGGTGGAAGGAAAGCTGCCAGCACTGCTCTGCAGCACACATTTCTCATGGGTTAGAAACAAACACCCTCATTTCTGCTCCCCAGATGTATTATATTACATTATATAGCCATGCTCCCCAGGAACAGAGCACTCTGTGCTGTGCACTGACACCTTGCTGGCCAAACCCAGCCTGGGTGCTCACAAGAAGTGAGGGCAGGGAAGCTCAGAGCAGGGCTCTTCTAAAGGCAAAGCCAACTTGGGCAACTTGAAGTCATCCCAAGTGTCAGAAATAAAGGCTGAACAGCTTTCTGAGGCACTCTGAAGCACATTTTTTGCTGGATGAATGTGGATTTTGCAACACTTGCAAATCCCATTAGCAGCAAGGAGAGCTGTAGGACTCGGTGCACGGGATGCATTATCACTGAAGTGACCCCTATTTAATTACTGAAGAAAATGCAAACACTTCCCAGCTGATTTTTACAGTGTTAAATAGCTTACAAATTGTTGCAGAGATGCTTTTCCTGGCATGCATCAGGTCCAACACTTGAGCAAAGTCATTCCTTCACCTCAGCTGAAACCTGGGCCCTCAGTGATCAGCGACTGCTAAGAAATTACACTGCCCTTGATCCCCACAAAAACTGTGCTCATTCTTTAGGATTTCACATTTTCACTCTAAAAACCAGGCAATTACAGCTCCTTCATGTTCTATTTTATGGTTCCAGCAGTTTTCTTAACCTTGAGAAAATTTGGCACCGTTATTCTAATTATGAGAAGTGGGAGTACGTGAAATCTTTCCAGCAAAGGAGAATCTGAGCCGGCAGATGCATGAAATTCTATCTTGCAAAATGACAGAAGGGGAAGTAATGGGACACTAGACCTGTCACTTACTCAGGTAAGTGCTGTAAATAAAAAAATACATTCTTTTAAGCTCATTCAGCTCCTGATAAATTGACACCAAGTATGGATATTGTTACAAAATGCAGCTGCAGTAACTCGAATTGCTTATTTACAAAAAACTGTTGTCACTATAGCACAAAGACAAGCAGTGTGTGTGTGTGTGTTTGTGGTACATTTAAAGCCCCAAACTCCAGAAAGGAGAGTCTCCCATGTGTGTGCTGAAAAATGCATGCACTTTGCTACTGAGCTCACACGTTGGGTTACAGCCCCATGGGAGGACTGGGGATTTAAATACCCCACTGTGCCTTTTCCATCTCCATCACTGCCCTGGAACCCAACATGCACATGTCCCAGATGCCATGAAGGCTTTGGAGCCATCACTCCCTAAAATTTGAAGAAAACTGAAGCGGTTTATATTTTAACAATTTCCCATTAAAACCCTCAAGTTTATTAAGGTCTCTGTGCTAAAAATACTCAAAATCTTTCATTCTAATAAAAGATACCATTCCACAAGGTCTCCTCAAGCACAGGGAAGCTCAGTGAAATGCGGGAAGGGCCTCCCAGCCATTCCTGTTCCAGAGGGCAGAACTGAGCTCTCAGTGATCTCCTCCTCAGCAGAAACCTTCAGAGATCCATGCATGTCCTCACACACATTTCAAACCAGGCTTCAATCCCTGCTGCATCCCTCTCTGTGCTGTACTTGGCTAACCCCTTACATAATCCCAGGACTTCCTTCTTTTAAAAAAAGCACACATGAAACAGTCTGAGTTCAAGCACGGAGATAACAAAGTCGTCAAACAAATCTGAACGCTTCCAAAACCTACTTTTCTCTTTTGACAACTGCCTGAGAACAGAGAGTGCAGAGAGCTGTTCCTCCTTTAAATTTAGCTTCAGCCTCTGTGAAAATCCCTCCCAATGCTCCAGCATTTGCTGCCTGGTCTTTCCATTCAAGTAGAATGGGGCAACAAACCCAATTTTGCTGACCCATTCCCATGGTTAGGGGATTACAGAAGGGAAAAAGTGAACATGTGTCTGAACAGAAAACCCAATTTTTAATATTTTTTTTCCATCTAAGGTTGGTGTGTGTCTGGGAGAGCTGCTGCACCTCTGTTTGGCACAGCTCTGTGTGCCAGGGCAGGAGCTGGGGCTGGTGCTGCCCTCGCAGACACGTGAGCTCTGGAGCTGCTCAGATGCCTGCCTGACATGGGATTGCTCTGAAATTAGAACATTGCCCCATTTTCAATAAAGCCTCCAACATCCCAGGGTTGTCCCTGTTAGCAAGGGATGTCCTTGAAAACGAGGACAGCTGATGACCTTAAAGAAGGAGGGTAATTAGTCACAGCCCTGCAACCTTTTCTCCCAAAGAAACAGTGATAAAAGTAAACTCCTATTAGAATATCATTAAATGCATTATTATGCAATACTGGTTACATAACCATGCTTTACCAACTCGGGGTATTTTCAGGCAGAATTCAGTTTCACAGAATTGCCCACACAGAAAGGTTTTTTAAAGTATGAATTGTCTCTCTGGAGGGGATGGAAAAAGCTCAGGTAAACTGATGAATGGCAGATTGGCTGCCAATATTTCACATCCAACTTGAACCCTTAAAAAAAATAAAAGTCTTTTTAAGAATCCTTTTTCAGCTAATTCCTCCCAGAGAAGTGATAAAATTCATAGAAGCATTTGCAACTCCAAATATATCACCCTATCCAGACATTCAGTACCATTTGAATTTCAGCTAAAAATTCACTGTGAATCCATGCAAAAATCAAGGATAAGCAAAATTAGACTACATTAAGCATGGCAGCTTGAAAAATGTTGCTGCATTTTATAAAAATTAATATTGTCATCTATTTTCCTCTATCCCTGCTTCCAATAACAAGCAGGAATAGTGATGCATTCTAATTTTTTTATGCATTTTATTTTTACTAAAATATTTCTTCTAATTCTACTCATTTAACAGCTTTAGTTAGTTCAGGAATGTTCTAACCTCCAAAGTAAATACCTGAATATTGTTCTTAGTCGTGCCTGAGCTCAAGTTAAATAAAATTCACGGCTATTACAAAGCCTAAAAGCAAGAAAAGAATGAAATAGGAATGCATGTGAAATTCTGACAAGACAAAAGCTGGTGCTGAATGGATTTTTAAAAGATCAGGTTTAAAAAGACAAGATGTACATTTTCAACACAGAAATCTACATGAAATATAAGCATTATTATTATTATTATTATTTAAAGTTCATCAGTAAGCTGCTTATTTTCTTGCCAAACATTTCCTTGCAATATCAGCCATTTACTGCTATCTATGAAAGTCATCCCAAAACACTGCATTTGTACTGGGCTACAGTGACAATTGTTAAAGAGAAAATAAACAGCTGATGAATATTTCAGGTACAGCATCATCTCTAGGCAATAAATCCAGCATAGTTACGTTTTTCTTTCACAAGGCTCCATTCTAATGAATCATTTCTACTCCCATCCTTCCCAAAAGCCAAATGCAGGGGACATTTTGGAAGCAATTACCATTTGCCTCCTGGCTGTGCAAACTAATAATGGACATTCTGCCTCTGTCACCAAGCCACATTTTGTGCCTCACGCCTTCCCACTCAGGGCACACACAGCTTGGAAGTGCCTGGAACCCAAAACCAGAACCCAAAACTGGGCTGATTATTCTGGGTCCAGGCAGCCCAAATAACCCTGCTAGGCAGCAAAGCTCAGAGCTGCCATACAGAACATCCCTGTGCCACACCTGGAACCCAAAACCAGAACCCAAAACCCTCCTGGCAGCCCAGAATAACCCTGCTGGGCAGCAAAGCTCAGAGCTGCTGTGCCATCCTTCTGCCACCCCTGGAACCCAAAAGCAGAGCCCAAAACCCTCAATCCAGCCCAGAATAACCCTGCTGGGCAGCAAAGCCCAGAGCTGCCATGCAGAGCATCCCTGTGCCGTACCTGGAACCCAAAACCAGAGCCCAAAACCATACAGCCAGAACCAGAATAACCCTGCTGGGCAGCAAAACCCGGAGTTGCCGTGCAGAGCATCCTTGTGCCATACCTGGAACCCAAAACCAGAACCCAAAACTGAGCTGATTATTCTGGGCTGGTCCAGGCAGCCCAGAATAACCTTGCCATGCAGAGCATCCCTGTGCCATAGCTGAAACCCAAAACCAGAACCCAAAACCAGGACACAAAACCGTCCAGCCAGCTCAGAATAACCCTGCTGGGCAACAAAGCCCAGAGCTGCTGTGCAGAGCATCCCTGTGCCATACCTGGAACCCAAAACCAGAACCCAAAAGCAGAGCCCAAACCCCTCAATCCAGCCCAGAATAGCCTCGCTGGGCAGGCAGCAGAGCCCGGAGGAGAGGTGCAGAGCATCCCTGTGCCATACCTGGAACCCAAAACCATCCAGGCAGCCCAGAATAACCCTGCTGGGCAACAAAGCTCAGAGCTGTTGTGCAGAGCATCCCTGTGCCATACCTGGAACCCAAAACCAGAACCCAAAAGCAGAACCCAAAAGCAGAGCCCAAAACCCTCCAGGCAGCCCAGAATAACCCTGATGGGCAGCAGAGGTGCCGTGCAGAGCATCCCTGTGCCATACCTGGAACCCAAAACCATAACCCAGAAGCAGAGCCCAAACCCCTCCATCCAGCCCAGAATAGCGCTGCAGGGCAGGCAGCAGAGCCCGGAGGAGCCATGCAGAGCATCCCTGCGCCGTACCTGGAACCCAAAACCAGAACCCAAAACCAGAACCCAAAAGCAGAGCCCAAAACCCTCCAGGCAGCCCAGAATAACCCTGATGGGCAGCAGAGGTGCCGTGCAGAGCATCTCTGCGCCGTACCTGGAGCGCTGCAGCCCCGCAGGGCTGGCCGGGCAGGGATGAGCGGCGCAGGTGAGCCCCGCTCCCGGAGCAGCGCTGGCCATGGGATGAGAGAGGCGTTCCCCAGCGCAGCCCGGGGTGTGGCGGCAGGGACACACCTTTCCTGCTTCTCTCCACCCCCTGCAATGCCTGGATCGCCGGGATCGCTGTTTCCTTCCCCGCCGGCGGCACAGGGAAGGGAGGCAGGAGCGGGGAGCGCTCCGGGGAGGAGGCACCGCCGGCGGGGCGATGCTTTGCTTTCCCTCCCTGCCACATCCTGAACAGCAAAATTACAATCCCACGGCTTCCCCGGAACGCCGAGGGGCCCTGGCAGAGTTCAGCAGCTTGCAGGAAGGTGGATTCCTGTGAGCAGTCGGTTTCTGTGTCCCCAATTCTCCAACGCAGCGTGCCCACCCCTGGGCTGGGAGCGCACCCGGGGTGCTCCTCACACCCCAAACCATCGGGAACGGCTAAAAAGAGCATCTGCAGCACTCCAGGCTTCAATAAGGACTGTTCAATACCACCCAGTCAGTTCCAGCCACCACCTTTTACCTTTTCAGTTATTTATTGAAGCGCTGAAACATAAACCCAGCAGCAAGGAAAGCTTTCACACCAACCCAGAGTGCCTGGCTGGTTATGGTACGGGAATATTTGGGGAAATGAGAGGGGGTGGATTAAAGCAGAGGATGAAACTGAATCGCAGCCTCCCTCTCTGAGCCCTCAACCACTAAAATATCCCAAAAGAGGGGAGGCAGCAAAGCCATGGCTGCAATTTTCTGCTTTTGTGCCCAGGGTTGGACAGCAGGGGTAAGCCTGGCCCTCTGGTTTTGAGCAGCTTGCCCAAACTGAACTGCAAAAAGGTGGGTTTTTTCCATAATCAAGACAAATATATTGAAGTACTATTCTCAGTTTCAGAGGAAATAAAGAGAAGAAAGGAAAAGAAAGTTCCTACTAGCTCAAAATTTTAAAATGTCCACACAAAAATAAGTGGGATGAGTGGGACAATCCTCATTAAAAACAAACTAATATTTTTATGGAAGAGATATATACACACATCAAGTTCCTATAATATTCCTATTATTATTATTCCTATTATTATTATTATTATTATTGTTGTTGTTGTTGTTGTTATTATCATCGTCATCATCGTCATCATCATCTCCAGGCATTTTCTCACAGGTAAACATTTTCTCCCATCAATAAAAGACAGAATTGTCATTAGAAAAAGAAAATAATGATAAAATACCCAAAAGTAAGAAACTTTAGTGCAGCTTTTTTTAACTATTGTCTCGTTTTCTCAGGAAGCATTATATTATATTTTACATTGTTATATTTTAATTGTGCAAATTAGGTTTATCACTGTCATACTATGGAAATTAACTTCTGATTGCTTTAAATTACAGACTTTTGTTTCTGTAAAGAGTAACATTTTCTCCTATAAAAGTATAAGGACTTTTAATAGTGTCTAGAAGAATTATACTGTGATATTTCAAAATAAACACTGTCAGACTTATCTGAGAAAATCAAATCCTGTGAGTTAATGCATGTTTGACTGGACAGAATTTCTAAAGATTATTTCACATATCCTGACCCTCCATGTGAAGAAACCAACAGTCCCAGATCTTTAAATTTTGGGACTGTAAAAAGAGACTCAAAAAATACTCAAGATAGTTTTCCCCAACAATTAAAATAAGTGGTTAAAACCTAGGTAATTTAGAAATTTAAAAATATGCAGAACAAAGTACAGCACTAAGCTGTTAGAAAAGGACTTTTGTGGCATGCAAATGTCCCAAGATAAAACCAAATTACACCTGAGCAGGAAACAGCACGTGCAACCTCACAAAATATTATTCTTCAGCACTGAGAAGCAATTGCTGTTGGTGAGAGGATTCCTTTCTTGAGTGGAAGTGGTAAAGATGGTAAAGATCTATTTGTTATGTATTTTTAAATAATTTTTATTCATATTCCAGGTCCAAATAAGAGTCTGAGAAAGCTCTGGGACTGCTGAGCTGCTGGGTTTCAGATTGCTGTTAACCCCAAACCCTGGAGTTTGCTACGGCACAATGAAACACCTTCAGCTCACCTTTCCCTGGTGCCCTGCAGGTGTTTTACACCGATTTCTCCAGAAATAAACCCACAATTCCATCCCTGCAGCCCAGCCCAGGTTCTGCCATCCCACCTGAGCACCAGGGAAGCTGCCAGGGCTCAGCACACTTTGTGCCCAGGGCAAGCAGTGCCCGGGGCAGGGCTGGCACAGCTCTCAGAGCCCAATGGCACCGTGACCTGCAGGAGCACAGAGCACACCTGGCATGGCACAAATCCCACCCTGGCCTGCCTGGGGATCACCAGTGCCTGCAGCTGGCAGGGAAAGGCACAACAAATTAAAAATCTTTTAATTTGTTGTGAAGGGAAAAACCATTTCAAAGCAGGCTCTGTATCTTTATACAAACAAACATTTTTTCCCCCTATTTTCCACAAGGTAAATGCTCACCAGCAGCCGCTCCCCCACCTGAGAGCGGCAGGCCAAAATCAAGAATTAAAGGAATTTATTTCCCTTACCTTTGTGATACTTTCCATTCTGAATAACTCTGAAGTTGTTTTATCTAAATTTACAGAGGGAGGAAAAAAAAAAAAAAAAAAAAAAGGTGATTGGGGTGGGGAGTGTTTAAAAGTTACAGAAACCAAAGGGGAGAAGTTTGGTTCACAGCACAGGAAAAGGACATTCAAGATATTATTTTGGGAAAGTTACTTTGGCCACTGCTCTAAAATTTGCATGAAGCTCAGGGAAACTGAATGTTATCCTCACATTATATTATACAACTGTCTTTTTTAGGCAGACATATACACATTTTCCTGTCCATTATTGTAACTTTCTGGCCTAGATGAATCTGCACATAGATAAAATATTGCTTCTTAACCAGGTAGCTTTTAGGCAATCTCTAACAGTAAAACAACATTTTAATTTTTTTAAGAGTTATAGGTAAGATAAGAGGCAAGAAATTTGTATCAAATCGTTTTATCAAGGCATAGGCACAAGGCTAAAGGAGAGAGGGGAATTTCAAGGAATGAGAAAGGAGGACTGGAGATGATGGAATTTATGTGTGGGGATGAAGAACAAATTAGGTAACAATACTGGGAAACAATGAAATGAAAAATGGTAATAGAAATGGAAAAAGGTAATAGAAAAACTAGATTAATTTAGTTAAATAATTTTCAACTTCACCTGCTTTTCCATTAATTTAGCAATGTCATTTCAAATTCAAGAATACAACAGCTCATTTAAAAGAAACTACTATTTTTAAACAAAAACTGTCTACCAAAAGCCTGAAATTAAAATAAAATTTAAAAAAAAAATGTGCCTGATCCAATCAATACATTCTTATCCATTACAATTTCAGGGGTGACCTTTACATCAGATCTTTGCATCTTTGGAGCAACTGTGTAAGCAGAGCTGGAAAAGGTGTAAGAGATATGAATCCTGAAAAAAGGTGTTGTAGACCTTTTACACCACAGGTGTAAAATCTATGAAGGAGTAAGAACTCTGAATTCTGACCAAAGCTACAAAGTAGGGACCCCATAACTGAATCCTGATCCCCCAATAACCCAGAGTCTGCTGGAGCCCAGCATTCCACCAGCTCCCCTGTTTGGAGGTCCCCAGGGTGAGGGAAGAGATGAGAATCTGACTCTATGCTCTTCAGAAGGCTGATATTACATTATATTATATTATATTATATTTTATTATATTATATTGTATTAGCTATAAATATATAGTATATATATTATATATACTATAGATAGTACAAATATTATACTATTACAAGTATATATTATTATTTATGTATGTATTTAATATTATATTATTAAATATATATTATTTATAGTATAACTATATATACTATAAATGTATATATTTATACTATAAATAGTAAAAATATATACTATATATACTATAAATAGTATAATAATATAGTTATATATTATAAATAGTATAAAGCTATACTAAAGAAATAGAGAAAATAATACATCAGAAGGCGAGAAGAGAAAATGATAATGAAAACTTGTGACAGACTCAGCGAGTCCAGCACAGCTGGCTTTGATTGGTCATTAAGTCAAAACAATTCACATGGATGGACCTGTTGGTACACAATTTTCAGACCACATTCCAAAGCAATCAGACAATTATTGGTTACATTTCTTTTCTGAGGTTTCTCAGCTTCTCAGGAGAAAAATCCTGGCAAAGGGATTTTTTATAAAATACCACAGTGACACCCCTGAACAAAACCAACGTGTGTGCAGCAAACTCAGCCTCACCCCCGGCAGGGTAAAACCAGTCCCAATGCAGAGATTTTTGTGCTGCTGCAGCAGTACCCAGCACATTTTTCAGACACACAGACAGCAGCTGGGCACTAATATTTCATGAAGGTGTCACATTACTCCCCCCGCAGGGAAGTGAGGCATGTGAGGCAGCCCTGGCGTCTCCAGATTTCAGAGATAATTGCACAAACCTGTCCCAAAGTGCTGACCATCACTGCAATGCAACTCGTGTGCACATACAGATGTTAGAACTCCACTTTTTTGTGCAGGTTGGGTATATTTCACATCATGGATGGTGACTCTAAATCCCCACAGCAGGGTCAGGCACTGGATGAGCTTTAAGGTCCCCTCCAACCCAAACCATTCTGGGATGCGTTACAGGAACACAGGGCAGGGAGAGAAGTTTGGGGGTTTTTTTGCCATAAACTGAGGTGAATAAGCAAAACAACACAATTTTGCTCCACTAACTTCTAAAGATTTGTCAGTGGAACCCAAAATTTGACCCAACACTCTCTTGTTACCATTTATCAATCTTTTTATCTATTCCTTTTATGTGTACTCTTGTCCAATGTCCATACCACTGTTTGGGTTGTGTCCCATCAAACATTCCCTCAAGTAATGTTATTAATCTAAATTCATCCAAATGCATCTGCCATGACCTGCCTTTCTGCAATGTAAGAACTGAATTCTTGATTGAGAAGAAATTTTTAAAAGTAGAGGTTTGCTACTTTCTAAGGTACTGGAAAAATAATGTTATTTTTCAGAAGAACCAGTCTTTTAAAGCAATTAATCTGCTTTTTAAAGTAGGTAGAACAGCAGAAGCCCAAGCTGCAATACCCCTTTCAACCTCAGTAAAACTATCATTTAATCCCATGCTGTGTTGTATCTCCTACAGCAAGAGAACAGGATTTAAAGATTGCATTTGTGCACTTTGGGGCCTGTTCTCACAGTCCCAATCCATCCCCCACCACACTTTTTCCCATAATTATGACAATGAAAATATACAAACTATAATAAGCACGTCCCAAATGTTTGACCCAAACATAACAAGGCTTTAAAAATATCCTCATCCCATTTCACTGACTAATCCCAGATAACAAACCTTGCCCAGATAGAATTAAGTGGTTATTTCCCATCATTTTCCTGTCTGAGCTGCCATACCCTGATCCCAGCTGTAGATCCAGCACCACATGGACAATGCTCTGAGGCACAGGGTGGGATTATTGGGATGTCCTGGACTCAGTGATCCCTGTGGGGCCCTTCCAGCTCAGGATATTCCATATATCCATAAGGAGATACATATATATATATATAGATATATATATATATATAGATATATATATATATACACACATTCCATATACCCAAAAGGATATGTATATATTCCACATATCCATAAGGATAGATATATATATATATATATATATATTCCATATATTCATAAGTATATGTATATATTCCATATATCTATAAGGAAATATTTATATATTCCACATATCCATAAGGATATATTTTTTTCCATATATCCATAAGGATATATATATATATCTCACATATATCCATAAGGATACGTATTAAAAAAAAAAAAAAAAAAAATATATATATATATATATATATATATATTCCATATATCCATAAGGATTTCTACAGCAGAAAATGCACAGTGAGGCTCCATTCCCATAATCCAAACACGAGCAGGGCTGGCGAGGGCAGAGCATGGAATAATCAGAATAATCAGAATGATCAGAGCCCCAGCAGACACCTGGCAGCCCCCATCCTGCCTTTCCAGAGCAGGGACAGGAGTGAGGATGCATTTCCAGAGCAGCTGCAGCTCCTGGAAGCTCTCAGGCTCCTCTTGGAGCTCCCACAGGCACAGCAGCCACGCAGCTCCCAAAGCCCAGAAGCTCTGGAGCATGGACTGGTAAAAAATCCTCTCCCAAGAAACCTCAACAGCAGCTCTGACTTGTCCAATTATCCAGATAAATCAATGTGGAAAAGATCCTGCATCCTTCAGCATCTGCTTTGGGGGATGAAGGCCAGCTCTATTATATGATAGAAATCCTGCTCTTTTTAATAAAAATTTTTAAAACCCCACAGAATTCACAGAATCACTGGGTTGGAAGAGACCTTCAAGATCATCGAGTCCAACCCATCCTCAACCCCTCAACTGAACCCTGGCACCCAGTGCCACATCCAGGCTTTGTTAAACACACCCAGGGATGGTGACTGCACCACCTCCCTGGGCAGCCATTCCAGAACTTTATCATTATTTCTGTAAAAAACTTCTTCCTGATATCCAACCTGAATTTCCCTTGGTGCAGCTCGAGGCTGTGTCCTCTGGTTCAATCAGTGCTGCCTGGAGAAAGAGCTCAACTCCAGCTGAGCACAGGCACCTTTCAGGAGCTGTGCAGCGTGATAAGGTCACCCCTGAGTCTCCTTTTCTCCAGGCTCAGCACCCCCAGCTCCCTCAGGGGTTCCTCAGAGGTTTTGTGTTCCCAGCCCCTCTCCAGCCTCGTTGCCCACACACATGGAATTAAAAAACAAAGGCAAATTTTTAATGAACCATTCAGCAAAAGAGAATTTTCAGCCGGTTCTAGCGCTGGTGATCACAGCCCTCAGCACAGGTCATTTCTAGGAAGGTGTGTTTCCCTGCAATGGTTTAAAATATTTATATTTAATTGCTCCTGGAGCCTAATGCTGCTCAGCCTTTAGCAAAGGCAGCACAGCCCCAGCTCTCCCCAGTCTCTGCAGGGAAGTTTAGCCCTCAGTCACCAGCTCAGGTAAAACCAACACCTGTGTCCCTGTGATGGACCTTTATTTTTTACAGATTGAGGGTGACTGCTGGTTAATAAATCCTTGTGCTTCTCTGAAAGTCACTAAAATCAATAAATAAAAGTCATCACAATAAAAATGTCTCTCTTTTTGTTCCTCAGAGCACCAAGAGCTGCAGCGATCCCAAAGATCCCTCTGCCTTCACAGAGTGCTTCCCTGAATTCCTGCAGAAGGAATAAAAGCATGACCCCCATCAGGGCAAAGCACTTTCTAAAATGAAATGGGACCTGCAGAATCCTCCTTTCAGTCCACAAAAACACACAGAAACACAAAGGTTTTTCAGGAGATGGTGCAGGAACACAAAAGAACAAACAATTTGCCCTCACCCAAAGCTCTTGGGCTATAAAAGCACACAGTGAAACAGGCATTGCTTCCTAAACTGAGGAAGGTTTCACACAGGCAAACAGGCATCCAGGCACTGCTTCATCCCTCTGCCACAGCTGCTGAAATTGCAGAACATTTCTCCAGAGCCACTTTGCCAACCATTCCTTGTAAACGAGAAGTGAGCTGAGAGCCAGGGAATGGATTGGGGGATGCAATTCTGCCCCAGTGACACATTAATGCAAATCAGGGGGAGGAGAGATGCATTTCTCATTCCCTGCCAGGGTCTTATCCTGCATCCAACCATTCAGCTGGAAGATGGGACCCACTGAGCAGCTTGAAAATTGGAATTTTATTGGTCCAGAAGAGCAGAAAGTGTAAATATAAATATATATAAACACAGAATTAAAGCATTACCTCCCTTAAGGATGGAACAGTGCAAAGAAAAGTCACTGCCCATTTAGACTGACTCTGCCTGAAGATGAAAAACCTCTGTAAAACCCCTCCAGCCCCTGCTGGCAGCAATTCCCACCCAGCTGGGGCTCAGAAACAAGCAGGGCATGTAATAAGCTTTCAGTAGTTGCATTCTGAACAAATGAGTTCATTTTCACTTCACCAGGTGGAATTCAGAAATTCTCAAGACAGCCATTTGTTGTTGAGATTTGAGATTAATATGAAACCAATCATTCCATATTAAAAATTCAATATGTTAATAATAATAATGCAGTTTATTTTGCTTCTCTTTATCCTCCCAGATTAAATTTAATCCGTGTTTGTATTGGTTCCCTGAGCATCTGAGCAAAAAAAAAAAAAAAAAATCTAGAATTAGGAAATAAAATGCTGACCACTGTGATTTTAAAATAATCTTGAAAATCTCAAAGTAATCTGTTTCCAGTAGAACGAGAAAATGTTGATACTTACAAAGCATTAAAACATTACAAAAATACAAGCTAGCAATCATCAAAAACTGCCTTCACTTTTCATGCAGCATTTTATACTTTTGTGAAAATGATTTTTAGAACAGTTTAAGACATCACAAAAATTTAAGTGCCACATTTAGCTTGGACAATGGAAAGTCATACTGAAGAGTAGAAGCTTCAATACTACCAAGAAAGCTTAAACATAAAACATCTGTAAATATCTTAAACTTTATAAATAAAGTATTGTGGGTGACTTTGATAAGGAGAATTTCTGCAAGTGTCAGTGAACTGTATTAATGGTTTTTTCTATTTAACCTTATGCACAAAAAAAGGACATAAATTAGGAGAATGGTGCAGAACAAGAAAATCTATTTCTAAATACATTTTTCTGTTAGAATCACAAGCTCAACATGAGAAGTTCAGGTCAATTCATCCAGGTCTGTGTCACTTCCACAGAGGAAGTTCAAAATTCTCTTAGGTTGGCCCCAAAGAACCCTCTGCACAATTCCAAGGATCAGGATGGATTTTGCTCCATTGAAAGTAAATTTTAGAACAGAGAAACAGATTTAAAATGTGCTGAGATCTCTGATGGTTACCCCAGGACAGAAAAGGTTAACTTTTCAAACTCTTGGGTTTGAAATAATCTTCACTGAAACAATGCAAAAAAATATCCCAAGACGTGATTGAGATTTGGTTTCGTTGGTCATGGGACAAATTTCTGGGTCTGGCCATAGGATTCTCGGTTTCTTACTTGGGCTCTGGAGCTCAATTTGCTCCTGCCTGCTGGGGAAGGAAATGCTGCAAAGGCTGAAGCAGAGGCTGTCCCTGCTGCTGGGAGCTGCCCTGTGGCACACAGGGTGACACAGGGGGTGATGTCCCTGCTCCTCACACCTCTGCCCCTGCTGCCAGCTGTGCACCTTCCACCCAACCCCAGCCACACCTCCAGAGCCATGGGGAGCTTCTGGAGGATGGAGATGCTGCAATCCCTCCTCCTCCTTCTCCTCCTCCTTCCACCTAACCCAACCCATATCTCCAGAGCCATGGGGAACTTCTGGAGGATGAAGGTGCGGGAAGCCTTCCTGCTCTTCCTCTTCCTCCTCCTTCCACCTAACTAATCCCAGCCACACCTCCAGAGCCACAGGGAGCTTCTGGAGGATGGCGATGCTGCAATCCCTCTTGCTCTTCCTCTTCCTCCTCCTCTTTCCCCCTAACCTGAGCCGCATCTCTAAAGCCACGGGGAGATTCTGGAGGATGGAGGTGCTGCAATCGCTCCTGCTCTTCCTCCTCCTCCTTCCACCTAACCTCAGCCACATATCCAAAGCCGCAGAGAGCAGGGGACTTCTGGAGGATGGAGATGCTGCAATCCCTCCTGCTCTTCCTTCTCCTCCTTCTTCCACCTAACCCCAGCCACATCTCCAGAGCCACAGGGAGTAGAGAGCTTCTAGAGGATGGGGATGCTGCAATTCCTCTTCCTCCTCCTCCCACCTAACCCAACCCACATCTCCAGAGCCACAGGGAGCTTCTGGAGGATGGAAGTGCTGCAATCCCTCCTCCTCCTCCTTCCACCTAACCTGTGCCACATCTCCAGAGCCACAGGGAGCAGAGGGCTTCTGGAGGATGGAGACGCTGCAATCCCTCCTCCTCCTTCCACCTAACCCAGCCACATCTCCAGAGTCACAGGGAGCTTCTGGAGGATGGAGGTGCTGCAGGGTGACAGCACCTCCATCCTCCAGCTCTTCACCTTCATCCTCCATCCTCTTCATCCTCCACCTCCATCTCCAGCACTTCCTGCTCTTCCTCCTCCTCCTCCTCCTTCCACCTAACCCCTAAGCCATGGGGAGCAGGGAGCTTCTGGAAGATGGAGATGCTGCAATCCCTCCTCCTCGTCCTTGCACCTAACTAACCCCAGCCACATCTCCAAAGCCATGGGGAAGCTTCTGGAGGATGGAGATGCTGCAATCCCTCCTGCTCCTGGTCCCGCAGTGAGTCAGGATGAGCTGACAGATTCCCAGGTGTCACCTGGGGCCGTGTCCCTGCCGGGCAGTGACCCCGGGCCCACGGAGGAGCTGGGCTCAGCTATTCCAAGCTCATTACAATATCAATGGCAAGCTCAAAGGAACTGCCCGGTCCTCGTAATCCCGGTGCTCCAAACACACCTTCCAAAGGCTCGGCGTGTTTATCTCCATCCTGCTGCAGCCAGGCTGGCTTCTCCTCCTCCTCAGAGGAATCTCTGCAGTTATTGCTCCGTTAACTCAGAACTGCTCAGCGCACAGCACCTCTTCATTTCCCCTCCGTTAATGGTCCCTGCAGTCCCCACATCAGAAGGAATTCCCAATAAACACTGCTGTAATCTGTTTACTACATCCTGATGATCCCGTTTAGGCTGTACTAAGCATCCCCAGCAGCTTAGACCTGCTTTATGTAATAGGGCTGGGCCAGCAGCTCTGCCAGCCCCAGAGCCGCTCCTCCTTCTTCAATTTCATTTCAATAAATTGATTTAAAACTTCCTAAATGCAGGGATTCACCTTCCAGGTGTTCACCATTCTTGCAGGAATATAAACCATGGATTTTATATCTATTTCTGTGATTTAAGCATAGCATTGAGCTTTGATCCTCCTCTGAAAGGGCCTGGCTAATATGAAAATGAAGGCACAATAATAGATCTTGTCTCTGGCTGGAAAAGCCATTCAGGCGCAGTTGTTTGTTATTCCAGGGAAATTGTAGCCACAGACACTTCAAGGAATTGTAGCCACTGCTCAGAGAGGTGGATTTACTGAAGGAACAAGCAAACAGATTTACTGCACTGCTCTCTCACACAGCCTTTGGGTACTAGCAGCATCCACACGGGGCTCACTGAGGGGTGAAAAACCACCCTGACCTCTGCACTCCCCTGCTCTGCTGGATCCATCTCTTAAATTCAGGGTGTTTGGGGTTTTTTCCTGTGAGCAATACTGCTACACATCACAACAGCAGCTTGATTTTATTTTCAGTAGTCCAGGAAGGCCCAGCTGGAGCTGGGCCTTCTCAATATAAAGGCCCAGCTTTTATATTGAGAAGCTGGGGCTTCTCAATATCAAAATTTGGTTTAAAAGAGAGGGACTTTTACCAAGTCCTGTAGTAACAGGACAAGGGGCAATGTTTTCAAACTGAAAGAGGGAATGTTTTATTGAATATTGGGAAGGAATTGCTCCCTGTGAGGGAGGTGAGGCCCTGGCACAGGTGCCCAGAGCAGCTGTGGCTGCCCCTGGATCCCTGGCAGTGCCCAAGGCCAGGCTGGACAGAGCTTGGGGCACCTGGGACAGTGGAAGGGGTCCCTGCCATGGCTGGGGGTAGAACAGGATGAGCCTTAAGGTCCCTCCCAATCCAAACCATTCTATGATTCCATCTCCTGCATGAACTCTGTGATGACATTTCCACACAGAGAAGAGGAAAAGAGAAAGGAAAAGCTGAACAAAGCAACCAAATAAAATTAAAACGTATTTCGGGAAAATTGAAGTTGAAATCATGGCTAAACCCAGAGTGTTACAGTTGGAAGCCAAAAGAAGTGAAGCCCAAGTGTTGAACCACCTCCTTAAACCTGGCATTATGCATCCACAGGTGCAGAAAAGTAACCACAGTACACAATAATGCCATGGCTGCTGCTCCTCCAAGGAAATCCTCACTTGGGAGTCTTGAGAAATTGTTTAAGAAAAGAACAGAAATCCCTCAGGAGAAAACAGACCTGAAGACTGAAACCTGTATCAACCCTCATAAATTACACCAGCCTTTGCTGAAATATTCCACCAAAAAGCCTGCAAAGGCAACAGAGAGTGTTTAGGAGGGAAAGGTCAGTAATTCCAAATCCAGTCACAGTGATCTGACAAACAATTCTGTTGCTGAATGCTTTAAAAATATTGGTCTCTAAACAGCTGAAATCCAGCAGCTTTGGATGGGCAGACAGGTCACAGCTTTATTTTTTCCACTATCTCTCCTGCTGCCACTTTGACCTTTGTTTGCAATCAGAAAAGGACAGAATTTAAACCCAGTCTGGTGGAAGTCCAATAAAATCTGATCTCTTTAGCTCCCCTCTCTACATAAAATCTGCAGGGAGTTCACTGTGTATTTTTAGTCTCTTTAATAAAATATCGGACAACCAATCCTAAAAGTTTTTAAATGCTATTATTAATTCCATTACCACCAGGCAATCTGGGCTGAAATTTGGAAGTAGCAAGGTCTGGCTTGAGGGAGAGGCTCAGAAAAGAAGTTGGGAAGGGGATTCAACGAGCTAGACAGAAAAATAATGCATTGTCTTGTCTGGAGTTCGCTGCAAGCTTCCAAACACACACCCACAAGATGGAACCATGGAGAAAGGGCACAAATGGAAGAACATTCCCAAGGGAATCAACAGGCAGGTGCAGCACCTCCATTCCCCACCCTGTGCTGATTTTAGCGCAGCTGTTGCACAAAACAAGACATCAGAAAGAGCCTGTTTCACTCCAGACAGGTTTCATTGGTTTTTCTAAAACCCCTAACTCCAAATTTCTACTCTGTGACATCTCACACTTCTAATCAACTACACACCTGTAATCTCAGTGTTATCAATCCATTTTGGAAGTTTTTGCTACAGCCTCAGGTCAAATGCAGTGTTCTCTGGGGGGTCAGAGTCTGTCAGCACAGAAAGTCTGAAATTCTCAGCATCCAGAACTCCAACATCGTGTGAAAAATGCATATTTTATGACTGGCTTTTTGCAAATATTGAAATGAATATTATATGTGTTATGTTAGAAAGTTATGCTGTATTAATTTTCTTAAGTAGTGTGTTAAATACAGTTTTAGGTTATAAAATAATGTTAAAATAGAAACTGTGCTATGTGAGATACTTGTTTTAAAGAAAGGACTCGCTCCAGATAGCAGCCACAGGACACCAAAATCTGTCAGAGAAAGAGAATTTATTGCTCCATTATCAGAAGAAACTAAATTCTTCCTGCCTTGCTCAGCTCTGAAGACTCTGTTAGGATGAAGAGGAAGAAGCTGACACTGCCCAGACAGAATCCTGTGTTTGAATGGAATTTATGCATCATGTACGAGGTGTATGAATATGCAACAGGTTATTGTTTTTAAGAGTTGATCGTCAGTTAACAGGGGTCCTTTTTCAGGCTTATTTTGCTCAGAAAAGGTACCCGGATGTCTGCAACTTTTTGTTTCTATTGTCTCATATTGTCCTAATCCAAATTGTCCAAATTGTTATTACTCTAATTATGTTACTATTTTTATAACCATTTTATTACTATTAAACTTTTAAAATTCCAAAAACAAGTGATTGGCGTTTTTCACAATTGTTTCTCACACAAAGCTGAGAAGTTTTCAAAGACTCCTCCCCTGTCTATCCCCCTCAGCTGCCCAAAGATCTGACTAGCAGGACCACAAAGATTCAGGATCAATCCAGGCCAAAAGCAAACCTCAGGAGTCAGGGATTTTGTTCTTAGGATAAGTTGTCTAAAGAGAAAAGTTTGGTAAACCCTGGAGCAGAAGTGGGACCATTTGATGGCTTCACCACAGCTGCTGCAAGAGGCAGGAGCCCAGGGATGAGACAGCAAGGTGGAGAAGGAGCAGCTGTGTCTGCAGTGCTGATCTCCACAGGAATCCCTTCATTCCATATGTTGGGAGGTGGAATTTAGGTCCCTCCAGCCCATCCATCTCCTGCACCCCTTATGCTGCTGCCCATTCCTGCTCTGAACGACCTGAGGAGGAGTTTTCTGCACATTCTGCACAGGATCACAGCCCAGAAGAGGCTGCAGGAGCTGGGCTGACAGGGTTTGCCCCTGTCCCCTCCTGGTGTCCATTTTCCCTGGAACTGCTGCACCTGCAGGTTGGACATCCTTGGTGGACACAGCAAGTTCCAGCAGGGAGGGACGTGCTGGCACAAGGATTTTAGGGCATTTTCCTGCTAAACAGAGCTGCAGCCTCCCATATACAGCATCAGGGAAGATGCTAAATGTACAGAAAATCAGAGTGTTCAGTTCAAACCTCCCTGCCCACGGCTGCCCTTCCCCTGACCTTACACTGAGCACAGCAGCACCAGGCTGGTCCAAAGGCAGGGCACCCATGGCAGCTTTTCCCATGAGCAGTTTTGTGAGGTAATCACATAGTTACCAGCCCCTAAAGGCCTATTTTCAGTGCTGTATTCAGCAAAGGTATTTTGAAAGGCAAATACCCCACAGCAGAAAGGTGTGTGAAGAGTATTGCAGTTCCACACCCATGCAGATGGTCCTGCAGATCATTTACCCCTCAAACAATCCCCCCAAACTGGCACTGTTAAAAAGCTTAATTACCAGTCCTATTATTCTTAAGGCTTTTCTTTCCCACTTGCAGACAGGATATTTTTCATCAAGTGACTTAAAACAGGGAGTTTATGCCTACAGGACTGGTCCCCCAGTTGGACCAATACTGAAGTTATAATTTACCATTCAAATGTGAGAAAAACATCTCAAACCTTTAGGGCAGGCAGAGGAGAAGAGGACTACACCTCACTCACAGTTT
Organism: Melozone crissalis; assembly: GCF_028551555.1. NCBI lineage: Eukaryota > Metazoa > Chordata > Aves > Passeriformes > Passerellidae > Melozone > Melozone crissalis. Next base: position 17,718,463 of record NW_026535807.1, on the reverse strand, counting down.
ATTGCTGCTGTATTTGCTATTTTAGGCAGAGAAAGCTGAGTACACGTTTCTGTCCTAGTCCAGCAGTCAACTCTCCACAGGTGCACAGGAAAAGGATAAAATTCTCCTGTGACTACACTGAGACTGAATTCAAACATTTCACCATGGCAGCTGCACCCTGATTTCATAGCTCAGCTTCCCCTGAGTGAGAGATCCCTACAGGCAAAACCTTAAAAATGCTATTGTTGGCAGAAAACATCATTTAAGGATTGAATTAAATATTAAGTAAGGCTCTCTAAACACAAACTCTTTCCATTTTCCATGCTATTGTTTTACAAGCTCAAGGCTGAGCAGAACTGCACCATGGCCAGTTATCCAAACCCAGTCCATTCATTGGAGTGACTCCCAGTTAGATCTCCCCTGTATACCAATAAATAGAGTAAATTCAGTACAAAACAGGAGGTTACAGGGGAATCTTGCAGTCAGTTATTTCTCTGCATGCTTAAGGTTAATGAAATCAAGCAGATATTTACAGAAATCATATCATTCAGGGGCTTTAGGAACTCATTACTCACAGTTGTAATCCATTTTCCTAATCCAGTGATTGGTATTGAGCAATAAAACATTTTGGTCATCTGCTGCAAAAATGTCTCAGAAGTGATTATTTTATTTGCTGGTACTATAACAACTGAAGTAATGCACAGTTAAATTAAATTATTTGGGGCCCAGCATAAGTAGCATCATTTGGGATGTTTCATTTTGAACCAGTGAACTCTGATGTCCATGATGGATCTGAAAGCACTGCACACTTCTGTATTTAACACTGCCAAGCACAGACTGTCTGTAAGAACTCCAGGAGGTTTCCTGTGACACAGGGCTGACAGTTCACTGTAGAAGATGTTGTATTTATTATCAACACACTGGCAAAATTCAGAATTATGCCCACAAAGCAAGTTTCCTTCTCCATCACTTGATCCAAAGCCTTTCCCTTGCAGTCCAGCCTGCTCTCCCCAGGACAGGAGGAATTTCTAACTCTGCCCATCCCCACCTCCCCTGACAAATCCCAAATTCATCTTCATGTTACAACCATTTCCGTGAAGTGGAGAGAACTCAGAAGTTCTGACAACTGTCCTGAATATCTGAATCCCTCTCTGGGTCAGATGAGAAGGAACCCAAGGCATTAGCATGGGTACTGATGGAAAAGTCTCTCAGAGCTTCTTCCAAGCAATTTCAGAAGCTGCTTTGCTTGTAGAACATCTTGTTTAGCCACATGTTTATGTGAAATAGCAGCTCTGTCAAACCAGCACGCTGAGAATCAACCACAGATAAAAACACAAAAGAAACAGAACTGCTATTGAAATGTTCTGAATGCTCCTCTCATGAGTTGAAAGACAATAATGTGATTGGCAACAGAAAAACCCTGGATGGAGCTTCAGCAAGTTAATTTAAGCCAAACAGCTCCTTAACTTTGGTTTCAATGGACAAGACTGCTTAGCGGCAATTTGGAGCACTCTATTATCTTGTTTAGATTTTCCAGACTGATTTACCCATCCTTAATGAATATTTGTCTAATCAGCCTTTAACCCTTCACTGAGAATATACCTGATATAAGGTGATGAAAAATTATACAATAAAAAAATAATACAATATCAGAACCCCAACCAAACCCTCTGCATCACCTGCTCCTTCCCCCACCACCTCTCATGGCATTCAGAAGCACCAAGTGTTTTCAGCTCATGCTCAAAAGGAATAAATCAAATTATTTTTTAAAAAGCAACAACAAAACAACCCCAAACCCCCCATCGCTGCTCATCAAGACTAAACAAAGGAAGAAAATTGCTGAGCAGCAGCTGTCACCAAGTAGGAACAGAGAGAAGAAACCACCAAGACATTTTAAAGTCTCCTTCTTTAAGAAAATCCCTCTCTTCTCTCAAAGCTGTTATTTTAGCCTTTTAAACTCCAAATAACTGCCTGACAATTTATCACTATATTTTCCTTGCCTGGGGGGGGTCTCTCAAAGCTTTACACCACAAAAATCTTTGCAAGCTGCCTCAAAAGCCCCCCCTGCCCAAGCAGAACCTTGCTGCACCCAGAGGGGGACACAAAACCACCCCTGGGCCTGGAGCTCCTCCCCAGGCCCTAAAATAACCTCAGGTGGCAGCACTGAACCCAATTTGGGACAAATTCTGCTGTTTACAACCTCATTCCTGTCTATTAAAAAAAAAAAATGGCATAACAATGGTGCCTGGTGGGTTCCCAGCACTTTGCTAAACAAGCTTTTGCTTAATAATTCATTCTATTTTAGTTGGTTAACGTTTGAATCAGCTTCCTATAAAACACGCCTCAAGGCTGGTCAGGTAATTCAGAAAGCATTCCTTAAAAAAACCCCAAAGCTTTTAGACATATTTATAAATATAAATGTGAATACACACACTGTCAAGAAATGTTTTGGGAATGTTAAGAGTGCAAAACTCAGTGCTCAAAGTTGGCCAAGCACTATTATTCAATATTTCGTTATGAATTACCTGTGCTCAAACCATCATAAGGTGTTGGCTACACTTGTCCATGCTTCTCATTTTCAAAAATATCTGCATAAATAAATATATAGTTCTTAAAAATATATTAAAATTAGCTTTATAGGATTCCCAGTTCTATGTCCAACATACATTCTGGGTTTTCCCTTTTCTCTGTTGTCTACTGGCCATACAAAACTTGGATTAACTTGGATTTTGACAACTGTCCCATATTTTAAAATTCAATTTCTAGTTAAATCTTCATAAGCATGAGAAAGAGCCTTTTTGAAAGAAAAATAAAGAGGAAAGTAAAACATGAGGTGAAATGTGACACTGGAAGAATGTGTATTACCACTTTGCTTGAGCTCCTAAGTACTGAGTTACCTAAAGCAGAACATAAAGAAAATCAAGATCAAAGAAAAGAAAAATATTCATCTGCTACTTCTGTAATGAACTATCTCCTTAAAGGGTGTAGTCTGAATTTGCATGAAATGAAATGTCTCATCTGGAGAAAGACCCAAAAGTCCATTATTATTTGCCTGGTTGGTTTTCTACAGGTTTTTTCCCATAGCTGAAATGCATGTGGTAGTGATATTTTTTGTCCAGAAAATATTGTTGAAAAGAAATAACTTTAAAGAGGTGTCTGATAGCCAGCTCATGTATGTTTTAAAAGTAATTATAAATTTTTTTGTCTTTAGTAGAAATATATTATATATACCCAAACATTCAGAAAAGGGTTAAAGCCAAGAGCAAACCCATGAAAATACTTGGGTGGATTTCAAATTCTGCGTGGAGCTTTGAAAGATCTTTACATGCAGAGAAGTGATACCTCAAGATCATATCCAGATTATTTCTCACTGTTCAACTTTACCCAAAAAATAAAGTTTCAATCAACTGCTTTAAAGGGAAAAATGAGCATAAGGAGTCCTTCAGCACCTGAAAAAATGTTCAACAGAACAGAAATTCCTAAGAATTCCCAGTGCATCTCCATTTATTCCCTAGGCAACAAACACTTCATTCCCTCTCGGAATGAGTCTGCAGGTTCTGTGTTTGATCTCATCTTTGCTGGGGGCTTGGCCCCACAAGACCCAGCCCCTTCCTATTCCCTAACACCCATTTACAGGCAGGATTTATTTCATGTACAAGCTCGGCATGTCACACACAAACTTCTCAAAACCAGCAGAGTACCAGGGCTGCTAACAATATTCAATATCAATACTCAATATCAGTATTCAATAACAATACTCAATAAAATATTCAATAATATTCAATAACAATACTCAAAAATTATGTTCAATAACAATATTGAGTAACAATATTTAATAACAACATTCAATATCAGTATTTAATGACAATATTCAAAAACAACCCTCAATAACAATATTCAAACAGGCCCAGCCACTCCAAACCAAGGCACTGCACAAATTTTTATCATTACCATGGAAAAGCTGCAAAGAAAGTCCATGAACAGTGGAAGACATGACCAGAGCTTTTTATGAAGCACATGAACTCCAGCTCTGCTAGTTCTCTTTAGTTTAGAGATAAACCTAAAATACAAGGTTATTTCCCTCTCTCTCCATCATCCAGTTTCTTTAACAAGGATTTTTTTTATGAATAACCTGCAAATCTGTCACGCAGAATTATTTTGGCTATTTTTGTACACATCTATGTCCAATGCCTCATCTAGTGTAGCTGCACTACAAAAATAATTGAGGTTAAATAAAAATAATTTAGGTTAAAACTCTGGAAAACAAATAGATTTAAAAAACATGGCATAACAAACAGTTAGTAAATGGTACATGAAAATAAAAGGGCGAAATGCTTTAGATAGACCTAATTAAAAATTCATATAAAATAAGCAATTCTAATAAATTCAGGTTTGGGAGTTCTTTCTTTAACCTCTGATTAATTTACTGGTCATGATCCTAATTACAATGTAGGGCACTGCCAAGTGCTGCCAATGATATCTATTCCTTTGTAGCACAAATGACTGCTCAAAAGCTGAGGTAAGATGTCTCAGAATGAATGAAGCTTTTGGGGAGGCCACAGGGTTAATGGGATCACTTAAGAAAAATATTCTGACTCAGCTTATCATTAGGATTTCCACTTTTACCCAGCTTTGGGAACATTTTCTCCAGAACAGGATAGAACTGTTTAGGTTGGGAAAGCCCTGGGAGAGCACTGAATCCAAGAGTTGTCACCACCCAAACATGTCCCTAAGTGCCACATCTAGATGCTCTGTGAAAATGACCAGGAATGGTGACTCCACCATTTCCCTGGGCAGCTGTCCCAAGGCCTGACCACTCTTTTAGTGATTTTTTTTTTCCAATTCCCCAATCTAAACCCAGCCTGAGGAGGTTCTGTCCCTGTTCCTGGGAGCACAGCCCGACCCCAGCTGTCCCCTCCTGTCAGGAGCTGTGCAGAGCCACCAGGTCCCCCCTGAGCCTCCTTTTCTCCAGGCTCAGCCCCTCCCCAGCTCCCTCAGCCCCTCCCCAGCTCCATTCCCTGCCCTGGGCCCCTCCAGCCCCTCCAGGTCCCTCTTGTGAGGGGCCCCAAAGTGGCCCCAGGGTTTGGGGTGGTGCCTCAGCAGGGCCAGTTCAGGGGACAATCCCTGCCCTGCTCCTGTGGCCTCTCCATTGCTGACCCAGCCCAGGTGCCCTTGGCCTCCTGCACATCTGGGCACAGCTGGGAACCCCTGGGCTCGTGTCCCCAGCACCCCCAGGGCCTCTCCCACCTTTCCAGCTGCTCATGCCCAGCCTGGAGCTGCAGGGATTGCTGTGGCCCCAGGGCAGGACCCCACACTTGGCCTTGCTGTCCCTCACCCTGCTGTCCCCATCCCTCTGCAGAGCCCTCAGCATCCCCCTGGACAGCAAGCAAGGAAAATTCCATGAGGTCTACACTGAATGTTTCCCTCCAGAACAGCCTGCTGATGCCAGGCATCAGTGACAGCACAGGAGTGACAGGCACAGAGCTCCCAGCGCGGCCACAATCCCAGCCTGACGCTGATCCTACATTCCCTCCTGCTGCCTTTGACCCCCCTGATCCCAGCAAAGGCACCCAGCAGCACCACCCTCACCAGTGGCTTTGTCAGAATTCCTGCAGGACCCTCACCAAGCCCCCAAAAAACACAGGTAAAAATATTCCTTGCACAACTCTGGCCAACCATTCTGCAGCATCATGCCAGGCCACTTCCCCTTGATTAGAAACATTTGCTCAAATGAGGTTATTTTGAGTTGCAAGTACATTACCTTGTGTCAGGGAATGATTCATGCACACAGATTTCAATAAAATAATTAACATTTTCTGCATAAGACAGTATTTAATGTTCTAGACCAAGATGTTAGTCTGAATCCTAGGCAGCACCACACTTTCCATGCCTGAATTATTCAAATATCAAACCCTTGTCATGCTGTAGAAAACAGCTGTTTGAGAAGAATCATTTTAAAATTATATTGAGAAGATATATTTAAATATATTTATATAATTTTGAAAATAATAATTTTTAAAATGATATTGAGAAGATATATTTAAATATATTTATATCATTTTTGAGAAGAATAATTTTTAAAATTATATATTTAAATATATTTATATCATTTAAAAATTATTCTTCTCAATATTATTTTTAAATTATATTGAGAAGAATCATTTTTAAATGATATAAATATATTTTATATGTAGAATGGCGACTAAATCACTAAAGGTCAGACTATATTTTGTCTATCAAAGAAATACAGGGATTTATCAGCCTTTTTTATTTGTAAGCAATGTTTAGAAGGTCTGAATGTGCAAAAATCTGTTCTTGCACCTAACAGTTGATGGATAGGATTTAATCAGGTCCAGAACAACAGGTATGTTCATAAAGACTGGGATGCAGGACTTTGGTGGCAAGGGAACAATTGCAGCCCACAGGAGAAGAGTCAAAATATTGTTTTGACAATTTACATTAAATTATGCTCTCACATTTCTTTCTCTGCCAGGAGAGGCACTACCAAAAATTACCAAACTTTTTATGCCAAATTTTTGCTTTGCAAGAATTATCAAAATCTAGTAAGTGCTATCTGCAGAAAATCCTTCTCATTTAATGTTCTTTACACATTTCCCATTGCAGCTGACCTCTCCCACTGGCCCCAGCCTAAGGAGCACATAATTTGTCACCAGCACACAACCTGGGGACAAGTATTTGATTATTTGTGATATTTCCAAGATGCAGGACTGTTGGAACTTTTCACTTGCAAAATGTCTTTGTGCAGCTCTTGAACCACTCCTTGCTGCATTCTCCTAAAGAAATTATCCCTCCTCTTATCTCACCATCCCTGAAAACTCACTCAGGACATCCTGAAAATGTGAAGCAGCGCTGCTCAGGAACCTCCCTCTATCCAGGGCTGCACATTTCACCAGGGAAATGGGATTTCCTTGGATTTCAGCAGGACCTGCCTGCACTTAGAACCAACAGGAGCATTTTTGTCATTTGCTACATGACAAAATTCCCAGCCAGGAGTTTTCATTTGTGATGGAAGATGGAACAAACAGCAGCTTGTTTGTTTTCCTCACCTCCTTCCTGGCTGCTTTGCATTCTGAAGAACAAATCCAGCCATTCCAACATTCCCATTAATCTACAATCCCAAAGATCTACTGGATTGCTGCTACACACAGCACATGCTCACATCAACCACTGGGAAAAGCTGTGCTCAACTATTCCCAGAAAAACCAAACTGTGGTAGGAAAAGTAGAATTTTTACCCAAACTATCCATTTTAATGATTTAGTTATGAAAATAAATCTTACCTGAAAGATTTTTTGACCTTTATATAAAATTTCATAAATAAATGACTAAATATTAAATCCAGAAAAATTATGCAGATTTATTTCACTTCTCTTGTTTTGTCCTATCTTCAAAATATTAGATGAAAACCAGGTTCTTGGAAACTTTACATCTGATTTACTTAGAAATTAAGTATTTTTGGAAAGCCCTGTTAAGAATTTTCAGGCCCTGAAGTCATTGGACAGGTCAGTTCTGCAAACTGCACGTAGTGATTGAATGAACATGCAGAATGAGCTGCATTTAAGCAATTTCTGAAAAATGACTTTTGATTGTGGTTTGTAGACTGAACACAGGGTAGACTGAAATTATATTTCAGCTTTGAAATATCCTATGAAACATTTAACAAGAATTCTTCAACCTTATCACCACTTTTTTCTTTTAAAAGGGGCTCTTTTTGCCTAATAAGATGACTGATGAAGCACATTTCTAATCTCACAGTGACATATTTGGGGGGATTGAAATTCTCCCAGTTCTAGGAATTAGTTCTGCAGTAAACCAGCCCTTCCATCAGGAATTCCAACTGGAATTTGCTCACAATCCAGACCAGCTGGGCAACTCTTGAAGCACCACAGTTTCTGCATCAATTATCCCTGGGGAAATTTATAGATTTCTAATCATCTATTGCATCAACAATGCAAAAGGGATTTATGGAAAGGATTTTTCAGGCACGCCATCAGTCAGAGAGCTTTAGAGACAAATACTGGGTTCTGCAAAAGCATTTTTACACTACTTGGACACTCACAAATGCAATCCCTCCCTCCTGCCAACTCCCAGATTATTATGTAATATACCCAAGCTTTTACATTTATTCAGTATACACAACTGTGGTTCAATTTGGCACATTTTTGGTTTTTAAATATGAATAAGAATGCTTCAAAGAATAAAAATGGAGTTGGGAAATATTTATACAAGAAGCTGAGTATGGATTAAAATTGCTTGGCTTCAAAAGTAAAATTAGATGATGTTTAATTTAGTTTATTTATGAAGTTGTATTTGTTCAATTTAAATACGTAATCTCCTTTGAGAGAATTCAGCTTTGCAAAATGATAATCTGTTCCTATATTTCTATTAGTTGTGATTTATTCTGATTCATTCCTTTGTTCAAAAATGCTAATGAAAGCAGATGATGCCGAAGAAGATCCACAAGCAACAACCAATATATCCATCAGTCTGAAAAGCAGGGAGAGAGAGGCTGCTCCACACACTCAGGCAAAAATCCCAGACAAAAGATTTCCAGGGAGACACTGGCTGTGGAGAAACCCAAGCACAGTCTCAACCAGCACCACCTGAATTCTCAAACCTCATCTCAAAATGTCCTGCAAAAGCACACAGCAAATCCCCTCCCTCATCTGGGGAGCCATGGAAGAGAGATGAATGCTAAAATCAGCATTGTGATGGGGAGGCCCCAGGGAGGCAAAGCGGCCCAAAGCTCTGGGGACTTGGGGATTGCATGCATTGGACAGATTGACAGCAGCTCTGTCACTCTGGAAGTGCTCTGAGAAGGCACCAAAGAGATTTTCCCATGGGACATCAGGTTTGGAGTGGTTTTGCACAGACATAATGATAAAGTTCTGGAATGGCTGCCCAAGGAGGTGTTGGATTCACCATCCCTGGGTGTGTTTCACAAAGCCTGGATGTGGACTGGGTGCCAGGGTTTGGTTGAGGTGTTGGGGCTGTGTTGGACTCGATTTTGAAAGCCTCTTCCAGCCTGGTGATTCTGTGATTTCTGTGGATTTGCCTGTCACCAGCTGTGGTGTGTTCACTGCACTCCTTGGGTAAGAGCCTGGCAGTGCTGGGGTGTCTGCACAGGCCATAAACCCTTCTTCCATCTCTGCTCCTACAGCTGCACCCAGAAACTCCCACGGAAACAACCCAGGGTCAAGACCTGTTTGCAGACAAAAGGATTTGCCACTGATAACAGAGAACCTCAGAAATACCTTAATTACAATGAGATTTTTTCCATCCTCCACGTGGATTAAAAACCCTCCAAACCACTGTCTCTGGCCTACATATCTTTTCCTTACAAGGCTATTTCTTATGGAATGGAATATCCCACCTCCTGGAATGTCCTACCTCCTGGAATATCCCACCTCCTGCCTTTCCAATGGGTGGATCTTCAGTTTAAACCATGTAATAATATGGTTTGAGGGAATAATAAATAATAATAATGGGTTTGAGGGGATTCCCTATTTCTATGCTTGTATTTGCTTTGCTCTCCCCACAAAGAGGCAAAAAAGAGTAGGATCTCCTCCCTCTTCCTTCCAGAACTAAAACCAGTTTCATGGAGCCCTTATGGCCATCTCCACAGATGTTTGGTGCTCTGTGATTTAATGGATCATTTGGTTCATTCCCTGCTCTGTTCGGTCCTCTTCAGGAATGAACTCCACAACTCCCAAGGAGAAATTTTTATCTCAAGTAATCACAGCATTCCTGTATTTGTTTTCTTACTGCTGTGGTGGAACTTGGGGGCTGTAAAAAAGCAGAGTCACTGGAGAGAAAGTCAAATCCATAGAAAATTTTGAATTAAGTAACGCCTCGAGCTTTGAGGCTCTGTGTTCACTACAGAACAAACCCAAAAGCCAGACCAAGATGGAAATGTGCTGCTGCTCCTGAGGGTAACTCCTGAATAGAAATATCTGGCAGCTGGGAGGAAAGTTTCTGGAGAACCAGCTGTGAGGTCAAACAAGAATTACTGAGGAAGGGAGTGGATCTGGTGTGTGGGAGGCAGCACAAAATTGGTATTGTTTTCAAGTGAACCACTGCAAGATTAACTTTGAATGGAATTAAACTCCACAGCAAACCAAAGAGCAAGAAGGATTTGAGAGCCACTGCTCTCTGCTTGGGTGCTTTGAGAGATGCATACGGGCACATGTGTACATCCACACAGACACTGATTTTCTGCTCCATGGGCAGGGATTTATCCCTTCCCCAGGACTCTGCCCAAGCCTCCCTGTGAGTGTGCCCTCCTTGAGGAGCCTTTGCCCTCTGCAGGGTCAGTGGGAGCCCTTCCAGCCCTCTCTGATTTGCTGCCTCTGCCACAGCCCCGGGTCATGCTCTGCCCAGAGGCAGCAGGGTCAGCTCTCTGATGGGATAAATCCAGCACAGAGGCTTTCCAGAGGATCCCAGAGCCTAATCCTCTCTGATTCCCAATGCCCACAACAGCACTGAGCTCACCAGCACTGTCTCCCACTATAAAGTGCCTTCTTTAAAAGGAATATGCTTGGATGTTTCCACTTAATTTAATATTTGTTCTTTCACAGCATCCTAATTCAGGTTTAATTTAAATATTGCAATTATTCTTCTCTCAGGGATTGGCAATTAAAGCTCAGAAAGCACTGCTGCTTACCTGATTGATCCTAAAAACTGTAACATGTCCTTTATCTGCAGATTTCATCTGCTCCAGATAAGGTAAAGGAGGGGAACAAGATTTCCTTAGAAGGAAGCTGGACCCAATTAAGAAATTGCATGTTAGTTTTCTAACAAAAAAAAACACCCCAAAAATACTTTCCTAGCAATATTTTTCAAGATCCCCTCCTAATCCTAAAGCAGAGATGTAAATAAGGCTTGTATGTTAAGACCTCATGCACTCAATTTTAAGTCTTAAAAAGGTTCAAGAAAAAAAAAAACACTTCAGATGTCTCCCATTTTTCCTTTCATTCCTTTCCATCTTCAGTTCTGGTACCAGAATTATGTTTTCAGATTAAAACTTCCAAGTGTGTTTCTAAACTAGAAAAAAGAGGACAAGGGCAGGGACGAGGACATTTAATTTATTATCTTTTCACATTAGAGATACAGGGAACCTTAATGATATACCAAGCTATAAACCCTGTAGCTGGTGCTGTATTAATCATCTGTCTACATGAGAACTCAGATAAATATATAATCCTATTTCTGCATTGCAGATTTTATATGTGCCTTCCTCAGATTGCTGCTTCTTTTTTTTTCATTATTTTGAAAACATTGCTGGAGGGGAGGATCCATCCCAAGGTAGGGAATGGCATCTTAGCTGCACTTGCTTCAATTGAACAGCCATATTAAGATTTATAAGAAGATAACCAAAGCAATAGGCAGCAATTCAAGCTTTGCAGCAGAGAGTCCCTTTTTTTTTTTTTTTTTTTTTAACAGTCTGAGCACAGTTTGTCTCTCTCAACACATTCTCCCTTCTCCAAGGTCAAGTCTGTTGCCAGCCACAGGCAGCGGCTGGCCCACCCAGGCTTCCCCAGCTTGGGGAAGAGCCAGGTCCCACCTGCATATCCAAGTTCATTTCAGACAGGTCCCTATCCATGTCACCTCTTGTTCCTGAAAAAAAAATCATATTCTCCTTTTCTGTCTTCCCAAGAAGAAAATATTTATTTCCATGCTTGACTTCAGCCCAAGCATGGAAATAAACCCAATCCCTCCACATTCTGTAATATTTAGGCATCACACGGGACAGACAGAGGTACCCAGTCCTATTTAAGATGAACCAAAACAAGATTTAAAACCAAATAAACCAAAGATTCTGCAAACAGTGGTGCAAACTCACCCACAGAGTGCCCTGGGGGTAGCAGCTCCCCACAAACACTCAGGATAAAGCGTCACCTCCAAACCTCTGTGCCCTGAAGGGGAGTTCTGGATGCTGTAGTGGAAATATCAGGGCAGTCCTTCCACATCCTTTTGGGTACCCCCTGAGCCTTTTCCCTCCATGGCAAGAGCTCTGTCCTGCCTGCTGCAGAGGGATGCAGGGTGGGCGTGAGGGAGGCACCAAACGCTCAGGAAGAGCCATGGAAATTACCTGCAGAGCCCAAAGCTTGTCCCCAAGAAAGCTGGGAGCTGTCCTGCATTGGGATTTGGGCATCTCATCCCTCCTGTAATCCTCCTGCTCCCACAGTTTGTTTTCCTTGCATTTTCAGCCATCTTATTCAGCACTGCTAATTTAGCAGTACCATTTTATCCTGCAGTTCTCTGCATAACAATCACCACGACAGCATCACAGAGACAACCAGTCCTACCATCATGCAAATGTCCTCCATGGGTACTGCAACAATTTGCATTGCATCTCAGGAGCTGTCTGCAATTCTTCTTGGAATTTCCCAGGTTAGCTCAACTACTCATAAATAGGTATTGCTTCAAGCACTGGGGGGAAGGAGGATGACAATCTCATTGTGAAAAACACCATGAAATCATCATTTCATTGTAATTGCATTTCGCTGGTCCCTTGATATCAAACATCATTTGGAGGTATTTTTAGAACAACGTGCAAAATGTTCATTACAATGCAAGCCGAGGGAAGGGACATGGGAAGCCTGCAGTGCAAATTGAGCAGCTGTCCTCAGCCAGGACAACAGCTTCTTCTCCAGCTGACTTCCAGAGGACACAGATCAATGCTGCCTCCTGACAGTTGGGACTGCACTTTTCCCAAGGAGACTGGGAGGGTTTATCGGGAACGCTGTTCCCTTCTAATGACCTGCGTGACACGAGGTGTGCCACTGTGAAAGACAAGTCAGATCGGTGGCAGAGCATTTTATTGTGCTCCATCAGCACCCGGGGGGGCCAAGGTTAGTGAGATGCTGAGCACAACCATTGCAATGAGTTCATCCTGCCCCAAGACAAACAGTGCACGTGCCAAAGGCCCGCCACCCCTCAGGAAGTGTCCCTCTTCCCTCAAGGCCCACTGAGGCACAGGAAGGTGGCTAAAAAAAGAGTGTGGATGGCAGGAGCTGGGCTTGGGAGGCTGAGGCAGCCAGGGGAATGGGGATGGAGTGAGTTCCTCCCATGTCAGAGCCCAGGACATCCCTCTGGCTGCCCTGGAGGGCTCAAGACCTTGGCATGGAGTCAAAGCAACCTGTGCCTTTGATTTTAACCCATGGAAACAATTACCAACTTTGTATGAAGATTTACAAGCCACAAGAGTTTAAGTAGAATGATAGTTAGCTTGTCACAAGATAGAAAAGCAGAATTTTGGGTTTTTAGAATGGGGGTTCAGAAGCAAAGATAGAAGGATTGAAGCAGCCGCTTGATAGCGACACTTCGTAGATGTCGTATGATTATTCCTCTACATTTCTATCTAATGATGAGGATCTTACTCTTCTAGTATATTAATTACAATCGACTTCCAATCCTTAGAATCTGGTTTAGACCCAGAGAAGAGTAATAAACATAACCCTATTCACAATGGCCCTGTCACTGACCCTAAGCATCCTCCTAACTGCACAAGGCACTGGGTGTGCCTTGTTCTTCTTCTTTCTTCTTCTTGGCCTCCATCTTCTGGGTGATGGTGGCATTTTTGGATTGGTTTAGAGTAGAAACTCACTGTCTAACATAGGTGACAGTTATTGGGAAATTATTGTAAATAATGTAAATGTAGTTCTTAGTATAAAAAACTAACACCACCTCTGGGGCAGGCAGTGTGCCACAATCCAACCTGCTGGACAGACCTCAGCAGGTCAGAGAAAGAATTCTATAGGTAACAGAGAATAAACAACCTTGAAAACCACAGCCAAAGAATCCTGACTCCTCCTTCAATCCCAGGGCTGGGAAAAAGAGATTTTTTCTAAAGCCTTGGGGTCATCTTGACCACAGAGACTCTGAGACCCCCACTCCAGTCCCAGGTGACAGATGGCTTCAGAGCAGAGGGCAGCAGACCCCAGGATGTGTGTGAGGCTGTGAAGGGGTCGGGGACTGTTCCACCCTCCTGCATGAACCTGCTCCTTGCTGGTTCCAGCCCCACTGTGCTGCCTGCAGGTATTGAGGATACCTGGACTAAAAACAGTGGGGCATGGAATTAATGCAGAGGGATGAGACAGCACCACCAAAGGCACTGAGCATGGCAGGGGTTCTGAGGTTTGGAAAACTGAGGGCCCCTTGAGCTCAAGATGGAAGACAAGGCTGAACAAAGGAGTGATCTCTGCGAAAACAAGGGTATCCAGGATAAAAAAGTGGAGATTGGGCAGAAGACCAAGGGGAGTTTGGAAAGACAAGGGGAGACCCTGGAATTCTGAGATGCATGGAGACAAAAGCTACGGGGATGCCTGGGACAGCCTGTGTGTGAGATCAAGCAGAGTAAAAGCCCAAAACTTGTTGGATCTTGGACAAACTCCATCACCCAATCCCAGCATGGGCTCTCATTCCCTGCCTCACCTGGGACAGCTGGTGGGAATTGTCATATGAGACTTTAGCTGGGGGATGAAGAAGGAGGGATCCCAAATCCTGTTTAAAATGCTGCATCTCACCCTCAACTCCGGCCCAAAATCTGCACAGATTTATGCTGTGGAACACAATCCAAACCAGAGCACAGAAGATAACTTATCGGACTAAGACAGCTCTTGTCTAAGTAAAAATCTCCTCAGATGGAGCGTGTGTATGAGGAGTGTCATTTTCTCCAAATGCCCAGCTAATTTCCAGAGGTCAGGAGCTGGAAGGTCACTGAACTGGACAGGCCAGGACTACAGAAATAGCTCTTTGCCCAACATCCCACAGATAAGCATCTTCCCTATCCTGTTTCCTCATTCTGTGCGACAGATTTTTCAGCAAGATCCAAATCAGATTGGACTAAATCTCATTTTTTATTTTTAATTCATTTCATATGGTTTTATTTTTAACTCACTTTAATTGAAATGCAGCGAATGAAATTATCAATTGAAATTACTTCATCAGCTGTGAATCTTCATTCTTTAATATATAAAATAAGCTCTTAGTAAATCTGAATCACTGATTTTCCTGTTTCATCCTCAAACCCTGGGATGCTGATGCAATGCATTGGGCATCCAATATTGCAAATTCCACGCTCTCAACCGTAAACGTATTCAGGATATTGACCAATTTTTTGGCATTTTTTAATAACACAGCACTTCAATTCTGGCCTAAATCTTGAAATTGCAGTTCCAGCTCTAATCCTCTCCTTCCAAGGGATTTCTTTTGATGCAATAGCCAAGTGTTTTATTAATGGCCTGGATGGAGGAACAGAGCACCCTGTGCAAGGGCACAGAGTGGGCAAAATGGGGAGGTGTGGCCGTGCCACCAGATGGATGAGCTGCATCTCAGAGGCCAAGAGGAATCCCAGGATGGCCAACAAAGGGAAAGGCAAGGTTGTGCCCCTGAGGCAGGGCAGGCTGGGGGCCAGCTGGCTGGGAAGCAGCTCTGCAGAAAGGCCTTGGGGTTCCTGTTGGACCCAAGGCCGAGCAGGAGCCAGCAGAGTGTCCTCACAGCACAGGGCTGCCTCCCTTCCCACCAGCACTGCTGGGGCATCCCAGTGCTCCCACCTGGGCTGGACTTCATGGAGAGAGCCCTCCAAAGGCCTGCAGAGGGGAGGAAAGGACTGGAGCACCTGGCATGCAGGTAGGAGGCTCAGAGAACTGGGACTGCTCAGCCGTGAGAGCAGAAGGCTCAGGGGGAACCTTATCAATGAACAGCTGATGGGAGAAAGTGAGGAAGATGGAGCCAGACTCTTCTCAATGGTCTCGAAAAGGCCAGGAGAGCAAAGGTAGAAAATTCCATTTAAAGGCCAAAAAGCTGTGAGGGTGGCCAAACAGTGGCACAGAGAAGTTGGGAAGTCTCCATCCTTGGGGATCCTGAAACCCTGACTGGACATTGCCCTGCTATAGGAGACTCCACCTGGGGCAGGAGGGGCTGGGTTGGACCATCTCTACTTGCCAAGCTCAACCACTCTGTGCCTCTGAAATCAGCTTTCTGCAGCCATTCCACCTTCACCATGTGGGCAAAGGAGACTAAAGGTAAAAAATGCACAAACTCTTCCATAGGAATCCCAGTTTTACTGCTGGGCCTCTTCTAGCTTTTCCCATTAACTGTTTCTAGGATTGTCTGAGAGCCTGGTGCACAGCTCTCAGATGCTTTAACTGTGCCATGAATATTTTAAAAATGAGGGAAAACAAGTTACCAGCAGGATGAACTTGCTCATGCACGGCATGGTAGAAAGGAAGTATTTTGTAACTTGGTTACCATTTCCCAACTCTGCCAACTCTGGTACCTAAGCAGGAATTCCACATCCCTTCTGAGGCTCCATGTTTCACCCATCTGCAGCATTCAGAGGGAACACGTCCTGCCTTTCACAGAGCTGACGGCCTCTTAAATTTAAAATACGCCTCGTTCCCAACCCTTCTCTTATATGTTGGTTCTTCAACTGGTTAAATCTCCAGGTTTAACGCAAAAGCCAAGGTTAATTATCAAAAATACAACTGTAAAACCAAGTTTAACCTAAAACTTGAACCAGAAACCCAAGAGCTCTTAAAATCATACTGTATGGTTACATTTCCTACAAAAGGGCACCGAACTTCGCAATGAAGATCACAATAAAATACTACTTATCCTCTCTGCTGTTTTACAGGTGAAATTCAAGCCTATACATTTACATAACCTCCTCAACGCCCTTTATTTATTTCTGTTGGCACACCAAAAACCATCCAGCGTGCGGAGCACAACCTACCTAGAGAGAAAGACTCTTCTCTTATGCAACTGCTCCACTAAGGCTCGGTTACCTCGGAGCACCGGGGAGGGAGGGCTGGATCCCGGCGAGCATCCGAGCATCCCTGCTGGGATCGCTCCAGGGCGGCGGGGCTGAGCCTGCAGGGGCTGCAGGGGCTGCGGAGGCTCGGGAGAGATCCCGGCACACGGAGGGAGCTCTGCCGGAGCGATCCCGGCACACACACACGGAGGGATGCTGCTCTGCCGGAGGGATGCTGCTCTGCTGAGCGATCCCGGCACACACGGAGGGATGCTGGAGTGATCCCGACACACACACAGGGAGGGATGGAGCTCTGCCGGAGGGATGCTGCTCCGCCGGAGCGATCCCGGCACACACACACAAGGAGGGATGCTGCTGAGGCTCCATTCAGAGCGGAGTCATCGCTCCCTGCCTGCCTCAGCACGGGAATGATCCCACAGAGGGGATGGCTGGAGCTTTAGCATCATGTTTTAATAGCTACATCAAACAAAAACACCTCTCCAATCCTTAGCTGTTGGGTTTCTTTAACCCCCTTTTTAACCCCTTTTTCAACCTCTTTTTTTTAACCCCTTTTTAAGTTAATGAAAATTAACTTCATATTGCCAGTTGAAAAAGGGGTTAAAATTAAGTAATCTAAAATTAATCAGAAATGTGTGGTTTTAATCGTGGTGGGGGGAAGAGGCTGACATTTGATCAGATCATGTATAATAATCTGGATGGAATTAATCAGAGCGGTACTTGCTAAATTTCACATCCTTCATCGTGTCTCCTTGAAAACAGAATGGAAAAAAAAAGCTGGCAAAAAGGCAGCTTGTTCTCCACAAGGTTTCCCAGTCAGGTTAATCAAATTAACCACTTTCTTCCCTTCAGAAGATGATTTCAGGTGCGAGCTGTAAAAGTATTTCCATTTCTCAAGGGAGGTGGGGTCCATTTGGAGAACCCCCACTGCTGGAGTCCTGCTGCAGTGCAATGGGCTCTCAGTGAGTGGGAGAGGGAGTTACAAGGTCAAGACTTCTACATTTATTCCAAAATGTAACAAGGAATTACTACCTACACAACCGGCATTTGACAATGTGAACTCCAGGATGAAAATGAAAAAAAAAAAGAAAGATAAAAAAGCAAGAACACTTTTAACATTTTCATATGTTAGCAGGATGTAAGCTCGCAGTTGCTGTATTCAGACAGGAAGATATATGAATATATATTGAGTAGGATTCAAAAAATGTTGCATCCCTAATCCAACAGCACTGGGAAAGATAAGCTGAACATTTTAAATGCTGGGGGAAGACGAAAGGGGAACAGAAAATCTTTCCAAGCTGTTTCCTGGATACATGGTATGAAATTTAAAAGGAAAAAAGCACTCACAAAAGTGACTTCACGGCAGCTCTTAGAAGAACAGTATGATACCTAGTTCATCATTACCATGTCCTCTGCAACCTGGAATCCTGCTGGGAAGCATGAAACTCTTCCAAGCTGTTCCAGTATACATGCATGCAACCTTTTTATATATGCAGAAAGCATGAGGGATATCACGCCGGTTTGGTTTGCAGCAGAGAAGAAAATTGACCTTTTCCATGAAAATGAATGTATATTTAGCATTGATGCGGGCCAAAATCAATTCTCTATGGAAATGAAGACAGGCACACAAAAAGGATGAAAAGGGGGGGCAGACAGAGAAAAATAAATAAATAAAAGGGAAAAACCTTCATGCTGCATTGCTCTACACAACTTAGCTACGAGCCTTATTTTATTGCCTTATTCACAAACTTGCTCATTTTACCAGCACTACAGGGAAAATGTGAACCACCTCTTCACAGGTAGCAATTTGGATTAAAATGAGAGGAGCACGAGCAAAGTAGAAGCTGTCTGTGATCAAAGACCTGCTGGATACCTGAGTCAAACAGTTATTCCAGAGCAAGGTACAAGAGCCAGTCATGCATATGGATGACCTCTCACAAATTAAATGCTAATCAGGAATGCATCTCAGCAGTAAGAAAAAAACATGTGGACTACGAAGACGATCTATAATCCCTTCTCTAAGCAAATACTAACAAAACCCCCTCCGTTACCAATTTCATACCTCAAACATCTAACATCAGCCTCAGATCCCGATAAAAGCGCAATTTTCCAATGTTGGACGTGTCCCCTCCAGACACCCCAACTTGTGTCACATCCCTGCAATCCTTCCCCAGCCCCACAACAGAGAGCAACCAGGGGGTCAAAGCCCAGAAACCCTGAGGAGCAGGGATGTGAAAGGAACCTTCAGGTTTCCCCTGAATCAGAGCCATTCCCTTGGAGCCCCTCCAGCACTCACCTTGCAGAAGGAGCAGGAGCAGCGGGCTAAGCATCCGCTGGTGGCTGCCTGGGAGCCCCGGGGCTGCCCACAGCCATGGCCCCGGCAGCCCTGGGGACGCTCGGGGAAGTGCCCCGGCTGGGATAGGACGAGCCCGAAGTGGGGACTGGGGAGGCTGGGGCAGAGCCCGGCTGCCGGCGGAGCGCAGGAGCTGCCAGCGCCGCAGGCGCGGATCGAACGCACAGAATCTCCCTTTACATAATCGGAAATGACTCCCGGAATCTCAGGGCTTCTCTTAAAGCCTTGGGTGCCTCGCCAACAGCCAAAAAAGCTTTTTCCATGCAGCTTTCGGTGGGTTTAAAGCTGATTCCTCTTTTGATTAAGTAGATAAATAAATAAATAAATAATGAAAGTCTATCTGTCAGAAGTCTTAATTAATATACCATACACCTCAGGAAAGCCTTTCCCCATCTTCCCACAGGAAACACCATGCATGGTAAGAAGGAATTACAGAAAATTCCCACTTTCTTCCCCATTATTTTCTAGTCCATCTCAATACAAAGGCAATGCTTGGGGGTTTTAACCTGCTTGCCCTTTACTCTCAAACAAACGCACTGGAAACTATAAACAGCTCTATAAAGGAACCCAGCTGAAGATTACAGATTTTTCTAACATGAAATAGCTTTGCCTATCTTAAGAGAACATTAAAGTTAGAAAAATACAACAGTCAAAGTGTACTGCTCACATTTTAGTGAAATGTGAGCTTCTGAAAGAAAAAAAAAAGGCACATCCGATTCTTACCAGCAATGATAAAAGCAAAATCCCATCCACGTGTTTTCCTCATCACTAAAGAACTGATTTAATCAAAATCAAGCCCATACGTTTCAAAAACAACAAGATCATGCTGAATTCTCAACCTACCGAAGCCCAGCAAACGCTTTCTGATGCAAGAGAGCCTTTTAGCTATGCAGTTTCTCTTTGACCTTACAGAATAATCTGCACGAGTCGCAGCATTACCTTTGCAGAGACTCCCAGGGCACGAACCAAAACCTAATGCATCACTCAGCCTCATTCCCCACACCATCTTCCCATCAGCTCGCGCCTTTCCCCGGCAGCAAAATGCCAAATAAACGAGCTCAGGAACGGAAAGGGGGAAATATATATATATTTTTTTTATTATTATTATTATCATCACCACCATCACCATCACCACCACCATCACTATTGCTCCCGTGCTGTGGATGTCGCTACTTACTCGGCTAAGGCATGCTCTCCCCAGCGCAGCGGCGGCAGCCTGCTGGCGGCTAGCGGGCGGAGGGCTCGGGGCTCGGCATGGGCGCGGGCAGGCGCGCAGCGGCCGCGGAGCCGCTCTGCAGACCGTACCACCAGCGCCGAGGGGAGGCAGCGCCCGCAGCAGCATCTCCGCACCGCACCGCGCCGCGGGGACACCGCCAGCGCGGCCGCACCGCCAGGGCGGCCACGCGCGGAACCAACCGAAAAATACAGAATCGTAATTTAGAAAATAAAAATAAAAAAAATAATTATATGGACTGAACCACCATGTTTGTTGTTTGCGATTTTTTTTTTTTTTTTTTTTTTAATGCTTCCCCCTGGGATAATGACAAAAACGGAAGATGGCAAGCGACCAGGAATATGCCACTTACTCAGAAACGGGAGAAACCTTCAAGGACAAGGGCTGTCAAGTCCTATCAGTGTCGCTGGAGGAGGAGAGGGGGGGATGGAGGGCTGTGGAGCGCATCCCCGGCGCCCCCCGAGCAGGCGCAGGATGCGGCGGGGCTGAGCCCGCAGTGCCCGGCGAGGCTCGGGCTGTGCCCGCCGATGACAGCCCGGCACAAATTACTTCATAATCACCCTCTGCAAAGATCCGGCTCCTCGCTCGCCCTCCTCCTCCCCTGCTCTTTCTGTTTATGTAAGAACAATGGGGATTCTAAGGAAAATAGCAAAAAAAAAAAAAAAAAGAAAAAGAAAAAAAAGGCAGCCTTGCAGAGCTGTGGGGTTTGTGTTGTGTTTGTGTCCCTGCCATGCCTGCCAGAAATCCTAACCCGGACAGGAGGAACAGTGAAATATCCCCGTTTAATCTGATCTGGTCACATCAGCGTGTGCTGCAAAACCACACACACATGCCAGAGCAGCTCTCTGCCCTTCTTTTCCTCCTCCTCACAGCCCTGCACTTTGGAGAATAACTGTGTTTTATCTACAGCTTCTCACCGTCCATTCTGAGTTGTTATTATGTGTCTGCTATTTTGAATTATTAGCACATAGAGGATTCAGAAATGTAAATGCCTTTTCCAATGGGATACTGTGTTAAGGCAGCACTAAACAAACCCAAACAACAAAAATAAGAGTGAGACATCAGTCCTTTGAAAAGCAGAACATTTTCTGTCTAATAGTTTATTTTTTTCAAAGGAAACTGTGATCAGTACATGTACCATGTCCAAACTGTAACTTCCAATTCCCTACCTCAAACCATTCAATCCTGAGAGTGACTGAACGCAAGAAAATACCTGCCTCTTCTTTTTTTTTGTTTTTTTCCTTTCTTTTCCCCCTTTTTTTTGAGAAGAATGTGTAAAACAGCACAGATAAAAGTTGGGATGTGTTCTGTAGCATCCTAGGACAGCTCATGCCTGTGCCTTGGCCAGGGTGAGCAGGAGCACCTCCCTGAGCAATAATAGGAGTAGCTGTGCTGATGCTCTGTCATCCTGCCTTACTCGCTGCTCAGAATATCAATTCAGCCAGTTAAACCAAAAGTCTGCACTGCACCAAAATGGAAGCTATTTAAAAAAAAAAAAAAGTGCTGGGATCATTGATCAGGAGTTTTATCTATGCTGATCAATTTTTTCTTAACGAAGTAAAATGTAAATCAGGGCTAGGATCAATGCAGAATTTTCTCATGTGAGACTGCCTTTATCATTAGGAAGCTACAGGCAATTACATGCATGCCAGGACACCAGATGCAGTGACTTTGGGTTATATTAAGCAGAGAGACGTGTCCCCTTTTCAGAACAAGTTTTCAGTACAAACTGCAGCTGTGAGGAGTTTGCAGTGCAGCTCAAACTGAATCCCAGCTCTGAACAAAGCAGTGCTCCAGTTAAATGTCTTGTGCTGAGGTCCCAGACCCATAAATGTTGGTGACCTCTACTGCTCTGTCAGGAAAGCAGGAAGATACTGAGACATCTGCAATTATCTGGCTACTGACATTCTTTTTTTTTTTTTTTTTGATAGAAATTTTGAAGATAATTTGAAAAGCAATAGAAGGTTGATTGACACAGTACCAAAATATATTAAAGAAGACTTTTTTCTTACTCTGTCTTTCCTGAAGGAAGAGAGGACTGGCTTAAAGAAATTCAGGACAGCATAAAAAGCCTATTCCACACATTTGGCTGTTGCCAGTTTGAGGAGGGCTGCTCCCAAAGACTTTGTGTCATACTACAGGAACTTCAGGCCACAGGCAGGACCATGAGGTCTATATCAGAAAAAAACTCTAATTCTTATTTTTAATTAACAGAATAGGCAAGGGAATAAGAGGAGGAGAAAAATTACCCCAAAAAAGGTGTTCAAAGGGGAAAGAAAACCTTAGTTTGAACATTTCATTATCTACCAAATCCAAGCAACTTTGCACATGGACATTCCCAGTGCTCACTCACCGCAGGCCTCCAAAGCCCCAGAGCACATGGGGAGATGGACAAGGCAGGAGGATTTGGGGAGGTTTGTTTGGAGCCTGTAGGGGTTGTGTTGGTTCTACCTCCACAACTCTGCCATGCTGCAGCCAAGGCCAAGCTTTAATGCTGACTTCCATCCTGGATGATGCAAATCCTGCAGTGTGAGCTGAGCTCCCCAGCCTTGGATCCATGCACACACTGGAGTTTGCATCAAGGAGCTTGGAATAAAGAGTCAGCCTCATGTTTGCCCTCATTTCAGGCTCCCTAGTGAAAACTCTTCAGAAATGGCCCAAAGCTGAGCCCCAGCAATGCTGAGACAGGGCCAGGAGTTCTCTGGTTCCAGGCTGACATCTGCTTGCTGCCCTCGAAGTTACAAACCATAATCCCAGGGAATACCTGCTACCCTCCAACCAGACCTAAAAACAGCAATTCCACCCCCTGAAATGGGTCAGCCAGTAAACAGCACCTCTAGGAACACTCTGAGCTCAGATTTTAAAGGGTTGGAGTGTTTAATATTATTACTTTCTGGACACAATATGAAAATATTAACATTTTCCAGCCTGGCTTCCAGCACATGCAGCTCAAAATGGCTGCAACATTGGCTGATGCTTTTTTGAGATATTTCATCATCAAATTTAATAGCAAAGCCCTGCAAAGCAAGACACCATCCCAAATGAGGGTTTGTCAGCACATCTTCATGCCTATTAAAGCATCCAGCAGCATGTTATTTAGCTCTGACAGAAAAACAATTTAACACCTTAACTTGGGGGCAAGGAGCGGAAATGGAGCAGAAAAATGGAATGGAAAATAGAAAGATGCTCTTTGGGAGTAAGTTTAAAAAACACAACAACCCTTACGGGGTATAGAAGGAATGAGACTTTAGCTGTTGAGCTTGAGCTGCAACTTGAAAAAATTGTTTCCCCAGTAAAACTTCAACTGACAATTTATATTCGGAGGCAAAAGAGCCTACCTAATCTCTTTGGAGAAAATTTTAATTCTCTATGCGCTGGTGATAGACATCACAAGCACATTTCAAGGTCTTTATGAGATAATTAATGACAGGAAACAAAGGAACATAATTTTAATTCCTCTTTCAGGATCTTGGGGACCAAGACCTCCTTTCCAGTGAGGTTGTCCAATCAGAGGAACAGCACTGGAAAGCAGTAGCAGATTTCTAATATTTTCCTAATCACAACCCAGATACTTAAACTAGAACAGCAGACTGGCAGCCTCTCATATTTTTACACCTCATTTGCTACTTTTTTTCAAAACAAGAATTAAATCTGTTTTCAGATTCGGTGTCTCTCCAGTTTGGGAACACAGAGCAGTAATATTTCTGCAAGGAAACAGCTTGTGCTCCCAAACTGTGCAAACATGTTGTTATCCTGGGAAGCAACACGACCTAATAAAAGGAGTGGAGGAGAGGGACCTCAGAACAGTCACATTCAAGGACTTGCCCTGCTGTTTCCTGACTGGGAGATGTTAGTAGGTCACTTGATCCCACTGTGCTTCAATTTCCCTAACTATAAAGTCAGTGTATTCCCGAGTTTAAATTACAGCTCTCTGGAGCTGGTTGCTTGGTTAACCCTTCCCTGCCCTTGGGGGAAGGTGTTGGGCACACCTGGCTGTGTTGGGGGAGGTTCTGGAGCTAATCCAGGCACAGGGCTTGGGTTGGGAGAGCCCCAGAGCTCCCACCCAAGCCCAGCCATTCACTGTGAGATTTAAACTTCAGAAGCTTGCTGTTGCCTTGAACTCTTTATTTTATCTGCCACATTTATTTTCCTGTACAAATTGCCACTTGCTCTGGCTGATAAATTATTGCAGCTCACTTCCTTAACCAGCAGCCCAACTTTCTCAATATCTGAAAGGAAAACTACCAGCCAGCCAGAACTGCGGTCCCCCCCTCACCTTCAATCTCCACCAGCTGATATCTGCAAATATCCCCATTTTTCTTCTTTCACCATCCAAAAGCCATGCCCACAAAGAGCAGGTGCCTGGAAGGCTGGGCTGCCATTGCTGTCCCCTCCTTGACACAGGCTTAAAGCTCAGAAAACAACACCAGGCTCCCAGGATCACCCAAGCAGGAAGGGAAATCTTTAGGCTCTTGCAACAACAACAAAAAACCCCCAAAAAATCGAGGAAGAAGCATTAATTAGCCTGAGCTTCCCAGTAAAGCTTAAGTAAACCTGGCTCACTGCCACAGCCCAAGCACAGCAACAACAGACAAACATCTTAGCAGCCTCCTCCAAAGGGATCTGCCCTGGCCAGAGTGAGGACCTGCAGCATCTGACACAGCTAAACCTGAACCCACTGCTCAAATCAGCTTCTCAACAGCCTAGGACAGGCCTAAGAATACAAAACCAGCATGTTTATATGTCTTACCATGTCTATCTGTCTTATACCAGCGCTCAACCCTCTTTCTGCTTACAGATAGAATCTGCCCTCTCACATGCACATTTGTCAACACCCAGAACAAATCTTAGACCACCAATAGAGTGGCCTGGCAAGAGTTCGAAGGAGCAACCTTGTGAGGGTGCCACAGCTTCTGGGACTGTGGATAGG
Organism: Melozone crissalis; assembly: GCF_028551555.1. Classification (NCBI taxonomy): domain Eukaryota; kingdom Metazoa; phylum Chordata; class Aves; order Passeriformes; family Passerellidae; genus Melozone; species Melozone crissalis. The sequence continues at coordinate 17,693,173 of NW_026535807.1, read as the reverse complement.
CAGCAAAGGAATCCCTCCTTCATTCTGTGGGCATTTAAACCTCATAAACTGCCAGTTCCCAAAACAGAACTTGTGCCAGCTGCCTTCCAGCATTAATCTGTTTACTTAACGTAATTCAGTGATACTGGTGGGGAGATTCCAGCCCTTTGTGGTTTCCACCACAGGAATTCCCTTCCCTGGGTTCTGGAAGGGAATTTTACTCTCCCCCTGCAGTTTCCTATCACTGGTCCTGATGGAGATTAGAAATGTAATCCAAAGTCAATTAAACTCAAATTATAGGATTGTACAATTTATAGGGGTCACACCATCTCATATCAAACTGCAGATTTCAGACAACCTGACTCTGAAGAATGTTTGGAAATAGGGGTGAAACTGCACAGGTAGATGGCTTACGAGGACTCATCCCTCTATTGCATCAAAACTATTCTCCCAGAAAAACCAGAGTTTGGAATCAGAATTTTGGTTCAGTACCCTCTTCTGATATCACTGATGTTAAATAGCACCACCATGTTCGAAAAGATTTTTTTTTGTTTTTTTTTTTTAATTTGCTAAATTTCTGTCCAGGAAACCACTTCTGTTCCATTCAGAAAGAATATCCCCATGGGTTTTTAGGAGCATCCCTTGCCATGAAATTGTGCATGGCAATGTGGTGTAGATGTGACCCTCAAGTGCCCCCTTTGCACAGCCAGGTCACACCATGACCCTGCACTGCACCTTAGAGAAGAAGCCCACCATTGTTCTACTGAAACTGCTCAACCCTCCCAGTCATACTTCAGATTAGACAGTAAGAAATAATAGCAGAGAATTCCATGACAAATATGGGCTGTTATTAATATTATTAAGGAAATGCATGCTCCTTTGAAAATTTAAAGCTTTCATTCTTCAATATATGGACTTTTCCTACATACCTGGATCTCCTGACAGTAAATCTCATTAACTGACACAGTAGCTCCCATTGTGGCATTTTTGTCAAATGGCTCAGAATGGGAGCCTGGACCAGCCTTATTTATTACTCTAATAAAGGCAAATTATTAACACAAAGGGAAAGAACGGTGGGACAAGGTTCAATCACTCTCAACAACTCAAACAAGAGAACAGAATTTGAACAAACCATGAAAAAAAGGACTTTTGATATCTCAGCAAACAATCCAACTCCCATCCACATTTCCTAGCAATTAATCACCTGCAGGGATTGCCTCCTGTTGAGAAAAGGGTTTTCCCAATCTAATGAGATAAAAGGCTATGTTTAGCTTAGTGGGCAAAGCATTCTGACCCATTAAGCTTTGCTAAGCCCTGGGTATCTGTGCCCTGCTGATCATCCTGCCTGAGGAACGTGCACACACAGACAGCCCCAGGGGGCCAGAGCCACTCCTGGGAATCTCAGGGTGATCCCAGAGCCACCTCCTCCAAAGGGTGTACCCACAGCCCAGGGCCCCATCCTGGGAATGTCAGGGCCACCCCAGAGTCATCTCCTCCAGAGGGTGTCCCCAGAGCCCAGAGCTCCATCCTGGGAATGTCAGGGACACCTCAAGGCCACCACCTCCAGAGGGTGTCCCCACAGCCTCATCCTGGGAATGTCAAGGCTACCCCAAAGCCACCTCTTCCAGAGGGTGTCCCCAGAGCCCAGAGCTCCATCCTAGGAATGTCAGGGCCATCCCAGAGCCACCTCCGCCAAAGAGGATCCCCACAGCCCAGGGCCCCATCCTGGGAATCTCAGGGCCACCCAGAGACATCTCTTCCAGGGGGTGTCCCCAGAGCCCAGAGCCCATCCTGGGAATGTCAGGGCCACCTCTTCCAGAGGGTCTCCAGGCCCCATCCTGGGAGTCTCAGGGCCACGCTAGAGCCATCTCCTCCAGAAGGTGACCCCAGAGCCCAGCACCAGAGGCTCTCCTCACTGCAGGCCCACAAAGCCATGCAGATCTTGGTGCTCCTCTGGGTGGAAGGACGAGCTGGAGCTCACCCACCCTCCCATCACAGAAATCACTGAGAACCTCCAATGTCCTTCCCTGTGCCACAACCTCCAGCCTAGCCAAAGCTTTGTTTTCACTCTGTGCTGCTGATGTCACTGGGGCTGGCAGTGCCACCCCAGTGGCTGTGGGAACCCAGCCTGGTCCCAGGACCTTGGGAGGGTTCACTGGTGCTGGCTGGAACGTTCTGGTACAGCCCAAAATGTTTCACACCAGTGCTGCCCCTTCCCTGCATGGCAGCCTTTGACAGAATGGCTCCACTCCAGCCAAAACAAACAAAAAATGTGTGAGCTTCAGTAAGTCAGTTCTTTCCATGCCACTGGAACAGCTGGGAAAAACTCTCACAAAAGCCAATGCAAGGGTTCAAGCAAGCATAGAGTCAAACCTGATCTGAAATTATCACAATGGATGTTTGTAGCTTTTAGGTATAAATATTCTTTTGTAAAGACTCAGAATTCACATTCACAACTACATCTAGATTTGAAATAAATGTTCAAATTCTTCAGCAAACAATGAGCTTTACAATAAGAAAGCTTCAAGAATTATTGCTATAGAAAACTTACTCAGAGGTGCAAGGTATAATTTGCACAAAAATACTTATTCACATTATTCAATATTAAACTAAATACAAGACCCAAATGTTATTGCAATAAATATAGTTGTTATAGGAAATAAAAATACGCTCTAAGTGAAAATTAGGTGGGTGTCAGGCTTGGCTTCCAGACTGAGCCATGTCCTGAAGATCCATGAGCTGTTCCTTAACCCCAGATGCAGCACTCTGAAGCAATAGTTATGAAAATATTGCCAAAATATCAGAACTTTTTGAAGCAACTGAGCTTAGGGCTTGCCAAAACATTATTGTAGAGTACAAGAGTCTGTCCAGCACAGAATAGTGAACATGTGAACAAAAATGTTATTGGAGAAAAAAATCCCACCAATATTTAGTCTAGAATAATCAACCATTCAAACAAAATTGGCTCATTTTATGGTATTTCCCTTAGCTAAATAACCCTTCAAACTCTCCATTATTTTAAAATTATCCTTCTGCAACAACACAGATTCCTCACTGAGAGGAAAGATTCCATTCCTTCAGGAAGCGTTTAAAAAAAAGGAAAAAACCCAAACAAACAAAAACAAAAAACCACACCAAAACAACACAGAAGAACCCCCCACAAAACTAATTTAGTTTGGTCAGAAAGGAGTCAAGAAAGGATTTAGGGGCAAACAAGGCACAGTAATACCTCTCCTACCTCCCATAAAGGAGCCAGGAAATACAAGAACCAAATACCAAGCAGAAGGAACCAGAACCAGTCATTGTAGACTTTGTAGAATCCCAGAATATCCTGGGAGGGACCCTCAAGGTGCACTAAACCCAACTCCTGGCCGTGTTTGGGTCACAGCCAGGTTTAACCTAGCACAGAGCACAGCCTGGGAGGTTTGAGTGATCTCCTAATTACATCCTGAGTGATTTATTGACTGCATTTTCACCTCCCTTTCTTCAGAGCCAGAATTGTTCTTTTCTGCACCAGCAACGATTCATTTTAGGCGCTGAGAACAGGATGCAGCATTGTGCAGAGGAAATAGAAGTCTGGTTATTTATTTCACTGGGGGTCATTTGTCAGCTCCCATCCCAAGCCCAGCCAAATTCCCCTCCACGGGGACCACCAGGAAGTGCTCCAGGACCAGCAGGCAAATTCCAGAGCCCAGAACTCAAGGCCTCATCCAGAACTCCTCCATCTGGATGACCAACACCATCATCATCTCCTTTTCCAGGGCTAACTCACAGACATGATCTCTTAGCAAGGCTTTTGCTCCAAATAAATCTTTTGGATGTCTTAATGTGCAGTAATAAACCAGCAGATTATGGTGATAAAATCCCAACAGCCTCCTCCTGTTGGAGGCAGGCAGAAACCACCCCTCCTCCTCCTCACCTGACCAACCACACACATCCTGATCTCCATAAACAGAATTAATGGGTGAAAATAATTAAGGGGGGGAAAAAAGTAATTTACTGGTGAATAAATACAAAAGCCTCGGTGGGAGGTTGAGAAAATAAATCTGCGAAGCTTGCTTAAATCACTCCAAAAAAGGGAAGATAAGAGGGAGACTTCGAAGCACTTGTAAACCAGTAAAAAGCCAGGAGAGCATCTTTTTTTTCCTCCTCTTTAAAGTGTTGCAAGGTGGTTTATGCATGGGCTGAAAATTTAATACCATTAAGAATTCATCTGCCATTACAGTGCAGTAATTTTGAAAGTGTCCAGCACCATCAGATAAGCACAAATTCTACTTTAATCCACATTTCTTCTTGGAATTCCCATATTTAGAAGGATTCCTTAATTTCTTTATACAAATAGCCTTTTTTTCTCTAACACAGCACTGTCCTACAAAGATCAACTTCATAGCTCTGTTACATATCTTGGAGTTTTGCTCTCTAAATCAGACATTCCAGCTGTATATAAAAATATACAGCTTTTATTTTCAAAAGCCCAAGGAAAAAGATAATCAGTAATGCATATACTTGTGTACATATGTAATATATACAGGGAAATTCCTAACCTTGAAGGGAACCATATTTCTTGAACACTGATGTCAGTGCTCAAAGATGTTTCTTGACCTTGAGGATAAAAATAAATTGTGCAGCCCTGCATCGTGTCCTCGGCTTAGTTCACTAAAGACATCTAAATGTTCTGTGCTCACATACCATAAAACAGTTAAACACAGATATTCCATATTAATTATATTTAATACTCCTAACTTCGATTTGTGGAGAGGAAAATTGGGTTTCCCAGGAGCTGCTGCAGCTTCCAAACATCCTCTAATTCACCAGCAGCAGAGATGCTCACACTGTTATATTTAGATAAAGTAGTGATGAGAACCCTCAGCACATTATCTGCAAAATTAAATCCCACTGAGGTTTTTTTCCCTCTTGCCATTTCATTAATTCCAGCTCAGGAGCAACAATGGAAGATCATAATATGTGGAAGAGATAAAATAATAAAATATATAATGAAACATCATCCGGAATTCTACGTTTCCTGCTTTTAAAATAATGGGATTTTTGGTAATTTCTGTGACTGGGAGAGAAGACTCACAGAGAAGCTTCCTGAAGCTGCTGAGATGATGTCTGCTAGCACTGATCTTCAAGTAATTAATTCTCTAAAGAAACGTCTGAATGCCAAGCTCAAGTATCCTTTACAAAAGCAATGGTTTCTCAAGGAAACATTTCAGAGAAGCTGACAGCCTTTGATTTCCCATTTTACAGAAATCCTGGGCTCCCCCTTCAGGAATGATGCCCTTGTGCCCCCAACACTGGCACAGCCCAGGTGCCACCCGAGGTGTCCCCTGCTGGTGCTGCCTGGGGACCATGGAGCTGTGCCAGAGGTGCCCAGATGTTCCTCCCCAGGCTCCTGATCCCACCCAGGGCTCTCAGCAGGGCCAGGGACAGCACCCTCAGCTCCCAGAGGGAACTTCACTCACTGGGAAGGAAACTGAGTGTGCATCCTCTGGCCTGGCTGGGAAAACACTCACAGTGCTGGGCACAGCCGCAGCTCAACTGGTAATTAATATATTAATTAACAGAGGTACAGAGCCCTCCAGGTGTCCAAAGGAGTTGGTCTCAAGAGAAAAAGGTATCCCTTGGTCGTCACAAAGACTCTTTCACAGCTAAACAAATTCATACAAAACCCCAAACACTGATCCCACAGCACCTCTGTAGCCAACCCCTCACTGATGTCACCTGAAGTTGTGCCACTGACACCAGCAGAGCCCTCCCCAGAGCCCAGGAGAGTTTCATTCCAACAAAAAAAAACCTATAATTTGTTAACAGGGAATTAAAAAGAATCGTTTTCTTTGTCTATCCTCTAAAATAGTTGGGAAAGCATCTTTGGGGTGCCTCTTCTTCCTCCCTGCAGGATTATGATTTCTTTGGATGCCCTCCGGATGTCCAAAGAAATTGGTCCCAAGAGAATAAGGTATCACTTTGTTGTCACAAAGACCCTTTCACAGCTAAAAAAGTTCACACAAAACCCCAAAACAGCAATCCCACAGCACATCTTTGGCCAATCCCTCACTGATGTCACCTGAAGTCGTGCCACTGACACCAGCAGAGCCCTCCCCAGAGCCCAGGAGAGCTTCATTCCAACAAAAAAACCCTGTAATTGGTTAGCAGTGGAATTAAAAAGAACTATTTCCTTTGTCTATCCTCTAAAATAGTTGGGAAAGCATCTTTGGAGTGCCTCGGCAGGATTACGAAAAAAAAAACTGATGAAACAGAACTTTATTTTACATCATTTGCTTCCTCTCAGCCTAAACTAAGTTAAATATAATCACACAGAAATTAAGTCAATCACATTATTAAGAAAAGAAGTTAATTTCTCTTAGAGGATAAAATTCTGGTGGGTGTAAAAGGAGGTACTTCTAAACCAGCTCAGGAGAGAAACTCAGTGAATGCCCTGGAAGGAAGGATGGCCAAGTTTTATGAAGGACCACCTAAAATCCTTCAATACTGTATTTAAGGAACCCACTGGAAAAGCATGAATTATACAAATCAAATATGACAGCATTGGAGAGTCTACACCAGGATATTTAATTTATACAAGTTTTGGATCCTGTGTTTCCTGGAAGGCAAAAACAATAATAAATGCTGAAATCACTGTCTGTAAAGAGCAAGATTACCTCACTTGTGAGAAAATCTGGCTTCTTTTCTCCTGGTTTATGAGAAAACCTAAACACATGGTTTATTTGGGCACCATGAATAGGGAAAGTGATTGCACTGGTGTTCCAGCAGTGAAAGACTCTGGGTGTGTTTGCAGAATCAGCACGAGAGCAGCAAGGCAGGGATTTCAATCTCTAGGAAGGGAATGTTTAACCAGTGCAAGGCAATAAACATTATTCTGGCACATTTTTCTATCCCTCACAGAAATAATCCAAGTAATTATTTTAAAACACCATTTCTGACTTGTGCATCCAATGAGAGCAACTAAAAAATTTGTTGTTGGACAGCAAAACCAGCATCCAGTTAAGCTAAAGTAATACAATTTTACAAAGATTTAGTGATAACCTTAAAGAACTCTGGAATTTTTTTTTTTTTAAGAGCTTGAAACCTCAAGATTGAAAGCGACCTTAGAAATTTAATTTTCAAACCAATAGCCCATCTTTTATAAATATGGCACCCAATGAAATCAGGCATCAATTTTAGTTTATACTGAGCAAACGGTGTGATATTGAGCACTGCTGCGGAGATGCTTTAACAGTGAGATCCAGATCCTTTATCCCTTCCTCTCTCACCCGAAACTTCAGCTGTAAATAACTGATCCCACATTTACAGGCTCCAATGTGATCCCTGTGGAGATCTCTCTCAGATCTCCTACACATGCCTTACATAAAGCCCTGCCTCTCCATCACCACACAATCAGCTCAAGCCTCACCAGACTCCAGAGATGTATATTTAGCTGGAAGAGAATGAGAGCTAGCACAGCTTATGCTCAGTTATATCATCCTGGAAAATCCTGGAGTGAGGAGCTGAGCGATTTCCCTGTGCTGAGCTCCACGCTGCCCCAGTTCTGTGATCAGTTCTCAAGGCACACACTCAAAAACCAAATATGAGACACTCAAAAGCCAAATTTTAGACATTCAAAAGCCAAATTTGACACCTCCGCGGGCTTCTCCTCCCCTCTGGTGGCACTGCCTGGCACCAAGGTGGGCCAGCACCTCCAGTTCCCAGCCCAGCTCCACTCCTGCTGCTCCAAGATATTTTCTGGGAATGCCACCTGGAATGTAGTGCTTCCTCTCACCCAACTGAGCCATTAACTGAGGCTCTCCTGAGCTCTCAGCTTGCAGAACAACTGGGAATTCCTCCAGGAGGAGGGGTTCCCTCTGCCCAGCAGCTGGGATGGGGGGACAGGGGTTGCTGGTTCTGCAGGGTCCCCACTTGGGTTCCACAGACACTCTGTGTGTGCAGCAAGCTCAGCCAAACCCACAAACAAGCTGTGATGACAGAAGAGATTTCAAATGGAGGGTGACCATGCTGCAAGAGGATTAGCTCAGGGCTAGGAAGATCCAGGCTTAATTTCAACATCCATCTCAAATTCTCCCCGTAACCTTGACCAAGTGATTTAATTTCACCGTGTCCGCTTCCTAAATATATCCAGGATAGATCACCTCCCAAATGTGCAGTGAGGACAAACAGAAGATTGCTAAATACTCTGATAAACTCTCAGTATTGAGGGCCTTCCACAGGCAGATAAAATCTACTGGGCAAACACAAAGTAAATATTAAGTAGCCAAATCGCTGGGGAATTTATTGCGCTCTATTACATTGCAGCAGAAATTCAGAGGAGTAAATTCAATATTCCATGTTTTACTGAACATAACACAGAGCTGAGGAGGACTACAGACTTTTTCCTGGGAGTTCTTAAAAATCTTGAATACTTTCTCTTATTTTCATGGACTAAAGATCCTCAAAAATGTCCAAGGGACCTTTCTCCCAGTTTTTAACCTACATACATTCTGGTCAAACTGATTTATCAAGCTAAAAAGTCAACACAAGACAGCTCTGAAGGAATCCCAGCCCCAGCTCTTCTGGGGAACCAGTTCCTGTTTTTCTGGCTTACTTTCCAACACCCCATATTCTTTCCTCCTTGCATTAAAATTACACCAGTTAATTTAATTGTACTTCCAGATCTCTTCAGATATAAGACTGAATTCCTCCTTCCTCAGCTTTTAACTGGGATATCGTCTAAAAAACCCAAACCAAACAACAAAAACCCAACAGTCTTCAGAACACACATATCGTTTTTGCGAGATGTGGATGCAAAACTTCTGTATTCACACCTGGAGCAGCTCCTCAAAACCCCACATACAGAATAATTTAGGTTGGAAAAGACCTTTAGGAGCAGGGCTTCCTGAATGCCATAAACTCCTCCACTATTAGGGGTTTTTTTGCTAATAGTGCCTCTTTCTGTCTTTTATGAGCTCCTAGTAACAAGCACTCTCTGAAGAGTTTGTTTTATCCATGTTGAAATGGTTGAAATCCGTTTGAAATCTGTTTTCAATCTGAAAAACAGCAGCAATGCTGCCAGCCCTGCTTTCTGCAGGAAGAACTTCCAAACTTCCTTTCCCTATCCTTGAACACTGGCAGAGGGACCTCTCCCTCTGCACCTCCAGAACCTTTCCCTGTTTGCTCCACAAATCCCAAATCCCAGAGCAACTCCTGCATCCCTGCCCAAGGGCTCTCTGGCCTGGCTGGGGGAGCTGCCCATAACCAAGAACTGGAGGCCTCCCTACCAGCAGGTCCAGCAGGATAAAGGGGGAAAATCCTTTATCAGGATCCTGCTGAGGAGCAGCATCAAAGCAGACACAGACAACAACTCACACTAGCACTGCCACAGCTGGAAAACCTCTGCTCCAAAAACACGAAATCCTCCAGCAAAAGTGAGTAGGAGAAATCAATTAAACATTCTGACATGGAAACTCCATGGAAAAGGCTGAAGTGCCATTGCCCAGACTGCTGGTGTCACTGTATTTCTCCACAGAATTTGAATTTGCAGGCTAAGGAACACAGCCTTTAATTTATTAGGATGAATTATCCAAACATAGCATCTCACAATCCTGGCTGCAGGAGCCTGCTTAAAGCAGAAATAGACAAAAGCAGAGGATCTCAATCCCAGACAAAGGATTAAGGAATGCTAAAGTGTCCAAGAAGCCGCTGGACATGGAACTCAGGCCATGGTCTGGCTGACAAGGGGATGCTCAAGGTTTGGGCTCCGTGATCTTGGAGTTTTTTTCCAACCTTAATGATCCTGTGATTCTAAACAGGAAGCAGAAACAAGGTGAAAGCTTTCAGAGCTGTGTCAGTGCAGACTCCAGCAGGAAGATCCAGGCTGAATGCTTAGAAAAAATAAGAAATTGGAAAGAAAATGCTCCTCCTCCTCCTGCTCCCTGCACTTTCCCAATGTGGCAGCATGTCCTATTTCCCAAAAGCTCACTCTATTGTCTCTCTTTCACCTCTGTAAACAGAGTTGAAATCAAAGAACGCTGCTATTCTTCCTGTTCTACAAAAGCAGGCATTACTGTTACAGGTGTGTTCTGCTTGGAATGGTTTTATTCACTTTTTTCCATTTCCTTTCTCATTCTGGGTATCCTCACTGCAAGCACATGTGGTGTCCAAGGGAATATCAAGTGTGGAACAAGAAAATTGAATTTTTCCTCCTTTTTTTCTCTCATGCTTAACCTGCACTTGTCTCAGCTCTACCTAAACCTCAGTCCTACCCCAAAGCTCATCCCTACCCAATGTTTAGCCCTACCCAAAGCTGCCAGAGCTCCTGACGTCAGGTGGAATTAGGTCAGCACCAAGGCTCTGCTGAGGAGAAATCACATCCCGGATCTCATTTCTCTCCTTGAAGCACCAACCAAATCAGGGCATCATTTTCCAGCTCCCATCCTGAATGGCTGCCGTAATTTGGATTTTCTTCTCCTTAGCTGAGCAAGCGTGAGGGAGGAGGAGGAGGAGGAGGAGGAGGAGGAAAAGGTACTAATCTCTTTGGAAAGCAGCACTTGACACCCAGTGTGTAGGTGATAATGAGTACTTCTAGGGAGCTGACATAATACCGAGCATTTACAGGAGGGAAACTTTGCTGTGAGAGGAGCCAAGGTCCTCTGAAGAGATTAATTCATGATTTCTCTTCTCTCACACCGTAAAAAAAAAAAAGAACCAACACTATTAACTCTAAAGCAATTCTACAGTTGTTCAAACATGCACAACAAGAGGTGACAGTGGTACCACAGCCTTCTTGGATGCCTGGAAAAGAAGCTACAGTTCACCTTAATAATTACTCCAAAAAAAATGAAAATATCACCTATTAGATTAAAACCAGAAGGAAAAAATGGAAAAGAAAAGAATGGAAGAGAATGGAAGAGAAGAGAATGGAAGAGAAGAGAAGAGAAGAGAAGAGAAGAGAAGAGAAGAGAAGAGAAGAGAAGAGAATGGAAAAGAAAAGAAAGAATGGAAAAGAAGAGAAGAAAAGAAGAGGAGAAGAGGAGAAGAAGAGAAGAAGAGAAGAGAAGAAGAGAAGAAGAGAAGAAGAGAAGAAGAGAAGAAGAGAAGAAGAGAAGAAGAGAAGAAGAGAAGAAGAGAAGAAGAGAAGAAGAGAAGAAGAGAAGAAGAGAAGAAGAGAAGCCCAACTAAATTAAGTGTAGCAAGTAGCAAATAAATAGGAAGCAAATTTAAAATTAATCACAAGGTGAACATTCCCCAGCTCCCCATACATCTCTCTCTGGTAATTAAGCTACAACTGTCCTTACAGAGGGAAAGAAAGATGCAATAGCTTTATTTACATATAAACAATTATTCAGCTGTAAAGAGAACTCACACACACAGGAGTTAATGGAGAAATCATCAACACAGCTATCGACTACACTTAGATCTCCTCTTCAGGTGCCAGGTAGCAATTACAGACCCCTTCACCTTGGGAATTCTTAAATATTCCCCTCTTTATCTGGACTAACCTGTGCCACTCCTATTTCAAACACACTAAAGACTGCCTCAGGTTGGGGTTTGGGGATATTAGCCTCTATCAAAGCATATTTGCACAAAGTGTGTCTGAGCCACAGAACAAAACTAAAAATTAACCAGGCACTTGTAACTTTATAGAGCCTGCCATAAAATGCCACCAAAGGCCCGGAGATACTGCCTGAACCATGGCCTCTTTGGAAATCCACAAATGTTTGCTGAAGAATTGGACACGTCTCGCCACAGCAAATCTCAGTTTACCACTAAAAATCCCCATGCAAGACTTGTTTTGAGGCAAAAATTTCCACCTACTCCTGCATATTTTCCTGTCCAAATACTGCTTTTGCCCCAGACACTGGCCTCCATTCCCTGCTCCAAGTTTTTATTGTACAATTGTGTTATTTGGAACATGGAGAATGAGGTTGAGTTAAATTATTACTTTATCTTTGTGAGATGAATTAGGGCTACACACAAAGGTGCCGAAGGTAATTATCACATTGATGAGGCTTGGCCAGAATCTCAAAGTTAACCTCTGCACAGCTCTGCCCTGTGGAGCTCAGAGTTTCCTCCTTCTCTGGAGTCTCTGACCACACCGATTTCTCACCCAGAGGTGATAAATGAACCTCGTGGTCCAAATTAACGTTTCTGTGAGAGCCACGCTGCTCCCGTATCCAGAACAATCTCACGATAGAACAACTGTGAATTTTTCTTTCTGCTTGAATACGGATTCTACAGGTTGTTTGCAATGCTCTTTGACAATGCAAACCATGCAATATTTCATTTTGGAAGGTGAGCATCTCTTGGAGACAGAACAGAGCACACCCAAGCAGATCCAGGAGCTGTGGCACATCCTCATCCTCCTCCTCTCCCTGCTCCCTGTGTGGGACCACTGGAGTTTGTTTTCACCTCAGAGACTTCATTACAGAGAGCTGGGTTTACAGAAATTTCATTTCTGTCTTCCTGAAGCTTGGCTTTTGCTTTGTTTCTGCTTTTGTTTCCTTCCCAAGCTAGCTCTCAGGGTTAACTGCAGGACAGTGATGCTCAAGGAGAAGGGAATGGGATTTCTGCTTTTGTCAACAAATATTCCTTCATGGATCTTAATTTCAATTGCTACTCCCTCCATTGGGCCATTTTCACTGCCCAAGGAAAGTGTGCTGGGATTCCATCAGCTCCAGGAACAAGAAAATCCCAACTGGAAGCCAACGGATGCAACAGCTCAAATGCAAATTTAAGTTCACAAGACACATAAGTTTTGATTTTGCTTTCTGTAGTAATGACTCCTCTTAAAAAAAAAAAAAATATTAAAAGAGGATGAGAGACATTGTGAAGAGCTAAAGCTTTTCCTTTTAATGCAAATGTAGTTGGAAGTGCATTAACCACAGAACACTCATTGGGCATTAATCGCAATGCTAGAATGACCTGTGGTCCTGTGGAATGTCTGCTGTGCTTGGGAAGGATGGAGCACACATTGAGGAGTTCTAACAGAGCCAGCTCTATCCTAGCTTTTAAAGAATGAAACTCCTGTCTAGGTGATTTTCCTTCAGCTCCAGAGCTTTAGGTGTTGGATGGGCTGTTCCCACCATGGGCTCCTCGAAGCTCCAGGTGAGTGCAGGAGCCAGAGCAGGGCAGGACTGGGCCCATGGAGGTGAAACCCAAAGGGCCAAACCCCAGTTTTGCATCAGCTGAAGCTGTGCTGTAACAACCATGAGTCCCAACTCCACCAAACCTCACAGAGGTCAATAATCACCTTCCACAAGAAGGCAATTGTGCCAAGGATGATGATTCCTCACTGACCACAAAGTGGCTCTGATTTCAAGCTGTTAAACTCCCCTGAAGTGTCCCAGTGGAGAACATTTATATCTAGTGTGCATATTCATGGTGCAATACCAAACATAAACTCCTTCTGCCCAGGAAACTCCACAGTGTGCACACAAAGAGAATTCTCTGTACCCCTCAGAAGTTACAGCTTCTTTTTGCAGTTACTTCTCACAGCTTTTCACTAATATTTCCCACAATAGCAAACAGAACATGCATGGGCACAGTCACAACTGCAAAGTTATTCCTTCATGTGCTCCCAGTTATTAATATGTTCTTCTCTGCATCTTATGGACCATGTATTCACAACAACCATATGGATCAGTTAAAAACAAACAAACAAACCCAAAGGAAAACAGGTTGGCTGCAAACTCCAAAGTGGTTTTCATGAGGGCTGTGAAAATATTTACAAATTTCCCTAAATCCCATTTTAAAATTGCCACATTAATCAGTGGCAGTGAAGCAGTTTCCCAGGAGCCATTTTGATTAAAATCAAAGCAGTGAAGCTGTCACAGAGATTTTGGGGAGGAGCCAGGAGGACTGGAGGTGTTGTGACTGCTTTTCTAAGAGCAGCTGCTGAAGGTACTTGTTGGAGTTCTGGATGCTGAGGAATTCAGACTTTCTGTGCTGACAGACCCTGACACCCAAGAGAGCACTGCATTGACCCGAGGCTGTGGAGAAGCTTCCAAAATAGAATGATAGCACTGGAATTGTGGGTGTGGGGTTGATTAGAAGTGTGTGATGTCACAGGGTGGAAAACTTAGAATTTAAGGTTTTAGAATACAGTAATAGATACAGAGCAAGACAGAAGTGCCAGTCCCAGAGGTGCCTGGAGAGCCCAGTCCCACTGCCCTGGAATGAGGCTCAATGCTCTGGGCAGCTCCTCCCCACAGGTGACATCAACAATTTGACATTTGGACCCCACAGACCCATTCACTGTGAGATTTGTGACATATTTTGTGTGGATCTTGCATCCAGGCACTGTAAGAATTCTGTGAATGCTGCTCCATTGTGCCACTGAATAGACCGGAGGCAAAGGATTTTCAGGTGGCAGCAGGGACTTAAGAGCAGAGATAAAAAAAGATGAGTTTTTAAAGCTTCTTCTTCTTCTTGGGTTGGACAGAGTTAAACTGCTTTAATGAATTAAAGAATATTGTATTTTGTACACACATATTGTGAAGGAGCAGCCTGCACAAATTCCCAGACACTGAAATTAATCTGTCATCTTGCAAGGTCACCATCACCAGGGAGCAGCTCTGGCAAAATGATGGGTGATGGAAAGGCAGAGTGAGTAACTAAATCAATGACTCAATATTGCTCTCTAGGAAATGATATTTTGGGTTGGAGGATACTCTGCTGTGAGATCTCTCTTCAGCAGGGAACAAGGTCAGGAATAATATTGCACTAACCAGGAGCAAATAAACATGGGGATCTGGCATTGTAGATGGAAAAATTTCACTAAAAATGTTTTTCCTACATCACTCACTAATTATTACTCATAATTAAAGTTTATAAATATTTCCTCATACCACATCCCTCTGAGTCCAAATCTTTTCCAATATGCATTTTCCATTCTAAAAATATTTTCTGTTTCACCACTCGGCCATCAGTTGAATCCTCCCCCTAATCCTTTCCAGGTATAAAATTAAAATCAAAATGAAATATGCAATTTCTACAAAGCCCCAAGAGCCCTTCTGAAATGTGCTGTGCTGACAGGTGGATTGCCAAACCACATTAGGACATTTTTGACCTTTTGCACTTTCAAATCAGTTGCAGTAAAGATATCGGGCATTTTGCAATAGGAGCTCTCCACAAAGAGTTGCTTCTAGGAAAATTTCCTTCTATTTCAGAATATGAGTGACAGGACTACTTTAGAAAAAGGTAAAAAATCACAAAGATGAAATTTTAGTGATCTGTTAAATCCTGGATGGCAGAGTTACTCCAGATATAGAAATGATATTATGGTGAATAATGTCTTGTCTATCAAAACTCACACAACCAGAGGACTCCAGCACCAAACAATTTCCAGTCTAATGTACAGCACCACCTTATGAATTCATTTACCAAACAATCAGAGGTAGAAAATTAGCAGAATAATCCCAGGGAATGTACTTTTGGATTAAAAGAATCATTAAGGTCTCATGGCAGAGTCATTTTTTTCTTCATTCTGAGTTGCTTTGGTTCCCTGTCCTCAATTTGAAGGGGAATTAACAGGTGTGATGTTTAATGAAGTTCTATAAATACTGTGGATTGCATTGCCTTAGAGCTCCATGGGACTGGCATTGTAAAATTACTGGCAAGAATTCCTTGGCTTTATTAAAGCTTTATGAGGATAAAACCTTTCTTTTACAGCAATGCAGGATTTAGGTGGGAATAACTCATGTCTTGGTGGCAAAGCTGAGCACAAAGTTGCTCAGACCCTGCTTTCCACCCAGCAAACCTGAATCCAAAATTCTGAGTTCAAATTTCCTTTTGTCCAGGTAGGAATCCCCACCCAGAGCACAGGAGCACACCCAGAACGTGTCAGGCATTCTCAGAGCGTGGAGAAGATAAACCTCTGCCACTCCCTCTTTGTTCACCTCTCAATATTTTGTCAGAACACAGATTTCCCACACCAAACATGCCCCAAGTGGAAGGAGGGCTGTGAAAAGAGCTGGAACATGAGAAGTACAAAAGGAAATACTTCTGACAGGATTTCTGCACAGACGCGGAATCCCATCTGCTCATAAAAGCAGTGAATATTCATCACTGACTGGTCAAACTGGGCATGTGTAATATTGCAGGACTTTTGCCTGGGTTAAACTACAGCTCCAGCCTATAAACAAAGAAAAAAAAAACCACTTCCAGCCTATTAAAAAAAAAAACAAACCAAAAAAAAACCACAAAAAACCCCACCAAAAAACACTGCACAGAGATGAAACAAAACCCTTCAACTATATTATTCACAGCTCACATGAAAAATACGATTAATATTGTATTTTTTATACATGATTTCTTCCTGCATTGAGGAATATGGATTATTTCTCATTAATCCACAAGGAACCAAGCTCAGTGTAACATAGTTTCACTAAATTCACTGCTCATTCACAGCTGCAATAAACCTTCTCAATACACTACTGCATTTTCATTGTATATGAGCAAAAGTGCATTTTGTTTCTGTGCTTCAGAAATAGTCATATAAATACTGTCACAGTATTTCATTTGCTCATAATCCTGAATTTCACAGGCTACAGAACAGACTGGCAGCCACTCTAAGCCAGGAGCCACTGCCATGAAAATGACACGACTGTTACTCAGTGCAAAAGTTTGAAATATTTTTTTTTTAAATCCCACTTTATAAAACATCTGACTCCTCTCTTTGGGAAGTCACCTTCTCTGGTTATCTTTTAGAGCTCTAATGGCACAGCTGTGTTCTCCCCCTCCCTCCTCCAACCTTCCCAAGCAGTGGCAAACAGCCCCAAACCCCTTTTGGGAGCAGATCCTTCTGCCTCGATGTGTGAGAGCACAAGCAGAGCCTCTCTCCTGCCTGGCTGCAGTTTTAATTTCACTGGAGCTGCTCTGGCTGATTTTCTCTGCAAACATCTGTGACTTGAAGCCAAGTGTGACTTTGGATACTGCCCACAGGATTTCCTCCATTTCCCACTATCCCTCATCCCTGGGATCCTGCCTTGGTTTTTTTCCCTGCTGTATTTTTAAAGCCTGTTCTTCCCAAAAAGATGCCAGGGACAGTCTCCTGCTCAAGTGTTATGGATTTTCATTTAAATTGCCAGGTGGAGGAGGGAGATCAACTCCCATTTTCCCATCCATTTCATGTGGAACTGCATCCAAGATGATGTGAGTACCCCCAAAATAGCTGCTCAAAATGAATCATTCAAACCAGTTTCCAGCTCCTAACAGACAAAGACTGAGCCACCATCACAAAAACCTAAAATGTCGTATAATGAGAGAGTGCTTTGTGAGCAAAACAGGCATTTTGTAAGCAAAATGAAAAATAAAAATCTAAATTACGAGCTTATTAAATTTGTAGTATGAAAATTAGCTGTTTTACTCAAATTTGACCACAGAAATAACAAAAGTCTCGCCATGTACAAAACTGATGGAAAAATAAATAACACCATTACAAAGGTCAAGGCTTCTGCAGCAAAATCCAAGGATTCAAATGAGCCTCCAGATGGGAAACAACTGAAGCTTTTCACAGGTTTAAATCTTGCTGTACCTTGGGGCTGCTGCTGAGCTCCAGCAGTGCATGTATGAGCAGGCACACCAACCCCCTGTGTATTCACACACACTCAGCTGCAAAAAAATCCAGTGCATTACAGCCCTTGCTGTATCCTCAATATTCAAAGTGTAATCATGATTTGGAGGGGTTTCTGTTTCTGCCATTTTTCTTTCAGATACAGATTACAATAACTTTTTTTTCAGGTTCTCCTTTTTTTCAATTTTTGCTCTTTACCCATCTGTATCTTACCAAAATTAATTTAAACTCCATGAAGACACGATAGAAATTCTCTGATCCCTAATAACCTCATTTTTGAGCTCTTGCAGTCTTCTCCTTTAGCCTTTGCAATCCCAATTTGCCATCCTTTAGTCTGAAACACTACAACAGTTGGGCTGGGGCTGTAATTTGATTGCCTCAGGTTGGTTTTTTCTTTTTCCTTTCCTTTCCTTGAAATTTCTTTTCCTTTCCATCAGAGAACCCTGCCATGGGCTGTTGAGCTGGAGCATTCACCCTTTTTTTTGACAGGACCTCACTGGCGGCCCATTCACCAGATTTCCCAAAAATCAAGACCTGCTCTGCTCTATTCACACAAAGCAACACCACTACCCTGCAAAATCCACCAATCAAACTCTCTCCATAATTCCCTGAATCATCCCTACAAAGGACCCACTCTTAGTGGTTCCAAGCTCTGGTTCAGATGCCACTTCTGATCCAAAAAGTCTGAAACTGGATATGGAAAAAGAAGTTTCCTGCTGCTAGTTCTCCTCAAACTATACATTGCTAATTTTCAAGGATGCTACTTGATGGGATTTAAGAAAAATTTTAAAAGGCTTGTGAGGAAATGAGGATTGAGCAGTTCCCTGAGTGTCCCGTGCTCCATGGCCATGTCATTCCCCCAGGAATCACACTGAGGGGAGAAATGCCTGCAGGCCAAAATGAAGAGTTCAATTGGTATGGGCACTTGTTAAATTCCCATTTTGGTGCTGACAGAGATGTCCACAGGGGAGAAGCACCTGCTCCAGCAGGACTGGGCACTCTGGGGACCTGTGGGATGATGGGGGAAGGAAGGATTCCTCAGCAGTGAGGTTTCGGGGAAAAAACCCCAAACCATCCAATGAAACAAAACCCCAAAGGAAACAACGAAACAAACCCAAAGGCCATCAGCCAGAGCAGCCCAGAGGGTGGCAGAGGTACTTGGGAGAAGAATGACACCCATTTGGGTCATCCTTACAGCTCTTCCAGCAGTGCCAGGGGTCACTTCACGGCCAGGCTTTTTGGGTTCTCCAGTCTAACACAAATTCCTACAGACTGACACGGACTCATCTCCCTCCAAGCTGGAATTCACATCCAGCAGCTCAGTAAGGTTAGAAAGTGCAAAGATAAAAATGCCAATAAAGATTAGAGGGGATGATTCTTCTCCTTTTCCCTCAGCTCTCCCCCAGAGCAGAATCTGCTGGATCATTGCATCCCAGACAGAGCAGCAGCTTCACCGCCGGCGCCGCCTCAGCGCCGCTGCAGCGCTCACCCAGCTGCTCCAGCAGAGCTCAGCACAAAGGAACAAAACCCTTCCTTCCCTCTCCTCCTACTGTGTTTAAGCCACACATCTGCACTTGCCAAGTTCTCCTTTTGATGCTGGAAATTTACATTTGCCTTCATACACACACATGCTCCTTTTATCACACTCTGATAAGCTCAGTTTTTATCCTCATCCCAGATGATGCTGGTGGAGAGAAGAAGCTACCTGCTACAGGGGAGAAGCTGGACAGCTGTTCCTGCAATAAAAAGTGGGTTTTTTTAAAACTGAATCTATAAAAAACCATATCATGGACAAAAACAACATCCATGTTGGCATTTATAAAGCCAGGAGCTCATGTAATTTATGCTCTCTTCTTTTTGGATCCGGGCAGAAAGATTCACAGCACATCATTCCCAGAAGATTTTACAGCTAGTGGCAAACCTCTGCTAAACATTGTCATTTATAAAGAGACACTTGAAATTATAACAGATTCTAAAACAGAGGTGTAAAGTTGCTGCAAATAAGATCAAGAAAACGTTCACCACATTCCAACTATGAAGTTGTGATCTCTGCTAAATTCCAGCCCAGCTCAGGTGAGTCACTGATCCCAGCCTTGGCACTTCCAGTGTTCTTTCACTTTAAGGAAAGGGGGGGAAAATCATGACCACTAATCCCAAATAAACCCTACAAAACCCAGCCTTCCACCACATTCTCTCGCACTGGATTTAGCATCAGCTCAGGTCAGTGCTGGCTCCAGAACTGGCAGTAAATGCTCTGGGCCAACAGAAGCTGGAAGCAGCAATTTTCATATTTATCAGAAAATCAAGTTTTGCAGGACAAGTGATGATGATGTGCAAAAGTTCCATAGCAGCTAATCAAAGACAAAACTTGAGGAAGCAGCAAAAAGCTCATAATGAAGAAATATATTCCACCACAGGTGGCAGGAAATTGTAGCTACTGATAACAAGTGCTAAGGGGCTCTGGCAAAGAAAGACAATCAGCATAAGCATGAAGGCAAAGTAGTGATAGCACCAATAAAAAAAGCCTCAGAGCACTCTCCAGAAATCTATGGTGAGAATCAAGAGACAAGTAATAAATTTGCATTTTCTGTAAGACCTTGCATTTAAACACATTCTTAAATACTTTGTGAGTTTCAGGAGCTGGCTGCAGACCATGTGTTGCTTGAGAACATAAAAAGCAAAGCATCACTTCACTGAGCACTGAAGCACCAACATCTGCAGGGAGAGATTATGGGGAAATCTCAAACGAGATTCAGGAGCATGCTGCTCAATCCATCCAAATGGTGCAAAGCATGGAGAAGCCAAAGAATTTAAGGTTTGGTTTATTTAAATCCTGATTTTATTCCATTAAGATTCTACTAATTTTTTTGCTCTTGTGGTGTTTCCACATTGCATTTTAATCTATGCCTGTGCTGTGAATATGACAGGGACAAGAAAGGGACAAAGCAGGAGCCTGAAGTCAGGGCCAAGCTTGAATCTGGCCAAGGTGTCCCACCCTGGAGCAGTCACAAACTCCTCTCCAGCTGCTTTTGAAGGAATTTCCATCTCAGGGAAAGCCCTGCAGGAAGGGCAGTGGATCACAGAACCCTGCAAAAGCTGGGCAGTAGAAAATATCCATTCAGGATAGGTATTCATATCCCTGGCTCAGATCAATTCTCCAGGGGAAAAACAGATTGCAATGGGAAATGATTGGCTCAGCAAACAGGGAATTCACCCACTGGGCTGCTGTGAGAGAGCACAACTCCTGAATTCAAGGGAATTCCAGCAGCCACAACCAAGAGCAGGCAAAACACAGAGATGGGCAGCATTTCTGAGCTCAATGCACATCCCAATAAGGACCAGGTGAAAAAAAGGAACTTGTGTTTTGTCTAAGAGGAGCTCAGGCTCATTTACTTGCAGGGAAAATTGGAAAACAGAAGAAAGAACACCAAAGTCAAGGAGAGACTTCCCAGCGCCCAGGAAAGCAATAAAATCAGCTAAGGGAGGAAAAAAATCCCCTATCCAGACTCTGCTGGATATTTGCAGCTCAGTTTCTCCCTTAAAAAGGGAAATTTAACACTGAAATGCCAGAGAAAATGGAGGAATCAGCAAAGCAGGCTCAGGTGGGGTCACATAAGGAAAAATTCACTTTTCCTTGGGATCAAAAGACTTAAGCTATGCAAAAAGGAAATGCTTCTCTCTGCCTTTCAGGGGTGAACTTGTACAGTGTATAATGCTCTGAATGTCAGGGAAGGCTTGGCACACATCCTTTGAAATAGAGTGTGAATAAAGACAAATGTTAACACACTCCTTTGTGAGATTTGATTTCTACATATTAGCATTTGAATTGTACTCAGCCCTCTGTGTGTGCCACATTAAGAAAATTCCCATTTCTATGCTCTGCATTAGGAGAAACCAGCAGAAATGTGGGCTCCAGGAAGAGCCAGAAGACACTAAAAATCCACCTACAAACCCTGCACCATCAAAGAGCCTGCCAAGGAAAACCCTACAGCACAAACAGCTCACACCAAATTCCCTTTGTGGGCAGCAGCTCCTTATTGAGCACAAGCAATTTATTGATATCACCAAGGGTTGCTCCTAAGTCAGGAGGAATTTCTCCTCTGCAGCTGCTCCCTGGAGCACTTTGTCTTTCCACAGAGAGGGAAATTTGTCCAAAAGCTCCTGCAAGGAGCTCCCATTGTGCCTACAGAGGTGGCCAGTGCAGAAATCCTGAAAATGCCTTTTTTCAAAAAGAAACACTCAGAACATACAATTAACCACTTCCTGACAATCCTCAAAGCAGCTCTTTTGGTGACAGTGAAGCAAATCTACTAAAAGAGCAGGAAAAATAAATATCCTCAACATGCAAAACTTTTATATATATATATTTATATATATATATACATATATATATATATACATATATATAAAATTATAATAAAATGAATACTGTAAAAGTACTCTCATTACTATGAGCTCTTATCTTTTAAGTTACATTCAACATTTCCAAAGATTTTTAAATCAGAAAGGTGTTTCAAAATAAGTAACAAAGAAAAAAATAATAATGACACAGTAATTCGTAAGAGAGTATGAAAATGTGATTTAAAAAATAAAATCTTTCAATCATGTCCTACTGTGCAAGAAAATTCCATGGAAACTTTACTTGCTGGACATGGCAGGAATTATCCTGCCTGGCCCCCAGAGCCACACAGAACTCAAACCAGGGCCAGGCTGGCATTTATAAACTGATATAAATCAAATACATTTCCTCCTATCCCTCGGGCAGGCATTGAAGTCTCACCTGACTTTCCCCCCCGCAAAATTGCTCAATTCCTTGGAATCCTGGGGAGCACAAAACTTTGTTCTCTCTGCCAGAGAGGAAAAGGAAAAGCAGCCCCTGACACTGAGGCTCTTTGCCATTTTTAACAGTCAGGTCACACCAAGACAGGTGAGAATTGCTTAAATCTCAGGGTAACACTCATTAATTAGAAAATTAACTGACATTACGTAATAACTTCATGTTAATCTGCCCGAGAGATGATTGAACCAAACACTGAATACAGAATTCAGCAGGAATATGTTCCATTTTTTCAGTTTTTTTTCTTTTAAATCCTAATTTTATTCCATTAAGATTCCATTAATTTTTTTTTGCTCTTGTGTTTCCACATTGTATTTTAACCTATTGCTCAGGAGTCTGATGGGATGTTTAGGCAATAAAACACATGGAGAGGTTTGCACAGCCATGCTGGGCAGCCTCAGAGGGCCACAGTTCCCATCACCTTTAAAACAGAGATAAAAATCAGTATTTTTCTAATGCACTTCAAGATCTACTGATGAGAACCCCATGCAAGAGCTCCTGTCAGCTGTTACCCTCTCACTGAGTGTGGTTATGTTGGAATATTACCCTTCCTGACCTCTGAAAATAACATAAAATTGAAATGAAGCAGTAATTGTATGATTATAAATGTCACTAACATCAGACAGTAGGGAAAGACTAATTAAAGGAAGTTTGCTCTTCAAAGGAGGAAGAGTTCAGATTCATTCACAGATATTTATATATTTAATTTAGTTGTGCACAGAGAAAATGAATGTACAGGTAGCTCTAGGGAAGAGCTCAGATTCATTCACAGATATTTATATATTTATTTGTGCAAAGAGAAGATGAATGTGCAGGTTTTTGTAGGTACAGATCTGCTCTGCTTCTGCACAAGCCCTCTGAAGGAGCAAGATCACATTCACAAGTGCCAGAAAAAGGAACAGGCTCTCCCTCCCCTTGAAATGCAGGGACAGAAAGGATGGATGGATGGATGGATGGATGGATGGATGGATGGATGGATGGACGGATGGATGGAATCCACGGATGAGCGATGGAGGGATGGATGGAGGGATGGATGGATGGAATCCATGGATGAGGGATGGAGGGATGGATGGAAGGATGGATGGTGCTGCCTCTGACATCCCACCTGCAAACTGGACTTTCCTGACATCTCTTATTGTTTGGGATGAGCTGCTGGGTAATTTGTGCTGGGAATTGCAGTGAAGGGAGCCCCATGCTTCACTGTTTGCCCCCAGTGGAGGTGGCAGAAGTGACAAAAGCTGTTTGCCAAAGGTTTCCTCACTACTGGAAAAGTCTCAGCGCCTTCCCAGTGCCCTGAAATTACAGGCCAGGAGGGGAAAGCAGGTGCAGCTACACAAGATAAAACCATTCCTTCAGCTTTCCATCCCCAGCTCCAGCTGGCATTTCAGTGCTGAGCAGCACAGAAATAACAGCACAGCCCAAAGCATCTCCTTAATAACTCCAATAAATCACAGGGATGACAAAACAAATCCAGGAAGGATTTCACGCGGGAACATCTTTAGGAGAGGACAACACCTGGAGAAGAGCAAATCCTTGTGGGCTCCTGGGCTCAGCAGACACATTCCCAGAGCATTCCCAGAGCACTGGGACCTCCTGGCTCTTGTCTGCAGCTCCTGCCAAGGTCTGACCACAGCAGGTGCTCCGTGTTCATCAGAGCAAACAGAAACCCCTTCCATGTGTGCAGCCTCAGCTCTGGCTGTGAGGGAAGTTAAACTGAGCAATCCAGGGATTCAGCCCCTTTTACCCCGGAATGGGATGGGAGAGGCTGAAGGCTCTAGGAAGGTTTGTTTTGGGGGGGTTACAATTCTTTTATCTCCACAAGCTCACTGAACTGTGTGGTTGTGCCTGGCAGCTTGCCTTCCACAACAGGAATTGAAACTATTATCCTGAGAAATAGAGAAAATTACAGTATTTCAAACTCTGCTTATTTCTCTGAAAAAAAAAAAAAAAAAAACAGGGGACAAAAACCTTGGGAGGCTTTTCTTTTTTAATAGCTGAATGACTAAGAAAGTTCCCTCTCTAGTAAGTCTGTCTTTGCTTTTCAGTCTCTAACAGACATTTAAATGCCTGACAAATAGATTATAGACTACTTGTTTTAAGAGTTTGGGGGGGGGTGGGAAATGAAGCTCAAATCTGTATTGCTTTGAAAGACAAGCACAATATTTGGTCTGCACAGCTTCTGGCACCTATTAAAACCTTCATTAAAGCACCAGTGACAAACTGCTGCTGTCAGGGAGAAGTGATGCTGAGCACTCTGCAATATTTGATGGCACAGTTGCCCACACAGTCATTATGACCATGTTTTCATTCTGCTCTACACTGAAAAAATATAGGCACCCACTAGAACATTTTGATAGAAGTTGGGCTGGTTTTAGTTAAAGGAGCCCATCAAACATTTACATGGAGGTGAGAACTCATCACCTGAGTGGAAATCCATCTGGAAATCAACAATGGAAAAAGAGAGCAAACCTTTGAGTAGTTTCTGTCCACATTTGCATTACATAATATTTTGAATACATTATATCTGTGCAAGTGCCACTTTGTATAATACAATTATTTTTATCAACTTCCTAACACAACAGTTGTTGCAGGTTTTTCAATATACAATACAGAAAAATTAATCTAAAACAAGTTTGTGCAGTATTCTGCAGAGCAGCTACCCAGAGCTTAGGGCTCTAATCTATGGAGAGCTTCCTTCATTACCCACAGAAAACCAGCAAAGCCTTTTAATCTGAGTTATTCATTTCTTTGTGCTTCTCCTATTGAGCTTCAAGTCTGTTCCACACACATCATAGGCGAGGGAGAGTTCTGTGAGCAGACACCCAAAGCAACAGGGTGCAATTGTTATCTTTCTGTTCTCCATGTTTACTTGCTGAAAAAAGAGTGTGAGTCTCTCTCTGTTCCCTGATAACTTGCTAATAATCTCAATATTTTTTGAATATATTTACTGTCGTCATAAAGCAAATTTGCTCAGACACCTCCTTGCAATCATTAATTGCAAAAAATTAATACTAAGCTTATACTTCACTCTACAAAATTCCATTTCACAGTTAATACTTACTAATTTTTCTTTATTGGTTCTACTATTTCGTAAGCCCAAAACTCACTCGCTGGTGAGTGCTATTTTCCCCTTTTTTCTCTAATAGTTTGACCATTATACCTCATTTTCCCCCCTTGGTTAATGAACCTTCAGCAACAAGAGCAGTAACAAATGAAAATGCAGATTGTACATGCACTTGCAAGTTACTAGAATCACTTGCTATTCAAGAGAAAATTCAGAATAAATACCAGCTTGTACAAAACAGTGAATTTTTATACAATCAGTGGCAGTTGGCAATGCCATTTTAACAAGATTATGAAGTTCAGCCAACCCAGCCTGCCTGCCTTTCAGTGCAGTTATAACTAAAGAAAAGCTGGAGATAATGGGGTGCTGCCCCACGCCTAATAGCACTGGCTGGATTCCTGCTCATCTAAGCAGAACATCCTGTAAATGTATGGCTTCAAAATTCAATAATTAAACCCCCCACCACCTGGTTACAGAAATTAAAGTCTCATCACTGCTAAGGCGGAGCACTTTCACACCAGTGAAAAATGGTAAATTAGATTCACACCACACCAAACACAGTGACAAATGTATCAGCACTCCACTTGGCTCTAATAATTTGATTAAGTTGAGCTTATAAAACATGGCTCATGATATAGATAAAAAAAAAAAAAATTAAGCCACGCACTGTTACTGCTGGAACTTTCATTTCTGCATTCCAGACTACAACTGATACTTTACCTGAGAAATTCTAGTTTGTGAGTAAAATTGAGGGTTTGCTTTATGAAGAACAAATTTATAATTGTTGGGAAAAACCCTGTCTACATCAAGTACAGAGGAATGATTATTTAGTCCAAAACCCAGGGTCTGGTGGCCTGGGAGAATGCAAAATTCTGTCAGAGGTACCTGTTTACAGAGGAGCCAACTCCTCCTGCGCCACTTCCATGCTGGGATTCAGCATCTCCTCACACAACCCACAGCAGAGTCCTCCAGACAGGTTTGTCACATTCCCTGATCCCACATGTCACATAGCACAACGTACAGAGACAGCAGATTGATCTTCCCAACCAAGGGAATCTCTCCTTAAACAATTCAAAAATGTAAAACCATCACTATGTGAGAAAAATCTCCGGTAAAGCGAATAGAGCACGTCTGGTCCTTGCCTGGCATCACCAAGCCAAAATTCAAGATTTTACCAATCAAAATGAATTCCTCAAGAATGTTCCAGAATTTCTATGAAGTTACAACAGTAGATTTTTAATTTGATGGAGGAAAAGAAAAAGAAGCAACTTACAGTTGTCTTGTAAAAACAAGCAAGTGCCTCATGAACAGGGCTCTGAGTCACATAACCAGCTGGGTCTTCTCCTGTTGGCTAATCAATCTTGATTTCAAAACTGGAAAAAAGAAAGAAGATAATTAGACTTGACAAACCCCAGAGAATTAAGCAAATTAATAGAACAAACAAGGATTGATCTAAAGGATGCCCCACAGGAGAAACAGATCCAAGAGCAAACATCCAGTGTCATAAATAGTTAGGGACATCTTGCAGTAAAATCAAGTGATTAAAAAGTTCCAAGTCTGTGACCAAAGATGTGAATTAAAAGCTTGAAAACACAGTCCCAATGATATCTGGTTTACCCATTTATCAGAGCTGTAGCACTCTGGCCTCCCATATTTGTAAATAAATGAGATTTTTTAATGTTTTTGGAGGCGGAAAACTCCATGTGTGAGGGAAAGACCAGGAGAGAGGGCAGGAGCAGAGAGGAGACATTCCCCTGCTTTTCCTTGCATGACATAAGAACTTGGGAGGGAATAATTGAGAGGTCTTATGGTCATCACAGAGATGTCATGGTGAATAAGTGACATTCTGATAAGTGACATTCTGGCTGCTTTCATAAGAGATGCTCAAGAAGGTGCAGGGAATGACGGGCAAGGAGAGGCCCTCCTTGGACAGGATGAGGGAACACATCCTTACACTATAAGGACAGACAGAAATTAATCCATTTTTCATGTTTTGGTACTAAAAGGGATTGCTGTGCTCCAGCAGGATGCCATGTCTGACCCAAGCACAGAATTACATTGGCTTCCTCTGGTTTCGAACCTCAGCATCTGGCAGAGCTGGAGGGGACACTCCTGGGAGAGCAAACATCCACTTCTGCCTTGCGAGCTCCAGCTAATGACCAATTCATCACACCCCTCAGTAAATCATGTTTGGGTTCAGCTTGAAAAAACTGGATTGTTTAAGGCCCTTTGAACACCATGTGAAAACATCTTTCATTATAAATGAGGATTTCCCTGCAGACACCAGTAGGATCACATCTGCTTCATCTTGGATTAGCATAAAGGAGTGACTGTCCCCATGCTCCTGCCACGGTGTCAGCTCTGCCAGGTTTGGCACATCATGGGCTTAATTCAGCCTCCACCTTGTGCCCAAATGAACATTCCAACTATCCAAACACATTTCAGTTCCATATTGATGGCATTTGTTTGAGGCATAGCAACATCCTTTAAATATTCTCACTCTAATTTAGCTCAGTTCAGTTTGTGCAATTTACCTGGGACTTGCAGGACATGGACACCATTCCTTTATAAATCACATTTCAAATATATTGTGAAGGGTAATGCACAACAGAGTTCCAGGACCACAAAATATCCTCAGGCTTCCTCCCCCCTCATGGCTGTGGAAATCAGGGAGCTGATTTTGGAGGATGGAAAGATGGAGCAGCCCAAGGGAGAAGCACTCACAGGTGAGAGTGCTTCTGAGAGGCTGGACATGCCCCAGCCATGTCTGGGACCCCCAAATTCCCTGCCCTGCTCAGCCCAGGGCAGGGGGGATTCTGCAGAGCTGCCCCAGCCTGGGCCAGCACAGGAGGGACCCGGAGGCACCAGAGGAGGCTCCAGGATGAGCAGAGGATGGAGCAGCTCTGCTGGGAGCAAAGGCTGGCACAGCTGGCATTGTTCACCTGCACAGGAGAAGCTTTGGGGTGATGGAATTGTGGCCTTGCAGGGCCTGGAGGGGCTGCAGGGAAGATGGAGAGAGATGATTTACAAGTGACAGAACATGGGGAATGGCTTTACACTGCCAGGGCAGGATTAGATGGGACATTAGGGAAAAATCCTTCCCAGTGAGGGTGCTGAGGCCCTGGCACAGGTTGCCAGAGCAGCTGTGGCTGCCCCTGGATCCCTGGCAGTGCCCAAGGCTGAGCTGGACAGGGCTGGGAGCAGCCTGGGATGGTGGAAGGTGTCCCTGCCATGGTAGGGATGGAATGGGATGAGCTTTTAGGTCCCTTCCAAGCCAAGACAGCCTCTGATGTGACTCTGTGCTATTGAATGCCAAGGGATGCACAGCCTTGCACTGCCCCACACAGTGAAGGAGAAGCACACTGAACCTGCCTGCTTCAAACAGGACCCTGTGTAGGACCCAGTCTGAAATCCCAGTCTCAGCACCCTGTCTACCAAAAAACAATATGACTTTTGGAACAGGTTTCCAACCTAATATTTATTATCAGGCTGTACCACCAGGTGGCAAGATTGCAAAATAAAGGAATTTTTTAAATTGTTCCTAAAACCCATTCAGTCAGGGCTGCTCCCAGGACCCCTGGCTGGGCCATGGTGATTGTTTTGGGAGGACTTGGGCAACTATTTAACATGTACCCACATGGTCTGTAAAATAAACTATTTTAAGGTTTCTCTGTCACTCCTCATGCAGTCAACAGCCAAATGCAACAGGAGATTCCCAGTACATGAAAAAGGAAATTGTGGCCACCAGCTGCACTCCTGTGAAGAACTTGGGTTTCCAACTCTTTTCATCCTCTTTCCCTGATAACCAGTTTAACCTTTTCAAAAGAGCCTAAACATGACTGCAGGGAACCACATAATAAATGGGAATATGACTCAAAAATATTAATAAAATTACTTTTCAAAGGGAGAGTAAGGACTTTACACAGAGTGTACTTACATTCATTTGGGTAATTTTTTTGCCATATATTTTCATTTATCTGGTTATATCCCAATTATCTATAAACCAAGACACAGTTCTAAGTTCTACACTAAAGGAGTGCCATGGACACATGAGTTCAGTTTAAAGGGCTGAAATTTATATTATGTTATCTTAATTCAAAATTTAGGGAAAATATAAATTTCCAGTAACAACTTGGGAAACTCTCTCTCTAATTCCTTGCCCCTAGATCACAAAGGACACCATGTGAGCACTCAGTCCACATTATGTGTTTTATTTATATCTAAACACACACAGATAGGCATATGGCTAAATAACAGGATATAAAGTATTAGTAAAGCTAATACTGGTAACCACACCAAGCTGGTGAGAAACTCTACCTGACCCTGAGATATGCAACACAAAAGAAACAATGATTCCAGAAATAGTTGAGGGACTTTTCCTTCCATTTGTAGCCTTGCACCTGCTCCATAACACACAGCTACACTTCACAGATGCTTAAAATATTGTCATTATCCCTGGAGCTAGAAGAAATTAGGTAGGTGTAAAATAATCAGAATGTCAAGCACATTAAATGTCAAGCATAAATAAGAACCAAAATTGGAACCTTTCAAAGATGCTGGTACTCCCACAGTTGGGCAAAAAGTGTTAACTTCAATAACTGCCACCATTTGGGACTTGTATTATTATACAAACCACAAAATTCTCTGCCTTAATGGCATCAGCCTGAAAGATGATTTGGCATTAGAAAGTAGAAGTAAATGTTATCCAAAACATCAAGAAAACTTCCTGCCCCAAAATAGATTTTTTTTGAGACTCTTCAATTCAAACACTCCAGGGTATTGAAATTAAAAAGAGAAATAAAAAATCCAAAAGGCTTTGCAGGAAAAGGGAAGGATGAGTAATACACGAGCCTGTGTTATGTGAGATGGCACCAAAAATATAAACTGCAAAATAAACTGCCGAGTTATGTTCCCTCAACCAATAAAACAAAATAACTTCTTCAATCAACTTTTAGTTCCATAATCCAATCATCATGCAAATTAAAATCAAGCAGTCTTTCCCTAGTGAGTATATACTAACTAAATATTTTAATGTGAAGATACCTAAAAACTAAATTAGATTGGAAATTCTTTCAAGAGAGATTTGCTTTCATCTAAGTCCACAGAATCCCAGCATAAAGTCCAGAAATCTAAACTGTAGTTAACTAAAATTTAGGCTTGAAAAAAAAAATATTAAAACCCACAAAGCACATTATGCCATGCTTAGAGAGTAGCACCTCTTGTTAAATGTCCAATGAAATCCACACAAGTGTTTTGGGGTTTTTCTGTCTGGAATCAACATTTCCTTTCCCTTCCACATTTCCTATTTAACTTTCTATATAAACCACACAACCAAAGCAGCTTTACGGGAGATTCAGAGCTTGGGAATGGCTTTGCTTTGAGGGCTTCAGATGGGAAATTCCCTGGAAAAGACTGGATGTGGCACTTGGTGCCATGATCTAGTTGAGGTGTTAGAACATGGGTTGGACTCGATGATCGTAAAGGTCTCTTCCAACCTAAAAATTCTGTGATTCTGTGAAAAGTCTGGGGCCATGGGGAAGGCCATGGGGAAGGCCATGGGGAAGGCCATGGGGAAGGCCATGGGGAAGGCCATGACCCCATCACAGAGATGTTCCCATGGCCAGAACACAAAATCCTGAGTATTTGGATGTTCACGTGGGAGAGATTCACACTCTTGGACAGAGGCAGGATGGAAACTTGTCTCATCCTTTCAGCCTTGGGGCAAGAGATCTTCTCTTTCTGGGGAGAGCAGGAGCAGAAGGCATGGACTGACAGGAGGATCCAGAGGAGCAGGGCTGAGGTCAGCAGAACATTTGGCCTCATCCAGAGGAGGCCAAGGATAGGGGAGCAAGGACATGGAGCTGATTTGCAGCTAGAGAGCATCAAGGTTGGAACCCCTCCACAGAACCTGTGGAGGGAAAATATCCCAGAACCCCAAACTTCCTGTAAAGCTCCAGAACACCCTACACACATCATACCTCACCATCATGGGCTGTGCTGTGCTTCACATTTCTGGAGCCTGAGAGAAAACACTGGAACTCACAAACTTCTCCAATATTACAATGAATTGATAGAATTAGGGCAAGGCAGATTTACTCCCCTGCTTAAAGGAATCAAGGCTCCCTGCACTGTTTGGGACTTGCTAACGTGCACTGCTAGGATTACCATGCCAGCTTAAACCTCTGTTTCAAATCCCAAACTAACAAGAAAATACAAAGTATAAAGGTATTATTAACTGGAGTTTAAATTACATTAAAGGCTTTGCTGGCTTTCTTCATTGCCTTATTAAATAGTAAGAAAATAGAAAAAACAATCCAAAATTTTATAAGTAAAATGAGGCAGTGCCATATAGGTGAGCATTCTTCCTTAAGGTCTTCATGAAAATAACATTTTCTCTTCCTAGAGAGTACTGTGATCCAGCCACAGACTCAGGCAACTGAAGTATGTGTTCACATTTTAAAAAAATAATAAAATCAAATCCTCTTCATGTTCAAGATCACTCTCTAAAGTACTTACTCTATAAAAAGAAATCTGAGAGAGTACATACACCTGATTTATTTCAGGAGCCAAACAAAAATAACAAGAGTGCCACCTATCCTTCATTAGGAATAACAGAACTTCCTGTGGACTGACCTTGCTGCTAAAAACCCTGCACAACAAAACCTGACAGCTAAGAACATATAAAACTCTCCATCTGGGCAGAAACTTGAGGGAAAAAATGCAAAGGAGCGTTGCATGGAAAAGCAGGATTAAAAAGAAATACAGGAGGAGGAGGACTGTGGAAAAATAAACCTGCTAGGTATCAAAAGTATAAAATCCAAAAGATTAAACCCAGCAAAACTCAGGATGTTTTACAGCCTGAGGCCACATTTAGGGTTTCAGTAATGACTTTATGAAAATAAGTTTGCATGTAACATGCAAGGAGCAAGCTTGGTGTAGAAGAAGCTGCTGTACAGAGGCAGCAGCTGCCACTGAGCAGGAGACAGGGAATATTTATCCAGTGCAGACAACTGGAGTAGCAGAGAGAGGTGGGAGGGTCATTATTTTCTTTTCTTTTAAGTTATAGCAGATATAGAAGTATTATATACTATATTATATAGTAATATATTCTATATATTGTTCATACAGATGAGCAATCCCAGCATCTTTACCAGGAAAATAAAAAGAAATAATTGCACCTAGTGATAAACACATTAATATATTCATTATTTAAAATAGATAGGAATAAATATAAATATATAAATATTATGTCTATAAATACATATTTTCTCTATCATTTTATATGTTTTGATATTTTATTTATTCGTATTTATATAATATATAATACATATTTAGATAATATATTGTATAGTATATTTTAATATATTTATAATAAATATTTATAATATTTATAATAAATATATTAGACTATATATTTATTTTAAATTATGCAATATATATAGACAATAAATAATATATTCTATAATATACATTTAGATAAATATATTTTATTAATAAAAAAAGGAGAAAAGTTTTCCTTTCTGGTAAAGGGAAGTCATGGCTCAAAACCTGCTACATGTGATGAGGGAAAATCCATATATTTGCATCTATTAAAATCCAATAGATATTTGTAGGCTTTTCAAACTGTCACCCACAAAGGGAGTCACATGAAAACTAAGGCACTATGAGATAATACAGAAGGCCTTTGCTTTTCAGAAAAATCTGGGAAAATATCTGGGGAACCAGAGCTCATTTCTCCCTGCAGAGAGGGAAGAACACTGCACATTCTCCAGGGAATTTGGCATGGAAAAGGGAAAAGCAGCAGAGCCAAGGGAAGGGGCAAAGTTGTTCCTGTGAAGTGAGGAGGGGCAGCCATGGAGAAGAGTGAAAAGGCCTTTCCAGCTGTGGGTGGACATTAAGGCAGGAGATGAATTTCAACACAAGTCCCCACAATACAATAAACACCTGAAAAAACAAATTTACTACATTTACTGCTCAAATAGGGGAGCTCTGAGCTGATCCCCTCCCCACAGAAGTGAGGCTGGGATAAAATAGTGACATAAAACATCGCCTGACATGGGACAACATCCCTGCCATTTTCACACAACCACAGAGAGCAAAAAACAGTCAAATATTTGTCACTTCTTCTATGGAGACAGCCTGGAGAAGGTTCCAGGGAGAGCCCAGAGCCACTTCCAGGGCCTAAAGGCGTCCAGGAGAGCTGGAGAGGGACAAGAGGGAAGGTTTCAAACCGACAGAGGGCAAAGGTAAATTGGATATTGGGAAGGAATTCCTGGCTGTGAGGGTGGGCAGGCCCTGGCACAGGGTGCCCAGAGCAGCTGTAGCTGCCCTTGGATCCCTGGAAGTGTCCAAGGCCAGGCTGGACAGGGCTTGGAGCACCCTAGGATAGTGGAGTGACATGATCTTGAGGGTCCCTCCCGATCCCAACCATCCCAAATCCACAATCCACTGCCTGTAGGTTGCTCAGAAACCTCTCGAGGGTGAGGCAATATTTTTAAAATCAAGTGGACAGCCAATGCTGACAGCTAAACAATCATCTGCACTAAATTTCCCAAGAAACCGAGGTGTGAGACACCAAGCTCCAGGAAGCATTGCTTGCCAAGCAGATCTTCCTCGGAGACATGATTTACAGGATAAACAAAATGCAGTGTCGTGTTGGAAAGTAATGGAGGTTACCTCAAACCTGTCAAAATTCACAACTTCAACCTCCCCTAAACTATTGCAACTGCTTCACCGTAGGAAAAAGGTGGGAAGGAGTCCAAATGAGAGCTGCAACCTCTCCAAAGAGCACAATGTGAACTCAAATAAAAATCACTCCATCAAGCTCCCCAGCAGAAGCTCCACAGTGAGAAGCCCTTATGGATTGATTTACACATAAACCAGCAAATGATGGTTTATCTATGGAGGGAGCTTTGCTCCAGTGGTTTACATAATATCAGTCCCTAAGTATAATTACAGCTATATAATCAATCAAGGACTGCATGTTATTTTACTCTTGTACAGCTCTGTTTGGAATCACATCCAAGACATTTGAAATTGTACTCCAGTTACAGCTTCAAAAAAATCTGCTGTATGGTCTCATCAGAGAAGTTTCAGAAGGATCCTATTAATAAGTATTTAGACAAATACAAAGAATGGCAAAAAAGCAGAAGTGTGAAAAATATTTCCCATTAACATGTGCATATGGTTTCACTCAAAACAAATTTTCTTGCAGGAAACATGTTTATATAACAATATTAAATTGTTACATTACCAAACTGGCTGTAAGTTTATAACGGGGCCATTTTGATTTAGGCACCGTAAAAATTTCAGCTGGAAGGCAAAAATTTCGAATGGATATGGAAATAATGGAAGTAAAGTCCTGGAGGAAAACTATTTGAGAGAAAAATGATCAAGACAAAAGAAACAAAGCATTGTTTCTGAGCTCTGATGCCGAAAGCCCAAGGAAAGAGGAGGGAGATTGGGATTCAGCCTCTACCTCACACAAAGATGTTTAAGACAGTTCCATTAATTGCTGCCAGTGCAGTTAATCTTAAATTCTTTCTGCAAACTTTCAGTTTTAAGTGATTTTAAGAAGCCCATAAAGCAGCAGGGGCCACCTGTCCCCAGGCACTGTTTGAGCACCCAAGTCCTTGTCAGCCTTACCAAAGCATTACTTGAATATCCAGCTGCAACAGGATTTTTAAGCAATTTTTAATCTAGCTCTATGCTTGGATGAAATAAACAATTTGTATAGAAGATTCTGTTGTAAATGCCAATTTTTTTTTTTTACTTGGCATTGACTTGCTTTTGGGATCTGGATTAACTTTCATGCTCGGCAGGGCTGAAGTGGAACCGATACATGATAATGCTAAAAACGTAATAATGCAGGAATTTCTGTGTGTGAGCATTAACAGGAGAGACTCACCCAGGGGAACAACCCAAACTCTGCGAGTTTAACACTTCTCATGCACCAAAGGAGAGACCAACACAGGTATGGGTGTCCCCATCCTGGGAAAGTTTGGAGTTATTTCTGATGGAAGAACAAAACTCCCACAGCTGGGCTGGTTGGGTGGGGAGCCCCTGGCACAGGTTGAGGCTGCTCCATGATCCCTGCAAGTGTCCAAGGCCAGGTTGGATAGGGCTTGGAGCCACCTGGGATGGTGGAAGTTGTCCCTACCCATGGATGGGGTGGCACTGCATGAGCTTTAATGTCCTCCCAAGCCAGGGAAGCTCGGGGTTTTTAAAGGCACCTCCCTGCTTGGACAGGTAAAGCCCAGAACCATGTGTACATGCTGGTGTTTACAGCCCAACCTTGTAGCAGTGTAACTCTGCAGTTTATGGCAATTAAGGAAAGAGCAGGTGGGAAAATGAGGCAGTGGCTGTGTAGCAGGAATGTTCTTGGGGCTGGGGATTGGAGGAAGCACAATGGCACACCCACGCTGCTCAGGGCAGAGTGACGCTCTCTTTGGGGATGCTGAAAAAAAGTTAAAGAGAGAAAACTCTCCAGGAGGAAAAGCTGATGCACAAACCCTCCCAGCAGGTGTTCAGTGCTGGGAGAAAGACAGGTGCTCTCAGAATTGTCTTCTACCAGGGGTAAATGAGACTGCAAGAGTATTTTTCATTATTTTCAGAGATTGAGAGGATAAATATGAAACTAGTGTGACAACTTGTTACTCTGGGAAACAAAAGGGGTACATTTGTCAGCAGCTATATGTGTACATTATCATTTCAGCAGTGACACATTAAATATGGATTATTATGCTGGGAAGGAGCAGCACCATCCTGCAGCACCATCCATATTGAAGCCTTGCAGGAGGGCATCTGAGTAACTGCAGTCAAAACATCATAAGGAAAAATCCAAACCCATTATATTCAGTATTTATACTTGTTTATCACATTAAATATTTACTCTTTGCTCTCTGATTTGAAAATATCAGATGCAGTGCTTGTTGCTTCTTATCTAGCAAACACATAAGAACAAAAATAGATAAGATAAATCCCTCAATAGCACCCAGAGCAGCTAAAGAAAGAGGACAGACTCTCCATATATATTAGAAGCAGGCACTGAGTTTAAAACTCCTCATCTCCCTCCAACTCCAGTCAAGGGAACTGAAAAGGTCACTTGGAGGAGGGAGCCCCACATGAGTTGATTTGCTCTGTGGATTGCTGTCACTGTCATATTTTCTGAAAAATCCCCTTGCCCAGGATTATTCTCCTGGGAAGCTGAGAAGCCTCAGAGAAAAAAGAAAAACAATATTTCTCTCATTTTGCTTCTCCTGTGTTTTGCTGCTTTGGAATGTGATTTGGAGATTGTTTATCCAACAGGTGATTGTTTGATTGGTTTCATGTGAGTTGTTTTGACTTAATGACCAATCACAGCCAGCTGTGTCAGGACTCTGGAAGGAGCCACGAGTTTTCATCATCATTCTTTGTAGCCTTCTGTCTGTATCCTTTCTCTATTCTTTAACATAGCTTTAGTATAGCATTCTTTTAATACAATACCATAAAATAATAAATTATAATATAATAAAATAATAAATTAACCTTCTAAGAACATGGAGTCAGAGTCATCAATTCCTCCTTCATCCTGGGGACCCAGAAAATACCACAGATTGCAGGAAGGTTTGACACCATTTCCCTGGTAAAGCAGGGCACTCTCCCAGCCCTGAGCAGCAGCATCCTCCCAGAGATCTGAGAGCTCACCCATTTTCAGAAAGTCAGCCCAGAGTCACCCTGGTTGTGGTGCTTTTTCAGACTTTGTCACCGTGGGCGCCTAAAGCAGCACATCCTGGACACTGCAGCACCAGCAGTGTGTGAATAACTGTGATAGATGGCTTTAAAAGGTTCTCTGCAAAGTTTCCTTGAGACCAAGGCAGTTGTCATTGTCTCCTCCCTCTTTGCAGCCATTTCTGTGTGCTCTGCAACCCTTCTTTCCCTCACACAATTACCCAAAACCACCAATAAAGCACCAACTGCTCAGTGAGCTGCTGCAGATTGCTAAATGATGGCCTTGCACAGAGCTCATCAGCCCGACTTGGATATTGCAATCACCAATAATCATTTAGATATTTCACACAAAATGCCATCCTATTCCTCTCTCAGAATTACCAACCTTCAAAATCTCCTTCCTAAGCCCATCTGAATCAGTCAGAAATAATGGGCTCATTTCTTTCCAATTAATTCAACCTGGCTTAGGAAAAAAACCCCAGATTTTATTTGCCTCTGAAACAGTGGCAGTTCCAGATTTCTTGTACTTGAAAGAGTCTCTGTACAAGTAATAATACCTGCCCAAATATCTGTTCCTTTAAAATTAGCACCTAAAATTAAAAAAAACCATCTTCCATATCCTGCAGGATTTCCTTATCTGCTTAACTCCTCAAGGGTTTGCTGTAAATGAGGTGAAGAAATCTAATAATGGGGCATATGAAAAAATAACCCTCCTGACCTTGTTCCAGGAGGAAAAGTCATTTAAAAGGTACATGCAAGGTACAAAAACGCACCCTGAGAGCAGCAGTGGGAGGTGTGTCAGCTCCCCCAGGTAGGACACAGAGCTGTGCTCTACCTGCAGGGAGCAGACAGGAAGGTCCCCACACCATCATGGTTAAGTTTATCCCCAGCTGGCACATGGAATATCCAGCTTGGCACAGCAAAACCAGTGAGAACCAGGCTGTGGCTTTGCCCTGTCCCTTGCAGCCTGCTGGGAAGAAGCTGCAGCTCTGTCTGGGCACAGGAATTCCTGTGGTTATCAGCCCAGCATGGCTGGAGAGCAGAGGGAGTGTGACAGTGGTCACAGGGGTTTTCAGGTGAGGGAAGAGACGAGAGTGTTGACTCCATGTTCAGAAGGCTTGATTTATTATTTTATGATATATATATTACATTATAACTATAGTACAAAGAATAGAAGGAAAAGTTTCATCTCAGAAGGCTAGCTAAGCTAAGAATAGAACAGGAAAGAAGTGATAACAAAGGCAGCTGGCTCGGACAGAGAGAGAGAGCCAGCTCTGCCGTGACTGGTCACTAAATCCAAACATCCACACGAGACCAATCACAGATCCACCTGTTGCATTCCACAGCAGCAGATAACCAATGTTTACATTTTGTTTCTGAGGCCTCTCAGCCTCTCAGAAGGAAAAATCCCAAAGAAGGATTTTAATGAAAATATGTCTGTGACAGGGGAGCACCAGACACCAGCTCCAGGTGGAACAAACTGGGGCTCCCTGCCCTCCCCAGGGCGCCCATCCTGCCACA
The DNA here is from genome assembly GCF_028551555.1 of Melozone crissalis. Lineage (NCBI taxonomy): Eukaryota > Metazoa > Chordata > Aves > Passeriformes > Passerellidae > Melozone > Melozone crissalis. The sequence continues at coordinate 17,654,497 of NW_026535807.1, read as the reverse complement.
TGTGACCATGTTCACAGGGGTCCAAGGTTGAGGGAAGAGATGAGGATCTGACTCCATGTTTCAGAAGGCTGATTTATTATTTTATTATATATATTACATTAAAACTATACGAAAAGAATAGAAGAAAGGATTTCCTCAGAAGGCTAGCTAAGAATAGAATAGAAAGGGATGATAACAAAGGCTCTGTCTCAAACTCTCTGTCTGAGCCAGCTGACTGTGATTGGCCATTAATTAGAAACAACCAACACAGGCCAATCACAGATCCACCTGTGCATTCCACAGCAGCAGATAACCATTGTTTACATTTTGTTCTTGAGGCCTCTCCACTTCTCAGGAGGAAAAATCCTAAAGATTTTTCATAAAATATGTCTGCAACAGTCACACATCAGGGGGTTATTGAGTCCCTCACAGGCAGCTCCAACAGCAGCTCAAGAATTTGCTCTTGAAGCAATTCTTGAAGCAACCCCATTTTTTTTACAGAGGAAATTTTGGCTGGAGTTGTCAGGCCTACGTTTCTCTGCTAATGATTTATAGCTGGGAAGGAAAGGCAGGAAGGTCGTGAAGAAATTCTCCTCTGGTGAAGGTACCCAGACACCAAGCAACCATTTGGGAAGAAGAGAAAACTGAAATTAAATTGAAATTCTCCCCTGTGAGGGTGTTGAGGCCCTGGCACAGGATGCCCAGAGAAGCTGTGGCTGCCCCTGGATCCCTGAAATGTCCAAGACCAGGCTGGACATTGGGGTTTGGAGCACCCTGGGACAATGGAAGGCGTCCGTGTCCCATTCCAGCATTCTATATACTCTATATATTGATTCTATAAACTCCCCTCCTGAGCAGGAACATCTCAATGCCAAGATTTGCCCTAAGAAGGAAAATTCTGTTCAGAAGAAACCTACTCTCATCACCATTTATTGTCCCCAACTCCATTCTGCTCTCAAAGTTTGGACCCAGAGAAGACGGATTTCAAATAAGAGTGAAAGCTGTAATGGAAACAACCCTTTGTAAATGACGGATGTGCATTACACCCTGAAAATTCCTCTTGGAAAATGACAGACAGCTCCAGCTACAGTCTGAGGCATTGGATGGATTGTGTGAGTGCTGCCAAATGCAGAGAACTCAAAAGGTCAGGACAAAGACCTAGAAGGAAGATGAGGAGGCAATCACATTTCTCCTCAATTTTCAACAAAATGGGAATTTCTAAAGTATATAGGATGCATTATTAATTTTCAACTTAAAGACCATGTAAATACTCAGGAAAATAGGTTTAGTAATAAAAATCACTTTGCTCTTCAGAGCATTAAAGTAACCAAACACTGGAGTCCTCATGCTCTGTCCTAACCCCAACACTGACTTGGAGAACAACCTGAGACATTCATCATTTTATTCACAAGATTGTCTTAAAATCACTGGTAAACTCACCTAATGCAAGGATTTTTTAATTTTTTTTTTTTTTTGGGCTCCTAATTTTCCCTTATCAAAGTCCTAGAGAATAATTTAAAACAATTTCACAAATAGGAGCGCAGCCTATTTAAAACCAGAACAAAATTGACAAAACATTCCCCTCTAATTGAGAGTGGCAGGAATAACCATCATGGAAAGAAAGCAAGGCTTGGTTTGTTTATCAGTAAATAAAGCAACTTACCAAACATCTGAAAACACAAAAATGCATTGGGAATGATATGGAAAAAATTATCTTAATTGAAAAATAATGGCTTGTCTGAATTTTATTTTCTTTGCATCTTTTAAAAGAAGATTCAGACAGCTCTGCTTTCACACTGAATCTGAATATAATTGCAGTGGATCATGATGGTTCTCACTGCAGAGATGACATATCAGTGGCACACAGAGCCTGATATGGATCAGGACAAGGGGGGAGAGCAGAGCTCTCTCCTGCACAGCATTTTTCATGCACACTCTACATGCCCACAATCAAACAGCACAGTCACCTTGCTGAATAATGAATGGCAAAATGAAAAGAAAATTAAGGAGCAGCGAGCAACGGAGAGGAGATTGAAGCTGACATTTGCAAGGAGAGGAAGTCACAGAGATGTTCCCAGTGGCTGCTCCAGATGGCTGCAGCTATTTTGGCCAGACTACCTGGCCAGGACCGAGCTGAGCACAAGGGGACAGGAGGAAGGGAAGGAACAAAGGGACAAAAACAAGCACTGAAAATGGGATTTGGAGCCCGCAGGCCGCCTAATTCTGGAGCTTGTGAAGAAGAGAAAGTTACAAAATAAAATAGCAACCATTTAGGAAAAGGAAACCAATTACCGCTCGAGATTAGACAGAAATTTCTTTTGGCCACTGTATGGATTCATTATCTCTCCCATGCCTGGCTTTCCATAAACATAATTAAATTGACTATTTCTTATGAGTAAATCTTACATGTGCTTTAGGCCACATAAAGCATCTTGCCATCTAATTGTATTTTTCATCTGCACTTTCCCCCATCGACCTCCCTTACAGAACTGGGAAGAAAGGAAAAGCTCTTCTCTATAGATTCATCTTTTTTTTGTTTGCTTGCCTCAAGGTCCAATGCATATTCTAGCTGTCAAAAGTGATTTCCCTGCTCACTGAGCAAATATTCTCAACAAGGATTTTCTTTTTTATTTCCTACTATTAAACAATGATTTTACAGACACAGGTAATAGAAATGAAGGCAGGTCAGAGTGCATCAAAGATTTATCTCTGGGCAGGAAGTCAAGTTTCATTAAATATAAAAATGATGTTTATGTAAGTGGAACACAGGGTTGCTGTGAGTTGGCTTTGGGACATAGGTGACAAAGTTGCAGCAAAATGATGAAAAACACAACAAAAGCCAGTAGGAACCTCACATGACCCCAAGCCTGTACAGTAGGTGAATATTCCATTTCCAGAAGACTGTTTTAAACAATATATCAAAATATATTCAAAGACCTGAAACTGGATTAAGTCTTAAGTCCTGATGCCTGATAAAACCAAATCTTTTGCACTCCCTAACACTGGGCATAAGATAAGAAATAAACCACAAAGAAAAAAACAAGTGAAGCAAGTGCAGAAGTGGTGTGAAGCAGGTTTGTGGCTGACAGCAAGCTGTGAGCTGTGTGCCAGTGCAGGTGGAGCCCAGGGCAGGGCCAGGGATTTGTCTCCAGAGTGCCCAACCCAACCCAAGGCCTTTCCCCAGGGCTGCATTCAGGGGCCGGAGTGGAAATGGTGCCAGGGGTCTTCTCACAAACCTGCTGGAGCCCAGACACAGCCTGGCATTAAAAAAGGGTGAAGCCTTGGGTAGCTCCTGCCAGAGCAGCTGATGTCCCGCTAAGAGGTGTCCTGGTGAGCAGGAACAGCGTTTACAGAGCAGAAAAACCCAGCACATCAGAGTTTTAAATTATCAAAGCAGATAACAAGGACCAGAGGATTACTGCAGAGGCGAAGCTGAGCTGGAGGATATTCCTGTAAATGCAGCCAGGAGAAGCTCAGCCACGTTTTCATTTAGGAATTCAAACACTTGTGGCCTTCAGTAGTCCTTAGGAACCCAATACTGGAAGCTGGGGGTATTTAGGTCCAAATAAGCACTGATTACCACTTCAAAAAATCCCTTTATTTCTTATTCTGAGCACCAGGCATCAGCATCGGATGTAGCTGAACTCCATTACTTGTCACAGTGTGGGGTCCCCACTGCAAAACCCCCTAAACTTGATGTATTTTACAAATGCTAAATGTACATGAAAGTTAATCAAGAGAGAGGTCTTTACAAAATGTCTAAAGCTTCTTTAAAATCCTTGCAATGTCTGAACAGTTGTTGTGAGTGAACTGCTGAACAGAATTAAAATTCAAGCAAGATCAGATACCAGGAAGGATTATATTCCCTAAAAAGGTCAAATAGAAAACTCTGAAATATTTCAGGCAACTGTTTCCATGTTCAAAGCACCATGACAAAACAATAAACCAGAATATGAAAAGCAAATATCAGGAGAGTTTAGAAAATTGGGGATGGAACATGAAGACAACTTGTCAAGCAACGGACATTTCCCCCACGTGAACAAACCTCCAAACTCCATGATGGGAAGCAATTTGGAAAACACTTGGATTTGCTCTTGAAGCAATTCTTGAAGCAACCCCATTTTTTTTACAGAGGAAGTAGGAAACTGAGTGTTTGTTTAATGGATATAAGAGAAATGCAGGCAACGCCATCCCATCACTAGGAAAATAATGGTCTAAATACAAGAATAAGGAAAGCACACACCAAACATGGATAATTCATGGCTGCTGCCAGTGTGTCAAAAATTTGAGTATAAAAAAACATGGCTTTCTGGTTTTTTAATTAATTAAAAATAATTAATCCATAAACAAAAGCCTGAGGGTTTTTTTGGGTTTTTTAAATTAAGCCATGTCTGGGAGTTAAACAATTTTAAATACAAAACAAAATAAAATCGGGTTTGTCAAAAGAATTATAAGATATTTGTGTTAAAAAATTAAAAATAACAAGTCTTCCTTTTCTCATTATTAACAGAACACATGAAGGGGAAACTACAGAAGAAGCAAAAGTTGTTCCCTGAGAGACAGAAAATTTATTAAGATTATTAATAAATTTGTACAGAAAATAATATTTTGCAATTAAAGGCCAATGTGTACTCTAGAGTCCATGGATAAGATAACAGAAAATCTGGAATAAGAAAAATATATAGGAGAGTACAAGACAAAGTCCAAGCTTTCAATGCAAAAACAAGTAAAATTCTGATTTTTAATATTGTCAAGATTTCCTGATTATTAGGGAAGCTCCAGACCTTGCATGGCTCTTGCTGCTGAGGACTCACAGCTCTGCACTCTGCTGCAACAGCAGCAAGAGGCCAAAGAAATTAAAGCAAGCTGAGTTAAAAGTTCAGGCATTCAGGAGTGCCAGTGATGAGAAGCCACTGAGAAGGGACCACAAATGGAGAATGGTTGCACAACAGAGAGGGGCAGAAATCCAGAAACCCCCTCTGTGAGTGGCTGAGCTAATGAAGCCTCCCTAGCTTCTCTGCTGTCTAATTGTATGCAAGATGAAAATGGAGCTTTCTTCCCCAGTTAGTGACATCTCGGGAGATCTCATTCCCCAGCAGCTCCTTGGTATTCAGCAGGGATCATCAGCCTTTTTTCCTTAGGGCTTTCTTTCCCCTCAGCCTGGTCATCCGCTCTCCCTGCTGGCAGGAGCTCCCTGTTCTCTGTCCCTACCTGCCAAACACACTGGCACAAGGACTCAGGAATTATTGAACTGTGGGGGGAGAAAAAGCAGGGATGAATGCAGAGACACACCAAGAGATTTGGTCTGAATGTTTCCGAGGGGAGCTGCTGCCAAATCTTGGCAGCTCCTCCTCGGTCACTTCAGCTCCTCAGGTTTGCATTTTCCCCTCTCCTACCCCCACTCCAAGTCAGGAGAAGGAATCTGGGTTTTGGGGATGAATCACCTTCTCAACACTTCTCTTCATGAGACTCTTTCCTCTTTGGAAACTCAGCAAGAAATCATACATATGCAACAGAAAACCCAACAAAGTCGATTTATTTTAAGCCCAAGAAAAGGGAATTAAAAGACAAAACACTTTGCAGGAGTTAAAACCCAGCCATTTGCTGGTTTATTAGCAATGAGGACAAAGAAGGCAAATGGTCACAATGAACCTGTCAAGCCTTCCCAGCACCTCCTCGTGGGGGAAGCTACCCTACTTTCCTGAGCAGTTTTCCTCAGACTCATCACTTTCTGCTAACAGATGGGAAGCTGAAGATAGCAAGAGGCATAGTTTATGCCTAGCACCAAGGGGAGGGGAAAAAATTATCTCAGCAGGAGATTCTTTAAAAAAAAAATTTAAAAAATCAGCAACTGTCCTTCTCTTCAGAAACCAGGGAAGGGGGAAGTGTTGAAGACAAAGGATCACAGACTTTCCCTGGTGCTGCCCATGTTCTGAATGCCAAGCCCAGCTCCTCCAGCCTCTTCTGATATCCTTGCTCCTTTTCCTAATCACCCATCAAGGCTCACATGAGAACAATAGGAGAAAAAAAGCTCCTTCAGAAGTCTAACAAAAGGAGTTATATGATCAAAAAGGCTTCCTCATACTCTATAAATTGGAAATACGGTTTTTCTGTAAAACCCAGAACTTTTTAGCTCATCCTTAATTCTGAATTCCTATCTGGATTAGTTTCTTCACCAAGCAGTCAGGATTTCCCTAACTCAGAGATGGCAAAACCCTCTGTAATGATCCAGCAGCAGGGCAAATCCTGGATTCACATTGAAATACTGTGCAGCGAAATGCTGGGATGTACACTAAAATAGACTCTCTGAGGCAGATGGGAGTTTATAATTTGCCATTGAGACCTACAGATTTCCTGAAATTGTGATGATACTGTAAAAATGTCACTGGTCTTAAGTCACTTAACTTTTTCTTCCTTTCCACCACTATGGAATTGTGAGAACATTCATCAGTAGTGGTATTAAAAAGGGAAAAAAGCTCAAACACCATCCCCACAAAAAATTAAGCTGAACTAAACCCCTTTAGATTATGATTTTTAATACTCAAGGGGGGAAAGACCCTCTACTAATTCAGCAAGATTACCTTGTGCTGGAAAGGACAAAGTGCTAACAATTCTTAGCATCATTTGTCATCATTTTCTAGATGCCAGCACACACTCTTATATTTGCATGTGTTTGTGCATGCACGTGTGCCCTTTTGTGTGGTTACATAAAAATGCACACACTTTTTGGGGACCATGGCACCAGAAGCATTAACACCACATTATCTACACACAACTTTAAATTCAGATTGGAACCCAAACCAAGGAATTTGGGAGTGATTATTTCATTTTCCTGTTAGTGATTTACCAACTAAATTGAGCAGGAAAGGGCTGGTTTGCTCCAGTGCTAACATCCATTGAGGAACACAAGTCTTGCCCAAACCCTCAGCAGGTCGGGGCAGAAGGAATAGCATTTGCACAATGCTGATTTTAGATTTCTCCCCTGTGAGGGTGGGCAGGCCCTGGCACGGGTGCTCAGAGCAGCTGTGGCTGACTCTGGATCCTGGAAGTGCCCAAGGCCAGGCTGGACATTGGAACTTGGAGCAGCCTGGGACAGTGGAAGGTGTCCCTGCCCATGGCAGCATGTGGAATGAGATGATCTTTAAAGTCCTTCCAACCCAAACCATTCTGTGATTTCTCTTTAGTTCCAATTTCCAAAGCTAGCTGAGAGAATGCAGGGATTTAAAAAAATTATTGTGTGTATAGTTCTTCAAGGGAAAAGCTTCCATTTCTGTCTTCCCTAAGAGAAAAGAGGTCACCAGAATCAGGGTGAGAATGTTTCCAAGGAGGTTTGCCTTTGACAGGGCAGGCATGGAATTGCATGAGTGATTCTTACACAGGAGTGTGAAGATAATAATCAAGCTCTAAGAAGGGTGAAATTCCCAGGAAGTCTATACACACATATAAACCCTGAAATAATGAAAGGTAAAGGTTTGGTAAAAGTATCAATCCCTCTGTTATTTCTGAGCAGATCCCAGGTGCTTAATAGAAAAACAGAATACAGAGACACATACACCCAGTTACACACAAAACCAGAAGTGAACCAGAATGGTTTATGAGAGACATCAGAATATCACAAACTAATTAAGTGTATCTTCTCCCTTTTGGGAAGATAACTGCAGCCTCTGTAGACTTGAGAAATCTACATGGATTTGGATAAATATGGAAAATAGAAGCAGAGCAGCCTCTTTAAATGCTGAGTGATTATAGGAGGGTGTTTCTTTGGGTCCATAATGTGACCATAGAAGAAACTGCAGCACAGCAAGTTCCCTGCCATGGGCACCAAACACCATTTTACCTTGGAATGTCGTTAGACCATCAATTAAGACAAGCACTGACTGAACAAATCAAAGAGAGCTATTTATCTACAAGCAGTGTAACAGATTAGCTACCAATAATTACAGATATAAAATAATGCAGACTAGTCGACAGTGTGGTTTTGTGAGCTTCTATTTTGTTGGAGTTCAATTTTGTACCATTCTTATAGACTGTTCTGTAGTGTCATCATAAAGAAAATTTAAACCAATTTCTGTCATTTCCCTAAATCTTTCTGACTAGCCTGATACATGCCTTGATTTATAAAGTCGGTGGTTATTTACAGATTTGCCCTCCATCATTCTGAAATGAATTTTCCTTGAACGTTCGTTTCCTGGCTGAAATTTTCTAAGAGAAAGTAATACAGGGAGAACTTTCAAGGGTAACCTTGGCTATGAAATAAGTTAGGGAGCCTTTAGTTCAGAGGATCCTTCAGAAACTACTTTAGGTTGCAGAGTGATGAAAACAATGAAAGAATTCTGGACAGGTCATCAAGAAAATGCTAAATGAGACTCAAAATTAGTTATCCTCATAGTAAAAACAGGCCTCTCATCCCAGATTTCCTTTGATTCCCCTGAAAGTCTCTGATTTCTGACTGCCACTATCACAGCCTTTGATTACAATGATTTTCTGGGTGGCTGGAACTTCCCCAGAAATGTTTCCAGACCCAGCCGAGCTCCCCTGGTGTGTTGCCATCTTATTGCAAAAGTTCCATACCTTCTCAGTGATTTCTAATGGGCATCTCCTCACAGCTCTGACTCCTCCTTCTTCACAACACAACCAACAAACTCCAGCTCTCTCCTCACCCACCTAACCCGCTCTTTTATACACTCATCCTCATCGGACACAGCTGTGGCCTGTTGAGGGCAGGCCTGTTGCTAATCTTTGGTGATTAGAGCAGCTGCCGCTCCTCAGCGGTGAGATTACCTTCTGCATCATCTTTATTTTCTTACATTCTATCCCCCCCACACTGGTGCACTGTTGACAAAAGTGATTATTGATGGGGAACCCATGTGCTCAGTTATCAGAGAGAGCCCTGCAAGCAGCAGAGCTGCCCCAGGCCAGGCTGTGCTCCCTGGGGCACCCAGGGCTGGCACAGGGGCAGTGCCAGGCACAGCAGAGCTGGCACCTCCAGGCTCTGCCCACTGGCACCTCCACACCCCAACCTGCCTCATGAACGCTGACCAAGAACCTGTGCCTTCCCTTTTCACTCCATTTAAAGTTCACTTCTTGCTGGGCATTCAAAACAAGCCCGAAAGCTGAGGGTGTTCCATTCTCAATTATTAAATACCGGAATTGGCACCACACAGATTTTTCCTCTCTCAAACCAACCCTCAGCTTGTGACAGCTCAGTGCTGTCTGGGTGGCAGGACTGTGACAGACACTGGGGGTCAAGTTCCATCAACATGATGATTACATTTACAAAATTATTTCTTTTTAAAATTATTAAATTAATTTCTATTTGTAAAAAGTGAGAAAAGCCTGAAGTGATTTCATTTGACCAAAAAAGGATGCTTGATATGCAGATGTTGTTTCTTTTCTGATTAAATGAAAATTGAACTCTGTTAAGGTGTGAGTTGGAAGATAAGGCTAACCTGAGTTACCAGCACCACCAACCTGAGATAATTTCACATAAAGCTCGAGGAAATTTTATCAAAACTATGAAAAGAAGATTTAAATATTGAAAACAAAACAAAAAAAAAAAACCCTCTTGTTAGCTAGTCTGCCATACCTTATGTTCCAGTGCTCAGTTTATATGTTAGCAAAACAGAGGTAATTAGGTTGGCATTAAATTCCAGTACATAAAAGCTGCTGAAATTTTCATTTGCAGAGATGTTTAGCCATCATTTTCTTCACACTTTGAAAGTGAATATAGACAGTCTGCCTAATGTCCTCTTATGTAACATGCACCAAATGCAACAGAAAGCAATATGGAATAAAACGTATCTGGGCATTTTCAATTTTACTTGTATTTCATACATAACAAATTTAACCTGACAAGAAGAAAGGTAATAAGAATAAAATTCATCTATTTGAAATAGTATTTTTTGGTTCTAATCCTTAAGCTATGAAAGAAAGTCTAAGTTTCCGTGGAAAATGTTCTATTACTAAAAAACAGACAAATAATATTCAGATAATAAAGCCTGAGCAATAGACTTTTTAGCTGCTAGTAGGTGAAAAAATACTGCTGTCAAGTGACTAAAATAAGCATTCAATTCTCTAACAGTCTGAAATATAACAGATTTCACTACAATATCAACGTGCACTCAGGTACATGAAATACATGACACAAAGGACATCCACAACTGCATTAGAAAGATTTTTAAATTTACAGTCCCAATAATAAAACTCCTTTTTCGTGTGCTTGATAGAGAGGGCAGATATATGGAACTGCTGCTCCTCTGCAGCTTGGCACAAGCAATTCCCAAGAGGGAGAAAAACCAGGATATTGGGAAGTGCTGTTTAGAGTTCTGGTGAGAAGCATTTTTGTCTGTAATGTAGTGACCCTGCACCACCAGAGGCACATGCAAATTCCTAACACCTCTGTTCCCTTAAATAAATGAGAATATTCAATATGCTCTACAATAAAAAGGTTTTTTCCACTACTGAACTTGTATGCCCAGTTATGGGGATTGGGGGACAAACCATAAAAATATCCAACAGGTTTGGCTGCTGCTCCTGCTCTGGGAAATTTGCCTTTCTGTCAGGAAGGTGGGTGCCAATTTCACCCATTTCAGGACAGACTCAAGAGGAACCACAGCAAACTTCCACACTGGAATCCCTGTAGCAACACCATCCCCACTTGAATCTTCTTAAGTCAAAGCTTGTCATGGAAAATGGATCTTCTTTGGGACATGATGTATAAAAAGCCATTTTTTTACCATTTCTACTCTGGAGAAATACCTGCATTGTCGATAGCACTTTAATATATGTCTGCCTACTGCCTTAAAGATACTTTAATAGATTTACTAGCAGCTATCATACCTGGATTTGACTTATTTTAATTTCCAGCCTCAAAACCAAACTATAATAAAATAGCTGTTGGACCTGTCACAGCCTGAACACAGCAAGAACTAAATGCCATGTTTTCAGCTAGTCAGAAAATTCTCTTTAAATAGAGAGATGATGATCATACCAGAAGACATCATCAGCTTTCATAATTCAAAATTCCTTTGTGTTGGTTGCAGCATATTACATGGCAAAACAATGGGGGATAAGTATAAAAAATATATGTATATAAGAATATATATATGAGTTAGGTCTGGAATAGGGTAGCCAAGGAAAATTCAGGAAGACATAGAAGTAAAAGGAAGCCCTTTTAAGTTAATTTACTATTATTTTACACATTCTCCTCCCAGGTCATCCTGTCTGAAAAATAAGGTGGTCTCAGGACCACATTTCCAAAGCTGTCACAGACTAAAGATAACTTGACAGCTGACAATTTACTGCCACTAATTTTAAAAATATCACATAGATCAGCTCCAAGAGGAGTACCATGACCCACTGTAAGGATGCAAAAGGAGGCATGAAAAAAAACCAACTCTAAATTCTCTCAAAATATATCTCAAACTTCCTTTCTCTGTACAATAAAAAAGCTGCCAACTTGTTTCTTCTTAATCTTTTTTTCTTCTTACTTTTGTTTCTCCTTTTCTTTCTTGGCTTTGGATATTCAAGAATCACAAAGAATAAAAGAAAAAAAATTAAACCACATATAAAAATATAATTTAAAAACCATAATAATGATTTTGAAAATATAATTTTAAAGCCAATTTAAAAATATTTACAATCACACTTGCAATATTCATTTTCCACGCTGGATCTCCCAGCACTTGGATCTCAACACCACTATTGGTCCATGCAGACATCTGCCGAGAGTATTTTGGAAAGAACATCTATTTGATTCTGTCTGTTGCCTCAGGATGGAGAAGACAGGAAGGCGGTGATAATTCCATTAGAAACACCAAACTTCCTTGTTGCCACGTTTCTCTTCACAGAGAAAAGCAAGGCACAATTCTTCCCAAGCATATATCTGGGTTTCACATTCTCTGAACCTCAGAGAAAGGAAAAATAATTCTTATATCATTTGCTGCACCTGTGTTTGTGCCAAAGTAGAATGCAATATGGAGATTGTTTACCCAAAGGGATGGGGTTTTGTTTCTTTGGTCCATCAGGGCCAGGTGTGTGTGTTGGGACTGTTGGGTGACAGTCACAGGTTTCTGTGCAGTTGTGTGCAGTTGAGTGCTTGGCAGATTCAGTTTGGATGTAATGTAATATAATGTAATATAGTATAGAATAACATAGTATAATAAAGTAATTAATTAGCCTTCTGATAAGATAGAGTCAGATGCATCATTCTCTCCCCTTGTCAGGGGCAAAAATATTTACTGTACTTCCTCGTGTGAAAACCTAATTTTTGTCTCTAAAATCTTGAAAACTTACCTAAAAAAAAAAGTTGAAGCATGCATTAAATGCTGTTGCTCATCTCAAGGCCTGCTATGTACAAGCTGCTTTGCCAATCCCCCCTCAAGGAGAGGGAAATGCAGTTTAGGAGGTGCCAAAACAACATTTTCTTGCACTCCTCAGAGTGGTGGCCAACACATTTGGGCCAGCTCCCTTCCCCGGGTGACTGGCAAGGGCCTGGCTGAGCTGTAATTACTGCTGGCAGCAGGAGCTGCCTGCTCCTCTCCACAGCTTTTGGAGAACCAGTTCATTTCTTTCCCATGGTTCAGGCCATAAAAGTGAATTCCAAGTATCCCACCTCCTGTTTTATGTTCACTGTCCGTGTGCACAGACAAAATCCTGACATCCCATTAAGGATCTGAGTCACAAGGCACAGGAAGAGGATTTAGAGGGACTGCTTCATCCCTGGGCTGTTCCTACAAGTATTTATGGCAAAAGCAAGCTGCTAAAATGGCAATGGAAAAGGGAGGGATTTAATGTGGGACATAACCTAGGCAGTGCTATAACCACGCCGTAAAAATTTCAGCAGGAGCCTTTCCTGTTGAATGTGCAGACATTTCGAGGAGCCTTTTTTGGGTTCAGATATTTGCTCCAGCTGAAATATCAGGCACATAAAACATCGAGACAATGCCACCACCAGAAGCATAATTAGAGATTTGGAGGAAGAGCTTCATCAGTTGTCCATTTAATTCTCTCTCCTGGCTCCAAGAGTGGAGATGTACCAAATGCTTTGGAGCAAAAATGCTCCAAATAAGAGGAATCAGAGCACTCTGCAATCTGGTAAAACCCTTCCCCGTGGAAAGGTTCCCTGAACTCCTCTCTAGCTCTTCTTATAGAATATAAACAAGTCAAACTTTAATTACTGTAAGCTTTCACATACTAATGGAATATAAGGAGATTTAAAGAAGTTTGGAAAGCAGCAATTTGCTTTGGAGTGATGTAATTTTACTTAATTGCGTCTAATTAAAATTATTCTACAAATGTAAAACAAAAATGTCTATTAATTCTCTGCATAAACTAAATTTAGGTATCAACTGAGTAGCTTATTCACAGTATTTACTATAATTACTGCAAGACTTTTGCAACTTTGATGATTTAAAAGTTTGGAGGCTTGATACCAAATAATGGTTTCTGCTGCATAAAGCAAAATAATCTTTCAAACTCCCAGTGCCTTTGTACTTTGACTGTGACTCACTAAATTTACATTGTGTGAAAGTACATGTAGGAGTAAAAGCACTTATGTATTATCAAGAAATATGACATTATAATCCCATGAAGTTACTACTTATAGAAAAAAAATAAAACTGTTCCCATTCTCTTCCACACCTAAGTGTAAAGTGAATACCTTCCATTAATTTTACCTTGGATTAACTTTAGAAAGAAAAAGGACACTTAATATTTTTTGCATGTATTTTAAACTTCACTTTTAACACAGAGTTTTGAAATCAGCCATGAAACATAAAAATTGGAAATATCTTTCCAAGAAATTTAACTCATCTGAAAATAATTATTGTATTTTAAACTATCCTGTGATTTATGTCAAATCTGACAAAAAGTTGCAGCCAAAGTTGGGGTGGAAAATTAAACAAAAAAATATGTGAGATCATGCTGCAAACTTTTAGAAATAGACCAAATTAAGTCCAACGACGGGGTTTTTTTAAAATTTCTTTTCTTATCTTCCTTATTCTCTCTCCACATTTTTGCTGCCTAGATTTTCATTCAGTTCTTCAAACAGCCCAACAAAGCCAATGCACCAGCATCAATGTGCCATTTTGAGGTGAAATTTGCTAACATGAGTAAAACCAGTACTAAAGGCTATTTTCTTCCTACAGATAAGCCATTTTCTTCTCCAAATTCTTCAATACTCCAAAGTCAGTGCATCACAAGAGAGCCGTGCCTAATTTATTGCGTGGGGAGATTGAATTACCACCGTATGGAGCTCACCCCACTAACACCTGAGCATGGACCTCTGACAGCAAACAGAGAATCAGGAGGAAACAACCAAGTTCAGAGCTCCTCTTGCTGTTGGAATCATGGAATGGTTTGGGTTGGAAGGGATCTTAAAGCCATCCAGTGCCACCCCTGACATGGCAGGGACATTTCCACTGTCCCAGGTTGCTCCAAGCCTCATCCAACCTGGCCTTGGGCACTGCCAGGGATCCAGGGGCAGCCACAGCTCTCTGGGCACCTGTGCCAGGGCCTCACAGGGAAGAGTTTCATCCTGATATCCAACCTAAATCTCCCCTCTTTCAATCCGTACCCATTCCTCCCTGTGCTGTCACTCCGGTTCCTGACAAAGAGCCCCTCTCCGGTTCCCTGTAGCTCCTTCAGAAAGTGCCGGGAGGTGTCCACACGAGCTTCTCTTCTCCGGGCTGAGCAGCCCCAGCTCTCCCAGCCTGTCTCCTTAGGGGATGTGCTCCACACCCTTATCAACACCCTGGACTCTTTCCAACAGTTTTTATGTTGGAGGCACCATCTGAAGACACTTCCAGAACCTGGCAAACCATGGAGTGTGGAAATCCAGACCCTGGCTTTGTTTTTAAACTTGGGGGGGCGGAGAAGAAAACAGATTTCTCTTGGCCAACAATTTTGGCACTGTATTACCATTGCTTTCCTCCAAAACAAAACCAATTCCAAGAGCCTCCTAAGGAAGTCACAGGCTGCCACCTTTGGGCCCAGCTGTGTCACAGAAACATCTGTGCAGTGCAGGGTCAGCATTTCACCACTTCAGCAAGGTGGAATCTCTACATCAGTGCATTTCCCTCTGCCTAATGAAGTTCAAGCCAAATCACCACCAAGGCCCAGAATGAGATTGCTGATGTCATGGCAAAGCAACAAGCAAAATAAAATGAAATTGTAGTGGCAGCAGCACCCAGGAAACAATTCCTCTCAGCAATTTACTTCTCACATCACTCTGCGGCACTGACTACATCCCCTCACTGCATGGATGCCATGGCAAGCAGATGGTTACACATTTTTAACCCCAAGCTCACCAAGTCTAATAACAGGCTCTTAATTAAGAAAAAATCAGGGAAAACAGGCTTTAATAAGCATGAATACAAA
The DNA here is from genome assembly GCF_028551555.1 of Melozone crissalis. Taxonomy (NCBI): domain Eukaryota; kingdom Metazoa; phylum Chordata; class Aves; order Passeriformes; family Passerellidae; genus Melozone; species Melozone crissalis. Next base: position 17,639,140 of record NW_026535807.1, on the reverse strand, counting down.
ATGCAGAGGGCATGTTTAAAAATTGGCAAAAACCAAAAGCAGGAACAATGAGTTAAATTACAAAAGCAGTTATTAAAATGTCTGGTTTGAATATCTGAAAACAAAAAACTTGAAAATGCACTGTTCCAGGGAAAACTCTGCAGTGGCAGGAAGAGATTCCCAGTGCAACTTGAAGTTTTTTCTTAAATTCAGCAATTCACTAACAAATCATCATTAAAGCCTTGATCCCCAGGGCATCCTAAAAGCACTTTTGCAGCATTAGTAATAGGCCATTTAATTTCCCCACTTTATTTCTAATTTCTAATTAGGCTTTAATTCATCATATATCTTATCCTCTCATTGTGATAGCCTGTATTCCTAAGGAAATGGGAATTTATCTTTCTGAGCTAAAAGTTTTTACACTCAGGATTGCTGGATCATGGTGTTCCTTCTGCTTGTTTGCCATCTCCCTCAAACTATCCTAAAATAAATCTAAGTGTTTATTATTGAAATATCCTGCTTTCCCTTATCTGCTTATGCTGCTCAGCTGGCATTTTGGAAATGCAAGAATTGGTGACATTCCATGTATCACCACCTCAAACCATATCAAAAAGTCCTCTGTACCAGCAGCCTTGTCTTAAAATAACCTTGAAGAGCTTCACCATGGAACACTGATTAAACATCTGGTCCCACTGCATGTCTCCCAGACAAGGGGTGGTGCCAGGGGCTCCTCATCCTGCTTGGATTTCTCCTACCTATGGATTACTGCACAACCTGACTCTAAATTTTCTACAGGACAGCTTCTTTTATTATCAATCTGAAAAAAAAAAACCCACAAAAACAAACAAACAAAAAACCACAAATGAAAAATTCATCCCCAAATCTTTCCCTTGTGACTCTTACTCCATTTTCTCCTGCCCCAGGTATAAGGTTATCAGCATGGCACATCTAACTCCAGGATTTCTTTTGGATCCTAAGCAGAATAGAACTGGAATGAGGGTGGAGCAAGTGGAATGGAGCAGAACAAGGGGAGAATTGGGGTGAGCTTAGAGCAGAGCAGACCCGAATTCCTGCACCTGCAATGCAGCACATCCCAGCTCTGCCTCGGTGACTCCAGCAGCAGCAGGAATCTGCTCAGGGGAGAGGGGTCAGCTGCACCTCAGGAATCACTCCTGCACCCACAAATTCTGACACTGGGGAGACATTTCAGGGTCCTCCCAAGTGCCTGTGCTGGGGACAGGAGTGAGACCCCAGGAAATGCTATTCCTCTGGTTCGCTGTCAGTGGGAAGCGTGAGTTTGTAGCTGATGCTCAACAGATTTTCCTCTTGTGGTTCAGTTTAATTTCTTTGGTTCTAAATATCAGCAAAAGATGGAGTTGAGAAGAAAAGGAATTTTTAAAAAATGTATTCCTGATGTACAGCAGAGCCTGGGTGGGGCTGCCAGGTGATCCCACACTCAGACACTCATCCGAGGCTGAAAAGCACTGCAGCACTGCAGGGTCTGCATTTCCTCCCAAGCCCTCACAGCAACACCGGCACCCAAATCAATCCAGTTCCCTCTGCTGATACTTTCTGAAGGAGAAGCATGCATAGATCATGCTGAGAAAGAGGCTGCTTTTCTCTAGCCTGCTGATCTCATTATAAGCAAATACGAGGGCAATCTAATTTTATCGGCCACAAAACAAAGAGCGTGTTTAAATTTGAACATCCAACCAAAACCTCTTCTGCTTATAATTTGAGTTTAAACTTATACAGCATGTTCATTACCATAAACAATCTGCAAAATGGCCAGAAAACAAACTCCCCCCTTGTAATCTGCTGTCAGAAAACCACAAAGAAATAAACATTGGCATCTCAGCTTTGCTTTCACTTCGCTCTCAAGGCTTTGGAAAGACCAGATGAGAAGTTTTCCTTCCAAATAAACTGAAAATTTTAAACAAACCAAAGAATGCTTCCAGATGTTTTTTCTTTCAAGCATACCTTAATAAATGACCCTGAATAAAGAAAACTTCAAGGTAGATAAATAGTGTCTTGGAGGATAATGAATTAAGGAAGGGCTCTAAGTATTACAAAATTATACTCATGTTTCATCTCAATTGATTTTGTCCACCTAATCAGTAAAATCAACAACAACAATTTGACTTTCTTCTTTGTGAAAGGGAACAAAATACTATTTTAAAATATGAGATAATTTCAATTTAATAAATACTACATGTGCAGATAATGGGATTTCCATGAAAAATTCAAAGAGCATTGCTCTTCATCATTAAATTCAAGTTAATCACCATATTCTTCTGCAGATTCAATTAAAAACCAATATTCTAAATTTATTACTCAGTTGTAAATATCAATTTGGTTTCCAAGCAAAACAATATGAATCTGCAGTAAACAGCTCAATCATTCTGGAAGTTGTCTAAACACCAACCCCAATATCAACAGAGAAAATAAACAAGAGAAAAGCCACAACAGCAACTTCTCCAAAATCCACAATACGTGGTACAACATATTGTACCTTAACAAACCAAGAGAATTAACAAAAAGTGGTGATAACCAACAGGAACAAAGACTGCTATTTGCTTATCAAACATTACAAATTATTGTTTTAAGCAGATGTTCATTTTGAATGCCATATGGGAGATGGGAAGGATCTGTCAAAGCACAATCCTGATGGAAATCTCCTAATCAAACCTGACAGAAAACCAAACCAACAGATCGACAGCCAGGAACTGCAGATGCCTCATTTCCTTTGGAAACCCAACCTGAAAGGAAGGGCTCACTAACAACAACCACCACAACCCTTCCAGAGCTGGTGGCAGCACCCACAAACCCCAGCATGACAATATTTAATGGGAAAACAATTTATCCAGAGAGCACAACCCCTGGAGAACCCAGGGGGATGGATCCAAGAGGAGCTTCTGCCTTCCTTCCCTGTGTGACTGCCTCAATTCCCTACAGGCGTGCCCTGCCTGCTTGGGAGAGGAGCCCCAACAGCTCCTGGAGGAGTGAGCTCCCTGGCATGGAGGGAAAAGGACAGGAGCACAAGGATGGGCACGGAATGAAGGCAGGCTGGTAAAACCTGGCCTGGTTAGGCCTGGCTTTCCAAACCCAAGCCCAACAGCTGCTCTGAAACTCTGCCGTGGGGAACAGCCAGGTTTGGCCAAGCTGGAGAGAGCAGGAGCTGAGGGAATGTTGGAGAAAGCAGGAACTGAGGGAAGGCTGGAGAAAGCAGGAGATGAGGGAATGGTAGAGAAAGCAGGAGCTGAGGGAAGGCTGGAGAAAGCAGGAGATGAGGGAATGGTAGAGAAAGCAGGAGCTGAGGGAACGTTGGAGAAAGCAGGAGCTGAGGGAATGTTGGAGAGAGCAGGAGCTGAAGGAACATTGGAGAAAGCAGGAGCTGAGGGAACCCTGGAGAAAGCAGGAGCTGAGGGAATGTTGGAGAAAGCAGGAGCTGAGGGAATGTTGGAGAAAGCAGGAGCTGAGGGAACATTGGAGAAAGCAGGAGCTGAGGGATCTTGGAGAAAGCAGGAGCTGAGGGAACGTTGGAGAAAGCAGGAGCTGAGGGAATGTTGGAGAAAGCAGGAGCTGAGGGAACGTTGGAGAAAGCAGGAGCTGAGGGAACATTGGAGAAAGCAGGAGCTGAGGGATCTTGGAGAAACGGAACACCGAGCTCCACAGCCTGAGGAGGCCCTCAGGACCATCAGGAATGTCACTTCCAGGTCTGAAAGGTGCCCTAAGTAGTTGCAGACTCCACTTTAATGTTTCCCTCTCCTCTCCCATAAGTTCCTGTTCATTATTTTCATATTTTCTGTTTGGCATATAGAAACAGGATAATTCCAAGTTTGAACTAAATTTCTCCATGACTATAAAAATATATTTGATTAAACAGATGTCAGCAAAATTTTATGGAGTGAAAATTGAGTAACAGATGGTGAGGTCTGTGGAGTTCAAAGAGGCTGTATTTTATTAAATAGGAAATTTGACGAAAAGAATTATTTTGCTGGAAACATTGATGCAGTGTTTACGCAAATGTAAAAGCATTCTTACTTGATAGAAAACAGTAAGTTTGAAAAAAAACTTAAAATAGATATATTCATACCATGAGCCTCACTCAGACCATTAAAAGAGGGGATTTTATTCCAACTTCTTTTTACTGACTACAGCACATCAAGGTTCTCAAAGAAAAATAATGGAGAAGAAAAAAACCCAGCTACCAAACCAAAAATAACGATGACCTTGATTAAGCATCCTGAGCAAAATACATCCTTTGTTTGATACACAAATATTGTGAAAACAAGTCTAGAAGTACAGGACCATGGGATAATAAACAGTTATACCAAACTTACATTATAAGCATTAAACAAAATTGCAAATAATGGCTTATGTGCTGTGGGAAATGAGACAGAGGGATTATAACTCCTGAATGCCATTAATGTACCAGCCCTATTCCAGCTCTACTGCTTGGAGTGGTAGAAGAACATTACCACCAGTGGAACATAGACAGAGAGTCAATGAAATGAAAAGAACACCATAAATGTAATTATTATTGCACAAAATGATTTCTCTCCCTATTCCTATAGCTCTCAAGTCTTTTCTTCAAGCTGATATTTTAAACATTTTATTACATCATTGGGAAAAAAAAAAATTCAAAGGGCAAAAGTAGTTTCAAATTCATGACCAGGCTCCTTCTGCATCAAAGAGAAAGCTACAGTACCCTGTGGAATAGCAGTCAGGGAGCTGCCTCACATGTCCAGGGGGAAGAACTGGAGAAATCCAATAGTTCCAGAGCACTCAGCCATGCTGAGAGCTGCCTGTTGTCCAAAGCAGCCTTGTGCTGGATCACAGGCAGGAGACCCCTGTGATTCCCCCAACAGGGAGGAACTCTGAGGAGGAGATAATTGGAGCTTTCTGAGCTGACGGAGCCTCTCTGACCCGCAAGAGGCACCAGCACAGCCCAGCTCCGTCAGAGAGCTCTGCTCCTCCCAAAATCCTGCTGGGAGCTGCTCCTGCTCTGATCCCACCCAGCACAGCTCAGGGCTTGGTGCTCCCGTGGATCAGAGCTGCAAGTGCTGATGCCACCAGGAGTGAAACCATCACAAACACGCAACAGACATCTCTGAGCTCGTGTCCTCATTTCTCAGGGACGTTCCCCGTCAGGTGTTTGGCTGTCCTGTCAGGGCTGCTGATGTGAGCAGCCCCAGGGCTGTGGGAGCTGCTCCATGCTCACAGTGGGAAATGCTGCTGCTGCTTTTTCACAGAGCGGGGCAGTGAACTGAGCCCCCCCAGACTGTGAATGCACAAACAGAGCTTACAGCACTCCAGTCTTTATGGTTTATTAACTAAGATCATGTCTTATTAGTGGGTTGAAACCTTGATACCAGCGCCACAAGAAACATTTTCCCACAAAGATTGTATTTCAGGAGAGAAACAGTCAGATAACGTTTGACAGACTGATAAAAGAACCAACTAATTCAAGCCTCCACAAAGCAAAATACCCTCCTCGAGTTTGCACTTCAGGGTTTTGAACAAGAACAAGCTCTTGAGGAGCAATGCTTAGCTTTACAGCCCATCCATCCTTCCTCCCTCTCTATTGATCCATCCAGGTATCTGGGCTGCTTCACAGGCTCCAAATAAACACATGAGATCCTTTCTGGGTTTATATCACTACCAGAGTAATTTAGATCACATTTAGCACAGCCCTGCAGCCTTCCCAAGGATTGGATTCAAGCACGTTGAAAGCACATGTATGTTGTCTGAACTATCTTCACATGCTTTTAGACCTAGAAATCCTGTATTTAAATTAGCAGAAAAAGGAACTGTTGGAGGTGGGTGTTAATTACTCCTATTTACAGGCTTTTTAGCAGTTTCCCATATTGGTTAAAACAGAAGCTGTATCTTATTTTCAGTGATTCAAAAATCAAGGCAAGAGACAGAAATTCATCAGAAAAATCAGAGACTACTTTTCCAGAGATATAAAAGAAAATGCAGCTTACACATCTCAGGCATCAGCCTTTAGATCTATCCTTTATCTTGCTACGGCAAACATGATTATCAATCTATAAAAAAATCCTGAAATAGTCACCAAAAAAACTCCTCTTAATCTTCAGCTGTTCAAGGATTCTGCAGTTTTCAAAAGAACTCTTAAGCAAAAGACATTTTGGGGTTTGAAGTATTCAGTGTTAAGGGCATGAAAAATATCACTCAAAATGTTTAAAAGGGATTTCAAAGCTTGACCCAAGTTGATAACCCTGGTTAAGATTTTCATTTCTGGATATTTAAGATAAAATGGCTGAGGACTTACAGAGAGCAGAAACCAGTTTTACAGCAGCATTTTAAGTTGTGATAAGATTCCTAAATATAAATGCCCAAAGCCGATGTGCCAGAACGTTCATTGGGTATTTTTTAAATGAAGGCACAAGGAATGATTTTAAACTTATATTTAACCTCTACACACGAGGCAGTTCAGCATTCAGGGAGATCTGAAGGAAGGTCTTGTTCTCATCAAATCATCTTTCTTCAGCTTTGGAAGAAGAAGTGCTAATTTCCATTCTTCCCCATTTTCTGACGTGCTTTAGGACTCATTGTGGATGTGGGAAGAGAAATTATTTGACCTCTTGAATAGAAGGAAAAGGGAAGTGGGAGGGTCATGTCTGGAGAGAGATCTCTGCCCCCTATTCCATGTCAATGTTCTGGGGCCTCAGGGAAATTTCTCAGGGTCAAATCTGACAGCTACCAGAGAGGTTTATTGTGAAATGAATGAGGAAAAGTACTCTTGGGATAATCTTATAGAACCCTCTTTTTATTCCTGCAGTGAAAGGCAGGAAAAGTCCATCTAAAAATACCAAAGAATTTACAAATGGAGTCAGAAAAACAAAAAAAATGTATAAATATGCATAATGCTCCCCAAACTGGAGGAACTCAATTAGAATAAAAACAACTTGTTAGAATCATCATTCTAAGGTGCTTTTAAATACCTTTAAGATAATTGTAACCCTACTGGAGTAAGAAGTTCCTGAGGATTGATTGATCCCTGTCACTGACAAGTTACTGTTTAGATAAAATCCTATGCCCACTGTTGGTGCTTTTTTGTAGTTATTTTCACAGAGAAAGCAGAACACTTTTTTAAAAATTATTTGGTCGGCAGGAGGCTGCTCTGTGCCTTGGGAATGCCAATGGGTCCCTGATGGTGCCACCTTACACACAGGGGTGACAGGGACACAAGGAGGGAAGGGTCTCCCCAAGCACAGCCTTGCACTCAGTGTCTTCTTTAATGCAAGCTGAAAGCAAACTGCTCCAGCTAATAACCAAAAAATAGAAACCAAACAGTTAAGGCCTGTCTGATTAATTGCTCTACTTAGCTAATTTGATAAGCCCTCCATCAGTTTTCCATGCCTCCTTCATTGGCTTGATCTACTCTGCAAATTAATCTAATTATGAACACCTGCAATCCAAAGTCCATTTCTGCAGAAGTTCAACAGCTCCTATTTATACTCAGTATTTCTTTAAAGGTCAGTTCTGAGCCCCATCCTGCCACAAGAAGCCAAGGAAAGGGCACAGCAAGGGGAATGTGCAGTAGAGGAACCACTCTGCCTCAGCAATGCTTTATTCCCTCTGTATGCAGCAACATAAACTGCATTTTACAAGAAAAATCTGATAACAATTTACAGCAGACAAAAGATGACAAAGTCATCACAGTCCCCACATTGATCAGATCAGCCTCACACCAGGAGGGGAATGATAATGCCATCTCAAATTCAGGGTGCCATGGGATCCCCAAAGAAACCAGGGACTGCATAAGGAAAGTGCCAACTTGACCTGATAAAACTATTTCGAAAAATTCAGCATCACCTAGAGTGAATATGTGTCAGATAATAAAATATTAACTGTGTGTTTATGGTGTAGATTACCCTTGATTCCCTGAAAAGCCATTTCTATTTGCACCATTTCTTCACACTCTGCCAATAGAATCCAATCACAAAACTTGGGCTGCAGTATTTTCAAAGGTATGGACTGGTAACTGATTTAAAACCAATTGTATTGATAGTTTTAATTGATGACTCTGATTGTTACTTTATCCTCATTAATTGTTGTGAATATAAATTGGAAACAAAAGGAAGCCCCAAGCAGTTTTATCTGGCTATAAAGATTTCTTGCCACTGGATTTGCAATTCCTTTTCACAAATTATTTTGTGGGCAGAATTTTTAATACTCTGTTTTAATCACAATTTTCTCCCTTTCAACATCATTACAGAAAGATTGAACATCATAAAATGATTTTTTCCATCAAAATCAGAAAAAGTTATAGTTGAATTCATGTGGGGGTTTGTACCAGCCTTGATAAAATGTATTTTTAAAAGACAAACAATAACACTGCTAGACTTGCCTGACTCAAAAGCAATTTGCATTAGTAAAATTTAACTGTAAGCCCTTGAGATGCCAATGGTTTATTTTATTTGCTGTAAAAAATATTTTAGCCAAGCAGTGCCAAGCTTGGGGCCCTCTGCAGTAACTGTGGCAAGGAAAATGAGAAAGTTGTGCTCCAGAGAACATCTGCAGGGCTTGCAGGGGACCCCAAAATGCAGGACACTCCTAACCTACCTCAAAATACTGGTCCAATATTTTAAACATGAGAATATGAGGAAGTTATTGATGGAGCCATTAACTGTCTCTCTGGGGCTCCCAGATTAATTAAATTCAGAGTCAGTTCTGGATCCTCAGAGCCTTTCCAAACCTCCAGCAAGCACCTGCAGAACTGCTCCAAAGATCACCACGGACAGCACAATGTGGGAGAAAAGTCATGCATTACATGGAAAAGCTGCTAGAATGTCAGAAAAATGTAGAAAACTACACCAAAAAGAAAAAAAAAAAAAAAAAAAAGGAAAATGTTGGCATTAAAAGCCCTAACAGATGTTAAACTTTTGTTCTTGCATCATCTCCCTTTGCAGAGTTCTGAGTAATTAAATGTGATGAGTTGCAATGTATTAGCAAGGGTTAGGCCACGGTGTGCACCAGCCAGCCCGCTTCTAAGTTTGTTATCAAAGCCTCAAGGATTCATCAAGGCTATTAGAACATAAATTGTACTAAATTAAGGAAGAAGAGGCTGAGAAACTGAACGCCAAGACCACAAGAACTAGATAACAGAGGACTGTGAAACACCTGGACTGAAACCAATCATTACTCTGAGAAACACAGGGAGAAAATGAGTAAAAAAGACAAAAGCAGTAATCAGAAAGTGTGCACTTAGTACTTAGAATCTATAAACATGTGCATAATGTAAACAATAAACAACTTCTACTTAATCACATTAGCCAGCTATTCAAAAACCCTCAATTTCCCACACTAGTGATGTGCAACTGAGCAAGGGCTTGTCCCTGCCATGACCCCCAAAGCTGCCCAGAGGCCCTCATCAGGGGAAAGGATTCCCCCGGGAGCTGAGGATGGTTCCTGACACCCCAATGGATGTCCCAGGATGGAACACTCCCTCCAGGCAGCCACAGCACATTGATGGCTCCCAGAAACACCAGGAATCTCAGCTGGATATGGCCATTGATTACCCCAACATCTCCATGAGGCAGATCCCAATGGAGGACTCAGCTGAGGTGAGCTGGGGAAGAGGATTAAAAATCCTAAAAATCTGTGTCCCTTAAAGCCTTGGCCAATCCTGTGCCATCCCCAAGCCCATCAGCAAGGGAAAGCTGTTTATTAACTTCTGCTCTCAAAGGTGGAGGTCACCAAGCAGCTCAAACATCCTGAGGCATATATAAGGGAGAACTTAGGAAATAAAAAAAAAAAAATTAAATGGAGAAAAAAAGAAGAAAAGAACACTGGAGCCACATGAGGATCACTTACTTCCAGTTAAAAGCATGAGAGAAAATAATCAATTTAAAAATAGGTATCAGTAAACCCAGAAATACAGAAGGTGTTTGCTACTTAACCCCTCAAAAAAAGACCAAAAAAAAGAAAGCAGAACACAGTAGGAAACCTTTTGATAAATGTGAGGCCTAATCCCAAAAGCTGGTTTATTTGCATATCATTATGAAAGGGGCAATTTGCTAATATTTGGAGGGGAAGGGAAGGAGAAGGAACACGTGCTGCTGAGGAGCAGCACAGGGGCTTCTTTTGCCTATACAAAATGAGTTTATGAAATATATTTAACTGAGTTATTTTAAGAAGTGCCAAAAAGTTGGCAGCCACAGAGAATTCCTTAGCATAGCTAAAGAGCCTGAGGGTTTGGAACCAGGACAAAATGGGATTCACTGGACCCAGGCTGGGCCTGTTGTGTTGCTGTGTGCAGATCTGCTCATGGAGAGGAAATCTGCAGGAATTCTGATTCCTGGCAGGAATTCTGATGTCACTGATCGCTTGAAACTACAAAACTGGCCCCATCCTGCCTTATCTGCAATTTTGACCATGGCCGCTGGAACTTAGAGGCCATTATCAGATCCTTCTCAGGTTCTTAAAACTCATTTTGCACCGGATGTTGTAGAAAACTGGAGATTTGTCACTAATTCAGCAAAAAACAAAGACTAAACTCATTTCCATGTGTTTATGATGATTTCAAATGATTGGTTGCTAAAATAACATGATACTCCTTTGATATAATAATCCCTGGAATGACAAATGGACAACAGGAGGAGATCAGGCTCACCATGAACATAGCGCACCAGGCGAGGAGATCTTTGTGTCACAGCATGCAGGACCTGTTAAAAACAAAGAAAAAAACACGTTTATATTTTGGAAATTTAAATAATAATCATTATAATGAATGTGAAATCAAAGAGAAAGGCAGTTCAATCATTGAAAAGCAGCTTCATTTAAATCCAAATGCATTTATTGCACAATTAATAAAATTAAGGTCATCTCTCTTGTGTTTTTCCATAACAGAAAATTTAAAAGTGACTCTTAAAAAAATCAAGTATAACACACCTTTAAAAAATAAAATATTACACACCTTCCAATAGAATTGAAGCATTTAGTATTGCTTTATTCCAGAAAAATCTAACTAACAATGCACACAAAAGCCATCATGCTTGTTAGCACTTACAATTATTTTGTAGTAGCATTCAGGTCTACAAGCATTCAACAAAACTGAGAACCTCAATTTTTCTCAGAATCAAATATCTTGAGGGGAAAATGTTTACTGAATAAATACAAGCATGAATCAGGGCACATGAAAGTTTTCCTCTCTTCCTGTTGGAGATGAAAACAAACATCTCTTCCAAGAATTACATCAGGACAAACTCGCAGGTGTCACAAATCTAATGCCAGGGCGAAATTTTCAACAAAGATTCTATTTCAAGCCCTTCTGGGGGTGATTTCACGTCAGCAGAGACAGAATCCTGTGTGCAGCACATTTGTCAAGACGCAACTTGCCAAGCAATGAGTTCAGCAGAGCCCCTCGCGCTGCCTGGGGAATGTCTCCCTTCCAGACCAGCAGATTGATGCAGGAACACAGCACTGCCAGCCCTACAGAGCTCCAGGACACAGGGATTGAACAGCAATTTCTCTCCCAACCCCTCAAAGCACTTCAGAGCATCAGAGGGATGCACAAACAGAATGGACCTCGTGTTATTAAGGGCCAGAAAGGAATTCCCAGAGTCTCTGGGTTCCGCTGTGCAAATGCTCGGCCAGAAATTAAAAGGACAACACGACTTATCTGGGAGCCAAAGCTGACTTAGGGAGGTGGCACATCATGAATTAAATTGAAATCTGGCCAAAACAAAACCAAACCAAGCCTAACCCACTTGATTGAAGTGCCATGTAAGCACTACAAGTGATAAAAATACCTCTCTGCCATCCCAAGCTGACAGAAGTGCTTGCAGGAGTTCCAAGCCAAATATCTTGTTCCACCACCTGGGCTACCAACATCTCTTAGCACATTTATCCCAGAGATTCCCCATTGTGGGAACACATGAAAACAGCTAAAAGCCAGAGCTCTCTCACTCTGAATTGCACACACAACGCTGGAGCTGAGCAAACAGCAAGTCCATCTTGTCCAGGAGCTGAGAATGCAATCCCTCTACTGGGTACCAGTCCCAAAAATCAGCAGGTGACTCCAGGAATCAAACAGCAAACAAGGAGACACAGCAGGGGGAAATACCCAAAGGCTTTGGAGTACAGCAAGACAAAACATTTCTGCCAGAGGGGATGGAAATGGTACAAAGTTGATTAAATGAGTGAGAAGGGGATTCCCAGCAGGACTGGATGCAGGCAGGGATGGGAACACTTGGCTCTGTCCTGGCTAAATCCAGTTCCAACACCGACCCTTGGAGGCCTAAGCTGTAAAAACTATTTGTGCCCAGCAGCACAGGTGTGTCCTTAAACCTCCTGCTCCCCTTTGCCTCAGCAGTAAAGTTGTCCCACTTCTGTGAGATTAATTTTGTGTATCAATTCAGAAGATAACATAAAAGTGCTCAAACACTGGGGTGATAAATTAAAATAAATGTCTTATTGGTATTCTCAATATATTTCTCTAACTCTGTAAAGACTCAACATTTTCAGCCTGGGAAGGATAACAAAACCAGAGTCCAGGAGTAATCAATGCCACTTTTAAAATACATTTTTACTTTAATCAGGGATTACTTAAACCCCAGCCAGATCAATATTTATTTATTCTTTCATCTGGCTTTCCCAGAGTTTTAGAAAATTATAGTTGTCAAAGGCACTGCCTATTGCTGTAAAATTCCCTGTGAAGGAGTTTGATGTAAGAAAGCCAGTCACTCATGAAAAAAAAATTAAAGTCATACAAAATTTATAGTTAAATAAAAACCTTTGTGCTTCATTCATTTCCCTAAATAGCTTAAACCCTTGCTGGAGCAGAAATTCAGTGTGCCTGCAAATCTGTCATTTGCTGCAGCTGCCTAAAAATATGAATAACCATAAAGAAATGGATAATCAAAGAATTTGCTAGAAAGAAAAGAATCTTAGTGATTTTTATGACTGGTTTTGATGAGGGAAAGGTTTCACCTTCCCAAAGTGAAGATGGAATAATAACAAAAATATGTGACAAAATTATAACAAAATAGATGAGTTCCAATTTCTCCAATATCCAGAAATCTGGAAGAGTCACATAGGTGGCAACTGTGGGTTCTTCATCAACAAATCCATTTCCCATGAAAAGGAAAATAGATTCTCTTTGGGGTACAAGGGCATGGGGGAAACTTGATTAAGTATTAAAATAAACTTCTAAAAGGGGAGGAAAACAAAAGGATCATTTCTCTGTCAGTCAGCTCTGGGATGCTCAGCTGCTGCCAAACATTCTGAGAACTTTTTATTTACTTTAAAAACAAATTCACAGATACTTTTTTTAATATTTGGGGCTGCTGGACAGATACTTTTCTTTATATCTGGCTTACAAGGTAAGGCAGAGCAGTTCCAGCCTCTCCCAGCCCAGACCTGCAGCCCTGCCAGGTGTTTCCACACAATCAGAACCCAAAGTGACACAAGAACAGAACTACAACAGCTCCAAGTAGAATCTGATGGTGACTGTTTGCTTCATTTTTAACTGCTGATGACCAAGGTCTACCAAATATCATCTTTGAGAACCCACATGTCATGCTGCAGTCAAACATTTAAAGTCAATTTTGTGCTGCCGAAATGGGATCGTTTCCCCAGGATTCTGTGGCAATTAGGAGCAGCACTCAGTAGGGTTATTTTTAGCAAGTGCACCTCATTCACACATTTCACAGTGCTGCTCAGGGATCACTGATCTATATGCATGACTGCAGTGATAAAATCTGGCAACACTCTTTAATAACTGTTTAAACTGTTCTAGGCGTGTTTCGAGCAACGTACAATTATTCCAACACCTAAAAAGAGCTTTTCCACTTGCAGGATTTTCCACTACTCAGTATGTGCACCCTTGCAGTTGGACAGTTAAGATTTTCCATTATTTCCTTTATTTGATTTGCACCTTTTCAGCCAGTGGACAAAGAAGGTGTCCCTGCCCATGGAAGGGGGCTGGAAATGGATGGTCTTAAAGGTCCCTTCCAACCCAAACTATTCTGCTCACAAAAGATACCTAAGATAGGATTTGCAAAGGCTGGAATGAGAGATTCTTATCCTGATTCACAAAGTGATGAGGGTACAGCTGGAAAACATGTGTCATTCATCAACACAACATTTATATAAATATTGACAATGATCACTGTAAGATCTGCATGATTTTGTTAAATTTTAGTGAGCATAATGGATTTGGCATAACACTGAACAAAGCCAAAATTAAAACTGTAGCTTGGTCAGGTTTGCTGTGGTTTTCAATTTACAACAAATTCCAGAAACATGTTCACTGCATCACCACTGAATTTCTATTTCCTAAATGTCCTCAAATGCTGCTGCTGTACAGTACCATTTCTTAAGATAAACAAAACAAATTGAATTTATTTAAATGAGCATCGATGGAGATTTGGTGTCAAGCACAGCACTTTTGTTAATATAAAAGCTGGCAGAGCTTTGGGTGAAGCAGGGATAAATAAAAGTAAGCTGTGTTAGGGCATCTCCAGGAGGAAAAGTGTCCTGCTGGCCCTGCTTCCATCCTGTGCAGTGCAAGAGACCTCAAAGCCCTGCTCCACCTGGCCCTGGCCTCCCAGGACAAAGTTCACTCATGTTTGAAGATGGAATGAGTGTGGCATTAGCAAAAAGCCCATCATGAACTGCCCAGCTGCAATTCAAGCTGCTGGAGAAATGAAGCCACAAGGGTTGAAAGCCAGAGACAGGACAAGAGGAGAGAAACCACAGTGATACTTGGAAAATGCATCACAACTTATTCATTGAAGGAGGAGAAATAATTGTTTTTAAATTAAATGGTCATTCTGAGGGCTTTGACTTCCCCTAAATCCCCCTGCAATAGTGGCACACACCTCTGCCACACCTTCACTGCTCCCACCTTTCATAAGGGCAGCATTATTCCAAGTTCAGCTCCCAGTGTGAAATGCATCTCATTCTCCCTATAGTTCCCCAGGATCTCCGAGTCTGTAATTACAGCACAATGAAACAAACCTGACAGCCACAATGGCAGCTTTTTTGTCAGGCAGAAAGGCACAAAGCCTCTCAGGGGCTGGGCCACATCCTCTGTCAGCTCTCATCAGGTGGAGAGCTGAAAATCAGCAAGGGATGGCTTCCTTTGTTCTACCAAATGATGTTCTTCCGAAGGGTTCTTCTGACCCTCAGCCAAGTCCTCACTGGAAATGGGAGCTGAAAACACAGCCCCACAGCACTCAGGTTTTGGAACATGCAAACCTTTTATCAAACTTACTGACATTAAAGTAAAAGTGACATCCCAGGCACCTTGAGTCACTCTTGGAGCTAGAAAAGGGTTGTAGGCACCAAACAGACGACACAGCTTTTCTGCTTGGAAGTTCTGGATGGTTGTTTCCAACCATCCCATGTGTTCAGTTTGCAGGCTGAGGTGAGTGATGCCCTCCCTCCACCAATGACCTGGGCTGGTGGGAATGAGCGACCAGCAGAGCTGCAGATAAAAACGTCCTGTGCAATGTCCCAGCAGTGCCTCTGTCACACAGGAGTCCTGACTGACACATCCCAGTGTGCTGGGGACTTTCTCTGGGGAGCTTTGGGCAATGAAAGTGTTACTCTGATGCAGGAAAGGGGCAAAAAAAACATTAGGATTGGGTTTTGGCTTGGGGTTTTCTGTTGGGTGGGGTTTCCCCTCTTTTTGTATTTCTTTACCTTGTCTTTCTTTTAGAGATGCAGGGTTTGCATGATAAAAAAAATGTATTCATTACCTAAGAAACTTCAGTGACTTCAGTCCCCAAGCATTTCATACAATGACTATTCTGTATGTTAATTTAACAGAAAATACAAGAATGAACAACTCCATCAAAATCATACAATAGATCCAGACAAATTTAGTTCAAATTTCTTTAGGTACAGTGTGATTTAGATGTTGATCTGCACTGTCTTTGGTGTGGTTAATGGCTTAAGATGTGCTGGTGCATCTATTTTATCCTAAGGCCATCTATTGTAGATTTATAACAGGAAAAAAGCAAAAAACAACCACGTAAGGGTCTATCAGACAATAAACATTTTGTTCCCTAGAGGTATTCAGCTTCACAATAAATACTGAAACAGGGATTTAAGATTTTAAGTGCTGGAATCAAAGCTATGTATTTCAAAGGACTCTGAGTGATGTCCAGCCTTCATTTGCATGCACACTGCTCATATCCCAGGAGATGGGACTTCTGTTCTTCTGAAATTGTTTGAGTGGTAGCTCAAAAGGCACAGTAATAGCTTTCCCTCAGTCATATTAGACATAAATTTTCTAAATATTCCCTTTATTTCTAACAAATGGGGCTAGATTTGTAGCAGATCTTGACTATCAAAGACTATGACACAATTATGACCCAGCTTATCTGCAAACTCCTTCACGGTTTGTATTTACCAGCTCTTCACAAACTGCAGTTATTGCCAATTCCTTTAATAATTTGGCTTTCTGATTCTAGGAGATTATCTGGGCCAGCAGAATCCTCAGATAATAAGTCTGTGATGTTACAGAGCTTTACAGCTGTATTCAATATATGTGAATCTTTTCTCCCAGAGATCAGCTCAGGGATCCAGTAACACTTTTGGACACTTTAAGGCTGTGCAATAAACACCCCATAAAAACTGATTCAAAACCAAATCAACCTATAAAATCTGAGAAAACATAAATCATGCTTGAAAAACAGGGAGGTTATTTGGGAAAACCACATCTTTTCCTAGATCTGAGAGCAGGAGTCAAGAGCTGACACAACGCTGCTTTTCCAGCATTCCCAGCAGTGATCCCTCGCTGCTGTCCCTGCAGAGCCCCAGGAAATGGGATTTGTGTGCCTGCTTTAGGAACAGCAGAGCCTCCAAGGCAGGGGCTCCTCCTGGGGGATGAGCAAACCCACAAAGCAAAGAACTTGATTTAGCCGAAAATACAAGTTGCTCGCTTGTCCCAGTAAATGACAGGTTTAGTGAGCAGAGGCACCAACAGGTTTTGCTTTTAGGCAGCATTTTGGAATGAAACTGGCTCTGGGAAGGAGGAGTCCATCATTCTCCCTCAGTGGCCTTAGACTCAGCAGCCAGGAACAGTTCCATTATCCCAGCCCTGTGCAGAAGCTGTTTCAACTCATTTATAACCCTTCACATCTTCCCAAAGAGCAGAAGTATCACGCCAGAGCCCAAACACTCTTTTCACTGTAGCCATTATGAAATAGCAAATATTTCTCCTACCACTTGTTACTGGTACTGCTGAGCTTTAATTCCTCAACTTTCTAATGAACATGGCCCCATTCTCTCCCTAATATATGCAAACGCACTACAAGAATTTTCAAAGCACTGAACAAAACTTGATATCAATTTCTAATTAGAAATCTCTGCAGCAGCTCTGGAAATCTCAGCCTCCTCTCTGTGATTTTATTTTAAAAAAATCCACGTAAGTGGTCATAGAAATGGGTATTGTATGAATGTATTTTTTTTAATTTATTCATGAAGAAATATTTTTAAAGGCTGCTCGGTGACAGAGGATTTAACACAGTGTTATGCAATAACTGGTTCAACAGCTTCCCCCACCATGTACTTTTCTCTGCATGTAAATTTTTTTGAAGTTATTTCTAAGGCAATAACTCGATATCAAAAGTTTAATTTCAGAGTGTGACAGATGACAAATATCTTCTCCCTATTTAAGTGCTCCCCCCACAGCACTATTCTAGTCTGTGCAGAATATAAATGACCCACTGAAGGCAAAATAAAAAAAAAAAAAAAGCCAAAAGCATTTCTCAAGGTTTTTCATTAAAATCCACCTTTAAGAGGGAATTAATGAGGGAGAAAGAAGCTACCCTCCCTGAATGATGCTGATCAAAGTACATTTCTTCAGATTTGCTGAGCAATACATCACTCATGTCCCCTCCCAAGGAAAAACCAAATTGTGTATTGAAAATTTGGGTTAGCTACAGTTCACTGTAAATACATTTATGACACTGCAACAAAGGAATGCTGCCGTGTGCACAGGAAGGAAAATTCCTGCAGCATTCTTCTTGTGAAAAGGACTGCACTGACTTTAACACCACAGTTCAGTGTGAGCTTAGGTGCTGAACTTGGCCACATCTCAAAAGCTTGCAGAGAAAAATGAATCAGCCTTAAATTAAGCCCAGAGTGTGCAGTGAGGCTGTGAACCTTCTCAGAAATGCAGAGAGAGAGGTCTCAGCTCACACAGCCATCCATTGTGCCAGCAGGGACTTGGGGTTCTGCTGCTGCTTTTCCAGGTGTTAAACAACAACAGGAATTTTCCTTTTTGTTCTTCTTTCTGCTCCCTCACTCTCAGGTGATGCACACAGGAAAATAACTTCATTCAAGAGGCAATCTCCCTGAAGCACCAGAGACAGATGTGTGTTTGCTCTGAGCCAAGCCCAGCAAGAAAAGGGCTCTGGGTGTGCTCCCATCTCAGTTTGCTGGGCAGCAGAGTGTGCATCCTGCATTGGAAAGGGCACATCCACGGGCAAGGGCTGCCCAGGGCTGACCTGCAGCTCAGCTCAACACCTCTCACAGGAAAAGAGCCATAAAAACACAGATTACAGCAGTTTGCCAGATCCCCACCATGAGTACCTCACTGGGAATTCGGAGAATGAGGAGCATTCCCAGCATTTCCCACAAAGCTTTAACACTTCTGCTTTTTATTTTATCCATACCCCCTCCTTCAGGGGTGGGTACAAGTGCATCCAAACATCCTGGATCTGACAGAGGGTTTAACACCTCCCTGGTCACACAGCTGTGCTTAAACTGCTTTTCTGACAAATTTCTATCTGCAAATTCATTCATTTTCCCTATTGAGGTGTTCCAAAGCACCAGCAAAGTACAGTGACAGCACTGCCAGGCAAGGTGATTTACGCAAAGGTGCTTTCCAACATTTTCCCTAACTAACTTCAATGTAGTTGTGATGGCTGCTTTGCCCATCACTTCTAGTAAGCACACACATTAATTATTCATTACAAATTGTTACCAAATACACAAGTTACAACCTGAATCATTGCAGGGCATCTTGCCAGGATAGTCCAGTTAGTTCCACAAGTTAAAAAAAAAGATCCATTTACATTCTCTCTGATTAAATAACATACTGGAATTATTTCCATGGCACATCCAGAAGTGGTTCAAGGTGAATTCTTTTGATCCAAAAGCAATCAGGACATTTTTTCAAATTCAGTAAATTCAATAAATTCAAATATAATGAGATGCCAGTGAAAAAACTTCCTGGTGGTTGACAGGTGACTCCATTCCTAAACTATTCCTTTTACCTTGAGAGGATGAACCTATGAAAAAATGCTTACAAGGACTGTTTGGAAAAAAATATTGGTTTGTTCCTTGGATTTTAAGTTGCGTCAAACTATCTCCTGCAAGTTTGTCCTAAAAGAATTCCCTGGAGCACAGCAGGGAATTTACAGAGCAGGTGATCAGAACCTGTCCAAAGGCAGAGCAAGGCTCTTTCAGCACAGTGTGAAGGAGAAGTATTTAAAACTAAGTATTTTAAACCATTCCTTAGCTCCTGAGCCTTCCCTGCACAGCTTTCCCCCACCCCATTGTCACAAAAGGCAGCACTGACAGCTCTGCAGGCTCCAGCAGGAGCCACCCACACACAGCTCCAGAAAAGCTCGGCCTGGCTGAGCTGGGCTCTCCTGGCCAGGCCCAGGCCCAGGTGACATCTCTGGTGGCACTGCCCCTGTCTCTTTGTGATCAGGATGACCCCAAAATGTGTCAGAGTTTCTTTTCTCAGCTCGGCAGCTGAAGGAGGAGTCAGGATTCTTCTGGTTTGGTTTTCAAGGTTGTCTAATTTCTGTTATTTATAACATTCTTTTTTTGACCTGCTGAGGTCTGTTCAAGTCAGTCTGTGGCACAGTGACCACCCTCAGGGCGGTGTTGTTTTTTTATACTGAAAACGACATGTAAACTATTTACAATAACTTCCCAATACCTATCCCTTATGTTAGACTGTGTTTCTTCTCTAAACTAATCTAAAAGTGCCAACATCACCTAGAAGATGGAGGCCAGGAAGAAGGAGACAGGAGGACAAGGCACACCCAGATTCTTCCACTTGGGCCTCCGAGTTCCTGTTCTAAAAACTCTAAAATTCTACTTTTCACCTTGTGAAAAACTATCTATCATTCTACTTAAAATTTCGTGGCTTCTAATTCTTCATATAAGGTTGGTAATTTTTTCTATGGGTCAAAATCAAAGGCACAGGGGTCAGGACAGCCAGAGGGATGTCCTGGGTTCTGACACCTCTGGAGCTGCCCCTGAGCCCAGGATGCAGGAGCAGGGCGGCTGCAGCTCCTTCCATCCCACTCCAGCTCCTCCCTGGCTGCCCCAAAACACATTCTGCTCTCTGGAGGTGTTCCCAACGTGTCCCAGCAGCCACAAGTAGGACAACTGTGCTGCTTCCCCTCTGCTGGGGGTTTGCTAGATGTAAAAAATGTGTATTTTATGATTGGCTTTTCACAAATATTAAAATGATTACATGTGTCGTGTTAGAAAGTAATGCTGTATTTATTTTTTTAAGTAGTGTGTTAAATATAGTTTTAGGTTATAACATAAGGTTAAAATAGAAACTATGCTATGAAAGATACTTTTTTTAAAGAGAGGACTTGCACCAGATAGCAGCCACAGGACACTGAAGTCTTTCAGAGAAAGAGAATTTATTGCTCCATTATCAGGAGAAATTAACTTCTTCCTGCCTTCCTCAGCCCTGAAGACACCATTAGGATTAAGAGGAAGAAGCTGACACTGCCCAGACAGAATCCTGTGTTTGAATGGAATTTATGCATCATATATGAGATGTATGAATATGCAACAGGTTATTGTTTTTAAGTGTTAATCCTCTGTTAACATGGGTCCTTTTGGGGCTTATTTTGCCCAGAAAAGGTACCTGGACTGTCCGTAACTCTTTGTTTCTATTGTCTCATATTGTCCTAAATCCTAATTGTCTAAATTTTTATTACTCTAATTATATTGCTATTTTTATAACCATTTTATAACTATTAAACTTTTAAAATTTTAAAAACAAGTGATTGGTGTTTTTCACACTATACTGAAAAAGAGAGGAAGATGGAAAAAAACAACTTTATTCCTTAGCGTAGTAGCACAAAAGATGATTACACTACCTTAGATTTTCCCAAAAATCACCTTATCTCAAGATACCAAATAGACACCACTATTTTCACAGACATTGGGATATATTTCAGCTTAAATTTCCTCTGACAAGGGGGTTTTACATCTGTAAAATGTCTCAGTTTAAAAGAAAATTCCCTTATTATAGATTAGGGGGAAAAACCACACACACACACACACACAAAAAAACCCAAAACGACAAACAGAAAAGCTCAGAACTGCTCAAGTTATTTAAGAGAAAACCATAAGTACAAATTGCCATGGCAAAAATCCACAAAATTTGCAATATTTTCAATCTTAGCAGACTTTCATAATCAGTCACCACTATTTTCACAACCATCAAAAGATATTTCAGCTTAAATTTCCTCTGACAAGGTTTTTTTTACCTCTGTAAAATGTCTTGTTTTTTTTTTAAAAAGTTCCCTTATTACGGATTAGAGACTCTTGGTTTTACTGACTTTCTATGCAGAGGAAACAAGACTAGAATTCCTTGCTATGGATTAGAGATTTTGAGGTTTAGTGAATGCCTTTCTGTGCAGAGAAAACTCTAGTTTAGGGCACACAGCAGCATAAACCATTGTTCAAGATAATTTCCAACCACATGAACAAGTGCTTGAGGAAATACAGGCATAAAATGATCCTGTTTAAAATGTTCCAACTCTGTAATATATTTGCCTTCTTGTTCTGATAAAGTATGCATGTTGACAAGAGAAAAATGGAAGAGAGATCCAAGGGAATAAAACCCCTGCTATCAACTACAGCAAATGTAACATGATTTCTGTTGTACCAGAGATTAGAGATATTAAATGCAAATACATGCAAAAATGCTACTCACAAAGTGATTTGGAGGCCTTGAATAACCTTTTTTGGTAAAATGTGTCATTCACAGAATAAATGCAGATATATCACATTGTGAGATGTGATACAAAGAATTGTGAGTTACATATTACATTTTTGAGGGATTTTTGGCCCTCATTTGAGACCATCAACATCTAGATCTCAGAGGCTTCACCATTCACAGAATCTCAGAAAGGCTTGCATAGAGTGCTCAGAGAAATTTATCAGTGATGATTAAATGATGAAATGCTTTAAGATTACTGCAAATTCCTCTTGATGGCAAATATTTAACTTTACACAACAAGCACCCACATACTAAATTAAAGAAGCTGCAAACCAAGATAAAACTTCATTATTAGTCTTCACAACATGGAGAAATGAGACAACAAATGCAAGTTGGCAAACCATCAGAACTATTTTTCAGCAACTGCAGGCAAAGATAGAAATGCATCAGGCTTGCAGCAAGTGAAATAAACTGGAATCAAGAGCTGCCACCAAAACTCAGCCTAAACCCCTGCAGATGCTCCTTGTGTTGGTATGAGTGGGCATTACCTGCTATTTATAAGTAATGGCATCATTATTATCCCAGGTTTCCCCACATGGATCCCCCCAGACAACAATTTCCCCACTGCTGTCACCGTTCCTGCAGTTAACGAGCCCTGGGAAATGCCCCACTCCCTCCCAGGTACCTCTAATCCCTGCAATGTGCAGCACAAGCAAGGTTTGGTTTTGATTTACTGCCTGAACTGAAGATGACTCCTCAGACACCTGCAGCACTCCCAGAAAAGCCATTTCTGCAGCCTCTAACAGGGCTGCAAAGAGCCCCCAAAGCTGCTTTTCCAGGCAGCTGTGACACCACTGCAAGATGTGGCTGAAAAGCAAGCACAGCCCTTCTTCCCTTCCACCAAAAGTCATTTACTCCTCCGTAACTCTGCTCTCATCTCCATCTGGGAGCTAGGAAATATCTCTGTGCATCACCCTTGGCTGGGAGCAGTCTCACAAAATAAAAGAACAGGATGTTGCTGGTGAGTTGTGACCGTGTTCACAGGGGTCCAAGGATGAGGGAAGAGATGAGGATCTGACTCCATGTTTCAGAAGGCTGATTTATTATTTTATGATATATATTACATTAAAACTATACTAAAAGAATAGAAGAAAGGATTTCATCAGAAGGCTGGCTAAGAATAGAAAAGAATGATAACAAGGGTTTGTGTCTCAAACTCTGCCTGAGCCAGCTGACTGTAATTGGCCATTAATTAGAAACAACCAACATGAGACCAATCCCAGATCCACCTGTTGCATTCCACAGCAGCAGATGATTACTGTTTACATTTTGTTCCTGAGGCCTCTCAGCTTCTCAGGAGGAAAAATCCTAAAGAAAGGATTTTCCATAAAAGATGTCTGTGACAGTGGGTTCTGCTCCCACAGCTAGGCCAGAGCAGCACTCACCAGCCATGGTCTGTCCTCACAAAGTTCAGATAAGCAGAAGGATGGAATCATACAAAGGGTTGGGTTGGAAAGGACCTTAAAAACACCAAGTTCCAACAAGTCCCACCCCCGGCCATGGGCAGGGACACCTTCCACTGTCCCAGGCTGCTCCAAGCCCTGTCCAGCCTGGCCTTGGGCACTGCCAGGGATCCAGGGCACCCTGTGCCAGGGCCTGCCCACCCTCACAGGGAACAATCCCTTCCCAATATCCCATCCAACCCTGCCCTCTGGCAGTGGGAGCCATTCCCTGTGTCCTGTCCCTCCATCCCTTGTGAAAAGTCTCTCTCCATCTTCCTTGTGGGCTCCTTCAGGCACTGGAAGAGCCCAGTTGGGTCTCCTGGCAGCTTCTCTGTTTGGTTTGAGGTACAACTTTAAAAAAGAAAAATGAAACCACCAACAGAAAAGCACAGAACTGCTCAAGTTGTTTAAGAGAAAACCATAAGTACAAATTGCCATGGCAAAAAGCAACAAAATTTGTAATATTTTCAATCTTAGCAGACTTTCATAATTACTTGTTCCCTTAGCAGTAAATCTCACTCCCAAACAGAACCTCCTATACTGTGTTAAGTGCCAAGGGCTCCAAAGAACATATTCCCCCAAATATTTCTCATGTGAATAGCACATTATATTTACTATTTGATACATTTATAGTGGCACACTAAATATACACTTATGGAACAGGCTGGATTTATTTCCAGCATATAAAAGGCCATAAAGTTTTCCATCCATAGGGGACCAAGCTAATCATAGCCCATTTAACCATTGGACTCCAAACATTTCTGTCAGACGGTTTGGTTATTTCCCACCGAGGACACATGGCCCTTGGCTCCAGATAAATCTCCAACATGAATTTAAGGTGTAAAAGGGTTAACAAGGACCCAGGTATTCTGACACAGAGACATATTTCTTCACCAGTCGTATTCCCACAAGCCATAGGAATAGATCAAATTTCCCACCAGAGTCACATAACAGCATGCCCCACAATTCAAAGCAAGGATGCAGTAACTTCATTTAAAATTTCTCCACTCCCATTTTAGGTACTTACATGTTTAGCCTAAGAGTGGACATTTTGTCTTGCTACACTCCACTCTCACTGCTTGAGACTGAGCTTCACTCATAAATGGACAAAATGGCCAATTTTTGGATGAGCAGGGGAGGTGGTGATTGTTTGGGGGTTTTAAGTAAGTCCATTTTCAACTGTCTCAAAATGACCATTTCAAATCAGTAACAAGCTTTACAGCAGGCTTGCTCTTCACCTTTTCATTTACTTGCTTTCATTCCCCTTAAACTAGCAAAATAAAAAAGCTTTCAGGGATTTCCAGAGTGACCCATACCCATTGCTGCCAAATAGAAAATGTGGATTTTATTGTACTATCCTATAAGCAGGATCCTGTTGCAGAGGAATACTCTGTATGGAGCAGACATTTTCCCTTGGAAGGGGAAAAAGGATTCCTCTTTTTTTTTTTCCTTTTTATTTTAATGAAATCTGCTTCCTTACAGTCCACACACCTAATTTGTGTGATGTTATAATAAATGTTGCCTTTTCAGAAAGCAAAATATTTATTTAAAATAAACTGTTCTGGAGCATCTGAAGATGCTTTTTATCATTCATTACAATATGCTGTGTTTTTAGAACCAATGTAAATGCAATATAACCAAACCCAGCCCCCAGGTTTTCACCCCCAGTGGAACACTTGGGGCTGTGACAGGGGACACAAAAGCTCTTGCTCGAGTGGTAGCTCAGCTTCCTCAACACCTGAAATTTGTGACAGGAACTGTTCACTGAGAGTGTAGAAATGAACAGTCTGGCTTTTCAAGACTTGGAGATTAGGGACAAGAAACAAACAGGATTCACAGAATGGTTGGAAAACCCTCCCAAGGTCATTGAACCAGCTGTTAATGCAGTACTGCCACGTCCACCACCGAGCCGTGTCCCCAAGTGCCACATCCACAGGGCTTGAGGGAATGATGGATGATCCAGCCACAGCCCTGGGCAGCCTGTTCCAGTGCCTGGCTGCTCCTTCAGTGAAGAAATCTTCCCCAATATCCAACAGAAACCTGCCCTGGTGCAACCTGAGGCCGTTCCCTCTTGTTCTATCCCTTGTTATCTGGGAGAAGGGACCGACCCCACCTGGCTGTGAGTTCCTGGCAGGGAGCTGTGGAACCAAACTGTCATTTATCATGGGAAGGCTTTAACACTGCACACACAAAGACAAAGCAGGGATTCTCAGAGCAGCAAACTGCTCTCCAAGCCAGTAATTTCTAATTCTACAGGACACAGATCAATACTCTTCAGCTTTACGAGCTGATTCGCTTGAGTTATTGTTCCTGCTGCACCTTTAGTGCACAGCAGAGAGGTTTAAATCAAGGCCAGGGAACAAAGGAGGGCTGATGTGCCCGTGGGGAGGTCTGGATGAGATGCAGGCTCTGCTCAGGAGTGCTCAGCACCACAATGGAGCAATCAGACACACACAGCCCTGCCAGCAGCATCGCTGCCACACCATCAGCAGGTGACTCACCTGACCACCCACTGCTGCACAAGGGAGTTTGGGAGGCAGAGAAGAATACAAAGGAAAGAAGAGAGCACCTGAAATCTCAGAATTCCTTTAGGAATGCCAGCATTTGCATGGATCACTGCCCTGCACACAGAGGAACACACAAAGCCTGGGTGGTTTGCACACAGCCCAAAGACAAAGGCGCAGCACGAGCTCCTGGGAGAAGTTGCTGAACAGGGAAAGGGAAATGGCAAAATTAAACATTATCTTAGATAATCTGGGCTGAATATTGTTAAAATCTTCTTTCAGCTTTACAGTCACTTGCTCTTTTTTTTTTTTGGTTTTTATTTCAATGGCAGCTTGCAAATCTCACAAAAGTGCAATAAAAATCATAGTGCTTCATGAACATAAACTATTAAAAAGCTACCATTTATTACTTCAGTGAAACAAGAAATGGAAACTCTAATGTATCCCATCTGTCTCAATGGTAATGAGCCCATGCAAAACTCATTGCAGGGTCAGAATCCAATATTTCCCTTTGGATCATTCAGTGCAAACAAAGTTCATGTCAGCTCTGGTTCCAACAGCAGAAAGAGGCAAAATGAGCTGCAGCTCCCAAGATTTTGTTATGCTGATCAGATATTTCTCAGGGTTTGAAGGCTCTTTGGTGCACAATCTGATTTCACACACTCAGAATTTGGAGTGGACTGTGTTTGTAGCTCTTGTTTCTCAGAATCTGCTCCACCTGCCTGGAGAGGTGAGGCACATTTCTCCTGAGGCACACAGGCTCCACTCACTCTGCAGTGGGAACATTGGGGCACTCAAGACTGGGATTGACTTCAAAATTCCAAGTACATAGCTTTTGCAGAGCATTTTATGTCTTTATAAAGCTTTTTTAAACCTAAATGTACATTTAAACACGTAGTTTACTAACACTAGTTGGAAGCTTTTTGAAATAAAAATAGCAATTTTTGAGTTGTGAAGAGTTGATTGCCAAAGCTGAATGATCAGGGCACAGTAACTACCTGTGTGTTTATCTTAATACAACTGACAGAGATCCAAGCAGCTCCATTCAAACAAAACAAAAAGCAAAAAAAAAAAAAGGAAGAAAGAAAACCAAGTAGACAATGTTCAACATCTCCCTTTAAAAAAATAACAAACAACGAAAGGCAGAAAAACCTTCATGTATTTTCCTACAGTACTTGACTCTAAACTGATTTTGAAGCTCAGCTCCAACAGGCAGGTTTACAGAGCCTGAAAGCAAACTGAGTATTATTTGTTTTCCCTTGCAGCGCTGCAGAACCAGCAGCCAGAGCAGAGCTAAGCTTTGGCTCAGGTTTCTTTGATCCTGGAAAACCAAGTTCTGCCAAAACTGTGCAAACAGCCCTGCAGGCTTGAGGCTAACGAGCAAGGGAGGCTCATCCATATTCAGCAAAGCTGAAGGGTTCTGGTGCTGGGAGCCCAGAGCAAACCTCCACAGATGCTTTCATGGCCCACACCTCTTGTGATGCAGCCACCCACACTGGGCTTGCGTGACAAGCACCAGCATATCAATGTGTGATCAATTAATTTATGAGTATTTAATATGCTAGGGAAAGGTCAGCTCACTCCCTCACTGAGATTTAGAGACTTTTCAGCACTAGTGGCAGCTACAGGTGCATCTCTGTCCTGCAGCTCAAACACATTTTCAGCCCCTAGGCACAGGCATCCACCAAAGCTGCTCACAGAAGGATGATTTATCTTTTCACACTCGCTTCCCACTAATTTTGTTACTGACATACCAGTAATTACTGTTTCTAAATGCCTTCCCTACCTTCTTCAATTTTAATTATACTGTGTCAGCACCTAAAAATGTACAAACCATGCAGAAGACAAAAAAGATGCATTTCCTATAGGGGCTACAGAGTTTTCAAAAGAAGGAATACAAGAGCAAGGCCCCAGTAGGCAGAAGTCACCAGCTTTGCATAGGGAGTCCCAGGTAGGGATAAAAATAAACTTGAAGTTTTGAAGGGCTGAAATAGAGGGCAAAAAGAGAACTGCAAAAGATTTTTCCTGACTTTTACTTGCCATTCTTCTGAGACTCATTTCTTCCTAAGAAATGGCCAAATAAAAGGTTTGCTTGTGACACCAAATAACACAAAACCAAGACTCCAGTCAGCTTTTAAAAGCTTGTTCTGTCCTGTCCCCTCCAGCACTTCTGTCATACCTGTATTACTCCCCTGGGCCCATTGCAATAACAGTATATCATAATTTACAAAAGAAGCAACTTTTCCCTGCAGACCACTTTCCTAAGGAGGAACACATCATTTAGGGATTTATCCCACATCCAGCTCCACCTCCAGCCACCTTCTCCACTGCTAAAGGAGCAGGAGACACGTGCAGGCTCCTGTGATCTGCAATGGTTCATAAATCAATGCAGAACAATCTCCCTGTGAGGGGTTCCTGATGAGGGGGACATGAAATAATGCCTGAGAAGGATTCTGCTGGATCAATAATGATTTGTCTTTAAAGGTAAGCTGAGAGCCAGAGCCACGAGGAAGATGGAATGCTATGATTTAAGTTTCTCAGCTGTGGTTAAGTTCATGAAAAGCTTCTCCATCAGACTCTCACCTGCTTCCCACCTCCAGAAAACACTGTGACAAGCCAGGGGCTCTGACAGGGCCTTTTGGGAACCTGTTTTCCCCCTGCCTGGTAAATAAGGTTGCCTTCCAGTACTCTGATATTAAGAATTCATTCCTCTTCTCGGGTGAGAGGGAATCACCTAATTCATCACAGCTCAACCTTTCTCTCATAATGGCACCCACACTCAGGGTTTGTGTCTGCAATACCCTCAGCAAGTTAACCCTTCTCCTCCCAATCCTCAGTCTCAAGGGGAAAGTCACTAAAGCTGTGAAAAGGAAAATGCTGGAGGTTGGATCCAAAAGGGAACTGAAATCCCACTGGGCAAGGCACAAAACCTGCACCAGGTTTTACCTCCTTTCTTCATTTCCTCATTTCTGCTCCCCAACACCAGCCCAGGTCCTGGTTTCAGGACACAGACTCCCGATGGACACAAATCAGGGTACTTCAAGAGACAAGATCCACCAGGAAAACACAAAAGTGTCTGCACCTGGAGTCCCTTCTCACATCTCAGGAGCTTCTTAGGAAGAGTCACCTCTTTTTCTAAGGGTTTGTAAAACCTTCCACACCGGAGGGAGCGTTCCTCAGATTAATTAATCAGACAAAAGGAGCAAAGCCTCAACTATTGCCTTCAGCCCCTGCTATTGCAGCTCCCACAGCTTTGTTCAGTGCTTTGTTAACTTCCATTTATCTGGAAGATAAATGGCATTGTTCTTACTCAAGCAAGGCTGATGCATGAAAGACAATGCAGAGAACTCCTGCAATGATGTTTTCATGCCATCCACCTGATGGACGGTTGTACCTCTATTTTACAAATAAAAACCAAAACTGGTTCTTCTGCTTCCCTCTACTTTACATTCTTCCATGTCTCACTAAGGAGCTTTTTTACCAAAGAGATCTCTGATGGGCATCTGCAGGTCACAAAACAACATTTATAGGCAAAGTGAAATTTACTGCTTTGCCCACCAGTGACATTCAGTACTTGCACTGTTCATTATTTATTTATAAAAGATTCCTGAGGAAAGAGGGTAAATATTTTGGTCTAATGCCATTTAACATCATTTTAAAATTCTGCTGGGATGGTAAATTGTTGGCTGTGTTACTTACACACTAATTGAGGACACATCAATTACTTAAGAGATTATACCAAAAATATCTTGCTGGGAGACTTTCTGTCATCTAATGAAGAAAAAAAACTATTTTTTTTAAGCACCACGATCACCTTTTAAAATAAAAAACAAGCCCCTGTCTCATTAGGAGTATATTATACAACAACAATTTCAAAACTAACTTCCAGTTTCCCACCTTAGGTCTTAAAACAAGGAAAATTTAAGTATTTCTCAAAGCCTGGGGATAATTTAGGAAGTGTTTTAGACTAGCATCCTTTAGACTAGCATCATTTTTGGGAAGGGTTTTAGCAGCTAAGACTTTAGTAAAGTATCAATTAAACTTCCCTCTATTGCATTTAAAAATACGCAGAACCCAGCTGCTGTTCTGACTTCACAAACATCCCAACAGGACAGCTCTAGAAATAAAGCTGTTGCTGCCTTAGAAAAAGTGAATTTTTCCTGCAGGGTTTCAGCAGTGACACACAGGAAGTCAAAGGCTTTTGCTGGAGGGTTTTGCTCCACAACAAATCAAAGCAGGCCCCAGTTCTCATCTCCCTCAGGACCCTGCAAATGCAGCTCCATTAACATTCAACACACTTGAGCTCAGAAAAGGAGAATTTTGTATAAGTATTAATTATGCAAATTAAACAAGTATGCTTTTAAATATATCTAATGTATGGAAATGACCCACAGTTATATCTTCACTTGAATTACTGTCTAATAATAGAGAGCTGCTGTTGCTGCAGAGCACTGTGCTGCAGGTACAGCCTGTGGGGTGACATCTTCATTGTGGCCAACATTTTCAATGAAGGGAAAAGAGGAAGAAAGGGGAGAGGAGCAAGAACATTTTTCTTTGCTGGTTTGGCATCAAACCTGAGATAAATCGAGCTGAAATCTGTGTGTTATTGACCAACACTTGCACAAGTAGCTGTGATAAATGCAGATATAAATATTCTGTAGGCATCATCCTGGAGAACATTCCTGGGTTTAGGTGTCTGATTCATTCATTTGACCTGCAACTTCAACCCCACCAAGATCAATCTGCTGCAGCTCTGATGGTTCTCTGGCAAAATCCTGCTGAGAAGGGGAGGAAAGAAAGGCGGAGAAGAAAGAAAGGAGAAGAGAAGAAGAAAGAAAGAAAGAAAGAAAGGAGAAAGGGAAGAAAGGGAAGAAAGGGAAGAAAGGAAGGAAAGGAAAGGAAAGGAAAGGAAAGGAAGGAAGGAAGGAAGGAAGGAAGGAAGGAAGGAAGGAAGGAAGGAAGGAAGGAAGGAAGGAAGGAAGGAAGAGAGAGAAAGAAAGAAAGGAGAAAGGGAAGAAAAGAGGAAAGGAGAAGAAAGGAAGGAGAAGAAAGAAAGGAGAAGAAAGAAAGAAAGGAGAAGAAAGAAAGAAAGGAGAAGAAAGAAAGAAAGGAGAAGAAAGAAAAAGGAGAAGAAAGAAAAAGGAGAAGAAAGAAAGGAGAAGAAAGGGGCTGGTGCAATGGAGAAAAGAAAGGACTGAATAGTTGAACACTTTCTATGAGAGAAATAGGAGATTCAGATCATAAACTTCTTATTCTGTTGAGAATTCAGCTAAAGGCACTGGAAGTGGCTTTATTATCCAATTACTCTGTATTTTCCAGTGTCCAACCAGACCTGGGCAGAGCAAAATCTATGATGAGAGAACATAATTGAACTCAAGAAATGTATGACTGAGGGGAAAATTCATGGTTTTGCCTTAAACCCTTTAATGGCACTGAAAGAATTTTAAAATTAAAACCAAAACAAACTACTTTTAGTGACTCAAACTAGAAACCCTTTCTAGAACACATGAATTGATTAACCCATCATACTGCCATTGAAAAAACCATAATGGAACACCAAAAAATCTGGTTTAAAAGTTTGTTTATAAATTACTAATGAGATAGCTCCTTGTATTTACCTCTAACTTTCAGGAATGGGTTGATTTTAAAATGAAAAATGCAGGCATACAGAGAGAAACATCTGCTTGGGATGATTTCATTACCGCCACCCTGACTGGCTCCACAAAGCTGTGCCACAAGTGTCACGTTTTTGGCATTTCTTGCCATGCCAAGCTCAGTGTTCAGCAGGATTGCATGAACATTTCCCTGCCTTGCTGACAAACTCTCTGCTACCAGGATGCCACACTTGGTGGGTGGAAAGCAAATTTTTTTTCCCTTTCACACTTTTCTGGTGATAAAGGCCAAAATGAAATTTTTGAAAATTCCCCTTCTGTTTTCTCCAGCACCATCATTCCTGAACTTCATGGTCCAATTATCCTGCCAGAATCCTTTCTCTTCCAAGTTTGGCAGCAAACTCCATGAGCAGCATCCCTCTCACTGCAGCTTCTGTCACACAGCTCCAAGGCCTAAGCAAGTTTGATCAGCCAAAACAATTTGACAGCAGGAGGAGATACCTCATTTGTTGGATGAAGATGTGCTGCGCTGAACATCACAAAGCTTAGATGATCTCCATCAAAAAGCACAATCTGGGGGAGAACAGTTTCTCATCCATGAATAAGAGGAACTGCTGTAACCTGTTTTGTGTTTTTCAAACAGTGCTTTCTGCTCGAAAAATGAGAGCTCTTTCTCAAATATTAATGTTTCTTCTCTTCCAAAAATCAGGGGAAATGTAGTGAAGAAAAAAAAAAAAACACCTTACTTTACTCAGGGGGAGAAAAAAGAGCCCAGTGCCTTAAAGCAGATCTGAATTCTTGTTGATTATAAATGTCACAATACCTTGGCTGTTACACAACTGCTAGGAAAATGAAATGGCAATGCTGTGGGATTACTCACATGGAACAACCAATCCCCTGCTCTCTGAGGGAAAATATTAAACTTAGTTGTAAGCTAAATAAAAATGTCTTCTGAGGCAACAGTGCACTGATATAACAGCAGGAGTGGAGAGACACTGTTGGAGGTATTTGTGTGGATTTCACCCTGGTTCAGATTGGCTTTTGCATCAGTTGGGCTTCCAAATGTGCCCATGAAACATGAGACCTCTGTCACTCACATGGACCATCAGGACAGCTCCTGAGAGAAGGAATGCCAGGAACTAAATGCCTTTGGCAAAGGGACCTCCTGAGCAGGACAGACACAGCAAAGGGGCAGGGGGAGGTGAATTTACAGCCCTGCATCATTGTTCCAGCGCCTGGGAAAAGCCTTTGCTTTGTCACTGACAGGGATTGCTAAATCACTGCATCCCCACAGAGAATAAAGCTGGTGTTCCCTGCCTGCTCCCAGCCAGGGGGTTTCATGTTCACCTGAGCTAAATGAGTCCAGGCAGCTCTGGCTCCAACACCCAGCCCTTCTCCAGCTGTGTGACACCTTGAGTAATTGACTTCCAAAGCAGAATGGAACAGCACAGCAACCTCAGCCAAATCTCTCAGTAGCCAAAAAATCAGCCACTAAACTGCTGTCAACATACAGCAATAACCACCCCAGCTGTGCACAGGCACCAAGCTGCTGGGCTGGCCAAGAAATTTTCAGTTTTAATTTTGCCATGACGACAACCCCTGTATGGAGCAACAAATGACAGACAGGCCCTTCTGACCTCGCTAATTTTTTGGTTTCAGTGAGGCAAGGTAAAAAGTTGGGCTGTGCCTTTCACACACAACCCATCCTTCTTCCAAAAGAGCTGCAAGAGTCTGCACCAGCAGGAGCCAAGGCTGGAGCATGAGCCAGACCTGGGACAACCTGGAGAACCACCCAGGTGTTGCCTTCAATTTCTGCACATGGCTGCAAATGTTCAGTGATGCCACAGAAAAAGTGGTGTAGGATAGCGCAAAACTGCATTGGGAACAAAATTGGGGGTTTTTGCTTTCATCCTTAAGTATCTGGCAGAAGGCTTCTCAGAAGAACAGAGCTGCATCCACCCTGCTCAGCACCAACAACAAATTCCAGCTTGAACTTCAGCTGAAGGTTATTTTGCCAGAAAAAGCAACAGGCTTGCCTTGTTTGGTTTGCTTTTGTTTGGTTTGGGGTTTAGGTCAATGTGGTCTGCAAATAGTACAGCAAAGAAATTAAATAGTTCTAAAGGAAAAGGAAAGCTCTTTAAAAAGCCAACAGCATTCAATGCTCTGACTTTACCTCAAGGCTCCTTGAGATGCCTGTGAAATAACAGGGCACGAGGGCTGGGGCTGACAGATGGATCCACCTTGAAGTATTATTAAACTCCAAAGAGCTGCCTCAACAAAGACATTTTCTAAAGGAGTACAAGCATTCCGCTGATGTGGGCTATCAGATCATATAGAAAGTGTTACACACTTCAAAGGAAAGCCCTTCATGTTTCCTCTTATTATAATAATAATAATTATTGCTTTTCTTATAAGACATTTGGAAGCTACAGATATCTGTGAAATTTCAAACCTGCCTGCTAATACAGAAGTGCTCTACACCAGAGAGGTAAAAGCAGTTCTAAGAGAGAGGTCCTGGAGAAAACACCTGTTTTATGAGAGCTCTTCAAAGATTTATCATCTCTGCTGGTTTTTTCCCTGGGTTAAAACCTCAGTGTTACATCTCCAGTACAGATGCATAACACATTTCAGTTTTAAAGGTGGAAATGAAAACTGATGGAAATTGATTTTAAACTGTTCTCAGGCTGACTTAACTGAAGTCACCAAGGCTTTTAAACAAGAGCAATGAAAAAAATGAACCCAAACAAAAGCAACAAAAAGGCTGATTCACCAGGAAAGGTATTTCCTAATCAAGCACCACTGAAGTATGTTCAGGACATTCGCATTAATTTTTCCTCCATCAGACTCCACTCTTTTTCAAAATGCATAACCAAGTCTAATATTGAAGCACTTCCATGATCCCTGTGAAGAAGCTGGTAAAGCCTAATTTGCCAAAATAAAACTGAAAAAGAAATCTTGCAAAACATTGAAAGAAGCAGTCACAAACAATTATAACTGCTGGAACGTGTAATAATGAGGGAAAGTAACAGGCTGACAACATGACAGAACTTAGAGAAAGCAATTAAATCCTAAATATTAAACTCTCTTTACCTCTACATATCTTGGGATGCTTTGCAATTTCTGTTCAACAATATCAACAATAACTACACTCAAGATAAAGGTTCATTATCTGAGTTCTACAGTCAGGCACCTGTATTTGCTACCTGCATTGTGACATATTCCTGTTTCCATATGCAAAAACCTGAAAGAAACAAGGCTGTACAATATTTTCACATAAATGAACCTCTACACCTGGTAAAAATGTTACTTCAAGTGATAAAACCCCCTTGGAACTCCTAATGCCTAAAGCACTGGAAAGTTTAGAAACTTTTAGAAAAAATTATTCATATAACCATAAAAGTTTTCCCAAAACCTCTCAGCTTCTTGCTTTACACAAAGCAGGTCACATTCACCCTTGTCTGTCTCTTTATTAAAAAAAAAATTCCAAACAAAAGCCACTAAAGGAGCACCTTCCAGCTGGGACTTTTCCAGTGACAACATCAAATACTCAGTGCATAAACGCTCACTTTGTTACATTGAGCCTGGTGCAAAATCAGGTTAAAATAGCAGAAGGTGCTGGACACCCTGAGCAGGTGAGTGTTTAGAAAACTTACCCAAAATTTCCAGAAACACATCACTCCAGGATAAAAGGGTGTTTCTGCACAAATACCAATGGGTTTAGGTTCTCTGAACAAAATTTCTGTGTGGTAAAAATGTCATTGGCAAGGGACATAACTCCAGTCCATGTGACTCTGGCTTTAGAACCTTTTCATGGAGTTCAACCTTCAAATAATGAATTCTGAATAACTGGGAACAATGCTACTTTTCTGCACTTCAGTCACACACTCTGCAAGGAATAAGGTGAAATTATTGTGATTCAGGGCCAAGAATGGAGCTGTCACCTGCCCACTGCCTTGTGTCACTGCAAGTGGCCCCACAGGTCACTCCTGCTCCAGCCACCCAAAACAGAGCTCTGCATGTGGCTGAATAATATGATTAGAGACAAAAAAATTGACATAACTCAGCTTTGTCAGCCCTGATAGCACAAGTGTTGTCACTCCCCCCCCTCATTTATTGACAGGATTTGCAAAAGAAGGAACAAAAATTTTGTTACAAGAAATTCTGAAAAACAGAAGACTGATATTGCAAAACTTCCCAAAGGAGGGGAAATCAAATTAGTTTTTGAAATCTGTGACAATCAGGGCTTGGTTTCTAAGAGTCATCAGTGACTTCTGGACACTCGTGGCTTTCCAAAAGGATCAAGAAAGGCAGGGTGATAGCAGAGGAGACTCAGGTTTGGGAGGTGCTGTTGGGAGCCAGGAGTCCCATCCTGACACCTCCAGCCCAGACTGGGACCACAGCAGGGCCATGGAGGCTCCATGTGCCCCTGCCAAGCCAGGCTGGGCCAGCAGGAAACCAGCAGCTCCCAAAGGTCTCCTTCATTACCCTTCCAAAAGGACGCATTTCCACAAACACTTGGGACTCCAATGAATTGGAATTTTTCAGCCAAAAATGTTTTGTCACAAGTCCCCGCCATTCCTGCCACCAAACTCAAAGCCATTCAAAGAATGAATTTGTCGTGCAATTCTGGCCAGCTGGATTCTTCCTCTGCAGCTATTGCAGAATTCTTACATGACCTGGAGCCAACACAATTTTTCAGTGATGCTCACAGGTCAGGTGCTGTGCATTTTGTGTGCCCAGCCCAAAACTGCCAGGTGAAGCTCCCAGCAAGGTGGGTGCTGGAGCCCAGAGCAGAGAAAGTTCTGTCAATACATAAAAATTTCTCAAAGGCCTGGCAGCACTGTCAATGCTCTTGACAAGGTGACACCATTGTGCACAGAAGCATTAGATTCTCTTTCTTGGCTACCTGGGGGTTAAAAGATGAAGAGAAGTGTGCTGTCACTGACCTGGTGACACCCCAGCACACAAGCCCTGGTTCCCTGGCTTTGATGCTGCACAACACCCACACAACAGAGCCACATCAAGCTACAATTAATCTAAGATGATAATCACAAACTCAGACACCCTCCCCAGACCCTATAGAGAAATTGTTACTGCAAATTCCAATAATTATCCCTTGCTGCTGATGCCATTTCAGAAACAAATTAATTTCTTTCACTAACACCATTGATTAGGTTTTTGCAGGAGGAATCAATGCAGGTATGACTGTACCTGCATGGAAATAGCTCAGCTACTCACTCACTCTCCAAAGACTGATTATTTGCCAGGAGGAGGAGGAGGAGAAAGGGGGAGAAAGGGGGAGAAAGGGGGAGAAAGGGGGAGAAAGGGGGGCTGTGCATTTTACACAAATCAAGCTTCACAGAAGCTCCTCCAAGCTGATACTGAACATGGTCTCTCCCCAGCCTCCTCCCATGCACCACCCAATCAGGAGCACAGGGAAACACACTGAGTAATTAATTATTGGAAGAAAAACTTCATCCCTCCTATCCCAAAATATTTACCTCAGTCTCTAACAGCTTTCCCATTAGGGAAGGGATGTCAAGTGGAATATAAACCATTATGAAATGCCACAGTTCGGTGGAACAAGGATTTGAAAAGATTAGTCTTGATTCTGGCAAGCATGAAGTATGAGAGTAATTAGTTCTTCTCGGGGTAATTGGTGTCAGTGAGACCCCAGCTGGAGCCCTGTGTCCAACTCTGGGGCTCCAAACAAAAGCAGGGCATGGAGCTCTGGGAGTCGGGCCATGGAAGAGCCACAGAGATGCTCAGAGAGGAGAAGGCTCCAGGGAGAGCTCAGAGCCCCTGGCAGGGCCTGAAGGGGCTCCAGGAGAGCTGGAGAGGGACAGGGGACAAGGGATGGAGGGACAGGACACAGGGAATGGCTCCCATTGCCAGAGGGCACGGCTGGATGGGATATTGGCAATTAGGAATTCCTGGCTCTGAGGGTGGGCAGGCCCTGGCACAGGTGCCCAGAGCAGCTGTGGCTGCCCCTGGATCCCTGGCAGTGCCCAAAGCCAGGCTGGACAGGGCTGGGAGCACCTTGGGACAGTGGAAGGTGTCCCCACCCATGGCAGGGGTGCAATGAGCTGAACTTTAGGTTCCCTTTCAATCTAAACTGTTCTAGGATTGCTAACCTCACCTGGAAGCTACAGCTGATGCACAAAACTGCAGCACATTTCAAAACAAAAAGATCCCTTCTCTCTTTGTAGGAGTTAAATGGATCTCCCACTTGAAGCAAATATGATTTATTGAAGCATTTAATATTTGGAGTAGCCTTTATGCTTTCACCTTATACATAATATTGACATTCCAATAAGACAACTGAAAGCAACAATAAAACAGAAATATAACTGCATTTTCTTATCTGCACTAACACAGAAGAAAACTAATGTTGCCATCCCTGACACTCCATAATGTAATTTTTTAGTGTATTCCTTTGGTTTTAAATTAATAATGATGCTTCCTTTCAGGAAAATCTACCAATACAGAAAATAGGATTTTACAGAGATTTTCAGATACTGAGTCTATTTTCATTCTAATTCATGTACAGATAGAGTAAAACAAACTTGCCCATAACAGTAATAATCAAAAATGCATCATTGTGATGTCTGGGAACTCTAGGTGCCAAATCCAGCTGGGGACACTGGACAGAGCATTTGGGTCCTCCCTTGGAACAGGACAGTGCATTTGGATCTAACTGCAACTCTTAGGAGGTGTCTGAGACTAAAAGACCACAGCCAGTGGCTCAGGATTGTGCTGAAGAGCTCAATCCCTGCTCCAATTCCTGCTCAAGATTCTGCTCACAAACCAGCAGCTCCTCCCTGATGCTCCATCACACAACTCCTGCAACGAAGGGGATCCTATCTCAAAAGACCTCTCAGCTTTTCCTTATTCCCAAACTAAGGTGGTCTGAAACACCAAGGAAAACAGTTTTTAAAAAAATGGAAATTTCTGTCAGAAACTAAAAGAAATCAATTTTTCATGAGCAGAAACCCACATTTTCTGTAACAAAACATCCTCTGGAGAATGTTTTGACTTTTGAGCACCAGCTGCAAGCAGGGATGACATGAGGGTTTCATTCTGGACTGCAGGATCTGGGGGGAACACTGGGTGACATTAGCAACTGGATTTTACACAGATTCTATTGTGAGTGCTCATTCCCCACCAAGCTGGGCTCCCTGCTTCCTTCCTGGCCCTGCTTTCCAAAGCCAGCACTGCCATAAGGAAGAAATGAAGAAGGGGGTGGTGCTCAATCAGGATGTTTTTCCATGAAGGAAGTAACAATAGAGCTATTTTTACTTTTATTCATTTAATCAAATGTTGGTAATTAAGAGAAATAAATAATCAAAACCAACCACCTTCAGTGACATTTTAGATGAGTTAGGGACAGCCACTCTCCCTCTGCTCACTTCATCCCAATGGTAAAATTACAGATTCCATCTCAGGAAGAGAACACTGTTTGGAATATTTCCTTTCAGCAACTCAGACTTTTAGACAATACAATAATAATTTTATTTAACTTTTTTTTTTTATTGGAAAGAAAACAAGATTATGGGCTAAAACAGTGCAGAAATAGGGCTGTGAATGCAGCTGGGCTGTGTTGTGCTGCTCATGGTGCTGTGTCCCCCCAGTGCTGCAGCACCCCTGGCCCAGGGAATGACTCTGCCCTGCTCCATGAGATGTCCCAGTTTTTCAGTCATTGAGTGACTCATTTTGTCTTTGTAGACAGGACCGAGTCCCTGTTTCTCAGAGTTATTGAGGCAAGATGTCACAATATTATGGGAGTCCCATAAATACTGGTGCAAATACCACAAAATACAACAGAGTGCTAACACATTTCCACCCCAGGGTCTCCCAAAGGATCCAGCTCTGTGCTGGAGAATTCCCTAAGGAATTAGTTTCAGTTTTCTGCAGAATTCCACTGTAGGAAATTTTCTCTAATTTATTGAGGTATGTGGTCCAGCTTCCTGAAAGGGATGGATTGAGCTGGAGACAAATCCACAAATTCCATTGTGGACCAGGCCTATCCTCAATGAAATCCAGGCCTTCTTCTAAGTCAGATCCCAGATACAATTCTCTTGTTTTAAAAGCAAGAGAATTGTAAGCAAGAGAAAAGCAAGACCCTCAACAAACATATTCTACTCATTTTTACATTGCCAGAAGTCAGAACCATTTGAATGCCTCCTACCCTCAGGTCTGCCTGAAGCCATTGCTTTTTGTGTGGGTTTTATAACACAAGTGTCATCTTCATCTCCCCAGATCTACTGAATAACCATTCTTTTGGAAGTTTTTGAATTTTTCCAGAAGCTTGCCTTTATGCAAAAAGGGTGGTTATGAAAAAGTCATTTACCTAAATGAAGCAGTCAAATTATCAAAATTATCTGCACACCCATTTTATGTACATGGACTCTTGGCATGAACTGCCCCAAACACTTCTAGGATCCAGTGCTGCTGAAAAGAGTTGTGTCACATTTTTCACATTTCAGGCTGATTCTGAAGCCACTTCAAAAACTACACTTCTATATTATGTAATGGCCCCCTTTCAGAGACTTTTGATGTTTATACCTACAATACAGAAAAGGGGGGAAAAAAGCTCATTTTTTGGATCATCTTTTTAACGCCTTTGGCTTCGCACACTTTAAACGCTCAAAGTGTGGCGTGGAAGAAAAGCTCAGAGAATGTGCCAGGGCCAGGAATGCACAGGATTAACACAAGCACTGCTAAATCATGCCTGCCAATATGTTTCCAGGGGAAACAGCTCTGAACAAACTTGACTCAACCTTCAGCAGCTCTGTTGTAAAACGAGGTCCTCCAAAGACAAAGGACAAGCTTTAAAAGCAGCTGAGACAGTCACCTCTGAAAACAGCAACTCAGCGTTCAGAACTGACCTTCCCAGACTTGTCTTATAAATCCTTTTGTTTCTGGATGCCAAAAATCTTTGGATTCAACACCTAAGGGTACCTGCTGTCAAGGAAGAAATACCAACAGCTTTATGAAGTGCAGTGTTAAAGGGAATTCTCTGAAATGTCTCCTAAAGCTTCAGAGCAGTGAGCAAACAACCTTGTTTCACTGCTTGAA
This sequence comes from Melozone crissalis, assembly GCF_028551555.1. Lineage (NCBI taxonomy): Eukaryota > Metazoa > Chordata > Aves > Passeriformes > Passerellidae > Melozone > Melozone crissalis. The sequence goes on along the minus strand of NW_026535807.1, from coordinate 17,598,492 downwards.
AATCCCAGGTACAACCCCTGAATTTGAATATATTATAGTCACTGACTCCACAAGAAGATTATAAACAATTAGAATCCTTAAAATCTATTTCAACTAACTAGTATTTGTTTAGCTTGAGACAGAAAGGCAGCAGCACACCACATGCAAAGCATGATGTGCAGGGAGAGGAAATATCTTTAGCGAGAAGAAATTATATCCTTTGGAATATAGGGTACAAGTATTTTTTCCTTTCAGCTGCTGATGAGACATGCAATTACAATATCAGGAGGGATTTTTTCCCTCAGAGGGGAAAGCAATCAATGGTTTTCCAACCAGATCAAAGCAAGATTCATGATATTTCCAATGTTAGCCTTCAACTTCCCCAATAAGAGACAGGGAAGAAAATATAATTTATGGAAAGAGAACTGAAGAAGTCAATTTGACACCATATTTCTGTGACCTGCACCCAGAGCACTCCCAGCCCAGCACACCCCCTATAAAGGGTTAATAGCAGACAAATTTTAAGCCATCCAGTGCTGGTTTTATCCAGCAGTATTAATAACAAATACACAAAATATATATTACCCGCAATGAACAGCAGTGTCTAATGTTCCTGCATTTCAAAAGAACAGGGAAGAAATTGTTTTGGACAATAAGCTAAGCCTTCACAGTTAAATCTAAGATTTGTGGGAGAAGCATTAGCTACTGTACAAAACTGGAGAAGGCTAAAAACAAAAACCAGCATATGCCAATTAATCTTGCAGCATGACGACATAGTGCTAAAATCAGACCACTAAGACACAAGTGTAGGCAGAGAAATAATTTGTCTTCTGTGCAGAGGCTTTTTTTCCTTGGGGGAGGGAAAAAGGAGAAAGAGATGCAAGAGCCCAAATAGAAATAAAAAAAAAATCTTCCCATGCCCTTTTTCATCCAAGGTTGGAAGTATCCCACAATCTTCAAAATAAGTAGAATCTGCTAGCACGAGCTAAATTTAGTTGCATATGTTTTTCACAACATATGCAAGTACCACTTCCCCCCTTCCTCCTGGGGGCACACACTTTGCTAAGCTGTGCTGCACTCACTAATCTACACTCACTGCAAACTCCTGAGGAATATTCCATCATAGGAACAGAGAATTCGTCTGTGATTAAGCCTTGAAGAACACTCTCAAATCAAGAAAGCACCTTTCTCCTCACTGTGCCCATGACTTTCCCACCCTGGTGGGAATCAGGATCAGACAGAAATTCCCTGATATTGCAGCTGCGGCTGAGACAGGGCACAGGCACAGCACAAACCCCTGTCCCTCTCTGCAGGATGATTTCTGCTGCAATTCCACCTCTCACTTGGCATGAGCCATTTTCCTATTCCATCGCTGAATAAAGACAATTAGTATTTCCTTCTGATATTTGCTTTCTTCCTTCCAAGGATAACAACAACATAATTATCATTCTCCCCTCTTTTCCAGGATGTTGTTCACCATCTTTTTTAAATATGAAACTTGAATTCTACCTGTAAAATATTTCAACTGCATTAATCAACATTACTAGAATTAGAACAACACAAACTTCTCTCTGTTTGACTTCTAGCTCTCCTTACCTCTTTGTGATTTCCTGCTCTTGTCCCCTGTGTTAATGAAACAAAGCAAAGTTTCACCTTCTGGAAACCCTTCAGTGCTGTGTCTCAGCACAGCTCCAACTGTCTCAGGGTTTCAGTGCAGCATCACCTTCCCCTGGAAATGCTGACACAACCAAAGGCAGGCAAGCACAATTCCTTCAAATAAACCCTTCCGTGGACAGTGGGGGTTGAACTCGGTAACACCATCGTGAGCAAGAAATCAATTTAATCCAAAAGTGACTTTCAGAGCTACTCAAGAAAGTAATTTCACATCGTAGTCCCACTGCCATCATTGAAAAAATAACTATATGTTCTTTACACAATCATGGTTTTGCAAGATAATAATGAAAAAATTAAGCAAATCAGCAGTAGCAGCAGCTATGCTTACAATTGTCAAGTCCTACAGGTTGAATTTGAGGGACTCTGTAGTAAATACAGAGCAGAAAGGGTACTTAATTAAGAGTAATTTTAAGCAATACTCAACATAATACTGATCAGTGACATTGTACATGAAAATAGCATTTGAGAAGATGAGGCCATAATCCTCATTGGTGCTTCAAAACGTTGCTTATAAGGAAAAAATTTCTGCCCTAAAGACAACAAAAAGATGCAAGCAGTGAGCAGTGAAAACACAGGCAGCACTGTAAGGCCTTCAAGGCTGCCCAGCTGGAAGGGAACCCCTCCTGATGCAAGGATTCTACCCTAGACCTGAAAACCTGCGCTCAAAGAACATCACTATCAGTACTTTATGCAAGGCCAGTATTCAATGCTGTAGAGCAGAGCTGGAGCTGCTTTCCTATCATTACCCAAGCTAGAGGAGGGCATTTTTATTTGTAAATTCTGCAAATGGTAAAATAATGCTGCTGGGCCTCATTTATAGGTACAATACTGACATCACAGCTTTCACAGCAAGGTTGGCACAAATCTCTGCCTGCCCCTTTAGGCCAGTCTGTGGTGTTTTTTCCTTGGATTCTTGATCTCAACTCACAGGCCAAGAGACCAGAAAAAGTAAAATGAAGTGTGAGGGAACACTCAAGCTTCCAGGCTTGACTCAATCTCTCAGCCTGTTGAGCAAAGCTGATATAAGTTCACATTCTATCCACAAACCTTTCCTCTTTCTCTTTCACACATTCACTGGAAGTGAAAAAATGTTATTAATGACTTCTGAGTGCTCCCAGTCAGGCCAGGTTTCTCTGACCTCACAGAAGTGCCCTGTAGATTTACAGAATTATTCAGGCTGGGACAGACTGTTTCCATCTCCTGCAGAGAGCCAAGGAACGAGGTTAATGCGCAAAATGTACCTGGGAGTGTGTGGAGAAATGCAGAAAAAGCAACAATTTCTGCTGCCTCTGTGGCTCCTACAGCACATTGACCAGAACAAAATTAACCACATCTAAATACCAATTTCTAACTGAACTCTACAAATTCAGTAGAGTTCAATTCTCCAAATGCAAAGTTTGGGGAACACCACCACGATCAAACCCTCCTCAGTTACCCAAAGTGAAAACCAGCCCCATTCCTGCCAGTAATGCACACTAAAACATGCAGGTCTGAGCCAACAGCACCCTCTAAACTCACTTGTAATCAAAAGTACATTTTCACCCCACATTCAACAAATAAGACTACTAAATTTGTGTCCTTTATGTTCTAGTAAGGAAAAAAAATATGCCCAAGTAAGAAATTACAAGGAAACAATAAAAAGATGGAAAGAAAACAAGGATGCAAGGAAACAATAAAAAACATAAACAGAGCTGAAATTGAGTCCTCCACGTTTCAAGTCTTGAGGAAATATCACCCATATTGCAGCCTAAGCTGTTGGGGTATTGTTTTGTTTTGTTTTTTAATTCAGACAACTGCAAAATCTTTGTTTTGAATGGTACAGAGTCTGGCTTAAATACAACCTGTGTAACCTGAAAGTTGAGATGAATTTTTACTTAACATAACCGACAAATATATGGCAAAATCTCTAAAAATAATTATTAAAATAGCCCTGTTGGGAAATTTTCTTTCAACTTTACATTTTATTTGTAGGCAAAATTTTATCTGCAGATAAGAAGGCACTTTTGCAATTTTATGGGGTTTGGTGTCTGATGTTTATGGGTCTCAGACACTGGAACAGAGAAAGTATCGGGAAGTTTTTGACGCCAATATTGACTTCTCTGCAAAAGAGATTTTGGGAATTGTGGGAAAAGAGGAGCATCTCCAAACAAAGAGAGTTTAAGAACAGCCATTAATAATTTGCTGTGAATAAAGGGAAAATAATCTATGTGTATATGCCCACACAAAATATTTAGACCATACCTACACAAGCGCCCCCAAACAATGATAAGCAAAGCTTCAGGAAAGAAAGTAAAAGCTTTGTCTCAGAAAGGATGAGTTGAAAAATACAACTACAATAGCCATTCACCTGCAGATTTTATTAAACCATTCCCAAAAAAAATCTTTTTTTTTTTTTTAATTTTCTATTCTAGTTAGGAAAGTCACACCAAAATTAGTCCTGGGCTGAATGAAACAAAACTCTAAACATTAAGACATTCATTGCAATTGCTTTCAGAGAACTACAACGGAGAACAGTGAAGTCTTTTAATATTCCCAAAAAGATCAGAAAATTTTGAAAAGGAATACCCAGAATAGCTGTTTCTGTTATTATTAGTTTTAACCAAAACAGGGAGTCTAAGTTTATGTGATTTGCAGACCAATTAGGACAAGCTCAAATAAGAAATGTTATGAGACAGCAAATGCTTGAGAAGATTCATTTTCAATAATGCTGACCACACACATCCAGCCCTGGGCTTTTTGCAACACTAAATTTTTTCAATAATAATTACAGGTAAGAAATATTATCATCATTAACTAAGGGTAAATACAGCCCCCACACACATATCAGAAATATTTTAACAGAATAGATAATTTCTATGGTTCTTACAGTGACATCCCAGCAAGGTGACAACCAAAGGAATCATAAAATTCCAACGTCCTTTAGCTGAGCAGCAGATCCCTGATCTCTCCTCACAGAGAAATGAAAGGTTGTGTAAAACAAGGAGATTCTGCCTTCCTCCAGAGGCACCTTGGAAAAGCCTCCCTCTTCCCTCAGAAAACACAGATGATAAAGAACAATGGATATTATTTATATAAAATTACACATAAACATTTAAAAAGCTATAAATTTGCTTACTGAGTGATCTATCACTGCTTATCAATTATTTTTATTGCCCTCTTCCATCAGCACTCTTGGCAATTTATTTCTGACAATATCTTTAGGAGGAATGGGAAACTCACAGGAACAGGTGGTAACTTCGATGGTGAACCTACCCCAAAATGTAATTTAGCCTGAAAAATCCCACACACACCTTTATTATTACTGGGGAAATGCCTCCTCCCAGAATTCATTAAAACATTTCTGCCTCACAGGACTGATGTACATCAAATATATGGAAAGGATTTACTCCTTTCTGATACTTGTTGATATTTTGTACATTTAAATAGCTCTGAGATTGCTGGCAGTTCCTACTTGTGTCCACAGCAAACCCAGAACACTGATTTTATTTTTAATTTTTTTTCATTTGGTTCACTGGTCGAGGTTTTTTTCCCCAAACTGTTACCCTCGACCCTTGCCAGACACTAAATGCTGAATATTTCCTGAGCCTCCTCAGAAAACTGGAGGGAAAGCATTCCTTTGGAAAGTCTGAAAATTCCAAATGGGAAAAAACCCTATAAATATAAAACAGTTCAAGATTGCTGCCTCAGAGAATTCCAAAGGACAAAGGCAATCCACTCACAGAAATGCATTTTTCATTTATATTTTTAACAACTGCAAAGGGAAAGTAGCACATTTTATTTAACGTCGAACTCTCAACTCTTAGCATTGAACCCTGTAAAAAAGATAAATAGAGCTGAAATTGAGTCCTCCACATTTCAAGCATTGGCCTTCTCACTGCTTGCCATTCTCCAGGGGTGAGGATCAAGCACAGCACTCGAGCATCCATTGTCTGCAGGGTTTGTACAAGAACCTGCTGGGAACCATTGCAGGATTTACAAAAGCCTGGGGAGCCAAAGGACACCAGGCAGCTCTCAGGGTGCTGCTCCTTCTCAGGAATGCAGAGATACTGAGAGAACTACAATCAATCTGTGTCCATCCTCTTAACACCAAGGGCACATTTCCACAGAGCTCATGTGTTTCCTTCACGTTCCTAAGTTTGTCTTTCAGATAATTTGCTGAGCACAAAATAAGAATTTTCTATTTGTTAACATTTTGCCAATGAAAGCCTCTGTCACTGTCCCAAACCAAAATCCCCAGGAATAACTCCAAATATTGGGCATTTATTTCCAGGAACAACTCCAAATATTGGACACTTGTTTGCTCTCTCCTCCTTCCCTGTTCCTCTCTTTCTCCACGAGTCCCTTTCCTTCAGATGCAGCACGCGAGCAGGATTACACTGAATTTAACAAGATCTCTGAAAACAGATTTTTCACTTGGTCCTAAAGCACAACATGCAAAGGCAAAAGGCCAAGTCTCAGTCACATGAGAGATTTTAAATGTGAAAGTAGTAAACATAAGGGTAACTTGAAATAAATAGTTTACTTTGAGTCGTTAAGCTGTCTAATTAATTTTTGTTTGACATTATTAGTATATAGCAGCAAGCAGCCATTTAAGCAGCTGCTTAAACACAGATCATACAAATATATGAGTGTAGGCTAATGGAAAGAATGGCATATTTATTTAGATTAAACATTCCTGAATGATTTAAATAAAAAAAAAAGCTCAGATCACGAGAACTGTGTGGCTTTCTGAAATATGCTGCAGAAAAACCTGGCTTGGCTGCTTTGCATGAGGGAGAGCAGCAAATGGAACATGGTGAGTCCAAGCAAGATTGTGAATTTGTTATAAGCTGTTAACAGACCTCATTTGAAAAGACTTACATTAAAAATAATTCCTCAGCTTGCTCCTTTTTTTAAGTACATAACCTTTTTTTTATTACTCAGCCTAATTTTCATCACCGAAAGGCATTGCAGCTTGCTTTGATGCTGTGTAATGCTGCTCCTTTCTGTTAAGTGGCACATAATTATATTCCTCCCCTTCCCCCAGCAGAGATCATAAATTCGTTATCTCCTGACAGCTTCAAACAATTCAGCTCCAAAATATGCAGGTGAGGCAGATGGGTGAGGAGTCATGTGAAGCTGCTAAGCTCTCAGATGACAGAGGGGGTCCGAGTGTTATTTAGTGCTTAACTCCCAAGCTCTGAAGATCTGAGCAAAGTGTCAGAGCCACCTTTGGTTGCTCCAATATCTGGAGACAATCCACTTAAATCTGAGGCAATATCAGCACTCAAACCTCTGACCTTTCAGAGCAGCAGCAGTGTGTGAAGAGACTCACAGAAACTTCACGTGGATCTGCTGTCTCATCATGTTGGCTCATCTTGGGTTTTGAAAGTGAAATAACACAACTGTTGGGTGCAACAGCGCTTCTCAAATCTGCAGAGAACATTCTAGATCTGGGTAAAATCCAGAGCATGCCTGAGGCTTTCCCATTGTGCCCATACAGAGCCCTCACAGGCAGTATCAGGGTGCCCAGATCTGTGGGACCTGATTTATGCACCAGAGCAAAAGACATAGAGGGGAGAGAGGGCTCCCACCTCAGGGAAAATTCCTTTCCTATTCCCTTCCTCCCCTCAAAATCCACCCCAAAATGATGGCAGCAAAGGGGCCATGGAGGATGTGCCAGGTGAGGTTTGCTTGTCACAGACACGTTTTCTGAAAAATCCTTTCCTTAGGATTTTTCCTCCTGAGAAGCTGGGAGGCCTCAGGAACAAAATGTAAACAATGGTTATCTGCTGCTGTGGAATGAAAGAGGTGGATCTGGGATTGGTCTCGTGTGGTTGTTTCTAATTAATGGCCAATCACAGTCAGCTGTCTGGACTGTCTCGGTCAGTCACAAGCCTTTGTTATCATTCTTTTCTATTCTTAGACAGTCTTCTGATGAAATCCTTTCTTCTATTCTTTTTGTACAGTTTTAATATAATATATATCATAAAATAATAAATCAAGCCTTCTGAAACATGGAGTCAAATCCTCATCTCTTCCCTCATGCTAAGACCCCTGTGAACACCATCACATTTGCTCACCTGGAAAAGCCAGGCTGGGAGAACCCCAAGTCCTTCCCCAGAGCTTGGAGCTCCCTGGAGCTGTGCCCTGGTCCCTCTCCCAGCCCAGATGTCCCAGTGCAGCTCCACTCTCACCTCTCCCCCAGCATCATTCCACTGAAATCCCCCTTTACCGGGGATGGCTTTTGCTGCTCTGCTTCTGGGAGCACAGGGAACAACTGATCCCCATCCTCTTTTCACAATCCTTTCTTTAAAGCATCATGTTCCCAGCTAATGGCTTTCCAATTCTGTCAGGGTTTTCTTCCTCCCAGAGCACTTTCTCAAAAGATTTTATTTTTCCCTTATCTACCCTACTCATCACAATTTCTCCTTTGCTTTAACTTCCCTTTGACATTTTTTTAAGTGCTCAAATTAGAAGCTAAGTGGGTCTCTATGAGCTCTGAGGGTGAGCTCAGAGCTGGTAAAGTAACCCAAATCATCCCAGATTAAAAAAATCTGTAAAACACAATCCTGTCCTGTTCAAAGTCTGCTATAATCCTACACCTACTCTAACCCCAATTCCTTTCCACCTACAAAATTATCTCTTACTTTAGGTTTTTACTTGTAATAGTAAATAATACATTTCCCTTTTTTATTTGTTCTTCAATAGTTTTAATTCCATACCTTTTTGTAAATATCAGTTCTAATTCCAGTACTGCCCTGCAAAATGTTTTTGAAATGCATTTATCCTGAAAACACTAAACTTTGCACATGTTTTTGTATTCTAGAGCCAACCTGTTAATAAAAAAATGACACATAAGAATCAGGATCTGAAGATATTCTTGAGTGACCCATTCAAATATGAATGAATAACTGAGAACTCTGAATATTCTTCTAAACTGGCCTAAGTTTCGCAGTCACTTCACCTAAATCAGATTTTTCTTCTGAAAATATCCAAACAGACCATGTCAAATGCCCTCCTGAAGCCACATTTGTGTGTCTCCCCTCTTTTGGTATCCCTTGCAGGGCCATACAGGAGGTGGGTTCTCAGTAAAACCTGACCACTCTTTAATGAAATCTGTTAAAAACCTATTCTGAATCTTTCCAAATACCCAGTTAGGCCCTCTTTGCCCTCCTACAAAGCAAAGTAATATTGCTTCCCACCCACCCACAGCACCCAGCTCTCTGGGAATGCTTCCTCCTAACAAATCCTCTGTGTCAAAAGGCACTAAATCATACATTGCTTTCAAGAATTCCTTAAATAGCACAGAACGTGTTCTCACTGTGCCTGACCAAGTGGAATTCATCTAAATCATCCAAATATTTTCTAGCATGTTCTTACCTTCAGGCATGCAGTGTTACTTTGAAAATGCATCAAGCATCTGATTCTAGATAATCTTTTTTGGATTGATTAAGGAAATAGATATTTCCTGCTTCAGCTTTGTCCAAATCTTACACTCACCAGCAGAAAGAAACACCTCCCTCTCCATGGGACTAAAAACAGCAATCACTCTGCTTTGACCAGACAGTGCCCATGAAAAAAATCTTAATTACCCTCTCCAGCCTTTTTAATTGGAGCACAGTTTTCTCAAGTTAATTAACAGCTTGTAGGGAACCAAAACTGTTGAACATAATTTTGAAGCAGATCACTATAACTCAGAACAACACACACTGTCAGTTAAGTGACTCTAATATGTTAATTTTGCCTTTTGGCTAACATTGTCTGCAGCTATTTACACTGCACTGCCTGAATGAGATTTCAGTTTCTGCTTTTGACAAGCTAATACACACAGAGTTTCTAGAAATATCTGATTTATTTTCTTGAGGATCTTACAATAATTTCCCATCAGGTTCTAATGCAAATGGTCCCCAGCCACCGGTGTGAAAAAAACACCCTTTCTCAGGTATTTCTAAAAGTATCTTGAATTTATGAAGCCAAGACAGAAATTTCATGATTAACACAAGTTACTCATGGCCAACAGCAACAGAGAATTTATTTTTCCTGAAATTCTTACAAGCTGAAAATTCAAGGACCTATGTATCGAAATTACTAAAGTTAATACTGTCAAAGTTCAGGAAGGTTGGTAATTATTCAGAGTGATGGGTCAGAACAATTCATAATCTGTTCTTACCTGCTCATATCACTACTCTGTTAAAAAAAAAAATACACAAAAACACAGACAAAACCTTAAAATAATGCAGATGGTATTTACAGATTAATACCACAGAACTTATTCTTTGCTCAGACAAACTGCCCAACAGACAGAAATTCCAGGCAAGAGCACCATTGCAACCCAGTTAATTCAATTAGAAAAGCAGCTCTGAGTGGAGCTCTCAGGGAGCTCCAGATCCAGGCTCTGAACTTTCCCAGCAGTGGATGGAGCTGCAGCTATTTGAGCAATGTTTGGCACTTCAAACAATTTCTTATCAGAGATAAAAATCAGGGATGTCTCTTTCCTGCCTGCCTTTTGCAACTGACTTCTGAATTTACAGCCTGGAGCCCTCTATCACTTGTACTTCAGTTACAAATCATTTTTCATAAATGCTACAGAATAGTTTTAAATCCTGACAGTTTAACTTCATCTGAAGCCTCTCAGATCCTCCCCGGTGAAGGAAGGCTGGAGTCTCATCCTCAGCAAAACCAGAACCAGCAGAACTGTTGCTGTGCATGGAGCTGGAAATTCATGTTTTCACAAAAAACAGACAATCCAGATCATTATTTTTAAATTATCAATCTAAGGCAAACTGCTCTAGCACTGGCAGTGCAGTGTCAGCTCCTCTCTCCTTTCCACTACAACATTAATTTGGTTCCAAAGGATTGAAGCTCAAGTGCCTCTTCCATGCTGTTCAATATTAAAAATACCAGGGTACACTCAGTTTGGGGAAATTTATTGAAATAAATAGTATTTATTCTTTATGCCAAGTTTGGTACCCTGTCTTTAGATGGTTTGAATATCCACTCAGTTATTTTTTTGCTGGCTTCTTTGCTAAGGAATGAAACTGAGCTACAGTAACTCTCTTCAGTTTGTCTGCACTGAATATACCACCTCAATTACAGTGGTATATTTTACAATATATCACTGTAAAAACAGGCTCTTTAAAATGTGCAATTAAAAACATAATATTAATTTTAAAAATCCCGCCTTGACAGCACTTTTTTTCATTTGTTCCAGAACCCATTCCAACTTCTATGCACTCATAATGCATTCTCTGCACAGCAAAAAGTGATGTCCAACCTCAGCAGACTTTTTAAGAGGACAGCTTCAAATTTGGAATCAGACTAACACTTTGCATTTAGTCAGACAAGAAAATCTCTTTTCAAAAGCATTATAAATCTCTTAGAGCACTTTAGTCTGTGCAGCTGGATTTCTATGGAGAAAGAAAGTCATTATTTATTAGCAAGTTAGATTATAATATATATCATTTGAATTACATTAAATTCCTCCCAATGTAAAATGGTTTTTAAAGAGAGTATTTATCTAGAGTACATAAAGGAATAATCCATGGATTAATTCATGTTCTATGTGCCATTTCTGGTCCCTTCTGGGAGGATATAGGAGCTGGTTTTAGCCAATAACTGGCAGGAGCCTCACAGAGAAAAATCCATTTGCTTAAGCTTCATATTCTGGAATTTGGAGTTTAAAAATGCCATATATTGGTAAGGGTGCTGCTGTGGAAGCCCTCAGGAGTTCTGGGTCTGTACCTCCTGAGGAGATTTGTGCAAGCACAGAGCAGTCAGTGATGTGCAGGTGTGGTGGCAGCTCAGGAGCTCCCGTGTCCCCTGCACAGGTGACAGAGGGGTGTCCTGTGCCAGCACTGGATTGTGTCCAGGGTCAGAAGAGTGAAACCCCAGTGGGAAAAGCCTCAGTTCCACCCTGTGACACTGCAAATGCTGAAAATAGAAACCCAAGGCATCATCAGGGAGAGGGATCAGCTCAGCGAGCCTGAGGACATGGGGCAGGCACAGTGAAATTGTGCTGCTCACAGCTTTGCTCCTTTCCATCAATCTTTATTTCCAGCTGCATGAAATCCCCAGAAGCACATAAAATATTTTAGGACTCTCTCTTCCAGACTGTCAGAAACAAGAGGAGAAAAGAGAAATGCCTCTAAACAGATTTTCAGGATAAAAACCATCAAATACATGATTGACTACAAACTATAATACTTTATGATCTTCCCCTACAGCTTCCCAGCAGGAGCTATGATAATGCTGTTTCCTTTTGAACTTCACTGGGTTGGAACCTCACAGTGAATGCAGCTGCAAGGGTTGGAAATACAAATCCATCCTCCCACCCCTGCATTACTCAAGAACCTCCGTGGGGACAGAAAATGGATCCCAAATTCTTCCTCCTGGCCTTGAGGGTTGAGCAGCCACGACACCCCCAGGTTGTCTGTAAGGCTCTGTGTGTGTGATTATCAGTTTGGTGAGGAGTTTATAACTTACAGGATAAGACTCCTGAATCCTGAGATAAACTGCAAAAGGGAAACACAGAGCAAACAGAAAATAGATCTTATGGTTTCAATGGGAGCCTCAACAAATGGGTATTCCTCTTGAACAGAAACCCACTGGAAATGAGGGAGCACATGAGAGAAGTTGCTCAAGACACAGAAACACGGCACAAAAACCAATGCAGAAGATCAAAATCAATGCAGAAGATCAAAATCAATGCAGAAAATAATTAAGAACACCCAGTCTGACAGCAAAACCTCATGGTCATCTTTGGTGAAGATCTGGAGATTATGATTCTACTGATCCTTTTAATGTCTTGCAATGAATAGAAAAACACTGAAAACACTGCTCTTACCAAATCTGAGCTGGAGCAGGAAAAAAAAAGACAGGAGAGAGTTGAGGAGGGATCCTGGCCTGATGCTATGAGCAGTTTGTGCACAGCCCTGCCAGGTGTAAACTTCACTTGAGTTTAACCCTGACACACTCAAAACAATTTTAACATTTCAGAAGCACATTGAAATAAGCATAGACACAGAAAACTCAGTCAAAAGGCACCCTCAGCTCCCCCAAAAATAATTAATAAACCTTCTGATGATGATTGCAAGTGATTTAAATGGACAACCAAAAGTAATAAACTGGCAGGTATAGAACTGTCTCCAAAGAGCCAGTGCTGTGTCAAACTGTGAATCATTACATTTGTTTAGGTCAGAAGGTCCTTGACACCTCCATGTATGTTCTATTGTTGTTCAAATACAAATACACAGGCATTGCAAGCCACAATTTCCCCCATTTTATGCAAATAAAGAGATCAATGAAATGTGATACCGAAAATGAGAAAAATGGGCTCCCCTTTCATTGCCTGAACAAAAGATTTGGTGCCCAAGGACAGGAATCCCAATATTTACACCCTCAGTCATTTAATAGCTGAGCATCACGGAGAGATTTGAAGCTACAGATCCCAAAAAAAGGGAACACTCAAAATCTAATTTTGCCATATATAAGGACTTGAAAACCAACCAAATCCTGTTACCATAAATCCAGCCAGAGATGTCCAGGAGAAACCAAGCTGGGCAGTCCAAGTTGTTCATTTAATAGCAAACTGACTTCACAGAGCACATTTCACTTCACCATAATGTGGCAAAACTCAAAGATAAATCTGGATATTGTTAGCAAAAAGGCTATTAAAACCTGATGAAGAAAAAGTTAAAAATTATTCTTCTCTTACAAAGTAAATGGGGTTTTTTTCCTCCTGACCTGGCCAGGTTCAGGCTGGACTACAGGTTTCCTCAGGTGGAGCATGCAGAGAGCACAGACATCCATCCCAGGGTATTTGGGATTAATTCCCAGTGCTCCTGCAGCTGGCAGCGGAGCCAAGTGAGTGACAGCAGACGATGAGCAGGGAGAGGGTGAGGCAGGAGCAGGGGAAGCCAGGGATCACATTACACACATCCTGACAGCATCAAAGCATCAGGTGCAAACCTACACAAACACAAATTGCACACACAGCCTGGCACCACTGCCAAGCACGAGGCAAGTAAATATTTGACAATTTGAAATGACAGCCTGTGAAACAGAAAAGTATCTGAACCAAATGCAGCAAAGGCCCTCTAATTTCATTGATAATGAAGGGAGGAAAAGCACTGTTTAAATTACTGTAGGCAGAAATGGTTGCCACAATTTAAATCCTGTAACCCTAATCCTTGCCAGAAGGCTGGCAAAAAATTCTACATTCATGATTTTCCAGATAAAATATTTCTGGCCTTTTACCCTGAACTATTTCAGTTCAGCACCACCTAATTCCAAACATTTTCAAAGCCCACAATCTGTTTGTCCCAGCATGCAGCGACTTGAGCTTGTGATGGGAAATGCAAGAGGGGGACGGAGCACGAGGTGCCTTCACATTAATTCAGTGCTTGAAAATAATTAAGCCAAGCAGAACTCAAAGTACAGAAGTTTCCTCCGTTGTCTCTTGATTGTGGGGGTAAGACCAGCTATAACATCCACAATGATACCAGTGCTTGAGCTGAAGTTATTAAATCCCACATGGATTCAGTACTAAACACACTTTTGGGAAGGGTAAGGAAGATTACAGGCACTTTTCTCACCTTTTCTTAAGAGAATTTGTTAATGCACAAAAGATAAGACAGTGCTATGGAAATCTTAGCAAAATACAGTGCTAAGCATTAAAGTTCATTAAATGGTGGGAGATTTTTCAGAAGTTCAGGAAAAATTCCTCTCAAAATAGCTGATTTTGATGAACCACACAGAATTCCAGACATGTTTTCTTCAGCACCATCCCCATTCCAATCCCACTAAAATGGTGGGAAACTCTCACATCACAAGCTGGATTTTACAGAATTATTGAACTAAGAGACATTAAAGAAATGGATCCTAAAGCACAGTCTGGGTGAAAAGGCTCTTTTTTCCTCCAGTGTAATTGGAAATACAAGCAAAGACACAATTATGTGCTTGTCAGCACCTCTCCAGTCAGAGGCATCATTCCCCATTGTTCACAGAAGGGAATCACCAACAGCACCTGTAACCCTGTCACTGCTCATTCTGTCAAATCCAAGGGAATATTCCCCCAGAAACAACAGGCTCCTTCCAAGAATTATGGAATAATGGCAAGCCACTGATGCTCTGTGGAATGAGAAACAATTTCCAAAAGACAATGGGGGAAAAAATGGGACAGAGAAAAGCATCAAGATCCTTCACATCATCCCCTGCTTCCTGTTTAGTATTCACCACACCAGGATCCCTAAATGCCTATCAGAAATATGTACATCAAATTAGAACCTCCAATTAACACTTCACACCTAAGTGAAGCCAGCACAGAAAATGCATTTTCATCTGTGAAAGGAGGAAAACTTCCTTCCATATTGCTGAAGAGGAGGTTGCAGCATCCTCCATATCCAAAAAAATCCCTCATCTGAATTGTAACACAGAATTAAAACATTCTGTGGAGAGGAATTTAAACCTCCTTTATTGAGTTTTAAATAAAATACCTGGGAAATATGCCAGGTCTTTAAAATATCTTACAATGTAAGAATGTGGGGCAAAACCAGACAGAAAAAAAAATTAAAAATACTATTTTACAATCGTTTAAGAACAGATTGGTGAAATTAAGTTTATCTGATGGAGCATGTTTTGCAGCTATGTGGTTTAGGTGCTCTTAATTAATAAAAAAAAAATTTATGCAACTGATTCTTAAGCAGTCAAGGAAGATAAACTGAAGAATTCTCAGCAAGGCAAATTCTGCAGACTGGAGGTGGCCAATCAGATTTCAGGTGCAAGGCACAAACCCAGGAGAAAATCCAAATGTTCACAAAAGTCACATTCCTCTGTACTAAACATTATTCTAAACATTATTTCTCATTGAATCTGAAGCACTCCAAGAGTAGTTAGATTAAAAAAAAAATTTAAAAATTCAAACAAGGCAGCCCAGGACACTGAATATCCCTAAAAGACAAAAAAGTTCTACCTGATTAAACCAAAGAGTATCAGGAGGATTTGGAAGAACACACTGGATCTATTTGTGACTGCTTTAAAATTAAAGACTCAAATTATACTTGAAAAATATTTTCAGATTGGAGATATTTCAGCAATATTCTCCATGTACACCCTCCCCAGTGAACACTGAGCACTGCCCTCTGTACCACAGGCACTGTGTGAAACCACAGGTTCCCTTCCAGCTCCCCAAATCCCAATCCCACAGGAAATCAGGAGACAGCTTTCAATACCAATTAAGACAAGTAAAAATCATCAGTGTCTTCATATTAGTGAACTTACTCTGTGTTTTGAGAAATCAGGAGGGATGGCACAGGGCTGGATTTAATGCCATGTCTGTACAGTCCCCAGAGCAGCAAGACACACTATTTACCAAAAATTTCAATTTTGCCCCCTCAGTCAGCAAACTTGGAAAGGAAATAATTTATTTTTTTTTAAGAAAATAAATAATAAAATTTACCAGACCTTTATAGCTAGTAAGAAAATAAAATATATCTGGTTTGGCCTTATAAGTGTCTTGTCTATGAGGAAAAAATTATTGCTTCTGTGGTTTTTCTACCAGGTTGGTTTCTAAGTGACTGAGGTCACAACTTCTTACTCATTCTGGAATCAGCTTTTCAGTTCTTTGCCTTCAGCAAGCTCCCAAGAGCTCTGCTTGGTTTCCATGCCCTCAATCTCTCCCTTTAAAATGGAAATCAGCTTGGAATTTCAGCCTTCCCTGTGACACAGGCAGGACCATCCCAACATGCCAACAGAATCTTTATTAAACACAAGATGCTGGCTGCTCACACAGGGATGCCGCTTTAGCTCTCATTTTCCAAGCTTTATGAGCTATACTAGAGAAAGGGAATTATGGTTTAAATTTCAATTTAAAATTAAATTTTAGCAACCATCAGTGACAAATCTGTTCTACACCTCCATGTGCTC
Source organism: Melozone crissalis (assembly GCF_028551555.1). Lineage (NCBI taxonomy): Eukaryota > Metazoa > Chordata > Aves > Passeriformes > Passerellidae > Melozone > Melozone crissalis. Next base: position 17,581,935 of record NW_026535807.1, on the reverse strand, counting down.
CTGAGCACATCCATGTTTAACCCAGGGGCTGGGACTCTTTGTGACCTCTGCTCCTTCAGCAGAAATGCCCAGCTCACCTGGCTCACTGAATCACTCTGAGATCTTCAATAAACAAATTTCTCTGCTATCCCAGCTCAGGGAGAGCAGCAGAGGAGAATCCTGCAGGAACTGTCTGCAATGTCCCAGCTGCACTCAAGTTCCTCCTCTGGCCTTGGCAGAGCTGGCACTGCCCTTCAGCCCTTCTCTCCCACCCCTAAGGACACTTTACATGGGGTCAGACAGGAAAACAGCCCCGTGGGGGTGGCACAATGGGAGCAGGAGGTGAGAAAGAATTAAAATTGATGCTCTCCAAGTCTCCCAAGAGCACATCCCCAGGATCTGAGTAGGAGACTACTCTGCTAAAATGACATCGAAAGCTCAGGCTCAGAATTAAAATAGGTGTAGTAAATGGCTGCCCTCGTGCCAGATAGCTCCTTATGACCACAATAAATCTGCCATTATTGTCATTTTACCCTGTGATGGAGAAGAAGCTGAGCCCTGTCACACCCAGCTCAAACAGGGGTTTCTCCAAGTGGCCATGGTTCATCAGTCCCCATCCCCTGAACACTCCAGGACAGACAGCAACTCAGAACCTTTCACTGGAGGCTGAAATCCCTTCACACTCCAGGAGGTCAAATTAAAGTCAGTCATTTGTACAAATCCTGCAGCAGGCAGGCAGAGAGTGGCTGCCTGTTAATTAAAATGAATGGCTGTGTGGGCAGGGGGAGCAGAGCTGAGCACAGGAGGCAGCACAACGTCCCCTCCACTGCCACCAAGGGACACAGCATCAGGATTTCCCATCAAGGGAGGCAGGAGAGCAAGAAAAGCAATGTTCAGTCACACTCAGCCTTCAGGAAACAGCAAAATCCCACCCAGCAGCACTGGGAGCTGCTCACCCTGGCCAGGCTGTGCACTGTGAGGCTGAATTAATCTTAATTTCAGGACACTTTTCTCTGCAGTGTCAATAAAAGCAGATTTTAGTAATTTCCAGGTGTAGTTTGCATGGCAAGGTGTGAAAGCCACCACAGAACTGCAATATTTTTTTTTAAAGGATGCAGAATTAATGCAAATTTTTATCACTGTGCAACCTGTGGTTGGGAGGTAAACCTCCAGCAAATCATCCCTGTGATCTTCCTTATCTCTGACCCCCATTCCATTCTAAATTCCATTTTGCTTCTCAGCCTTATTTCAGAAGCATGTGAGGAAAATCTCTTCATTTTCTTAGGGTGCAGTTGATCACTTCATTAAACCTGCAGGGTTGGCACTGTCCTGTTTCTCAGGCATTTTAGCATCCCTAAAACTCAATGATGCAAAGTCAGAGAGAAACGCTGCAGGACACCATGTAGGGCCAAGGAAATGCCCTACAGATACTTTTGCTCAAGCCAGACCTTCCTGGTAGCTTTGCCACCACTCCCAGGTGGGATGGAAAGTGGCAGTGCCATCACTGGTCACTGACCTTGTCTCTGGGAGCTCCATATTCCCATTTAGGGTTGAATATTCAGCTTTCTCTGGCGTTTGTGGAGGGTTACCAGCTGCTGGCTCTTTGAAGTATCTACCACAGGAGAAGGGACAGAAATGGATCCAGCAACCCTTAACACTGAGCAAGAAACAGAGACTCTCACTGGGCAATTTCTGTTGGCCAAACTGATTTTATCACAAAATCATGGAATGGTTTTGGTTGGAAAAGACCTTAAAAATCAGCTTATTCCATCCCCTGCCATGGGCAGGGACCCCTTCCACTGTCCCAGGGTGCTCCCAGCCCTGTCCAGCCTGGCCTTGGGCACTGCCAGGGATCCAGGGGCACTCGCAGCTTCTCTGGGCACCCTCATTGGGAAGGATTTATTCCTAATATCCACTCTTAACCTATTCCCTGCCAGTGTGAAGCCATTCCCCTGTCCTGTCACTCCAGACTCTTATAAAAAGTCCCTCTCTGTCTGGTCTTGTTGGCTCCTTCAGGCCGCAATTCAGTCACCCCTAAACTTCTCCTCTCCAGGCTGAACAAACCCAATTCTTGTCTTATTTTGAACTAAGCATTAAATTAAGTGAATAAAACAAGAAGAAATACAAGCAATACAAATTCTTCTCCTCCTAACTTAGTGCAGCATACAGGCTCTGCTTGCACACAGCCATCTGTCAAGCCTCAGAGTACAATCTTTGGGCTTAACATGGTCCACCCAAAGATAAGTTTAATTATGACAGAATAAATCAAGCATATCTGTTAAAGGGGGAAAAATATATCAGAAAAAAAGAGTTATTTTTTCCTACTGAAAAAATAGCTCTGGATAGATATATCAACTGCACAGCCCTGCAACCTCCTCCACCTCAACTGCAGTGTTGGCAGCAGGCTAAAGGCTCTCAGCTAAAGCAGCAGATTCTGTCACTGCAAGGCTTGCTTTGATTTGGATCATGAAAAGGAGTTTGATCCAATGGTCAGTGAAAGGGCAGCATTACCATATTACAACAGCTCCAGCCACATTTCTCCATCTCAACAGGAATAAACACAAATCTTGCCTCACATCTCAGACTCAGCTATGGCAAGCTATCATGTTCTGCATTCTTCACTTGCATCCACCAAGGGCTCAGGCATACCAGGAAGATTCAAGCTGTCAAAATGCTGGAGTAAAGGAACAGGTTTTTCTAAGGAAAATATCATAAGACATCTAAAAGCCTTAAAGAAAAATGCATCTTTGTTTATTTCTTCCATATTTAAAACAATAAAACAAAGCAACCAACCACAATCCTCTCTATGTAACGCTTGACCTTGATGAATAATTCCCTTTTCAGAAATAAAGAGGAAAAAAAAAGTAAAATTGCCTGATCACCTAATAATTGTCTCTGTAAATCCCTACCAGTGTGGCTGCATGATCTCAGCAATGTTCATTAATGTCAAACACAGGTCTGGGAGCACAAGTGCAGGGTAAGGAAGAATTAAATCCATTTAGTTGTGCTGTGCATATTCTGGTGAATGTTTTTAAAGAAGCTAAACAGTGCAAAGGTCAGTCAGAAATAAACAGAACATTAAGTAAATAACCTCTTAAAATAATAAGATAGATGAATTTATTTAAAATAAAGTTTAAAATAGATGGCTTTTCTGACTACTGTTCTTGCTTTCCCTGGCAAAGGAAATGGGAATAATTAATGGATTTGGCTGCTTCTCCCCAGGGACAAAGATAATCAGTCTGTGGGGGAAGGCCTTTATCTAGCACAGAGACAGTGCAGGAACAGCAGGAGGAAGAGGGGGAGAGGTGTTGGAGATCTTTTCCTGGCACACCTTCAGAGCTGTTATCAGCCCTTGCTGCTCAAACTAACTCAGCTCCAGGTATCTGAAAAGCTGAAACACTGCCAACAGAAATATTCTTTCTTTTATGAACCAGAATGAAAGGGGGGTGTCCCTATTGTTATCATAACAAGCAAAACCTCAGAATTAATCCAGACTCCTTGTTCCTTTCTGGCAAATGCAGCTCTTGAAAGCAAGGACCTTTTTCATTTTTTTGTTCATGTATTACTGGAAGGTGTTCCTGCCTGTGGCAGGGGGTTGGAACCAGATGATCTTTTCTGGTCCCTTCCAAACCAAACCAAACCCCTCCACAATTCTGTGCAGCTACAGTAGGAGTGCAATCATTGCCTGACAACACAAACTGCAGGTTCATCAGAATTAAATGGGTCTGGGTTTCAGTTATTTATTTTACAATAGCTCGGTTCATTATCTACTCCACAGCTGAGTAGTTCTTGAAACACAAACCTCTTTTTCAGTGCACAAGAGATGCAAGTTAATTCATCCCTGCAGGCAGGGAGCAGTGTGACTGAGAGCTGCAACCTGCCCACCTCTTCTAAAGCCCCAAAATCTGCACAAACCTCTAGGAATGATCATTTCAGAAACCTCATTCTCAACAGTTCTGCCAATGGTTTCCTGAAGACTGACATTGTCTTCATTTTCTGGAACAAACTAACAGCAACTATTTTATTTTTCCCCAAAAAATCTTAAATAATGAAGATTTTTTGGGGAAAAATAAAATAGTTGCTGTTAGTTTGTTCCAGAATAAAATAAAATAAAATTTGTTCCAGATTAAATAAAATAATTGTATCAGCCCAAAATTAGCTCAAAACTCACCCTTGATGTTTGTGATAATCTGGAAGAAAAAGAGGAACATGAAAGAAGGTGGTGGGGTTTTTAATACATTCTTAGATAATCACATGGCATTGCTCAAAATAGCATGAGCTGAAAACCTCTGAGAACACACAGGAATTCACAGCTTTCCCAAAGTCATTTTAAGAAAAAAATTAAAATACCTTGAAAGGAATCAGATATCAGATTCTCCAGGAATGCAGAGACCTCCTTCCTTGGAGGAGGACAGAACTGAGCTTGTTAAAATCACTGTACAAGTGGCCTGGAAGCCAACCAGGAGAGCTACAAGTGGCTGAACAAACACCACCATAAGGAGCCTAGATTTTCACAGGAAGTTAAACACTGCTGATCTCCTTTCCAAATTACCATCTAGCTTTCCCTTGTGAGCTGGGGGGGAGTAGAGTGTGACAGTATTTCATCTATCACCAGAAATAATCTGGATTCCCACTGTCAATCACATGGTGCTGATTAACTCAAATTATTTCAAATCAGCACAAACAAATGAAAAGCTCCTAAAAAAAAATCTAGTCCTACTGGTTTGTCAGAAATATGGTGACTTAGACTAATGTGGAAAAGAAAACAGACACATGATCTGCCTGATGTAAACAAGAGTTTACCCAGGAAAGGTCAAGTTCTCACCTCACACAATTATGAGAACCAGCAATGGCTGAAAGCTCCATAAAATTTGGAAAGAAAACAAAATGGGAAGAGGGGTTGTTCTCTGGTGCTCAGTCTGTTTCACACAAATTCTGCGGGAAAACAAGCAGAAAGCAAACAGAAGTGCTCAGCAAGACCTTCTTAATCAATCCAAAATACAAAAATTATCCTTGCAATCTTCCTTATCTCTGACCCCCACTCCATACTAAACGTTTTGCTTCTCAGCCTTATTTCAGAAGCATGTGAGGAAAATCTCTTCATTTTCTTAAGGTGCAGTTGATCACTTCATTAAACGTATTGTCTCCAACTCTTTCAGGAGCAGATAAATTATTTAGCAGCAGGCAGCTAAAAATCAAAGTCTGGTCTAACATTTATTCTTGTAGTACATCATAACTACGTGCTCAAATCTCCCTGACTTTCCAGTGAATGTTTCAGCAATTAAATTCCAAATTACACCTATTTTTCTTCCTTTTTAGAAGTAATTAGAACAAGAGGAAAATATTCTAAGTAAAATAAAATTTCAAGTCTAGATCTCGACATGAATAAATTGGTTCATTTGGGGCTAGATAGAAAATTGATTTCTGACCTACATAAGGATGAGTTCTGGACAGGAATGTCAAACCACCCTGGTAAAATTCCTGGTGTCAGCAGAGTGATTACACCAAGCAGTGTGCAATAGTGGATATGATTTATATTCCCCAAGCACACCAGGGTTTAATGTCCCAGCTCTGGTCCTTCCTCCCCTTTCCCACATGGAATTGTCTCAGTGACAGCACTGCTGGGGCACAGCTGCAGAGACTCCAGCTGCCCACAGGGACAAGGGGAAAATAAAGTGGCTGGGTTAAAATAAAGGGGCTGGGTTAAAATAAAGGGGCTTGTACGGGTGGGAACACCCTGGGCACTGCAGCCTGTCCCTGTCACACACCTGCACACACCCTGGGCCCTGCAGCCTGTCCCTGTCACACACCTGCACACCCTGGGCCCTGCAGCCTGTCCCTGTCACACACCTGCACACACCCTGGGCACTGCAGCCTGTCCCTGTCACACACCTGCACACACCCTGGGCACTGCAGCCTGTCCCTGTCACACACCTGCACACACCCTGGGCCCTGCAGCCTGTCCCTGTCACACACCTGCACACCCTGGGCCCTGCAGCCTGTCCCTGTCACACACCTGCACACCCTGGGCCCTGCAGCCTGTCCCTGTCACACATCTGCACACATCCTGGGCACTGCAGCCTGGGCAGGTGACACACCTGCACCCCAAAGCCAAGGAAGCACCAAGTGTCCATCAGAGCAGCTGCTGCTCCAGAGCACCAAGCAGACATTGTTCATTGAATAAACATGAAGGTGCATTGCATGAAATCTGGAAAAATGTTATTATTACACCCCCAGCACCATTTTACCTTCTGGGCTGAAAGCAGCCGAAACAAAGTCATTGGAAACCATTCCCTTCCCAGGACTGAAATCATCTGGATTTAATGGGCAGCTCAGTCATCATTAAGTGCTTTATGAAACTTGGAAGGGCAGGGACAAAGTTCAGCTCAAACAACCATTCATCTCCTCCTAAGCTGGGTAAATATTCCATTGACCCAGCTCTGCTCAAGTGCCACTTGCTGCACTCCCTGAAACACCCACAGGAGCTGCAGCTCCCACATCCCATCCTCATTTTCCATAGCCAGGAAATGCACACACATCCAAAACAGAAGCAGGAGAGGGCACAGAACCCTGGAGTTCAGTGGCTGCAGGAGATCCCTGGGCAGGAGAAGTACAGAGGGCAGCAGGCACATCCCACCACATCCTCTGGGGATTTTGGGGCAAGATTTAACACACACACCATGACAAAGGAAACTCTCTCAGCACACTAAACAACTGATGTGGAGCTCTCCCCTGGCAAAAATTCCACATCAAGCTAAAAATTGTTTCATACATTTCAGTTGCAATGAAAGCCCAAAAAAATTCAGTATTTGATATTGGATTTAGAGCACTTAAATTACACAGGAAAATTAATGGCAAAATGCAAAGTCATTTTCAGAGTAACAAAATCATTACCACTCGCCCCTTTAATTTTTATTCTTTTTTCCCTGTCTTCCTGCCATCCCAGGCTTTTTAACAGACATTTCATGTCACATTTTAAACAATATACTTAGCCTGACACTTAGTTTTGTGAAAACTGAAATAATTAATTGCTGGCTATTGGAAATAAACTTTGTTGGAATTTATTACCACATTTGGAAATAACTGTGTATGGCCTTCGGTTGATGTCCAGCAGATATTTCAGAACCATCAACCCCCTCTTTGAATCTCCAATGCTTTTCTGCTGTCTCATGTCTCATCTTGATACTACAGAAAATAAAGCAAATAAAGAAATCACTTCCCATCCCTAATCTCCAGTTTCATTTCACTAAAATACTACTAGTTTGGATCAAAGAAATTACTATGAGAGTCTTAAAATATTCTCCTTTTTCCCCCCTTACATTTCCAATATTCTGAGTCTGTTAAGTGAAATTACTCTGTGGCCTTCAGCCATTCCCACGTGAACATCATCCCATGGGAAGAACCAAATTCAGTCACACTTAGGGATACTCCACCTTCCCAAGAGCATTGGAGATCAGCCATTAATGGAACAGGTGTCACCAGCACAAATATTATCTGCCATTTACTGAGACATCACAAATTATTTGTCCAGCTTGCCAGAGAGCTTCTGTGATCTACCACAAAACCCCCAAAGATTGAGCATCAGCAGATTGGGGGCAAAAAATACACAAAATACAAATGAGCACAAAATACTCATAAACATTACAGCCAAACAGTTTGGCTCTAATCCAGCAAAGCATTTAATTATATGAGACAATCTATTGCTAAGCATGACTTCAGCACTTCCATAAATATCTATTTTTAGTGCCTACTTTTTAATTTCCAGGAATAATTAAGCAGTTGCCTTCAAAATAAAAAAAATTTACAAATCTGATATTATTGTCATAATTATTTCTTCCAAACACAGGTTCAGGAATTGCAAAGTTTTGGGATCCACAGGCAGGTTTTGAGTGGGTATTAGCTGGTTTGATTAAGGGGTTTTTGTGGTTACTTTTCCTCCCCAGAAAATAATTCCCAATTCCACACAGCCAGTAAGACACATCTCTCAAGTCAAATTTAAAAAAGCCAAATCTATTTCAGTACAAGTTTATTCAGAGTGTCAGTGGCTACAGGTACTTATTTGGAAAGCTCTCCTACTGCATTAAATTTCCTGGGAAAATTACCATGTTAAGGCTGAGAAAAGCTCAGCAGAGCAGCCCACCTCTCTCTATATATACATCTCTCCATGGCCTATCAGAAATGAAGACAACTTCCAAGTCAGGATGCAGAAGCCTGTGCTATATGCAGCTCTTCCTTGCTGCCTGCAAATGCTCTGGCTATTCTCTATTAATATTTCCAATTACCATATGACCTATTATTCTGACAGCTCAGCAAAAGGCTGAAGGACCAACAACAGCAAAAAAAACCTCACAAAACAAAGGGGGGGGGGGGGGGGGAATAAAAACAAAACAATGATTCCTGTACTGTTAGCAAAGGCTTTCTCTTGGTATTTCATTGTCTCTTCTACTCTACATATAAACAATTCCAGGGTTCTGCTCTGCTGAAGCTTCCACCAATCATTGTTACAGCACTGCCTAAATAACAATTCTGCCTCTACAACAGAGCAGAAGTATCATTATTTTATATGAAAGCCCTATCATAAGAAAGACAAAAACCTCTATGGTTTTCTATTAAGTGTAACTCCAAATAAAACAAATTTTTTTCTATTTATTTGTGTCCATATATATAAAGGCACATTCCCATGACAAGGTTTCAGAATGTTTCTTTCCAAAGCCACACCTGGAGGAGCCTCGCACACACCAGGCCACGAACACACAGAATTCACAGCCAGGAATGTTCCAGAAAGCCAATACCCATTCTCTTGGTGCTTTAGCCCCAGATCTATTTTGGTTTGGGGGTTTTTTTTAACCTCTTTCACAGACAATGTTTCAGACACCATCTTGCTTCATAATGAAGACCTGAATTGCAGACAAAGCAAAAGCAGCAAAGCAGAACAAACAGCTTTGATTATCTTCTTCAAATATTGTTATGTTGGCATAAAAGTGTTTGGCTCTCACAATGCCTTTTTTTATTGTTTGAAACATGAATGGGTTCGGAGGAGCAGCAGCACAATGAGGACGATTCAGGACCTGTTTCACAGAGACACAAACGCATTGTCAGAGCAAACATTGATTTCTGCATTCACCAGAGCAGAGGTCGAGCAGGAGCCCTCACTGCAGACACCTCCCCAGCCCACAGCAGCAACCACCACTATTCCTCCAGCAAGAAATCAGCTCAAAAGGAAAAACCAACGAAAAAAACCCAAAAAAACATGCCTATATATATATACACACACAAAATGATGTTGTCTCCTGAATATTTATTCTGTCAGCACACACAGTTTAAAACAACAATCCCATAAAACAGCAGGCATTTGCTTTTCTGGCTGAGACGGATCCAACAAAAGCAGGAAAAAGAACTTCTCAATTTAAAAAATACTGCACAACTGGTACCATTAAATTTGTTTATTAGAAGTCTTTGAGGGATTAACAGGGAGGGAAGTACCAGGCCAAAATTCACAAGAACATTATAAACATGTCAATTGTATTTTGCATTCTGCTGCCACTCATTTATTCAACAATGCAAGAGGAAAAAATAGTCTTTGACTAGGGCATTACATCTAAATAACAACAAAAAAAAAATTATTTTAAAGGTGTTTTCTCTCTTGATTGACCAGCTTTCCTTCATATGGTGTGTGCCAGTTTAATCCTACCAGTTTGCCTCAACAGCTTTCTAAAATAATTCTGCTCCTTGCTCAAGAAGAGCTCAGTGAGTATCACACGTTCCCCGCAGTGCCCTTGAAATAGAGCCTTGCTATTCCATCTGAGCAGGAAACCCAGAATATCAAAGATCCTAAACTGCAAGGGAAAAGCAAACACTTGGGTTTGCACCACTCTGATCCAAGGGAAAGGGAGAGCTTTGAACAGCATCAAAGGGATCCTGATGATCTCTTGCCACTCGGAATCTTTGGGCAACTGAAGTGAGCACACTTTAAACAATGTTTGGTGTACTAATACTCATTCCAGAAATGGGCAGGTGACAATTATGTGACCCTAGAGCACTGAGAGATGGACCCAGAGCCCAAGGAAGACGTGGAAGTGGAAATTGCAGACAGAGCTTTGCCAATCATTCACCTGCAGTGCTTCTCTCCTGCTCTACAACCAGAGTGTTGCTTCCTAAAACAAAAACACAACCCCCAACATAACAAACCTTCCCCATGTCCATCTGCCATTCTCACACTTGAGGCCAGAGAGGAGTTCAAATACAATATTCAGTAAAACACAGCTAAACCTGCCCTAATCCAATGTGTCTCTCTTTAAGTCTCCTTCAAGGATTTATCTGTGCTCACTGAGGAAAAATAAAGAAGCATCCATGCAGCACAATTATCTTAAATATCAGTTACCATCCCCAAAATGTACTACTACTGAAACTTGACATTTCCAGGAAGGAAACTGCTTAACTAAAACTGTTCAGCTGAAATATATACACTGTCAATACAACAAGTTCTCTGCTCTGGGAAGATGCCAATTCAATTCAATCATACACTGCTCCACTGCTGCAGGAGAGTCTTTATTTTCCTAGGGGAACAGGAAATAAATAAGCTGAAAGCTCATCTTTAAAGTGTTGCTGGAATTCCTGTATCTAGTTCCCTGATTGTGAGCTCTGTCCCATCTCACCAGTCCTGATTCCACTCCACTGTTGGAAATCCCATTTGTTAGAGACATCTGACAGAGCATTATTCACCCACATTCATTTTTTAACTTCCACTGTGCTTTACAAAAAGAGTAAGTAGATTTTGACAAGGGATGAGATGGCACATCTATTGATCCAACACACAGGTCCACTCCTCTTTAGTCTTCTCCATTCATAAGAAATCTTTTCTGTTCTCAGTTTTTTTTTTACAAGTGAGCTTTACAAAGAAAGATTTTAAACAATTGCATTGTCATACTTCATGCACACTTGTAGAGATTTTCTATACATGACATTCCTTTCTACAAGGGATTTTGAAGAAATGGGGTTTTTTCCTACATGAAATAGTACAAGCAGGTGACTCAGTCAAACTCTAAGACATGAGGTCAGAAAATAAAATATTTTGAGCTTTGTACTCCAATAATGATTACTGAGAGCTGGTCAAAACAAAATGCTGATGTTACAGCCAGAAATAGTAAAACTCTAAACAAGAAAGGTGATCCAGCTTCTCCAGTGACAGAAGACTCCACGTGTAAAGCAGCTGGAAATTTACTGCCTGCTGGTTTGGAACCTGAGGAGTTCCCACCACAGCTGACTTTGGCATTTTCATCCCATTGACAACACTGTGGCTAAACAGTTACCAAACACAAAAATACAGGCACACAGATTGGGCCTCCCAAAAGAGTCTGTGCCAAAACAGCTTTTTAACAATGCACACAAAAGAGTTAAAACTTGGCAGGGGAGCATAAGGAAAAGGTGAACATTTCTATTCAAATGTCCAAAACCCCAAGAATATTCATTATTCCATGATAGAAAGAGAAGCAATAAAGAAGTGGAAATTAGTTAAACAATGCGCAGGCTGCAGCCAATTACCTCTCCAAAATGAGTTAGCAGCATCTATTATATTTTATGTTAATATGCATTTTCTTCCAGCAGTTCCTAACTCCACTCAATGTCAAAGCTTTCCCAGCATCTCAACCAAGCACCACAAGAAAAATATGCACATTACTATGAGTATTTCTTTGCTCATTCTCAAAAGAACATGGCCAGGTGCAGTCTGTGAAGCAATTCAACATGCTGAGCCCTTCCCTTAAATTCTCATTTCCCACTGCCTACCTCAGCACCAGAATTGTCCACAGAAAATCATCCCACAGTTCTAGCAGCCTTTCATAGCAGGTATTACCATCTTTAAAACTCTTGTAGGGGGAAAAAAAACAAAATAACAACAAATAAAGAAAGAATAAAATATTTACAAAGGTATCCTTTCACTGCTGTGAATTTTTAATCACTGAATAATAATACAGGTCCTAAAAAGCATTGCCTGACAAATGATCGCTGCCCACTACAGAGCCTCTCAAGTGTTACATCTGTTAAAATTTCATGGAGGCAGAAGTTTTAATGATGTCTGAAAAATATCTAATTTTGAACACCAATATTAAATGGAAAAAGAAAAAGAAAAACATGATGAAGAAATTTGGAAAAAATAATAATTTGGAAAAGAGGGTGGATAAAATCCAAAGCCTCAATAAGAGAGTATTACAAAAGAACTGATGGAAATTTGCATTGGTGACCTACAGCTCCAGCACCAGGGCTCCCCTCCTGCAGCACAGCAGCAGAACTCTTCATGCAGAGCCTGCTGGCACCAGCTCCTGCTGCAGAACCAGCTGGAGCTCTGTCTGTCCACAGGGACAGCCTTCCCTCACAGACATTTGTTTGTCTCGGCCACTCCTGGCACTAAAACTGAAATCAAGGACTTTGTGATGGATGGTCACAGGCTGGGAGAGCTGGGGGTGCTCACCTGGAGAAGAGAGAGCTCCAGGGAGAGCTCAGAGCCCCTGGCAGGGCCTGAAGGGGCTCCAGGAGAGCTGGAGAGGGGCTGGGGACAAGGCACGGAGGGACAGGACACAGGGAATGGCTCCCACTGCCAGAGGGCAGGGCTGGATGGGACATTGGGAAGGAATTCATGGTAGAATGGTGCTGAGGCCCTGGCACAGGGTGCCCAGAGCAGCTGTGGCTGCCCCTGCATCCCTGGCAGTGCCCAAGGCCAGGTTGGACAGGGCTTGGAGCAGCCTGGGACAGTTGAAGGTGTCCCTGCCATGGCAGGGGTGCAATGAGATGAAGATTCCCTTTCAATCCAAACCATTCAAGGACTGCTAACCTCATCTGGACCTGAAGGGGCTCCAGGAGAGCTGCAGAGGGACTGGGGACAAGGCCTGGAGGGGCAGGACAGAGGGAATGGTTTCCAGTGTCAGAGGGCAGGGATGGATGGGATATTGGGCAGGAATTGTTCCCTGTGAGGGTGGGCAGGCCCTGGCACAGAGAATCACTGGCAGTGCCCAAGGCCAGGCTGGACATTGGGGCCTGGAGCAGCCTGGGACAGTGGGAAATATCTCTGCCCAGGGCAGGAGTGAGTTGGGATGGGGTTTAAGGTCCCTTCCAGCCAGATCAACCCTGTGACACTGAGGCCAGCCAGGACAAGGGCTGTGATCCCAGAACCTGGACAGAGCAGAGCAGCCTCAATGTGCACGTCCTGCTGGGGACAGACACCCTAAGCCTCCCACACAGACACAGCTTAGTGTCCCCACATCCCAATGTCACTGTGACCACATCCCAATGTCACTAAATAATGCCACAGCTCTCCCCACTCCCTTCCCCAAAGCATGGCTTGAGGCACTTTCTTCCATTAAACTTGTCTCAGGCTGCCAGTGTTTAATCCCATTTTATAGATGCAACCCTTTACAAGGAAGGTGCTCCCACATGCAGCACAGTTTTTTGTTTTCCTCTCCAAATTAACTGTCTTTCATGGCTTCATAACCTCTCCTGATAGAACAACAGCCTAAGCAAATGACTCCTCACCCCAACATAACAAAATTAATTCTGTAGCCCAAGGCAAAGGAAAAGGAAATGTTAGAAAACAAATGGCTAAAAAAAGCAACTTAACTGCCAAAATCAGCTTCTCTTATGAGGTTTTAATAACTACTAGCTTTTCCAAATGAGCATATTTGTAAAACATGAGAATCAACTTGAAAATCAGAAAAATAAAGTGAGAAAAAAACAATAACTTTTTATTAATGGAAAAACTTCTTCAGAAAAAAAAATAAATCAAAAAAATTGTGACACAACACCACTTATAGAGTTTGCATAAATCCTATATAACTTCCTATTTAATAGGATGTGTATTTTTATGAGAAAACTGTGGTTTAGAATTAAACTTTGAATAATTTTCTTCTGGAGAAAAGGTAACAATGAAAGGAAAAAGAAAACAAAACCATAAACATTGTAGGAAAGAGATGACATAACAAACATACAACACTACTTCCAGAATTAGTTGTTACCTTTGCTGCAAATTGTTATCACAGAAAATACTATTAAGAACTAACCAAAATAATCAAAAGCAAGCCTAATGAGATGTCTATCAAATACCTCTGACCTGATAGGGAATTTTAAAAAAATAACATGACAACATAAAAAAAACTCAATCCAATCTCAGAATAACCAAACCAAATAATGGTTACAAAAATAAATCTTTAAATGCTCTTAAAAATTTCGAGACATTAACAATATGCTCCATCATTCCAGCAAAACAGTAAACTGCTGCTTGGGAAATGTTCTGCATTCTAAATTAAGTCTGCAGATCCCAGGGATTATTTTATTTTGTGTTTGCCTCTGAGGTCATGTACAGTTTTGCTGTGAGTTATTTTCCTCTAGAACCTATAAAGCTGAAGCACCTCAAAGTTTCTGACCTTGAAATACAAACATCTGCAATCAAACACAGAAAACCTTATTAAAGTGGGCAGCAGAAACCACAGAATTAAATTGTAGAAATGTATCTAAAGTATAGAAATGACAATAAATAGAAATTCCTAAATTCTTTCCTTTTGTGCTTTACCTGCACATAGGAATCATAATGTGTCTACGCCAGCGAATTGAACTTTCCCTTTTGCCCTGCTTTATATCCACTGACTACTCCCAGGTTTGCTTTATTTTGCTTGTTTCTCTTTTTACAGCCCTTCCTGCCTTTTTAGAGAGAAAACTTTTCATCTCTCCTGATTCCTCCTGCATTATTGTGTTGGGTCTCCCAGTGCCAGGAGCTCTGCCAGCCACCCACAGACTCTGCCCTTGTCAGCAGGATGAGCTTTGACCTCAGATTGAGGTGGATTCTACATTTTCACACCCACTGGTGTGAGAACCATCTCCTCCAACCCCGTGGGACAAGGGAGGAGGTGCCCCTTCCCTCTGGCTTTGGGCACAAGCTTCAAGGTTCTCAGGAAAACAGGAGAGAAAAAGTGTTTTGTTTGTCACACAGTTTCCACCAGCAGAGCAGTTCTAGCTTAAGTCCAAGCACAGGATTGTTACTGGGAAACATAAGAACAGAAAAAAAAAAAAGCTTTTGAAATACTATTGGACTCATTCAGGGTGGGAAAAATGTTTAATAAAGAAAATTGTTACAATTATTCCTTCAAATGTGGAGTTGAAAATATATCTGGTGACCACCTAGCAGCACAAAATCCATGGAGAGAAGCACATTTAAAAAGAATTTCCTCTCAGAAACTTCAGCAGGTGGAGATCACAGGAAATGGCAAAGCCCAGGAGAGGAGGGAATGTCCCTTTCCCACGTGTTCTTAGCCCTTAGCTGGGGCCAACCCATCACACCAGGGCAGGATGCCAAGGACCCTGTGCTCACTTCATCTGCCCCAGCCCATGGTACCACCATCTCCATCATTAACAGAGGGGAATTTTAATGACATGGCCCAGCCTGGAAGGCACCAAGGACATGAATAAAGCCCAGCTGTGATTTGCTTTGCTTACAGAAATAACTGTTCAGGTAACACAAACCCCATTCCCAAAGTGCAACAGACAATTCTGTACTGGTTTGGAACTCTTCTCCCAAGTGCATGTGCCATTCCTGTTCCCTTCCAGCAGGATTCAGGTCTTGTTCACCTTAACCCATACTGATGACTCTTACTTGGAGGATTTAAAATTTTTTCCTTTAATATGTTCAGCTCAAAGCTTTCAGAGAACCCCAGAGCAGTCAGGGACCTCTGGAGAGGATCTAGCCCAGCCCTCCTGCCAAGGCAGGGTCACCTGGAGCAGCTTTCAAGTGAGGCCACCAGCCTTTGCAAACTGTCCAATCTCCCCACTTGGTTGCCTTATTTACCTTTTTACAGCAATAAAAAATAGTGCCAAGTCCTTTGCTCAAGGGGATCACAGCATCAGTAATACTGCTGCAGTTAGCATTCTCCAATTTTAAATTTTCATTAAAGAATTCATATTACTCACAAGCCTATGCAATATTCTAATCATGCTGTATTATTACCTTTTTCCATTAAAGAGTCAGTAAATTCAGAGTACAAAATCTTTTCATTCTCCTGACAGCCAGCAGAGACAGAAATACATCTCCTGCAGATCTGTCTTGTAGGTTTTTATCTACAGACCAACACCATAAGTATAAATCATTTCTGAGCAAGTCCAGGAAGCTCTTTTTCCAGTATCTTGCTGGAAATCAGAATCTAACCTTTTCCCTGAAAATTCATCAAGGGTGGATGACATAAAGCATATGTCATCATTTTACCTGCATTTAACCTTGTCCAAATGTAACTGTGGCCAGCCATGAACACACAGGCCACAGTTCAGATTTTTTGCTGATAAATGGGAATTGCAAAGTTTATCTATAAAGCACGCAGCCAGACTTGGAACTTGAATGCAAAATTGTCGCATACATCTTCATTTCTGACTTTGCAAGTCTTAACCTTCCTCATATTTACTATCAATTTGTCCAAAGAGCAAACAATGAAAAGCAAACCACTTTGCTGTGTCAGCACAGCCTCAGTTGGAGGGTTAAGATTTAATTCACAGAAAGACAATGGATGGGTGATAACAGAAAAAAAAAAAAGTTTAATTATTTTTTTGTTTTTTTGTCTTAACTTTTAAAAAGCATCCTTGAAAACTGCTCAGAGAAAGAATCAGCCTCCAGAAATAATAATCTTGTTTTATTTATAGTCAAGGTCGTGGGAAATCTGTCCTGAAACATAAAAAAATACAGCCTCCCAGATTAGTTTGGGTATGGGAATTTGAAGAATGAACGGCTATGGGAAAGTTTAAATTCTCATCAAATACACCTGAGTGTCCCTGTTCAAAATGGTTTGTACTTTCTGCCACTCAGAGAGCACAAAGGCAATTGTAATTACTGGAACACCCAGGACTAATTATTGGTAACCCAGAGTTTACCAAAAGCATGAGCATCTCTAATGTTTACAGACTAGAGTCTGTTATCATGGGTAATCACTGCATGATTAGGATGTTATTTGAATGATTATATTTGACAAGGAAAAAAATCTATAAAAACACTTTATTAGACTAATAAAAGCAATCACTAAACTTTTGTTAAATACCCCATATATCAAAGTCTGCTGTACATACTAGTGAATTAATTGTACCTAGCAGCACTTCTTACCCCTAAAAAATAAAACACTGATAGCAAGAGGATGCCTTCTTTCTGCACTTATTGCTCAGTTTGGTGCTTGCATGGCAAAATTCATCCTCTGTCCCTTGTGCTCCAGTTTAAAACACGGTTCTGAGCACTGCATCAACAAAGTACAACAGGACAAACAAAACCCCACAGAATAGAACCTGAGCCCAGGACCTGAGCCTCTGACCCTGAGAAAATGATCCTGGCTCAGCTCAGGCTGTGCCCAGGCATTCACCCTGCTGCTCTGCCCATGCCAGAACTGCAGGGACAACTCTGTGTTGTCACCATAGCCACAGCTCATGACTCCAGACAGACTCCACAGAAATGCCACCAGACCTGAGCCATCTACACCTCAGAACTCTGGATTATCCTCAAAGAACTAGCACCTTACTGAAGAATCATGCTCATTTTTAAATTTCCCTGTGATAAATGTGTGCTTTGGGGGTCAATCCTTTCAGGAAATCACTCAGGATCTGAATCTCAGCAGTAAATCCACAGAGTGCCATATTCCCCAAGGCATCCCAGCCACAGACCCACCACTTCTGGGGACAGCTTTGTGCCAGCCCCTGCACAGTCTGCCAGGCTGTGACCAGAGCCCCAAAACATTCATTTAAAACAGCACAGGTTATTGTATTTGTGGAGTGCCCCAATGAAGGAAGGAATGATGAATCTGACTCCATGTTCTCAGAAGGCTAATTTATTATTTTATGATACTATGTTATATTAAAGAATACTAAACTATACTAAAGAATACAGCAAGGATACTTACAGAATTCTAAAAGATAATAATGAAAACTCCTGACTCTCTCCAGTGTCCTGACACAGCTTGGCCCTGATTGGCCAAATAGTGAAAACAACTCACAGCAGAATCCAATGCAACAATCACCTGTGGGTGAACAATCTCCAAACACATTCCACATGAGCACAACACAGGAGAAGCAAATGAGATAAGGATTGTTTCCCTTTTCTCTGAGGCTTCTCAGCTTCCCAGGAAAAAAATCCTGGGTTGAAGGGATTTTCCAGAGAATGTGAATGTGACAAGAGGTGACATCAGCACCTGCTCTGCTGGCCCCTCATGTCCCACACCACGAGCAGGGGAGTGAGGAACCCTTTGCATTTCTGCCAAGCAGAATCACTCTGTTCTCTGCAGCACCTTCAATCACCCACTCTGCTCCTGCTGCAGGAGCTGAGCAGCCCTGGGTGACAACGCCAACCCTGGGTGACAACGCCAAGCTCTGTCACACAGCTCTGCCCCAGGCACCCCCTGCCCTGAGTGCCTCAGGAAGGAATCCCCCTGGAGCTCACTGCCATCAGACTGGACTTTTTTCTCTCCAGGAACGCTGCAATTATCTTTGTCAACACTGCAGGCAGGTGAAGTGTGGGTGCCAGGTGCCTGCCAGCTGGAATGCAGCCTGGAATGCAGCACCCATGGTCCCAGCTGCTCTGCACCTCGTCCATCACACCCTCAGAGACAAAAGGCTGGCCCCCAAAAGTCAATAAATCTTCTGGTAAAGTCCATTCATTAACCAGTGTGAGACTGCAGCAGCACTCAGGGACACATGGGCTCAGATTCCCACAGACACACACAAACACCTGCCTGCAGCTCTGATTTCCTTCATTATTAGGGTTTCTATCTACCCTTTCTAGCCCGTTTCTGTTCCCATTTCCTTACCTTTTATAATAAAATATAAAAATATAAAATAATATAAAATATAAAAATACATTAAAAATATAAAAGAATATATATTATAAAAATATATACCAATAAAAATACAAAAATATATAAGATTATAAAATATAAGTAAAATATACTGTACATAAAGTATATACTGTATATAAAGTATCTCCTTGCCTTTTATAATTAAGTAATAATGCTTTGATTTGACTGAGTGCATATCACTACTCTGTTTATATATATGCTGTTTACCTGTAGATTCTCAAATACAGATATATTATAGGCACATTCAATTCAACAATGCTCTCTAGGAAAGGCTGTCATAATGACAAAATTTCCATTTTTATTTGCCACTAACTAAAATCACTATTATTTTATTGTGCCTGCAGTTGCCCAGATTCAGGGAGCACTGGAGTTTTTCACTGAATTGGTTGTTTGGGGTTTTCTGTTGTTGTTCTTGGGGTTTTTGGGGCTTTTTTGGTCGGTTGGTTTTGGTTGGGGTTTTTTTGTTTGATTTGGGGAGGGGTTTTTTGGTGTTGAGGGGGCTTGACTTTGTTCTAATTTTTTGCTTGTTTTGTTTTTAATGATGAATTTCCTTAAAAGAAAAGAAAAGCTATTTAAAGCACACAGATAAACTCCATTTCCCTGAACAAAACCAAAACCCCACCAGGGGAAATCTCCCCTTGTGGACAGAGCAGGGAGTGTTCCACGCAGTTGTCTGCTCCTTTCCCCCATCTCCAGATCCCAGGGTACTTTCTGCTTCCCTCCCTGCACACAGAGCCTCACCAAATTAAGTAATTTCAGGATCTATATTAGAAGGAAATAAGAGCGCTGCATCTCAACAGAGAAATGAATGAACAGTGGAGTTGGTTCCACACATGGTCACTGGCATTCTGGCTAGGATCAGAACATTCCAGACTTTGTAATGCTCTCCAGGAGAACCCAAACTCACCTGAGAAAAGTTCTGATCACTTCATTGAGGAGAAGTGTCCACATTAATCAGTTAAACATTTCCTAAGCACACAGACCTGAAGGGCTCACACACTTTGTTACTTCAATATTCAGGCTGACAGATACCAGAGATCATCCCAGCTCCCGATACTCTATCAGTCCCGCAGGAGACTGACACCAAACTGAACATTCATTTTCATCAGTTGCTCCTATTTACAGCATGAGAAATTCACACAAACTGCTCCTCCTTAACAATACCTTTCTGGTCTCATCAGAAAGGAAGCCAGAGTAGCAAATGTTGTGATGTGAGCACTAATTAATTTCCTCTTTGTCACTCCCACCATGCAGTGAGCTGAGTTCCTGATTTCCATCACCATTTTCCCATACACCTTCATCAGTTCTGTCCTTCACACTGCTGGAATGCCACACAAGGCAGAGGATTTCTCTGGTGCTTGCAGTTGGTTCAGGACAGTTCACTGAGCAAAACCTCTCATCACCTCCTGCTCTGTGCTGCTCACACCCCAGGGGACTGCACAGAGCCCATGGATTTTCTGCCATCAGCAAAGTCTGGCCTCTCCTGCTGACACACAGAAAGCTTCCTCAGCTCTGCAATGGGCTGGAAAGCACCTGCAGAAGTACCTGTGTTACAAAACAAGGCAAGCAGAAACACAACTGAGGTGAATGCAAAGCCCCTCTCAGTCCAGCCAAGCCTTCAGGCTCAAAAGCAGGAGGAACAGACCCATTTCTTCTTGGATGAAATGAATGGGAAGGAGATCCAGTGGTGCCCTGCAGCAAAGCCCCCTGTCAGCTTACACTGGTAGGCTGAATTTTGGACATTAAAGCCTTATTATTTATTAATATTATATGGGCATTATGTCTTTAAAGCATAACATTTTGTGAAAGGTGGATCATGTAAAGTACATTCATTAACCAGCGTGAGAATCTGCAGCAGCACTCAGGGACACACAGGCTCAGATTCTCACAGACACACACAGACACCTGCCTGCATCTCTGATTTCCTTCATTATTAGGGTTTCTATCTACCCTTTCTATCCCATTTCTGTTCCCATTTCCAGAACTCCAAATTCAGATTTCCTGGGACAATTTCCTCAGCCATGTCCAGCCTGACCTTCCTTTCTAAAGGGTTGTTCTATGTTCAGAGAGCCCTTAGAAGAACACACTTCTTCTTGCTTAAAGTATTCTAAAAATATTACTTCCTAATGAGGGTCTCATTTGCATGACAAATTCTCTGTGCAGTGTCAGAAACATCTTGAAATTAAGATGTCATGCTTACAGGAATTATTCTGCACGCAGATGAGTTCTCACCAAACTTTGCTTCTGACAAGTTAATTTCATTTTCCTCATCATGTGCTTTGACAGCAAGATAAGGGAATCAAAGCCTTTCCCCAGTGAGAATCCTTTGCTCCTACATTAATTGGAACCAAGGAATATCATCCACTTGAATTCGTCCCTACTTTTCTGGCCAAATATTTAAAATCAATCATTTACTAAGTTAACAGTACATATATCATCCATGCTTTCCACTGCAATTCTTGCGGGAGGAAATGCAACCATTAAAGAGAAATATTAATAAAACAACTAAAGGTTTTTCCTGTCACCCTGATTTTTTAAGATTTTCTAAGACTTCTGATGTTTACATTCTTGCAATGAACTTTCTCACACACTTTATGTAAATAACTTATTGTTTTGCATTATTTTATGGAGGAGGAGAAATTTGATGGACTGTTGGTTTGTCCAGTGTCATTGGAGAGGTGGCACTGTCACCCTCCAATCCACTGTCACTTTTGGAAATCTATAAATGTTGGAGTCAGAAAAATAAAGGTCCCTTTTTTACCTTGGAAAGAGCAGCGATTCCACATCGTGTTGTTTTGTGTCC
Organism: Melozone crissalis; assembly: GCF_028551555.1. Classification (NCBI taxonomy): domain Eukaryota; kingdom Metazoa; phylum Chordata; class Aves; order Passeriformes; family Passerellidae; genus Melozone; species Melozone crissalis. Next base: position 17,560,296 of record NW_026535807.1, on the reverse strand, counting down.
TACAGTGACATTTCCTACCTCTACACAATAGATTTAAATTAAAAGAGAACATAAAAGCCTCAAGCCTTTAAAATTGGGGATAAATAAGATTAACCTCTCATTTTAAAACAAAATTTTAAAAAAAGAACTTTAAAAAAATCCTGAAGCCAATATTCTCTGCAGAATGCAAAGAAACCCATGCACATGCTCTGAGAGACAGAGCTAGGCACAAATCCTCTGCCTGGAGAGAAAGCAAACTCAGGAGCTGCTTCCAAGACATCCAGGAACATCCAGCAGGGAAAGCTCTGCCCAGGCTCAGGGAGCAGAAAGCAGCACAACTCCAGCCACAGCCTGCAAAACTGCTTTAAAAGTGCTCACATCACACGTTGTGCTTTCCTGTAGAGCTCCTTGCCATGGCAGAAGGAATCCTGCAGGATTCCAGCATCCCCTGGCAGGAGTGGGTGCAGGAGATTTCAGTCACACCTCCCTGGAAAAAGCTTCACTGGATCCTCACACCCTGTGACCAAAGCTTGATGGAGCAAATAAAACACATTTCTTCCTCTACCTGGAGTCTGAGAGTATGTGAGAGCTCTGCACCACGAAGATCAGACCCTGTACACTTCTTTTCTCTCCTCAGCCTAGAAACTTTGGGGATTAATGGTGAAGTCATGAAGGAAACCTTAAATAGATTCTGTTTTCCACCATCACCAGGTTCACTTTCTCAGATTTTATCTGCTTCAGTTTCCCACTCAAATCTTATATTAGATTTTTTTCCTCTTTTTTCTCCACCTCCAAGTTTTTCCATTTTCTTACATAATACTGAATAAATATTTTATAGCCAAAGAGGATTTCTACCTGTTATGTAACTCACATTTTTTTGAGGCAGCTTCCCATCTCATTTTTACTGATAGAGCCTTTGGTGGAACCAGGAGCTGTACTGATGCAAACAGAATGTGCCTAAACTTAAACAAACAGCTCTGTTTCTGCCACATTAAAAATGCTAAACGGGGTGAAATCTCATTTCATCGACATGCAGAGGGGGGTGACAATGTTGAGGAAAATATTACCATATGTATATAAACATCAACAAAACTATTAATTGTCACATAATGAGGCAGCAATTTAAGCATGCTGAGCAGATGCATCACAGCTAAACTGGAAGGAACAGCCACATTTTAATTCTGAACCAGGCTGGGATCCATGGCTGGCTTTTGGATGTCCAGTCACAGATGCTTCCCAGAGCCAGAGAAATTTTTGAACAATCCCCTCTAAAAACTGCTCTGAGCAGAGCTCTCAAAAACCTTGGATAAAATTGACAGATCTTGGACAACAATATCTGTCCAAAAGCTAAATACTCTTTCTTTAGCTCTGGCTACAACTTTTTAAAAAAAAAAAAAAAGGTAATTCCATCTTTTTCTGGCCACCCACCTGTTTGTTTACACCCTAATGCTGGATATAGCAGGAAGGTGCCTCAATTATCAAAATATCTGTGCTCATCAATAGACAATCAGGTCACCTGCAGAGGATGGCAGAAATTCTGTAGCAGAATGTTACACACCCTCTGTTACTCATTTCACATTCAAAAGCCTGATGTTTCCAGCCAGGCCAGCAGCAGTGGGTACAGAAACAGAGCAAGCTGAGAGCAAATCCATCCTCCTCTCCCTCACCATAACAACACACTCACTGTTTTATCCCAATAGGATGTTTCATTTCAGAACTACAGTTTTATGATGAATAATGGTTATTTCAGATTTTAAAAATTTGAAATTGTTTGTGGTTGTTTTTCACCCATTTTAGTTCAGAATTATTAATGCAGTGATGGACCCTGATTGATAACATTTGGGGGAAAATTACATTTCAAATATTGGCTTTAAGTTTGATAACAAGAACAATATTACAAGAACACAGGTGTTACACTGCCATAAACTCCTCCCAGGACATGTCCTGAATGTGGAATTTTTTTAAGAAATGCAAAGACTCTATATAAAGCTATTAAGTTGTAATTGGATTTAATATGATCAGCTGCTTTCACTTGTAGTTTTATGGTAGAAAATAGATTATAGAAAAGAAACGTTCTGCATTTACTCAGTCACTTGAATCACTTCAAGGAGACCATGGAACAATCAGAAAGGCCCCAATTCTTCCTTCTATATGTCATTAAACAAATGGCAACGCTGGGCAGAGCAAATTTGGGGTTTCAACACAACATTGGGACAGAATTCTGGGGCTTGCATTCTACAAAAGGAGGCAGAATCTCTTTGCTCAGCACTAAGGGCTTTATTAGACACCAGGAAAAGCAGGTGTCTGGGAACCTGGGAGGTTACCAACACAAACCACTGCAAAGGTGGTACCAGAAATATTTATGAACAGAGCAGAAGGGACCTTGAAACATCTCCTTTAAATCTGGATTCGTCAGAAATGTTCCCTTCCTCCGGGCACCCAAATCCCCGGCCTTGGGGTCACAGCTCTGCCACCCGAGCTCGGGGATCGCTTGGGCTGAGGGGGGAACCCCGAAACACGGAGGGTCAGAGACTGCAGTCAGTGGGAAAGGGGGAGAGGGGAATGGGGAACAGAGAGAGGGGAAACAGTGGGAAAACTGGAGTGGGAAACAGAGAGAGAGAGAGAGAGAGAGAATGGAGTGGGAAAAGGAGAGAGAACAGAAAGGGAACTGGAGAAAGAGAGAGCGAGAAAGAGAGAGAAAGAGAGAACGGAGAGGAAAACAGAGAGAGAGAGAATGGAGCTGGGAACAGAGAGGGCAAACAGAGCAAGAAAACGGGAATGGGAAACGGGGAGAGAGAGAGAGAGAGAACAGAGAGGGAAACGGGAGTGGGAAACAGAGGGAGAACGGCGTGGGGAATGGAGAGAGAGGGAGAGAACAGAGTGGGAAACAGAGAGCGAGAGAGAACGGAGTGGGAAAACGGGAGTGGGAAACGGGGAGACGGAGAGAGAATGGAGCGGGAAACAGAGAGAGAGAGAAAGAGACAACTGAGTGGGAAATGGAGAGAGAGAGAGAGGAGAGAGAGAGAGAGAGAGATAACGGAGCGAGAAACGCAGAAAGAGAGAACGGAGTGGGGAACCGAGCGGGAAACGCAGGGAGCGGACTAAGAAACGGAGAGATAACGGAGCGGGAATCGCAGAGAATGCGGCTGTGCGCGGGTGATGACGCCGGCACTGGAACGGCCCCCCAGCACCGGGAGGATGCAGAGGCGCCCGCGGTACCCCGAGGATGGGGCAGAACCCAAAGGAGCCGGGACCGGGGTCAGGACCGGGATCGGGACAGTCCCGGGGCTGCTCTGCCCGCCCGGCGCCCCCTGGCGGCCGCGGGCGGTGCAGCCCCAGCGAACCCCGCGGGCTCCGGAGCATCCCCCGGAGGGGACGGAAAGGAGCTCATCCATCCATCCATCCATCCATCCATCCATGGGCTCCCCCGCACCGCCCCGAACCCAGCGGCGCCCCAGGAGCAGCGGAGCTGGGATTTGCCCCGCTGTCGGTATCTCAGACACTGTCTGTGCTCCAGCGCAGTGAGCAGTGAAGCCGCAGCTGCTGCAGCCCTCAGAGGAGCAGCATCCAATAAACGCTGCGAGCCCCAGCAGCATTTAAAACAGAAAAATACATCTCCATAGCAAATAGTACAGGGGACAGGCTGCTGACAGAGCCTGAATGTCTTATCTTCATTTATCCTGAGCAGATCGCATTATCAGCTGCTGAATGAATTCTCTGCAAGAGAGGGAGGTTTAACATCCAGTCTTTTGTCCTGGATCTTAAAACCTCCTTTTTAACAATAATAGCTCAAAAGACATATTCCTTCTGTCTTAAATAGATGTTAACTCAGTAGCTGAAGTTTGAATACATTTTTCAATAAAAGGTAATTCAGAGCTGAAGATAAGGCAAAGGATGAGGGAAGTGTTCAGTGCCTCCCTTGCGAGTGCCCTATCACAACACAAGGATTTGTTTGAGAAAAATGCCATTAAATGGAGAAAGGGGAGTGAGACATTTATTGGCACTCACACACACAGATATACATAAGGAGGCTGCTTGGCTGAAGAAATGGAGTTTAACAGCACAGAAAACCTGGTCATCAAGCTCAGGGACAAAACCTGTTCCTAACCTGTTTCTTTAACCTGAGGTTAAAGAAATTACAAACATGCACCAACAGCCAAAAGTGTGATCACCCAGTGCACACAAATTCATTGGCCATCGACCACTGATGGTGAGCACAGACACACCAAGACTGGAGTATCATTAACAGGGATTTGGAGCATCTGTTTGGATAAGACATGCAGTTTCTTGAAACCTCAAAAAAAAAAAAAAATAGAAAGCAGCCCAAGTTTCTGTATTAGTTTCCCACTGCAGAAAGAGGATGTCTCTGGTCTCTGAGCAAACACCAGCATGGAAACAAACCAGACAGTGCTGATGGACTGAGCCAAAGTCAGCACTGGGTGGGGTGGCACCTGTCTCTCATTCAGGAAAGGGTTTTTTTCTTGTAAAGGAAGAATTTTCCAAATAACTTTGAGCATCTCTAAACAACAATTTGTAATCAAGTGTTGAGACTGCCTGTGCTGCAGCACGAATCAGAGCTGCAGAGTTCAGCACAGATCTGATAATCTCAGCTGGCTCCTGGTGCCACAGCCTTTGCATCCCACGTCAGCATGAGCAGAGCAAGCTTGTGTTGGTCCAGACACACATCCAGGGATTTCTGGGTGCTGGCTGGGGCAGGACAGGCTAAAGCCACGGAGCAGAGCCAGCCCAGCACTCCAGGCAGCAGTGCCAGCCCCAGGGGTGACAGCTGGGCACAGGCTCTGCCTAAGAAGGGCAATGTCCAGGGGATCTGACAGCCTCAAACACAAAAACAAGTTTGGTGGCATAGCTCTGTGCATGTGAGTGTAAAAAACCTCTGTGGTGCATGCTTTGATAGCAGCTGGTTCTGCTTTCTCACACCACAGGTGACTCTTCTGTACCAACAACTGCACAGAAATAGAAATCAACCTCCCAGCTCAGCAAAGATGGGCTTTGATTACTTATAAACAGTCACTGGTGCTTCAAGACAAATTTTACCTCTTCAAACACCTTTTGGTTCATGCACACAGAGAGCCAGGCAGCTATGGTTGATAAAATAACTGATGTACAAATATAACAATAAAATCCCATTAACTCTTCACAGAAAGAGCTAAGTATCATTTATATCCTAAGGAGTGTTTGGTGTGAACTTCTGTCCTGTCCACCCTCTCCTGCTCACCCTGTACCTTTTGTATCATCCTAAAAACACTGGAAAAGCAGCAAATTCAGTGCTTTGAATTAGAATTTCCCAGGTTAGGAGGAACACTGGGGGGAAGTCTCAAATTTCACAAAGTTGGCAAAGTTGGTACATTATCACTGCTGAGCAAAACGCAACAAAGATTCTGACTAGTCATGAGTATAAGGCTGGCACCAAAGAAGTGGAAGCTCATACAAATGATACTTTGGTCCTTTTTAAGGGCCACTTTTTGGGGTTTTATTCTAAGAGAAGACAAACTGCACTATAACTAAAAATGTTTGGTCCAAAATAGAAATTTAAAAAACAGATTATAGGTAAAAGTCAAGAAGAAGCATTTAAAGATCTTTCAAAGCTACAGAAATGAGGTTTTTAATCTTTCTTGCTCTAGTCCTATGAGGAAAAGAAATATTCTCAGCATGAAGTGTTTCACAGACTATACTCCTGAGAGTTAAATTTTGCTCTGGTTTTTTTGTTGGTTTTTGGGGTTTTTTTAAGGCCAACTCTATACTCTATTTAGTTCTGCCTTCCCACTCACACACAACACTTGAAAATTTACAAGTTCCAGTGATACCAACCACTTTCATAAAATTCAATCCTTCTCCTGACAGATTTTGCTGTTCTTGAACCTCCAGCCATTGCAGTTACCATAAATCCTCTGCTCTCAGGTTTCTCACATGTCCAGCAGAGTGCACAGAAAAGGTCATTTTGAGAGTTTCAGGAGCAGAACAAAACCAGGAGGTGCTGCCAGCCTGGCAGGGGAAGCTTTGCCCACGAGATTTCAGATTCCAGGAGTCACTGGGACCTCTCAGACCCAGCAGCTCCTGCAGCCAGAAACCCCCAGAAAAGGCTGCTGGAACTGGCACTCAGATGTTTGGGTAGAGAATTCAATTCTGGACAAGGTTTTAAGGGTTTTGTATGGGAAGCTGAGGTGTTAAAGTGAGGTATTTGTGATGTTCACATCTCTGTGTAAGAGCAGTGCAATCCCAGCTTTTTCCAACCCAATATTCCCACAGCCAGAGCAGAGGAGGTCTGTAGGGCAGCACCTGAAATCCCACGCATGGGGGAAAGGGATAGAAGAGGAGCAGAAAGGAGTCAAGACAGAAAAAGGCTTTGCTTTGTATTTCTGTGTTCCAAGGAACACTCCTGAAGTATTCATTCTTTCAGAAATTACACCAACAGGCATCTTGGAGTTGCCCTTGTGAAATGTGGGCTAACTTTAGGACAACAGGACATGCTATAAAGTCAAATGAAATTATGCCCATTTACATCAAAAGCGAAATAAAATGTGCTATTTTAGGGTGTTCAAGCAAATATTTGGTTAAACTGATTTACAATGATGCAGTAAAAGACAGCATAAAATAACAACCCATCGCTTTTGTCACCTACAGTATCCATTTAAATTATTTCACACAAAAAAAAGTGCCTGAAAATACCTGCAGCAGTCCTTGCTTAGAGGGGTTTGAGACATCCATAACCATGCAAAGTAAAAAATATTTACTTTTTTCAGACAAGGCTCCTGCATTATGTATGGCCAGCAGAAATACCTTTGCCTGAAATCAATTGAAACCATCCATCTGGAGCAAACAAGAAAATTAAGCACTCAAGAAAAACTTTACAGCTTCCTACCCTCAACCCAGGGAACCTAAACCTTATTTTACACAATAATTCTCAAGTATTAATGTTGTCCAGTAGCATTCTATAAGAGCAACTAATCTCCTTAACTGAAATCCACTGAGTGGAAACATATTGAATATACTGTGGGAACAGCCTGAAATTATAACCTAAGCTGCCCAGGAGAACAATGGCAGCCCCATAAAACATCCTGGGAGCAGAGAGCCGGACAGGAACAGCAGGGACTGGACCAAAATGAGAATTTAAAAAGTGAGTTTCAGGAATTTTAACCCTTCCTGGTCATTCCCCATCCCTTGGGAAATGGAAGACGGCATCTTCTGCACGTCCTACTTTCATCTTCTTCAGCTTGCGCCCAAGCAGCTCCAAGTTTTGCCAATTCTTTTGAAATGGCCACCAAAATTGGCTGCAAATTGTGCAGGCTGTGAATGACTCTGCTGGAACTCAGCATAGGGACTGTTCTGCCCCTGCTGGGTGCCAAAGCCTTTTCTCTCCACTCAGAGCACCACAAACAGGGGCAAGGGAACCAGTGGGAGAGGGAAAAGCAGCCTGGGTGAAATTCTGAGCCAAATCAACTCAGCTCTGATTGATTTAAATCACTAATGAGTGAAAGCCACAAGCCTGCTTCCCTGTTCTAGATCACTCAGTGAAATAAAGTCTTTTACCACCTAGATTTGAAGAATTTTGCAGTGTTTTGATTTTTCATGGCAATTCCTTGCCTCAGAAGCCTGCTATGAGCACTGGTAGCAAGAGCTTGCTCGTGTATCAGTGAATAAACACATGGCCTGCCAAACACTGCCTCCATGGCTTTGTCCCGGTGTTTCAAATGTTATTTTTCCATGTTCTGAGCAATTACCCCTCTGATAGACCCCAGCAGCTCACCAGGCTTGTTTCTGCTCACCATGATGACTCAAATTCCTGTTCTAGGGAATGAAAGGCAAACCCTCCCCAGGCACAGGCACCGTCTGCTTTAGTGCCCTGGCTGACACCTGTGTGGGGCTGGAAATGCTGCTGCTCTCTGCCCATGCCCTGTCTGCTCTCTGAACATCCCAGGGAGCATTTCCAGAGGAGCACGTGGCACTGCATGGCTGCTCTGCCTGCAGCTCTCTCCCCTCTGCCCAGGCCTCACCTTCAATCCGCTGCACAGAAAACCTGTTCATTCACAATACCTTAATTACTGCTCCTTTTCTTTAGCATCCTCAGTTTTCAAACCATAGGAGAGCACAGCACAGCCCTGCTGTTGGCCTGAGAGACAAATTAAACCTAATTTGGCTCTGCCCTCCCTCCAGGGCACTGAGGGCTCTCAGGTCTGAACCCTCAAACACCCCAACCTGTGTCTCTCTCCAGTTCAACATCACTTTCCACTATAAAATAAAAAACATTTCAACTGGCACTTCTAGCTGTCATCCTTATAAAAAATACTGCAGTCCTATTTGTTCTTTGTAGGAAGAGTAAGGAAAGCTTCAGTATTTGTAGGGTTTGAAAAAGTTTCCCGTTGATTGTGTGAAATCCATCTGAATGGATGTGATTAAACTCACAGCTGATGGCACTGAGGTCAGCACTGTGGGATCAATGCAAATAAACCTTTCCTGCCTCTGGAAATCAGTCATATCTACCCAAAGAGAAAAATGTTCAAGGCAGAGCCACCAAGTGATTTATAGCTGGTGGCATTACTTCATTTAAATAAAACACTCATTTAGCATCCCAGCAGTCATTCTTTCAAGCTGAACTTACTTTTCTGTAAGAATTATTAACCAGAGAAAACATTTTTCCCCCTTTAACCATACTGCCTCAATCCACTTTTTTATTTGTATTTCGTTTCTGGTGAAAAAAAAAAATTCTCCTATAGACTAAAATTGTAGAAAAATAGACATTTTCCTATAGAAAAAATATTGTATCAGCAAAATAGCAGCTATCAGGTAATGATAGGAGAAGATATCAAGAGGAACATTAACTTTCACTGTCTCTGAGAGAAGGTTTCAGAAGACATCTCCTTCCATCTGCTGTGGTGTTGCCTTAGCACCAGAGACAAGGCAAAACAACAGATTATTCAGATTATGAATGACTAGAAAACAACAAGAAGCTGTGCAAAGAGTTTCACAGAGTTTAGGAGAGTGTGGTACAAGGCACTAGGAAAAAAAAAATCACATTGCATCAGAGTATTATTTCTTTCACATTAAAAAAGTTTCCAAGTTGAATCCTTGGTAGTGCAAGTGAAAATTGAATTTGGGGAAGGAAAAGGCACCCAGAGAGTGTTTTTTTGTAATGTGGACTTTTGTCACATTGGAAGTGGCCCAAAAGGCCAGGTGCAAGCTGTAAGGAATGGTTATGGCTCGTGTCCCTGCTGGCCAGAGGATGTCAGGCCCTGAGGGAAGAATTCAGTGCTGGGATCATCATTGTCCATCCAGGGGTTAAAAGAGAATTTGCCTTATGAGACTGAGAGTCTTGCATTTTCTCCTGTTTCTTCTGAGCCCAATCTGAGACATGTTTGACCAGAATGTTCTTTGGTCACTCCCAGAGTGAGCCAGGATCACAAACACGGCAGGACAGCTCAGCTCTCTCAATTACAGAGACAGGACACTGACGAGCAGGTGAGTGTGCCCTGCAGAACATTTTCAACCACAGCACTTGGAAGGCCTCAGAGTGCTGCCATCGATTCATTTCTCATCAGAAAGGTTCTGAGGAGGGGAAGGAATCAGCACACAAACCCTACACAGGTTGTGCTGGAGAGAATCCAAGTGCAGAGAAGGGAACAGAACGGCTGTAGTGGCACCTGTACCACTGACCCCACATTCCACCCACTGACCCCATATCCACCCGAGCTCTGACCCTGTGCAAAACCTGAGTGCCTTCAACAGCTGCCACAGGGCTCAGCACTCAGGCACTGCAGGCAGCACTGGGACAATTTGCTTTCTGAAAAAACCTTTCCATGAGAAATTTGCCATTTGACTTCTGCTATCCCTGACTGCATTATCTAGACCAGCTCCAACAGGACTGACAACCCACACTGAGCAACCTGAGGAAACAGAATGTGGGGGGGTTATGCCTCCTTTGAATAAGCTGAAGCAGTAAACTTTAGGCCAGGCAAGCCCCAGGTTTATAAAAACACCAAGAAAAACCAACGAGCAGCCTGTTAACACAAACCACTCCTGAGCCCAAAGGCACAGAGCACTCCTTTGGAGAATGGAGCAGTGAGCGGAGCTGAGCCCCAGAAATGCTCTGTATCCTTCATTCCTTCTTGTGCTCAGCCCAGCAAACACTGAGCACTCTGCAGGTGCTGCTGGCCATGGATCCAGCCCTCCACACACTCCTGGATGGGGACAATTATTCAAAGAGTCTGCAAGGAAACGACAGAAGGGGCTGAGCAGGTCCCATATACAAACAAATCAATCTCATTCTCTCCAGCCACTCTCCCCAGGATCAGACTTTTCAAACTCATCTTCACTATGGCAGCTCCTCATTTTCCCTGTGCTTTGTCACTCCCTGATGGAGCTGCAGCAGTGGCATATGCTGCACCTGGTGTTAGAGCCCACAAATCAACACACATCCCCCTAAACAAGAAAAGAACAACTCACTGTTCAAAGAAAACACACGTGCAGCCAAATTAGGAGAGTATTTTCCATATTCCCACTCCAGCTCTCTGGCAATAATTGTATTTCACATTCTGCAAGAACCTAAGGAAATTGAGCTCCTTATCTATAAAAACTACTGTACTTCTTTTCTCCAAGATTTGTCTCCAACAACAACCAAACGTCACATGAGTGAAAGTCTGAATGATATTGCACTCATGTGATTCTGTTTCTATGCAGGCTAAACCTCTCTTTTCTGTTTTGCATGACTCCACAAGCTTTTTTGAGATTTAAGAACTAATCCTATTTCACCAAAACTTTTTTTTTTTTGCCTCAGATCCAGTTCTCCCCTCTCTCCTTTATTGGCAGTGAAATTTTGGATTCTTTTCAGTTTGCAGGCAGAGGAATATGAGGAAATGCATTTACATTTTTCAAGAATTTTTGCAGAATAAGTAAAGGACATTGGTTAAAGCTCTTATGAGAATTTTAGGTCTTTAAATCTGTCTCTGTAGGTGTGTTTTGGAGATGAGGCACTTCCAGCAGGGTGGCACATTAGAGGAGGGTTATTTCCAATACTCATGGAAAAGAAGCGTGTCAGCATTTACTAGAGCAAGCACTCACTGCCCACCACACGCTCGTGCCAGGGATTTTTTCTGACAGCTTCCCCTCTTTCTGACTGTAGGGTTTGGGGAGGTTACACAACTCCTCTACACTTCCCTTACAATCCTGTTGCTCCACTCTCTGTAATTGCCTTCCAACACAGAGGCAATGGCAGCAGCATTTTGCCATGGCATTTTCTGGGTTATCTGATAGAGCTGGCAGCCTTTCCTCCTCTCTGTCAGGCCCAGAGGTGCCTGGGAAATATTTCCTGAAGTAAATTCTAATTCAGTCTTCTAGAAAAGTCACTTATCCTTTGCCTTTCTTGTAATAGCTCAAATATGAAAAAATAAAAATCCTTTTTCTTTTGGATCTCGGTGTAAAACATACCTGCAGAGTCTGCAGGTACCAGCAAAACTCTGGTCTCATTTCTCCCATGTATCACTGGGAGGCAAAGTTAATTAGATGGCTGGGTAAAAGAACCCTGATAGACAATATTGATCACCTGCAGGAGTTAGTCAGGGGGCTCCAAGGGGTGTGGAGAATTCCCAGCAGAACTTTCTCTATATAATTCAAACTATTTCTCCTTTCTTTCATATTTGGAGACCTTGAGCAGATCCAAGGATGAATCATTCCTAGAGTTGCAGCTACATTACAAGACTGTGGCAATCAGTGATGCCATTTCAGTGATTTACACAGGCAATTCTTCCCCAGAAGGAACAGGGAGAGGAAAAGTGCTGTGATGAGCTCATTGCACAGCAGAAGATTTTAATGAAAGGAAAAGAACGAGAAGCCCAGGCTGAGCCAGGAATATGCCCAGATGAATATGCAAATGAGAAACTTGTGGGCAGACATTTTCTCTTGATTTTTTGACAAATCGTATCTGGCCTGTGAAAAGCCTGCTCAAGAGCAGGGCTGTGGGAGAGCCTGGAGATCAAAGCAGGAAGATTTTGCATTTAAAACCAGGAATGATGATTAAAATTAACAGATGAGCATTAACATAGAAGTCTCCAGAGCAAATGACAGAAATGCCACCAAGCACTGTGGTCACTGGTGCACAAGAGGAGCCTGAAGCTCTGTACATGCACCTCTTCTCATCCTCTACCACCTGAAATTTAATTCTAGCCAGTCTTCATAAAGTATTTATTCCAAAGTTAAGCAATTTTAACCCAAGTCTGCAACAGCAGAATTTCTAACTACTGTAAGACAAACAAACAAAGCTTTTAGACTATTTATCAGATAAAAGCACATATGTTGCTTTTCCTATACACATCATAAATAGCACATACAGCTACTGCAATAACCAGCTGGTGGGAAATGTCCTGCATGACGAAATAGCTGCACTTATTTCAGATGAAAGCCTCTACCACAGAGCACAGGTCTGCTCTAATCTGAATTATGGATGTGTGCTTTTCTTGATTAATCTAAAAATAATACACCCTTTAGACTTTTAATCCATTTAGAGAATTAGAATATGAACAAACAGATACAGACATCTTCGATTTTCCTCCTTTCACTACTTAGGCAAGGGGCTGTCCATATCACTTATCAAGCAGCCTGCTGGAAGCAAATGGGCTGAGCTGTCTTGAGAAGTCCAGCTGCAGCCGACTGAAAACCTCAGCAAAGAGCAAGTCACTCCCCAAATGGCATCCACTTAGCACAGGAACGTTTTGCACAAGTCAGTGGGATCAGTGATAACACAGCCAGCAGGAAAAAATATGGGTGTCTTGGGGAGAGCAGGAGCAGGGGAGAGAGGTCATGGCTAGAACCAATTCCCCTTTAAGTTGTATTTGAGCAAGAGGCTAAGCTGGAAAAAATGTGAGAGCAAAAGCTGCAGAATGTAAAAGATCTCACTTTGAAATCCAAGCAAAATGCTTCTTTTTTGACAATTTAATATTTCATGTTAAAATCTTTTACTGTGTTTTCATTTCAAAATTCACCTAAAATCAAGGAAGCCTGGAAAACATTTCATTTTAATTGAGCTGGTAAATATTTTAAGCTGAAAAGCAAATCCTTATGCAGTGTTTTGCCAACAACCTTGTAATCGTCATTTCAGTTCAATTCTGGTTTTGTTTCTTTCAAAATTTTTGTTTCAGTCACTACGAATATGAAAGCAGACAAAATTTACCAATGTTATCTGAGGGGTAATTCAGAGGGATTTTAGTCCAGTGTGATATGCAAGTCTGCTCCTCACAGCTGGGTAAAATCATCCACTGACATCCTGCAGGGGCCCATTGAGAGCGCAGGAGCATGGTCAGTAGCTGGGACCTGTGCTGGCAGGAAAAACCCAAATTCCAGGACAAACCAAATTCCAGGACTCAGGAGCATTCACCTTCTCAAACCCAAGGCTTCAGCAGGGATAACTAAGGCAAAGGACTTCCATTATTAAGAACAGCCATTCTTAAATAGTTATAGTAGTGAAAGGGCAAAATATAAAGGTTCCAGTCTCTGAGCTCTTAGGGAGGAATCCAGAGAAAAAAAAAGGGCCAAGGAAACAGCTAAAGAAGGGAAAATAACCAACACTGCTGTAGGTTTGCATGGTGTAGCAAGCTCAGAGCTCTTCCCTCTCTGCCTCCTCCTTCCCCGACTATTAGCATTTGTACTTTGATTCCTTTGCGCATAGTCTGGAATGCTGAAGAGAATTAATATTTCAGCAAGGCTAAAAGGTTGTAGAGCCTGCAGTCTCCTGCTTGCCCAGAGCAGGGGCAGTCCCCAGAGGGCAGGAGTTCCACAAAGAACCCCCAGCCCAGCAGGGGAAGGGCCCCTCCAAGGATGAGAAAGCAGCTCAGTCATTATGCATCTTTATTGCAGCGGTACTCAGGCACCACAGAAATATTATTTTTGTCTCAGTAGTCTCTTGCTCAGCCTACAGGATGCCCATTAGTGATCGCTTTCTAATCTTATTTTTAGTTCTCTGCTTTAAACATCTATTTACTGGTAAACTGGCCAAGGTCCCTTTACCCACTGAATGGGCCAAACATTGCATTTCATGAGAGATTATTATATTTAGTCTTTCTGTTAATAGCCTTGAAACAAAAATGTGAAAACCAAAAATGTGAAAACCCAAAACAGATAAGAAAAACAGAAATCTAGATACACATATACAAAAGTCTGCATGTCCACATGAAAACAATAAATATGCACAATATTTCTATAGTGTCTAGGCAAGATAACATTTTTAATCATGGTGCTCTATATATAAATGGCAAACATTTAGCAGGATGCAAGGGAGACACACAAATCAATCTCATACAAAACAAAATATTTAAATGCCAAGAAAGTGTAATGTATTGCTAATTTCCACAGTCACTTCCACTATGTTGCTGTGCTCAGACATGAAATGACATCTTCCAGAAAAACACTTAGCCTAGTGCCCCCAAAACAAACCAAAAGAAGAAAACATTCCTTTTGTGCCTCAGGGCACAGAAAACAGGAAGATTATTTGCTCTGGGTAGTAATTAGAGGATACTGAGGACAGCATGTGTGTGTTTATGTGCATGTACACATCCACCACTTACCCTGAGTGGTAATTAAATGATTTTGTGTTTCTGTGCACACACACTTATCTTGGCCAAATCAAAGAGCTCTGAAAACCAGATCAAACAGACAGGAAAAATCAGCTAAGAGCAAGACCAAATGCACCAGGTTCTAGGCTTTCCTAAATCTGTCACGGTTGAGAAGTTTGCAATTAATACCTGGTAACTCTTCAAACAGCACAGCCCTGCCTTGGCAACTGTAATTCATAAGGCCTTTGGGTCATTTGAACACTTCCATAGAGGTTTATCCCCTCTGCTCATACAAGCCATAATTCTTCTCATTCCCATCATTTCCTTGAAAATTTGGCATTTCTAAATTTGCCCGCAACGCCATGAAACATTTTGAATTATTGCCGTGGGGTTAACAACGGGACTGGAGCAGCACTAAACCAAAGTAAGGTTACAAACTTTGCTAAAAGGCACTGACAGATTTACAGCAACCCCTAAAGCTTCGCTGTGCTGGGACTGGTTGCATTTCTGAGCCAGTTACTCCTACCCAGAAAATCAATTTGAGAGTCAATGCACACCATAAGTGACTCCATGGAGAATTCTTGTGTCTGTCTTCAAACCCATTTATTTATACAGCAATTAAACATCTCTATAATTACATTTTATAAATGTTGATAGCTCATCTTGCAAAACAGCTACATAAAGAGGAACTATACTGAAAAGTAAAGGTACTTAATGCACTCTAAACAGCAGAAATTGAAAGGAAAGTTTATTTTTGCAAGAACTGTTAAGGAGGGAGAAACAGGCTGTCCATCTGTACAGACTCAGATCAGGTCACCATTAGAGATAAGATGTATGAAAAGTCTGGTTATATATTCAATAGCTTGGAATTGCATTCAGCCCTGATTGCCATGCTCCCACCCTACTGCTGTTGAATATCTGCTTTCTTCTCTGCTTCTTTGTGGGAACTACAGAAGATCTCATCATCAGGAGGGTGGGCAAAAGGAGAACAACACACTGAAGTTCCCTAAAAGCCATTTGTAATTAAGATGTGATTTTGACACACACTACTAATGTCTCTGCCTGACAATATCAATGTTCTTGGTAACAGTGCTTATTTTCAGGTAAATATTTTGTCCATTTTATACTTTATATACTAATTATTTGTCAAAGATAACATTTATTCATATTACTTCTGATTTCTCTAATGCAACAACATGGCAGTAGATTGTTAATTTATGCTGCAGACCTTCTGATGACTTCATAAACTACCAGATTAGAAAAACACTTCTGCTGATGAAAAGCACTGATTTATCAGAAACACCAAAGCACATGAACAGTGAGGAGACATCAAGCATGCCCACTCAGTTCAAAGGCACTCAGGAACGTGCCTTTATCTGCATTTTGCCTGCAGTCCCCAGAGCACTGAAGAAATGGAAAAACCATACCTGGAGTAGGTCTGGACACACAGACAGGAGAGAAACTGCAATGCACACGTTTCAGCTCTGTCATTCTCCCCACAAAGGTCTCTGAAGCGGTTGCCCATCTTCAATTACACAGGAAAAAGAAAACCCAGCCCAAAACCAGCTGCAGATAAACCTCTGCCACTCCCCTCTGCGAGGGATTTTTGTGGAGTTTTAGGCATGATGGCCAGAGAAGGCTTTGCCTCATCAGCTGCCTCTTCCTCTCCTCAGAATTCACTCATGTCAACAATTCAATAAAGACATTTTCAGAAGGTTCTCAACATCTATGACCTTATTTTTCTTCTCATCCAGTTCTTGGAGTAATTGGGCTATCTTCTACCTGAGTTGAGATTTAAAAAAAAAAACAACAAAAACAAAGAACATTTTCCACCCATCTTACACCACCAACTTTCTCTTGGTCAGGGCATCTCCCTCACTTGCCCTGGCCTGGCTGCCTCAGGTAAATACTCAGCTCCTGTTCAATCCCAGCTTTCCAAATCCTGATTTTTTTCCCCAGTTTCCAGTGCTGCAGGTCAGGGGCAGTGAAGCTGGATGCTGAGGGATACTCATCCCTCACCTGGGAGGAACTGCAGGCTCGAGGATTTCCCTGCACGCTCCTCTGAAGGAGCCCTGGGAGGACAATTCATTTTTCATTCCTTCACCCACTTCACACATCAGAGCTGAAACTTCTCCCAGTGCAAAAACCCCCATGCACTGATCCTCTGCAGGGATCCTTGTGGTGTTTGCGGCACAAACACACACAGAAATCATCCAGGCTGTGCTGGAAAACCAGCTCAGCTGGGATCTGCCACCCTCCAGGCAGCCCAGAAGATTGTCCCCACAGTGTCTATCTAATTTATACCCTTATTGCTCCCTAAAAAACATTTTGCATATAGAAAATGTTATTTTTGAAAGGTGAATCCTCTGAAAGTTTAAGAGTTGCTGTTTGGAGGATTTATTCCAGCCCCAGTTTCTGCTTGCCATAATCCCACTGAAATTCCCTGTAACACAGCTGATAAGAATGGTTTATTCATGGGGCTTCAACACTGAGTTTGAGATTATCTAACAGAACTTGGGATTTAATTTCTATAGAAAAGAGCTCTCTTTTTTCTTTTTAAATACAGGAAAATTCTGAATGCTCCTACTTGAGTTCTGTAATCTGCTCTAGTACAACGGCACCACAGAGCACACCAGGGATTCAACACCATGTGCAGATCCTTCATTTTCAGCTACTTTTGTCAAGTTTATTAAATGATTCTGTGTATGTAAACCTGCTGGCAACTGGATACTCCACCTTCCTGCACTTCCTACCCCAGTGAGTTTAAATGCTATTTTTCACTCTCAATTGAACACTAAAAGGGCAATGATACACTCTAGGAATTTCATGCATCTGTATTAATGCTGACTACTGTAGCAGAGAACTGGCTTCCAAAGCAGCCCCAGAATTATCTTGTAAAGACATTATTACCAAGAAATTAAAAAAAAAATTCCTAATCTGGTCATTCCTTCTAAAAATGAGGAAGAAGGAGGGAAAAGTGATGGTTTTTTCTTTTTAAATCAACTTCTGAGGCATTTCAAAACATTTTTCTACACAATTACAAAGGCTTTTTTAAAGGGAACGTCAAAGAAAAAAAAAGAAAAATGTGTTTTTAGAGTATTATCTGATTCCAGGAACTACAACTTACAGGAAAACATCACATATGATGGAGATGATGCAGAGAAAATCTTGTGCCAGAAACAGAAAATTAATCAATTTAGTAATCTGTGTGTGTCATCAGGGCCAAATACTTATCTATAAAAAGCATCTATAAAAAGCACCTCTTTGGTGCCTCATTGGCTCCAGAGCCCCAGCACCATCCCCACTGAATCTGGTGTCTTCTAAGATCACATCTCCAGCCTGCCTTCCTATTTATAGCTGGACAGGGTTTCACAAATATTTATAGATAGGAAGTGCTTCACAGAACTTCCTTGTAGTTCCTGCTTCAACACACACAAAAACTTATCCGCCCTCAGAAAGCCAAGACATTATTGTGCATATTAATAAGAATCTTAGAAAATATATATTTAATATATTATGTATTTAAATATAAGTTGTGACCTTATTTATATGAATAGTTGTAGGAGATCATTATAACAAATGTTATTTATATGAACAGTTATTTAAATATATGAATGTTTTATATGAATAGTTATTTATAACAAATGTTATTTATATGAATATATGTTATATGTTGTTTATATTAATATTGTATATGTTATTTATATTAATGTTATGTGTTATTTATATTGATATGTTATGTGTTGTTTATATTGATATGTTATTTAACAACACCAGTGTTGTGTTATTTCTATGAATCCAGCAAAGATTTCCACAGCTGGACTAATCTGTGAAGAACTTCAATTCCTACCAACCCTGGTGGTGCTAAAAGAGCATCTTGGATAACAAAACAGAAAAAAATATATTAAAGACAGAGAAAAAAAACAACTTGAAAATACACTGAGTTTCTCAGACCAAAGCTATTTTGAGCACTGTCACTGCACCTTCAATATCTACAAAGCTGCTGGTGAGGATGAGAAAAGTGAGTACAAACAGCTGCCATCAATCCTAAATCCCAAAGCAGGAGCCCAGCACAGGCACACAGGAGCTGTGAGTGTGGCCAGAGGAAACCTGCCTTCCCCATCCAGGAGGAATTGGGAATGAGCACATAAATTGCTCAGAGCTGACAGATCCATTTTTCCTCTCTCAGAACTCTTTGCCTGCTGTTGCCATGCTCAGCCCTGGGTGTGCATTTCCAGATTCCCTTGTAGGTTTGTCTGGGACAGAAGGGAAGGATGGAGGGAGAAGCCACAGCCCTGGGTTTGGGGCAGGGGAGCACTCAGAGCCAAGCTCCAGCTCAGCACTGCCCTGCAAGCTGATCACTGGACCCACCCCTAATCTGCTGCACAATGCAATTGGATTTCAATTTCCCCAGGAGCTGCAGGATGGATCCGGGTGATGAAGCCCTGCTTAGGCTAAAGTCAGCTGAAATCTTTCTGCAGAAAAAATGCACATAAGGCACTGCAAAGGAATTAATGACTGATCATGTTTCCCCAATGCTTTTTCCTTTATTAAATATTTTTGTTAACTAAATAAGCATGACCATTTTGTTCAGCTTTGTTCACAATACTACCTAACACATAAAAAATTCTGTCTTTGAAAAATGGGGTTTTTTTCCTTAAAAGGAACAGAAGGCAATTCCATTTCTTGGATAATTTTTCTTGATAAAAATTATGAACTTTTTTTGTATTGAAAATTAGTAATGGTACTTTATATATAGCTTAAAATATTTTCCCTTCTCCTGGAGGCAAGACTTGAAGGCCTCTGGCACCACCATTGACCAAACAATGAAAGAATTTATTTGCCATGAAGCTTTAACAAAACAGTTCCAGAACATTTAATTAAAAATGCTGCAGTTCTTTTCAGCAAAGAGGAAGCCTGACAGAGTTGTACTTTGCAGAACTCCTTTGCTTCATTGCATGCACATTTCAACATCAGATCATCAAACACTTCATCAGTTTATTTCCATTCTAATCTGTCATTTCCCTGGCAATATCCTACTGGAAGTTACTCTCTCTGCATATTTCACCAAGATCAGCTCATTAGTTTCTTGTCCACCAACCTGCTTAATTACATCCCATAGTGAAACTGCATTAATTTTAACAGAAGTTGTGTGTCATTCTGCAGCCTGATTTGGGTGTTTTGATCCCGTTTCTAACAGACATTTTGATCCCTGGTACAGAGAGTGCCACTCACACCGTGTGAAGCTCACAGGGATAAAGCCCATTTTGTGTAACTCAAAGTGCCAAGGGCAGCCCATGGAGCCAGAGCCCATCCTGGCACTGATGGTATTTGCACCAGCCCAAAGTGGCCCTTCCTCAACCTGCCCTAATCAAACAGAATGCAAAGCAACCAGGGACTTTCACTCAAGTATTTACAGAGGGGTGTTTTTAATTATAGAATTGAAAATTTTTCAACTATTACACTGGGGAGATTTACATGAGCTTATTATGACTTTATAGACTTGATCTGGTTTAAATTATGAAAGCCTTTTATAACTTCCTACATAAGGATCCAGATTAGAATTTCTTTAATCAGCTCAAACATATAACATTTGAATTAACCATTCTTACAGTGTGCTTTTCCTGGTGGAGATTTAGAGCACCCCCACAAAACAGGTACACAGATTTGCTCAACAGAGAGCAAATGAAACAGTGAAGCAAACAAAGCCCCAGCACTGTGACTGACAATCAGCACCAGGTATGACTTGGGCTCTACAGACTTCTTTTTAAACAGCCACAATTCTTCAAAGAATATTTTTGAAAGTGGTCTTCCAGGTCCATTTGACAGATATGTGTGTATACATCTCCACTAAATCATCATGGTAGCTCTATTTCATCAAAACATTTTTTAGTCAAACCTTTGCTTTATCAAAAGTCCAACCACTCATTAGTTCAACCATATTTCCACTGGAAAGAAAATTTTTAAAGAATTATCCCAGCTGTGAAGGTGAAAGATAACCAATATTCTGAAATGCATTTGGGGAATCTTGGGCTGATTAACTTTTGAGTGATCTGAGATGTGAAAGCTGCACTATCAGTCAGAGCAGGGACTCGGGGCAGGTTTTTTCTCAAAAGCCAATCTGCACCTCAGAATCCCTGATGAGGGAAGCTTCCATCTCAGTGGAAATCTAAATTTTACAACCTTCTTATTCCTACAAATGAAAAAAAAAATGTCTGTTTCACTGTAAATTTCCATGCCATAAAAAACCAGGATATATTGTATTTTCATTATTTTCACCTGATTGAGATACAGTTTTTAATTCTCACTTTTTGATGGATCCAGCCAGCCACAACAACCACTGTGGAATTTATGTGGAGCCTGTCCAGAGATAAGGATGACTAAAAATAGCTGTCAATAGTCAGGATCCCTGTAGAATAGCAGGCAATACTGAAATGGTAAACTGGATTTCCTTTTAAGAAAAGAGATGGTATGTTTTGAGAAATTAGGCCTTTGTAAGAGATCTTGCGAAGGTAACTTTAAAACTGAGATCCAAATGGTTTTTAGATGTACCTGAAGACTCCTTGTGAGTGCTGACTGGGATATCCGGATGGAGAAACCCAATTCTGAACTCCTGAGTGCAGCTGCCTCTGATGTCAGGAGGAAAATCCCCACTGCATCAGTTGTGCAAAGAAAATGGAAATTCACTTCAGTGGTCCTACTATCACAAAAGAAGCAGTTGTCATTAACTCTGATCAACTGGCAAACAACACAAGAACACAATTGTTGGAATATCAGAACACAATTGCTCTACAACACTTTCATTCTCCAAGTTAATTGGTCAGTGCACAGTGTCAGAAATTCCCTATAAAACACTGTCCCACAAATGCTCCCAGCACACCAGGGGCTGTGGGGGAAAGCATCCTTCTCTGGGGTCAGAAATGCCCTATAAAAAGTCACCCTTCTCTGGGTCTGTGTGCCCCCACAGCCCCCAGTCCCACCCAGCGCTCAGGCCTGATGTCCAATGCTCGATTCCAGCAGAACTCAAGTGCACATGTAAGTGCTTTGTTAAACAAGGAGGGATTTAGGCATGTGCTTAAGTACTTCACCGAGCTGGGACCAGGCTGCTATTTATAGCCAGCTTTTTGTTCCGGTTTTATTGTTCCACACTTAAAGCCATCCTATGGCTTTTCCTGCTCTATGCCCTCCCCTCACACAGCAAACCTTTTAGGGCTGCAATCTCCTTCCAGAAGTCACAGGTTTCAAATCAGAAGGGATATTGTAAGCTCTTTCACAATTACATAATTTTTTTCCATCATATTTACACAGAAATATGCAAAAAAAGAAAACAAAGTTAGGCTGAATGGTAGCAAAGTCATGAAGCCAGAAGTTGTATGGAATAACAGGATGGAAAATCCCATCCCACCCCAGGACTGCAACACCCACAGAGGAACCAAACACTGATGTGTGCACCCAGAAATGTTCATTCCAACTTCCCCAAGTGTCCTTTGCTGTGCAATCCTCTGTTCCACAGAGAAATTCGGGCAGAGTCAGGTCTGAGGCAGGATTTCACTGAGCTTGAGAAGCCATCAGTGCTGAGCAGCCCATGCTGCTGCAGAGGCAGACTGCGAGCAGCACTGAGTGAAAACACTGAAACACTTCCCAATGACTCCAGTGCAACACCAGCACCTCTGTGCTTTCACTTGGAAAAATAAATCTCTCTACTGCAGAGGCATCCGGACCTATCAGCTCATCTTTCAGTGTTAATGAACGTGTTTACACCAATCCTCGTTTTGATTAATTAATGTCTTTTCACAGATATTGGTATAAAGACAAAAAATCCACATCTCCTCAGAAATCTCACAATACTCCATCTGCTTTTTTAAAAACACTATATATATAGTGTTTATATAAAATTGTGTATATATGTATATATATAGGTTGTTGTTTTACAGATCTTATGTTCCCCATAAAAACACACACAGGTTCTCTGTATTTACACACAGATTACGCAAAGCCGTGCTCCTGGGATCCCTGAAAACCCGGCTGGAGAAAAGCGGCGGGGTCAGCCGGCAGCCCTGGGTTAGAGCAGCCGGGAACGGAGGGTGAGGAATGGAAATGGATTCCAGGGAAAGGATCCGTGCCGATTGTGTGGAGAACGGAGGGACAGAGGAGAGGCAGACGGGGAAGGATGGAGAAGGAGCGGTGCGAGCCAGCGGCGGCTGCGGCTGTGCCGGGGAGGGGCTGCGGGAATGGGATGGGGAATGCGGGGAATGCGGGAATGGGACGGGATGGGATGGGGGAATGCGGGAATGGGATGGGATGCGGGAATGCGGGGAGATGGATGGGGGAATGGGATGGGGGAAATGCGAGGAATGGGATGGGGGAATGAGGGAATGGGATGGGGGAAATGCGGGGAATTGAGGGAATGGGATGGGGGAAATGCAAGGAGATGGGACAACATGGGATGGGGGAATGCGGGAATGCAGGGAGATGGGATTGGGGCTGCAAGGATGGGATGGAAGGGAAGGGATGGATGCAGGAAGAGGAGGGGGATGCAGGGAGGGTTGAGATTACAGGGAGAGCAGGGATTACA
Organism: Melozone crissalis; assembly: GCF_028551555.1. Taxonomy (NCBI): domain Eukaryota; kingdom Metazoa; phylum Chordata; class Aves; order Passeriformes; family Passerellidae; genus Melozone; species Melozone crissalis. The sequence continues at coordinate 17,537,187 of NW_026535807.1, read as the reverse complement.
GGGCTGTGGGATGCAGAACCCGTGCTGCACAGCCAGAACAGCCACTTCCCATTTCCCAAGGAAATCCACTGCCAAGTTCTGCCTGTGGAAATCTTCCACCGAGAAACCCACTCTGCCTGATTCCTCCCGAGCTCAGGGGGACAGGATCTTACACATCCCTGAAAATACTGGCATGTGAACAGCACTAAAGAAGGCTCCAGCATCCATTTCTCCTGTAATTCGTGACTTTCTGTTCTGACTGCCAAGATGCATTGAAAGGGGCAAAATAGTCCCTCAAAAGCACATTATTTCATCAGTGCCCAATAACCCAAAGCCACTAAAATCACAGAGAGAAGCTTTTCACCATTTTCAGGAGGTACTGAGCCCAACTGCAATAACCTCCAGCTGAATTATTAATGGTAACTTGTAAGCCATTATCATGGAAAGATCTCTATTAGTCACCAATTTACAGTGTTATTTTCAAAAACATCCAGCTTAGGGATGCACAAATCCCATTGACAAGCCAACAAGACTTAAAATTCCATTTGGCTTCCATTTGTCCTCTTTTTAAAAAACCTTCCCCTAATGTATTAAGCCTTCCCACTGCATTATCAATAACTTATTTGACAATCAGGCCATAAATATTACTTGACAAGAACACAGCCTTTGGTGCTAAGTCTACAAATTCTCTCCCTAGGGCTGGACGAAATTTTAGCTACAAGGAATTTGGTTCTAGGCAGGTTCTTCTACTTAAAATACAAAGGTTTTCAGAAAGGTGTCCTCAAGAACAGCAGCAAAAAACCCGATATTTTGATGTACAGAATAGACTTGGTTGGTTGTGTGTGTGTAGAACACATCACACTTCACTTCTACATAAGTAAATGGCTTTAATGCTCTTATTGAATAACACTACAAATGTCTTACACATACAACCAGAGCTTTGTGCTTACAGCAGAATTTTCTATACAAAATTCCCAGCAGCTTTACAAGTAGTGATTAATTAACCCTTGAAGCAGGCAGGTTATGTGCACTCTGTAACAGCTGAATGTTAAATCTGAAACAACAGCCCACAAGGACAAATAAAGAGTATGGAGGCAAAAAATGTCCCCTAACAAAGCTGGTAACACACACAATTTGTTCTCCCGTCCCATGCCACAGCCCTCAAAATTGCATTTTTTCAGTCTTTTCTTGAGGAGGAAACCCAGGATATCACCAAGCTGGAGCTGTGCTAACAGGATAAAGGGCTGAGCATGGAAGCACTGCTAAGGCTGCAGCTGTATTTTATTCTGATTAACAGGAAAGCATTGGCTGGGATCTTAAGGGCAGCAATACATTTCAAGTGAGCATCATCACAAGCCAAGAGAACTGACCAGTGACACATTGAAAGGAAGCACAAGAAAGAAGTGGGATTCAGGGCAGCAACTTCAGCAAGCTCAGTCAAATGATTTGTAACATCTCTTAAAGGGAGGATCAAGGAATTCAGGAAAACTGACAATGACCAATGAAAAGTGTATAAAATAGTGCAGGGGGAATATAGGAAACACAGGGAGAGGCTGTTACACCCAGAACCTTCAAAGGCTTTGACTTGCAGAAGAGATTGTACAAAAGGTGAAACAAGAACATTCAACAAAGAACAAGAATTAGAATGGCACAAACTGCTCAGTTCTGATCCAGATGAGCCAACACACAAAAGGATCAACAACTAATGAGGGACATAAAAAGGCAATAGGAAAAGAATCTATAAATACAACAGGAGTAAGTGGGAGAAAAAGATAAGCAGAGGCTCTAGTATTTAATGGGAAAGGAGAGAAAATAACAGATGGCAAAGAGAAAGCTGAAGCATTCAGTACTTCCTTCATATTCTTTTATGTTTCCATCTAAAGGATAATGAAAAGCAAAAATGTTTCTAAAATGATTTTCCTGGGGAAGACAGGACCAGAGGCCTGAAGAAAAGAAAGAATAGGCTAAGAAGTATCAAAAGCAGCCAGACACACTCAGTCTGCTAGAGAATGATGAAGTTTACCCCAGAGTACTTAAGGAATTACCCAAAGCCATCCCCAAACATTAGCTATTATTTTCAATAATGCACAGGGGGAGGGAAGAGCTCCCAAAGGACAGTGCAGAGGCAAAAACTCCAAGTGTGCAGCTCCAAAAGGAGAAGCAAAGCTAAACTGAAGAAACTGCAAACCCAACCACCTCCCTTTTACACCACAGAGGACACTGGAACAAGTTAAATCACCACGGAGGTACCCCAAGGATTAAGTGCCTGAAAATAATCAGAACATCAAAGCAATGAAATTTCCTTTTTGATAAGGTGACTGGGCTGCTACAGAGGGAAACCCCAGTACCAGACTGGCTGCAGTAAGGCTTTTTGTAACTGGCCAACATGGTATTTTCATGGGGTGCAAGGACTGATAGGAAATTGCAGTTTAGTGGGTGTGGTTTCTTAAAAAAAAAATTCAAAAACCAAACAACCACCCAAATTAAAAGTGATTGCTAAAACTCACTGCCAATGGAATTCATCTCACAACTCACTGGATACATTAAAAAATGCTAGGTGAGAAAAATGTTTGTGAAGGAAACAGGTAGGGTTCATATCACCTCCAACCAAAATTGAAACTAAACTTAAAGCATTGAAGGACTTGTTGAAATGTGAAGTGCAAGCAGAACAAGTGCAAATCTAAACATCAAGAAAAACACTAAACAGAGATCAGCTGAGTGCTGTTGGAAGGGTTCTAAAAGCCACAGGTGACTATAAGTAAAAAACAGTATAATGGTGTTTTTAAAAATGCCATATTTCATGCCAGGATGTCTAACAGGGCTGCCACTCACACAATAACCTTTCCATTCTTCTCCACTGTCCAGAAACTTGCAGAACATGAGTGGAAAAAAAAATTCACAAGAAAATTCACAGTAAATGCAACTCTGTCTTGTCATCCTATTTAGCTGGGGAGCAATAAATGTCAGCGGTGCCAAGGGGAAATATGAGGGGAGCAGCGCTGGGTGACACAAAAAGCAGTGTAATAGTGTACCTTTGCAGGGAACACACCCATTAACACCAACCTTCACAGCCCATAATGGCATTTCCCTGTTCCTGCTGCTCTCCAATCCTTTAGCACTTGACACAGAACCACCAGGGCTGCTGTAGATAAGACATTAATTTTTCAGAGTATTTAACCTTTCTAGAAGAATCATTCTACATCTTCCAGATTGATTCTTGTGACATTTTCAAGCTTAACTAAAAAATGGGCCTAGTTCTTTTCAGGGCTTTTGGACACCTCCGGTAATTAAGAAAAACCCAATGATGTGGAATAGATCTTTTCCAGGTAGAATTTTAACATTTCGTCATCATGTAACTATTTTCTACTCTTTATAAGCCAAAACTCATGCCAGTCTTCTATTTTTACTTCACATAAACTGATTTAAGGCTTGTAAAATACTTCACACATGAGAAAAATGCTGGTGAGCATGAAGATTTTTGTAGACTAAAGTAAAGCATTAACATTGCATTTGAACCTAAGGCCACAAATTCAATGCAGTTGTAAATACACTTAATAATGCCATCACTTAGTTTTAAATAATGAAATTTCTTCTCAAAACTTCCATTGTGCTTTTCCTGTAACTGCAGACCAGCACCTAAAAATGCACATATCCTTTTCATCAGATGATAAAAAACGTAATTCTTAATTTTTCTGCTAATTACTTTAAGCTTCAGCAATTGCAAAAAAAAAAACCTGATGATAGCATATCTTGATTATCATAAATCTCCTCATTCATACTTCTGCTTAAAAATATTCTGAAATACCCATTGGGATAATTTCTAGGAACCCATCATCAACCTATTGGGAGTTTTCAGTATGGGTTACAGAGAACATTGCCTGAAAACACAATTCCTATTACTTCAATCCTCTTACACAGTATTAACCTCTTTAAATAACAACAGCAGTACAAAAAACTTTAACAAATTACCTGAGTCACAAAAAATGGAATGCTGGATCATCTAAAACATGGCCCTGTTCTGTCTGCTGTGCTGAATGCAATCACACCTCCCAGGATGGAAGATTTCCCATCAGTGGGAATTACTGCCCCTAATGAAGAATGGCTGTTCAATAAGCAGGACAGAATCCACAGGATCAGCAAATGCTTTCAAGGTGACTCTTTCTGCACAGGAAAGCTATCCAGGGGTTTGGGATCTCCTGCTCATCATGAGATAACAAAAGGAATGTGCTGGGCATGAGGCTCACTGATAAAGCATCGGGAGAAATCCTGTTCACCAGGAAACTCCTGAACCCTAAAGGATTCCATGAGGAGATGCAGCTGGAGTGGGCAGCAGCAGCTGCAGTGCCTTGGAGCAATCTTCACCCCTGATGGATGATTTTAGAGGAGGTATAATTTTCATAAGTTCAATACAAGCTATTTGAGCCTTTTTAATAAATAAGTCAGGCTAAAGGCAATTCCCCAAACACTGTGGAATTAATGATTTATCAATCTTAGAAATAGAAACTCTGAACAGAGACAGCTGCATTATTCTGGCTTCACAACACACACAAGGTTTTCAAAACTTGAAATGTGCATCCAAGGTCACTCTGCCGGAGTGTGAGGGGAAAACGTGATTCAGCCTTGCAGCTCCAAACCCCATCCCTTCAACAATTAGCATCACTCCTTGATGAACATGCAAGCCCCTGTGCCAGTTTCTGTGTTTACACAATCCCACAGCAGAAACACCTCAGAGCACCAAAGAAATCAGGCAGGTCTGGCTCTGAAAACCCTCCCTGCTGAGACTGTTTAAAGGCATTCCACCACCCAGGGAATAAACTCACTGTGCAAACAGAGGTCCCTGTATTATGGCAGCTGGGCAACCCCACACAGCCCCACTGCTGCTGCTCCCTCATGGCACCCCAACCTTGCCTTCCCAAGCTTTGGCATCCCAAACAGGGCAGCCTCAGGAGCTGAGCAGTTCTGGGGGTGTGAATGGGAGCAGGAGTGATGGAGGGACTGTAAAACCCAGCAGTGCAAGGCTTTGGGTCAGGGGAGAGAAAGGCTGGGAGCAGATAAATGAGCATCCACAGGAGAATTGCACTGAGGGCACTGACCTGAGCAGGCTCTTCAGAAATGCCTTTTCTGCACAACTAAAGGTGTTCAATGAACTCTTCAAAAACACCTCCTATTGCACTAATTAAAGATGTAGCAACCTCTGCCTCCCAGAAATATTTAAAGCTTTTCTGGTTTACATTCCAGTGTGTGGAGGGCGCCCCTGCAGCACACCAGTTGTTTTATTTATATGTTACAAAATAGTCAAGAATTCTGAGCATAACTTCCAAAAGAGGTGAAAAAACAGCCTTTTACATAATGACTCTTAGATACAAGCCCAGGCTGCTGGAGCCATCAGCAACATGGGAGTCACACACCCCTTAGGAAATGCTGCCTCAGATAACATAGACATGAAAAATTGGTCACACCCATAAAATGGAAGTCTGAAATATTTCACTACTAAATAAGTCCATTTATAAACATTTTTTTCAGAGTAGACTTTGGCAATAAATAAGCCATTCTGATTTAACTGCTAATTTTGTAGCATGAATATACTGAGACCAACCTGGATCTCAGTGACTGTGACACTCATTGCTGTCACCTCTGTCATCCTATTACACACAAATATTTTTGTTCATTCTCACTTTTACTTTCTCAAATATCTTATATTTCTCTTTTCAGATATTTAAAACTACTTATCCTCTTGCATTTGCAACTTCGATTCATAAAATTTTTATTTAACTTACTTTTTACAAACTTTTTCTTTCCAAGGACAGCTTAAGTTCCACTCTGAACTCTGCAAATTGCAACCATTTACTGCACAATGTACATTAAAGGTAAAGCTGTTTGGAAACAGAATTCTCATGTCTGACACACACATTCCAAGGATAAGCATCACCAGAAGTTTGAACTTTGTTCAGATATTTGTGTTAAAAGATTTCAGCAGCCACACAATTTTGTTTAAATGTAAACATTCACTCTGTTCCCAATTATCTGCTTTGCTATCATCTGCCATCAGACTGCCACTAAAACAATCACTTATCTCTTGTACAATTACTCTGCTTTTTCCTCTGGTCAATGCAGATGACTTTTTCCCCAGCTGCAGTCCTGAACCTATCCTTAAGTTACACTCCAAGTTTTAGAGTGTTTGGAGCATCAGAATTTCCTTTTCAACCTCATGTGCTACCCTTTAAACTGTCTGCAATAACCAGAATACACAGGTTTTGTTGATGCAGATAAACTCCAAGCACTCAGAGGTTTATCAATATTCAGAGAAACAGCCCAACTTCCCAGTCACATCACAAAGTTTCTGTGGTGAATGACCTGAGGTGCTTTATTGTTGGATAACCAAGGATAAGGAGCCAGACAAATGCACCAGGTTTGACTCAGGCAGCTCCTAAAAGGCAGCAAACACTGTCAGAGGTGCCTAGTATGTGACATGGGACATAGAGGAGACTCACAGCCCTCTGAAGCAGTGACAAAGGCCAGGAGAGGAGCCCTGAGGCATCTCCAGTAACACCCAACGCCTCTTTGGGGAAGCCAAACCAACCCCAACCCACTGGTTATGATAGGTCTCCATTCAGCCTCCTCCCTGCACTCCTCCAAACCAAACCCATCAAGGTCACAGCACCACAGGACACCATATAAATGTCCCCATTATCTCCCTATGGAGCTTGGCAAACCCAATAAAAATTTACTCAGAATGATCAGGAAACAGGCAATTGAATGGTTAAAGAATAAGGTTGGGATAATGTTGCAGCAGAGATGGCCACAATACACAGAGTATCCCCAAAAAAACTCAGAAAGTTTCAACCCAAACAGACTAGCAGCTCACCACTTCAGAAGGCTTCAGGGGTCTGCCCACACACAGTAACATCATTCCACTTCAGAAGGCTGCAAGTAACTGCCCCGCTTGTTCTTAGCCCAGCCTTTTATCCCCTCGTGTTAAAGCATTGCACCTGTGTGCCCTCTGCTCCCTTCCCTGGTTGGGCAGTGCCCCTGGCTCGTTACCTTCAATGCTGCTCACCTGCTGCTCACAGCTGTGCCCATTGGGGTGAGGATGGGTCACAGCCACAGCTGCAGCCCATTGAGGATGAGGATGGGGCACAGCCCCACTCCCAATCACCCCAAACTGTGTTCCTACAGGACAGAGAGACGTGCCAGACATTTGGATCAATATCACACCCAACAGCCTGGATAATCAAGGGGTTGTGGTCCTGGATTTACAGCATGTGGGCAAAGGACAGTGCTGGTGATGGTATCAAATAGGAATTCAAGGTAACAGAATACCCTGCCTTCATTCCACAAAGTGTTAAAGTGACTATGTTAATATTGACACTAAACTGAGCATTTAATCCATATTATTTTGCTTTAGGAAGAGCTTGCAGCAATGCTCACTTTGAAAACGGAGCTTAACGTCAGACCATGAAGTCACTGCAGAGAATGCTGAGCTGCTTTCTTAGCAAGATACCACAGACAAACCACTTCTTCTCCACAGAAAAGTCGTGAAAATGCTGAATCCTGTTTGAGTCAGCACATGAAAATCAGTCCCATGTAGGTGAGGGGACAGGGTCAGAAGCAAAGTGCTGCTGAGAACACGACAGTGTGTGTGTGTGCAGAGCCGCTCAAAGCACTGCTTACGTAACCAGGGCTCGCAGCATCTACAGCCACACTCAGAATTCCTTAAAAGATTCCCTTTTACTCTTGGGGAGTTGAGTTACAGCACTATCAACTTTCACACAGGTTAAAAACTTACATTTTAGCTTATTTTGGGAGCAGTTAAGCCCTACTCTACGTTGCTCTCAGCTTGCCTATCTTCCCAGCACCTTATCTTGGTACCCATGCTTCTCAAATAGCACTTTACTACAAAATACGCTTTAATTAAAGAGAAAGTAAAGAAAGTATTAGCACAGAATCGGGTTGGTGTAATGCGATAAAACTGAACAGTAAGATGGAAAAAAAAAAAAACACGAGAGAAAAGAATCAGCAAGAAATACACAGAAAGAAATAAACTTTAGGACAGTTTAATTCAGCAAACGAGAGATTTTCTCCGCCTACAATACAGGAGGCCTTTCAAAGGTACAGAACGGAGACAGTGCCCCTCCTTTCACGTTTCCAGTACAGTCTCCACACCAGGATTTCAGCAGAGGAGCCCATTCTGTCGGGTGGCGGTAGGAAAGCACATCCTGACGGCATCCGTGCCCAGGTGGAGGCGGCCGGGGCTGCAGCGGCCACCCCAGCCCGCATCCCGGGCACCTGGGCGGGCAAAGTTCCCTCCCGCCGCCTTCTCCTCGGGCTTCCAGCGGCTCCAGACGCTCCGCTGGAGTACTGCGAGGCTTTGGAAACTACTGCTTGCGAAACATTTAAATCCCCCCGTGGAAAAGAAGAAGAAAAACCCAAAAAGCCCCAGCGCGGCCGCAGCGGAGCTCAGCAGCACGGCAGGAGCTGGGCGCTCCCGGGAGGGTTTCTCCTTCCATCACCCCGCCGGGGAGCGGGGCTGCGGGCAAACACCTCATTATGACTCTCTCCAATTAATATTTCTGTGAGCGGCGGCGGGGGCAGCGCGGGGCTCCACGGCCGCCTCCCAGCCCCCGCCCGGGGCACAGCGCGGCCACCGCCGCCTCCCGACCCGCTCCCGTCTCTAAGAGCCCTCCGGGCTCGGTCAGGACGGAGAGCAGAGGCTTCCCGCAGCCGCTGCCCGGCCCGCCCGCCCCGCGGAGCCGCCTCCATCCCCGCCCGAGCGCATCCTGCGGCCGCATCCCGGTACCCCGGCCCCGCTGTGCCGGGATGGGCTCGGCCCCGGCCCCGCTCCCGCCGCCCCCTCAAGGTCACCGCGGCTCGGGGCAGCCCCGGGGGCGCCGCTGCCGCTCCTACCTGGGCCGGCGAGCGGAGCGGAGCCGCCGGGAGCGCGGGGCCGGCGCTGTCCCCTCACCGGCGGCAGCGCCCGGGGACTCGGGCCGCGCACGGCGCCTCCTCCTGCGCCGGGGCCGCTGCGCTGCGCCGGGAGGCGGCGGCTCCGTCACACTTAGCGGGGAAGCCCCGGGGGGGGCGGGCAGCGCCGCTCTCTCCCCACCCCGCGAGGTGCCGGAGCCGAGCCGAGCCTCCCCCGGCGGGGCTGGGGCTCCCCTCAGCGGGGAGAGGCTGCGCCGCGCCCCGCTCCGCTCCGCAGGGCTCCCTCAGAGCTCCGCAGGGCTCCCTCAGGGCTCTGCAGGTGCGCGGCCGCTCCGCGGGCTCGGGGGATGCGCGCAGGTGAGCGCGGCTCTGGGGCGCCCCGCGTCTGTTCAGCACCGAGCGTTTGACACCAGCACCTTCCTCTCGCTTTTATTTTTGCTCAACACGCGGCGGTTTTCTGACAGAATTCTGCAAAAACCTCAAGGGGAAAGCCTGGCGCGGATTCTGAGAGATGGAGAGTGCCGCCCTGGGACGCAGCACCTGGGGAAGTACAAAAAATGGGATTGTGATGTACGGGTGATGTGCATTGCACAGACTGAGCATCAGCACTCCAGATTTAGAAAATTAGTAATAAAACCCCACCCCGTGACTTAGATTTGAAGATACTAGTTCTGTTTGCAAAGAGGATGGCATCTTTGAAATGCTGCCAGAGGAGTTAATGCCGGGTATTTAACCAACACGTTCTGGTTTTACACATGGGCTTAAGTTAGATTTCATAACAGTTCTCTTGTGCCACATAATCTTTTCACCTTGACAGTTAAAACCAGTTACCAAATGCCCCCAAAGCTGAACAGAGACAGAGGGGATTTTGAAGAGCAGAAATGTGTATTTGGTAGGTGGGGTGGGGGTTGTGTGGTGTGAGGGATGCACACACATCACACAGCACCTGCAGACTGCTACAGTGAACAACACCAGCATTTTACTTGGAAAACTGGAAGTATTCCACCACTTTCTATTGGTGAATAGCAGCGCTGCCCAGCCCTGGTTGTTTGACAGATGATACACTGTTAATTATATTCTGATTACTATCTTGGCTTCTTCCTTAACACCATTTAAATTCCAGTTTTAACCTTATCTCAGCAAGGACTAAAGGGAAAAGTAGGACAGGCAACATGAAAGTAAAAATCCCTCCACATCTTTTAAAATTCTTTCAAACGTATTGAAAGCCAGGAGAAGATGTTACAGTATATTTGTAGGGCTTTCAGACAAGCTTGTTAACAAAATCCAGACTTGTAGGTCTCACCAAGTTCAGTTCCCAGCTTTGGAAGAAAATCAGAAACCTGTAAGTATTCTGCAAATATCTAGATTGGTTTTCTCATCTGATCTTAAACCACATGTCTACTGTCAAGTAAGAGTGAACGAGGGAGGGAGTTTTCCCCTGCTACATTTCCCGGGGTCATGAGGAAGATCAAACCAACTGAGAAAAACTAATCAAGCAGCAGTTTTTTTGTTTTGACAATGCTTAGAAAGATGGCAGAGAAAGCCTGAATGAAAAGTTTACAAAAATAATCATGCAAACATTAGGTAAATGCAGTGCTATTTTCAGCTCGTGCTTATTAATCATTTAAAGCAGATGATTGGAGTGCCATTTGAAAAGCATTAGATGTGCATCCTTACTAGCTGCCTGCAAATGCATTTCACTGGCAATTCTGTGCTGCACAAAAACATGACATCCCCCAGACTGTTTTCACAGAAATCCTGAATTCCACACCCAGCTCCACCTGTTAAACCCCCAGGCTCCCAGTGCAGAGCTCAGGGTTGAAATCTCCCACAGGAGGACAGACTCCATCATGTGATTCTCGCATCAGAGCATCCTCAGCAGGTCAGCTACTGCAGCTGGAATTAATAACACCAGCAGCACAACAAATGATTGCTTTCCTTGCTTCCTCTCCATCTTGAGATGTTTTTAGCCCCCACAACTGATTTTGTCAATCATGGTGAAATAGCAGAAGTGTCTGGCTGTTTATCACTGCTGATAAGCAATGAAGGACAGAGCAGATTTCTTCATTTCAACATCTCCTGCCTATGGAAATCTCTCCTCACACAGACAGTGAAGTAGAATTTTGTACATTTCTGCCAGCTTTAGAAGCTGTCCCCATGTGTTTTATAAACATGACAGGGGTCTCAGCACATCTTTCCTGTTACTACAGCATTTCTAGGAACTCAACCTCTTGCATACAGGTTTTAAAAACACTTAAAGTGTGATGTTAACAGTAACAACATCAACTAATGACTAAATGTAACACTTCTTATTATATTTTAGAGATTAGGACTGTTTGTGTTGTGTTTTTCCCTAAACTCCTTGCACCTCCTCTCGCCTAAGGTGATGCTTAGAGATTCCTTTAAATTCTTCTCATTTTCCTGGTTAAGTGGGGAATGTGTGCATAGTGGGGGTCATCTCCTTCACCAAAAGAACGTAAAGGAGCAGAGATCATGCAATCACTAAACTCTGGCACTGTGCTTGCCTCAAGTTTGAATAACCTAACAGTGATAACAGTAATAACCTCAGACAGCTCTTCTCAGGTTTTAGCTTCACATCATTTTCACAACCTGCAGCTTAATTTCCACACCAACAAAACGGGAGAGGATTTTCAAGGAAATTTCAGAAAGGAAGTGACAATGGGTGCCAGTTCAGCTTGGATTTTGGATCTATTACATTAGAATGGAGCAGCTATTTGTATTTCAGCCTCCTTTGGGAAATTTCTACAACTAGATGTGTGCGTGAAAGGACACAACTGTGATGTCTGGATACCACATATAAACAGAGCATCCTCCATCCCATGAGCCCTCCTGCACTCACAGTTTATCTTTGAACTGCTGCTGGTGCCAAGAGGCAGCACTGAGAATGAAAGGGAAGAGCACTGAATCTGCCAAAAACAGCAATTTGTGCATCAAGAGAGCGAAGTGCAGCCCTGAAAGCTGTGCTCACCCTTCAGGCACAGAGGTGCTGCCTCCAGGAGTGGTGACCCAGCCCTGAGTGAAACACGAGCAGCAGGGAGGACATTTGGGGCGCCCACACTGCACTCCCAGCCACCAAACTGGAGCTTTTCCAACAAATTGGGACATTTCATTGGGGCTTTTCCAACAAATTGGGACATTTCATGACCAGAATGTTCAGGCCCAGCCATGGCTTCTATTGAGGAAAAACTCCCATGGTATCAAATGCCACCAAAGCGTGGCACGAGTCCAGCATCTGATAGAGTAGAAAATGTATCCCTGTGAATCGCCAGTGAGATCTCCTGCAGTAATTTCACACCCTCACACCAGCCTGCCAGTGAAAAGCCAAGCAGCCCTAAATATCTGCTGGTTTTGAGAGCCAAAGTAATGCCAGACAAAGGCTGTGTCAGTGAAACACTCTGTGATACTGCCATGATGTCTTGTAGCAACCAGCGTGAGGAAACTGATTTTTGCATTTAATGTTTCAACAGGAGAAGATAACAAAAACATGGCCTCTGCTTTGTTTGGAAAAAATACAGCTTGACCAGAGGATTATTAGGTATACTGGGATATTCTGGATCCATTCTTTTGCTGTTCTAATTCAGTATCAAAGCAAAAAGGGTCAAGTGCAAAGGGCACATTTTGTTTGCACTCACATGAAATGACCTTGCTGTGGCCCAGCTCCAGCCCCACAAAAAGCAGAGACATTTCCACTTCCACCTGATGCTCAGCAATTCCTCAGGTCACACACAGAGCTCCCAGGCTCCTGGTACTGCTGACTCTGCCAGAAATAAAACTGACTAGAAGTTACCAATGGATTTCTCTATCAGTGCTAACAAACATCAAAACAAATCTGGGGCTTGCCTGGCAGAAGAAATTCTCAAGCTTTAATTTGTTAAACATGACATAAAGTTGATGATCTTGCAACCAAAAGCAGGAACAGCATAAAAGGCCATTTTCTCCCACATTTAGAACTCAATGGATGGAGGTGTCCACAACACCTTTATTCTAAAAAAAAAAAAAATTAAAATTAAATTTAAAATCTCCCTCATTTAGAACTCAATGGATGAAGGTGTCCACAACACCTTTACTCTAAACTTTTTAAAATTAAATTTAAAACCCTGACCATTCCACCTGAAGCCATCACAACAAAAGAATCAGAAAAAATCTGGTGGATAATGACAACATGATATTATAATTATATATTTTCTGAAAGGGCCAAAAATTAGTTTTGCCAGATGCATAATCTGACTTGGTTTGTCATAATCTGCTAATTATATGTATATAAAAGGGGACAGGATAACATTTTTGACCCCTGCACTCTCTAGCAGTCACACAGTTCTTTTACATACAGAGGGTAAATTGTGCAAAAGAGCTTTTTGCAATATCCAAACCTTTCTGCCACACACCTGGACAATCCTCTTAAGTGATGCAGCAAGACTGCTGTAAAAAAATCCCAAATTTTATATACCACTCATCCCACAGGTTATTGTGAGAAATCAGCTGGTAACAGTAAAAGCTTTAGTAAGGATGACATTGCTTTGAGAACAACTTAGATATTTTGTTTTATTTATTTATTAACATTGAAGTACACAAGGGAAAATGGTCAAGTGTTAAAAACTCTGAAAACACTGAGAGGTAAAAGATGGTGAATTACCAAATGTTAAGTTATAGCACTGCTATTTTACAGTAAAGAACAGAAAAGACAACTTCAAATTGCATAATAATCACAAATAATCTCAAACATGTTCCTCTCTTTTTGATTTTTCTATCAAAAAAAATACTTTTACTTTCTTTTCCAAGAAAAACCCTGATTGACTGAAATAGACACCAGTTTGCAAAATTAGTGCAAGTACCAAAGATCCTGGAAGTGGCAGAGCATTAAATCCTTGGACATGGGATGTAGGGCATTTCAGAAGCAAGAGAAAAATCAAATTTAAAAAAAACAAAGCAGCGAAAACAAAGCAGCAACTAAAGGTCAGTGCTGGAAAACCTGCTGAGTATTGGCAAATTTGTCTCAACATTCCTATAAATTTACAAATCAGTCCTTGCTTTCTACAGCAGCTTCCCAAGGGGAAGCAGAATAAAATTGATTTAAATTCTTGTTGTCACCAATGGTAGCAGCAGAAGTTCCCAGAAAAAATACTATGCAAAATTACCTAAAATATTTATCAACAACATAAAACTCATGCTGCAAATAAAGTGAATTTAGCAAAGCAAACCAACCTAGATGTGGTCTCAGATTAATTTCATAAATCCCAAATTTCACTTGCTGCTGTTTGGGTTAGAATAATTCACTGGCTTGGAGAATTACAACATTTACAGTATCTCCTTTGGACTGAAGGCTGTAAATTACAATTCTGCTCTTTTTTTAGGAAGCTCCCTTACCTTTCATGCTTCAAGTCTTAATTAACACCAGCACCAGGGCAAGGCAGATCTGTCAGCATGCATTTTTAGTGATTGCTTCAAGCCACAGATGCCAGGAAAAACCATCAGGAAGCCCTTGGATGCACTCAGGAGAGCCATGGCACTGCAGAAGGAAGTTAACAATGCTGTTAGGCTGCTCTGCAATTTATCACCAGTGAAATCTGCTTTTTCACTTCTCCTGCTCCTGGCCAAACCTCCTGCTAATGAACCCAGGGCTTATTTCTCACTGCATCTTATAAAAAATCACCTTGGATCTCCTCACAGCCACTGCAAGCCAGCCCTGAGGTGAGGTGAACAGGTCAGACTCAGGTACAAAACATCCCCAAATTAACCCTACAATCACGCAGCACTCCCAAATCAATCCCAGAATTACCCAAGCCCTTGTGGGCTGAGCTGTCCCAGGGGTTGGTGAGGTTTAACTCACCTTAAACAGCAGCACAGAGGCCCTGCATGGCTCAGCAGGACAGATCTGCATTTGTGTGGCCTCACCTGCAGCCTTCAGCTCTGAAAAGAGTGGGATACATTTATATTTATATTGTTTATGTTCATATCTATACTTGTGCTTAAATTTATATAATTTGTATTTATATTGTTTATATTTATGTGTGCTCACGGACCAAAAACAATGAAAACAGAAATAAGCACACCCAGCTGGCAATTCCAGATCTCTTTCAGTATCCCCCCTTCCACCTCTCCATTATCTGCAGAGAGAATTTAAGGTGCCTACACACTTAAATTATGCACTTAAGGATTAATTAAGAATTAACCTCTCGTATTGTTTTATAATTAAATCCATATATCTGTCTAATGATCCTGGGCATAAATTATAGTGATGAGTGCAAACAGCAGAAAGGCAGAAGTGTGCATGTGGATTACATTACAGATGGAGGAATTACAAACCTTCCCTTATTTTTCATTCAACCTTCTGTATTATAGCATTTCAGCAACATATTGATTTATATTGATCTAGAGCCTTTAGACAAAAAACTACTCCCAGTTAAAAACTACTTGCTTTTTTTTCTCAGCCAATAAATTCTGATTCTTTCTTATTCCTGTAACTATTAAAATTGTCATTTAAAGCTTTAAACCTGAACTTTGTCAACAACAATATACTGACAAAGTGCATCTCAACAACAGTTTTTCTCTCAGTATAACTTTCTACACAACTTTTAATTAGCCATGGATAAACATTGGGATGAATTTTATTTTAAAATACTTTTCTGGAGTGGTCTGTGTTTCTGCAGACTTCTTGATCTTGAAAATCCTCCCTTATCTTTGGTGTTTCCCAGTGATAATTGGATCAAAATTACCTTGGGAATAGTGTTTGACACAGAATGCCAGTGCGTTGTACAAAAATGTTCCCCCAGACCCTGAAATTTTCAGATTTAATTACCTCTTAGAAATGGTTTAAACTTTTTGCTATATGTAAGTGAAATCCCAGGACAAACAAGTTCTTGGGAGAAGTGTTATTCTCTTACAATGGGATTGTTTTTATTATTTTTATATATATTTAAAATTATATATGCATATATATGCATGTGCATATATTTCTATTGTAGTGCATATTTATATTTTATAAATATATAATTATTTATGTATTTATATAGTCTATGTATTAATTAGGTATAATATCCATTTAATATATCATAATATATATTATATATTATATATTAATATAATATATAATATCTTATGTAGCATATATAATACACTATTATATATAATATGTAATATATAATATATAATATATAATATGTAATATATATTAATATCTGATTTTTTTAAAATCAGTTTATTTATTTTTTATATATATAGGAATGGTTCAGGCTTCAGTGCAAATGGTCTTGTCCTGCTGGGCTGCTCTCACTCCCAGGCTTTGTCCTCACTCACAAACACTTCCTAATGAGGCAAACATCACTTTTACGTATCATATTACCATTTAAAACTCTCTACCAAAATAAACAATTTTTGATTGAGTAGGAGAATTTAAAATGAAAGAAATAAACCTGACGTCCCATCTCTCCTGAATGTGGAATCACAAATGTTCCTGCTCACAGGCAGTGTCCCAGTTATGCTCAGGAATCCTGGAGCTCAGCAGAGGACTGAGCTGGGATGTGCTGGAAAACAAAAGCTGGGACAGCCTTTGAAAAGCTCCTGGTGGGTGGGCTTCCCATGAGCACTGACCAGAACAGCTCTGGGGTGACTGCTCACACTGAAAACTCCCTGGCTCTTTCAGAAATCCCTTCAGAAATCCTCCCCCTTTGCAGCTCCATCGTTTGTTTCTGTCTGGGATAGGCACCATCACTTTCCCCCCAGCAGCTCTGGTTTCTCCAGCCTTTTTCCTTTCTGAGCTCTTTGCACAGAGGGAGGTCCCAAAGATGGACTGTGCTGTTCCCACAGGAAGGAGGCAGCCAGGCCTTGGTCCTGCAAATTAAGTTATCTCTGTTTCCTCTCTCAGTTCTCTCCTGTCTCTGGTTTATTTCTTGGTTAAACCAATGCTCATTAGTTGTGTCTGCATTTAGTCTCCAACAATTGGCAAAATTGAAAATACACATTTGAGTCAGCTTAGGGGAGCTTCAGTAGGGAAAATCCAGGAATCCAGGAATTTCTGCACTGAGGCAAATATTCAAGGTTTAGATGAGGCAGCAAATCAACTCACAGAGCACCTGCCCAGAGGTTACACCCATCCTGTAACCTGCCTATATGCACAGAGAACAGGCTTAAGGGTATATTCAGTTACTTCCGATCAAAGAAAGCAAACCCAGGTATGAAGATACAATATTTTTAAAAGGTTGCTTTATTTTACAGGAGTAAACCTACATCAGAAAACAACCACCTTCCATAACCCAGCAAAAAAACCCCAAAAACAAAACAAAAAAACAAAAAAAAAACCAAAAAAAAAACCAAAAAAAAAACCAAAGCAAAAACAAAACAAAGAAAAATAAAATTAAAAAAAAAAAGCACACACAAAAAAAAAAGAAAAACAGGAAATCTTCATCTACTCCCTAAAGCTTCTCTCAGACTACATACACACGTTACTTACTTTTAATGGGCTGCACTGGCATATATTAATCAGAGTCTCTGCTAAAGCAGTAATTATTGCAGTTCTAAGGGGGTGTTGAGGTAGATGTACTCAGTACAGATTAATATTCCTTTAATTATATAACTTACTGGGATCTGTGAGCTGGCAGGGCTGGTGTCTTCTCAGCGCCAGGCATTCATGACAAAGCTTCACCAGTCTCTCATCTTTTCCCCCCTCTCCTGTTCATTTATCATATGGTTAGATAAAAACAGCAGGGAAATGAATTATTCATGGTTTTTAGCACACTGAGGAGTTAATAAAAAGTTACATACAACTCACATGTGCGATTGCACAAAGCACTGATGTGACCTTGCTAAGCTGGAACAGGCACTCCAAGATTAGCCTGGCATGGATTTCAAGTGTATGAAAAACATAAAATTGCTTCTTAAAGCACTAGTGCAGACTGTTTCATGCCTAAATCCTCGTTATGTGCAGTGTATTTATAGGACATGACTCAAGTTTGAAGTGTGCAAAGACAAGTAAACCCTCCTTGTTCATGGCAAAGTGGGGCTCCTGTGTTCAGATGCTCCTTGTCAGGCTCAGCCTCCAATAAATCCTGGTCTGCACAGGGAAGAGCAAAGACAAACAAAGGTTCCCAGATACCAATTTTTGTCATTATGACTCTGAAATATTGCAGCATTTTATAGCTGGGCAAAGGGCAGGGACAGGACAGGAGGTAAAAAAGGGGAAGGAAAACCCCAGCCCTCTGACCCTTTTCAGGTTGATGGTTTGCACACAAACCTGAGGCTTCTCCAGCTCACTTTGCCTTTCCACCAGTGGTTACATCTCATTTTAACAGGGCAAAGCAAAAAGTAAGTGAATAAAGATACCAAGGACAGAATAAATGCCCATCCCAGCCCCACACAGAGAATGTTTTATTCATTCTTCATTCCCTGTCCTTGTGTAGCAATGGAGAACGTGACAGTGCATGATCTAACACACCATGAACCAACCCTCCATGCCCACAAGGAACACCATGGTAAGAGTTGCTTCTGTTCATCCATTTGTGAAAGAGGCAATAGTTTAAGGAATTTTAAAAAATCACATTCTCCTTTAGCAATACCTGAAAAAAAGTTAAATAAAATATTAAAAAGTATAAACTAATAAAGAAAATAAATATATTATATTAATATTTAATATTCAATATAGAATAATTAATATAAAATTAAAATTTTAATCAAATTTAAACATTTAATATAATATATTTAATATAAAATATTTGATTAAATATTTAGAAGTTACTTCAGTAACTGAGTTCTGCTAAGAACTCCTGGACAATGGTTCACCCTCAGCTGACAGAAGCAGGTCAGGTTTAAGTTTTCCTTACAAATTGATGCAAACAATGAAAAGATAAAGGATGTTAGATGGTTTTCTCCCAAAATGGTAATTACAGGTAAGCTGTGGGAAGTGATTTTTAATACCGTTCTTGTACTGGGGAAAACAGACTATGGAACAGAAAACCATCCATGACACTCAGACAAGTACACATGTACCAGTAACCACAGCTCTCAAGTCCTTCACCTTTAATCCTTGATTTTAAAATATTTTTCATTTGTGGAACTATTAATTTTCCTTGACTTAATGTCTCCTCACCTGTAGAGTCTCTTTGTTTGTACACATTACTGTGTTGTGTTGCATTATTACAGAGCTCCTGTTTTCCAAAGGATAAACCCCTGGTTAACTTATGTAGGTCTGACCAACAGTTATAAAAAATTATTCCTCCAAATGCACTTCTTTGTATCATGCTCTCTATTCTTGTCATGTCTGAATTAATATAACACGTTGCAGCTTTTCCATGCTTTTACTGCTGGGGAATAATACATTTTTTCAAAGTGATTATTCCATGCAAGAAAAGGCTTTAAACTGGCAATACTTTAGGCATGTTATTACAAAGGTGTATAAAACCTGTTTGAT
This sequence comes from Melozone crissalis, assembly GCF_028551555.1. Classification (NCBI taxonomy): domain Eukaryota; kingdom Metazoa; phylum Chordata; class Aves; order Passeriformes; family Passerellidae; genus Melozone; species Melozone crissalis. The sequence continues at coordinate 17,517,866 of NW_026535807.1, read as the reverse complement.
ATTATTGCCCCATATAAATTACTTTGGCCTCTTGCAACTCTTAATACCTTAAAAAAGGAGCTTAAGGAGACAACCTTGCAAGGAAGAGACTCCATGCACTCTGCGTTTGGTGCTCTTATCTTCCCTTTTTCTTTATTATATACACTTGCATGAAAATCTCTCACTTTGCCACCACTTCACTCCTTTTCCCTTCCCTCTCCTATTGTGATGGAAATTATTCAAGAATTAACCTGCTGCCACTGACTCCTGGGTCAGTTTCCCTCTTGCTGTTTTTACATCATCTAACAAAGATTAATTTGGATCCAGGCTCTGAATGGCAGCTCTGGGAGGATCCAGCAGCCTGCACTCTGCTACTGAGCTAAGGAAAAACAGGACAAGTCTCACAGGCTTCAAGTTCCTGTGTTCACTTCTAAAAATGCAAACCTACAAAATAATCAGTGCATTTAAAAAGAAATGCTGGGTTTGGATTTTTCCCCCCTCAATGAGTTCACTGTTTAGGCATGATGTAATTAATGAGTTTATCAACTTTTTCTCTGCACATCACAAAAGAAATCTGAGAGTGGGAATTGCCTTGGGACAGACCAAGAGCCTGGTCTTCAAGGAGACACTTCAATGTTTAAAAATCTAAATACACATTATTGAACTCTCAGCTGCAGCAGGCCTTTCTGGAAAACAGCAAAGGAAAGTAAGTACCAGCCTTAAGAAGTTCTAAGTATGTCATTGATGGTGGGGAGAAAAAAAACCAAGTGACAACGTTTGTGCCTCTCTTTGTCAGCCCAGACAAGTCCTGCTTGGCAAATGAAGCTTTGAGTGAGCATCCCTGGAGTCCACACACAAGAAATTGGAATGGAAAGGCAGGAATGGAAATCCAGTGTGCCAGAAGCAGCTCAAAGAACATTCCCAGGTGCAGCCAGAGAAACAGGGAGCAGGGAAACAATGCTGTGGGATGCTCAGGGCTGTGCTGTGCAGCCCCAGGTCAGCACATCCATCACATCTACCCAAGACAGGCCTGTGCATCCACCAAGAGAGCAGCTGAAAGCAGAGTTTCACACAATAATCCAAGTCAAACTAAATATTTGAGAATTTTGTGCAGCTCTGTTTTCTGAGCTCTTGTTCTTCCCAGTTTGTGTCTTGTGTGTGATGGTACCGACAGCAAAATGGGATTTGGAAACAGACCATTAAGTCTCTATTTGCAGTATCTCTTTGTAGGTTTTTCCATTTTTAAAATGATGGATGTTCCTGGTGCTTTGCTGTTGTCCTCAGGGGAAGGAAGGCATCTCTTTGGAATATGTACAGCCTGAAATAGCCAGTGTTTTTTGGCTAATATACACAAGTGCTAAAAGCTGATGCCTTAGCATTTTAGCTTGTCTATTTTTCATATATTTGCACTCCTGCAGTTCTTTGGTGTGTCACTCCAAACCCCACACCCAGTGTCAGCTGCAGCTTTCCCATTTTGGGCACACACAACAATTCCTCTCCAGGCCTGGCAATCAAGGACACCTCACTGCCTCAGGGCCCAGAGATGGGAACAAAAGGGACTTTGGGGGAGAAAACTTGGGCTCAATGACTTCATTACCTGGAGCTGGGATTGGCAGATTAATGTACAAATGGACCAAACTGATAAAAGTATAAAAACCTGTGAAACATGGTCCATTTTGGGTGTAGGCCCTGGGGGGCTTCATCTGCCCTAAATGTACCTGAAGGTCCTTCAATAAACAGAACTGCTTTTTATTCCCTTAATTCTGTCTGGCCTCTGGTTTTAGGCATCAAAGCAAAAGCTCAGGTTTGCAGGGCAGTGGCTCAGCCATAGAGGGAAGGAGGTTCAAGGCATTCTGTAGAACTGAGATTCAGAACTCTGCATTGTAAAATTCAGGCATTGGAGCAGCAAAGAGAGGTGAGAAAAGAATCCAAGTGCTGCCCATCAATAGAGCTGGAGCAAGTCAATAGGGATGTGCTGGTGCCATGGCACCGGTGCTTACAGCCATGGCTGTGGCACACACGCTCCACAGCTGCTTTGGGACTTTCTTCCTCAAAGAGATACTCAATTACTCCTTAATTTAATTTTAGGTGGTGGAAATAGAAACACCTGTGGCTGTTTACCAGCTCATCTCCTCTGTTAGTATTGAACTGTGAGTTTATGTCCCTGAGACGAGGGCAAAGCAGCAGGGAAAGGCATTTTTTACAAAGATCATTAAAAAAGGGGAACCTGAGACACTTTTCTAATTAATTTGCAGAATTAAGATCAGGAGTAAGCTCCTGCCAAGTCCACAAACTAACAGGATCATCCAGGGATTTACAGCATAAGGTGAATGCTTCAGTTTGGGTTTGTCCCCTCCACTGCCCTTTGGGGCAAGCAGTCATCACACACAGAAATAAATAAGTAAATGAAATAAACAGGACCAGGAAACTTCTTCTCCTTTTTAATGCCTTTTACTAAAAGTGATCAGCTCAGGATTGGGCAGCTCGACAGGTCTGCAGCATCCGTCATCTCTCCCACGGCGACTCAGAGGAGGAGGATAAGCACAGCTCTGTCCACAAGGAGCAGAGCTGGGGATCAGATCCTCGTGGGAGCCTTTAGGGCCTGCTGATCCCCGTCAGATGGTACCCCTCCCACTCAGTCGGCCTGGTCTCACCACCAGGGTCGTCTCTCTTGGTCAGGGCGAGAGGGTCCGAAGGTGTTCCGCATCTCTGCAGGCTCAGCACTCGGCTCCTCACGTCCAGACATCGCTCCAGTATCTCAACTCTTAGGTGGCTCGTTGTTTTGGGGTTTTCTCTGTACACCGGGGGACCCATGCTGCATTGTGGTCTTGGAGTCACTTTGCATAGCCCCCCTCACCTTCTCAGGTCTCTTCACCCTTCTGGGAAAAGAACACCTTAGCCTCGGGCGAGGCTCTGCTAATACAAAAGGAGCGATTAGCCTCAACGACCCGTGATTACAATAACAAAACACGAAGAACTTGGGCAGCTACAGTGCTCTGGCTGCCTTTTTGTAACTTTTTCTCACAAAAAAAATATTACCCGAATTTTGTTCATAACAATAAATAATCTGTGCTGTTCTGGGGTTTTAATCCCCTTTCTGTGCTTTATTTCTGTTACTTTGACTCCTCTTACAGAGCTGGTCTAAGTTACATGGTGTTTAACACCAAGTGAATGGCAGAATCTTGAAGGTACCCAAATATTACCAGAAAAATCCACTTTTACATGTGGCTTGTTTATCCAGTGGGATGATGAGGATGGCACAGGGTGCACAGAGGAGTTCAGATATCAATGTGATCAACACAATATTGTAGATATCCAAACAAAACCACATTTAGAACTAACAACCAGATTCTTACCTTGTACTCACAAATATTTATGGGTGAGCTAATGTCAGGCTGAAATTTGTCAGGATTATTTTTTTTTTTTTTTTGCAAATCCATAGTTTCCTTAAGTGACAAAATAAATTTTAAAAGTGAGTCAGAAAAACCCTGTCACTCTCTCAGGCCATCCATCCTAGGATTAATTCTTAGGCAGCTTCCCCTCATGTGTGGCCTAAATTCCCATCCCATTTCACTGCAAGCCTCTTGAAAACTTGTTCATTACTATTCTCTTTGCAATTAGTATTTATTTACTGCAAGACTCCTCCCATCTCACCCTCAGACTTCCCTGCTGCAGAACAAACATGCCAACTCTTGCAATCCTTCCCAAGCCATCTTTGCCAGACTTTATTCCTGATTCTCCTCACGGGCCTCCCTCCAAATTCTCAACATCCTCCCCATGGCAGGGCTCCCAAAATTGGACACAGGGCTGCAGGAGGAGCCTTATCAGCAACTGAGTGGAAAGATTACTTCACCATCTCCCAGACAATCCTGTTTATGCAGCACAGCACTTGCTTTTTTTGGTACTTGTGTTCTTTGGCAAGAAAATGGAATTACTGGTCCTTGTTTAATTACTAATCCATGGCAGCTCCCTTTGCTGTAAAGCTCTTGCTTTCCAAGAGCCTGAGCTTGGCTTTTGGCTCATTCAGCTGACACAGTGAGCAATTTCTCTTTTTCATCTCACAAACACTGCCTTCAGGAATATTCAGGATCCTTCATCCTTGTTTAGATTGTATCACCAGCAAGATTTGCAGTCTAAGATCTCAATTTTTCCACGTTGCCTCATCTCCTCCCACTTCCCTGCCTGGCACACACAGCCAGAAGCAATGCAGTCCCAAAGATCCCATGATTTTGGGGGTTGCCAGCACATTAATCACAGAACACACGTCCTAGGTCTGTATTTTGATAGTCTTCACCTCGGCAAAGCTGCTGCCTTGCAAACAGAAGAATGTTTGTGCCCTTCAGGCAGAGCACAAAGGGTATCCCATGGCAGCACCCCCTGCACAGCTGTCCAGCTGTCACACCTGATCAAACACAGCAAATATTAACTGCCAGGCTACATTCTGCTTGTCTGTGAGGTTTCAGCTGTTTTCACTGGTTTGAACACTAAAGACAACTAGAACAAATATCAGAATTAGGACAGTGTTTACAGAACTCCCAAGAAAGTCTTGAAAATTAAATATCTTTAGGAACAGTTTTAATTCCATCTACAAGGAACTTCAGAAGTCTTCTGAGGAGCTTTGTGACCCCCTAATTAGAACTTTGTACAGACACAGACTGGAAATTAACTGAAATATCCAGACATACCAAAATAGGAACCTTTTCCCCCCCTCAATTACATAAAAGCTATAATTATATTTGTTACATAAACATTTTAACTGGGGAAAACATTAGATAATTGATGACAGTCCCTCCTTCCAACCCCAGCTGCCCACCACTCACAGCACAGCAAGAGCAAAATTAACTCAGCAAAGTTGTGTTCCCCCTGTAAAGCTGCTCCTGTGTGTGGATGGTGCTGTGGAAGAAAGATGTGAAAGGAAATTATCTGAGGCTCTTTTGCAGGCCACTTTTTGTAATGCAGCTGCAGACAGTGTATTTTCAATCTGTTTAATCAGTGTTAAGAGTCCAGCTTGTAAGAAATCACATAAAGAGCAAGAAATTATTTAACAGACTGAATAATTGCTCTGTGCTTAACCAGTAATGATGAGGACACTGAACTCCGCTGCTGCTGGCAGAAATCAGAAAGATTCTGAGCTGCAAAAGGGCTGAAAGGTTGATCAGCTGCCACTCAACTCATTGCAGGATGAGGAGAAATCTGTTTATTTTTTCTCTCCTTAAAGCCATTCTTCTCTCTGAGCAGGAAGTTACCTGCAGAAGGACACCTACAGTCACCTGGGCAGGGCAGAAATGCAGCTCTGAGTGCTGCACCCACCCTGGGCAGGGCAGAAATGCAGCTCTGAGTGCTGCACCCACCCTGGGCAGGGCAGAAATGCAGCTCTGAGTGCTGCACCCACCCTGGGAAGGCAGGGGGGTGACTCTGGGCTGGAGCAGCCTGGCCTCACTCACTGCTGGCCTCTGAGGAGTGACAGGGACTGCACTGACAGGACTAGCCCTGCTGCTCTCCTGTCACAGAATTTGCTGGTTCAGCTCAGCCAAGGCTGAGGATTTCCTGCCCTCAGGCTTGCTCAGAGCCAGGCCCTGCCCTTATCAAGGATGCCAACACAACCCCAGCCTGGTGGAATTGGGGCAGTACAAACCCCTTGGAGCTCAAAGCAGCTCCCAGAGATTTGGTGGGCAGGGACACAACCCTGTGCACGTGTTTTTGGGGATGTCCCCATTTTGCTGAGCTGCAGCACTGGGATTTTTGGATACAACAATGGATCTGGGTTGTGTCAGTGCCTCCTGCTCCCCAGCAGTCCAGCTCCTGCAGGATGCACACATTCCAGGCAGGAGGAGAGCTGGAATGCCACCAGGTGAGAGGCAACAACACCAGGATTCAAGGCTCCAAACTCCTCCAGGGACAGCAAATGCTGTGACACAGCTCTGGAGTGCCCTGCTCATGGTTTCTCCATGCAGCAGTGGTCTGGGACCTCATTTGTGTAACAAGCTATTTAAGAGGGAAGCTAATTGAGGTACATAAATCCTGAAGAATATCACATCAAGCCAAGAGACTATTATTAGCCCAACCTAGATAATGTTATAGAAGTGCATTAAGAAACCTCAATAAAAAAATTACTAGGAAACATTCCCCCCCTTCAAGATCCCAAGAGATAAATTCTCTCATGCAATGATTAGATATTATCCAGAAGAATAAAAAAAGGAATACTAAAAATGGATGTGGAGAAGGAAGGTAGAGACAGCACAAGATCACCCAAATGGGTCACAGCCTGTTCCTAACGTTCATGGCTGTGCAGGTAAGAGACCACAGCCATGTAACAAGTGGCACCTGAAAGGAAAATTAAACCCTAATTCTATCTCCAATTTTTTTTTAATTATATGCTACTTATGTTGATGTAAATGTTGATGTAAAGTTAATGGACCCAGAAGCATTTCCAGCAGTGTCCTCTGATCAGCTCTGGTCTTGCTCTTCCATTACATGTCCTAAGTATATTGAATTTTCCCCTCTGCCAGTTTCTACTGATCCTACCACACAGAAAGAGCATCCATGGGCATTTCCATCCTTGTGATGTGAGCAGGCTGGAGCACACCTGGGTTTCTGTCCTCACAACCCATGAGGACTGTGCTGATGTGGAGAGAAAGCAGACCAAGTTAAACAAACAGACAAAACCAACCACACATATACAAAAAAAAAAAAGGAGAAAAAGGAAAAGTGACTTGGTCAAGTGTGTACAGTGAAGGAAGGAGAGTGAGATGAAACAGGACAAAATGCTAAATACCAAATAATTCTTTAAAAATGCAAGCAGTGTTGTGACCTTAGACTGAGTCATTAAGAATGAGGTTAGGTTGCAATCATTTACCATCTCCCTTTATTCTCCATCAAGAATAAAGCAAAGTTACTTTAGAAACAGCAATCTTGCTTTCACAGAAGATGAAACCTGGACATTTTTGATGTGACAAAGAAACCCCACAAACCAATACAAATTGGATTTCCATGTCACTGTGTCACTAAAACCCAGCTGACTTCCAGGTAAAGGTAGAGGGCAACATCCAGTATTCATTAACCTGAACAGGCCAGTGATTCAGGAGGCACAGCCATTTTTAATACTGATAAAATAATTTTGTGTAAGCTGCATGCCAGGAAGTTGGTTCACTTCAAAGAGTCTTTACAATTTTGGTCCAGTCCACCAGTGCAGGAGTTACACAGAACAGCTATTGATAGTTATTCCAGCTAACACAGAGTTATCATGAACCAGCTCTGGGTTTTGCTCCTAGTGTAAAGATGAAACTCACACAACCATGGAAAAAGGTGCTCAGAAGCCTCTGCTCTGCCAGGCTGCTGCTCCACTGTTTGCAGTGTGTGTCCTGCTGCTCCCAGCACAGCCAGGGCTCACTCTGCCTGCCCCAGGGAGGTGCAGAACCCCCAGGTGTGCTCAAAGCTCCAGCTGAACCAGGCAGAAACACCCCAGCACTGCCAAAGGGGGGCTCTGCCTTCCCCTTCCTTCCAGCAGGTACAGGAGTGAACACTGAAACACTGACAAGCTACAAAAACTAAAATCCCAACTGTTTTCAGTCTGAAACTGCTTCTGCATCAAAACAAGCCCCCAAACCTGTCAGCAGCACAATGCAAACAGCCACTGGTGCTCAGCACTGTCACATCTCAGGTGGCTCTGGCTGCTCCTGATCCATAGGGAGCTCTAAGAGGTCTCTCCTTCAGAAATCCTGAGGAAGCAAAATACTCTGAAGTCAGGGAAGCAAAAGTCAGGAGATGAAGCAAATTTATTTTTCCAAGTGTTGAAATTTGGGAGTATTTGAAATCAACAGCCACACACTTGATGAAAACCCAGCCAGTATGAATGAACAAATCCAGATAACCCTTAAATAAGTTACAAAGCTGTTGTGGGAGGGTGGGAATATATCAGAGAGCCTTGTAGGTAAGCCATGGTTTAGAAAAGATGCCCTCTGCACAAAGGACAGGCAGAGAACAGCATCACTGAGGTACAAGTCCCATTTCTCTCAGGCAAATTACTGCATAGATATCTAAGGTTTCTGAACAGCTTTTACAGCATATTAAGACAACAAAATGAAAATACACTGTATTTGAAACCAAAGAGCAGCATATTAGACATGCACTGGTAGAAAACATCCTGTGTGACACTAGAGATGTTAAAAGTACCATACACAACTTGGATGTTCATCTAAAAGCATAATAACTTCCTTTGACTTCATTTTTTGTGGAAAAAAGTCTACATGGCCATAAATCTGGAATTCTCAACATTCAGCTGTAGTGGGTATGACATGAACATAGAGGGTCTTCATGTTCAGGTTCTTCATAGAAACATCTTTTGTGATCTCTGAAAGAAGGAAAGAAGAGAGAAACAACAGAGTTAGTGCTCTTGCTTACCATGAGAGCTATGAACTTTTTAAAAAAAATTTGCTTTATTCAGACATTTTTGCTGTGGGACTGGGACAGAAACTGCTCAGCTCAAAATTTTTTCCTCTCAAAGCCAAGGGCACGAAAGGAAGGGTCACCACATGTCACCAGTGTCCCTGCAAGAGCAGCAGAGCCTGTTTTATGTTCCAAAGTAGAAATTTTTGAAAGTCTACATCAGCCCACAGCTCTCACCTTCACATCCTGACAGAGCAGCACCTAGTTCAGAAAACTCTAACACCATGATATGAAGTCAATATGAACAGTCCCTCATAAACTGTCTGTATGTAATGATTGTACCAGTACCTGCTGAAGAACTACTGCTGAAATCTTGTTGAGTATGCCTGAAGACTTTCTGACCATACAGGATAATTCCCTAAGTCTTCTCACAGCTGCATGCCCAGAGTTTGGAACAAGGACAGGATAAAGTCCCAACAAACCTCTGAAGGACAGAGCACGCTTCCAACAGGCTGACTCAGGGGTTGTAATTACTCAAGAAAATACAAACACAGAGTAATCCCACTTGCATCTAGGGAAAGTCACCTGCAAACTTGCAGGAGCTGGCAATCTTTCACTGTTACCTTGTGAAATGTGTATTTTTTTCCCAAGAAGCCTGGTGCTTGCTGACTTTGCTAACAGCAGCCATCAGCTGCCCCACTGAGAGCAGAGTGTTTGGAATACTGGGAGCTACAGCCTTGGAACAAAAGTCAGCCCAGTATCAAACACCCTGAGGCCTCTGCACTGAGAAAGCTCAGAGAGATAAGAAACTTGGCAGGTGTAAGCAGAGAACACTGGTGAAACCCAGATTAACAAGGACTGGGGTCACAGTGCCACTCTCACCCCGGAACCCTGCAGACAACCCCAGCAAACACAAGATATTATAAAGGTCTGGCACCAGTCTTAGCACAAAGGACATGTTAATAACACCCAGACTGGCTGGGGGTTTTCAGGAGGAACCCTTCTGCAGTGTCCTGCCCCATCCTGCTTTGAAAAATGTTTCATTTTTAGACTAAACACACAGAAGCTGCACTGACTTTAAAAGCCATCTGTTAATGAGAGAACTGAGAAGTCCTCATGGATCACAGTGTTTTTCAGGAGTTCTCTTCCATTCTTTAAGCAGCTGAATATCCATCCACAGAGCTATAATCCAATTCAGCAATCAGGGCTGTATTCCCTCACTAACCTTCCTTCCCATGAACATGTTCCACCAGGATGTGAAAGAGTCTGGTCTGCAGAAGCAGCCAAACCAATTGTGAACTTGGCTCTCCAAGTCTCTTATTACATATTTATTTATAAGATCCTGAAAAATGAGGAACTTACATGAACCTATTTCCAACAGTATTTATCAGAACAATTAGTTTTAAGAACTGGAAATTTGATTTATCAACAGAGTGTAGGGACACCTTCCTTTCTGTGCCAATGGCTCCAGGGAAGGGCTGCAGGGAGCACCTGAAGTGTCCCCACCATCCCCAGTGTGGAACCATCAGGAACCTGAAGCCTCTGTCTCTCCAGCTCAGGAATAAGCAACACTCACCACTTGGACATTTCTTTTTGGAATGTTTTCCAACATTACAAAGGGGAATGAAAAGCACATTTGTTTCTGAAAAGCTGCTGAGTTTCTGTGCAATAGACAGCAGATGCCCAACTGCCTGGACCAACAGCATTTACAAAAATAACTCTTCAAAACCAATAACTCATTTTCCACCAAGTGATTGTTTTTCCTTTTTATTGAACAGGCACCAACCTTCCAATTCCTGGGTTATTTTCATCAAACACTTCAAACTGTTAACAGCAAATACATTTTTATTTTTAGAATAAAGCACAGAAAACCTACTCAAGAGACTGAACTTTGTTGTTCTGAAGGTAAGACCTTGAACAGATTGATCAGAAGATGAATGGGAGATTGCAAAGCTGCAACAATATAGATAAACATTAATTGACCTAATGTTTTCTAGAGGCATCAAAGTGTTTTATATGCAGCCCTCATTTGTCATACAAAGAGATGTGAAGATAAAACACAGCTATGCCAGTGTTTAAACTTAAGAAATGTTATTCTAGGAGGTGAATGCTGAGAATTAAATCTGAAATAGCAGAAGTGTGGCTACAAGGCATTAGCTGCACAAATAAACCTCTGGGACCAAGCTCTCTGTGTTCTGAGTTTTAAAAGAGACCAAGTCTGTTGTTTTGGCCTTGGAGGAGTTATCAAATCTGATCTTTCACATCACTGTAAATTGTCACTTCATACACTTTAACTGAAGTTTAAAGAGTTCTAGAGAATCCATGCTACAAATGTTACAGTGATTTAACCCATTTCCCTTTCAGGTGAAGGCATTTAAAAAATCCTCACTTCAACTGAGCCTTAAAAGCTGCTTTGCCAGTCTGTACATTTTGCTGTCCTGTCAGCTCCTTGCCTCTTTCAAAGCTCTGCAGTTTCCTACAGTGGTTATTTCAGTGTCTGAACAGAATCATCTGGTGCTGAACCAAAGAGGAACTGTGCCTAACATCCCTTGTTCCTGAGTGCCTGAATCCCTGAGTCCCCAGGTGGGCAAGGCTGCACACAAAAATACCTTTCAGTTTATGCAAACCAAGTGTGGTTCATCTTCTTGGTTTTTACCCCTTGTGCTGAAACACTCCAGGCTCCAGTTCTCTGTTAACACCACTCAGACATTATTTTTGGCATTTGCTTAAACTATCACTAGAAAGTTTCATCAGCATCTGAGATCCATTTGAATTACAAAACTGGCATTTAAATAAATACATTTAAGGTCATATGAAGTAAAAATTTTAAAAAATTCTAAAAAAAAGAAAACCAAGCAGCCAAAAATTCCCAACAAACCCCCCTCCACCACTCCTTGCTCAGATTTCAACATATCCCTCCTGAATCCTCACTGATAGCTGAGTGACCCCAGCTCTCAGCAGCTGCACCAGAGCTGCCCCTCCTGCCCTCCCCACTGACAGCACCTCCTGAGGAAGCTCAGCCACCCTGAAAGGGGCAGTTTGAGCAGGATGTCCAACTTCTGGACAGGTAATGAGTGATAAGCCAGTAACTGTCATGGATCCCTCCCAAACAGCCTGTAAACCACATCACTGTGACACACTGCAGACAGAAACCTCAGCATCATTTCATTCAGAGAGCTGAATTCTCCTGGAATTCTCCAGGAATCCCTGTTTGGAGTTGTTTGGGTTTTTACCATGTAGCTTGCAATCCATTCTCTCTGTCAAATGAAGTCACAAATCACCCTGGTCCAATTTTTCAGCACCACAGATGGCTCAAGCTTCACTCACACCTTCCTCATGAATCAGAGATTTTTGTTTCCCATCTGTCAGTGGTTTTGGGGGACTCCTTAGCATTTCAGACCTTCCTGTTTCCCAGGTATCCCAAATGGCTGTGCCCTACCTCACTGCTCTAACAGAGATCCAACACTCTTTTCCACCCACTCCAATCCTCCAAGACAATGCAGCAAATATGAATGCTAAAAGTTTGAACAGATTCTTAAAATATTCCTGCTGCAGACTCAGTTCCAGGAGGAGATTCCCTGTTCATCACTCAGCAGGGCACTGCTGACTGACCTTTACTGCAGGAGGAAAAAGCTTTCACAACACCTTGCCTTGGCCATTTCATGAGGGAAATGCATTACAGCTTAGAGCTTCTACATCTGGATGTTTGCTTAAAGGATTTTGTTATGCTAATATTGAATTACTGGGCAAAATGACAAACCAGTGTGTGAACAGTGAGGATTTAGTAATTAAACTGGATCTCAGGTTACATGAGCTGCTCCTCAACAATAAATTCCAAGGATCCTCAGATGACAAACCAAAAGTTTGTGCTTACCATGAGTTAGTGCTTCATCCAGGAACAGTTTTAGCCTCCTGCTTCTGAGCCCAAAAACTTTTGCTGTCTCATGCAGAAGAGCTTTGTAGGTTAATCCATTCTGACCAACAGGGTTTTCCATTAGGAGAGTTCCCACTGTTCCTTTCTGGCATTCTGGACAAGATAAAACAGCTGAGTCACTATTGGTGAGAAATGAAATTACTTCATTTATCTGGGTAAATTGAAATTTAGGATTTCTTCTTCCATTTCACCTCTATTTCTTCATGGTAGTGAGAGATAAATTAGCAATACCAACCTACAGATATTCTCTAAGTTCATTAATTATAGAGCCAGAAATGTAAGTGATGACTGACAGCTTGACCAACAGAAGAAAACTTCTTTACATGGGTCATGATGACACAGGGTCTGGGAAACATGAAATATTTCAACAGGACATAGAAACCACTATGTGCAGAAGCTCACCAAGCACGTACTGATGATCAAATCCCCTGTAAAAAACCCCACACTTTTGGCTCCTGCAAGCTCTCAGTAGTGTCAGAAAGGGCTCATACCAGGGCACAGGGTAAGAGCAAGTTACTGAAACAATTCAGCTGCTCCCACGTGAGCATTCAGAGTGCCAGAATAGCAGGTGGGAAACAGAACTGCACACACATATATATTTATACTCCAGACCAGATGAATAATACAATTCACTTGGCTTCTAGATAGCACTAAGAGCTGTTTCACAGGCTGTTTCCAGTGTCCTGGTGAAGAGCTGACTCTTCATTCAAACTTGGTCTGTTTTACACTCAGCCTTTTACAATAAGCTGCACAGGTGAGCTGATGGTCAGAAACAGGGGAACAATGCCCAGGGGCTCATGTTTAATTGCTGCCCCTTATCTCAAACTGGCTCTCCTTTTGCTCTCAGGAGAAGAGGGAAGATTGTTTTTATCAGAAAGCACACACTAGGAAAAAAATAACCAAAATCCCCATGCAGCAATGGAAAGCTGCAGCTGAGCAGCAGAAGCTGCTGTGAGGAGCAGCCCAGCAGCCCCCATACCTTGAGGCTTGGCATTGATGAGCTGCAGGTTGATGTACTGGCAGAGCAGGGCACTGGGGCAGCTGGGCAGGCCAGGGGCTGACCCTGCTGTCACGTGCAGAGTCCTCCCACTGAGCCCCAGCAGGTCTGTGTGCTCCAGCAGCTCTGCAACACAAAGGGACACCAGTCAGGCCAGCCCAGAGCTTCTCACCCCTGCCCCACTGACTCCTCTTGCGCCATCCTGTCCTCCAGAGAGAGCTTCTCTGCTGGAAAAATGGGATTGGTGCAGGAATATTTGGGTTTCATAATAATAACACAAAGAGAGTGCTTCGTTTGCTGTGGAAATTAGCTCCTATATAACATTTCTTATGCACATAGTGATTTATGCAATAAAAATAAGTTAGCTAACTTCAAGCAAGAAATTATTCACCCAAGCCAACCATTCAGCAGCCACTATGGGCTACTTGTATGAAAACTGAGTGCAAGTCTACAAGTTTCCCAAACAAGAAGCTTAAAAGAGTTTTCAGCAGTCTAGAGGAAAAAAAAGTCACAGAAAACTTTTTTACCATCTGACTTGAGCCCAGCTTCTTCTCTTTGAATTTTCTTTCTTTTAATGTAGAAAAGGACAAATTTTATTTTCTATTTTCTATTCCTACATCATTATATGAAAAGCTGTAATCTTTGCTTGCACCCAGACTTCCCTGGCCAAAGCAGCACTGGCAATGTGTTACTATGCAACATCAGGCTATTTATTAATAATAAATATTAAATATAGTAAATTATTATAATATTAATAATAAATTAACTAATATACTAATAATAAATTAAATATTGATATTAAACATATTAAACTCCAGCAAAAACCAACCAAAAAATTTCAAGTCATGGTTCGTGAATAAAGCCCCCTACAGGAGTATCTGTATGGCCAAAGCAGGACTGGGAATGTGTCACTATGCAACATCAGGTTATTTATTAATAATAAATAGTAAATATAGTAAATTATTATCATATTAATAACAAATTAATTAATACAATAATAATAAATTATATATTTATATTAAATATATTAAACTCCAGAAAAAACCAACCAAAAATTTGAAGTCATGGCTCATAAATAAAGCCCCCTACAGGACTATCTGTATGCAATGATCCAGCACATGACTCCAGGCAGGCAGATGGAGAGAATGGGGGAAGGCCAGACCCAAACCAGCAGCCCCATCTCCAAGGACATCAGAAGCAACCCCTGGAAGTGCTGGGAGGAGAAGCTGATGAGGTTTCTGTGACAAAAATGAATCCTGCAGCACTGCCTGAGCCTTGAGGTCAAACAGAGCCATTGATGGGCATGGTATTAAAATACACAGGAATAACATCACTGTGTGCTGCAAAGAGCTCCAGAAATCAAATCATCAAACCCAGGGAGAGCTGATGCATTTAATTTCTTGTCAGAACTGTGTGTTCCTGTACATATGGAACAGGCACACCTGTCAGCTCCAGCCAACAGGTTCTCATTCCACAGCAGCCTTATCCACATGTCAGGCAGCCTAAGCTGTACAAAGCTCATTTTCTATAGTTCACCTGAAAATCTCAAGGGAAATAATTTATAAATGTATACTTTTTGTAGGTTTATATACTTATAAATTAAAAAACCCTAAACCGACCACCCAGCTCCCAAAAAAAGCCCCTAACCCCACAAAAACATGAACAGCAATCACAAGTTCTCAAAATTCTGTCAAGTGCCACAGAACAGAGTGAGATGCACTGGGAGTGTTTACAAGATTGCTCAAGGAAGCAAAAAGACCTCAGGCTGCATCTAAGATTCTAAAATGTGTATTTTAAATATCAACTTTTATATATTTGTATATAAATATGTACAAATTTAAATTTAACAGTTTAAAGAAAAAAGAAACCAAAAGCCAAGCACTGCTCAGGCCTGTCTCAAGCACAGGAAGGGGATTTGCTTCTGGTTTTATTTTCAGGAAAGCAAGAAAACAACTGAATTAATAAGTGGAGAGGAATTACCAAGGTTCCATCCAAAGGAAGAGAGCCAGGGGCAGGTTTTCTGAACCAGCACCATTTCAGGCCACAGAAGAGAGAGCACAGGGGGTGACAGAGAGGGAACCCTTGGCCCCAGTAACTCCCAGTTTGCCTCTCCCAAGCTGGCAGCACCCCTGGGGATCCATGCAGGGCAGGGAGGCAGAGCTGCAGTGATGGGGGTTTGCCCAATTAACAAATGAGCATTTGGCATTCCAGGAGCACTGACATTTCCCAGGGAAGAGCTCAGGCTGACAGAGGAGTCTGTTCACAGAGCCCTCTCACAAGAGCAAGAAAATATGGATCATTTCTTCCTGGATATCAACAGACTTGAAGGCAAGCAGGTATTACAAGTGCTCATCAAAATCACTTTAAAAGTCACTTCTCCCTGCAGTGGGGTTTACGTGCTAATGCTCTCCCCTAAAGTAGCTTACAGCCTCACAGCCTTTTAAAAATTGAAGATTAAAAAAATCAGCCATCTGAAAATTATAGAGATGGAATAAGGCATGGATCAAAAGCTTGTAGGGGATTTTTGCCCCACCTTCCTTGCCCTCCCTTTTATTTTAAGCCCTACATGATCTACAGATGCATTTCTTCCCATAAACATATTGAAAGTGTTTTAAATAAATCCTTTGCATTATGGGCTACTTCCATGAAAGCTGAGTGCAAGTCTACAAGCCTCTCAAACAAGAAGCTTTGAGAGTTTTCAGCAGTTTAGAGGAAAAAAAAGTCACAGAAAACTTTTTTTACCATCTGACTTGAGCCCAGCTTCTTTCCTTTGACTTATTTTTTTTTTAATGTAGAAAGAGACAAATTCTATTTTCTGAATTACAGTCCCAGAGCTTTGTTTAGGGGGTGCAGTTCCTCAAAATACCTTGACACACTATTGGGGAGGAAGTATTTATCCCATTTTTCCAATGCTGCACTGAAAAGCAGAGACAGGACCCATCTGAGAAGAACTGCCTGATCCTGTGCCACAGCACAACCCTAAGGAAACCCTCATTACAATTAGAGAACAAGATCATAAATTACTGCAAGTACAGTGTGCAGCCCTAGAAACCACAGGAAGGGAATGAGGAGCCAGAAATTTGGTTTTGCTGGGTCCCAATTTTATTAACACACGTGGGAACCATTCAGAAATTGCTTGTCTGGAGTGCACAACCTTTCTCTGCAATTCCTCTGGGACACAGCAGCTGATTCCAAGACCTGGAGTCACCATGAGACCTCACCTGAGGTTACCCACACCAGAGCAGATGGACTGTATCCAAAGCAAACACTGGGATTCTGTTCTGTCCTCTGACACCTTTCAGGATGTTTTCCTGGCACATGCCTTGAGCTGGGACTCCCCAGGGAGCCACATCTGCTGACCAATGCTTGTTTGAGATGTGACACACTGCCACAAAACCCAATTTGATGATCTGATCTTTTCCAAGGGAATTTCCATATGGTGAATAAGTGGGCAGGGAAAATACACTGCTCTGCCCAGACCACTGACACTGAAAGGTGAAAATCAGCATGGCAAGATCTAAGTCCCAAAATTATTCCTAAGGAGCAAAAGTGACAAGGAAAGGAGGAAAAAGGAAGGAAAAAGGAAGGAAAAAGGAAGGAAAGAGGAAGGAAAGAGGAAGGAAAGAGGAAGGAAAGAGGAAGGAAAGAGGAAGGAAAGAGGAAGGAAAAAGGAAGGAAAAAGGAAGGAAAAAGGAAGGAAAAAGGAGGAAAAAGGCCTTTGTTACTACAGCAGAGGAAGAGGGAAGGTTTCAACTTTCTCCACCACTTCCCTTTGGGATTTCAGCATTAATGGATTTGTGCTGCATCTTTTTGTCCTATAAATGGCAGAAAACCCCCAAATATGCAGTCAAACTACTTCTAAACTTAATGAGATGGAGTTTCCCAACTCTTCTTGGCCTTTTGAAGGTCATTTCTTACTATCTGTGGTGACAATGAACAATACAGGTACAGACTCCCCTCCGCAGACGCAGAGCACACTGTTTTTCCTCCTACTTGGAAAAGGATTTCAAGGAAAACCATTTTCTTCTCCAAAACACAACTGGAACCTGAGGAAGATACTGAAGGATTTCCCCTAAATCCCCTCTGACTGAAAGCAAAGATTAATCCTTTTGTATGACAGGACTGAGGACTGTGTTCAGCTGAGCTGAGCATGACCTGAAAGATTTATCACAGGGTGCTAATGGATGACACCAGATGGGAAACCCCAAAAATCCTCCTAGAAATGTTCTCAGGAGAGGACAAGAAGGAAACTGAGGACTGAGATGGCAGCAGTGACACACAGACTCTTTATGGATGTCACTGGTGGACATGAACTGGTGATCCTCAGCAGCCCTAGGGGCACCCCTGATCAGCCAACTCAAGTACCTCCCCCTCAGATGTGCCTCAGTAATATTTCCACGAAACAAACACTAATAAAAGGTTTTGTAGCCATCCAATTAGCATTTTCATAGTTTTCTGGGTTTTGTTTTTTATATTCTTTTGCCTTAAAGTTCAAGCTGCAAAGATTATTCAATAGGTTTTTCTAAAAAAAAGAAGAAATGTAGAGCTCCTCAAGGTTCTCTAGGGTGGAAAGGCAACATTTTTCTTCTACAGATCACAGTTTGCATTCAGCTTAAGTTCTCACCCTGCCTACTGAGGCATTAGGGAAAGCATGGAAAGGCTGATGGCAGCTTGCCATGGAGATCCAGCACAGCCTGGGCCCAGTGCAAACACTGAAATAAATCACATTTTGTCCTGATGAGAACTGCAATGGAAGCAAGATAACAGATGAGCACCATTTAGCAGCAGCTTTTGGAAACATGTTGATGTGACTATAAACACAGTCTCATAAGCTAAGGACTATAAAATGGAATATTTCCTTACCCATTTTCTTGTCAATTTGATATAGCTAGCTAGATAGATATAAATTACACAGTAAATAATTATACAGTAAATGACTCCTAGCTGGTGCAAGAAAGACTTTCAATTTTCCTTGTCATACTCCATTTACCTGTGTTTCCATTAAAAACTGTCAGTTTGGAATTTTTAAGACCAAAAATGCAGGAGACAGCATCTACAAGTCCAGTGAAGTTCAAGGTATTATCTCCTTTTGGATTTTCCAGCAGCAAAACACCATCTAAAACCAAAATTAAGAAATTAAAATGCAGTTTGGAAGCAATATCCAAGTTCTAATGATTTTCTAATGATGCTAATTACTTCCAGTGAGTTTCTAAGTCAATTTAAAACTGGTAACACTGCATCTTTCCAGACTTTTTTTTAGTGGGAAAGGGGAAAGAAAACAGAGAAACAAACTGATGTGTACTTCAGATTTATGGTGCAGAAGTTCTATTTGCTTTTATTAACAAGGCACTCCCATTTGTGTGTTACTAAGGTACAAACCAGCCTACAATTTAATATTATAGGTATTATATTGGTTAAAAGCTGAGACTGTGCACTCTGAGATGGTCACCAGCTTTCCCAGCTGGATTCCTTCTCACTCAGGGAGCAGCTCTGTGACCATGTCCAACAAGGAACAATTATTTCCATACATAAACTGGCAGTACATACAAGAAAAAACCTCCCCAAGTGCATTTAGCTTTCTCCCTTCTTAATCTCTAACTCACCATCACTGCACCCATGTCCACTGCCCAAGACACAGTCAGGCCATTATCTGGTTTTAAGTATGATTTTCATCTCTGTACTTCATATCTGAGCTTTTCAAACCATGTCCTCCACATCCAGGCCTCACCTCCTGCACAGAGCTGCAGCAGGGATTACACATCCTCAAGCACACCCCAAACCCAGAGAGTGCAGCTCCCACAAAGATACTGACACACAAACTCTCCCTGCAGCAGGAGTAACAACTCCTGCCCACACAGCAGAGCTTCCCTCAGAAGAAATCATGGACAGGTATGGTTTTGCTTTGAATAAACTTATTTTCAAGAATTATTTCACCTGCACCACCTTTCAAATGAACTGAGGCTCCAGCATTCACCACTCCATTTCCAAACTCTCCCTCCCAGCAGCCCTGCCAAAGCAAGCTGGGGATGTTCATTCCTACCTTGCTCTGTCCCATTGACACAGACTTTGAGGTTGACATAGGCACAGGCTGGGCCAGCAGGCTGGCACACCCCCCCTCTGACCAGGGTGATTTCCAGCTCTGATCCCTTCAGCTGGGGAAAGACAGAGATTGGCATTATTTCAATACTGCTTATTAAACAAACACAGCAAAATGTTTTCCTTCAATAAACAACACTAAGATATTGCTTTATACTAAATGTGATTTATCATAAAGCAGGGATTTTTCCTACATCTGCCTTCAGTGACAGTGCTTCAGACATCAATCTGCCTGTACCAGATGTCAGGAAAGCAGGGAACAAACAGCCTGATTTTCACAAGTGATGAGCAGTGAGGACACCCTCCCAAAATACAATCCCAAAGCAAATCTGCCTGACAGGAACACTCTTCCAGAGAAATTCAGAGTACTGACCAGGGCCCTGCTCTCACTCACTGCCTGGAGAAGCCTCCACTCTCCCTGGGGGAGCACTGAGAACCCCCTGGGTCACACTGCCTTGGTACCACCAGCCTTTGAGTGTCCCCCCAGGAGGCACCAGTGACCCTGTCAGACCTGAATCCAACATGGATCTTCCAAAAAAGATCCAGAAATCACTCATATGAATAACTGGTACAAAGAGACCATTTAAGCCATTTTGTTTATAAATTTAGAGATGGTCTTTGGCAAGAGACACAGTCCAAAGGGTGACAGACAAATTTGGAAGTGTCATTCTTTACTGAAGTCCTATTACAAAGTTGGGAAAAACACTTACGCAGCAACAAATGCCATTCTGTGTTTATCCATTCTACCAACAACTCTAAATTCATTTTTCAAGTACCTACTTTTCTGCCCCAATAGTTTCTGAGAAACTGCTTTAGTTTTTTTGTTGTTGTGGCTTGGAGCAAGTCTTTGGGAAAGGAGCTCAGAATTAAAGCCTTGTATCAAAAATTGATCCAGGATAATTTCCCAGAAGTAATGACTTGAATGTAATCACAATAAATGTAAAAAGAACAGAGTGCATTTCATTTTTGTTCCAGTCCTCACATATATTCAACAGCAAGCAGAATCCTGTTATTCCTCTGAATAACTTCCAGAAATTTGGTGCAACGATCCTGCCACAGCTGACTTAACTTACACACTCCCATGAAGGATTTCTCAGGAAGGGCTTTCTCATGTCACTGCTCTGGATGTGACAAAGGAGCTGCAGCAGAGCAGAGTCAAGCACCTGCCCTAAGCAATCCATCTCTGCAGGCCAGGAACACAAACTCCCAAGGAGCACTGGAGCACTTGACAGTGGTACTGCAATCTCAGTCATCTGTTTCTCTCTGCAACATCCACTCTGAATTCTGAGTGTGTGACAAACACTTCAGAGGCACAGCAAAGGCTGCAGCAGGCACAGAGCTCCTCCACAAGGACTTCTCTGGGGTGACTGTCCCTGTCCATGGTAGGGCTGGAAATACATCATCTTCAAGGTGCCTCCCAAACCCAACCCATTCTGTGATCCTGTAACTGAGACTCCTTAAAATAAATAATAATGAACAAGTGCATAGCTTGTGTTCTTCTGTGCCTCCATGTCCCACACACAGACTGTACCCCCTCAGGACTGGCAGCATTGTGTAGGATCCTAGGGTGGCTTGGTTGGAAGGTGCTTTACCTTGGTGACCATCTCATTTCACTCTTCCTGCCATGGGCAGGGACACCTCCCACAGTCCCAGGGTGCTCCAAGCCCCATCCAGCCTGGCCTTGGGCACTGCCAGGGATCCAGGGGCTGCCACAGCTGCTCTGGGAACCTGTGTCAGGACCTCCTCACCTTCCCAGGGAACAATCCCTTCCCAAAATCCCATCCAGCCCTGCCCTCTGGCAGTGGGAGCCATTCCCTGTGCCCTGTCCCTCCATCCCTTGTCCCCAGTCCCTCTCCAGCTCTCCTGGAGCCCCTTTAGGCACTAGAAGGGCTCTGAGCTCTCCCTGGAGCCTCCTCTCCTCCAGAGAGAACATCAAGCCCAATTGCCTGCTCATGGTTTTGTGTGAAACCCTCTCCCTGCCAAGGTTTCAGGGTGGCAGGAGGCCCTCTCAGCTGGATGCCCACAATGAGACAACTGCATTTCTCTGAACTGAGCTATCAACACCCCACAGAACTGGCTGCCAGAACAGTGCCATTTAGTGAAGATTTCTGCAGTTTTTCTCTGTCTGAAATTCAACATTTGTGCAAATGCATGGCCTGACCCACAAACCTCTCCCAGGGTCACACACTAGCTCATCATCTCCACAACAGAGAGGAGTGCCTGGTTTTTGCTGACATCCAGATGAGAGCCATCAGTTCTAGCCATAAAAACCAAGTCAGGTGCCTGCTGGCAGGGGAGGATTTCATCTCTACACACAGAGCAGTGTTTATGACTAAACCAGTACACTCATTTTCCACAGTGGTTTTCTTCACTAAAATATACTAAATTAGATTTAGGTAAGAGCAAAGTAAGAGTGGGGGTAACCATACTTGCACAGGCATTAAAGTTTTCATGGAAAGCAACAGTGACCAGCACTAAAGCTCAGGTTCAGGTGATTTGAGGCAGGCAATCACACAGGTGATTCCCAGCACTGTATTTCCAGCTTTTATATTCCAATTCAGATTTGATGCTGTCCATCAGAAATATCAAATAAGTACTTGGAAGAAACTTTAAGATTTTCAATTATTTCTCAACCCCAGTATTTACTTAGTGTTTTCCCCCATCTGTCACTACATGAAACTGATAGTTTTGAAAAAGGCCAAACAGGGCTTTGTTTCAAATCTGTACAACTTCAGAAGTGCCATTAATAACTATAAAACATTTCCTTTACACACACTATTAAGATGGATGAAATGTGCCCTTTCCTTTCAGCTATTCCCTGCCTTCCCAGCCATCCTGTAAATCAAATCTCAAGTCTGATGGATCCTACACTCTTGTGTGAATTAATCTTTGTGGTCCAGCAGGACATTTATATTTAAGAATAGCTCATTCACAGTTCTGCTAGGAATGTCTTTTGAATAGAGTGAGTTTCAGTAAAACCATGGCAAAACTATCATCAAGTATGTCAGAAGCAGCAATCAAAGAAAACAGCAGAAATTGCTGCTGATTTGAAATATGAAACTACACTTTTACAACAGACAACTTCAGCACAACAGGGCAGAGAAAAAACATCCTTAAATATTAAACAAGTTGGTCTTAAGCCAAATTTAGCCTCAAAGGAGTAGTTCTAGTACAAAAGTCTATTAATCTAAGAAAATCAGAGCAACAACATTTTGGCTGTTCAAACAACACACTAATCCAAGTACAAATAACTGTGTATTAAGTTCAGACAAACAACTGCCTCAGTTATTTACTCTGGTATCCAAGCAGCTTCATTCTCAAAATCACCACGCATACAGAACCCAACTCCCTTCTTTGATAAACCAAGAAAGACTAATACAAAAAGTTATAAATAGAAAACAATATCTGCTCTATCCCACAAACAAATATTGACACCATTATTCTTTAACTGGAGCAGCTTGTTGGGTTAAAAGCAAATAAGATGAACTATGCAAGCAGTGCTTTTCCTCCTTACTTGTGTTGTTTCCTGGATGAGAACTTCCCTTGAGGTAGGCACCGGGTAAGGCTTCAGATCTGCCTTTATTGTGGCAAAAATGAACTCAGCATGCTGCTGGATGACAGTGTCCAGGTATTCCCCCTCTGGCAGGGCCCTGTAGTACACTGTGATCTCATCTGTGGGCACCAGGTTCCTCTGCAGGACACACAGACACCATTACTGACAGCAAAACCACACACCAAGACAGCAATACTTGTCAAGTAAAAAAAAAAAGATATTTATCATCAAGCAGTTGTTAAAAGCTTCCACAAAAGACTTGGAAGAAAACAATCCTTCTACAAAAACATAAAGAATCTTAAAAGATGGGAGTTTAGGCAAGATTAGGTATATTAATATTCATTATATTATGAATATAATTTATTCATAATATATTGAAAATAAATTATGAAATAATTTAGTGAAAATAAATTATGAAATAATATAGTGAAAATAAATTATGGTTTTATGTCATTACAGAACTGAATTTAAATGCAGTAACACATGGGAGAGTTTTCATGGCCACAATCCTTCCTGGTTATATTTTATACAGAAATAAATCCTCAAGTTTTATATATGTAAAAAACCATTAAAATATATAAATCTACATACATGTAGACATAATATTTTTAAAAATACTACATAGGTGTGAAAACGTGAATATGTATACATATATGTGTGTGTATACATATATATATATATGTAAAATCTACACAGATTTTTTTCAAATATACATAATGTAAAGAATATCTCTTTTGGTAAAATTTGTAATTTTAAAGTCTTATGCTGAAGAAAGATCCTTTCCAACCCAGACTTTTCTATGAGTCTATGATTTATGCAGCCTTAACTGCACTGATCTTTTCCAAAATAACACGTCCCATGAAAATTTTCTCTACACATCCTTTAGAGCTCTTGCAAGGGAATCCAATCAGAAAGCCATACCTGAGGAGTAAATGATACAGGGCTCCATGTTTAATTAAAAATGCAGTCTGTGCATATTGCCCAGACTGCTGGAAAGGGAATGGCAGTGCCTTGTCCCACCCCACTGAGTGCTCACCTTCTTGCGAAGCTTCTGGATGCGGTTGATCACTTCCCGGGCCACCCCTTCATCCACCATGGACTGGTCTGGGGTCACATCCAGCAGCACCAAAACCTGAGCAAATGCACAAAACATTGGTGAACAGGTGACAAACTGGACACAAGGTAGAAGTAACACCATCAGGAGCTCAGGATGCCTTTAGAGAGCTCCTCATGTACAAAATGCGATGGTGGAGAGAATGTTGAACAGCTCCAGATTCACACACTCCTGGAATGTGCTGAACTACCTGAACTAACAAATCCAAGCCAGCTTTTACTTCACTATTTTCCTACTGCTTCCTGAGGAACTCTTCCCTCAATCAAAAAAAGAGAGAGGAAATAACCAATGAAATACCTGAGCATCGGAGTGTGCCTCGAACTGGGCAGATCCCTCTGTCATCTGATACATGAGACGCAGATCCTCCCCATGGAGCTCGTGTCCTTCCACAACAATGCTGCCTGCAGGGTTGGCAGATGGAGAACAGCTCTTACCATCCAAGTAAAACCCCTAGTTTTGAATTCAGAAAGCTTTAACCAAGCATCAGCCTTCAAACATGTGCAATGTATATATTTGCAATGCAGTCAAACAACAGTTAAGCACTAGTAAGCAGCAGTGAATTATCCCACATTTCCATTTTTCACATAAGCACTTCTCCAGGCAGCACAGCTCACTGAAACACAGGCACTTCAGCAACTGTTTGTGTGGAACCATCTGAATGGAATAAAACTTAAAAATAACCCGTATACCCCACCAACTCCAAACTTCCATTTCAGCAGTTTGCTAAACAGATATAGCTGCGAAATTCACACCCACTTGTAACTCTGGAATCAAAGGAATGCTTTTAGAATAAAAGCTACTGCACAAAAACTCAGTTCCAATCTGATTCAGTCTCACAGAAAGCTTATTCTCTGCTTCATCTGGGCTTTACAGAAGCACTTAAAATCAGAGAATATCCTGAGCTGGAAGGGACCCTGAGGGATCACTGGGTCCAAATCCTTCACAGACACCCCAAAAATCCCACCAAACAGCACTGTCCAAACTCTCCTGGAGCTCTGGCAGCCTCAGGGCTGTGACTATGCCCTGAGGAACCTGGGCAGTGCCCAGCACCCTCTGGGGAAGAACTTTTTCCTATTATCAGCCCTAAACCTTCTCTGACATGAAGCAACAATTTAACAGGAGAACAGTTTAAAACGTGTGTCCACAACCATTTCTAAACTTTTTTTGTCAAAAAAAAAAAAAAAAAAAGGAAATAATAAACACAACTTTCCTCCTCGAAACAGCTGAAGAGAAATAACAAGAGGGAAGCAGGCCTTAAGATCCCTTAAGCCAAGGGCATCCTGGCCTGGATCAGGAATGGTGTGGTCAGCAGAAGCAGGGAGGTCACTTTTCCCCTTTACTGGGCTCTGGTGAGGGCACACCTGGAGTGCTGTGTCCAGCTCTGGCCCCTCATATTGGGAAGGATGTTGGGACACTGAGCACATCCAGAGGGGACAATGAGGCTGGAGAGGGGCTGGGAACATAAACCCTGTGAGGAACATTTGAAGGAGCTGGGGGTGCTCAGCCTGGAGAGAAGGAGGCTCAGAGGTGACCTTATTGTTCTCTACACCTTCCTGAAAGGTGGTTGCAGGCAGGTGGGGGTCGGTTTCTGACAGAACCAGAGGACACAGTCTCAAGCTGCATCAGGGAAGGTATAGGTTGGATATTAAGAAAAAGTTTTTCACCAAAAGAATAACAAAGTACTGGAATGCTCTTCCCAGGGAAGTGGTAGAATCACCATCTCTGGATGTGTTTAAAAAAGACTGGACATGGCACTTGGTGCTACAGTATAGTTGAGGTGTTAGGGCACAGGCTGGATTCGATGATCTTAGAGGTCTCTTCCAACCTCATTATTTCGTGATTCTGCAAGCCCACAGAAGGACACACTGCCACCCCTGAGGGCTCTGTCCCACTACAGACCTGTCTCCTGGAACCTCTCCAGCTGCTCGCTGCTGAGCTCCTTGATGGCAGCCATGACGGGTTTGAAGGCGCCCTTGAGGCGGCGGCCCAGCACGGTGTGCTCGGGCTCGGCCCTCAGCCGCACGCCGTACCGGGCCTTGTCTGCAGAGAGTGTCAGTGCCCGCACGTTCAGCTCCTGCAGGGACACACAGCACATGGCTCAGCTCCTGATGTCAATGTGAGAGGTTTGTACGGGGTTGTCTCCGTGGACTGAGTCACTGGGAGAGCAAACAAACCCAACCCTGAGCCCACCTTCAGCAGCAGAGCCCATCCCCACCCTCAGCCTCCAGGGTGCGTGGCTATTAACAGGCAGCTCCCACCTCAAATCAGCCCCTTTAACTTTCTTTATGTCCTACCTCCACCTAAGCTTCTACTCAGCCTTCACCCTAAGCAGCCTAGGCCTAGCCTTCCACCTAATCTCAGCCCTACTACGTTTAGAAACTCAGCAGCCCTCTTGATTTTCCCCTTACAGCTGCCCAAGAGCTGAACCCATTCCCTCTGAGTGCAGTGGCCTGGCAGAGATCAGGAGAGGAAATTCTGCTGGAACAGTCCTTTCAGAACACACAGAGCGGGGAAATCATTACCAACCATTTTACGGTTGAGGTTGTACAAAATGGCCTCATTTTGTCTCCTCCTTACCTGTTCATTGCAGCTCCTCACTGCACAGAAAACCACTCTGCTCAGAAAAGCTCCTTCAGCCAAAACAGCTTTATAAAACCTGCATGGACTTTAGGAGGGGCCCCAGACCCTGCAGAAAGGTGTGTGCCCATTTTTCTGAGCTGCACATGCAGATTTTGTTCCCATATCTGAAGGGAACATGGTGGTGCTGTGGGAAGTTTTACACAACTAAATGAGAGGACCATGTTGTTTTCACATGAGGAAAGACCAAGGCTGGAACTCTTTGGAGAAAATATGGCTGGGTTGGAAAACACGAGGCACAGACCTGCACAAACATTTCGCTGCAATCCAGCAGGTCCTGTCTGCCAGGCTGCCCAGTACATGGAGCATTTGGTGTTTAATGCCCACTGGATGGTGGTGAGAGCTCCCACAGCATCCTACAGCATCCCCAGGTGCACTTGGCAAACAAGCAAGGCATTTAGGAAGCAGAAGTAAATGGCAGCATCAGCATGACAGGACTAGCAAGTAGCCAAACATTTGGATTGAGAAATAATGTTTAAATACAATCTCTGAGCTGCAGTCTAACTCCCTAGGAAGTCCTACTGACGTGAGGAGCCAAGAACACAACTGAATCTAATTTTATTTAATACATCTTTTAGGAAATCTAATGAAAATTATGCACTTCAGAAATTCAGTTTCAATGGGGTGCTGCTGGAAATGAGCCCATGAGTTGTAAATGACAACCTCGTGGGGGAAAAGAAATAATAATCCAAAAAATAGCACAAATTGAAAAATGACTTTGGGCCTGATTAGATAAATCAGAGAAGCCAACTCCATCAGGACAAGTTTTCTGTACTAATTAGATTAGGAAATTATTCTTTCGTACACATTATCCATTTAAAAACCCAGAATGAGTCTTAGAAAAACAGGCAAATCTGTATCTTAGGTCTGTTTACACCAGTCTCAGAGATTTGGCTTAAAATAATTCTTAATTTTATCTTCCTAATTACTCAAAATTAGCTCCTTAACACATCTTTCAAGTCTCATGGGGACACAGTGAGGCAACCAGCCCTTCCCATGACCAGCTGAAGAGCTGAACACGGAATGCCTGAACATGTAAGAGCCTTCAGCTGGTGCCATGCACCCCAGCTATGGCCAGTCCTCAGAATAGAGACAGAAATGTCAGAAATGCTGTGTTTCAGCTGGGCTCTCTATGCAGGCAGCCTAAAAAGGAAAATAAGTACTCATTATGTAATAGAGTAAGAAATGAAGAACTGCTGGGCCCCCCAGCCACAGCTCCTGTCAGATAATTCAGCCCTGTCACAGGCTCAGTCCCTGGGTTTGATGGAGAAGTCAATTTTCTGTTTTACAGCAGCTCTGCACAGGGCTGGGGGTTGGAGGGAATGCAAAGGCTGGATGGAAACAAGATTCTGACTGTGCAGAGTCAAATTTACACAGAGAAAACCTTTCCCAGGAAGCAGCTGGGAAGAAAAGTCCTGACCCAGGCTTGTAAAAGGCCTCAAATAGAAATGAATAAAATGCAACTGTGTCCAGTTGCTAAAAGCCTTCTGGGTTCATTTCATTTCATCAGCTTGGCTATTTTTGCATGACAACTCTACAATCTGGCAAGTTCTAATATTAAAATCCATTTATTTAAATGACTTGCTGTGTTCTGAAGATGAGAGAGGAGCACTGCAGATCAAAGACTACAGCTCTTTCTGCAAAAGCAATGAATGAAATTTCTGAAGAATTGACAAGTATATTTTCCCCACTCTTTTGTCAGCAGCTACACGAAATTAAATGGTGTAATTCTCCTTATCCATTACCTCTGGCATCTGCAAATTTACTCCTGGCAATCACTGAAGGTTCTAAAGCTCTGAATAGGCAGGAGGTTGATGAACAAAGCTGCAAATGCAGCCCAAGCAATGCTGCCCAGCCTGCCTGTAATCACTGACCTCTTTAGCTCTGCACCATCCAGTAAACAACAGGATTGATTGCCATGCAGTACAATAAAACACACACTAAGCTCCAGCAGCAGCTTGTTGAATTTTAAGACACATAATAAAACCAGGACAATAGACAGCACTTTGTGTTTGTGCTTCCACAAAGGCATCTGAGTTTGTTTTAAGTCATCTCTCCAGAAGAGACACTTTTGTCTGCAGGAGCAAAGGAATGCTAATCAAAACATACTAATGTACAATCCAATTATGTAATAATTTAAAAATTGTTAGCTTCTTTTGTTACCTTTCATTAGCTGCAGAAGCTGACAAAAATTCTAGCAACCACTCTTTTGGAAGTAATTTGAGGAAGCAAACCTCATGTCCCTTAAAACTGGATTCTCTAGAATTTAAAATCCATTTTTCAGATCCAAAAAATGGAACAGACATTAGCCTGAATTTCACAGAATTCTGCTGTTGAAGAGACTCGGATATTGAAATTATTATAATTAATAATAACAGCAATTGTGAAGCAAGGGATCATAACTGCCAAGTCTAAGAGCAATAATCAATAAGTTAACATGACAGAAAAGCTTTACAGTGCCCCTTGCAAATCAATGACTATTTTTTAATTTAAAATTCCTCTAGTGAGTAATTCTTAGGCATTTAACTCCCACAGTAACTAAAAGCAAGCTGCATATAGCAGTGATGTAGAGGTCCTGTGCACTGAGCTGTGACTTCCTGAGCCAGTGCTCATTCCCCCAGCAGAATTTTTAGATTTTCAGAGATGTGTATTTAGACTTGGGGAAAGCTCACGTTGATGGAGTTATATGTAACACAAGTTTCAGAGTTCCTCCTGTGCTTCATCTCCTGAATTCCCTGCCTGACATGGCTGCCCTCACCCAGCCAAGTGAGGTGAGCTGATCCTCTTTGGGAAGATGCACATTTTTGTTCTCTTTGTCAAGGTAAAGCAGCTGCCCTTGACAATGGCAACCTCAACCACAACAGGATGGCATATTTTAAGCACATGAGCAGACGTGCTGTTACAGGGAAGGGAAGAAAGGATCCTTAAGCTGCCAAGAACAGGCAAAGGATAATGAACAGGCACAGAAATGGCCACACCATTTGCACAAGAGAAAACCCCCTCAGATCCTGTAGTGCCAGTGCTCAGTGGAAACAGAACAAGAATTTTGTGTCACTGATCCTTGAAGATGGATTTCGTGGGTTTAAGGAATGCAAACAGGTCAGATTCTAGCAGCCTCTCAGTGCAGTGTGGTCAGTTTGTAGGATTAAGTATTTCTCAACACTGAACTGCCTTTGGCACATGACCCACTGCCAGCCCTTTCATTACAGCTCTCCTGGAAATTCATTTCACCTGGGAGTTGTTAATATGATCAACAGGGAGGTTGTTCAGGGAACCAACAGACACAATCCCCTTAAACATGATGTTCTTACCTCGAGTACATACTTCTCTAAAGACCTGATGTTCTCCAAAGCCTCTGGATCCTGGTGGATAACTACCACTTCTTTCAAAGGGTACTGGGGAAAAAAAACCAAAAAAACCAAAACAGAAACTTAACTATTCAGTTTCCCCAGGTTCATCCCAAAGTTACAAAGCAGTTACACATTCCCAAGGTATGACAGGAGATGTGAGGAACTCTAACCTTGACTGGGATGGTTTTTCTGTCTCTGATCACTCGTCCCAGCTCAATCACAGACTGCAAACAAGAAACGGCACTTTCAATTTTTTTGTCGATGAGATCCTCCCTAGATTAGAAAGGAAACATTATAATTGCTGCATTTTCATCACATCTCTTTGAGCAGATGGAAAACATTTTACCCCTTTCTCTGACGTTTCCTGCAACAGACTCAATTATGCCCTGGTTGGGGCAATTTGAAAAAGGAACAAACAGGCTTTTCCTCTCTCTTTGTGGAGAAGATGAGGAGGAAATAACTTGCTGAAAACAAATAGCAGAGCTATTTTTACATCTTTTGTTAGCACCTCTCACAAGGTGCAGAGGATTGAGTCATACAACCTGTTCTAGTAATAGCCAATAAAAAATACAATTTACATTAATAATATCATAAGAAGATGCAGAAAGATATTATACATAGGGTACTTATAGCCACAATGAATTCCCTGTAACAACAATTCACTGGATCTCAATTTATCCTCTTTTCCAGAAACTGCAGGTATTTGAGCTTGATGTTTTAGAGTTTTAACATCTTTCTGAGCTCAATAATTTTAACACCCTTCCCTGTTGAGGCTAGGCAGGGTTGGGTGTTTTTTTGCCTTTTGGGGTTTTTTTGGGGGTGGGGTGGAGAGAGGATTGGGCTTGAATTTTCTGGCCTTTTTTTCCTTTTTATTTGAGGAAATTGACATTTACATCTTGTTTCAAATGTACAAGCAGTGACATGTTCTGAAAATGTGTTTCTCCTGATTTGTTGAGAAGATGCACTAATTGGGCAGCTCCTTTAAAACCACTCAGGTATCAAAGCAAGAGCAGAAGTATTGGTTAAAAAGACAGATATGAATAAAATTAAATGAACACAGATATTTGCTGTAATCTAAGGAGCAGAAGTACTGGGATGAAAACCACAACTCCAGTAAGGACTGGCCAGAAAAACAGAGCTGCTGAAGCAAAACTTACAACTGAAATATGCCCATTGCAGCATTAAGGCTTTGAGTTGCTTCTACCTCTTTTGAAGCTTTAGTTCTTCCAAAAGCCAGTCCCTGAGGATGATCCTCCAACAACTTGGAAATGTGGAAATTACAAGATGGAATATTTTGTCCCAGAAAGCTTCATACAGGATTATGTGACACTATTTCAATATCACTGAACAAGATTGCAGAGCCACAACACGAGAGTATTTTTCAAAGACTGAATGCAAATCCACAAAATTTAATGCAATCCATCTGTTCAGACACTGAGCAACCAAGCACAACCTCTGTAGGGTTTAACACAGGCGTTGAGTCAAGCTCAGCTGTGAATGTAGCCAAGTCCTTCAGCTTTATCTGCAATCCCCATACTAAGTAAAGTGGTATTTTCTGTAACTGCATCCAAAAATCTCTCTTCCTATTAATTGACAATATTGTCCTTGTGCTGTATCAGAAAAGTTTCAAAGTAAATGCAGTGATGTGCCTTGCAACTCCAGGTGAAACTCCAACAATACTCTGGATTTGAAAAGGCTTTTTCAAACTGATACACAGGGGATCAAATAAATTCCACAAACTAGTAACAGACAGAAACCCAAACAAAATGCAATACAGAGAAAAGTGGTGCAAGCCTCAAACACATCCCACATTTGCACACTGCAGCAGCAAGTCAGCACTAACTGCAGTGAAGAGTGACTAAGCCACTTTGAAATGCTCGTGCTACACCCAGTCCCTGCAAACAGCTCCCCATCCTTCCCTGACTCCCTTCCACAGGAGCCCAAACCAATCCTGGCAGCTCCCTGATGAGGGTGGCATTCCTTGATTACATATTCTTCACAGCACTTGCCCAGGGAACAGAAAATCAGCACCATCCTGATGCCAATCTCCAGCTCCCTGTTGCAGTAACTCTCACTATTAAAGCTCTCACAAGGACCATCCACCCTGCTCAAAGCATGCAGCAGCCATAAAAAGACTCACCATTAGAGAAGGCTTAAATTTTTAAACTGCCAAGTATCAAGGTCAGGTCCCCTGTCCTTGAGGGTTTTCACACTGAGCTGCAATGCTGAAGGGAAGGTTTTTTTCTTATTTTCAGACACCCAGAGCAGACAGTGCTGCAGGAACTAAATCCACTGCAATAGCAGTGATCTCTCTGATCCTTCAGGGCCTTTCACAGTGAGGCACTACAGCTTTGAGCCAACACACAGTCTGAGGAGTTAAAAAGGATATATCTGCCCACCATAAGAAAATATTATGAATTGGGAACACGCATTCCTCCTAATTGCTTTCCTTCCCATCTCCAGTCCTTTAAGCTAACACAAATCTACTGCCTAAATATGGAGGGAAAATTCTCAGCTAAAATTGAGGGTGGAGTGTGAAGAGAACTGCAAGAAAAATGTTCACCTACAGCAAAGAGATTAAAATTGATCAGATCCTAAACAAAATATAAACATTCTGTGCTCATAGAAAAGAACATGTTCACTAGCATCCTAAAGTTTTTTCAGAGAAAAAGGAATATTTACATTATTAAAGTAGTTGGGTTTCTTGTTATGCAGTTTTAAACACAAAAATGAGGGAGCACTGTTCTGTGAAATCAAAATTTAAAAAAAAAAACAGCCAACAACAAACCCACAAATCCCAAAAATGAACAAAAATACCCCAACAAACAACCAAATCCCAATTTTGCCACCTAGGAGCTGCCTCTTACCTGACTTGGGGGAGCATGAGGTAGTGAATGCTCTCAGTGTTCTTCTCCTGGACCGAGGCTGGATCAATGAGGGTTTTCAGATTCTGGTACATCAGCTCAGTGATAAATGGAGTATATGGTGCCTGTAATGTTGCATTCAATCACCAGCTTTCCTTTATTGCTTGGACATTATGAATCAGTCATACCATGAATTACATAAGGGCAGTTCAGCAAAAACAATGCTTGCACAGTGTCTGCAACTAGGATGTTACTCAAAATGCAGACTGAAATAAACAATGGAATTCAGACTACTTATTTACCTCCTGCCTGGTATTTAAATGTTATTTTTGGGCATCAGGGAAGAAATCATAATGTGTCCTTATCAATAAGGTGATACAGGTCTTCTTTTTACTACCATGGGGCAGAGAAGCAAAGAGAAGAGTAAGATGGAAAATGAACTGTGCTACAAAGATGCTTTTGTATTAACTGCTTTAAAGTGTTATTGAGGGTGGGGTGTGATTCCCTTACCATGAGTCTGCACATGGAGAATAAGACACTAAACAAAGTTTCCAAGGCCATAATGCAGTCCTCAGTCCCATTCTCACCCTAAATGAAGAATTCACCAAGAAAAATAGACATTTTAGGATCAGGAAATGCACTTCAATAGGCTTCTAAAGTTTCCTATCTTACTACAATACACTTGTTTTACAAACTGTATTAACTTTGGTTGATTCCACTGAGCAAGTCTGTCACAGACATACTTTATGAAAAATCCCTTTGCCAGAATTTTTTCTCCTAAGAAGCTGAGAAGACTCAGAAACAAAATGTAAACAATGGTTATCTGCTGCTGTGGAATGCAACAGGTGC
Organism: Melozone crissalis; assembly: GCF_028551555.1. Lineage (NCBI taxonomy): Eukaryota > Metazoa > Chordata > Aves > Passeriformes > Passerellidae > Melozone > Melozone crissalis. The sequence goes on along the minus strand of NW_026535807.1, from coordinate 17,484,108 downwards.
ATCTGTGATTGGTCTCATGCCGTTGTTTTTAATTCATGGCCAATCACAGTCCAGTTGTCTCAGGCTCTCTGGTCAGTCACAAGATTTTATTATCATTCCATTCCTAGCTGGCCTTCTGATGAAATCCTTTCTCTATTCTTTTAGTATAGTTTTAATATATCATTTTCTTTTAATATAATATATATCATAAGATAATAAATCAGCCTTCTGAAACATGGAGTCAGATCCTCATCTCTTCCCTCATCCTGGGAGCCCTGTGAACATAATCACACAAGTCCAACACAATTATTGGGCATTTTGGTGGTTTTTCCCACAAAGCACAGAGGAAAGAGAACAGTTAATTTTGGTGCCACTCTCAGGCACAAAGTGACAGCATTTCAAGCCAAGATCTTGTGTGAGCTGCCATGAAAGCCATTGCCAGGGGCTGCCAGGACTCTGCAGCAGGGCAGGAGAGCAGCACTGATCCCTACCTTGAGCCTCCTGCGGTTCATTCTGACGTACCAGTTGGTCAGAACATCCACAAACTTCACCAGCCGGGGCACCACCGTGTACAGCCTGTAAGCTGCAAGGGAAAACGGGTCCTGCAGGTCAAATAAGCTCCTCACCTAGTAACCACATCATCCTCTACAGTCCTGGGGTTAAACACAGCAGAAAGCTCCAAAAAGTGACTAAATATTGATCATTTTACAGCTGTATTTTGAATATGCACAGCACTGTTCTCATGCTCAAGAGAAACACTTTCCCCCCTCCCAAACTGCTTCCCTAATCCCACACAAAGAGACATTATGGGAGCCTTATGCTTTTATCTGACTGGTAAAGAGGATAGTGGATGAGAGACTATTAATGGCAGGGGATTGGGCAAATCCTCCCTTTGCACATGCTGCAAACACAGCCAAGGCACTGCAAGTTGAACAGAAATTACTGAAGAACCAGAAAATAAAATTTTCTTAATTACTGCCAACGCTTCCTCCTTTTGCTCAGCAGATTTAAAATGAGACACCTACTTCAACCAAGTCTCCCTGAATTAATTACAGCTTTTCACTATTATTTAAGTAACAGGGTAAGCTAAAATGTGAAGTAGCAGCAAGGCTGATGAGGTAAGAGATAAACAGAGCTGTATTTTCAAGTTCTGTGTAAATGAAATCATGGAAATCTGCCAGCACCAAGGTCATCCCAACATCACTATGCAATAGGGAAACAAATTTCAGCTGTTCCTGAGAAAACTGGGGGATAAGGGAGACAGACCTTACACAGGACTCAATTTTCTAAGCAAAACCTTGTATTTAACTTCCCTGAAAGCCAAGAGCTTCTTGAGCTCCATTCTGAGGCAGTTTCATTAATCAAGCAGCCACTGAGTAAAATGGATCTTGGCTTTAAAAGCTCCAGCACACTTTTCACTGTGTTTTGTAGAGCAGAAGTGTTTTTAAAGGCAAATAATAGGGATTTAAACCTAAAAAGGAAATGCCCAGAAGATTCACACCATGGTGGGGAAGACACTATTAATGGGGGAATCTGTATTTCTAAAAAATCCCAACCTTTCCCCTAACTATGCATTATTTAGTTAGGAGGACTGTTATAATCAAAATTTTAAATAATCAAAAATCCCACCCTTCAGGGACAGTGTATCTTTAACAACAAATACAGCATTAGCCTGGAAAAATGCATTTCTGTTCTCAACAGCTGTGACCAAATTGTGAAATCTGCTTTTGTGTGAGTCAGGAAAAAGCCATGGATGTACATGGGAGACACCACACACTTCTTTTCATTTCAGTCATCAGGAGAAAAGATGCTTTACTAAAATAAGTGTTTGTATTGGGCACTTTAGTAGAAAATAAAAGCTTAATAAAGCTTATTAATTTTTAATATAGAATTTTAACACCCCTGAAACACATCAAGTTTCAACACAATGTAACTTGTGCCATTTTCCAGGAATGCCGGGAATGGGGCTGAGTCTCCTCTCCTCCAGCTGCACACACTCCTGGGAGGCAAAGCCCTCCCAGGCAGGACCAGCAGAGCTCTTCCCCCTCCCTGGAGTTTCTCCAGGCTCTCCCAAGCACCCAGAGCTGGAGGGGGCACAGGCTGAGCCCCTTCCCTGCCCCTCAGCCCCTGCAGGGGAGTCAATCCCACACCGACCCCACGCTGCCACCTCTCCAAGTGCCAGCAGAAACTGGGACAGAATTACCACAAGTTGGACTTAATGGAAGCATTTTTCCAGAGGCAGGAGCTGGGTGTAAAATTCAGCTCCACTCTAAAAGACACTTCATGGATAAAATGGAAGAGGCAGAGCCCAGCTGCAGCATTTCCCTGGTCACTGGGGTCTCCTCACCACAGGTTCAAACCTGTGTGTTCTTACACCCCATGACCTCCAGCTACAAGAATTTATATTTTTATTTATCTCCTTTATTGAGCATTTGATAGTATCAGTCACCATTATAATCTTTCCTTTTCTCTCCCTAACATTTTTCCTAGTTGAAGTGATACAAAGTAGAAAATATTTTCAAAAAAAAAAAAAAACAAAATAGGTTTGCAAAAGAGATTAGAGTATCATGTCACAGTACACAAATTCACTTCATCTCATTAAGATCTGCCTGACTGAATCCAGAGTTTATGCAGAAAAATTAATTGAAAAATTCTGTTTATTAATCCCTTCCACATGAGACTGCCACTCATTTGCTGAGCACATGATGTTATCTTCATCTAACACAAGACAACAGTATTTCCTACCAACACTACTGCCTTGGAAGCCTTTGCATTGTCATTTTCCAGCAGAAACTCTTTTCTCCTCTTGAAAGGATCTTATTTTATAAAGATGGTCACTGACACATCTCTTTTTCTCAGCTTCATCTTCCTCTCAGAAATCCAGAGCAGATAATTCAAATTTCTACTCCCATATTCACCTTCCTACAAATATTTCTGATTAAACCATTCACTAATCCAAGATCCCAGGTTCACAAACTCACAAATGAATTTTCTGCTGTCCCTCAGAGTTATTTTCCTCTTCACAAGCAGCACATAAACTTGCATAGGCTCTACTTATTTCTGTTTGGCAACACTTGAAGCTCAACACAAACCACCATCAAATTTCAAGGACAACAACTTGCAGGAAAAGAAGCCACATTTTCATCAATGAGAGCCAGCTTTTATCATATTGCTAGGCTGGGTAGCTTGAGGATTCCTTCCTCCTTTAATAAAATGTTCTTAAATGAGCTCAGTGAATTCTGCAGGTACCAAATGAGCTGGTTCCCCTGTCACAGCCAGATAAACTGCTCTGCTCCTGGTGACAGTGACCATGACACCAGTCAGGGGGGGGAACAAGAGATGAGGGCAGTGCAGGACTGTCCTGTGTCCTGCTGAACTCATATGTGCCAATCACAAATTTCCTTATTGCCTGTTATCCCACTTAACACCTTCCTTCCCAAGCCCAAGGCTGCTAAAAATTCTTCTGGGGGCAACTTAAGATCACAGGTACTGAGGGAGTTATTTGTTTATTCATGAACAGGAGTGACAATGGCCAAAGCCACCTTCTTTCCAGTATCTGGGCTTCCAGTGCCCTCAAATGCACCAAAACCTCTTCAAATCATCTGCAGGTTTATCAACTACCTGAGGGGGTTCTTGCAGCATCTCCTCTTTGCAATTAAGTGTCTCAATGGAATGTGAGCATCAAGAGGTATGGGATGATGAAAAAAACATCATAAAGGAAAAAAACCTGCACAGTATCCTTTACAGCTATCCTAATGCCATCCACTCTGCTGCACACACTCCCACAGCATGATTCCAAAGAAACCCTCTCCATGGAACCATACCAGGGAAAAATTTATTGCCAGTGCCCATGTACCCACCAAAATTATTTTATTCAGCTGACTTGAGCACTGCCCATTTTATCCCTTTTTTTACAGCTTCTCCAAATTCTATTTGGCTTCCTTTTCAGTGCTGTCTTTCAGTGACTATTATAAAATTATTAATTGCTCCAAGCACTGCAGACGTTGTTACAGCAACAAGCTCCATCCCTGAGCTCACAGGATTAGCTGTGACAAAAAAAGCCTCATCACTTTTTGAAATCTCATGAACAAGCACAGCAAAATCTGACTTAACACCCATGAAAGAAGCATTCCATGGATTATTGTAGCTGGTTAGATTTCCTTCCTTTTATCAAAGTCTCCCACAGAATTAGGGAATCTCTGTATGGAAAGGCAAGTTCTGCAAACCAACACGAAACACCCCCAGACCCCCTGAGCAAAAATGCATACCTGCCATTTCAGCTTTGAAGAACTGGATGAGGGACTGGGTGAAAGAAAGAATCCATTTATCCATGATGTTATTGCTCTCCTTAACTGTGTTCTCATTGTAAAGGAATTCTCTTCCCTCATCCTATCATCAAAACACAAAGCAGATTTCCAAGTCATCAGGGTATACAATCAAACCTCTGTATCCAATTACCTGCCAGCTAGCACTATTTTGGCATCTTCCCTGGGTTCCACTGGTTTCCCAGCAGCAAACATTAAATTCCAGACACAGCTATGTAAGTGAAGGAGCTGTGCAAAACCTGTGTCTCACTGCTGCCTCTCCAGCACCTTTAACTGCAAAGGAGGTTGGTGATTTGGGCTGTTAAAGCAGATAAAAAGCAACACCAATCCTTTCCCAGGCTCCAGACACAGGCCAGGATCCTGGAATTTACACAGCTCCTTCATCCAGGAGGGTCTGAGGCATTTCTAAGGAATTCACTGTGCAGATGGATTCTGTTGGGAAAGCAGGCCTAGAAACAAGACCATGACTTTTTTAAGAGCATGGGACAATCTCAACACACTGAAACACAGATGAATGAAACAACCTGAAAAAACAGGTGGAATTTATAGCATCCAACATGCACACAGTGCACTTCTGCTGCTTTCCAGAGCACTGATGTTTGCAGACATCTGAGAAATGGCATCACTTTGCTAGTTCTGCAGGCCCTTGCAAGCAAGACCATGTCTGACTCCTTCCCACATTCTTACAACAGGTTGGAAACAGGTTTTGTTTTGTTTTTTTTTGGTTTTTTGTTAAATTTACAAACAGTATTTAATAGCTGGTTTTAAAAGCCTTCAGACTTTCCCTTCCCTCAGAGTCCAGATGAAAAAATCTGTCTGGATTATTAAACCCAGATCCTACAGATCCACTTTCACAGTACAAAGAAGAAGATTCATAGGAAAGAAATGCAGAAGAGGAACAATCCCAGTGTGAGGTCAGCAGTCATTAACCAACTACAATTAAAGGGGGAATTACAGTAAGCATTAAATCATTATTATACCTGATCCAGGACACTGGGATTTTACTTGCACTCTTGCAGGAAGCAGAACACAATGAAGTTGCTTAAACCTAATGAAACCTAATTTAAGCATTAACACATCCAATAGCACATTCTTTTGGCTAATATGGTGCATAGGAAGGATTTTACTATTTAGAAAGAGAAAATCCTGAAAATACTGAATTACTAAACCTATCTCCCCAAGCACCTGGATTTTCCACTGGGGTTTTCCATCCCCAGTTGAGCTGACACTGCAAGATTTAATGGGATCACAGCAAAAAGCTATAAAGGTCACTTTAGACAATTCAAAGGTCACACAGGATAAACAGGTGTATTTTGGGGGTAACATCTAAATTTGTCTAGGGATCCTAAAATAAGACTTGTTGAACATTAGGATCTGGAGTTAGCAAACTTTCTCCCCAAAGAGGTTGCTAAAACAGATAAACCCAATAGTTTAAATCAGCTGTTTACTGTACTGATTTCTGAATTGAGCTGCCTTTATTGATTCAAATGGCAGCTCCACAGTGCCCAGGCTGCCACTGCAAGTGCAAGGTTTGGACTCTTCATTCAGTTCCCACTCTCCCATAGAAGTCTGCACTAAACCTGCTGTCATTAATTTCAGTTAAAAGATTAAAATTGATTTCAATAGAAACTGTACAAAATACACATCAAATCTTCAATTTTAATGAAAAATTACTATAAGAAAGAAATTTTAATCTTGCTTTCACACTCAAAGTGTAGAAACTCCTGTCACTCATCCAGCATTTTTAGCAGACTTCAAATGTAATCTACAAGTCTAAAGCATTATTGCTTTTGTGATTTGCCTTTCTTTCCATTCCATTTCTGAATCTTTTTTCTAAGTTGCATTTAAATATAACTTTTAAAAAAATTACTGTCATGTTACAGAAGACAATCTCCTTGCTGTGGCTAATGTATTCAGGACTGAGTATTCCCAAGTTAAGCATTTTAATGCAGATTCATAATTAAAGTTCCTGTAAATGAGTTAGCTCAAGAAACTGTCACAGCAGCCACTACTGCAAATAACTTTGCTGACTGATTTGCAGTTCTGCTCAGTGTGTGTGGTGCTGAGCACAGCTCTCAGTGCAGAGGAACCTGCAGCCCAAGTGACAGATCCTGCTGGACAGATCCTCCTGGACAGGAGCTGTGCTGGCCACACCACACAGGGAACAGCAAGGAAAAAACAGCAGCACAAAGGTAGGATCAGTGGGAACTGCTGCCTCCAGCTGCTCTGGAAACACCACCAAGAAAACCCACCCATGTTCAGCAGGGACATCTCAGGAGGATCCCCTGAAGCACACGTGGCTTTAACTGGTGTTCCCAGGGGTGAGGAGCAGCAGGTAATTGCTCAGTGTGTCCTGGCCCCACAAACACCAGGTCTGGAACTCCAATTTCACAAGTCTGAATGCAGCAGCAGCATCCCACAGATGTGAAATAAAAGGGACTCAACAGCACTCTGATCTGAGAAATGAGAGCTGTCATGTCTTAGCAATCCCTCACTTTCCTTTCCCCCTTCCTATTTAATAAGCTTGGTCAAGAACACAAAGATGCAGGTGGTTACAACTTTATAAAGCGTGGTACAAAGAGCAAATAACAGATTAGGAGCAAGTATAATAAACAGTTTGATCTAACTCAGACCAAGGAGTAAAGACGAGATGACCTCCAGAGCCCAGAACTCCCTCCCAATGTGAATTTCCCTGCCATGGTGATTCCCTGAGCCCTGAAGGAGCAGAGCCCAGATCTCCCTCCCAGTGTGAATTTCCCTGCCATGGTGATTCCCTGGACCCTGAAGGAGCAGAGCCCAGGAATTTCCCTGCCATGGTGATTCCCAGAGTCCCCTGCCCTGCCCTGTACCTTGTGCTGCAGGACCTGCACGTTCTGCACCAGGAAGCGATAGGCGTTGTACCAGGGCAGGAACACATCCTTCAGGATATCCCTCACCCCCTCCTCCTTAAACCTCAGGTTCTCTGCTCTTACCACGGGAGAATTGATCAGGTACAACCTGCAAAATAAGAGCACAATAGTTCAAAGCTTAAACCTGCAAATACTGATAGGGTTTCACAGGAAAAACTCCAAAGATGGCTGTACTGTAGGCATGTAACAAACTGAACATAAAACCATTTACTTGTAACCGCTGCAGGAGTTTTTCTGCTGCACACAGAATTTGAATTGAAATTTTCTTTTTCACTCTCTGTGCTAACACATGCTCAGGTGCCATCATAATGTAAAACAAGCAGAGGTTGTGTGGTTCATCTTTAGGATTGTTGTGGTAATATTTTGAATTCCTTAACCATTAGTATCTTTCTATTCAACCCTGTTCATCTCCTCAATTATGAAAAGCTTTGGCAGAACTAAGGAGCAAAACAAACCAGGCAAACCCAAGGGAAAGAGCAGAAATCAATATTTTCAAGAAAGACAGCCCCAGAAGGGAACAAAGGCTGTGCCTCCTGCAATACAAATCTTGTATCCAAAGGCAGCTCTGAGAGAGCAAAGCAGAGGATCCAGGTGACACCAACTACTGATACAAGGGACAGAAATGTCCCTCAGCTTCTTTGCTGCCTCTCAGTTAAAAAAAAAAAATAAAACCCACCTTCTTCCCCAAATAAACATTCCGTCTCCAGAAATAAACTGGAATCTATCAAGTTGAAATAGAAACGAGGCCTTACTCAGGTGTCAGAAAAACTTGAATCCAAACTTGATTTAGACACACTTCATTTAATTTTCCAAATATGAAAACCAAACCAAACATTTTTTCGTTTTAAAGATTATGGCATTTTTCAATCCAAATTTATTAACCCATTTTCTCACATTTTTAAAGTTTTAAAATCATGATTCTAAACTAATATAACTTTACAGGCACTTCCTTTAAGAGGCTTTAAAATCTTAATGGAGTTTGACACAGCACATTCAAGAATACCAGACCATAAATTCTTCAGGAGAGGAAGAATTCTTCAGGAATTCTTGCATTAAAACTAATAGATAAAAATAGAGCTGCCAGAATAAACAGACAGTAATGCAGCACAGAAATGTGCTTTTTCAGTACTGGATTTAAAAAAAAAATTAAAAATATTAAAAAATAAAAACCAACAACATTTTTTACATTTTTTAACACAGATTCATAGAATGGTTTGGGTGGGAACAGACCCCAAAGATCATCCAAGTAAATTCATACCTGAATTCAAATTATAAATTTACAGAAGTACAGAACAATTAATGGCAATGAATAGTAAGTCCTTAAATGAAACTAGAATTTAGGTCTATCCTTAAACCTTCCTTCTACCACAATTATTTATGTGCTACAGTTTGGTGGTTTTGTAGTTTTGTTTTTGGGGGTGGGTTTGTTGTTTTAATAAAGCAGCCCTACCCTGCCTTACAATACGTAAATGTTAAAAAAGAACAATTTCCTCAATTACTCTAATTCAAAGATGCATTTATTTATTGTATGGACAGAGAAACAAAGCCCACAAGAAAAGCAGAGTTCCATCAGTTTAGTTACAGCCATTCAGTTACCCACTGGGCAGAAATAAAACCTTCCTCAGATTAAGCCAGCGTCACTGAGTTTGCTGACAATGCATGAGAAAAAAGTGAATTATCTCCTCTTCACCCCTCAAACCAGCAGCTTGTTGCATTATTGCTCCTGCATTTGAAGACCAGGTTGAGAGGAAGATCCAACTGCTCCCCTCTAACAGCAATCCTCACCCAGCACAGAGGAAAGCAAAGCCTGGAAATACCAGGACCAGCAAATTCCTTCTGACACAGCTCAGCTTGGACAGGTCACCAGCCCAGGTCTCAGCAATGTTAAAATTGTAACTGGTTTGGCCTTTCTAAAAGATTTCACTCAGGATTCAAATTTCATGAAGCCTCAAGTTGGGCTGTTAAATTTACTGTGCTGTTATTTCTGCTGTTTGCTCAATTCCATATTCATTTCACCAACTTATATCTATATTTTCCACTGATCTATTTATCAAGCTACTGCTGAGAATACTTCAAAGCTGGAGTTAGAATATACATATATATTTGTGTACTGCAAAAGCTAAAGTAACTCTGCAGGGAAACAGTGCCAAAAAAAAACCCTCAGTTGTAGCTTTTGCTATAAACAGAGAACATCAAGAACCTCAGAAAAGGCAGAGAACTGAATTGCTTAGCTCCTTCCAGAAATGAGCCCAGGCTGCAATGCTTTTTTACTCTCTGTGTGGGTGTAGGTATAAATAAATGTGACATTAAAGAATGAGTACACTGGCAGAAAAATGAATTAGCTTCTTAGAAATTTCAAAAAAAACCCATGAATAATGGAAGTGTAACTTCTGGTGTTTGAGATTTTTTTTGGTTTATTTATAAAAAAGGCAGGGTTGTTTTTTTTTTTTTCAACAGAAACATCACCTGTGATTTAAAAATCTCCAGTATGAGTAACTCCAACCCTTTTCACTTTTATTATTGCAGCTACCAGCTCAGTGCTACCCTGCTACCACACCTTGTTGATTTGTAAAGAGCAACCTTGATTAAATGTAAGAATTCCACTCAACTCTTCACTGTAAACATGCTAAAGCTTGAAATAATTAGAACTTCACATGGATTCTGTTAAATTATCTAGAAGCAACAACCATCTTCCCCAAACAAACACTCCACTCCCATTCAGCCCATCAGTTCCGTGTGTAGCTGTAAAACACAATGTGTGAGAGCTGAAGGGTTTCTTGTATACACAAGAATTACAGGGCTCCAGAGAACTGCCCAAGTAGTGCATTCCTGCAGTTATTAAAATGTCTTTTATGTAGCTTTACCTCAAGGTACCACCTGATGCATGCAGTCAGTGCACCAAGTGACTCCGTAATCACTTCATGTGCTCCTGTAATTTTAATGAACCACTTGAACTGTGTTTAATCTCTGTTTGACCAGGACAATTTATCCACACACATTAGGCTGCTCCACTTCTGCTCTTGTGGTGCCACTACTATTAGGTGCAAATAATGTTCTTACATCCACAAACACAAAGCACTTTCTAGAAAATGTATAGTGCAAACAGGAAACAAATGTTTTGTGCATCATGCATAGACCCTCCTCTAAGCAATGATTTAACAGTGATCTTGTTGTGCTGTTATCAAATATTTTATTCCCATTTTCACTGGCTCAGATTATCAGTGCTGGAAGAAGCAGATCCCCTGGGCTTTAGGGAAGGAGACATGCACTGCATCCATTGCCAGTTCTTTGCAGTCATTCACTTTTGCAGCTACTTCTGTCACAGTGGTCTAGAAGCTTCTAAAATGAACTTTCTTCCTGCTGCTAACTGTCAAACCACCCAAGCACCCTCTTGGTATGGATCTGCCATAAGCAGGGAGCCAAGACATCCCACAGAACATCCAGCAGAGGAACCCCACCTGAGTGCATCAGCTCCATAACTGTTCACAATGTGCATCGGATCAGGGTAGTTCTTCTTCCTTTTGCTCATCTTCTGGCCATCACTAGAAAATATCAGAACGTAAGAATCAATTCTCAGAACTTTTTTAACACTTTTAACACTTATTTTAATGGATAAAGAAAAAAGGACCTTCAAATCCTGCTCAGTTTTTCTGGCCTAGTACGTTCCTGGTGGCACAGACATAATTATAAATATCTATATATTAGCACATCCTTTCTGTAGGACTGTTGAACCTAAAAAACAACTGAAAAAACCAAAGCCCACCCAGGAGGCTCCCAAGTTACAAATCTAAGCAGGAAATCTGTCCTTCCTACCCAAGCTGAGGAAAGATGCACTTGTTTTGAATCAATCCCTCCAGCCCACTGATTTTTTTAATTTCCATTGGAAAATAAAGGGAAACAAATATAATTAAATTTAAATTACATCTAAAACTACATTTATCATCCCCTTTACTCTGCATAACAGGTACAATTTCTTTCCTATTCTTGTTATTCATTTTCTCTCTCCAGGCAGGACTGGCCTGCTGGGAAGAGCCCAGTGCAGCAGATGCTGGGATGTGTGAGCCTCTCACTCTCAGATGCCTCTTATCTCCTACAGCACAGATATCACCCTGGCAAGTCTTAACAGCTCCAAAGCCCATTTCACATTCCATTTACAATTTCCAGGTTTTATCTGAAACATTCTTTGACTAAAAAGCTGCTCAGGAAGGAGCTGATTGACACCAACCTGGCAAGGACAAGGCCGTTCACAATGACATTCTTGAAAGGAGGCCTCCCAAAAAGAGCAGTGGACAGCACCAGCAAAGTGTAGAACCTGAAACAAGAGACAACACAAATGGGACTTTATAAATACACCAAGCTAAAGCCTGCATGTCTTCATTACAAAATAAATGTGTCATTATGCTTCCTTCCTCTGGCAAAGGTAAATTTTAAGTCTGGGGAACACTTATGTGGCAAAGAGTCAGAAGAGGAGCCATGGAATGTAGATCTTCCTTCTGAAGCATATCATGCTGTTTGCTCAGCTGGGATCTACTAGTCCAGGAAGGCAGAAAAATTTTAATAGGAAGCATTAGGAAGATCATGAGGAAGAAAACTGCAGCAATTTCCCTCTTTAGCAGAAAAAAGGGAATTCTGCCCCTGAACAAGTTTCCCATTTGCTCACTGCAAACCTGTCAGGACCAAACAGAGCACTCAGGACCAGCACATTTTTGTTTGTGTGTTAATTCTGTGTTCTTCAGCCTGACAGTACATAGTATAAAGTATAAAAACAAGCTACCAAAAATGAGAGAAGCCTCCTTCCAATGCTGCCAAAGGTTTGATTGGAAGGAGGTTGTGGCTGCCTGCTTTAATCAGCCATCACTAGGAAACAAGAGAATGTTCCCCCAGCAAAGGGCAGCAGTGGTTCCTCCCCATTCTATTTGACGTGTTTACAACCACTCTATAAACTTGGACACTCTGGAAATCAGTGCTGGAGCAAGCACAGGCACCTATTGTTCACAGGCTGATATATGATTATATCTGGGAAATTAAGTGGAAGTGCAGGATGATGTGATAATTTCACACTCAGGAGCCAGAGCCTTCACCAAAGGAGGGCTGTGTGAGCTGCTGGAACTGCACTGCTGGTAATTACTTTAAAGAAAGTAACTGGAGGGTGGGCCACAGCTTTCCTGGTTCAAAACAGGCATCACACTGACAACTGCTTAGCAACCTTCAAAGAGAAGGTGATTATAAAAAAGCTATAATAAGGCACAGGAGGTTATGTCTCAGAACTATGTATTTGCATGAAGATTTAGGGGAGAAACACTTCATGGGGGGAAAAAAATCCATCTGTATGTTCCAAAGTTGTTTTTATCAAAAAGCAGCCTATAATTGCAAAAGCATTATTCTGACACTTGAGGGTCCTTTGCAGAGGTTGCTGTGTGCATTTATTAAGTGACTTCCATGACAACTCTGATGTTTATCTCATCCAGACCCCTAACTCTCAAAATAACCTCAACTCACACTGCAGGATACAAATTCTCTTTATTAAACTGCAGTTTAATTTCATGAATTTTAAACAATACTCCTCCATCTGCACACAAACATGTGCATTCAAAATCCCTGTATTGATTTTTTTAAAAAAACCCCAAAACACAAATATCTGACTATTTACTCAGGTGACTGACACCTCAAGCCTACAGGGCTGAAAGGTCATTACAAACACAGCAGTTTTTCCTCTGTACTTACTAAAAAGTTCCTCAGTGACAAAATCCCAGCACTTTCTGCAAACTGGTCACAAATTCTCCTATTAGAGCACCTGAATTTGCAGGTAAAAAGCACAGGGCAGAACTAGGAGAGATTTCAATGTTCTTCAGGAATTCCTAATTCCCTGTATTAGGAAAGTTGTACAGGCAGACAGTGGGCACTGAAAAAATGCATCCAAGGATACATCACAAATTTTATGTTCAAATTGTCAAACCCAAAGAGCCTCAGCATGAGGTGCCTGAGCTGATGACAGCTACAAGACTGTCTCTGAAAACCTGTGATCCACATATACTGATGGAACTCTTCAGATTCTTCCTCAGGTTGTGCTTTTAGAATTCACCCCATTCACTCTGAATATTTTAAAGCAGTGTCTTTCTGCACCTTATTTTTGAAATATGTTGTCCACAGACACACTTGTTTCCTGAAAACTTCCTCAATTTCTCTGCTGCTTCACCTTCCATTCACCAAATCTCAGATTGTTCCTAGGTATGTCCTTGCAGATAAACACCTGTCAGTCAACCAACAGTAAAAAAGCCATAACAAGGACAGGATTTCACTCCTTTGCTCTACTTTCCACCAAGGAGAAAACAGGGAGGGAATCTTTTCTCCTTTTCTTCTTGAACATCTGTGGATAAACTCATGATCCTGTGGTTCATGCCAAACCCTCCAGCTTTGAACTCCCTATGGGCCACCACATTCTGACCACAACCATAAATCTTTGCTGCATTTCCCTGTACAGAGGCAGAGCCTTTCCTACCACTCTGCCTGGACTGCCAGTCGTGCAACCCAACTACTCTGAGATTTTGTCCCGTGGCTTTAACAAATATAATTCAGCTGGTTCTCTATCCATGCAGAAAGTCATCAAAAATATCACTTTCCTGGACAATCACCTCCTTCACATTAATTTTCCCCTTGTCTCCCTTGATTTTTTTCTCCTCTTCTGTGGAGTGAACCGGAAGCCACCAGACCTGCACCTCCTGAGCCTTTCCCCACCTCCCAGTCCTCACTTCACAGCAGCTGCAGATTCTGACCTGACACAAAACCAATCTCCATTCTCAATCTTCACACTTCCAACAGGATGTGCCAAACACAAATCACATCCTGTGCTCCCAGCACTTCAGAACTCACCCCTGCTCCTTGTTCTTAGACCTCACATCTTAATTCCTCCTGTCTCTCACAAATCACAAGTGCTCCACTACAAATCACCCAACACTTGCTGCTAGCAAAGCCCCAGCTCATTAACAACCTGGGAGAGGTGGAATTGAGGAGGGTGTTCTGATTTCCCACTACAAACAGGTGAAACACACCTGGCTCTGGCTAAGAGTCCCAGGAACTCTTACAGTGATGTTAAGAACAAAAAACCCCAAACTGAAAAGGGAAAGCCTCCTCTTGCACCCTGATTATGGCACACAAGTCTGAGGGCTCACATCAAATACCTTCATCCTGAGTTCCTCCATTAAAAAAGAAATTATTTCTAATTTTTCCAGATGAAAAGAATAAAGAGAGAAAACTAACTTTTTAATTCTCCTTTTGCTACCCAACAGTATTTGATTGTTTACTGAGGTATTAGATAATTTTTTGCATCACAATAAAGGGGTTGAAAAATGAAGACATTTCACTACAGTCATGAAATTTAGTTGTATTTGGCATCCTGCCTGCTTTGGTTGCTTGGTTTGTTGGGGGGTAGAGGAGTGGGCAAAGGGAAGTGCCAACTGTATTGCAGAGGAATTTATTTAGCTGTAATACCTCAAGTTACTGGGTGGAAAAGTTCTGCTTGGACAGAGTCAAATTCACTAATCCAGAAAATACAAAAAATTCATCTTCATCTGTCAATTTTTACAGTCAACCTCAAACTTCAGACATGGACTAAACACTTTGCAATGCTAGAATTAAAGCTGTATGCAGGCATACAAGTATGTATGAGAACATTAACCACAGAAAATCAGACAAAATTTTTCATGGATGATTGAAAAGGATTTATCCAGAGTGAAAGAAGCAGATGTATTTACAGCTGAAAGCTTTGACTTTTTTGTAAACTATAAAATCTTAACAACATAAGGTTTGATTTAGTTTTTTTCTGCACTCATATAAACCCAAAACTCAATCTTAGAGTAAAAGTTATCAGGCTATACATTGGCTTGAAATCCTCAACACATTGACTTCCATTTCAACCGACTCAACTGCAGCTCTGTCTCTAGCAGATAACTCAAGTTCTGTGATCATTCAGCTGCTGAGATTTTTCCTTATCAGGCCTAAGATGTGCCCTATTACCTACTGATGTCTTCCATAACAGCTGGGAAGTTTTCTTGCTAATATTGTATTTCTCCAACAACTTTTTCATCACCAAGCTTTAGACCACCTTGTGGTTTAGTTTAAAAAATTAATTATACACTTACCTATACAGAAACAGTCAAGTTATCTGTACAGCATTACCCATAGATATGGAAGTATTGAAGCCATGACAGTTTAAGTAGAACGATAGCGAATTTATCATGGGGTGAAAAATAGATTTTTGGGGTTTTTAGAATGGGAGTTCAGGGGGCAAGATGGAAGAATCTGGCTGTGTCAAGTCCTTCTTCTTCTTGGCCTCCATCTTCTGCTGTGATGTTGGCACTTTTAGATTGGTTTAGAGTAGAAGCTCACTGTCTAAATAGGTGATAGGTATTGGGAAGTTATTGTAAATATTGTACACATAGTTTTTAGTATAAAAAGATAACACTGCCCTGAGGGTAGCCAGTGTGCCTCTGACTGTCTTGCTGAGAAGACCTCAGCAGGTCAGAGAAAGAATTTTATAGATAAGGAACAATAAACAACCTTGAGACCGAGAAACGAAGAGCTCTGACTCCTTCTTCAAGCGCTGGGCTGGGAAAAGAGACTTTCTAACGCATCTTGGGGTCCCTGTGACCAGCTAGAGTGCCGAGGCCCCCAGAGCTAATAAGGCAGGAATTACCATCCCCGTGTCTGGTCGATGCCCTCGGCGATGAAGTCGGCGGGGAAGGCGTCCTCGAGCTCCCTCCGGCTCTCGAAGGGGTAGTGCACCTGCGCGTAGGGCATGCTGCCGCTCTCGAACCAGCAGTCAAACACCTCGGGCACGCGGCGCAGCGCGCCCTTCCCGCGGCGCGACGGGATGTGCAGCCCGTCAATGCTGCAAACAGGACACAACCCACCTTTAAAAATCTGCCTTAAAATTCAAATGGTTTATTCAA
Source organism: Melozone crissalis (assembly GCF_028551555.1). Taxonomy (NCBI): domain Eukaryota; kingdom Metazoa; phylum Chordata; class Aves; order Passeriformes; family Passerellidae; genus Melozone; species Melozone crissalis. Next base: position 17,467,947 of record NW_026535807.1, on the reverse strand, counting down.
CCTTAACAGAAATACAACAGAAGGACTCAATCATCTTTGTTTCGGGTGTGCTATGTATCTCTGCGTTGTCATTGCTACCACGTCACAGACATCTTTTATGAAAAATCCTTTCCTTAGGATTTTTCCTCCTGAGAAGCTGAGAGGCCTCAGAAACAAAATGCAAACATTGATTATCTGCTGCTGTGGAATGCAACAGGTGCATCTGTGATTGGTCTCATGTTGTTGTTCTTAATTCATGGCCAATCACAGTCCAACTGTCTCAGACTCTCTGGTCAGTCACAAGATTTTATTATCATCCCTTTCCATTCCTTGCTAGCCTTCTGATGAAATCCTTTCTTCTATTCTTTAGTATAGTTTTAATATATAATTTTCTTTTAATACAATTTATATCATAAAATAATAAATCAGCCTTCTGAAACATGGGGTCAAGATTCTCATCTCCTCCCACGTCGGGGTTGCCTACAAATTCAACACTACCAGAAGTCTTGACCCCATGTTTCAGAATATGTCCCTCAGCCATATTCTTTCCTATGTCTATTGAACAGAAGTGATCTAACATTTAAAGTGAATCAGTAAAGGAAAATAGCTCTTGGTCACGTGAACAAACCCTCTGAAGAATAAAATGTGCAATGATGTCCCAACCTGACTTGATTTCCCTGAACTCAGAGAAGTGCATTTGGTGTCTCATTTAACCAGAGTTTAATTTCCTGCAGATTTAGTGTTATAGATGGATAATGAGATGATTTGCTCTCACAATTCAAAGATAACTATTGTGTGAATATTAAGAAAAGCTTTAGTGATGTACAGTTATGTTGTTGTAGTTCAGACGCCCTCTGTTCTCCCCATGGTTCCCTTTCCCCCCTGTATTATGACCATCAGACAAAGTGTTCCCTTTAACAGTCTCTGTAATTTTTTGTATTAACAGTGTTCAACAAGTGTTTTTCAAAAGAAAAAAAGAACCTGACATCTATATGTGTTAATCACAAGTCCTGTTACAACTTTTCTATTCCCTAAATCTGTTTCCCAGGGTTTGAGCAAAAACAACCCAAGGTTTTTTTATGTCTGATTATCTATTTCTAACACCCAGTGGAGTCCCTGTGACCCACCTTTCTCGATGCAGATCTGTCACTTTCACTCCAGTCAGCTCCTCCAGTTCTGCCATTGAACCAACACAAACCACCTGCAGGAGAAATTACAGAAATTTAGCCAGTTATTGGTACACAGCAGGTTTGGTTTTTTTTGGTGTTTTTTTTTTTTTAATATCAGACAGGAGACTTGCACTATCTCCTGTAGCAGTTAATAGAGCTGAAAAAAAAACAATATACATTTTGTACAAGGCTCTCCTTTCTCAAATGATGTTAAAGACCACTGCCCTGATTTAATACAATTCATGTCACAGGAAGTGGAGACTGGGAAGCAGCAGCATGTTGGCAGGTTATCAAAAAATGGGGAGGGCTTCTCCAAACCAAACACAACCAAAAACCTCTGAAAATTCAATGACTGATTTTACACAAACAGGAGTTTCAGATCCCAAGTTCCTCCCCTAAAGTAAGTAGCTCATTATCCATATGTGTTCCATCCCAGGTAGACAAAACTGTACATGTTAAAGGCTTTTTATTTAAAGCAAAGAAAGCATCACAGCTACCAAAGGGGTTGCTAAGAAAGACTTTTCTTGTGCACCAACGTGCTATTAAGAAAAATGCTGATTTCCACATCAGATTTGCACTGACATCATGAAACAATGATTCTAAAAAACTGTATGAGAAAGCAGAAAAGCAAAGGTTTTACTTTATGTTTTACTGCAATGAGCCCTCCCAGACCCTGTGGCCTCTCTCATCTGCCAGGAATCACGAGCCACAAGCTGCAGCACAGGCCTGGATTCTGGAGATGCTGTCCCACATGCCATCCTTCCCATTTAGAACAGCAACAGAAAAACCCCAGGGTCTGACAGATCTAACAGGGAAGGAGTTAAATGTAGCACCACAAAGAAGCTGTAAATAGGCCAGACGTTTTTCACATGAAATAACTTTGGAAGTTGCTCTTAAGATACAAAAAATCAGAGCACTGCTCAATTCCTTGAGCAAGTCTTAAACATATGCATATGTATACACATGGAAATTGTGACTAAGTGAAAGGTTTTGGTGTATTTCGTTCCAAAAAATTGTCATGAATTACAGAAAAGACAGAAACTCAGTCTGATTTGGGTTTTAAGACATGATTTTCCCAGTCTGATTCAAGTGCTGATCTGCATTACTAATCACCATTCGCTATTGTTAAAGTACTTTGGAAATGTGATATTTTCATTGCTTATTTGTCTTTTTTTTCCTGTGGGAAATGAGGCAGGACAATGATTCCACTAGCCAGGTACAAGAGGCTCCAGAATGCACACAAACTACACCAGGGGATTGATTCCAGGTGAAAATACATCTTCATCAACAAACTATTTTAAACCCAGATCTTTTCTTCATTCATGTGGCCCCATAAGTAAACACAGAGGCTCAAGTGAGCAGCAGCAGGTGCTTAGCTCAGCACTGCTGGAGGAAGAAAAGGTATTAATAGAGAAATGGCTAAAAAAATGCCCTTGGATACAACTTCACCTTCACTGACCTTTGTATTTGAAAATACTTTCACACTAAGCTCTGGGAGAAAAGCTGCTCATTATTTGGTGCTTTTTGAACAACTGCTTCAATGCTAAAGCAAAATTCTGAATATTGATGCAGAACTGCACCCAGAAATCACTCATGGAAGAAATGAAAAATCCACCAACCCCCAGAGTAACACAGATCTCCCCCACTGAGTCAGACTGCCTCTGTCCAAGGCAGAAGGAAGGAGCTCCGTGTGTCGCAAGGGGAGCTCATTAGACACTGAAAGGCAAGAGGAGAAAGCAGCAAAGAGATGCTAATCTAATTCCATCCCTCATTAGGCCCACCCCCTCGTTTCTGCAAGGAGCACACACAGGCTGATGCTCCCCAATTAAATTCCTCAATTAGATGGATCCTGCTCTGGATCCATCCCTTCAGGAGCCATGGCTGCCCCAGCAGCCTGGGCCCTCTGCTCTGCCCACCAGGCATTTGCTCCTCCTCCATTTTATGGTTCACAGCAGCTACAGAAGCAGCTCCACCACATCCAACAGCAGCTCAGGCTGCAGCAGATGGGACCTGACATGAACCCACAGGTCAAGGTTAACCCCTGCCAACAAAATGAACATCAGATCCAGGATTATCGATGTCCACAGGAGCACAGATCCACCCAGCAGCAGTCATGGATCTCAACCTTCCTGTGGCACAGCCCTGCGGTCCCTGCTGGATAAAAATGTTTGGTTTTGTGGGTTTGCCATTTCAGCTGTGGCCAGGACCACAGCTGGAGGAAGGAATGCCCACAGAAAGGCAGAAGCCTGCAGGGTGTGGCAGAGAAATGTCTGGGATCTCCAGAAAGCATCTCATGAATATTCAACAGGGGAAGGAATGACTGCTACAGTGGGCCAGAAGTGGCCCAGAAATGCACCAGGAGAGGTTCCCTCACCCTCAGGAGAGCAGAGGCAGAGCCCTCTCCTTGTGCTGGGCCAGACTGAGGGCTCCCAGCCCAGGGCAGGGTTACCATAGGTGACAAGCCAAGAAATAATCAGGGAACCTCCACAGCATCACTGAATGCTGAACACTATCATTTGTATGCAAGGCCTATCAAATGAGCCCATATCTGTTTTACCAACTTGGGTGTTATATTAAAAAATTTTATTATCTAATCCAAATGAGCTGTTTTCCTCCACTGAGGAAATGGTTGGAATTTGAAAGCTTAAAATGATAAACTGTCTGCAAAAATGTGGCAATAAACACAAGCTTCAGAATTTAACTTCCATTATGTGTCTCTACCTGATAATTATGCTAAAAGAAAACTAAAATAAAACTGTGCAAAAGCAGTTATTGATCTGTAATAAAATTCACTTTAATAGCAATTAATTCACCTTACTGTATATTAAATAAGGAATTGTTATTACTTCTCTAGGATTTAATATGCAAAGCATAATTACATGCAACAAAGTGTTCTTCTGAGAGCAAGACATGAAGAGGCTGCTGTGCAATCCCACACCAGGCTGCAGTAGCACTGGAGTCAGGAATTTTGAGGGAATAGCATTACTGAGAGAGCAGATGTCACCCAGGCTCTAAGTTCCACATCAGTGCCAGCCCTATTATTTGTTTTTCAAGCCATATCTCACACACACGAAAGAGAGAATATTAAAAAAAAACCCTTAACTTGAAATTTAGCTCAGTTCAGAAGCTGTACTCAGCTATTAAAGCACAATATTCAGGCTCTGGAGCAAACAGAAATGTGTAACATCTGTGGATAGAAATAATAGACCTGTTGGTATTTCCATCATTATTCAGAACACTGAGCCCTGAGGAATATTTGCAGCTCGTTTCAAAGGAAAGGTCAATCTTCCGAGTTAGACATCATTTTGTTATTAAAAACTAACAAATCAAACCTAGAAAAGCAAAAAAATCAGTACACACAGGAATACAGATATGGGGAGACTGGACAGAAAATGAAATATTATTAGAGGCAAGGAGTGGAAGTAATGAAACCTTTACACAATCTTTTTCAGCTGTAGAATGAAACACTCAGCCACAACACTGAAAGCCTTTTTATTACCTAAAAGAAATTGTTATATCAAACAAGGGACTGAGCAATGTTGGATGAATGTGAAAAAAAGTGTGTATAAATTGTCAGTCCTCAAACTAAAATGGAACTGTTATATGAGAGACAGAAGCACTGGGTTTGTCAGTAATTTACAAACTCACTCACAGCACAAGCAGAATCCAAATGCCAAGGCTTTCTTAGATACTTAAATCCTAACTGCAGGAGTATCTCCCTGTCTTACCAAGATTCCCAGTGAAGAGGAAATAAAAAATGCTTTATGGTGCACATCTAAGCAATGGCAAGCTGAAGATCATAAAATACTTCTCTAGCAGATGTTTTCCTACTCGAGGTCTTTCAGGTCTAAAATGAAGAGTAAAACTTTTTCAAATTGAGAGAGAGAAAAATAAAGGCTTGGGGTACTGCCATCAGTGTTTACCTTCCCTGCACACCCTGACACTGATCACCATTTTCTACTTCTGGCATGAGGGAGGCTTTTCATGTGTGTCTAGTGGAACTAACCCAATGCAAAAAAAACCAACAAAAACCCACACAAAAAAACCTCAAACCCACTCTACCTTCAGAAAGAATTTTAAACCCATCAAAATTCTGTTAAGTGTTCACTTGTGCCCTCTGCATTTTGCTACCAATGCAGGGTACCTTACAGCTTGACAAAGCTCATTTCTAGCATTACCATTATACATTTTCATCATTCCACTAGATTCATATTTTTACAGTCTGCTACATTCACATTTGTGGCACTACAAATATGTATCTTTGCTGTTCTGCTGTGGTGGACTGGCTTTTATGCCTTCAGCAACTCATTTGGCTTGAACTAACCAACCACCAGAATATCAAAAGCAGACTTAAAGGAGTTCCAAAAAAAAAAAAAAATTCTCCTCCTTGCCATTTTCTCACTGCATTTATTATTTCCTTTAGATTTGCCATCACTGCAAATTCTTCTGGGAAAGACAAGATTAATTTTAATGTAAAAACCAAGAAAAATTGCTTGCAGTTCTCAAGCAAAAGCAGGGAATACCTGTACAGGCACACCAAGGCACCCATAAATATGCACAGATCTATCACCTATTACACACACACAAATGGGTTATACAGATTTACTGCTCAAACATGTAAATAGCACTTCAGGCTGCAGTAGTCAAAGATAGAGCAAAACAGGCAAACAACAAGTACAGGCAGGGTTTCTGCCAGCTGGAAGCTTTTGTGTTCCTCACTCACCTCCTCCAAATCGTCGCTGACCCACAGGGGAATGGGGGTGCCCCAGTAGCGGTTCCGAGAGATGGCCCAGTCGCGAGCGTCCTTCAGCCAGTTCCCAAAGCGCTTCTCCCGCACAAAATCTGGAACCCTGGGACAAAAAACCAACAGTAGTCACGTATCACTAGGTGCCACTTCAGAGAAAGCTGGTAAGAATTGGTTCTATTTGATTTTATCCACCAAGAAGTTCGTTTCAGCATTGATTGACTTGGAGCACGTTCATGTTACAGCTCTGGTTGCTGCAAGGCCTGAGGAGGTGCTGCCAAAAAACACAACACTGCCTTCTTCTGATCTCAGGTGAGCTGCAGAAGTGATAAACACCAGGTTCATTTTACCATAAAGCAACTCAGGAAAACGTGGCAACATCAAATAGATTCATTAGGGATGAAACAACAGCCAAAGTCCTCGGGACAGTCCAACACTGGAGGGTTATGGCTAAGGGTGATCACAACACTGCTGCTTAAATTACATATAGAAAAAGATTTTGAGGTTGAATGAAATTCCCATGATTAAAAAGCCTGGAGCAATAGCATCAAAAGGCACCTTGGATTATGTGTGGGCATCCAGGTACATGAACATTAATCAGGCTGATAGATCATACAAAAAATCCTTTCCAAGCTATTTATCATCTCACTTTGAATTACCCAATTAAGAAACAAAACACGCCCCCCAACCACAGAACCCTATCAAGGCTTGCTAAAACCTCATTTTGAGCACTAATGGGCACTGAGGGATGGTAAAGACAAATTATCATTGTATGAAAGTGTCTTGGAGCTCAAAGGTTAAGGCCAGAACCCAATGTTCCTGGTTGTGCTAAGTGGCCTGGTGCCTCGATCAGAACCATTTTCTCCCACAATATAAACAAACAATTAACTATTTACCCAATGATTATATGCAGATGAAGGAAAGCAATGGGTTTCACAGTCATCAATATGCTCCCCTCATGCCTAAAGGTGCATTTCAAAAGACCAAATTGAAATTAAATTCACAGAAAGAGCAACCTTAAGACAGTGTCAGACACACAGAAGCTGTGAATGAGCAGCTCACAACAATAAAGCAGCTCTGGAACTGAGCTTTTAGCAACCCAAGGCAGGTTTTGCTGGGTTTGTTTTCCCAGTCTAACCAGAAAGGCCCTTCCCAAAGTCTGAGCTGGATTAGGAGAGCCAGTTTCCAAAGGGGGAGCAGCCAAGCTACAAAGCACACAGGGTCTCTTCCACCTTTTCTTTCTGAAGCTCTTGGTCCTCTTGTCAAGTATTTCTTTTTAAAGAAGATTTTTAATCACAGATCAGTCCCAAGAGTAACAAAGATGAAAGGCTCCATTAGAGGACAAACTGAAAGAATGGATTCATATGACACATTGAGGTAGGATTTGGCCCATAGCAGGAGATTTATGAAACAAGTGAATAAGTGTGAACAAAAAAAAAAAAGGCAAACTATTGATGAAAATAAAAGCCACTCTCTTTTAAAAGTTTTACCCATGACGATGCCATGTGGAGATCTAAAGGCTTCTTGATGGCAGTGTTGTCTCAAGTGGATAAAAAGTGCCCTTAAAAGCCTCACTAAATATCAGCCTGAGGTTCCACAGCTTCCCTTGCTGTTTCTGGAGTTACTTTCAGCCGCAGAGTTGTCTCCTGTAACACTTCTCCAACAAAAATCTAATATAAAACAATTTTAAACAAACTCAGTGAGTCATGTTTCACATGACATGTGCAGCCCTGCTTTGAAATGTAGAATGTATACAGGCTTTCCCAATTTGGTTCAGCGTGGGACTCATTACTATTAACTCTCTGTGCTGACCTTAGGAGACCCTCTCTCCAAACACAAGTGGAAACTGTACAAAGTTCATTAGCATTTGCCCAACGTTCCACTAATGTGGAAAACTTCTCTTTACATCACTCCTAAACTAGTTTCCATTTTTCAGAAGTTGTTAGACACTGATTAGCTGAAATTATTAGTCCCATTTAACATAGCTAGAGGCTGAGACAATCCCCCAATGACATTAAAATGCTAAGAGTTTCAACTCTGCCTCCTCAAAACACGCCTGAAAAATTAATTTTATCCCCAAAGTGGACATTAACCACAAAAATCTATGTGGTGTGATCTCTCTCTCTGAGCTATGAAAGCATATAATTTACCTCTTCTGGTAAAATTGTCTGGCCCTGCTGCCAGTTTTCAGTGGAACATGAAACACAAACCACTTCATCTCCTACCAACCAATTTTGGAACAATGATCTGTGGCTCTTCAGAGGTACAGGGCAGGAATAACAGTGGCACAGGCATCAAGTTGAACAAAAAGAGCCTGTACCTAACCCATTCTGAGCCCATCACTCAAAGGAAGTGTTACTTAAAGCAGTTGGGTTTTGCCTGTGCAGAGATGCTGCCCATGGGTGCTGCCAAGGGCAGGCACAGTCCACAGCTGGGATCAGGCTGGAAAAGGGATCTGCAGCAGGAACAGCCATGCCAGGCACAGCCCTTCCAGTCTGGAGCCCATTTCTTTTACTTGCTCTCACCAGATTTAGCTCCAGAGAGCTCAGCTTAACACATACCTACATATCACAGGGGAAAAAATAAAATCAGAGGCACCTTCTACTTAAATATTTGATGAGGCTGGAAAAAAAAAAAAGAGTATTCTCAATGATGTTGTTATTAACACCTGATCTTTATTTAAACCAATTCCAGGTTAGTGTTCTTATAGAGTTTTTCAGTTTCTTTTCATCCTACTCTTAGATATTTTCTCAGTATATTTCTCCTGTTATATTTTCATAAAGACACCATCATGCCACAGGCATGTATTAGTTGAGGGAGCATTTTTTACTCTTCCATCTACACAAAGCAGCTGGAGGATAAATGAAAAGCCCTCTCCCATATGGCAATGCACACATTTTTCATGTTTAACCCCACATCCATCACAAAGCCCTTCAGGCTGACACACAAAGCTCAGGTTCCTGCTGGTGACCCCTGAGCTTGGCTGTGCCCAGTTGTGCCTGTTCAGAGCCCTGGACTGGCACTGGACACCCTCACACCCCAGAGAGGATCAAACCCCAGCACCCAACAGCTCCATGAGGCTGCAAGTGGAAAATCAAAGCAGCCCCATCTCTCCCAAAGCCATGGTGCTGCAGCTCCTCAAACTAAGCTATGAGAAACGGGTTTTTATGGGTTTTTTTTTTATTTCCCAACTGGCCTACAATTTGTTTGACCTTCAAATTTCTCTGCAAAATGATACAGATAGGATTTCATACTTCTTTCTCTGACATTTAGCAAGGTTAAGGAGACTGCTGCCTCAGCAGGTCAGGGAGCTCTTGATTCATGGCTGTGGAACAGTGTGGGACAATTGCAATTTCTCCTCTTGGCACCCAGGACAGGGCACGAAATAAACTTCAGCACTGCAGCAGTTGGAAGGTTCAGGGAACTGAACTCCACAACACAAAGGAATAAATATTGTTTTGCCAAATCATAAATTAAAAAGATTCTGAATCAAAGTACATCAGTTCCAACCTGTTTGAATGCTCATGTCTATCTTACTTTCCCAACATCAAAATTCTATCATATAAGTTAGAGATAATGAAAATTATTCATTTGCTGCAAATTTCCGTGTCCATTTTTGACTGTTTGTTCCTATTTTTGAAGCAGATGTGGGGTTTTGCTTAATTCATGCATTGCTAAGTCCTCTGCACAGTCAACTCCCACATCCTTTCTTGGTAGCTACTCATTTTCTTCGTGTCTAAAATAAAAATTCCATTTGACAAGCCAAAAAGACCCATGAAGAGCAAAGCAACACCCAGCCTTTTAAAAGCATTTATTAACTTATTACAACAGGAACCATCTTCTTTGCCTTCTCAGCCTATGCACAACTCAGCACCCAAGTCACACAAGCAATGTGGGCATGGGTTTGAAAACAGCAAATACTGACCACCCTCAATCCCAGAGCAGAACTGAGTCTGCTGACAGTGAGCTACCACAGGCTGAGCCAGTGGGATCTCAGCATCAATAAAATGCAAGGAACAGCATCAATTAAATAAAGAAATTTGCTTTCTGACTCTTGTCTCCAGAGGAAAAATGTACAGGATGCAAATAAAAAAATATTCTAAATTATCATATTATCCAGAAGGAAACTTATTAAAAGGATGAAGACATCTGCTCCTGTTCTCTAGATATATTATAGGGTGTATTTCTTGTGCTCATAACACAACTGCAAATACTGAACTGAGCTCCTTATTCCATCTGAGAGCTCAGGTGTGCTCTGAGCTGCCTCACCGTGCCCCAGTCACAGGATGCAGGAACTGCCTGAAAGCAGCACCATCCCTCTGTTCTGTAAACACAAACAGCACTGCCAAAATAAAACACTGCCCCTGCACAAGCCTCGTGTTTTAGCATCAGCTCAACATGAGAAGCTGTTTCAGATATTACATAAAGATAGGCTAATCCTTTCTCACTCTTCTTTGTCATGGTATTCCCTGCAAAACCACAGCACCTTTACGTATTGGGTAAGATTTACTTCATAATTGCTAATTAAAGGAGTTAAGACTGTAAAGTTGATAAACAAAATACTACCTTAAGCAGTGGGAATTAGAGGACCTAATACCAGATTAAGAGCTCTAATACAGCTTTGGTTCTGAGAGGATGGTCCCAGATCTGTCCTTCCTTTGGCAAGCTGGTAACTTTAAGTGCCACCTGAAATCAGGAATCAGTTTTAAGTCTGGAAAAGAGAAAGTTACTCTAGCAGCAGATAGCTGAGTTGTATCAACAAACTCAAAGGTGATGAAGTAGTTATTCTATGTCATCTAACTAAATATGTACAGATTTATTTAAATTCCTAGCATACCAACAGGGGGGTTTATTTTAGGTGTAGAATTTGGCTTTCTTTTTAAACATTAACCAACCCTTAGAAGACAAAGGCTTAAATTCCATTATGTTAATTTACTCTAATAACAAGCCTCCTTCAGCATGCCCTCAAATTGATTTTTAATGGTTTTTAATTCAAAGAGATAAAATAAGCAACTATTCATGGCCTTCTGACACTTTAATTAGCACCAATCTATATCATGGACCTAATTAAACATGGGGGGAGGGGGGAGGGAGGAAAGGTCAGTGTGTGCCAGGCAGAATTTCCACTGCAGCAGCTCTGCTCCTCAGCCCGGGAGAGCTGCAGTGGTGCAAGCCCACAAACCCTGCTCATGGTGCAGCTCACAGGGGCTAGCTGAGCTGTGCTTTCCATCATTTTCATCTCCCAATGTTTCTCTTGGCTCCTTTCTCCTGGTTCCCATGGCAACCCCCACGTTTGGTGGGCCTGCAATGCTGCTGCAGCCCCGTCAGCGGCACCGCTCCGGACGCAGCCGTGACCTCCAAAGCTGGCACACACACACCCCTGACACCCTGCTGCACCTCCCTGCCACAGCCAGGCACCTGCTCACTGTGATAAACTCCTTATCTCATCAACAACCCCTGCAGCCACAAGCCAGGAGTTCTCTTGGGAATGTTCTAACATTTGCTGGCACAAAGTATTTTGTAGGGCATCAGCACCCAGGATCCATCTCAATGCACATGTATCAGTGCATTTGCATTCCTGTGACAGGGCACACATTCTACACACTGCTCATGTCACAGATTTATCAGATGCCCAAGGAAATCGTGCTGGAGTTGCTCTGTGAACTGGCATTTGGGGGGTTTATTTCAGCAGCTTTTCCTTGTGCCCCTTCAGTGGGGCTGGAGAGGTGCCTCTGCATCCATGGCATCAGCAGCAAGCCCTGCACAAGAGGCTCAGAGAGCAAACAGCAAAACTGAGGCACAGCAGAACAGTAGCCATCAAAATCCAGTGAACAAGCCTCCAAATTCACTTCTAATCCTCAGCCATGTCTGCTAACAGACAGTAATAAAACCCTCTCTAAATTAGACAAACACAAGGCTAACCCTGCAGCAATTTTTTCCATCTCCTGCTGTAGGCAATGGCAGCAATTTGGATTTTTCCTCGGGAAATGTTGCCATCTAGTGACTCCACGTTGCTGTACACATCACAATTGCTACTAGAGGGAGGATCTCATTTGTAGTCACAATTCCCCAGTAAGAAAAGTGTGACTGATGACTCAAAAAGAAGAGTTACAACTGCAAGGTGATACTAAAGAAAATGAAAAAATCTACACACACCATAGATTTAAAACTGTTCAGATGAAATGTATTAATATTAACAAACTAAGAAAGAAAATGTCCTGAGACTTTCTATAAAACAAAAATACGCAGCAAAAGAAGGAAAAAGGACTCACTGATTTTCTTCCATTGATCTACAATCCTGTTATGACTTAAAATTCTGTGGCCCTGCCTCAGACCCAGATTCCCACGTGAGCAAAAATGACAAGTTCAGTAAAATAAACATTTGCTTTCTATGGTGGCTCCACAGCCCATCCCTGCACAGCCTCGGGGTTTCTGACACAAACAGGCATCATTCCTGATCACATCTCACCTTTCCACAGCTGGGACACAGTTTTGTAGTCAAAGATTAAAATGACCAGGGTGAAAAGCCTCTCCAAAGCTTGATGTGCTTGATGACACCTGGGCTGGAGCTGCAGGGAGTGAGTGCAAAACTCATTTTAATTTCACTACAGAAATGTGCTGTGGGTGGCATTTCCAGCAAGAACTAACAGCTTAAGTGATGGAAGTCAGGAAAATAATACCTTCAACCATACATCAAGCTCTTTATTACAGCACCTGAGTTCTTCAGTGGTGAGAAGATGCCAGAACAAAAGCTTTGGCTGCTTTGAAGTCCCTGACTGTCTCCCATCACTGCTTTCCTTCCACTGATGCTCATTTTTCCACTCCTGCAAGTGCTGCACATCTTATGCAAACAATGTCAGAACTGCACAATGTCTTTAACATCAGAAACTTGGCAACAGCTACAGGTCAATGCTTCAGGAGTTACTGAAGGAGAACTTTAAGTGAGGGAGGTTTAAAAGAAAGAAAAAAAAGAGTTCAAAGCTAAAATTTAAACAGAATCTTTTCTATCAGTCTGCAAGAATGGAAATAAAACATCCACTGCCAGAAGGATGAGCTACAACAGTTTGGAATTCTCATTGGAAATTGTACAGATTTATTGCTTTCAGTAACTTGTAAATTTTCAATTTACACCAACTTTGAACACTGATGACAGGAATTAGTCCTATATTGTAATTATAATCTAACATGGCCTGGTTTAGTCTGTGGGTACATAAAAAATGCTCTTTCAACAAACCATTTGAGAAAATGATGGTGACAACAATTAAGGCTGAAATCCAGACAGGACCTTGGTGCTGCATCCAACTCTCCTTATCATGAGAATACAAAACCAAGATCTGACACAGATTTGGCTGGATTTTACAGCAGCCAAATCTGCCTCTCTTCATCTCAAATACAGCAGCACTGGGTGCCTGAATGCCAAACAGAGGATAATCTTTTTAATTTAAAATTTCCTTAAATAAGATCTCAGTTACACAGCAAAGAACATCCAGTAAGGGAACCTCAATTAAAGGCTGAAGCACAGCCCCCTAAATACTGTTCCAATTGTGCATTTTCATCAACATCCAGCACAAGTTAATTCCCAGTCTGACTGAAATAAGGATGCAACAGAGGAGAGAGGGTTTCTGGGCTTCTGGTTTTACAAAAATGCTGGCACATTACTCATGCAGCCATTATTGGAAGTGATAGTTAAATTCATTTTGAAAAATGAAAATAGACTGACTGGTTTTAATAAATTTTGAATGACTGTGGCCTTATAAGTTGGGTAATTCACTAAAAAACTAATTAGAAATGCAATCAGGTTGCAAAGTTTGTCCAAGTATGTTTAATCTATTTCATCAGAAAGGATATCTATCAAGAGGGCAGCTATTCTTAAGGGACAATATACCTATCAGTCATTTGGAGGAATAAAAAAAGCAATGCAGTCAAACCCATTTTGTAAAGGTTAATATAGTCTGAAAAGCATTTATCCCAAATTTTCTCATTTTCAGGACGTGCTGAAGCCCCAGAGAGTCCAAAAATAAATTTTTAAAAAGCTACATATTATTCCTGTGACACTTTCAGAGATCAAGTCTCTTCAAAAGCAGAAAAAGTAGGTTTGGGGAAGGAAGGAGTTCCCAAAATTTAAATAAATGAATACTGCAGAAGGCCAGCAGTCTCAATGCCAACTTCAGAAGCTACAAGCCCAAACAAAACTGGCATCAATGGAGAACACACGAAGAAAACCTCAAAAACACTCCCTTATTCTTTACAAAAGCTGGATTTTAAAAGCCAACTTCCAGATTACCCAGTATTCAAATTACTATGAATTCACATACTGGAAATACATATTATTTATTAATAATTCTGTGATCATACATCTCTACTTGTAGCTACATTCCCAACAAAAAGCTTCCCAAAATCTTAAAGATCACATGGTTTTAAGAGGAGTCCTGAGGAACCAGTTTTATGTTCAATGATGGAATTGTGTTCAGAGTCAGAAACTGCCTAAAGGACAAATGGTTCCTGTAATTCCAGGCATTCTGGAAATTGCCAAATGATGGCATTGCCTGCTCTTCTCACCCAACCTCTGCAGGAGCAGCTCCAGCATTTGCTTCCACTTGTATCCCACCCATCAGCACTTACAAAAACACCACTGAACCCCAAATATGTACATGAGGTTCAACTGAGCAGTAATTCTCATTAATTAGTGTTTCCTGGATGAATGGAGGTCACTCAGCAGCTCCTTCCTGAAGCTCTGCTTCTGGAAAAGCAAAACCCATCCATTCAAGCCCTTCTTAACAGGATCATTACATTTTTTCTTCTGTTCATGTGAAAATTAAGTATGCAGGTCTACTGTCATCCCAACAGTGAAAGCATCTTGAGGAAGCTAATTAAAGCTAAGAACAAACACTTTCACCCCCTCTCCAGCTTATTTTTGCCCCAAAGGAGGATCACAGTATGTTCTGCTGTGGAAAACAGAAAACAGCACTCCCTAATCTCTAAACTCTCCTGACACAGGCAGACTGGGCTTGTGCTGCAGCATTTTTGGGCAGCTCCATTCTGGATCACTGACTTTTCCCTCACATCCCAGGATTTACACTGCCTGCACCACGTCAGCACTTATGCAAAAGCTGCTCATGGAGAATTTAATTGCCAGCTACTGTCCATGAAAAAAAGGCAGCACAAGCTGTAATTGCTCACTGAAGGTTGAGTCACCTTTCCAAGAGACAAAAGAGGTGGGAGAGGGGTGGAATCCCAGCTCTCCCTGCAGCCCTCAGAAGAAAAGACTGAATGAGGTTGGAATCTCCAAGTTTTCCTCACTCACTGGGAGGTCTCAGCCTCCCAGGCACAAGTGATGGATGACAGGAAGGGAAATAAAAATGCAGCTCATGAAAGTGCAGAAGATAAGGTCCTTTTGTTACTAACACACCACAAACTCAGGACTGACTCCCTAAAAGGCCACCAGCACCAACAGTCCCCTTTTACTGCAATTAATAATGCATTTAAGTTCTTATCTAAAGCTCATCTGCTGTTTTCTACACAAATCTCACACAATATAGGGAGTATTTTTCACACTCCCTATATACATGTCAAGATTTCATTTTTGCCATTAATAGAATTTTTTTTCTTTAAAACTCTAACTGAGTTTACCTACAACAATTAAGGCAGCTGGGTTGAGCTTTTTGTGGCTGTTTAGGGGGAGAGTGGGTGTGGATTTTTTTCTTCAAATGCACCTATGAAGTAATCAACCTTTATCTGTAATAACTAGATGAAAAAACACACAACTTGTCTAAAATTTGGTTTTATTTGGAACAATATATACACAGCCCTAAGCTGCCTCTATTACTGCCTCAGGTGGAACCTTTTGGGAAGCACATCTCCGCTTCTGCAGGATGATTCTCCTCTGCAGTTTCTCTCATGCTGAATTGTTTAGGTTTGCATACCATGATTGGAGGACACTTTTAATGACCCTGTAGTGTATTTCCCTGTAAATTACTAGGAAATATTCAATATCTATTCAGTTGATAGAACTGAGATAAAACACTGTTTAGAACTGGTCCCAGCAGCACTGGCTGAAAAGGAGTGGAAATATGAAGCAGAGTGAGCATAGGAACAGGGGAAGAGCTTTGGAGAGCTCCAGCACACACAACCCCCAGCTCCAGGGAAAGGAATAAATCAGATTTCTGCAGGACACATTACCAGTAGCACTGGGCATTGTTCTCCAGCAGCTTCTCCACCATGTGCTCCACCCTGACAAACCAGCTGGGCACAGCTTTGTAGATCAGCGGGGTATCTGACCTGTGCAGGGAAGGGAATAAAAGAAACAAACACATTTTTAAATGCTACACTATTTATAAAGTGCTCTTTAATATTTATTTTTTGCACATGACAGTCTCCTTTTCACAGAGTGCTGCTGAAATATTATCACAGTTAAAGGTTGGGGTTTGTTTGGTTTGTTAAATTACATAAACTGTTACACTTATGTGAGCTACTATTTTGAAATCCAGTCCTGAAAAAATATTTTACAGCCTTCAAACCCAGTAATTCAAGGAATTTGTATAGCAAGAGCAATCATGAGAATGTTCAAACGATACTTGAATTTGAAATTTGTGCTCCTACATAGTACAACATGATGAACTTCAGCAACTCTTAAAATGAGTCATGTTTCAGTCTTCCACATGAGCTCATTCTGCATCACTTTTTATGTGTACATGAGCCTGAAAAGCCAGGGAACATTATGCTGTGCTTTTACTACTTGCATTTAAAATAATAATCACAAATCATAAAGAAGTAACAGCACCTAGGGTTAACCAGAAGAAAGTTCTATTCCAGGAGGACAGGGAAAGCAAGAAATGCAGATAAGCATATAAAAGAAGTTTCAAATATATCTTAACATATTCCTTACTTCAAAAAGCAATACAAGAAAATTCTTATGGGAGGAGAGCAGTTTCACAACTTGGGATTGCTTAGAAATGGAAACACAATTGGCCAGAGCACAGATTGAGCAATTTCCTAAATTGCTTGGGAAAATCAGTATCTCCAAGCATCTGACTGCAGTGTCCCAGCCCAATCTCTGATTTATCAGTTCCACAATAACTGCTTAAGGTCTTGAATAACTGTTCAGGCAGCACATCCTTCTGAAGGATCCTGGGATCCAACAGGGGGCACAGGTCACTGGCAGGGCTCAGACATTTCTAACCCTTCCCATCCATCCCATTATTCCATTTTGAGGAGGGAGAAGAGCCCTAGGGGATAGGATCTGTGGGTACAGAGGAGAAAACAACACTGAGACAAGGAGCTCACTCTCCTTTAGCATCATTCCATTCCACAAAAGGTTTCTGAAAAATATTACTTTGGTTTGAGTCACTTTGGTTCAGAACTTACACAAAAATTCAATACACAAAAATTCACCTGAGAAACTCCTGTTTGGCAATACACAAAAATTCACCTGAGAAACTCCTGTTATCTCCCATGTGCAGTGAGCACTACAAACAGCCAAAGTTTAATTCATTTTACTTACACCCACAGCAAGAACACATTTGAAATCCATCAACTACTGCAGGTTATGATGTAAATTCAAACTGCTACTGTGCCAGCACTTGCTAAAGGTGCACCTGCCTGACCCACAAAAGAAAGAAAACCCACAGCAAAGGTTGTTCAGACCTTAAAAGCTGAACTCACAGTGCACAAAGCCCAACAATAAAAAACACATTGTTTCTTTTAACACTATACTTCAAAGGACTTTCCATTTTAACTATAGCTGTATTTTTCCATGTGCTTAAGTGTTAAAATACCTATAACCTTAAAGGAAGTGGTGAAAGCTCAAAGTAATAGTAATGTAGTTGTGTCCTAGCTATTAAAGGCAAACCTACTGATGGTTTGCTACAAATTTAATTTAATATAAAAAATGGGAGCAGTTGAGTTCACTGCTCACACAGTAAAAAAGCAAGCATTCCCCAAGCTACAAGATGCTTTGATTTCACTGAGTATTTTGTTCCAGATATGCTGAAGAATGATGATCACAAGATCTTGAGTAAGTGCAAACAAGGAGAATAAAAAATTGATATTAAAACTTTATATTTAAATTTCTCACATGATCTTCACATGTTGGAAAAGGAAGGTTGGGACAATGGTGAGGAGAGCAGCAGGTGGGGCTGGCTGGGAGATCTGTACCAAAGGCCCAGCAGGGGAACATTTCCCACCCAACACCGAAGTAATAACACCTGATAACCACTCCAAGCATCCCCAGGGCTCTGCTCCTCCTACAACAATAATAAAGGGGAGAGGACAAAGTTTCCCTGAATATTTTTCTTCTGGTACTACCAAGCAGTGCCTCAGCAGGAGACTGCAGAGAACAAAACAGTAAAATCTGCCCAAGCAGTGACACCTCCCATGTTTGTGCCCCTCATGACTGGTGAGAAGGTTGAGGAATGCAGGTCCAACTGGATTTTACTGTAGAATCAGATGAGAAATACTGCTGGGTTTTGTTTTCC
Source organism: Melozone crissalis (assembly GCF_028551555.1). Taxonomy (NCBI): domain Eukaryota; kingdom Metazoa; phylum Chordata; class Aves; order Passeriformes; family Passerellidae; genus Melozone; species Melozone crissalis. Next base: position 17,449,582 of record NW_026535807.1, on the reverse strand, counting down.
ATCAACACAAGGACCTTAAATCCAAGTCTGATCCTCACAAAGTTCCTGCCTTACCATTCCCCTCTGTCCCAACTGAACAAAGTTTTGTTCCCCTTACAGACAGATCCTTTAGAAACACATCACAAGAATCAAATCACAGTAATTGTGATCCTATTCAGTTGTCTTGTAATTTAGGAATGAAATGATCAATAATTCAGCCTGTGCTATCAAGATGCTTCTTGGCTTTGCCTTACTGGTTTGGAAAAGTCAAAGCTCCACATCTGCCAGTGGAGGAGCTTCCCAACACTGCTCCCAAAGGAATGGCAGGCAGGAGCTGTGAGGGACACCCAATATCTCAAGACTCCCAAGATCTCCAGTCCTGACCAATGTCTTCCATTTTCAGCAGTTCTAATACAGACAAATTCTAACTGAAAACTATCTACTCTGTCCTTACCAAGCTGTTGTGTTTTTCATACTTTAAAGTTTAGTTGACAGAAAGTTACTAAACAGAGAAGGATCCTGATTTCATGATATGTACAAAGAGAAGGCAAATTTCTCAACATCCCAAGGATTCAACAACTGCTTGGTTTCAGGGAAAAGCAGGAGTACATTAAGAAGAGTCTGATTGCAAAGTTTTTTTCCATTAATCAATATAACTTATAACTATGTTCAAAGTTAAGAACTACTCTTCTACTTTTAGCACATTCCAATTATGGTTTGATTTGTGATGGCAGTGAAATGAGCTTTTCAAGTAGAATCCATTGTTCGGTTCTTCCCACCGGATAATTTGCTGCTAGGTGCTGCCTGCAACTTATCATCCATCAACAAAAATGTCAACAGAGTGGCAGGATTAAGGATCTTCTACAGAATCAGCACTTCTGCATCCCTGCTTTTCTCTCAGAAGGCCATGACTGGATATTTGAGTTGCTGCACAAGAAAAACACAAGCCTTGCTTGATTTTGGGCCTGCCATTTTTCAAAAGCTGTCCCAAATCATCAAGGACGTAACACTTGAAGAGCAATTTCCCTTCTTCCTCCAGGCAGCTGCTAGAAACAAACCAATCCTGCTGCTCAAGAGCAAGCAAAGGTTATTTTTGCTATAAATTAAAGATAAATGTACCCTGCTAGAACACTTCACCTGGCAGAGTCAGAGCCAGACAGAGAGATGAGCTTTTATCACAGCTATTTCAGTACAGGTGCTGTATACATCAGATAAGACTTAAAATCTTCAAGCCATTTCAGATAATTAAATTAGATATTTTAATTTAAGTCTGTCTTTGCTCATAATAAGAATTTAATACTCTACTAAAAGGTTACTGAAGGTTCTTTTAATTTGATATTGTTTGGTGATTTTTTTACAACAGCAACAATGGAAATTTCAAACCAGGGAGAACACTAATAAAAACAAGCTTCATTTCTAGATTAAATCTGTCTAGCCCTGTATTCCTCAGAACCAAAACTTGTTTGTTCACTGACACTGAAGGCCCATGGGGAATTCCACATGGAGACTTCCCCCGGAGACATCCACCTAGGGAGATGTTTCCACATTTTAAGCAACTGGGCTTCTTTCAAAGAAATAGTCATCTAACAAGGTTCAAAAGAGCTACATTTTTGCCATTTTATTCAAAACATACAAAGCTTTAACACAAACATCCAAAGACTACCTGTGATATGCTTATTTGGATACAATTCAAAGGGTATCAAAAAAATCCTTTCCCATCACTCAGCTGCTTAAAAAATAACCTTTTTTACAAGAGGTGGTTAGTTGGGAGTGCTACACTGAGAAATGAGCAACACAAACTACAAACTACATTTAAAACCATAAATAGAAACTAAATTTCAGCACTACACTTAAATTCATCAGTTTTATGGCAAAAAAAAGAAAAATTTCTTGATGACTAAACCAAAACTGGAGCTCGCCTGAATTAATAATCTCGCTTTGTGTTATTTTTAGTTTTGGCAGGAAAATTAAGTAAAAGAGGGGAAAATACAGGAGGAAGCTGAAGAATTTGTGTGTTAGGAAGCTGAGCTGAAGGCAGGGGCAGGGGGGAGCTTACCTCCAGCAGAAGGGGTAGCTGTGCTGGAAGGTGGTGCTGTGGATGAGCCGGCCCTTCTCCTTCAGCCATTTGATGATGTGCTTATCTGCATCCTGAAACACACATTGGCCTTGGAATGCACATTGCTCTAAGCTACCACAGGGTTTGTCGCAGATATTCAAATTATTTTATAAAAAATCTATGCATAACCCAGCATTTACACACACACACACAAAATCGCTATCAAGTTTATACATTTCCTGCAGGGGCACTGTAAAACACTAAATTTGCAAAGTTATTTGCTCTCTAAACCCTGTTTATTTACAGTGTCTTCAATGTGTCTCTGCTATATGGATACATTAAAATTTGTAAATTAAAGCATCAGTCCTTTTATACCCTTAACTCTCTTTCCATATACACACAACTGTGTGTAAAATTTAAATTTTCTGAAGCACCAATACAAGCCAGAAACCACATTATTTAATATCCTAATGACTGAGTCTTCTAATTTTGTGGCAGGAAATCACATAGTGCTTTTTACCTAATATTTAAACTTCCTGATGCCACATTCCTCTAAAGTGACTGAATTTCAGAATTTGAAGCATATTTCACATACCTCCCTAACTAACTGGGACTTCATGCTAAGCTGGAAGTGAAAGCTGTATATTGATAATTTAAGACAAGCTACTGAACATACAAATGTCAATACAACATTAGGGGAAAAAAATATACAAATATCAACAAGTGGAAAATTCAGTATCATAAGAAAATTTTCCAAGAGCCTTAAATTCAGATTTTTGCCAGCAAGAAGCTAAACATGGAACCTCCATGTCCTCTTATTTGCTTAATGCATAAAGCAGGAAGGAAAGATAGCTGATTGAATCTTCAACTTAATTGGAAAAGACTAAAATCTTGCATTGTATTTGTTTCCAGAACTTGTTTTGCTATCAAACTGGAGCAGCAGGGCTAAAAGCAATTTGTTTTCTCAGGATATGGAATTTAAGAGGCACTCCCTGCTAGGGATTTGTATCTGCAGCAATGTGGAGTTCCTGGGGGTTCCTTTTCCAGGGATTCTCCTGCATCTGCTGCAAGGAAATTCCCACTGCAGCACAGCCCACAAGTGGGGAAATGACTGAATTTCTCCCTTTTAGGGGGTCACGTTACATTAACTGGCTGGGAGAAACTTAGTGATGGCACCTGGAAATCCAGAGTCATCCAGAGGTGAGGGAGGCCCTGCAGATGTGCCTGGAGACTCTGGACATGACATTTGTGTCAGGAGAAAGCTCAGAGTGAGTGAGAGTCTGCAAACAGGATCCTCCTCTGCCCTCTCACCACAACATCACTTGCATTTCAACTTTTTTCTCAGCTGCTTAATAAACAAATTAAACAAACGTTAAAACAAATTTTAATTTATCCAGATACCAGTCACACATTGAAAACAAGCCCACACAAGGAAAAAAAATAAAGCTTCTACCATATATAAAATGAATCTTGAATCAAGTATTTCAGGCCCACTGACCTTCACATACTGCCCAGCAAAGTCAGTCACTTCTGCTGTGAAGCAGCCTGATGCATCCACAGGACACACAGGCACAAAGTCCTTCTGAATGATATTAAAATCCATGCAGACTCTGTAATCATCCTGCAAAAGAGACAAGCAGCAAGCTGTAAGAATACAAAATACTGGCTAAGATATCCATCCCTTGAAACAGAAATGAAATATTCAACAGAAAATGTGATGACTGGACAAGAATAGCAAAATACTCAGGCTTCACTAATCCCAAGTGCTTATGAAAAAGTCCTTTTTTACAGGATTGTAGTTTTATTCATGCAGAAAATTATGATTTCTTCAGGCTGTGCCCTAGTACAGGGGATATGTGGATGTGTTTCTCTGCACATCAGTGCATACACACACATGTATTTTATGTGTCTGAGCACACACACACCCGTGGAGAGAACAGCTTCAGGCAACCCTTGCATGGCAAAGGAATCCATCACTCCATCCTGAGCCTGGATCTGCCCAGCTCTCCAGCCAACAGGGCATGTTTCAGAAAGCAGGTTGTTTTAATCAATCTAATTCTGGCATTTCACATAAGCAATCCCATTTTCTGAATGTCTTAACGAGCCAAAGCCTTTAAACCTGTATTTCTCAATCATTTTTGGCCCATAGGCAATGCTACTGACCAAGAACCACACATGGACAACATCATAGTTCTTTTTTCCTGGCCTGTCTCCATTTAAATTTTTAATTTCCTGTAGCAGTAAGGGAAAAAAAAAGGAAAAAAAAAAAAAAAAAAAGAGTTGCTTCGGATTTTCCAGAACATGACTGAACAATAATGGTATCAGAGAAAAAATTAAAACAAAATCAGTAGGGGGATAGAAAAGTTAAATTTTACCTTCCAGGCTGAAGTGACAGTAAATCTGTATCTGACCCAGGCTACACAGCAGCTGTTTCACAGGAGCTGCACCTACAGCACCCTCTGAGGCTGCCCAAGGACAGGGTGTGAATGCACATTTCACATGCAGGGCTCCACAGCTCCCTGAGCTGTCCTTCCCTGGCCCTGACCAACCCAGGTGAGCCAGCTCTGGGGTGCCAGGGCAGGGCTGCCATGTCCTTTGTGGCCCCACCCAGCCCCTCCAGCTCTCCCCACCACCCCGAGGCTCCCATTCTCCTAAGCCAGACCTGCTGTGTTTTACAAGGATGAAATCCATCCACAGATGGGGAATGTGGCCGCTTCATGGACCAGAACCTCACACATAGAAACAACAAATCCAAAGTTTTACACACAGAAACAACAAATCCCTGCAGCCCCAGCACTCCCAGCCCTGTTGTCCTAGGGTGATGTTATGATGCTTGTATCCCCATTCCTGTGTGCTGTTTATGCTGGATATCATGTTCTGTGCCTTCAAGACTGCTCTGAAGAGTGAAAGTTTTGGTTTGGTTTCTTATCAGAAAGACATACAGACGGGACAGTACATAGTGCCGCTTTTGCTTTTTGCTTTGCTTTTCACTTTGCTTCTGCTTGCTCTTGCTTCAGCTCATTAGCTAGTTTAGCTAAACACTCCAAATTTCTTCCTGGACTGTTTCTCCTTTCCTTTTTTGAACCTGCTCCAGACTGGGACCTGGGAACACCCAGAGTTTGCACCTTGTGGCTGCAGCAGCTGCCCCAGCACAGGAGGGATTGATAACAGAGCGACCACCCTCAAGGGAGACTTTCTGAATCTGTCATCTTTCTCAGAGTGGTGTCATGCTGTATTGTTCATTTTGTGTGCTGGGGGTGCTGTGCCTGTTAAATAAACAGGTTCTTTCCACTTCTCTCCTTCCCAAACCGGTTGGGCTTGCTGTCTGGAGAGGCCCCCTTTGGAGATTCTCTCCCAAATTTGCCCTAAACCAGTCCAGCAGCTGCAGAAAGCATCCCATAATTATTGCCCCTGCCCTTGTGACCCAGAAGAGCCTCTCCAACAGTGAGGACAGCTTCTGGCACACAACACTACTGCTCACATAAAAGCCAAGATCAACATCAGGTTTCTCCAGGATAGGAGCTACAGTGGTCACTCCTGCACCTCAAAATCCCTCAAAAGATAACACATAGAAGTTGTAATATACAAAATTAATAAGCACAGCTCATTTGTGAGAAATCAAAAGCTTTTTTATGTGAAATTTTAACAAAATAACAGGAACACAAAGTCAAATGTTCACCTTCAGCACCTCTTAGCAAAAATAAGCATCACTTTTGCCAAAAGTGTCAGGTACTGAAAAAAAAGTGCATCAGTAACAGATCTATGAAACTTGTGTGTCACAGCCTGAGCAGGCACTAGCAGCACTGCAAATTAAAAATGTGTATGCAAATTTAAGTGTTACTAAAGCTTTTAAGTTGACTGCAGGTACATCTGCATATGATGAAATACCTGAGCAGCTGAATTTCAGTGTCATGTTAATCTGGAGGTACAATGAGTTTACAGGGTTTTTAATACAGGTTTGTCTTGCTCTGTGAGCTTTAATTTTGATGTCTTTTGAACTGAAATAACAGAGGGCTCTGATATGGTGTGGCAGCTTGCATTTGGCAAAGGCATCACACAAGACAATGAAACTACATCTGGAACTAAATGGAAGTGAATTTTTACTTTCTATTTTTTTGGAGAAGGATACATTGCTGAGCTATCAGCAATACAGAACATGTATCAGTAAATAGGATTTTAAATAAGTAAGTAAATAAAACCCTGTCTTTCCAACTTTATTTATCAAAGGGACTCACTTATATTGATGAGAAGGATCAGAGACAAGACTCAAGGCTTGCTATGAAGGATTGTGCTTTCTTTATTTCCTCACCTCTCACCACCCTGGTGCAGTTATTCCTTTTCTATTCACCTTCACCTCAACAGGAAGGTGCAGAGGAGCCAATTAAGCAGGAACACAACCCTGTCTGCTACCATGAACCATCTCCCTTCCTTCAGCTAAGCCTGTCTGAAGGCCAACAAGCAACACCAGCAGGATTCTGCACAGAGCCTGCTGTGTAATAATGAAATCCTGAGCTTACACCAGCACCTCTGGGAGCTTTTCTGAACAGAAATAATCCAGGGGCTGTCAAAACTGAATTACATGCACCCCAAAAAGAAGGCAGAAGCTTTGAGTGCAACACACACTGTGCACTTTCCTTGTGAAGGCAGCACAGCCCTTTGACTCAGGCACCAAAATTATCAGAACTCTCCTTAGCTGATGACTGCAAGGTTTTGTTGGTGATGTCTGTGCACTTTTTCATCACACACAGTTTTATATATTTTTTTCTTTGTGAAGCATTTAACTGTTACTCTCAGGTTTTTTCATAAAAAAAATGTTTTACAAGTAATTGCTGATTTCCCAGAGGGGAGAGAGAGAAAAATATTTTTTCCTCTGTGTTTACAAAACTCAGTGGGCTTATTAAAAAAAATCAAATAAAAGAGGGCAGATAACCCTTGCTCTAAGAGGCCAATCAAGCTTTCCAACAAGCTGTTTCCAATAAATTTAACTGGACTGTGCAAATACACAAACCACTCTTAGGGATTGTGTGATTCTTTCCTGTCCAGGGAAAGCTTCTTCCAGAGCTCCTTTCCCTCCATCTCCCACAGCAAGAGCTCCTGATTCTAAATCAACTCCCAGCCTCTGGAACACCCAGGATTCAGCTGCAGGGTGGGACAGGATTTACCCTCCTGAGGACACTGACCAGCCACCACCATTTCCTTCATTAACTGCTAACACAACCCACCCTAATTTGCTTTATTCAGAGCTATATTAAGCTGGAACATCTTTTCATATCAACCATCATCCTGACAAGGGAAACACCACCACAATGGATGTTCCCTTCAGCAAAATGCTGGGCAAAAAGGATGGAAGAGGATGGGCTATTCCATATGAATACAAAGAGGCCTGTTGCTAATGCCAAGTTTCTCTGGAAATTATGACAGAGCTCGTGGTCCAGGGATTGCTAATTGCTAGGCACTGCAAAGTTTTTTGAGGGCATCTTTGGATAATGGCTGAAGACAGGACACTCTACAGAAAGGACAATGAGCCTAAAACAGTGCATTTAATTCAAGTGTCTAAAAACTGAAATTATTAAATCCATGACAAATTATTCCTGTTAGCCTTAAAAAAGAACAGACTGAGGGAAGGGACAATAAAGACAGAAAAAAAACCAAAAGAATGGAGTGCAACAAAATCCTTTCACACCAAGGGATAAAGTCTCAGGACAAAAGCAGTGAAAGCGTTTTCTCATTCTCTAACAGCCCAGTGAGTAATGAAATTGAAACACTGAGCAGAACTGCTGTTCCCAACCAAAATCATCCCTTAGCAAAGCCAGTTTTCACTACCAGTGCCACAGACCAGCCCTTCCCAAAGCTCCAGCTTCAGACTGAGAAAAGCTGAGCTCAGTGACACCCCCAAAAGATCCAGTGGTGAGTTCAGCTCACACAACACAACACAAACTCCAGAGGGGGACACAAAAATCTCCACCCTAGCACAGGCACTAATGGAAGAGCTCATGAGAATACAAAGCTACATGATATTCTTACACTTTTAAGCAGCAAATGGGAAGATTGTTGAACATCAATCACCCTGAGAAAGTCCCCAGGAGCTGGAAAACCCAGCAATGCGTGCTGGCCAAAATTAACATTACAGATACACCACAGTGTAGCTGATACTTACAGCACCAAAATAGGGAGCCTGATGGACAACCCCTGTGCCTTCCTCCTCCTTCACATAGCCATCCACCACCACAGTAAAAGCACCATTTTCTTTGCACTGTAACACAAAAATATCATTTTCTATATTATTTACTATATATTTACTCATTGAATATATTATTTATTATAAATATAATTTATACATATATAATACATTCTATATAATATATTCTATATAATACATTGTATTTATTCATTTTTAATATTTTTATTTTTCTATTTTGATATATACTAACACACATACAGGAAAACAGAGCTGCTCAGAACCTGGCAGAGCCACAAGCCACACAAAAGAGGAAAGAAGTGCATCAAAAATCAGTGACACAGTAAAATGTGACATCCCAGCCATGACTTAATGACTTCCCATAGCCCAGACACCTGTGTACTTCATTTAAAGAGTGTCAAGTGTGATTAAATCTCACACCTCTCCAGAAGTCAATTACTCCTGAAGCCACAGATCTTCACAGAGTTCTGTGCTTAAGAGACTGCAAATCAATACACTCCTGAATGTGGAGACACAACCAAGAAAGGTACAAAAGTTTCCCTGCATTTTTCTATGTCCCCTATACCTCTGGATTTTTAAAAAAGTTTGGTTTTATAGTCACACATTTTCCTTATTTCCTCCAGAGAATAAGAGCATGGTAAATACCAACTAAAAACAGAGAGAAGAGAAAATCCAGAAAAAAATTTGCTAAGGAAAGATATGACAAATTTCAGTGTGTTCAGTATACAGATAATGAAAAATAAAGGGCTATTTACTATTCCCTAAAACAAAAATAGTAAAATAAATACTGCAGTCACAGCTGAACCAAATATGTTACAAAATATTAAGTTTGGCTTGTTCTGAAGGGAGCTATTTTGAGATAAGATCTCCATTCTAAATAAAAAATTGTAGATGCCCCCATCTGCTCTTTACAAGTACAGCAGGACTCACAAAATTTATCCATTCCAACCCTCAGATGCACAGTCCAATATTCCACATTCAGCTGTTTTTGACTCTCCTCTAGAAAGATCAGAGATTGCTTCCTGCAGAGGTTTTCCCACCTTTGCTGACTCCTGCACATCTTTAGGAACAGGAAATGTCTCAAATGACCAAATCCCTCACAGGAGTCCCCAGCTGCCTGGCCAGCAGTGCTGCACCTCTTCATCAGATTTTAATCACCTTTTAATCAGATTTTTTTTTTTTAATTAGAAAAATTCTCTAGGAACTCTCCTGTTTCTAGATATTCTTTTATCATCTATGATGCCAGACCTAATGCAGCTGAAAAGCTGCATCCAGATAAATCTGATACATCAGTAGGGTTGCAGCAAAGGATTTTAAATCTTCAGTGGGAAATGACAGGGACATGTCTGTGGCTGTTATCCAAGTCATTCCCTTGTGAAGACAAAGCTGGGCTTAGGAGGAAGACAACACTCACCAGATGAGAAAATTAAAGAATATTGGTTAACGTGTACTTGTTAATATGTATTTAAGTTTCTCTTCAATCTGAAATCAAACTTCTATTTATCAACCAGTGTTTACTCTGAGTATATTTAAAACTTAAAGGAAAAAATTAGAGAAAAAAAACGTCAACACTGTTTTTCAAACTTTCACTATTTAATACAATCTGGAGTTTGTTATTAGAACCCAAGATCTTTTTATAATATGAACAAGGATTACTCAGAATGGGTTTTATTTTTGTCTTTATATCCTGTATCAAACACCAAACTGGTTCATCTTACCTGAATAAAATATTCAAAGAGTGGTTTGTATTTCTTGCCTTTAAGAACAATACCAGGAAACCTGAGGAGAAGGATTTACAAGAACACAAATTAACAACTTGAAAACTGGTTTTTTTCTATTTGTTTCTTCACCTCCCTGACAGAATTTGATTTCAGAAGAAGAAAATAATTTCCTTAAATTTACTTCCCACCTCTGTGGTAAATTGGAGAAAAATCAATGTCTTTTATGCATCTCTGCTACCAGTCAGCAACTTGTACCTGATAGATTTCAATCAATCAGTGTAAATTAATAAAGGAATTAAGCATTAATGACAAGCTCCTTATGGTAAAGCTGGGCAAGAATCTTCTGGATCAAACACAATAATCATAGCAACAAAGCCCTAAAGCTCAGCATGTCCAAGAGCACTAAATAAAGATCCTGAAGTTTTATGTACAGGAGATTGTGACACAGGGTATTGCAGCCTGTGAAGCTCAGATATCTCATTCCTTATTCCAACCTGGGCATCCAGGCTCTCCAGAGGGATCTCAGGGAATGATCCCACACAGGCAGGGCTGCCTGGGGAGCAGCTGGGCCAGACAAGGCAGAGATGGAGCCTGGCTCCCTCAGCCCCCGACAGCAGCTGCCAAAGGCAGGGCGTAGGTTGGGATTTGCAGCTCAGAACTCCCCTGGAAGTGCTTAAATTGTCCAACTTCAGGAGGAAAATCCACTTAAAACATAACTTAATCTAAGAGATGGGCTGGCTCTCTGACTGTGTCCCAGCTGTGGTCTCTCCCTGCTCTGGCCTTGATCTACAACTTCCAAACAATGGCCAAACCATAGAACACTTGACTCCTTCAAAGTGGGGGACTTTCCAAAGCTGTTTCCCTGCACAGGAAGGACCTGCAGCAGCTTTTACTGCCCAGTTCAAGAAAACAAGCCCACACAGGGACAGAAAAGTAGTCTAGCTTACAAAAACGTTCATGTATCTTTTCTAATTGGTTTCCATGCTTTGTCTTCTTCCTTGCTATAGATACACTTGAAAATCATCAATTGTTATTTCTTCTATTAATTTCTTCTATTAACTCAGCTTTACTTGCAGGTCAGCTGTCAAGCCCCTCCACACCAGCTCAGCACACACAATATATCCTCTAGGAATAGGGGAGATTTCTATTTTAAGCCTCAGCTTTGCAGATGGTTTATATGTTTTTATATTACACACAGCCTTTAGGAATGTTTGAGGTGCTTAATCAGGATCAGATGAGAGAGAAGCATCCCAGTGCTCAGCCACACAGATACAGAATGTGAAGCACCAGAATTGGCTTTAAAAAAAAAAAGTAGTTATATTCTTATTTAAGACAAGTCAGAGAAAGGTAGAGGTTGTGGATCACATTCCTGATTTTCATTTTGGGATCTGAAATGCTTTGTTTGTCAAAGTCCTGGACTCCAGGTTGAAAATTTATACAATGGTGCCTTCTTGTGACCTAAGCTATAGCAGTAAGATTTGTTTAAAATCACTTCAGCAATCCTTCACTCTCAGGAGATCAGAAATCTCTGGTTTGGATTCTTTAGAATTCAAAGAGACAACCAGGGAAATCAGTGTGAAGAAATTAAATGTTTAATATGCCAAAGGACTGAAATCCAACACAAGGGGAGGGAAATGCTCAACAATCACCTCCTACCTCTGCTAAATAAAACAGGAATCCACTGAATGGCCAAAATTGGGTTTATACACCCAGACCCACTCATGAGGGCAAAGCAGCCAGCTCAGGGGACTCCACACACTGAACATTTTCATCAGACCATCCCTGACCTCAGCCTGATCCTGCTACAGATTTTGTTCTATCAACTTCTCCCTCAAGGGCCTGACTGCTTGAAAATGTAAAAGTGAGCTAAAGGAAGAAAAAAGTTAAGAGCAGAAGTGGTAAATTTCATTTCCATGAATTTAGATACTTGTAGATCTAAATCGTTCACAGAACCATTCAACTACCAGCTACCTTTTAACTGTCTCACATTTGGGAAAATTAATTTTTACATAACAGAAAAACTGGAGCATGACCAAAACCAGAAAAGAAATCAGCTTGAAAAGAGACCATAGCACTAACACAAAAAGAATTAAAATATACTGCTCTGCAAAGAGATTTGCTAGCAGCCTTATAGATGGGCAGAGGTTAAAAAAAATTTAAAAATAATCAGAGATTGGAGGGGGTGAGTGGTGGTGTTAGGGACATAAATACAACACCTGAAATGTTCATGATTGCCTTAAAGAGCAGGATCTTCCAATTTCTGATGAAGATACCACATCAAAAGCAGGCTAAAATGTTCTGTGCACTTCTGATATAGAATGACTGCAGTCACACTGAAGTTAAAATTGTAATGTTGCATTAAAAGAAGAATTTGGAAACAAAAGACAACAGATCAACAAATTTAATCTATGAGCTACCTTGCTTCTTTTTTAAGCCTAAAGTAAATGTTTTTAAAAATACTTAAAAACACAAAATGGTTTTGATAGAAGTTTTTAGACACTCTGAACAGGTTTCAAAAGACCCAAAAGGAACAGAATATCTGTATTTCCCAAGAGAACTGAAGCACTGATGGACCTAAAAACCACTGAGACACATCTAACAACCTGACTCAACTTCAAGTGATGGACAGTTTCTAGTAAGAGAAGTGCTCAAGAATATAAAATGTGGATTTATCAAGAACAAGCCACACAAAGCCAAAATTTTTGGGGCAGAATTGCCAGCTTAGATAGCAAGCAAGCAAGCAGATCAAATGTAGGTCTCAATGTTAGTGAGAGCTTTGACACTTTATCATTCCAACACACACAGATATGGCACTGGAGGATACTCCAGCACTTCAAGAGAAAGTTGTGGTTAATTCAGTATCAGACCAGCAGAAAATCCCCAGTGGGGCCTGGCAGGACCAGCCTGACACTGTTCAGTGGTTCCACTGATGACTCAGAGGGGAGGGAAAAACTCCAGAGATCACAAGTTCAGCCAAGCCTGAAGAATGAGAGCGCTGAACATCATCCTCAGAAACTGAACACCAGCTTAAATTGGTACAGACCAAGTGACAGATTAGGAGCATTCTCAGAGAGGGGGGAAGGGCAGAAATCAATGCAGAAATCTAAAATTATTCAACTGGCACAGTATGAACCATCAGAACAGGAAACATCTTAAACATTCCAGCTCTGCATTTCCCTAATTTAATGATTACATGTAACTGCTTAGCTGAAATATCCTCTACTTTTTCAATTTACAGCTTTCAAATGCTTGATAAAACGACTAAAATAGAAATAACTGATGCCAGTGATGAAGGGGTGTTATTCTCAAAACCATTTCTAGTCTTTATTTTTTTATTGTGGTTATGTGGGGTTTTATAGGGTTTCCTGGTTTGTTTGTTTGAATAAATTGAACAAACAAATATTTGTTGTATTTGACCTCTTTAACAGGCTGCTGGTTTATACAAAATGTTTAAGAGAAGCCAAGACAGACATTTTGTCTAAAGAGCTACAGAATTTAATACCTGCACCCCCTGCCCAGCCTGACTTCTCAAATAATTCCTCTTTTCCCACCTAATCAAGATGAGTAAGCACCCTGCAGAAAGCAATGGCTGCCACTAATTGGAGAAGTAATATTTATTTCCTAAAAACAATAGGATTGCTGTGCCCACTCCCCTTTACATCTTTACATCATGTGTAGAAGAAGGCACCTGGACCACACCTCCAGCATTTTCTCAAACTTTTACCTTTATCTAAACACAAAGGAGAAGGGTGGACTATGGAACCTTTATTCCCCACTACAATACAGGGACCCAATGAAACTTTTTTTTTATTTGTAGCTTCACATACAAGACCAATTTGTTCCAGCAAATTTCAATTCCTTTTATAGATTTTTGAAATATAAACACAGATGCAGGGAAATCCATCTTCTTAACAACATTTAGAAAAGCACTGGAAGCTAGCAAGTATAATAATTTATGTACTTGCCTGTCAAGTATCTGATATTCACTGTCAGATTTGTACAGTGCCACCAGCCTGGACTCCATCAAAATGTAAATCTTCCCTGTGGCTTTATCTAGAACATAAAATAAAACAGGAGTTTCACAAATCTGTTTAATCCCCTCATTTGCACCATTATGAAACCTTTCAATGTATGCAAGATATTGTAACAATAAAACCGCCCAGAATAATCCTTTACTACTTTCCAGCCACTTTTTCTACACTCAGCCAGTTAATGAACACTTTCCAAAGGCTAAGTTTAAACAGAAACCACAGGATAAAACCCAGGCCACTGATTTTCAGTGTGTTTTGTTGTTGCAAAATCAGAAATCCTTGTCTATTATTGCTGAGTCAAATAAAAAAAGCAATTGAGAAGTTTCAGTAAATTATAACTGAAAGAGAGGGAAATGACTGGAAGATGGACAATGAGTACATAAAAATCAATATTATTAAGTTGTGAGGTAATGATTGCACTTCATGCAGCCTTCCTGAGATTTGCTATTTCAATTACATGCTTGCATTTCTTTATAAAATAAGTATGTACCAACAAAGAAAGTTAACATCAAAATTGAGTGAAATGTTATGAAGAAAACTCATTTTCTATCCCAAACCAGCCTGATTTCCTAACTTCAATGACAAATTTTATTCAGGTTGCTAACTGAGGGTCACTGTCCCACAGCAGTGAGCCAGAGACATCCAAACCCAACTCAGGGCCTCAGGCAAGTGAGGATATTATTTCTGAAAATACCCAGTATTTCTTTTTAAGATGACTAAATTTAAGTTAAAACTTTTCAAAACTGAAACATACTTAGTTCTCTTCAAAGAAAGAAAATCCAAACAGGTGGAGTTCACTGCAAAGGCCTGCACAACCTCATGTTTAACACACAACAGATTCATGAGGTTATGTTGAAACTGGAAATTCCTACTCACTATTTTACTTTATTAAAAAAAGGGGAGAGGTGTTTGTAGATGAAGGTATAATTGAAGACTACAAACACACACACATTTATTTACTATTCTTTATTTCATCTATCAGTATTTTGTAAGGAATAGTCCTCTCAATTCATGTTAAATAAGAGCAGAGCAGCTGGAAATCATCAGCCACATCCAAAGTGAATCTGATCCTTCACACTATCACTGGTTCAACCCCAGAAAAGTTCTGTAAATTTCACACAAACCAGGCTAAAATACAAAACATAAATACACATCCACAGGCCCTGAAGGAAGAGGTGTTCCACACTTGCCTCTGAGTTTTACATATTGCAGTTCTGGGTTAACACACAGGGCCAGGTTGCTGGGCAAGGTCCAGGGAGTCGTGGTCCAGGCAACAAGAGAAACACTTGGATCTTCCTCCAGAGGGAAGCTCACGGTCACTGAGGGATCCTGAACATCCTGAAACACAATTTAACATGCCATGCTCATCTGGGAGGGAAAAGGTGCAGTGGGAACATTAAAGTCAGAATAGAGCAATCATTGAGTTCCTCATTACACCAGTGCAGCCTGCCAGTCCAACCAGGCCACAGGGTTAAAATCCCCCCTCAGCAGGGAGATTTGGGGGATTTGCTGCCAAAACACCAAAGAAAGACAAGTGCAGTTCCTATAGGCACCTCTCATAACCCCATTTTCAAAGTTTAGAACCAATCTCAAGGGTCAGGAAAATGAGCAGTTTCTCAGATACTGAGAAATACTTAGATACTGATAAACAAATCCTTTTCCACATTTTCCTCTGCAGCCAGGGATTAGGAAGAACAGCCATCAGGAAGAACAGCTATCACATAAAATGATTCATCTCTAATTAATAAGCTGTTGTTAACAAGGGGGAAAAAACATTTGGAGTACTTAAAAACAAGAGTATGTCAATATTTAAGAGTAAAAAACCTCAGGGAAGGAGACCTTTGTCAGCTACACTATAAAACTTCACCTTCAAATGAATCCTAAAAATCCCCTGAAAAGAAATTTTTCTTTCAGCCAACTACAACCCTATTCAGTCACTTCACATTTCACATATGATGAAAAGCTGCTTGTAAAAACAAGTCTAGGCCTGCAAATGTGAAATTTTCCCTCTGAAATCTCTGAAATCCCACATGGCAGCTCAGAGGGTGCCGTGCACAGCGACCCTCAGCCCTAAATTGGTGCTGTGGCCAGGGCTCTGCTCTCCAGCCAGCATCATGGAACACTCACTGGCATCATGGGACAGGCAGCTATTTCTGTCAGAGCTGAGGGCTGCCCCAGAGGGAATTTGCTGTGAACATCTGGTGCAGTCAACAGTAAAACATAAATATTACATAAGCCATGGCCCAGGCTCAGTACCAGGCAGAGATGGAGCCCTTGGTTCTGGCAAGGCAGCACTGCAGGCTCCTCACTGAGCTCACCAAGGAGATTAAAACAACTGGGAAAGTATAAAAATACCCTCCAGGCTGGCAGGTAATGTGTTGTGTAGGGTTTTAGCTGTTAGAATTTCACCTGCAGACACCATTTTCTCAGTTTAATGCAGTACCAGCTGCTGGCATTGATAGCTCAGGTGTGCCTTGGACACCCAGCTCTGGTTCTGAAGGTGCTTCCTGTGCTCCTGATCTGTGTCCCTGCTCTCAGAGGATCAATAAACAGCAGCCAAAGGCTGCTTTCCACTGAGAGAAAGGCAAGAGCTGCCTCACACCCAGCAATGACTGTGCTCACCAACAATAAATCCTGTCAGCTCACAGAGCCACAACTTCCAAACACCACTTCTGGCAGATGAGAAAGGTAATTTGTGCATGGAGTGGCAGAGCAGCATCCCACCCACACACACCTCTGGTTCTAGAGTAAAAAACAGCACCTAAATATTTCATTAAGACTCAAGAAGAGAAAAGAGCTTCAAGCTTTATGGAAAAAAGAGAACATAGATACACATACAAGCTTTCAAAAAAGTCTTTTTCCTAAAGAAATCTCATTTATCTGAGCCTGTGTGAAATGGCAGCCAATAAGGGCAAGAAAAGTAATTATTTCAGTTGTCAGACAGTCACAAATAACAAGATCTTTTTGCAAATCTCTCTTTCATAAATCACAAACCATTTTTTCTTCAGTATAAATACCCTTCAGCAACACTGAAAGCTCTGCTATCTCTCTGGTATCTGTGGGCTGCATTGTACTCCAAGTCTACTTAAACATTTGTTTTAAAACCACTATTTTTGGCCAGAAAACTGGCCTTTTTTAGGCAAGATATAGAGACCAGATGTACAATCTGTGCTAGCTCTCTGCTCTCACAATGCAAGTGGAAGATTTACAATGTGAGGATGTGGAAGCCTGGGTCAGGATTGGAGGGGATACAAAACCTCTATCTACAAACTAATGTGGAATTTGGAAAACTGGGACACAAGTTCTGCCCTCACATACATGAACATGAGTTTGTTGTGAGAAGCTGCATTTGCTTCATCTTGTCACTCATTTTTAAAAGAACATTTTATAAACCACAGGAAATCCTGCATTATATTGGGTAGAACATTTTCTGGTGTTTCCCAATGTAATTAATGATTTTTAGAAGAACCATTATCCTACAGCTACACAGTCTTTGACATTCCTTACAAATCTCCTCACAGAAGATTCAAACCCTGCCAAAGACCCTCTTCACATGTGTACAGACAGGGACAATGCAGCTTTGCTCTGAAAATCCACCACTGCAATAAAGCCTTGAGAGCACAGAGAGGGAGGAGTTTACCACAAAAAAAAAAAAAAAAGTGTTTACTTTAAACATCTGTAAGTAGTAAGCAAGGAAGAACTCTAAGATCAAGTGATCCAAACAAATACAGCAGAATATTATCAAAATTAATCCATTTTCCTAGATTTTGCCACCAATTTGGAGTGTAATGACATGTTTAGGACCCACCAAGTGAAGAGTACTAAAGCTTTACAGAA
Organism: Melozone crissalis; assembly: GCF_028551555.1. Lineage (NCBI taxonomy): Eukaryota > Metazoa > Chordata > Aves > Passeriformes > Passerellidae > Melozone > Melozone crissalis. The sequence continues at coordinate 17,431,759 of NW_026535807.1, read as the reverse complement.
GAAAATAGAGAAATCTGATTGCAGCTTACCTTGTAGTTCTGATGGGACTCAAAGTTGGACAGGGGGGTGTTGCATGCAGTGGAAAAAGGCATGACCTTAACCCCTCTGTACACCAGGCCTTTGTCATAGAGCTGCTTGAAAACCCACCTGGAAGTACACAAGGAACAAGGAATAATTGGTGTTTCACATTTAGTAAATAAACTGTAACATTTATTTTACAATTTCTGCTCTAGCTGGAGTTTGTTTCTGAATGACACTTCAAAAAAAACCCCACCACAAACTAAAGACAATATTTGCAAGTCAAAAGGCAGAGAGATAATTGATTGCAACTGCATTTCTGGCAGATTTTAGCTTTGGCTGGAACTAGCAGCTTGGTATTCCATGCAGTGGTGCATAGCACAGAGATTAACCAGCAATATGGATTTGTGTGCCATCTAAATTCCTCTTCAGATTTCCTGAATACAAAGATCACCTGAAATCTGAAAAATTAAAAAGGCTGAAATCAGTCATAACTTAGAGAAGAGCTGTAGTGACATGGCTGCTCACTTCTCACATGATCTTCATTTTCTGCTGCAGCAACCAGAGCTACAGCAGAGACTCAGATACAAATCAGAGTCATCTCAAGTAAATCCTGCTCATCTGAGAGCATTTTCACAGGAGACCACAGTTAACCATGAACTCAGTGCTGAAATTTAATATTCTACTTTGAACTCGGATCCTCACCAAGACATCAGTCTCACACCAAGGTCTAACTCTGCTTAGGAAACCATCAGTTCAGCCTGGAGCATAGCTGGAGCCTTATGCTTTCTTGAAATAATCAAGACAGCAATATTAATATTGCAAGTGACAAATTGAGTCAGTGCTCAAGGTGAATGGAAGCTGGCAGAGAAACTCTTCACACAACTCAAGGTGTCCATGTGATGGAGAAACCCTGAATGCCCCAGGGTTTCCTCAAGGATCATCAGCATTTATCAGCTTCTCCCATCCTGCTGACCTGCACACTCAGTGGCACAGCCTGCAGGCTGTAAGGCAGGAGAGGCCAAGCCTTAAATAATCCTGTCAGCTTCAGCTCACAAATCAGAGCTGCTGCAGAGCCTCCTCGTTTGGAATTTCACAGCAAAACTGTTAAACTCTGCTGACTTTAAAAGCTCCTTTATTCAAACTATGTTTTCAAACCATCCTGATCCCTTTTCTGGGTCCCTTTGCAGATAAATAGCTCATTGCTAAGCAACCAACCCAGTCCTGGCAAGCAGCACTTCTTTCTGCAGGCTGTCATTTTGTGCTTGAGAATCTGGACCTGTGTTTCAGTCAGTGTCTTGTCTTCTATGCTTGAAATTATCCTCTTTAACAAAAACCACAAGTGGACTATTGCACTGATTTTATCTGTGGCCCAAAATAAGAATATCAAGAGACATGCCCTGGCTCGCTGACATGAAGTCCTGTGATGCTTTAATCAGAATAATTATTACACTGCAGATTAGGCAGTTGGAGAAAATAGAGAATGTCACACAGAAAAGATGTGCAGGCCAATCAGATTCATCCATGGGCCTCCAATAGAAGTCCAAAACTCTGCTATGAGTGGTCATTAACATCAGAAAAATTAGATAATCCAAAGTCTGAGATGGAAAAAGCCTCTGAGACCTTCAGCAGCATCAAGTTCTGCTACAGAGGAGCCAAAGCCAGGAGTCTCTCAGAGCTGTGCACTCCTACAAAGGTGCCTTACCTTACACACAGCCCCAAAGAAACCTTGTTCAAACAAGAAATGTCACCAACAGCAAGATGTGGCTGCCTGACCCCCAACCCAAATCTGAAACACAGCAGTGAGTAACTATTTTACAGTGGAGATTTTAAATTTATCAACTTAGACTTGTATAAATCCAGATCAGTCTTTTATAAAAATGGTCCCTGAATATAGTTTCACCAGCTTTCAGCATATAAATTTGAGCTGGCTAACTGCACAAGTTTTTGTGGGAGTTAAAGTAACTTTAAATGTATGCTTACCCCCTCAGAGCATAATTAATGCAGCCTGTGACAAGTGACAGCATTCCTACTGAAGGTGTTCTATTTGCCTTTCAAAAACAGTAACTGAAACACCTATAGAAAAAGGCTCCACTTGCCTTTCTATAGAACACTGCCTACTAACAGCACACAAAAACTACCCAGAGAAACACTGAATATTTAATTCAGCTGTAAATATAACTGTAAACTCAGGGAGCTGCTCAGGAAAGGTGAGCACTAGTGGAGCTGCCAAGCTCCCAATGCAGGCCAGCATCTCCCTCCTGTGGCAATCCCACCCCACTGCACAGCCCGGGCTCCAGCTGTGCACTCAGAGCAGGGGTGGGCTCTGAGGGAATCCCTGCCCTGAGCACAGCCCTGTCCTGGATCCACCATCCCTGTCCTGAGCACAGCCCTGTCCTGAGCTCCATCCCTGTCCTGAGCACAGCCCTGTCCTAGATCCACCATCCCTGCCCTGAGCTCCATCCCTGCCCTGAGCACAGCCCTGTCCTGGATCCACCATCCCTGTCCTGAGCACAGCCCTGTCCTGAGCTCCATCCCTGCCCTGAGCACAGCCCTGTCCTGGATCCACCATCCCTGTCCTGAGCACAGCCCTGTCCTGAGCTCCATCCCTGCCCTAAGCACAGCCCTGTCCTAGATCCACCATCCCTGCCCTGAGCTCCATTCCTGCCTGTGCTGGTGTTCACAGGGGTCCCAGGATGAGGGAAGAGATAAGGATCTGACTCCATGTTTCAGAAGGCTGATTTATTATTTTATGATATATATTAAAACTATACTAGAAGAATAAAAGAAAGGATTTCATCAGAAGGCTGGCTAAGACTAGAAAAAGAAGAATGATAACAAAAGCTTGTCTCTCAGACAGAGAGACTGAGCCAGCTGTGATTGGCCATTAATTAGAAACAACCACATGAGACCAATCACAGATGCACCTGTTACATTCACAGCAGCAGATAACCATTGTTTGCATTTTGTTCCTGAGGCCTCCCAGCTCCTCAGGAGGAAAAATCCTAAGAAAAGGATTTTTCAGAAAGTATCATGGCTACACCTGCCCTGAGCTTCATCCTTGCCCTGAGTTCCTCCATCCCTCCTGCCCTCTTTGGAGTTTGTCACATCCTGTTCCCTCACACAGCCATTCCAGCAGAATAAACAGAATTCTAGTTGAGTCAAGTCTGCTGTTTGATGCTATAGCCCTCATTACCACTACACAAGCTCTTTTGTTATCTTAAAAAGCACCTAAAATGGTTTCCTTAAGAAAAAAGCTGCTGGTGTGTGACCAGCAGAGCTGATTCCCAAAGAGCTCCCTGCAGCAGAGCCCACCTGCCAAAGATGAGATGGTCCTGACAGTGAGAGTCACTGACAGGTAGAGATCATACTTTGATTAAAATCATCACAATATTTTAGACAATTACCTCACAAAACATGGTGAAAATACATAAGGTTTAACCCTTATGTTTGAAAAATGTTGACACTTTGCAACAAAGGGACCCAGGTTTGTAAGCCAAAAGTGAAAATGCAGTGCTTTCTGAAAAAATAATAATAATCTAAGGAAACCACAGAGCTCCTTTCTAGTGACAAACAAAGCATTTACTCACAAAAATGAGAAATCAAATCCTGTTCCTCTAATTCTGCCACATTTCTCCTCACACATAAATAAATTTAGTTGCATCCTCTTGGCTGTGGGAGCAGCACTCAGACCTTTACTGAAGAAAAATGCAGTTTGGGAAAAGGTGAAATTCAAGATGCATATTTCAGCTTCTTGTTCAGAGACAATCTGGTCCCTAAAGGCGCAAGGAGTGTTTAACTTCCAAAGTGATAAGAGTTTGTTGTTCCTGAAGTGTCATGGGGGTCAAGCCCAGTCAATAACAAAGCCTTGCTCTCCTCAGAATTTCTAGAAATCCTGAACCTTCCTGCAGAATTTGTTCATCCAAGTCACACACACAGCACATGGATATAACCAAACTCCTGCAAATGAAAGTTTTGCTTCTAAAAAATACTGAATCAGTCAATGCAGCACTGCAAACAGCCCTGGCATCCCACATCCAGCATCCCTCATACCCAAAAGCAAGCTGCACTTCTCAAACACCTCCATCCAGCTGACATCAAAGAGAAGGTTTGATCTTGGAGCTCCCCAAGCCCTTAATGCCATTCCTTTGAGGGATCAAGGGGCTCTGTCTGCAATGATCTATATCTGAGGGTTTTCTAAGGGTTTGAGAACTCCAATCTTTCCACAAAACTACCTCATAACTAACACTGAGATTTACTTTCAAACACATATAAAGTGCTTTCCTCCCTTTTTTCTCTTTAAAGAAAAAACAGCAGGAACTGTGAACAGTCCTGTGGCCATTAGGACAGCAGGATCCTGAGGTCTATGATTTCAACATATCCATGGTACTTCAGGTAAATGGACAAAATTATTGCTGTGTGACCTCACACCAGTTCACACCAAGATAAAAGCACAATTTTAAAGCCTCTGTAGACCTACCAAACAAATCCAGGCACAAACACCACACTATGTAAAAAGCCCTGTCATTTTAAATTCAGCAAACACTGCACCCTAACAGCACCATGGGAAGCAGAAATCCTGAGGAAAAGGTTTTCCTACGACTCATGGGCAACACTTGAAAAACAAGAGAAAATTAAAATGAAAGCAACATGTAAAAACAGATGCTTAGGGACAAAAAAAAGGTACTCAAAAAGCACTGGATGTGAATCAGAAAAAGCATAAGCCTAAGTGGAACATGAATTCCAATAACAAACACAAGCTATCTTTAGAATAGCAGCTTGGAAAGACAGTTCCTGAAGAAAGGCAGGAAAAGTATTTCTTTGTTCCAGGGCCTAGGAATTGTTGAGTACAGAAGTTGTGAAATTCTGTGTTAAACTAGCACTGAAAGCTTGAAAATCCTGGCATACAGAGATCATCCTGTTCCAGGTCTACCCTCCAAGCTGTAACCTTCAGAGCTGTGTGTTTGTTGAGAGATTCTGGGTGAAGCCAGAAATGCAAAATAGCTGCATAACAGTAAATTTGAATGCCTAAAACTGATGCTAGACTTATCCCAAAGGTCAGCCATAGGGCTGCAGTTTTCCTCCTCCAAAATACAGGTAAGGAGATACAACAAGACTGGAATGGTGAGAAGGTAACAACAAGGGGACTAGAGAACTTAATGCACAAAAGAAATACAAGAATGAGGGAAAAAAATACAAGTGGCTTATAGAAAAATGGACAAAGCACACTTCTTATCACCAGTATCTCTCCAGAGAACCATTAGTCATGGAATACATAGAATACAACAGGGATTTCTATTAGGAGAAATCTATTTCTGGAAATCTACTGGGAGAATTTCTATTCAGAGATCTGTTGCTCTGAGATCATTCTGGTTTAGTGCTGGGCCTGTCTCAGGGTGTGAGCCCAGCTCTCCGGGGCAGCTCCTCCCACAGCTCTGTCACCAAGGGCTGTCTCTACCAGCTCAGCCCGCAGTTGCTCGTTTGGGCACTAGATGGTGACAGGAATCTGCTCGAGCCACCCTTCAGAGGAGCAGGAGGAGAGGAAAAGCCCTGACATCACCTGGGGATGCAGAACATCCCCTCATCCCACCTGGGCTGCTTTTCCCAGAGGTGAACCCACACCCAGCACTGAGAACAATCATTTACAGTTATTCCAGCTCCCAAAGGTTTCTTTCAGACCACCTCAGGAAGAAGTTTAAGCTCCCAAACTCCTCTCCATTTCACTGGATGTGCCTTGTGGCTGTACAAAAAGAAGGCAAGAAGATATTCCATGCTTTGCCATGCCAGCTCAAAACATCACTCACTGCACTGTTCCAGTGAAGGGCACTTCTTAATTGAGATCCAAGCTGGCTGCAGGATAAGTTGTACAGAGCTTTTAAGTTCTAATTCTATTTAAGTTATTCAATATATGCAGAGCTGACTGGATCTTAACATGCAAAACCAGTGCAGTATCACCTCTCACTGACACCAACTTCCAATCCTCCCCTGAAAAATTCTGCCAGGATACCACAATTCTACCAGTGAATGTTTTGTTTTAAGTCAAAATTTAGCAGGCTAAAAATTCAGTTTAGTCAGTCATCATATGACAGCATCAAAATGCCAACAAAGTAGTCATTTCCACCAGACTAATTATAAAGATAAAAAAGAAATGCTCTCCAGCATTCTGAGCTCACTAATATTGTTTTGTAGAGATACTGTACAACAGATGTATTTGGTGTCTGAGTCCTAAATACTCCAAATCTAAATTATTTGGATCAAATCAGCCACCACTGAAAACAACATTTATTACCAGTATTAGATTTTCTCCCTGAACTCAACAGAAACAAGGAAGAAAACACCACATGTCACAAAGAAATTCCAGTTGAGGCCACTCCAGAGCTGCAGGAAAAGCTACAGACCAGAAATAAAACCAACCTAAACAGGCTGGTTTAGCTGATTGTATGACTAAAGAGAAACTCCTCACCATATTTTAACCACAAAACCTACAGCTGCCATGCCCACTCCCATTTTCATAACCAGGTTATTTTTTCTGGACCTAAAATCAGCATTGTACTCCCACAGACAGAACAACAACAAGGTCAAACCACTGGACAGGCCAACATGGTCTCCAGGGCAGCCAATGCAGAAATTAAGCTGCAGTTTCTCTTTTGTACATAGCTGGACACTAAACTTTAAATTTTTTAAAAGAATTTCAAAAGGAGATGAGAAAAAATTGAATCAATTGTGAGAGAAGCATTCTAGAACCTACAGCTCAAATTAACACTCCTGAGGGACATGCAAAGTAACTTCAGTAACACCTTGTGGGTCTGAAGATTGCCTGGCTCACCATTTAATTTATTTAATTTTTAGGAAATTGGGCATTACCCTGCCAAAAGCACCACTCTAAGTGCAGTGACAGAGCTCTCTTTAAGCATTATCTGCTTCAGCCCTGTGAGAGTCCTAGGAGACTTCCCAAAAAAGACCCCAATTTTTAAAAACAGAAAATGTCTCATTACAGGATTTAACAGAAACTTAACAGTATCAGGAAGCAAAAAAAGTACAAAATTAAGAGGCTGTCTGCCTACATGCTTCCTGAAACCTCACTGAGTTTTCAGAGGAAATATAATTTAGAGTTTGTATCAAAGCAGGTATTAGAGGAGGTGATCTCTGTAGCACAGGTCAAAGACCAGAAATTGCCTTTTGAAGAGGTGGTGGGATAAAAAAATCACCAAAAAAAGGCTTGGGCTGCTGAGAGACACCCTGCAACTAGCTCAAGGCAGGTTTGGTTTTTAAGCTGCCAGTTAAACAGGATTTGAGGTGGCACTAAGTATTTTTGTAATTTACAAAATGAAGGTTTCTTGTCAGTTTTGGCTTTATAATTATGCAGGGTTTCTTCAGCTGAGCGAGTTAAACATCTGCTGCCTTCCCACCATCTCTCCACTGCTCACTGAAATCTCACTGGCACTTCAGTCTCTGCAGTGGCTTCAGGGACATCTAAAAGCTCTGTCAATCCAGGGGCAGAACTTTACGAAACTACACAATTAAAGCTGATTAATAATGCTAACATTACCAAATATTCAATACTTAATTATGCACATAATTTGTTTTTCAATGAATGTTGAATTCACCTTGTGATTCTATCACCCAAAGGATTCACAGCTGCCATTTCTTCACAGTGTTAAACCAACCTGCTCATCCTTAACCTGGAAGGTTTTCTTGTCTTCTGAAATCCCAACAGGCCCCCTGAACACATTGCCAAAACACCCAAATTTTATTAAGCTCTGCACCAGGAGTCCAAGGCAGTTGTCAAACTGTGCTGCCAAGAAAAAGATAACAGCAGATTCACAGCCTCTAAAATCAGGCTTGAGGGAGAGGTTTGGAGCTAAACTGGGCTTGGACAGTTTGCCATTTACAGCTGACAGTGTGAAGAACATCAAGAATGCAGAGCTAGAATGTAATTTCCTAAACCAACCAAGGACCATATTAATAGATCTTCAGAAGTGCTTTGAAGCTGGCACGGAGCAGTAAGATTTCAGGGCAGTGTTGGTGCACTTTATTTTGCAAAACCCTGCTATCCTGGAGAAGGAAAAAATGGGAAAATTCATTCCATCACTTGGACATCAAGAGATTTCACATCACTTTAATTCCTCTGCCTGATGTTTTATCTGCATTTGGCATTTTCTGAGCAGTTCTAGTGACACATGGACCAATACATGTTTGCAATGAGTGAAGGCTTTCTCACATTTCAAATCCCCAAAGCTGTGAGTGCTCACTTACCACACAGACTCCATGAACTCGGGGTACAGAGTTTTATAGTCATTTTCAAAGTCAATCCAGCGTCCTAATCTGGTAACACTGAACTGTTAAGACACAAAAACAGAGATTGAAAGGCATCTTAATAATGCACCAGCAGGATACATTACAAATATTTATTCTGTTTTTACAGTTATTCCAGCTCCCAAAGGTTTCTTTCAGACCACCTCAGGAAAAAATTTAGTGAAGGCTTTTTCTGTAAAATAAAAATCAGCTGGGTTTTAAGTGCAGTGTTTGTGCCATCTCAATGAAATACATCTACAAAGTATTTTGGCCTGGTAATAGTTCCAAACAATGTACTCATACAGGCAGAAGTAAGGAAGGAATGAAACCATGAGATGGTTATTTAGAACCAAGGTCACACATCAGGTAAATGTGTTCAACACAGCAGGAACAGTAGATCACTTGGATCATCCATCAGATAGAAATGGTGGATCCCTCAAGGTTCAGCCAAGGTTCAAATGCCTGAAAATTGCTTTTCATGACAGTGGTCACACTTCTATTTTTAAGACTACTTGTTGCAGAGACAGTGAAAACCCAGAAGTCTCTCAGCTTTCAGCTCCATGCAAACATGATGTAACTTGAAGACAAAGCAATGCTGAGAGAAATTGATACATGACAAGTTCTCAAACCCTTCCAGGGCCAGCTGCCTTCCCTGCCAGAGCCCCAGCAGTGACAGGTGCCACCCCTGGCTCAGGACAGGCCATGGTCACACTCAGACACTGATGAGGAACGAGCCAGCTGTGGGATTCACTGGGACAAGTGGGATTTCACAGCCACCCAAAGCCCCCAGCTCTGCAGAGCCAAGGCAGGGACAGCTGTCCTGACACTGCTAACAGAGCCCACACTGAATGTCAGACCAGCCAAGGGAACACAAAACATTCACTCCCTCACCTCTGCATTTTCATACCACACCTGAGCTCTGACATGGATCAGTTTCCATGCTGACCTTTAAGCCACTCTGACATTCCTCTATAAGATCCACAGCCTAGGATTGATTAGCACAAGGATTCACAGAGCTGGAGCACTATGTCTGGTCACAGCATTGTGAGATCTCACACAGCCAAGGAACTTTTACTATTTTTTCATAAGGCTCAAATATTTGCTAACCACCTCAGGCAAAAAACAAACACTATCCAACAGGAATGGTGGTAATTCCTCTCCCAGCACTATTCCAAAATATTTCAGTTTAAACAAATTTCATTATTTTTATTTATCATCTAAAATACACACACTTACAAGTTTAGAACAAAACAAAATACAAAATCCATTCACCACCCAAAAGATCAAGTGCTTGCACTAACCAGCACTGCAAAACCACCAGCTGCTGAAGCACAGCAAGTTAAAAGGTATGGAAAATGAACCACAAATGTTCCAGGTGTGGCTGGGATAGGGTTAATTTTCTTCTTCATAGCTGTCCAGTGCTATGTTCTGGATTTAGGATGGGAATCATGTTGTTAGCCCACTGCTGGCTTAGGTGCTGCTGAGTCCTGCTTGTCCCAAATAAGGAGTTCTCAGTTTCCCAGGCTGTGCCAGCCAGGAGCTGCACAAGGAGCTGGGTGGGAGAAGAGCCAGGACAAAGAAAAGCCAGGACAGCTGATCCCAAGTGGCCAAAGGGACATTCCACAGCATAGGACATCAAGACCAGCAGAGAACTGGGGAGACTTGGCCAGGAGCTGTGAATCACTGGGCTGGCCATCACTTGGTTTTCCTGGCTTTTATTCCTCCCTCTGTCCTCTTTTACTATTATTATTATCATTAACATCATTCTAATATTTTATTTTGTTTCAAATTAACTGTTCTTATCTCCACTCATTGGTACTTGGCTGCCAGGTGGGGTTAAACCACCACAACAAACCAGAATGAATCTTGCTGGTTTTATTTCTAAAAGCAATAAAGAATTATCAATGATGGGTTTGAAATACAACATTTCAGAGTGTAATTTGAAAAAAACAAACTGTCTGCTTTTCATCCAGCCACAGTTTCTCTACCCAAGGCACCTCTGGTGTCTCCATGCTCCCAAGGGCAAGAGGCAAGTGATACTCAAGTAAGAAACTCCCATTTCCATGAAAAGAAATACAGCAGGGCTAGAAACATGCAGAGGAGTGTGATGAAGCAGAAGAGCTTTTGCAGGAGGAAAAAAATTAAACTAATTAGGACTGTTCTGCCTAGGAAAAAAAATTATGGTTAAGATGAAGCTTTATTGGAAATCTTTTTAGAGAACTACCATTCTTCAAACTCACAGACACCAACACTTTCCCTGTATTCCTGGGACGAAAAGCTGACACCAATATTCTCTGGGAAGACTGAGGTTTTACCCACACCTCTGGTGACAAAACCAGATGTGAGAATTTCTGTTCTTCCAAAAATACAAGCTGCTGCCCTGCACTCTGGCAGTGAAAAGACTGTGGGGAAGGAGGAGCAGAAAAGCAGTGAGGTTAATGGTAATTTTCTTTAATGGCTCCATTAGAAAACCAGACAGATCTTTCAATTTTCTCTACAAGAGAAGACACAAAGAAAGAGACAATGCTCAACATATCTGCTATTTGTTCAGTGGAGCTCATCAGACACTTTGAGCTCCAGGTAACCTGCCAGTAACCTTCTCCTGACAGCACAGCAGTGTCTGTTCCAAGCCACAAAGGGGCTCCTTTTGTTCTCTTTCAGGATCACAGGGGAGAAACACAGGAGCTTAAAGGCATGAGATTTATGCATAGAATCAGACAAAAGGATGAAGTTCCCCCCACCTGAAACACTCCTGCACAAACACATTTAGAAATGCTCAGCAGAAGGTGGACTGAGCCTGCACTCACCTCCCACTCCTTGGCATATCTCATGACAATCCCTCTGCACTCTTTGTTGTAAGCTTCAATGCCCATCTTTGCCACATCCTCTGGCCCTTTAATGCCCAAAGTCTTGTCAATCTCATATTCCTGGAACATGGAAAACAACCAAACAAAACATCCTGTTAGCAAAAGCCTTCAGGAGCCCCCTGGATACTCTGTGTCCTGTGCCTTTTAATGAGGCTCAGGGGCCTCCTTTAACCTTTTGGGATTTCATGGGAGCTGCACCTGAACTAGGCAGGGATTTCACAGGCTCACCCTGGTGTGACTGTTTCTTTAGTTTCTTTAGAAAAATAAACAAAACACCACTTTCTGAAATATGAGCCAAATAAATACAGGCTCATAGCAATGACCAGAAGGAAGCTCCTGAACTCACCACACACAAAAGCCAGAGAAACACACTGGACAAGGAACTTCCATTTCTTTTTTAGCAACAATATCAGGTATAAAAGCAACAGAAATATGAGTGATAAGCAGGGAACTACAGGGAAAGAAGAACCTACAGAAGTATCAGCAGGTAAATTCATGACACATACCACAGGCAAGCCATGGCAATCCCAGCCAAACCTCCTCTCAACATGGAAACCACTCTGATGAGCAAATCTGGTCACAATGTCTTTGATGGTTCCTGCAAGAATGTGGCCATAGTGGGGCAGCCCCGTGGCAAACGGGGGGCCGTCATAGAAGTTGAACCTACAACACAAAACATTCCTCATGAAAACCACAAAAACTCAGCAGCAAGTCAGTGACAGGTGACTCCATGCTTGCACTACTTGTGTTTCACTTGGAAAATGTCCATTCCTTCCTCCTCCACCATCAGGTGCTGGCAGTGGCACTGCAGGGAACATCCCAGCCTGTTCAGTTCCCCCAGGATTCCCATGGCACACCCAGCACACTGGGAAGAGCTCCTTGCTTCCCTCCCCATTTCTCTTACCAACCCACCAGGCAGGAAATTACAGGTTTATTACAACTGCTTGAATGTTGGAATCCATAAGGTTAGAGGATTTTTAAGAAATGGTTAAAAAAAGGTATGTAGGCCTTAGATTGGAGTTTTGTTAGCACTGCAGAAAAGTTTCCCATGCAAGCAAAAAAGTTTCCCAAGCAGAAGACGTGACAAACAACAATAGGCCTCTGTAGAATTGGCTTTAAGATAGCAACAAAGTTATTTAATGTATATCTTTAGAAAATTAGCATAAATAGAACTCTGTTCTTTGTCTCTTATGAACTAGTCTTTGTTTTAACTACCATTACGTGTGTTTTATAAGATTAGATAAAATGCTTGTCAATATATGTTTTCTGTGTGTAATTAGCTGAAAATGTAGACTGAGATGATTTTATGTATTGCTGTATGAGCCCTCCTAGAAGAGACATTTTGGAGTAGATCAGTGAGCTGTCCTGTCTCCTTTTTGTATTCTGAGACTGATGTGCTAGAAATAAAAGCAAAAATCTCTTCACTGGTCTAGTTACAATGTTATCCATATTTAAATATTTTACCGCAGCCTAGTGAGTTCCTTTTTAAGACGTAAGTTCCTAACACAATTAAACTTATATCTACCCATCCCCTGCACTTGAACACTGCTGATCTTCACCAAGTGAAATCTAAAGGGACAGCAGCAAGAGCCAGGCCTGCTGCTGCCCAAGGGAGCAGCTGCTGTTCACAGAAGCAAGGAAAAACAAAGAGTAACCACAGCCAAGCCAGCCTGGCACTGCCACACAACTGCTGCAGCTTTTAACAACTCTTACCTAGGTCTGTTCTTTGATTGCTTCAGGCATTCCTTGAAACAATTTAGATTTTTCCAGAGTGTCAAGATCTTCTCTTCCTCATTTGGAAAGTTTATGTTTTCTGGAACTTGTTGAACCATTCTTTCCCAACAAGGATCAATAAGAGAAAAAGACACATTGAACAGAAGTGAGAAAAAATAACTCCACAAATACAACTTTTATCTCTCAAATCCATATCACCAATCCAAAGAGCCTGATTCACTGCAGGCATGGAAGCAAGCACTCCATTCTAAAAAAAACCTAATTTTGACTGACTCACACCAAAGTTTTGGAACAGGAAAAGGATTCTCCATTCATTCAACTATGATTGTTCCCTATTTTATCATGTTTTTATTTCTGTTTCCCAGAGAAAACAGACCAAGGGTAAATTATGTTTTGGTTACAGGGTTTTTTTCTTCAGGAAAAGCTTCTGAGTTCAAGCTGACCCTTCAGCACCAGTTTGTATCAGAGAGTTTCACTTTCAACTACTGAAGAAGGAGCAACTTTTCCTTGTTCATCTACTCACAAACTGTTTAGATGCTTAAAAGAGCATTTTCCATCAGGCTGTGCCAGCAATCTCAGATGCCCCTAAAAGCAGCCAGAGTGCAGAGAGCACAGCTGAAAAACTGCAAAGGTGAACATGAGTTTTATAAGTACATTAAAACTTGTACAGGCCGCTTGTGTACAAGCAACACAGGGAAGAGGAATTCTCAACACTATTAGGAACACACAGCAGTTGCCTGGTTCCAGAGCTGCTATGGGATAGAAAGGGGTCAGATGTCAATAAAATGCCACAGCAAGAATTAAACAAAGCTCAGTTTTAAGACAGCAGCTCCCTAAAAGGAGGAAATTGGTTATGAAGGTTGTAGCAGATGATGCTAAAGGATAAAAGGGTTCTTCCACCTCTCACTTCAGTGCTGCTGCTCCTGAGCACACTTACACCAGAAGTAGCTACTACAGCTTTGAGCTTCACTCAGCATTAGAGAATTACAAGTAACAGCACAAGGCCTGAGTTTTGGCATTTAAATACTAACCATAAAGCAGCAACAAAGGCAAATGCATGAAGACAATTCTTCCAGTTACAGCTAAAGCTCCAAAGCATTTCCTTAAACAGAACCCAGAACACCACAAAAACTGCCAGCTCAAGGCTTGAACCCCTCTGAAAAAATGTGCTACAGACCAACTCCACCACTTTTGTATTCATGACAAATCCTTCTCTCCACTGACAAACCCAAATTATCCTTTATCACATTATTATAATTGAGAATCCCACAACCTGGTGCACAGGCAACAGCATTTGGAGGGGAAATCAGGGGCTGATAAGGAACACATGGACATGGCCTGGATGTATTTTGAAAGGTAACAACCAGCCTGAGCACAGTGAGTTACTCTGCACACACCCTGTAGGAGTTTTCACCATTCTGCCTCTGAGCACTGATTAGGCTGTGACTTGATCACAGAGACAATGGAACTGATAAAATAATTCAGCCTTAAAGCTTTGATCTCCCACAAGCCAGCTGACCTGAGGTTTAAGGATCTGCATGTTCTACTCAGCTCCACGTCACATTTTCTCAAAAAATCCCTTTGCCCAGGATCCTTCTTGTGGGAAGCTGAGAAGCCTCAGAAAAAAAGGAAACAATTCTGATCTCATTTGATTCTCCTGTGTTTTGCTAGTCTGGAATGTGTTTGGAGATTGTTTCATTGGTTTCTGGTGTGAATTATTTTGACTTAATGGCCAATCAGAGCCAAGCTGTGTCAGGACTCTGGAGAGAGTCAAGAGTTTTCATTATTATCTTTTAGCATTCTGTAAGCATCCTTTCTGTATTTTTTAGTGTATTTTAGTATCCTTTAATATAATATAATATGATAAAATAATAAATTAGCCTGCTGAGAACCTGGAGTCAGATTCATCATTCCTTCCTTTGTCTGGAGGAGCTCAAACACAAACTCAGCTCAGGGATCTGCATGTTCTGCTGAGCCCCAGCTCAGTGTAAATCAGTGTAACTCCCAAATCAGTGTAGCTACAAAGTGTCTGGAGCCTGGCCAGCTGCCAGGGCTGAGGAAGCAGAGGCAGGCTGGTTTGGGCTGTGCCTGGGGCAGGGCTGAGGAGGCTGCTCAGGGCTCACAGCCTCCCTGCGTTGCCCCAGGGTCACTGTGGGCCCATTCTCCAACTGAAGCACTGCACGGGCACAGCAGTGTCCAGCAACCACAGGGCACAAAGCGCCCACACCCTCAGCAACAGCAGCACTTCACTGCATCAGAAGCAGGGGGGAGGAAACACTGCTGGGAATTAATGTGCAACCATCACTACCTGTTATATTTTCCAAGATACAAACCAGAATTTTATGGAGATTTAGAATTTTAAACAGAATTTTAAACAGACTGACTTAAAAGCCAAAAGCACATTGGAAATCTTGCCATGGCTCAACCTCAGCTGAGAAAAAAAGCCAAAGTACAAAAATCATTCTATAGACAGAGGTATGACTATCTCCACAGAACAGAAAGAAGCTGATTATAAGCAATCTAGGTATTTTCAATCACAAAATAATGGAGAATAACTTCATTACTTTGAACACAGTCTGAGCAAAAACATCACAAACCATATTACAAAAATTATACAAACACATCTAATAAACCCCACTTTCATACAACACCACATCTACAGAGATCAGAAAACACATGAAGCAGACAAGAAGTTTAAGACAATGCACCATTAACTAACTTTTTATTAAGTACACTCACTTTTCTAGAGGATAACAACATCCACTAGCAAAGGTGCCAAAGTTTGGAGATTGTGCTACAGCAGTCAGAGACTTAAGCTGGGCTTCTTATCTACAAGGAAAAAGAAACATGCATTAAAACCATAAAAGCAAGTTCCTATGTACTTTTATTAAACATTAACTTTTTAAGAAACAATAAAAATTCAGTTAAAACACCACTATGAATAAAGTGAACCCACATCTGAGAAATATTATTGTACTTCCCATACATCAGATATGTGATTAAAACAAAGTGGATTTCATTATATTAATCATTTTGTTGCCTGAGAAATGATAAATATAAAAACACAGGATGAACTAAAGGTGAACAAAAGGTTTCTGATTTCCAGGGGTTTATGATCAGTCTCTTATTCTTGTTCCAGTCGCCTTCTCCCACAAACTATTTTGTAAAAGAGACCAAAGCTCCCTCCAAAGACAAGGAGCTTCCTTTCTCCACTTACAGCTTTCTCCAAAGTTAAACAATGCTCTATTTTCCATATTTTCCACATCTAGCCCCCCATTTTCTGTCTTTTCAGGTCCTGTTCTGGGGTAACATCAGTCTAAACCGTTCACCTGATCATCAAAATTCTCCATTTTTATAAGGGGTGGAAACAGCCAAGTTTAAAACAAAAGGAAGGAAGGATGGGAACAGAATGCTGAACTACAGAACAAACACTGCTTCTGAAAACCTTGTCTCTTATACAGGGAATAAAACTGCAACACCAGCCCAGCTGTCCCCCTGCAAGGATTTCCTTTAACATTGAGAGGCCAATTAAAACATTGCTAAAGCAATAAGCACACTCATCAATTAATGCTGTCCTTAGATACAAACATTTCACGCTATGCAAGAGCCCAGTTTTACACTGTATCTTGTGCTGGCTTAGGAAATGTTTGTTGTCATCATGCAACCTTTATTAAAAATGCAACATCATTGTGAACAAAAGAAATCTAGGTTATCTTGAAATAACTTTGAACTACATCTTTTTAATAAAAACTCAGAAACCAGTGTCAGCTGAGTTACTGAACACTGCTTTCATGTGACAAATTAATTCTATTACCTGACAGCTTTTTTCTAAAGGTGTCACCACCAAACCGAATTAAAGTCTCAGAAAGGGTGTGGAAGCCAAGGTTTGCTGGAGATATCAAAATCACTGCAGCAAAGGGTGCATTCATCAACTCCCCAGTTAAAAGGATGCTGAAGGGGTCGCTTAAGATATTACACATTGTAAGGGACCGTAAGTTCTTTGTGCAAATAACTAACGAAACCAAGACGTGCGAAGCATTAAGTCCTTCAATACAAATAACTAATAAATCAAGACTTGCTAAGCATGAAGCCCTGCAATACAAATAACTAATGAACCCAAGCCGTGCTAAGCATGAAGCCCTGCAATACAAATAACTAATAAACCAAGCCTTGCTAAGCATGAAGCCCTGCAATAAGGCACCAGGCTACCCTTTAATAAGCACCTCCTATAAGTAATCCCTAAATTGCCGAAAAAGCAATAAATCCGCACAGCACCCAGGCGGTAAATCACGCACATGAACGGGACGCTGTACACATAGAACACACGAGCTAACAACGCCCAAGGCCGCAGGGAGCCTCCAGCCCGGCCGGAGCCGCTCCCGCCGTGACAACACCGGCACTGCCGGCCCGGGAGCCGCCGCTCTCTCGGGACACCCTGAAGGAGCCGCTCCCCGGCACGGCTCTGGAGCAGCCCCGCCCTGGTGTGTCGGAGCCGCCCGCCCGGAGCTCAGCCCGGCCGGGCCGTGAGGGGCCGAGGCTCCGGCCGGGCCCCCCCGCTCACCTCCGTCCCGCCATGATGCAATCGCGCCCGGCGCAGCATGGCCGGAAGCACCGCCAGCGCCATGGCCAATCAACGCGCGGTTCTCTGTGGCCGCACAACGGCGCTTTGTAAGGCGGCCGCCCATTGGGTGTGAGCTCACCCGGGGCGGTACGTCACGGCGGCGCGAGGCAGCTCGGGAAAATCCTGATTGGGCGGGGCGGAGAGGAGGCGGGGCTTGGAGAAGGGGTCGGGCGGGGCAGGGGCGGGGTCGGCAGTTCCCCTCATGGCACGGGGGTGAAAGGAGCTCGGTCCATGGCGGCGCAGCGGAGCCTAAACACGGGCAGGAGCTGTGCTGGGCGTCCTGAGAACCCAGCCCAGCTATGACCCACCGAGAGCAGGAGCTGGGCTTCCCTCAGTAACTGGATACCAAGGGCCTCCACTGAATCCCTCTTGGGAGCTCGACCTTACCTCCGTTAAAGGGATTCTCTTAAATATCTCAAAATATCAATTCTTAAGGCTGTAGCTACAACAGAAATGCATCCTTTGCTGCTAAAAAAAAAAAAAAAAAAAAAAAGAAATTTTAAAAACCAAACTTGTAGATGGGTTTTCCCACGTCAAAGAAAACTTAAGGGTTTGAAAAAAGTATTACTGGTTGCTGGCAACCACTGAGAAATTACAAAACATTTCATGATACATTAAAAAAAACATTTCCTCCACTTGTTGTGCTGAAAACAGCTGTGAAAAGGATCTCAACAGGGAAAAATAGAAGTGAGGCAGGAAGGTGAGGGAAGGGGATTTCCCAGCCTGCATGCCTGAACCCTGCCCAGAGTCTGGGGAATGAAGGCCAGGTCAATAATGGCACAAATAGTTCAGCTGTAATGATTTCAAATTGCTCTAAAAATTTATTTACTTATAGAGATATAGGTACCAATAAAGGTTTCAATAAAAGCTTTATGTTTTGATTTGCAGGACTGGGTGCAGGATGAATTCAGTGGTCTGTGCAGGGCAGTGTCAGTGTGTGGATTAGAGATAATCCAGATGTGAAGGTAGGCACATTAACTGGAATTCTCTCCTGCACAAAGTAGCACAAGGCTCCTTTCTACACACAATTTCCTACATCCTTCTAGAACAGCTAAAAGAAATGCAGACTCAATCTGCACCAAACTGAGAGAAACAGAAGAGAAAATGGGAACTGAGGCCAGACTGAGCTGGGCTGACCAGCCAGACAGGAGAGACTGGCTGCATGTGGTTGCCAGGGCAGAGTCCCCTGTACAAACACAGAGTTCTGGCATGTTCTGTATCCAGGAGAGGAGTTTGGAGTGGCAGAAGTTTATTCAAGCCACACTGCTGCCTAATACATCTGTGAAAAAGCCTGTGACAACTGGGGATGTGGATTCTACCCCATGATGTGGCATTTCTTTATAAACATCCTCAGAGGCTGCACATTTTAGACAGCTGCTGCTTTTTCCAGTGCCAAGCCCTCCCATTTTGGCCTTTAGTTTGTAAAACACACAGGTGATAACCCCAGCTGAGTTTAAATGGAACACCATATAATTTGTGAATGGAATTTGAAACAAACGCTGCTTAGAAATACACACTGTAATGCAGTGAAACAGACAAACGTGGGCAATTTGGTTTGGGCAAGGTTGATTCCATGTTTAGCCCAAATCCAGACTTTTACCTTGTCTCCCTCAGTTTATTTGGTACTTCTTTGCGCTTCACTGTTAAATTGTAATAAAATGTTACCGGCATGGGAGTTGATGCCCTTGTTCATGCACAGCTTTTACTTGGGAGCCTTTGGGCAACACTGAGCTTGTTTTCCATGAACAGACTGGGAGGGAGTGGGGAGGGGGGGAACGGGGAACTCACTGGCAGATTAGTTACGTACAGGGCAGAAAAACGCCACCCAAAACAGATTGGAAAATCAGGGGAAATTTGTGGTAGAGGGACCAAGGCCCAGCACAAGTAACTGGGACATTCACCAAATTACAAAAATGAATGTCTCTGCTCTTGTTTTTCACTCTATACTGATGAAAAAGCACCGATTCAGCCGGAGAGGTTAAAGGAAAGAAAAAAGAAAAAAAAAAGTGAAGCCTCAGGAGGGGACCCCCCTGGCGTGAAGCGGCTGAGGGGGAAGACGCGGGCACCATTTTGTGGGACCCGCGGCGGGAAGGTCACCGCTGCCCGGCGGTGGCGCCGGCCGCAGCCTGGAGCTGTAGAGGAAGGGCGGCCGCGGGCACTGGCACTGAGGCCCGCGGCTTCTCTAGCGCCCGGTGCGGGCCTCAGGCTGCCCCTTCTCCCTCTCCGCTGCTCCCGCGGCCATTTCACCGCCACCCCCCCCACCCCACCCCAGAGCCCCTCACGGGCGGCATACGCTGTTTGCGTAGCGGTTGGCGTAGCGCCGCTGAAAGTACAGGCGCCGTACGCGGTTTGCGTAGCGGTTTGCGTGGTGCCGCTGCAAGGGCCGGGCGCCGTACGCGGTTTGCGTAGCGCTGCTGCAAGAGACGGGCGGGCAATGGTGCTTGCGCGGGGAGCTGAGCGTAAACGGCCTTCGTGAATAGAAGATGAACAAAATGCGCCCGCAGCTCTGGGCCAAGCCAAAGCGCGCCCAAGGGGGAAGAGATCCCGGGATAACCCGGGATAACACGGGAGATACGAGCGTGCGGGCTGCTGTGCCGCGGAGCCCCCGCACTCCTCGGGCGCGGAGGGCCAAGTTTGGCGGGGACAGACCAGCTGAAGAGCGGCTGTGCCGCCCCGGCTCCCCCCGCGGCGCGGCGGCAATTGGACTGCGCCGGAGGTGATAACTAGGAGCTGCGCGGGAGCGCGTCGGCAGTGGGCGCGGGGCGGCGGGCGGTGCGCGCGCTCCCTGTGCGGTCCCTGAGCCTCGGCGCCTTCCCCTCCCCTCCCCTCGCTCGCTTCTCCCGGGCCCTGCCCCGGCCCGCCGTGCCCGGCGCAGCGCTGACAGCCCGGAAGCGCCCGGCCGGGGAGTAGGCGAGACCATCTCCGAAGAGGCGGCTTGGAACCCGTCAAGCTGCCCCGCAGCCCGCAGCCGTTCAGCCAGGCTATGCGCTGCCAACGGGCTCCGCTCAAGAAAAAAACAGAGCGGATCGTGAAAAGGTAGAGGCGTCCGCAGAGGCCCCCGCAGGGCTCTTGGGAAGCGGCCGCTCAGCCCGGAGAGAAGCTGAGGACGCGCCGGAGAGGCGACGGCGCAGGAGCAGCGCGGCGGGGGCGTCCCGGCGGCTCGGAGCATGTGAGAGGCCGGGGGGCCGCGATGCTGCGACGCGCGGAGTTCATCGTGTGCCCGCCCTGGGAGCCCGCCCGCGGCGAGGGGGTGCCGGGGGGCGCCTCCCCGACGCCGCTGAAGGGCGGCGAGCCCCGGCGGGGCGGCAGCCGCTCCCGTTGGCCGCCCGGGCGGCGCGGCAGGGTCCCCGGCGGGGCGCGGAAGCTGCTGGGCAGCCGCACGCACAGCCACTTCCAGCACTACCAGCACCAGCAGCTGCAGCAGCAGCACTGCCGCGCCTTCCGCCGCTGCCACCGCCCGGCACGGCCGCGGGTGCTGCTCTCCCTGCGGCCCGTCAATGTGCTGGGCCGGCGGGCGCCGGGCATGCGGGCGCCCCGCAACACCAACCAGTTCCTGATGCGGGAGAAGTACCAGCTCATGCACCTGCGCTCGGACTCGGTGGGCACCGAGAGCGGCGGGTCGGACTGCGAGATGGACCCGCTGGACATGGACTCGTACCTGGGGGTGCTGGAGAACGCCCGCGGGGCGCTGATGGAGTGCGCGGGGGAGCCCGGAGCCGCCGCCCGCTCCCCGCCCGCCCGGGCCGGGGCCGATGCGGCCGCGGGCTCCCCGCAGGAGGAGAGCCAGCAGTACTTCCCCTCGGAGGACGATGTGATCGAGAGCGAGCTCTTCATGGAGAGGGACTTCGACGAGTTCTGCAGCAGGATCGCCTGAGTCCCGGGCCTGGGGGGAGCAGAGCCCCGCTGGCTTGGAGCCTTTCCGCCTCGGAGGGGGGGGGAGAGGTTTATTTATTTCTCAGCCATTCCTTTGCGTTTTTGTCAGAGGGCTTGGCTAATTTTGCAAATGGGCGCGTGTAAACAGGGGGGAGCCCCCCTTGTAAATAAAGTGAACTTTTCTGAAGGCGACATCAAAGCGGATCGCGCTTTTTGGGTTTTGGGGGGGAGCGGGGACAGCCGGAGCCGCCGTCGGGGGCAGTGCAGGGACCGGGAGGGAGGGAGGGACGGGCAGGGAGACCTGGCACGGGGGCGGTGACGGCCAAAGTCACGGCGGAAAAGTTTCACGCCTCGCTGGCACTCGCCCCGATTGTGGTTTACGACGGCAAAGTCGTTTAATAACCGCGGAGGGCGGCCGAGGAAGCGGCCCTTGACACACGGACACGGGGGGAGCGGCAGGACAGAGCGACAGCAGCTCGAAACCCGGGAGCCCGACATGGCTCGGCTCGGCCCGGCTCGGTGCGGGCACAGCGGGAAGGGAAACACCAAAGCCACGGATGGGCCCTGCAGGTCTCTATTGGGGAACTCTGGGGGCACTTTGGCCGGAGCTTCCATGGCTGCCCGTGCTCCTGACAGCAGGTTTATTTCTCTTTTACCAACTGCAGCAGAGGGAGGAATGTCTAGAAAGGCTTAAAGGGCCACCAGCTGAAACAACTGAGCCAGAGGCAGTCAGGATTAAGTTTAAGTACCGTGCAGGGAGCAGATCTGATCAACATTAAACTCACCAACTCCCTGAGAAGGGAACGAGGAGGCATCAATTCCACTACAAATGGTTAAAAATTAGAGCAGGTAGCTGGAACGTTCCTGGAACTTGTTGCCAGGGGAGAAGAGAGGGACATTGTTTTAACAGGTCTGAAACAGGAGATGCGGGGCCATCCTTTCTCATGGTGCCTCCCTCGGCTCCCTGTCAGGACCTTGTGCTTTCCCCACTGCAGACACGCTGAAATCAGAGTGTGCCAGGAGGACAAATGGAAGATGAATTTGCAGATAAAGGTGTCCCTGCCCATGGCACAGGGTTGGAACTGGATGATCTTTAGGGACCCTTCCAACCCAAACCATTCTGGGGTTCTGTGGGATGTTTCTTGCAATTACAGAGACAGGAGTTAACTGTTATCTTTACAAAAGAAACTATTTTAAGACAAAATATTCGAAATTTGTAGTACCTCAGTTGCAAACCCATGGAAGGAAATGTCCAAAGACACAATTTTCTTCACCCTTCTTAAGAAACAAAGCTGCTGAATCCATTAAGACTAACATCATGTTTATTTTCTTTGGAATTAGCCAAGTGGTCTATACACACAAACTGCAGTTTGTTTGATGCAGGGTTGCATTACAGCCATGCTTATTCTGGGAATTTCACTCCATGGGAACTTCCAGGAGAGGCACAGGGAGAAATAAACCTCTCACACGGGTAAATAAACCTGAGTTTGCACTGGTTTGGTCATCAGCAAGTTTGTATTTTATTAATGAATCCAGATCTGCACTAACATGTTAAATTAATGGCTTGAATGCATGTTTCCTTTTTTTTTTCCCTGACTCGTGATTTGAACAAGTATGACAAAAACTCCCTTAGGAACACTTACTTGGAGCTTGGCCTTCATGCTGCTGCTGAATTTGCATCATAATATGGATGTGCTTGGACACAAGCAAAGCAAAGCAGGAGTGTAAATTAATAAAAGAGCACAGGGCCATAATTACAGGTCACACAGAGCCTGACAGAATTACATAGATTTTCCACTGGGGAAGGTTCTCTCCCCCAGACAGAGACTTGCCATCAGTGATCCATTCCTGGTGATGACCAGAACCTTATATATCAAGTCTTTGCTTTGGTGAATTTTTGTTAGAGGTCCAGCTGGAAGTTACTTAGAAATAAATACAAACGACTGGGAAGTCCAAGGCAAACAGAAGAAAAATTAAAGCCTTTGTTACAACATAAAGGGTTCTGTTGTAACCTGTGTAAGGGGGTTTTGTGGCCAGTCTGGGCATGGGATGACTTAGGATTTTGTAAACCTTCCTGGAGAAAAGAAGGGTTTGGTAATGTTCTGAAGGAGGCAGCAGCATTTATTATTCATTGTTGCCATTTCAGCACACTGCTGAGCAGGTGCAGTAGCACTTTGTGGGGCTGCTTGAAGCCTCCAGCATGGCAGAAATGCTGATTTTTGCTGAGGAACAGTGATGCTACTCAGCTCTGAAAGGTTTTCAGCCACATTCCTGGAAGAAAAGTAACCATGAGTGGAACAAAATGGTCAGCCTGTCACCCCTCATTTCCAACTGTGCATTTGTCATGGATCTGAGGATGCTCAATTCAACATGGGGTGATAGAAATACTTTTTTTGAACTGTTAGCTGTAAAAGCAGTGACCATTTTGCTGTCATATGCTCCAATTACATTCAAACGTCTCTGGTTAATTTTTCTTCACTCTTGTATTCTTTTCAAGGCAAAAACTGATGGCTAATAAAATTTCACAGTAGGTGTAATTTATTTTAGCTGGGTGAGGACACCCTTTTTCACCACGCAGAAAAAAAAAAAAGAAAAACTTCAATCAAACTGGGTGCAGCTCACCACCCCTCCTGGCTGTAGAGCTGCTACATCAGCCAGCCACAACAGGCCATTTTTAGTTTGGAAACAAGAAAAATAAAGTATCACATGAAGAGAAGCTTCTATCTCCTCTTCAACAAACACTTTTGCATTTCATATTATCTTTAATACTAATGATCCTTCTATCTTGAAATTTCATAGTGAAGAAAGATCAAATGTTTTATGCAATTCAGAATAAGGAAAGGAGTTCAGAATAAAATTTTGATTTATGTGCCACTCCTCCCCGTGTTTCTTCAGGAAAAGAAACCCAAAGTAACAGTAGCAGATTGAAACTGAAATAAATAAACATCCAGTCTAGCTGTTATTCCTAGCCAGTTAAAGGTCTTTTCCAGATGATTAAACCTTTATTTAATAGCAACAATTTAATCAAAAGTTGATTCGAAATAATTAAAATTCCAAGCTCCAGAATAGTTCCTTTCAATATAATCAGCAATTTCTGCAAAGAAAAAAAAAGAGCCTGAGCACTCCAGGCAGGGTGAGGAGACTGAAGGAGGGAAGTGCTACAGGAGCTCTGCCCCACCAACATCCCCAGAGCCCACCCAGCTGGACACTGAGCCACTGAGCTTTGCTTCACTAAATGTCCAAGGCCCCAGAACATCAAGGAAATGTGGATTTCCTTCCATCAAGGAAATGGGCTCATTTTGCTGTTTCCAGGCTTCTTGCAAGGGTTAAGTCGGGGGTAAGAAATGTGCCAGACCCTCACCTGTGGTGGTGTTCACAGGAGTCTGAGGATGAGGGAAGAGAAGAGGATCTGACTCCATGTTTCAGAAGGCTGATTTATTATTTTATGATATATATTATACTAAAACTATACTAAAAAAATAGAAGAAAGGATTCCATCAGAAGGCTAGCCAAGAATAGAATAGGAAAGAATGATAACAAAGGTTTGTGGCTCAGCTCTGTCCAAGCCAGCTCCCTGTGATTGGCCATTAATTAGAAACAGCCACATGAGACCAATCACAGATGCACCTGTTGCATTCCACAGCAGCAGATAACCATTGTTTACATTTTGTTCCTGAGGCCTTTCAGCTTCTCAGGAGAAAAAATCCTAAGGAAAGGATTTTTCATAGAACATATCTGTGACGCTCACCAGTGAGTCAGGGCAGCAGTGCTGCTGCTGCTGCCAGGAGCAGGGCACAGCAGAGTTTCCTCCTGGCTGCTACCACAGACACTTGCCCAGGCCAGCATTTCCCAGTTATGGTGCTCCACTCCTTTTCCCTCCACAAGTGAACCCTGTCGTGCAGTTGCTGTCCTTGCCAGCCCCAAAGCAGGAATCCTGCAGGCACAGTGTGCTGCTCCAGCCCCAGACCTGCTTCCCCCCTCGGGCCATCTGCAGCCAGGTGTGCCCACCTGGGAGTCACAGGGAACAACCTCTGCCTCCTGTGTTTGCACAGCTTGCTGCCACAGGATCCTCAGTACGGCTCTGCATGGAGCAGGGCTGTGAGCTGTCTCATTCAGCAGGTCAGTGAAAGGTTCTGCTGTTCCCCTGCCAGCACAGTGAAACCATCCCTGTCACCCCGCAGTGCCCACCCTTGCCCATGGAATCTGTCAGGGCAGCAGGGAGATGGATGAGCACTCCCCAGCTATGTGGCACCTACTTGAAGTCTCACTGTGTTTACTGCAGGTCAAATGCCCAGCAGTCTTTCTGCACAGCAAAACCAACCAAACCATGCTCCCCATCAGCTGTGTCCTCAGCACATTTCTATTTCCTGTGACACCTCACTCCCTCAAAACAAGGAGACTTTGAGATCCTTTGGGAAAAAGCTCCCCAATGTGAAAAAATGCATATTTTATGATTGGCTTTTCGCAAATATTAAAGTGACTGTTAAATGTGTTGTGTTAGAAAGTAATGCTGTATTAATTATCTTTAAGCAGTGTGTTAAATGCAGTTTTAGGTTATAAAAAATGTTAAAATAGAAACGATGCTATGTAGGATCTTTTAAAGAAAGGGCTTGCAGTGAGATAGCAGCCACAGGACACCTGAATCTTTCAGAGAAAAAGAATTTATTGCTCCATTATCAGAAGAAGTGAACTTCTTCCTGCTTTGAAGGAAGAAGATGTTAAGATTCAGAGGAAGAAGCTGACAATGACCAGACAGAATCCTGTGTTTGAATGGAATTTATGCATCATGTATGAGGTGTATGAATATGCAACAGCCTGTTGTTTTTAAGGGTTAATCCTTTGTTAAAAGGTGTCCTTTTCCGGGCTTATTTTGCCCAGAAAAAGGTACCTGGATGTCTGTACCTCTTTCTCTCTATTGTCTCATATTGTCCTAATCCAAATTGTCCAAATTACCATTACTCTAACTGTATTACTATTTTATAACCATTTTATTACTATTAAACTTTTAAAATTTAAAAAAACAAGTGATTAGCGTTTTTCACACCAAGTTCACCCTGGATTTCCCCACACACTGACTCCATCAGGCTTGTGCAATGCCTCCAGAGCTCTTGTATTAGATTTGCTGAACAGCCAGTCTTTATCTCATCTCACTGAGGGTTTTATAACCTCTCCTGCATTCCAGGTTGTCTCTTCTCTGACCTGAAGGTTTCTGCAATAATCATCTCTTTCTCACACTGATCAGCCCTGGGATCCACACAGAATTGTTGCATCTCCTCTTGCAGCCTCTCTAATCAGTTTCTCTCTGAGTCACCGATGCTATCTAAGCATTCATTATCTACAAATGCAATCTTTGTGTTTTGGCTTGTAAAAGTACAGGTGACTTGTACCTGAAAATGTCTTGCTCTTAGGAAGGTCATATTTTATAACTGAGATCACTTCGTTCCAACCAAAAATTACTTGGTTGGTAAATTAGTTTTACCTGCCTAGTTTTAACTGATCTATGGATCAATTGCAATAAATAAATGTTCCCTTTTTTTTTTAACTGTCTCCAAAAAATGCAACTAAATGCAATTGTAAATAGAGAGACTTTTTGTTCAGTATTGGGAAGGAAGGAATATTTCAAATGTTGCATGCTTGCCAGGAGGAAAACTTCTTGTGGTTAACTGAATGTAGGTGCTCAGTTGGATTTACCATCTTCTATGTAACAGCATGAAACTGAATCCAGCAGTTTGTAAACAAGCAAAAAGTACTTGCTTCCAAATGGGATAAAAAACCAGGAAGGAAAATAAGATTAAAATTCTCAGGTATTCCTTACCAATACTCAATACAGACAGAAAACCCATTCATAATGATTGGAGAAGCCAGAGGGGGAATGGGGAAGGGAGGGCAACAATTCCTTGTCACACTACAGTCCTGGAGTCACATCACCCCAGGCTCAGCTGCTGGAAGAAATGCAGTGCTGAGCAGAGTTCCAGCTAAAATCCACCCCTGGATTGGGGCAGCTTTCCAGCAGGCTCATGCCTGGTTGTTGACTGAATTACTTTCAATGTTTTTATCACAAATGTTTCTGCATCACCAGTTCATCC
Source organism: Melozone crissalis (assembly GCF_028551555.1). Classification (NCBI taxonomy): domain Eukaryota; kingdom Metazoa; phylum Chordata; class Aves; order Passeriformes; family Passerellidae; genus Melozone; species Melozone crissalis. Next base: position 17,404,265 of record NW_026535807.1, on the reverse strand, counting down.
CTCTCTGAAAACTGACAGAGAGGAGAAGCTTTAACTGAGAGGTAAATCTGGGGCTTTCTTTTTGGGTCCTTTGATGCACAGGTTGAGCTCATACTGCATTCTTTAATGCAGCACCAGGCTGTGTATTTCCCTGTACAGAATAATGACTGATGTGTCCCTACCTTTGAGATCTCTACACTTGGCTCCATAAATTATTATAAGGAACAGATGAAAAGACAGCAGCATGATCCCTAAGAGACAAAGCTAGGAAAGAAAAATAATCAATAATACATATTTCAAAACATCTGCACAAGTGTTATTATCCTGTAGCTTGTGGTAAAGTACTTCCAGTGTTCAGCTTTAGAGCACACACAAGAAGCTGCCATCCCTACTGCAACCTGCTTTTTCCATGGATTATTCCATTATTCAGTCCTGATCCATCTACACCATCACCGAGTACCAGAGCAGCTGCATGAGCACAGGGACACCACACACAGGAATAAAGAAACATTCAGAGTGGGTCTCACAAATACCAAGGAAATGTTGGATTAAAAGAGATTATTTTATGCTGCTGACATCAGTTTCCCTGTATCACTATTTCATTGACACATGTTATGAGAAAAGACAAATCATATTTCCAGACCTGCTTCAATCCATTTTGGAGATAAGAAAAGCCCAGTTGCACATTTCAGACCATCAAGAAATTCTCTCTGTGCAGAAGATAACACATTTTTCTCCCTTCTGTAACGAATTACTACAAAATCCAGCAAGTATCAGATATCTACCTAAGAACATCTGCATGAGAGAGCAGGGTAACCAGAACATCAGACAGCCTCACATAGAGGTTTGATGTTTCCCATTTTTGTTCAGAAGAGGAGAAATGAGTCAGGCACACTTGAGTCTGGTTTGCCTTTGGATCTCAGACATGTACTATTTAATTATCATTAAAATCAGGCAAACATGAAAGAATCCATAAGCATGCATGGATTATTTCTTTGCTAACACTTACCTGAGGAAAGTTGGTCCTAAAGGGCTTGGAAAAGTAAAGCCAGAGATTTACTCTCCCTTTGCCATTCACACAGTGCAAGTGTTGCTGTGTTCTGATCCCTTTATAGGCCAGGATTCAGCATATCAATCAAAAGTGTATTAATTACAAAAAAAAAACCCGAGTTGGACACTCACAAAATTAGAATATTTCCTTTTAGGACTGATTTTACTCATTGATTATTGGGGGGTGCACTTGATTATTGATTATTTTGGGGTACACTTGAAGAGGAAGCTTAGAAGTAAATTACCCCATTTTCAGGGCTCTCTTGAGGGATAGCTGCCCAAATGTGTGCCATTGTAGGGGTACAAATCCAGCCTTAGAAAGCTGAAGCAAGCCTTCTCATAGTGATCAGAAGGGATTCCTCACATCTCTGATTTCTGGAAATTACTTCTTGTGTTCACATTACTCCAATTGCTTTAGCATCCTCCTGCTCCAGCCTTCTCCTTTCCCTTCTCTTCTTAAAGTCCCCATTTCTCCCCTTTCCTTCAGATCTCTCATTGTCTTGTCCTCCTTACTGCTCCTACACACTAAACCCTTCTCTCAGTGGGACTGTAAGAGGGGGTGATCATCAGAACAAGAAACAGCTTCCCCTTCCCACTGCTTGGATGTGAGAACCAAAAACAATCACAAGGGAGCCAAGTTTAAGCTGGAAACAAATCACTGGTGAGAGCAGGGCTCCTTCCAGCTGCTGTCTGCACACATCTGCTTCCTACCATTTGTCCCCTCCATCCCCCAACATGCACATTGTTATGCTAAATGTTCCCATTAGTTTATGGATCTGTCATCACAAATGGGGCTCATCCCTGATGCAATCTGTCCCACCTCTCTTCCTGGGCTCTGTGTGTACACTGCTTTCTCTGAATTAGTCTAAATTTAAGCCTCCACTCTGTTCTGCTGTTTTAGGATTTAACACACCTGATATTTCATAGAGGAAACACAAGAAGCATTTAACAACTACCAAAACCATGGAACTATTCTAAAGCTGCTTCAGTATCACCCATTTTCCCTCAGTTCCTTGGGCCAGGAAAGCTTCAGCAGTCCTGCAGCATAACCTCATGCAAAGCAGGTCTGCACTGGTGCCAGGGCAGCCTCACAGCAGCACTCTGGAGCTGGTTCAGCTCTGCCAGAGCCAACAGAGCAGCAGGAGCTGTGTCTGCACGTGTCAGGACAGAGCCCTGTGCTCCTGCAGCTCCGCAGAGCCCTCTGAAATCCTCTGGGGTTTGGGATGGCTCTGACAGGGGGTGAGGCCTTGTCCCTGTGTCTGTCAGCCACAGCCTGTGGAACAAACTCCACTGCAGAGCTCTACTTGGTCAAAGAACATACAACCAACTTCTGCTAGACTATTTTTCCTCTTTTTAGAAATAAATCCATACTTTCTTTGCATTCCCAACCCCTCAGGTTCTACTTCAACATATTTTGTTTTGCTCTCACATTCAGGAAATATAAGAACTAACAAAAGAGCTGAATTGTGCAATAGTATAGCAAGAAAGGAAAAAAGTTAGAAAAAACTTCTGCTAGACTTTCTTTTTCTCTTTTTAGAAATAAATCCATACTTTCATTGCATTCCCAACCCCTCAGGTTCTACTTCAACATTTTGTATTGCTCTCACATTCAGGAAATAGAAGAACTGACAAAAATAAGAGCTTAATTGTGCAGTAGTACAGCAGGAAAGGAAAAAAGTTAGAGGTCTACATTTAAGCACTTTCAGCTTTTCTGAAATACTTCTTTAAACCAAAATCCTTTTACAAATGAGTTTCTTCCTTGATTATGATTCCTCTGAATATTATATGTGTTGTGTTAGAAAGTAATGCTTTAAAATTAATGTATTAATTTTCTTAGGTAGTGTGTTAAATATAGTTTTGGGTTATAAAAAAATGTTAAAATAGAAACGATGCTATGTAGGATATTTTTTTTTAAAGAAAGGACTCGCAGCGAGATAGCAGCCACAGGACACCTGAATCTTTCAGAGAAAAAGAATTTATTGCTCCATTATCAGAAGAAACGAACTTCTTCCCGCCTCGAAGGCGCTGTTAGGATTCAGAGGAAGAAGTTGACAATGACCAGACAGAATCCTGTGTTTGAATGGAATTTATGCATCATGTATGAGGTATATGAATATGCAACAGGTTACTGCTTTTAAAGGTTAATCCTCTGTTAACGTGTGTCCTTTTTCGCTCTCAGAAAAAGGTACCCAGACTGTCTGTAACTCTTTGTCTCTATTGTCTCATATTGTCCTAATTCAAATTGTCCAAATTATTATTATTAGTCTAACTGTATTACTATTATATAACCATTTTATTACTATTAAACTTTTAAAATTTTAAAATCAAGTGATTGGCGTTTTTCACAAGCACAACCTCTCATTTTAGAAGGTGGCTTGCATGGGGCCTGCCCACGCTCCTGAAAGCTGGCCTGCTTTTTATGAGCTGGGCTGGTGTTCCCTCAGCCCTGGATGTTGTTTTGGAAAGTTTTTAGACACTGAAGTGAGATGGCACAGACCGAGCTGAGGAGGGGAAGGGGGATCTGCTCCCCCAGGAGCTGCAGCTCTGTGCCCTCCATGCTGAGCACATCCTCCAGCCCTGCTGGGAAAAGGGGAAAAAATATCCACAGTGCTTTAACTTCCATTAAAATACAGCTTTAAAATCTAGCTAAGCACGAGCAAGAAACAGTTAAGCTCACAGAGAAAAAAAAAAAAAAGTTGGCTTCTGATCAGAAGGAGGAGCTTGGCTTTCAGTGACTTTGAATGAGAAGTAAATCCAGGCTATGGTGAAGCTTCCTGCCCGAGCCTGGCTGCCTCAGGGTGCCCTCAGCAGCCCCAGGGTGGGTCCAGCACCCCTCTTTAGCTGCCAGCACCCCTCTTTAGGAGCCAGCACCCCTCTTTATTATCCAGCACCCCTCTTTAGCAGCCAGCAACCTTCATTTCCATGGCCAGGGGACACAGCGAGCCCCCCAGCAATCCTCACTGCCCCAGGCAGAGGAAAATTTTCAAGCCATTAAGGCTCTAATCACTAATTTATTTGACTTGTGTAAATTGTGAAGGGATTGTCTGTGCTGTAAGAGGGGCTGGGGAGCCTGCACAGAGTCCCCCACCTTGCCAAAGCTCCCAGGATGGTATTTTGTGGGACACAGAGGGAGCACACATTTTGGAAGAGTCCAACAGGTGCCAAAGGGCCTCTGCAGAGGGACCATTGAAGATTTGTGGAACCACTGAGGTTGGAAAACACCTCTGAGGTCAGGTTGAGCCATTTAACCCCTGCAGACGTGACCCCAGTGAAGTTCAGCTGCAGATATGGGGTCAGGAGCCTCAACACGGGGCAGGGCAGCACCAGGGGTAGTAAAGGCTGCTCTGGCTGCTCCAGGGGAACTGAAATCCATAGGGATTCCAGCCAGGAGCCCCTGTCTCACACACAGAATGCAGCAGAGCTCAGTGCCATGCCCCATTTCACCTCCTGCCTCGCTGCCTGTGCCCTCACACCGGTGTGACCAGATCTGTTAATGTTTGAGGGTGTTTTTTCTAGAAAGAACTCCTGTTGCTGCTGAGCAGTGTTACCCTTTGTACTCCTGCCCTCACCCTCTCCTCCCTCAGTAACTCTGTGTTTTTCACTCTCACATCTTCATTCCCTTTTCCCCTTTGATTTTTCAGTCATTAGCCTCTGCACTGGGTTGTTCTTTTGGTTTTGGTTTCTTTTTCTTTTTTTTTCCTTCTGTGATTTTGTGAGGACAGGAAAGCCAATGCATGAGAGGTTTGCAATACAAATGGCTAAACAACCTGAACCTGATGTTTTGCCTCTGATTTAGTGGTGAAAAAGGGAAGGCAGGACATAGATTCAGTAGGGCCAGAAGGAGGATGCTCATCAGCTGAGACACAACAGAGGAAAGTCACACTTACTGAGACCTGAGCTCTTTAACCTTCCTGAGGTACTGAGAAATGCTCCCCAGCACTAACTTTCTACTGCCTGTTTATTTCTCACATTGTGGCCATTATTTTGACTGCCCCATTATTCAATAATCTACAGTTCCTCTCCTTGCATTAGCCTGGATTCTACTTTGAAAAAATACTTTTGGATATCAGAAAAAGATGGCATGAAAAAAAGGGTTAAAATTTAGGCAGAGAAATGTTTAAAAGCTTCAGGAAGCATTTCCTTTCTAGTGAAAGAAAAAAAAAAGCACAAAAAACAAAGAGTTTTCTGCTTGTTTCTCTGGCTTAAGGTTTATTTTCTATTTCTCCAGTTTTCCAGGATTCCAATAGCTCTAGAGGGTTCAGTAATCCAGGTCTGTCTTAGGTGCACAGAAAGTCTATTTTGACCTTCCAGTACCTGCAAGGAGCCCACAAAAAAGATGGAAAGAGACTTTTTACAGGGGCTTGGAGGGACAGAACAAGGGGGAATGGTTTCAGGCTGACAGAAGGTCAGGGTGAGGGTGTTGAGGCCCTGGCACAGGTGCCCAGAGCAGCTGTGGCTGCCCCTGGATCCCTGGCAGTGCCCAAGGCCAGGCTGAACAGGGCTGGGAGCAGCCTGGCATGGTGGAAGGGGTCCCTGCCATGGCAGGAGGGTGGGAATGAGAGGAGCTTTAAGGTCCCTTCCAACCCAGGCCATTCTAGGATTTTCCAGTTCTGTGCTGGCTGTGAAGAGATCCCTCATGCCAGGGGATCTCTCCAGTTCTGAAGTCCTGGCCTCAGGCACTTCCCCCCCAGAATGGTTTTGTTCAGGAACACTTACAGAGAGCAGCAGCCCTTCCTTCTCTGGCTGCAGTGTTTGCACAGCAGCTGGTACTTTTATGGCGTTTTTACAGGCACCAGAGCTGCTGCACACCTGTCCCTGACGCAGGTGAGGGTGTTCCTGCAGGGAAGGGCTGCACGTGTGGCACTCCTGCTCCAGGATGGGCACTGCAGCTCCTTCCAGAGACACCAGCCTGCTGCTCCTGCCCCACACAGCTCCTCTGCTCACCCTCCTGCAAATTCACTTCTGTGCACGTGATCTGTTCCAATACCTCTGCACTCAACAATTTTAAAAAGTTGAATTTTAACTCAAACCTGTAAGAATAATTCAAAAGTAACAATGAATTAGCCTGATCAAGTTTGCAAGCATATATTCTCCCTCATTTTTCAAGGTTTGTTGTAATTATTCATCAGGAATGAATGTGCTCCACAGAGTTTAAAAATATTGGAAATTCAGGGCTGCAGGACAAAAGGGTTGCGCTCAGAAAGCAGCAGAAGACAGATTTTGTCATTAATGCTACAAGTGATTAGGTAACAAGTGGCATCAAATTCAATGAAATCAGAATCCCATATTCCAGGTGTTCTGGACATGACAGCAAAGTATGGAGTATTCAGAGACTGAGAGTCAATTGTTTCCATCTCTGCACCTGTGTTCAAACATTAGGTCTACAGTAAAAGTCATAAAAATCTCCCCTGAGCGTCTGTCTCTCTTCACTAAGGAGGAGATGTGCATGTCTGAACATAGCCCCAGGAATCCAGAATTAATGAATATTTTATAGTCACATCCTAGGGACACACACATAAATAAGAGGCTGGCCTAACTGATATTCATTCAGAGCTGCTGCCATAATAGGAAACCAAGTTAATGAAAACCATCAGCAACTACAGCTAACAGGAGAAGGGGAACAGATAAATACAAAATGTACACAACTGTTACTGCAAACTTTCACTGGGACAAAGAGAAGCACTACTTTTCCAGCCTAAAACATTCTGATGTGGATTAATTTACCCATCACTAAAAATCAAATTAATTTGCTCAGCTGTTAGTAGTTTGATCAAAATGTTAACAAAACCCTGTTAATAGATCAGTTCAAGAGAGCCCTGTAGCTCCCTGGTACAGTAACAAAAGCCAGAATTCCAGCTTGGTTAGAAACTGGAGTTTTGTGAGACAATTTATATTACCAGTGTTGCCTCAGATGGTATTTGTGACCCTTAAACATCTCCCTCAGCCTCCCCAGGCCCCAGCTGGAAGGTATGGAACTTCTGAGGAAGAAACACTTGATCCAAGCTGGGATCTCTGAATGATTATTTGTGAAAGGCTTTTTTTTTGTTTATTTGTTTGTTTTTAATAGGTTTGGATTAAAGCGATTCTCACAGTGCAATACTTTTTAGTCCGTTCCAATGCACCTATGAAACAAGACTGAAAAATGCAATTCAGAATTACAATGCAGTAATTTGTGACAGAGCTAAAAAAGATTCTCAGGTGACAAAATAAGGGGGAAATAGGGAAAACACAAGTTCCCTGCTGGATAACTATTTCTAAGATATTTTCCCTCACTGATCATGGCACAGACCTTGCTACTGCAGAGCAGGAACCTGCCTCCTAGAACAGCCACTATAAATATGACATCACATTAATTAACCTTTCTTTAATTCCTCTGCATGAGTGACATTACAGTGGAAAGTCTAAGATAATGTGCTCATTAACTTTTCCATTCTTTGAAGCAGCAAACTGAAACACTCAAGCAGAAGTACTTGAAACAAGCTCCACTTGTCTCATTTTTTCCTGGATTATCTGCTCAGCATAAGAGACAGCTTGTTTCTCATGCATGAAGCAACAATTCCATGGCAAATACCAACCTGAAACGTTCTCTCCTGTACCTGTTCCACCCTGAAGTGGCTCATTCACTCACAGGGGGCTTTTGAGCAGACAGTGGAGCTGCAGCCATGACCAAGTGACAATAATGAGACCAGACAGTTTAAAACCTTGATATTGTTTCTGCCTCGTACCCAAGCTGACGCCCCACTGAGATCCTTCCACATTTGCCTCCCTTTGTGGTACTGCAAAAGGCACAGCTCATCAGAAACAACAGCATTAATGAGATTTCTATTGGGATTGCAATACATTTTTCTGTTGGGACCATTTGGACACTACTATTTGCCTAATTATTCCTCTCCTAATTAATCCTGCTGGCAGTTGCAGATCTTCAGTTACGTAAATACTCTCCTGTGTTTGTTCAATTAAGTGGAAAGATTCCTGTAACCTAATATGTTAACCTTAGGATAAAACAGCTGCATAACCTCCGCCCAATACAGAAAATCCTGGAGTTCTCTAAAGGAAAAGCCTCTCAAAGCTCCTTAGACCTCTTAATTTTTCCCCTGTAGTTTTTAATGATTTTCAAAAGTATATTCCAAATATTTTTTTCTATTCTTCAGAGCTGGTAGAAGATATTAGACTACCAGTGAATAAAAAATTGTATTTCTTTGGAGAGCTACATGGCAAAGAGTTTTACTACAACTTTACTTCACAAATGATAACACTCAAATCTTTACAGGCTTAAGGAGTAAAAGTTCAGCACTTTGCTACATTATCCATCACCCACACACAGAGCTGGGGATGACAACAAAAGGTCCTGGTGTATTTTGTCTTCCTGGCTTCCATTCCAGTGGGGATGGAGAGGGGATTCTGTCCCCAACTGGGGACTCATTCACCCAATTCTTTGGAGGAGCCACTGTCAGTCCCATCTCAGCAAATGGGGCCAAAATCCACTAAAATCCACAGGAAAAAAAGAAATTTTCCCAGCAGGAAAATTAATTTAATTGTGCAAAAGGACAAACTCTCTGCAAGTGCCCACGTGGCCCGTGTCAGTGTTCCCTGACTGTTCCATTCCTGTGCTGACAGGACACTTCCCATGCCAAGTTTTCCTACCCAGACCCTTCCCACCTCCAACTTCAAGCTACTTCAGACTGGCACCTTTTTAGACAATCACAAATAATGCAGAAGAACATCCTCAGTAATTCCACATCAGTGTTTCTGTGCTTTGCGGTGTGTGCACAGCAGCCTGTTTGCTTTGTTTATGACCAGTGATTTACACTGAAAATTGCTTTTCAGGGCATGAAGGACATGCCAGCAGGTAAGCACTCAGCACTACAGGCAGAATTAGCTTTTAGGAGGTGACAATCTCAAATTTAGGGATGTGTTTAGGACAGCCAGAGTTACACAGAGTGTTTCGGGAGGCAGAATTAGCTTTTAGGAGATGGCAATCTCGAGTTTAGGGATGTGTTTAGGACAGCCAGAGTTGCACAGAGTGTGTCAGGGGGCCAGCTGGTGGCTGCAATTCAGTTATAACCATGGATTTGGCATCTATATGTTCTTATCAGGAAGGTCTGCCATTTCAGCAAGGTGAAAGTGGAACAAGTGTTTTAACTCCAGTGGATTTTGACAGTTCTCATGATTATGCACTTCTAAAACAAACACCTCAGGGCACATGACAGGCTGCTCTCAATGTCTGCATTGGCTCTCCCTTATCACAGACTTATTTAAGTTTCCAGTTGGAAGCCATCAGCTTGGAGACAGCTGGTTTGGGGGTATTTTAATGAGCTGCTGACTTGGCACCCAATTCTAATACTCAGAAGGAGCAACAGCTGGTAAGTACCAGCCTTCAAGGCTACATGACATACATTGCTTTTTCAGACTATAAACAGGATTATTGAGTGTTACAAAACAGAATTAGACTTTTCATTCTCTGGGACTGTAAAATTATTTCAGTGTGGGTTAGTTCTAGGTTTTCCAACATTACCAATGTTATCAATTCTATTCCATGCAAGAACTTCCAGCTGTGTTAATTAAGACAACAATTAATACAAAATGATGCCAATTAACCAAAGACCCTCACAAGATAAAGCTGACACTGACTTCTTTCCAAAAGACACATCCCAGTTAATACAAAACTCCTGTTTAATTGTTCAGCAATGAAGTGCCTCCCATTACTTGGCATTCCTGCTTATTTGGAGTTGTACAAAGATAACCACTCCACAGTAGGTTTGGCATGGATTTGACATTAGTAAACAATATATGTTAAATATTGAATAGGGATGCAGCAGATAGTACTCACAATCAAAAAAAGAAAGCCTTGGATTTTTATCTCACTAGTTATGAAGCAGGAGAAAACTGTGATAGGAGAAGGATCAGGATCCTCACAACCAGATGGCAGTGAAAATATGGTGGTGGTTCAGATGGTTCAGAATGTCCTTTGGTCTGTCTTCACCACAATGATGCAACCTTGGTTCCTAAATCCAGGTGTAGACACTTCTTTCCCCCACATAATCTAATCCCTAGTATTCAGGACATCAGGAGAACTTCTCTGCAGAGTTCCTTTCCACACTTTTTAACTTCTGCAACCACATTTTTCCTTCCAGTTCCTCATGTTTGGAACACAGCAGGTTTCCAGTGCAGTGCAGAGCACAGGCTGGTGCCCTACATGCCAACCTCAGCCTTCCCCCAGAACACAAACCCCCTCTTGAACCTCTCCCCTTCACCCACATCAGCACACAATCCTCCAAACACATTTCTGCAGGAATGACAAAACTCAGCTGGAAATTTTAAATTAGAAGGCTTATGGCAAACACCTGTACACTGTATTAAAATCTGCACCTTTCTTGGCAGCCTCATCTATCTGCCTGAGATAGTCTGACTGTAGTACATCTAAATAAATACTGTACACCAGTCTGACTGGAGTACATCTAAATAAAATTAGCTCAATTTGGATTTGATCTCACCTATTACTTAACTTTCAAGTAACACACAACCACAGAAGGGGCTGGGTTGGGAGGGACCTTCAATACCATCCAGTGCCACCCCCTGCCATGGGCAGGGACACATTCCACTATCCCAGGTTGCTCCAAGCCCTGTCCAGCCTGGCCTTGAACACTCCCAGGGATGGAGTGTGCCCACTCCCAGCTTCTCTGGGCACCCTGTGCCAGGGCCTCACCACCCTTACAAGGAAGAATTTTTTCTAATATCTAATCTAAACCTCTTCTCTCTCAGTGTGAAGCCACTTCCCCCTATTCTGTACCTCTAGGCTCTTGTAAAAAGTCTCTCCTTTCTTGTAGGCTCCCTTCAGGTACTGAAAGGCCATAGTTCAGTCACCCTGAAGCTTCTCTTCTCCAGGCTAAAGTACATTGATTTCTTTAAGAGTGGAAGGGCTGAGGGAGGTGGATATAAGAAGACATTGGTGTGTTTTTCTAATTATATCAGCTGATTTTCTTTTTCTAAAGACGTATCTCTAATTTTAGAAAATGTTGTCTCCCCACCACATGCACTGGACATGTAGTCAGTGAATAAATAAATACCTGGGCTTGCCTCATTCACTACTGAGGCAGAAGAGGCAAGGATCTTCCCTTGTGCTGTAAAACCTCAACCTGAAAACTGCAATTCAGTACAGTTCATCTTCCTTAAAGGGGAAAAAAAGAAAAAGCATTCATCTGATGACTAGGAAAGAGACCAGCAATTTGTGCTGGGATAAAACCATAGGAAACACTCAGATACATCCTGAATTGGAGCTCCTGCTGTCCCAATCGTCAAAATGAAAACATGCATGCTCCCAAAAGTGCAGTTCTTCTCCAACCCCAAAATATGTCCTGTCCTACCCCATCTCCTCTGAAGAACAGAGGACAATCAGTGGTTAAAGAAGCATGGATAGGAATGTAGTAGCACTGCTATAAAACAAGCTTTAGCGTGCTCTGCTGTTAAATCTGCTGTAATACAAGATGTAAGAATAGCCCTTGTCCTAAAAACACTGGAACAAGTAGATCAAAATCTTGTACAGAGGGAAGCTGAATTAGAAAACAACATTATCCACGTGAACTTGCCACCTCCTCTGGCCCAGGCCCTGCCAGCTGCACCTCAGAGGCAGCAGAAGAGCCCTGTCTCATCACTCAGACTCACCAAGTTAGCTCAGATCCCCAATTTAAGTCACAAAGCTGCTCTGGCTCACTGTGCCCACAGCAGGACACTCACATCATCCCTCTGGATGGCAGGTGTTACCAACGGGGACAGGATTAGGGGAAGCTGCAAGTCAGGGGGACACAAACATCCAATTCCAGCTTTATGTACCAAATGAACATTTCCATAGCAACCACTGACTCCATCAGCCCAATTTTCAGCGTTGGATTTGTATTTATTAAAGAAAAGAAGCATAAAATGTTAATTTGAGGCTGTTACAAAAGGGAAATACTCAGCCTGTTGCTGGAAACTGCTGGGCCATAAATTAAGAACTACAGTAGATTAAAGTGTTTGTATTTGTGCATTTCTTTGGGGCTCTACATTCGTTCACTTGTGTGGATGTGATCTGTTCAAATACCTCTGTACTCAACAATTTTAAAAAGTTGAATTTTAACTAAAAACTGTAAGAATAATTGAAAAGTAACAATGAATTAACCTGATAGAGTTTGCAAGCATATATTCTCCCTCATTTTTCAAGGTTTGTTGTAATTATCCATCAGGAATGAATGTGCCCCACAGAGTTTAAAAATATTGGGGGTTGGACTTGATGACTTCCAGAGGTCCCTTCCAACCATCTTCTCTAGAGCTAAAGGAGAGAACTGACTGGTTTGTATTTTGTCCAGCTATTTGTTAATTAAAATACATACTAATAACAACATATTAACCAAACTTCCATGGTCACATACTTCAGTAATCACCATTAAAACAAGTCTCTTACACATTAAATTTTAAAACACTTCAAGGTCATAGAATTTACTGGCAACCCAAGTATTACCAAACTTTACATTCCTAGAACTACAGAAGATGACATGAGAGCAAAGCAAACTCTACAGATCAGATTCCACTCCCAGACAATCAGATGAAGGCAGGGAATCAAACCATCACAGCATCAACAAGTCTTCAGCTGAGTTTCTGCCATTTATATGCAGCTAAAGGAACAAGTCAGAAAGGGCAATGCAAAAAAAAGATTAAAAAATGAAGATTCCATAATTAGCTGATAATTCAGCTGAAATGAGATGCCACTAGCAACTGTTAGGTGTTTAGTTTTGCAATCTTCCCTTTTATCAGCAGCACAAAAGTCAGCATTTCAACAGCTGCTGTATTTTCTGTCTGAAACCTGGCTTCAGAAACGATTGCAGGGCAATGATGGCTGTTTGCTGGGCTCCAGAACAACTGGTATTCCACAGACTCCTTGGAAGCCTCTGGAGTAAGTGGTAATGAGCACATCCCTGAAAGCTTTCTGGGACATTTTAAAGCTTTTTCACATGCTGCAGGAGAGAAGTTGGACTGTGAAATGGACTAGGACTGTGTTTGTGGCTATCACTGTAAGAGGTGATATTGTAAATATTCTGTGTGTGTTCTGAGTGTCAATGCCTCTTACATGCCAGCAGTCATAAGGTTCAGAGGATCAACATCTAGTCCATTTATTTGTGAAATAAGCAGCTGGAACAATCCCTTGATTCTGATTGCTTCTCCAATAAGAAGGCTGGCAGCCTGCTCATGCAAAAGATCTGCTCATTTCCAGTATTGGCACATTTTTGGGGCAGTCACTGGAGCTGTTATTTGTGGCTTGTCACCCTGGTCTGGGATGGCAGGATGAGCAGTAAATTGATTCAGGCTCCTGTTTATAAAATAAACTCTTACCAAAACTTAAATGGGGGGGGGGGGGGGGGGGGGGCTGATATGAAATAGTTACAGTATTTGTGATAAATGAACAAAATTACAAAACTGACACTATCTTCTAAGGGGTCAAGGCTGGCACCTCTGCTTTTCATACAGGACAATTTTCACTTTCTGATCTGATAATAATTTTCTAAGAAATAACCAGCAGAAGAATAAGATAGAAATCAGGGACTTCAGATTGCAGAGGATGGGTCAGATAATCCTACTAATTATTTTCTAGATTAAGCAATATGAAATGCTATTGAGATAAACAGCTCTCTGTTGCACTGTGTTTTCTCTAGGTTTTATTAGCATGCCTAGTGTTTATTTGTAATTTCATAATCCCTTTATGTTGTCCTCCCCCTACCTCCTGGAGTGGGGCAGGTTCTCTATTTTGTATCCAGTGTTCTAAAATCAGACTTGCACCCTCATGGTTATTCAGCTCTGTTAAGTGTCAGTCCTGTTTGTTCCCCCTCCCCTGCCCAGCTGTCAATCCCCTCTATCCCTACCCTTTTCTCCAGAACCTTCCTTGCTCCTCCTGCCATTAGATGTCAATCCTTCCCTGAACCTGCCCTCTCTCCAGAAATTCCCCTGTCAATTTTGTATCCCTTAGAACCTTATTGGTTTACTCAAGTTATTCCGTTCCCTGGTGTCCCTCCACATAAAATGCCCCTCCTCAGACCCCTCCCCAACCATACCCCTGTAGGTTTGCTGCCCTAAACCCTTCTTCCCAAGACATGTTATGAAAACCTCTGGAAGTCTTGGGTGTCTTGGGATTTTGGTCTTGGGGAGGCTGTTATCAAATAAACCAACCCCAGTTCCACCCCGAGAGCCGTGCTGCTGTTCCTTTGTTCTCTGCTGGACCATCTCTGGTAGCTGGGATCTGCAGAGCTTGCCAGGGGCTCTGCTGTGCCCCTGTTGTCGCCAAGCTGGGTCACTTTAACCTCAGCACAGCACGACAGCTGTTATAAATGAGAAGCTTGACTAGGCCAGTATTCCAGCAGCAATCAATTTATTAATTAATATGGTAAAGTATGAGCAATACAGCGCTGGGTACAGTGTGGGAAGTTTTCCCTCCAACTGCACACCCATAGTTGAGGCTTACAGGTATTTATAGGGGTACTCATCAGCTTTCTCAGAAGTTTCTATTCCCAATTTTTACTCATCAGCAGTTTCTATTCCAAATTTTTACGTCACAATTCTATACCTATTGTGATTTAATTTTTCTCAGGATCTATCCCAGGAAGGAGTATCTGCAGATGGTGGTGGTTTGGTTTCTGAAAGAAGGAAGAAATCTCCCAGATGGTGTGGTCCAGCTCTCCACATGTGGGTCCACCTTTTAATTGCAAGGACTATAAATCTCATTACAGTGATGCCCAGCTTCCCTTGGGCAAAACTATTAATCCTTGAGTTGATGTTCATCTTCCTTTCTCAAGCTGCTTTTCACTGTTTTGTTAAGGTGTGAGATAAGCATGTTTCCTTTTTATATATTCTAAAGCTATAGTTTCAAAGATCCTTACAATAAGTAATATTCTAAAAATAAACTTTCAAAGGTTATTATTGCAAAATTCTTTAAGGCTTAGCTACAAGCAGAAAGTTCCTGTCAAAAAGCAACATCCTTAAAGCTTTAATTCAAATGCTCCTAAATCAACTTAAGATCTATAAAGGTTAATTGCAAACAAAGGATAAGTTCAAAGGCCTTCTTCCATGCTTTACTTTCCTCAGCTATTGTTATAATTCATCTTTATAACTGTCCCATGGTCGATTTCCACATGTATTACAATCACAAATACACACATTGCCTGTATGTACCTGACACGAAACACAGCTTGGTATTTCACGCAGCTCTCTTTTTTTCCCCCCTTAACAGCAGAGATGAGGAAGAACTTAAAAAAAAAGTAAAAAGGGAAACCAAGAAAGGCAGTTGGGCACAAAACTCCACTGACAGCCTGCAGGAGCCTGACACCTCAGTTTTATTTGTTATTCTTAAAATGTACTCCTGCTGCCAAGGCTACAGAGTTGATGTGCTCTGTTTACAGCCGGAGAAGCCAGAGCCCAGGACAAGCGCAGCCCTGCCAGGCCTGGAGGTGAAGGCACTGCTTTGTTCCAGGGGCATTCCATGCCCGAATCCTCAGTGAAGGAAGAGAATCACCAATGGCAACAGCTGAATAAACACAAAGCACATTGCAATGGGCAGCTGAAGTGCCCAGGGGAGACAGACATTAACCACCCTCACACTCATCCTCGGGACACTCTTGTGTCCACATTTGACAGTTCTTCCCTTGAATGTTGTTTGGTTTGTTATAACTCAGAAGCTTAAAATAACAGTGCCCAGTGTAGTTATTAAACCCCAAAACAGCCCTCTAACAATTGCTTAATTTGTTTCCCACTGTCATGTCCCAAGACTTTTATCTTAGTTCAGAACAAAAGAATTCCAGCCTCCTGCCCACGTTAGACAGAGAGAGATTTTGAAAAGATATAAGGACAAGCATTATTTGTTGGGAGGTTATTTATGAAAAACAGGAAGTTCAGGGGAGATGGAAAGAAGTCAAATTGCTTTCCAAGAATAGGAAGGAAAGCTTTTTTAAACCACTATATTTTGCCACTTTGCCTCTGTCCCAAGACAAAAGATTTTCATTTGTGACTTTACCACAATTAGTTTTGTATCTAGAAAATAAAATGTCACTGTTCTCTAAAATGATAAAGCTGCAAAATCTAAAATTAAAAAAAAAAACAAAAAACAAACCAAAAGAAACAAAGCGAAAGTATTTGTCAATTCAACTGCAATATAGATAAAATGCTCCTGGCAGGTTCTGCCAGGGTGCAGTGGCTTCCAAACCAGCATGGCCTTCTTTTTGAAAGAGTCCTGTGCAGATTCATCACAGCAGAGAAGTTTAGCAGGACCTGAGCAAATACAGAGATCATCCTTTCAGAAATCAGATACAGGAAACAATTCCTTCAAAGCTCTCTGCTACAGTTTCAGTTCATTATCTACCAGAAGAAAAAAAGTAAAACAGACCTTTAAAACAGACTATCAAGCCAATAGTGGAGTTTTCAAGAATGCATCATTTTCTCTACTCTATGGGACTGAAGCAGATCCCACCATTGAAGGGAGCCTAGGAGCACAAACACAGAACAGGCAATTCCACCCTGTCAGGAAGAGGAGCTGCTCTTTCCACTCTCTGTGGTCATACCGTTTGTCTTTTCCAGACTGAGAAGTTGGAAATTTGTTGTTAAGTTACACTTCTAACAAATTTAGGAGCTCTAGATATTGCTTCAATTAAAACTATTTTTATTACATCTCCTTTCCTATATAAAAATTATTGTCTTTAAAATTAAGTTTAAAGCACTACTGCAATATAAAAGAAACTTTTTTAAATAGTACTTTATCCCCCAGAACTCAAATAAGGTTATATAAACAGACATGCATTTGTTACCATACAGAATCTAAGAAGCCTTTTGTCTCAGTTATTGTCTAATTTTTTTTCTTTTGGTGTAAAATGCCGACACATTTGGTAGGTGCCAACAGGTTGAGTAATCCAACTCTTTTCACTACCCACCATTTCCTTCACACCATGAAGACTGCTTTTTGTCAAAATAAATGAGGCTATTCCATATGACAACACATTTTCCCCCACTAACTCCAACAGCTGTAACCTGAAAACAGAAAAAAATACTTAACTGCCAACTTAACCTCAAAACTTTTTATTCATTTAGAATTTAAAACAGTGACTGCACCACTTGTTTTTATACTCTTCTCTCCCTCGTGTTCTTGTCACTACAAAACACATACAATGCATACTTAGAACCTGGTATGTTCTCAGTTAAATCAAAGAACATGGCAGCATCCAAGCATCCACAATTACCTGCACTGAGACATAAATGGATCATCATTTATCAGTCACTTTGCTTATGCAAAGGTATTGAAGAGCAGTGTGTGCAGAAGGTGTCTAGGAGATAAAAATCTATGTGGATCTAAGGCAGAAAACATGCTTTTAACCTAAAAAAAAAAATCAAACCTCACAGCTGCCTTTGGGAAACGACAGCATGTCAAATTCAGCTTTGCTTTCACTTAGATCATCTCTCTTGGAAAGGCTGTAGATGTTGGGGGAAAAATTTAAGCTTTTTCTAAAACTGGGCTAGGAAAAAACTGAGACTGCACATGTGCATCTTTAAGTAGAATTTCCTAGAGGAAACAACTTCATGTGAGAAGCCTGTGAAGAAGATGTTGAAATCAATGGCTTCCCTTTGTGCTGTGCCCTTTCCCCACACCATGACTGCACTTCATTTACCTCTATTGATAGCACAGAGGAGAGCCAAGATAAGAGAAGGAATTTAAAAAGCTGTGATGGTTTCTATGCCATTACTTCAAGTGCCACATGCAAACCCAAGCTAACAGCCCTCTCTACACACAGGGGAACTAAAATAAGATCTTGCACATTGGATGTCAGGTAGGAGTGAACATATTTGTGAAAATTACTGTAGAGCAGGTACTGCATCACGAGTGGCAAAAATTCCTTCCTGGGGAAGATTCCAGCAGGGAGAAGGTTGCAGACACTTGAATTTGGTTTCCAGGTACTGTGCAGTTTGTTGGCATCTGACCCAAGCTCCCACACACATACACTTTGGAACATCTAAGCATGGGAATAAGTGCTCTTGCTAAAGAACTCAGTGTTCAGTGGCTTTGCAGTGGGGGGTGTTCTTAGGGTGCACTCAGAAATAAACCAAAATTAGGCCCATTATGGCTTTGGGGGCTGGTGTTTCTTGGGGTTTGTTTTGTTCTTTCAGGGGTGGCTTTTTAAAGATGTGTAGAGAAGTTCTAGTGGTAAGCACTTTACATTATTAGACCACACTAGTTGTCTTACCACTGAGGACAATGAAAAATTTATTATTTTTATCTGGAATTATTGGTGATTCAAGATGTGACAACACAAACATCGTAGCCTTACAAAAACAATGTGGGTTTTTTTCACATTCAGGTGAAAAAAAACCCCCACAAATATTCTATTCATAGAAATGAATGATAAGTTCAACATTTGCACACTTGTTTTTAAAAAATCAAAGGGGCAAAGGACTAACTTTCAACTGATAATCCCTGTTCTAAAAAGAAAAAAGTTACCAAAGGACAAATGTAATGCTGGCCATTAAACCAAGTAAAGGTTCCACCTTTCTTCAGATAAGCACTGAAAACACCACACCTAATCAATTTCTCAGTGAGCTTATTCTTTGGGAAGGAGACTCCTCGTTCCCCAAGGGTGCCATGGCCTGTTGTGCGCCCACAGGTCAGTGTCCTCACCTGTCTCCCTGCCTGCCTGGCAGCTGAGCAACAGGGCTTCTGGCTTTGGGTAAGGCAGTGTTTGAAATACAGATGCAAACAAGTCTGCAGGATATGAAATACCATAAAGCTAAGTTCAGGAACTTGTCAGACACAGCAGGTCAAGTTACTGAGCAGCACAAAGGGTTCTGAGCTTAAGAACCTGGCTTGAAAGAGACACCGCGTGTGTCTTACCTGGAACTCAGCTGCTGGTACTGGACATTGGACTCTGTCACCAAAGCAGAGCCTGCCTGCCACCACACTGTCAAATGAACTTGAGAGCTGGGCTGCAGATGGAAGGAGGGGTGAACAATTAACCATTTGCTTAGCAAATGAGAATTGAATTTAAACAATTTTTTTGCCTTTTCCTCTGTTCCAAAACACAGAGTAATAGAGAGGAGATTCAGAGATCCCTTTCTTCCATGGTGGTATTATGCAGCTGTTTTAGATACCTGGAAGGTGGGGCCAGAGTTCAGGTCCTCAGTTTTTGTGAATTGCATTCACTGCTCAACCTCTTTCCCAATTCCTTAGGGTGCCAGGCTGCCTGGGCTGGATGTTCCCTCCAAGCCCAGCATCCACACTGACGCCAGCATCAGCCGCTTCTGATGGTGCAGCCACAGCTCAGCACCATTTGATGCAGCTCTCCAGCTCTCCTGTCCCCCTCTACCCCAGCCTCACTAATCAAAATGGATGCTGGCAAACTGCAGTAAATGCCAATGAAATTTCTTCAATGTCTCCTAAGTCCTCTTGAAAACTGTGTACATGGAAATTCAGACGTTTCACTGAGCTGCACTGCACAGCTGACACTGCAGCACAGCTTTTGAGAAAGGCAAAGGAAAACAAAATACAGAACCTTCTCCTGGCATAAACAGGTCACAGCTAAATGATTGAACAGAAAATGTTTGGTTTAACCAAGTTCTACTGCACAAACCAGAGTGAAAGCTTCAGGACATCACCTTATGTGGTGGGGAGGGAAGAGCATGTTAAAAATAAAAGCAGAGGAAGTGCCACAAATGCTTCCAGTGCGCCGAGCATCTCTGCAATTGGCTGGGAGAGCTGCTGCTGCACAAACTCTGCCTGCTCCTGCCCACAGAGTAAGCCCTGCTCCCTGTTACAGCAGGCTGAAGCACAGCATGGCAAGGTGTCCCCAGCTGCTATCCCTGATGGCCATCCCCGCTCAAGCTAACAACAGTAACAGGTTTGCCCAAGATCCTAAAAATCCCTCAAATTGAGCTGTGCGTGGGTGGAAAATTGTAGTCCACAAACGTTTCATGCTAAGCCCAGCAAACTTGTCTTCTGTAACTTCTGGTTTCCAAAGCAACAGAACATGGTTCAAATCCCTGCTGGGGTATTGTCCGATAAAAATCCCTTTCAAGTGCGTCATCACTGTAAGAAGGAAAGCAGGGAAACAAAGGTGAGGAATTTCAAAAGGTACTAAACTGAAGGCAGAAAGTAAATTAAACCCCCTCCTCAAACAAAACAAGCCTTGATTTTACAACTAAAATACCTTTACAGGGGATTATTTTCAATTTTTAAATAAGAAAAAGTTTTCCCTTTTGTGGGACCTGTGTATTAAAATCAACACAGACAAAACTGTACCAGAGTGTCTAAAAGTCTCACCTGTCCCAGGAGTAACTCTTTGTATTGGAAATCAAAGGTGTGCCATAGCCTGGGGAAAAGTGCTGCAAAAATACCTGCTGCTTTAAGATATGAAATGGAAAAGCTAACATCCTACCTCTTCAGCTCCTACTCTAATGCAAAGCAATGTTGAATTTGGAACAAACCCCAGAAACTTAATAAAATTACCAACTTTAATGTCCTGACAACTGATATGCTGGAGCAAGCCCTGAAGGGCCCATGGGATTCAGTAATACACTTTGATCATATAAAGGGGTAGCAAAGTGAATGATCCCAAATAGCAGGCCAAGCTCCTGAGAAAATTCCCAACATATAATTAAAAAGACTGAATTAATAAGGATGTTGAATTAATTCAGGTCCATCAATAAAACAACTCTAACAGCTTTAGGTATCATCTTCAAAACCAGCATGCAGAAGTGTTCAGCAGAAAGTCAGACTTAAATAGCCAGCACTAGAACGTGATTTATTTGTGGTGAATAGGAAACTTATTCTGCAATTACAAAAATTAACTGGCCACGATGTCACAAGTCCCTTATCACAGGAATCACACATGGAAATTACAGGATGTGCCTTTTTTGGGAATTGCAACAATACACAAGAGGTATATAATAAATAAGAACATGTACAAATGGGTTGCCAATAAAACTGAGTTCTGTAGTTCTGGTTTGAAGAGTATTCTCACTCCTCAGTCACATCACAAAGTTTTGTTCCTACAAAAAGGCACAGTAAAATGGCTATAGCAGCCAGGCTCGGGCCAGATTTGACTGCTTCAAGCTTTAGAAGCCTCTTGGGAAGCCGGGACACTTGCTCAGTTTGTAAACCCACTCCAAACTATGTGTTTCTATTTGGGTACTGTTGTGCTCAGTCCAGCTGGATTAAATCTAAGCAGAGAAATGCCTTCTGAACATAGCAAAGCCATAGCCTCAGGCTCCCTGGACCTGTAGGGAGCATGTCCTCACTCCCTAGCTGAACAAGCTATTTTTAGATTACACAAAATGGATATCAACAGACCTGCTGTAATCAAACACTGGTTAAAAACAGCACCTGTCTTCAGCAAAGAGATGGCTCGTGATGGCTCCCACAAATGTTCCTAAAATGCTGTGCTGCCCTAATCAGTTTTCCAAAGGTTCTTCATGCATCAAGGTCTTGGGATGTGCACATGTCAGAGTGACATCAGGTGAAGAAGGAGAAGAAAACACTGTGACATAACAGAGAGCTGGCTTTTGAATCTGGACGCAACTGGTCTCTCGTTTGGCATCTTTCTATTGTCACCATCTTTCACACCCACCAGCTTAGACTCCAAGGTCTGGAAGCACATGGTGCCAGCATGACACACAGCACAGTGCAACACTCAACACAGTGGCGGTGTGGCACACGCCACCAGTGTGACACTGTGCAGCACTAGTGTCACACGCAAAACACTGCCAGTGTGACAGAGCTGGGACACAGAGCGGGGTGGGGGTCTCTGTGTGCAGCTGACACATGCCAGCTGAGGTGCAGAAAACCACAGTTGTCTGTGCAAACAAGTCAGTTCTTTATCCTGCGTGCACACAGACCTTGGACACGCACAGTTGGCTGAAAGGCAGGGGCATTGCTTTACCCCCAAAATGGTGTGGGCACGGTGCAGATGTGTAGGACAGCCTGCCTGGAATGTGGAGCTTAGGCACAGAAAGTCAAAGCTCGATAAGCACAGCTCTGTCGAAAAATGCCATGAAAGGGCAGAAGGAGTGGGGCGATATTAAACGCCGTGTTCAACTTGGCTGCACCAGCTCCCTCCATCCAGCTCGGCCTGTGCAACACAAACCGCCTCACGTGAGAGGTGGCAACGCCCTGAGGAAAACCGGCCATGGAGCGGGGCTGGGACTATCAGCCGTCAGGAAAACCGGCGATGGAGTGGGGCTGGGGCTGCGACACATCAGGGAAACCGGCCATGGAGCGGGGCTGGGGCCGTGACACCTCAGGGAAACCGGCCATGGAGTGGGGCCAGCACTATCAGCCCTCAGGGAAACCGGCGATGGAGTGGGGCTGGGGCTGTCAGCCCTCAGAGAAACCGGCCATGGCAGCCACCTCCAGAGGCTTTGATGTACTTCTTTATTGGTTTACTGCCCTTCAAAAGATCAATCTAGCATCTTTGCAGATGACCATGACATGCAAAGACATTAAACTTGAGTCGGATCTAATTATCAAAGACGGCTGTTAAGTCTATGGCTATTATCATACGGCTGTTACCTCTAAACTAACTTTTTCAAGATTGCCAAACAACATGTGAAAACAATATGGAACTTTTCTTATGTCTGACTTAAAATATCCAGAATGCAAAATTCATTCTCAAGACAGGAATAAAGAAAACATTAACATGTACGCAATCTTCAAAAGGTGCAGAGAAAAAAAAAAACATTAGAAAACCTTAGAAAAATTAGGTTTTCATCTTCTCAGTATGTGTTGTTTCAACATTTGTTGTCTTACTTGTCCCTTGCAAAACAAGGTGTGTTACAGCTTTATTGTCTCAGTGCTGCATTTCCCCAATCACTGACTTGCCATTTAAGCTCTGCTTTATTGGAAATATACAACAAGGGACTCTCTATGGAAGAGAGTTGCACAAGCCTCTGGATTCCTGACCGTTCACCTCTGCCAATGCTCACAGTATTCTCCTAACACACCTGAGCTTCCTGTCTTTCAGAGAGAGAAAGATTCAGCTAAAGTCAAGCAAACAGGGCAGAGCAGATGGAAACCTTCCCTTGAGATGCTTTTGGGGAGGCCTGCAAGCACCCTGCCATCCCTTGGAACAGAGGTGGTCACCATGCATGGTGTTGCCTGTCTTGCCCGAGGTGCCCCTCTGTTCCAGAAGGACTTTTGCCCACTTCATCACTTCTCTGTCCATCCAGTTCCAGGGCCTCAAACCTGCTCTGTAAGGCACTAAACCTGTTAGTCAGCTATAAGTTTTCAGAATAAGGCACTGACCGTGGCTCTAACTAGTTTTTTTAGTCAGGTTTACAATATATATTCAGAAAAAGAAGGAGCAGAGAAGGCTTGAAAAATGCATATTATATGATTGGCTTTTCGCAAATATTAAAATTAATATTATATGTGTTATGTTGGAAAGTTATGTTGTATTAATCCTTTTTTGTAGTGCTATCCTAATCTTTTAAAGTAGTGTGGTGAATATAGTTTTAGGCTACAGAAACTCTGTGATGTAAGACACATTTTCTAAATAGCACATGGAGAGATAACAGTAACAAGACACCAAAACTCTGAGAAAAGAAATATTGCCTCCTTATCGGGAAGAACCAGACTTGGAGGGACCAAGACAATTGATTTACAAGATGAAGGAGGGGTTGACAAGAAGAAGAAAACACCCATTGTTTGAAAAGAATTTTGGCATCATGTATGAGATATATGAATATGCAACAGGCTATTACTTTTAAGGGTTAATCCTTTGTTAGCAAAGTGTCTTCTGAGGCAGAGCAGAGCACCCAGATATCTGTAATTCTTTGCTTTTTTAATTGCCGTTTGTTGTCCTAACTCTAATTGTCCAAATTATTTTTTCTCTAATTTTTATTCTTATTTTTATAACTAATTTATTACTATTAAACTTTTAAAATTTTAAAGCAAGTGAAATTCTGCATCCTTTGTGTCCACTATCAGCGGGCATCCTTCTTCCCAAGCTTTGTCAACCTCCCTCTGGGTTTGAGAGTAGTGAAACGTGCCCAGCCTTGAGTCTTGGAAGACAATTCTAGCAACAAGTACTTTGCTTTTCTAAGCCCTGGCCATCCCTTCGAGCTTGTAGGCTGCTATGTGTGTCACAGGTTAAACGTCTCTTCCTGTTGATCAGGCTTGGAAGTGTGTAAAGCCCAGGCATGACAGGACATGTTTTCTTCAGGAAATGGGACGTAGGGCCCAGTTTGCAACGGGTCCGGGCCCGCGCCTTCCAGAGCGCCACAAGGTGCGCGGCGCCATTGCAGGGCTCAGGGCGCCGCCTTGGGGGCGAGAGCCGCAATGACAGCGCGGGCGCCGCGCGGCGGGGCCGCAGGGCGGGAAGGGGCGGGCGGGTGTGAGGGGCGGGGCGGTTCGTGCCCAGAGCCGAGCCCGCGCTGTTCCCGGGCGCATTCCCGGCTCGGTGTTGGGAGCGTGGGGCCGCTGCTCGGGCTCTGGGAGAAGCGTGCGGCCGCTGCGGTGTCCCAGCCCGCAGAGCTGGCTGCTGTGCCAGGCTGCCGAGGCTGCAGTGCCACAGCTGCCATGCCAGAGCTGCCGTGCGCCGTGGCAGTGCCAGAGTCCCTGGCAGAGCCGGCCTGGCACTGCCAGCTCCTGAGAGAAGCCCTGCCATGGCAGAGACGGGCTGGCAGTGCTGACAGCTGAGGGAAGCCGTGCCGTGGCAGCGCCGGGCTGGCAGTGCCGACAGCTGAGGGGAGCCCTGCCATGGCAGCACCGGGGCCCCCGAAGGAGCGACCTCTGGGACCTGCCGGCAGGCTGGCACTGCTTGGCCCTCTTCCGTAGATCGACAGAGTGGCACCACAGATAGCAAAATATTAAAACATCTGATTTAAAACACCGGAGGGAAACCATAGAATTGAAAAGAAAATGAAGGTGTACCAAAATACTCAGGGCATGAATGGGAAAACTGAAAAGATACAGAATCTATTTATATAATCTCAACTATATCATCAGAAACATGAGGGTGAAAATACCTTCTAAAAGTTTTGACAATAGAATGGTTCAGCTCTGTAGTGTTGCTAGTACATTAAAGTCTTAAAAAGCAGTCATGTATTCCTTTGTCCAGTGCTATGAATTTAATAACGGGATGTGTTACAGTTGTCCCTCAAATACGCCTCATAAAGAGAGTTGAGTGCTTAGATTCGATGGAAGCCATCAGTTAGTAAATGTAGTGTTGTGGTTTTTAGTAGATCTGTAGTAAGTAGTTAGTAAAAGAAGTCATTGTTCTGCCAATGGATGCTGATCCCTGATGCGTTCGTACTGGTTCAATGGAAAGGCGAACTTTTAGTAATAGGGTATTGGAAAACATGTCTTTTCTGCTGGTAGCAGGTACAAACACATTGCTTTTACTGGTAGAAACTGAAGCAACTTTAGATGCCTGCTCCTTCTTCTCCACCTATGTTAAAAGGAGATCCCTGCAGGTTAAAACATGAACCAAACCTCGAGGCTCTGGGCCTGTGCTGCAGGCTCAGCTGCCTCTCCCCACAATCAGCAGAGGAACAGCCAGAGGACACTGCAATGTCCTCAATGCAACAACGGGAGGAGAAGGCGGGCAGGAGCAGGGCTCACATAGACAGAGAGGATCAGCACCTCGAAGTGACCACATCATTCAAGGGACAGGGACTGACTGCTGACAGCTGCCCTGTGAGACAGCAAGCAGGAGGGCCCTGGTGCCAGGGAGCCAGGTGAGGGCAAAGCAGCCCTCTGACAGACAGCCTGGCCCAGGGGCTCTTGTGGCAGCAGGCAGCGTGGGGATTAGAGCAGAGGCAGGGGGAGGCAGGAGCTGCTCGGCCATACCGGGGCTGGGAGCCTCCTTCCTGCCCAAGTGGGGCCCAGCTGGGCCAGGGGGCAGCTCCTGGGACAGCCGTGCCCACAATGGCCCCTGCTCTGCAAGGCCTCCAGCCCTGCCCATCAGCCAGGCAGGGACAGAGCAGCCTTGGGGCCGAAGCTGCTGCAGGCCCAGAGCCGCACAGAGCTGCTCGCGCCCAGTGCCATTGGCTCTGTCCCCTGCAGCCTGCGTGCTGTGTCACCGTGCTGAGGCTGAGCCCTGTGCCTCCCCAGGTCCTGGCAACTGCTCCTGTGCTGCTCCTGCACAGCCCAGGGCACCCAGGGGCCCTGCTCAGGCCTCACGCAGACCAGAACCAGCTGGGGCTGTGACAGCTCTGCTGCTCTGGGCCCAGCCCTCGGGCAAAGCACCCGCCTGTCCCTGGGCTGGGGGCAGCGCCCAGGCTGGGCTTGGCAGAGCCCGTCCGCTCCTGGAGGGCTGGGGGCACTGCTCTGGCCTGGCCCGGCCCGGCCCTGGGCTCCCTTGGCATTCCTGCTTGCCCTTGCATCCACCAGGGATGGGCTGCAGCTCAATGGCCCCGGCCTGGCCGCACACTCAGGCCTGGAGCCTTCCCGTGGCTCCCCAGGGCACGAGAGCCTCAGCCCCAGCTCCCAAACACGGCCCAACAGGCTTTGCTGATATTGATCCCTGTCAGAGCTTTGAAAGCATTTTCAAAGTAACCTTGTTTGGCAACACTTTCAAGGAACAAACGTGACTCGCTTCTAATCCGTAAAAACTTTATTGGTTTGCTTGCACTTCCTATAGGGTATCCTAATGCTTCCTTTGGCGTTCCAGAAAATAATGAAAATCTAACAAATTCTAAAGAGAAGTTCCTGAATCCACTATGAGGAGAAGTCTCTACATTCACTATCCTTACATACACTTAAGTAGCTGCTCCTGTAACACACAGAGATGTACTGGTTTACCTGACTGGACCACACAACATGATGTTATACACACCGCTACACTGCAAAACTTCTCTTCCCTGTTCATTACAAATTTGAAGCTCTTCTCGAGGTCCTGACTTAATTTTGCATGCACATTCATACCTGCAATCCCTCCCCATGCTCAGCTTTCACCTAGACTTACCAGGGAACAGATGTTCCATACTCACCTCAAGCAATAATCTACGTCTGTCTTCCAAACCCTCTTTTTCTTCACTGACTTCTACTAATCTACAAAATAACTGCGGACCCTCTGCACAAAAGAAACATCCAATTAATAGCCTTAAACACTTGTGATTGTGCTGCTGCTTCTAACAATCATGTCCAACACAGCACTAAAATCAGAAATCAATTCTCACATCCTTCCTGTTCTCCTGCCCCCACCACACCTTGGCTCCAGCAGAAATGTTCCCTACTGCAGCCTGGTGTGCTAAGAACAATCAAAGGCAGCAGCACTTTCCCTCAACATGCTGCAATCTCAATTGCACTGAAGTTGCAGCTGTTGCATTAGAAGCTCAGCACCAGCACCCCACATCTTCCCCCAGAACTGAGGCCTGAGCTGTCCATTTCAACACACCCTGTAAATCAGGCTGCCTGGAAGATTGCAGGCCGGGAACTGTGTGAACACAGCAGTGCATTTCAGCAGAGTTATGGAATCAATCTCATGGAAGGCACATCCCTTAAGCTTAAGATTCTATTCTAGAAAATCTAACCAGCAATTGTTTTGGTGGCCTGTGCAGGTTTTGGGGACTGTGCATGTTTCCTTTGGATGTTGTTTTCTTTGTTTCTAAATACAAAATTCACTGCATTCAGAAGAGAAAGCCCCCGATTCATTAGGACAAAGAACCACAGGGACATATGTGGCTGACAAGAACACTCAACATTCCTAATGGTAACACCAGAAAGAGGGGAAAAACATAAAGATGCTTTAAATACCTGAAAGGATCCAAAATGTCTAGGTAACCTGTCAAGTGACTAAGTTTTTGGTAAAAAGTCCAGATTCCTATTTGGTAATTGTCTGAAAGAAAAGAAAGCCAGAAATCTGCTTGAACTTTATTTGGCCAGGACTTTTTCACGGGATTCTGCCACAACTTGGATCACAAGTGAGGGTGGCAAATTTTGACTAGAAAGCTTTGATAACTAGGCAGCATTTTTTCCTCCTCACTGAATTACAGGAAGGGTATAAAAGGAAAAAAATACAAAAGGGGTTGAAGAAATTCTGTCATACCTCTTAGGCGTTCATCATCTTTGGAGAAGGAAAAAAAAAACTCTAGCACTTTCTGTGCATGGTAAAGAAAGAAACCTAGAAAAGGACAAAGGGATTTGAGCATCCTAAATTGTACTATCAAATTCCATGAACACAAGTTAAACCTGTAGTGCTTCAGAGAAATGGCGTACATTGAAAAGCTTTATTCCCGAGGAACCGAATAGAGCTTTTTATTTTACAAAACCCCTTAAAAGTAAAGAGAAAACTGACTGTGTCTTGGGCTTCTGGCCAAACTCAGTTTGGAGTTGGTCAAACCAAAATGACCCAGTTAATTTCTTGTGCTCTACTCTTTCTTTCCATATTCACATTCACATCCAATGGGCTGCTGGGAGTTTTGACTCTGTGCAGCACAAACGGATTTCCAAGATGACTTTCATTGCTCAGAGGTGTGCAACGTCAGTTTCCCATTCCCTGAGTGCTGCTATTAATATTCCCACAGCATCCAACTACTACAGCCAAGTAGACAACAGAGAGAAATGCAACTTGCATTTCTTGCTCCTGTTCCATTTCTGTCATCTCAGGCTCATCGTCACCCTCAGAACTGCTGTCCTGGAAACGTGGATCCTCTTGCCACGTGGCTTTTACCGGCTTTATTGTCCCAAGCGCGTGAGGCTCTGCAATGACAACGCCAATAGAGAAAAAAAGCCAAAACCAGATTATTCCTCTACTCATCAGGAAAAATTCCTCCTTTCACGTGAAATACTTACAGTGGAGAAGAGAGATTTAGGAAGGACAGAATCTGACCCTGCCAGATTTTCTAAGCTACATCTCTGCTCCAGTATTTTCCACTTTGTTCCAGGGATCCCTTATGTATTCTTAAACATTTCTCATTGCATTCAGAAGACACTGAATACCTTCTCAGTTCAGCACAAGTCTGGGGGGCTCGTTGCTTTGTGCTGTTGCGTTGGGTTTTTTAATATTTTGCATAACTTCACGGGGTTTCTTTTCTCTCCTACATGACTGGGACTCGAGTCAATGTTGTTTCATCTTCATTTCAGACGGCCTCATTTTATCTAAGGTTAGGACACCCCAATGATCATGTGTCATTCCATTTCCTTTTTCTAAAGGTCCAAGAGTAGAATTCAGTAACAAACAGAATGTTCATGGATCTTGGGGGCAGCTCTCGGACTTTGCTCCTCCCTCTACATTAACGCACATTTCCTTAAAAGCCTTGTGAGGTCCTATGAAACTTGATATGACTGGTGTGTCACCTTTTTCCCTGTTTGAGGAATTCAGGGCATGAGAACAAGCTTTTTCACCACTCAGCAAAAACCCCAATGCCTTCTCAAAGCATGCCTTTCAGAATTCCTGAGATGCAAGCATGAGGCACCTCTCATTAATCTATCACAGCCCTGGCAAGCAGAAATGAAGGTCAAAATGCTTCTGCCTAATTACTGACTTCTGTTGCTGAAAATCCCCTGCATCCTGACCTTCTTTACACCATATTGCCCGACAGTGCCTGCCAGAAGCTCTTCCTTAGCAATGGCACTGTTAGAAGGGTTCTGCTGTTACCTTCTTTGATGCCCAACTCCTCCGTGCCTCCAAAGAAGGAAAACTTGAAAGAACTCGTCTCCTGAGCTGCGTCGTTCTCAGGCAAAGGTCCCAAATGGTCATCTGGGGCAGAGTCCTGTGCATCCTCTTTGTCCCAGGGTATTTCCTCAGTCTGTTCTGGATTGTTCTTTAAAGGTCTTTCAAAGAACAAACCAGAATAGACGGAGGAAATACCGTCTATTCTGGTTTGTCATTTGAAAGGCCACTTTCAAATCCGCAGCAACGCTGTAGAAGTTGTCTTCAGACACTTGAGGCAGTGTCTCACTCTCTTTCTTCTTTTTTTGGCTTTAATGAAATGAGATTGTTCAAGGATAGCAACACAGCACATGTCCTTTTCAGACTCAGCTTCCCTAAGAGCCACCTTGCTCTGAATGTCTCCCTAAGCATATCCAAGCCCATTAAGGAGTGGTTCATAATCAAGGGTAAGCAGTGGGGAAACATCTGAGGTTGGAGTGTAAAGGCAGGACCAAGAGTCCTTTTGAATTAGCCACATCCTTAAGTGACTTTTCACTGACTACACGGTTACACAGAAATCAAGGTATTTAGCCCAGACTTCTTCCTGCCAGTAGAAACATCAAGAGCTAATAGGGTTTGCTCACAGAGCTGCACATCTCAGGGTCCCTGCACTGACCGTTCTCACCTTCACTTCCGGCAAGCAACACACGGCCTAGAAAGAAAAGATGACGGCGCTACGTGCTGCTGTTGGAGGTCTCAGTTGAGGTCCGACGTCGCTGGTGGGAGCGGCTGCTCCTGCGGGATGTCCCCGACCATGTCCCCCTACGCCTGGGCCTCTCAGCACTGGCTGCTGTCGTCCTGCTCCTGTCCTGGCGACTCCTGGACCGCAGAGTTTGAGTCGAGGCCCGGCGCTGCTGGCGGGAGCGGCTGCGTCTGGGGGGCGTCCCCGATGATGTGTCCCTTCGCCTGGGCCTCTCAGCCCTTGGCCTTGTCCTGCTGCTGCTGCCACGGCGACTCCTGGAGCGGACAGGTGGACTCTGGGCCCAGCCTTTCTGGCGGGAGCACCTGCGTCTGGGGGATGGCCCTGACCATGTCCCCCTACGCCTGGGCCTCTCAGCCCTTGGCCCTGTCCCGCTGCTCCTGTCACGGCAACTCCTGGAGCGGACAGGTGGACTCTGGGCCCAGCCTTGCTGGCTGGAGCGCCTGCGTCTGGGGGATGGCCCGGACCATGTCCCCCTTCGCCTGGGCTTCTCAGTCCTTGGCCCTGTCCCTCTGTTCCTGTCATGGCAGCTCCTGGAGCGGACAGGTGGACTCTGGGCCCAGCCTTGCTGGCGGGAGCACCTGCGCCTGGGGGATGTCCGTGATGGCGTCTCCCTTCGCCTGGGCCTCTCAGCCCTTGGCCCTGTCCCACTGCTCCTGTCACAGCGACTCCTGGAGCGGACAGGTGGGCTCTGGGCATGACTTTGCCGGCGAGAGCAGCTTCGCCTGCGGCTGGGCCCAGCACGTCTGGAACGGACCCTGTCCTCAGGGTCAGGGGACGTGCTGCGTGTTGCCCTTGATCTGCTGATGCTGCTGGTGTCCAGTGAGGAAGATGGCAGCGCCTGCTGCCATGCTGCGTGGTGGGGCCTGCTGTGGCTGCCCGTCTCTGGAGATGGAGACGGGGAAACCAGCACCAATGGCACAGGGCTGTGGGAGCTGGGGCTGATGGCCTCAGATTGTGACCAGCCATGAGCAGATTGCAGTCCTGACTGTCTGGCCGGCCTGGGGCCATTGAGCTCTGTGTCACCCCTGGAGGCTGTAAGGGCAAGCAGGAATGTCAAAGATCGCCCAGGCCCCGGCCAGGCCAGGCCAGAGCAGTGCCCCCAGCCCTCCAGCAGTGGATGCTGCGCCCTGCCAAGCCCGGCCTGGGCACTGCCCCCAGCCCAGGGACACCGGGGACTTTGACTCATACATGTTCCGAGCCCCGCACAGCTGTCACACTCCCATGTCTGTGTGCTGTTCCTCAGGCCAGAGCAGCGCCTGTGGGTGCCCTCAGCAGCGCAGGAGGAGCACAGGAGCAATTGCCAGGGCCTGGGGAGGCAAACAGGCTCATAGCACTGAGGACAAAGTGTACCAGCACGTGGTCGTCCGGCCAAGCGCTTCTGGTTCTTCCCGCTTGGAGCCCTTGCCGAGACACAGGTTCCCTGCAGAGCCCCAGGTGCAGCTTCCCAACTTACCCCTGTTCCTCTGCCTCCTCCCTGCCTCCAGGGTAAAGGCAATCCCTGGCGTTGCACTGGCCGTGCCTCACTCCTAGATCTTCGAAGGCATCATTATCCTCCCATGTTGGGTCTCTGATGGAGAAAGGAAGAGATGATGAATTTCTGCTGCCCTCCCCTCATGGAGATCCAAGGTGTCCCAGCTGTTTCTCCAGCGCTTTTCCAAGTTGGGGGTGAAGCTGAAGCCCAGACTGACGGGACAGGGCAGGGCCAGGGCTCCTGGGGCAGGGCCTGGCACCGCACAGCACTTGCACCCTCTTGCCTGGTGGGCCAGGCAGAAGGACACCAACCTGAAGGGGACTCGGATCCCCATGATGAGCATTTCAACAGGGAATTCCTCACTGTCTCTGCACAGGGGGCACTGGAAATGCAAAGCACCAGCGCACGAGGCCTGTCCCTGCAGGGCAAACACAGGCAGGGTGAGCGAGGCCCTGCTGCTGCTGCTGAGCACCTGCTGTGCCCCGGGGCTGAGGGGAGGGCTCCTACCTGGATGCAGTCCCTGTGGAACCAGGCCCTTTTGCACGTTGGGCACACCAGGGTTGTGAAGGTCTTTCTGTCCTCCACAGGCTCCAGGCAGATGAGGCAAACGGTGTCCGGCTCAGGAGTCGCCTCCACCTCCTGCTCTGGACGGTGCTCAGGGCAGAAGGACCTGGAGGAAAATGAATGGGGAAAGTGAGAAATGCTGCATCATTCCCCAGGGGTGGCCATAAAGAGAGATGAGGTACCTGAACGGAGTAATGTATACATTGACACAGCCGCCCTCCTTGGCACAGGGCAGGTGGAACCATCTGTCACAGTCCGGCACGCAGCACATGATGGTTGCCCCGTTCTGGCCGCAGACGCAGCAGAGCTGGAAAGAGCCAAGCAGCCGCATCAGCAGCAGCAGCAGCAGCAGCCTCGAGGCCTCCGCGGGCAGCCGCAGGGCTCCGGGCAGGGCGCAGGACGTGGCCGCTGCCGGCTCCCAGCCCACAGAGCCGCCTGCTGGAGGAGGGAGGCTCCTGTGCCAGGGCCTCTGTGCCAGAGCTGCTGGGAGCCAGACGTTGTCCCGGCTGTCGGGCCGGCCTTTCTTTCCTGCTGTATGGGCTAAGCTCTGGCAAACCTCGCCAGGCACAAATCTCCCTGCTCTTGTCAGGCTCTCACCTTCTGTGCTGCCCGACAGGCCGCAATTTGGAGATCTCGTGGGAGAAAGCCCATGAGTCCATCGTAGAAGTTCTCTTGCCGAAATAGCAGACTGGCGAAGAGCTGCAGGCAAGGGGAGGAGCTGATGAGGAGAGGGCGGCAGGAGCTGCCCATTGCAAAGGTGGAGGGAGCGCCCGGAGCCACTCACCATGCAGAACCGGTGGGCGCAGAGCCCACCCTTCTGCAGTTTGTCACCGCACATGTCCGGGTCAGCCTCGGCACGGCGACACAGCACGCAGGCTGCAGGGCACAGAGCCAATGGCACCGGGCATGAGCACCTCTGCGGGGCTCAGAGCCTGCAGCAGCATCGGCCCCAAGGCTGCTCTGTCCCTGCCTGGCTGATGGGCAGGGCTGGAGGCCTTGCAGAGCAGGGGCCATTGTGGGCACGGCTGTCCCAGGAGCTGCCCCCTGGCCCAGCTGGGCCCCACTTGGGCAGGAAGGAGGCTCCCAGCCCCGGCATGGCCGAGCAGCTCCTGCCTCCCCCTGCCTCTGCTCTGATCCCCACGCTGCCTGCTGCCACAAGAGCCCCTGGGCCAGGCTGTCAGAGGGCTGCTTTGCCCTCACCTGGCTCCCTGGCACCAGGGCCCTCCTGCTTGCTGTCAGACATGGCGGCTGTCTCTCCTGCGTCGCAGTCCTCGAGGGACGTGGTGGCTGCGAGTGCAGATTCTCTCTGTCTAGGGGAGAAAGAAGGGGGGGGGAGTTTGCAGAACAGGCCCAGAGCCACGAGGCTCTACTCCCTGCTCAGGCCTGCGTGAGCCCTGCTCCTGTCCGCTTTCTCCTCCCGTCGTCGCGCTGAGGAACACCGCAGTGTCCTGGCTGTTCCTCCGCTGATTCTGGGAAGGGAGAGGCAGGTGAGGCTGCAGCACAGGCCCAGAGCCCCGAGGTGTGGGGCCCCTCTGGTCCCTGGGCAGCCACGTCCCCGCCCTACCTTCTCCTCCCGGTGTCAGGTCGCACTGACGCTCGGCCTGAGCCCAGCGTCCCCTTTTATGGCCTTGGTGGCACAGGTCACAATGGCCACTCTGACATCAGAGCCGTGTACCCAAAATCGGGCAGCCATGGCCTCAGGTCCCTGGCAACCACTTGTGGTGGCCCCCTCGGGCACCGAGCTTCTGAGATGGGTCCGAGCGTTTGCTCAGGGTGGAAGCAGGGCCGGGACTCCTGCAGCAAGGGCAGGGTCAAATGCCAGGCCCTGGGGCAGCCATCCAGGGTGGCACTGTGGGCAGGGAGGTGCTGTTCAGGCACTGCCACGCCAGGGCTCCGGCCCCGGCCAAGGGAAATCTCTGCTCCTGCCCCTGGCAGGCGGTGGCCCAGAGAGCCCGTGCGGAGTCAGCTGCACTGCAGGGATTCAAACCCTGCTCTAGGTGAACTGATGTTTTCCTCAACACCTGTCTGCAGAAAACTAAGATGAACCTGATTTGATGCTGCTGCTGATCACCATTGGGTACAGGAGATAAACCTGGACACCACCACAGCTGCCTCCAGACCTCAGTTATCTGTCATCCTATGAACTAACAACTTCCACATTTCATATAAATGGAAAAATTAGTATTAAGCATCTGAGAATGGTCATTTTTATACTGACTCTGTGGAAAGACAGAAAATGCACTGAGAATTTTGTGTGTACATTTGACAGGAGAGCTTGCAACTGTCCTCCACTCAAGTCAAATACAGGAGGATGCTTTTCCTCCGTTATAGGAACTTTGCCAGTTTGGTCCGTGCATTCGTACTAGAAAATACATTGGAAAAACTCAGGAAGAGAAGCACAAACAATTCTTGTCAATTTTTCTCTTTCGTGTCTTTGCAAACATGCTCCTGGAAATCCAGATCCATGACTTCTAGAACAATCAGTGGCATCTCTGGGAAGCAGGGCAGGGGCTGACAGGCAGGGACACCCTGCAGCTGCCTGACGCTGGGCCAGCAGGAGTTTGTCCATTTTCCTGCCTCCATGGCCGAGCCACCTTGGCTGGGAAACGATCCCTTCACTGCTCTAGGAGGGAGGCGCAGCCAGTGCAATGCCAGGGAGTGCCTTTACCCTGGAGGCAGGGAGGAGGCAGAGGGGGAAGTTGGGGAGCTGCACCCGGGGCTCTACAGGGCTCCCGGCCAGGGCTCGAAGCACAAGGAGCCAGAAGAGCTTGGCCGGACAATCCTGAGCTCTGGACACATTGTCCGCAGCACCGGGAACCCGTTTGCTTCTCCAGGCCCTGGGCCCTGCTCCCGTGCTGCTCATGCAAGTCACACACAGACACAGAGCTACCTGCTCTGTCTCAACCCTCTTCAGCACTGGACAGCACAACACAGTAACATGTTCTCTTCAGTACATGGTCTAATTATTAATAGTCCTGCAAAGACTCTCATTCAAAGCACACACACACAAAAAACCAAGCCTTGGTACAGACCTTGCATCAACACAAAATGCTTGTTGCTGTTCAGAAACACAGGGCAGCACTTTTGGCCAATGCTTTTTCCTGCAAGATCTTTCAAAGGATTGCAAAAGTGACTTTGTTTGGCAACTTCTTCAAGGAACAAACAGGAGAGGCTTCTGAGTTTTTAAAGATTTATTGGTTTGCTTTCACTTCCCTTTTGGCATCCTTACACTTCACCCGGCATTCCAGAAAATCGTGAAAATCCAAAATAATATCAGGGGAAGTTTCTGAATTCTTTCCTGTTTCTCTCAAAGACTTTCTTGACGTACATACAAGGGACTGGTCCGATAACATACAGAGAAGCAGTGGTTTCCCTAACTGGACATTACAAGACAACGTTATAGACTCCACTTTAGTAAAACACTTCTGTTGCCAGGTAATTGCAAAGCCTGAAGCTCTTCTAGAGGCTTTTCCCAGTGCAACTTCATTAGGTTCCTCTCTGCTCAACTCTCGAGCCTGTCCAGGTCTCACTGAAGGGCAGCAGAGCCTTGTGGTGCCTCAGGCCCTGCTCCCAGTTCTGTCCCATCAGCAAACGCTGAGGGAGCGCTCCGTGCCTTCTGCCCGGACCCTGGGGAATAAGGCAAACAAGGCTGGGCCCAGCACGGCCCCTGAGCCCACAGCTACCTGAGTCTGGAGCACCCCTGTCCACTTCGCTGCCCCACTGTCCCTGAGCTGCCTCAGGGGCCTGGTATGGGAGGCAGGGACAAAGCCTTGCTGAAGTCCCAGCTGACACCAGCCACTGCTCTCCCCTCACAAGCCCAACCAGGCACTGCAGCACAGGTGGCTATGGGATTGGTCAAGCATGGTTTCCATTCCTGTTATTCCACACGCTTAGAGATGGCATCCAAGAGGAGCTGTTCTGTCTCCTTTCTGGGGATGGAGCTGAGGCTGATGGGCCTGCAGTTTCCTGGCTCCTTCTTGGTGCCCTTTTGCAAGACTGCAGTGTTGTTGCCTTTCCTTCACTGCTCATGCCTCTCTCCGGGGCTGTCTCCTTCCCTGACCTGCTGGCAGAGCGCCCTGTGCCAGAGGCAGGAGCAGAGATTTCCCTTGGCCCCAAAAGGGAACGCTGGGCTCAGGCCGACTGTCAGTGTGACCTGACAACGGGAGGAGAAGGCGGGAAGGAGCAGGGCTGACACACGGCTGAGCAGGGAGTAGAGGTCTCGTGTCTCTGGGCCCGCTCTGCAAGCTCCCTGGCCTCTACTTTCTCCACAGAGAGAGAGGAACAGCACCTCGAAGTGACCAGGAAACCCGGCCATGGAGCGGGACTGGGGCTGTGACACCTCAGGGAAATCGGCCATGGAGCAGGGCTGGGACCGTGACACTTCAGGGAAATCGGCCATGGAGCGGGACTGGGGCCGTGACACCTCAGGGAAATCGGCCATGGAGCGGGACTGGGGCTGTGACACCTCAGGGAAATCGGCCATGGAGCAGGGCTGGGACCGTGACACTTCAGGGAAACCGGCCATGGGTGTGGTTGGGCCTTTGACACCTCAGGGAACTCACCATGGCAGCCACCTCCCGAGATTTTGAAGTATTTGTTTCTTGGTTTAATGCCCTTCCAAGATCAATCTAGCATCTTTGCATATGAGCAGGACATACAAGGGTATTTATAATTGAATCTGATCCAAGCACCAAAGTCAATGGATGTTATCTCTAAACTTACCTTTTCATGATTGTCATACAATATGGAACTTTTCTTATGTCTGACTTAAAATATCCAGAATGCAAAATTCATTCTCAAGACAGGAATAAAGAAAACAATGAAAATAGGATATAGGCAATCTTCAAAAGGCACCGAGAAGAAAATAAACATTAGAAAACCTTAGAAAAATTAGGTTTTCTTCTTCATCTTCTCAGTATGTGTTGTTTGAACATTTGTTGTTTTACTTGTCCCTCGCAAAACAAGGCGTGTTACAGCTTTATTGTCTCAGTGCTGCATTTCCCCAATCGCTGACTTGCCATTTAGGCTCTGCTTTATTGGAAATATACAACAAGGGACTCTCTATGGAAGAGAGTTGCACAAGCCTCTGGATTCCTGATTGTTCACCTCTGCCAATGCTCACAGTATTCTCCTAACACACCTGAGCTTCCTGTCTTTCAGAGAGAGAAAGATTCAGCTAAAGTCAAGCAAACAGGGCAGAGCAGATGGAAACCTTCCCTTGAGATGCTTTTGGGGAGGCCTGCAAGCACCCTGCCTTCCCTTGGAACAGAGGTGGTCACCATGCATGGTGTTGCCTGTCTTGCCCGAGGTGCCCCTCTGTTCCAGAAGGACTTTTGCCCACTTCATCACTTCTCTGTCCCTCCAGTTCCAGGGCCTCAAACCTGCTCTGTAAGGCACTAAACCTGTTAGTCAGCTATAAGTTTTCAGAATAAGGCCCTGACCGTGGCTCTAACTAGTTTTTTTAGTCAGGTTTACAATATATATTCAGAAAAAGAAGGAGCAGAGAAGGCTTGAAAAATGCATATTATATGATTGGCTTTTCGCAAATATTAAAATTAATACTATATGTGTTATGTTGGAAAGTTATGTTGTATTAATCCTTTTTTGTAGTGCTATCCTAATCTTTTAAAGTAGTGTGGTGAATATAGTTTTAGGCTACAGAAACTCTGTGATGTAAGATACTTTTTCTAAATAGCTCATGGAGAGATAACAGTAACAAGACACCAAAACTCTGAGAAAAGAAATATTGCCTCCTTGTCGGGAAGAACCAGACTTGGAGGGATCAAGACAATTGATTTACAAGATGAAGGAGGGGTTGACAAGAAGAAGAAAACACCCATTGTTTGAAAAGAATTTTGGCATCATGTATGAGATATATGAATATGCAACAGGCTATTACTTTTAAGGGTTAATCCTTTGTTAGCAAAGTGTCTTCTGAGGCAGAGCAGAGCACCCAGATATCTGTAATTCTGTGCATATTTTTTTGTCCTTTATTGTCCTACCTCTAATTGTCCAAATTATTTTTTCTCTAATTTTTATTCTTATTTTTATAACTAATTTATTACTATTAAACTTTTAAAATTTTAAAGCAAGTGAAATTCTGCATCCTTTGTGTCCACTATCAGTGGGCATCCTTCTTCCCAAGCTTTGTCAACCTCCCTCTGGGTTTGAGATCAGTGAAACGTGCCCAGCCTTGAGTCTTGGAAGACAATTCTAGCAACAAGTACTTTGCTTTTCTAAGCCCTGGCCATCCCTTCGAGCTTGTAGGCTGCTATGTGTGTCACAGGTTAAACGTCTCTTCCTGTTGATCAGGCTTGGAAGTGTGTAAAGCCCAGGCATGACAGGACATGTTTTCTTCAGGAAATGGGACGTAGGGCCCAGTTTGCAACGGGTGCGGGCCCGCGCCTTCCAGAGCGCCACAAGGTTCGCGGCGCCATTGCAGGGCTCAGGGCGCCGCCTTGGGGGCGGGAGCCGCCATGACAGCGCGGGCGCCGCGCGGCGGGGCCGCAGGGCGGGAAGGGGCGGGCGGGTGTGAGGGGCGGGGCGGTTCGTGCCCAGAGCCGAGCCCGCGCTGTTCCCAGGCGCATTCCCGGCTCGGTGTTGGGAGCGTGGGGCCGCTGCTCGGGCTCCGGGAGAAGCGTGCGGCCGCTGCGGTGTCCCTGCCCGCAGAGCTGGCTGCTGGCCGAGGCTGCAGTGCCACAGCTGCCATGCCAGAGCTGCCGTGCGCCGTGGCAGTGCCAGAGTCCCTGGCAGAGCCGGCCTGGCACTGCCAGCTCCTGAGAGAAGCCCTGCCATGGCAGAGACGGGCTGGCAGTGCCGACAGCTGAGGGGAGCCCTGCCATGGCAGCACCGGGGCCCCCGAAGGAGCGACCTCTGGGACCTGCCGGCAGGCTGGCACTGCTTGGCCCTCTTCCGTAGATCGACAGAGTGGCACCACAGATAGCAAAATATTAAAACATCTGATTTAAAACACCGGAGGGAAACCATAGAATTGAAAAGAAAATGAAGGTGTACCAAAATACTCAGGGCATGAATGGGAAAACTGAAAAGATACAGAATCTATTTATATAATCTCAACTATATCATCAGAAACATGAGGGTGAAAATACCTTCTAAAAGTTTTGACAATAGAATGGTTCAGCTCTGTAGTGTTGCTAGTACATTAAAGTCTTAAAAAGCAGTCATGTATTCCTTTGTCCAGTGCTATGAATTTAATAACGGGATGTGTTACAGTTGTCCCTCAAATACGCCTCATAAAGAGAGTTGAGTGCTTAGATTCGATGGAAGCCATCAGTTAGTAAATGTAGTGTTGTGGTTTTTAGTAGTTCTGTAGTAAGTAGTTAGTAAAAGAAGTCATTGTTCTGCCAATGGATGCTGATCCCTGATGCGTTCGTACTGGTTCAATGGAAAGGCGAACTTTTAGTAATAGGGTATTGGAAAACATGTCTTTTCTGCTGGTAGCAGGTACAAACACATTGCTTTTACTGGTAGAAACTGAAGCAACTTTAGATGCCTGCTCCTTCTTCTCCACCTATGTTAAAAGGAGATCCCTGCAGGTTAAAACATGAACCAAACCTCGAGGCTCTGGGCCTGTGCTGCAGGCTCAGCTGCCTCTCCCCACAATCAGCAGAGGAACAGCCAGAGGACACTGCAGTGTTCCTCAATGCAACAACGGGCAGGAGCAGGGCTCACACAGACAGAGAGGATCAGCACCTCGAAGTGACCACATCATTCAAGGGACAGGGACTGACTGCTGACAGCTGCCCTGTGAGACAGCAAGTAGGAGGGCCCTGGTGCCAGGGAGCCAGGTGAGGGCAAAGCAGCCCTCTGACAGCCTGGCCCAGGGGCTCTTGTGGCAGCAGGCAGCGTGGGGATCAGAGCAGAGGCAGGGGGAGGCAGGAGCTGCTCGGCCATGCCGGGGCTGGGAGCCTCCTTCCTGCCCAAGTGGGGCCCAGCTGGGCCAGGGGGCAGCTCCTGGGACAGCCGTGCCCACAATGGCCCCTGCTCTGCAAGGCCTCCAGCCCTGCCCATCAGCCAGGCAGGGACAGAGCAGCCTTGGGGCCGATGCTGCTGCAGGCTCTGAGCCCCGCAGAGGTGCTCATGCCCGGTGCCATTGGCTCTGTGCCCTGCAGCCTGCGTGCTGTGTCGCCGTGCCGAGGCTGACCCGGACATGTGCGGTGACAAACTGCAGAAGGGTGGGCTCTGTGCCCACAGGTTCTGCATGGTGAGTGGCTCCGGGCGCTCCCTCCACCTTTGCAATGGGCAGCTCCTGCCGCCCTCTCCTCATCAGCTCCTCCCCTTGCCTGCAGCTCTTCGCCAGTCTGCTATTTCGGCAAGAGAACTTCTACGATGGACTCATGGGCTTTCTCCCACGAGATCTCCAAATTGCGGCCTGTCGGGCGGCACAGAAGGTGAGAGCCTGACAAGAGCAGGGAGATTTGTGCCTGGCGAGGTTTGCCAGAGCTTAGCCCAGACTGCAGGAAAGAAAGGCCGGCCCGACAGCCGGGACAAAGTCTGGCTCCCAGCACCTCTGGCGCAGAGGCCCTGGCACAGGAGCCTCCCTCCTCCAGCAGGCGGCTCTGTGGGCTGGGAGCCGGCAGCGGCTCTGGGCCTGTCCTGCAAACTCCCCCCCTCCATTCTTTCTCCCCTAGACAGAGAGTATCTGCACCTCGCAGTGACAACATGCCTCGAGGACTACGACGCAGGAGAGACAGCCACCATGTCTGACAGCAAGCAGGAAGGCGCTGGTGCCAG
Source organism: Melozone crissalis (assembly GCF_028551555.1). NCBI lineage: Eukaryota > Metazoa > Chordata > Aves > Passeriformes > Passerellidae > Melozone > Melozone crissalis. The sequence continues at coordinate 17,363,098 of NW_026535807.1, read as the reverse complement.
GGAGCCAGGTGAGGGCAAAGCAGCCCTCTGACAGACAGCCTGGCCCAGGGGCTCTTGTGGCAGCAGGCAGCGTGGGGATCAGAGCAGAGGCAGGGGGAGGCAGGAGCTGCTCGGCCATGCTGGGGCAGGGAGCCTCCTTCCTGCCCAAGTGGGGCCCAGCTGGGCCAGGGGGCAGCTCCTGGGACAGCCGTGCCCACAATGGCCCCTGCTCTGCAAGGCCTCCAGCCCTGCCCATCAGCCAGGCAGGGACAGAGCAGCCTTGGGGCCGAAGCTGCTGCAGGCCCAGAGCCGCACAGAGCTGCTCGCGCCCGGTGCCATTGGCTCTGTCCCCTGCAGCCTGCGTGCTGTGTCACCGTGCTGAGGCAGAGCCCTGTGCCTCCCCAGGTCCTGGCAACTGCTCCTGTGCTGCTCCTGCACAGCCCAGGGCACCCAGGGGCCCTGCTCAGGCCTCACGCAGACCAGAACCAGCTGGGGCTGTGACAGCTCTGCTGCTCTGGGCCCAGCCCTCGGGCAAAGCACCCGCCTGTCCCTGGGCTGGGGGCAGCGCCCAGGCTGGGCTTGGCAGAGCCCGTCCGCTCCTGGAGGGCTGGGGGCACTGCTCTGGCCTGGCCCGGCCCGGCCCTGGGCTCCCTTGGCATTCCTGCTTGCCCTTGCATCCACCAGGGATGGGCTGCAGCTCAATGGCCCCGGCCTGGCCGCACACTCAGGCCTGGAGCCTTCCCGTGGCTCCCCAGGGCACGAGAGCCTCAGCCCCAGCTCCCAAACACGGCCCAACAGGCTTTGCTGATATTGATCCCTGTCAGAGCTTTGAAAGCATTTTCAAAGTAACCTTGTTTGGCACCACTTTCAAGGAACAAACGTGACTCGCTTCTAATCCGTAAAAACTTTATTGGTTTGCTTGCACTTCCTATAGGGTATCCTAATGCTTCCTTTGGCGTTCCAGAAAATAATGAAAATCTAACAAATTCTAAAGAGAAGTTCCTGAATCCACTATGAGGAGAAGTCTCTACATTCACTATCCTTACATACACTTAAGTAGCTGCTCCTGTAACACACAGAGATGTACTGGTTTACCTGACTGGACCACACAACATGATGTTATACACACCGCTACACTGCAAAACTTCTCTTCCCTGTTCGTTACAAATTTGAAGCTCTTCTCGAGGTCCTGACTTAATTTTGCATGCACATTCATACCTGCAATCCCTCCCCATGCTCAGCTTTCACCTAGACTTACCAGGGAACAGATGTTCCATACTCACCTCAAGCAATAATCTACGTCTGTCTTCCAAACCCTCTTTTTTCTTCACTGACTTCTACTAATCTACAAAATAACTGCGGACCCTCTGCACAAAAGAAACATCCAATTAATAGCCTTAAACACTTGTGATTGTGCTGCTGCTTCTAACAATCATGTCCAACACAGCACTAAAATCAGAAATCAATTCTCACATCCTTCCTGTTCTCCTGCCCCCACCACACCTTGGCTCCAGCAGAAATGTTCCCTACTGCAGCCTGGTGTGCTAAGAACAATCAAAGGCAGCAGCACTTTCCCTCAACATGCTGCAATCTCAATTGCACTGAAGTTGCAGCTGTTGCATTAGAAGCTCAGCACCAGCACCCCACATCTTCCCCCAGAACTGAGGCCTGAGCTGTCCATTTCAACACACCCTGTAAATCAGGCTGCCTGGAAGATTGCAGGCCGGGAACTGTGTGAACACAGCAGTGCATTTCAGCAGAGTTATGGAATCAATCTCATGGAAGGCACATCCCTTAAGCTTAAGATTCTATTCTAGAAAATCTAACCAGCAATTGTTTTGGTGGCCTGTGCAGGTTTTGGGGACTGTGCATGTTTCCTTTGGATGTTGTTTTCTTTGTTTCTAAATACAAAATTCACTGCATTCAGAAGAGAAAGCCCCCGATTCATTAGGACAAAGAACCACAGGGACATATGTGGCTGACAAGAACACTCAACATTCCTAATGGTAACACCAGAAAGAGGGGAAAAACATAAAGATGCTTTAAATACCTGAAAGGATCCAAAATGTCTAGGTAACCTGTCAAGTGACTAAGTTTTTGGTAAAAAGTCCAGATTCCTATTTGGTAATTGTCTGAAAGAAAAGAAAGCCAGAAATCTGCTTGAACTTTATTTGGCCAGGACTTTTTCACGGGATTCTGCCACAACTTGGATCACAAGTGAGGGTGGCAAATTTTGACTAGAAAGCTTTGATAACTAGGCAGCATTTTTTCCTCCTCACTGAATTACAGGAAGGGTATAAAAGGAAAAAAATACAAAAGGGGTTGAAGAAATTCTGTCATACCTCTTAGGCGTTCATCATCTTTGGAGAAGGAAAAAAAAAACTCTAGCACTTTCTGTGCGTGGTAAAGAAAGAAACCTAGAAAAGGACAAAGGGATTTGAGCATCCTAAATTGTACTATCAAATTCCATGAACACAAGTTAAACCTGTAGTGCTTCAGAGAAATGGCATACATTGAAAAGCTTTATTCCCGAGGAACCGAATAGAGCTTTTTATTTTACAAAACCCCTTAAAAGTAAAGAGAAAACTGACTGTGTCTTGGGCTTCTGGCCAAACTCAGTTTGGAGTTGGTCAAACCAAAATGACCCAGTTAATTTCTTGTGCTCTACTCTTTCTTTCCATATTCACATTCACATCCAATGGGCTGCTGGGAGTTTTGACTCTGTGCAGCACAAACGGATTTCCAAGATGACTTTCATTGCTCAGAGGTGTGCAACGTCAGTTTCCCATTCCCTGAGTGCTGCTATTAATATTCCCACAGCATCCAACTACTACAGCCAAGTAGACAACAGAGAGAAATGCAACTTGCATTTCTTGCTCCTGTTCCATTTCTGTCATCTCAGGCTCATCGTCACCCTCAGAACTGCTGTCCTGGAAACGTGGATCCTCTTGCCACGTGGCTTTTACCGGCTTTATTGTCCTAAGCGCGTGAGGCTCTGCAATGACAACGCCAATAGAGAAAAAAAGCCAAAACCAGATTATTCCTCTACTCATCAGGAAAAATTCCTCCTTTCACGTGAAATACTTACAGTGGAGAAGAGAGATTTAGGAAGGACAGAATCTGACCCTGCCAGATTTTCTAAGCTACATCTCCGCTCCAGTATTTTCCACTTTGTTCCAGGGATCCCTTATGTATTCTTAAACATTTCTCATTGCATTCAGAAGACACTGAATACCTTCTCAGTTCAGCACAAGTCTGGGGGGCTCGTTGCTTTGTGCTGTTGCGTTGGGTTTTTTAATATTTTGCATAACTTCACGGGGTTTCTTTTCTCTCCTACATGACTGGGACTCGAGTCAATGTTGTTTCATCTTCATTTCAGACGGCCTCATTTTATCTAAGGTTAGGACACCCCAATGATCATGTGTCATTCCATTTCCTTTTTCTAAAGGTCCAAGAGTAGAATTCAGTAACAAACAGAATGTTCATGGATCTTGGGGGCAGCTCTCGGACTTTGCTCCTCCCTCTACATTAACGCACATTTCCTTAAAAGCCTTGTGAGGTCCTATGAAACTTGATATGACTGGTGTGTCACCTTTTTCCCTGTTTGAGGAATTCAGGGCATGAGAACAAGCTTTTTCACCACTCAGCAAAAACCCCAATGCCTTCTCAAAGCATGCCTTTCAGAATTCCTGAGATGCAAGCATGAGGCACCTCTCATTAATCTATCACAGCCCTGGCAAGCAGAAATGAAGGTCAAAATGCTTCTGCCTAATTACTGACTTCTGTTGCTGAAAATCCCCTGCATCCTGACCTTCTTTACACCATATTGCCCGACAGTGCCTGCCAGAAGCTCTTCCTTAGCAATGGCACTGTTAGAAGGGTTCTGCTGTTACCTTCTTTGATGCCCAACTCCTCCGTGCCTCCAAAGAAGAAAAACTTGAAAGAACTCGTCTCCTGAGCTGCGTCGTTCTCAGGCAAAGGTCCCAAATGGTCATCTGGGGCAGAGTCCTGTGCATCCTCTTTGTCCCAGGGTATTTCCTCAGTCTGTTCTGGATTGTTCTTTAAAGGTCTTTCAAAGAACAAACCAGAATAGACGGAGGAAATACGTCTATTCTGGTTTGTCATTTGAAAGGCCACTTTCAAATCCGCAGCAACGCTGTAGAAGTTGTCTTCAGACACTTGAGGCAGTGTCTCACTCTCTTTCTTCTTTTTTTGGCTTTAATGAAATGAGATTGTTCAAGGATAGCAACACAGCACATGTCCTTTTCAGACTCAGCTTCCCTAAGAGCCACCTTGCTCTGAATGTCTCCCTAAGCATATCCAAGCCCATTAAGGAGTGGTTCATAATCAAGGGTAAGCAGTGGGGAAACATCTGAGGTTGGAGTGTAAAGGCAGGACCAAGAGTCCTTTTGAATTAGCCACATCCTTAAGTGACTTTTCACTGACTACACGGTTACACAGAAATCAAGGTATTTAGCCCAAACTTCTTCCTGCCAGTAGAAACATCAAGAGCTAATAGGGTTTGCTCACAGAGCTGCACATCTCAGGGTCCCTGCACTGACCGTTCTCACCTTCACTTCCGGCAAGCAACACACGGCCTAGAAAGAAAAGATGACGGCGCTACGTGCTGCTGTTGGAGGTCTCAGTTGAGGTCCGACGTCGCTGGTGGGAGCGGCTGCTCCTGCGGGATGTCCCCGACCATGTCCCCCTACGCCTGGGCCTCTCAGCACTGGCTGCTGTCGTCCTGCTCCTGTCCTGGCGACTCCTGGACCGCAGAGTTTGAGTCGAGGCCCGGCGCTGCTGGCGGGAGCGGCTGCGTCTGGGGGGCGTCCCCGATGATGTGTCCCTTCGCCTGGGCCTCTCAGCCCTTGGCCTTGTCCTGCTGCTGCTGCCACGGCGACTCCTGGAGCGGACAGGTGGACTCTGGGCCCAGCCTTTCTGGCGGGAGCACCTGCGTCTGGGGGATGGCCCTGACCATGTCCCCCTACGCCTGGGCCTCTCAGCCCTTGGCCCTGTCCCGCTGCTCCTGTCACGGCAACTCCTGGAGCGGACAGGTGGACTCTGGGCCCAGCCTTGCTGGCTGGAGCGCCTGCGTCTGGGGGATGGCCCGGACCATGTCCCCCTTCGCCTGGGCTTCTCAGTCCTTGGCCCTGTCCCTCTGTTCCTGTCATGGCAGCTCCTGGAGCGGACAGGTGGACTCTGGGCCCAGCCTTGCTGGCGGGAGCACCTGCGCCTGGGGGATGTCCGTGATGGCGTCTCCCTTCGCCTGGGCCTCTCAGCCCTTGGCCCTGTCCCACTGCTCCTGTCACAGCGACTCCTGGAGCAGACAGGTGGGCTCTGGGCATGACTTTGCCGGCGAGAGCAGCTTCGCCTGCGGCTGGGCCCAGCACGTCTGGAACGGACCCTGTCCTCAGGGTCAGGGGACGTGCTGCGTGTTGCCCTTGATCTGCTGATGCTGCTGGTGTCCAGTGAGGAAGATGGCAGCGCCTGCTGCCATGCTGCGTGGTGGGGCCTGCTGTGGCTGCCCGTCTCTGGAGATGGAGACGGGGAAACCAGCACCAATGGCACAGGGCTGTGGGAGCTGGGGCTGATGGCCTCAGATTGTGACCAGCCATGAGCAGATTGCAGTCCTGACTGTCTGGCCGGCCTGGGGCCATTGAGCTCTGTGTCACCCCTGGAGGCTGTAAGGGCAAGCAGGAATGTCAAAGATCGCCCAGGCCCCGGCCAGGCCAGGCCAGAGCAGTGCCCCCAGCCCTCCAGCAGTGGATGCTGCGCCCTGCCAAGCCCGGCCTGGGCACTGCCCCCAGCCCAGGGACACCGGGGACTTTGACTCATACATGTTCCGAGCCCCGCACAGCTGTCACACTCCCATGTCTGTGTGCTGTTCCTCAGGCCAGAGCAGCGCCTGTGGGTGCCCTCAGCAGCGCAGGAGGAGCACAGGAGCAATTGCCAGGGCCTGGGGAGGCAAACAGGCTCATAGCACTGAGGACAAAGTGTACCAGCACGTGGTCGTCCGGCCAAGCGCTTCTGGTTCTTCCCGCTTGGAGCCCTTGCCGAGACACAGGTTCCCTGCAGAGCCCCAGGTGCAGCTTCCCAACTTACCCCTGTTCCTCTGCCTCCTCCCTGCCTCCAGGGTAAAGGCAATCCCTGGCGTTGCACTGGCCGTGCCTCACTCCTAGATCTTCGAAGGCATCATTATCCTCCCATGTTGGGTCTCTGATGGAGAAAGGAAGAGATGATGAATTTCTGCTGCCCTCCCCTCATGGAGATCCAAGGTGTCCCAGCTGTTTCTCCAGCGCTTTTCCAAGTTGGGGGTGAAGCTGAAGCCCAGACTGACGGGACAGGGCAGGGCCAGGGCTCCTGGGGCAGGGCCTGGCACCGCACAGCACTTGCACCCTCTTGCCTGGTGGGCCAGGCAGAAGGACACCAACCTGAAGGGGACTCGGATCCCCATGATGAGCATTTCAACAGGGAATTCCTCACTGTCTCTGCACAGGGGGCACTGGAAATGCAAAGCACCAGCGCACGAGGCCTGTCCCTGCAGGGCAAACACAGGCAGGGTGAGCGAGGCCCTGCTGCTGCTGCTGAGCACCTGCTGTGCCCCGGGGCTGAGGGGAGGGCTCCTACCTGGATGCAGTCCCTGTGGAACCAGGCCCTTTTGCACGTTGGGCACACCAGGGTTGTGAAGGTCTTTCTGTCCTCCACAGGCTCCAGGCAGATGAGGCAAACGGTGTCCGGCTCAGGAGTCGCCTCCACCTCCTGCTCTGGACGGTGCTCAGGGCAGAAGGACCTGGAGGAAAATGAATGGGGAAAGTGAGAAATGCTGCATCATTCCCCAGGGGTGGCCATAAAGAGAGATGAGGTACCTGAACGGAGTAATGTATACATTGACACAGCCGCCCTCCTTGGCACAGGGCAGGTGGAACCATCTGTCACAGTCCGGCACGCAGCACATGATGGTTGCCCCGTTCTGGCCGCAGACGCAGCAGCGCTGGAAAGAGCCAAGCAGCCGCATCAGCAGCAGCAGCAGCAGCAGCCTCGAGGCCTCCGCGGGCAGCCGCAGGGCTCCGGGCAGGGCGCAGGACGTGGCCGCTGCCGGCTCCCAGCCCACAGAGCCGCCTGCTGGAGGAGGGAGGCTCCTGTGCCAGGGCCTCTGTGCCAGAGCTGCTGGGAGCCAGACGTTGTCCCGGCTGTCGGGCCGGCCTTTCTTTCCTGCTGTATGGGCTAAGCTCTGGCAAACCTCGCCAGGCACAAATCTCCCTGCTCTTGTCAGGCTCTCACCTTCTGTGCTGCCCGACAGGCCGCAATTTGGAGATCTCGTGGGAGAAAGCCCATGAGTCCATCGTAGAAGTTCTCTTGCCGAAATAGCAGACTGGCGAAGAGCTGCAGGCAAGGGGAGGAGCTGATGAGGAGAGGGCGGCAGGAGCTGCCCATTGCAAAGGTGGAGGGAGCGCCCGGAGCCACTCACCATGCAGAACCGGTGGGCGCAGAGCCCACCCTTCTGCAGTTTGTCACCGCACATGTCCGGGTCAGCCTCGGCACGGCGACACAGCACGCAGGCTGCAGGGCACAGAGCCAATGGCACCGGGCATGAGCACCTCTGCGGGGCTCAGAGCCTGCAGCAGCATCGGCCCCAAGGCTGCTCTGTCCCTGCCTGGCTGATGGGCAGGGCTGGAGGCCTTGCAGAGCAGGGGCCATTGTGGGCACGGCTGTCCCAGGAGCTGCCCCCTGGCCCAGCTGGGCCCCACTTGGGCAGGAAGGAGGCTCCCAGCCCCGGCATGGCCGAGCAGCTCCTGCCTCCCCCTGCCTCTGCTCTGATCCCCACGCTGCCTGCTGCCACAAGAGCCCCTGGGCCAGGCTGTCAGAGGGCTGCTTTGCCCTCACCTGGCTCCCTGGCACCAGGGCCCTCCTGCTTGCTGTCAGACATGGCGGCTGTCTCTCCTGCGTCGCAGTCCTCGAGGGACGTGGTGGCTGCGAGTGCAGATTCTCTCTGTCTAGGGGAGAAAGAAGGGGGGGGGAGTTTGCAGAACAGGCCCAGAGCCACGAGGCTCTACTCCCTGCTCAGGCCTGCGTGAGCCCTGCTCCTGTCCGCTTTCTCCTCCCGTCGTCGCGCTGAGGAACACCGCAGTGTCCTGGCTGTTCCTCCGCTGATTCTGGGAAGGGAGAGGCAGGTGAGGCTGCAGCACAGGCCCAGAGCCCCGAGGTGTGGGGCCCCTCTGGTCCCTGGGCAGCCACGTCCCCGCCCTACCTTCTCCTCCCGGTGTCAGGTCGCACTGACGCTCGGCCTGAGCCCAGCGTCCCCTTTTATGGCCTTGGTGGCACAGGTCACAATGGCCACTCTGACATCAGAGCCGTGTACCCAAAATCGGGCAGCCATGGCCTCAGGTCCCTGGCAACCACTTGTGGTGGCCCCCTCGGGCACCGAGCTTCTGAGATGGGTCCGAGCGTTTGCTCAGGGTGGAAGCAGGGCCGGGACTCCTGCAGCAAGGGCAGGGTCAAATGCCAGGCCCTGGGGCAGCCATCCAGGGTGGCACTGTGGGCAGGGAGGTGCTGTTCAGGCACTGCCACGCCAGGGCTCCGGCCCCGGCCAAGGGAAATCTCTGCTCCTGCCCCTGGCAGGCGGTGGCCCAGAGAGCCCGTGCGGAGTCAGCTGCACTGCAGGGATTCAAACCCTGCTCTAGGTGAACTGATGTTTTCCTCAACACCTGTCTGCAGAAAACTAAGATGAACCTGATTTGATGCTGCTGCTGATCACCATTGGGTACAGGAGATAAACCTGGACACCACCACAGCTGCCTCCAGACCTCAGTTATCTGTCATCCTATGAACTAACAACTTCCACATTTCATATAAATGGAAAAATTAGTATTAAGCATCTGAGAATGGTCATTTTTATACTGACTCTGTGGAAAGACAGAAAATGCACTGAGAATTTTGTGTGTACATTTGACAGGAGAGCTTGCAACTGTCCTCCACTCAAGTCAAATACAGGAGGATGCTTTTCCTCCGTTATAGGAACTTTGCCAGTTTGGTCCGTGCATTCGTACTAGAAAATACATTGGAAAAACTCAGGAAGAGAAGCACAAACAATTCTTGTCAATTTTTCTCTTTCGTGTCTTTGCAAACATGCTCCTGGAAATCCAGATCCATGACTTCTAGAACAATCAGTGGCATCTCTGGGAAGCAGGGCAGGGGCTGACAGGCAGGGACACCCTGCAGCTGCCTGACGCTGGGCCAGCAGGAGTTTGTCCATTTTCCTGCCTCCATGGCCGAGCCACCTTGGCTGGGAAACGATCCCTTCACTGCTCTAGGAGGGAGGCGCAGCCAGTGCAATGCCAGGGAGTGCCTTTACCCTGGAGGCAGGGAGGAGGCAGAGGGGGAAGTTGGGGAGCTGCACCCGGGGCTCTACAGGGCTCCCGGCCAGGGCTCGAAGCACAAGGAGCCAGAAGAGCTTGGCCGGACAATCCTGAGCTCTGGACACATTGTCCGCAGCACCGGGAACCCGTTTGCTTCTCCAGGCCCTGGGCCCTGCTCCCGTGCTGCTCATGCAAGTCACACACAGACACAGAGCTACCTGCTCTGTCTCAACCCTCTTCAGCACTGGACAGCACAACACAGTAACATGTTCTCTTCAGTACATGGTCTAATTATTAATAGTCCTGCAAAGACTCTCATTCAAAGCACACACACACAAAAAACCAAGCCTTGGTACAGACCTTGCATCAACACAAAATGCTTGTTGCTGTTCAGAAACACAGGGCAGCACTTTTGGCCAATGCTTTTTCCTGCAAGATCTTTCAAAGGATTGCAAAAGTGACTTTGTTTGGCAACTTCTTCAAGGAACAAACAGGAGAGGCTTCTGAGTTTTTAAAGATTTATTGGTTTGCTTTCACTTCCCTTTTGGCATCCTTACACTTCACCCGGCATTCCAGAAAATCGTGAAAATCCAAAATAATATCAGGGGAAGTTTCTGAATTCTTTCCTGTTTCTCTCAAAGACTTTCTTGACGTACATACAAGGGACTGGTCCGATAACATACAGAGAAGCAGTGGTTTCCCTAACTGGACATTACAAGACAACGTTATAGACTCCACTTTAGTAAAACACTTCTGTTGCCAGGTAATTGCAAAGCCTGAAGCTCTTCTAGAGGCTTTTCCCAGTGCAACTTCATTAGGTTCCTCTCTGCTCAACTCTCGAGCCTGTCCAGGTCTCACTGAAGGGCAGCAGAGCCTTGTGGTGCCTCAGGCCCTGCTCCCAGTTCTGTCCCATCAGCAAACGCTGAGGGAGCGCTCCGTGCCTTCTGCCCGGACCCTGGGGAATAAGGCAAACAAGGCTGGGCCCAGCACGGCCCCTGAGCCCACAGCTACCTGAGTCTGGAGCACCCCTGTCCACTTCGCTGCCCCACTGTCCCTGAGCTGCCTCAGGGGCCTGGTATGGGAGGCAGGGACAAAGCCTTGCTGAAGTCCCAGCTGACACCAGCCACTGCTCTCCCCTCACAAGCCCAACCAGGCACTGCAGCACAGGTGGCTATGGGATTGGTCAAGCATGGTTTCCATTCCTGTTATTCCACACGCTTAGAGATGGCATCCAAGAGGAGCTGTTCTGTCTCCTTTCTGGGGATGGAGCTGAGGCTGATGGGCCTGCAGTTTCCTGGCTCCTTCTTGGTGCCCTTTTGCAAGACTGCAGTGATGTTGCCTTTCCTTCACTGCTCATGCCTCTCTCCGGGGCTGTCTCCTTCCCTGACCTGCTGGCAGAGCGCCCTGTGCCAGAGGCAGGAGCAGAGATTTCCCTTGGCCCCAAAAGGGAACGCTGGGCTCAGGCCGACTGTCAGTGTGACCTGACAACGGGAGGAGAAGGCGGGAAGGAGCAGGGCTGACACACGGCTGAGCAGGGAGTAGAGGTCTCGTGTCTCTGGGCCCGCTCTGCAAGCTCCCTGGCCTCTACTTTCTCCACAGAGAGAGAGGAACAGCACCTCGAAGTGACCAGGAAACCCGGCCATGGAGCGGGACTGGGGCTGTGACACCTCAGGGAAATCGGCCATGGAGCAGGGCTGGGACCGTGACACTTCAGGGAAATCGGCCATGGAGCGGGACTGGGGCCGTGACACCTCAGGGAAATCGGCCATGGAGCGGGACTGGGGCTGTGACACCTCAGGGAAATCGGCCATGGAGCAGGGCTGGGACCGTGACACTTCAGGGAAACCGGCCATGGGTGTGGTTGGGCCTTTGACACCTCAGGGAACTCACCATGGCAGCCACCTCCCGAGATTTTGAAGTATTTGTTTCTTGGTTTAATGCCCTTCCAAGATCAATCTAGCATCTTTGCATATGAGCAGGACATACAAGGGTATTTATAATTGAATCTGATCCAAGCACCAAAGTCAATGGATGTTATCTCTAAACTTACCTTTTCATGATTGTCATACAATATGGAACTTTTCTTATGTCTGACTTAAAATATCCAGAATGCAAAATTCATTCTCAAGACAGGAATAAAGAAAACAATGAAAATAGGATATAGGCAATCTTCAAAAGGCACCGAGAAGAAAATAAACATTAGAAAACCTTAGAAAAATTAGGTTTTCTTCTTCATCTTCTCAGTATGTGTTGTTTGAACATTTGTTGTTTTACTTGTCCCTCGCAAAACAAGGCGTGTTACAGCTTTATTGTCTCAGTGCTGCATTTCCCCAATCGCTGACTTGCCATTTAGGCTCTGCTTTATTGGAAATATACAACAAGGGACTCTCTATGGAAGAGAGTTGCACAAGCCTCTGGATTCCTGATTGTTCACCTCTGCCAATGCTCACAGTATTCTCCTAACACACCTGAGCTTCCTGTCTTTCAGAGAGAGAAAGATTCAGCTAAAGTCAAGCAAACAGGGCAGAGCAGATGGAAACCTTCCCTTGAGATGCTTTTGGGGAGGCCTGCAAGCACCCTGCCTTCCCTTGGAACAGAGGTGGTCACCATGCATGGTGTTGCCTGTCTTGCCCGAGGTGCCCCTCTGTTCCAGAAGGACTTTTGCCCACTTCATCACTTCTCTGTCCCTCCAGTTCCAGGGCCTCAAACCTGCTCTGTAAGGCACTAAACCTGTTAGTCAGCTATAAGTTTTCAGAATAAGGCCCTGACCGTGGCTCTAACTAGTTTTTTTAGTCAGGTTTACAATATATATTCAGAAAAAGAAGGAGCAGAGAAGGCTTGAAAAATGCATATTATATGATTGGCTTTTCGCAAATATTAAAATTAATACTATATGTGTTATGTTGGAAAGTTATGTTGTATTAATCCTTTTTTGTAGTGCTATCCTAATCTTTTAAAGTAGTGTGGTGAATATAGTTTTAGGCTACAGAAACTCTGTGATGTAAGATACTTTTTCTAAATAGCTCATGGAGAGATAACAGTAACAAGACACCAAAACTCTGAGAAAAGAAATATTGCCTCCTTGTCGGGAAGAACCAGACTTGGAGGGATCAAGACAATTGATTTACAAGATGAAGGAGGGGTTGACAAGAAGAAGAAAACACCCATTGTTTGAAAAGAATTTTGGCATCATGTATGAGATATATGAATATGCAACAGGCTATTACTTTTAAGGGTTAATCCTTTGTTAGCAAAGTGTCTTCTGAGGCAGAGCAGAGCACCCAGATATCTGTAATTCTGTGCATATTTTTTTGTCCTTTATTGTCCTACCTCTAATTGTCCAAATTATTTTTTCTCTAATTTTTATTCTTATTTTTATAACTAATTTATTACTATTAAACTTTTAAAATTTTAAAGCAAGTGAAATTCTGCATCCTTTGTGTCCACTATCAGTGGGCATCCTTCTTCCCAAGCTTTGTCAACCTCCCTCTGGGTTTGAGATCAGTGAAACGTGCCCAGCCTTGAGTCTTGGAAGACAATTCTAGCAACAAGTACTTTGCTTTTCTAAGCCCTGGCCATCCCTTCGAGCTTGTAGGCTGCTATGTGTGTCACAGGTTAAACGTCTCTTCCTGTTGATCAGGCTTGGAAGTGTGTAAAGCCCAGGCATGACAGGACATGTTTTCTTCAGGAAATGGGACGTAGGGCCCAGTTTGCAACGGGTGCGGGCCCGCGCCTTCCAGAGCGCCACAAGGTTCGCGGCGCCATTGCAGGGCTCAGGGCGCCGCCTTGGGGGCGGGAGCCGCCATGACAGCGCGGGCGCCGCGCGGCGGGGCCGCAGGGCGGGAAGGGGCGGGCGGGTGTGAGGGGCGGGGCGGTTCGTGCCCAGAGCCGAGCCCGCGCTGTTCCCAGGCGCATTCCCGGCTCGGTGTTGGGAGCGTGGGGCCGCTGCTCGGGCTCTGGGAGAAGCGTGCGGCCGCTGCGGTGTCCCTGCCCGCAGAGCTGGCTGCTGGCCGAGGCTGCAGTGCCACAGCTGCCATGCCAGAGCTGCCGTGCGCCGTGGCAGTGCCAGAGTCCCTGGCAGAGCCGGCCTGGCACTGCCAGCTCCTGAGAGAAGCCCTGCCATGGCAGAGACGGGCTGGCAGTGCCGACAGCTGAGGGGAGCCCTGCCATGGCAGCACCGGGGCCCCCGAAGGAGCGACCTCTGGGACCTGCCGGCAGGCTGGCACTGCTTGGCCCTCTTCCGTAGATCGACAGAGTGGCACCACAGATAGCAAAATATTAAAACATCTGATTTAAAACACCGGAGGGAAACCATAGAATTGAAAAGAAAATGAAGGTGTACCAAAATACTCAGGGCATGAATGGGAAAACTGAAAAGATACAGAATCTATTTATATAATCTCAACTATATCATCAGAAACATGAGGGTGAAAATACCTTCTAAAAGTTTTGACAATAGAATGGTTCAGCTCTGTAGTGTTGCTAGTACATTAAAGTCTTAAAAAGCAGTCATGTATTCCTTTGTCCAGTGCTATGAATTTAATAACGGGATGTGTTACAGTTGTCCCTCAAATACGCCTCATAAAGAGAGTTGAGTGCTTAGATTCGATGGAAGCCATCAGTTAGTAAATGTAGTGTTGTGGTTTTTAGTAGTTCTGTAGTAAGTAGTTAGTAAAAGAAGTCATTGTTCTGCCAATGGATGCTGATCCCTGATGCGTTCATACTGGTTCAATGGAAAGGCGAACTTTTAGTAATAGGGTATTGGAAAACATGTCTTTTCTGCTGGTAGCAGGTACAAACACATTGCTTTTACTGGTAGAAACTGAAGCAACTTTAGATGCCTGCTCCTTCTTCTCCACCTATGTTAAAAGGAGATCCCTGCAGGTTAAAACATGAACCAAACCTCGAGGCTCTGGGCCTGTGCTGCAGGCTCAGCTGCCTCTCCCCACAATCAGCAGAGGAACAGCCAGAGGACACTGCAGTGTTCCTCAATGCAACAACGGGCAGGAGCAGGGCTCACACAGACAGAGAGGATCAGCACCTCGAAGTGACCACATCATTCAAGGGACAGGGACTGACTGCTGACAGCTGCCCTGTGAGACAGCAAGTAGGAGGGCCCTGGTGCCAGGGAGCCAGGTGAGGGCAAAGCAGCCCTCTGACAGCCTGGCCCAGGGGCTCTTGTGGCAGCAGGCAGCGTGGGGATCAGAGCAGAGGCAGGGGGAGGCAGGAGCTGCTCGGCCATGCCGGGGCTGGGAGCCTCCTTCCTGCCCAAGTGGGGCCCAGCTGGGCCAGGGGGCAGCTCCTGGGACAGCCGTGCCCACAATGGCCCCTGCTCTGCAAGGCCTCCAGCCCTGCCCATCAGCCAGGCAGGGACAGAGCAGCCTTGGGGCCGATGCTGCTGCAGGCTCTGAGCCCCGCAGAGGTGCTCATGCCCGGTGCCATTGGCTCTGTGCCCTGCAGCCTGCGTGCTGTGTCGCCGTGCCGAGGCTGACCCGGACATGTGCGGTGACAAACTGCAGAAGGGTGGGCTCTGTGCCCACAGGTTCTGCATGGTGAGTGGCTCCGGGCGCTCCCTCCACCTTTGCAATGGGCAGCTCCTGCCGCCCTCTCCTCATCAGCTCCTCCCCTTGCCTGCAGCTCTTCGCCAGTCTGCTATTTCGGCAAGAGAACTTCTACGATGGACTCATGGGCTTTCTCCCACGAGATCTCCAAATTGCGGCCTGTCGGGCGGCACAGAAGGTGAGAGCCTGACAAGAGCAGGGAGATTTGTGCCTGGCGAGGTTTGCCAGAGCTTAGCCCAGACTGCAGGAAAGAAAGGCCGGCCCGACAGCCGGGACAAAGTCTGGCTCCCAGCACCTCTGGCGCAGAGGCCCTGGCACAGGAGCCTCCCTCCTCCAGCAGGCGGCTCTGTGGGCTGGGAGCCGGCAGCGGCTCTGGGCCTGTCCTGCAAACTCCCCCCCTCCATTCTTTCTCCCCTAGACAGAGAGTATCTGCACCTCGCAGTGACAACATGCCTCGAGGACTACGACGCAGGAGAGACAGCCACCATGTCTGACAGCAAGCAGGAAGGCGCTGGTGCCAGGGAGCCAGGTGAGGGCAAAGCAGCCCTCTGACAGACAGCCTGGCCCAGGGGCTCTTGTGGCAGCAGGCAGCGTGGGGATCAGAGCAGAGGCAGGGGGAGGCAGGAGCTGCTCGGCCATGCTGGGGCAGGGAGCCTCCTTCCTGCCCAAGTGGGGCCCAGCTGGGCCAGGGGGCAGCTCCTGGGACAGCCGTGCCCACAATGGCCCCTGCTCTGCAAGGCCTCCAGCCCTGCCCATCAGCCAGGCAGGGACAGAGCAGCCTTGGGGCCGAAGCTGCTGCAGGCCCAGAGCCGCACAGAGCTGCTCGCGCCCGGTGCCATTGGCTCTGTCCCCTGCAGCCTGCGTGCTGTGTCACCGTGCTGAGGCAGAGCCCTGTGCCTCCCCAGGTCCTGGCAACTGCTCCTGTGCTGCTCCTGCACAGCCCAGGGCACCCAGGGGCCCTGCTCAGGCCTCACGCAGACCAGAACCAGCTGGGGCTGTGACAGCTCTGCTGCTCTGGGCCCAGCCCTCGGGCAAAGCACCCGCCTGTCCCTGGGCTGGGGGCAGCGCCCAGGCTGGGCTTGGCAGAGCCCGTCCGCTCCTGGAGGGCTGGGGGCACTGCTCTGGCCTGGCCCGGCCCGGCCCTGGGCTCCCTTGGCATTCCTGCTTGCCCTTGCATCCACCAGGGATGGGCTGCAGCTCAATGGCCCCGGCCTGGCCGCACACTCAGGCCTGGAGCCTTCCCGTGGCTCCCCAGGGCACGAGAGCCTCAGCCCCAGCTCCCAAACACGGCCCAACAGGCTTTGCTGATATTGATCCCTGTCAGAGCTTTGAAAGCATTTTCAAAGTAACCTTGTTTGGCACCACTTTCAAGGAACAAACGTGACTCGCTTCTAATCCGTAAAAACTTTATTGGTTTGCTTGCACTTCCTATAGGGTATCCTAATGCTTCCTTTGGCGTTCCAGAAAATAATGAAAATCTAACAAATTCTAAAGAGAAGTTCCTGAATCCACTATGAGGAGAAGTCTCTACATTCACTATCCTTACATACACTTAAGTAGCTGCTCCTGTAACACACAGAGATGTACTGGTTTACCTGACTGGACCACACAACATGATGTTATACACACCGCTACACTGCAAAACTTCTCTTCCCTGTTCGTTACAAATTTGAAGCTCTTCTCGAGGTCCTGACTTAATTTTGCATGCACATTCATACCTGCAATCCCTCCCCATGCTCAGCTTTCACCTAGACTTACCAGGGAACAGATGTTCCATACTCACCTCAAGCAATAATCTACGTCTGTCTTCCAAACCCTCTTTTTTCTTCACTGACTTCTACTAATCTACAAAATAACTGCGGACCCTCTGCACAAAAGAAACATCCAATTAATAGCCTTAAACACTTGTGATTGTGCTGCTGCTTCTAACAATCATGTCCAACACAGCACTAAAATCAGAAATCAATTCTCACATCCTTCCTGTTCTCCTGCCCCCACCACACCTTGGCTCCAGCAGAAATGTTCCCTACTGCAGCCTGGTGTGCTAAGAACAATCAAAGGCAGCAGCACTTTCCCTCAACATGCTGCAATCTCAATTGCACTGAAGTTGCAGCTGTTGCATTAGAAGCTCAGCACCAGCACCCCACATCTTCCCCCAGAACTGAGGCCTGAGCTGTCCATTTCAACACACCCTGTAAATCAGGCTGCCTGGAAGATTGCAGGCCGGGAACTGTGTGAACACAGCAGTGCATTTCAGCAGAGTTATGGAATCAATCTCATGGAAGGCACATCCCTTAAGCTTAAGATTCTATTCTAGAAAATCTAACCAGCAATTGTTTTGGTGGCCTGTGCAGGTTTTGGGGACTGTGCATGTTTCCTTTGGATGTTGTTTTCTTTGTTTCTAAATACAAAATTCACTGCATTCAGAAGAGAAAGCCCCCGATTCATTAGGACAAAGAACCACAGGGACATATGTGGCTGACAAGAACACTCAACATTCCTAATGGTAACACCAGAAAGAGGGGAAAAACATAAAGATGCTTTAAATACCTGAAAGGATCCAAAATGTCTAGGTAACCTGTCAAGTGACTAAGTTTTTGGTAAAAAGTCCAGATTCCTATTTGGTAATTGTCTGAAAGAAAAGAAAGCCAGAAATCTGCTTGAACTTTATTTGGCCAGGACTTTTTCACGGGATTCTGCCACAACTTGGATCACAAGTGAGGGTGGCAAATTTTGACTAGAAAGCTTTGATAACTAGGCAGCATTTTTTCCTCCTCACTGAATTACAGGAAGGGTATAAAAGGAAAAAAATACAAAAGGGGTTGAAGAAATTCTGTCATACCTCTTAGGCGTTCATCATCTTTGGAGAAGGAAAAAAAAAACTCTAGCACTTTCTGTGCGTGGTAAAGAAAGAAACCTAGAAAAGGACAAAGGGATTTGAGCATCCTAAATTGTACTATCAAATTCCATGAACACAAGTTAAACCTGTAGTGCTTCAGAGAAATGGCATACATTGAAAAGCTTTATTCCCGAGGAACCGAATAGAGCTTTTTATTTTACAAAACCCCTTAAAAGTAAAGAGAAAACTGACTGTGTCTTGGGCTTCTGGCCAAACTCAGTTTGGAGTTGGTCAAACCAAAATGACCCAGTTAATTTCTTGTGCTCTACTCTTTCTTTCCATATTCACATTCACATCCAATGGGCTGCTGGGAGTTTTGACTCTGTGCAGCACAAACGGATTTCCAAGATGACTTTCATTGCTCAGAGGTGTGCAACGTCAGTTTCCCATTCCCTGAGTGCTGCTATTAATATTCCCACAGCATCCAACTACTACAGCCAAGTAGACAACAGAGAGAAATGCAACTTGCATTTCTTGCTCCTGTTCCATTTCTGTCATCTCAGGCTCATCGTCACCCTCAGAACTGCTGTCCTGGAAACGTGGATCCTCTTGCCACGTGGCTTTTACCGGCTTTATTGTCCTAAGCGCGTGAGGCTCTGCAATGACAACGCCAATAGAGAAAAAAAGCCAAAACCAGATTATTCCTCTACTCATCAGGAAAAATTCCTCCTTTCACGTGAAATACTTACAGTGGAGAAGAGAGATTTAGGAAGGACAGAATCTGACCCTGCCAGATTTTCTAAGCTACATCTCCGCTCCAGTATTTTCCACTTTGTTCCAGGGATCCCTTATGTATTCTTAAACATTTCTCATTGCATTCAGAAGACACTGAATACCTTCTCAGTTCAGCACAAGTCTGGGGGGCTCGTTGCTTTGTGCTGTTGCGTTGGGTTTTTTAATATTTTGCATAACTTCACGGGGTTTCTTTTCTCTCCTACATGACTGGGACTCGAGTCAATGTTGTTTCATCTTCATTTCAGACGGCCTCATTTTATCTAAGGTTAGGACACCCCAATGATCATGTGTCATTCCATTTCCTTTTTCTAAAGGTCCAAGAGTAGAATTCAGTAACAAACAGAATGTTCATGGATCTTGGGGGCAGCTCTCGGACTTTGCTCCTCCCTCTACATTAACGCACATTTCCTTAAAAGCCTTGTGAGGTCCTATGAAACTTGATATGACTGGTGTGTCACCTTTTTCCCTGTTTGAGGAATTCAGGGCATGAGAACAAGCTTTTTCACCACTCAGCAAAAACCCCAATGCCTTCTCAAAGCATGCCTTTCAGAATTCCTGAGATGCAAGCATGAGGCACCTCTCATTAATCTATCACAGCCCTGGCAAGCAGAAATGAAGGTCAAAATGCTTCTGCCTAATTACTGACTTCTGTTGCTGAAAATCCCCTGCATCCTGACCTTCTTTACACCATATTGCCCGACAGTGCCTGCCAGAAGCTCTTCCTTAGCAATGGCACTGTTAGAAGGGTTCTGCTGTTACCTTCTTTGATGCCCAACTCCTCCGTGCCTCCAAAGAAGAAAAACTTGAAAGAACTCGTCTCCTGAGCTGCGTCGTTCTCAGGCAAAGGTCCCAAATGGTCATCTGGGGCAGAGTCCTGTGCATCCTCTTTGTCCCAGGGTATTTCCTCAGTCTGTTCTGGATTGTTCTTTAAAGGTCTTTCAAAGAACAAACCAGAATAGACGGAGGAAATACGTCTATTCTGGTTTGTCATTTGAAAGGCCACTTTCAAATCCGCAGCAACGCTGTAGAAGTTGTCTTCAGACACTTGAGGCAGTGTCTCACTCTCTTTCTTCTTTTTTTGGCTTTAATGAAATGAGATTGTTCAAGGATAGCAACACAGCACATGTCCTTTTCAGACTCAGCTTCCCTAAGAGCCACCTTGCTCTGAATGTCTCCCTAAGCATATCCAAGCCCATTAAGGAGTGGTTCATAATCAAGGGTAAGCAGTGGGGAAACATCTGAGGTTGGAGTGTAAAGGCAGGACCAAGAGTCCTTTTGAATTAGCCACATCCTTAAGTGACTTTTCACTGACTACACGGTTACACAGAAATCAAGGTATTTAGCCCAAACTTCTTCCTGCCAGTAGAAACATCAAGAGCTAATAGGGTTTGCTCACAGAGCTGCACATCTCAGGGTCCCTGCACTGACCGTTCTCACCTTCACTTCCGGCAAGCAACACACGGCCTAGAAAGAAAAGATGACGGCGCTACGTGCTGCTGTTGGAGGTCTCAGTTGAGGTCCGACGTCGCTGGTGGGAGCGGCTGCTCCTGCGGGATGTCCCCGACCATGTCCCCCTACGCCTGGGCCTCTCAGCACTGGCTGCTGTCGTCCTGCTCCTGTCCTGGCGACTCCTGGACCGCAGAGTTTGAGTCGAGGCCCAGCGCTGCTGGCGGGAGCGGCTGCGTCTGGGGGGCGTCCCCGATGATGTGTCCCTTCGCCTGGGCCTCTCAGCCCTTGGCCTTGTCCTGCTGCTGCTGCCACGGCGACTCCTGGAGCGGACAGGTGGACTCTGGGCCCAGCCTTTCTGGCGGGAGCACCTGCGTCTGGGGGATGGCCCTGACCATGTCCCCCTACGCCTGGGCCTCTCAGCCCTTGGCCCTGTCCCGCTGCTCCTGTCACGGCAACTCCTGGAGCGGACAGGTGGACTCTGGGCCCAGCCTTGCTGGCTGGAGCGCCTGCGTCTGGGGGATGGCCCGGACCATGTCCCCCTTCGCCTGGGCTTCTCAGTCCTTGGCCCTGTCCCTCTGTTCCTGTCATGGCAGCTCCTGGAGCGGACAGGTGGACTCTGGGCCCAGCCTTGCTGGCGGGAGCACCTGCGCCTGGGGGATGTCCGTGATGGTGTCTCCCTTCGCCTGGGCCTCTCAGCCCTTGGCCCTGTCCCACTGCTCCTGTCACAGCGACTCCTGGAGCGGACAGGTGGGCTCTGGGCACGACTTTGCCGGCGAGAGCAGCTTTGCCTGCGGCTGGGCCCAGCACGTCTGGAACGGACCCTGTCCTCAGGGTCAGGGGACGTGCTGCGTGTTGCCCTTGATCTGCTGATGCTGCTGGTGTCCAGTGAGGAAGATGGCAGCGCCTGCTGCCATGCTGCGTGGTGGGGCCTGCTGTGGCTGCCCGTCTCTGGAGATGGAGACGGGGAAACCAGCACCAATGGCACAGGGCTGTGGGAGCTGGGGCTGATGGCCTCAGATTGTGACCAGCCATGAGCAGATTGCAGTCCTGACTGTCTGGCCGGCCTGGGGCCATTGAGCTCTGTGTCACCCCTGGAGGCTGTAAGGGCAAGCAGGAATGTCAAAGATCGCCCAGGCCCCGGCCAGGCCAGGCCAGAGCAGTGCCCCCAGCCCTCCAGCAGTGGATGCTGCGCCCTGCCAAGCCCGGCCTGGGCACTGCCCCCAGCCCAGGGACACCGGGGACTTTGACTCATACATGTTCCGAGCCCCGCACAGCTGTCACACTCCCATGTCTGTGTGCTGTTCCTCAGGCCAGAGCAGCGCCTGTGGGTGCCCTCAGCAGCGCAGGAGGAGCACAGGAGCAATTGCCAGGGCCTGGGGAGGCAAACAGGCTCATAGCACTGAGGACAAAGTGTACCAGCACGTGGTCGTCCGGCCAAGCGCTTCTGGTTCTTCCCGCTTGGAGCCCTTGCCGAGACACAGGTTCCCTGCAGAGCCCCAGGTGCAGCTTCCCAACTTACCCCTGTTCCTCTGCCTCCTCCCTGCCTCCAGGGTAAAGGCAATCCCTGGCGTTGCACTGGCCGTGCCTCACTCCTAGATCTTCGAAGGCATCATTATCCTCCCATGTTGGGTCTCTGATGGAGAAAGGAAGAGATGATGAATTTCTGCTGCCCTCCCCTCATGGAGATCCAAGGTGTCCCAGCTCTTTCTCCAGCGCTTTTCCAAGTTGGGGGTGAAGCTGAAGCCCAGACTGACGGGACAGGGCAGGGCCAGGGCTCCTGGGGCAGGGCCTGGCACCGCACAGCACTTGCACCCTCTTGCCTGGTGGGCCAGGTAGAAGGACACCAACCTGAAGGGGACTCGGATCCCCATGATGAGCATTTCAACAGGGAATTCCTCACTGTCTCTGCACAGGGGGCACTGGAAATGCAAAGCACCAGCGCACGAGGCCTGTCCCTGCAGGGCAAACACAGGCAGGGTGAGCGAGGCCCTGCTGCTGCTGCTGAGCACCTGCTGTGCCCCGGGGCTGAGGGGAGGGCTCCTACCTGGATGCAGTCCCTGTGGAACCAGGCCCTTTTGCACGTTGGGCACACCAGGGTTGTGAAGGTCTTTCTGTCCTCCACAGGCTCCAGGCAGATGAGGCAAACGGTGTCCGGCTCAGGAGTCGCCTCCACCTCCTGCTCTGGACGGTGCTCAGGGCAGAAGGACCTGGAGGAAAATGAATGGGGAAAGTGAGAAATGCTGCATCATTCCCCAGGGGTGGCCATAAAGAGAGATGAGGTACCTGAACGGAGTAATGTATACATTGACACAGCCGCCCTCCTTGGCACAGGGCAGGTGGAACCATCTGTCACAGTCCGGCACGCAGCACATGATGGTTGCCCCGTTCTGGCCGCAGACGCAGCAGCGCTGGAAAGAGCCAAGCAGCCGCATCAGCAGCAGCAGCAGCCTCGAGGCCTCCGCGGGCAGCCGCAGGGCTCCGGGCAGGGCGCAGGACGTGGCCGCTGCCGGCTCCCAGCCCACAGAGCCGCCTGCTGGAGGAGGGAGGCTCCTGTGCCAGGGCCTCTGTGCCAGAGCTGCTGGGAGCCAGACGTTGTCCCGGCTGTCGGGCCGGCCTTTCTTTCCTGCTGTATGGGCTAAGCTCTGGCAAACCTCGCCAGGCACAAATCTCCCTGCTCTTGTCAGGCTCTCACCTTCTGTGCTGCCCGACAGGCCGCAATTTGGAGATCTCGTGGGAGAAAGCCCATGAGTCCATCGTAGAAGTTCTCTTGCCGAAATAGCAGACTGGCGAAGAGCTGCAGGCAAGGGGAGGAGCTGATGAGGAGAGGGCGGCAGGAGCTGCCCATTGCAAAGGTGGAGGGAGCGCCCGGAGCCACTCACCATGCAGAACCGGTGGGCGCAGAGCCCACCCTTCTGCAGTTTGTCACCGCACATGTCCGGGTCAGCCTCGGCACGGCGACACAGCACGCAGGCTGCAGGGCACAGAGCCAATGGCACCGGGCATGAGCACCTCTGCGGGGCTAGGAGCCTGCAGCAGCATCGGCCCCAAGGCTGCTCTGTCCCTGCCTGGCTGATGGGCAGGGCTGGAGGCCTTGCAGAGCAGGGGCCATTGTGGGCACGGCTGTCCCAGGAGCTGCCCCCTGGCCCAGCTGGGCCCCACTTGGGCAGGAAGGAGGCTCCCTCCCCCGGCATGGCCGAGCAGCTCCTGCCTCCCCCTGCCTCTGCTCTGATCCCCACGCTGCCTGCTGCCACAAGAGCCCCTGGGCCAGGCTGTCAGAGGGCTGCTTTGCCCTCACCTGGCTCCCTGGCACCAGGGCCCTCCTGCTTGCTGTCAGACATGGCGGCTGTCTCTCCTGCGTCGCAGTCCTCGAGGGACGTGGTGGCTGCGAGTGCAGATTCTCTCTGTCTAGGGGAGAAAGAAGGGGGGGGGAGTTTGCAGAACAGGCCCAGAGCCACGAGGCTCTACTCCCTGCTCAGGCCTGCGTGAGCCCTGCTCCTGTCCGCTTTCTCCTCCCGTCGTCGCGCTGAGGAACACCGCAGTGTCCTGGCTGTTCCTCCGCTGATTCTGGGAAGGGAGAGGCAGGTGAGGCTGCAGCACAGGCCCAGAGCCCCGAGGTGTGGGGCCCCTCTGGTCCCTGGGCAGCCACGTCCCCGCCCTACCTTCTCCTCCCGGTGTCAGGTCGCACTGACGCTCGGCCTGAGCCCAGCGTCCCCTTTTATGGCCTTGGTGGCACAGGTCACAATGGCCACTCTGACATCAGAGCCGTGTACCCAAAATCGGGCAGCCATGGCCTCAGGTCCCTGGCAACCACTTGTGGTGGCCCCCTCGGGCACCGAGCTTCTGAGATGGGTCCGAGCGTTTGCTCAGGGTGGAAGCAGGGCCGGGACTCCTGCAGCAAGGGCAGGGTCAAATGCCAGGCCCTGGGGCAGCCATCCAGGGTGGCACTGTGGGCAGGGAGGTGCTGTTCAGGCACTACCACGCCAGGGCTCCGGCCCCGGCCAAGGGAAATCTCTGCTCCTGCCCCTGGCAGGCGGTGGCCCAGAGAGCCCGTGCGGAGTCAGCTGCACTGCAGGGATTCAAACCCTGCTCTAGGTGAACTGATGTTTTCCTCAACACCTGTCTGCAGAAAACTAAGATGAACCTGATTTGATGCTGCTGCTGATCACCATTGGGTACAGGAGATAAACCTGGACACCACCACAGCTGCCTCCAGACCTCAGTTATCTGTCATCCTATGAACTAACAACTTCCACATTTCATATAAATGGAAAAATTAGTATTAAGCATCTGAGAATGGTCATTTTTATACTGACTCTGTGGAAAGACAGAAAATGCACTGAGAATTTTGTGTGTACATTTGACAGGAGAGCTTGCAACTGTCCTCCACTCAAGTCAAATACAGGAGGATGCTTTTCCTCCGTTATAGGAACTTTGCCAGTTTGGTCCGTGCATTCGTACTAGAAAATACATTGGAAAAACTCAGGAAGAGAAGCACAAACAATTCTTGTCAATTTTTCTCTTTCGTGTCTTTGCAAACATGCTCCTGGAAATCCAGATCCATGACTTCTAGAACAATCAGTGGCATCTCTGGGAAGCAGGGCAGGGGCTGACAGGCAGGGACACCCTGCAGCTGCCTGACGCTGGGCCAGCAGGAGTTTGTCCATTTTCCTGTCTCCATGGCCGAGCCACCTTGGCTGGGAAACGATTCCTTCACTGCTCTAGGAGGGAGGCGCAGCCAGTGCAATGCCAGGGAGTGCCTTTACCCTGGAGGCAGGGAGGAGGCAGAGGGGGAAGTTGGGGAGCTGCACCCGGGGCTCTACAGGGCTCCCGGCCAGGGCTTGAAGCACAAGGAGCCAGAAGAGCTTGGCCGGACAATCCTGAGCTCTGGACACATTGTCCGCAGCACCGGGAACCCGTTTGCTTCTCCAGGCCCTGGGCCCTGCTCCCGTGCTGCTCATGCAAGTCACACACAGACACAGAGCTACCTGCTCTGTCTCAACCCTCTTCAGCACTGGACAGCACAACACAGTAACATGTTCTCTTCAGTACATGGTCTAATTATTAATAGTCCTGCAAAGACTCTCATTCAAAGCACACACACACAAAAAACCAAGCCTTGGTACAGACCTTGCATCAACACAAAATGCTTGTTGCTGTTCAGAAACACAGGGCAGCACTTTTGGCCAATGCTTTTTCCTGCAAGATCTTTCAAAGGATTGCAAAAGTGACTTTGTTTGGCAACTTCTTCAAGGAACAAACAGGAGAGGCTTCTGAGTTTTTAAAGATTTATTGGTTTGCTTTCACTTCCCTTTTGGCATCCTTACACTTCACCCGGCATTCCAGAAAATCGTGAAAATCCAAAATAATATCAGGGGAAGTTTCTGAATTCTTTCCTGTTTCTCTCAAAGACTTTCTTGACGTACATACAAGGGACTGTTCCGATAACATACAGAGAAGCAGTGGTTTCCCTAACTGGACATTACAAGACAACGTTATAGACTCCACTTTAGTAAAACACTTCTGTTGCCAGGTAATTGCAAAGCCTGAAGCTCTTCTAGAGGCTTTTCCCAGTGCAACTTCATTAGGTTCCTCTCTGCTCAACTCTCGAGCCTGTCCAGGTCTCACTGAAGGGCAGCAGAGCCTTGTGGTGCCTCAGGCCCTGCTCCCAGTTCTGTCCCATCAGCAAACGCTGAGGGAGCGCTCCGTGCCTTCTGCCCGGACCCTGGGGAATAAGGCAAACAAGGCTGGGCCCAGCACGGCCCCTGAGCCCACAGCTACCTGAGTCTGGAGCACCCCTGTCCACTTCGCTGCCCCACTGTCCCTGAGCTGCCTCAGGGGCCTGGTATGGGAGGCAGGGACAAAGCCTTGCTGAAGTCCCAGCTGACACCAGCCACTGCTCTCCCCTCACAAGCCCAACCAGGCACTGCAGCACAGGTGGCTATGGGATTGGTCAAGCATGGTTTCCATTCCTGTTATTCCACACGCTTAGAGATGGCATCCAAGAGGAGCTGTTCTGTCTCCTTTCTGGGGATGGAGCTGAGGCTGATGGGCCTGCAGTTTCCTGGCTCCTTCTTGGTGCCCTTTTGCAAGACTGCAGTGTTGTTGCCTTTTCTTCACTGCTCATGCCTCTCTCCGGGGCTGTCTCCTTCCCTGACCTGCTGGCAGAGCGCCCTGTGCCAGAGGCAGGAGCAGAGATTTCCCTTGGCCCCAAAAGGGAACGCTGGGCTCAGGCCGACTGTCAGTGTGACCTGACAACGGGAGGAGAAGGCGGGAAGGAGCAGGGCTGACACACGGCTGAGCAGGGAGTAGAGGTCTCGTGTCTCTGGGCCCGCTCTGCAAGCTCCCTGGCCTCTACTTTCTCCACAGAGAGAGAGGAACAGCACCTCGAAGTGACCAGGAAACCCGGCCATGGAGCGGGACTGGGGCTGTGACACCTCAGGGAAATCGGCCATGGAGCAGGGCTGGGACCGTGACACTTCAGGGAAATCGGCCATGGAGCGGGACTGGGGCCGTGACACCTCAGGGAAATCGGCCATGGAGCGGGACTGGGGCTGTGACACCTCAGGGAAATCGGCCATGGAGCAGGGCTGGGACCGTGACACTTCAGGGAAACCGGCCATGGGTGTGGTTGGGCCTTTGACACCTCAGGGAACTCACCATGGCAGCCACCTCCCGAGATTTTGAAGTATTTGTTTCTTGGTTTAATGCCCTTCCAAGATCAATCTAGCATCTTTGCATATGAGCAGGACATACAAGGGTATTTATAATTGAATCTGATCCAAGCACCAAAGTCAATGGATGTTATCTCTAAACTTACCTTTTCATGATTGTCATACAATATGGAACTTTTCTTATGTCTGACTTAAAATATCCAGAATGCAAAATTCATTCTCAAGACAGGAATAAAGAAAACAATGAAAATAGGATATAGGCAATCTTCAAAAGGCACCGAGAAGAAAATAAACATTAGAAAACCTTAGAAAAATTAGGTTTTCTTCTTCATCTTCTCAGTATGTGTTGTTTGAACATTTGTTGTTTTACTTGTCCCTCGCAAAACAAGGCGTGTTACAGCTTTATTGTCTCAGTGCTGCATTTCCCCAATCGCTGACTTGCCATTTAGGCTCTGCTTTATTGGAAATATACAACAAGGGACTCTCTATGGAAGAGAGTTGCACAAGCCTCTGGATTCCTGATTGTTCACCTCTGCCAATGCTCACAGTATTCTCCTAACACACCTGAGCTTCCTGTCTTTCAGAGAGAGAAAGATTCAGCTAAAGTCAAGCAAACAGGGCAGAGCAGATGGAAACCTTCCCTTGAGATGCTTTTGGGGAGGCCTGCAAGCACCCTGCCTTCCCTTGGAACAGAGGTGGTCACCATGCATGGTGTTGCCTGTCTTGCCCGAGGTGCCCCTCTGTTCCAGAAGGACTTTTGCCCACTTCATCACTTCTCTGTCCCTCCAGTTCCAGGGCCTCAAACCTGCTCTGTAAGGCACTAAACCTGTTAGTCAGCTATAAGTTTTCAGAATAAGGCCCTGACCGTGGCTCTAACTAGTTTTTTTAGTCAGGTTTACAATATATATTCAGAAAAAGAAGGAGCAGAGAAGGCTTGAAAAATGCATATTATATGATTGGCTTTTCGCAAATATTAAAATTAATACTATATGTGTTATGTTGGAAAGTTATGTTGTATTAATCCTTTTTTGTAGTGCTATCCTAATCTTTTAAAGTAGTGTGGTGAATATAGTTTTAGGCTACAGAAACTCTGTGATGTAAGATACTTTTTCTAAATAGCTCATGGAGAGATAACAGTAACAAGACACCAAAACTCTGAGAAAAGAAATATTGCCTCCTTGTCGGGAAGAACCAGACTTGGAGGGATCAAGACAATTGATTTACAAGATGAAGGAGGGGTTGACAAGAAGAAGAAAACACCCATTGTTTGAAAAGAATTTTGGCATCATGTATGAGATATATGAATATGCAACAGGCTATTACTTTTAAGGGTTAATCCTTTGTTAGCAAAGTGTCTTCTGAGGCAGAGCAGAGCACCCAGATATCTGTAATTCTGTGCATATTTTTTTGTCCTTTATTGTCCTACCTCTAATTGTCCAAATTATTTTTTCTCTAATTTTTATTCTTATGTTTATAACTAATTTATTACTATTAAACTTTTAAAATTTTAAAGCAAGTGAAATTCTGCATCCTTTGTGTCCACTATCAGTGGGCATCCTTCTTCCCAAGCTTTGTCAACCTCCCTCTGGGTTTGAGATCAGTGAAACGTGCCCAGCCTTGAGTCTTGGAAGACAATTCTAGCAACAAGTACTTTGCTTTTCTAAGCCCTGGCCATCATTTCGAGCTAGTAGGCTGCTATGTGTGTCACAGGTTAAACGTCTCTTCCTGTTGATCAGGCTTGGAAGTGTGTAAAGCCCAGGCATGACAGGACATGTTTTCTTCAGGAAATGGGACGTAGGGCCCAGTTTGCAACGGGTGCGGGCCCGCGCCTTCCAGAGCGCCACAAGGTTCGCGGCGCCATTGCAGGGCTCAGGGCGCCGCCTTGGGGGCGGGAGCCGCCATGACAGCGCGGGCGCCGCGCGGCGGGGCCGCAGGGCGGGAAGGGGCGGGCGGGTGTGAGGGGCGGGGCGGTTCGTGCCCAGAGCCGAGCCCGCGCTGTTCCCAGGCGCATTCCCGGCTCGGTGTTGGGAGCGTGGGGCCGCTGCTCGGGCTCTGGGAGAAGCGTGCGGCCGCTGCGGTGTCCCTGCCCGCAGAGCTGGCTGCTGGCCGAGGCTGCAGTGCCACAGCTGCCATGCCAGAGCTGCCGTGCGCCGTGGCAGTGCCAGAGTCCCTGGCAGAGCCGGCCTGGCACTGCCAGCTCCTGAGAGAAGCCCTGCCATGGCAGAGACGGGCTGGCAGTGCCGACAGCTGAGGGGAGCCCTGCCATGGCAGCGCCGGGCTGGCAGTGCCGACAGCTGAGGGAAGCCGTGCCGTGGCAGCGCCGGGCTGGCAGTGCCGACAGCTGAGGGAAGCCGTGCCGTGGCAGCGCCGGGCTGGCAGTGCCGACAGCTGAGGGGAGCCGTGCCATGGCAGCACCGGGGCCCCCGAAGGAGCGACCTCTGGGACCTGCCGGCAGGCTGGCACTGCTTGGCCCTCTTCCGTAGATCGACAGAGTGGCACCACAGATAGCAAAATATTAAAACATCTGATTTAAAACACCGGAGGGAAACCATAGAATTGAAACGAAAATGAAGGTGTACCAAAATACTCAGGGCATGAATGGGAAAACTGAAAAGATACAGAATCTATTTATATAATCTCAACTATATCATCAGAAACATGAGGGTGAAAATACCTTCTAAAAGTTTTGACAATAGAATGGTTCAGCTCTGTAGTGTTGCTAGTACATTAAAGTCTTAAAAAGCAGTCATGTATTCCTTTGTCCAGTGCTATGAATTTAATAACGGGATGTGTTACAGTTGTCCCTCAAATACGCCTCATAAAGAGAGTTGAGTGCTTAGATTCGATGGAAGCCATCAGTTAGTAAATGTAGTGTTGTGGTTTTTAGTAGTTCTGTAGTAAGTAGTTAGTAAAAGAAGTCATTGTTCTGCCAATGGATGCTGATCCCTGATGCGTTCGTACTGGTTCAATGGAAAGGCGAACTTTTAGTAATAGGGTATTGGAAAACATGTCTTTTCTGCTGGTAGCAGGTACAAACACATTGCTTTTACTGGTAGAAACTGAAGCAACTTTAGATGCCTGCTCCTTCTTCTCCACCTATGTTAAAAGGAGATCCCTGCAGGTTAAAACATGAACCAAACCTCGAGGCTCTGGGCCTGTGCTGCAGGCTCAGCTGCCTCTCCCCACAATCAGCAGAGGAACAGCCAGAGGACACTGCAGTGTTCCTCAATGCAACAACGGGCAGGAGCAGGGCTCACACAGACAGAGAGGATCAGCACCTCGAAGTGACCACATCATTCAAGGGACAGGGACTGACTGCTGACAGCTGCCCTGTGAGACAGCAAGTAGGAGGGCCCTGGTGCCAGGGAGCCAGGTGAGGGCAAAGCAGCCCTCTGACAGCCTGGCCCAGGGGCTCTTGTGGCAGCAGGCAGCGTGGGGATCAGAGCAGAGGCAGGGGGAGGCAGGAGCTGCTCGGCCATGCCGGGGCTGGGAGCCTCCTTCCTGCCCAAGTGGGGCCCAGCTGGGCCAGGGGGCAGCTCCTGGGACAGCCGTGCCCACAATGGCCCCTGCTCTGCAAGGCCTCCAGCCCTGCCCATCAGCCAGGCAGGGACAGAGCAGCCTTGGGGCCGATGCTGCTGCAGGCTCTGAGCCCCGCAGAGGTGCTCATGCCCGGTGCCATTGGCTCTGTGCCCTGCAGCCTGCGTGCTGTGTCGCCGTGCCGAGGCTGACCCGGACATGTGCGGTGACAAACTGCAGAAGGGTGGGCTCTGTGCCCACAGGTTCTGCATGGTGAGTGGCTCCGGGCGCTCCCTCCACCTTTGCAATGGGCAGCTCCTGCCGCCCTCTCCTCATCAGCTCCTCCCCTTGCCTGCAGCTCTTCGCCAGTCTGCTATTTCGGCAAGAGAACTTCTACGATGGACTCATGGGCTTTCTCCCACGAGATCTCCAAATTGCGGCCTGTCGGGCGGCACAGAAGGTGAGAGCCTGACAAGAGCAGGGAGATTTGTGCCTGGCGAGGTTTGCCAGAGCTTAGCCCAGACAGCAAGAAAGAAAGGCCGGCCCGACAGCCGGGACAAAGTCTGGCTCCCAGCAGCTCTGGCGCAGAGGCCCTGGCACAGGAGCCTCCCTCCTCCAGCAGGCGGCTCTGTGGGCTGGGAGCCGGCAGCGGCTCTGGGCCTGTCCTGCAAACTCCCCCCCTCCATTCTTTCTCCCCTAGACAGAGAGTATCTGCACCTCGCAGTGACAACATGCCTCGAGGACTACGACGCAGGAGAGACAGCCACCATGTCTGACAGCAAGCAGGAAGGCGCTGGTGCCAGGGAGCCAGGTGAGGGCAAAGCAGCCCTCTGACAGACAGCCTGGCCCAGGGGCTCTTGTGGCAGCAGGCAGCGTGGGGATCAGAGCAGAGGCAGGGGGAGGCAGGAGCTGCTCGGCCATGCTGGGGCAGGGAGCCTCCTTCCTGCCCAAGTGGGGCCCAGCTGGGCCAGGGGGCAGCTCCTGGGACAGCCGTGCCCACAATGGCCCCTGCTCTGCAAGGCCTCCAGCCCTGCCCATCAGCCAGGCAGGGACAGAGCAGCCTTGGGGCCGAAGCTGCTGCAGGCCCAGAGCCGCACAGAGCTGCTCGCGCCCGGTGCCATTGGCTCTGTCCCCTGCAGCCTGCGTGCTGTGTCACCGTGCTGAGGCAGAGCCCTGTGCCTCCCCAGGTCCTGGCAACTGCTCCTGTGCTGCTCCTGCACAGCCCAGGGCACCCAGGGGCCCTGCTCAGGCCTCACGCAGACCAGAACCAGCTGGGGCTGTGACAGCTCTGCTGCTCTGGGCCCAGCCCTCGGGCAAAGCACCCGCCTGTCCCTGGGCTGGGGGCAGCGCCCAGGCTGGGCTTGGCAGAGCCCGTCCGCTCCTGGAGGGCTGGGGGCACTGCTCTGGCCTGGCCCGGCCCGGCCCTGGGCTCCCTTGGCATTCCTGCTTGCCCTTGCATCCACCAGGGATGGGCTGCAGCTCAATGGCCCCGGCCTGGCCGCACACTCAGGCCTGGAGCCTTCCCGTGGCTCCCCAGGGCACGAGAGCCTCAGCCCCAGCTCCCAAACACGGCCCAACAGGCTTTGCTGATATTGATCCCTGTCAGAGCTTTGAAAGCATTTTCAAAGTAACCTTGTTTGGCAACACTTTCAAGGAACAAACGTGACTCGCTTCTAATCCGTAAAAACTTTATTGGTTTGCTTGCACTTCCTATAGGGTATCCTAATGCTTCCTTTGGCGTTCCAGAAAATAATGAAAATCTAACAAATTCTAAAGAGAAGTTCCTGAATCCACTATGAGGAGAAGTCTCTACATTCACTATCCTTACATACACTTAAGTAGCTGCTCCTGTAACACACAGAGATGTACTGGTTTACCTGACTGGACCACACAACATGATGTTATACATACCGCTACACTGCAAAACTTCTCTTCCCTGTTCATTACAAATTTGAAGCTCTTCTCGAGGTCCTGACTTAATTTTGCATGCACATTCATACCTGCAATCCCTCCCCATGCTCAGCTTTCACCTAGACTTACCAGGGAACAGATGTTCCATACTCACCTCAAGCAATAATCTACGTCTGTCTTCCAAACCCTCTTTTTCTTCACTGACTTCTACTAATCTACAAAATAACTGCGGACCCTCTGCACAAAAGAAACATCCAATTAATAGCCTTAAACACTTGTGATTGTGCTGCTGCTTCTAACAATCATGTCCAACACAGCACTAAAATCAGAAATCAATTCTCACATCCTTCCTGTTCTCCTGCCCCCACCACACCTTGGCTCCAGCAGAAATGTTCCCTACTGCAGCCTGGTGTGCTAAGAACAATCAAAGGCAGCAGCACTTTCCCTCAACATGCTGCAATCTCAATTGCACTGAAGTTGCAGCTGTTGCATTAGAAGCTCAGCACCAGCACCCCACATCTTCCCCCAGAACTGAGGCCTGAGCTGTCCATTTCAACACACCCTGTAAATCAGGCTGCCTGGAAGATTGCAGGCCGGGAACTGTGTGAACACAGCAGTGCATTTCAGCAGAGTTATGGAATCAATCTCATGGAAGGCACATCCCTTAAGCTTAAGATTCTATTCTAGAAAATCTAACCAGCAATTGTTTTGGTGGCCTGTGCAGGTTTTGGGGACTGTGCATGTTTCCTTTGGATGTTGTTTTCTTTGTTTCTAAATACAAAATTCACTGCATTCAGAAGAGAAAGCCCCCGATTCATTAGGACAAAGAACCACAGGGACATATGTGGCTGACAAGAACACTCAACATTCCTAATGGTAACACCAGAAAGAGGGGAAAAACATAAAGATGCTTTAAATACCTGAAAGGATCCAAAATGTCTAGGTAACCTGTCAAGTGACTAAGTTTTTGGTAAAAAGTCCAGATTCCTATTTGGTAATTGTCTGAAAGAAAAGAAAGCCAGAAATCTGCTTGAACTTTATTTGGCCAGGACTTTTTCACGGGATTCTGCCACAACTTGGATCACAAGTGAGGGTGGCAAATTTTGACTAGAAAGCTTTGATAACTAGGCAGCATTTTTTCCTCCTCACTGAATTACAGGAAGGGTATAAAAGGAAAAAAATACAAAAGGGGTTGAAGAAATTCTGTCATACCTCTTAGGCGTTCATCATCTTTGGAGAAGGAAAAAAAAAACTCTAGCACTTTCTGTGCGTGGTAAAGAAAGAAACCTTGAAAAGGACAAAGGGATTTGAGCATCCTAAATTGTACTATCAAATTCCATGAACACAAGTTAAACCTGTAGTGCTTCAGAGAAATGGCGTACATTGAAAAGCTTTATTCCCGAGGAACCGAATAGAGCTTTTTATTTTACAAAACCCCTTAAAAGTAAAGAGAAAACTGACTGTGTCTTGGGCTTCTGGCCAAACTCAGTTTGGAGTTGGTCAAACCAAAATGACCCAGTTAATTTCTTGTGCTCTACTCTTTCTTTCCATATTCACATTCACATCCAATGGGCTGCTGGGAGTTTTGACTCTGTGCAGCACAAACGGATTTCCAAGATGACTTTCATTGCTCAGAGGTGTGCAACGTCAGTTTCCCATTCCCTGAGTGCTGCTATTAATATTCCCACAGCATCCAACTACTACAGCCAAGTAGACAACAGAGAGAAATGCAACTTGCATTTCTTGCTCCTGTTCCATTTCTGTCATCTCAGGCTCATCGTCACCCTCAGAACTGCTGTCCTGGAAACGTGGATCCTCTTGCCACGTGGCTTTTACCGGCTTTATTGTCCCAAGCGCGTGAGGCTCTGCAATGACAACGCCAATAGAGAAAAAAAGCCAAAACCAGATTATTCCTCTACTCATCAGGAAAAATTCCTCCTTTCACGTGAAATACTTACAGTGGAGAAGAGAGATTTAGGAAGGACAGAATCTGACCCTGCCAGATTTTCTAAGCTACATCTCTGCTCCAGTATTTTCCACTTTGTTCCAGGGATCCCTTATGTATTCTTAAACATTTCTCATTGCATTCAGAAGACACTGAATACCTTCTCAGTTCAGCACAAGTCTGGGGGGCTCGTTGCTTTGTGCTGTTGCGTTGGGTTTTTTAATATTTTGCATAACTTCACGGGGTTTCTTTTCTCTCCTACATGACTGGGACTCGAGTCAATGTTGTTTCATCTTCATTTCAGACGGCCTCATTTTATCTAAGGTTAGGACACCCCAATGATCATGTGTCATTCCATTTCCTTTTTCTAAAGGTCCAAGAGTAGAATTCAGTAACAAACAGAATGTTCATGGATCTTGGGGGCAGCTCTCGGACTTTGCTCCTCCCTCTACATTAACGCACATTTCCTTAAAAGCCTTGTGAGGTCCTATGAAACTTGATATGACTGGTGTGTCACCTTTTTCCCTGTTTGAGGAATTCAGGGCATGAGAACAAGCTTTTTCACCACTCAGCAAAAACCCCAATGCCTTCTCAAAGCATGCCTTTCAGAATTCCTGAGATGCAAGCATGAGGCACCTCTCATTAATCTATCACAGCCCTGGCAAGCAGAAATGAAGATCAAAATGCTTCTGCCTAATTACTGACTTCTGTTGCTGAAAATCCCCTGCATCCTGACCTTCTTTACACCATATTGCCCGACAGTGCCTGCCAGAAGCTCTTCCTTAGCAATGGCACTGTTAGAAGGGTTCTGCTGTTACCTTCTTTGATGCCCAACTCCTCCGTGCCTCCAAAGAAGGAAAACTTGAAAGAACTCGTCTCCTGAGCTGCGTCGTTCTCAGGCAAAGGTCCCAAATGGTCATCTGGGGCAGAGTCCTGTGCATCCTCTTTGTCCCAGGGTATTTCCTCAGTCTGTTCTGGATTGTTCTTTAAAGGTCTTTCAAAGAACAAACCAGAATAGACGGAGGAAATACCGTCTATTCTGGTTTGTCATTTGAAAGGCCACTTTCAAATCCGCAGCAACGCTGTAGAAGTTGTCTTCAGACACTTGAGGCAGTGTCTCACTCTCTTTCTTCTTTTTTTGGCTTTAATGAAATGAGATTGTTCAAGGATAGCAACACAGCACATGTCCTTTTCAGACTCAGCTTCCCTAAGAGCCACCTTGCTCTGAATGTCTCCCTAAGCATATCCAAGCCCATTAAGGAGTGGTTCATAATCAAGGGTAAGCAGTGGGGAAACATCTGAGGTTGGAGTGTAAAGGCAGGACCAAGAGTCCTTTTGAATTAGCCACATCCTTAAGTGACTTTTCACTGACTACACGGTTACACAGAAATCAAGGTATTTAGCCCAGACTTCTTCCTGCCAGTAGAAACATCAAGAGCTAATAGGGTTTGCTCACAGAGCTGCACATCTCAGGGTCCCTGCACTGACCGTTCTCACCTTCACTTCCGGCAAGCAACACACGGCCTAGAAAGAAAAGATGACGGCGCTACGTGCTGCTGTTGGAGGTCTCAGTTGAGGTCCGACGTCGCTGGTGGGAGCGGCTGCTCCTGCGGGATGTCCCCGACCATGTCCCCCTACGCCTGGGCCTCTCAGCACTGGCTGCTGTCGTCCTGCTCCTGTCCTGGCGACTCCTGGACCGCAGAGTTTGAGTCGAGGCCCGGCGCTGCTGGCGGGAGCGGCTGCGTCTGGGGGGCGTCCCCGATGATGTGTCCCTTCGCCTGGGCCTCTCAGCCCTTGGCCTTGTCCTGCTGCTGCTGCCACGGTGACTCCTGGAGCGGACAGGTGGACTCTGGGCCCAGCCTTTCTGGCGGGAGCACCTGCGTCTGGGGGATGGCCCTGACCATGTCCCCCTACGCCTGGGCCTCTCAGCCCTTGGCCCTGTCCCGCTGCTCCTGTCACGGCAACTCCTGGAGCGGACAGGTGGACTCTGGGCCCAGCCTTGCTGGCTGGAGCGCCTGCGTCTGGGGGATGGCCCGGACCATGTCCCCCTACGCCTGGGCTTCGCAGTCCTTGGCCCTGTCCCTCTGTTCCTGTCATGGCAGCTCCTGGAGCGGACAGGTGGACTCTGGGCCCAGCCTTGCTGGCGGGAGCACCTGCGCCTGGGGGATGTCCGTGATGGCGTCTCCCTTCGCCTGGGCCTCTCAGCCCTTGGCCCTGTCCCACTGCTCCTGTCACAGCGACTCCTGGAGCGGACAGGTGGGCTCTGGGCACGACTTTGCCGGCGAGAGCAGCTTTGCCTGCGGCTGGGCCCAGCACGTCTGGAACGGACCCTGTCCTCAGGGTCAGGGGACGTGCTGCGTGTTGCCCTTGATCTGCTGATGCTGCTGGTGTCCAGTGAGGAAGATGGCAGCGCCTGCTGCCATGCTGCGTGGTGGGGCCTGCTGTGGCTGCCCGTCTCTGGAGATGGAGACGGGGAAACCAGCACCAATGGCACAGGGCTGTGGGAGCTGGGGCTGATGGCCTCAGATTGTGACCAGCCATGAGCAGATTGCAGTCCTGACTGTCTGGCCGGCCTGGGGCCATTGAGCTCTGTGTCACCCCTGGAGGCTGTAAGGGCAAGCAGGAATGTCAAAGATCGCCCAGGCCCCGGCCAGGCCAGGCCAGAGCAGTGCCCCCAGCCCTCCAGCAGTGGATGCTGCGCCCTGCCAAGCCCGGCCTGGGCACTGCCCCCAGCCCAGGGACACCGGGGACTTTGACTCATACATGTTCCGAGCCCCGCACAGCTGTCACACTCCCATGTCTGTGTGCTGTTCCTCAGGCCAGAGCAGCGCCTGTGGGTGCCCTCAGCAGCGCAGGAGGAGCACAGGAGCAATTGCCAGGGCCTGGGGAGGCAAACAGGCTCATAGCACTGAGAACAAAGTGTACCAGCACGTGGTCGTCCGGCCAAGCGCTTCTGGTTCTTCCCGCTTGGAGCCCTTGCCGAGACACAGGTTCCCTGCAGAGCCCCAGGTGCAGCTTCCCAACTTACCCCTGTTCCTCTGCCTCCTCCCTGCCTCCAGGGTAAAGGCAATCCCTGGCGTTGCACTGGCCGTGCCTCACTCCTAGATCTTCGAAGGCATCATTATCCTCCCATGTTGGGTCTCTGATGGAGAAAGGAAGAGATGATGAATTTCTGCTGCCCTCCCCTCATGGAGATCCAAGGTGTCCCAGCTGTTTCTCCAGCGCTTTTCCAAGTTGGGGGTGAAGCTGAAGCCCAGACTGACGGGACAGGGCAGGGCCAGGGCTCCTGGGGCAGGGCCTGGCACCGCACAGCACTTGCACCCTCTTGCCTGGTGGGCCAGGCAGAAGGACACCAACCTGAAGGGGACTCGGATCCCCATGATGAGCATTTCAACAGGGAATTCCTCACTGTCTCTGCACAGGGGGCACTGGAAATGCAAAGCACCAGCGCACGAGGCCTGTCCCTGCAGGGCAAACACAGGCAGGGTGAGCGAGGCCCTGCTGCTGCTGCTGAGCACCTGCTGTGCCCCGGGGCTGAGGGGAGGGCTCCTACCTGGATGCAGTCCCTGTGGAACCAGGCCCTTTTGCACGTTGGGCACACCAGGGTTGTGAAGGTCTTTCTGTCCTCCACAGGCTCCAGGCAGATGAGGCAAACGGTGTCCGGCTCAGGAGTCGCCTCCACCTCCTGCTCTGGACGGTGCTCAGGGCAGAAGGACCTGGAGGAAAATGAAGGGGGAAAGTGAGAAATGCTGCATCATTCCCCAGGGGTGGCCATAAAGAGAGATGAGGTACCTGAACGGAGTAATGTATACATTGACACAGCCGCCCTCCTTGGCACAGGGCAGGTGGAACCATCTGTCACAGTCCGGCACGCAGCACATGATGGTTGCCCCGTTCTGGCCGCAGACGCAGCAGCGCTGGAAAGAGCCAAGCAGCCGCATCAGCAGCAGCAGCAGCAGCAGCCTCGAGGCCTCCGCGGGCAGCCGCAGGGCTCCGGGCAGGGCGCATGACGTGGCCGCTGCCGGCTCCCAGCCCACAGAGCCGCCTGCTGGAGGAGGGAGGCTCCTGTGCCAGGGCCTCTGTGCCAGAGCTGCTGGGAGCCAGACGTTGTCCCGGCTGTCAGGCCGGCCTTTCTTTCCTGCTGTATGGGCTAAGCTCTGGCAAACCTCGCCAGGCACAAATCTCCCTGCTCTTGTCAGGCTCTCACCTTCTGTGCTGCCCGACAGGCCGCAATTTGGAGATCTCGTGGGAGAAAGCCCATGAGTCCATCGTAGAAGTTCTCTTGCCGAAATAGCAGACTGGCAAACAGCTGCAGGCAAGGGGAGGAGCTGATGAGGAGAGGGCGGCAGGAGCTGCCCATTGCAAAGGTGGAGGGAGCGCCCGGAGCCACTCACCATGCAGAACCGGTGGGCACAGAGCCCACCCTTCTGCAGTTTGTCACCGCACATGTCCGGGTCAGCCTCGGCACGGCGACACAGCACGCAGGCTGCAGGGCACAGAGCCAATGGCACGGGGCATGAGCAGCTCTGCGGGGCTCAGAGCCTGCAGCAGCATCGGCCCCAAGGCTGCTCTGTCCCTGCCTGGCTGATGGGCAGGGCTGGAGGCCTTGCAGAGCAGGGGCCATTGTGGGCACGGCTGTCCCAGGAGCTGCCCCCTGGCCCAGCTGGGCCCCACTTGGGCAGGAACTAGGCTCCCAGCCCCGGCATGGCCGAGCAGCTCCTGCCTCCCCCTGCCTCTGCTCTGATCCCCACGCTGCCTGCTGCCACAAGAGCCCCTGGGCCAGGCTGTCAGAGGGCTGCTTTGCCCTCACCTGGCTCCCTGCCACCAGGGCCCTCCTGCTTGCTGTCAGACATGGCGGCTGTCTCTCCTGCGTCGCAGTCCTCGAGGCACGTTGTCGCTGCGAGGTGCAGATACTCTCTGTCTACGGGAGAAAGAAGGGGGGGGGGGAGTTTGCAGAACAGGCCCAGAGCCACGAGGCTCTACTCCCTGCTCAGGCCTGCGTGAGCCCTGCTCCTGTCCGCTTTCTCCTCCCGTCGTCGCGCTGAGGAACACCGCAGTGTCCTGGCTGTTCCTCCGCTGATTCTGGGAAGGGAGAGGCAGGTGAGGCTGCAGCACAGGCCCAGAGCCCCGAGGTGTGGGGCCCCTCTGGTCCCTGGGCAGCCACGTCCCCGCCCTACCTTCTCCTCCCGGTGTCAGGTCGCACTGACGCTCGGCCTGAGCCCAGCGTCCCCTTTTATGGCCTTGGTGGCACAGGTCACAATGGCCACTCTGACATCAGAGCCGTGTACCCAAAATCGGGCAGCCATGGCCTCAGGTCCCTGGCAACCACTTGTGGTGGCCCCCTCGGGCACCGAGCTTCTGAGATGGGTCCGAGCGTTTGCTCAGGGTGGAAGCAGGGCCGGGACTCCTGCAGCAAGGGCAGGGTCAAATGCCAGGCCCTGGGGCAGCCATCCAGGGTGGCACTGTGGGCAGGGAGGTGCTGTTCAGGCACTGCCACGCCAGGGCTCCGGCCCCGGCCAAGGGAAATCTCTGCTCCTGCCCCTGGCAGGCGGTGGCCCAGAGAGCCAGTGCGGAGTCAGCTGCACTGCAGGGATTCAAACCCTGCTCTAGGTGAACTGATGTTTTCCTCAACACCTGTCTGCAGAAAACTAAGATGAACCTGATTTGATGCTGCTGCTGATCACCATTGGGTACAGGAGATAAACCTGGACACCACCACAGCTGCCTCCAGACCTCAGTTATCTGTCATCCTATGAACTAACAACTTCCACATTTCATATAAATGGAAAAATTAGTATTAAGCATCTGAGAATGGTCATTTTTATACTGACTCTGTGGAAAGACAGAAAATGCACTGAGAATTTTGTGTGTACATTTGACAGGAGAGCTTGCAACTGTCCTCCACTCAAGTCAAATACAGGAAGATGCTTTTCCTACGTTATAGGAACTTTGCCAGTTTGGTCCGTGCATTCGTACTAGAAAATACATTGGAAAAACTCAGGAAGAGAAGCACAAACAACTCTTGTCAATTTTTCTCTTTCGTGTCTTTGCAAACATGCTCCTGGAAATCCAGATCCATGACTTCTAGAACAATCAGTGGCATCTCTGGGAAGCAGGGCAGGGGCTGACAGGCAGGGACACCCTGCAGCTGCCTGACGCTGGGCCAGCAGGAGTTTGTCCATTTTCCTGTCTCCATGGCCGAGCCACCTTGGCTGGGAAACGATTCCTTCACTGCTCTAGGAGGGAGGCGCAGCCAGTGCAATGCCAGGGAGTGCCTTTACCCTGGAGGCAGGGAGGAGGCAGAGGGGGAAGTTGGGGAGCTGCACCCGGGGCTCTACAGGGCTCCCGGCCGGGGCTCGAAGCACAAGGAGCCAGAAGAGCTTGGCCGGACAATCCTGAGCTCTGGACACCTTGTCCGCAGCACCGGGAACCCGTTTGCTTCTCCAGGCCCTGGGCACTGCTCCCGTGCTGCTCATGCAAGTCACACACAGACACAGAGCTACCTGCTCTGTCTCAACCCTCTTCAGCACTGGACAGCACAACACAGTAACATGTTCTCTTCAGTACATGGTCTAATTATTAATAGTCCTGCAAAGACTCTCATTCAAAGCACACACACACAAAAAACCAAGCCTTGGTACAGACCTTGCATCAACACAAAATGCTTGTTGCTGTTCAGAAACACAGGGCAGCACTTTTGGCCAATGCTTTTTCCTGCAAGATCTTTCAAAGGATTGCAAAAGTGACTTTGTTTGGCAACTTCTTCAAGGAACAAACAGGAGAGGCTTCTGAGTTTTTAAAGATTTATTGGTTTGCTTTCACTTCCCTTCTGGCATCCTTACACTTCACCCGGCATTCCAGAAAATCGTGAAAATCCAAAATAATATCAGGGGAAGTTTCTGAATTCTTTCCTGTTTCTCTCAAAGACTTTCTTGACGTACATACAAGGGACTGTTCCGATAACATACAGAGAAGCAGTGGTTTCCCTAACTGGACATTACAAGACAACGTTATAGACTCCACTTTAGTAAAACACTTCTGTTGCCAGGTAATTGCAAAGCCTGAAGCTCTTCTAGAGGCTTTTCCCAGTGCAACTTCATTAGGTTCCTCTCTGCTCAACTCTCGAGCCTGTCCAGGTCTCACTGAAGGGCAGCAGAGCCTTGTGGTGCCTCAGGCCCTGCTCCCAGTTCTGTCCCATCAGCAAACGCTGAGGGAGCGCTCCGTGCCTTCTGCCCGGACCCTGGGGAATAAGGCAAACAAGGCTGGGCCCAGCACGGCCCCTGAGCTCACAGCTACCTGAGTTTGGAGCTCCCCTGTCCACTTCGCTGCCCCACTGTCCCTGAGCTGCCTCAGGGGCCTGGTATGGGAGGCAGGGACAAAGCTTTGCTGAAGTCCCAGCTGACACCAGCCACTGCTCTCCCCTCACAAGCACAACCAGGCACTGCAGCACAGGTGGCTATGGGATTGGTCAAGCATGGTTTCCATTCCTGTTATTCCACACGCTTAGAGATGGCATCCAAGAGGAGCTGTTCTGTCTCCTTTCTGGGGATGGAGCTGAGGCTGATGGGCCTGCAGTTTCCTGGCTCCTTCTTGGTGCCCTTTTGCAAGACTGCAGTGATGTTGCCTTTCCTCCACTGCTCATGCTTCTCTCCGGGGCTGTCTCCTTCCCTGACCTGCTGGCAGAGCGCCCTGTGCCAGAGGCAGGAGCAGAGATTTCCCTTGGCCCCAAAAGGGAACGCTGGGCTCAGGCCAACTATCAGTGCGACCTGACAATGGGAGGAGAAGGCGGGAAGGAGCAGGGCTGACACACGGCTGAGCAGGGAGTAGAGCCCTCATGTCTCTGGGCCTACTCTGCAAGCTCCCTAGCCTCTACTTTCTCCACAGAGAGAGAGGAACAGCACCTCGAAGTGACCAGGAAACCCGGCCATGGAGCGGGACTGGGGCCGTGACACCTCAGGGAAATCGGCCATGGAGCGGGACTGGGGCTGTGACACCTCAGGGAAATCGGCCATGGAGCAGGGCTGGGGCCGTGACACCTCAGGGAAACCGGCCATGGGTGTGGTTGGGCCTTTGACACCTCAGGGAACTCACCATGGCAGCCACCTCCCTAGATTTTGAAGTATTTGTTTCTTGGTTTAATGCCCTTCCAAGATCAATCTAGCATCTTTGCATATGAGCAGGACATACAAGGGTATTTATAATTGAGTCTGATCCAATCATCAAAGGCAATGGATGTTATCTCTAAACTTACCTTTTCATGATTGTCATACAATATGGAACTTTTCTTATGTCTGACTTAAAATATCCAGAATACAAAATTCATTCTCAAGACAGGAATAAAGAAAACAATGAAAATAGGATATAGGCAATCTTCAAAAGGCACCGAGAAGAAAATAAACATTAGAAAACCTTAGAAAAATTAGGTTTTCTTCTTCATCTTCTCAGTATGTGTTGTTTGAACATTTGTTGTTTTACTTGTCCCTCGCAAAACAAGGCGTGTTACAGCTTTATTGTCTCAGTGCTGCATTTCCCCAATCGCTGACTTGCCATTTAGGCTCTGCTTTATTGGAAATATACAACAAGGGACTCTCTATGGAAGAGAGTTGCACAAGCCTCTGGATTCCTGATTGTTCACCTCTGCCAATGCTCACAGTATTCTCCTAACACACCTGAGCTTCCTGTCTTTCAGAGAGAGAAAGATTCAGCTAAAGTCAAGCAAACAGGGCAGAGCAGATGGAAACCTTCCCTTGAGATGCTTTTGGGGAGGCCTGCAAGCACCCTGCCTTCCCTTGGAACAGAGGTGGTCACCATGCATGGTGTTGCCTGTCTTGCCCGAGGTGCCCCTCTGTTCCAGAAGGACTTTTGCCCACTTCATCACTTCTCTGTCCCTCCAGTTCCAGGGCCTCAAACCTGCTCTGTAAGGCACTAAACCTGTTAGTCAGCTATAAGTTTTCAGAATAAGGCACTGACCGTGGCTCTAACTAGTTTTTTTAGTCAGGTTTACAATATATATTCAGAAAAAGAAGGAGCAGAGAAGGTGTGAAAAATGCATATTATATGATTGGCTTTTCGCAAATATTAAAATTAATACTATATGTGTTATGTTGGAAAGTTATGTTGTATTAATCCTTTTTTGTAGTGCTATCCTAATCTTTTAAAGTAGTGTGGTGAATATAGTTTTAGGCTACAGAAACTCTGTGATGTAAGATACTTTTTCTAAATAGCTCATGGAGAGATGACAGTAACAAGACACCAAAACTCTGAGAAAAGAAATATTGCCTCCTTGTCGGGAAGAACCAGACTTGGAGGGACCAAGACAATTGATTTACAAGATGAAGGAGGGGTTGACAAGAAGAAGAAAACACCCATTGTTTGA
Organism: Melozone crissalis; assembly: GCF_028551555.1. Lineage (NCBI taxonomy): Eukaryota > Metazoa > Chordata > Aves > Passeriformes > Passerellidae > Melozone > Melozone crissalis. Next base: position 17,319,700 of record NW_026535807.1, on the reverse strand, counting down.
AAAGAATTTTGGCATCATGTATGAGATATATGAATATGCAACAGGCTATTACTTTTAAGGGTTAATCCTTTGTTAGCAAAGTGTCTTCTGAGGCAGAGCAGAGCACCCAGATATCTGTAATTCTGTGCATATTTTTTTGTCCTTTATTGTCCTACCTCTAATTGTCCAAATTATTTTTTCTCTAATTTTTATTCTTATGTTTATAACTAATTTATTACTATTAAACTTTTAAAATTTTAAAGCAAGTGAAATTCTGCATCCTTTGTGTCCACTATCAGTGGGCATCCTTCTTCCCAAGCTTTGTCAACCTCCCTCTGGGTTCGAGATCAGTGAAACGTGCCCAGCCTTGAGTCTTGGAAGACAATTCTAGCAACAAGTACTTTGCTTTTCTAAGCCCTGGCCATCCCTTCGAGCTTGTAGGCTGCTATGTGTGTCACAGGTTAAACGTCTCTTCCTGTTGATCAGGCTTGGAAGTGTGTAAAGCCCAGGCATGACAGGACATGTTTTCTTCAGGAAATGGGACGTAGGGCCCAGTTTGCAACGGGTCCGGGCCCGCGCCTTCCAGAGCGCCACAAGGTGCGCGGCGCCATTGCAGGGCTCAGGGCGCCGCCTTGGGGGCGGGAGCCGCCATGACAGCGCGGGCGCCGCGCGGCGGGGCCGTAGGGCGGGAAGGGGCGGGCGGGTGTGAGGGGCGGGGCGGTTCGTGCCCAGAGCCGAGCCCGCGCTGTTCCCGGGCGCATTCCCGGCTCGGTGTTGGGAGCGTGGGGCCGCTGCTCGGGCTCTGGGAGAAGCGTGCGGCCGCTGCGGGGTCCCAGCCCGCAGAGCTGGCTGCTGGCCGAGGCTGCAGTGCCACAGCTGCCATGCCAGAGCTGCCGTGCGCCGTGGCAGTGCCAGAGTCCCTGGCAGAGCCGGCCTGGCACTGCCAGCTCCTGAGAGAAGCCCTGCCATGGCAGAGACGGGCTGGCAATTCCGACACCTGAGGGAAGCCGTGCCGTGGCAGCGCCGGGCTGGCAGTGCCGACAGCTGAGGGAAGCCGTGCCGTGGCAGCGCCGGGCTGGCAGTGCCGACAGCTGAGGGGAGCCGTGCCATGGCAGCACCGGGGCCCCCGAAGGAGCGACCTCTGGGACCTGCCGGCAGGCTGGCACTGCTTGGCCCTCTTCCGTAGATCGACAGAGTGGCACCACAGATAGCAAAATATTAAAACATCTGATTTAAAACACCGGAGGGAAACCATAGAATTGAAAAGAAAATGAAGGTGTACCAAAATACTCAGGGCATGAATGGGAAAACTGAAAAGATACAGAATCTATTTATATAATCTCAACTATATCATCAGAAACATGAGGGTGAAAATACCTTCTAAAAGTTTTGACAATAGAATGGTTCAGCTCTGTAGTGTTGCTAGTACATTAAAGTCTTAAAAAGCAGTCATGTATTCCTTTGTCCAGTGCTATGAATTTAATAACGGGATGTGTTACAGTTGTCCCTCAAATACGCCTCATAAAGAGAGTTGAGTGCTTAGATTCGATGGAAGCCATCAGTTAGTAAATGTAGTGTTGTGGTTTTTAGTAGTTCTGTAGTAAGTAGTTAGTAAAAGAAGTCATTGTTCTGCCAATGGATGCTGATCCCTGATGCGTTCGTACTGGTTCAATGGAAAGGCGAACTTTTAGTAATAGGGTATTGGAAAACATGTCTTTTCTGCTGGTAGCAGGTACAAACACATTGCTTTTACTGGTAGAAACTGAAGCAACTTTAGATGCCTGCTCGTTCTTCTCCACCTATGTTAAAAGGAGATCCCTGCAGGTTAAAACATGAACCAAACCTCGAGGCTCTGGGCCTGTGCTGCAGGCTCAGCTGCCTCTCCCCACAATCAGCAGAGGAACAGCCAGAGGACACTGCAGTGTTCCTCAATGCAACAACGGGAGGAGAAGGCGGGCAGGAGCAGGGCTCACATAGACAGAGAGGATCAGCACCTCGAAGTGACCACATCATTCAAGGAACAGGGACTGACTGCTGACAGCTGCCCTGTGAGACAGCAAGCAGGAGGGCCCTGGTGCCAGGGAGCCAGGTGAGGGCAAAGCAGCCCTCTGACAGACAGCCTGGCCCAGGGGCTCTTGTGGCAGCAGGCAGCGTGGGGATCAGAGCAGAGGCAGGGGGAGGCAGGAGCTGCTCGGCCATGCCGGGGCTGGGAGCCTAGTTCCTGCCCAAGTGGGTCCCAGCTGGGCCAGGGGGCAGCTCCTGGGACAGCCGTGCCCACAATGGCCCCTGCTCTGCAAGGCCTCCAGCCCTGCCCATCAGCCAGGCAGGGACAGAGCAGCCTTGGGGCCGATGCTGCTGCAGGCTCTGAGCCCCGCAGAGCTGCTCATGCCCCGTGCCATTGGCTCTGTGCCCTGCAGCCTGCGTGCTGTGTCGCCGTGCCGAGGCTGACCCGGACATGTGCGGTGACAAACTGCAGAAGGGTGGGCTCTGTGCCCACAGGTTCTGCATGGTGAGTGGCTCCGGGCGCTCCCTCCACCTTTGCAATGGGCAGCTCCTGCCGCCCTGTCCTCATCAGCTCCTCCCCTTGCCTGCAGCTCTTCGCCACTCTTCTATTTCGGCAGGAGAACCGCAACGTTGGACTCATGGAGTTTCTCCCTCGAGATCTCCTAATTGTAGTGAGGCGGGCGGCACAGAAGTTGGGCAGGGAGATTTCTGCCTGGGGCGGTTTGCCAGAGCTTAGCCCAGACAGCAAGAAAGAAAGGCCGGCCCGACAGGCGGGACAAAGTCTGGCTCCCAGCACCTCTGGCGCAGAGGCCCTGGCACAGGAGCCTCCCTCCTCCAGCAGGCGGCTCTGTGGGCTGGGAGCCGGCAGCGGCTCTGGGCCTGTCCTGCAAACTCCCCCCCCCTCCATTCTTTCTCCCCTAGACAGAGAGTATCTGCACCTCGCAGTGACAACATGCCTCGAGGACTGCGACGCAGGAGAGACAGCCACCATGTCTGACAGCAAGCAGGAAGGCGCTGGTGCCAGGGAGCCAGGTGAGGGCAAAGCAGCCCTCTGACAGCCTGGCCCAGGGGCTCTTGTGGCAGCAGGCAGCGTGGGGATTAGAGCAGAGGCAGGGGGAGGCAGGAGCTGCTCGGCCATGCTGGGGCAGGGAGCCTCCTTCCTGCCCAAGTGGGGCCCAGCTGGGCCAGGGGGCAGCTCCTGGGACAGCCGTGCCCACAATGGCCCCTGCTCTGCAAGGCCTCCAGCCCTGCCCATCAGCCAGGCAGGGACAGAGCAGCCTTGGGGCCGAAGCTGCTGCAGGCCCAGAGCCGCACAGAGCTGCTCACGCCCGGTGCCATTGGCTCTGTCCCCTGCAGCCTGCGTGCTGTGTCACCGTGCTGAGGCTGAGCCCTGTGCCTCCCCAGGTCCTGGCAACTGCTCCTGTGCTGCTCCTGCACAGCCCAGGGCACCCAGGGGCCCTGCTCAGGCCTCACGCAGACCAGAACCAGCTGGGGCTGTGACAGCTCTGCTGCTCTGGGCCCAGCCCTCGGGCAAAGCACCCGCCTGTCCCTGGGCTGGGGGCAGCGCCCAGGCTGGGCTTGGCAGAGCCCGTCCGCTCCTGGAGGGCTGGGGGCACTGCTCTGGCCTGGCCCGGCCCGGCCCTGGGCTCCCTTGGCATTCCTGCTTGCCCTTGCATCCACCAGGGATGGGCTGCAGCTCAATGGCCCCGGCCTGGCCGCACACTCAGGCCTGGAGCCTTCCCGTGGCTCCCCAGGGCACGAGAGCCTCAGCCCCAGCTCCCAAACACGGCCCAACAGGCTTTGCTGATATTGATCCCTGTCAGAGCTTTGAAAGCATTTTCAAAGTAACCTTGTTTGGCACCACTTTCAAGGAACAAACGTGACTCGCTTCTAATCCGTAAAAACTTTATTGGTTTGCTTGCACTTCCTATAGGGTATCCTAATGCTTCCTTTGGCGTTCCAGAAAATAATGAAAATCTAACAAATTCTAAAGAGAAGTTCCTGAATCCACTATGAGGAGAAGTCTCTACATTCACTATCCTTACATACACTTAAGTAGCTGCTCCTGTAACACACAGAGATGTACTGGTTTACCTGACTGGACCACACAACATGATGTTATACACACCGCTACACTGCAAAACTTCTCTTCCCTGTTCATTACAAATTTGAAGCTCTTCTCGAGGTCCTGACTTAATTTTGCATGCACATTCATACCTGCAATCCCTCCCCATGCTCAGCTTTCACCTAGACTTACCAGGGAACAGATGTTCCATACTCACCTCAAGCAATAATCTACGTCTGTCTTCCAAACCCTCTTTTTCTTCACTGACTTCTACTAATCTACAAAATAACTGCGGACCCTCTGCACAAAAGAAACATCCAATTAATAGCCTTAAACACTTGTGATTGTGCTGCTGCTTCTAACAATCATGTCCAACACAGCACTAAAATCAGAAATCAATTCTCACATCCTTCCTGTTCTCCTGCCCCCACCACACCTTGGCTCCAGCAGAAATGTTCCCTACTGCAGCCTGGTGTGCTAAGAACAATCAAAGGCAGCAGCACTTTCCCTCAACATGCTGCAATCTCAATTGCACTGAAGTTGCAGCTGTTGCATTAGAAGCTCAGCACCAGCACCCCACATCTTCCCCCAGAACTGAGGCCTGAGCTGTCCATTTCAACACACCCTGTAAATCAGGCTGCCTGGAAGATTGCAGGCCGGGAACTGTGTGAACACAGCAGTGCATTTCAGCAGAGTTATGGAATCAATCTCATGGAAGGCACATCCCTTAAGCTTAAGATTCTATTCTAGAAAATCTAACCAGCAATTGTTTTGGTGGCCTGTGCAGGTTTTGGGGACTGTGCATGTTTCCTTTGGATGTTGTTTTCTTTGTTTCTAAATACAAAATTCACTGCATTCAGAAGAGAAAGCCCCCGATTCATTAGGACAAAGAACCACAGGGACATATGTGGCTGACAAGAACACTCAACATTCCTAATGGTAACACCAGAAAGAGGGGAAAAACATAAAGATGCTTTAAATACCTGAAAGGATCCAAAATGTCTAGGTAACCTGTCAAGTGACTAAGTTTTTGGTAAAATCTAAACGTCCAGATTCCTATTTGGTAATTGTCTGAAAGAAAAGAAAGCCAGAAATCTGCTTGAACTTTATTTGGTCAGGACTTTTTCACGGGATTCTGCCACAACTTGGATCACAAGTGAGGGTGGCAAATTTTGACTAGAAAGCTTTGATAACTAGGCAGCATTTTTTCCTCCTCACTGAATTACAGGAAGGGTATAAAAGGAAAAAAATACAAAAGGGGTTGAAGAAATTCTGTCATACCTCTTAGGCGTTCATCATCTTTGGAGAAGGAAAAAAAAAACTCTAGCACTTTCTGTGCGTGGTAAAGAAAGAAACCTAAAAAAGGACAAAGGGATTTGAGCATCCTAAATTGTACTATCAAATTCCATGAACACAAGTTAAACCTGTAGTGCTTCAGAGAAATGGCGTACATTGAAAAGCTTTATTCCCGAGGAACCGAATAGAGCTTTTTATTTTACAAAACCCCTTAAAAGTAAAGAGAAAACTGACTGTGTCTTGGGCTTCTGGCCAAACTCAGTTTGGAGTTGGTCAAACCAAAATGACCCAGTTAATTTCTTGTGCTCTACTCTTTCTTTCCATATTCACATTCACATCCAATGGGCTGCTGGGAGTTTTGACTCTGTGCAGCACAAACGGATTTCCAAGATGACTTTCATTGCTCAGAGGTGTGCAACGTCAGTTTCCCATTCCCTGAGTGCTGCTATTAATATTCCCACAGCATCCAACTACTACAGCCAAGTAGACAACAGAGAGAAATGCAACTTGCATTTCTTGCTCCTGTTCCATTTCTGTCATCTCAGGCTCATCGTCACCCTCAGAACTGCTGTCCTGGAAACGTGGATCCTCTTGCCACGTGGCTTTTACCGGCTTTATTGTCCCAAGCGCGTGAGGCTCTGCAATGACAACGCCAATAGAGAAAAAAAGCCAAAACCTGATTATTCCTCTACTCATCAGGAAAAATTCCTCCTTTCACGTGAAATACTTACAGTGGAGAAGAGAGATTTAGGAAGGACAGAATCTGACCCTGCCAGATTTTCTAAGCTACATCTCTGCTCCAGTATTTTCCACTTTGTTCCAGGGATCCCTTATGTATTCTTAAACATTTCTCATTGCATTCAGAAGACACTGAATACCTTCTCAGTTCAGCACAAGTCTGGGGGGCTCGTTGCTTTGTGCTGTTGCGTTGGGTTTTTTAATATTTTGCATAACTTCACGGGGTTTCTTTTCTCTCCTACATGACTGGGACTCGAGTCAATGTTGTTTCATCTTCATTTCAGACGGCCTCATTTTATCTAAGGTTAGGACACCCCAATGATCATGTGTCATTCCATTTCCTTTTTCTAAAGGTCCAAGAGTAGAATTCAGTAACAAACAGAATGTTCATGGATCTTGGGGGCAGCTCTCGGACTTTGCTCCTCCCTCTACATTAACGCACATTTCCTTAAAAGCCTTGTGAGGTCCTATGAAACTTGATATGACTGGTGTGTCACCTTTTTCCCTGTTTGAGGAATTCAGGGCATGAGAACAAGCTTTTTCACCACTCAGCAAAAACCCCAATGCCTTCTCAAAGCATGCCTTTCAGAATTCCTGAGATGCAAGCATGAGGCACCTCTCATTAATCTATCACAGCCCTGGCAAGCAGAAATGAAGATCAAAATGCTTCTGCCTAATTACTGACTTCTGTTGCTGAAAATCCCCTGCATCCTGACCTTCTTTACACCATATTGCCCTACAGTGCCTGCCAGAAGCTCTTCCTTAGCAATGGCACTGTTAGAAGGGTTCTGCTGTTACCTTCTTTGATGCCCAACTCCTCCGTGCCTCCAAAGAAGGAAAACTTGAAAGAACTCGTCTCCTGAGCTGCGTCGTTCTCAGGCAAAGGTCCCAAATGGTCATCTGGGGCAGAGTCCTGTGCATCCTCTTTGTCCCAGGGTATTTCCTCAGTCTGTTCTGGATTGTTCTTTAAAGGTCTTTCAAAGAACAAACCAGAATAGACGGAGGAAATACCGTCTATTCTGGTTTGTCATTTGAAAGGCCACTTTCAAATCCGCAGCAACGCTGTAGAAGTTGTCTTCAGACACTTGAGGCAGTGTCTCACTCTCTTTCTTCTTTTTTTGGCTTTAATGAAATGAGATTGTTCAAGGATAGCAACACAGCACATGTCCTTTTCAGACTCAGCTTCCCTAAGAGCCACCTTGCTCTGAATGTCTCCCTAAGCATATCCAAGCCCATTAAGGAGTGGTTCATAATCAAGGGTAAGCAGTGGGGAAACATCTGAGGTTGGAGTGTAAAGGCAGGACCAAGAGTCCTTTTGAATTAGCCACATCCTTAAGTGACTTTTCACTGACTACACGGTTACACAGAAATCAAGGTATTTAGCCCAGACTTCTTCCTGCCAGTAGAAACATCAAGAGCTAATAGGGTTTGCTCACAGAGCTGCACATCTCAGGGTCCCTGCACTGACCGTTCTCACCTTCACTTCCGGCAAGCAACACACGGCCTAGAAAGAAAAGATGACGGCGCTACGTGCTGCTGTTGGAGGTCTCAGTTGAGGTCCGACGTCGCTGGTGGGAGCGGCTGCTCCTGCGGGATGTCCCCGACCATGTCCCCCTACGCCTGGGCCTCTCAGCACTGGCTGCTGTCGTCCTGCTCCTGTCCTGGCGACTCCTGGACCGCAGAGTTTGAGTCGAGGCCCGGCGCTGCTGGCGGGAGCGGCTGCGTCTGGGGGGCGTCCCCGATGATGTGTCCCTTCGCCTGGGCCTCTCAGCCCTTGGCCTTGTCCTGCTGCTGCTGCCACGGCGACTCCTGGAGCGGACAGGTGGACTCTGGGCCCAGCCTTTCTGGCGGGAGCACCTGCGTCTGGGGGATAGCCCTGACCATGTCCCCCTTCGCCTGGGCCTCTCAGCCCTTGGCCCTGTCCCGCTGCTCCTGTCACGGCAACTCCTGGAGCGGACAGGTGGACTCTGGGCCCAGCCTTGCTGGCTGGAGCGCCTGCGTCTGGGGGATGGCCCGGACCATGTCCCCCTACGCCTGGGCTTCTCAGTCCTTGGCCCTGTCCCTCTGTTCCTGTCATGGCAGCTCCTGGAGCGGACAGGTGGACTCTGGGCCCAGCCTTGCTGGCGGGAGCACCTGCGCCTGGGGGATGTCCGTGATGGTGTCTCCCTTCGCCTGGGCCTCTCAGCCCTTGGCCCTGTCCCACTGCTCCTGTCACAGCGACTCCTGGAGCGGACAGGTGGGCTCTGGGCACGACTTTGCCGGCGAGAGCAGCTTTGCCTGCGGCTGGGCCCAGCACGTCTGGAACGGACCCTGTCCTCAGGGTCAGGGGACGTGCTGCGTGTTGCCCTTGATCTGCTGATGCTGCTGGTGTCCAGTGAGGAAGATGGCAGCGCCTGCTGCCATGCTGCGTGGTGGGGCCTGCTGTGGCTGCCCGTCTCTGGAGATGGAGACGGGGAAACCAGCACCAATGGCACAGGGCTGTGGGAGCTGGGGCTGATGGCCTCAGATTGTGACCAGCCATGAGCAGATTGCAGTCCTGACTGTCTGGCCGGCCTGGGGCCATTGAGCTCTGTGTCACCCCTGGAGGCTGTAAGGGCAAGCAGGAATGTCAAAGATCGCCCAGGCCCCGGCCAGGCCAGGCCAGAGCAGTGCCCCCAGCCCTCCAGCAGTGGATGCTGCGCCCTGCCAAGCCCGGCCTGGGCACTGCCCCCAGCCCAGGGACACCGGGGACTTTGACTCATACATGTTCCGAGCCCCGCACAGCTGTCACACTCCCATGTCTGTGTGCTGTTCCTCAGGCCAGAGCAGCGCCTGTGGGTGCCTTCAGCAGCGCAGGAGGAGCACAGGAGCAATTGCCAGGGCCTGGGGAGGCAAACAGGCTCATAGCACTGAGAACAAAGTGTACCAGCACGTGGTCGTCCGGCCAAGCGCTTCTGGTTCTTCCCGCTTTGAGCCCTTGCCGAGACACAGGTTCCCTGCAGAGCCCCAGGTGCAGCTTCCCAACTTACCCCTGTTCCTCTGCCTCCTCCCTGCCTCCAGGGTAAAGGCAATCCCTGGCGTTGCACTGGCCGTGCCTCACTCCTAGATCTTCGAAGGCATCACTATCCTCCCATGTTGGGTCTCTGATGGAGAAAGGAAGAGATGATGAATTTCTGCTGCCCTCCCCTCATGGAGATCCAAGGTGTCCCAGCTCTTTCTCCAGCGCTTTTCCAAGTTGGGGGTGAAGCTGAAGCCCAGACTGACGGGACAGGGCAGGGCCAGGGCTCCTGGGGCAGGGCCTGGCACCGCACAGCACTTGCACCCTCTTGCCTGGTGGGCCAGGCAGAAGGACACCAACCTGAAGGGGACTCGGATTCCCAAGATGAGCATTTCAACAGGGAATTCCTCACTGTCTCTGCACAGGGGGCACTGGAAATGCAAAGCACCAGCGCACGAGGCCTGTCCCTGCAGGGCAAACACAGGCAGGGTGAGCGAGGCCCTGCTGCTGCTGCTGAGCACCTGCTGTGCCCCGGGGCTGAGGGGAGGGCTCCTACCTGGATGCAGTCCCTGTGGAACCAGGCCCTTTTGCACGTTGGGCACACCAGGGTTGTGAAGGTCTTTCTGTCCTCCACAGGCTCCAGGCAGATGAGGCAAACGGTGTCCGGCTCAGGAGTCGCCTCCACCTCCTGCTCTGGACGGTGCTCAGGGCAGAAGGACCTGGAGGAAAATGAATGGGGAAAGTGAGAAATGCTGCATCATTCCCCAGGGGGGGCCATAAAGAGAGATGAGGTACCTGAACGGAGTAATGTATACATTGACACAGCCGCCCTCCTTGGCACAGGGCAGGTGGAACCATCTGTCACAGTCCGGCACGCAGCACATGATGGTTGCCCCGTTCTGGCCGCAGACGCAGCAGCGCTGGAAAGAGCCAAGCAGCCGCATCAGCAGCAGCAGCAGCAGCCTCGAGGCCTCCCCGGGCAGCCGCAGGGCTCCGGGCAGGGCGCAGGACGTGGCCGCTGCCGGCTCCCAGCCCACAGAGCCGCCTGCTGGAGGAGGGAGGCTCCTGTGCCAGAGCCTCTGTGCCAGAGCTGCTGGGAGCCAGACGTTGTCCCGGCTGTCGGGCCGGCCTTTCTTTCCTGCTGTATGGGCTAAGCTCTGGCAAACCTCGCCAGGCACAAATCTCCCTGCTCTTGTCAGGCTCTCACCTTCTGTGCTGCCCGACAGGCCGCAATTTGGAGATCTCGTGGGAGAAAGCCCATGAGTCCATCGTAGAAGTTCTCTTGCCGAAATAGCAGACTGGCAAACAGCTGCAGGCAAGGGGAGGAGCTGATGAGGAGAGGGCGGCAGGAGCTGCCCATTGCAAAGGTGGAGGGAGCGCCCGGAGCCACTCACCATGCAGAACCGGTGGGCACAGAGCCCACCCTTCTGCAGTTTGTCACCGCACATGTCCGGGTCAGCCTCGGCACGGCGACACAGCACGCAGGCTGCAGGGCACAGAGCCAATGGCACGGGGCATGAGCAGCTCTGCGGGGCTCAGAGCCTGCAGCAGCATCGGCCCCAAGGCTGCTCTGTCCCTGCCTGGCTGATGGGCAGGGCTGGAGGCCTTGCAGAGCAGGGGCCATTGTGGGCACGGCTGTCCCAGGAGCTGCCCCCTGGCCCAGCTGGGCCCCACTTGGGCAGGAACTAGGCTCCCAGCCCCGGCATGGCCGAGCAGCTCCTGCCTCCCCCTGCCTCTGCTCTGATCCCCACGCTGCCTGCTGCCACAAGAGCCCCTGGGCCAGGCTGTCAGAGGGCTGCTTTGCCCTCACCTGGCTCCCTGCCACCAGGGCCCTCCTGCTTGCTGTCAGACATGGCGGCTGTCTCTCCTGCGTCGCAGTCCTCGAGGCACGTTGTCGCTGCGAGGTGCAGATACTCTCTGTCTACGGGAGAAAGAAGGGGGGGGGGGAGTTTGCAGAACAGGCCCAGAGCCACGAGGCTCTACTCCCTGCTCAGGCCTGCGTGAGCCCTGCTCCTGTCCGCTTTCTCCTCCCGTCGTCGCGCTGAGGAACACCGCAGTGTCCTGGCTGTTCCTCCGCTGATTCTGGGAAGGGAGAGGCAGGTGAGGCTGCAGCACAGGCCCAGAGCCCCGAGGTGTGGGGCCCCTCTGGTCCCTGGGCAGCCACGTCCCCGCCCTACCTTCTCCTCCTGGTGTCAGGTCGCACTGACGCTCGGCCTGAGCCCAGCGTCCCCTTTTATGGCCTTGGTGGCACAGGTCACAATGGCCACTCTGACATCGGAGCCGTGTACCCAAAATCGGGCAGCCATGGCCTCAGGTCCCTGGCAACCACTTGTGGTGGCCCCCTCGGGCACCGAGCTTCTGAGATGGGTCCGAGCGTTTGCTCAGGGTGGAAGCAGGGCCGGGACTCCTGCAGCAAGGGCAGGGTCAAATGCCAGGCCCTGGGGCAGCCATCCAGGGTGGCACTGTGGGCAGGGAGGTGCTGTTCAGGCACTGCCACGCCAGGGCTCCGGCCCCGGCCAAGGGAAATCTCTGCTCCTGCCCCTGGCAGGCGGTGGCCCAGAGAGCCAGTGCAGAGTCAGCTGCACTGCAGGGATTCAAATCCTGCTCTAGGTGAACTGATGTTTTCCTCAACACCTGTCTGCAGAAAACTAAGATGAACCTGATTTGATGCTGCTGCTGATCACCATTGGGTACAGGAGATAAACCTGGACACCACCACAGCTGCCTCCAGACCTCAGTTATCTGTCATCCTATGAACTAACAACTTCCACATTTCATATAAATGGAAAAATTAGTATTAAGCATCTGAGAATGGTCATTTTTATACTGACTCTGTGGAAAGACAGAAATTGCACTGAGAATTTTGTGTGTACATTTGACAGGAGAGCTTGCAACTGTCCTCCACTCAAGTCAAATACAGGAAGATGCTTTTCCTACGTTATAGGAACTTTGCCAGTTTGGTCCGTGCTTTCGTACTAGAAAATACATTGGAAAAAATCAGGAAGAGAAGCACAAACAACTCTTGTCAATTTTTCTCTTTCGTGTCTTTGCAAACATGCTCCTGGAAATCCAGATCCATGACTTCTAGAACAATCAGTGGCATCTCTGGGAAGCAGGGCAGGGGCTGACAGGCAGGGACACCCTGCAACTGCCTGACGCTGGGCCAGCAGGAGTTTGTCCATTTTCCTGTCTCCATGGCCGAGCCACCTTGGCTGGGAAACGATCCCTTCACTGCTCTAGGAGGGAGGCGCAGCCAGTGCAATGCCAGGGAGTGCCTTTACCCTGGAGGCAGGGAGGAGGCAGAGGGGGAAGTTGGGGAGCTGCACCCGGGGCTCTACAGGGCTCCCGGCCGGGGCTCGAAGCACAAGGAGCCAGAAGAGCTTGGCCGGACAATCCTGAGCTCTGGACACATTGTCCGCAGCACCGGGAACCCGTTTGCTTCTCCAGGCCCTGGGCACTGCTCCCGTGCTGCTCATGCAAGTCACACACAGACACAGAGCTACCTGCTCTGTCTCAACCCTCTTCAGCACTGGACAGCACAACACAGTAACATGTTCTCTTCAGTACATGGTCTAATTATTAATAGTCCTGCAAAGACTCTCATTCAAAGCACACACACACAAAAAACCAAACCTTGGTACCGACCTTGCATCAACACAAAATGCTTGTTGCTGTTCAGAAACACAGGGCAGCACTTTTGGCCAATGCTTTTTCCTGCAAGATCTTTCAAAGGATTGCAAAAGTGACTTTGTTTGGCAACTTCTTCAAGGAACAAACAGGAGAGGCTTCTGAGTTTTTAAAGATTTATTGGTTTGCTTTCACTTCCCTTTTGGCATCCTTACACTTCATCCGGCATTCCAGAAAATCGTGAAAATCCAAAATAATATCAGGGGAAGTTTCTGAATTCTTTCCTGTTTCTATCAAAGACTTTCTTGACGTACATACAAGGGACTGTTCCGATAACATACAGAGAAGCAGTGGTTTCCCTAACTGGACATTACAAGACAACGTTATAGACTCCACTTTAGTAAAACACTTCTGTTGCCAGGTAATTGCAAAGCCTGAAGCTCTTCTAGAGGCTTTTCCCAGTGCAACTTCATTAGGTTCCTCTCTGCTCAACTCTCGAGCCTGTCCAGGTCTCACTGAAGGGCAGCAGAGCCTTGTGGTGCCTCAGGCCCTGCTCCCAGTTCTGTCCCATCAGCAAACGCTGAGGGAGCGCTCCGTGCCTTCTGCCCGGACCCTGGGGAATAAGGCAAACAAGGCTGGGCCCAGCACGGCCCCTGAGCTCACAGCTACCTGAGTTTGGAGCTCCCCTGTCCACTTCGCTGCCCCACTGTCCCTGAGCTGCCTCAGGAGCCTGGTATGGGAGGCAGGGACAAAGCCTTGCTGAAGTCCCAGCTGACACCAGCCACTGCTCTCCCCTCACAAGCCCAACCAGGCACTGCAGCACAGGTGGCTATGGGATTGGCCAAGCATGGTTTCCATTCCTGTTATTCCACACGCTTAGAGATGGCATCCAAGAGGAGCTGTTCTGTCTCCTTTCTGGGGATGGAGCTGAGGCTGATGGGCCTGCAGTTTCCTGGCTCCTTCTTGGTGCCCTTTTGCAAGACTGCAGTGATGTTGCCTTTCCTCCACTGCTCATGCCTCTCTCCGGGGCTGTCTCCTTCCCTGACCTGCTGGCAGAGCGCCCTGTCCAAGAGGCAGGAGCAGAGATTTCCCTTGGCCCCAAAAGGGAATGCTGGGCTCAGGCCGACTGTCAGTGTGACCTGACAACGGGAGGAGAAGGCGGGAACGAGCAGGGCTGACACACCCTGAGCAGGGAGTAGAGCCCTCATGTCTCTGGGCCTACTCTGCAAGCTCCCTAGCCTCTACTTTCTCCACAGAGAGAGAGAACAGCACCTCGAAGTGACCAGGAAACCCGGCCATGGAGCGGGACCGGGGCTGTCAGACCTCAGGGAAATCGGCCATGGAGTGGGACTGGGGCTGTGACACCTCAGGGAAATCGGCCATGGAGCAGGGCTGGGGCCGTGACACCTCAGGGAAACCGGCCATGGGTGTGGTTGGGCCTTTGACACCTCAGGGAACTCACCATGGCAGCCACCTCCCGAGATTTTGAAGTATTTGTTTCTTGGTTTAATGCCCTTCCAAGATCAATCTAGCATCTTTGCATATGAGCAGGACATACAAGGGTATTTAAAATTGAGTCTGATCCAATCATCAAAGACAATGGATGTTATCTCTAAACTTACCTTTTCATGATTGTCATACAATATGGAACTTTTCTTATGTCTGACTTAAAATATCCAGAATGCAAAATTCATTCTCAAGACAGGAATAAAGAAAACAATGAAAATAGGATATAGGCAATCTTCAAACGGCACCGAGAAGAAAATAAACATTAGAAAACCTTAGAAAAATTAGGTTTTCTTCTTCATCTTCTCAGTATGTGTTGTTTGAACATTTGTTGTCTTACTTGTCCCTCGCAAAACAAGGTGTGTTACAGCTTTATTGTCTCAGTGCTGCATTTCCCCAATCGCTGACTTGCCATTTAGGCTCTGCTTTATTGGAAATATACAACAAGGGACTCTCTATGGAAGAGAGTTGCACAAGCCTCTGGATTCCTGATTGTTCACCTCTGCCAATGCTCACAGTATTCTCCTAACACACCTGAGCTTCCTGTCTTTCAGAGAGAGAAAGATTCAGCTAAAGTCAAGCAAACAGGGCAGAGCAGATGGAAACCTTCCCTTGAGATGCTTTTGGGGAGGCCTGCAAGCACCCTGCCATCCCTTGGAACAGAGGTGGTCACCATGCATGGTGTTGCCTGTCTTGCCCGAGGTGCCCCTCTGTTCCAGAAGGACTTTTGCCCACTTCATCACTTCTCTGTCCCTCCAGTTCCAGGGCCTCAAACCTGCTCTGTAAGGGACTAAACCTGTTAGTCAGCTATAAGTTTTCAGAATAAGGCACTGACCATGGCTCTAACTAGTTTTTTTAGTCAGGTTTACAATATATATTCAGAAAAAGAAGGAGCAGAGAAGGTGTGAAAAATGCTTATTATATGATTGGCTTTTCGCAAATATTAAAATTAATACTATATGTGTTATGTTGGAAAGTTATGTTGTATTAATCCTTTTTTGTAGTGCTATCCTAATCTTTTAAAGTAGTGTGGTGAATATAGTTTTAGGCTACAGAAACTCTGTGATGTAAGATACATTTTCTAAATAGCTCATGGAGAGATAACAGTAACAAGACACCAAAACTCTGAGAAAAGAAATATTGCCTCCTTGTCGGGAAGAACCAGACTTGGAGGGACCAAGACAATTGATTTACAAGATGAAGGAGGGGTTGACAAGAAGAAGAAAACACCCATTGTTTGAAAAGAATTTTGGCATCATGTATGAGATATATGAATATGCAACAGGCTATTACTTTTAAGGGTTAATCCTTTGTTAGCAAAGTGTCTTCTGAGGCAGAGCAGAGCACCCAGATATCTGTAATTCTGTGCATATTTTTTTTGTCCTTTATTGTCCTACCTCTAATTGTCCAAATTATTTTTTCTCTAATTTTTATTCTTATTTTTATAACTAATTTATTACTATTAAACTTTTAAAATTTTAAAGCAAGTGAAATTCTGCATCCTTTGTGTCCACTATCAGCGGGCATCCTTCTTCCCAAGCTTTGTCAACCTCCCTCTGGGTTTGAGATCAGTGAAACGTGCCCAGCCTTGAGTCTTGGAAGACAATTCTAGCAACAAGTACTTTGCTTTTCTAAGCCCTGGCCATCATTTCGAGCTAGTAGGCTGCTATGTGTGTCACAGGTTAAACGTCTCTTCCTGTTGATCAGGCTTGGAAGTGTGTAAAGCCCAGGCATGACAGGACATGTTTTCTTCAGGAAATGGGACGTAGGGCCCAGTTTGCAACGGGTGCGGGCCCGCGCCTTCCAGAGCGCCACAAGGTGCGCGGCGCCATTGCAGGGCTCAGGGCGCCGCCTTGGGGGCGAGAGCCGCCATGACAGCGCGGGCGCCGCGCGGCGGGGCCGCAGGGCGGGAAGGGGCGGGCGGGTGTGAGGGGCGGGGCGGTTCGTGCCCAGAGCGGAGCCCGCGCTGTTCCCGGGCGCATTCCCGGCTCGGTGTTGGGAGCGTGGGGCCGCTGCTCGGGCTCCGGGAGAAGCGTGCGGCCGCTGCGGGGTCCCAGCCCGCAGAGCTGGCTGCTGGCCGAGGCTGCAGTGCCACAGCTGCCATGCCAGAGCTGCCGTGCGCCGTGGCAGTGCCAGAGTCCCTGGCAGAGCCGGCCTGGCACTGCCAGCTCCTGAGAGAAGCCCTGCCATGGCAGAGACGGGCTGGCAATTCCGACAGCTGAGGGAAGCCGTGCCGTGGCAGCGCCGGGCTGGCAGTGCCGACAGCTGAGGGAAGCCGTGCCGTGGCAGCGCCGGGCTGGCAGTGCCGACAGCTGAGGGGAGCCCTGCCATGGCAGCACCGGGGCCCCCGAAGGAGCGACCTCTGGGACCTGCCGGCAGGCTGGCAACTGCTTGGCCCTCTTCCGTAGATCGACAGAGTGGCACCACAGATAGCAAAATATTAAAACATCTGATTTAAAACACCGGAGGGAATCCATAGAATTGAAAAGAAAATGAAGGTGTACCAAAATACTCAGGGCATGAATGGGAAAACTGAAAAGATACAGAATCTATTTATATAATCTCAACTATATCATCAGAAACATGAGGGTGAAAATACCTTCTAAAAGTTTTGACAATAGAATGGTTCAGCTCTGTAGTGTTGCTAGTACATTAAAGTCTTAAAAAGCAGTCATGTATTCCTTTGTCCAGTGCTATGAATTTAATAACGGGATGTGTTACAGTTGTCCCTCAAATACGCCTCATAAAGAGAGTTGAGTGCTTAGATTCGATGGAAGCCATCAGTTAGTAAATGTAGTGTTGTGGTT
Organism: Melozone crissalis; assembly: GCF_028551555.1. Classification (NCBI taxonomy): domain Eukaryota; kingdom Metazoa; phylum Chordata; class Aves; order Passeriformes; family Passerellidae; genus Melozone; species Melozone crissalis. Next base: position 17,302,701 of record NW_026535807.1, on the reverse strand, counting down.
TTTAGTAGTTCTGTAGTAAGTAGTTAGTAAAAGAAGTCATTGTTCTGCCAATGGATGCTGATCCCTGATGCGTTCGTACTGGTTCAATGGAAAGGCAAACTTTTAGTAATAGGGTATTGGAAAACATGTCTTTTCTGCTGGTAGCAGGTACAAACACATTGCTTTTACTGGTAGAAACTGAAGCAACTTTAGATGCCTGCTCGTTCTTCTCCACCTATGTTAAAAGGAGATCCCTGCAGGTTAAAACATGAACCAAACCTCGAGGCTCTGGGCCTGTGCTGCAGGCTCAGCTGCCTCTCCCCACAATCAGCAGAGGAACAGCCAGAGGACACTGCAGTGTTCCTCAATGCAACAACGGGAGGAGAAGGCGGGCAGGAGCAGGGCTCACATAGACAGAGAGGATCAGCACCTCGAAGTGACCACATCATTCAAGGAACAGGGACTGACTGCTGACAGCTGCCCTGTGAGACAGCAAGCAGGAGGGCCCTGGTGCCAGGGAGCCAGGTGAGGGCAAAGCAGCCCTCTGACAGACAGCCTGGCCCAGGGGCTCTTGTGGCAGCAGGCAGCGTGGGGATCAGAGCAGAGGCAGGGGGAGGCAGGAGCTGCTCGGCCATGCCGGGGCTGGGAGCCTAGTTCCTGCCCAAGTGGGTCCCAGCTGGGCCAGGGGGCAGCTCCTGGGACAGCCGTGCCCACAATGGCCCCTGCTCTGCAAGGCCTCCAGCCCTGCCCATCAGCCAGGCAGGGACAGAGCAGCCTTGGGGCCGATGCTGCTGCAGGCTCTGAGCCCCGCAGAGCTGCTCATGCCCCGTGCCATTGGCTCTGTGCCCTGCAGCCTGCGTGCTGTGTCGCCGTGCCGAGGCTGACCCGGACATGTGCGGTGACAAACTGCAGAAGGGTGGGCTCTGTGCCCACAGGTTCTGCATGGTGAGTGGCTCCGGGCGCTCCCTCCACCTTTGCAATGGGCAGCTCCTGCCGCCCTGTCCTCATCAGCTCCTCCCCTTGCCTGCAGCTCTTCGCCACTCTTCTATTTCGGCAGGAGAACCGCAACGTTGGACTCATGGAGTTTCTCCCTCGAGATCTCCTAATTGTAGTGAGGCGGGCGGCACAGAAGTTGGGCAGGGAGATTTCTGCCTGGGGCGGTTTGCCAGAGCTTAGCCCAGACAGCAAGAAAGAAAGGCCGGCCCGACAGGCGGGACAAAGTCTGGCTCCCAGCACCTCTGGCGCAGAGGCCCTGGCACAGGAGCCTCCCTCCTCCAGCAGGCGGCTCTGTGGGCTGGGAGCCGGCAGCGGCTCTGGGCCTGTCCTGCAAACTCCCCCCCTCCATTCTTTCTCCCCTAGACAGAGAGTATCTGCACCTCGCAGTGACAACATGCCTCGAGGACTGCGACGCAGGAGAGACAGCCACCATGTCTGACAGCAAGCAGGAAGGCGCTGGTGCCAGGGAGCCAGGTGAGGGCAAAGCAGCCCTCTGACAGCCTGGCCCAGGGGCTCTTGTGGCAGCAGGCAGCGTGGGGATTAGAGCAGAGGCAGGGGGAGGCAGGAGCTGCTCGGCCATGCTGGGGCAGGGAGCCTCCTTCCTGCCCAAGTGGGGCCCAGCTGGGCCAGGGGGCAGCTCCTGGGACAGCCGTGCCCACAATGGCCCCTGCTCTGCAAGGCCTCCAGCCCTGCCCATCAGCCAGGCAGGGACAGAGCAGCCTTGGGGCCGAAGCTGCTGCAGGCCCAGAGCCGCACAGAGCTGCTCACGCCCCGTGCCATTGGCTCTGTGCCCTGCAGCCTGCGTGCTGTGTCACCGTGCTGAGGCTGAGCCCTGTGCCTCCCCAGGTCCTGGCAACTGCTCCTGTGCTGCTCCTGCACAGCCCAGGGCACCCAGGGGCCCTGCTCAGGCCTCACGCAGACCAGAACCAGCTGGGGCTGTGACAGCTCTGCTGCTCTGGGCCCAGCCCTCGGGCAAAGCACCCGCCTGTCCCTGGGCTGGGGGCAGCGCCCAGGCTGGGCTTGGCAGAGCCCGTCCGCTCCTGGAGGGCTGGGGGCACTGCTCTGGCCTGGCCCGGCCCGGCCCTGGGCTCCCTTGGCATTCCTGCTTGCCCTTGCATCCACCAGGGATGGGCTGCAGCTCAATGGCCCCGGCCTGGCCGCACACTCAGGCCTGGAGCCTTCCCGTGGCTCCCCAGGGCACGAGAGCCTCAGCCCCAGCTCCCAAACACGGCCCAACAGGCTTTGCTGATATTGATCCCTGTCAGAGCTTTGAAAGCATTTTCAAAGTAACCTTGTTTGGCACCACTTTCAAGGAACAAACGTGACTCGCTTCTAATCCGTAAAAACTTTATTGGTTTGCTTGCACTTCCTATAGGGTATCCTAATGCTTCCTTTGGCGTTCCAGAAAATAATGAAAATCTAACAAATTCTAAAGAGAAGTTCCTGAATCCACTATGAGGAGAAGTCTCTACATTCACTATCCTTACATACACTTAAGTAGCTGCTCCTGTAACACACAGAGATGTACTGGTTTACCTGACTGGACCACACAACATGATGTTATACACACCGCTACACTGCAAAACTTCTCTTCCCTGTTCATTACAAATTTGAAGCTCTTCTCGAGGTCCTGACTTAATTTTGCATGCACATTCATACCTGCAATCCCTCCCCATGCTCAGCTTTCACCTAGACTTACCAGGGAACAGATGTTCCATACTCACCTCAAGCAATAATCTACGTCTGTCTTCCAAACCCTCTTTTTCTTCACTGACTTCTACTAATCTACAAAATAACTGCGGACCCTCTGCACAAAAGAAACATCCAATTAATAGCCTTAAACACTTGTGATTGTGCTGCTGCTTCTAACAATCATGTCCAACACAGCACTAAAATCAGAAATCAATTCTCACATCCTTCCTGTTCTCCTGCCCCCACCACACCTTGGCTCCAGCAGAAATGTTCCCTACTGCAGCCTGGTGTGCTAAGAACAATCAAAGGCAGCAGCACTTTCCCTCAACATGCTGCAATCTCAATTGCACTGAAGTTGCAGCTGTTGCATTAGAAGCTCAGCACCAGCACCCCACATCTTCCCCCAGAACTGAGGCCTGAGCTGTCCATTTCAACACACCCTGTAAATCAGGCTGCCTGGAAGATTGCAGGCCGGGAACTGTGTGAACACAGCAGTGCATTTCAGCAGAGTTATGGAATCAATCTCATGGAAGGCACATCCCTTAAGCTTAAGATTCTATTCTAGAAAATCTAACCAGCAATTGTTTTGGTGGCCTGTGCAGGTTTTGGGGACTGTGCATGTTTCCTTTGGATGTTGTTTTCTTTGTTTCTAAATACAAAATTCACTGCATTCAGAAGAGAAAGCCCCCGATTCATTAGGACAAAGAACCACAGGGACATATGTGGCTGACAAGAACACTCAACATTCCTAATGGTAACACCAGAAAGAGGGGAAAAACATAAAGATGCTTTAAATACCTGAAAGGATCCAAAATGTCTAGGTAACCTGTCAAGTGACTAAGTTTTTGGTAAAATCTAAACGTCCAGATTCCTATTTGGTAATTGTCTGAAAGAAAAGAAAGCCAGAAATCTGCTTGAACTTTATTTGGTCAGGACTTTTTCACGGGATTCTGCCACAACTTGGATCACAAGTGAGGGTGGCAAATTTTGACTAGAAAGCTTTGATAACTAGGCAGCATTTTTTCCTCCTCACTGAATTACAGGAAGGGTATAAAAGGAAAAAAATACAAAAGGGGTTGAAGAAATTCTGTCATACCTCTTAGGCGTTCATCATCTTTGGAGAAGGAAAAAAAAAACTCTAGCACTTTCTGTGCGTGGTAAAGAAAGAAACCTAAAAAAGGACAAAGGGATTTGAGCATCCTAAATTGTACTATCAAATTCCATGAACACAAGTTAAACCTGTAGTGCTTCAGAGAAATGGCGTACATTGAAAAGCTTTATTCCCGAGGAACCGAATAGAGCTTTTTATTTTACAAAACCCCTTAAAAGTAAAGAGAAAACTGACTGTGTCTTGGGCTTCTGGCCAAACTCAGTTTGGAGTTGGTCAAACCAAAATGACCCAGTTAATTTCTTGTGCTCTACTCTTTCTTTCCATATTCACATTCACATCCAATGGGCTGCTGGGAGTTTTGACTCTGTGCAGCACAAACGGATTTCCAAGATGACTTTCATTGCTCAGAGGTGTGCAACGTCAGTTTCCCATTCCCTGAGTGCTGCTATTAATATTCCCACAGCATCCAACTACTACAGCCAAGTAGACAACAAAGAGAAATGCAACTTGCATTTCTTGCTCCTGTTCCATTTCTGTCATCTCAGGCTCATCGTCACCCTCAGAACTGCTGTCCTGGAAACGTGGATCCTCTTGCCACGTGGCTTTTACCGGCTTTATTGTCCCAAGCGCGTGAGGCTCTGCAATGACAACGCCAATAGAGAAAAAAAGCCAAAACCTGATTATTCCTCTACTCATCAGGAAAAATTCCTCCTTTCACGTGAAATACTTACAGTGGAGAAGAGAGATTTAGGAAGGACAGAATCTGACCCTGCCAGATTTTCTAAGCTACATCTCTGCTCCAGTATTTTCCACTTTGTTCCAGGGATCCCTTATGTATTCTTAAACATTTCTCATTGCATTCAGAAGACACTGAATACCTTCTCAGTTCAGCACAAGTCTGGGGGGCTCGTTGCTTTGTGCTGTTGCGTTGGGTTTTTTAATATTTTGCATAACTTCACGGGGTTTCTTTTCTCTCCTACATGACTGGGACTCGAGTCAATGTTGTTTCATCTTCATTTCAGACGGCCTCATTTTATCTAAGGTTAGGACACCCCAATGATCATGTGTCATTCCATTTCCTTTTTCTAAAGGTCCAAGAGTAGAATTCAGTAACAAACAGAATGTTCATGGATCTTGGGGGCAGCTCTCGGACTTTGCTCCTCCCTCTACATTAACGCACATTTCCTTAAAAGCCTTGTGAGGTCCTATGAAACTTGATATGACTGGTGTGTCACCTTTTTCCCTGTTTGAGGAATTCAGGGCATGAGAACAAGCTTTTTCACCACTCAGCAAAAACCCCAATGCCTTCTCAAAGCATGCCTTTCAGAATTCCTGAGATGCAAGCATGAGGCACCTCTCATTAATCTATCACAGCCCTGGCAAGCAGAAATGAAGATCAAAATGCTTCTGCCTAATTACTGACTTCTGTTGCTGAAAATCCCCTGCATCCTGACCTTCTTTACACCATATTGCCCGACAGTGCCTGCCAGAAGCTCTTCCTTAGCAATGGCACTGTTAGAAGGGTTCTGCTGTTACCTTCTTTGATGCCCAACTCCTCCGTGCCTCCAAAGAAGGAAAACTTGAAAGAACTCGTCTCCTGAGCTGCGTCGTTCTCAGGCAAAGGTCCCAAATGGTCATCTGGGGCAGAGTCCTGTGCATCCTCTTTGTCCCAGGGTATTTCCTCAGTCTGTTCTGGATTGTTCTTTAAAGGTCTTTCAAAGAACAAACCAGAATAGACGGAGGAAATACCGTCTATTCTGGTTTGTCATTTGAAAGGCCACTTTCAAATCCGCAGCAACGCTGTAGAAGTTGTCTTCAGACACTTGAGGCAGTGTCTCACTCTCTTTCTTCTTTTTTTGGCTTTAATGAAATGAGATTGTTCAAGGATAGCAACACAGCACATGTCCTTTTCAGACTCAGCTTCCCTAAGAGCCACCTTGCTCTGAATGTCTCCCTAAGCATATCCAAGCCCATTAAGGAGTGGTTCATAATCAAGGGTAAGCAGTGGGGAAACATCTGAGGTTGGAGTGTAAAGGCAGGACCAAGAGTCCTTTTGAATTAGCCACATCCTTAAGTGACTTTTCACTGACTACACGGTTACACAGAAATCAAGGTATTTAGCCCAGACTTCTTCCTGCCAGTAGAAACATCAAGAGCTAATAGGGTTTGCTCACAGAGCTGCACATCTCAGGGTCCCTGCACTGACCGTTCTCACCTTCACTTCCGGCAAGCAACACACGGCCTAGAAAGAAAAGATGACGGCGCTACGTGCTGCTGTTGGAGGTCTCAGTTGAGGTCCGACGTCGCTGGTGGGAGCGGCTGCTCCTGCGGGATGTCCCCGACCATGTCCCCCTACGCCTGGGCCTCTCAGCACTGGCTGCTGTCGTCCTGCTCCTGTCCTGGCGACTCCTGGACCGCAGAGTTTGAGTCGAGACCCGGCGCTGCTGGCGGGAGCGGCTGCGTCTGGGGGACGTCCCCGATGATGTGTCCCTTCGCCTGGGCCTCTCAGCCCTTGGCCTTGTCCTGCTGCTGCTGCCACGGCGACTCCTGGAGCGGACAGGTGGACTCTGGGCCCAGCCTTTCTGGCGGGAGCACCTGCGTCTGGGGGATAGCCCTGACCATGTCCCCCTTCGCCTGGGCCTCTCAGCCCTTGGCCCTGTCCCGCTGCTCCTGTCACGGCAACTCCTGGAGCGGACAGGTGGACTCTGGGCCCAGCCTTGCTGGCTGGAGCGCCTGCGTCTGGGGGATGGCCCGGACCATGTCCCCCTACGCCTGGGCTTCTCAGTCCTTGGCCCTGTCCCTCTGTTCCTGTCATGGCAGCTCCTGGAGCGGACAGGTGGACTCTGGGCCCAGCCTTGCTGGCGGGAGCACCTGCGCCTGGGGGATGTCCGTGATGGTGTCTCCCTTCGCCTGGGCCTCTCAGCCCTTGGCCCTGTCCCACTGCTCCTGTCACAGCGACTCCTGGAGCGGACAGGTGGGCTCTGGGCACGACTTTGCCGGCGAGAGCAGCTTTGCCTGCGGCTGGGCCCAGCACGTCTGGAACGGACCCTGTCCTCAGGGTCAGGGGACGTGCTGCGTGTTGCCCTTGATCTGCTGATGCTGCTGGTGTCCAGTGAGGAAGATGGCAGCGCCTGCTGCCATGCTGCGTGGTGGGGCCTGCTGTGGCTGCCCGTCTCTGGAGATGGAGACGGGGAAACCAGCACCAATGGCACAGGGCTGTGGGAGCTGGGGCTGATGGCCTCAGATTGTGACCAGCCATGAGCAGATTGCAGTCCTGACTGTCTGGCCGGCCTGGGGCCATTGAGCTCTGTGTCACCCCTGGAGGCTGTAAGGGCAAGCAGGAATGTCAAAGATCGCCCAGGCCCCGGCCAGGCCAGGCCAGAGCAGTGCCCCCAGCCCTCCAGCAGTGGATGCTGCGCCCTGCCAAGCCCGGCCTGGGCACTGCCCCCAGCCCAGGGACACCGGGGACTTTGACTCATACATGTTCCGAGCCCCGCACAGCTGTCACACTCCCATGTCTGTGTGCTGTTCCTCAGGCCAGAGCAGCGCCTGTGGGTGCCTTCAGCAGCGCAGGAGGAGCACAGGAGCAATTGCCAGGGCCTGGGGAGGCAAACAGGCTCATAGCACTGAGAACAAAGTGTACCAGCACGTGGTCGTCCGGCCAAGCGCTTCTGGTTCTTCCCGCTTTGAGCCCTTGCCGAGACACAGGTTCCCTGCAGAGCCCCAGGTGCAGCTTCCCAACTTACCCCTGTTCCTCTGCCTCCTCCCTGCCTCCAGGGTAAAGGCAATCCCTGGCGTTGCACTGGCCGTGCCTCACTCCTAGATCTTCGAAGGCATCACTATCCTCCCATGTTGGGTCTCTGATGGAGAAAGGAAGAGATGATGAATTTCTGCTGCCCTCCCCTCATGGAGATCCAAGGTGTCCCAGCTGTTTCTCCAGCGCTTTTCCAAGTTGGGGGTGAAGCTGAAGCCCAGACTGACGGGACAGGGCAGGGCCAGGGCTCCTGGGGCAGGGCCTGGCACCGCACAGCACTTGCACCCTCTTGCCTGGTGGGCCAGGCAGAAGGACACCAACCTGAAGGGGACTCGGATCCCCAAGATGAGCATTTCAACAGGGAATTCCTCACTGTCTCTGCACAGGGGGCACTGGAAATGCAAAGCAACAGCGCACGAGGCCTGTCCCTGCAGGGCAAACACAGGCAGGGTGAGCGAGGCCCTGCTGCTGCTGCTGAGCACCTGCTGTGCCCCGGGGCTGAGGGGAGGGCTCCTACCTGGATGCAGTCCCTGTGGAACCAGGCCCTTTTGCACGTTGGGCACACCAGGGTTGTGAAGGTCTTTCTGTCCTCCACAGGCTCCAGGCAGATGAGGCAAACGGTGTCCGGCTCAGGAGTCGCCTCCACCTCCTGCTCTGGACGGTGCTCAGGGCAGAAGGACCTGGAGGAAAATGAATGGGGAAAGTGAGAAATGCTGCATCATTCCCCAGGGGGGGCCATAAAGAGAGATGAGGTACCTGAACGGAGTAATGTATACATTGACACAGCCGCCCTCCTTGGCACAGGGCAGGTGGAACCATCTGTCACAGTCCGGCACGCAGCACATGATGGTTGCCCCGTTCTGGCCGCAGACGCAGCAGCGCTGGAAAGAGCCAAGCAGCCGCATCAGCAGCAGCAGCAGCAGCCTCGAGGCCTCCCCGGGCAGCCGCAGGGCTCCGGGCAGGGCGCAGGACGTGGCCGCTGCCGGCTCCCAGCCCACAGAGCCGCCTGCTGGAGGAGGGAGGCTCCTGTGCCAGGGCCTCTGTGCCAGAGCTGCTGGGAGCCAGACGTTGTCCCGGCTGTCGGGCCGGCCTTTCTTTCCTGCTGTATGGGCTAAGCTCTGGCAAACCTCGCCAGGCACAAATCTCCCTGCTCTTGTCAGGCTCTCACCTTCTGTGCTGCCCGACAGGCCGCAATTTGGAGATCTCGTGGGAGAAAGCCCATGAGTCCATCGTAGAAGTTCTCTTGCCGAAATAGCAGACTGGCGAAGAGCTGCAGGCAAGGGGAGGAGCTGATGAGGAGAGGGCGGCAGGAGCTGCCCATTGCAAAGGTGGAGGGAGCGCCCGGAGCCACTCACCATGCAGAACCGGTGGGCACAGAGCCCACCCTTCTGCAGTTTGTCACCGCACATGTCCGGGTCAGCCTCGGCACGGCGACACAGCACGCAGGCTGCAGGGCACAGAGCCAATGGCACGGGGCATGAGCACCTCTGCGGGGCTCAGAGCCTGCAGCAGCATCGGCCCCAAGGCTGCTCTGTCCCTGCCTGGCTGATGGGCAGGGCTGGAGGCCTTGCAGAGCAGGGGCCATTGTGGGCACGGCTGTCCCAGGAGCTGCCCCCTGGCCCAGCTGGGCCCCACTTGGGCAGGAAGGAGGCTCCCAGCCCCGGCATGGCCGAGCAGCTCCTGCCTCCCCCTGCCTCTGCTCTGATCCCCACGCTGCCTGCTGCCACAAGAGCCCCTGGGCCAGGCTGTCAGAGGGCTGCTTTGCCCTCACCTGGCTCCCTGCCACCAGGGCCCTCCTGCTTGCTGTCAGACATGGCGGCTGTCTCTCCTGCGTCGCAGTCCTCGAGGCACGTTGTCGCTGCGAGGTGCAGATACTCTCTGTCTACGGGAGAAAGAAGGGGGGGGGGAGTTTGCAGAACAGGCCCAGAGCCACGAGGCTCTACTCCCTGCTCAGGCCTGCGTGAGCCCTGCTCCTGTCCGCTTTCTCCTCCCGTCGTCGCGCTGAGGAACACCGCAGTGTCCTGGCTGTTCCTCCGCTGATTCTGGGAAGGGAGAGGCAGGTGAGGCTGCAGCACAGGCCCAGAGCCCCGAGGTGTGGGGCCCCTCTGGTCCCTGGGCAGCCACGTCCCCGCCCTACCTTCTCCTCCCGGTGTCAGGTCGCACTGACGCTCGGCCTGAGCCCAGCGTCCCCTTTTATGGCCTTGGTGGCACAGGTCACAATGGCCACTCTGACATCGGAGCCGTGTACCCAAAATCGGGCAGCCATGGCCTCAGGTCCCTGGCAACCACTTGTGGTGGCCCCCTCGGGCACCGAGCTTCTGAGATGGGTCCGAGCGTTTGCTCAGGGTGGAAGCAGGGCCGGGACTCCTGCAGCAAGGGCAGGGTCAAATGCCAGGCCCTGGGGCAGCCATCCAGGGTGGCACTGTGGGCAGGGAGGTGCTGTTCAGGCACTGCCACGCCAGGGCTCCGGCCCCGGCCAAGGGAAATCTCTGCTCCTGCCCCTGGCAGGCGGTGGCCCAGAGAGCCAGTGCAGAGTCAGCTGCACTGCAGGGATTCAAACCCTGCTCTAGGTGAACTGATGTTTTCCTCAACACCTGTCTGCAGAAAACTAAGATGAACCTGATTTGATGCTGCTGCTGATCACCATTGGGTACAGGAGATAAACCTGGACACCACCACAGCTGCCTCCAGACCTCAGTTATCTGTCATCCTATGAACTAACAACTTCCACATTTCATATAAATGGAAAAATTAGTATTAAGCATCTGAGAATGGTCATTTTTATACTGACTCTGTGGAAAGACAGAAATTGCACTGAGAATTTTGTGTGTACATTTGACAGGAGAGCTTGCAACTGTCCTCCACTCAAGTCAAATACAGGAAGATGCTTTTCCTACGTTATAGGAACTTTGCCAGTTTGGTCCGTGCTTTCGTACTAGAAAATACATTGGAAAAAATCAGGAAGAGAAGCACAAACAACTCTTGTCAATTTTTCTCTTTCGTGTCTTTGCAAACATGCTCCTGGAAATCCAGATCCATGACTTCTAGAACAATCAGTGGCATCTCTGGGAAGCAGGGCAGGGGCTGACAGGCAGGGACACCCTGCAACTGCCTGACGCTGGGCCAGCAGGAGTTTGTCCATTTTCCTGTCTCCATGGCCGAGCCACCTTGGCTGGGAAACGATCCCTTCACTGCTCTAGGAGGGAGGCGCAGCCAGTGCAATGCCAGGGAGTGCCTTCACCCTGGAGGCAGGGAGGAGGCAGAGGGGGAAGTTGGGGAGCTGCACCCGGGGCTCTACAGGGCTCCCGGCCGGGGCTCGAAGCACAAGGAGCCAGAAGAGCTTGGCCGGACAATCCTGAGCTCTGGACACATTGTCCGCAGCACCGGGAACCCGTTTGCTTCTCCAGGCCCTGGGCACTGCTCCCGTGCTGCTCATGCAAGTCACACACAGACACAGAGCTACCTGCTCTGTCTCAACCCTCTTCAGCACTGGACAGCACAACACAGTAACATGTTCTCTTCAGTACATGGTCTAATTATTAATAGTCCTGCAAAGACTCTCATTCAAAGCACACACACACAAAAAACCAAACCTTGGTACCGACCTTGCATCAACACAAAATGCTTGTTGCTGTTCAGAAACACAGGGCAGCACTTTTGGCCAATGCTTTTTCCTGCAAGATCTTTCAAAGGATTGCAAAAGTGACTTTGTTTGGCAACTTCTTCAAGGAACAAACAGGAGAGGCTTCTGAGTTTTTAAAGATTTATTGGTTTGCTTTCACTTCCCTTTTGGCATCCTTACACTTCATCCGGCATTCCAGAAAATCGTGAAAATCCAAAATAATATCAGGGGAAGTTTCTGAATTCTTTCCTGTTTCTCTCAAAGACTTTCTTGACGTACATACAAGGGACTGGTCCGATAACATACAGAGAAGCAGTGGTTTCCCTAACTGGACATTACAAGACAACGTTATAGACTCCACTTTAGTAAAACACTTCTGTTGCCAGGTAATTGCAAAGCCTGAAGCTCTTCTAGAGGCTTTTCCCAGTGCAACTTCATTAGGTTCCTCTCTGCTCAACTCTCGAGCCTGTCCAGGTCTCACTGAAGGGCAGCAGAGCCTTGTGGTGCCTCAGGCCCTGCTCCCAGTTCTGTCCCATCAGCAAACGCTGAGGGAGCGCTCCGTGCCTTCTGCCCGGACCCTGGGGAATAAGGCAAACAAGGCTGGGCCCAGCACGGCCCCTGAGCCCACAGCTACCTGAGTTTGGAGCTCCCCTGTCCACTTCGCTGCCCCACTGTCCCTGAGCTGCCTCAGGGGCCTGGTATGGGAGGCAGGGACAAAGCTTTGCTGAAGTCCCAGCTGACACCAGCCACTGCTCTCCCCTCACAAGCCCAACCAGGCACTGCAGCACAGGTGGCTATGGGATTGGCCAAGCATGGTTTCCATTCCTGTTATACCACACGCTTAGAGATGGCATCCAAGAGGAGCTGTTCTGTCTCCTTTCTGGGGATGGAGCTGAGGCTGATGGGCCTGCAGTTTCCTGGCTCCTTCTTGGTGCCCTTTTGCAAGACTGCAGTGATGTTGCCTTTCCTCCACTGCTCATGCCTCTCTCCGGGGCTGTCTCCTTCCCTGACCTGCTGGCAGAGCGCCCTGTCCAAGAGGCAGGAGCAGAGATTTCCCTTGGCCCCAAAAGGGAACGCTGGGCTCAGGCCGACTGTCAGTGTGACCTGACAACGGGAGGAGAAGGCGGGAAGGAGCAGGGCTGACACACCCTGAGCAGGGAGTAGAGCCCTCATGTCTCTGGGCCTACTCTGCAAGCTCCCTAGCCTCTACTTTCTCCACAGAGAGAGAGAACAGCACCTCGAAGTGACCAGGAAACCCGGCCATGGAGCGGGACCGGGGCTGTCAGACCTCAGGGAAATCGGCCATGGAGCGGGACTGGGGCTGTGACACCTCAGGGAAATCGGCCATGGAGCAGGGCTGGGGCCGTGACACTTCAGGGAAACCGGCCATGGGTGTGGTTGGGCCTTTGACACCTCAGGGAACTCACCATGGCAGCCACCTCCCGAGATTTTGAAGTATTTGTTTCTTGGTTTAATGCCCTTCCAAGATCAATCTAGCATCTTTGCATATGAGCAGGACATACAAGGGTATTTAAAATTGAGTCTGATCCAATCATCAAAGACAATGGATGTTATCTCTAAACTTACCTTTTCATGATTGTCATACAATATGGAACTTTTCTTATGTCTGACTTAAAATATCCAGAATGCAAAATTCATTCTCAAGACAGGAATAAAGAAAACAATGAAAATAGGATATAGGCAATCTTCAAACGGCACCGAGAAGAAAATAAACATTAGAAAACCTTAGAAAAATTAGGTTTTCTTCTTCATCTTCTCAGTATGTGTTGTTTGAACATTTGTTGTCTTACTTGTCCCTCGCAAAACAAGGTGTGTTACAGCTTTATTGTCTCAGTGCTGCATTTCCCCAATCGCTGACTTGCCATTTAGGCTCTGCTTTATTGGAAATATACAACAAGGGACTCTCTATGGAAGAGAGTTGCACAAGCCTCTGGATTCCTGATTGTTCACCTCTGCCAATGCTCACAGTATTCTCCTAACACACCTGAGCTTCCTGTCTTTCAGAGAGAGAAAGATTCAGCTAAAGTCAAGCAAACAGGGCAGAGCAGATGGAAACCTTCCCTTGAGATGCTTTTGGGGAGGCCTGCAAGCACCCTGCCATCCCTTGGAACAGAGGTGGTCACCATGCATGGTGTTGCCTGTCTTGCCCGAGGTGCCCCACTGTTCCAGAAGGACTTTTGCCCACTTCATCACTTCTCTGTCCCTCCAGTTCCAGGGCCTCAAACCTGCTCTGTAAGGGACTAAACCTGTTAGTCAGCTATAAGTTTTCAGAATAAGGCACTGACCGTGGCTCTAACTAGTTTTTTTAGTCAGGTTTACAATATATATTCAGAAAAAGAAGGAGCAGAGAAGGTGTGAAAAATGCTTATTATATGATTGGCTTTTCGCAAATATTAAAATTAATACTATATGTGTTATGTTGGAAAGTTATGTTGTATTAATCCTTTTTTGTAGTGCTATCCTAATCTTTTAAAGTAGTGTGGTGAATATAGTTTTAGGCTACAGAAACTCTGTGATGTAAGATACATTTTCTAAATAGCTCATGGAGAGATAACAGTAACAAGACACCAAAACTCTGAGAAAAGAAATATTGCCTCCTTGTCGGGAAGAACCAGACTTGGAGGGACCAAGACAATTGATTTACAAGATGAAGGAGGGGTTGACAAGAAGAAGAAAACACCCATTGTTTGAAAAGAATTTTGGCATCATGTATGAGATATATGAATATGCAACAGGCTATTACTTTTAAGGGTTAATCCTTTGTTAGCAAAGTGTCTTCTGAGGCAGAGCAGAGCACCCAGATATCTGTAATTCTGTGCATATTTTTTTTGTCCTTTATTGTCCTACCTCTAATTGTCCAAATTATTTTTTCTCTAATTTTTATTCTTATTTTTATAACTAATTTATTACTATTAAACTTTTAAAATTTTAAAGCAAGTGAAATTCTGCATCCTTTGTGTCCACTATCAGCGGGCATCCTTCTTCCCAAGCTTTGTCAACCTCCCTCTGGGTTTGAGATCAGTGAAACGTGCCCAGCCTTGAGTCTTGGAAGACAATTCTAGCAACAAGTACTTTGCTTTTCTAAGCCCTGGCCATCATTTCGAGCTAGTAGGCTGCTATGTGTGTCACAGGTTAAACGTCTCTTCCTGTTGATCAGGCTTGGAAGTGTGTAAAGCCCAGGCATGACAGGACATGTTTTCTTCAGGAAATGGGACGTAGGGCCCAGTTTGCAACGGGTGCGGGCCCGCGCCTTCCAGAGCGCCACAAGGTGCGCGGCGCCATTGCAGGGCTCAGGGCGCCGCCTTGGGGGCGAGAGCCGCCATGACAGCGCGGGCGCCGCGCGGCGGGGCCGCAGGGCGGGAAGGGGCGGGCGGGTGTGAGGGGCGGGGCGGTTCGTGCCCAGAGCCGAGCCCGCGCTGTTCCCAGGCGCATTCCCGGCTCGGTGTTGGGAGCGTGGGGCCGCTGCTCGGGCTCTGGGAGAAGCGTGCGGCCGCTGCGGTGTCCCAGCCCGCAGAGCTGGCTGCTGTGCCAGGCTGCCGAGGCTGCAGTGCCACAGCTGCCATGCCAGAGCTGCCGTGCGCCGTGGCAGTGCCAGAGTCCCTGGCAGAGCCGGCCTGGCACTGCCAGCTCCTGAGAGAAGCCCTGCCATGGCAGAGACGGGCTGGCAATTCCGACACCTGAGGGAAGCCGTGCCGTGGCAGCGCCGGGCTGGCAGTGCCGACAGCTGAGGGAAGCCGTGCCGTGGCAGCGCCGGGCTGGCAGTGCCGACAGCTGAGGGGAGCCCTGCCATGGCAGCACCGGGGCCCCCGAAGGAGCGACCTCTGGGACCTGCCGGCAGGCTGGCACTGCTTGGCCCTCTTCCGTAGATCGACAGAGTGGCACCACAGATAGCAAAATATTAAAACATCTGATTTAAAACACCGGAGGGAAACCATAGAATTGAAAAGAAAATGAAGGTGTACCAAAATACTCAGGGCATGAATGGGAAAACTGAAAAGATACAGAATCTATTTATATAATCTCAACTATATCATCAGAAACATGAGGGTGAAAATACCTTCTAAAAGTTTTGACAATAGAATGGTTCAGCACTGTACTGTTGCTAGTACATTAAAGTCTTAAAAAGCAGTCATGTATTCCTTTGTCCAGTGCTATGAATTTAATAACGGGATGTGTTACAGTTGTCCCTCAAATACGCCTCATAAAGAGAGTTGAGTGCTTAGATTCGATGGAAGCCATCAGTTAGTAAATGTAGTGTTGTGGTTTTTAGTAGTTCTGTAGTAAGTAGTTAGTAAAAGAAGTCATTGTTCTGCCAATGGATGCTGATCCCTGATGCGTTCGTACTGGTTCAATGGAAAGGCAAACTTTTAGTAATAGGGTATTGGAAAACATGTCTTTTCTGCTGGTAGCAGGTACAAACACATTGCTTTTACTGGTAGAAACTGAAGCAACTTTAGATGCCTGCTCGTTCTTCTCCACCTATGTTAAAAGGAGATCCCTGCAGGTTAAAACATGAACCAAACCTCGAGGCTCTGGGCCTGTGCTGCAGGCTCAGCTGCCTCTCCCCACAATCAGCAGAGGAACAGCCAGAGGACACTGCAGTGTTCCTCAATGCAACAACGGGAGGAGAAGGCGGGCAGGAGCAGGGCTCACATAGACAGAGAGGATCAGCACCTCGAAGTGACCACATCATTCAAGGAACAGGGACTGACTGCTGACAGCTGCCCTGTGAGACAGCAAGCAGGAGGGCCCTGGTGCCAGGGAGCCAGGTGAGGGCAAAGCAGCCCTCTGACAGACAGCCTGGCCCAGGGGCTCTTGTGGCAGCAGGCAGCGTGGGGATCAGAGCAGAGGCAGGGGGAGGCAGGAGCTGCTCGGCCATGCCGGGGCTGGGAGCCTCCTTCCTGCCCAAGTGGGGCCCAGCTGGGCCAGGGGGCAGCTCCTGGGACAGCCGTGCCCACAATGGCCCCTGCTCTGCAAGGCCTCCAGCCCTGCCCATCAGCCAGGCAGGGACAGAGCAGCCTTGGGGCCGATGCTGCTGCAGGCTCTGAGCCCCGCAGAGGTGCTCATGCCCGGTGCCATTGGCTCTGTGCCCTGCAGCCTGCGTGCTGTGTCGCCGTGCCGAGGCTGACCCGGACATGTGCGGTGACAAACTGCAGAAGGGTGGGCTCTGTGCCCACAGGTTCTGCATGGTGAGTGGCTCCGGGCGCTCCCTCCACCTTTGCAATGGGCAGCTCCTGCCGCCCTGTCCTCATCAGCTCCTCCCCTTGCCTGCAGCTCTTCGCCACTCTTCTATTTCGGCAGGAGAACCGCAACGTTGGACTCATGGAGTTTCTCCCTCGAGATCTCCTAATTGTAGTGAGGCGGGCGGCACAGAAGTTGGGCAGGGAGATTTCTGCCTGGGGCGGTTTGCCAGAGCTTAGCCCAGACAGCAGGAAAGAAAGGCCGGCCCGACAGGCGGGACAAAGTCTGGCTCCCAGCACCTCTGGCGCAGAGGCCCTGGCACAGGAGCCTCCCTCCTCCAGCAGGCGGCTCTGTGGGCTGGGAGCCGGCAGTGGCTCTGGGCCTGTCCTGCAAACTCCCCCCCTCCATTCTTTCTCCCCTAGACAGAGAGTATCTGCACCTCGCAGTGACAACATGCCTCGAGGACTGCGACGCAGGAGAGACAGCCACCATGTCTGACAGCAAGCAGGAAGGCGCTGGTGCCAGGGAGCCAGGTGAGGGCAAAGCAGCCCTCTGACAGCCTGGCCCAGGGGCTCTTGTGGCAGCAGGCAGCGTGGGGATTAGAGCAGAGGCAGGGGGAGGCAGGAGCTGCTCGGCCATGCTGGGGCAGGGAGCCTCCTTCCTGCCCAAGTGGGGCCCAGCTGGGCCAGGGGGCAGCTCCTGGGACAGCCGTGCCCACAATGGCCCCTGCTCTGCAAGGCCTCCAGCCCTGCCCATCAGCCAGGCAGGGACAGAGCAGCCTTGGGGCCGAAGCTGCTGCAGGCCCAGAGCCGCACAGAGCTGCTCACGCCCCGTGCCATTGGCTCTGTGCCCTGCAGCCTGCGTGCTGTGTCACCGTGCTGAGGCTGAGCCCTGTGCCTCCCCAGGTCCTGGCAACTGCTCCTGTGCTGCTCCTGCACAGCCCAGGGCACCCAGGGGCCCTGCTCAGGCCTCACGCAGACCAGAACCAGCTGGGGCTGTGACAGCTCTGCTGCTCTGGGCCCAGCCCTCGGGCAAAGCACCCGCCTGTCCCTGGGCTGGGGGCAGCGCCCAGGCTGGGCTTGGCAGAGCCCGTCCGCTCCTGGAGGGCTGGGGGCACTGCTCTGGCCTGGCCCGGCCCGGCCCTGGGCTCCCTTGGCATTCCTGCTTGCCCTTGCATCCACCAGGGATGGGCTGCAGCTCAATGGCCCCGGCCTGGCCGCACACTCAGGCCTGGAGCCTTCCCGTGGCTCCCCAGGGCACGAGAGCCTCAGCCCCAGCTCCCAAACACGGCCCAACAGGCTTTGCTGATATTGATCCCTGTCAGAGCTTTGAAAGCATTTTCAAAGTAACCTTGTTTGGCAACACTTTCAAGGAACAAACGTGACTCGCTTCTAATCCGTAAAAACTTTATTGGTTTGCTTGCACTTCCTATAGGGTATCCTAATGCTTCCTTTGGCGTTCCAGAAAATAATGAAAATCTAACGAATTCTAAAGAGAAGTTCCTGAATCCACTATGAGGAGAAGTCTCTACATTCACTATCCTTACATACACTTAAGTAGCTGCTCCTGTAACACACAGAGATGTACTGGTTTACCTGACTGGACCACACAACATGATGTTATACACACCGCAAAACTTCTCTTCCCTGTTCATTACAAATTTGAAGCTCTTCTCGAGGTCCTGACTTAATTTTGCATGCACATTCATACCTGCAATCCCTCCCCATGCTCAGCTTTCACCTAGACTTACCAGGGAACAGATGTTCCATACTCACCTCAAGCAATAATCTACGTCTGTCTTCCAAACCCTCTTTTTCTTCACTGACTTCTACTAATCTACAAAATAACTGCGGACCCTCTGCACAAAAGAAACATCCAATTAATAGCCTTAAACACTTGTGATTGTGCTGCTGCTTCTAACAATCATGTCCAACACAGCACTAAAATCAGAAATCAATTCTCACATCCTTCCTGTTCTCCTGCCCCCACCACACCTTGGCTCCAGCAGAAATGTTCCCTACTGCAGCCTGGTGTGCTAAGAACAATCAAAGGCAGCAGCACTTTCCCTCAACATGCTGCAATCTCAATTGCACTGAAGTTGCAGCTGTTGCATTAGAAGCTCAGCACCAGCACCCCACATCTTCCCCCAGAACTGAGGCCTGAGCTGTCCATTTCAACACACCCTGTAAATCAGGCTGCCTGGAAGATTGCAGGCCGGGAACTGTGTGAACACAGCAGTGCATTTCAGCAGAGTTATGGAATCAATCTCATGGAAGGCACATCCCTTAAGCTTAAGATTCTATTCTAGAAAATCTAACCAGCAATTGTTTTGGTGGCCTGTGCAGGTTTTGGGGACTGTGCATGTTTCCTTTGGATGTTGTTTTCTTTGTTTCTAAATACAAAATTCACTGCATTCAGAAGAGAAAGCCCCCGATTCATTAGGACAAAGAACCACAGGGACATATGTGGCTGACAAGAACACTCAACATTCCTAATGGTAACACCAGAAAGAGGGGAAAAACATAAAGATGCTTTAAATACCTGAAAGGATCCAAAATGTCTAGGTAACCTGTCAAGTGACTAAGTTTTTGGTAAAATCTAAACGTCCAGATTCCTATTTGGTAATTGTCTGAAAGAAAAGAAAGCCAGAAATCTGCTTGAACTTTATTTGGTCAGGACTTTTTCACGGGATTCTGCCACAACTTGGATCACAAGTGAGGGTGGCAAATTTTGACTAGAAAGCTTTGATAACTAGGCAGCATTTTTTCCTCCTCACTGAATTACAGGAAGGGTATAAAAGGAAAAAAATACAAAAGGGGTTGAAGAAATTCTGTCATACCTCTTAGGCGTTCATCATCTTTGGAGAAGGAAAAAAAAAACTCTAGCACTTTCTGTGCGTGGTAAAGAAAGAAACCTAGAAAAGGACAAAGGGATTTGAGCATCCTAAATTGTACTATCAAATTCCATGAACACAAGTTAAACCTGTAGTGCTTCAGAGAAATGGCGTACATTGAAAAGCTTTATTCCCGAGGAACCGAATAGAGCTTTTTATTTTACAAAACCCCTTAAAAGTAAAGAGAAAACTGACTGTGTCTTGGGCTTCTGGCCAAACTCAGTTTGGAGTTGGTCAAACCAAAATGACCCAGTTAATTTCTTGTGCTCTACTCTTTCTTTCCATATTCACATTCACATCCAATGGGCTGCTGGGAGTTTTGACTCTGTGCAGCACAAACGGATTTCCAAGATGACTTTCATTGCTCAGAGGTGTGCAACGTCAGTTTCCCATTCCCTGAGTGCTGCTATTAATATTCCCACAGCATCCAACTACTACAGCCAAGTAGACAACAGAGAGAAATGCAACTTGCATTTCTTGCTCCTGTTCCATTTCTGTCATCTCAGGCTCATCGTCACCCTCAGAACTGCTGTCCTGGAAACGTGGATCCTCTTGCCACGTGGCTTTTACCGGCTTTATTGTCCCAAGCGCGTGAGGCTCTGCAATGACAACGCCAATAGAGAAAAAAAGCCAAAACCTGATTATTCCTCTACTCATCAGGAAAAATTCCTCCTTTCACGTGAAATACTTACAGTGGAGAAGAGAGATTTAGGAAGGACAGAATCTGACCCTGCCAGATTTTCTAAGCTACGTCTCCACTCCAGTATTTTCCGCTTTGTTCCAGGGATCCCTTATGTATTCTTAAACATTTCTCATTGCATTCAGAAGACACTGAATACCTTCTCAGTTCAGCACAAGTCTGGGGGGCTCGTTGCTTTGTGCTGTTGCGTTGGGTTTTTTAATATTTTGCATAACTTCACGGGGTTTCTTTTCTCTCCTACATGACTGGGACTCGAGTCAATGTTGTTTCATCTTCATTTCAGACGGCCTTATTTTATCTAAGGTTAGGACACCCCAATTATCATGTGTCATTCCATTTCCTTTTTCTAAAGGTCCAAGAGTAGAATTCAGTAACAAACAGAATGTTCACGGATCTTGGGGGCAGCTCTCGGACTTTGCTCCTCCCTCTACATTAACGCACATTTCCTTAAAAGCCTTGTGAGGTCCTATGAAACTTGATATGACTGGTGTGTCACCTTTTTCCCTGTTTGAGGAATTCAGGGCATGAGAACAAGCTTTTTCACCACTCAGCAAAAACCCCAATACCTTCTCAAAGCATGCCTTTCAGAATTCCTGAGATGCAAGCATGAGGCACTTCTCATTAATCTATCACAGCCCTGGCAAGCAGAAATGAAGATCAAAATGCTTCTGCCTAATTACTGACTTCTGTTGCTGAAAATCCCCTGCATCCTGACCTTCTTTACACCATATTGCCCGACAGTGCCTGCCAGAAGCTCTTCCTTAGCAATGGCACTGTTAGAAGGGTTCTGCTGTTACCTTCTTTGATGCCCAACTCCTCCGTGCCTCCAAAGAAGGAAAACTTGAAAGAACTCGTCTCCTGAGCTGCGTCGTTCTCAGGCAAAGGTCCCAAATGGTCATCTGGGGCAGAGTCCTGTGCATCCTCTTTGTCCCAGGGTATTTCCTCAGTCTGTTCTGGATTGTTCTTTAAAGGTCTTTCAAAGAACAAACCAGAATAGACGGAGGAAATACCGTCTATTCTGGTTTGTCATTTGAAAGGCCACTTTCAAATCCGCAGCAACGCTGTAGAAGTTGTCTTCAGACACTTGAGGCAGTGTCTCACTCTCTTTCTTCTTTTTTTGGCTTTAATGAAATGAGATTGTTCAAGGATAGCAACACAGCACATGTCCTTTTCAGACTCAGCTTCCCTAAGAGCCACCTTGCTCTGAATGTCTCCCTAAGCATATCCAAGCCCATTAAGGAGTGGTTCATAATCAAGGGTAAGCAGTGGGGAAACATCTGAGGTTGGAGTGTAAAGGCAGGACCAAGAGTCCTTTTGAATTAGCCACATCCTTAAGTGACTTTTCACTGACTACACGGTTACACAGAAATCAAGGTATTTAGCCCAGACTTCTTCCTGCCAGTAGAAACATCAAGAGCTAATAGGGTTTGCTCACAGAGCTGCACATCTCAGGGTCCCTGCACTGACCGTTCTCACCTTCACTTCCGGCAAGCAACACACGGCCTAGAAAGAAAAGATGACGGCGCTACGTGCTGCTGTTGGAGGTCTCAGTTGAGGTCCGACGTCGCTGGTGGGAGCGGCTGCTCCTGCGGGATGTCCCCGACCATGTCCCCCTACGCCTGGGCCTCTCAGCACTGGCTGCTGTCGTCCTGCTCCTGTCCTGGCGACTCCTGGACCGCAGAGTTTGAGTCGAGACCCGGCGCTGCTGGCGGGAGCGGCTGCGTCTGGGGGACGTCCCCGATGATGTGTCCCTTCGCCTGGGCCTCTCAGCCCTTGGCCTTGTCCTGCTGCTGCTGCCACGGCGACTCCTGGAGCGGACAGGTGGACTCTGGGCCCAGCCTTTCTGGCGGGAGCACCTGCGTCTGGGGGATAGCCCTGACCATGTCCCCCTACGCCTGGGCCTCTCAGCCCTTGGCCCTGTCCCGCTGCTCCTGTCACGGCAACTCCTGGAGCGGACAGGTGGACTCTGGGCCCAGCCTTGCTGGCTGGAGCGCCTGCGTCTGGGGGATGGCCCGGACCATGTCCCCCTACGCCTGGGCTTCTCAGTCCTTGGCCCTGTCCCTCTGTTCCTGTCATGGCAGCTCCTGGAGCGGACAGGTGGACTCTGGGCCCAGCCTTGCTGGCGGGAGCACCTGCGCCTGGGGGATGTCCGTGATGGCGTCTCCCTTCGCCTGGGCCTCTCAGCCCTTGGCCCTGTCCCACTGCTCCTGTCACAGCGACTCCTGGAGCGGACAGGTGGGCTCTGGGCACGACTTTGCCGGCGAGAGCAGCTTTGCCTGCGGCTGGGCCCAGCACGTCTGGAACGGACCCTGTCCTCAGGGTCAGGGGACGTGCTGCGTGTTGCCCTTGATCTGCTGATGCTGCTGGTGTCCAGTGAGGAAGATGGCAGCGCCTGCTGCCATGCTGCGTGGTGGGGCCTGCTGTGGCTGCCCGTCTCTGGAGATGGAGACGGGGAAACCAGCACCAATGGCACAGGGCTGTGGGAGCTGGGGCTGATGGCCTCAGATTGTGACCAGCCATGAGCAGATTGCAGTCCTGACTGTCTGGCCGGCCTGGGGCCATTGAGCTCTGTGTCACCCCTGGAGGCTGTAAGGGCAAGCAGGAATGTCAAAGATCGCCCAGGCCCCGGCCAGGCCAGGCCAGAGCAGTGCCCCCAGCCCTCCAGCAGTGGATGCTGCGCCCTGCCAAGCCCGGCCTGGGCACAGCCCCCAGCCCAGGGACACCGGGGACTTTGACTCATACATGTTCCGAGCCCCGCACAGCTGTCACACTCCCATGTCTGTGTGCTGTTCCTCAGGCCAGAGCAGCGCCTGTGGGTGCCCTCAGCAGCGCAGGAGGAGCACAGGAGCAATTGCCAGGGCCTGGGGAGGCAAACAGGCTCATAGCACTGAGAACAAAGTGTACCAGCACGTGGTCGTCCGGCCAAGCGCTTCTGGTTCTTCCCGCTTTGAGCCCTTGCCGAGACACAGGTTCCCTGCAGAGCCCCAGGTGCAGCTTCCCAACTTACCCCTGTTCCTCTGCCTCCTCCCTGCCTCCAGGGTAAAGGCAATCCCTGGCGTTGCACTGGCCATGCCTCACTCCTAGATCTTCGAAGGCATCATTATCCTCCCATGTTGGGTCTCTGATGGAGAAAGGAAGAGATGATGAATTTCTGCTGCCCTCTCCTCATGGAGATCCAAGGTGTCCCAGCTCTTTCTCCAGCGCTTTTCCAAGTTGGGGGTGAAGCTGAAGCCCAGACTGACGGGACAGGGCAGGGCCAGGGCTCCTGGGGCAGGGCCTGGCACCGCACAGCACTTGCACCCTCTTGCCTGGTGGGCCAGGTAGAAGGACACCAACCTGAAGGGGACTTGGATCCCCAAGATGAGCATTTCAACAGGGAATTCCCCACTGTCTCTGCACAGGGGGCACTGGAAATAGAAAGCACCAGCGCGCAAGGCCTGTCCCTGCAGGGCAAACACAGGCAGGGTGAGGGAGGCCCTGCTGCTGCTGCTGAGCACCTGCTGTGCCCCGGGGCTGAGGGGAGGGCTCCTACCTGGATGCAGTCCCTGTGGAACCAGGCCCTTTTGCACGTTGGGCACACCAGGGTTGTGAAGGTCTTTCTGTCCTCCACAGGCTCCAGGCAGATGAGGCAAACGGTGTCCGGCTCAGGTGTGGCCTGCACCACCTGCTCTGGACGGTGCTCAGGGCAGAAGGATCTGGAGGAAAGTGGATGGGGAAAGTGAGAAATGCTGGATCATTCCCCAGGGGTGGCCATAAAGAGAGATGAGGTACCTGAACGGAATAAGGTATACATTGACACAGCCGCCCTCCTTGGCACAGGGCAGGTGGAACCATCTGTCACAGTCCGGCACGCAGCACATGATGGTTGCCCCGTTCTGGCCGCAGACGCAGCAGCGCTGGAAAGAGCCAAGCAGCCGCATCAGCAGCAGCAGCAGCAGCAGCCTCGAGGCCTCCCCGGGCAGCCGCAGGGCTCCGGGCAGGGCGCAGGACGTGGCCGCTGCCGGCTCCCAGCCCACAGAGCCGCCTGCTGGAGGAGGGAGGCTCCTGTGCCAGGGCCTCTGTGCCAGAGCTGCTGGGAGCCAGACGTTGTCCCGGCTGTCGGGCCGGCCTTTCTTTCCTGCTGTATGGGCTAAGCTCTGGCAAACCTCGCCAGGCACAAATCTCCCTGCTCTTGTCAGGCTCTCACCTTCTGTGCCGCCCGCCGCACTGCAATTAGGAGATCTCGTGGGAGAAAGTCCATCACTCCAACGTGGCGTTTCTCTTGCCGAAATAGCAGACTGGCAAACAGCTGCAGGCAAGGGGAGGAGCTGATGAGGAGAGGGCGGCAGGAGCTGCCCATTGCAAAGGTGGAGGGAGCGCCCGGAGCCACTCACCATGCAGAACCGGTGGGCACAGAGCCCACCCTTCTGCACTTTGTCACCGCACATGTCCGGGTCAGCCTCGGCACGGCGACACAGCACGCAGGCTGCAGGGCACAGAGCCAATGGCACGGGGCATGAGCAGCTCTGAGGGGCTCAGAGCCTGCAGCAGCATCGGCCCCAAGGCTGCTCTGTCCCTGCCTGACTGATGGGCAGGGCTGGAGGCCTTGCAGAGCAGGGGCCATTGTGGGCACGGCTGTCCCAGGAGCTGCCCCCTGGCCCAGCTGGGCCCCACCTGGGCAGGAACTAGGCTCCCAGCCCCGGCATGGCCGAGCAGCTCCTGCCTCCCCCTGCCTCTGCTCTGATCCCCACGCTGCCTGCTGCCACAAGAGCCCCTGGGCCAGGCTGTCTGTCAGAGGGCTGCTTTGCCCTCACCTGGCTCCCTGCCACCAGGGCCCTCCTGCTTGCTGTCAGACATGGCGGCTGTCTCTCCTGCGTCGCAGTCCTCGTGGCACGTTGTCGCTGCGAGTGCAGATTCTCTCTGTCTAGGGGAGAAAGAAGGGGGGGGGAGTTTGCAGAACAGGCCCAGAGCCACGAGGCTCTACTCCCCGCTCAGGCCTGTGTGAGCCCTGCTCCTGTCTGCTTTCTCCTCCCGTTGTTGCGTTGAGGAACACCGCAGTGTCCTGGCTGTTCCTCCGCTGATTCTGGGAAGGGAGAGGCAGGTGAGGCTGCAGCACAGGCCCAGAGCCCCGAGGTGTGGGGCCCCTCTGGTCCCTGGGCAGCCACGTCCCCGCCCTACCTTCTCCTCCCGGTGTCAGGTCGCACTGACGCTCGGCCTGAGCCCAGCGTCCCCTTTTGTGGCCTTGGTGGCACAGGTCACAATGGCCACTCTGACATCGGAGCCGTGTACCCAAAATCGGGCAGCCATGGCCTCAGGTCCCTGGCAACCACTTGTGGTGGCCCCCTCGGGCACCGAGCTTCTGAGATGGGTCCGAGCGTTTGCTCAGGGTGGAAGCAGGGCCGGGACTCCTGCAGCAAGGGCAGGGTCAAATGCCAGGCCCTGGGGCAGCCATCCAGGGTGGCACTGTGGGCAGGGAGGTGCTGTTCAGGCACTGCCACGCCAGGGCTCCGGCCCCGGCCAAGGGAAATCTCTGCTCCTGCCCCTGGCAGGCGGTGGCCCAGAGAGCCCGTGCGGAGTCAGCTGCACTGCAGGGATTCAAACCCTGCTCTAGGTGAACTGATGTTTTCCTCAACACCTGTCTGCAGAAAACTAAGATGAACCTGATTTGATGCTGCTGCTGATCACCATTGGGTACAGGAGATAAACCTGGACACCACCACAGCTGCCTCCAGACCTCAGTTATCTGTCATCCTATGAACTAACAACTTCCACATTTCATATAAATGGAAAAATTAGTATTAAGCTTCTGAGAAAGGTCATCTTTTATACTGACTCTGTGGAAAGACAGAAAATGCACTGAGAATTTTGTGTGTACATTTGACAGGAGAGCTTGCAACTGTCCTCCACTCAAGTCAAATACAGGAAGATGCTTTTCCTACGTTATAGGAACTTTGCCAGTTTGGTCCGTGCATTCGTACTAGAAAATACATTGGAAAAAATCAGGAAGAGAAGCACAAACAACTCTTGTCAATTTTTCTCTTTCGTGTCTTTGCAAACATGCTCCTGGAAATCCAGATCCATGACTTCTAGAACAATCAGTGGCATCTCTGGGAAGCAGGGCAGGGGCTGACAGGCAGGGACACCCTGCAGCTGCCTGACGCTGGGCCAGCAGGAGTTTGTCCATTTTCCTGTCTCCATGGCAGAGCCACCTTGGCTGGGAAACGATCCCTTCACTGCTCTAGGAGGGAGGCGCAGCCAGTGCAATGCCAGGGAGTGCCTTTACCCTGGAGGCAGGGAGGAGGCAGAGGGGGAAGTTGGGGAGCTGCACCTGGGGCTCTGCAGGGCTCCCGGCCGGGGTTCGAAGCACAAGGAGCCAGAAGAGCTTGGCCGGACAATCCTGAGCTCTGGACACCTTGTCCGCAGCACCGGGAACCCGTTTGCTTCTCCAAGCCCTGGGCACTGCTCCCGTGCTGCTCATGCAAGTCACACACAGACACAGAGCTACCTGCTCTGTCTCAACCCTCTTCAGCACTGGACAGCACAACACAGTAACATGTTCTCTTCAGTACATGGTCTAATTATTAATAGTCCTGCAAAGACTCTCATTCAAAGCACACACACACAAAAAACCAAACCTTGGTACAGACCTTGCATCAACACAAAATGCTTGTTGCTGTTCAGAAACACAGGGCAGCACTTTTGGCCAATGCTTTTTCCTGCAAGATCTTTCAAAGGATTGCAAAAGTGACTTTGTTTGGCAACTTCTTCAAGGAACAAACAGGAGAGGCTTCTGAGTTTTTAAAGATTTATTGATTTGTTTTCCCTTTTTTTTTTTGGCATCCTTAGACTTATCCCTGCATTCCAGAAAATCGTGAAAATTCAAAAAAATATAAGGGGAGGTTTCTGAATTCTTTCCTGTTTCTCTCAAAGACTTTCTTGACGTACATACAAGGGACTGGTCCGATAACATACAGAGAAGCAGTGGTTTCCCTAACTGGACATTACAAGACAACGTTATAGACTCCACTTTAGTAAAACACTTCTGTTGCCAGGTAATTGCAAAGCCTGAAGCTCTTCTAGAGGCTTTTCCCAGTGCAACTTCATTAGGTTCCTCTCTGCTCAACTCTCGAGCCTGTCCAGGTCTCACTGAAGGGCAGCAGAGCCTTGTGGTGCCTCAGGCCCTGCTCCCAGTTCTGTCCCATCAGCAAACGCTGAGGGAGCGCTCCGTGCCTTCTGCCCGGACCCTGGGGAATAAGGCAAACAAGGCTGGGCCCAGCACGGCCCCTGAGCCCACAGCTACCTGAGTCTGGAGCACCCCTGTCCACTTCGCTGCCCCACTGTCCCTGAGCTGCCTCAGGGGCCTGGTATGGGAGGCAGGGACAAAGCCTTGCTGAAGTCCCAGCTGACACCAGCCACTGCTCTCCCCTCACAAGCCCAACCAGGCACTGCAGCACAGGTGGCTATGGGATTGGTCAAGCATGGTTTCCATTCCTGTTATTCCACACGCTTAGAGATGGCATCCAAGAGGAGCTGTTCTGTCTCCTTTCTGGGGATGGAGCTGAGGCTGATGGGCCTGCAGTTTCCTGGCTCCTTCTTGGTGCCCTTTTGCAAGACTGCAGTGATGTTGCCTTTCCTCCACTGCTCATGCCTCTCTCCGGGGCTGTCTCCTTCCCTGACCTGCTGGCAGAGCGCCCTGTGCCAGAGGCAGGAGCAGAGATTTCCCTTGGCCCCAAAAGGGAACGCTGGGCTCAGGCCGACTGTCAGTGTGACCTGACAACAGGAGGTGAAAGTAGGGCAGGGACGTGGATGCCCAGGGACCAGAGGGGCCCCACACCTCGGGGCTCTGGGCCAGGGGCAGCGCCCAGGCTGGGCTTGGCAGAGCCCGTCCGCTCCTGGAGGGCTGGGGGCACTGCTCTGGCCTGGCCCGGCCCGGCCCTGGGCTCCCTTGGCATTCCTGCTTGCCCTTGCATCCACCAGGGATGGGCTGCAGCTCAATGGCCCCGGCCTGGCCGCACACTCAGGCCTGGAGCCTTCCCGTGGCTCCCCAGGGCACGAGAGCCTCAGCCCCAGTTCCCAAACACGGCCCAACAGGCTTTGCTGATATTGATCCCTGTCAGAGCTTTGAAAGCATTTTCAAAGTAACCTTGCTTGGCAACACTTTCAAGGAACAAAAAAAGGAAAAGCTTTTGATCTGTGAAAGAAAATTTATTGTTTTGCTCTCACTTTTCTTTTGGCATCCTTGTGCTTCTTCCTGCATTCCTGAAAGTGATAAATATACAACATAGTATTAGAAGTTTCTGAATTCACTGTATTTCTTAAATACATTCATTACATACAGTTAAGTAGCTGCTGCTTTAACATACAGAGAAGCAGTGGTTTACCTGACTGGACAACACAACATGATGTTATGCACACCAGTAGAGTAAAAAATATTTGTAGTTGGTCGTTAAAAACTTTCAAGCACTTCTTGAGGTCCTGACTTAATTTTGCACGCACATTCATACCTGCAATCCCTCCCCACACTCAGCTTTCACCTAGACTTACCAGGGAACTGATGTTCCATACTCACCTCAAGCAATAATCTACGTCTGTCTTCCCAACCCTCTTTTTCTTCACTGAGCTCTTCAGATCTACAGAATAACTTTGGGCCTTCTGCACAACAGAAACGTCCAATTAATAGCCTTAAACACTTGTGATTGTGCTGCTGCTTCTAACAATCATGTCCAACACAGCACTAAAATCAGAAATCAATTCTCACATCCTTCCTGTTCTCCTGCCCCCACCACACCTTGGCTCCAGCAGAAATGTTCCCTACTGCAGCCTGGTGTGCTAAGAACAATCAAAGGCAGCAGCACTTTCCCTCAACATGCTGCAATCTCAATTGCACTGAAGTTGCAGCTGTTGCATTAGAAGCTCAGCACCAGCACCCCACATCTTCCCCCAGAACTGAGGCCTGAGCTGTCCATTTCAACACACCCTGTAAATCAGGCTGGAAGACTGCAGTTCACTAAGATACGCTAGCAAGAAACCAAAATGTCTAGGTAACCTGTCAAGTGACTAAGTTTTTGGTAAAAAGTCCAGATTCCTATTTGGTAATTGTCTGAAAGAAAAGAAAGCCAGAAATCTGCTTGACCTTTACTTTACCAGGACTTTTTCACGGGATTCTGCCACAACTTGGATCACAAGTGAGGGTGGCAAATTTTGACTTGAAAACTTGGATAACTAGGCAGCATTTTTTCCTCCTCACTCAATTCCATTAACAGAAAATACAAAAAGGGATAAAGAAATTCTGTCATACCTCTTAGGCGTTCATCGTCTTTGGAGAAGAAAAAAGCTCTAGCACTTTCTGTGCGTGGTAAAGAAAGAAACCTAGAAAATGACAAAGGGATTTGAACATCCTACATTGTACTATCAAATTCCATGAACACAAGTTAAACCTGTAGTGCTTCAGAGGAATGGCGTACATTGAAAAGCTTTATTCCCGAGGAACCGAATAGAGCTTTTTATTTTACAAAACTCTCTTTTAGAGAAAACTGACTGTGTCTTGGGCTTTTGGCCAAACTCAGTTTGGAGTTGGTCAAACCAAAATGACCCAGTTAATTTCTTGTGCTCTACTCTTTCTTTCCATATTCACATTCACATCCAATGGGCTGCTGGGAGTTTTGACTCTGTGCAGCACAAACGGATTTCCAAGATGACTTTCATTGCTCAGAGGTGTGCAACGTCAGTTTCCCATTCCCTGAGTGCTGCTATTAATATTCCCACAGCATCCAACTACTACAGCCAAGTAGACAACAAAGAGAAATGCAACTTGCATTTCTTGCTCCTGTTCCATTTCTGTCATCTCAGGCTCATCGTCACCCTCAGAACTGCTGTCCTGGAAACGTGGATCCTCTTGCCATGTGGCTTTTACCGGCTTTATTGTCCCAAGTGCATAAGGCTCTGCAATGACAACGCCAATAGAGAAAAAAAGCCAAAACCAGATTATTCCTCTACTCATCAGGAAAAATTCCTCCTTTCACGTGAAATACTTACAGTGGAGAAGAGAGATTTAGGAAGGACAGAATTTGACCCTGCCAGATTTTCTAAGCTACATCTCTGCTCCAGTATTTTCTACTTTGTTCTAGGGATCTCAGACATTTTGGTCTTACCTTCTTTGATGCCGAACTCCTCCGTGTCTCCAAAGAAGGAAAATTTGAAAGCACTCGTCTCCTGAGCAGCGTCATTATCAGGCAAAGTTCCCAAATGGTCATCTGGGGCAGAGTCCTGTGCATCCTCTTTGTCCCAGGGTATTTCCTCCGTCTTTTCTGGTGTTTTCTTTGAAGATCCAAACAAGTCTTTCAAATCGGCAGCAATGTCGTAATAGATTTTTTCAGACACTTGAGGCAGTGTCTCACTCTCTTCTTTCTTCCTTTTGGCTTTACTGAAATGAGATTATTCAAGGATAGCAACACAGCACACGTCCTTTTCAGACTCAGCTTCCCTAAGAGCCACCTTGCTCTGAATGTCTCCCTAAGCATATCCAAGCCCATTAAGGAGTGGTTCATAATCAAGGGTAAGCAGTGGGGAAACATCTGAGGTTGGAGTGTAAAGGCAGGAACAAGAGTCCTTTTTAATTAGCCACATCCTTAAGTGACTTTTCACTGACTACACGGTTACACAGAAATCAGGGTAGCACAGATTTCCTAATGTGATCAAATCTTTAGTATAGATTTGTTAAGCTTTTCCCACAGACCTGCAAATCTCCAAGTTCCTGAATTGACCTTTCTGACCTTCAGTGAGAACAGAAAATGGCATCCAGAAAGTAGATGGACTAGGAAGGAAAGATGACACTACATGTTGGTTTTAGTAGTCAGAGTTCCTATTATATCTTGATTTTAGCAACCGGAGAGAGAACTAAATTAGAATCAGATCAATCTGCATGGTTTCAAACTCAGTCTGTTGGTATAACCATCTTTCCATGGGAAGAAACACAACTTAGTTCCCAAGCTGTAATACTACCTCTCCTTTTCTGTAGCACTTGGTTTCCTTTCAAAAACTGCATGGTCCTCTCTTGTTGGATCATAACGGAGGGCATTAATATCTCTGCAAAAATAGAAAGAAAAAGAAACACCAGTGTACAATCTAAATGCCAAAATGAAAGCTACCTCAAAACTTTACAGTCAGAGCAAGATTCACATTAATTCCTTTACCAAACAAGGTCTGAATTGATCCAAAATGTAACTGGCAGTTAGAAAGCACCCTCTAGTCAGTGTCTGGGTCAGGAAACATATAAGAAGTGGATTTAATCAAATTGTGATGCTTCTGATTAAACACAGCCCTCACTTTTTTGTTATGTATTGAGGACCTGCACTTGATCATCTCTTGAGGAGCTACATAAATACAGCTATCCATACGGATGTGGATATATTTCTTCTAGTACCAAACACTGCATCGATTCAAATAGTCTAGTGGAGTAAAAAACCCAAAACAACACACAAGAACCCTTTATGCCCATCTTCCAAAATTCAAAGATTTCAGGATCTTTCAGCTTCCTTCCTAAGCCTTCCTAAATCTCCTTCTTTACTGACAGCAGATGATTCATACTTGAATTTCTTCACACTTGTGGCTGTTTTATTTGGCTTGGGCTGCTCCAGGTTGATATTCAGGAGGCTTCCCAGTATTTGCAGATTTTTCTTTTTCTCTGCAGCAAGCTCCTCTTCTTCATCTGCCTTTATGCTGTTTGTCTCTGCTAAGAGAAAAAGAAATACATTCTATTTACTCTGCTAAGCCTGTCATGTGGGATGCATAACATTTACTATAGCACTAGTAGAGCTCATACCTATGAACACATCACTTCCTTTTATCTTGAAGCTACTTGAAGGTTTCCTGCCTTGCACTGTAGAAAACCTTTCATTAGAAATGTCACAAGCCTCTATTTCATGGCAAAGTCAGAGCATTTATTTAACAACTGTGCAACCCTGCCACTGACAGATGCTCTACACAAGATCCCAGTAAAGCAAGAAAGGCTGCTGGAAGGTTCTGTGGCCAGTAGTAACCAGGAAATGTGATCAGCTTTACCTTCTTCCTCACTGTCACTCTCAAGGAATCGAGCATCCATTCGGAACCTTTCGTCGGTGCCAAAGCGAGATTGCAGCTGCAGGAGCTGAACAAATGAAACAGCTGCATTAAGCACTGGAGAAGAAAGTCATAATTCAGTAACTTTTTTTTTACTATAACAATGGCAACATACCCTTTATGTTTAGCTTTTGATGCCTTTCTCAGTAATTTCTTTGTATATGAAGATGACAGTGTCAGAGAAACTCCTCCCACTCCCCACCACACATTATGTCGTTCCTTATGGGAATTCTGGTTTAAGTTCATCACCATCATATTCAGCAAGAATGAAAAGACACAAATTATGTTCTCTTGAAGTGGTGATATGGAGACCTAGAGGAAAACTAAATTACAGTAATGGCTTCACTCACTTTTTCACCAGCTTTGCCTTCAAACTGGGGCTTAATTTTGAATCGCTCATCATCCGTATCCTCTTGCTCATCCTCACTGCTCTCAAACAGTCTGCCCGAAGGTTTGGGAGCTGCCTTATTCTTTGTCACACAAACAGAAAAGAAGAGAAAAGCAGCTGTTCACATCAATGAGACAATGTAAATCAGTACCAACTTTGTTCATGTGCTCTCCAGTTTAGCTGAAAAAGCAGATTTCTCGCACAACCAGCTCCCTTCCTGATTGTTGTGCTTCAAATCTTACCTGTCCACACACCTTGTACAATTCTGCTTTACAGCCACAACTATTGAGTTTAACCATAGGCAAAATACCCATGCAAAGGGAAACTCAGGTGTTACAATATGAGATAGTTTGGTATAAAAATTCAGCTTTCTGATTACGTCATACTGATTTTTTCCCAGTAACACTTACTTCTCCATGCCCATTTCCCAAACTTCCATCCTTTTTCAACACCTCATCCACTTCAGCTTCATCTTCCACATCAGAATCGAATATGATGTGTTTGTGCTGTCCTGCTGGCGGCCTGTCCTAGGAAAGAGTCAGCTGTCAAGTCAAACACATCAAATACCTGCTGTGCTCAGACACAACTATCTGAAAGATGTTTTCATGACACAAAAAGAGGAACCCACTATTCCTCTTGCAACTCTTCGGGTATTGCAGGGAGGGGTATGCAGCATTTTGTATACTCTGAAAAGAAAACTTGGCAACATCATTAGAAATTCCAGATTATGATTTTAAAGCATCTTATCCCACATGTAATTATTACCCTCTTCCTTGTATTGTATACTATTCAGGTAGAAGTTGTAATTACCAGATTTGAAAGAGCTCCTTGAATGAGTTTCTTCTGTAATTCCCTCTCTCTGTGTCTCTGTTCCAGAGCTGCCAGTCTCCTCTGGTTATCCTGGAGCTGTTTTTCTGTTGTACTGGGCTCCCTTGAGGCAGCAGCTCGAAGACAATGCTCCTTATCTTTCCGAGGGCTGGTGTTCTCATTCCCACCTTTATTACCTTCACATTCTGGGCTTTTTTTGCTTGTATTCCTCTTTAATGTTTTGGAAAGCAGTTTTGGGCTCTTCAGCTGCTGTTTAAGGTGCTCCTGGGCCCCTGCAGCATCACTGTCCATGTCACTGCTCCCATCACCATGATCAGTTCTGGCAGCAGCAGCTCTGTGCTCTGAATTTTGATCTTTGGAACTCACACCTTTGTTCTTCCCTTGCAAATGAGGCCTGGAACCAGGCTGAAGGCTCTGAGCAGCTGAGGAGGCATCAGCTGACAGTTCCTCATGGTGTTCAAAAGGCACTTTGTGTCTCTTTTTGCTGCTGACTTCAAGTGAACTCAAGGGATGGTCCTTTGGCTGATTTTTAGATGACTTCTCCTCAAAATGAGATGTACAAGCTTCACCTCCCAAACTTTCTACAGACTTCTTCTTTAAGCCAGTGCTGTCCTTACTTGACTCTTTTACACAAAGGGACCCTAGTCCTCTGAAGGGCTGGTATTTCAAATGTGAATTATTCTGTCCCTTGGAGCTTTCCTCCACAGCATCCTCCTCCCCTGCTAAAATATCAGCCAGAACATCTTCAGGACAGATGTTGTTTTTTTTAACTGCAGGGTGAGATTTAGAAAGTTTTGGTTTATTTACAGTATTACCCTTGGGATTATCTTCAGCACTGGTCTGACAAGGACTCTGTTCACTGCCTGACCCCTCTACACGTGTCCCAGTGTTTTCTGTGGCCAGTGCTTTTAAGTCATCCAAGGTAAGGTCTAGGCGGTAACAGTTTTGCATCATGGACTCATAATCAGAGCTGGTTTCAGACTCTGAACAAGAGCTGTCACTGTCACATGTCTCTGCTGTACTCTGCAAGGCAGCAATTCTAGATTTTTTGCTTTTCCCTTTTCCTTCAGTGTGTTCTTTTTTTAAACTACAAGGTTTCAGTGAGGAGCTTTTTACCAAATCATGTTTTTTTTTAGCAGATATTTCTTTATTTTTCACCCTCCCCTGTTTCGAGTCTTCTGGAGTTTTACTTTCAGCAATGATTTCATCTGTATCTGCTGAATCATAACCATTATCACATTCCATTGCCTCTTTTTCTTTGTTACTTCCTTTGATAGCTTTCTTCATGGCATCTGAATTGCTTAAGGACCAGTGGCTACTGTATTTTAATTCAAAATTATCCCCAACAATTTCCAAGTGCTCACTTTCAGTCTCAACATTTTCAGCTTTCTGTCTTTGTGCCTCTTTCTTTACCATTGCTCTGATCTCCTCTTCAGAATCAATGTCACTATCAGAAACACTGCTATTATTTTTGGCTGTAACTCCATTAGCACTTTTAGATATTTTCCCATCCACTCTCCTTGCTGGAGACAATTCCAGCTCCGCAGCAGGTTTGGGTTTTGAGCTTTGCCCGAGCTGGGGTGAGTCTGTGTGTCTGGGCCGTGAGGGGCACCCAGAGGGCAGAGCTGCTCCATCCAGGGGCTGCCTCCGTTTCCCTGGAGCTTTCCTGGGGGATTCCCCTCTCCTCTTCCTGCTGCCATCCCCCCCTGGCAGGCTCCAGGTGAGCTGGGCCACAGGGGCTGCAGGTGCCAGCTCTGCCTCCAGCTTCCTCAGGTTGTGGCAGTACTTGGAGGGGTCGTACTTCACCACGTGAGAATGAGTTAAGGATCTCAAAGGTCCCAGTTCTTCCAGCACACCCAGGGCTTTATGAGGAGGCTGAATTCTGCAGGGAAGGACAGCAAAGGATCTTTCCTCATGCTGTGAACATAAGGCTTTAAGCTACTGAGTGCAGTGTGAAACAACTGCTCAAGTCACACAAACTTACTGCAGGGTTTTCAGAAAATTAAGTCTGACAGAGGGGTAAAAATTAGGACTGTCAAACAATTGTTTTCCCATGTGACAAAAGAAGGAAGGGAATTGTGTTCAAAGGCAAACAATCAGAAAAGGATATTTTATTTTTTTGTTGATTCCTGAGGTGCAGGATAGGCAAGACTCTGCCAAATTTTCCAACAATCCATTTCTGAAAGAAAAACAATCAGTGTTAAAAAAAGGAGTAGAAGTAACTCTGAAATAAAACAAATATTTATTCTTGAATAAGAAAAACACTAATAAAGAACCACATGTGATTAATTCTTTTTTCTTTATTCTCTATAGTGAACCCTACCATGCAACTTGACCAGCCTTCTCAAAAACAAAACAAAACAAAACCAACCAAAAAAAAAAAATTTCTACAACCTACAAATAAAGAGACATAATAAAGAACTAAATTTCTTTACAAATGCTGTTTTCAGCACCGTGTTTCTGGTTTATGAATTAACAAGGGTACCTACAAAGACAGGATCACTATTATTTTGCTCTTTTCCCCCTTCTCACAAAAAAAAAAAAATTAAATCCCTCCAAAACCACTCTGTGCTTAGCAAACAGTTTTGAAAACTGTGTAGTAAACATCAATTTTGTTGCCTAAATTTGCATGGGCAGACCCTGATCCTGTGCTGAAGCCCAACCCAGCCACCAAAAGCTGTGTGGTGCATGGAAATAATTCCCTTTAGAAGCTTTTAAGGGTGACACAAGCATATTCCCAGTATCAGTGAGGAACAGGGCAGTGGACAGTATGACCATGATCATTTCCACTCATTGCAAAGAATGACAGGAGCCCTCTCCTGTCCACACACGAGCTATTTCCTCAGAGTACTTTCCACAGCTTGGACTGACACACTCTTAATCATGAAGTTTCTTTACATAAATCATAAATTTGGCATGAATTTAGATGCAATAAGTTTGGTTTTTGCTGTATTATTTCTCTTGTACATCTACCCCACCATACCTTGTGGTCTGGCACCTCTGTACCTGGTACTGCTCTCATGTGGAAGTCCACAACTCCCTTTTGTTTCAGTGATTCCAACAGGCACATTTGGTCATTTCTCTGTGGTTTTTCTTTCTGCAGCTTTGCTTCCTCCCTCTCTGTGGCCAGCCTGTACCAGAAAGCACATCACCCATGGAAAAGGTGCAGGATTGGAGGTGGCAGTGATCCCCTCCCACAGCACAGCAATTCCCCCCCTCAGGGGATGAACCCCATCACCTCTGAGGGAACAGGGATGCAAAACCTGTTCCAGCATCAAAGGTAAAGCAACAGCCCAGAGAATCTATCAAAACTGAAACAGTAAGAGTGTACAAAATGAAACTACAGCCACAACATTATCAGATAAGCAGAAAAAAGGCAGTTTTAGCAACAACATAAAATATTGGTTTCTACCTGTGCAAAAAGCTTTCTTTGGCCAACTCAATTTGCAGGGTCCCCCCTTTCCATTTTGTTTTATTTAAAACTGACATGCCTGCAAAACAAAGGTGGGAAATGAATATTTTCTACATCAAAAAAAAGCACTCACAGAGTTCACTGGGCTTCCTTGTATGACAGCCTGAGGCTCCCTCAGCATCACCTTGTACCTGACCCTGCACGGTCAGGGCTGCATCTGAAAGGGCCAAAATCCAAATAAACCAGGAGGTGTACAGCCAAAGCTGAAGTTCTCCCTTCAGAAGTGCCCAATGCAGCATTCCCCAGAGCCAGGGCACACTGCAGAAGGAGCTTTACATCAGCTCTCCTTTGGGTGTCCTCTCACAGAAATCAATTCCAGTGTTTCATAGATCTGATGAAAGCTCATGAGGCACGAAAGGCTTAGAACAAACAAAGAGGGTGCCCAGAGCAGCTGTCCCTGGATCCCTGGCAGTGTCCCAGGCCAGGCTGGACAGGGCTTGGAGCCCCCTGGGACAGTGGAAGGAGTCCCTGTCATGGACTCATCCATCATGAGATGATCATTAAGGTCCCTTCCATGCAGACCATTCTCTGAGGCTCTGAAACTCACAAATCACCTCCTTGAGCCACAAGGGATCTTTTCCATCTGCTCACAGCAATTTCTGAAAACTTCAGCAAAGCAGCTTCCACAAAGCTGCAGCTTAAAGAAACTAAAATCAACCTGACAGGAAAATGAAAGAGGCTCTACCATGACCACAGCTGGATGTGACAACGTGAGATGAGCTATCAGCAATGTAACTTGGCTCAAAAACATAGCTGAAAAAAAACCACACAAAAAAGTACTTACACTTTTTCAGATCTGCATCAGAAATGTTGACACTGATGTAAGCAAAAGTTTTCGTAGGATTCCCTGATCAATGACAAACATTAAGTTAGTTTGATGTAGTTTCATAATTTCCTTTAAAACTGAAATGTCTCTAAATCAAAAATTCCATTTCATGCTCCAAACAGAAAAGCAAATAACTTTTAAAAAGTGAAAGAAAACCATTACCCTGATCATCTTTCCTGGTAATAATCTCTGCCTCCAAAACACGCCCAAATTTGCCAAATCTTTCTTCCAGCTCAGCCTTGGAAACCGTGTGGCCGAGCCCTCCAACATAGAGACGTTTGGAAACCTGCTCCTTCTCCATGCTGCCAAAGCACGGTGTCACACCGGAACACACCCTCTGTTCCTCTGCGGGGAGACAAAACACTTCAGCGACACGCAAATTAACGCGATTAGAACAGCGAATCGGGGACAAATCAGTGCATTAAAAACCACGAAGAACCTTAGGGGTAGAGCACTCCTTGAGTTGCTGTGGGTAAGACAGCAAACCCCGCGCTGCTGCAGGAAACCGGAGCTCACGGTTTTTTAAACCATATAACTGAATGCTACAACTGAGCCATATAAATGTATGCACATACAGCATAAGAGCCGATGCACATACAGCACAGAGAATAAGCGCAAACCGCTCTTCACAATATAACCCAAGGGTTCCTTAGGGTGGGAACACAGCCCACAGTCCAGCCCTCCCCTCCCGGGAGATGCCGAGGGACCCCCGCCCTGAGCGACCCCCCGGCCTGAGGGACCCCCCCGCCCTGAGGGACCCGGGTCCCGGCTGTGTCCCCGGTCCCGTCTGTGTGCCCGGCCCGGCCTCACCGCCGCCATGTGCGAACCTCGCAGCGACACCGCTTTACCTTCCCCCCCGCAACTTTTCCCAGCCCTCACTCGAAAAAAAGGGTTCCGCCTCCTGGTGCCGCTGGATTCTGATCGGGCGCTCGCCTCCGCTGGGTTCCTGTTTCCGGCCGGTCAGGTGTGCTGGGAGCACGGGGGCTGGGTCCTGTGGCAGCGGACGCTTTGAAAGTGACAGACCAGGAAGAAGAGCGGGAGAGTTTTCCGGGTCACGCGAGCAGAAATTGATGGGAACAAGGGAACAGCAGACAAAGCAAGGTTTTTTTACTTTTATTTATGATAGAGAGCTCGGGAATTATCCGCCAGCGCCTCCGCTGTTCGACAGGGAGGGGAAGGAAGGCGCGGCCGGCGCCACCCGCTGGGGCAGCAGCTGTGGTAGCGCCCGGGCTCGCGAGTTGGCGCGCGGTTCGAAAAGTGCGGGGCGCGCGCGCCGGGACTGAGCGCTCCATTCCCCTCAGAGCCCTCAGCGCCCGCTCCCATCGCTCACTGCCCTCCCCTCAGCGCCGGCTCCCACCGCTCACTGCCCTGCCCTCAGAGCCGGCTCCCTCCGCTCCTCTCTCAGGGCCGGCTGCCGGGGCTCCCCGGGCTCCGCACTGCCCTGCTCGGACACCCGTTCCGCCCCCGGGGCGCCTCTGTCACCCCCGAGCCTCGGCGCGGGTCAGCCCCGGCTCCTTGGGCGAGTCGCGATTTCAGCATCGCCCTGCGAGGGTCCGAAGCTCCGCAGGGAAGCAGCGGGCACGGAACGCGCCGGTTCGGTTCTCACAAACGCTCCAAAGCGCTTCCCAGCTCCTCCTGGGGCAGCATAAAGTCAAATACTCGGAGTGTAAACGGGCAGGTACGTAAAAATGTGAAAGATGTGATATTAATGCACAGATACTTATAAATATACACGTGTGATATATAAGAGGAAAACTGTTTGTAAAAGTTCTGTTTTACTTGATTCAAGTGTAGGTATTTTTTTTTCTAGATATAAAATCTTTGAAGTCATAATTAGTGTTTGAGTCTTCTGCTGCCTAGTGAAATCCTTGAGTTTAAGTAGCTCTAAGTAGTTTATGTCACCTGTTACTGTTGTTAAAAGAGGCATCAGCTGTCCTGGGGTAACATTCTGGCTGTGGTAATGTTTTCCTTTTTCACACCGTACTCTTTATTGTGACCATGACTTTCTTCACCATATCCAGTTCAAAAAAATCTGGTGAGCACTGGATGATTATTTAATTGCATATGCTTCCTTCACTCACATAAAAAAACAAGTTTCTAAAGTAAAGCATGCTTTCAATGTTGTTTTCTTATGTGTGTTATAAAGGCACTGCTTCCTAGAAAATAAACAAATAAAATGTAATTTCCCCCTCATCCCCTTTGACTGAACAATGTTAGTGTGGAACTTGCACCCCACATAGAGCAGGGGTGGTTTAAAAACACACAAAACTAAAAGTTGGGTTTTTCCTGGTCAAGGTATTGGCACATTAATTCTGAGCTGCATATATCTTCTGCACACTTCTGAATGTGTTGTAGCTAGGCTGAATGTCAGATTATTATTTTTCCTGAAAACTGAGGTTTATTTTTTAGATTATTGGTGAAACATGTTTGCAGTGAGTGTCTCTGTACTGCTGCTTACTCTGTGTTAGGAGCAGCTGTGCCTGGTCTGCCCAGGTGAGTCGTTAGGGCAATTGGCCAAAGCTGGGTTCTGATTGCAATTGGTTTTTACCTGTGGAGCCATTTGTTGTTCTATTACAGCAAATGTAAAACAGCTGAGTGCACTCCTGGATCAAATCATGACTAATTAAACAGGTTCTTAAAGCCTTTGACTCCATCAGATCCCTGATTTAGCTTCTGTCTCTGCAGTGCTCTGTATCTTCAAGCAGTTGCCTACTGTTATGTTTGTGATTTTGGAAAATTGATTGTTCCTGAGAAAAATCCTTATTTTATGCAGTGATTCTGAGAAATGGACGAGGCTGTTTTTGAAGATTATGAAAAGGAAATCCAGGCACTGGAAGAAGAAATTAGGCTGCTGACAGAAAAGTACGAAGATATGCGACAAGAATCCGCCTTCTTTTCTGAGGAGGAGATACTGAAGGCAATGTATGCTTTTTTTTTTTTCATTTATTAGATTAACAGAATTTCTTTGTCAAAATTGTTTGGGATGTTAGGACTTTTTAAATGTAAACTCCATGGATAAAATAAGTCACTTATATGAGTACAGGCATCTTAGCTCCCTTTTCTTGGATGTTTTTGCACATATCTCTAAGTGGGCATTTGCACCTGCAGACTTGGAGTAAAAGCTGTGTCTACCTGGCAGTGAATGGAAAGCGTTTATGTAAGTAAGACTAGGTTTATTGTTTCCAGCAATGTGATCCAACTGAAACTTGACTGCTTGGAGACTGATTTGGGTCTGAAAACCATCAGATCCCATTACTAATGCCTTTTATTTAATAATATTGCTGTACCCACATGTTAGGTCTGGATATTTTTCCCTTTTGATTTTATTTTTTTTTCCATTCCAGAAAATCACTCCAAGAAGAAACTGAGGGAGAAACCAAGGGACATGAATCTCCATCAGACCTGAAAGCTCAGCTTGAAAGTCTAGAAACAGATCTTGCATTTTTAATGGAATTTACTGGGTTTCATTTCACAAGTCATTCCAAGAAAACAGTGGAAAAGAGTAAGCAGTGTTGTGCCCTTTACTGAGCATACTGGTTGCAGTTCATCTGCAGACCCCTCTTCTAATTCACTGTTAGCAGAAGACAATTACTTTGAAATACAGTAAGATTTGGTTCATTGACAGAATAGTTTCTGAGTCAATATTGTCCTTTCCTTCATGGGAAAGGGACAGACTACTATTGTGCTTTGCACAGGGGGAAAGTGGAGTTTGTTGGTGGTGTTTTTGAGCACATTAAACTTCTTTACATGAGGAGTGGTAACAGTGGGTACTTTAAATATAACTAAGGGAAGAAATGCAGTAGTTATTGAATAGAAGTGTAATTGATTGTTTTGCTAACTTGGTTTTATAACAGCTCAAAACAAGACAGTGCAGAAGCACAGATTATCAGGGAAGTGTCACTCCATACCTTTTCAAGTGAAATTCCAGCTTCTTGAAATGCAGGTAAGGGTCAATGTAAGCTTTAAAAAAAAAAAACAACTACCAAACAAAACTTCAAATGGACCAGTATCACTGCTTCCTTTTCCAGCTGAAACCTTCAATTGTTTAATCTGAGTTTCAGTGTGTTCTTTTGGCTCTTTAACATCTGGAGCCAACTTAGGAATTCTGTGTGCATCTGAGCAAGGTAGTTGATGGTAGATAGAAGGTCAGGTTTAGTGTTGAGCCACAAAGTGGTTGCCATAGAATTATTTAGGTTGGAAAAAAACCTTCAAGATCAAGCCCAACTGTTTACCCAGTACTGCCAGGTCTTCATCCTGCTCCCTGCAGGATGCTCTTGCAGCCTGACACTGAGGTGAAGCCCTGGGAGCACTTGGTGTCCTTCAGCTCTGCCAGGTGCCCACTGGGGCCTGACCCAGCACAGCTTTCATCCCTCACAGCACATTCTATTGTCACATACCTTATTCTGGAAGTTGGAAGATGCCACATGTTACCTCTCTGGAAGGAATAGCAAAAGCTAAACCGCTACAAACTTCAGCAGCTCTCTTTGTTGATTTGGGTTTGGTTTTTTTTTTCTTTTGATTATTTGTGTGTGCTTGGTTAATGTGAGTAATCATTGCAGCACTGCCACAAGTTACACCAATGATTGCAGATTTTCTGGGAGGGAGCTCTTTCATAAGACGCTATTCTTAGCACAGAATTCAAGATGCTAAGCAAAGGAAAACAGCTTCCACCCTAATTTGCAATAGCATTTTTCTAACACTTGTACTTTGTAATGGTACTTCTAACATCATGAAAACTTGATTTTTCAGCTCAGCTTTAAAGTTGTTAGGTTTTTGGTTTTTTTAATTTGATGAGATAGGACTGAGAGTGAACAGTAAAGATGTCTTTCCTATTCCATATTATGAATTTGGGAATTGAATATTTAGGTAGCCCCACATGGATTTTTATCCTTTGAAACTGCAAGAGTTCAGCTGAATGAGCAACCGCTGAATTCCATTTGTGACTTAAAACTTGTGATCTTCATGATGCCTCTTTACATTTGCTTGTCTAAAACTGCATTTAGAATGTTTCTCAGCTGCATCTCCTGCAGCATGATGGCATCTTTGGGGTTCAGAGGGGTTACTGGGTGTTAAATTCACTGCTGATGGTGTTGGTGCTTAAAGCCGTTGCACCACTGAGCGGCAGCACTTGGCTGCCTAATGTCTCAAATTTGGGCTACTTTGAATGCTGATGGGATAGGGAGTACCAGGTGTGTACATACTTAAAAACCCTCACTTCAGCTGTAAAAGTCTAATTTTGAGCTGATTTTTGCATGATTTTTTTTTTGCTTGCTGGAAGTACATCATACATACAAAATAACCTGTCCTGACATTAGCATGGACCAGGTAGTGCAGTTATAATCAGTTTGACCTGTCCTGAGGAACAAAAGCTGTTCTTGGGAAGTGCCCAGCAGGTAACAGGTCTGTTGGTATGCACAGAAGGTCAGGAATAATTTTTTCACACTGTTAACTGTAGCTATTTATTCTGGTAGTGAAGTCACAATAGAGTTAACTCAGCTTCATGATATTATTAGGAGAGGAGATGAGCTTGAAAATCGGCCAAAACAAGTCTGAGCCTTTTGGGAAAGCAATCATTTAAAAAGAGTTTCTTTCTTGCCCAAAGATTCCTTTTAAATCTTTTTATTTGGCCCTACAAAGGCATTTTGGCATGTCAGTAACCCCTCTATTGGCACAACAGTCCTAAGGTGGCATGTTAGCTTGTGACTCCTGGCAGCTTCTCCACAGCTCCATCCCCCTGCTGAACCTTGTGCTCTAAACCTGAAATGATTTTTCCTGATGTCATTTAGTACATCCACCAGTCTCTGTAGTGCCTGGCTGTGCTTTTTCCATCTTTAGTGATGGCAATGTCAGCAGGGCTTCTGTCCAGGCAGCACAGGGGCTGCTGAGATGGGTGTGCAGCCCCCTCTTGCCATTCCCATCTTGTAGTGACTTGGTAAAAGAAGTTTAAAGTGAGGCATTTCTATGCTCTTCAGACCATGATTTTAAGCTTTTTCATTCACTGTTATCGTATCCATTGCTATGGTGTGCTCAAGAATGCATAGAAAAGAGAATTAACTTCTTTTGTGGCTTCCTTTCTACTCTGACCACCTTTTTTCATTCTTTTACAGCTTATTAATTAATTTAGAATAATTTTATTATCCCACACATATTTCTGAGTAACAGCAATTGTAAAAAAGGACAATATTTTGACACAAAACCATAAGGTTTAAAATTAAAAAACCAGCACAAAATGAACAGATAAAACCCTACATGTTAATTTTCCGGTATATGTGGCAGCCCAAGGTTGTGTTGGAACATGAGAAGAATCTTAAGAAGTGGGATTGATGTGAAAAGAAGTAATGAACCTTCCTTAATAACTCAGGTGTTATTCCAAAAGCCTTGTATGGATAATAGTGCTACTCTTGAAATGAAAGAAACTGTTCACACACACAAACTGTAGTTTCAAAAATGCTATTTTAAGGATTATAGTAGTTAGCATTAATATCTACTTTTTTCTATATTTTTAGATGCAAATATACACAGTTTTCTCCTCACTTGAGCAATTTCTAAAATATTTTGTTGTTACTTCTCCAATCTAGAAGGATGAGAAAGTGTCTGCTGTTGTTAGTGATCTCAGCATCAAGATGGAATCCAGAGAAGATTCAAATGTGAGCAAGTTTGTGTCACGGTAAGATGGAATTTTTTGTTCAAGGGTAGGTATTGTGTGGGATATGGGACAGTAAATGCAGTACTGACTTTTCATGTGAATTGCTGGCAGCCAGTGTCTTTATGTGATGTGTCCTTAGCCCAGCCTAAACACTTCCATCCCTTTCTGTATCC
Source organism: Melozone crissalis (assembly GCF_028551555.1). Classification (NCBI taxonomy): domain Eukaryota; kingdom Metazoa; phylum Chordata; class Aves; order Passeriformes; family Passerellidae; genus Melozone; species Melozone crissalis. The sequence continues at coordinate 17,258,323 of NW_026535807.1, read as the reverse complement.
TGGAGAGAGGATGGCAGGCGTGTGATTTTTAAGATCTGGAAGGACCTTTACAAATTCGTGTTATGCAATTGTTCCTCAGATTCTGTGTGAGCTGCTCTGTGGGTAATGCCTGAAATGCACATCCAGAACCCCTCTCCAGTGTTTGCCTGTTTCTGATTCTCAGCTCTCAGTTCTATTTCTCTTATTGGCAACAGGATTTATTTCACTGATATCTTTAAAAAATGTGATTTAAAAACATGCACTAGTGTATTTGTGCAATAGCTTAAGAAAATTAACATACTAAAACTTAAATGTATGAATGAATGCTGTTTCTTATTATTTTCTGGAGTATGCCAGCTTCTTGTGGTAACATGAGGAGTAAATGATCAAATTATTTGTCTGCAGCATTCCACTGAATTGTGCCAGCAAGCTGTTCTGAGAACAAATCCATTATCACTGAGTCATTGATTTAATTCTTTTTTTTCAGTTGCTTCTTTTGTTTTCTATTATTTTTTGATCTTGGGGAGGGAGAAGGGCCAACAGGGGTCTGTTGAGTTACCTCAGGCTTCAGTAGTCTCTACTGAAAACTGTTTTATTTAAAGGCTTTGAGATTTCCATGTAAATCTGCTAAAGCTTGTGGTGAAACTGGGAAGAACAGTTGACTGCTCTCAAGAAGTGGGATTTAGAAGAGGAAATTGCCCTGTTTTATTCATGGGTATTTTATGACAGCAGAAGTGTATTGGAACTTCATAGTCACACTGGAAAGGAATGTGTTGAAGTAGTGGCAGAGTTTATTTCATCCTGGCTGGAGCCCTGCTCTCTTTCCCCGTCTCTTCTCCTGTTCACCTTGTGCCAGTACTCACAAATAAGCACAAGTTTTCATGAATGATAGGAGATGTCAGCAAAGCAGGCAGTGCTGTCTCCTGAGTGCCACCTTGGCCTTGTGCCTGTGGATACCCCTGCAGCCAATAGGATCAATGGGGTCAGCAGGTTGAAAAATCCTTCTGGGGGTAGGGAACAACCCAAACTTGTTCCCCCATAACACCTTCAAATGTCACATTTCCTGTGTGCCCTGTGCTGTGCAGTGTGAGGCACTGAGCCCATGGCTGATGCTGGCAGGACCTGTTTGAGATCATCCCCTGCTCCACTGAGTCTGTGCTCTCCCTTCAGGCCCTGTTCTCTCAATCCCCTTGTTGGGCTACTCCTCATTGCTTTTTCCAAGTTGTAATCCCCTCATGTCCAGTTTCAGACTTTTCCCAACTAGCTCTTTGTTTTTTAGTCTGCTCCTGAAATTCCTATCTCTTCCTTTCTTTTCCCTCCATTCCTGACCAGCTGAGTCTGGTCTCCTGTTATTTTGTTCATTTCCAGCCTCCCTACCAGTTTGTTTTCTTCTCTTGCTTCCTTGGCCCAGTCTTGCCAAATCCATTGTCTAGTTCTGTTCTGTTTTGTCTCCTGGCTGGAATTTTTTTCTTCCCTAGTTTTAAAATTTTTTTTGGCTATGTTTTTTTTTTTTCATAATACATGCCAGAAAATGGTCTTTAAGAACAGCAGAGTTAAAAACCTGACATTCAGTTCCTGCTATGGAAGAAAACAAGAATGATAGAGCACTTGAACAATATGTTTTTAAATGAAGCAAAATTCAGCAGTCTGCAGGTACTACTGTAATAAATAAATGGTACATCTCTATACAAGAATTGTACATTTTTTAAAAGTGGGTATATTTTAATATAGTTTCTTAATTAGTTTGTGACGATAACAGATGTATGCAAATGAAATCCCAATATTTATTTGTCTTTTTTTGGATTTCACATGTCCCCTTTGGTTATCACTTCATTAGTGTTGAGAACCACAACATCTAAAGAAACTCTGTCAGTCCTTTTTCAGACTTGACACCCCATTAATTGTTGGGGGAGTTACCTTTGCATGGGTTGCTTAGGCACATAGAGATTTTAAGCAGTATGAAAATTGCTCTTTCTTTTTACTAACTAGTTAGAATCTGTAAGTCAGAGTGCAGGATTTAGAAAACGTGCATTATATTAAAGGCTGCATGGGCAAAGTCCCTTGCAAATGAAGGGAAGCAGGAATTCTCCCCCCAGCTTTGAGCTATGCTTTGGTTTTCTATGCTAATGTATGAAGTCTTGCATCCTGCAGTGAGTTAAAATTTATTTTCTCCCTTAAAATACATAAAGGAACACATTAAAGGAGGGTTAGCTACTCTTACAACAGGTAAATTTCCTATGTACTTCTGTGTTTTGTTGATATTTTGTGAAAGTGTGTTTGGATGGACAGCCCATGATTTTAAGCTGACAGAATTAGTCTCTGCCTGACTATCCTTTTCAGTGGTTTTGGATGACTTCTCTGTAGCATGGATGTTGGCATTGGAGACAGGTGTTTCCTGCTCCAAGTGGATTTTTGTAATGCTGAATTCCTTCAAAATAAAAAAAGACTTGAATTTTTACCATCCACGCTCTTACTATCTTGTTATTTTATACCATGTTTCCTTGGTATTTCAACATCTGGTGTAGCTGACTTCAGGAGGAGGAATTAGGCTAATTTGGGCTAATTAGGAATTAGTGCTTATGGGCAGATTCAATGCTGTGAGAGTTCACTCAACTGGTGAACTCTTACTCCTTTGCCAATATGCATTCACATAGAGCTGTTCTTGCCAACAGATTCCCCTTTCTAAACACTGAATTCAGCTTTTTATTTTGAATTTAGACAGTGCTATGTGAGAAAAGTGCATCCTCAGATATATTGGTTGACTAACTTCTGCATTGGAAACTGATTCTTTGAACTTCTGCCCAAAGCTTTTTCTTTCTGTTGATGACCCAGCCTTGAAAATTATCTGCTGCCTCACCTAAAAATGATTTTGAGGCAAAAAAAAAATAAACTAATAACCATGCTAAACCAAGGCCACAGTGTTTGTGATAGCATTTTAAATAGCCTAAAGGTGGATTTTATAAACACTGCCAAGTTCTTCAAAAATAATTCCAAGTGTGTAGTTTGGTACCAAAGCTTTGTGTTCCGTTTTCCATGAGTGGAGATTAAGGAAGCCCAGAGCAGTTTGTGTGGGATCTGTTCTCCAGGCACGGATGTGGGCAGTGGCTACCAAGGCCCACAGTTCCTATAGAATGTACATTTCAAGGTCTACTCAATTCAGAGCTGTGGTTCAAACCAGCTCCCAGAGCAGGGCTAATGAGCTATTGTGAAGCAGTGTCTGTGTCCTTCCAGGGACTCACTTCTCCCACTGCTGCCAGCATTTTTTTCATCTTGGCCTGATTTTGTTGGCAGCTGTGACCGCTCTGGTAACTTCCTTTAATGATGCTGTTCTTTCCAGGCTGGGATAAAACTTGTTTGGCTTTTCTTTCACATTTTCAATATCTGAATGACCTTAATGTATTTTTCCCAGTTTCTTTGTGTAACTGGTTAAGGTTTGCTGTTCTGTATATTAAATAGAGCAGGATTGAAAACACAGCTCTCCCTGGGAAGGCTGAACTGACTGGGTAATCCACTGTTGCAGCCATTCTGTGAATGCCTCAAGTCTGAAAATCCAAAAAAGAATAGCTAATCTCGGGATGTTAGAAGTCAAATTTACATTAGAATTTAAATACTCTAACTTCCTGAAATATTCTCAAACATCAGTCAGGTATCTTCCTCAGTCAGGTTTTGTAAACTTGTAAAATCCTATATTAGTAACCAAAATAAATATTTGTACTTCCAAAACAGTGTTTGCCAGGTGTGTTTTGATGATGGCTAATAGTCTGTGGCTCATATCAACAGTGACATGAAGCCTTTCACCCTTATGTTTAAATAATTGTGTCACTTCAGCTTTCCTATGTGGTTTTTGTGGAGTTCTGCATCCTTTGCATTCTGGCTGCATTTGTGCAGTGAAAACTGCACACCCATTATGGGTTTTTTTCCCCAACAACCCTGCATGTGTGGTTTGCTGCCTGACAGTTTGTCACCTTCTATTGTCTCTTTTCCTTTCTCTTTCCTGATTCATACTAGAAATTTGAAAAATAAACATTTATATCTATCTTTCCCTCCCACTCTCCCCCCAGCATAAGAAGGAACATGGACATGTTAGAGCAGATCCAGAGGAGAGTGAGGAAGGTGTTCAGAGGTGGGAGCCCCTCTGCTCTGGAGACAAGATCACATCAAGCTTTAACTGTCTGACAAAAGTTTTGGTTTAGATGCCCTGTGTCCTCAGGCCTCCCTTCCTGGTGAAGCTGCAAGGGAAGTCTTGGAAAGCTGAATTAATCTTGGTTAATCTTGAAAAGCAGAGGCAGGTAACATGTCATGTAGAGTTAGTTGGCTAGGACAAAGATTTTGGCAATATTTGAAGGTTATTGAAGGTTATTGTTACAATTTGGGAAATGTTACCATTTTGCAGGTTTGGGTTTTACTCGGCAACATCTTAGAGTTTATTTAGAAAACAAGTTGAACTAGAATAAAATCAAGCTAAGATTTTGCAGGTGGCTACTTTGTTCCCACATTTTACTGGTAAGACAAACACTAGAAACATTGGCTTAGGAATGTGTTCTTCAACCTCTTTTTCAATTACAACACTACAGCTTTTTTTCAGCTTTGTAATTGTTATTTTGGGTGATTTCTACTTTATATTCAAACAATAGTAATGAATTTTTTTTAAGTGTGAATTTTACACTGATGGTAATCTGATTATCATATTAGTGTAAAATGATATGATAATCAGATTATCATATACATATGATTATGAGTGGGTTAAACAATATATTTTTGTTTTATAGCACTCAAGAATGTGGAGATCTTATAACATTTTTCAGAAGCCTTTCAACCTATGCTGAGTGGTATGAGCATCGTAGACACACCTTCCTGCATTTCAAGGTAGTGCCTATCCACCCTTTATTTATTAGTACAGTATTTATTGTTTTAAGAAGTTTAGTAAGACAGAGCATTGGAAGTGGAACTGGCTTAGCAGAATGTAGGATCTTAATTTTGTATGTGGTGATGAAGAGAATATGAGCTAAAAATTTGCTGTGTTCAAGGGGCAATTGAACAGCAATTGCTGTGTTCCTCATGGGTGGAGAAAAATAAGACTCTGCCTTTCTGTGAAGGAGTAAGACAGTTTGCTTTGGTATTATATTTTATTTTGATTTTTAAAAAAATTAAAAGAAAATAACACTTGCAGTCTTTGGCATATAAACGTTGGTTTTGAAGGATTAGATCTGTTTCTCTTGAAGATGTGTCAGTGTGTGTTTGGATGACAGCACTTTCAGTTCTGGAGTGTTTTACTTGTGTGGGAAATAAACTGTTCCTCCCTCCTAACTGGAACATAGTATTTGAGCTTAGTTTTAAATTACCAGTATTTGCCTTGTTTGTTTTGGCTTTGTGCTGGTTTTAAGATAAACAGCTAATCCTTGGAGTAAAAATACTGCAGTCTTACAGACACAAAACATCTTACATGATGCTTTATGTAGGAGATGGATGTTTAGCTGCTTAATTGTTTGTGGTTTCTTGGCTGAGTTTTACATACCTCAAGAATTTACTGTCATTAAACTTGACACCATCTTTACTTTTCAGCTGTAGTATCATGTGGGAACTGCATCTTCAGCCTTTTAGGCCTTTGAGTTCTGTGCTGAATGAATCAATTTCTATTATCTAATCAATCAGGAAATTAGTTCTATTTTCTGATAGCACTAAAAAAAAATCCAGTCCTCAGCTGAGCAATGAACTGGCATTGCCTAATCCTGCTGGCTTTAGTCTAAGGGCTTTTCTCTAATCCCTCCACAGAAAAGGTAGAGCACCAAGAGCTTTAGGGCTCTGCAATTGTTTTTTCCAGCTTCCCTTGATGCTTTCTGATCCTTAGATCAGCAGTCACCGTGGTTTCTGGGACAGTGATTTGGTTGTTGTAAATATTTCTCATTTTAAAATATAATAACAAGGAAAAAAATAGGAAAGAGTTTTGGAGAAATTTCAAATTGTCGTTAGATAAGCAGTTTTTGCAAATTGTTTGTTCAAATGTTGAGTATAAACAATGAATTACCTACTAATTGCTAGAAGATGTGTGAAAATAATTCATTGAAGACATTGCAAGTTTGTCAGTATTACAGATGTTCTTTCTAAAGGTAGTTTTATTTCCATGGTCAAAGACAAAGGTAAAGTCGAAAGACAAGCCAATTTGGGAGAGTATTTACCAAATATGACTGACTGTGTTCTTATGAAGAGTATTTTAGACCTTCTTTTTTTTGTTAGCATTGCTAATAATTTAATGTTGAAACAGAAGACTTTCTCAGGTAAGAGAATTAATAAAAGGTTCAAATCTGGCAATTCAAATAACTGGATTGCCAAGGAGAATGTATATTTGTAGTTTAATGTTTTAGTAATCTGTGGGAAAGCAATTAGACACATGTTGTTAATATATGTATAATACCAACTCTAGACTCTATGCTGTTAATATTCACACTTACACAAAATTAAAAATGAGTCTGTAATCTTTGTATTTATTTTTTCCCCTACCTGCTCTATAGACTCTCCTGTTCTGGAGTGAAAACTGTTGGAGGGGAGTCTTGGGTTTATAGCTTTTCTATTAATGTGAGTTTTTTTTTAAAGAAAAGCGCCAAGGCTTTTATGTAGAAATAAAATAGTTTCTGATACTTTCCTCAGAGTGCAGTGTAAAAACACCAAAGGTAGTTTCTATTTGCTTTCCTGTTTTGGTACCTGAGAAGAAAGGGATAATGTACAAGTGGGTGAGTACTTCAAGTAATATTGAATGTTTTGAGATTTGTGGCAATTCAAGGTCAGCTCAAAACAGGTTTTGAAGGAGCAAGTGGGGTGTTCACCAAGTATTCTGTATGGCAGGTTTTGCTATTGTCACAATAAATACGTCTGTTAAATGGATTTACCTCTGCAAATAACCTCCTAACCTTAGTCTGCTGTGAGGCTGAACAACTGAGACATGTTGACAAGGCTGGAAGAGCAGATTGTGGAAGCTGATACTGATAAACAAGAACAAAATTTCAAGTTTTATTGGAATTTCAGAACAGAAATGAGTGATAGGAAAAAAATAAAATGGTTTACATTCAGCTTGATATTAGTACAGGTCACAGAAATAGGAGGTGGAAATCCTCCCTGCTGAAGCCTTTCTCACTTCATGTTTTGATTAACTTGCTGTGAATGGGGAAAATAAAGTAAAACACATCAGAGAACTTGGTGCCTGCATGAGACATTCAGGAGGTTCCACTTGTCTACTTTGGCTTACTCACAAAGTGTTTAGAGCATTAATCAGTGTTACTGATGATAATTAGTATGTTTCAAAAATATATACAACATTTTAATGTGATACTAATTGTGTGGTAGTAGGGAGGTCTTGGAATGTTTACATGTGTGTATATATTACAAAAACATGCATTTGTTTGTGTATACACATTTTTGGTGATATTTACTGGTATTTATTTATTTTGGTGATTTACTGAGAAGAGTTTTAGTAGCAGTGATTTGTGATGAGAATAAGATCAGGAGCTGCTGCTTATGTAACATTATTACACTTACAGCTGTGTTTTTTCCATCTTAGGCACTTATCACAAGAGATGGGAGAGAATTGATGGGTTTATTTTTTTCCAAATAGAAATTTGGCTTGACATTGGAATGTATTTTTATATGCTTTGAAGTTGTTTTTCATGTTTTGATAAAGACCTGGGAACATCAAAGTTTTATGATTTATGTGGAAAAATGAAAACCAAGTATTGCTGCCGGACTTGGTTTTGTTCTCAATTAAGACAATGGAATTTCCTTCTTGTTACACTAAATAACTTAAAATGGAAAATATTGGAGGTTGCTGTTTTTCTTGGGAAACGGGTTCAGGGCAAAAATATCTGTTCAGAATTAAGTGCCATCAATTCCCCATAGCACAAGCACTAACGAATTAAGGCTTAGCTAAATAAGGTAAATAAAACTAACACAAAACATTTTGTAAAATCAATATTTTAGATGTAGTGATACATCATCATGCATTTGATGCTTAACTATTTCTACTAATTAGGAATCTATACTAGCTTCAAAATTAGTACAAAGTGGATGTGGTAATAATAACTAGCACACCTTTGGCATTCATTTGTCTGGAGGCTTTACACCTGTGGTAGGTATTGGAAGGGAGAAAATGGGTGTCAGAAATGTACAGTTGAGGAATTAAAAACATTGTACCCTTTATCAGTGATGGCCAGTTCCAGATGAACTGAGTGTCAAGGCCTGCACAAGTCAATTTGTGTTTTTAATACACTGCATAGGTTCAAGGCATTGAGTGAAATGGTTGAAGTTACCTCTGATTTCAGATTAATGATGGAATCAACTTTTCTTTGTAGCTTCCAAGTCTGATTTGATTTTTCCCTAATGATCAGAAGTATTGTTGCAGAAGGGTAAATCTTTCTTTGCTCTGACATCTAGATGAAATCATACTTATTTACAGGTAAACACATGAATTCAGCTTTTCTTTTAACTATATTGTCACATTTCCTGTCGGGAGGAGCTGTGGAACCAGGGCTTGGTTGACATCATTAGTTAATAACAAAGGTATTTGAGTCTGTTATTCTGTATGTAGACTGTTCTTTTAAAATAGAAGCTGATGTTGCAAAAACAGCTCTTGTGAGAACAGCTCAGCAAAACATATATATTTCACTTAAAAATACATTGTGTAAAAATAAAACACATGTTATTTTCAAAGCAGAATAGTAGAAGGAAATCTAAAACATCTTTGCAAAGTTCTAGTTGCTATGTTGCTTGGTGTACTAAACCTAAATAGGAGTTATTCTCATTTACCACAAATCAAGTTTTTAAAAAATGTTAATGAATTTAAGCTTTGAGAAATTCTGTTTCTAAACATGACTTTCTCTCATCTGCATCTTCATCCAATACACTTTTGAAGGTCAGCTGAAAAGATCTCACTGCAGATTAAAAGAGTGGGATTAGAATTCAGAAGTATTTTTCCTCTTTGGTTTGCTCAAAGAAAATCTTGCATTTATCTGAAAGTAAAGCGTGGTGGTTGTTCTGAGTGCTGGTAAAGAATGAGAATAAGCAGTTTTGTGTGATTTTATCTAAAGAGTATGTGGTGAAATAAAAGTTGAGATAATGTGTGTGCATATATATATATTTTTACACTTTCATTAACAGAAAAGATTCTGAAAGGATGAGGGACACCATAAGTACTAAAGTAACTGAAATGGTTATTTCAGAGGAGAACGGTGCAACATAGCAGGAGGTCCTGGGTAAGCAGGGAAAAGAGCATTAGTAAGGGAGAGGATATGAGCTTGTAAACAGAGGAAGAAGTGATCCTTGTTAGATGGCTGGCTGGCACAGCAGGGTTAGTAGTAGGTGCCCACGGGCAGCATCCTCAGGCAGGAGAAGGCGTTGACGTGCTTGGCCAGCACGATGGGGTTGCCCTCCATCCTGATCTCGTCCATGCGCGTGCGGATGTAGCGCGTGTTGTTGGACTTGCAGAACGTGTCATCCGTGATGCTCGTGATGTTGTTGTACTGCAAACCAAAACATTCTCATAAAAAAATCTATACAGGCAGTGTTGATAAAAAATTAGAGGGTTTTTTTGCCATTTCCTATCCCTGATGTACAGAAACCAATAATAAATCCTTGCATGGCAATTGGCATCTTCTGCGTTTCTAGATGGCCATGGCCATACACATTGGTAAATGGTTTTATTGAGGTGCAGTGAAAAACTGTAGTGAGAGCTGTTTTAAAATAGAATAAGTTTGATTGAAGTGTGTAACTCCTGGGGTGTTTCCTAAGAGAATGTTAAGGAAATGCTTTGGGAATACCTGAAGGTGAAGAATGCGCAGACTCTCCGGTAAGTTCAGGGGCACAGATTCCAGTGCGTTGTGTCCTAAGTAGAGGTAGGCCAAATTTGTGAGCTTCTGTTAAACAGAAAGAGAGGTTACTGATGCTGCTACTACCTGAGGTTAAGTAACTCATGCCTGTTACAAGAAATCAGTCATTTTTTCTGATCACATAACCTGTAAAGTGATGTAACAAAAGCCATTCTTTTGCTGTGAATGTTGAATTTCATTATATCAAGAAATTCATAGGACAGACCTTCTATGTTTGGGGAAATTTCAGTGTCAGCATGTTGGTTATAAAAGTTGAGACCACTGTAAAGTACTATATATATATTGTTTTTTAGTATATCTGTAGTATTCAGAACTCTAATTGAGCCATCAATTTTTGGATATTTTTTCTGTACATATTAGAGAGAAACCACGCAGGTGAGATATTTCATAGAAAATTCTTTTCTGCATAGAGGACATGAGAGAGTGAGTGCACAAATGACTGATATTCCAGAGTGCCTTAAAAACAAAGCAAAGGCTGAAAAGCTGCTTCATCGTAGTTTGTTTCTTAGAATACAAAAAATACAGGAAAATAATTTGGTGGCAGACTGAATAGTCTGGTTAATAATTGTGGTCACTTTGATTACCTAGATTATTGGGTTTTTCCTTACCTTGAAAGCATTTGCTTTGATTCCTCTGCTCTTGATTCTGTTTTGGTTTGCATTAAGCGATGTTAGTTTGGGAGGTAGAACAGGAAGTTTTACAAGTCGATTTTCAGCAAGAGAAAGTTCTTCCAACAGCAGAAGCTTTGAAAAGGCTCCATCTTCTATTTCTTCTATCCTATTTCCACTAAAATCAATTCTTCTCAAGGTAGCTTTCAGAAAAGAAATTAAAATCTAAGTATTGACTTTATAATTACATGGCATATGAAACATGTATGGCTGTATGTGCTAAATGTTATACGATTGGCTGCAGCATCTGAATTGTGATCTGCAAATGTGAATACTATTAAAAGTGACATCTGGATTTTTTTTCCTGGTCTTAAATTGAAAAAATTAAGAAGGGAAATACTCTGGGTCCTTCTTTTTGTCTTAGAGATAACATGATTTCAGCTATTCATTGAATTTCTCATGCTGTGGAGTGAGATAGCTGGCAGAGCTCTCCCTGGAGCATTTGAAGGAAAAATAACACCTGCTCATTTAAGACTGTCTGGGATACAGAGCTGAATTTTACTTTTAGCAATCTGCTCTTTACCTGATGTTTGGGATTATTAAGATGTTTACAGGATCCAAAATGCGTGTTCATTGTGCCTTTCCATTTTGTATTCTAAAGCAGAGACAGAAAGTGGGGTGTCACTCACTGATGTCAGCGAAGTCTGAGGCTGCAATCCTTTTGATCTTGTTGAAGCGGGCGTAGAGATACGCGGTTTCCTTGGGCAGAGGGGGCACGGCCTCGATGTCGATCTCCTCGCAGTACACGGAGCCGCTCAGGCACACGCACAGCAAACACGTGGGCAGGTCTGCCAGCAGGGCACAGCACACTTACAGCATGCTCAACTCACTTCAGCCTGCTTACTCAAAATATGCTTTTTTTCTAGTGTCTTTTAAGATTTCCTGTTGTTAGGTTTTCAAAAAATTCTATTTGCATCAAGTTCTGAGAAGATTTATCTTCTCAACTGTTTGGGGTTTTTTGTTCTTTTCATTGTGTATGATTTCTCTGTGTATAATCTCTGTTCTTACCTGAGCATGTGACATGCTATTAATCGACCTGAATTCAGTTTAAATCTTTAGATGGCTGAGAGCATGGTGAACGTGACAATTGCAAGTTTGACCATGTTAAATATCACATTTGGAACCAAACCCACAAGGAGAAACACCTGGCAGTGCATTGGAGCATTTCTGGCAGGCCACACAATAGCCTGTGTTATTCCTAGCTACTATTCTGTCTAAACCTTTTGATAAAAACTCCAGCAATTATGTTTATATATCACATATGGTTTAGGTTGGAAGGGACATTAAAGATCATGTCATTCCAACCCACAGACAGGGACACTTCCACTAGACCAGGTTGCTCAGAGCCCTGTGCACAATCTCTATCAGTTTTATACTGAGGTTTTTACAGATGTTTTAAGTTGAGAGAGAAACTTTTTGTAATGTAGTTTGAGACCTTTCAGGCTTTTGCTAGTCCTCATGGACAGTAGTAAAGTATCAGTAACTTCTGCTTTGCTCTAGTCTTTTCTGCCAGCAATGTTCAAATACATGTAATGAATGTGGCTTTGAATCCTGTTTCATCTCCACTGCTGTCTTGTGCTGTGTTTTCTATATTTTGAGAGTTTTGGTTGGCTTCCACCCTGGAGTGAGTGCAGTGCAGACATCAGGGTCATTCCATGGGATAGTTGTCACCACACAGCAAAACAGGACCTTCTGCGAGCAGTGAGGAGTTACAAAAGCAGCAGGTCAATACTGGGAAGCCAGTACATAAGAGTAATTCTTTTTCTTACAGCAGCACTGCAGAGAACAGAATGAAGATTTTGAGGTTTAGCTTGTGAATATCATCATTTTTAGGCTGCAGAGTTCTGCCCTGTTTGGTGATTTTTATTTAGTGTCTTGTTTTCATGTTTGTGTAGGAAATGGAAAATGTCAAACAACGTTGTCACTGTTAAAAAGGCAATACTTTTTATGCTTGTCTGTCTAGAAGCTCTGATGTTCTTGGAGGCTTGCTCAGTTTTGATGGGGCCTTGCTGACAGGTGCTGTTTGGCAGTAATTAACCTTGAATTAACACTTTGGTAGACACTGACAGTCCACTGGTCTTGCTGAATCATCACTTATTTTTGGAAGTTTATATCGTAGACACACAAAATAAGTGTCTCTTTTTCTGTCTGCTCTGTTTGGCAGAAAAACTTTGTCCTTTTTGTGTGCAGAGAGCAGTGGGGTTTGTTAGGAGAAATCTGGACAATGTACCCAGAGCCTGTAGGAAGCTTTGACAAGTGAAGAACGTTCCTAATGTATTTTAAACATTGACCTCCCTGATCATCAGATGTAAACTTTGAGAATAGCCAATTGTTCAAATAAATCTGTTGAAATAATTTAAGCAAATAGTATTTCATCATCACTTGGGTTAAACTGTGGAACTTACTGGGGGATGTATTTTGTTTTTCTTTGTTGTCTTGTCTAACTTTTTTAACTTGGGTGCATCTCAATGGCAAATATGACTGGGCAAGTCTGTGAAGATGTTTACAAGCTGTGCTTTGTGTATTCAGAGTTTACCTGAGGATCCTTTAAATTTTTCAGCCTGCTCCATCAGAAGTTACAAGGTTTTCCACGGGAGATATGAAAGATATTCATAAACAAAAATATTAATTCTGTAGCCTTGGTTATCCTTTGCACTTTAGATTTGTATGTTAAAACATCTTCTTTTGGATATCTTAGACATCACAATATTCATATCAGTTAACTTACTTGTGTCCTTTGTTGGTGGGACATCGAGTTGGCTGTCATCACTTTGTAGCATTAGGGAGGTGTCAAGAGAAACATTTGTTCCAGCCTTTGTGAAAGAACAATTGATGTTTTAAAACACAAACCACAGACAAAAAGCCACAGAACATTACAAGGATTTGAAATAACATCTTTTAAAGCGAGCTTCCTACAATATACCTACTTATCATACTTACTTTTTAAAATGCTTTTATGGGTTGGATGACTAAGGTGATGTTACTTTTACACACAAACTACTCACTTTAAAAGGCAAGAAGGGAAGGTGCTGCCAGTGCTCTTTAGAAAACTCAAGTTCTTTAGGAAAGAACAGTAAACACAAAATAGAAATAGAAAATATAGTCTATATGGTAGGAAGGAATATCTAAGTGGTGGATGTTTACAAACAGAGTTTTGAAGATCGAGATTTTGCATGTAATGCAAAACTCAATAGGATTCTTGTGAGTCTAAGTTGTATTTTGTTGTTATTTTACCCAAATAATCTCAGTAAAATGACTGAGATGTCCTTGCTTTTCAAGTTATTCACAATTCCTCCTGGAGCTAGTCGTCGCATCTTTTCAGTTGCAGGACAACTTAGTTTATAAACACATTCCTTGCAGGTATTGGCTGAAATTGAGTAATTTGTTTCCATTATCTGCATGTTAGTCTGTTTTAAGGTGTGGGCTGCTCACAGAAAGGGCCTCTTCACACAGAATCACTGGGTTGGAAGAGACCTTCAAGATGGAGTCACCCAGGGATGGTGACTCCACCATCTCCCTGGGCAGGCCATTCCAGAACTTTATCATCCTTTCTGTAAAAAACTTTTTCCTAATGTCCAACCTGAATTTCCCTTGGCACAGCTTGAGGCTGTGTGCTCTGATTCTGTCAGTGCTGCCTGGAGAAAGAGCCCAACTCCACCTGAGCACAGGCACCTTTCAGGAGCTGCGGAGAGTGATGAGGTCACCCCTGAATCTCCTTTTCTCCAGGCTGAGCACCCCCAGCTCCCTCAGTGGTTCCTCACAGGGTTTGTGTTCCCAGCCCCTCTCCAGCCTCGTTGTCCCCTCTGGATGTGCTCAGTGTCCCAAGGTCCTTCCCAAACGGAGGGGCCGGAGCTGGGCACAGCACTCAGGGTGTGCCCTCAGCAGTGCCCAGGGCAGGGGCAGAACGACCTCCCTGCTCCTGCTGGCCTCACCATTCCTGATCCAGGCCAGGAGCCATTGGCCTCCTTGGCCACCAGGGCACTCTGCTGCCTCATGTTCAGTCACTGCTGACCAGCACCCCCAGGTCCCTTTGTGTCTGGGCACTGTCCAGCCACACCATCCTCAGCCTATAATACTGCAGGAGGTTTTGTGGCCTCTTGTGATGTAGGGAACAGCAGTCAGGTTTTTATTAGGTATTGGAGCAATTTTAGAGAAATACCTATTATTACTGTATTTACAGTATAGATACAGTGCCTTATACTGTCATTTGCCTGCAGTAACGTTAAGGGGATTTCAGTTTGACTGTGGTGGTTGTTTTTGGCTTGCATAATTTGTTTGTTGGTTTGGGTTTTTTTTTTAATGGGGAATATTTGTAGGACAGAACAAACCAATATGTTTTTTGGTGTGTGTGGCTATTGGAAACACATGCAGGAAAGAGCATTGTGAGATGTGGAAGATGTTTTGCTTTAAACATGCTTAAGGATCAGGCCCTGGCAGGAGTGCTCTGTGGAAGAACTGCTTGCACACTGGGGGTGCTGACAAATGAACCCCTTTTAGTTTTCTTAATCCCCCCACTCTCCCCCCCCTCCTTCAGGGACACAGGTGGTTCACCTCTAAGTGCAATGTGCAGGTAAGAGCATCCAGGCTCCTTTTGATACTGGGTTTTATTTGGTATTTAGCTGCCTGCGTGTACTTTACTTGTGGGAATTTTTTTTATTCTGCAAAACAAATCCCTCAGGCTTGACAGAAAGCCTGAGAAACAAATATCTTGGCCAGCCTCTGTCATTTTGACCCCTTTTTAGCCTGTGAATCATCTGTCCCTTGGCTCTTCCCTGCGTCTGCCTCTCCAGGCTCTGGCTCTGGTTTGGGCTAGCTTGGTTTGTCCTACTGAAGTTTTAGGTTCTCAGTTAGGAAGTTTAAGGTTCTCAGTAGGATTCTGGCAGCAGTTTGACCAGATTGCTGGGTGGAGGGAAGCTGGGGGTGTCAGCTTACCAGCTACACTCCAGCAAACAGCAAATCTCCCAGAAGCTTTCTGCAGGAGTTAGCTCACAAAGATAGGTTCATTAGGCACATGAAGACGTGGCCCTTGAGGTATCTGTGCCAGCAGAGATTTGAGTGCATGGACTGCTCATGGAACAAGTGGACTTGTATGGCTGCAGCTGGTTTGGCTCCTGAGGGACTTTTACTAACATTTGCTGGCACATCTTATCTGTCCCAGGTGGAGATTTCTAGCACAGTCTCCTACTTGAGCCATCAAAGTAGTCTTTGGTGGGAGTTCTTAGCTTAATGCAATGTACTCCTAATCTCTGCCAGTGGGAAGTGTCATTGAAATTAAAACTGGTAATTTGTAGAATACCATTAAATTCCTAAATTAAAAAGTATTTGCTGATCAGCCATAAAAATTCCTCACTATGGAGTATCAGTGCAGAAGATTGTTTGGATTATAACCACAAGTTCATTACTTGCCTATGTAAGGAATGCACTGAAGGAATATTGGCCTACTCACGTACATAAATTCCACCTGCCTCTTCCACTTTACTGCACAGACACATTAACATTTTACATCTAAATACTCCAACCATTTTCAAATTTCTGCAGTATAATTTATTCATCTTATAACACAAAGGTCTGATAGTTGATGTTCAATGAAGTGAGTTAGTCCAGATGTGAGACAGCATCTAATTGAGTGGTTCTGTTCTCTTGTGGAAATTAAGATTTTGTGCTTTAAATTGCTCAAATTTTATTCAAGACTGGTATGACTGTGGTTTCAAATAATCATAGTAATAAATTTCTCGTGATGTTTTTAGTAAAAACACTTTTTTTTTAATGGTGTGTTCAAGCATGCAGTAAGGAGTTAAATTTGTATGCAAGACAGATTTCTGACTGGGCATGCTTGAGAAAAGATTTGGCATGCATTTCAGTTCCAGTTAACACTTGGAATATTCGGGGAGTAAAATCAATGCAATAAATGAATAGAAGATCTGTTTGTGCACCCCATGATGTAAACTGGGAACACTGGCACTTGTATCTATGTAGCTGTTGCACATAAGGAGCCGATTTATTATTTTGCAATGAAAACATGTCAATAGAGACCTGACCTGATGGAAATAATGACTGACTACATTCCTAGAATTATCCTAAGCAGAACTGTTGGCCTTCAGAAGACCTGCAGCTTATAGCACTGCCAGGAGGACTTTAATTTGTCTGGAGCACATCTGTTGGCACCATTTCCATGTAGGTAAACTCCTTGTTCCTTTACTGAAGCAGCAGCAATCTTCTGTAAGCAACTTATTGATCAGTGTAATCTGATGCTCTGCCTAACTGGTTAAAGTTAATAGGTTTAGTATTTTTTAAAGACTCACTTCTGAGTGGATAGTCAGGAATTAGTTAAGAGTCATTTATGTAGTCCCTTTTTCATGGATTTATGAAAACATGTTACTTCATCACTGTGGCAAATGTCAGATTTAAAAATACCTTAGACATTTATTTGCCATAAATATGTAGCTGATTGTTTTCATCAACAGTAGAGAGCTGTAATTTAAGTAGATTTGGGAAATATTAGAAAGGTATACAAAAGGGATTTTTCTGTATTTGGACTGCAATTTTTTACTTACTATCTTTTGCTGTTTTATTTTTCTTGCTTATCAGGCTAAGTTATTGTAACAAGTACGGTTAATATTAATGAAAACCTCCTTGAGCTGTTCATACTGGGCTGTTACCACTTGGTTTGGATCTGTGGTATTTTCCTTGGCAACTACTCTTGGGACAGTTGCTGCTGTTTTTTCTCCCTGATCAGTGTTGTATCTCCTTCTCTCTTGGTGTGTACTGGTTAGGACTGAATGGGAGTGTGACATTTGTAACTGAGATTGTGGCACTTCACTTAATTCTGCCCTGGCTTTGTGTCTTCTGCTGTTGTCTTGAAATTCAGAGGCAGGAATATGGAGCACCCAACAAAAACATTCTGTTGGGAGATGCTGAGAGTGCCCTGAGATGTAGGGGATATTCTCTACTAAGACCCTCAAAGTGTTAATGTGTAAGTGACTCCTCCAGCACTGGGCATTCTATAGAATTCTATAGAAGTTTGGGAGCGCTGAACTGTTGAGCTGTAAAAAACCCAAACCACACACCCCTGAAAAATTGAGGAAGAAACTTGATAGTTTGCCAGGTCAAAGGAGGAACTGTTGTTTATACTGGCAGATTATGTTCCATAAAAGGGGGGGTTCCAATTATTGCATTGGTAGTAAAAAAAAAAAATCACCTTCCTTATTCTTAAGCAAACTCACTGAGTTAATACAACATAGTTAAAACTGTTGAGCTAGTAATTAATGTATCCTGCTCTTGAAACTCTTATGATTGCAGGCACATAAGAACAGCAGAGTTAAAATGATGCTTTAGCCTTATTTGTGCAAGCCTGCCTTCTTGGCATACTTAGACTGTAGCAAGAGTAATTTTTTTTTTTTTGTGGTTTTAGTTTGAGTGGCTTTCCCTATGTCTGAACTCATTGTATGTTTCCCTGTTATTTTAGAACTTTTCCATAAAACTCACATGCATGCACATAACACCTTTTTCATATAATGCTTATTTTAGTTAAAAATATTAAAAGGAAAATATAAATAAAATACCTTTCTTATATCCTTGGATTGCATTTCATAATCTTGTTGGGTCAGGCTTCCCATGGAAACATCTGTATCATCCTCATAGAGTGATTCTTGCTGTAGAGGTGGTGCTGCATTTACCAAAGGTACAAACACAAACAAAAACAAAGTAGCCTGCAAAGTCTCCATTCTTGCCCAGAACGATGTATGAGGCTTTCAGGGAGCTGGTGAAGATCTGCTCGTGCCTGGACTCTGGAGAACACTTTCTTTGGGACTGGAAATGAAAATGCAATCCGTCAAAACAATATTTAAAGCCTAGAGTACTTGTTGGCAGTGGTTTCTAACACATAAGGAACATGGAACAACTTTTAACTCTTGGTATCCTTTAATTAACTCTAACTTTATAAAACCTGTTCTTAACATGAGAAGAAACTGGGAAATAATAAACATTTTATAATAAATAAGGAAAATATTCTCTTAATTGCATTTGTTTGTTTCCCAGTTTATTTTTGTTAAAAGCAAGACGATTTGTAAATATTAAGTATTTGGCATATATATAAATTAACTAATTAAAATATGTGAGGTTCAAATGCATTTTTCTTTATTGCCAAAATAAGGGTCTTCAAACTCAAATGCTCTATAACAAAAGCCTCTCATTGTCTTTTACTTTACATGTGAGACTAATCAAGAGAAGATAACTTAATACCCTCAGAATATTATACAGGTTGGGCACTTTTCAAGCAGGAAAGGGGAAGAGACTCAAACATGATCTTTGAAACATTACAAATATGCATGCAATAATTTTAAAAATAAATCTTTGCACAGCATTTCTCTCCTCTTTACTGTAGTTTTATTTAAGCTCTGAGTTAATCTACTTTTAGGAAAAAAGCCCACCTACCTTTTTAGCAGATTCCAAGCTCTTCACTGAAAGACCAGATATCCTTATCTATAGTTACTCTTTTGTCAGTGTACTTTAGGTTCAAGTTATGCATTACATCCAAATTGTTGAACTGAATTCTCTCTCAAAGTTTGAGTCTGAAAAGTGCTTTCCATGGGGTAAAAACGCTTTGCCAGCATTCTCTCCCAGGGTGAGAGGTAATATCCTGGAGCAGGGGGTTGTACTTTGCATAACATTTGCAAATGCTAAGCCCGTGTAGCTCATCCTACTTTTGGTAATCCTTGTTAAAATGGCAGCTTTCTGCTTTGCTCTTTATATGTGCTAAGGCTTTTTGTGTAAATGAAATATTAATTGTGCAAACTGGAGATCTCTAATAAGGCATGTGTTATCCATTTTGTGAAATGCTTCAGCCTAGAGACAAAGCAGCTGCTTTCTGAGACAGAGGTAGAGCCAAAACACACGTCTGTTGTATTAGTCACATTTTGTGAAGAATAAAATGTTTTATTTTAAGTTGTATATGTTTAGAGAAGTTTTACCTATCTATGAAATGGAAACTTTTCAGTCTCAAGAGTTCTGGAAAAATGTTCTTTAGAATTTCATGTGTTTGTGTTAAGATTTTCAGACAATCAGTGTCTAAATCCTTCATTAATTATTAGATAGTTTATTGAAAAATGAATTTCACAAAAAATACTTGGTTTGAATAAAGTTCTGCTTCAGTTTTACAGATAACTCAGTGAACACTGCCCAGGTGTAGAATTTCCATCTGAGCTATGAGCAGCAGTTTTCTGGATTTGTAATGCATTTCTTCCTCCCCCATCCTTTTCCTCACTATGAATTTTTGGCAGTCAGCACAAATGGGAGACAGATGACCAACTTTGAACGTTTATAGAGTAGCTTTCTCAAGTCTTTAAAAAGTATGTAGCAATAAAATCTAGTGGGAATATATCCAAATTTACATTTCTCTTTTACTGTCATACCTTTTTCTTTTTTTTTTCCCCCTAGAGTAATCCTGGTGATAAACTGTGGACCTTTCGGTTAAGTTTTCTTTTAAATGCTGCCTTGTTTAGCAGCCAAATGTCTGTAGGAAATCTGCAGAGTGACTAGAGCCAGTTGCTGTCTAAAATCTTTTTGGGTTTACAATACCACCAGTTTCTGAACTCATTTGGATTTTATTAAAATGTTTGTAGCTAGTTCATATGCAAATTTAACAATGGGATAGTTTGGACTTGAAGCTTGCTCTGGGATAATGCTGTGATGATAAAATGAGATGTGAAGGGAAGAGGCTCTGAGGCTCTGTAATAATGGAAACTGGGCCCTGAATCTCATTGGTTGTTCCTCTGCTGGAGCAATGGCGCCAGGAGTTTGGAAGGGGTGAAATTGCAGTGTCAGTACCAGGTTTGCATCCCTCCTGCCTGTCTGGGAAGTAATGACACAGCTCTGCTTTGTACTCACCCCTTCCAGCTGCCACCCATCTGCCAAACATCCACGTTAGGATTTCCTCTCTCTCTGGGACATCCAAATGTTTCCAGTGCTTAAATGTAATCAAAGGATAGCTATTCTAATGGAAAAAAACTACTAAGTGTTGAAGCTGAAAGCAAGATATAAAATATTAAATATATTTGTTATAGTTTTATGATAATTTATTTTCTGAGTACTGAAATCCTAGATTTCACAGCTACATAGAATGTTTTAGGAATAGCTTTATCTTTTCCTCACATATGACAACTTTTAAAAATGAGAGAAAACTACTAGATAAATGAGGCCTTGAAAATGTAGGAAGTCTTCATTCAAGGAAAGATTTGTTTGTTTTGATCTCCAAGAGGAGAAGAGGCTCTGAATTTTTAGACAACTTCAGGAACAGCTTCTGCACGAAATGTGAAAAATCTGTGTTCATCAAGATCACAAGATTTTGATTGTGTACTTATCACAAAAAGGTTGTCATGTGTGTACTCTCTGCCATAGAGGCACCTCTCAGAAGCTCATCAATACTTGCTTACAAATATAGTCAAGGAGGGAGATGTTAAGTAGTTAATTTGGTGTGATGTCATCAAGGAGTAGCTCACAGTGCCAAATAAAGCTGTAACTTCGCCCCATAGTTTGTCAACATTGTCATGAAAGAAGAAAATACATCAGCAAATAATGTCAGATAAAACCAGTTTTTATCTGAACATGTAGCAGATGCTCAGAGCAGCACAAGGATGGGGGTGGCATGGGTGGCTGCAAACCTTCAACTGCTTTTTTCCTGCTCAGAGTGGATAGAAATAACAAAAATATCCAAATCATGTGAGATGAAATATGTGGTTCATATGTGTTGGCAGTAGGGGAGCTCACAGGAAGCAGTCTGGCAAGCAGGGAGTGCTTTCTAGGCACTGTTATAGTGCTTGGAAATTGGATGTATAAGTGTCTCTTGCTTGGACTCTGCTTACAAGGATCCATGTACTTGGAAGGAGGGTTTTTTTTCTGGAAACCTAAGCCTGCTGTGCTGTTAACTCATTGAGCTCCAGTTTTTGATAAATGTGTCCATTATGTGTTTCTTGATTTCCCTATGATGTCTCATTTGCACTGACTGATTTCCCCACAAAATACTTTCAGCTGTACTGGCTGTTAGTAATTCTAAAAGGTTATTTTTCCTAATTTTGTTGACATGAAATCATGACTTAAATTTGAACAGTAGTAATTTTCCTGTCATTTTGTAAGGATATAAAGTGTAGCTGAAGGTGTAAATGAACCACAAAACTTCTTGCAGTCAACAGAACCCAAGCCAGATTAATGGGATTGGATTCTGGTCTCTGGATCCTGCTGTCAGGAAAACTTAGCTTTAGGTGGAAAGGGTTGCATACAGAATAGGTATAACATTTGTTCCCCAAGGTTTTCTTCTGTCATGTTGGACAACAAAGAATAGGGGGAGAAAAAGTGAGAAGCTGGGTGGGTATGGATGGCAGAGGTAGCAAAAGCGTAGGAGAGCACTACAGAAATGAGGGTAACTATCCAGACTATCCATGTTGCTGACTAAATCTTCAGCACCTGGGAAAAAATCTAGAATTCAGTTTATATGTCAGTACAGAGGGGGTAGACTTTGCTCTGTGCAAGACAGGTTGGAAATGACTTCTCCAAGGTGCCTGGAGGAATTACATGGGAGCAGGGGCTGGCACTGCCTATGTGGTTGTGCAGTGGGAGGCAAAACACTGGAAAGAGAAAAATGGGGAGGAAAAACCACAGGGCCTTACCTGTGGGGTGCTGAGGCAGCACTAGGGAGAGTCCCATAAAGCTGCTATCAAGATACTCCTTATGAAATAAACCAAAGCTGATATTCTTTTTAATAACTTGGGTTTTCTCTATGCTTAGGCAGAGGAAGTGCATTTTGCAGCTGCTTAAAGACCTTGGCTTTCATTTTGTATCCCAGTCTCTAAAGGATGATATTGGTGACTTCTGCCATTTCTGAGTTTTACTGTTTATAAGTGTTCTTGAAAAAAAAAATACTACGGATTATTACTCAGCTGACCTGTGCTTGTGGCGGGTGCTGGGAATCCCTTTGAGAATGCTCAAAGTCAGCGTCTTCTCTTGGCCAGACATCTGTGTAGGACAGAATGAGATGAGGACAAATTAGGAAAGGTTTTTAAGATTTTTGGGTATTTATAGACCTGGGCATAATGCTGGATTTTCTTCTGTGTGTGATAGTTCTGCTTCATGTGGAAGGTAACATGTTGGAGGTTCCTTGGCATAACTTGTGTGGAGTGTGATTTAGACACCTCACAATGTTGACCAGCTGTTCTGGATTGGAGTAATTATAATAGAAAAGGTTTTATGGAGGAAAAGGCAGTTATTGCAGCAGCCTGATAACATATACATAATCTGCAAACAGTGAGAGATTGGCTCTTAAAGAGGGCAAAAGCATTAAGTGTTAGAACTTAACTTGATGGCTCTATTTTTATTTTCTCCTTTTGTAACCTAAAAGAAATAACTTTTTGGAATGGTTTTCTACACAAGTTTAATTTCTAAAACACAAGCCTTTTCTTTTGATATTTATGTGGGATTAATTCTAGTTTCTAAAACTACTTTTATCTCTTTGCTGCTGCATAAATGTATGATATGAAACTTCTCAGACTCCTGCATTCCCTTCTGCTTTTTGTTAAGGTCCTGATAGAGGGTGTAAAAATAGTTTTTAGGCTAGTTTAATGCCAATGATGATGATGGAGTTGTATTTATTCTGGGAACTAAAAGCATCCCAAGGGAGGAGGGAGCAATCTTCTGGTTTCTTTGCTGCTTTGAGAACTGAAGGTGGTGCTATAGAAGGGTTGTGTAAAGCAAAGTCAATTCCAGCTCAGCACCCTTGAGGGATGGAGGAGGGTTCAGAGGTAGTGTTAAATCTAAAATAAGTGTCTTCATGTCCTAGAGAGAAAATGTAGAACATTCTTCAAGATTCAGAATCACTAAAGAAGTACCTGAAATGAAATAGTTATGCATAAACACCTCCAGATTTTTATGAAAAGTTGCAACTATTTCCAAAACTCAGTGAATTAAATCAGTTTAGGTCACTGTTAGGGCCACCAGCTGCAAAATGAAGACAGCTGAAAAATGACCTAGTGATTGTATGAACATCCTTCCATATGTTTCTGATTTATAATCAGAATTTTTTAAGGCTGAAGACATTACCTTTATTTCTTGCATTTCTGGAAAAGAAAACTTTTATCAGTTACTGTGTTATAAATGAATAAAGCACATTGCGAAAATCATGTATAATATTAAACAGAAATCAAACTATGGTTAACAAATGATAATCAGAGTAACAGTGCTGTCTCTCTGTTGAACACATGTTCTCCTGAGCTTTGCTGTGTGACATCAGTTACATCCTGAAACAAAAGCCAACCTACTGCAATTTATTACAATTTCTTAGAATTCCTTCCAGAATTGGCATTACTTCCTTATGACAATACCATCATTTGTTGAGCTGTTACTGTGTCCACAGGGACATTTGAGTCAGGGCTCCAAGAATCATTGGCCTTATCCATATTTTACTTCAGTGTTCCAGGCATCTGTTCCTTGTGTTGTTCATAGCATCTGCTTTACTGTGTTCATGGCTCATCTTCACATTTATCTGCTTTCCTTGTGTTGTACTTGTAGAATAGGGGAATTGATTATTTTTTTCCTCAGTAGATGATGAATTAATGTAATTAATTACAAGGTTGTGTTTCTATTTATTTTCCTTTTAAATTCATTAGGTTGTTAGAAATATAAATTTTGGGCAAAACGGTTAAAACATTTAAAATATTTGTATTTGTGGAATTCCATAAGTTGCAATAGTATATACACAAATTGGCTTATAGCTGAATAGTTCATACTCTTGCAGCAATATTGGAAAATGATAGTGAAATCTCTTCAATGTGTATTTTTTTTGGTTAAAAATATAGTATATTACCCTTTCCTGCTTTTCAGGTAGGAAATGCCTATGCTTATAGCTCACAATGATCAGATTGGGCAACAAAGAAGGAAATGGATTTGTATTGTAAAAGTGGAATGTGAATATGTTAAACTAAGGCAGAAAACGTGAACTGTAAAACATCTGTTTTCTCTAAAGGAGTTTCTGTGCTCACCCACATAACTTTTATTATCAGAGTACTGAAGTAAAGTGTAAAAAATATTTATCAGGAAAAAGCAAAATATATTCCCACTTTTTGGGGGGCTAAAGAAAGGAATATGATTAGTTGGATTAAACTACTTCTATTTCTCTTTCTTGTGATTTTTATTATAACTTCTGTGGTTGGCACTGTACCTAAATTGTTCATGGAGATGCAGCGTTAAACCTCAGATCAAGCTTTGTTTCTGTATTTTCTGACTGTGCTGTAAACAAACTCATTAAGCTGTTTCATTGTTAGGTTTTGCTGTTCCTGATGAAATAAATAGCATGTT
This sequence comes from Melozone crissalis, assembly GCF_028551555.1. NCBI lineage: Eukaryota > Metazoa > Chordata > Aves > Passeriformes > Passerellidae > Melozone > Melozone crissalis. The sequence goes on along the minus strand of NW_026535807.1, from coordinate 17,233,464 downwards.
TAGTTCTTAGTTTATGAACCTATTTCCTGCTTTAAAAATACTGTATAGTTGGTAAGTACCAGAGCAAACATGAAGTGAGTTTGTTTTACACTGTCTCAAGGCAGTGGTAGTGAGGAGCAGAACCAGGATAGTGACAACACAGAACTGGTGTGGAATTAATAATAAAGGTTAGTGCACAATATCCTGTATGCAGCAGTGCCCACGGACAGATGCTTTGGGAAGACAGAGAACAGAACAATGATGTATGATCCTTGTCTCTGTCCTGTCTTCAAATGTTCCTTCATTCCCCAGCTATTTCCAGCTCAGCATCAAGTCCCTATTGTGTTTCCTGTAGCAGCCTTTAATGGATCTCCTCCAAGCAACACAATTACTGTGTCTTTTCTCAACACCATGTCTAAAATTGCTGCGGCACCCACTGTGTCCTTGGGTACAGGGAACACATGAGCTTCATTTGGTGGCTCCTTCCCTGGCACTGGAGCAGATCCCAGACCCTTGCTGTCAGTCCAACCCATAAGTTTGTGGGTATCTCCTGTACCCCCTCAGCCATCTCTGTGCTGAGCCCTAGTGCATGCAGTCCATGTTGTTGATATAGAAGCCAATCCTTACCTTGAGTGACCTTGCTCTAATCATTTCCAATCATGCCCTGTGTAATTCCACCAGCTACCTGAGCCTTAGGAAATCAATACTGCACTCAATGAGTGAGGCACAGATTTACAGCAGTGTCTGAGTGTCTCCTGTTTTCCATTTGTCTCTGCATACTCTCTACATGTGAGTTTCCTTTTTGTGACTCCTGGGTGCTGAGCCAGTTCTCACTGAACACCTTTTGCTACTGAAGCACTTCTGAGTCTTGCTCCCTGAGTGGTGTTGGTGAGATCATCCTTCATTCGTTTTAATGTGGAACTAAGATCATCATTTCCATGCACATCACTTCTCATTTAACTCTGATGAGCTCCCCTGGCTGTTTTAGCATCCTGAGGACTTTTGCAGCCATTTTCCAGCAACACTTAGCACTCAATGTTGGCATCTCACTTCTCAGCCTGGTTTGTCTATCCCTTGCTAGCATTTTAAATGGAATAAATTCCAGCAAAGGCCCTCTGCAAAGTTCCCACCAGTGGGATTCCCTCCACAGCAAGAACTGACCATTTATTCTTAAGCTGTTTCTCATACTTTATTAGAATTTTGTTCGTGATGTTGCCTTTTAATCTGTGGCAACCTAATTTCCTTAAAAAACTTTAGGAGTTTTTGAAGGCTGCTGGGATCAGGATCTCCCTTTCCCACATCCTTCATGATTCCCTGAGAGAACTCCAAGCTATTTGGAAGGCAAAAACATCATGACTTTTGCAGACAGCATCCCCTGTGTTACCAGAGCGAATTTCACTCAGCTAGATATCCATTAATCCAGTACTTTATTATAATTTTTATTTCTCTCAGGCTAACAAGTCTTTAGTTCTCTGTCCACTGTAAAAGCCTTTCTGGAATAAGTGTCCGATGTGCTACAGATTGTATGATAATATTCATTGAAAGAAAAGTGAGTTATAATAGTTCTGCTTGTAATACAAATTTCATGTTCCACCTGCATGAGCCAAGTGTAATAAGACAGCTCTGAAGTTTTCAATAATTTCCATTCTGACTTTGAGAATGTACATAACACCAATATTTTGAGTTCTACTTTAAAACTAAAGCCAAGCTTTGTTTCATAAATGTCTTTAAAAAGCAAAAAGTTTGTGATAAAAGCTGTGATATTCATACTGTAGCAGGATTGTGTTCTTTGATTTTTAAAGCTGAGCAAGCCTTTCAAAAAAGCCTCTTTAGATTTGCATTTGTGCACCATTCACTTAAAATCTGAAATAGTTGAAAGGTTAATATACGATGTGTATGTATTAATAAAGCAATGAAGTTACAGATATATCTAAATTCTTGTATATAGTGTACATAAATTATATTGAGTACTTAAGGAATGAATATATGTATATGCTCCTTTTTCAGAAACCCAGAGGTGTTTGAGGGTGATAAACATGTTTTTTTTTAAAAGCAGACATTCTGTAGCTCTGTGAATTTGTGAGGTGACCATAAAATAGTTTGCTATGAATACTGGATCTGCTCAGAATGCAGATAAGAGAGAGGGGAAGGAGAGAGGAGAAGATTTCTCGAGTTAGTTGGCAGAAGATCCACAAATTAATAACAATAGAATAAATTTTGTACCCACAAATTCTTACAACCAGTTGTCCTAAAGTGTGTATATATATTCTTAAAGTTTATATTCATAGCTTTACAATGAATCTTTCTCTTAAAAAGAAGTAATTAAGTATTTTAATTTTCTTAATATTTCAGTTGATAAATCAGAAACCATAAATATGAATATAGGCCTAAAAAAAACCCCTGAAATTCAAAGAAAAAAAATGAAGCCTGCCTACCTGCTCAAATTCTAATAGAAATCTGATTACATTGTACTTTAAGTGTGGGACAACTACATAACATTATGCAAAGTTGGTAGTATGATGTATGGATCTATCACTTGCAAAAATTTCATTTTGCTGTTGAAAATAGGGATTTTTTTTTTCCTCACAGCTAGCAAAGCTCTATCAGGGAAAAAGTGCTGAAAAATTAAGTGATGAAAAAGGCAATAAAGTGCTCTATAATGTTATCTTCCTCTGTAGTTATCTGGATCTGTTTCTAGGCATAAGATATAACAAAAGTTTGCATAGCTCAAAGTTTTCTTTATGTTACTTAAAGCAATGTTGATTGTACTTTGAAGCAGAATACAGCTAATTGGGATAAATCAATAGTTAAATTAATAGTTAAAATGGCCTGCAATGCTTTTCTTTGTAACTGTCCTACTTGATGAATAATTCTAAATGCAAAGATTCCATTACATTTCTACAATGTCTTCTAAAATAACATGGGCTGAAGGATAGGGAAAATAGAAATGCTAATGGCTCACTTGTGTTAATGCACATGCTTTTCCCTAAATCCCAGCAGCTTGGTGAAAGATTATTTATTGCCTGTGTTAGTAATAAGCTGAAATCTCCTTTGAAAGACTGTGATAGTTAAAGGACATCCAAAGAAGTGAATATTAGAATACAGCTTGGCAGGACACTTGAAACATAATATGGGGAAGGTTTGAAGCTCCATATTTGTGATGTCCTCGTCCAGTTAGAAATTGGAAGAATAAATATTTGTATTTCTGGGAGATGTGGAGGAACCTTGTGGAAGTATTTTGTAATCTCAATCTCTTGTCCTTTTCTCTAGTGCATCTTTTTGCTACTGCTGTTAGCAGTAGGATGTAGAGCTGGATGGATTTTGGGCCTTAATCACTTGTTCCTATTGAATTATGACACTGATTTATATTTTAGTCATTTTGCAATTGGATCACTTTAGAACAGAATTTCAAGTCAATTTTCTTTCACTTTGGCTGCTCACTCAAAGGTGAGCCCATCATCAGCCCAGGTCAGGTTATGTGTCAGACCTTTATCTAATGCTCAGGTGAGTGCTCTTTGTTCCTAGTATTGTTTTTTACTGCACCAATATTAGGACATTTACCTACTTTAAACTCCTATCTCCACTTTATAGATTCATCTTGAATATCCCAAACTGCCCACTTGTTCTAGGACAGATCTGAATAACCCAGACTAATGAGAAGTTTCTATATATATCTATTAACAATGATTACTTCAGTGATAGTAAGGATGAAAATAGCTGTCCTCTGCTTCCTGATTTTCTTCAGTTTCTTGATTCAGCGTTTCCTGATTGTCTTCTGCTTCCTGGAATTCCTCTGGTGTCAGGAACCGCCGGAACACCGGTGTTCTGAGCTGGCTTGGCCTGCTGACAGTGACATTTTGCTCTCCATAATAAATGGTTCTGATGAGAGGGAAGCAGAAGAAGGCATAGGTGCTGATGGGGCTCGTGAGCTTGTTCTGGTCCACCCGTATGTAGGTCAGCTGCTTGATGTTCAGTGGGTCCAGAGTTGGGCACATCACAGTAACGTTGATGTCTGTAAGGGAGTGAAAAATATGAATTAAAATGCAGAAAGTGGTTATGTTTTTCCCTATTGCAAAGTGAAACTTCTGTTTTAAAATTTAAAACGGAAAATGTTTTTGTGGTGCGCAGTAATATAACCCTTCTCTATGTTTTAAATCATTTCTCAACTGACATTCTCAACTGACGATGGTACCAGTTTGGGGGCTTGCAAAAGATAAGGTTGTGAGGTAAGGGATTTGTAATTACTCTTTTACAAGAATGAAATATTTTCATAATTCCTTTTCTGTGTATGTTTTTATCAGTTGCTAAATTAGAGGCAATTTTCAGAAAAAAATTAGCTGTTGCATGAAAAACTGGTATTAACCTTTACAAAGAACTGTGAATTAGAGGAAAGCTTCAAAAATTAAATCCTCTCTAATTTCAAATTGATCTCAAATGACTGAGGATGTGTTTATATTGCATCCCAAAGAATATAGGATGATATTCTCCCCACACTCCTCCCATAACCAATGCCAAAATCCACTAAGTTTATTGCTTTTTACAAAGTTTAACCATCAACCTACTTTCAATTTCATTGTCTTCAATGTACAAATGCTGCAAACTTCTTGGAATATAGAACACTTGTTTCAATTTGTTATGTCCAAGATTAAGTTCTAGAAGGTTGGGTAGATTAAAGGTGTTGTGTGGAATGTCCTGCAGGTTATTGTGAGACATTCTTAGAGCAATGATGTGGGGGAGTCTGTGGAAATAATTTTCTGGAATATGAGAAATGGAGTTATTTTCAAGAGAAAGATGCCGAAGTGATGGTGGCAGGTCAGGAGGCATCGTCTGTAATTTGTTGTTGCATAAGTTGAGCTGCATTAAATTTTTCATGTTTGAGAAGGGTTTTTCTTTGAGTACTGAGTCATCCAGTAAGTTATTGCAAAGGTCGAGCGTGGTCATGTTGGGCAATCCTTCCAATGCGTTTGCAGGTAACCGGGAAATGTTATTGAAACCAAGGAGGAGCCTCTCCAGAGAGCTGGGCAGAGGGAATGGAAATTCTTCCAATTCATTATGTTGTAAATGAAGTTGCACTAGGTGTGAAAGTTTGGCAAAAACACCGTGGTCAATCATATGGAATTTAATATTGTTGTAGCTGAGGTTAATTTCCCTTATGAAGGTAACATTAGTGAATGGTCCTGCAGGCACAGCTTCAATGTTGTTGTTTTGCAGGTAAAGTTGTTGGACGTGACTGGGGATGTTTGGGATTGTCTTGAGTTTCCTGTGATCACAGTACATGGATAAGGGAAAAGCTGGTGGACAGAAGCATTCCTTGGCACACTCCACTGGGAAAGGAAAACGAGCTTCAACTTGGGCATCTGGGTTAAAATAATATGGAACTTGATGATCTGGCTCCCCACCATATTCATCCTCAAAATCATAGTCTTCATACTGACAAAAGACCAAAGCAGCCCAGAGGAGGTGGAGGATCAATAGGTGGCTCAGAATCCCCATATTTAAATTGATATGTTGTTACCTGTTGATGAGAAGAAACATTGTTTTAGATAGTTGTAAAATAAATAGCACAGAAGTTTTAAGTCGCAGCAATATCTAATGGAGTTTGTAGAATAATGCCTTTTTTTGGCAACACTGTCTGTGACATTACTAGGAAACCCAAGTTCTGATCTGTACCTTCAAAATTAAAAATTTAGTGTCCTTGAAGGTTTACTGGTCTGACTTCAGGCAAGTCTGAAGTCAGCTGTCCACCTGTGCTGTGCTTGGTACTGAGGGGTACCATAACAGGATTGTTTCTATAAAAAGAACATTGAAGTAGATGACTTGGAAATATTGTATGTTATGTAAAGTAGAAAGCTATGTGGCTTTGCAAATTGTATGTTCTGTGGCATTTTGTGTTGTTTTTCTATTTTGCACAAAACATGACTGACTTAGTACTGTGTTGAGGACGATGTGATTTTTCTGTTCCATCATTTATTTAAAGCCAGTGCAATTCAACCATTGTGCACTGCACATGGTATAAATCTTTAGTGGTAACTTTACTTTGTGGTCTTCTTCTGCTTCTGTAATCATATGTTCTTTATAGCTGTGAACTAATTTACTTCCCAAATACCCTTCTGAGGTGAAATCCTGATGTTGTGAAAGGCAAATCATTTTGCAGGTCAAAGTTCTGATGCTCAAAGCTAGTCTAACCTTTTAGACCACTTTATGCAGTCAAAGGAACCATGTTACTTGGCAGAATGAGAGTTGTGAATCATGTCAAGCTGTTCAATTTAAGCAGCAGTGAGTCAAAATGTTACACTGCAAGTCAAACCACAGAAATCATGGAAAAATTTAAGAGACTTTGCTCAGTATACCCTGAAGCAGAGAGAGGAAAACATTTATTCTCTTTATTTTTTTCATATATGTTCCCTACCCAAGGGACTCTTTGTCAATATTTGTTTACTGAACACTCTCAGTAACAAAGGAGATGAGACAAGCAGTCATTTCTGGTGATTCCTAGTGGTGATTACCTAATGGGTGATGTATGCTATGAACTGAACAGCACAGGGAGAATTCTAAGGAGAAAAGTAGTAACAAACAATTGGAATTTGCTGCATCCTTGCAATTGTGCTCTGTGTGCCAGTGGCTGGGTGCTGCCATGGGTCATTGCCTAACCTGCACATCTAACTTTGCATTTGAGTGCTGTTGATTTTCATAACTGATATAAACCTTAAACCAGGTCTGACTGGAGTCAGGAGCTGCTCTCCAGGTAGGTCCTTTGCAAAGCCAGGGATTCCATATCCCTGCAGCAGTGTGGGATGTCTGAGCTAATTAAGCAATTAGCAGAGACACAGAGCAGCCTGGCACCACAGTGCTGCATAAATGCACTGTGCTGGGGTGAGAAGGAATTCTGTCCTTCTGGAGGAATTTGCTGGGTTTCACATTTCAGGCACTGTATATCAGAATATCTTCTAACCAGTCCAGTTGGTGTCTATCTAAAATCTGTTTCTAACTCCCACAGCTGCCTTCTGGTTTTGTGGAATAGATCCCAGTCTGTCCCCCTTGCCTATTTCATGCTCTTTGTTTCCTTTTGATTCCTCCCTCTTCAGTTGCAGTCCAGAACTTGAGCTTCACCTTATGGTTCTATTCTCTCATGTCACAAAACTTCTAATTAATAATTTTGTTCTTGGTGCCACAGTTGTCCTTAGAAACCAGGAGGGATAACTCAGGTAAATCCTCTCACTTTGAGGATAAGGCCATTGTGGGACTGATCTAATTGCCATGTGGGCAATGTGAAGAGAGCTCCCATCAGATGAAATGACAAATAAAAAGTAATGTGTACCAAAGTCTCCCACAGGTTTAATGGAGAGGGAGGAGCTGATTTTGGGGAGACATTTTGGTATTTTGGCTGTAGCTGTGTGTCTTACTGATAGAATAGTAACTGTCCTGCCAGGCTTGCAGGTGGTGTCTCAGAGCACTGGGACACTGACACCTCTTCATTAAATATTTCTAAGAACTTAACTAGATTTAAAACACTCATGAAACTTGATAACAGGAAATGCAGGTCAGATGCACATAATATAATAAAACACATAATTACAAAGTTGAAAAACAATAGAAAATCTTAGAAGCTTGATTCTTTACCATCTGTAATCAAGTCAGAGCTCAGTAATTGTATTCACAAGCACAAAGCTAAATATTATAGAACATGCATGAATCACTCTTCACTGAAAAAGAACATAATCAGTTCATTTTATTCCTGCTTACCAAGAAAACTTACTCTTTGGATGTCTGAGAAGTTCAAGTTGTAGAGGGCAGCAAGTTCTTTTGCTGGTGAAATCATCTAAGACAGAGCCTACCCCAGCTGGAGGAACAAAAGGTCTGTCTAAGCCATATTTTGTGGGAAGGAGCCTTGTGGGAAGGCAACACAAAATAACAGCCTTGTGGCCCTTCTGATTTGCCAGTAAAATCTAAAAAACTGCTTTGTGCCACATCATCACTTGCTGTAGATGCTGTGTCATAAGGCTGTGAAGCAATTTCTCCTTTTGTTCAAATCCCTTCAATGTAATTGGCAAGATTCTTTCAGTTACTAACTCCCATTAAACAAAAAAAAAAAAGAGAGAATAAGGCTTCAAAAATGATTACAGAGGTTATTAGTTCATTGTGCGGGTTCAGCTGCAGTGATTCACTTCTGTGAAGGGTTTGTCCTCTGAGGATAAAGTTAAGAAACAGTAAAAAAATTAACCTTACCAAAATCAAGGGGAAGTATGTGCTGTAAATAAGCTCTATAAACATCTTCCTTATTTTGCCCTCACAATGTCCATGTCCCATCTCCTTCCTGCAAAGGATTTGTTCTATACAGTGCTGTTGGTGTGAGGGTGTTAAAACTTCAGCATTCACAGTAACTTTCCAACATCTTTTTTACTAAGTTGCATAGAAAGAGCGTAAGTCTTGTGCAAAGGGTAATTACAACATGAAACATAAATCATTTTACTCAAGACAAATATTTATCTTAGGTTTTAAGAGGAATTAAAGAAAGAAGGTACAGTTATCTGCCTTTGCTGCTGTATGATACCTAAATACCTGTGATATATGAAAAAAATGGAGGAAATGGAATTTTTTTTTGTGAAGTGGTTTAAGTGTATGATTTATTCAAAGCATTTCATTATGCTTTTGGCTTAGTAAGAGAATTACTTTATTTCAAAATCTGTTCACAAGGAAGAATCTGGTTCTTAAAAATTCTTCTTAAAAAGTGCCTTAGAAGTATCATAACTTTTTTTAAAATGCAGTGGTAAGTTTTCATTTTTTGTCTTTGAGCTTCATGAAGCTGATGATTTGCTCAGCCTTTTCAAGTTTCTTCTCTAATATTGATGACAAGAATACATATAAGAAGATAATTCATAGGTAATTCTAACATTCAGAAAAGCACCAGGATCATGACCAAAGTGATATTGTAGGAGTTGGCAAAACTGGAAATAAACTAAAGCAGTCATGGTAGGAAATGCAGAATACAAGGGAAAGGTTGAAAGAGAGAAATTAAAACTCCCTAGTCCTTGAGTAATGGTGCCACAAATAGTTGAATTGTAGCACTAAATCAAAACCAGTAATTATTTTTTTTCTTAAATAATTAATAGAATACATACACAGTGAGAGATGAAAAAAGCCCCACCAAGTTTTTTATGACCAGTTGGTAAAATGTTACTGTCTGCTACAAAGTTTGGGTGTTTTTTAAGCACAAGACAAAGAACATGGCACATATTTTTGGAAGCTTTGTTCTAGTAACAGTTATAAGTAAAACATACATAAAACTATTTTATCCCAAGATAAAAATTAGAGTTCTAATTTCATACCTGATATTTTTGTATTGTTTTCTATTACTGATTGTGTCCCAAAATCTCTTAAGCTCTTAGGAGATCTAAAATCTCGTGCTGAATTTAAAAAGCCATGGTGGCAGGACAGAAGAGTCTGTCCTTTGAAAAGTTGTGGTGAAGCTCTTGATTTGAAGCACATTGAGCTTCAGAGGCTGATGCAGCTCTAGCCATGGAATATATTAAGTTTCAGTTCCTGTTTTGTGGCAAGAGCTGTTTTGGAGACAAACAAGTCTATACTTTGTGATCTTGGTCAAATTGTGTGGTTTGGTCTTCATTTTCATTTGTGGTGTGGCAGGAATTTCCTTACAAGGCAGATAATGAGGGGATTAAATTTAGCATCCTTCATGTAAGACTTCTTGTTTCAAAGGCTGTGAAAATTTATTGGATTTCTGCATGTTTTGTTTTTTAGTTTTAAGAATGCTTTGGGTGGAATTATTTTTAATGTTGATTTGTAATTTTTTTTCCTCATTTTATTTATGCAGTTGTGATGCAAAGTGGGATGGATGTATGGCAAGCTAGAAGTCTGAGTTGTCTTCAAGCTGATTTATTTTCTTTAGCTAAACTTGGATGGATCCTTTTCATCAATTAAAATCTTTGCAATTTCACCATCTCCATTAACTGTATTCAACTTATTAGACTTGTCAGCTTTTCCAATTTTATTCCTGAGCTGAAGACACAAGAAAGGCTATTCTATTATTTTATTAATTTAAGGGGTTTTAGCTAGTTGAGTATGGTCTACTGAACACATTTAAAATTTCCAAATTTTAGTTAAAATGTTCTTGGGATAAAGTAGAAAAGATCATCAGTGGCCTTGAAGTGAATGGCCCTGATAATAAGAAGGTAAAAATTACTTCCAGTTATCAGGCCTTTTCCTTCTTTTCACTGTCTGACTGTAAAAGATTCTTAGGTTTCTTTGTGTTTGGTGGATTTTCCTTGGTAAGTTCTTTTTTCCTTTCCCTTCAAAATTTATAATAGTCTCTATGAAATATAAAGGAAAAAAAGTGCATTTTGTTTATAGAGGGTTTAGGGAACTCAAATGAAGCCAAGCTGGGGAAGTTAGGCCTCAGGACTGTGTTGGAAACATGATCTTATTAGAATTGCAAAAGTCTGGCCCTGCTATCAGGTGTATGAAAAGAACTCAAGCTCAGAATTTAAAAGTCTTCAGTTGACAACTTTGAAGGAATTCTGTGGTTTAGATAAGAATTGGTGATGTTTGTTCCTGTGAGTGAGGGCACAGTAAAAATGGGAGTGCACAGTCAGATATAACCAGGAACTGTGAAAGCTGTAATTTGGTTCCTTGTAAAGCCTGTGGGTAGGAAACAGCTGGAGGCAATGTCACTGAGGCTGGGCTGCACTTCAGTCACACTGTAGGCACAGAAGCTCTTGGCATCCCAATTTTCAGGCCTTTACTGGCAGCCCAGCACTGCTGTCAGCAGCCACTGCAGCCTCTGGGAATTGCAGAGGTGCTTCTTACCTGTGCTTCCCTTCAGCAGAGCTGACTGAACATTGTGGTGGCTGCTGGATTTATTTCCTCTGTGCCAGAACCTCTCTGAAAAGCCACTGACTGCAGTGTAGAGCTCAGCAAATTGAGATGCTGAAGGTGTTGTTCTTGCAGAGCCTCCAGCCCAGCCCGAGCCCTCCCAGGCTTTGGTGGTGCTCTGCTCTTCATGGAATGGAAATTCCAGAGAAGTGTCCCTGTGGGAATGTGTGTTTTTAAAGGTTATGGAAAAGGGGACATCAAATCATATCAACAGAGCTGAGACAAGGCCTAATCTGTTTAAAAAAGCCAAGGAGGACAGAGCTGTGCCCTGTGTGGCGCTTTCTGTTGCCTCTGACCTGAACCTTGTTGTGTGGTCCCCACTTATTTCCCATTTAGTAGGTGGTATTATGAGATCCAAACTCTGGCAATCCACATCTTGTGCAGCCTGTTTTCAATGTTTTGCTTTGTTTTGCTAAGAGCTCCTGGGAAGAACATGTTGAGCAACTTAAAACAGTTGAGCTTATTGACCTTGTAGCATGGGAATTAATTATAATCTCATAGGAAATTATTGAGTAACTTCTACTAATGAACAGTGATACACTGAATTTTAGGGCTGAATTCACCAGAAGCATCTCTGCATCTAGAAGCAATACATTAGGAGCTCTGATCTCATTAGAGATTGGTTACACTTGTGCATGAACATGTGCAAGGAACGATTGGTACTGCAGAAGCAAAGTATCAAATTTCCTGGCATGTTCAAAGTTATAATATGTGAGGTTTTCTGTATGACAATTTCAGTTTATGGTAGTGGACAGTTGACTTTGAAGGACTGACAGAAGAAGAGGGATGTAACATTTTTCTGAATATATTGCTGGGTTAGAAAGCTTAGAAGGATTTAATAGTATATTGGGAGAGGTTATGGTTTTTTGAAATAGATGGATTTTACTTTCTACAGAAGAGGCATCTAAATAGGGTTGTAGTGTACTCATCATGTTTCTACTAACACAGTAACAAGTTGTCATAAACAATTTACACTGGAATAATAAAACAAGTTGAAAATTGATGTAAGCAATATTATCTGTAGCAAACAGTGTCTGATTACTTTAAAATACCCTGAACTGTATGAAATTATAAATCTCTACTCAGGAGAGTTGCTGTTGTCAGCTGATACTTGTGTTTTTAGTAATTGAGTACCTTGTTTAATAAATATGCTTGTGTTATACTCTGTATTTTTATACAGCCTGCTTTGGTTGACTTTGGGCTGTGTTTTCCTCCCATGTGGAGTTCTGGGAATAGTTGTCTGGTTTTGCAACCACTGTTTACTGGTGCAGGTATATTCATTTTCTTGAGGCAATATTAGCAGTTGGACCTCAAACTTTAACAGAGTCTTTAGTTTGCCTGATTTGTGTCTTATATAAAATTATATCAATGATCACAGTATATGACAGGTGTCTTGCACTCACTAATAAACATTTTAAATAAAAGAACACAGTGTTCTGGAAGGGAAGAAAGTGAGGAAGGTAATGGAGCTGAGTGTCTATTCCAAAGCAGGCACTTCTTATTTATTTTGAGCAGAACTGGTGACTTAGTGCCCTAAACTGGTAGATGTCTACAAGAGATCATGTGAATTCTACCATAATAATTTATACTAATACTTTATTCATTAACTTGTTTCATTCATTTATAGCTAAGGACTTCCTGCAGTTTTGGTTAAAGAGTTAGAAAATGTGCTTGCAACTTCAGATTGTTCTCAGGTTTGTATCCAATCTGAAAATCATATGTTTATAAGGTTTTTTTAGGCACTTCCAGGCAAGGATAAAGGATAGTTGTCTAAGTTATTTGCCAAAGCATTCCTGAATGATCATGAGTAGGAAAATGTTTTGCATTAGCAGAAATTTTCCCCTCGTACGTGATGGAAAGTGCTTCCTATTTACTCTTTGGGGTGTGTTTAAGAATGATGGTCTTTGATTTTACAATGACTACAGAATGTGTTTCTTTTCTTAAATAACTATTGCTCTAGAAATATTCTAACAAATACAACTGTCCAGCCTGGTGGTGCAGAGGGTTCTGCCAGGAGCTGCTCAGCTCTCTCCTACAGTCTGGAAATTGAACATCAGCCTTAAAAAGGTTCTTAATTTTTATTATCCCTTCTTTCTTAGAGAGAATAAATCCTCTCCTTTTAGCAGAAACCTTATAATGCTGGCACCACATTGCCTTTATGGCCTGCAGTGCAGTTCTAATGCAGCCAGAATCTGTGACTTGGAAGCTTTCACAGAAACACCAGGTGTTATTACATGTCATTCTGTACCCTGGCATATTGTCTTATAAGGAAAGATATAATCTCTCTACTCTTGATTTCCTTTGCTTACTCTCCATTTTGATCTTCATTTTGCTTGGGCTTTCTTTAATATTAACGGTCCTTTGGAAGCAATGCTTGTGCTTCACATATAAAATAAATGTGTGTTTTGATTTATGGGAGTTAATCAAATCAAAAGGGTTTCTCTGTGGTTTGAATAATTTGTGAGTCACAGCTCCTCCTTGGCAGAGCTCTGGGGGGGGTCTTACTTTGATCCAATCAATCTGGCTGGAAGTTGTTTCTTCTCTTACCTGCTGTGGGATCCTTAAAAGGCCTTATTGGGAAGGCTTGAGCAAGGCTCACACTTAAACCAGCACTCAGAGAATCACAGAATGATGAAAGCACATCCAGGTCCAGCCCCTGCCATGGGCAGGGTCCATCCCCTATCCCAGGCTCCTTCTCAAGCCTTGTCCAACCTGGCCTTGGCCACTGCCAGGGATGGGGCAGCCACAGCTGCTCTTTCCATTTCATTAAGGAGGAAAAGTTGATCTGGACATTACAGATTTTCCATAGTAATCTGGCAAGTGTGTCCTTGTTCTGTCTTGCTTCCAACACTTTCTCTTGCCTTTCCTATTGCTTTTTGAAGAGTGGAGTAAATGCCTAAAGCTGTTTGTAGCCAAAATATAAGCATCCATAATTTTTTTGTTCTAAAAAAATCAATTATTAAAAACATATTAATTGGGTCTTAGTAAGGGAATGGCATGAAATGAGTGCTTTGAGTGATTAAACTTTAACAGAACTGAGCTGATAGTAGTAGCTCCCTTTAAAAATGTCACTTTTAATGCAAGACAGCTGTCCAGATCTCCCTTCACATCTTTGCCAAACACTTGGCTTAATGCTGAAACTTCTAAATAAGTCTGTGTGTTGTGAAAGCAGCCCCAGAATGGGGACTGGGATAGTTGTTTTGAGCTGTTAATGACTGAAGTAGATGCTGGGTTTAGCCATGGTGAGATGTTTGAGGGGAAAGGTGCCTTTTAGAAGGACAGAGCAGTGCCTTTACAAAGCAGCTGCACATCTGACAGATGTGTTTTCCATGCTCACATTTTCTCCTCTTCTCAGGTTCCTGTGCATTCTGCTTTTGGGAGGGAACTATTCAAGTGGGAAGCATACATTACCCTTTCTGTCCCAAGCACAAGGCACTAGAAGCAGTATGAATCCATAAAACACAGTGTTGCTAAGGCAAAGCATTCCTGAAACAGGAGTAATGAAATATTGCCTTACACATGTGTGCTCCAATGGAACGCGCTCAAGGAAAACAGCACCAAGAGTTGTAGTTAGTTTATGGTAAGAAACATTTTATATTTTTAAAATACTCACTTTGTTTGTGACTTTAGCATAAATAATGATAAAAGGGCTTTTATAAAGGGTGACAACTTTTTTTCTTCCATCTATTAGAGGGAAGCAATAAGAAGGATATTGAAGATTGGGTTTAGATCAGACTTACTGAAATAAAAAATTGTGGGTTTATAAATGCTCATTGTTAACTGTGGTCCTGACAAGGGAAACAAGGGATCTCTTGATATGCTGGTTAAGAAAGTGCTTTTTGGGGTCTGGTGTGATAATGGTGGTGAGAGGTTTGAAGTGTTTTCTTCCGTATGGCATCACAACAAGTTTTATCTTCGTATCAAACATCTTAAATTTCCAGGCCACTGTACAGGAGCATAGTTTGTCAGAGAGATCATTAACTGCCCAGGTTAGGTAGGTGCTTGCATGGAAAATACCTCCTAAAAGTGCCCTGATTCTTTCATCTCAAAATTCATCCTATTACATGATGCTCCTGCTGGTTCCTATTACAGGACAGCATTCTGCAGCCAGGGACTATGGGGGTAAAATATTCTACTTTTGTACTGACATTTAGTTTTGCTGTTTTTCTGAAAGTTATATGACTTTCTTTTTCTATGTTAGTAATTTTTTAATGGAGTTAAGTCAAAAGGCTTTTTCCTTGTAAAATCTAGTATCTGAGGAAATATAAGATGCCAGTAATATTAATTTACAGGAGGGTGGCATCTAAATAGAAACTGAGTGTATTAGCCTAAACTATAAGTGAAAAGTCTGCATTCCAAAAAAACAAATAGGCTTTCCTGAAGTTATTAATTTCTAGGTATTAATCACTAAATTTTTCTAAAGCAAGTAATAATTAAGCTGCATCACAATATTGCTGCTGGAGAAATGAGTATAGACAGTTGCTTTTATTATTCTTGGAGAATACTAGATGATTCTGTCACTTCCTGAATCTGGACATCTTCTTATGAGATTAATACAAAAGCGGTTTCTTCATGCTTAAAATTAGGCCCTTTTACCAACTGGTAACTCCCTCATTCAGTCTGTTCCTTGTTTTGCCCTGGAGAATAGAAAGGAGATAAGATAGAGCTGACAGAAGGATAATAATGGTGACTGGATGTTCTTGGAGGCCTAAATAAGATACAAATTTTGGTAAAATGCTATCTCTTAGAATGGCAGGCCAGTTGGTTTTTTTTTCCACAAATGAGTTAAAGTGTTCTGTGAAGAGTGTTTCTGGAAGAAAAATATTTTCATTGGTCTTTATGTTTAAACAGCTTTTGGAAATAACACCAGCTGAAGAATTAAGAGGCAAGTCCATGCTTGTGTCTGTGACTTGCTCCCTCTCTGTCCCTCTGGAAATTTTCCATCCTCTGGCAGCCTGACAATTTGAGATTTTTTCCATTCTTAGCAGAGACTGTAACACTGTAATAGTTCCTGCAAATGTAATTGTGAGGAGAAACTGTTGATTTCAGTCTTTCTGCCTGATTCTGATAGAAACCTTTGTGCAGGTGCTGGGTAGCACAGGTGGGATGAACCAGGAGTGTGAATCCCTTCTCCAGGGGCTCTTTGTTTATCTGCTTACTCTGGTGCATCCAGGCTTGTTCAATTCCCTGCTGCTGCGCAGGGAGTGTGGGGCAAGGCTTGGCTACCTGTGGAAATGTGTGAGATTCTCATCAAAACTGAGTCCCCAGTGCTCCTGCGCCAGAAATCTCATTGTTGTCACATTGAAATTGTCACATTTCCCCTGGATAGGGATTTGGGAAAGGAAAGTGTTCATGCCTAGGAGAATCTGGCTGTGTGGGGTTCCCACTGCAACCACAGCAGCCCAGTGGTTAAATGCAGAGCCTGACTGTTCACTTGGGTAGGAATGTTCACATTTTATGTGAAAATCTGCAGCAAGGCTGTCTGCAGCAAGGCAGCATGTTCCATTGAGCCAATCTTTTACTGGGCTTGGAGAAACATCCCAACTCACTTCAAAATATTGATTAGTTTTGGAAATCTCTTCAATATCATGCAAGTCTGGTTTTGTTTATTTCATGCATAACCTTGCCTTGCTCTCATGTGATTCACTGAGTATGGAGGGTAAATCTTGCATTTATCTTAGCAGATAGTTTAGACCGTGGTATGTGATACGTGGCATTTGGAATTCAAGTCAGATTTTCATTTACTCCAGAACTTTTCCATATGTTTCCTATTAGCAGCTTTGTTCTCAAGTCTCTGGTCTCCCAAGAAGGGAGGGAAAAAGTCCCAACACAAGCCCAAGAAGCAATGTTAAATTCTAAACATAGAGAATGAGGAAAAATAAAAGAGCCTTCAGAACACAATTTCATTATTTTTAGTTTAGTACTGCTTTTATTATCATGCTGCTGTTAAATTCTGATCAAAATGAAATGAAAATATTAATGTTTATTTTGTCTGTTGCGGTGTACCATAGTTTTTCTGGATAAATAGTGCAATATTTTAACTGGCAATTGAATGAATATGGAGTGAGTATCTTCAAGAGATAACAGCAGTTTCTTTTTAGGACATGGGTAAATGCCTTTTGAGATTACTTTAAATGATTCTAAAATTGCTTAACAGTGAAGTCATGTCAGATTTTCTATGCACAACCTGGTTTAGGTACCTGAGATATTTTGCTGCTTTAGCAAACAGATATGAAGAGTTAAAAATTGTACTTCTTGGTTGGTATTTTTCAACTGCTCTAGTCTGAGTCATTTCACTCACTTTTGGGAAATGCAGGTGCAGGAATTCCTAATGGGATACTCATGAAACATTCTGGAAATTTCCATTATGTTTAAAATAGCCAAATTTTCCCTTCTTGATTTTTTTTAAAGAAAAGAAGCTTTTATCTTTGTCACTTATTTCACTCAGTATCTTTTAATCCTTATTACCAATTATAACCAATTTTGACACAGGATAGAATGAAAAATTTATGTGCTTGTTATTAATTTGTGGAAAATAGCAGCTGGGCAGAGGAAAATGCTCCAGAGAGGTCCTTCAGCTGGGAAGGGACAGTTCCAAATCCTGCTTAGGAGCAGATGGGAGGCAGGAGAGGACAGAGCTGTGGGTGACCCCTTGGCACACACAGCTCTGGCCTTTGGCAGCACAGAGGTGCTGTGGTGTGAGCTGGACAGCAGCTGCAGGGACTGAGCCTTGCACCACTCAAATCCATAGGACTCCAGACAAATGATAACTTGGTGACAGCCACACTGGGAATGAGGAGTTGTCCTTATCCCTTTAAAGCAGGATACTGGGAGTGTGAAAAATGCCAATCACTTGTTTTTACAATTTTAAAAGTTTAATAGTAATAAAATGGTTATATAAATAGTAATACAATTAGAGTAACAATAATTTGGACAAATTGAATTAGGACAAAATGAGACAATAGAGACAAAGAGTTACAGACATCCAGGTACCTTTTCTGGGACGCACGAGCCTGAGAAAGGACCCCCATTAACAGAGGATTAACCCTTAAAAACAACAGCCTGTTGCATATTCATACATTTCATATGTGATGCATAAATTCCATTCAAATACAGGATTCTATCTGGTCAGTGTTAGCTTCTTCCTTTTAATCCTAACAGCACCCTTGAGGTGGGAAGAAGTTTGTTTCTTTAACAAAAGGACAATAAATTCTCTTTTTCTGAAAGATTTAGGTGTCCTGGGGCTGCTATCTGGTGTGAGTCTCTCATTCCTTTCTTAAAAAATCTCACTAACATAGTTCTTACTTTAACTACAAAAGTTACCTTTTAACTACAGGAGTACGTTTATCATATTATTAAAATGTTAATACAGCACTACTGATCAATACATCAAAATACATATGGTAAATATCTGCTAGAGCCATACAATATACACTTTTCACAGGGAGCCGTCCTTCCACAAGGACACATTGCTGGCTCATGTTCAGTTTGTCCACCAGGACCCACAGATCCTTTCCTGCAAAGCTGCTGTCCAGGTCAGCCATCAGCCACCAGTGCATGGGGTTATCCCTCACCAGGGACAAGATTTTGGGCTTCCCTGAGCTGAACTGCACAAGCTGCTGCTGGCCAACCCCAGAGAGTCACGTATCAGTCAGCAGTGACCTTGTGAGGGTGTTCTGCCCTGTCAGGGAGATGGGTGATGGAGCTGGGAGCAGAGCTGGAGGCAGCCCTGAGCCCTGGGGTGCGCTGGCACTTCCTGACCTCCAGCTGGAATTCACCTCGTGCCTCTCTGTGCTCGCTGCCCTCCAGCCCATGTCAGTTCACCTCACTGCCTGCTCATCCACCCAAACTTCACTGTGCTTTTAGGAATTTGCAACTCTTTGTTCTTAGGATCAGGCAGTGAGATGCAAAAGCCGTGCTCCTTCTCTGTCCACCTGTCCTCTTCTCCTTCCTGACACTTCTAGCCAGCTTGTCTGATACACTGAATTCCTGCAGACTTCATCCTGGGCAGAGTAGGAAGACACTATCAATACTTGAAAAAGGAAATAAAATAAACACTTCTTCACCTTCTTTAACTCGGTCTAGCAGCAGGAGAAAGCCCCTAGATCATAGGAAAGAAAATGTGTTTTATTGAAGGTATGTTTTGATTTACATTGTGTATATTTGTCACAGCTGATGGTGGAAGTTGAAATAATGATTTAGTAGTATCTTATATTCTTTAAACTTTTTGTATCTTATTAAGTTTGCTGCTCTTTGTCTACTAATGCCGCAATATTCTTTCTGTTGCTGTTTTTGAAGTGCTGCATTAAGTAGGTTGGTATTGGGAAAAGGGATGGGGAGAAGACTTGGAAAAATGAGACTATGTCATCATCCCTTGGTAATTTAATGGTGTAGAGTAGGGTTTAGCAGCAGTACTTTAGTACTCAAACAGGCCCCTCTGCTTAATCAATGTTTGTGAGGTTTACTGGGCTCTTCCAGTGCTCTGACAGCCTTTGTCATTTATTCTTTAGAATTACTTTTCCTTCTATTTCTAGCAGCAGGCTGCCACCCTCTGGTGAAATTTCTTAGCTGTTGTGTAGGGACCTGGCAGATTTTCAGAACAGAGGAGCCCTTTAAAATTTGAAAATCTTAGATTGAATAAATACTATTTTTTTTGTTAGACAAATGTAGCTACTTGTACAAGGAATCAGTAATGTGAAGGATTTATGTCAAGTTTCTTTTTCTCCCTCTTTCCTTTCCCTGTAACATTTGTAGAGAATGTAAAGGTGGAATTGATTTCTTGACAGATTTTCTTCTTATCTGCCGACACTGAAATACCTTGTTCTGTGGGAAGATCACTGAACACCAGTGTGTTACCATCAGTTAATTATTATTCTGTTAATTACATTTTTGTCCATGTTCAGAAACCATTGCTGAAACTGCATAAAGTGCATTTTATATCATAGTGTTTGTGTGCCACTGACACATCCACCTGTCTGTGTTAAACCATGCCAAAGATGCAAGGTGTGGAAATTATTATTATTACCACAAATGCCAGCTGAAGAATGATAGCTGAAAATAGTGGAGGGTCGTTGAGCATAGGTTTTTTTCTCTTAAGTGACAGGCATCTTATCAATTTGAGGTGATCTAGGAAATTACTGCTTTTCTCTAAAAATAAAATCTACAGGAAATTGTTAAAATTAATTTGATGCTTCCCTGCTGTAATGCAAAATTGTCAGTGTAGTTTAAGTCACAGATGAAGTTTTTTTAAGCTTCTAAGCTGGCTGAATTTGCCTGGAGGATGGTGCAAACCTAAGCAGTTGATAAAATCGTTTGGAGATTATTTATTAAGAGTGAGGATAGAGGTAGTTTCTTCAAAAGTAGTGCTGCAGTTATTTCTGTGAATCTATTTCTGTGAATCTATGGGTGCTGACTGAAGAAAGAGTTTCTAAGTCTGGATGCACAGCCAGAGGAAGGAGTGAGAAGGCAAGAGAGTTTTTAAGGCTCTGGAAGGATAAGATCAAGACTGTATGGACTTAGGACTTTACTATATTTTTTCAAGGCTTTCCCATTATAGTAGGAGTTCAGTAGCAGACTTAAATTTGGTGAAACTCTTACACAAATACCTGTATAGAATTCATGGGCTTAGAGAGCATGAAGGTTCCTGTTGTCCATTGCATCAACCCTGATTGTATAAGGAATTGTTTGCATTCTCTGTGCTTCCTTTTAAACCTTACCAGTGAATTAGTGTAGAAAAATCTACTATACAACATTGTTTGTTCTTTCAATCTGTAGTTAAGCTACAGATTGAAATCAGCTTTTCTGCTGATGTTGACATTGCTGAAATGATGTAACCAGTACAGCAGGATATAAACCAGTGATTCATAAAAATGTAATGATTTTTTTCTGTTATCTGTTGTATTTACTAACATTGCATGGGGTTATGAGTTGTTTACGGTACTGTAAGGCAGGGGAGTCTGTCCTTAAGGGAATGTTGATATTTGCTAGGAAATGCACTCCTTAGAAACATCTCCAGAAGCCAGGAATAGAAAGATGCTTGGTCATCAGCAGATTTCAGATTTTGTGTTCTGTTTAGTCTTTTGTTTTTATTCTGCTTTGAAGCGTGTTACAGAATTTCTGTTTGCAAATATTGTTCTTCAGCAAAAGCCTCCCCTGGTTCTGCTCTGCCCCCTCTCTTCACATAGTTTGTCTCATGAGCAGAGTGATGCTAACAAAACATTAACTGCCAGGAGATACAGCAGGTGAAAAGAACTCAGACTTGATGCTGATTGTGTAGTGGACTTGGGAGGATGGTAGGAGGGCTGAGAGATTGGGAATTAATTGAGTTCTGTGTAGTATTTTCTTCTACAAGTCTGTGCCATTTCCCAAAGTGTTGGATTTTGAACTTTGCAAATCAGCAGCGATTCATTTCCTGTAAGCTCTGTAGGTTTGGAAAAAGGAGCACTAGAGGAAGTGTCTAGAGAAGAGTCACAAAGGTGCTTGGTTATAATCTCAGAACATTTTGACATGAGCAACCATGTAATAAAGGAAACACGTGCAGGTGTTCTGTAAGTTTATTTAATTTATTTTGAATCCCAATAGCAAATATACACTAAATAGATATCTAAAATATCCATTTTATACAGTACTGTCAGAATTGAGAGTTCTGTGTGCTGCCCTGCACAGGAAGGCAGGGCAGGCAAGTTCCAGCTGCTTGGTTTTGGCAATTGTAAGGGAATTCCATTAAGGAGGGATCCTTAACCCGTGTGATGTCAAAATATAAAGAGGAAAAGAATAAAATGAGAAACACGATTACAGTTGTTATAGATAAAAGAAAAATGTTTGTGCTGGCCTAAAGGGAGTTTAATAGTC
The DNA here is from genome assembly GCF_028551555.1 of Melozone crissalis. NCBI lineage: Eukaryota > Metazoa > Chordata > Aves > Passeriformes > Passerellidae > Melozone > Melozone crissalis. The sequence continues at coordinate 17,211,747 of NW_026535807.1, read as the reverse complement.
ATTCCTATTAAGCTTGAAGCATATCATAAATCTTGAATCCTACTTTTAATGTTCAGACTGCATCCAATTCTATCAATAGCAAAACATTGAGGGACATTTTCATCTAAAAGTTGAAAGGAAAAATTGCCAACAGCTTTTGAAGACTTTTCCTATGTTCTCCATATGAAACTTGTCTTTATCTCACTTAAAAGATTGTAAGAATATATTCTAGCTCAGAGACAACTACCTGACAATATTGTAGCTTCTTATTGCATCTTTGCTCATTATCAAAAATGGCACAAGGAATTGCCCTTGAAGTCCAAGGGCAAGGTACAAAGGGTACAAAAATTACAAGGTAATTTTTGGTTTTGCAACTTTTCTTACAACACTTTCTGGGAGAGAACCTAGGTCTCTGTTTCCTAACTATGGATAAAGTCACTTCCACATGATTTTTAGGATTTATTTGAAGGAAAGAATATGTCTAAACAATGTGATTTAAGGCAGGCATTTAACATCTATAATAGGAAACATCAAATACAGTTTCCAGTTCCACTTCTAAGAGTCCTTCTGTAAGCTATAAAGACTTTTGTTTAAATTATTCAAATGTAGGTTGAACATTGTCAAATACTACCACGGATCCTACTTAACATATTGTTTCTAATTAATTACCTCTGAAATAGCAAATACTTTGTAAACGGTTAAATAGCGTAAAATCAGCATTTTCCTGCAAATTTCAAGTATTGTAAAACTGATTTGGACAAGTTGCTTTTTGAAATTGCCAACTTGGTTCTCACTTGAGGAAATTGCCAAGCTGGACACTGTTCCTGGCTAAGATGCAGCGGAAGGTGGAAGGCTGCACCTCCCAGTACTTGACGGGGTTGTTGAAGAGGCTGATGCCGCTGTACAGGGCTTTCTTCTTCCTCCGTCCTGTGGGACAGAAATCATTCACTCCCAGCTTGGCAATGTGGTTGGAATGGAGGAAAACCACCTGTAGCAGTAGGAACAGAAAAATACAGGAGTTGAATGAAAATGGGGAAAATATTCCTTAGGTTTGCTAAAACATCAGTTCCATGTAGACCTTGAGAGTTACAAGACCTTAACACTTACATTAAATCTTTTTATAAAAAGTCTTCCTTCTGCCTTAGTCTCTCCCACAAAGAAAAGTCATATGACATTTTGTGTGTTTTTAGAAGAATTGGACTCTATTCTTACAGAATTTGGTTCTAAAATGCAATTTTATATTCTCTTGTAGTAAGAATTATAATGATGTAGTAAAAACTATAATTCTTGATTACAATGAAGAATATAATAGTATTACATTCTCATTTCTGGAAACATTTTTTTAGTGTAGCAGTTTCTTGTCCTTTTTTTTTTCCTTCCCTAGGAAGTGTTCCTGCAATTGGATTTTGTTTATTTCTTTAATAAACTTTGATGATTTCAGGCTCTCTTAGTAGGAGAGTCATGGCAAAATATATGTGTCAGTTAATTAGGCTTTTTGGTTGTGACCTAATCAGTGTGACAGTGGGAAAGCCAAACAACTCAGAACTCCCAGAGCTGTCTGATAAGTTCAGTGTCTGACCTGCAGATATTTCAGTTCAGGTAATCCAGGAGGAACCTTCTTCAGCTTGTTTTTTTCCAGGTGGATTTCGCGTATACTTGGGATGTTGGCAAAACTTCCATTTTCCACTTCTTTGATTTTATTATTGCCAAGGCCTAGCCTAGAAAGAGTACAAGGAACATTTAATTAAAGACTAATTGAGATTCACAACAGCATTGAAGAGTTTTCTTTTTTTTTTTTAAGATTGAAATACACAGGAGTAAACGCAGGGGGAGAAAGGAACTGGAATAACATGATGAAATCTTATCTTTGATAAGGAAAAATCACCATTGACCTAACATAATTTAAACCCCACTTAAAGATTGCCTTAAAGCAGTTATCAGTTATCTGATGTAAGCAAATGTTCAGTTTTGCATGCAGTTTTTGTAATTATAGTGGCAAGTATTTCAATTATAAACATCAAGCTGCTTGTGAGATTAATCATATCATTTTACCAAGTAGTACAGCTGCAGTGTAGTCACTGTAATAAGTTCTAATAAATAGCCAAATAGCAAGTCTTGTCTAGAAAGGTGGTTTTAATGTGTAGCCCATTTTTAAAATATAAAGGTTTTTTACTAAGCAGGACTACCTTCTTTCCTATTTCCAGATTTTCCTTCTAATTTTTTCTCTAGCCTCAGGTCATTCAGAATTGCTCTTTCTGCCCATCCTGCCAGCCCCTTTTTCTCCATTCTTTCCTGATTGCTTCAGAAGCTGAATTTGGTATCTAAAGGCAGTTCAGTAATTTCTGTTACCAAATCCAGTTCTGCTCAGCCATATTTTCAGAGTTCTTAACTGAGCTTTACAGAGAGAACTTCCTTCTCTCCTATTTCAGTGATACATTCCTCAGAAACACAGATTTTTCTTTAAACCTCATTGCATTTGGAAGCTGTTTTTTCCTTCAACTGCTGTATTTACAAGAGAAATTTTTTAAGAATTAGAAGAACTTAGGTTAGTTATATTTTGTTTTTATTCTATGTTTCTGTGGCAGACTGTTGGCAAAACATGTAATAACAAGACTAATGTGGGGCTTTGGAGGTGTGTTTGGGTTTTAAAGTTGGGTCTTATTTAGAGCAATTCATAACAAAACACCTACAACTTTTATTCTTTTTTCTCTCATTAACAAGAGAAGTATCAAAAATGAGATCTTGCTGGGCATGGCATTTTAGCAAATAAAAGGATTCAGCCTGGGATTTTTACCTTTGTAGGTCTTTGTAGCGGTTAAAATCCTCAACTTCAATTCCTGTGATCTTATTGTCATCTAAGTGAAGCTCCAGAAGACTGGAGGGCAAACCTGATGAAAAAAATGCAGAGTGTGAAAAAAACAAGTCAACTTATTTTTTGTTGGAACATTTCTTATGTTCCAAAAAGCTTCTTTCCTTTGTGTTTAGAATTGGGTTAGAAGAATCCAATAGAATAATCTTGGGGAGGTTGTCTGCATCAAAGAAATTGGTATTGCATATAATGGAGTACATGTAATTATATTACATCTATGTATATGTGTATAATATGTATGCATATATATGTATATATATTATATATACACATATATGTATACATTTATTGCACATATACATTTTATATATTTATTTTTATAAAAATAAATACATAAAATGTATATGTGTGATATCTATAATATGTATCACATATATATAATATATATTACATACCTATATATAAAATGATATATAATGTAATTATATTACATGTAATTACATATAAGTATGTTAATGAAGAAAATCACCAATATAATTTGGTTTAAATAATAACTTTTTTAAAAAATTAAGCCATGGAAAAACATATCCTAATTAAGAGATACAAGATTTCCAAAATTTGGTCATTTTTCTCATTTCCTTTATAACAACTTTCATGTTGATCCTGTGTTTTGTGCATTTATCTCAGAGTGTGTAGTGAAAGGCTGTGGAACAGTTTTTTGAAGTTCTGTTTGGTTTTTTTTTCCTACATGATGTAGCAGTTGTGCTGTCACAGCTGCTAGGATGTGAGTAAAAGGAAAGGTCTTGGAGTACTCTAACCAGAACTGTGCTATTTGATCGCTCTTTCCCATGCCAGAATATTTACTCTTGCATTTCCAAAATTCCAAATCCAGACTGGTGGACCAGGAGGTGGCGAATCTTTCCACAACATGGTCTTAGCGAGGGCAAGGGCAGCTCATCCCAGGCTGGGTTTGTTTCTGGCGCTGGGCTGTTCCCCGAGCCTCGGCGGGGATGGCCCCGGCACCGAGCGGGTCCCGCTGCCCTCGGGGGCTGCCGGAGCTCCGGGCTCTGCAGGGACGGGGCTGCTCCCAGCCTGCCTTTATCCTTTATCCTTTATTCCTTTATTCTATTTGCAATACAGGAGCGCTGCTCCGGGCTCTGCAGGGATGGGGCTGCTCCCAGCCTACCTTTATTCATTTATTTCATTTGCAGTACAGGAGCGCTGCTCCGGGCTTGCAGGGATGGGGCTGCTCCCAGCCTGCCTTTATTCCCCTTGCAATAAAGTTTATTTGTTTGGGCTCTGCTCCAGTTTGCGTTCCAGCCCGCAGTTCCGGGTGCCTGAGTGACAATATCCAGAGGAAGGCCACCCACCTGTCCACTGCACATTTTTAGTACCTTTTATAAGCTACGTTTTTTTAAACCTTTGTGCCATTGTAGCATTTGCAGAGAGAAGCATCTGCAAACTCAGCTTGCATTTGTGGTGAAGGAGTTCACCATGAAATCATGTTTGGTTTGGTTTGTTTATGTATCTGACACCACGTTTTGGATCTCGTGCTGTATGTCGTTATAGGAGATTTCTCTATAACAAAGACAAAACCGGAATCATTTTACATTGGGATGTTTTTTGTGCTAAGGAGCTGATATTAGGAGGGTTTTGTTTTTTGGGGTTTTTTTTGTTAGGCAGACAGAGACCTTCTGATTTTAAAGTTATCTGAACAGTTGAGGTGAGTTGGTTTTGATTATTGTTGAGGGTTTTTTAGTGTTCTCTTCTACAAGGTTTTTTTTTTTGTTCTCTTCATCTCTCCTGTATATCTATATGTACACATATATATGCACATATATATGTGTATGTATATGCATATACTTATGCATATATATGTGTGTATATATATGCATCTATATATATACACATATATGTGTGTATGTATATATATGCATATATACAGGAAGAGATTAATAAGAAGTGAGTTCTTTATCTGAATGATCAGAAATAAATACAGGGGCCAACATTGTTTCCCTGGGAGTTAGAGCACAGAACACAGTGTTTTGCTTTGTTTCCTTCCTTGTTCTTTTAGCTCGTAGTTTTGAGTGGTTGAAAATCACAAGAGTTTGGTTCAATGCCATGCTGACCTGCAGAAAAAGCAGGTGGAATGTTGTCCTGAACTCTTTTATGCTACATTTGAGTGTGTGGAGGTCAGTGATTCATCAAATTAGTGTTTTAATTTATTTTTACCTCAAATTACAAGATTGGGGTTTTTCTGTATGAAAAAGTGATTTGATTTTGTATTATGTTATGGCAAATTTAATTAAATATTAAAATTAAGTTTTACTTAGCAAAACTACATTGAACATTGTATTTGACGTGCAGTGTGACATGAAATATTAAAAATTAAATTTTACATTTTGGAGTTACATTTTAAATCCATAAAGGAATTTTGCATCCCTTATATCCCCAAATATCAGGGAGTTTATCCTTTCCCTGTGAGGATTTTTGAGAGGCTGACATGTGAAAGATGTGAAGTGACATCAAATTAGGAATTTCTTTGTATTGTTACTCCTGAGACAAGTGTGTGGACATTCTGTGAGAGGAGTGGATGTGCTGACAGGGAGAGGGTAGGAGAGGGTGTGCACTGCACTGTGTGTGTGCTGTTTGTGCATGAACTCTTCTGGGATGGGGAATTGGATATAAAGTTCAAAAAGAAAAGGCAGGAGGTATTCTGGTAGTAATGAGAATAGAAAAGAATTTATGAATTTAATAATCCTTCAGATGTTAAAGCATTTTATTAAGGAGTGTGCTGGTGTAAGTAAATTAGAAAAGGGAAAGCAGACCTACCTTTAGGAATTGAAGTTAACTTGGCCTCTGCAATTCGTATGTGGTAGATGTTCACCCCTTCAAAAGCCCCTGGCTCAATTCCATCATTGTTAAGAGGATTTGCACTCATTTCTGCCCAAGGGGGAAAAGGAAAAACATTTATGGCATAGGAATTCTGTGTAGGTTAGACTAAGTTATGAAGGGCTGATTTAAATTTATTTCTGATATTCCAAGCATTCATTAATGTTTAGCTTTGATTGTGTGTTCTGAGGGGTGTCCCAGCTCTCAGGGAATTTAGGCTGTGTTACTTGGCTTGCAGGATTATCCAAAACTTGACCTTTGCAGCAACTTCACATAGAAACTAAATTGTGGAGGGTATTCCCACAGCATGGATATCTCTTTAAGAGGAAGCTGTGCCTTGGGGAAATGTTTGAATGGAAATGATGTATAATATGTTCCATCTTTGGTAAAGACATTTTCTGTTCTGCTTAATCAGGCTTACCTAAAACATGTAGAGACTTCATTCCTTTAAATACATCCTTAGGGATTTTCTTAACCTTATTAGCATGAATTCTGAGCTCTACCAGAGTTCTGGGTAGATTTGTTGGAATCTCTGTCAGTTGGTTGTGGGACAAGTACAGTCGTCGTAGCCTCTTTGTTGGTTGAAAGGCTTTGGGATGGATCTTGTATATTTTATTGTTGTTCAAAGCCAGTGCCTAGGAGAGATGGAAAGAACAATTAGAAAGCTTTCTTTATCCAGGACTGTTATGACTATGACTTTGAAGTCATGAATTTGAAATGTAATCTAGCAATTAAGTGTTTAAACTATTTTATTTTTCCATCCTACCAAACTTCAGCACTTTGTAGATGCTTTGGGTATTTCAGTTGATTATGAAAAACAAAGAACCTGCGAGCTGGATCACTAACCTGAAGGTAGAGCTGCCAAGGTGCCAATGGATCATGAGAACTGGCAAAACAATATGCTTCTATTCAGATATTTGGTGGGATTGTATGGGGGTTATATACTTGGTTGCTATTGTTCCTTAATGCAGACAGATTCTCAAAACTCAGAATCTCATCTTTTATTTTAACATAATGCTGCAAAGTAAAAGTGAAATTTTTTTTAATCTGAGTTTCTTAGATGTTAGAATCTTTATATGACACATGAATTTATGTTTTATTTGGCTTTTCCAGCTCCTGTGAACTTCAGTTTCTCTCTTCTGTACAGTACATGAATCTTTTGGCAGCAGCTTCTACCACATTGCTGTGTGTTATCAGAGAGCTTGTAATGAGTTACTACAGACAGCAAAATACACACTATCTGAAATGATTCTGCATGTCAAATCACATCTCTGCATTTCCATACTTAAGCTATTCATTTCTGTTCCTTTTTTATTTCTTGGAGTCATCTCTTCTTAGGAATTGTGCGGGGGAAAATGTAGAGCAAACAAGAATTATGTTTTCCCAGAAAAAAATGACATTAGCTCAAGGAAATAAACAGGAAATGCTCCTTCCTAATCCAAGTTGCCATCTGTGCCTTTGCTAAGCAGACTCCAGGACTGAGCCAAGTTGTACAAAGTAAACTTTGCTCTCAGTGAAAATGTTGTTCGGCCTTGCCACAAATGAACCGAGGAGGAAAAGCAAAGCAGCTTGGTGTGCTCAGCTATCACATAATTAAGTGGTGACTCTGGTCTTTAATGTGATTGCTGATGGATTCCAGTGGCTTTCTCAGTCATTGGAGATAAGAGACTCTTAGATCTTTTACACAGAATATAAACCACAGTTTGTGCAGTTACCTTTTGCTTGCTGCTGAGACCATTCTGCACCCAGACACAAGAGAATAGGAAATGCTTTATTGCCAACTCTGAATGTATATAGTTCCTCTTTTCTCTGTCCTGTCCTAGGCCATAATAATTAACAAGCTCATTCATAAACACTTTGATCTGGTAAATTTTCAGATCTTGCTCAGAAGCCAAATATAACTGAAAGGATTTGTTTTATAGAATCACAGAATGATTTTGGGTTGGCAGGGACCTTAAATCCCATCCAGTGCCACCCCCTGCCATGGGTGGGGACACCTCCCACCATCCCAGGCTGCTCCCAGCCCTGTCCAGCCTGGCCTTAGGCATTCCAGGGATCCAGGGGCAGCCACAGCTGCTCTGGGCACCCTGTGCCAGGGCCTCAACACCCTCACAGGGGAGAATTTCTTCCTACTGTGTTAGGAATGGTCTTTTTGTTAGTTTGTGTGTCTCGTGTCTTTCTAAGGGAGAATAGAATGTACTTAATTTGCTATCAGTTATGGAACAGATTTGGGTTTTAGAGAGAAAATTTTTAAATTGTCAGTATTTGTTAGTGGAACTAGATCTGGATACTGCATCTGTGGTGACATCCAATAGAAACAAATATTCTAAAGCAGAATTAATCTACTTCCTAGCCCTCTGGGATTCTCATTTCCTTTCATCATAAAAAGGATTATTGCATACTGTAAACATCTAGATTTATCAGTTGCCAGGGATATTTGTTTCAAAGCCTGTCACCTCATGTATAATTGAGCATGGTAACAAATTAGGAGTAAAGCCCCTGACTTTTCCAGCAATTCGGTGTTTTTCTGTTTTCTGTTCAGGTCAGCTGGATTTGTAGCATTGGTTTCAGTGCTGTATGTGTTATCTGTATGTTCTGTTCTTTTGAAAATACCCTCAGAAAATGTGGTTAAATTTTTTCTGCTATTTTCCATCTAAGCAGATAAAAAGGAGAACTTGCCTTGCAGCCTTTAAGATGTAGGGAATGTTTCTCTGCATGCTAAGAACTGAAAACTCTTGAGAATCTTTTTGGTTAGATCTATTTTCTGAGTATTGTAGAAAGTAGTTCTTACAACTCAAAGTATTTGCTTCTTACTATGTGGAAGCTCTCAAATATGCAGGCATTAGACTTTTTTAATCTATGTTATTGGAGAAGGAAACAACATTTATATTTTTAAAGTATCTAATTATTTCAGATTGCTAACTAACTGGGAAACTTGGGAAATAGCAAGCTTACATAAAGTGATGTGAGTCCTTGGAGATCGTTCTCCTTGACCTCTTTGATTTTGTTGTTCTGAAGATCAATCATCCGAGTATCTGGTGGGATGTTGCGAGGAATTGATGTCAAACCTACATGAGTATGTGACATAAACAGAAACATTATGTGCTGTACTTAAGTCCAAAGAAATTAAGTGCCAAACATCAAAACACAATAAGATTGTTAATGAATATGGTGGGGAAGAAAATATGAGCAGCCATAAAGCAAAGGGTAGAAGGGAATTTTTGATAGTTGGAAAAACTAATGATGTAAGAATGTACCACAAACATGTGCACAGTTTTGGGAGGAATCGCTTCTGCCCCTGACCATGAAAGCTCAATGGGGACTGCTCACTGTGGCCTCTCTGCATCTGTGAAATAATCCTCAGAGTGTGGTTTGTCCTACAGAGCAACTGTTTAGTGTCTGGAGAAAGGATCCCTCAGGACTCCAGGGTGGTGGTTCCCTGTTGAGGAGCAGGGCTGTGGATTCAGGGGTCTCTGCTTGGTGCTCCTTTGGACCTCTGCCCTGCCCTGTCCATGGCACTGGGGCAGCTGCTGAGGGTTCATTCAGGTCATGGCAGGGCTGAGAAACCTGTTCTTGATGTGGGCAGAGGGGGGTCTCCACTGCCAATGCTTCAGTACCAGAAGTCATTAACACAAAGCAGTACCAGTACCAGAAACCATTAACACAAATCAGTACCAGAAGTCATTAACATAACACATTACAAGTGCCACAGATCATTAACATAAGTCAGTACCAGTAGCATTATTCCCCCATCCCAGTTTGCTGTTCAGTTACAAACCCACTGCAGGTCAGGCCATCCGAGATCCTGAATCAGCAGAAAAGGCTCAACAGGGACAGTAACTTTCTTTTGAGTGGAAATGCTGATGCATGAAATGCTAAATGCTGTCCAATTTATTAACAATTATTCTATAATTAATAGATTGCAGTTATCTAAAGCTGAAGTCTTTTAATGTGGGAATTTTCTATGAATGAACTCATGTGAAGTGGTTTGAAATCTGTAGACCAGATACATTAACCACAGTTTGCTGCTGTCAGCAGAAGTTTCTGATTCCTTAATACTAACACGTTTTTAAAACCCCTGCAATTTATGTATGGAGACTGTTTCTAAGACATGAGAGTCCAGGATGAAGCTCAGGAAGGTGGCAGGGCTGTGATGAGAACAAATGTCATTGTCACTGTGCTGGTGGTGGGAGCACAGTCCTTTGGTTGCCTTGAATGATAGGAAAACTTCAGTGAGCACTAATTGAAATTGCCACAATTAATAATGAACTCACTTTTAGGGACTGGGATGTACCTGCAGCACTGACAGGAGCACATTTGCCTTTGGCTAAATGGTTACCAGGGGTGCTCACTTTGGTGGAAGTTCAGCTGAGGGAATACTTTTCATCCCATTTATGTGCCCACATAATAATTCATCCTTTAAAAGACAAATCCTCCAAAGGAGAATCCAGTAGAGGACAGACACAAATTCATTCTTACCTAGGTCAGAGCAATGGACAACTCTCACATAGCACTGGCATCCAAAGGGGCACGTTGGGAACAGATCAAAAGGAATCAGTGGTAGAATGGGTTCAGTGGTTGGAAATAGAGAATTGTCGTCATCGTCATCATCATCATCGTCTTCCATATCTTGGAGCATCATGTTCTTCAGTGTAAAATATGAAGGACCAGTGAGAGATTTGGCAGAGCACAAAGCCAAGAAGAGGAGGAGTGTGTATTCTTTCATATCTTCTTAATCAGGATAACCAATCTTGGAAAGTGAACAGACGAACAAAAAAAACAAACACCAGAATCAGTGAATAGGGAACAGCAAATGAAGTTATTGAACTGCTTACTTCACTCACTGCCACACCATCTACTCCTGAAAAAGAGCCTGTTGTGAACATTGTGGTTTAATTAGTATATGAAGGATATAAAAATAATCTTTTAATTATAAATTAACACTATAAAATAACACATAATATTAACTTAAATTCATTAGGCATTAATATAATATGAAATTATTTTAGTTTAGTTCACAAATAATATCATCATTTGCTTCAAGCTTTGAAGTGGAATTTTTGTAGTAAACTTTACCAGAACTTGTAATATGATTTACTTTATTTATTCTCAATGAAAAATTATTTTTAGTGGGATACCTTGGCATATGTGCATTGCTTATAAAATTGGGAAGTAATTGATTAGCAGTGCATAAAATGCACTCAGTGGGATACTTCCTAAACACTCAATATTCCACTACCTAAACACTGTAATTAAACTCTTCCTAGTTTTATCTGAAGTTTTCAGTCCTGAGCTTTTCCCATGTTCCAGTCATTTGTTTGTTATTGCCATAGATAGAAGTTCACCTCTGCATGCAAACACATCTCACAGAGCTATAGAATCCCAGAGCACTTAGGTTTGGAAGGGACCTTAAAGCTCATCTCATTGCACCCCTGCCATGGCAGGGACACCTTCCACCATCCCAGGGTGCTCCCAGCCCTGTCCAGCTCAGCCTTGGGCACTGCCAGGGATCCAGGGGCAGCCACAGCTGCTCTGGCAACCTGTGCCAGGGCCTGCCCACCCTGCCAGGGAAGGATTTCTTCCCAATATCTAGTCTAAACCTATTCCCTGACAGTGTGAAGCCATTCCCCCTGTCCTGTCACTCCAGGCTCTTGTAAAAAGTGTCTCTCTGTCTTTCTTGTTGGCTTATTCAGGCACTGAAAGACCACAATTCAGTCACCCAAAACTTCTCTTTTTCAGTCTGAACAACCCAATTCTCTCTTGATTTCTGTTTGAGGAGGGCTCTTTTCTCTGAGAAGGACTTGCCTATTAGAAATCCATGTCAGCGGAAATCAGTGACTTAATTTACATCCAGAAGAAAAGCTATCTTGTAGTTTTGTGTGTGAATTTTTCAACATAGGTTGGGGCTTTTCTGTTTGTTGGGTTTTTTTTTTCCTTGCTCCTACAGAACAAGGTAGAGAGGAGAATGGAGATGGTAAGAATTGCCACAGATGCAACAAACTCTGAGAAAATGTTGTAGATTCAGCCCTCAGCTTCATGTTGTTTCCCTTCAACTCCCAATTCCAGAAGTCATTTGGAAGCAAAAAATGTTTTCTACAAACCAAGAGGGGCTGCAGGAAATTTTATTGTGCAGGAAATTTTATTGTGCATGTCCTGTTTATAAAAATGTTTCTATTTAGACTATTATAGGCCTCTTTAAGGAAATACTAAAAGGGTGTCAGTTCTTGTTTGATCACCTAATTAAATGCTTGCTGATCTGTTTGGAGGTGAAAAATGCCTTTATGTTGGCATTTTGTCATTGGTCCTCCACTGCAGGAAAAGGAGTGCTCTGCTTTGACTTGGCTTATTCAAAATGAGGTTTTGTTTATACAACTTTTGTCTGTGCAGAGTCATTTTGATGTTTATTAGAGGGGACCCATAACAGCACTAAATGCAAATATCCTGCCTACCTTGCTGCTCCTATATCTGTGTCTGTTTCAGGGAGTTTAAAAAGAAGAAAGCTTACAGTGTTCAGATAACATAAAAAGAATGCAGTGAACTTTTTTCCCCCAAATATATGCCTGAAATCAGAATCACAAAGTACTTTGTATCTTGTAGGTAAACAGCATATAGCTAAATTTTATATTTCCCATAATATGCCCATTCAGGTAGTGTATGTACTTTTACTGATGGTAAAAGATTCTTTCTCTTGAATCTTCACATGTATTTTTCCCATATATTTTCCTTTGTATTCATAGTAATGTTTTCTTGCAATGCTCCTAGAAAGAATTTTGTGGTTGTTCTTGCAATCCCTTACAACGTCTGTCCTTGAAAGACTCTTTGGATATAAACAGTGCTGGGAAGAAGGTGTGGAACCTCTGTTTGTTTTTTTGGAGAGAATTGTTGTCATCTCTGGCTGTACACCTTTACAATATTTGGCCTTTTCAGTCTTCTATTTCAGCTTCAGAAAAAGGCCAAAATCTTCTCTACTTTAGTCATACAATCAGTAAGGAGATGAGGAGCTGGAAGCCTTTCAGACTTTCAAGTTCTCCTTGTTCTTGGACAAGTGCTTTAATGGCTGGGCTGCCACACATGAGCTCTCAGGCTCTCTGTTCTTCCCTGGCAGTTTAGGTCCCAAGTGCCAAAATGCCCTGTGGGCTATCAGGGATGAGACACCATTTCCGTATGTCCCAAGAGGATGTCTTGGGACATGGACTTCCGAAATCTCTGCTGACTTCAATTTGTGAGAGGCACTGGCTGTGTAGTTTTACTGGATCTAAAAGATAAACTTGCATGTATGTTCCTAAAATGTTCTTTTGGATCTGGTGCTAGAAAGTTCTCTTATGAAACAACCTAAAAATCTGCTCCCACACTTGCATCTGCAGCAAATGGATTGCATATTTCCTTCCACATAGCCAAAAATTAGGCTTTCAAAGTATTAAAAGATTGAGGCTGCAATTGGAGTAGTGGCCAATTTGAACTCTTGAAAAACATGTGTTGCTTACAAAGTTCTAGAAAAGTAGTGTTGAAATGTGTCACTGGTGACATATATCAGTTCTGTGAGTTAAATCTATTGAAAACAAGTCCCTTTATGTAAGGAAACCTGAGTTGGGATTTTTTTCATTTTAAATAAACAAGTCCTTGCTTCATCTTCTCATCTTGCCCTTAAGAACTCATTATTGGCTTTGTAGTTAGGAATGATCATCAAGGTTTGCATAGGCCAAAGAAATGCCAAGGAATGGATCCTAAAGAACTGAGTTTTATGAAGGTGTGGGAATGGTTCTTCCCTGCCTGAGGTTTTGAGCTTCCCAGTAAATAGATGCTGCTATGACTAAAAATGCTCTGACTCTTCAGTGCTTCTCAGAGAACTTATACAAACTTTTTGCATGCTTAAATCTCAAGAATAAGAGAATTAAAAGAAAGCCTAAAATCTGAGATCCAAGTGATCTTTCTGAAAATACTGTCATGAAGATTTTATAAAACACTGTTTCAGAAGGTGTAGGTGCAGCTGTGCTCGTGGTCCTCTGCTGCCACTTGAGCCTGGCTGTGCTCCTTGCCAGCTCTCTGGTACCAGCTCTTCCTTCAGGCTGTTCAGTGAGCTGGTTGAACTCACCACACCAGCACAAAACTAATGTGAACAACAAAAAACTCCATCATATTCTTTTCAAATGAAGAAACTGAGTCAGTTTGGAGTACAAGAACCAGCACAAAAGAATGGGTGGAACAGCCTTGTTGACAGGGCTGGAACATGAAATGGAAAGAGAAGGAAGGAGGAGCAATGGGGGAGCCATTCCTGACATATTCAAGCTGTTAGGCAGACTAAGTGCTCTGTTAAATAATCCCTGAGCAGCTGGTTGTCACTTGGACAAAGCCTGGCTTTGTCCATTCTTGTTTTCACAGACAGAACATTGAGAATGAGTTTGACAAGGACTGTGGTGAATTCAAGCTCCATTGTTCCTTTGTTATGTCAATCCTTCTTATCCTTGAGCACAAAAAGCTTTTGAGCATGTTCTCCCTGGAACATGAGCCACCCCAAGGTGAGGTGACTGAATGTGGAGAGTGCACTTCACATGGAGAGATGCTATATGATCCTTTTCTGAGGTGTGTAACTCCAAAAATCATTACACTGGTTGTTTGGGACACACTTGTCCTCACTAATGTGGTCATCTATACCCAAACTACACATGGAACACAGACACTTTTTATGCTACTAATTATAATTTATAAATTGTTACATACTGGTGATGTCACAGTATAATTTAAGATGATTAAAAGCCTTAAGGTTTTATGTGGGAAATTCCCATATTTCTGTGATGTGAAAATTCCAAACATGAGTTATGGGAAGAAAATCCCTTTCAGTGAGAACAGAAGTTGTGTTGTTAGCGTGGGAAGAGGGCATAAAGAGACCCAACAACAAATAACTCTAAATTACTTGGCAGCTGCAAACCAGTCCAGCAATGTGGACTTTGCTGTCTTATCAGTTATGATACTGAAGGAGTTAATACATGAAGTTTTTAAATCTTAAAAAGACTCTAAACTATATTTAGAAATCGCTCCTGTTATCGAGGTACAGAGACAAATTTCCCATGGCATTATTTCTAAAAAGGAAATGCTTAAATGACCCAGTGGTGGTCTTTGCAGAGGCAAAGAAAAGCCCCTGTGTTCATTAATAACACAAATCATTGCTCTGTGCACAGATTTTGTCCAAAGAAAGGCAAGACCATAACTGTTTTGAAATCTATATTTAAAAATAGTTCTGGTTCTATTAGTCATTGTCCCAATCCAGAAATAAAAGGAGTTTATGTTTAACTCTTTATCTACTCCATTGATTTACTTAAATTGCTGAAGAAAAACAGGAGGAAAGATTTTTGTTAGTAAGATTACTGCAGAAATGTCTGTTGACAGAAATAGTCCAATACTGAAGTTGAGCAGTAATAATTAAGAGGATGTTTATAAAATAAGTTGTGTTTATAGAGTATTTACTTTTTATGGAGAGCTGCTTGACTCTTGTTACTGAATGATCCATGAGGATTTTTAGCTTGTAGTTCATCTACAGTTCATTCTTTCCTGGGTTGTTTTTAATTACTTTGCTGATATGTACTTAAGAACCCCCACCAACTTGAATACCAAATTACAGAAAGTTGACACTGAGTGATTACTGTAGAGTTGTTGTTGTTGTTGTTGTAGAGTAGATTTTCATACATGGCTATAACTGAGAAAAAGTGTTATTGTCAACTGTAACATTTTTCTGACAAGTCTTTGACAGCTAAATAATTCACTATAGCTCTATTTGTTTTTTCAGCTCACATGTAGTAAACACACAAGTATTTCAGCAAGTAAATTTTCAAATGTTCCATTTAAAAAATGGTATTTCTAATTCTAAATTAGCTGATATTACTAATCTGCATATAGTGACTGCCAACCTTAACTCTCTGCTGCTGTTCATATAGAATAGGTATTCAAACTGGACATACCTTGCAGGTTTGGAAGTTCTTCCAGAAGCACTGGGATAATCCACCTAAGGTCCTTATGTCCAGTTATTTCATATTACCAAAAAACAGGGAAAAAGGAAGCTAGAGTGAGTTCTGTGAAATGCAAAGCATATAGAAAGAAAAAGTCCACTTCCAAGCTTCTTGATCCTTCTGGCACCGTGGGTGATACCAGAGTAAAGTGCTGCTTCAGATTAGCCCATCTTAGTACTGCAGAATGATATTGAGGCGACTTGTTACCACTCATATGTTTTTCATCACTGCCTGTATTAGAGCCAAAACTTCTGGCTTAACTCTAGACGTCTAGTGGAAGACTTTGTAAAACCTGTAGTTTAATAATAGTTGACATCAGGCCATTGGAAGTACAGTGAGGTCCATTTCAGGTCATTCCTGCTGTGGAATCTCACTTATTTATGATTTCACTAGCCATTATTCTTTTAAAAGTGTGACTTGAGTAAAGCTATAAAACTTCAGCCAGTGGCAGTGTAAACCAGTAGCCTGCAGTGACCTGCAGGCTGCCAAACCTTTCTAAAGTTAGAAAATTAGGATTTTATTGTGTAGCTGTGTATAAATTTTAGCTCTGCTCTCAGGGGCAGCAATCTGGCTGGGGACAAGGGTTCAAGAATGTAAACTGATCTAAAGATTTTTATCAATATAGCTAATTTCTGTCTCCTATGTGTGGGAAAGAAGGCATATCTAGTAATGAAAATAGAGACAAGATTTGCAGTATTCTGTGATTGAAGTTGAGGGTTTAAAATGAAGTCTTTGACAATGTGCCCTGTTATAAAGTTTGTACTGACGAGCCCATCACAATATTTAGAAACTGGGTTATTCTTTGTTTACCTGTCATAGGCCTCTGTTTATGTAAACTTCAAAAATGTTTAATTAATGGAGTTTACCTAAAGCAAGCTTCATAGTCAGGGAAGCACTTTGTGTCTTTAAATTTCCAGTACATTATACCCAGTTCTGTGCACATCTGACTTCATCTGTTTCTTTAATTAGCTGCATTCTATGTTAAAAGTCTCATCTTGCTTTGGGAAAAAAAAAAGCCTGGAAATTTTACTTGGGATATTTTTTTTATTATACATGTAATGTGCTGCTTGCAAAATGCCTGTATGTTGCATAATAGCTATTTTGTCTACTGTTACTTTCTTAGGGAAAAAAAAGATTCTGTGCCAAAACTTAAAACTTTGGTGCTGTGATATCAACCAAGACAAGACTTGTGTTACCTGCAGCCCTGCTTTTGATGTGTTCCAGTTTCAGTAGCACAGATGGATCATGATAAAGTGTCTCCCTATCACTTTTCCCAAGGAATAAAATTACAATTTCAAAAGCAATCACGTTCCCACAGAAAAATCTGAAGGGTGATCTTAAGCTTTTTTCAAATCTCAAATTGCATATATCTGCATTCTCTTGCCTGCTTGTAGAAACCAAAGCTTCCTAAGCAAACACTCCCCTGTGTTTTCAATAGCTTGGTTTGGATGAGTTTACTTGAGGAAATTAGTATTAAATTGCTGTTTTAAAAAACCCTCCAACATTTTCTTGGCTGTTCAAAAGAGGAGAGCAGGGCCTGAGGGTTGTGATATAAATGTACTGGTTTCTTTTTTCACTTCATCCAGTAGCAAAGTGTTGAATCAGCAGTTTCAACTCACCCTGGTTTTGCAGCAAACTATTTTTGAGGTTTAGTAACATCTCAATTTTGGATGAATGCTCAAGGGTTTTATTATTATTTTCTCTTTTTAGTTGCTTCTAGTGGTAGGAGCACATTCCTCTGTGTATAAAGTTTGTCCTAGCCAGTTACATAATAAAGGTGACACACAAAGTGGTAGTATCTGGAAAAAAATATAACAGTCTTACCTTAAAGTGGATTATCCATCAATTTTGTCCAGTATATAGTATTAGTAGAGCAGAAATAAATATAGCTCACATGCTGTTCTTGTAATGCAACTGTTTAATATCTCAAGACATGGACCCAGTATTTTGGTGTGAATATAATTGCAATGTAGGATAAAATGCCCAGAAATCACCTTCTCAGGTCTCTTGACTACACAATTCTCAATTTTAGATGTTACTCTTGACAGCAGGACTTAAAACTTAACCAGTGGTTCTCAATCCATTTTATGAGCCTGTTCATTTAAACATTTGCAGCACATTTTCAATGTCTTGGGTTTTTAATGCATGTTGTTGGGGGCTTAATGAAGAGAGATACTTAAACGAGTAGTCTGAGGGTATTTTCTTTGCAAGCAAATGTTGGTATGTTTTCCAAAGAAAGATTATGTGTTTAAATAACTAATAGATTATATAAGGTCAGACTGTTTGCTCAGAACTTTTCAGCGATTTCTTTTTCCACCAATGAGACAATTGGTTGAAAATTAGAATTCTGTTTTGCCCTAAAATACTTATGTAACGTTTATGAGTAATGGGGATTGATTTTTGAGCAAAGAATAGAAGTACATCCAACACATATGTGGTTCAGAATACTGTCTCACGATGGTGAAATATGCAGATGAAAAAGAATTTGGATGGTGTTTTCTATTTGAAATTATCTCATCAGTGATACAAACTGCTACCTTTCATTTCTTTTTGAAAATGGCTGTATTTTGTATTACTTGATATGTCTGAGAGAGCAAACATATGCTGCCACATGTGGTTAATGCTTCCATTGCAATCTGTTTTAAGCCAGTCCTGTATACATTTGTTATCCTAAAGCAAACTAAGTACTTTTTCATTTTCTAGCACTGTTTATAAATGTGGTTTACATAATGTGATGAATCTAACATCAACTGCACAAAGCTGCCTTGGAGCCTGCCCATCACATTTTAATAACATGACATATTCATTTTGTGCTCACAACCGCTCCATGTGCGGTGTGGTCACATATTTTGGTTTTAGCTAAATTCTGGCTCCTCTCAGGCTGGACTACACCATTTACCCAGCTGAGTATACAAAATCTGCCCTTCAGCTTCTTGTAGTTCAGTTTGATTCTTCAGTATCTATATATAAATATATTAAAAATCTTTTTATAAGCATCACACATGATGATAAAACAACTTCTGCTTGTTAATAGTTTTTAGCATGTTTTTGGCAGCTGACTTAAAAACTACATCAAAAATACAGTTTCCTTTGCAGTAAAAGTCCTCAGTCCCTGATGTTTTGTTTGTTAGCAACACAGCAATATTGCAGGGCGGGTCATAGCTTGCAATATTGAGAGCTTGTGTACAAAAAGTGCCGTAAAGTCACGTGTACGTGTCTGTACATCCATGGGGCTGTCAGGCTCCTCATGGCTTTTCTGGATGCAAGGATGTGCTGACCTGGAATGACTGGAAAGGCAAAACATCACCTGAAGGGTTTTTCACCTTGCAGAGAGTTTCTGTTGCCTCTGGAGCATCACTTAACTTTGTTCTGTCTCAGGCTACAGATTAATACAAATCCCTCAGTGTGGGAATGCCAATTTCAGAAGCTCCCACCTGTCTTATTTCCACCTTGATGCTCTTCTTCTTGGTCCTGTGGAAAGGTTTATGCACAAAACTGGATCAGGAAACTGCTTTGTCTGATCACTGAAGGTCTTGAAATGAGTTTGGGTCAGTACATGTCAGTTGTGCTTGTGATGCTGCTCACAGGTGTGGATAATGTGACATGGCATTTTTATGGAATATGGGTATTTATCTGCCTTAGAGACATTGAAAACAGCAGACATTCTTTCACGGAAAATCAAACAGTAGTTAAAATGAAAAACTCTGCAACCAGTGCCAAACCACTGAATCACTCCAACAATAAGTTCTAAAGGAAAATTTTCTGTTCCGGAATACAAGCTGGATTGAGAGCAACATTTCCTCACAGGCTATCGAGCATTTACTCTGCCAGAGTTCAAAAATGCCTTAAACCCCAAATCTTGATCACCTGCAAATGCTCAATTTCCCCCATTTTCCCTTAGGTTTTACCAAAGAGGATGGATGATATGGAATGTAAATGATTTCATGTTCTTAGACAGGCTTTGGGTAGATTCCTGTTGTTCAGACCATAAAAGCAATACTTAAAATGGGGACTGTCATCAAGTTCCAGTGAGTTGTTAGTTTTAAGAAAAAATAAATGTTATCATCTAATCCAGAAAAAAAATTTAATTTAAAGCGTGTTAGAGTGAAAAGAGAATATAGTTTAATTTGGAAGTAGTTTTTCTGAACTTTACTTATCAACAAAAGTAATTTATATTAATTAAAAATCCAAAGGCCCAAAAGTAGATGACTTTGATTCAGTTTGTGATTGACTGCTAGAAGTGGAAGCAGTGAATATCACATTCCTGAGACAGTAATTAACTACAATTTGCACTTCCTTGTCTAATGAAGAGCCCAGGTCTGTAAATGTTTGCATGTACTTTGAGCACATCTGTTTTGTAGATGGAAAGAGTAACAAGGTCTCTAGGAATGTCTCCAAACTCAATTTGTTTGCAAGTTTCGAAGCACACAATTTTTCACTTTGGAATAGCAGAAATGCAAGCATTTCTGTAGTTTCTGATCATTAGTATCATTACTAATAATAAGGAAGGTACACTCTGATTCAAGAAGTGATTTCCCTGTCCCATTAATTAGCTCAGCCTGTGTTCAGATGTGTGTTTTCATCCGTGGGAATTTTCTGGGAGGGCTTCATTTGTTTCTCATCAACACAAAACAGTAAATCTGTCATGCAGGGTTGGGTCTAGTTCTAAATACTCCCAAGAAATTGGGAGCCTTCTGAAAAAGTCTGATTTACTTTTAGCTAATGACTGCTGCTGGTGCAGTTTTAGTATTACTTTCTCATGATTATGCTACTTTTAAATTGTAGGTAACATGTAATATTAGGTTCCAATGGGCATTTTTTAAAAGGCAATTAAATTTGCTTTAATAATTTCTATACCATAAAGTGTTTTGTTGATTTTTAGCATTCATATTTTCCTCTTCCATCTGTAGGGGAAAATCACTAATAAGTCCTATCACTATATTTTTTTAATGAAAAGATGAAAAAATAGGAAGATAAAGACTCCTAAATTAAGCCAAAAGACCATGTAGAAACGAGTAGTGTTGTCAGACAGATGTCCTAATACACAATTTCCAAAGGTATTTGTTTGCAAATACAGGAGTGAGTTAGTTAAGAAGCTTGGTTCCCTGGGTGGGTTTGCACTGCTTTTTGTCAGAGACAGAAATCCACTGGATGACAGAAGCTCCTTTTACCACTCAGTGGAAATATTTATGTAAATTGAAAGAAAACATATGTCATAATTGCATATTAGCTTGTGGTATGGAAAAAGAGCTCTTTTTGTAGAGCAATTTGTAAACTAGACAGTATTATTTTCTTCTTGAACAGTTGTGTTCTACAAAGGATGATTTCCATTTGATTTTACCACAGCAGAACAAAGGAGCCTTGACTTTAGAAAGTAACATTTTAATGAATAACTTTTATTTTGTTTAACAGGCAATTTCATAGAATCATAGAATGGTTTGGGCTTGAAAGCATCTTAAAAATTATCTAGTTCCAACCTCCTGCCATGGGCATTTCTCAGCATTGAATTCATACTGTGACTATACTTTTGCTTCATGGTTGTTAGAATTTCTATTTTTTCCAATTCATGCATAATGTGTGCATCTCCTCACATAAAACCAGAGGATGTTCTTTGCTCATGTTGGAAAGAATTAAATTCAGCTAAAATAGGAATTAATCACTGCTTCTGTCATTTAAGGTTTTACCAGAGGCTCTCAAAATAGCCTTCAAAATAAATACAGAATACAGGCAATGCAGATTAATTTGAACCCATATGTTGTCAAGAAAGAGAATAATTATTTGATCTTTCCAATGTTAAAACTAGACCAACACTAAAGAAATCAGTGGGTGGCAGGTTCAAAATAGAAGGAAATGCTTCATGAAACATTTATAGTTCAGCTGAAATGTGCAAGAAAGTGAAGTGGATTTTAATGTTTCATATAGACCCAAAAAATAATTGGTCTAATTGAAAGAGGAAAAGTCTTGCTTCCTGAGTTCTTTGTAATGAGAGCCAAAGCGAGCTGGAAAAGGGAGAGTTTTCCCTGGAAGACTTGTAGGGAATAACCTGAGTAAGTCCAGAGCCATCCTGCATTAGAGGGAAGCCATAGATGTTTATATAGAACTGTCAGTGAAAAGGGGGTGAGAACCACAAAATGTTCTCAAGGGCTGTTCCCTGTCAGTTTTTAGGAACAGAATTTGTGAGGCCAGAGGATGAGAGGTATGCACAGCCAGCTTTCAGGGGTTTGGAGAAATTGCTGTGAAAAAACTAAGTGTGTTTTAATCCTTTTTCCTAATTTTAATCCTTTAAAAATACCATTACATAACTCACTTAGAAGATTCTTGTCTTTGTTGATAGTGTTGTTGAAGATCTAATATTTCCACAGCTGTGTTCAGTATTACTCCTTTGAGAAAAATATCTGTCTTGTGGAAAAAATAAGTCAGCTTTTATGCATTATTATCATATGAAAAATTCTCACAGAGAAACATAGACTTGTTTCAGTAATATTGCATGGAGAACCTACAGATTTCTGTGTATATATTCATAATACTGCATACTTGGAATGAAAGTTATTTTCACTGAAGTAACAGAACTGCTTCAAAGTCCATTGTAGGAAACAATGTTTTATGAGCTGGTCTGAATAACTCACTTTATCAAAGTTACATTAATATAAATAACAGCTTAAAACAGAAGTAATGAATCAAAATTTTGCATTCAGTAGCTGTGTGGAAATCTGCATCCTGCACAAAGAATTAAACACCAAACAAATGGAAATTCTACCAAACTACAGTAATTGTTTACTCAGTGGCTGTAGGAAGTTCCTTACATAACAGACTATTAGGGAAGAAATTACAAGGTAAATGGTTTTTAAGATGAACCTTTTAAATAATCCAACTCTGAATGCTTTAATTTACTTTAATCCTTAAATCCTTGGGGGAAAAGACTATTTATTGAATGGAGCCAGGATGGCTCAAGCAGACTGGAAGGATATTGTTGGGGGGATTCTCTCAACTCTTGAGTATTTGTTCACTTGTAGAGTCTACAGGGAATGTTTGTTTGGCAAAGCCACAGGAATGGACATGGAGCCCTGGGCAGGGACGTCACTGCCTTTATGGGAGAGTGAAGAGCACAGCCTCTGTACCTCCCAAACACCAGGTGATTTTTGAGTCCAGCCTAAGGTTGTTGGACCTTATCATAAATAATCAGGCATTCCCCCCAACTGCCTTGCTCCTAATAGCCAGAATAGCTCTGCATAATTTATGCTCTTGTAGAAAAGAAAGGTTTATGAAGGAAGCTGCAGTCTGGGGAAGAGACATTGTTCCTTTTTCTTGACATTAACATGGTCTTCAAATTAATTGCAATGCACAACATTTCCCCAGCTGAAAAAATTGCAGTTTCTGAATACAGAGCTTTGAAGTCACTGCCCCAGATAAACCTTATTACCCATAGAACTCCCAAATAAAAATAAGTGAAAATTGCTGATTTTAGTCACCGGGACAGTTGATTTTGGGGGTAGCCCTCTGGATTCTCACAGAGAAGCATCCATGAAGGACAGACCTGTGGGAAATACAGCTCAAACTCTGCTGCTGGTTTTAGTTGAGGGGCTGAAATGGGATGGTTTGTGTGAGCTTATTCAACAATGTTCAGCTAATGAGCTGTGGCAAGAGGTGAAGTTGCCCTCAGCCTTCAGCCCATCTATCTCTCTGTTCAAATGAGATTCCCCTTTATATCCTGTACTATTATTAGTATTTTTTTATTGTTGTTGTTGTTATTCCCCTTATTATCCTGTATTACCCTGCCACACCCCACTGTGGGAATTTTTACCAGACGTGACTGCAGAGCAGAGGCAGTCTCATGTGCTGCTCCAAGGAACTCCAGAGCAATGACCAGTTTGTGTGTTGGGAAACTTTATTAACTGTTCACAGGCTGATAAAGTCAGGGAATACTTATGGAAATTGGAGGATTCTGTGCAGCAGCAGTTAGGCAGGATGAGGCTGGGCTCTATTGGAAATGCATAAGCAGAACTGTCCTGGCCCAGGTCAGAGCCCAGCTAGGCCAGTCCCCAGCTTGGACAGTGGCATTTCTACTGAGAAAGGGCATTGCTCTTTCTGGGCTTCCTTTGCTTCCATTTTCCTTGAAGCAAAGTAAAGCTGTGATTTTGGGACAGATGTTTCATTCAGAGATTCACCCTGAGGTAGTTTGGCTTTTTTCTGCCGTTCCCAAGGGAGTGGCTGGAGCTGTGTGAGGGGAGGTTCAGGCTGCTATCAGGAAGGTTCAGGTTCAGGAAGGTTCAGGTATCAGGAATGTGGATGCTGGGCACTGCCCAGGCTCCCCAAGAAAAGGGCACTGCCCCAAGGCTGCCAGAGCTCCAGGAATGTCTGGACAACACACCCAGGCACAGGGTGGGATTGTTGGGTGTCTGTGCAGGGGTTGGATTAAGGATCCCAATGGATCCCTTCCAACTCAAAATATTCTGGGATCCTTTTAAAACTGATCAAACATTATCCAGTTGAGAGAAGCACATTTACTGAGTGAAAAAGTTGACAAAATAGCGATAGTAAATCTATTGGTTTACTTTTGCTTTATTAACTGGAGTATTTCATATCATAAAAGGGATGATAATTTATTGTTAATTGGTTTCTGGTGTGGTCAACATGTTCTATGCAGTACTCAAGTCTCTAAGTTCTTTCAGAGACACACAATGGTGCAGAATATGTTCTTAAAGGTAATTTAGTGACCCAGTAACTCTTGCATCATGTAGAATGGAAGATTTTTATAAAGAGTTCTGCTTGATGTTCTCTCTTCACTTCTTAAATTGAAAATAACAGAGTAGTGCTGTGTCTTTATGGGTCTCTCCTGATGGAATTTTAATGTAGAACAGGGTGTCTGTTAGCAAGGAACATTGCATCTGTAATGAGACTTTGTAACCTGGTTATTGGGAACATTAAACACCATATTTCCATTGAATTTCATTATAGCAGTTGTAACAAAATTGTTCAAATTGTACTTGCAGGCATTTGAACATAGCTTCTTGGTACCTGAATTGGTGTAAAACTTAGAAGTAGGATGTTAATTTATTGGGAAAATAAAAAGCTAGGTTCATTTTGATCATATGATTGTTTCTTAATGTGGAAAAGGAGATCTGTTTAATACATTTTAGAGGCTTTTAAGTGACGTCTTCGCTACTTTTAGATGGAAAAAGTGTTCCAACATTTTTCCACAATACTTTGGGACCTTGAGACTGAACAGCAGTTGTTGACATCTTTAAATCAGAGCTCTTATTTCACATGTCTGCTGTTTTTTCCCCATTTAAAATGGTCTTCAGTCTGCCAAGAGAAGTAAAATTAAAGCCTTGAAATAGAGTTTGGGATTCAATGGTAACTAACTGTAAGAGAGGGGTCATGTTACTAAAGATGCAATAAAAGCAGGGATCTCTTTTGTTCATTAGGAAACAGAGATGTGTGTCTGCTGAGCAAGTCCAACATGTTATTATAAATCTTTTTACATGGATGTTTGTACCTTTTTCACTTTACAAGAAGACAGTGAGGCTGTTATTCAGGGCTTCTTCCAGATGAGGGTTGGTTACACAGTTCACTAAGCCTTTAAATGCTTCCTGCAGCCAAAACCAGCTTTAAAGGAAATCTCTGTAAAAATATTCACTATTTCCAGAGGGTTGGCTTCACCTCTGTGGTTGGGATGTTCTACAAGGTGGCCATGGTGTGGTTCTGACCCCTTGGAGCACTGATTTGACCTGAGGTTTGGTCTTCCAAAACCTCATCCACGACTTCAGCAAGGAGAGGTGGTGTAGAAATTTTATCAGATGTTGGTGCCTCAAGTTCTTTGTTGTTTTGACATTGGTTGGTTGGGTAACCCCTCACTCCTTGGGGTTACACTTCCAACTGAGGAGAGGTTTTGAAGCTTCCAGAGGAACCTTCCAGAACACAAGAAATTGCATTGGTCTGCAAACCCACAGTCAGCAGAATTCTTCTCTGCAAACTGCTTCATGCAGAAAGTTATCAGGAATATTGTGTGAAATTATTTTGGTAGCATTTACTCATAATTTTACTATTTTTCTGCCTGTAGACTTGTCTGAAAATTGTATACATTGGAATATAAACATAGTACTTAAATGAGAAAATGTTTTCTCAGGGGAGTTTCCACCAGTTAAGGCTGGTATTACCACATGACACAGATGATAAACTGTTTATTTTCTTGCTGTGATGTAACTGTTTATAAAGCTGTGACTTGAAAGAGCTTTAAAGTTCATTGATTTCTTTCAGTAAAAGCAAATTTTTGGTAGAAAAATGTTAACATTCTGTTTCCTAGTTCTGATAGGTATTTTCTTTTAGTGTTCTGAGGGGTTTTGCAGTAGTGCAAGCATGATGGATATTTCAGAATCAAAATTCAGAAATTACATCAACCACTCTCTGTAGTGTTACTGTAAGAGTGAATTAACTGAGTGAAATTCACTTTGTCACAGGCAAATAGAAAGCAAGTGGTCTCACAGCAATTCTTTTTTGGGGCAGAGTTGAGTGATTTGTAGCTTTGTAATGGAGGGTTCTCTATTAAATTGAAAGTGGAGAAGATTAGATAGAGTGAACTCAACATTTTTGGGGTCTCAGAGATTCTAATAGCATCAACACATGGGCATTAATAATGAAAATCTCATTTTGGGAGATATTTGATGCCTTTATTTTTCTGAGGCTTTTTGTGTGGTTTTTGTACAGTTTTTTTCCTAAGAAAGCTCTTTTACCTTGCTTAGAGTAAACATTACCTCTAATTGTTCCTTCAAATTCAGAAATCTACCCAAGCTTCCATGGAAACAACATTATTTTTTTGGAGACCTCCACAGTTTTTATCATACCAGAAGTGCCTGTGCCTGGTCAGGCATATCCTCCAAGTTCCATCATCATTTACTCACTAAAAACAACCTCTATACCTTTTGTATTAATTTGGTGATAACCACAGGATGTATTCTGCTCTGTTTCAATTTATAATGAGATTTAGCAAGTCTTGTCAAAATTCTGATGTGAGATACTCGAGTCAACAATGCAAGTCAGAACTTAGAAATCTAATAGAGGAATTCTAAACTCCGAAAAATCCTCTTAGGCCACAAAGCACTGTGGTTCTGGAATTGCTATGGCTATTGAATCCTAACCTGTCCTTACTGACTGTAAAATATCTTTCCCTCTTGTAGTTTCAACATTCACACCTTGTATTCAGATCTCTGGTTGGGTTACTGAAAACTTCATATTCAGGGTTTTGCTGTACTATAAGCAGTTTCCTCTCTGAAATATTTCTAAAATTCTGATGGGGCATCTCTGCAGTCTTAGAAAGTTGCAGCTGTTTAACTCTTGAATTTATCTGTGAGTAGAAGTCATCTGTGTGTGCAGAACAGGAGAAATGAGAATGCTGCTGTGCATCCCCCAGATCCCATTGCCTAGCAGAAATGTTACTGGCTTGGCTTAGCAGGATCTCCCTCAAAGCAACTCTCATCAGGGACTTGCTGTGAAAGCTCTCACAGTATTTATTTTTTATATATATAATATATACACTATTTAATAAGATTTCTGAGTCTGATAACACTTAGCAAAACTATTATTCCACTCTCAATCCAATGGCCTTCTCAAAGTATATTCACTTCCAATGTAAACCTACAAAAATTAATTATTTGCTCAAATATATTTTAGAGAATAAACTAACTACAGTGGTTTTATGTTGAGCTGTCCTTGCATACTTTTATCATACTGGTGGCCAAAGATTCCAGACTTGTTCCCATGTTTATCTTGACCAAGAATTCTCAGGTCACTGTGTCCTGGAGTCACAAGGTGTAAAATGGTGACAATCCCATTTACTTGGTTTATAAAATTCTTTCAAGCTCTGTTTAGAAGTGATGAGAGTTTTATAGTGAAGCCCATTCCACTTCCAATAAAATTGGTAA
Organism: Melozone crissalis; assembly: GCF_028551555.1. NCBI lineage: Eukaryota > Metazoa > Chordata > Aves > Passeriformes > Passerellidae > Melozone > Melozone crissalis. The sequence continues at coordinate 17,184,148 of NW_026535807.1, read as the reverse complement.
TTTTGAAGAGTGGATTTGAGCTGCTTCCATCTGACATAGGGAAATGTTGTGCAAGTGTAATTACTGTGTATTTCTGAAGTGAGCACCCATGCATTTGTTGTGTCCTTCATCCCTTGGCTTCTTTCTCCTGCTTGTTCTTCTTCCTCTGCTACTCTTGTGCTCCACTTTGAGAACATTTTTCCTTCATTCTCTGTCTCACTAATGGGGCTTTATTTTGGTGCTGTAACTTCACTTTAGGTCATGTCCCACTACTGAGAGCTTCTCATAGGAACAACTTCCACAGAGTGATGTCAGGCAAGCTTGGTCCTCATTGTACTAAACCCCCCCAGGAATCATCTTAGTCACATCGCTTGTATAAAATTCACTTTCATGGTATCTTAATAGTGAAAAAGCACACCTTGGAGAAAAAATATAAATAAATCTCGATTAATCTGTGTTTTAGTGGTGTTATCCCATGCAAACCCAGTGGAGAATTTCTTTTGGGTCTTAGGAGTCTGAATGTTTGATAAGAGAAGAATTCTACTTAAAAGAAAGTATTTGCAGCAATATGTGGTGTTTTGCTTACATTTATTATAAGACTACATATCCTGTAGAGTATAAAAATCTAATAAAATAACTATGGTACAAACAAGTGGAACCTATTACTGTGACTTTAAAAACAATTTTAAAAAATTAAAATATGCTTTGCTTAAAAAAAAAAGCATTCGGATAGAAATGAATTGTTCATTCCTCTAGGTCATCAGAATCTGTGTTTGAATACAGGAAGTTTTTAGGGTCATCTAAAACAAATAATTTAATTTTTTTTCTTAAAATTTCACTTGGAAGAGAGCTTAACACTGCAAAATGTTTGGTAGAAAATCCAATCCTGTGTGCGTTTTAAGAAATTTGATTCCTGCATTGCTAGAATGTTCATGGCTCGAGGATTTTTAATCTTTTATGTACCATTTTTACAGTTGATGGTACCATTTAAATGTTTTAAATTCATTTAAATAAGATAGGACAAAGCTGAGGGTTTAGTTATATTCTTAAATCCTAAAATCTGATCTTACAGAGGCTGTGCCTGGGGGCACAGTTTGACCCGTTGTGTTTAAGCAGAATGCTGTTAATAAAAATAAAAATAGATCTCATAGTCTTAAGCTTCAATTTTTACATTTAATGGTTTTATAATGAAACAATATGAAGAAACACACTGCTACCTTACTTCAGTAGATAATATGCAGTATCATATTTATGGCAGGAAGGGTTTAAATCAGAAATAAGCAGGCCAGTGAGTGGAGAGAATAAATAAAACTGCATTTCTAGAGATGGGGGTTGCAATGCAGAACTGGGGGGGTTTATTTGGTCTTCTGTGGTTTAAGAACAACACTGCAATAGGATCTTATGCATGAAAATGAATGTGGGGAGAGCTGCCTTGTGTTGATGTAGTTGTTTTCAAGGTGAACATGTTCCAGGTGGGAATCTTCGTGCTCCTCCTCACTGTGGTCATGCTCGTCCTCGTGGTGGCTCTGAGTCCTGCAGATCCGTTCTGGGGGCACCCTCCTGTGACACAGGGGAGGAACCACGTTCTAATCATGTTCTAATCATGCAGAGAACTCTTAATTTCCTCTTTTATTTTAGAGTTGCTGTCTATTTAGATATTTGAAAATGTTAACTTCATAAGTACATTAAATTTTCTCAATTACATATTTACTGAGGACTTTGAAAAGCCATTCTTTTGAACATTCTCTCTGCATTGTTTTCTCATTTATATCATATACTGAGTTTTCCTGAGGAAAATATTGCCATGTGTTGCTGAATGAAAACTTTGTCTGACACATGGGAATTCTCTCTTTGCCATTTCTTTGTTTTACAAAACAGCACAGAGAGCCTGGATTGAGCACGTGGCTCCAGAGCTGGGGCTGGTGGAACCTGCTCACCAGGTGACTCCAGCTGCTGACTCCTCCCATTATTTTGTTATCACTTGGAGCTCTGCTCCAGGAGCAGAAAAGCTGGTGATTGCTGGTGATGAGCATTTTCAGTAACTGTGAACTTAACTTCAGTAACTCATTTCTATCATATTAAGAAATATTGCAAAAGAAAACTCAGCATTCAGCTCCTCCTTCAGATTTTTGTAACAAATATTTACTTTAAAATAACAAATACTTAAAGCAAAGCATATCTTATTTATTTTAATGTCATTAATGTAAAAAAGAGCTTGGAAATTACCTTATTTTATTGTTGTTGAGTCTTAGAAAACGTAGTTTTCTCATTTCATCAATGCCAAAGGGTACAGCCTTCAATTCATTGTGATCCAAAAAGAGCTCCCTCAGGGAGTGGTAAGCTCCAAAAAACGACACTGGGTCAATGCCATCATCAGTGAGTTTGTTGAAGGACAGGTAGAGATACTCCAGCCCAGGCCTCATGTGGCCAAACACATAGCCTGGAATTCTCTCAATCTGATTTCCTATAAGCACCAGATGGAGTAAAGATTTGGGCAGGTAGGAGGGAACATGATACAACTTATTGTAGGAGAGGTCAATTGATTCCAAGTTCCTGCATTAAAGAAGAAAATAAAAGAAAAATGCTGAAACCCCTCTGAGCTCCTGGCCTGGCAGTGCTGTGTCTGTGCAAGGCTCTGCTTCATGGCATTGCCAGGGAATGACATTTCCAAGGGAAATTTGATCCTGATAATGGGGCAAAATGCATTTATGGAACATGCTTGTGCATAATTACTCTGGGAATAGAAATAATTAAGTCATGAATTACCAATCAAGCACAAGGATTTTGTTGATGGGAAGAGATCTCCAGTAATGGGGGGGGTCAGTGCAGGGCAATCCCATGGGACTAATCTGGGATTGCTGCAATAATGAGTTACACTGAAGAGCTGGAATAACCTCGGGATTTCAGTCATTATCCCATTAACAGGGAGGTTTAAGCTTTGTTCTGAAGCCCATATGAAATGGAATTGTGTGAATGAATCAGTCCCCTGTGCTTCATTTCCAGGCATGAGAGAGGCTGTCAGTAGTAACAGCGTGGTTGTTCTCAGCTTCAGGAATTCACAGGTTCAGGAATCAAGGAATGGGGCTGCAGTGCCAGTGATGGCCAGGGACCCTGCTCAGCTTGGCAAATTATTTAGCAGGAAAATCAAAAGCACTATCATTTTTTACTGCTGGCATTCTCATTGCTCACTGTGCTAATATTCTGCTCTTAGACAATGCAGCTGAACAATCTTCCTTTCATCTTATTGACTTTTATAATTTTTAATCCAATGTGAAATAAGGCTAGGATAGTATTAAATTATTTTTAAATTACCTTTGAGATAATTATGTATCAATACTAAATTGTCATATAATTGTATATAGTATTATTTACAATTAATGTTCATCTTTGAATGGGTGGTCAGAAAAAAATATTGACTTTTATGTTAATATGGTACAGATTTGAGGTAGAAGATCTTTCTATTTGACAGCTGACTATCTTCTATATTATACAATTAGGCAAAGGAAATTTAGAAAAATTAGCAAAGGAAAACAAACCAAAGCATAATTACAAATCTAAGTTAAAAGTAATGAAGTGCAGATGTTTATTTGATTATTTGACTCACTAAAAAGAGAGAAAAATTAAATAAATGCATTTTAAATGTCTGGTACTTACTCTTGGTTTATCCAAGCCAAAGGTGCTATCCTGTGCTCTTCTAATTTGTTATGCTTTAGCCCAATGATGTTGATGTTTCTGGTGTGGTTAAAGCAAATTTCTGACACTTCTTCAATTTGATTATGTTCAAGATATAACTCCTGTAAGTGCATTTGGGAAGAAAATTTGTGAGATCAGAATGGGCTGAGTTTTCCCATTGCAAATTCCAAGTGCAGCAATGTCCCCTGTATTCCCTGGTCTGTGTTAATTCTGAATCTGAACCAGGCAGTTTGTAGCTGGAATGGACCTTCAGAAACACAATTCCTCAGAGCAATTGTTTTGTTTTCTCACTTGTGAGAATACATATTGCTCTGAAAGGACAAACAGAAGGAATTACATGCCTTTGGGTGTTTGTTGTGGGGGTTGTTATTGTTAGTATTTATTTTGGTTGTTTTGGGGTTTTTTACCTCAAGAGTGGCAGGAAGACCTTGTGGTATAATTCTAAATTTATTTCTTCCCAGTCGCAAATAAGAAAGGCTTTTCAAAGGGTAAAAGGCCAAAGGACTGACATTTGCTTCACTAAGTTTATTTCCTTCTAATTCCAGAGTGACCAAGTTCTTTAAACCTAAGGAGTAAAAGTTTCATTTCAGTTAATTAATGCCATCTTATATCTTGTTAAAACACAAGTTCATATTTAAGAGTCTTAAACATTACCCAGATCAGTTCACAGCAATGAAAAATAAAAATGAACTGATTTTATTATCTCATAATCTTGGACTTGTTCATAGGTTTGTAGATCTTTAGAGATTGACCACAGCTTTATTTACATTTTCCTCTCCCAGTCCAAATGGAAAGGGCAGCAGCTGATCCAGTTTAGATAGGACCCTTTTGGCAGGAGAGGAAAAGAAGCAAAAAAGTCCATCAAATTCTGACATGGATGGTTGCCTTTCCTTTTTCTTCCTCTTTTTTCTATCAGCCTGTGTTTAAACTGGCTTCAAATGATCATGGTTGACTCCAGTTATATTCTCCTTTATTTTTCATAGACATCAAATTCTGTTCACTTCCATGCAATTTAAAATTAACTGAAATGTTTCCACCACACAAAAAGCCATCAGGTTAAAGCTGGGGACAGTTGGTGTCTTCAACATGCTCCAAATTCACCTCCACTCAGTGACCTTAAATATAAACTGCTTTGGGAGAGGAGCAGTTGCATAAGGGAAAATATAATTTTAAAATACTTTGTCATGCAAGCCTTTCAGCTTGTGCTGCTTTTAAAGACATGGCACTGTAAAGCTAGCAATTATTTTTTTATGTCAAACCAGGTTAAACATTCAGCTTTTCAAATTTATTTTTGACTTTTCATATGATTTTCATTTTTTAAAATACCTTTTAAGCCGTCTTCATCAATGGCATGAAGTTGGTTGTCATTTATTTTTATTTCTTCCAAAGTTGATGGCAATTCAGAGGGAATAAGTGCCAGCATATTTCCATCCAAATACAAACGTTTCAGCTTTTTCAGGATCTTATAACAGGGAGGAAGAGCATTTATATTATCAAGGAGCAATATATGCAGATAAATATTGAGTTAAGAGTTTCTTTAATACACACTCTGTAAGGTTTTTCAGCAGCAGTGCAGTAGTATCCAGTGTTTTGAATTAAAAAATTTTTTTTTCCTGTCAGTCTAATTAATAAGTTACTTTCTGCTAAATATTAACAAAAGTGCCAGTTAATGTCACATGTAATTCAAAGAGCTTCCCCACAGCCCTGCTGCAGTTCCCCAGGATCATTGTTTGCATTGCTGCTGCTCTCTGTGAATTGTGGAAGAATTGCCTCACTACGCTGGGCAGTATTTAGGACTTCAAAGTACATGTATTTAGAAATTACATGCTTATCCTCTTCATCTGTGAGTAAACTGATCATTTTCTGTAGGTCAGCAAATTTCCTCAGGCAGAAGGAGAGCAGCTTTCAGTAACTGAGGGTTATTATGCTTAAGCTAGCTTAAAAGATTGGTATGAAGAATTATCATATCTCAATTTTAATTCTTGATTATGGTGAGAGATTTCTCAAAGTAGTTATTGAATTATACAATGCTTATTATACAAGGTGCAAAGTAGTTTAGATCCATAAACTGAAAAGCAAAAAACATTCTTTTAAGCAGCAATTACTGAGAGGGTAGCAGAGGAGCCATGCTTTCTTACTTTGAATGCTTTGGGACCTATGCCAGGAGAGGTAATGTTATTTTTACTCAGATCAATCCATTCCAAATTAGGTACCCCATTGAATGCTTCATCTGAGATAGTAGTGATGCTATTTCCTGGGACAGAAGGCAAGAAAAAAGTTTCAGTAATGAAATACAGTCTGCACCTGAGGTGTGTAATACTGCATCTAGAAAATATATCACAAAAATAGCATTATGGACAGTAATTTTGTGTAGATCTATTCATCTTAGTATTTAAACACTGGCATGCAAATCTAATGTTTTTCATTTATTGTTTTAAAGGCACAGCTGTAAAATTAGTTCTAAAACTTTTCTATATTAAGGAATGACAAAGCATTAACAGTGGTGTTGACTGCATTTGAGGGTGGATGATGCTAGAAAAGTCATGCAAATTAGATCCATTAATTACCTGTGAGGTCTAAACTCGTTAGGTCTGGATCTGAGATGGGAGGTATTTGTGTAAGTTTGGCATTAATGCAGCTTACTGTGGTGTCCGAGGTGGAACATCCAGATGGCAAAGGAGGAGTTTCTATGGGTGGAACAGGAATTGGGAAATGAGATGGAATTCTGAAAGCACCATCATCTTCATCACTGTCATCCTGCTCAACTCCTGCAGCTCCCGTTCTGGGGACAGGCAGCCTCCCTCTGTGCCGCCCTTTGTGCCTCCGGCGATTCTTTCTGCCTTTCCTTTTTCTTTTCTTCTCCCCTTTCTTGTGCCCCTCCTTGTCTCTGCCCTCTGTCACTGCTGTGGGGAGCAGCTCATCCTTCTCCATGTGAGTCTGTGCTGAGGGCAGAACATTGGTGCTGTCGAGGTCCTTGGGCTCTGGGGAGTCACCAGACATCTCACTGATGGCATCCAGTGAAATTATACTGGAGTCCAGGGAGGAGGCTGATGGGGGAAAAAACAATAAAACAACATAAGGGTCTGATGAAACTAAAATATTAGTGAGCACTGTTTCCCACATACTGTGGAAAATTATGACTATAGATTATTCCTCTTGAAATTCTATTCGAAGAATAAAAATGTGGTCTTAAATTGCTGCTTGAGAAAAGAGACACTTGACTGAGAAATTATGGAGGCAGCCATACAGAAGAGTTTGTACACAGCTGCAATTCCTGAGAACTCCAGACGAAAAGGTAGAAAAATTAATATAGCTTTCATTATCTTCCTTTTTGACTTACTATTAATTATGGGGTTTGTGTTGATGGAGGTGTCTAAAGAGGAAAAATAATGTGTCTGGAAGTAGGAGCTAATTTGGAAAAAATTCACAAAGGTCAAGACTTGTTCTCCTCCAAAAGGGATTGTCAGGGGAGGAGTTGGCTGCAGGTGGGGATCTCACCAGGGAAATGCATTAACTCCGTTACCAAAATGCAGTTTTAACTTCCATAATAGGACAATTCTAATAAAAGGAGTTCAAATGTCTCAGTCAACGTGACTTTTACATTTCTACAGAGAATTCCTATGATGTCTCTTCTCAGAGTGTCACATGCATATACACATGAGGATAAATAATTCTTACAGTAGGAGAAGATAGAGTTCAGTACTTTGCAGATATAAAATACTGGGAGTGTGGGAAGGAAAAGGAATCCCATCTCATGTTTATCTCCTCCATTCCTTTTCTCTTTAAAGGTACCAGTTTTATTTAAATTATTGTGAAATACCAAAATTGTAGTTCTGGAGCTTCTCTTGGGAATTGACTTTCTTCTTTTGATTTACATCAAATTGCTGCAGGTTTTTGCACTCCTAACAAAGATTTACCACTCTGTATGTCTAATACATCAATAATGACCTGTAGTTATTGATTGATCCTTTGTAAATGGAAGTGGGATAGAAAATATAAATAGATGTTATTTATTCGTACATTTACAAAGTTCTGTAAAGGTAGGGGGGAAGTAAAAAAAGAAATACAATTATCTTTACTATTGCATACTTAGCATGATCTTTTCTTTAAATGCTGCTTCAAAATCATCTAACAGAGCTCTCAGATAAACCAAGATCAACTTGAGTAAAATTTCTGAAGAGCTGCTTTTCCCATGGAATTCAGGATAATGTGTGCCTTGTAACTCTTGGGATCATTAAATTCAGTGTTTATGGAAGGTTTTAAATATCTGTGGTGTCCCATACCGGTGTCAGAACACACTGGGCAGCACTCTCCTGCAGGAATGACGGTGTGGGGACATGTCAGAGGGTGGCACATGGCGGTGTCACAGATCACCTGGCCCTGGGAGCACAGGCAGGTGGTGCAGGGCTGGGGAGACCACACGGCCTTGTCGAACATGATCATCCCGTTGGCTGTGCACTGCCCCTTCTTCCCTGGGAACACAAAATGGGACATGGCAGGTAAACAGCTTACAGTGAACCAACAGTGCTCATTTACAGCTCTGGAAAGAAGCACTACTATTTTTTTCTCATTTTGAAAATATGTAAAATACACCCTATTCAAAGGATCTTATCATTATTCCTTACTTTTCATAGCTATATTTTCTTCAGCTTATAAGTAATCTCCAGTTATGGAAAGCTTGAATATTTTTTCCAGACCTTCTTCTATTCCTTTCTTGTGCACTACAGATCTTTTCTAATATCTTGCACATTAAATGAGAAAATTTTATTAAGGCCCTGCAGAACTGGGAGGGTAACAATATAGTGACAGTTCATAGGCTTGGTGGAAGTAAAGTTCCATTCCAGGATGACTGATAAGATAGCAAAAATCTCCACTTCCTTGTAACTTGCTTTATTTGAAAAACAAAAAACCAAAAATCCCTCTTTGCTATAAAAGCAGTAATCTAGAACAACCTGTGCTGTGAAATACTCTGTCTCCCAAATTTCTGGATATGTATCTACAAAAGATTGAGATTTCCCCAGGGTACACAGTTCAAATTTTCAGAAAGAAATGTAATTTTGTAAGCTCTGGTCAGATATTCAGTAGGGGGATGATCTGGAGAGCACAGAGACTGGGGAAGGAAACTAATCCCAGTCTCCCTTTCCTTCCAGTGGTGGAGTTCACCTCAGAATCTTCCCTGGGCAGTTCTCACCCAGACCCCAGGGTAAACATGGCACTTTAGCACATTGTTTTTTTATTTTTAGTCTTTTGAGAGAAGGAAAACCAAGGCTGAGATTCTTCATCCCATGCAAATATTCCTATTTCTGTGTGTATCTCTAAATGTTGTTGAGAAGCTGAACTCCCTCACACCTTCCTTTTCCTCTTTCTAACTGACCTGAGAATGCATTGCTGAAGTGTTGTTTTGAGATGAAAACCCATTTCAAAGTTAACTTTGTTCTTCCCTGCATATAAAGAAGAAGAAATTTCCTCTGTTCCTATTCAGTTTGACTTCCTCCTTAAAATGAAAATTAATACAGTGGAAAAATCTTTTCTCACCTGAATCTGCATGCCAATACTTTCACTTGTGGTGCACAAATTGTCTTTGGAGGGTTCTTTGCAGGGTTTGTTTTCCCACACTCTGCCCTGCTCCATGCCTGGGTGTTTAATTCTAATAAAAGTATTCAGCATAGCCTCCTAATAACCTTGTAAGACTATTGTAAATACTTGGTTTGAAATGTCTCTGGTATTAATATTTGTCTCAAAATGAGGCATTTTGCATAGTCTTTCAAGGTAGTCCTACTTCATAACAAAGGTTCTTTTCCCTTCTACTCAAAGACCACTGGATATCAATCTGTTTTCTACAATAAAAATTAATTATCAGAATCATCCAGTTTGGTTGATCTCTATATTCCATATTTTTTTTTAAATGCTTTGATTTAAATTGCTCTTATGATGACAAAAGCAAGAAATTGAAGTTTTGAGTAGTTGCATCTCGTTTTTTCAAAAGTCTGGGACATCTCTGCTTCATTTCAGCTGCATAAAGTTGTGCTCTAAGCAACTCCAACCTTGTCAACTGGAGGAGGAGAGGAATTAGCCCAGGCCAAGTGTTAGCTGGCTTTAAGTCTCTTGTCATTCCACCCAGGTATCTGCAATCCAGCTGTTTGCTGGGTCCTGACTTTGGGGTTTATGTGCTTGCCAGTACACCACAATACTTCTTTTAAATAACCTCCAAAAGAAACACAAGAAGAATCCTGCACTCTCTCATGTTAAACAATAAAACAATAACTGTTCCAGAAGAGCATGATCTGGCCTGAGAAGGAAATTCTTCTGTGCTTCCTAAAATTCTTTCTTTTGTTTTAGCTACCAGAGTGTATCAGAAGTCAGAGCAAATCTTGTCTGAATAAGCATAAAGATCTGAGTTATCGGGCTTGGCCTCTGCAGGCTTCTGTAACAAATGATCCCTTGTTTCCCTGTGTACATTAGAGTTGCATAAAAGGCAGGAGCAGTGTGTGCTCAGACAAAGGTTTTCCCCTTTGGGTGCATTGCAGAGCTGCTGTCTGGCACTGTTGGGATTCCCAGAACCCCTGTGAGACACAAAGGCTGTGCTGAGATGCTCCTCACATTTCCTGACCACTGAGTCACTTCAGCTTGGTGGGGTGAGAGGGATCAGAGATGGGGCAGCACTGAACATCCTACTCTGCTCTGCCTAATGGACAACTGCAAGTTACCTCATGCTGTGGCCAACTGTTTGATTTAATTTGAATGTTCACATGGTTCTAATCTGGAGGAATTACATGTCTGGTTACTGTTAAACCTCCATTTAGCTGCTAATTTTCATCCTGCATATATCTGTAAATTTGGGTGGGTTTGGGTTTTTTTAGTCTCCTAAGAGCAAAACAAGTAGCTAAGAGAATGGAAATTAATGTTTGGATTGCATTTTCTTCTACTCTGAAGCATGATTAATAATAGTGTTCTATTATTTAATAGGCTCTGTTTTTTCCAAATCTGACATTAACTTGAAAAAATTTTGAACTTTAAAAGCTAGACTAAAAAATACCTTGTGGTTCCAGTCTTTGGCAGATGAGCATAGGACTTTTAACCTTTGGAAATATGGTGTAAATTCAGCGTGGAGTTCCAAATAAAATGAGTTCAGTGGTTTGAGCTCAGCTTTTGGATGCAAGTCCAGATAGAAAGAAACAAGCGGGGCGGGGAGGGGGAAGAGCTGTGCATTATTTCAGCATGACTGATGGTCCTGACAGAAACCCTGGACTATCTTACATGAAGTGTATGCTACTTACATGGTATTTTCCTCTCTTTAACTTTAAAAATATTTGTAAATTAGATGTTTGACATTAGTAATATGTATAATGTTGTAATACACACTGAAAATGCCATAGTCCAAAGTTTTGCTAGTTTTCCTATTCCAACTCCTTTCTTCAAATACTTGATTTGAAATGGTTCAGCCTTTCTGAAGAAAGGACTCACAACAAACAGTAATTGTGGAGAAACTGTGGCTGATTTATGTTTGGCCATTTGAGACCTCTTAACCCAGTGGTCATGTCTGCTGTGTGACTCACTGAAAGGCTTAAATTATTGCTTATAAAAATAGATTATTATTATTTTTATTATATATAGAATATGGGAATCAGAGCATTCTGTTTTGATTTTTTTCCATAAAATTCATTAAATTGCATATATTTTAGTGTGTGATATCTTGATGGAGGAATGGAAATATCTGTATCCATAAATACAGATATCATATTATTTATGGATACATAAATACAGAGGTGAAAATCTCTGGATCACCAAAAAAGGCAAGTTAGGTATAAATCATACTACTGAACTTCTGTTAAATAAATCTGGGTTGTCAATATAGATGGAGCATAAGAGTGGTCTTGTGTTGGATGAGTAGGATTTTTTTCTCTTTTAACTCAGTTTTCCATCACAAGGGTCTTGTTTATAGTGTAACTTCCATATTGCAGCCACTACCAAGTGTTATTTACAAAATCAAGAAATATTCCTGAAGGTTTGCATGTGCAATTTGCTTTTCAAAAAGCAACCCGTAAAGTAAAATGCAACCCATAAAGTAAAAATAAAAACTTGAATCTATTTTAATTAACACTGTTTTTAGTGTTAAAGCCTCAGTGCTGAAGCCTCAGTGAAATGTTAATTGACTTAAGAGACATATCGAGCAATAAATTCTTCAAAATGGCCTTCAAACTTGGAGCACAAGTTTGGAATACATTGGAAGTTATGAAAGTACCCCAACAAATTTCTTGTTCATTAAGATCAAAAAATAATGCAGAAAACTTGTGGGAAATATTGCTGTTATCTGGCAAAGCAGGGTTTGATAAAAAGCCTCATAATGCCAATTGCAGAATCACTGCAGAAGCAGCAGGAATGCGTGGAAGTAGAGTGTCACCAGGATATCTTCTGAAAAATCTCTTTGCCAGGATTTTTCTCCTGAGAAGCTGAGAGGCCTCAGGAACAAAATGTAAACAATGATTATCTGCTGCTGTGGAATGCAACAGGTGCATCTGTGATTGGTCTCATGTGGTTGTTTCTAATTAATGGCCAATCACAGTCAGCTGGCTCAGACTCTCTGAGAGTCACGAGCTTTTGTTATCATACTTTTCTTTCCATGCTAGACTTCTGATGAAGTCCTTTTCCTCTATTATTTTAGTATTGTTCTAAAATATAATTTTCTTTTAATATAATATATACCATAAAATAATGAACCAGCCTTCTGAAACATGGAGTCAAGATTCTCATCTCTTCCCTCATCCTGGGACCCCTGCAAACAGCACCACATTAGAGCTAAAATAAAGCTTTAATGAGTTGATCTGTCTGAAATGAGAAGCAGAGCAGAGGGGCTGTGTTCTCACCTGGTAAGACACTGTAGGTGCTCTCGTGCTGGCCCAGCCCCACCAGGGAGTCGAAGACGCCCATGACATTGTCATCGATGGTGAGGAGCGGGATCCTGGGCCCCGGGGGCTGCAGCCCCGCTGCCCTGGGGCTCCTGTGCCCTGCCCTGGGGGAAATCCTCCTCCTCTGCCTCCTGCCAGTGCCTCCTTCAGCTGGGCACAGATCCCTGCACAGCCACAGGAGCAGGAAGTAACAGAGCAGGGATGGTGCCTGCATCGTCTATGGGTCCCGCAGAGTGCCCTGGAATGGGGAAAAAGAGGGAAATCAGAGCTTTCAGGGCCATGTCAGTCACACAGCACTTTTCAAGGCAGGTGAACTAAGAAATGGTAGGTCAATATAACCAAGGTTCCCCTTGGAAAGAAGTTGCCCTCTGAGAGCTCTAGTGATCAGTTTGATTGTAGTGATTCTCAAGAGTCACCATCAAACAGGTGCTGGTTTGTGTTTGGGGTTGCACTTGCAGAGGTGGTTTAGATTTGCAGTGCCAGAGCATTGGCTGTTCAGTAAGTATTCAGCAAGGGACTTCTTGAGAGTTCTATAAAGTGTGTCTTCCTTCTTTTTATTTCTTCCAGAGTGTTGTAACTTCTGAGTGTGGGAGTGGAAAGGTAACCAAAAAATGCCAATTCATTTGTGATGTGCTGCCCCAAATGCTTGTGGGTTGGCATTTCTGTGCAAGGTGCTTTTTCACTGTAAATGAAGAGATGTTGCTTTTCCATCCACCTCTGGCCGTCCTCTTCTCTGACAGGATCTGCTTGGTTCTGCAGAGGAGACCTTCAGGAAGTTTGTGTTATTTGTGACATCCCACAACTGCTTTTCCAGTGGAAGTTTTTATGAAGTATAGGCTCTAGAATGGCTTGTGTTCTGCATTTACTTATTTAAAAACTCAAAATAATTGAGCCTTTTTATGGTTGTGACGGAAAAATTACATTTACTGTCACCAATAGGTGGCATTCCAAAACAGAGCAGTCAGGATTCAGGAGCACACACAAGGAAGGAAATCCAGCAGTGGATTGCTGTACCAGTGTGGAAATCAGAGCCTGTACATCCAGGGTCATTAATGATCTGTGTTGCATAATCCTTGCAAAAAGGAAATGCTGCTGTCCCGTGTCCTGTTTTAACTGAGACAGCACAGACAGGAGACATTTGTGTTCTTGGGAGAGTGGGAATTAGTGAAGGGCTTAGAGCATGGCCATGGCTTTTCTCTGAGGAAGTTCTGAGGGGATTAAAAAATGCTTTTTCTTCATGTTCATCAGTCTGGCTTTGCATGTCATCTTTCACTTTGGAGTTAATCTTATTATAATTATATTGTGTAAATATTGGACAGTATTATTTCAGGAACTTGAGCTGTGGCTTTGTCTGAATTAGATTTTGTTTAAAAGCTTGTTCATCTTGGTATTTTCTGATTTATAGAACAGGTCACATTTTTGGTACAAGTTGTCTAACTGTTCTTTAATATAAGCCATGTGATTGATTGCTTGTTTGCCATGCTTTCCACATCATAATTCTCATATATTTTTTTTATTCTCGTGTTTTAAAATGAGAAGTTGGCAGTAAATCAGCTTAAGAGTATGCATTTTACTTCTTTTTAATATTGTCGTTTCTGTGCTCAACTATTTTAAAATTAAAATGTTTTTGCAAGTTTAGGTATTAATTTGCAGGATTTGAAGTTAATATTTTTATTTCTATATGAAGGGCATTTGAGATGCAAGTGTCTCACACAAATCCTCTCAGCATCTCCTGGAATGGCAGATTTTGAAATGAATCCAAACTTTATATTGCTGCTTTCTGCCCCTCAGAAATCACTTATTCCAAAATGCTTTATAGACTCTATGGCTTTTTATTTACAGCAATTACTGCTAGTTAACATCTCAGATAGATGCAGAAGCTTGCCCTCTGCATTGAAAATGCCTGATCTTGTTGAGAAAGTGCTCATTTCTGAGTGCCTCAGGAGGAATGAGCCAAAGGCTCTGGTGTCTGCCTTGCGTGGTAATGAGTGGCTGTAAAATTACACAGGAAACTTCTGTTCCACAGGCTGGGTGAGACACTCTGAGAGCCCTCAGGGAAAACTGCATGTACAAAGGAAAGGCTTGGCCATGTGTGTTCATTCTGTCAAGTTTCTGACATCTTAATTATGGTTCCATTTTTCTGGGATACTCTATAATAACACCAGAGCTGTGCAGTTACAATGCTGCTACGTTGCACTTGGGCTTTTTTAACATTTAACCATTTCTTCCTGTGGTCAGAGGCACAGAATGGCATGACTGAAACACTTTTCCATTCTTCATTTCTTTTTAAAAGTCAGGAATAATATAGAGTGAATTATATTACACTAGCTGTACAGATGTTAATGTACATTAAAAGATGTTTTGCTAGGAACTCGAAGAGTAAAATTCTATAGAAAAGCAAATTATTATAAAGTAAAACTTGGTTTCATAAAGTACTTTATAAAGACAAATTTTTAAAAATCAGAAACAAAACAACAAAAAACACACCACACCCCCCCAAAAAAAAGTCTTTATAAACTAATCCTGTTCATATATGTGAGTTTATATGCTCATTTTTAACACCAATTTAACTCTTCAGCACTGAAAGCTTAATAGTGCTATTTTCAACCAAATTATGTTCTTTGCATGCAAAACACTGGGCTACTGAGTTCCTTTCCTTGGCTTAGTTAATAAGTGCTGCCTCACATTTTAAAGCCCAAATTGTGAAAGGCCTTGGGTGCTTTGGGCCTTTTCTGCCCATGTCTGGGAGCCTCAGATTTCTCTCAGGAGGCTGTGTTTTGTGTAGTGCCAGCCAAATTTTAATTTGGGGGAAATTCAGGCTATTCAATTTATGACTTTCATAATAAATCATTGCATAGTAAAATACAATTATAGATAGCCAGTGTAATGAAATTATTAACTGTTTGTGTTGCCAGATAGTTTCAACGTGGCTGCATTGCTGTGCCTTTTTTCATTTCACCCACAAATATTTAGATCAGGAACAGTATATGAAAGCATTTACTTTTACTTTGTAATGTGTCCAGTAATTTGTACCTTTATCTTCAGTACCTGTCAATTTCCTGTTATGTTAACAGAAAGAGTTAATTTTTAAAGGAGAGACCCTTAGAAATGCCAGAGTATCAGAATTTATTAAATAATCTATCTTCATCCATTCAGTCAAAATTCAAACACATTTCTAAGTCAGTGTGATTTCTCCTGACACACAGGGGTTAAAGTGCTTTACTAAGATTTTTCCCTCACTCTTTTTAAATGCATTGCACAGAAATTAATTACATTTATCCACAGCAGCCAGACCAGTTGCACTTTCTGTTAGTTTCAGTTGGATGTGAGTGGCAAACATTCAGACAGAACAAAAAGCAGCTCAACGGGTATTGCACACTTTATCTAGAAAGGCATTTCTCTTCAGTATTGTTAAAAATAGCCCACATCATTTCATTTCAAATATTACATATTTGCAAAGTTAACATGAAGTTTAAGCCATTCAACACCATGCTTTAAGCAGTAATTTAAAATGGAAAACATTTTACCTTGTAATCTAACCTAACAGCAGATTCTGCTTGCTGTCATTTAGTCTCCCGTTGCAAATGAAACAAAATCTCAGTCATATCTTTAAAACAAACAGAAAAACTGTAGGGATTGTTCAAACATGTGAGCTGATTCCTTAGTTAAGCCTGGAATAGCTTCTTCCCCTGGGGAGCCAGGGCTGAGCTCTGTGAGCAGAGCCCGTGCTGGTGCTGGAACCTCGCTCGGGCAAATGAGGAGCAGCACAATGCCTCTGGTCCCGAGGCTGACAAGGCACAGCTGGAAATCCTTTTCCAGGGCTTTCAGTCACATAACGAACAAGGAAATGGAGTGTTTGCAAAAGAAACAAAATATGTGTGTTTTATTCAGTGCTGCTTTATGTATTTAGAAGTTTCATTTCCAGGTGGCGTGACTTTAATGTAGATTTATATAAAATAATAAGATCTAATACACTTTGGCAGATGTAGCCTTAACATAAAAACATTTATTAAAATTAGAACTTTTTTTTTCAATTCATGTTTTCCTAATCCCCTCCTGCACTTAAAGCCTGTCATCTATAAGCAGCAAGCCTTTTTGTTGAAGTTTTAGCATGGAAAGTTTTTCTTTTGTCCATTTACAGCAATGATTTCACTGCAAGTTGCAGCTTATGCATGGAAAATAAAACGACTGAAGCACTTTCCCTTCATTTTTTCTCTTTGTAAGGCTAATTACATCCTGAAACATGATCCTGGAGCTCAGTTCTGCAGAAGCTGCAGGGAAGTTGGTGATCCAGAGAGGGGAAGGGAGGGAGTTAAGGATACATTACCACAAGTCCTGTGCGTGCCAGCAGAGCCTTTTCCTGCATCCCCAGCTCACTCCGAGGGTCCAGGGGTGTGGGATGGGTCTGCTGAGCTTCAAAATGACAAATTCACCTGGGACACCAAGTTTTCTGAGTTCTGCTGACATTAAACATCTGTAGTTTCCTTGAACTCACAGTCTGAGGAATATTTAGACAGATTGTCATGGAATGGTGTAACCATTGAGTTAACCATAATTGTTAACTGGTGTGTGGTGGAAAGATACTGGGAGTACACATTGTCTCTTAAAATCCAGTTCCTACTGTGCTCTGCTTTGCAAAGGCAAAAGAAGAAATATTAAACTTTGGTAATTTATTTGGAGCTGTTTGAAAGGAAAGGAGACAGTCACATAAAGAATGGAGTGAAAATCTGGATGGAAGGACCTTAAAGTTTATCCCATTATCAGGGACACCTTCCACCATCCCAGGCTGCTCCAGCCCCAATGTCCAGCCTGGCCTTGGACATTTCCAGGGGTCCAGGGGCAGACACAGCTGCTCTGGGAACTTGTGCCAGGGCCCTCACAGGGAAGAATTCCTTCCCAATCTCATCTAACCCTGCCCTCCTTCACCTTAAGGCCTTTCCCCCATGTCCTGTCACTCCAGGTCTTTGTCCCCAGCCCCTCTCCCGCTCTCTGGGAGCCCCTTCAGGCTCTGGAAAGGATCTGAAGTGTCCCCAAAGCCTTCTCTTCTCCAGGCTGAACAGCCCCAAGTCTTCATTAGTGAGGTGTAGCTTCAGAAGCTTCAGACACACCTTAAGAGAGCCTTCAGGCAACTTAGGGGATTTAGGATTTTCACTGTATGTCTGTGAGACCCTTGCTTATCTTCTCAACTTCTATTCAGAAAATAAAGACAGCCTGAGGGATCTGCAAAGACACAGATCCCTCTTCATGAAAATGGCATTGCACCTTCCTGCAATGAGCAGTAACACTTGGAAATTGTAGGAGCTGTTGAAGAGTGGCCTGTGGCTGCCTGGTATCAAGAAGGTTTAGGATTTTTAATTGGAAAAAAATGTGTATGAGAATGGACATCATCTGCTGCCTTTCAATAAGATTTGAATCTATGTTAGAGTAATAATTAGATTTGCTTTAATATTGTTATTTACATTAAAATGTGCCACATAAATTTGCCTGTCATAATAACTGAAGAAAAAATGCTGTACATTCTGCTAAAAGTTCAGACTAGGATGGCAAATTCTTTCAGACATGCACAATTCAGCTGGGTTTCTGTGTGAGTGCAAACACTGCTGTGTCCTCAGGGATCTGATATTGACTGGTTTTATGGGAATGGTTCATCCAAAAGTGCAGAGCAAGCTGCCAATCTCTGCTTCATCTGCAAGTCGTGCTATGCCTGTCCATTCCATGGCCAGCCATTGGAATGAGTTGTGCAATGGGAATGCTTTGGTGTGTTAAAGTGCCTCAATGTGGAATTGTGTCCTTTGAGGAGAGAAGAGGCAGACTAAACAGCAGTGAAAAATAATTAGAATAACTTTTTATGATTTTATATCTGAGGGCAAACTGCCACTGTTGGTTTGTGTCTTGAGCAAGAGCCATAGGAGGTGAGAAGTGGCTGTGGAAGGCTGGAGCCTCTGGCATGGATTCTTCTCTTTTCCTCTCATAACAAGAACTGTTAGTCAGTGTACAATAATACTGCTGTTGTTTCCCTTTTTATCAATTTTACTTCTTTCTGTAGGAGGCAATGGAGGGAGGAAAAACATTCACTACTGTGCCCCTGTTTTAAACCTCAGAGCAGGTCAAATTAATGTGTAAATTAACAGAATTGTGATGCTGAGAAGAGCTTCTAGATTTTCATCTTCTGTTTGAAAGGCCACTTCAATATATGGAGAATGGTGAAACAGGAGGAATAATTTCTGTTTCTCAAAAGTCTTCAAGCTGCCTGCAGTGTAATATCTTTGTCATCCAAGAAAGCCAGCAGGCTGAAGGAATAGAAGGACGATATCTTGAAAATAAAAATCATTTGACCAACTTAAGTGTAGAAAGTACAGAAGAGTCCAGAGTACTCTGTGTGTATGAAGAGTACAGAGAAAGAAGAGTTGAAAAGACTGGTTATGGTCACAGCATACAGAGACCATGAAACTCAGTTCTGTATCATACCTTGTAGAAATGGAATCTTTTATCTGCAGAATGGGCAGACCAGGTGGGATGGGAGCAGGAATGGCCTTCACTGAGGCAGTGGATGACAGGAGTAGCCTGGCTGAGCTGAGCAGAGGAAATCAAAGGTTCACTTCAGCCAGCCCTGACCATTCTGTGGTGCTGGAATCTCCTCACCTTTCCCCTGGCTGCACTCAGGAGCTCAGGCAGGCCAGTGAGTCCAGCCTGGCAGCAGGGCAGGGGCCAGAGCAGGGCTTTGTCCTGCTGGTTGGAAAGGCAGCAAGGACAGGGGCAACTCCTCTTGGCTGCCCAGATCTCATGATTTGCTTTACCTTCTATTCCTTTATTCCCTTTCCTCCCCTTTCACCCTCATAGGCTCTTTTCTCAGCCATTTCAAAATACTCAGCCAAGGTTCCCAGCTTCCCTACTGACTCCATTTTGCAGACTTATACCTTTATTTAATAATTATAATCTTGTTGTCCTATCCTCTTTTTTTGAGCATCAAAGGATAACTGATACTCCCCATCCTTCCTTCTTAACTCTGCAATATTCTGCCTTTGCATGTTACAGCCTGGTATGGGGCACTACAGGCCAGTGGCCACCTGCCTATACACGATTTTCCTTTTCTTATCTCTGTCCTGAAACCCTTTGTGTTATCTCCCTCTTGGTGCCATAGGTGAGCAGTAGCCATATGCTGACCTCTGATAATTTTATATGCTTGCGAAATCTCCATTTCCTTGGTGGGAACCCCAGTCCTTTGTACCTGTTACCATCTCTCACCTGGCACCAAAAGTACATTCTATAGATTTAGATGTTCCACAGTCATCCTTATTTTTAACAGCTTTCTCTCACATTATATCATGACTAGATATTTTACTTATGCCTTCTGGCTTGCTGTGTTATTTACAGAAGGGCTGTGTTGAAGTTGGATCTGTTATTTAATTAAAACATTGATCATAATATCATTTCTATGAGTCAAAAAAACACATCCACATTCAGGAATGTGAGGTTATTTCTGCTTTGTTCAAGAATTGGAATAAAAAGAGACAACTGAAAATTACTGCAGCAGTTTTTTAACCTGCCAATGAAATATAAGAAAGTAATTACATTTTTAAATTGCTTTACTCTTAGTTGTCATGTTGAACCCATGCAGGTTGCTGCCTGGTTTTGATCAGAGACAAAGACAGAATCTTAAACTTTGCAATTACTTATGTGGTTTACTCTTTTTAACATCAAACACACAAGTTTATAGTTGGAAAAAAGTAGCAATGGGGAAAAAATGTTCTAACTGTTAAAGTCAGCACAAAACATGAGATGGGGAATTTGGGATTGGCAGCACAGTGCATCTCTGAAACCTGTACCAGTTACTGCATTCCTTCTGCAATCTGTGGTCACAAATATCCTTATGGAAAAAAATATAGGAAAAGATGAAATACTGCTGGTAAACCTTGAGATATTAAACACAGATTTCCTTCACATATTTACAAATATTAGCAATACATTGCAAAAAGCATGTACATCATTAGGTGGGAATAAACCTAAATTTGCAATGGGAGATGTGTGTGGCTGGGAGGTATTTACATTTTTAAAAGCTTAATTTTCAACTGTAACTGAATCCTAATTGCAGAATATTAATATTCATTAGAACAACTTTCTGAGGGCACTAATTATTGCCACAACTCATTGTCTCTTGGTTAGGTTCCTGTTCAATCCCACAGCATCAGTTTTAATTTGTGATATGCTTTTCTCACATTGTATCTGAAATGCCAGTGACCAGGCAGATGAAGTGATTTGTAAAGCCTTTCTTCAGAGCTACCTGAAATTTAAGCTTTTACATATTGTCTCTGTGTGCATTAGTGAAAAAATGTGGTGGAATCTTTATTATTTCATTACCTGGAGCTGTTCCCTGTGGTGGTCCAAAGCAAGGTGCCCACCTACCCTGAATAAATACAGCTTTAAACCCCATTAGAAGGAAACATGGAAGCTTTCCCCTGTCCTCCTGCCTTTCTGTCAAATAACATCACTTCTTTTTTGGGGTTCAAATGGTGACACTTCCCTGTGTGTTGGGTAGTTCTATTTCAGCTATGTGCTGACTCATGTTTTTCCAAAATACTGAACTCAGCACATCCTCTGTGTGTCTGAAACAGCACAAAGAGCTCAGCCTGGGCTTGGTTCCCTCCTGTGCCAGTAATGAGCATTGTTACTCATCAATAGAACTTGGAGGTTTCCAACTGTTTTCTGAAATAATTGTGTTTTGCAGCAGTTGTTCAGTTTCCAGCATGAGCCATAAGCCTCCTGTAGGTTTTCATTGATATTGTTACTTCTCATACCCAGTTCCATTTCTTCAAAAGGCAACTACATCCCACCAGAGCACAGGGACAGTGCTTCTCTTAAATAAAGATTGGGCTATAGTGAACAGAGAGAAAATTCTGTTTTAAATAACTCTCTCTAGAAATATGTCATTTATATATAGGAAATACTGAAAAAAATTAAATCGAGAAAAGTCTGCATTTAAATATATTAATTATAGAAAATAAAAGTATGTAATTATTTTAGTGGTCTTTCTCTATTTGTTAGCCATTCTCAGCTGGTTTCCATTTTCTTCCTGGTGCTTGGTTGCACTTTCCATTTCCATATAAAACACTGTGTACTTCTCTAAAAAGTGAATGCATCTTTTTTTAAGCTTCTCTTGTGCACTATTTCCATCTCAGACTGTATCAGAACTGACATGTGAAAATTGAGCTTGATCTTACAGATAAAACTGGTGGTTTGAAATGTCAATGGGGATACAAGGCTGGGTTCCTGTGACTTGCTGCTGATATCCCTGTTGTTTGGGGCCTCAGATGTTTTCCCCTTGGTTTTAAATTTAAGCAGGAATTAGTAACAGGATGCCTGTCCACTGAGAGACTGTCTCAGGAAGGAGATGTAAACTGAGGACACAAATATTTTGAAGCATTTTAGTCAAAACGAAGGATTTGTTGGCAGCTGGGACAAGAAGACACTTTGAGGACAATAACAAAGTTTGCTGTGGTTTCCTTTTAGATTTAAAAATTAGTTGTCTTTGCCTGTTGAATCATGTTTTTCCCATTACAAACAGTAGCATCAAATGGTTTGTTTGGGTGAATTGGTGGACAATGACAAAAATTATTTGTACAGCAGTTCTGCAGTGAGAGTCTGGAGGGACCGAATGGCAGAATACATTTGTGTATGTGTCTGTACAGATATCTAATTTTTGAATGTAACTATTAATACCATATTGGTATTTCTGATTATCACCTTTCTGGAGATTTATAATTCCAGAGTGCACAAAATTCAGAATTGACTGCAAGTTGAAAACACCCATTAAGGGATTAATTATGTTTTCTTTATGGTCTGATGGGCATTTGTGGCCAAACTTTGGCCACTCCAAACAAACAGGAGTTATTTATCTCCTGACACTCTAGCACAGTTTCCCCTGTGTCATCTTCCAGGAGGGAAATGTTAAAAACAAACAAAAAAGGCCTCTGAGCAGGTTCTGTTTTTCTGGATGGCTCTGGGTATGGTTTATAAACATGTCTTGTTGAAGGAGAACATTGGTGTGGTTTGGTTTTTTCCCAGGATCAGACAGACTTTGCCAATCATTTTTATTATGATTTCTCTCTGTTCTTCACATTAAATGCTGTGTGTTCCCTTTCCTTTGGAAACTGGGGGAATAATCAGATGGCTGGAGAACAAGTAGAGTTATTTCTGAAACACTGAGTTTTGTTTTCGTGATACAGGATGAGGAGAAGTTTGGGGCTGGGGGCAGAGCTGGGTTCCCTTGTAATTCCTGTTGTACCAAGACAATCCCAGCTTCCCTCTTGGACAATCCCTGTGGAAATGCTTGCACAGGCTTTGATATCAATGATCCCTGTGAGTCCCAGCCCTGGATATTGTACTTTTCTATAATTTATTTGCTATTTTTTCTGTATTTCATGGCCTTTGCTTCTATTACACAATGTGAATTGTCCAAGGTGGAATAAACTGATTTTGTTTCTGTGAGCTGGGACATTTTATGAGGTCCATTCCCAGCAAGTACTTGGGGAACTGAATGTTATGGTATTTTTGTCTCATGGGAATTAGCAGGAAAGATCTGTGAGTTAATAAGGATTGAACAGTTAGACAATAATTCTGAATTCATAGGAATATGCTAGAGATCAGAAATGTGATTTTGGAGGTTTAGGAGCTGTGCAGCTACAATTGGAATTATTTTAAGAGGTTTTAGGAGGCACAAATATGTGCATAGTCTAGACAGTGCTACTTCTGCACTGGCAGGGGCAGCTGCAAGAAATGTTAATGCAGGAGCTGAGTCCAAAACAGGGAGGGGGGAAATAGGAAAAGCCAAAGGTGAAGAATATGCTGGAGGCCTCAAATGTTAGAGCTCAGTGTGTTTGGGAAGAGTCATCCAGAGGTCTTTCTACAATGGAAAAATGAATATTGAAGTAATCCAGAACTCAATTTTAAATGTTATGATGCTTGCCTTTCTTCTCGAGTTTTCCATGGGATTGTCTGGATATCCCTTTTAGTTCCTGCTGTGGGACTGGGCCTGGCTTTGGGAATGGAGACTGAGTGTTACAGCCTTGTTTTTTACATGAGCTGGGGGTAGCTCCATGTTTAAATTCTGGGAATGGAAATCTTCCTTCTGTCTGTTGCTTTAATTTCCTTTTTCTTGAACTGTTTTTACTTGAGAGGGTTGAGGGCTCCTTCCTCAGATGTGTCTGTGTGAAAGGCTGGGAAAGGTTGGTGCTCCAGGATCCAGGCTGCAGCAGGCAATATTCCTCAGCTTCTAGGACCAAGCTCCTGCTTTGTACACAAGGAAAACTTGAAACATTCACCACGTTTGCACACAGGAATGTTTGGGTCTCTTTACTTCCTTCGAGCTTTAAAAACACAACAGAACTGAACTGATTGCTTGGGAAGCTGAAAAGGGAAAAAGAGAAAGTTTTAATATTAACAGCTTTCCTCTCAACTGGGCCTCTACCAGAACAAAACATATTGTTACCAACACTTTTGAAATGTTTCTGCAAGGCCAGCAATTGAAATTCAAATTATGAAATGCCTGAAGTTTGCATTGAGAGTGAATGAAATGCACTGGCAGCTGCACTGGTGTTGTCAGTGAGTGCTCTTTGTGTTGCTGCAGTACCTAAGCAATGAAACAAATATTTATCCACATGCATCACACAACATTCCTGGGCAGTGCAGCCTTGGCCTTTGTAAACCAAATAAGGTGGAGCATAAGGAAATGTTTTTGCCGGGCAGCTGCCTCTGATTTCTCCTTCTGGATACACTAAAGAATTCTCCCTGCCCTAAATTCGTTTCTACACAAATACTTGAGTCAAAATAAGGAACACTGAAAACCTGTAGCCCTGTATGTGTGCAGACTTTGTTGTATTTTTGACCAAATCTCTCCAATTTGTTGTGAGAGATTTGGTCAAAAGTATAACAAAGTTTGCATACATACAGTGCTACAGGTTTTCAGTATTCCTTATTTTTGCTTCTGTTTTGGTTTTTTGGGGAGGTTTTGTGGCTTTCTTATGGAATTGATTGAGTAGATCAAAGTTTGAGGATAGATGACCAATTTTGCAAGCTTGTTATTCAGCAGTGGATTGACAACTTAACGCTCTCACACATACAATAATTATAAATTGGTGAATCTCTTCTTGCAGATGTTTGTGTCTTCTCAAGAATATTTCCTGTGTCCCTCTTGTTTGTGCTAAGGATGTGTTTGGAAATCTGAAATGTGTTGTTGACAGCGAATCTGGAGGGCTGTGTTTGGGTATGACATGAAAAGAATTCAGTGGGTTCAAAGCTTCCAAGGGCTTTTCAGCTGGACCCGTTCCTGCCCTTGTTGGTAGCAACAGGCACTTTAGCACTGCATGTTCATATTTATTTTCACATAAGCAGCTGAGAATTGTAAATAACCAGGCAAATGAAAGCTACTGGGTGGCAAATGTCTGTGGAGTCTGTCCAAAATGTAATGTTTTGTAGAACCATTAAAAGAGTATGGATGTCTTGTGGGAAGGATTTCAGTGTGTCTGCAATATGTGTTTTATAGGAAATATAGATTTATAGGTAAAGCTTCACTTTTTACCTAATGCAGGTGTTAAACCTTTTTGTAAAGCTCAGGAAGAACAATAGAAATACTGCAGAGGTATTTGTGAAAGGAGGATGCACATGGACAGAGCTGTGTATGTAAAAGTAAAATCTGATTTTCAGGAGCTGGTGGGTGATTGTTGTGCACATTCAGGAGGAGCAGTGCTGTGGACTCTGCTGTTCCTCACTGGGAGCAAATCCAGGTGGAGCTGCAGCTGGAGCTCAGCTTTACTGGAGTGCCAGTCCCACAGGGGTTGGGGTTGTGTTGTGCCAGCCCAGGTTCCTCCTGTGTGCAAGGCAGGGCTGCTCCTTAACACCAACAGGACAGCACAGGCAGACTTTGGCCAAACCCCCTCTGCTGTGGGACAGTTTGCTCTGAGTGATAGACTGACCTCTCAATCAGTTTAGAGCTCCTGGTGAGAAATGAAATTGGTATTTTGGATGTTCCAGGCGGGTCTGTGGACGTGTCTCTCTTTACCAGGTAAGATAAATTTGCCCACACAGAAGCAAATAACTCTTGAGACCTTCAAGAAAGATTAAAAAACCACAACACTAAATGATGAACATAAGCTGAGTACCTTGTCTAAAAGCTTTCTTTAATCACACTTTTTTAAAAGTAAATGTCTAACCTTGAGCTAATTTAGATGAACTAGATGTTCTTCATTATATCCTATGGTTTATTTTTTAAATTAATCTGCCTACTTGGGAAAAAACTAACACAGTGTTAGAGCCAAGTCATTAACTAAATTCAGATGCTTTTATTTAGCTGATGTTTAAATTGTGCTCTCTGGGTGAGCTTGATAATGTAAACTACAAAAGCAAGTTGGGCCACATTTGATAATCAACTTTTGTGTGGTATTTCAAATCCAAGTTGCTTTATGCAATTCTGGATCCTTTTATTGAAACTTCAAAAAGGCTTACAGGGAATCTTGCAGCAATTTTTATACAGAAAAAAAAAATAAAGATCTGTGAGGTATCTCGCTTCTGTTGTAATGGAAGAAAACACAAACTTGGCTTAATTTGTCTCCTAAAAATGCCTTTCCTGCAGTCTACTTCCTTCAGATTACTGAAAATTTGGCTTACAATTCTTCCTTCACAAATTGTTGATGCTTCATGCTGCTCTGCAATATGACATCTTTTTTCCTTCCATAATTTTTCATCTCTGTATTGTCCTTGGCTGCTCATCATCTCTTGCTAAATTTGACATCTCTGCTACTTCCAAATGGTGCTGTTCATGAAGTTTATCATTAAAAATATTTAATTATACCTAGCTGCAGAGGGAGGGCAGGGAACTCAAAATAAACAGAATGAAAACAGAATGAAAACTGATATGTCAGTGAAGTTGTGGAGGAAGAACAGAGCTGCTGAGCTCTGCTGGTTTTCTGGGTATTCCCCCCAAAATAAATGTCCTGGGGCAGGGTCAGTGCCCTCTCACAGCATCCCAAGGAGTTCCTGTGCCCTGGGCTTGGAGCTGGGCCAGGCCCTGCCTCCACTGCCAGCTCAGTGTATTTTAAAATTTAAATAAAATGCCAAAAAAGCCCAAGAATTTTAAGCTGGAAAAACGTAGGGCTTAAAATGTTCATAAACTAGTGGAGATCTTTTACCTCAACAATTTTAAAGAGAAATACTGGAGAGAAGATTTGTCTCTTGCCCAGCAAGAAAAAAAGTGGAAAAAAAAGCATCTGCAGCCTCTGTGTTCTCTGTTTATTATCTACCCCTTCCTGTTCTTCCTGAGGTTTCATGTTCATTTAATTCTATTTTTCCTCACAAAAATAAACCTCCAGTATGTATTCTAATTTATTCCCAGTCTGCTGTAATTAAGTTGCAGATAAACACATGGTTGCCATATGACAAAGTGATATTGAAAGGAAATGAGACACAGAATTTTGTGTACTCAGGCCTTGGTTATGCTGGGTTGGCTCTTCTGTAGACCTACAGCCTAGATCCAATTAGGAAAAATACAAAAATTATGGAAAATTATTGGTCACATTGTGAGCATAGTGACAAACTGAATCATGTAAACTCAGGGGATTCAAGCATGAAAAATAATAATGTTATGGAAATATGGAAGGAGGAAAATAAATGGCAATGGAAATAGAGCAGGGGCCAAAAAAAAGAGGCTGTAATCAAGAAGAAAGGAAAGGAAAGGACAAAGCAGAGGGATTTCACTGGCAATGAGCACAGGCCCTAGTGTGACATGAATTCTCCACTTTTCTGTTCTTTTAAGGTTTATCAGCTGTTGCAGACTCTGAATTGACAGTTCAGTGTTGTAGTGCTTGGTAATTTGTATGATTTCAGATGTGTTACTGTTTATGTGGATTATCTGATTGATTCCTAATTGCTGATATCTTCCATTTCCCTATGCAATATTGCACAGAGACTGAAACAGAACTGAGCAATGTTTTATTTTCACACCAGGACCCATCCTTCACCTCTGAGATTTTGAGAAAACCCTCCAGTCCCTGTGGGGACGTGGATTTGTTTGTGTTTTATCACCCTAGATTTGGGGCTGCTGCTCAGTGCTTTCAGGTACCTGTGCAGGGCTGGTCTACAGGAGGCAGCTGCAAGATTGGATCTTGGCAAAGGGACCAAGGACTCAAATCACAGATCTGGGCAGGTCTGAACCAGAGGGGTGCAGAGCAGTTTTTATCCCAGTAACCAACCAGCTGTGTCTGTGCTGCAGGAGGGAGCCAGACGTGTCCTGAACCTGGGAGAGATTCTGGTCAATGTTTGCACAGATTTGCCCTGTCCAGGGTGGCATTCAGACTGTTATTATAGAATCCCAGGATGGCTGGGGTTGGAAGGGACCTTTAAAGATCCTCTCATCCCACTGTCCCAGGGTGCTCCAACCCCATCCAGCCTGGCCTTGGGCACTGCCAGGAAGCCACAGCTGCTCTGGGCACCCTGTGCCAGGGGCTCCCCACCCTCACAGGGAATGATTCCTTCCCAATGCCCCATCTATCCCTGCCCTTTGGTAGGGGGATGCACTTCCCTGCTCTCCTGTCACTACCTGCCATTGTCAGACCTTCTTTATAGGCCCTCAAATCTGCTCCCAGAATTCTCCTTTCCTCTTCTAAAAAGTGAGACTTGCATGCTGGTCGTGTCACTTGTGATTTTAGTTTTAAAAGCAGAGGGCTGAGCCTGGCTGAGGATGGGGGTGGGCTGGGACTGCCACGGGGACAAAACCACTTTATCATTTTAGACAAAGCCACTTTATCATTTTGGACAAAAACACTTTATCATTTTGGACAAAACCACTTTGCCCTCGTGCCCGTCTCGTCCTTGGTTCCGCCGGCGCCGGAGGTTTGGGTGGTTGGCAGCTCAGGGATCACCAACAGGACTGGTTTGCTTGAGGAACTTTCCCTCAAGATGGGAAGAGGGGAGCTGTATTTATTCTGAGACTTAATTACGAGTGGTGAAGCTTCATCAATCCAGTCCAATCCATACAATGTTTCTATGGGGTGTAATTTAGTTGAAGGGTTCTTGGTTACAGTTCCTTTACTTGCACAAAGTAAGAAATTTCCACTTTTTAAATGTGCCTTTATTGCATCAGTGAAATTCATTTAAAAATTGCTGGTGTTATGGCTGTGTTGGGATTTCAAGTCTTGGTGCTCCCAGTCTTGTGTGATTTCAGGGGGTGATAACGTGGCCTTAGCTGAGCAAACCATACAGAGAAATCACCCAAATCAGAGCCCAGTCAGAGCCTCCTGGGCAGGTTTAGAAATTGTTTCTCTCTATAGAGGAACTCTGATACCGTAACTCTTTATATACATCCTCCTGCCAGAACAGCAAGTTCAGAATTACCAGTAAAAGGGAGCTGTTGGTCCAGCTGGGAGCAGTTGTGTGTTTTCTTGCTAAGTGGGACAGAAGCAATTTATCTGCTTTTATCTGGCATCTCTCTTGCCAGTTTTGCTTTGTATTTGTAGCTACAGCTTTTAAGCTGAACGCATTTATGACATTTTCCTTAGCAGAGATTTTGTGTGCAGAAAATTGCAGTGCAGCTGCAGAATGTTGTTGAGAAATAGCTGCTGCAAGTGTATTCCCTGGGATGTCTTGGTGTGTGTGTAAAATCTGTCATGGGAGCAGGGCAAAGCTGTGCATTCCATCACCACGGTCCCTTTGTGGTTTGAGACAAAAGTTCCCATAAGATTCCCTGCTTGGACTCCTGGAGGAGCTGGAAAAGCAATTTCCGTCTAGGAATAATAATAGCTTGGACTTTTGGTTTTGATCATAAGCTGACATTTAAGAGTCATCTGAGGAAAGATATTTCTTGATGAAAGTCAGGTTTTGCTTGATGCAGTTGAGCTGATCCTTCCCATCTGCTATCACATCTTTGATGGGATCTCTTTCCCTGGTTTACGAGGTCCCTCAGGAGCTCCTGACTTTCCCAAGAGACCTTTCAGTGGCTCAGCTCATTCTGTTACTCTGGTTTTATTGCTCAGCTTTTCTTTTCCTCAAGGAAAACTTGGAAAGTTGCTCAGCAGAGAAGAAGAGGTGGTGATGTGATACCCAGGGAGTGTTTGGGATTGGGGATCTGCCCATGCCCACCCTGTGCCTGGCTGCTCAGATCCCCACATTTTTATCTGTGGTATCCAGAGCCTGTACTCAGTATTTTCTGTGTGGAGTTAGAGGCAGATTGTGTGACTGCATTTCCCAGAGTTCATTCCTGGAGCTGTCAGTGTTTGAGGTGCTGCTTGGAGCTGGGTGTGGTGCTTTGCTCCTGCCCCCGTGGGTGTTGGTGGAAGGTGGGAATGGCAGCGGGATCCTCGCACGGATCTGGGGCTGCCTCACCACTGCCAGGGCTGGGTTACAGCAAACAGGCATGTAGGTATTTGTGGTTTGGCTTTTTGTGTGTTTTGTGGATAGCTAAAATATGACCTTTCCCACTGAAAAGCTGGATTTTATCCCAAATGCTGTGAATTTCGCACAGGATTGGCTTCTACAGCGTTCAGGTTGGTTGCCAGAACCCCGGCACTGAGGGAAGGCACAGAACGGCCCTGGCTGTGTGCAGAACACACTGAGCTCCCTCTCCCAGGTACAGGGAAGCTCTGCCACAGAAAATCATGCACTGCGCTTTCCTTGAGTTGCCTCTGGCCTCTATAGAACATAAATATTCCCCCCCAAGCTTTGGGGGAATGTGTCAGCTGCACAGGAACTCCTGAGACAGCCCTGGAAGGATTTAATTTTGCTTTGGCCATTGTAGCTCTTATGTGGTTCCTCTGCTCTGTTTTCTGTGCTGGTTGCCAATGTCTGGGTGTGGGTGGGTGAAGTGTGACTCGGTGTTCAGCTATGGGATACTCAGATCCCTTGTCAATGAGGGATGCACAAGCTGAGTCCCAGGTAGAAGCTAATCCTGCATTTCCAGTATCTACAGCTTGGAGCTAAAGGATCCCTGGATCCTCCCAGGCCTCTGACACCAGGCAAGGAGAGGCTCATGGTGGAAATCAGGCTTGCGTTATTGAGGAGGAAAGCCTGGAAAAGTTGTTTTGTTATCAAATGGGCTTAATTTGATAACAGGGAGTAAAGCTGGAAGAGGATCCCTGCTGTGCTGGCTGAGTGACCCTTGATCAGCCACACTTCTGACCCTGGAACTGCCCTGCTCAGTGTCCTCCCTTCGGTGTCTGAGTTCCCAGCATAGACCATGGTTGTTATCCCCACAGTCAATACAGTACTGGATCCTGGGCAGAAATGAAAATGAGCAAATTCCATGTGCTGTATGTCATTTGGCATCCTGCACAGCCCCCTTCAGTTTGTCAGAAATTCCTAAACCAGAGCAAGGTCACATCTGGTAGCAATTTTGCTCTGCCAGATGAGGCGTAATCCCATAAAACCAAACTCATTTTCTCCAGTGCTGCTCCAAGCTGAGCTCTCCTGCTTCCTTTCCATAAGAGCTGCTGCTTGTGCTGGGAGCTCTGTGCAATGATTCAGGCTGAGACTTTTCACACTTTATAAACTGCAAGGTTTGGAACACAGCTTTGTGTCCAGCACACGAGGCAGGACAACAGCACAGCCCTGCAGTCTGTGGCTCCGTTCTGCTTCCTTTTCCAGCAGCAGACCCTGCAGGGTGCTGTTCCTTGGTGCTGGGGGTCTGGGCATGCCCCATTCTCTGGGTACCTCATCAGCCAGGCACCTGCAGCACCCATGCAGAGCTGGGAGTGCTTTTGAAAGAGCTCTGAACTTCTGGGGCTTTCACAAGACATGTGGAACACATGAGATGGACTAACAAAGTAATGGAGCAACCATCAACCTTTGCACATTGTAGTAACTGAAAATAATTCCCAGAAACATGGAATTTTAATAGGGGCCAGTACTTTTATGTTTGATCATGTTGCTGTTGTCCCATTTGTTGCTAACATTGGTTATTTTGGTATTTCATTGGCTCAATTACTCTTTCAAAGTTTGGTATCCATCTCAAAGCAGAGTATACCAGTGACCTGTCATCACTCACAGAGGCAGGGGGTGACATGGTGATGTATTATAAACTGTTATTAAATCCAATTAACAAATTTAGTTAAAATAAACATTTTCTTTCACGATTTCCTGGGTTTTATGTAAGGATCTTTAAAAAAAAAAGAAACCAACAGGTCAGAATTTCAGAGAATGAATATTGTTACTCTTAACTTAGTGCAATCCTCTGTGACTGGGTAGGAACCACCTTATCTGCTGTGATTTTTATTAATCAATTGAACTTTTTTGTTCACAGGCCAAGTATCCTGACATTGTGACGCTTCCAGAAGGACTGCTGGGAGATTTTATAATTCTAAGGAACCCCAAAATTCCTGGGTAAGCCCATAAATGCATTTCTGTATTTACACAGGTGAGGGACTGCACAGGCAGGGCAGCAGCCTTGTGCTGTAGCTGTGGCAGGAGGTGCAGGGATCCCATCCCATCCCAGCAAAGCCCAGTTCCTCACCATTGCCTTGGTGTCTTGGCATTCAAGAACAGAAGGAAAAGAGCATTTACTGTGCAATGGAAGCAAAGCAGCTGTGGCTCCACTTTTCCATTGTTTTAGAAGGGAATCAGTTAGATAAGGAATTATTAACTACCAGGTACATGGGATTTATTTGGCCTCCCCATGAGAGATATTCATTTGGGATTTTCAGCAGGGGAAAAAAATCCTTACAGTTAAATGGTCTAACTATCAGTGTCAGTGTCATGAGAAGTAACTACTTTGTGACAGGATCAGACCATTCCCTTCTCCTGTTACACCTTGCTTTAACAGGCTTTCATTTACATGGAGATAAGGCACAGCTCCCTTCATTTTGTTTGTGTGTAGAATTAGCAAACAAACCCTAATAGATGATGCTGCTTCATTCAGCCAAACTTGCCCTTTAAAACTAAATGCTTTAACTTGGGGGTGCAGGAATGAATTGTTCTTAAACTATCCCACATAGGGTAGAACTTGCTTTATTTTACAGTTTCTCCTCTAGTGCCAGGTGCCAGTCCCATTACCCTCATTCCCTCTCACCCACAGTCATGAAACACAGCGATGTAAAAGTCATTTCAGTGGCTTGGTAGAAACCAGACTGGCATAGAAATTTGTTTGCCAAATCCCAGAACAAGCTGTGCACAAATTCCCAAAGGATTTGTAAAAATGAAGTGGCAAAAGGCTGACAAATCACATTGGAAGGAAACTCTTAGAGTCATGATGGGTTGAGAAAGGGACCTTGCTCCTCACAGTGACTCACTGTGCAGACAGCTTTGGATTGGGAAAGCCTTTCCTCCAGTAAGGGAGGTGAGGGTTGGAGGGAACAAAGGGAGCTGTAAAGCAGCAGCTCTGCTGTGGGTGCTGTTCTGGACTCAGCTCCTGCCTCACCATTCCCTTGGGATGGTGCAGGGATCCCATCCCACTGTGACAGCTGGGAATCATGGCTGGCCTTGCACAACCAACACTATCCTGAAGAAGTAATGATGTTGTTCAGCTTTATTTTCTTTTTAATTAAAAGCAAAGAAGTGCAGAAATGTAGGCCTTGGACAGATGTCTACCTGCCATTAGGCTAACAAGGCCATGAATAGCAGGGTAGCCCTTATTCCAAACCCAGCACATCACCATTTATGCCAGCACTTCTGAAACAAGTTTCCTGTTCTCAGCACCTGCTCTGAGTGTAGATATTACATGAGGGGTAGAGCTAGGGGACACTCAGTGCTCTCTCTCCTTTGCTTTCCTCTCACTTTTACTGCCCTGTGCAAATCTGGACGTAGCCAGAGCCTTTCCTTGTCAATTGCATTGATGTGTTCCTGCTTCCCAAATCCAGAGATGGTTTGTGGCATTATGTGAGGTGGATTTTGTTGCAGAGCACAAGGCTGAGCCCCGTGACTGCTGCACTTTTGGCTTTGAAGGAGCCTCAAAGCAGCACCTGGTTAACCTGAGCTGCCCTTGCTGTGCACCTGCTACAGGTTTGAACTGGTGATCGTCTGGAAGATCCATCTTGATGAAGAAGGGACCACTACACCTGTCCTGGACCTGCTGCCCAAAGTACCAGAGCAAGGTAATCCAAATCACTTCAGAGACTGTCCCTGAAGTGCCAGGCCCTGGATTTGGCCATGGAACTCCAGCTGCCAGAGCCCAGCCACACAAACCCACCCCAATTCAGCACAGTTCACCTCCTGTGCAATCTGCAGGGGCTCACAAAGCCTGTCTGCCATAACCTGCCGTGCTGTGTTTGTCCTGCAGTGCTGCAGCAGAGCATGAGGAGCGTGGGGAGCATCCCCGGCAGCTTCCGCAGCGCGCTCCGGCTCCTCGGCATCGAGGCGGCCGTGGAGAACCTGATCCGAGTGCTGGGCTCAGGACAGTGAGGGCCAGCACTGCTTACACCAGGTAGCAATTTCAAAAGTAGCTTTAATTAAGATATTGTGTTACACGGTCTGTAATTTTATTGAATATAAACATTAAGTTACTTTCCATTTAGAAACCATACTCATAAAACATGCTATCTGTACAATTATGGCACGTTATATATAAATTGTCATGACATAAAATAAATACAGCCATTTAAATACAAAAATGCCAAATAAAATAGTTACATGTACAGAGTGATTTCATTATAAATTTATCTTTCTGAATCATTAATGTACCAGAGTGGTTTATCTTCTTAACATTTTCTAGATACCTGGAAATTGTTAAAAGATCATGCACTGTCAAAATCAAGTCCATAAAAATCCAATTCATTTCACAGCTCTGTAAAAGTACAGTGATTTTAAAATGACAAAAGAACAGTAAGAGACTCCTAGAACAAAGAGTTAAACAGCTTTCTCATTAAATTAGGGTGGAAGAAGACAATTTGAAGATTTCAAAGACATACAATGCTAAAAAACCTGAAGGTAACTGTATGAAGTAACTTTGTTCCACAATGTGTGTTGAGACAGCATTAATCTAACCCAGAGGGGCCCATGCCAGCCCTGGGAACAGGTGAGCCAGTCACCCCCTGCCCCCTGCAGCCCTTCCTTTGCATCTCTGATTGCAGGAGGAAATCCTGACAACACATTACCAAAGCATCACCTCTCACACATTCACCCCTGAAGAAATAAAACAGATCAGACAAATGCCTCTCCCTTCACGTCCATCAGAAGTGCCATGAGCCCATCTGGGAACTCTGAGTGTTTGCAGGAGTTCCTGCTCTGCACTAGCACTGCACCCAGCCAGAGTGATGTGACTGAAGTCAGGAACTTCTCAGGTGGGGAGGAACAGTTTCTGGAACAAGAGCCCAAACCCAGCAGCTCTGGGCCCTCCTTTCCAAGGCCAGAGCTGCTGGAGCACAACCACCCACCCCATGCAGCAGTGGGGAAAGAGGTGAAGTCTGAACTAAAGCAACAGTGTGTTTCTAATCCCATAAATGTAATCATCCACTATTTGATCACTGAAATGGTGTCCCACTGTTCTAGTAGGTTAGGAGGAACTGACAGACCAGATCAACACCAGAGATGGGGCTTGGATGAATGGCAGCTCTATCTTGTCAGATAGGGCAGGATCATTTCAAGTTTGGAATCCAGTACTCAGGCAAAATTCCTTCCTGCTTCTCCACTGCCATGGAACTGGTTGAGCCAGGTTTGTGTAACCTTCAGTTCATCTTTAGCTCCCTCCTCCTCACCTGAAAATGAAACTGTTTGCTCAGCACAGACACTGCTGTTTGCATATGAATTGTGTGTAAAGTTACAGCACAAAAACCTGGAAACTTCCCAGCTGTGCAGGGTCCTTCCTTCCTCCTCTTTCTAATAGCTGGAGGCTTTCTGGATTTGTAAGGAGCTCTCCTCCTCCAGGTTTCCTTTGGGAAGAAGGGGTTATTCCTGCTCATTGCACTGCTGGAGTCTCACAGCTCAGGCCCTGCCCCAGAAGGGCTCCTGGCACTGGGTGCCAGCACTGCCAGCTCAGCTCTCTGGCACAGGGACAGTGGTGGCTCTGTGTTCCACTTTTCTTCCTTGAGTTGTGCCAAGGTCCAGGGGATCCTATTTTTGAATTTCAGGTAAAGTGGAACAATTCAAAGGTTACAGTTGGATCCCAACATAAATCTGTTTTTAGGACCCTGAACACCATTACTGGTAAGCACAGGTTGTGTCCAGGTAAGAGTTGTTCACTGGGGCTGTGATCCTTGAGGAAAACAGAGCTGCAGATTTTATCATTGCACGCTCAGGTTTGGACCTACCCTTCAGTTC
The DNA here is from genome assembly GCF_028551555.1 of Melozone crissalis. Lineage (NCBI taxonomy): Eukaryota > Metazoa > Chordata > Aves > Passeriformes > Passerellidae > Melozone > Melozone crissalis. The sequence continues at coordinate 17,148,344 of NW_026535807.1, read as the reverse complement.
CAGCTCAGGATCTGCCCCAAGGATGGCTTTGCTGCAGCAGCTCCCCAGCCTTGAGCTGCACAGAGCACTGCTCATCTGCTCACCCTGGCACAAGACTGACCCACTGCAGGGAAGAAAATGGGGTTCTGTCACCTTTTTCCTGTGTCACTCCAGCAAAGGAGCCTAAAAGCAGCTGCTCAGGCTAGGCAGTGTGTGGGGCATCAGTGTAATAGTGCCAATGTTTGACACAACCTGAAGGACCTGAAATGACCTGTAAAACTCAGAACATATTCTTCTTAGAGCTCAATTTAAATCAGGCAAGAGCAAGCTGTGGTTTCACCTCCAATAGCAGCATATCATGTAGAGAGACAATAAAAACCAGCATGGCAGGTGAGTTAAGCCCAACTATCATGTAAAACTCAAGGTTGCTTACCTTAACCCTTTGCACTTTGTTTCAGAAGCTTTAGGTCGATACAAGGTGATCACACAGCTCCTGGAGGCAGCCTGGTGCTCCTAGTGCATGCATTAGTACTGAAATGTTCTGCAGTGCCAGGGCAGTTCCAGAGCAGCCTCTGCATGGCTGCATTTCCAGTGGATTAATGCTAAAGTGTTGTACAGGTTGTGCCAGAGCATTCCCTCCTTTAGTGGGGATGAGGGACACTCAAAGCACAGGCTCCAAGGTAATTCTCTTGTTAGTAATTAGGCTTTCTATGTTAGTGCAATACTTGAGGAAACCTTTCATTCTGTGCTCTTTCAATTCTAAGGAAGTAGACTTTCCATATTAATTTGATCTGTCCTCTAGTTCCAAGGTATGGCACATTACCTGTTCTGTCACATTAAATACATTCATTAAGGTTATCTAGCAAACATGTGGCTTAGTGCTATCCCAGCTCTCTGAGAAGGCATTACCCATTAGAAATCATTTCATAAAGCAAAAACATTCACAGCTGAAAAATGCACTGAACACAACAGAAAAGGGGGAAAAAAAATCACCATAACTGTATTCCAATAATCTTTCACTTTCTCATGTGTTTGAATAAAAATAACCTTAAGGGAACGGTTACACTTTATGGAGAACTAATGTGCAGTCTTCATTCTCCTTGAAGAGGTTGGACATAACTGGGTCCTCTTTGGCCTGTACATTTTTCAGGTAATAATTGACTATTTCTCCATCGAGTTTGTACTGGTGGGGGATGCTTTCATAGGGCTTCAGGTCCAGGTCCAGCACAGAAACAGAGAAGGTGAATCTGGATTTGGATGTCAGTACCACAGGTCTTTGCTCAGAGCTGGAAAATAAAACCACATCTGAGTCACTGAAACCAGTACTTGTAATTTATGTGTCCCTTTACAGAAGTGACTCTAATGTTTATCTTAGAACTTTTGTGGGAGCCCAAGAAAATAAACTGCAGCTAATGTAGCACTTAGGAAACTCCAGCTTTACCAGTCCTGATGGACCTTGCTGGCACCTCTTCATTTTCCTTTCAGCTCCCACACAGCTGAAGGCAAACATTGCTCTCATTTACTGTATTTAGCAAATCTAAGCTGTTTCTAGGTGGTGCATACAAAGCAACAGCCTCATTAACAGCAAAAGCAGAAAAGGGATTGCAACTCCTTCTGAGGCTCAAGGTAATAAAACATTCAGTGTGCTGTCCAAGCCTGCTGAGGGATGGAGCAGTTCTGAAGTCAGCCATTGCACAAGTCATGTCCATCACTAACACTGCTCTGGAGAACTGCAGGACAAATGCAGAAAACAGCATTCTCTAAAAATAAAAGGGCTCTGCTGAAGCAAAGCCCCCTGCTGAAGAACAGATTAGCAGTGCTGACACAAACCAAAAGGGGCAGTATTGTGGCAAAGCCTCCTGCCTGACAGCCAAAGCTGTCACCTCTTGATTATTGCCTTGGTTTTGTTCTATCTAGGCCATTAAAGGCAACTCAGCTTGAAAAATCTCTCCTATGAGAACACCAAGGCAGAAAAACTGTACCTAGTTAAAACCATCCAGAGCTACTATGAACAGTCAATTCAAAGTTTAAGAAGGGAATAAATACAAAACTTTGATCCTTTTGATCAACTTAAAAACTCTTTAGAAAGAGACATTGGTCATAAATGTCTTAAATCAGAACTATACTAAAATGCTCACAGCCAAATATTTGGACACACCACCCCCCACACACATCCCACACTTTTCTGAAGTGATTGAATTGCCTGAGCAGTACAAACATCCCCATTTCTAAACAACTGGAGCCATTCCAAAGCAGGTACAGGCAGCTCTTACCATTCATCTTGCAGGCAGGGGGAAAGGGCAATCATGATGGAGCAGTCTTTAGCAGTCATTGCTATTCTGTACTGCTGCACCTGTACAACAGAAATAACACACATTTTCTCTTAGATTGCTGTTTTCCTGAGTAAAGCATCCTGTTCCTTACAAAAAGCAGCACTGCACTCCCTGTCTTGGTATGTTGGCACTTTAAGAGCAGGAAATTCCCTCTGGAACAGAAGGTTGGCAGGAGCAGGTGCTTTTGCAGCATCCTGTATAACAGTCAGGTTTATTTCCTGCAGATCATGCTCCTAAAGGCCAAACAGCACCAGTTCCTGCAAATGCTTCCTCAGTTTAAAAAGTAAATAAACAGTTTTATTTTTCTCTCAGGAACTGGTGCTACAAGTTTGTTTTTAACTGCTTCTGCTATAAAGATGAACCCTTTAACTGCAATGAAGCACTTTAACTGCACAGACCCCAACAAACCAGCAGTGCTGCCTCCATCCCTTATCCAGCCCTTTCAGTGAGACAGAAGTTAATTAACACTGACAGACCAAAAAATGTCAGAGGTTGAGAAGTACCTTTGTTAATGCAAATGCCACTGTCCCATCATCTTCCAGGGAAAGGTCCAGCAGCTTCTCATAGAACGCCTCATTGTAAGGTCCATCTATCTGCAATGTACTTCTAAATAAATGTTAAAAGAAGATTTACAGACAGCCAAAATGATGTGCTGGTTTTCAGTGTGAGCTTTCCTCAGCAGCCCAGATTAGAGCAGCCCAACAATGACACTGATAAACAGATCCAAGTATTAACCCACTGCCAGCCAACATCACAACAGTCCCTGCTATTCTCAATTCACTCAAGATTTGCTGCTGCTTAGGATCTGGGTAGAGTGGGGTTTTAGAAACATGAATCATTCTTAATCCACTGCCATCTCTGCCACTGCAAAATTATGGGGTTTTTGTAAAAAAATTGGGTAAGTTTCAAAATTTGTAGCAGTCTGCAGGAGCTCCAGAAGCCTTGCTGAAAATACATATATGAGAAATATATAATATATTGATATCTATTTTTATATGTATATTATTTTGTATGTAAGAAGTATAAACTGGGGTAGAGGCATATCTGACAGCCCCTGCTCCAACACCATGTGCTAATGGGGGTGTCCTGGGCCCCTCCTTCCCCCTTTGAACAGCTGAGGCCCTGCTGAGCAGCTGAACCCTCCCAGGGCAGTCTGTCCCACACAAACCCCCACAGAGCCAGGAACACATTTCCCAGTGCTCTGCTCTGCAGCAGCAGCTCCTGAGTGAAGCCAGAGTGCCCTCGTGTGAGCACAGGAGAGGAACAGCAGCCCAGTGGAGGCTGCTTGCAGCAATTATAATTACACTGATAAATCTTATTTGAGAAAAAACCACAGCAGCTTGCATCCATCATTCAGAACATCATTATCCCTGCAGACACTCCCAGCTCTGCAGGTACTGAGGACAGGAGAACCCACCCCTTCCACTGCACCTTTCTGCAAATACACAACCCCCAGTACTGAGAGAGTGTTCTCCTCTCTCAGCCTGTTGTGAACTTTCCATAATCAGTACTTTAAAATTCAGGCCAAAGTGACCAACATGAGCTGGAAGTTCAGGTAGAAATTCAGAACATGCAGTGCCATGAAGGAAGGTACAGCAGAACAGAGTGTGCACAGAGCCAATCCTGCCTGAGTCCTGGTTACTCAGGACTGCAAAGAAAAGCCACCAAGTCTTACCTCTCCTCAGGAAATTCCTCCAAGTACTGCTCAACTCTACTGTACAAAGGATAGAGTCCTTCAATATCCAGCATGTCAAGCATCTGAGCCTGAAGGGTTTTATAAAGGAGACAACCCCTCGGTAAACCAGAGCTTTCCAACTTATGTTTACCTAGAAGAAAATGCATTTTAAAATAAGGCAGACACAAGCCTTAACTTCAATTTACCATTACATGTGCTTGTTTAAAAGTCCAAATACTTTTTTGTCCAGTCACAGGTAGGGGGAAACCTCAAAACACTTCAGTTTCCAAACAAAAGTGCAAGGTGCAGCTGCTGACCTGCACATTTACACAGCTCATCTGGGACTGAAAACACCTGAAACTCTACAAACTACCTAAAAAAACAAACACCAAAACACACCCACACCCACTGCAATCTACTCATTCTGAGTCCACAAGAGAAATTTCTCATCTGAGTTTGAAGCCATCACAAATGCACTTTGAACAGTATCAACTGCTGACAGTATTTAGCATTTCAGCTCTGGGGTCTTTCCTCAGTGTAATGAATTGTATTTGCTGTAATTTCTCTAGGACAGCTCCTCCTCCAGCACTACAACAAACCATGGGCAGTGAAAAAGGTCTTCCTCAAAAGCAGAGAAAGAAATTTGCTTTTTGTATAATTAGGACAACTGGCAGCATTTTGAATAATTAGAGTTTTACAGAACTTATGCACTGAGGAATTAACATAATTAACAATTTTCCTGCTCTCACTTCCCATTCCTCTTCCCTCTGGTATTCAGACCTCTCTTCACCAGGAGAAGAGCAGCTGAAGAAAAGAACCATGAGCTGTGCCCTGGTGAGGGTTGACAGGAGGAGCAGAGAAAGGCAAAGTACAGGTGTTGTAATAAACCAGCCAAAGCAGCCCAACTTCATCACATACAACATGAAAATTCCTCACTCATTTGGAATACCTATGATTGTTATCAGCTCAAACTGCTGTTTTCTTCCCTTTTTGCTGTACCACCTCCTGAATTTATTTTTATTTATTTGTTAATATTATTAGATACAGTGCTGTAAGTGTTCAGTACAATGTCACATTATTTTAACAACAATTATCTGGCAGCTACACAGCTCAGAACTCTTAAATGCCACCAGAATTCCCCTGTTTCCATTCTCATATCAGTATTTATAACTAAGAGGCAAAGATCTGAACGGTTACATCAGGCAGGGCTCTGAGAAAGCTGCTCTGGTGGGAAGTGTTCCTGCCCACGGCAGGGGCTGCACTGGGTGGCCTGGGCAGTTCCCTTCCAGCCCTCACCACCCTGGGATTGCACCAACAGTAAATGCTGGACAGTTTTTACACCACTATCCCTTACCATTCCTTACTAGCTCCTTATTAAAAGCACTTGCTTCACAGTAGCTCCTCCCCTGTGAGATGGGAACTGTTTTCATGTCCCCTGCCCTGCAGGAGTCGGTGCTGCTCAGCAGGGCCATGGTGATGACGTGGATCAGCTCCTTCACCACGCTCCTGGTGCACTGGGGGCCGCTGGCCAGCCCGTTGCACGGGAAAAAGAAAGGCTTGAGGTGCCGAGCAAGTTCATTCCAGTCACACACACAGTCCTGGTCATCCTTACAGCCATAAATTAGCTCCCCATTCTGCAACAGGGAGAAAAAAGAAGCTTTTAGGCACATCAGGAAGTCAGGTTATTCATACTGAGCTATTCAGAGCATCAGGTCTAATATTTTAAGCCTAGGAAAGTGTTATTACCTTAACAATCTGCACACAGACACACAACATTCCCAATCTCCTAAAGATTTGGGATCTTAATCTCCTCTTAAGTCTAATCAGAACCTGCAGTAACAACCTCTGAATGAAAACCAAAACTGTTTAAATCAAGTGCTACTTTCCCAACTCAATGGCCTGTGAGGAATCAGAACAATACAGGTGAGTGATGCTTGGCACATTTTCCTATCACTTCTTCCTGAATCATGTCAGCAGTGAAGAAGCACCGTGTGAAACTCCCTTTTTCACCAGCCCAGACCAGCAAAGGGAAGGCTGTGAAAGGGGACAGAAAAGATGTGATAGCTACTTACTAGTACAAAAAGAGGGCAGCTCATAGAAGTTTAAGTAATTCAAATAGTTGATTTAATATTGGAAATAAATTGAAGTAATCTTGTTTCCTATAAATAATCTGAAAATCTCCACAAATCATCAGTTACTGCTTCATATTTTTCCTATGTGAGTGTCATGGAGTGCCACTTTTCCTTCCTCAGTGAGGCTTGCATCAGTGCTCTAACAGGAATCTACAACAAAGTATTTGCAACAGCATGCCAAGTTCTCCATTTCCTTCTTCCAGAAGCAGTACATAATGTTTTAAAACTTTGGTCACCTTAAGAGTCCTTTTCTGTTAATTGCTCCTCAGTGATTCCTTCCCACTAATTCATTCCCCAGGGAATGGTCACAGCCCCAAGGCTGCCAGAGCTTCAGGAGCATTTGGGAAATGCTGTCAGCCACAGAGTGGGATTGCTGGGGTGTCTGTGCAGGGCCAGGAGTTGGACTTGGACAATCCCATATTCTGAGTCTGTGAATTCTGGGTTATTATTATTTTTCTGTCCTCATCTGAAATCTAACTAAGAACTTCCCCATTTCCTTCTCTTGATGGGAACAGTGATGGTCAGACTAGGTAGGTTTGTAAGAAGATCTTGACTGCTGAGATGCTCAAGTCAAATTGTTTAAAATCCGAGGCAAAAAAAGCAAGCAGAGAACATTTAACTTTACCTTAAATATTTTCAGGTTGTTCTGTGCCTCCTGTAATAAGCTCTTCAAAGCAAAGTGCATTCTTTGTTTATTTCTAGGGAAAACAAAGCCAAGAATGTTTCATCACAGCCTTTGGATGTTCACACCTGGCATGAGCACATGCACTGAACACATTACTCACACTGAGGTCATGGCAAAGGCAAACTGAACTTCAGATCTGAGTACACTAAACAGCTCTTGGGTGAAATGTTATGCTGCAAAAGGCAGCTCTGATTGCTGAGATAGGTGTAAAGGGGAAATAGCAGATTATATAATCACTGTAAAGGTCCAGACAAGCCAGCATTGATCACCCATAACACCTCAGTGAAAGGCAAAGTAACCCAAGCAAGAAATCTGTAATGCAGATTTTTTTTTGGGGGGGGGGGGGGGGGGGGAGGGGGGCAAAATTACAGAATCCTTACCCTGAGAAGAGATCCAACGGGCAATATTTACTCGGTCGCTTCCATTTTCCATTGGCTACCTGTGGGAAAGGCAGAGCACTGCTGTTACCCTCCCTGCCTGGAACAGCTGCCCCCCATTTCAACAGCCAGCTCTGTGCCACTGACATCCTGCCTTCAGAGGTCAGGACTTTTAAACCACTTTGAACACAAAATTCAGGACCACTGTGGGTGTTTCCCAGTAATTTTTAACTCAAGTCACTCAAACTGCATTCACAAGGTGTAAGAGCCTGAATGAGAGATGTGGGACCCAGGGGCTCTCCAAAATGCAGTTTATTGTGTCCAAAATGCAGTTTATTCCATCCAAAATGCAGTTTATTGTATCCAAGAGGTTACAGCAGTCCAGGCTTGTGGGTGACAGAGCTGTGCCCACAGCTGTCAGCTCCAGCTGCAGCCAGGCCTGGAGACCTTTTGGTTTTGGTTCCAATGCATTAGACACTTTTCTTTGCTGAGCATCTTCACACAGTAGAACCAATCCATACCTTAACTTTTATCTATAGCCTGTCATAACTACTATAATTACCATATTCATGTTACTGTTCACTAATCACTAAAGTTAGTACGTTACAGTTTAAGCTAGAAGTTGTTTTTCAGTTTTCTTGCAGTGGAAAATTCTGAGACCTTTTTTCTACTTGCAACATTTGCTGACTTGTTTGCCTGTGCTATCCTTCTGCTTGGTAAAAACATCTTCTTGTCTGAGGTGGGTTTATCCTTTGCTCTAAGCCATAAAAACCCCTTCTAACTAACACACCCTTTGCCTCCTTGGTTATCCAACAATTCTTTTCTTCTATATCAAAACTTGCTTCCATCTCTATTCCTTCATCAGACTCTACATTTAAAAATCTTTCTGCCAAGCATCCATATCTGTGAGACTTTCTTGTCAAACTTTCATCCTTCCCAACAACAAGGCAGAAAGGGTCACATTAAATCCCAGGGAGCCACAGTCACTGCATTGCAGAGTCCCAGCAGGCCCAGCTCCATGAACTCCGTGCCTGTTACGTGCTGTTTGTTCTCAGCCACAGAATGCACTTGGGGAGCTGAGCTGGGAAGGAAGTTCCACATCAGAGCTGACCCAATCCCAGCGTTCATAGTCCCCAAAGGCTGAGATTGTGTTTGTTTGCTTCCAGCTTCCCACAGAACTTGTTCCATCTCTCACTAAATAAATTCACACCCAGCGACTCAGCTATGTATCCTCCTACCAGCTTTAGTCATATCAGAGATTTGAGCAAGTTTCAACAGGAAAGCAAGCCTGGAACAGCAAATAGAGCACACTACAGCCAAAGGGAAGCAGGTGACTTAATAATTACCTTTAGATGCTGATGCATACAGTAACGACACACCTTGTGCTTTATCTCCTGTGAAACATGGCTGGAAAAGGGAATGAAGCCACACTTTGGCTAAAACAAACAAACAAAATAGGATTGTAAATACAAATGTATCTCTATAGAAATATAAAGGCAATATGCAAATCTTTCCAGTTAAAGGAAAACATTTTAAAATTATAAAAAATTCCAGCACTTAAAAACTGAATTATTTTTAAAAACAACGACATGCCAAACTGCTGTGGCCCACAGAAAAGCCTGTATGTAACACCTGGGAATTTCCCAGGTTTCAAAAGACGGGAATTGGAAGAGAGAGGGAGCTGTTCCCTCCCGTGGGTCCCAGTGAAGCAGGAGCTCCGCCTCCCCGCCCCGCTGCGGCCGGAGCGCGGTGCAGGAGCACAAACCCGGCCCGTGCCCGCACACCTTGATCTCGACGCACAGGATGGGCCGGTGCTCGGCGAAGCGGAAGGGCTGCAGCCGCGTCAGGTTGGGAAGGCACATGGCGTACCCGCTCAGCGTGTCCATGTCCTTGTCACAGCGACACTCTGCCACAGCAGGGGACAAACAACACCAACAGGAGATCAGCGCCGGGGCGTTTGCTCGGTCATCAGGTGGGGCGTGGGAACGAGCGGGGAAGGACGGGACACGGCTTTAGCAGCTGCAGCCAATTATGCATTTGCACAAAGTTGCCCTCCCCGTTATCAACCCTGCTTTCAGTTCCCTCAAAACTGTCCCAAGAGCCGCTGGTAATGGCCAGCTCCCAGCTCAGCCCAGGAAAGGTGAGGTCTGAAACAGCAAGGAAATGGATTGGCCAACAACAGCTGAAGTGACTCATTCGTGTACTCATTCAAAGATGTGATCTCCCCTCTGCTTACTATGCATGACCTACCAACCCTCAGCTGAGTCAAAAGGATCTGAGAACTGGCAGCAATATCATAAACCCAAGAGGCATTCTGCATAAAAATCCTCTGAGTAACCTCTCTCCATGTGCATCCTTTGGGACACAGAAGGGTCTGTGAGATTTTAGCTCAAAGTTAACCAGAGCACACAGCCCCAGATTTCCAAGTACCTGTTACTAAACAGACACACAGAACACACGCTCCTGTTACAGTTTCCACTGTAAGAAAAATGCCCACTCTGAAAAATATACTGCAATAGAAAAAATAAATCTGAGAAACCAAAGGCTCGGGCACCAGCCTGTCATGCCATACTGCTTCACCAGGATGAGCAAGAAGCCTTCTGTCTCCAGCAAAATGTTGAGGTTTGTTTTCTTTTTCTAAATTTAAGCAAAAGTACATCCTTCACACCTTCACAGCTGAAAGCCACTTGCCAAATCAGAAAGACACAGAAATCTGAAGTATTAGAGAAGCTCTTTTGTATGTTACACAGGCTTATGTGAAGAGTAACATTGAAAAAAAATCCTTGAGGTTTAAAAAAATATTCCTGCTAAAAATGGACAGTGAGATTCATTGCTGTGAAGCACCTGGACACTTCCCCACAAGCACACTGCAATCCCCAGCAGCTGTGGGCACACAAAGGTTAACTTGGAAAAATAAAACTAAAGTCTATCATTCCCTTCCACCAGAGTATCATTGGTTTTTTAACTTTTATTAGACACTATTTACTTTCCTCACTGGTTCCTGGCACTGTGGACCTGTGCTCACTATATGTAAATTAATTCCTTTTTTTATTCCTGGATGAAAAGAATCAAAGCATTTGGCTACAGTACTTTGATTTAAAACTGTATTTATCTTCAAGGAGTTCTGCTAAAGCAGGAGTTTCTGGCCATTCTCAGGAACTTTTGGGAACCTAAGACACCACAGGGCCAATCTCTTTGCCTGTTTTAGAGCTATCACATACTACTTTTCACTCCAGAACAGAATCCATTTTTTCCACAACAAATTTTCAACTTATCATTGTCTGAATATTAAAAAAAGTTTCCTTATATTCAATTGTGTGATGCTTTTTTTACTTTAGAACAAAGGAAAATGCTTTACAGCTCGAGGAAGCCCCTTTCTAATCCCACCCCTGGCACTTACCTGGCCTCTCTGGCTGGATTTTCAAACAGAGCTGTCTTACAAAGTCTAAAGGCAGTTGAATAATTTCCTATTGGGGAACAAAAAAGAAAATATTTTAATGCAAAAATTAATACCCAGTTTGGGAATCTTGAAATGGAGCAGCAAAGTTCAGTGGGTTACACAAAGCACACTGGAGTGTGCAGTCAGCAGCTTTCCCTCTGATTCACTGTCTGTGAACACCTGCTCCTCTATAAAACCCAGGCACTGATTTCAATAAATGCATGGCAAAGAGCATTTTCAGTGCAAGTTTGATGTGTGAGAAGGAACCTGCACCACTTTGTCCTTTCCACAAGTGGAAAAGTCCCATGTGGCACATCCCAACCATGTGCAACTCAGTTCCAGGTGCAGCTGTAACTTTTTCACTGATCTGGTGTTCAGTGAACAAGGTCTGGCTGCCCTGAAGAACAGAGCAAGGAAAAGGTGACCTCTGCACAGAAACCTCAAAAATTTATACGAACCAGGTTTCTCTCCCTGTTTTGCAGTTAAAAATCTCTCACACACACACACCTCTTGCAGAGCAGAGCAATGACCACACTTCTCCTCAGCCAAAGCCCTGAATACAATCCAATCACCTCAGCACAGAGCAGGCTCCTGTTGGCACCCAAATGCTTCCTGTGTGTGTGCAAACCCTGTTAGTTCCTTTCACTGGCACTCTGTGTTCCCCCAAACACTTCAGTGTTTACAATGCCTAAGCCATTTATTTAAAAACAAATCATTTACCCCATGGTGAACATAGTTCTCCCCAAAGAACTGCTTCATCACATGTTTTCCAAAGTCCACGATGTTTTGCAGATGGTGTAGTATTTCCTCGGGAGTCTGGAAGACAGAAATGCAGTGACTGAACTCCAAAATAACAATAACAGCCCTCCAGAACACACACACGTCCTGGTCAGTGATTTAACAAATAACTGCATTGCTGGGCTTGGCAGGTCAGTGCTCATTGAAGTGTAAGAGACACATCAAAGGTGCTGAATTTGTGTCCCTACTGCCCCCTCAGGGCTGGGACACACAGAAAAACGGTCACAGAAGATGATTCAGGAGACAAAGGGGAGAGAAAGTGACAAAGGTGGAACAAGGGGAGACTGCTCAACACCTACTCTGACCATTATTCTCAAAAGAGCTCAGAGAACTCCAGCAGCCCAAAGCTGCAGAGCAGAAGAGGCTTGGAGTGTCACAAAACACATCCTGGAGATTGGGAAGAGAACAGCTGCAAAGACTGAGCCATACTCCAACCCTTGGCATGAACAGGTACAGAACTCTCCATCTGTCCCAAATCCTGCCCCACACTGAAAAATCTTACCCTACTGTGATATTCTGTAATTTCATAAGGAAAGGTTTCTATGAGACAAGATGCCAAAAGCCAGAAAGGAAACTCATGAGCTGGAAGCAGGACAGGGACAAGGGCACAGTGAGACCTGGACACACTCCCAGCAAAGGAGGGTACAGCAGCATGATCCCATTCCTGCACTCAGCACACTCTGCCTCTCTGCAGGGTATTTCAGTGTTACCACAGAGAACCTCAAAGCTGCTCTGTCCTTTTGTAACACACACACAAACCCTCTTCAAACCTCACAATAAGAGTAAGTGGAGGAAAAGAAAGTGCAACACTTGGGTACATGTTAGCAAATCAAAGAGGAAAAACAAGAGCAGGAGGAAAATATATAAACAGAGCAGAGTAAGAGGAAATAAAACATTAGAGGACAACACCCAGACACTGACATAGCCCAGAGAAAGGAGGAAAGACCACATCCAGCACTAATCACAAATGACAACAGCCCCTTCCTTAACTTACACAAATGACAAAAGTCCCTTCCTTAACCTACACAAATCCTGGTGGTGAGAGGGAACATTGCATCATCCCACCAGGAACAGAAATCTCAGCTCATTCCCATTCCCAGATGGTTCTGGCCTGGTTTGCTGACATACACAGCACCCCAGGTTTGTGTTTGGTTGGGGTTAACACAGGCACACAGACTCTCAGACTGAGAAATAAACATTTCATTAAAATGTACTGCTGTCACTTTTACTACATGGAGAGACTCACCAGTTGAAAAGATCAATACAACCATAAAATTATAAATCAAGCTTAAGATGTCTTTTAAGAGCAAGTATATTTGCTATATCTAAATGAAACAAAGAACAACTAACAGGCTACTTGGGCATCACCTTTTAACATCAAAACCCACTAGGATGAAAAGCTTTGGAAGGACCCATCATTACTGCCAGCTCACTCACCAAAACTCAAATAGGCTTTATACAATAACTTTAATTCCTTCATGAAGAAGATCACACACTAACATGGCAATATGCAATTAAAAGCACTCCCTGAGGCTGACACTTGACTTTCTATTCAAGCAATGCAAGCTCTGCAGTTACATTGAGAGTTTTTCAATCATAACAACAAGGTTACAATGCACAATAATACCAACTTGTTCAACTACTGGATTATCTAATCCCAAATTCATAATTAAACAGATAATTAAATGTACAAAGCTGCATCCAGACTTCTTTACCCTTCCCAAAGGAGTTAAGCAGAAGAGACTGAGAGCTATTTGTTCACATCTGAATTTCAGTGTGTGTATTACTAGAAAATATTTTGCTTGAACTGCTTCCTTCAGCATTGTTTACCTTGGATGACCTGTGATGTCATGCACAGACAGAACAGAACATTTCTGAACCTAAATCATTTTGCTTAAGTCAGGAATACAGATTATTCCTAAAAAAATAAACCGAAACATTTCCCCTGTCATTCTTGCTATGTGCAAGTTTATCCCAAAACTGATTCTCCAGGCTTTGTTTACTGATCTGATGCTAAAATATTTATTCTGTTCTGCTCCAAGGAAAAATGGCCCTTTAAAAAAATCAATCACCAGAATAAGTAAATATTCAAATTACAAAACCTTCTGTTTAGAGGGAATTGTGCATCACCAAGTTCACACACTCCCAGTGCAAGGCAAGTGCAGAGCTGGAGCCAGCTCTCCCCAAATGCAGCCCTGGAATCCCATTCCAGCTGCACTGCCCAGCCCCAGTGCTGTGGAAACTCAAAAGTCACTTCTTGCCTTCCTCTGTGACTCTCATACTCAGACAATTTGTTAAATACAATTACTGTGCAACAATCTCTTTGAAGTTAAAATTAAAAAATTGGAAAACTAGCAAGGAAAAGGGGCAGGCATTCAGTGTTCTGTTTTCTTAAATAAACTCCGACAGACTGGCTTTTTACATAAAGTTGTGGTCTAGTCCTCTCCTGCTATACTAAAAGTTGAGATAAGCACTGTTTCCTTTCTTGTGGTGCTCTGGACTCATCACTGCTCTTGTTAACACTAAACATTATTATCTTGGGCTACTACCAAAGCACAAGATACATTTTTGAAATCCTGCCAATATAAGCAGCTCAAAAATCTACTTGAATCATACTTTGGTTTTACCAGACCTTTTTTCAAGTTAAGTAGCAGCAGAAAGACCATCAAATAACTCATACATATGCTGTGTTCACCAATTTTGCCTTCCTCTGCTTTAGCAACTTGTCCCTTGTAAAACTGGATGCTTTTCACATTCATCTCCCTGATTTAAAGCAATAAAATGCCCTTTCTAGATGTTTACTTTACACTCATCCTTGTTTCTATTTTCCTAAACTGAGGCACACAGCAGTTCCCAGTAGAGCCCAATGCTTTCAGGATGTCCTTCATGAGAACAACGTGTCCCTGTGCCTCACACAGCCGTGGCTCAGGGCTGCTGGAACTCCAGCCATGCCCTGCATCTCCCAGGTAACACACCCCAAAGACTCCTCTCAATTGAGAAAATGAAACAATTTGAACCTTGTGCTCTCTTTTCTCATTTTTCTTCCTTGGAACACTGTGTTTGTGCTCCACCTTTGGTTTTTGATCATCTTTTATCCCTGTTAAAAGAAATCTAAAGTAACTCACTTCAGCTCCTTCTCAAGCAGCAAAACCTTATTGTACCATGGAAGAAACTGGGAGATTGTCCCAGCTAGGACACTCAGTCACTCACTGACAAAGGAATTCTGTGAACATTTCATGTGTTTGCTCACATTCCATGGCTTTTTAGCTCCTGAACAGGTGGTGAACAGCAGACCCTGACCACGGCACCAGTTGTGTGCAGCTCCTGTTCTGTCCCACCTGCCCACAGCCAGGAAAATTCCTTTCTTGCTCAGCATCCCTGAGCTCCCACAGGTGGATTTGGAACATTTTCACTGAAAGCTCTGCCCTCTGTATCAGCACTCACATCAGCCCAGTTACACAAGGCAACCTCAGATTTCCTCCTGTTGCCAAAGCCCCTGAAACACAGGCACATTTCAAAACATCCATTTGTTCTCACTCCTGCCAGCCACAGCTCTTTCACAGGTTTCTTGTTTCTCCTCACCCTGGCTATTAGCTTACCCAAGGGCATTCAGGACAGGTTTAAATCTTACCTTGTTCTGGTTGGGAGGGGACTTCAGGAACCGTAGCACCACACAGCGCTGCGGAAAACAGCAAAGAACAGGGATTGATTAGCATCTATTAACACCACCATTGTCTGACTCCCCAGGGCACCCCTCTGAGAAATTAGGGGGAAAAACCAAACAGAAAAGCACATTTTAGATTGTTATTTCACTCAACTTGAAATCAAACCCACCAGCTGAAATCAAACCCAGCAATGCCTGCTGCCAGCTCTGCCATCAGTTTAACAAGGCAGCCACTCTGCATTTCCAGTCACTGAGTGCAGCAGGGAAATGCTCCCTCAGCTTACAGCACTGCCCTGAAAGTCTGGGAAAGCTCACATGGAGCCACAAACACCCCCACCCTGGAATTTGTGCACCAAAGCTCCCCAAAAGGGACACAAGGCCCATTGCACCCACAGCATCAGCAGGGCATTACAAATTATTAAGGACACAGTTACCAGCAGCAACCACACAGCTGAACTTAACCCTAAACTAAACCCTGCTGTGGAGTAAATATCTAACACAGGAACAAATATAGCAGGTGTCCAAATGTTTTACCTTAAAACCATAGAAAAACTCACCAATTTTTTTGTAATTTTTACAATTGTTATCAGTTTTGTAACAATTCAAAAAGTTTGACACTTTACCAATTAAAATCAAAGTCTGACACAGTGTTAAGGCACCTGCAGCCTTAAAAGGCAGCACACAACCCTGCCTCTGGTCTGCCTGAATATCTGACATTAGAGATATTTCCTTCCACTGTAAATATGGATGCAGTTCAGCCTATCCAGGGACAATGGGTACAATACCAACAACTGGGCACCACAGAAGGTAGAGACAAACTCTGTTTTCCAGGGTTACCTCTCAGCCAGTCTGTCTCCATTTGGGCCTTCCCAAGACACACAAAAAGGATTACATCCATTTAAAGCACTCCCACAGAAGTACATTCAGATTTGCTGACAAAGACAATGCAGACAAAATGTCTGGTTTATGGAATCCAAGCTTTTTCCCTTCCAAATGATTTGCCATTAAAAAACTCCCCATAGCATGACAGCACCAGATCTGTTCCAGGTTTCAGAGCTGAAAGCTGTTTCTGCACATGCTGAGGGACAGAGCTGCAAATATCTTTAATTACTAACACGGAGAGAAAGAGGAAACAAGCAAAACTAATGACAATGTGGCATCCAAAACAATAACAAAACTGGGCCCAGGTTCAGACATTGCCACTGAAAGCCAGACAAGGCCCCTTCCAGATCTATGAAGCCTCACCCACCACAACATCTGGAAAACACTCTTACATAAAAGGATACTTTGCTGTTGATTTGATTTGTCCTGCAAGATGAGTGCCCCAAGAGCAAAGGAGATGCCACCAGAGTGGGAATCACAGTCCCCTGGACTGGACAGGATGCCTGGTGACACTTCCTCCCCTCGGTCATGATGAGCCCAGGCCTGCTGAGCCCGTGGCTCTGTGTGCAGTGTGTTGTTCTTACAGTGTTTCAACCATCTGGGCCTCCTGCTTTAATTATTCATTAGTAAGTGGATCAGTGATGGAGTGATCTGATTATCACTTCAAATCCATTGAGAAACATGATTCTGTAATCTTCCAAGGCTAGTGTAGATATTTATCTTTTAATCAGTTCCCAGCCACGATTCCAAGCAGTGCTCTGGAAAACCTGACTCAGGACAGTGTTTGTTTATCAACAAGTCATTTCTGATCTGGCAAAATGACCAAAATTACATATGGCAAAAGAAGAACATGCTGCTGGCCTACAGATGTCAAAAGGAAACACAGCACTGTTCAAACAAATTTCACAGATGCACTCAGACCAGCCAGCCCAGACTACATTTCAGTAAGACTATTAGATGATTAGAGGAAATAAAAAAACAAAACCATCACCAAACAAACAAAAACCCACCCCAAAACCAAACATCAAAAAACCCTCCAAACACTTCTTTCCTATTTTGAGGCAAGTTTCCAGCTAGATACATCCCTTTGTGCATTTCAATAGCAGTTCCACAGCACCAAGGTTAATCCATCACATGCCACAGGTGCCAACTGCTTCAGAAGTATCACCACCAAAAATATTGGCCCACATTTTTCATGCTATTGCATTCCTGATTCACTTGGCTGATTCTTTACTTGGAAATATTGTGGGTGGTTGTTGCCATGAGGTTTTTTGTCAGTTATCTTAAAATGCCTTCAATTTTTTGTATATTTACAGATAGAACATCAAATATGTGCCATACTTATCTGCATGCACAAGAATGACCCAAATTCCAAAGGATCTCTGAGGAGGCTGCCACTACTCCTCAGCACTTTGAGGATCAGCTCAACTACATCCTAATGCTCCCTGCATTTCCTTCTCCTCAAACAGTGGAAGGGCTCACAGAGGCCCCTGGCAGCAGCAGAGCATTCAGTGAGCTGGGTAACAGCCCCAGAGGGATAAAAAGATGAAAAAAGCAGGCTGCAAGCAAAGGAGAAAAAAAGAGACAGTGCATGGATGTAGGCAAATGTAACACATACAACATTAAAAGGCTTCATATCTTTTGATGTAAGATAAGTTAGAAAAATGATGAATTCAAAGGAAGAATTCTCTACAATTTTTTTTTTTTTAATCCCTGCATATATTCAGTCTCCATTTAGTGACAAAAGGCTAAAAATAACCCACCCATCAGAACATCACACACTGCAGCTCTCACTCTCAAATAAGGAATTTAAGGACAACTCTCACATGGGAGCAGAGCAGCCTGATGGCAGATAATGATGTTCTCAGTGGCTCCAGGCCCTACTAGGCTACAACAACAACAACCCTTCCCGATTGTTATGGAAAACTGAAAACAAACATTAGCAACGAGGATACAAAACTTGTGTCTCTAAAACACATCCACAAGGCTGGGCAGGGGATGATGTAACCAGAGGTGTTGGGGCAGCTCAAACCACAGCGTTTGGAGTTACAGCCCCACCAAGAAAGGCAAACACCTCTTTAACACCATCAGCGACCAATTGTTGGGGTTAGAGCAGAGCAAAGATAAGGACTGCCAATGAGGAGAGAAGGAGCTGTGAAAATGCTCAAAATCGGTGGCACACACAGCTCTTGTCCTCGTGTGTCCTGGGCCTGGTCCCCAAAAGCTCACCCATAACAATTTTTATTCTCTAGAGCAGTTACTACAGCTATTATATTAATCTTACCCAATAAAATCCAAAAAATACAGTAATCCTTGGTAGCTCGGCCAAAATATGACTGGAATCAATCCAGGTACTTTGGATTAGGCAGCAGAATTATGAAACCAGGATAAAAGCTTACATTTGTTTCTTTACAGCTTGGTGTTTGATAATGACCTTATTCTATGACCTCACTAACATAAAATGCAGGCCTCCTGAACTGGAGTTTTGAAAAGTTAAACACAACTGGGGCAAATCCATAATCTTGATATTCCCCCTCAGGGAACAACCTCGTGTGCGTCACGGTTTTTTTCAGGTCTCTTGCTACGTGAGTAACACAAATCTAGACAAGAGTTGGTGGCAGTGAAAGAAATGGGAAAAATTAAAATTAGCTCAACTGCTGATAAAAGTGCTTAGATATACAGAAAGATGTGTATTTTCCCTCTGCTCACTCAGGTTTAGAATAAGTTTCTGTACAAAAACACAAAGAATTGGCCTGTCCAAACACAAAGCCTGGGAAACATCAGCTGCTCCTTCTCCAAATAAGCAGGTTCACGTCATTTGTTATGACTCTGTTATTATTCTGAGCAGATCACATTAACTGCTTTTGTCTGGAGGCACAGCCCTACTCTGACATCTCCTTCCCAACTGGAAAAGATTCTCATCTCTGCCATTCCCAACCTGGGCTCACAAATGCAAGATCCACTGGTAGAGAACAGGACTCTGAGATGCAACTTTTAAATTCCCAAAAGGAACTGCACCCCCTTCCCACAGCCATCATCCCCCTCACTCCACAACACCTCATAAATTCTGGCATCTAAAAACTCACCAGTGTTTTTGCAGGCTCTATTTCCAATTTCACATGACAAAGTTACCTACCTGCTGCTTAAAATGGCCCAAAATACAGAAACAGAGTAACTAAACCCATCTTTCTTTTCAAGTTGTGCATATTAAAGTCACAAGTTTCCAATTATAAACAGGGGGTGAAACACTCTCCAAGACTGGTAACAAATCTTCTCTACAATTCTTACTCTGCTATTTTTTGCAACTAATTTCACACACCACCACCAGCCACTGCCAAAGGAGATGAAGACACAAAGTCAAACACTTTTGGAGAAAATAGTGTCTGTGAAGGCTCTGAATTTCTTTATACCTGGTTATTTAATTCACTGTTTTGCTGACCCTGAAGAGCTACCAAGAACTTACCAAACTCAGCTCCAAGGATGCCAGAGCTACCCCTGTGGTTATTCAGTGCCACCCAATCATTGTGGGTTTACAACAACCTGCAGCAATGGCACCTACAGAAAGCACATTCTGATTGTCAGTCCAAGGGAGGGAGGCAAACTGAACACAGTGATAAGCAAATATTGATTATTGACAGTTCCAAGGGTGCTCAACATGAACTATGGAATTGTTTAGCTGATATTAAGCAATTCCTGCAGTGGCACACTGCAGCTGCATGCACTACTTCCCAACAAAAAAAAATATTCTGACCTTTTTTTATTTGAAATCTACATCTCACAACCCCTTCAATTCCAATTCTAGTTTCAGGGGTTTGAACAGAAAACAATGGTTTTCTATTCAGAAAATGCAACTTCTGGGAAGGAGAAAAATGGACAAAGAAGTGTTATCTTCACATCTCAGAAAAGCCAGTGGCAGGGAGAGTTTGTCCTTCTGAGAAATGGTGGAACTCAGTGGAAACATGCCCACCACAGTGCCCAGGCACTTCAGCCAAAGCTTACCTTCATGCCACTCAACACAAGACATTTTAAAGGTCTCTCCATCCAGGGTCAGTGTGCTGTGCAGTGTGAAGGGTTATGAGAGATGGAAACAAACTAAGAACTAGAACATTTTGCAGCTTTTGAATGAAATACACTGGTAGCATCATGCACAATTGTTTTCCAACTCAGTTTTGTTCTACACAAGGTGGATAAGATCACACAAAACAAAGTGAGGAAAGCTACATTTCCTGCCAGTATGGAGGAAGTTTAGCAATTGCTCACACATAGTGCAAAGAAGCATTCAGAAATAGGAACAATACTCTTTTATTTAGCACGGGAGTCCTTGAAGAACAATGGTTTTATTTCTTAACATGAATAAAGGATTTCTGGCATGGCATCTGGCTTTACACCATTCAATATGGCAAACCCTTATTTGAAAGCAAACCCCCCCTGACACTTGTTTGCTTCAGCACACAGCTCACAGCTTGCATCAGAATTCAGGTGCTCATTACAATTTATTTTCCTGCTTGGTTATGATCTTGATTCCCATGAGAGTCAAGCACTACCTCAGGTTTCACTTTATAGCTAAGCCTCTATAACCTTGCAATGCACAGATGGTACCAATTCTGAGAGAATTTAATGATTGCACTCTGCAAGAGTGAGAAGGAAATGTCTGCCCTTCAGCCACAGCAGCTAATCAGAGCACCTGAAGTGATATCAAGTGATGCAGCCACTGCTATGAGGTGCAAACACATAGCAGAGAGAGAGCAGGATGAATAAACCCATGGATGCCTGACCCTCAGTGTGCATTGGCACTGCCTGGGTAGCACATGGAAACAAGGGAAAATGCTCCTTAACATTTAAAAGCACATGAAATGCCTCATCCATCTGTCAGACAGGTGAGTTGTAGCAATCAGAACACAAAAACACACCCTGAGCTCCCTCCCTTTCAGCTGCTCCGAAGCCCCCTCTATCAGCAGCACACTCACCCCAGCTTTAGGCTGCCAAGTCATCTGATGGCATGCAGGGGAAAGCAGGCATTCCAGGAAATTATTAATGGGGGCAGGAAATACAGAGTCAAACAGTAAAAGGGATCAGAATGGAGTTAAATAATTAAATGGACAGTCAGAACAAGTGAATAATCCTCAGCATCCAGAACAAGCCAAGCAGAAGGCACCTAAGCCACCTTGTGCTCATGCAGAACACAGTGACTGCTCCTTCCCAAAAAAGGCAGGACAGGGGGGACACTTGAAGGCGGTCAGGACACCTCCCTGACACTTTATTCCATGTCACAGACACATCCACTGAAAGGCTGGGAGGGAGGAAGAACCAAAAGAGTGAATAAAGCAGGCTCAGACTGAGCACTCCTGCACAGCTCTGGGTCAGCCAGGCTGCTTTACCCAACCCACAGCCACTGCCAGTGAGGGCAGACACAGAAAAGGCACAGAAACTCCAGCACTGCACTGCAAGCACTTGTAACAGACACAAAAGAAATATTTTTGAGACAACAACTTGATCTCAACTGCAAAAGGAACTCATTCAAGTTTGATCCAGCACTGAATCCAACCAGAAAAAAAACCAGATCACTTTTAATCAAGGCTAATGACCTCCTGAGCTTGACTGCAAGACTGGGATTGGTTTTACATTTTAATGATATAGCCTTCGGCATTCTCAAAAGTCACACCAAAAAAAGAAAAAAATAGACCCACGGTAGAGTTTGCATTTCCAAAGAAGGTCACCAGAAGACAACTCTGCTCCAACACTCATTATTAGCAAAAGAGAGCACCTCTGAAATAAATAAGTATTCTGCAGGGAGGAGAGAGGTGCTGCTGCTGCTGCAGTGAAATGATTGCTGTCATTTGGGATTAGTGTTGGAGCACAGCTTCTGTCTCCCATCTCCATCCACACTCAGGCTGTGCTTCTCCATCTGCATCTACAAAACTTAAGGCACTGCTACAAGAAAAGTTTTAATTGCTGCCTTTCTGCTCTCTCTCCTCTCCACATGCAGCCCTGCCACCCAGTGCCACCTTCCCTTGCACTCCATGGAAGGCACTCTGCATTCAGAGCATCCCTGCACTGCAGAAACCTGGGAAACACAAGAGAAATTTACATTTAACCACTGGTACAATACTGAATTGAAATCCTGATACAGAATTAAAATTCCTTGATGTTGACTCAATCTAATAACTTTGGAGAAGTGTGTGTCAATAAAAGCTTCACAGCTAATTCACAGAACTGGAAGTACTTTCAACTTTTAATTCTTTGTTTACAGTAAAACCTTTGTAGATTGTACTCAAGTAGAGTTGGGTCAATTAGTTATGGCATCCACAGTCACATTGTACCTGTTTAGCCAAAGAATTAAACACAAACAAATACAAAAGTGTCTTTTTTCTCATCCACTGACCATAGATGTGCATGTAAATATCAATTAGCCAAGGTCAATGCAAGGAATCCTGTTTAATACAGGTGTCACAAAGGTTCCCAAATTCCACCTCAAACTGGTGCTTGCCCTCTGTTCATAAAAACTTTGTTGTTGATCCCAACAAGACAAGCATCTCTTCCTTTCTTTTCACTGATTACACACCCTGATTACACACTTGGCTTTTTCAACTGGTTTTCAGAGCTGCTTCAGTCAATTTGGGCAGAAGCTCCTCCACTTGTTTGCAGTAAGTAAATAAAATGCTAAAAAATCAACTAAGAAAAAAGGAGTTTTCCCTTCAGTCATCAAGCTGTCCTCCTGTCCTTTGTCTGAGTAGGCAAAAGGTGTGCAGGTGTGGGGGTTTTGTTAAACACTGTTTTGTTAGACACTGCTGAGATATGCACACACCCAAAAAAACAACAATGCTGGAGAGTCCAGGTCAAAGAAATGCCCTATGAAATTGAAAAATAACAAACAAAAACCAAACATCAAACAGAAGAGATAGAAAATGCTGCAGAATCAGATGCAGAACTCCTCCCTACATTACATGATTGCCAAATGCATCAGAAGCAGGAATCAGCACAGGTTTGGAATGTAAACACCAGAATCTCATCAAGGAGACAAAGATGTTTAAGTTCAAGTCTAACCATAACTGTGCCTTTCCCAATTAGTCAAATTAAAATTCAATAAATACAAGTTGCATTTTGCTCTTTCTGGTAATATCTTTCTGTAAAAGAACCAAGAGACCAGAATGTAGCCATGTTTAATCCGAGCAATATTCAGAGAAGGCCACTATTAATGAACTATTGTATTTATATCCACAGGAACAGCAAAATTTCCCTAACTGAAGATTCTTTAGTACAGAAATAATCAGCCTGTTCTATATTTTCATGAAATCGAGACATTTATAGATATTAATGAAAAGAAAAAACAACCAGAACACAACTGA
This sequence comes from Melozone crissalis, assembly GCF_028551555.1. Taxonomy (NCBI): domain Eukaryota; kingdom Metazoa; phylum Chordata; class Aves; order Passeriformes; family Passerellidae; genus Melozone; species Melozone crissalis. The sequence continues at coordinate 17,125,034 of NW_026535807.1, read as the reverse complement.
ACAGAAAACAGAACACAACTGAAAAAAAAAATTGCTTTCTAGTCAGGGATCTGGAATTTTTCAGGAGCAACTTGGAAGTTTGGGGGAGCATCAGTACTGACAGAAACTTCAATAGCACAAAACAGATTCAGGCAGCTCCACACAGAAAAACAAGAGAAGAAACAGGCCACATGAGTTCTGGGCCTTGTACAAAACGACATCATCACAAAAAGCACCTTAAGAAGATTCCCTCAACGAGACAGCAAGTAATGACCAGCATCATCCCTTTCTGCCAAACAAGAGCAGAGGAAAGCTGCACATAATTAAGTCATTCCAACCAGAAGCTTTCAACTCTTTCAGCAACACCCTTCTGTCTAAACACACAATCCTGTCCTCTCCTCAAGTCAGTTCATTGCAACAGAACTGAACTTGTCATTACTCTTATAAACAAAACAACCAACAGCCACAGAAAAACTCTTTCATAATGCAAAGGCACTATGAGGAACAATTATCTACCCTGATTTGACACAAATTCCCTTCTCAGAGTTATTGCAAAGTCCCAAACCCAATCCCTCTCTGCAGACAGGGACCTCCTGCCCTGCAGTGCAGCCACCACAATGGAGGTGCAGACACAGTGAGAGCAGAGACTGCTGCTAAAACACCAGAGCCCTTCTCTCCCTGCTCCTCTGCAGGCCCCTGTGCAGCCAGCACAAGGACTGGGAAGGATTCTAAAGCAGCACTGGACATCCTGCATCTTCACCACAGGTCCTGAAGTGAAAATAAATATCACAAAGAGACACATTATTTGTCTAATACAGGCACCAATTTTGAGAGCCTTCTGTGAGCTTCACTACCTGCCTTGACTCCCTCATCCACACTCCTTTAGCTGCTTCCCTCACCTTTTCCATCTCCTCTCCTTTCCCCTTCCTACCTGTAAGCTCACAGATGCTCTGGAGATGGCTCATGCATTTCCTAAGTCCTGTACCAAACCCAAAGAAATCTGCTGGAGCTGCAAACATTCCAAGACACACAGCAGACGAACACTAACAATCCAGGCATCTGAAGCCATAAACCACAACCTTTTGCGACAGCATGACAAGGTTGTTCTAGACCATCTCACTGAATAAAAACCAAGCTGGGGGGAAAAGCCTCCTACTTTCCACTTCCCCATACTCACCCTGAAACACAAGTTTAATGTTCAAATGTATTTCAAAATGAGGCTTTTGGTTAGCACAATATCCCAGCACACAAGAAGTCAAACAGAGGCCAGGAGGAATGTACATACTCCATGTCACACAGCAGCTACTGCAGACTACCAGCACATGTTTCAACAGCAGAAGGAAATCCAAGTTATTATTACTCCTAGAGCTGCTTACACTACTTTCTACAAACATCTCCTGAAGCCTTTTGAAATGAAGTGTTAAGTGTCCCATAAGAGCAAACAACTGACCCAAGTGCAGAACTCCAGAGGAGGATTTCCAGCTCTGATCTGTGCTGCAGAAAGACACAACAGCTAACCAGGAGATAACAGCACTACAGCAGCTCCTCTGAGCCCTCTCTGCTGCTCATGAGGAGGGAGGAGGAGGAAAAGCACTGCTTTGCTCTCTTTCTAATAAAATCTGAAGCCAAATCTGAAGCAGAAGGAGTGACTCTTCACTAAAAAACTCTGTGAAAAAGAAACCTCCTTTCTAAAGCACCTGGATGGCTGTGATGGTGCTTGGTTGAGGGTTTGTGGAGCTGTATCTGTATCTGTCCTGCAGCACAGATGTCTCACCAACACCTCACAGTGACCAGCTGTATTTCACACCAGAATCATGAGGCAGGAAAGTTGTCTGATCATTCTAGCACTTCAGCAGACTGCAAGACTACACAAAGGCCTTTTGACCACAACTCAGTTTCAATTTGAATTAATTCATTCACAGCTTCAATCAAAACCAAAAGGAAAAGCCTGACCAGAGAAATTTGTACCATAGTTCTGTACATCTTCAGGAACTTCAGATTCTCCAGAACTGAAACTTTAAAAACTCATGAAAGCAGAAGTTTGAGTGCTCATCAAGCAAACAAGCACAGAGCTCCAGTGATAACAATGGGAACTGGAAATGCTGGGCAGGCATTCCATCTTCACTCCCCGGATCACTGCCTAAATGCTGCCAAACTAATTAAAGTAACTCTGTAAAGCTACCACTGTAAGAAGAGACGCATTGAACAGCCCATGGTGTGCCTCAGGATCCTTATTATCCTGCACTGCAGGGACAGGGAGCAGAGATGCACTTGCAGTGATTTCAGCACACAGTGACACTCCTGTCACTGTTACACCCTACAGGATTAATAACCAGCAAGAGGAAAAAGCACAGAGAGCACTGACAGCACTTTCATGGAAAGAACAGAGCCCATTCCATAGGATGCCAGCACGTCCCAGTGCCAGACAGAGCTGGGAAGTGGCTGCGTGTCGCCGGTGTCCAGGGCTTGTCAGCTCCTGCCAGCAGAGCTGTGTGCTGGCCATGTGACTTTTCCATGACCAACTTTTTCATTTGGTACTCTCTGGATTAACAATGCCTTACATTCATGTCTTAAAGGGCACCTACAGGGAATGGAGCAACCCCAGGAACTGAGCAGAGCCCCAAGCACAGGAGAGCTCCCTGTGACAGCACAGGCCCCACAGCCCTGCCTGCCCATGCCCAGGCCAGCACAGCCCCACAGCCCTGCCTGCCCATGCCCAGGCCAGCACAGCCCCACAGGCTGCAGCAGGAGGGTCCAGCCAGGCTGCCCACCCAGCCCACACAGCCTGCACTGCTGTTCTCAGCTCCAAGGCACGGGGCAGAGAGCAGCAGCTCAAACACAACACAGACCTTGTTTCAGGACAGGCCAAGCAGCTCATGCCCTCTACTCCTAAAGGACAGGATTCACTTTTTTGTTGAAGTTTAAAAAACAAAACTTCTCAAATTTTCCAAAAGCAAGGAAGAGAGGCTTAGACACAGAGAGGCAGGGAGCAGCTTTCTCTCCACATTTCAAACCACCACATCAGAACATGGGAACCACAAGCACATGCACGGCTCCAGTCTGGCCTCTCACTTGTATCTGAGCATCCATTCACGTCTCTCCCACCACCACCACATCCCTGTCCCTTCCTCCTGCACTGATACACAAAAAACATGAACTGGGGAGCTACAGGATGAAGTGAGAACAGTCAAAATGTCTTAGCAGTGCTGCTGATCCCTCCACACAAACCTGAGAATAACTTAACACCAGATCACAAGCACGATGATTAATGGTGCAAGCAGATCCTGTTCCTAAGAGACACAAAGTTACAATTAACATCTAAATAGTATTTATAGGCTTCAGGTTTACCGGACCTTGTCATCAATAGACACAAAGAGCCAAAATGTAAGCTCTCCTGTTTCAAAGTTGTCTACAAAGGAAAAAATGTATCTATTTCACTTTCACTCTAACTTTAAAAAGTTTTAGCATCGCGTTTAAAAGAGAACTGGCACGCTCAGCAGCTATTCTGAATCACTGGCTGACTTCCTCACTTTCCACATCTTTAAAGATAATCACAATTACATCACTAATAATCCATTATTTATCCTGGTTCCCGTCATCCAGTGACTGAGAAGTTTCTACACTGCCTTTTTCAAAGTTCAGTGTGACAGGAAACAAAATCACACATGTTCTTCTTCCACAAAAATTGCTTATAAATAGTGTTTGATATAAAGAAAAAGAGGGGGGGAAAGCCAGAGCCACAGAAGTGCCCTCCTAAAGTTTGGAGAGCACCACAAGATTTCTAGCATTTTCTCAGGCTTGGTATTTGTTAATATTTTACATCTAATTCATACTTATAACACAGAAAACAGACATTAAAATAATCCATCCTTTTCAGTCATTCATTTAGATATAATTTTAAAAAATTATCTTCAAGATTCCACTCTTATTATAGATCTTTTTCTACAAAAATCCTACATTTCAACATTCTGGTTTTGCTGAGTTTTGATCTATGAGTCATCAAGAACATTCTGTGGCAAATCCATACAAGCTTTTAAACTAAAATACAAATACATCTTTAAAGCACAAACACGGCCATAGGCACTTTTTAGAAAAGGAATAAACTCCTTTAAGGGCCATGTATTCCATTGTATTAAGTAAATAATGCACATGTAAGGGGGGCACTAATACACTGTCAGCATAAACTGACACAGAGTCTGCTCGATTGGATTCAGCTTTGTTTAATCATTACTGCTTCAAGTGTTGAATCTATTTTACTGGTATTTTTAAATAAAATACACCTCCATCCCCCTCCCACCCCCCAAAAAAAACCCAGACAAAAAGGGGGAAAAAATCAACAAAACAAAAAAAACAGCCCAACAGGTACACGGGAGAACGGAGATGAAGTGCCCGGCGGGGTCACAGCACGGCAGCTCGGTGGCAAAGCCTAAAACCTCAATGAGAGTCGGAGCCCGGCCCAGCACTGCAGCGAGGGCTCCAACTCCTCACCGAGCCACAGTCGGTGACAAAGGGAAAAACACGCCTTCAGCAGCTCGCTTTCTCCTGTCACATCACCCACACCCGGGAATGATGGTGGAAGAGGCGAATTTTTAGCACTTTTCCCCACAGCTCCCATCTCCAGGCGGCTGCCCGGCCACCGGCTGCTCTCCCTCCCATCCCTGCTGGCCGTGACGGAGGGCCCGGGGAAACGCTGGCTCATCCTCCCCACGGGACGGGCCCGATCTGCCCGGGACAGAAAACTGCTCCGGCAAAGAAAGCAGCGAGGGCGGGCGCCGCGGCCGAGCGGCCGCTCCCGCCGGGCCGCCCCCCTCACGCGGGCCCGGCTCGGGGCTGCCCCGTACCTGGCAGTGTGAGACGACGAGGCTCTGGTTGCCTTCCCCGTGGTACTTCCATTCATTCTCATCCATCTTCTCCACTTCCATGCCCGGCCCGGGCCGCGCGGAGGGCAGGAGCAGCCGCCGGCCCCGCCGCCTCACGCCGCCACCATCGCGGCTGCGCCGCCCGCCCTCGGCCGCGGGAAGTCCCGCCCGCCGCGGGCGCCATCTTGGAGCCGGGCAGCGCCGCCGGGGCCGCCATGGCGGGGCCGGGCAGGGCAGCGCCACCGGGGCAGCGGGAGCCCTCAGGCGCCGCCCGGGCAGAACCGGCGGCGGAAAAGCATCTTCTGCCTCCGGGAACGGCCGGTCAAAGGAGAGCATGGTCCCGCTCCGCTCTGCAGGGCTCTCACCTCTACCTGTGTGTAGTTTTGGGCACCACACTATAGAAAAAGGGACTAAGTTGTTGGAGAGCATCCTAAGGATGCAGAAAGACCGGGAGGGAAAGGCTTGTGAGGAACAGCTGAGGGCACTTGGTTTGTTCAGCCTGGAGAGAAGGAGGCTGGGGAGAGACCTCATCTTTGTCAGGAACCCACCCAGAGCAGGGTCGGGCACTGAGCAGCATCCCTCGGTCACAGCCCCGAGCTGACAGAGCTCCGGCAGAGTTCGGACACTGCTCGCAGGGGCAGGGTGGGATTTGGGGCTGTCCAGGAGCTGGACTCTGGTCCCGATGGGTCCCTCCAGCTCCGAGTGTTCTGCGGTGCGGGGTGCACACACAACGTGCTCACTGTGGGGAAGATGAGCTCGGGCAGAGGCTCTGTGCATGGTCTAACACCCAACATAGGGCAGGATTTGAGCCCTTTGGGATTGCAGAATCAATTAGGCTGGAAAAGACCTCCAAGACCTCCAATACCAGTGACTTACAACCAGTCACCACCTTTAAATCCGACACGAAGTGCCACATCCAGTCTTTCCTTAAACACCTCCAGTGACTCCAGCATCCCCCTGGGCAGTCCCTTCCATGTCTGTTCAGCCACAGTTTCCAGTCACGCTGCTTTGAGTTTTACAGATGTTTTCTCTTGCAGTCAAGTGTCTGTTTAATTAGCTTTGTGCTCCAATACACCAAATCATTCAAATACCCAATGTTAGAAGCAGAAAGATGAATATCTGTGTAGCATTCTTTAAAAATTAAACTCTAAGCTGTTTTCCCAAGTATGAATATACACATACATGATTTACAATAAATAGAAAACAATTAAAGATCCAAACTCCCCATCACAAGCACAGGATTAAATTTTAGAACCCTTAATCCAGTAATTTTTGTGACTGAGTTTTGACCACAAGCAGTGAAACTTTACCCTTCAATGACCATTTTAAAACAATCCCTAAGGCTCTCTGAAATTCCCCCTTTTCTTTCCTGTGTCCTCACAAGGCTCTTCATGACAGGGGCCAGGCTGGCACAAAAAGAGGTAATTAACACTCAGAAGCTTTCCTCTGTATAATGAACATTTGTATAATTTGGATAGTACCCAAACTTGTCTCTCTATTGTAGCTTTTCAAAAGAAAGTCAAAGTGAAGTAAACAGTGCCTTTTTTATGGAGAGAGAAAATGCACCTAGAAGGCTGAAAATAAAACTTGCATAAATCTGCAATGAGTCACTGATCTTTTTTTTAAATGTGTGTGGTGCAATTAAACACATCATCCAATTTCACTAAAATTAAAAAATTTCACTAAAACTTAAAAAACAGGAGTTAAACAAAATATGTGCTAAAATACTAACTGATGACTTTTCCTTTTTTAGCATACTATACATGCCTAGATGAAAAATGAATTCTTGCTCCTTTGACCATTTGATAAAGATTAAAACAATGACAGTGATTTCTTTAAAGTAGGCTTCTGTCATATGTGTTTGCAAAGTTTCTCTATGCTGTGTTACTAGAAATGCACATCTAAAATACAAGAATTAACCATACTATTCTGATATCTAAGAGTATTATAAAGAAGTTTCACTCAGGACTGAAAGACTGTGGTATTTATGATACTATCATTAAAAAAGTAACTGTACTTCAGGGAAACAGTATTTGAACACTTATTAGGCTTACACTGAGAAATATGTAGGGAAATAATACCAATGTATTGTCTTGCAATGGCAAAACTAATTTGTCTCAATTTTAAAAGGAACTCTAGCACAGCACATTCTTTCATAGTTCTGAAAAGTGCACACCTACAGAATTTAAAATAAAGTGCAGGTTTGAGTGCCCAGGTAACCAACACTGAGGACACCTTTAGCATACTCCTTCTCTCCTGCAGGGCATTTCCCTCCCCTCCTTTTCCTCCAGCATTCCAAGGTGCAGAACTGCCACCTGGGCAATTTGAGGCAGTGCTCTGAAAATACACTGGTGAAACTAAAACCTGCAGGGACAAAAGCCTATTTAACACATGTTATTTCTCCCTGCTTTATCAGGTCTTATTACTCATTCCAGGTATTATCTAATGTGCTTGGACTGAACTATGAGCAGCTTTGGTGCCATTAATGCCATGCAGGTATTGCTTAACTGGAATTCCCCTGTCAGGTGGTGAAACTGCAGCTGGTGTGGACACACCTGGATGGGTTTTAATTAGGTGCCCTGAGGTCTGCACAGAGCTCAGTGACCTGCAAAACCCACGCAGGGATCTCAGCAGATGGCCAGGTATCCTGTGGCATTTCAGTATGTGAATAAATGAGTTTAAAACTGCAGCAGGAATGCAAAATGTAAAAGTACCTTCAGTTCTGCAGCCCCCACTTCATCCCCTCAGCAGTTTTTTTTGCTGTTTGAAGGAGTCAGAAGAGCACCACAGGCCTGAAATCTCTGTTCCTCAGAGAGCTGGAACTGCATTGTGCTTTATGGCACAATCCCTGTTTCTTGGGATACTTTGGTATTGGGAAGCCATCAACACTGGACTCTCATTTGCCTTCTTTTGCAATTTGTAAGTTCACCAGGGAATGAGAATGAAATTGTAAAAACAGTCCACAGTTCACATGTTCTGTTTGAGGAGGAAAAAAAGTATCAGGCAAGTATTTAATGTTAACATTCTTTGCTATAAAAAGTTCATTAAATCCACATCTGAGGGGGGAAAAAATAGCATTACCTCAGACTCATGATAAAATTGGGTGCCAAAAATACAAAGGTCTTGTAAGCTCATGAGAAGGATTTTTGCTATAATAGGTACATCTTAATTCTCCTGGTTCCTAACATGAAAGAGGCTTCTGTATAAAAGAAAGAATATTTTGTTCTTTATGAAAAAAGTAATCATGACACAAAAGATCCTATCCTGTGACCTAGAAACATCTGCCTGCAGAAATCAGGTTTAAAAATCACAAATTCAAGGCAATGAGTCCAAAAATATTAAATGGACTTGATAATACAACAGTGAAATTGCACTACAAAATACCATTACTATTTGTTTTAAATTACTGCACCACTTTCAGTTTCAGAAGGTAGAATTCTGTTTAAATAGGGTTGAGTTTCATACTTTTATTTTACTCAGAGCAGCAGAAATGGAATACACTTATGTAACTCACATCATTCAAATGTTCAAGCTTTGTCTTTTTTCTCATATCAGGCTGCACCATGCCACTGTTATTTCTCTAATCCCTGGTTTTTCTACATAATTTCACACACATACTAGAAGTGCAGGAAATTTCATGCTCCAACTGTTATTTCACCATCTCACACTGACTAAGAATCACTGACCCCACAAAGAAAAACAGATTACAGTAGAACTGCAGTGTGTAATTTGGTGGCTTTTTTAGAAACCATGTGGTGCTTTGAACCACAGTAAAATATTGTAGAAATAAAGGAAGTCACAGCTTCAGGAGTAAGGCTGTAAGGAACAGGTAAGGTGACTTTATGTGAATAAAGCCACATCTATGCTGTTAGTAGATAAGAGCTTGCACAAACTTACCACAGATATGGATAAACAGACATTATAACTATCAAGAGCTTTATTGCTGCATACAGTCTGAGAGAGTTATAAAGTTATAGACAGAGCATAAAGAAGAACTCTGTACTGTATGTCTAACTTCAAAATATTTCCAGCACAGACAACATTTTTTACACGTAGACAGGACAATTAAAAAATATTTCCTGTGCATAGGAGGCTGTACATTTATTGAAAAGAAAAACAACTATTTACCAGTGGGACATGACCCAAAACACAAACAAATGAAAAAAGGTGTTGTGATTTTTTTTGATTGGTAAGAGAAAACATGATAAACTGTAGGAAGTCATTAAAGCAAAAAACTACGGTGAAATCCTAGTAGCTTTGACAGAGTATTAAGGCAGAAAGGAACAAGACCAACCTCATCTAAGCATCTCCCTAAAGTCTGTTTTTACAGCCTCTAATCTGCAGGTAAGGAAGGAAAGATGAAGGGATAAAAAGCTTTTAGGCCTTGCCTAAAAGGACATATTTAAGGATATCTAAGGACGTATTAAAGGGCATACCAGCAACTAAAAATCAAAATACTCTTTCCACAAAGAGGTGAATACAGAGCAGTTTTGCAGCCTGGGCAGGACTTGTGGTGCTTTCAGGCCAGGCCAACACTCCTCAGTGCAGGTACTTGCTGTTAATGTTGCACTGTTTGCTCACCATCAAACACCTCTCACAACTGCTCCTGTGAAAACATTTATTGTGTCCTATCACAAATATTCCCCAGCCTTGTGCCCAGCCCTTGGACCTGTTAATGGTTAAAGGACAGCATTCAACTTCTTTTTTACCTGTGTCAAAAGACCTTCTCTTTAAACAGGGAAGAGAATGTGTAGATTAACCTGGATTTCAGCTAAATCTCCAACATTTGGCAACACTTCCGTAGGAAACCTTGAAACCTTCCCCATCAGAACTTTCAGTTCTCTGAGTACAAGGTCTCCTGAAGATAAATTACTCATTTATGTGTAAACTGGTCACATGTTAACATTTCAGTTTCTACACAGAAACACCAATCTATAATAGATAGAAAACACCAAACAGCAAGATATAGAATAGTACAGACACATTGGTCATTAGTTTCTTGTACTCACTGAGAAATTAAGATTTATGTTCCTTGGCGCTCGAATACTTTCAAAGATAGAGATCCTTCAATCCATGTGCACTGTGGTTTTTTTATTATTATTTTTATTAGCACTGTAGTGTTAATGATTTTGGAGCGGTCTCTTTATGCAAATGGCCTCATAAAATTCAGTGTTCCCCCTGACCAGCTCCCTTGAAGAACCCAATTTACTGGAATTGTCATGATTGACACCAACAAGCAGAACTGATAAATAGCCAAGAGATACCTTCTCAAATTCTAAGCCCCACATTATCTGTAATTTCCATTACATGAGCACAGATGTAATGCAGTTCCCAAGCAGAGACACCAATATAAACGTTATGGACTCTCAAAAGGGTGATGTTGTTCTCCATCCCCAATGTGGCCATGTGTTCCCGTGCCTCTCACATCACCCTTGTCACACGGACACCCATGAGTCACCTCAGAGTCACACCCATGAGTCACCGCATTGGATTATTCATAAATGAATGGCTGAGTTTTCTCTGGTGGGATTTTTCCCAGCAAGTTGTTTATTTGGCTCAGCAAAGCAGCGTGACAGGGCGCACAGCCGTCCCTGGAGGAGGAAGAGGAGGGCAGGATTCGCCGTTCTGCCGGCAGCTCCCTCTCAGCACAGAGCTCATTGTGAAACTGCACTTGGAGCAGTTGCTGAAGCTCCTGGCAGGGCAAGCGCGGGGGCCCTTCCAAGGAAAGGAGAGAAGGAACAGATAGCGCTGGGTGTGCTCTGAGAAAGCAGCAGAGAGCACAGCAGCGAGGAAATGTTATGGGAGAGAGAATTATGGCTCGCTCAGCAGCACAGGAGCTGATGCTGACAGGGGGGTTTGCATTGTTTTTCTCTTTCTCCCCCAGAAAAACACAAGAATTTGAGTTCTCCCAATGATCTCACTGCGCCATGTACCCAGGTTATAAAAGAGAATTGAAGGGAACTGCACCATCAGAGGATCACTGATAACACATTCCACTAAACTTTATTGATTTAAAACAGCGATTTCAAAGGTGACAATCCACAACTCTCTTGATTAAGGTGGAATGAAGTGGATATTTAACAGATCTCTCTGACTGATGTCTGCCAATAACAAGTGCAATATCCTTTGCAATTAAGAACTTTATGATGGCATCTCACTTGTGTAATCATTATTCAGATTCATGCTTTTATTTCATGTCAGTGGGAATATTTCTACATGCGCACACACAGATCTCTCAGGTCAAGCTTTTTAGCAAGGAATTAAATTTAAGATGATTGAATGAGCATAAATTCTGGATCAAATTCTACATCTCACCCAAAGCTTGGCACCTTGGAAGGTACCAGTCCATCTGGCAGGAATTTATAGATTAAAAAGATACACTTTGCGGATCCACTGGATAGCTGGTTCTGAACCTGCCTAAGAATCTGTGACACTGTGTTACAGTGAAAAAAAGAGGCAGAGGGAGGCATTTCCATTTAACAAATCACCCCTGGATACAGGCATTTAATTGCAGTTACAGGTTTCCAGGGGATTAGTGTTGCAAAATAGATAAAATAGGAAACAGCCTCATCTGCTGGTTTGAGGAGACACTGCCAGGTGCATTACTTTATTTTTCCTCTCCATGTACATCTCCCAGATCTCACAGAATAAAATCTATAGGATTGAAATTTGGGGTTGTTTGTTTGTTTTTCAGTAGCAAAGCCATTTGCACACACTCCTCATATGATTGGAAATCCCAGGTAATTCAGTGAAAGGAGCAGCTCTGAATCTCCTTTCTGGTTCCAGGTTGTTAATGCAGACAGCCACATCTAAAGAGATTGCTCAGAAGCTTCCCATTCTTTAAGTTTCTTGTTATTTTACTGAAGCTCCACAGTGTTCCTAAATCAGCTATTCCATGGCACTATTTGTTTCAAACAGAAGTGTTTGATGGACATTTTTGCTGTTGGGTTTTTTCTTGTTTGTTTAAAAATTTTAAACAACCTTTTTAAATGAAATTATTGAAAAAATATGCCAATTTATCTTATTGAACTTTTTATTAAAAAGCTTTAGCATTGAAACAATAATGAAGAAATTAGGATGGAATAGCAGGTCACCCTGAGCTTAAGGATGTATTTTTTTTTTGCTGTCTTTTTAGTCTCAATGCACCAGAAGAGGTTCAAAGTCAATGGAAAATAATAAAAGGAAAAACTTAAAATAGCAGGTGAGGATTACAGATGTAAAGCTGCAGTCAAAAAGTAAAAGAAAGGAAGACAAAGGCAAATAATACAAGAAAGGTGCAGAATATCAAAGGTCCTAAGCCTGAACTGTTTTTTTCAAAGCAAATTGCATTTCAGAGTTTAGTCCTAGAACATAACTTATCATGATGTGAAAATCATACCATAACTATTCTTTATCCAGGACACAGCACTAAACCAAAATTGCATAAAGAGGCTTTAGAGGAGATTAGATTCACATGGACTCAAAGGGACAAAATGCCATTTCAGAATAACCCGTGGTATCTGCCAAAATCTGGCTCACCAGAAATTGCTCACAGGCTCAAAAAAGGAGCCTAACCAGACCTTACCTGTTCTCTGTACAGTTGTACATATATTAACCTTCCTGGACAACTCAGCCTTCCTGAGAGGTGGAAAAAATATTTATAAGAAGATCCTTGTACAAGGATCACTCTGTGATCATTCAGAGTAAAGGACAAAGATACAGATTTTCTCCTCTAAGCTTTAAGCCTTCCCCCAAATGCATTTTCTTCCACTCTGTGAACATTTCCCAAGGGCCCTCCTGAATTTTGAGAAAAGCCTGAATTTCCCTTTTATTTCCCATTGCCCTCACTCCCTTCATGTGCCCACAGGCATCATTCTACCACTCTGGGATCTTCCCACAGGGGGGATTTTGCAGCATGTTTTGGTGGAATGCCAAGCAATCCTGCTTATCCATTATCTCTTTACTGAGACAAGAGATCATTGGAACACTGGGACAGAGCAAAGACTTCACTGGGAAAAAAAAAAAAAACCACACATGAAGAGCTTGATCTATCAGGAAAATCCCTTTACCAGCAGAGATTTGGGAAGTGAGGCTTTATTTCATAACCAGAGATACTGCATTTTATATCTATAAATAAGATCTGTAATTTCCTTCCTGCTGGAGCATTCCTGCTGTACTATGTTCTGCCAGGACAGGTGTAGCTTAGAGGTTTTTGGTTACCCCTGTACACAGATGAGCTTTACAAGATCTTGATCATAGTCACAAGATCTTCAAAACAGGCACACTCATGTACATGTTAGGAATTAAGTGAAATGGTAGCAAATTGTCACAAGCATCAGTCTGTCCTTTTGAACCATGGTGCATGGTATAAAGGGAATTGTTATTTCTTGCTATCAAAGTTTCAGGCCCACTCTTTCACATTAGTGACAACTTGAAATACCCATTTGGTTTCACATATATTTTAGTTTTTAACTCTTGCAGAAACAAACTAGAATATTTGGTTCTAACAAATATTTACCTTTAGGAAAAGTAACCACTCCTCTGCCACTGATTTCCTAAATCAATCATTCCAATAAGATGTCTAAAGTAAAGGAAGTGTTAGTGATTAGTCATTTCAATTAAAACAAATGCACAGAAACCCTTTTATATGAATGGAGTGTTTATATAATACATGAGAGAAAGAACACTGACCTACTGTTTTATTTGGTTTTACATGGAGATGGCCACAAAGGCAGCAAGTGGACATAAAAATATAAAACAATAGTCTCTTTCCAAAAAGTGTAAACAAGGATGCAAATAGCAGGTCCATAAATAAACCACAAGGGTAGGAAAAAATTCCAAGACTCTTAATCATGAAAAAGGTCAGCCTTGTCCTTTTCTAAAGGGGGCAACTACCTTTAGGTTTGGCATACAAGTATTTTTTGTTCCTCTGTTTTTCTGCCACACAGTGAAAGGTCTGTCAGAGCACAGGAGCACAGCTGTAAATAGTAACCTGCCTTTCAGTGTCTCTTGGGGGACAGGGGTCCCATTCCTCTGAAACAGGGAAAACACTCAGCAGCTACTGGGAAATGGTGGTGGAATGAGGTGAGAGCCATCACTGCTGTGGCACAAGGAAAGAAGAATATTGGAAAAAACGAGAGAACAGTTTGGCTGCATCCACATGGATCCCACTGTGAAAACAGGGCTTACAAATTTAGGGGGAACAGAAGGAAGGAGAAACACTCAGTGATTTTCAAACCAAAATAAACAAATGCCAATTAAAGACATCAGCATGCACTCAGGGGGAAAAGGGTTAGCAATTGCAAATTGGGCGTAAAACAGGAGTCAACAGTATAAATGAAGAATACTTACTGGTGTCAGTTTAACAATATATTTCATTGGCAGTTTTAAACAAGAATAAAACTAGCTGTAAATAAGCATAAAGCTGAGATACTGAAAATGGAACTGCAGCTTGAATTTGTCTTATTATGTGCCTGAAGCAGTGGAAATAATTCACCACAGCCACACGTGAAACATTTAGTTTACAAGCAGTTACCCACACTGGGAGATAGGTTACAAAAAGAACAATAAGCCAGCACTGTCACCCCCAAAAATCCAATCTTTACAAATACTGAAGTAACCACCAAAGGAAAAAAAAATCTGTAAAATCCCAAGTGTTCTAAAAGTGATTAGCAGAAGGTATATGGGGGAAAAAATATGTAAGTAGTATTTAAGATACTGTCTGATATGCTGAATATGTTACAGGTAAGTTTTTCCAAAAGCATCACTGTTTGCTCTCACATAGTTAACACAGCTGACACCAGATTTCAGCATTCCCAAGCACAGTTCCCTGTGAAGTGATAGTGGGACAGAAAATTCTCTGTGCAAAAGGAGATCCCAGGCCATTTCAAATCCTGGTGCCAGTTAGAACAGAGCACAAAGGCTCGCTGCAATATAGTGTTACACTGGCTAGTCTGGTACAAAAACAGGAGCTGGAATAGGGCTGGAAAGAAATCCCTCATGGAAGCACTGCATTCACCTTTCCTTTTATCCAGGGCTGGTTACTGCCCAGTTCATTGTCAAGCTGTGCTCTCTGCCAATAAACAAACACTCATTTCTCTTCATTGCATGTTGATGCAAATGTTTAACAATTTAATGAGAAAAGATGACGTGAAAGACAGATTCTGAAAGGAAAGCAGGGAAGGAGAAGCCCTGGTATGTGTTTTTCTGCTGATTTCTAGTCACAAACTGAGACAGTCCCCTCTGGATCACAGCTAAAATAAAGCCCTTTAGGGATGTTCAATATCCAGTGGTTTAGAAATTAGAAATTTAGAATAAGAATCATTTAGAAAAAGAATCAATATTAAAGGTTTGTGTAAAGAAAAAGAAATATTTTAGAAGTCACACACACAGCTTCCCTGAATACACCATCAAGCCATATGGTGCACACATACAGTTGTGACGCAACACTGATAAATGATTCTCCTTTCTGCTGAGGTGACTCACAGAACAGCTCAGGCTTCAGCTACAATTAAATCTTCATTGGATCCTTCAGCAATTGGAAGCAGCTCTATGAATCTAACCCAGGGCTCAATTAAACCGTGCAAGTGCCTCGAGTGTTCATGCAGCCCTGAGCCAAAAGGCTTTTAATGCTAAACACAGGAGGAATTCCACTGACTCCTACAGAACAACAATTTAAAAAGCATAGCACTGAGTCATTGAACAGGGCCTGTCAGAGACAGGAGCTAAACATCAGAGAAAAGACTAATGACAAAATCAAGTGTTGCATAAATATCACAGTTCATGACTCTGAATTCATTTTGTTCAGCAAAACCTCCATCCATCAAAACACCTAATTCTACATCAAATGTTCAGCACTTCTATTAAATTCAAGTACATATTTAATTACTCTTAACTGGTGGCTTAGCATGCACACATCAATTCAAAAATTAGCTCACAAGCCACATCAAAATATCCAATGGTTTCAGTGTCAGCCTATCACACTGTGAGGCACAAAGAACAAAACAACCCTCTCCCACAACATTTGTGCATCTTTTTCCTATGCACAGGAAAAATTCCTTTCCAAAACTCTGGCATCATCCCTTAACTTGCAGTCAGGAGAGATGTGACCTCTGGTATATACAGAAAAAACCCAGAAGAGAGGAGTTGTATGAGTAATACATTATTTTGAGCCCTAAATAAAACATTATCTCATCATACACATTATGAGAATTCTATTATCATTTATTCTTAATAATCCAAATGCACAGAGTGAGATAAGACAAGTCTAAGGGGTCAGCTTTTGTAGTAATCCATTCCAAGAATATATAAAAGCCAAAGCACTGTAGTAGTTTATGTTCTTTTCCATCACTCCTACATGTGTCTTTATGCAAATTTAACCCTCAGGCTGCACATTTGCAGCAGAAACATTCACAGAAGGTTGTTTTGATGCTAATGATGCTGTATAAATAATATGTAGGGGACTGGTGCAAAGTGGTGGCTGCATATTTGTATTATAGATAGGTACAGTTATTAAAGTAGAATTGTATCTAAAAATGCACAACACTAGGAATTCTCATTTGTGTTTTAATCACCAGCATGCTAAAGTTTAGGTCTTGTAGGTGATGTAATTTTTAAGTATTTGTAAATATTTGTAATATTATAAATAAAATCATAAATATTTATAAATATGCTAAATGAATTTGTAAATGTTTGTAAATATTCTAAATATTTATAAATAACAGTCAAGCTCCTTTCCCTCCTCAGAGTCCCAGTGGAGAAAAGTTCCCTGGTGGCACTCAGTGTAAAATGAAGTTTAGTAGATTGAGGATACAACAATCTTGCTTCTGTGCAGCATTCTCTTCTGACTGCCCAGAAGTTCTGCAGCAGCCAGGGCCCAGACAGATCATGGAGTATTTTCATTTTCCTCAGTTTCCTGTGTGTTTGTTCATTTTTCCAGTTCTGGAGCAGAAAAGCCTGGGAGTTACACAAGTGCCATCAGTCATCTGAGGCCACAGTCAGTCACTGATCATTGGAATGATCAATTTAGGCCCAGCTTGCATGACTGGGCTCTTGCCTCACCCCAAACATCATCCTGCAGCCACAACAGCTCCACAGTAAAAACTGCTTTATCAAGTTCACTGTACTCATTACTACTCAACTACAAATAAAGTTGATAAGAATTTACCCTCTACAAAGTTCATATTGAAACGTGCTGCATCACAGCATCTACAAAGACTGAATTTACTTTTATAGACCCATTTTTCTTTTAAAAATGTGTTTTGTTTCAGACTTGAACTTTCATATTTGGCATATCTCCAGGACTACAAATTTATTTCTCTAAGATGGGTATTTATTTAGCACTAGAGGTTTGTGTGAAACATTATCATTTTGATGATTTAATATTTCTTCTTCCTTCTCTGTTTTGAAATTATTTTATCAAGAGAGAAATTTGCAGCTTTGTCATTCAGTGACTTAAGGCTGATTTGCTGTTTAGTTTAGCTGAACAGACATTCATTGTCTTTGCCAGCTTTTATTTCTTTGGATTTTTAAGAACCACTGTGAAAAATAACTCATCTTACATAACAGCTAACGAGGTTATACAAATATTACCATCAATAACCCAGAGCCCAGGAGTTTAAAGCAATGATTTAATAAACCAATAAACCAAAGTGGTCACAAATCACAATTTAATTTGCCCTTTCATTGCCTCCTGACACTTTCTAGACATTGTCCTGCTGAGTGCAAACAAGGGGCATCTGAATCTCCCACACATGAAAGATCCTTCCATGCAATTCCATCTCAAAATACACTGCCCACCAAAGTTACCCAGATTACAAGCTAAAATCAGCAGTTTACTTCTCAATGAAAATTTTACATACCCTTCTAACAGAAGGCAAAATACCACCTGTTATTACTGGAATAAATTCACTCCCCAGCAAGAAAACCATGAAAATAAATAAGTCTATTACTCCTATAGATTATATATTACAAAGACTGACTCTGGAACCATGAGAACAATAATTTATAAGAAGTATCAACTTTAATAGTCAGAAATCAGCACATCTCTGTTACACAAGGATACAAAATTCCCACTCTGCCATGGCAATGTGGATCAGCCTGGAGAATTACACACAGCCAAAGGATGGCTGAGGGCTGCTACACTGAGACAATGTGAGGCACAAGTGAAAATTAAATCCAAATTCTCAGATTTGGATTTAATTTAAATCCAAATTCTCCAGTTAAAATTAAATCCAAATTCTCATAATTAAAGAAAACCAAGGTGAAACTGAAAAAAACTGACATACACAAATTATTGTGAAGTTGAAAAAAAATCTGAAGGAAGCTAAGAACAGGAGAGGAAAATCCATGGTTCAAATAGCTAAGAAAACCAGTTATACAAAGGTTAAGACCTTTTAAGGCACATCAGCATTTAAATTCATTCTAGTTCTGAAAAGAGGAAGATGGTAAAATACTACAGTAATCAGCAAAAAGCTGGGAGTGATCAGTAAACACTGCCTACCTGTATTTGGTAATGTGGATAACTTTGTACTGCATGAGGAAAATAAGATAATGGAATTATACTTATGACTAGACCAGATAATATAAAAATAATAAATGCTGGGGTTTCATAAGGAAAAACATAACCACAAAGTCTAGAAAATGCCCAAGAGAATTGCCATAGGATATCAAGGGGATCCCAATGTCCATTTCCAGTGTATGTGGGGACAGACAGAAAATCACTCTAGAGTAAGTGTCCCAATGTAAGAAAAATTAGCAACTAATAATTGAAGGAGACTTACAAGATTAAATGTAAAAAGAGGTTAATTTATCAGGCATTAATTTACTTCATAATAAGTGTATAATTCAAAGGAGAACAATTTCATTAATGCAAATCAACCCAGCTGTACAGAAAACTACTAAACAAACCTGGCATTTGTCCTTTGTGTGACTAATCACAAACTTATTATTTAGGTTTTTTTCCAGGCACTTCACCTAAAACATGAGGCATTCTAGACAAAATAACAGTGAGGAACACATTACAGGAATTAAAATGAGTTAATTTCAGCATGATTTTAGCAATTCTGTCAGGATTTGTGCATTGTTCTCAGTGGAGTGAAGCTCAGCACTGTCAGTGCTGGTGAGCAGCAAACAGTGGTGGGAATGGAGTGATCTGGATCAGTTGGTTCACTGCACTCAGTCCCTGGGAACACATTCTCAGGCACACATTAAAAATGGAACAAGTGTTGGCAAAAAGCATGTATGTAAATCCCAGTTAAAAGAAAATCATTTATGCTCAAACTTTAAAAGCTTGATCTTTTAAATCCTTTAAATACGAAAACCAGGCTTAATTTGATGGCAGTATAAAGTGCTACACACTGCAAAAGCCTTTCATCATGAGGATAAGGAAATGAGGACCAGTGGTTAGAAACTAAACCTAAACATCCAAAATTTCATATTTTAATTCACCTAGCTCTAAAGGCAATAGAGCCTGAAACAAGTACAGACAATCCCTTGTCTCCTGAAGTTCTCACAGCAAAGCCATGCATCCCTGTGCTCTCAGGCCCAGCTATTGGGTCAGGGGGTGATACCCCATAACTGCAGCACACAAGTGGTCAGGCTGCACAAACTAGCAGGACCTTCTGTCTCAGCTGGATTTTACCACTCAGACAAATGTTATGTAATTAATTTGGCAGCAAGGCAATATTTTGAAGAAACAGGCAAATGCACGATTTTTCCTCCCCTATTTCAGCTTTAGTTATCCAACAGTTAACCCCTCCTCATCCAAATAAGCACATACTGCTTCTTCTCCATTATTTTTACTGCTTCAAGGAGGCCAGCATGCACTAATCCCTCCTGCAGAATCCAAACCAGTCTGTTCTGAGCCATGACCAATGATTTGTGGTCAGCCTTGTGTGACAAACATATAATTTTTAAAGATATTACGATTTTGCCTTGTTTGTTGCAACAGCAGAACACAAAGCTTACCACCTTTCAGGGAAAACACAAAGTTGATTTTCTTTCCCTCCTCCAAATAACTGCCTCCCTGGCTTCCTACCAAGCAGTCTATTCCCTCAGAACAGCCTTTGTGCTGTCAGTACGTCTCTGACGTTTGTTAAAGCACTGGAATGCAGCTCTAGATGGCACAGATATCACAGGGTGTTCACTTGCAGCTCAAGTGTTTGCTTTGCTTCAGTGGGTTTTGTTCAACTCCTCCTGTCCCCCACCTGTTTGTCTGCAGAGTGACTTCAACTCTTGGCCAGTAGCTTAAATACATCAAATCTAACTTGTATTAAAGTGTCCATCCAGTGACAGACATCAAACCTACAGAGAGCATTGGACACTGGAGATGTGGGATTACATAACATCTGAAACATGCCATTGCTGAGGGAAGGATTAACAAAAGCAGCAGAATCCATCATGGCTGGATTAGCCCAGGCTCCTCTCTGCTCATACCTGGACAGACACTGCTGTACCCTCCTGCACCTCAAAGCACACCCAGCAGCTAGAAATCACATCCTGACTCCCAAGCCAGCTTCAATTCCACTTCCAGTGTCTCCTGCTATGGAAAACCTCCTGTTAAGCTAAAGACTTCACACCTATCTTTTCCAGTGGGCTGTTAACATAATGTGCAGCAAGGGCAATTACCCTTCAAATGAAATTTAATCAAAGGAGGCTCCTCACCCTTAGCAGATTTAAAGTTATTCTGTTCAATTACTGACAAATGTGTCAAATACATCCCTTAGAGGTCCCAAGGAAATAGGATTACCCACACTGAATATTCATCAGAGAGGAAAAGGAAAGTGTTACTGCCTCAAGAGAATAAAACAACGTCATGAAAACCGATTTCCAGTCTTATCTAATAAAAAGGCAATTTGCCAGCAGACCTTTAACACCCATTTGTTAAAGTAACCCAGAAGCTTATTTATTGGAGTGATAGACTAGAAACACACAATCAATTTTTACAGAGTTTTAATTACTAAGAAAATGGCACCATACATTTCCCCCAGATTAAACAAATACCACCAGACAAGCCTGCCTCCAAGATAACAAGCAAACAGCAAGAAGCAAGCCACAGCTTTTTCTAAGGCAAACAAAGAAAAAACCTCTTTGTGAGCTGCAGTTCTGCCCTTTCCAGTTTGCCCAGACTTGCCCCTTCCCTCACTCTGTGTTCTACCATGGTATTGACATAGCCCAAGGAGGGGTTTTTTGCTGACAGGCTCACACCAGACAAAGCTCCCTTTCATCAAGTGTTCCACTGTGCTCCAACACCAGGCTCCAGAAATCAGCAATGCCAGGCAGCCTTCCATGGCTGAGTTAGAAACCACTGCTTCTTACAATAGGAACCACAATATCTGTAAATTAGATCCTTTACTGGGATATCAACACTAAGAGTATCCACATAAAACAGCTTCACAAAGTTTTGGTATGACATCAAACCTACTGTGTTTGATACCTTCACTAAAACTTGTGTCCATCTGGTATTAGAGACCCTGACAAAAATAAGGAGCTCAAAGCCAGAAACAGCAGGATTTACCTTCCAGAAAAGCCAAGGCAGTTACAGCATTGCTGATAATTTTCACTCCAGCTTCCTACATAGTGCAAGTTGCAGTTTTAAACCCAAACTCCATTTCCTTATAAACTCAAGCTTTTTTTCCTCTGCAATAGATCAAATATTAAAAGAATACTTTTGCTTTCATTCAGTACCAAAAACCCACCCAGCTCTCCCCAGATTATTCAGCTGAAGACAGGCAGCCAGCAAGCTTTCCCAAAACTCAGTGTTTTGTTGTGATCTGAAATAAAGATGGATGTTCACTGCTACACCTCTTTAACTACAAAGCTTTCTGCAATTATTAGAAATAGACACAATAAGCTTTAAGAGCAATGTGAAAAGCCTGGGGGAAGAAAAAAGCAAAACAAACAAAAAACCCCAAACAAACAAAAAAAAGCACACCACCAAAACAAGTCAGAAGCATTTTAAGCAAGTCTTTATTTTTCTACTCCCACAACTAGAAATAACCAGACAACTAATTCCCCAGTTCTTTTTGTTAAAATATTGGGGTGTGATGGAACCCAACCCACAAATAAATGCATGCTTTGAAGAAGGAAAAATAAAGAGTTATTTCTGTGATTTGTGCCTCACAGTCAAACTTGAATGGCCCTGAGAGAAGTCTGTGCAGACAAATCACTGGAAAGATTTATGTGCAGTTTGTTAGATCTGTTTCCCACCCCCCTTGTGTTATTGCTCTGCAAATTAGAGATTGTTTTTTAGCAAGTACTAATTTTGACTAAAACCCATCATAAAGAGTGCTACAATATTGCTTTTTATTACAAATACGCAGAATTTTTTGAAAATATAAATGTGTAAAACAATCCACCAACTGTACAGTGCATTTACAGGACACAGCCCAGAAAGGAACATGCAGTGTAAAGAACTGCTTTATACATTTAGCCCTTGGCCACAAAGAACTTGGCAGTACTACCACGACTTTAATGACTATAGGGTGAAAAAAAAAAATTAAAAACAAAAAAAAAAGAGCTCAGTTACATCTAACTTTACCATGAGGTTGGGATACATACAACATCGTACAGGGAAGAGTTGTTTTTAACTAGAAACCGTCATCATGTTGTAACTCTTGGAAGGGCTGGATCTGCCAATCCTCCACTCCTCCTTGCAGCTGGTCCTGCTCTCCAGCTGTTTGGCCGCCTTGCCCCCAGGCTGGGGGCTTTCGTACAGCACACAGATAGACCCATCCTCACCTATGCGATAGGACACTTCGAAAGGGTCGACCCACAGCGTTAATTCGCTGGGTAAGAGCTGGAAGAGCCTCTCGTGGCTCAGTCCGATCATCCCCGCCGCCTTTCCTATCAAGGGGTCCATCTTATGGTTGATCCTGATGCAGCGGTAGCCGGAGCCCTTGGAGGGCACCAGGGGGAACCAGTGGTGCCTGTAGTGCTCTGCGGGAGGGAACAAAGAGGAGGCTCTGCGTGGGGCTGCGCTCCGCCGGGCCCGCGGGGTGCGGGAGGGACGGAAAGAGGGGATGGAAATTGGGGATGCCCCCCCGGCACTCACCGCGCATCGCCTCCTGCAGGCACTCGCGGAAGCACCGCAGCTGCTCCTCGCCGACCCCGCCGGCGGCCCGCAGGAGGCGGGTGACGAACGCGGCCGCCGTGGAGATCTCGGTCCTCATGTCCGCCCCGGCCCCGCTGCCAGCGCCGCCCGGCCCGGCCCCCGCGCCCGGGGGCGGCTCCGCGCAACAGCCGCACGGCGCGGGCGGGACGGGGCGGGTTTGTTGTGCCGGCCGCGGGGGGGCGGCACCGGCGCGGACGCACGGACGGCCGACACACGGACGGCCTGACACACGGACGGCCCGCCCCGCCGGGACGCGCTCGGGGCACCGGCCGGACGCGGCCCCGCCGCTCATTCAGCCCAACGGAATTAACGGGTGCGACGCGCGGCCGCGCTCCCGGCCCGGCGCTGCCCTCACGGCCCGCCCGCTCATCCCTCCCTCATCTCCATCGCCCGCGGTACTCCGGGCACACAGCGCTGCCTCGTTCCCTCTCCCTCTCTTTTACAGGACGCAATACAAGCGCAGACTAAAATCCCCTCCGTTTCAAACACACAGCTCCGAGGTCAGCCCTGACGCGCGGGATTTCCTTTCCCTCTACCCGCAAATGACGAAACTCTTGACATTTGCCCAAAACCCAGACCACTCCTCTCCTAACCAACTCTCAGGTCTGGATCAAGCTGCGGTTTTGTTAGAACAAGTTTTCACCGAAGTCCCATTTGCATGTCAGTACCTCATACTTTAGGAACTGCTGGTACCTCGTCTGATTCAGTCACCCGCTTCAGTTTTGTTTTACTCATTGTTCTGAGAATCAGAATACAAAATACATTCACATCCACCTTCATTGTAATAAGGAACACAGAAACACCACTTGCATTGGAGTTACAGAACCCTTGCTAGCATTTAGAATAAACACACCATTAGCAGCACTGAGAACTGTCCAAATCCACACATAAATTGTTAACCTCAATGCTAGATTATGCTAAAGAGCTTCTCCCTTCCACAATGTGTGCACCCAAATGAATAAATGCACAAATTGCCTGTTATCCCAGTGGTTTTACTCTTAAGTCAAACAAGATACTGCTAAAGCCAGGACAGACATTAAGGGCCCAGGTTTTAACTTGCTAGTGAGAAATTAAAGTAATGGTAAGAGTAGAAAGCAAATTAATGAAGCAAATGAGAGAAGTTAAAAGTATTGCAAGAGTCAAACGATAGTGCTAAAATTGCCCACATGGATTGAGGGCTGACACCTGGATCCATTAGTCCTAAGTGGAATATTCAAATAAAACAAGAAATTCTGGCTATAAAAAGTCAAAAGATGCCACAGTTGTCAGGTAGTGCTAAGGTCACACTTTGGTTTCTTGTGTTCTCCTCAGGGAGTTTCAGGTTTAAGGCTCCATGTAAGTCAGACAGAAAAGTGAGAAATCAGCAAATATGTAACTGTGTTACTTTCATCCCCCTGCCCAAAAATGGCTCCATGAGCAGCTGTATTTAAAGCAAATTCTACATCTCAGACTTACCTTGTTGTTATTCTAATCCCCTGCAAGTCATTTTCTCTTTAGCAGGAACACCTGGAATAGAGGAAAACCAAGATACTGACTTTTTTTATCTTGTTAAAAATAAAGTCTGTGCAAGTGTTCTACCATTCTATTTTTCCTCAACTTCAGCTAGAGGAAGAGGAGAATGTAAAACTGAAGGTATAGCACTCAAATAATATACTATTATTTAAAAACAACAATAATAAAAAATAGTAATACTAGCACAATCCAGTTAATTTATTCAACAACAAAATTCCCAAACAAACCCACCCAGAATTAAGAACAAGTAAAGTCTAAATCCAGTTCCTTTTAGATTACTTGAATCAAGCTCTCAAATGTCTCTGGAAACATAAGTAGAAACAGCACTAGAAATTGCCAGCAGAGGTTTTAAACTAAACAAGAAATTTTGGTTTTACTCCATCTCCTCAAAGCATCTCTCTCTAAACACAAAGAGATAAAACCATTCTTAAAAGCAAGAAGAAACTTTTCTTTATGGCAAGACTACAAAGACAAACATTAAGTTACCATTCCCACTAGAGAAAGAAAAAGCAACAATTCCAAGCATAAATAATGGTACCTTCAATGTTTAGAGCATCAAACTCTTCCACAATTACCCCAGTCTGGCACATAATTGATAAAACAAGTTTTTGGAGATACAAAAATGAAATCTTCAAGCAGCAGCTCAAAATTAAAGTGCTGCAAGTGCAGTTTCCATCTGAAACTTGAAACCACCCCTTTTGTGCACACCTGAGCTGAGCAATCCCAGCTGATGGTTCCATTGGATCACCTGCAGCCAGTTCAGCACGGCTGGGAGCAATGACCCTCAGGGCTTTCCTTGGGCCTCACAGGCTGATCCTGCACTGCAAGGATAAAGGAAATTATCCCCTGATAATCGAATTTCCCTGCATGTAATGGGCAATGGGGAAATGAACGAGAGAAATCAGAATTCTCTAACAGAATTGGAAATATGTCACACTGACACTGTGGTTTTCGCTTAAAGGACCATCGAGGGATTTGTAAACTGATCTGTAGAAATGAAAATAATTTGTAACCCTGTTTTAAAAATGTGCTGCAAGACTATGGTCTCATCTCCTCTTAACAGGTTTATCAACATAGCTGGGGCCTCACACCCACCTGAGTTATACAGAGCTGGAAACTCCATTTTTCATTCCATTTAAAACAGGCCAAAATACGATGACAAGAGAGGTTAACGGCAGGAATGTAACAGCGGAGTTCAGCTCGGGGCTTTAGCAAATATCGCACTTCCCTGACACTCTCAGGGGCCCCAGTCTATCGAGGGCACTCGTGCCTGCGGCCGCACAGATCAGGTCACAGCCGCCCTCCAGCTGCGGTGTGACGCCACCACGCCCGGGATGAAGCCAGGTGTGACATCAGAGGGACAACCCTCACAGTGACGTCACCGTTCAGTCTGACATCATCGCTCGAAAGCCTGACGTCAGCGGCTCCCCCTCACACCGCTGAGGGCACCATCCTTCCCGCCTCCCTCCCTTCCAATCAGCGAGGCGCTTGCGTGTCGGCTGCCCGGGACCAATCACGAGGGCGCTTACAGCCGGCTCTGAAGCCGCCGCTATCCCATTGGCTGTGCGGGGAGAGCTGCCCGGCGGTGATTGGCGGGCGGCGCGGCGCGCGGGGGGGGCGTGGTCGTGGCGGCTCCGCGGCGTGTGGGCCCCGCGGGTCCCGGTCCCGCCATGGCGGCGCTGCCCGGGCCGCGCAAGCGGAGCGGCCCCGCGCTCTGCGGGGACAGCGGGGCCGCGGCCGCCCCGCCCGCGCTCCGCAACGTCCTTCCCCCGCACAAGCGCCCCAAGAGCGTCGTGCCCGGGGTCGTGGACCCCTTCGGGGACAGCGATGACTTCACGGCGGACGACCTGGAGCAGATCGACATCCTGGCCTCGCAGGCGCTGTCGCAGGATCCGCCCGCGGGACACGCGTGGCGAGCCCCGGAGCTGCCCCGGGCCGGGCGGCAAGGTCGGTGTGTCCCGGCGGCTGCCCCTCACTGCCCGCGGCTGCGGCGGGGTTTGCTGTCCCTTTAGGATGGCCTGGGTTGGCAGGGACCTCAAAGCGCATCCAGTGCCACCCCTGCCATGGCAGGGACACCTTCCCCTGTCCCAGGGTGCTCCCAGCCCTGTCCAGCCTGGCCTTGGGCACTGCCAGGGATCCGGGGCAGCCACAGCTCTCCGGGCACCTGTGCCAGGGCCTCAACACCCTCACAGGGGAGAATTTCTTCCTAATATCCAACCTAAATCTCCATCAGCGCGAAGCCCCTCCCTCTAATCCTGTCACTACAGGCTCTTGTAAATAGACTTGTTCCATCTTTCTTGTGAGTTCCCTTAAGGGAATTGTTCCTGCCCGTTCCCCTGGCCAGCAGCACCCCCGGTATCACAGGGATGGTTGGGATTCGAGGAATAACGAGAATAACAATCCCAGCAGGAACACTGCATTGATCTCATGGCTCCAGGAGCCCGTGCCTGGGGTGTGTGTGAGCCGAGGGTGCTGCATGTTAAACCTGCCAGATAAAAAATCCGGCTTTCCTAAACTTTCTGCATGCTTTAGGTATCATGTTCTGGTAGCATGTTGGCTTTCAGAAGTTTTTTCCCCTGTTAATTTCCACTAACAAATGCATGGCATGCCTTGTATTAACAGCTGACTTTCAGTTTTATTTTGAAAGAAACATAAGCAGGGGTTTCTTCACAATGAACCTTAGAGAGCTTGAATAATCTAAGTATGTTGTAGCAACCCTGACATCTGTCACCTCTCCAGGTGAATAAGTTTTCAGTGAACACTTGTTTGTGCATTAACTGAAGTTATCTCAGAAGAAATGCTTGCTTTTGCTGTGGGTCATTTTGCTGATTTAAGATATGAGATGATTTCCAATGTCCCTTTCAACCCAAACCATTCTGTAATTACAAATTTGAAGGGGCAGGGGTTCTTCTGCTATAAGAATTGATGCACAAGCACTAGTAATGTTCCTGTGGTGGCTGGATGAGGCAGTTTGCCTGTTTGTAATTGTAATAAAATACTAAGATATTCAGATGTATGCAATGACAAATATCAAAACCTTGGTGTTGAGTCACCAGTGATGCACATTCATCATCTGTGCTTCAGATTTTGGCTTTTCCCTGCAGCAGGAAGCAGAGCAGAAGATGGTCTGATGAGAGATGCATTCCAGTTTGAAGTACTGCAAACACAGCATGAAGAAGTCAAACAGAAGGTTGGCAATATCCTCCCTTCTCCTCTAAATATCACATTTTTGATAGGAAGGTGGGAGAAATCCAGTCCCAAGCATTTAATTCTAATCAAGGTGATGTAATCTTTGTAATCCAGGAGTGTGTTAAAATCATTGTGCTAGAAACACCTCTACTCATAGTAAATTTTATTTCTTGGTCATTTCAGATTAGCAAATGCCAATTTTTCAGTTTTATTTGTTCCCTATCAAATAATTTCTCTGCCCTGTCTGACAGAGATGTTTTGTTTAAAGGTTTGAGAAAGTGCCATGACTTTCAAGTGATTTATGTTACTTTACTTTCTGGTGGTCATTTATGCAAAGATACTCTGTTTCCCTTCCTCCATTCTCTGTATCTTTCCCAGCTCTATTTTATCCACCTGTATCAGGGAGTTTCCTACCTGTACACCATATTAAATCATAATTTTAGAGTTGCAGAGAAGTGTCTTTCTGATCTTTTCTTCTTGCTTTTCTGAGTAACATCTTTATTATCCCCAAAGTCTTGTCTCTGAGTGGTGGTGACTGCTCAGGAGGTATTAGAGACAAAATGTCATGAAGATTCTGTCTGTCTTAGAGTGCTTGCTGGCTGTCCTGATGGATATAGTAGTATAATTAAATTATCACTGCTATCACCAAACAATGAATAAATTATTGATGTGTGTGACTACAACACTTTTTTTTAAAAAAACCCAAAAATAATTGCAGAGAAGGGGAAAGAGAAGAATGATTTTGTCATTTTTAATTATTTTAAAGAAAACAGTAGCTGAGCCTGATTTAATTAAAAAAAGATTAGAGGCAACATGTGTGGAATTTCTAAGCTGGGTTACCAGGAGTATTTTTCTCCCTAGAAATTACAAATACACCTAATTTTTAACCACATACTGATGCAAATGCATACTTTTGGCTATATCCATCCTTTAATGTAATTCCTCTGTTTGCAGCTGAAAGAAATGCAGGATGAAATTCTCACTAAAAATGGGGAAATTAAAATTCTGCGTGACTCAATGCGGCAGATGGAGCATGCTATGGAGGAACAGAAAAAATCCTACCTGCTACTGGAACAGCAGAAATCTCAGATTTTGAGTGAAAAAGAAAAAGAGTTCTCCAAAAAGGTTTGTAAATGTATCAGTTACCTGCAGATCATGTGCAGATGCTGATTTATGACTTTATGATGTCCCAAAGCATTTAGTCAAAGGAAGAACATTTGTGTGAAATTTGTGTGAAACTTACGCAATGTTTGCTTTTATTTTCTTACCTAGAAGAAAATATTTGTAAGAACTTGTTGAGCGTTTTCCCCTGCCAAAATATAGGAGTAAATTCAGGGGGCAGAAGTTTTCATTTCTTTATGCTTTTTTGAAGCCATCCTGAGAACATTGCAATTGGGATGTATGTTGGAGTGGGAAAAGTGACAGAACATGCTTTGTGGCTCTGATGAGATTGCTGTTCTGGTTGCAGTCATCTCTGAGCAGCCCTGGAGAGGACAGGGGCTGCTCTGCAGCCTCACTGGAGCCATGCTCTGCATGCCACTTGCTCTGTCTTAGCCACTCACAAAGGCTTCCTGCCTCAACTGCTGGCTCTCACACAGTGTTAACTGCACTAACATTCCTAAAAATGGAGATCTGGGAGTTCCCATTAAGCAGATGGTGACCTGGAGCTCCCTGGTAACTCAGTTGCTCTGCCTGCACCACTGTATTCACTGTCACTGAACTGGTGGCAGTGAAATGCCCTGAACTCCCTTTCAGGTTCAGTCCCTGCACTCAGAGCTGCAGTTCAAGGATGCAGAAATGAATGAATTAAGAACACGACTTCAGAACTGTGAGAGAAACAAACACCTTCCTCAGGCAGTTCCAACAACAAGGTAGGGGGTTGGAAAAGGAATTTGTGTTCATTTTGTCAATACATGTGTTTAAACTATTGAAGAGGTTTTCTTCATGTGACTCTAAGATCTATTCTCTTTAAAAAATACAACAAAAAAGTCTGATGACATCTGTGGAATTTGCTCAAAAAAAGAGCTTTCCTTATATCTGTGACAGAAATTCAGAGTTTATAGTGAAGTGTCTCTAAAACATCAAAGAGTGCAAAGAAAATAGACTGTTTTTTAATAAAAAGAAATACTGATTTGACTTTTTATCTTAGCCCTAAAAAGAATCTTGTGGTACAAGTGAAATCAGAAGCATGTTCTCCACAGCCAGAAAGAAGATCTTTTCCTACAAAGGAATCCTTCAATGCTGAAACATCCACTAGGCCATCGAGTTCTTCAGGAAATGTGATGGCCCCGACTGCTTCAAACAGAGAAGGTAAACCCATGTACAGCTTGCAACATTGTTAGTTACATGTAAACATTCTACATTGGAGAAGTATTTTGTGACTGAACAGTTGCAGTCAGTTCAC